>NC_134844.1:47798871-50298871 GCF_965363235.1 Mytilus galloprovincialis | reverse complement strand
TTGTGACCGCAGATTTTTTTCTCAATAAAATCAGTGGCTAAAAATGACCTGTTTTCCTTTGATTTCCTTACTTTAAGAAACAATAGTATTGCTGGATCCTGGAAGCAATTTTTATGCAAACAATTATCATCTGTATTTAAAGATATTTTTGTTAGAAATCAAACTGGTAAGTTAAAAAAACCCATATAAAGCGATATCATAATTCAATTCAAAGTTTTATTGCCAGATAAACTATACAGTTTGTGACATATAACAACAACAAAAACAAATAAAGACAATAACTAAGTAACTCAATATATATACACAAATTCAGGTAAATATGAAAAGGTCCCCTGTCCTCAGTTCCATTGACTTTTTTTATAAAGGATCCTAGTTTATTCACTTGTGTTAGAACGCAAGATATCTTTTTTATCGAGGACCTTGAATTTCAATATTGTTGAAAGCTGAACAGACATGTATACAACTACAACCAGGGACTTTGAAAGTTTCTATACTAGTATATACTTAGTATAGAAAGTCCCTTCTACAACGAATGGGAGTGTTTAACTACTAAGGCATTGATCAAAATGTTCTCGTACGATCGGGAGACGTTAAAAAATGATCCAACAGCTGATTCACCGATCCACAATACAAAGGGAACTTCCTCTGCTTAATTGAGCTACTAAATAAATGTGAATAGTTAAGTTTTATTCAAAATTGTCGAAAGCAAAGTTTCATATATGTGTTCTCGTACGAATACTGAATAACAGACGGAAGGCCACACGAAAAAATAAAATAAAACAAATACTGAAACGGTTCACTATCGATCAAAAATCCGGAAAATGACATATATCACGTATCATGAGAACACTGTTAAAACTGTAAACTTAGGTTGTTTATAATATAAATTCAAGTTCTTCGTGTACATATTGTCAATATTTCATTTTATTACTTTATAAAAAAAAATTGGGTGTAGAAAATTCAGGGGAGGCAGTTGCCTCCCCTGCCTCATAGGTAGTAACGGCCTGATTGGGAACTGCGACACCATATGCATGATATGGTTGCAATGACATAATAGATGGTACAGGTATTCTATCTAGTCCTTCGTGTAGCTCGGTGAGTGTGATGAATATGTTCAACTCTACTCATCGACGTAGACCCATGCAGCTAACACATAATATTTTCATGATATTATTGACTGGTTATATATATGTTTTTCAAAAATATTTACCAAAATATATTTTAAAGACATTTTTTTTACATCAGAAATTATGCATTAATGATATTTTATCAATAATTTTTCGTCCCAATGTTTGATTGCTAATATAAACACATTTTTTGTAAATATTTTTTATAATGAATAATAAATATTCTTTGCTGATGTTTTTAAAACGTTAAATAGACAGTTTTATAAATGAGAACAATTGTATGTCGAGGAGATATTTCTTTGCAATATTCAATCAATATCTGATGGACATTTTTATATATATATTTTGCCTAATTCAAAGTTTTTTAAACAGTGTTTATAAAAAAAATATCATTGATATTTCATGCAAATAAAGAAATATAAGCCAACATTGTGCCAACAATATGCCAACGTATTAGGTACTTACTAGGGTACTTATCTCCCCCCTTTATACCACATACTTGAAAATTATATTATTCCAATGTTCTAACAAAAAATGTGCTCTTCCTTCTCTTTATCTAACATTTTCAAATCTGTGTAGTCATTTAAATGTATTTACCTAAATGATTGAATAATTTTATGCATAAACAAAAAATATTTAAAACCAGCCCAAAACAACAAATACAATTTGAATATACTTTCATTTTTTTCATTTTCTTGTATATCAACACATCATTGACACGAGTGAATTTTCTTACTCTCCAATTGATAGTTGTTAATCAACTGAATATATATTTTACAATATCAACCAGTAGAATTTATGAATGGACTTAAAATCATTCAATTCAATGCTTCAACTTTTTATTAAAATGAGAATAAGGTTGACAGACTGTATTTAAAAAAAAAAACATTAGGTAGACATCAATAAAACATATCCTAGACATTAGAAGAATATTTTGTCCAGATGTTTGAAAGATGTTGTCTGGATATTTTCAATTGAAACTGAATTATATCAAAATTTTGTTATTTCAATATATAATCAAGATATTTAAAAATAATGCTCTTTAAACATTCAGAACAAATATTTCCAGAAAATATGCTATTCACATGAGTACAGCCAGACATATCACATCAAAAACATGTTTTTGAATGATATTTTGGTGATATTTTGCAATATATTTTAAAAATATCAAAAAAATGTTTTTGTGCTACCTGGGGACGCAATCATGCGGTTATAGTCATTACTAGTATACATCACCTACTCTGCATGCTGTCTTTATTAATGACTTGCTGCCATTTATACAAAACCTGTTAGGTATTTATCACATTCGCACGAAACTTTATTTATTACCCCCTTTCAAAATTTCATTCTCTGTTCAATTTATGTTTGGAAACCACTGTCACAAACCCTTACTCAAACCAATACATACTTCCAACTATAATTTCGGATATTGCAAGTAACAGACGTTTCAAGCTAGTCCGCGTTGGAAAAGATGAAAAAGAGAAAAGACCTTTCCTTAATCTGTCCTATGCCAACAAAGACAATATCCTTCATCATAAATTAGTTTAATCGAAAATATCTCCTTATTTCAAAGACCAGTCTGTACCAATCATTCCTTATACCTATACCAAACGAAATGTGTTATCGAAAGGTTCGAAATATCGTGAGCCTAAATCCATCAATTGGAAATACAAATTTAAAATTTTGATGAACTCAGTCGAGGATTATACCAGGCAATGGACTAAGCGCGAGAAGGAAGACGTAGATCATCTTTCCGAATTGATTAAGGCAGTGCGGTCGTTGATACAAATCAGAATTAAGAAACTAATAGGTCTATCAATGTCCATCCTACGTCAATTTTTAAAGACCCAAATGTTGCAAAACACTTATCCTAACTTCGTGACAAAACGTTGTTGTCCCCGAAGATAAAGTCCCAAACAACATCGTTTGTGTGTGTGTTAAACTCATTACATTAACTACTTTATACACGAATTAGGTATTGACAATTCACTTGGAAACTCAATATCTTACCAAAGAGGAAATCCAGCATAATCATAGGTCTGTTCTATGTTCCTTTGGAGTTTCAACCAAAGATGAAGAACTGGATCTTCCATCACTGTATTGGATACCTAAACTACATAAGTGTCCTTACAAAGAACGGTATATTGCTGGGTCTTCCAAGTGCTCCACGAAACCTCTTTCTAAATTAGTAACATCAATTTAATCAGCAATCAAGGAAGATCTTTTACAGTACATATATACAATCTTAGGCTAACACTCTTTCATCTTCATGATCTTGTAATAGTATTAAAACATTTGACTTTTCTACACTTTGCACAAGTATTCCCCATTCAAAACTAAAAGAGTTGATATTGCTTTGTTTCATAAAAAGAATGGCCAACGTAGATACAAGTATCTTGTCTTAGGGAGGGATAAATCTTATTTTGTAAAGGATCACTCTGATTCAAACAAACAAAATTCTGAAACTGACATTATCACTTAACTTGATTTCTTGATTGACAACATATCTGTTACGTTCGGAGTATGTGTTTTTCAAGACTGTCGACATCCCAATGGGAACAAATTGTGCCCCTCATCTTGTCGACTTGTTTCTTTATTATTATGAAGCTGACTTCATACAGGAACTTCTTTGGAAGAAAGATAAGAAGTTAGCAATATCATTCAACTCTACTTTCCCCTTATTAGATGATGTTCTTTCGCTAAATAATTCAAAATTTGGCAAACATGTTGAACGCATCAAGAGATTAAGGATACAACAAATACAGTTAAGTCGGCCTCATAGCTTGACTTACATATAGAAATTGACAATGAGGGTCGGTTGAAAACAAAACTTTACGACAAAAGAGATGATTTCAGTTTTCCAATTGTAAACTTTCCATTTCTAAGTAGCAACATTCCAGCAGAACCTGAATACTGTGTGTATATGCAAATTGATACGCTATTCCCGTGCATGAATTTCCTATCATGATTTTCTTGATAGAGAGTTGCTGCTCACAAGAAAGCTATAAAACCAAGGTTCCAAATGGTGAAGTTGAAAGCCCTCACGAGTTGGTTGACCGTTATGGAATAACCATTTCACAAAAGATATCGAATATGTTTCTTACATCTTAACTACCATCCCTTCCCTTTCACGAATGTTACCTACTGAATAAGACTATTTACCAGATTTGTTATCACATAAGTAACACGACGGGTGCCACATGTGGAGCAGGATCTGCTTACCCTTCCGGAGCACCTGAGATCACCTCTAGTTTTTGGTGGGGTTCATGTTTTTTTTTTTTTTTTCTATGTTGTGTCATGTGTACTATTGTTTGTCTTTTTCATTTTTAGCCATTGCATTGTCAGTTTATTTTCGATTTATGAGTTTGACTGTCCCTCTTGTATCTTTCGTCCCTCTTTGATGTATATGCTGAGAATTTTTAGAACTGTACATTAAGACTACTTGTCTTGAACTAAAAAGTAGCTTTTTGATGAAACTTTTCAAATACATTTTGTCATTGTAATATTCTATTTTTAAAAATTTTTCTCAAATTTTTGAAGAAATATCATGGACAAATGAAATTGGTGTAATTTCTGTTACATGTATGAAGTTATAACGGCTGTCATCTTATTAAGCAAGTACCCCTATTTTCATCAAAAACTTTTTAAAAAGAAATCACTGTTTTTGTAATGTCATGATGTACATGTATATAATATACACATGATATATGTTAAATTTTCTAAGTGTTCTGCAAAATGTTGATTCAATGTTCAAATAATGTTATTGTGACATTTTTTGCAAGAAGTTGATAATGTATTGCCTCTGAAAAGTTGTCTCATTGCCAATCATACCACATCTTCTTTTTTATATCCTCATTATTTGTGTAATAAGTACGGAATCAAACCATGAACTTTACATGTCACTTCATTCCAACTCCCTTGTACATATATATATGTGCATGTGTTTTTTAATAATTGATTTTTTTTTCTAGATTATACATGTTATATAATCTTGTTTGTTTTAAGTAGCATGACCTTGATAATTGTTTTACATTTAAACTAGATTTTTCCCTCGTATGTATTGATTTTGTGGTAATGTGAATTCTCAAAAATATATACTTTTGGCCAAGATCATGTTTTATGCATTTGGATTTTTCAAACTGAAGTGACAAAATTGAACATTATAAGTATTTTATTTGGACAATCTACACGTACATGCTTTTCACATTAGTCATCTAGCATTGTCTTAATTTGTACAAAATAACATCTTGTGATCTAGAGAGACTTAATAATTCAAATAGCCAGACAAATATATAAATAGTAATATTTCAAAGATATCACTATATTTTAGACAGTTTTGTTTCTTTTAAATAAATAAAATCTTTATCAACATGATCAAAGTGATCATCTGAAAAAAATATGAAATTCTTAAGATTGCTAATAAAAAGGCTTCATCTTACGATCTATAAACATGTAATTAAAAAAAAATGTTCATGTAAATCAAAACTTTATTTAGGTGGAACAACTTCACTGTTTTTACGACTTTTGTGTGTTGCAATATGTGATTTAAGATTTGCAGATTGTGCAAACCCTCTGCCACATAAAGTGCAAACGTATGGTTTCTCTTTTGTATGAGTTCGAATATGTCTCTCAAGAGAATTAGTCTGAGCGAATCCTTTACCACATACATAACAGCAGTGCGGCTTTTCACCAGTATGTGATCTATCGTGTATTTTGAGTGAAGATTTCTGTGAGCAGGAATAACCACATTTCTTACATTTATGTGGTTTTTCACCCGTATGTACTTTTTTATGTCTCGTTAAATCACAACTCTGAGAAAATCCTTTCTCACAAACTTGGCACTTGAAGGGTTTCTCCCCAGAATGTATTCGATTATGGCATTTAAGTTGATACTGGCTTGGAAAACCTTTGTCACATTTTTTACAACAAAATGGTCGTTCAACATTTTCACCAGTATGGACTCGTATGTGAGATTTCAGCAGGGAAGTTGTAGAGAATCCCTTGCCACACGAATCACATACATGAATTTTATGACCTTCGTGCACATTCAAATGGGTTTGCAAGTTTCCTAACTGTGTAAACCCCTTACCACAATGATCACACATAAATGGTTTTTGTTCTTCATGTATTAGACAATGAATTTTTAAGTTTGATACTTGGCAAAACTTTTTCCCACATGTACTACAACTGAAAGGTTTTTCCTGTGTATGTGTCCTTGCATGTCTTTTTAAGTCTGCGTTTTGAGTAAATACTTTGTCACAAATTTGACATGGATATTTCCTTTTTCCTGCATGCCTATTAACATGCCTCCTTATAGAAGAACGAGTTGTAAATATTTTCTGACATATTTTACACATAAATGTTTTATCTTCAGTTTCTGGGTCAATGAACTCAGCAACAGAATTTCTGAACAAAAGGTCCTGCCTACAAGCTATACACATATTACTTGTATCTTCAGCACCAACTTGAGAATCCTTTTTAGAAAGGACTTTTTTAACTTTAGAAACACTTTTAGTGTGTAATCTATTTCCTAATTTTTTCCCACACTTTTCACAATTGGGATCAATAGTACTTTCATTTTCACTGGAATTAGAGGAACTGTCAGCTATGTTCCCAAACGATTCGTCATTTATATCTCTTTCTTTCTCTTCAATTGATTCATCTATTATATCTTCTCCTTTCTCTTCAATGGACTTATCTATCATATCGCTCTCTTTATCTTGAATTGGTTCATCTTTTATATCTTTTCCTTTATCTTGAATTGATTCATCGTTTTTGTCTAATTCTTTGTCTTCAATTGGTTCATCTTTTATATCTTTTCCTTTATCTTGAATTGATTCATCGTTTTTGTCTAATTCTTTGTCTTCAATTGGTTCATCTTTTATATCTACTCCTTTATCTTGAATTGATTCATCTTTTTCTTTATCCTCAATCCATTTCTCTTCCACATCTCTTCTTTCAGATATATCTTCTGTATCTTCTCCAATATCATTGACAGATTCATTTTTCATATCTTGTATATCATCTTCATTTGATTTTACATTCATCATGATCATGTACTTTCCATCAAGTCTAGTATCTGCAAAGGATTCATTTTCTATATTCTGTCCATTGCAAAAAACTTCCATGGCTTGGTTCTCATTATCTGTACAAATGGAAAGTGTTAAAATCTAGCTACTGTATTAAAACATGTTAATTTTTTTAAATCTTTTTAAATAATAATATAATTTATCTATAAGTTTTAGGAGTTATATGCAAGCTGAACTGGGGAAAACTTTTAATTGTACATGTACCTCTGCAATAAGTATTCTGTTGAAAGTAAGTTTATTAGCAATAGATCTGAAAATACTTCATACCTTGAACCTTAATTTCAGAAGGATGTGAATAATCGATACTAAAAACATTTGTGATTTCATACAATGTCATACATGTGTGATAGCCTCTTTATTTTGTTTATATTGTAATTGTAAAATAAAGATGTATAATTATGTTAATATTAAATAAAACTTAATAACATATTGTCTTACATAAACTTTGATTACACTGAAACGCTTCCATACATATTATTGTTAAATGTTCATGATTATTTGGATTTCAAGTAATCTGATTGGTTGATATAAAGTTTTAGCGTGTAGTTGCCAATTTTCTTTGTCTATTGAGAATTTAAAGAGAGTAGTGATGATTCTATATTGTATTGACAGACTTGACAGTTTTCTTTATCTTCTTCTTTATTAATATTTCTAATATATTTTCATAGATTGAATGATTTTTAGTATGAATGGTTATTTTTCTCTATGTAATAAAATTGAAAATGGAAATGGGGAATGTGTCAAAGAGACAACAACCCAACCACAGAAAAAAACAACAGCAGAAGGTCACCAACCAATGTAGCGAGAAATTCCCACACCCAGAGGTGTCCTTCAGCTGGCCCCTAAACAAATATATACTAGTTCAGTGATAATGAACGCCATACTAATTTCCAAATTGTACACAAGAAACTAAAATTAAAATAATACAAGACTAACAAAGGCCAGAGGCTCCTGACTTGGGACAGGTGCAAAAATGCGGCGGGGTTAAACATGTTTATGAGATCTCAACCCTCCCCCTATACCTCTAGCCAATGTAGAAAAGTAAATGCATAACAATACCCACATTTAAAATACAATTCAAGAGAAGTTCAAGTCTGATGTCAGAAGACCATATATACATTTTAGGAAATCAGAGAGTTGTCAGTTGAAATAAGTTGATGAGTTAAGAAAATGCAGGTATCCTGCCTTTGTAAGCCATTGAGGTGTAGGGCAGAAACTAAGTCGCCCAATTCACATTCAATTGGAATGACACGAAGGGGAGATAATCTATATAATACAGCTTTTAAGAAGTTATTAAATTTGCAATATATATATTTTGACATTATGTTTTTTAAGTATAATGTTTAAGATTCTTATTACCCTTGGAAAATGTTCATCAATAAGATATATTTATAGCACTCAATATATAGCTAATTGACTTGGTAGATCTAATGCTTAAATCTGTCGTGATATTTACCTACCGATACTCATGCATAAATTAAAAGACTAAGCCTACAAAATATTAATAATTTTGAGGTGATAATTTCACCATCTTCAACTGATTTTTTTTTTATTTATCTGGATAATTTCATTTTTAAGTTTTATTTTTTGTCTGTACAAATGTTCTTTATTTTATTGCAGCATATATCTTTTTTTGTAGATTTTTTAATATACTCTGCTATTTCATCAAATGAAAGTAAAGATTTGAGACACCAAGACTTTACCATAGTGAAGGGTCCTTTGAAAATATGTCGCAAACCAAAATTATTTCTTACTGTGTCAGTAAAAAATATTTTAAGGTGGTATGGTTGTCTTTTGCCATCTTGGATTGTGAAAAACAGAGAATCTAAGGTTCAGATTTTCAATCAAGTTAGCAAAATTTGAAGCAGGAATGCAGATAACTAATGTAAATTTGCATTTAAAAGAACAAATTTATAAAATTATAACTTATAAATATTAATATTTTACAAGTGTTGATTATTTCTGCTTGATTTTCAATATTTTTAAATTGGCATATTAAGGGGAGGTAACTCTGAAATAGTGCGTTTTCTGAAGGAATCTACATGAAATTTTGCTATTTTGTAATTTAGCTGCAAAAAATGCACGGTGACCCTATCTTTTCTTTTGATATTCTCAAATTATTTTCTGAAAGCTATCTTCTCGTATTTTATTTTACAATTCTATCATTTTGTTTAGCTTCTAATCACATAATGGTGTTTCTTCCTGTATAATCCATACTAAACGTGTCATTTGGTCACAACCTACATAGCTTGAGAAAATGCTTGATGAGCTATCATTTTTATGATATTTTTTAACATATATCAATAGATACTACAAAGAATTAACAAATTCTATCATTTTTAATTTAGACTCCCATACCACCATAACCCTTTCCTCCATAATGACGCCTTTTGACGCCACCCCCTTTACTCCATAATGACACCTTTTGACGCCTGTGTAGTACCTCAGTTGAAATGCTCGGACTACAAAATGTCTGGATCAGACTTAGAAAAAATTGTATCCAATATGAAAAGGATATCCATGAATATCTGAATTGAATTTCATAGATGAAATATTTGTTTTCACAATGCATCAATTCTTTAAACCTGATGATTTTTTTTTTTATTGAAAAAATCCTATGCGAATCTAGTATGTAAAAAAAAAATCCATGGAGGAAACGGTTACTGAAAACATTGGATAAATTTGGGTAAGTTATCATTTATTTTTTAACCTGTCCTATCTGATGTTTTTACCTAAATATTAATCTGTATTGATAACAATGATTGAGATTTTTGATGACCCAATAACTCTTTTCACAAAAAAATTCTTATGATGTAAGAAAGTGATAGCTGATACACTAAATCATATAAAAATATTTATGATTTAAAAGTATATTTAAAGCGAAAAAAGCAGATGAACTTATTTCTTTCTTGACAAATCTCTTTGATTATATTGGTTATCATAATGTCTGCATATATTTTCTTGGCCAATTGACTTATTGCTTGACCATGGGCATTTCCTTTAGCCCTATTACATGTATTAATGGGGCAATATACATGTATCATAACATATTTATCATTATTCCCATGATTCTGTTCACTCATCTTGTCAACATTTTTAATGACGACATAACTTTATGTACCTTCATCATGTTCATAGCTTGCTTCGTCTTGAACATCATTGGTAATGCTAAGACAAACTTCACTCCAAGTATCTAGTGACATTCTGTTGTATCCACTATCCGAATAGGCACAGCTTCACACATAGGGTCAGTTAGTGGTCCTGAAATATAGACATGTATATATATATATATATATATATATGTGTTAAAATTAAAGTGCAGGCCACAATAAATCTAACAAGGAGTCCTCTGAAGGTTTTGACTTTGTCGACTAATGTGTCTTGCTGATGAACATTTAAGCTTCTAATATTTCTGTCTATCTATTATAATTTTAAGATAATTGGCAATAGTTTTTAAAAATGGTAAAGCAGCAACCATTTGATTTTCTGAGGGGGGGGGGGGGGGAATCTGTGTGTGTTATTGCAGATTCTCTCATGAGTTGTCTACTCTTCATGCTCTTTATTCCTTGAATTTTCTAAATCTGTAAAATCCCTCAGGGGTTCACGCATATTTATTAGTTAGAAATATGGTCTATGGAGGAATATTGGGAAACTTTCTTTCTGTTCATTCATAACATTTGTTCTTCTTATCTGTATTAGCTTCCTGCAATAAAGAGCCCCTCCATACGGGGTATTCATTATATTTAAAACATGACAATAAAGAACTTTACACTGGTCACTTACTCACGTATTTGCTATAATAAAATAAATAGTTGCAAATCTATATAGAAAAAAAACGAAATAGCTATCCATAAGTGTAATTTTTAAAGAATGATAATGATTCAAAACATGGACACATGTACCTCAGTCTTTCAAAAATTCATAAAAGAAATTTAGAACTAATTAATGAGGCATTGAGAACAAGTATGATACAATGTACATTAATTAATGTTCCTTACTACCACTATCATCAATAGGTGAAACTCTCCCACGAGATGGATTGAGATTGAGAAATTAATTGACTCAATATAAAACCATCATAGACAGAGGCGGTTTTAGGTGCCCCCCCCCCCCCCCCCACACACTTTTGTAAAGTAAATGTACACAAATATAATCATTGTTAATTTAAAAGAAACGGTTATCAATGCAGTAGAATTAATTGATATTTTTTAATACACAAGAATATCTTTTAAAGATTCCCAACAAAAAAAAAAAAGGTTTAACTGCATTTGTTAAATTATTTCTAAGAAACAATGAATTTGGGTTTAATGGACAGTTATACAAACAAGTTATACATGTAAGAGCGGCAATGGGTGGTATATTTTCACAATTATGCAAAATCGTCATCAAATTAATGGCACTTTTTTGTACTAAACAATGAAAAACAGACACGATAATAAGCCCCCCAAAAAAACAACAACAAAAAACAGGCTTCTGATTTTGGACAGGTATATTAAGTATACATGTATAAACAGCAAATTGAATGTATAAGCTTGATTCAAACCCATTTCTAATGAGGAACAGGGTTTTACTGCATGCACAAATAAAATGATTTATAAGTAGATTTTGTCTTATTGGTAGGAATAAATATTCCACATTTTATGAAACAAAATACCGCTGCAAATGTTTGCACCTGTCCTTAGTCATGTTAGTCAGGAATCTGATGTACAGTAATTGTCGTCTGTTTATGTAGTTCATACATGTTTCCTCGTTTCTCGTTTTTATATAGATTAGACCATTAATTTTCCCATTAGAATATTTTTATACAGTATATACTAGTAATTTTTGGGGCCCTTTATAGCTTACTGTTAGGTGTGAGCCAAGGTTCTGTGTTAAATGCCGTACCTTGACCTATAATGGTTTACCGGTACTTTTATAAATTGTTAGTTGGATGGAGAGTTGTATCATTGGCACTCATGCCACATCTTCCTATATCTATTTAATATGGGTTTTTTTTAACAGAAAAGTCATTAAAATGACTGAGGGACTTGGGTGATATATTACCTCTATCAATAAGAACCCTAGAAGTGTCATCTATTGGTACATGTAGTAGTTTGACTTTTCACGTTGGTAAAAATTAATATCGAAATAAAAACAACATTTATCTCCTCACTTAAGTCACTTTATTTTTAACACCACTCAACATACCTAAATTGTCATGATTTACAATAAAAAGAAAATATTATCCTCCACACACATGATAATGAAAACACTGAGATATAAATTACAATTTAGTTATATAAGAATTAGCATTAAAAAAGGTTCACATATATATTTGATTTTTTTTTTAAAAAGCAACTTGTTCATGTTATTTGTAAAATAAATCAAAAATAGTTTAATTTATATTTTTTAGTCTACAATAACAAATGTATGTTATTTTTCTGTAATAACCCTATAGAGTTATATCCCCGACTGTATAATAGTGAATAAGGATACATAGATCTACAAAATTAAAAACCAATTGTTCAGCATGTTCAGAAAACATTTAAAAGGTCTTCCCACAAAAAAAAGTATTTTGTCATATTTGGATATAAATATATGAAAATTTGGTTTAAAATGCCATTAACAGCGTCAAATGATATCTTATAGTACACTGATTCCAAAAATATATAGTTTCTATAAAGTATTTTTTTAATAAGGGAGATAATTTGTTACTGCCAGTTTGAAAAAGGTTACTTCCAGTATTATTCAACTGTTTGATCATGTTGATTGACACTGATTCCCAAAATATATGGTTCTATATACTTTTACAATAAAAAATTACAAAAACAGCTACTTCCTGTTTACACAGGGTCACTTCCAGTCCCTTTTTTACAAGGAAATATTAGCTTGCACCTAAATGCAACTAGAGGCTCTAAAGAACCTGTGTTGCTCACCTTGGTCTATGTGAATATTAAACAAACAGACAAAGGAAGCAGATGAATTCATGACAAAATTGTGTTTTGGTGATGGTGATGTGTTTGTGCATCTTACTTTACTGAACATTCTTGCTGCTTACAATTATCTCTATCTATAATGAACTTGGCCCAGTAGTTTCAGTGGAAAATGATAGTAAAACTTTACAAATTTTATGAAAATTGTTAAAATTGACTATAAAGGACAATAACTTCTTAGGGGGTCAATTGACCATTTTGGTCATGTTGACTTGTTTTTAGGTCTTACTTTGCTATACATTATTGCTATTTACAGTTTATCTCTATCTATAATAATATTCAAGATAATAACCAAAAACAGCAAAATTTCCTTAAAATTACCAATTCAGGGGCAGCAACCCAACAACAAGTTGTCTGATTCATCTGAAAATTTCAGGGCAGATAAATCTTGACCTGATAAACAATATGACCCCATGTCAGATTTGCTCTAAATGCTTTGGTTTTTGATAAACCAAAAACTACATTTTACCCCTATGTTCTATTTTTAGCAATGGTGGCCATCTTGGTTGGTTGGTCGGGTCACCCCAATGATGATTGTGGCCAAGTTTGGTTTAATTTAGCCAAGTAGTTTCAGAGGAGAAGATTTTTGTAAAAGTTAACAACAACGATGATGGACGACAGACGCCAAGTGATAAGAAAAGCTCACTTGGCCCTTCCGGCCAGGTGAGCTAAAAAGTTGCATAACTTTATCATGTAAACATATGAGGTATAAGCATAGGTCAAAAACTAGAACATCAATTCAAGCTATGACCATGATGACCTATAGCTAAATTTCGAGGTCATCAACCCAGGACCTCAAATCAAAAGACCCTAGTAGATCTTAACTATATTTGGTTCACGAGCATGACGAGTTATATCACCATATGCATATTTTTAAATAAAAGAGGGGACTTTAATTTGATGTAAGCGCACACTTTAAACTAAAATGCATGTGTTACATGTCGCAACTAATATGGCTTGACCTGTGACCTTGACCCTATTTTCTTTTTTTTGGACCAAAGATCTCAAATCAAAAGACCCTCAGAGGTCTTTATTTAATTATCACTTATGGTTTACAAGCTACAAGTAATTTTTTTTATTAAAAATACTAAAGGGGAAATAATTCCCATATATGTAGTCTCCAGAACCCATTAGTGTATCCCAAACTCTTGTCTGACTGAAGAAATGTCAAACAAAAATATTAAGTCAGACAGATTTTTTTTTGATTTTTCTGTTGAACATATAGTACATGTACTAAGAAAATGTCCAATTTCTTTTTGGGTCAGACAAACCGTAAAACAATTTGGCACAGACTGGGAACCGCTAAAGGTCAAAATTATTTTTAATATCTTGAAGATATACATGTAATGAGCAAATTGGTGAAATAATTTTGTTGTTATCTTTAACGGTTGCGAAGGAGATTTGTACACAAGAAAAAAACGTGTTTGAGTAGATACCACTAACAATAAAAAATGTTCTGCGTCCTGGGGTCAGTTTCAAAATTGTAACAACTGTTCGATATCATAGCAAAAAATCTAACCTACACATTGCGAAACAAAAAAGCACCATCAGAAAAAAGTGGCGGAAGAAGAAAAAAAAAATAATAATAATTAAAGTCTTTCCACATCAAAGAAATTTTGATAAGATAGTTTCTTCATACTGATGCGATAAATAATGGTTTAATTATATTTTTGATTGATATAAAGGAGATAATATGCTACTTCTGGTGAAATGAATGTCACTTCCGGTCTCATATGATAGCTTCTTTCACACTGATTCCAAAAATATATAGTTTCTATATACTTTTGTATGTAGAATGGGAGATAATTGGTCACTTCCGGTTTGTTGGAAGTCATTTTTAGTCTTCAGTAATCAGTTTATGTATCTTTATGATAAAAGATATGGATTCTGAGTACTTTTATATGACAAAAATTGCAAAAAAAGCTACTTCCGATTTTCTCAAGGTCACTCTGGTAGTCATTTTTCAAGGTCATTTGTCACATAACCTTTTGTACAAGGTCAAATGCCTATATAATGAACTTAGTTAAAGTTATAATCAAATAACCTCATATCAAGAGATTTCAGGGGAACCAACTCCTATAAGATGCCATTAAATTGTATAAGACCAAATGTAGCATATCTTTATTACAATAAAGCAAACATCTTGCACTTGTTGTTTTATATGTATCGTTCAAAGTGTCGGAGAAAATGCAAAAACAAGCAAAAGTCACAATTGAGAACTTGACCTTGACCTTTGACCTTGACCTCATTTTCTAAGTTAGGACCTAGGGGCCTCAAATAAAAACATTCCAGGGTTATACGGTTAACTGTTTATGAGTTAAAAAAACATACCGACAAATTTATTATTTAAAGGTAGATAACTCCTATAAAATGTCATCGAATCGCTTCGATCCAAATTAGCCAAAAATTCCTGAGGATGTTACGAACAATTTGTAAAAGGAATTTTGTCGCTATCTTTTTTGTTACGAAGGAGATGCACACAGATGATAAACAGTGAATAGGGAGATAACTCTTACAAATAAAATGGTTCGCCTTAGCAGGTTGAAATTTAAAAGCGCATAAACTATACGATACCATATGAGAAATATCTAAGCGACATATTGCAAAACAAACATTTATCGCAAGAACAAAATTTGGCAGAAAAAAAAAAAAAAAATAATAATTAAAAACCAATTGTTCAGAGAACAATTGAAGGTCTTTCCACCAGTTAATATCTATTTTGATATTAAAATTTTATAAATCAGTCTAAAATGTCAGTTCATATGGCTTTATGATGTATAGATATGAATTTAGAGCAAAGGTCAAAATCTAGAACATCAAATTAACCTATGACCTTGACCTCAATTTCAAGGTCACAAACTTAGGATCTCAAATCAAAAGACCCTAGGTCTCTAATATGTATGGTTAATAAGTTATATCACTTTACACAAAATTTTAGATATGATAGGGGCAAAAACTCCCATTCATTGTCTAGGCACCCTTTCAACTAAAATTATTAAGTTACGACATGTCGCAACTATCAATTTAGTCAAAATAATTTGTCGATATCTTATACGGTTTCTGGAAATGAGTGGAAATAAGCCTAATTCAAAAATAAGAATATGACCTTGACCTTTGACCTTGACCTAATTTTCATTTTTTTGGACCAAGGACCTCAAATCAAAAGATCCTAGGTCTCTATCACTTATGGTGTTCCAGTTTTAAATACATTCCAAAATTTCAGATACAAAAGGGGAAATAACTCTCATATCTGGAGCGTTCATATTGCTTCGGTTGAAATTGGACAAATCATGTGAAGGATATAACGAGCAATTTTATAAAATAAATTTGTCGTAATCTTTTACGGTTGCGAAGGAGTTGTGGACACAAGGAAAACAGTGTTTGGGGAGATAACTCCTACAAAGAAAAGTATTCGGTTACGCAGGGTAAATTTCAAAAGCGCATAAACTGTTCGATATCATATACCAAATATCTAAGCGACATAGTGCGAAACAAATATTTATCGCAAGAACAAAATTAGGCGGAAGAAAAAAAAAAAATAATCAGAAGAAAAACAATAGGTTTTTCCACAGAAAAGTGGAAAGACCTAATAATAATCAGAAGAAAACCAATAGGTCTTAATTTCCACAGAAAAGTGAAAAGACCTAATAAACACACAATGGAAACCTTTGTCTGGATCATACATGTAAACTAAATGAACATACACAACTGTAGGTGAAAATCCTGTCAAAAAATGTTTAATTTGCATTGGTATACTGTATACTCTTACGTTGTAATTGTTATATCCCTTGAAAATATAGATAAGATCATTGCCATTGGACACATTTCTGCTTTTGAATGAATCCAGATCCGTTTTCGCCCATTCACGTTCGCCCCATTTCACGTTCGCACCCTACACGTTCGCACCCAAAGTCTGTTTGCGCCCAAATTTTATTTTAACTATCCTATACTATGAAATACAAATCGTACATTATATCTTCATAACTTTTTTTAAATTTTAAATTTTATTATGTCAAAATTTTAGTGGTTTCAGTATACATGGTATAATACTAATAACAATGAATTAGCAGTAATCATACAGTTAACATTTAATAACAAATCATCAAATAAAAAAAAAAAAAAATGATCATGATGATAATTCGTCAAATTTTAATAAAAAAATAAACCTATTTGGTATATATATATATATATATATACAAATAAAAATTGGTCAGGAACATGTACATGTAGGGTGCGAACGTGTAGGATGCAAAAGTAAATTGGGCGCGAATAGACCTGATATCTTTTCGAATTGGGACCAGATCATGCAGATCTCCTTTAAACATGTTAAATGCACATGAGTTGAATCGAGGGCCAGATTTAGATCTCTCTGCAGTGGTGGAATGAGAAATTGTCATAGTTTGGGGGGGGGGGGGCACTGATGAATGCTTCAGTGATTCCCTATAAAGGCTATCTAATCAACCATTTTTTCACAAAAGGGGGGCCCGGGACCCGATAAAAACCCTGTTAATCCACCTCTGCTATAGCATGTCCCTGGCTAGGCAAAAAATAATTATGGTGTCAGGCAAGGTTATATTTTTTTCAAAAATGTTGTTATCTTGCTTTGTTCAAAGTCATTCCTTTCAATAACAAAAAAGTATTTAGCATTTTCATATCGGCCAGGACATACATTTTGGAAGTGTAAAGCACCTCAGCTGACCAGTCTTACAAATTTGACTGTGGACATGGGCATATTTCCAGACAAACTTAAAGAAGCCCAAGTTACACCCTTACATAAAAAGAGCGACCCACAACTGAAATCAAATTACAGACCAGTCAGTGTGCTACCTATTTTTTCAAAATTTTACGAAAAGATATTCATGATATTTGAAATACAGTTATACAATGTCTTTGATTCCATTTTTAATCCTTATCTACGTGATTTCCGTAGAGGACATGGATGTAAGACTACGTTGCTCAGATTACTGGAAGACTGCAGATGTAAAGCTTATAAATAGACAAAAACTTATATATAGCTGCAGTTCTTATGGATTTATCAAAAGCTTTTGACTGCTTACCTCATGAAATTTTACTAGATAAATTACCATGATTACTAGCATATGGATTTTCTCCACATTCAGTATCTTTATAAAAATCATATCTTTCTGATAGAAAACAGCAAATTAAAGTAAACAGTGTTCTGAGTAGCTGGGCTGACATCCAAAAAGGGGTACACCAAGGTTCTACATTGGGTCCCCTTTTATTTAATATCTTCATAAATGATATATTCTATTTTGTTAAACATAGTACATTATATAATTATGCGGACGACAATACTCTGTCTTTTAGTATTCCGGATTATCATGATTATGACCATCTCATATCCATATTAGAATCTGAGTCTCAAGTGCTTATTGATTGGTTTAAACTTTAAAGAAAATAAGATGCAGGCAAATCCTGATAAATTTCAAGTTATTGCTGTAGGGAAAAGAACCTTTGCAAAAAATCCATCTATACAAATTCAGCAAAATATTTTATCATGAGAAGAAACAGTCAAGTTACTTGGAATTGATATTGATTACCAACTAAAATTTGATTCACATATAAGTAACTTGTGTAGAAAGGCATCAACAGCTGTCAATATTCTCAAGAGAATTGGATCATTTTTAAACAGATTTGTTAAATAAACTTACAATTTTACATACTTTTATTATGAGTAATTTTAATTTTTGCCCTTTGGCTTGGAATTTTTGTAGAGAGAAAAATTCTAAAAAACTTGAAAAAAATACAAAAGAGAGTATTAAGATTTCTATATGACGACTACATACTTATCATCATCTGAAACTCTTCTTGAGAACGCAAAGGTTCCAACCCTACAAGTAAAACGCATCAAGACAATGGCACTTGAGACTTATAAAATTTTAAATAATTTGGCTACTGTATGTTTACAAAATTTACTCAAAATTAAACACACTTAATATTCTTTTAGATAAACTAATATTTTAGAAATACCACAG
Source organism: Mytilus galloprovincialis (assembly GCF_965363235.1). Lineage (NCBI taxonomy): Eukaryota > Metazoa > Mollusca > Bivalvia > Mytilida > Mytilidae > Mytilus > Mytilus galloprovincialis. Next base: position 50,279,687 of record NC_134844.1, on the reverse strand, counting down.
GTAAGAACTACCTCATATGGAAAAAAAATCTTTTAGTTTTACTGCTGCTTCTTTATGGAATAGCTTACCAGACCATTTCAGGACTTCTCACATTTTAAGAGTCTTGTTCAGTCCTTGAGTGGAACAGAATGTTTTTGCTCTGCCTGTAGATTATTTGTGTTACAATATTTATGCTTTTTATGCTGCATTAACAGCTCATTTGCATTGCAACTGAAATTTTGTTTTTTACATTTTAAAATTTGAAAGATTTGAAATTTTTACTTTATAAATCATAAATTATTTAAAAAATCATTTTTAAACTGCAAATTTTTAAAGAAATTAGTGCTTCATACATATGTTTTGGTATTTTGCAAGATACATGTATATGCTATTTGCTAAGAGCTAATTTTTGGTGCTGCTTTTTATTATTTACTAAAATTGAGAATGGAAATGGGGAATGTGTCAAAGAGACAACAACCCGACCATAGAGCAGACAACAACAGAAGGTCACCAACAGGTCTTCAATGCAAAGAGAAATTCTCGCACCCGGAGTCGTCCTTCAGCTGGCCCCAAAACAAATATATACTAGTTTAGTGATAATGAACACCATACTAAGCTCCAAATTGTACACATGAAAGTTAAAATAATACAAGACTAACAAAGGCCAGAGGCTCCTGACTTGGGACAGGAGCGAAAAATGCGGCGGGGTTAAACATGTTTGTGAGATATATAATAGCCTTTCAAGACGTCATAATTATTTGGACTACAATGCTGCATGCCTTGTTTTATCACAGGAGTTTGAAATCCTATCAATAAAGGGGTAAAAAATACCAAAGTTGACTATCTCAGTAGAGCTTCTCTCAAATAGTCGACTTTGGTATATTTTTACCCCCTTATTGATAGGATTTCAAACTCCTGAAGTTTTATTTGTTATTCACTTATTGCATATCTATAATACTAAAATTACGAGGTCCAATTTGTCAGCCGTCATCGGGTAAAAACGACAAATCAAAGAATTCAACTCTATATATAACTAATATGGGTCAATGGTGTAGATTAAAAATTACACCACTCCAGACCCTTTTGTTTTCCACATAATTAATATTGCCAATAATTAACAAGTTCCGGGTCTGATCCGATACCGATACCAATAGTATATTCACCTGTTAGCTATTACCTTATCTGTACGTTCCGCATTTGACAGGCGCACCACCAAACGGTGTATTTAGGATTTTGCTATATACACGGGTCATAATCAAAGGGCTGACACTACTAAATTCAATCATTGTCAAATTGTTCCCTATTGTAGCTTTATTCAGCAATCAGCAAGACTTTCTAAGATAACTGATATAAGACAATGCTGTTGATTAAAAAATACCCCATTCCTGGATAGCCTGGACCTTTTGTTTTCCAAATAATTAATATTTCCAATAATTGATAAGTTCCAGGTCGACGGGTTCAAACAGAAAGATTTGAAAGCAGAGAAAACTGTGTATCTTATAATCGACATGACTTTATCAGATGACAATACTAATTACTAAAATAAGGCTTAGGCATAGTTATATATACTTTAATTCAGTCACGGACCCGCGATATCACGGGTGTGTACTTGTGTTTTTTATATTCGGTGAAAAGCTCATTCGAGCTTATGTTTGTATTGTTTGTCAATATGCCGAATCCAAAGACAGTTTTACTTACTTACTTGTAACCCCGATTAGATCATTAATGATTGTTTTAATGATTGAATAACCTTATGATTTGTTCTCCTTGATTGAAGTCAATAGACCTGTTTTGTGACATTTGGTAGCTTGTGTCCCTTGCACTGATTGGTTAAACCCGAAAAGTAGTACATTAACCTTTCCATCGATATCGGTTAAAATGTGTATTTTTCCGGAAAAGAGATCAGCCATTTTACTATACCTGTAAGATACCTGTAAGATCGTTGTGGGGCTCCTATGGAAGGACCCTATCCATTTTAGCCAACCATATTTTGGTACACTTTCAAAACTGCTACAATCATCAATCCTGCATGATTTGGTGCAATATTTCATACAATTAAAATGTTATATAGAAAAAGTAAAATCAAAAGAAACTAAATATTTTGTCATCAATTTCTTAAGGTTCATCATAACAAATGGACAAATATGGCCGTATTTTCACCTCTAAAGCTACTCAGTGTACAGACTTACCTGTGAAGTTTGGAAAGTGTTAAGGCCTGGCATCCACTAAATATTAGTCCAAATAATTATGACGTCTTGAAAGGCTATTATAATTTTTTTCTTTGACGCTTTACTTCGACGTAAGGCGTCAAAGAAAAAAAAATATAATAGCCTTTCAAGACGTCATAATTATTTGGACTAACTAAATATATGAAAGTTAAAATGCTTTTTGTGTTCCAAAAAGATAAAATCGTTTTTGAATTTTGATGGGCATTTCCAGATAAACTCTTTAACTCACCTATAAATGTGTAGATATCTATTGTCCATGCCTATTAAGGACAATCAATCAAGACAAACCAGTTCTTACATTAGAGGGAGGATCTCAAAGTTGTATACCAACTTAGTTTATTTTTACACCTTCTACAGAAAGGGAAAAATGCCCAATAAAATCTAAAAAAAAATTTCATCTTTCTGATATGCAAAATACATTAAACTTTTATATATCTAGTGGATGCTACATGTAGGCCTAAAAAATTTCCAAACTGCACAGGTAAGTCTGCACACAGAGTAATTTTTGAGTTAAAAAATCGGCCATATTTGTCCATTTGTTACATGTATGATGAACCTTAACTGATACATGACTGACTCCCAATGACATTTTATACTAATTTTAAAGGCTTCCACAGTTTTTGATGAAATAACTTCAACTAGTAGGTTATTCCAATCATTAATAATTCGTTGTGAGAAATGTCTTAATCGAAAAGAAGTGAACATTACATTTACATCTAGGTTTTGCTAATTTCCAATTATGCCCACTGGTATTTGTACTGATGACAGTAAAAAATGTTTCATCATTTCATAAGATACATCTTCGATTCCTTTTAATATTTTAATATTTTGAAAGCTTGTATCATATCACCTCTTCACCTTCTGTGAGTTAGCAATGGTTAGGGGAGGTAGTTTATTTTTAATCTGTCTTCATACATGCATTTGTCATAGCTTAAATGTTGTATATCAGGAATTAATTTAGTTGCTCTCATCTGCACTTTTTCTACAGCATTAATATCTTTCTATAACACAGAGATTGGTCACTCTCCGTACTGGCCAGTTAAATTGTATTAAAACTGTGTCCAAGGAGATCCGCTGGCACACGGACTGTATTAGACCAGAAGGACGATCCGCCGTTGTTACAAATGAGGTGCAAAATAATAACAATTTTTTAACCTACAAATGTATGTGGCTAATTAAGGAGTTTTATATATCGATAAGTATAATACAATAAGATTAAAAATGTTAATTATCAGTCAGAGCTCAGACATAAACAAGTCAATTTCTGTTTTTGACTTAAAGAAGTCAAAACATGTATTTATTATAAAAATGTGTTTTCAATTTTAGACTTATCTAAGTCAGAAAATGACAGACTTGTTTAGGTCTATTTAAGTTGATGAAAAAACTTAACTTGACTTGGTGGCCAAAGTACACCACCTATGACAGCAAAAACCTGTCTGAGAGTTCACAAGGACTTGAGCTATCTATATTTAATTATCTAATTGAACATCCTTACTAAACACAGATGTTTTACCTCATTAAGTGTGGATCCAGGTGGTTGCATTGTAAGGTTAATTAACATGATTCCCCCATTTTTTAGCCTCTCATTCATATTTTTCTTAAGAAGACAAAGCATTGGCTTTCAATATTGTCATTATTTGATTTAGATGCATGACCTTTTTATACGACCGCAAAAATTTTAAGTTTTCGTCGTATATTGCTATCACGTTGGCGTCGTCGTCGTTCGAATACTTCGGATACTTTTAGTTTTCGCACTCTAACTTTAGTAAAAGTGAATAGAAATCTATGAAATTTTAACACAAGGTTTATGACCACAAAAGGAAGGTTGGGATTGATTTTGGGAGTTTTGATCCCAACATTTTAGGAATTAGGGGCCAAAAAGGGCCCAAATAAGCATTTTCTTGGTTTTCGCACAATAACTTAAGTTTAAGTAAATAGAAATCTATGAAATTTTGACACAAGGTTTATGACCACAAAAGGAAGGTTGGGATTGATTTTGGGAGTTTTGGTTCTAACAGTTTAGGAATTAGGGGCCAAAAAAGGGCCCAAATAAGCATTATTCTTGGTTTTCGCACAATAACTATAGTTTAAGTAAATAGAAATCAATGAAATTTAAACACAAGGTTTATGACCACAAAAGGAAGGTTGGTATTGATTTTGGGAGTTGAGGTCTGAACAGTTTAGGAATTAGGGGCCCAAGTAAGCATTATTCTTGGTTTTCGCACCATAACTTTAGTTTAAGTAAATAGAAATCTATGAAATTTAAACACAAGGTTTATGACCACTAAAGGAAGGTTGGGTTTGATTTTGGGAGTTTTGGTCCCAATAGTTTAGGAATAAGGGGCCCAAAGGGTCCAAAATTGAACTTAGTATGATTTCATCAAAAATTGAATAATTGGGGTTCTTTGATATGCCGAATCTAACTGTGTATGTAGATTCTTAATTTTTGGTCCAGTTTTCAAATTGGTCTACATTAAGGTCCAAAGGGTCCAAAATTAAACTTGGTTTGATTTTGACAAAAATTGAATCCTTGGGGTTCTTTGATATGCTGAATCTAAAAATGTACTTAGATTTTTGATTATTGGCCCAGTTTTCAAGTTGGTCCAAATCGGGTCCAAATTAAACTTTGTTTGATTTCATCAAAAATTGAATAATTGGGGTTCTTTGATATGCCAAATCTTACTATGTATGTAGATTCTTAATTTTTAGTCCCGTTTTCAAATTGGTCTACATGTACATTAAGGTCCAAAAGGTCCAAAATTAAACTCAGGGGTTTCATTATCTTTCATGTTGACTGGTACTTTCCACGTTTCTAGGTGGTACTTTTCAATTTATTCCATGAATATCTTATATAAAAATTCCTTCATTTAGGCGGTACTTGTCAATAGCATAGGCATGATCAGTCAGGGGTACTACTTGTACAAGTGTATTTTATTTAGTTGAAGAAGTAAAAAAAAATATACACATATAAGTAAATAAATAATGTTTGAATAATCTCCCCTTAATTTTCTAAAAAATTTACTTGTATAAGTAAATTTTTCTTACAATTCCACAAAAATCCTCAAGTTTTGAGATGTAAAATCATGCCTTTAATGATTTTTCCCAGGTTTGCTCAAATTTTTTCATTTAAGTTCAATGTTTCATCTCATTAATTCATCAAAGAAACTGATTGAGCAAAGATCTTGTATATTTGCGCAAGGTAATCAAAAATTGCTCCTTTGGGGCTTGTAAATGAGCAGTGTTATGAAGATAACAGACAAATGGGATTTTAATTGTCCATGAAATTACAGTTAAATGAATAGTAAAGACATCTGTAAAGGGTACACAATTTAAAATTCTATTACAGCAAAGAAATCTGAAGAATTCAAGAAAAGAAGAAAGGATGATTTTTTTACTTATACAAGTAAAAAATTCTGAATGCCTAAGGGACATAACTAAGCCAATTTTTTTTTTTACCTATACAAGTAAATAAAATTCACTTGTATAAGTATCCTACAAATTTACTTATATGTGTATATATTTTTTTACTTCTTCAAGTAAATAAAATACACTTGTACAAGTAGTACCCCTGACAGGAGGGTAAAAGTACCGGGTACCGCCTCTTAATGAATGGCCTGTAAACTAAGTTTGATTTTAACAAAAATTGAATTCTTGAGCTTTTTTGATATGCTGAATCTAAACATGTACTTAGATTTTTGATTATGGGCCCAGTTTTCAAGTTGGTTCAAATCAGGATCCAAAATTATTATATTAAGTATTGTGCAATAGCAAGAAATTTTCAATTGCACAGTATTCAGCAATAGCAAGAAATCTTCAATTGCACAGTATTGTGCAATAGCAAGAAATTTTCAATTGCACAGTATTGCACAATAGCAAGAAATCTTCAATTGCACAGTATTGTGCAATAGCAAATATTTTCAATTGCACAGTATTGCACAATAGCAAGAAATATCTAATTGCACAATATTGTGCAATAGCAAGAAATTTTCAATTGATTGGAGTTATCTTTCTTTGTCCAGAATAGTAGTTGAATCAACTTAAATCATTGTTTTATACAATATACAATGTATATTCACTTTCACTACCAACTGATAAATTAAAACAATCTTTACCATTCATTGATAGGTTACAATGTACCAAATAAAATTACATGGGCGCAGCCATTTTATGAAGGGAACATGACATAGAGATAAAAATAGATGGCTCTCTGTGATTGGTTGTTATATCTTTTATAAATTTTTCTTCTGGAAAGCATTATGAATGAAGTTTCATGCAAGCACAAATTTGTCCTAAAATGTATAGTATGAAATGCCGAAAATAATTTTTTTATGTTGCTCAAAATTAGGGAAAATTTTCTGCGAAATCGTCAGGTATCGTGAAAAACCCCAAAATTCACCAAGAAAAGCCATGGGACCATATATATTTGAGTGCGGTAAAATCACAAATAGATATAGAGCTTCAATTAGACAACAACAGATTTTCCATAATTAGTTTAATGAAAACGCCTTATTAGGAGATAATTGCTAAAAATAGCATTGCCGGCAACGGGGCCACCATTTAGTTCTTTATATCCTATAACAAGCACCTTTTGTTACATTTTAATATTTTATGATGTATTCAAATGAGTAGTTATTGTTGCAAACTCCATTAGAAATTTGAATTGAGATCAGTTTTGGAAAAAGGGGAAGGGGGATGTGAAAAAAAAATGGGGGTGGGGGGGGGTTAAATTTTTCTCATTTCAGATTTCATAAATAAAAAGAAAATTTCTTCAAACATTTTTTTGAGAGGATTAATATTCAACAGCATAGTGAATTGCTCAAAGGAAAAAAAAGTATTTTAAGTTCATTAGACCACATTCATTCTGTGTCAGAAACCTATGCTGTGTCAACTATTTAATCACAATCCAAATTTAGAGCTGAATCCAGCTTGAATGTTGTGTCCATACTTGCCCCAACCGTTCAGGGTTCAACCTCTGCGGTCGTATAAAGCTGCGCCCTGCGGAGCATCTGGTTATAAATATGCGTGGGTCTTGAAGTTAACCAATTTTGGTAACTTATCGACTTGTAGGACATTGTAGGAGTCGATATTTCCAACTTTTTGATTCTGGTCAATCATTTCTTGCTTAACAATATTTGACTTATTAAAATCGATATTTTGTCTTGCATTAAAGGGAGACAAATCCTAAAACTTACAAATTTAGACCTCTATGAGTCAAAAGCAGATTCAGACTTATTTATGTCTGAGCTCTGACTGATTATTGTTTGTTTATGTACACAATAGCTTTAATTTGTTTAGTGAATTAATAAGCGTAAATTTACAAATGAAACCTGAAATTTACCGCGATTGAGTTAAAAGTTTGTTAGACCGACTCAATTTATTTTGCGCATCGGTAAATTCAGATGAATGGTTGGTTTTCCAGATAGCATTAAAACTTTCTTTTATAATTTTTTCTTTGTACTGATGTATACTTTGTCATAATTTCATATACCAGCATACTGCCAACTGTCCCCATTTGTGGGGATTTACCTGTTTACCTCATGAAGGCTCCAAAATGGCCGATCTAAATTTTGAGTCAATTTATGTTGTGCTTAGGTTTAATTCAGATGAATAGTTTGTTTTCCAGATAGCATTAAAACATTCTATTGTATTTTTTCTTTGTACTGATGTTTACTTTGTAATGATATATCATATGATATTCCAGCATGAAAATGTACAAACTGCCAGGAGGATCTAGAAATTTTCATCAGTGGGGGCCCACTGACTCCCTAAGAGGGGGCACGCTCCAGTCACGCTTCAGTGATTCCCTATATAAGCAACCAAATTTTTTCCCAAAAAGGGGAGACTGGACCCCCTGGGCCCCTCCTAAATCCGCCTCTGATACTGCCCAACTGTCCCAATTTGTGTAGGGATTTCCCCATGATGAAGACTCCCAAATGGAAATTTTGAGTCAATTTATGTTGTGCTTGGGTTTAATTCAGATGAATAGTTTGTTTTCCAGATAGCATTAATCAAAACATTCTTTTGTATTTTAGCTTTGTATACTTTGTAATACTATGATATACCAGCATACTGCCAACTGTCCCCATTTGTGGGGGATTTACCTCATGAAGGCTCCAAAATGAAAATTTTGAAAAAGGCAAGTTTGTCCACAATTTAAAACAAATCAATCAATTTACCATGGCTATTAGTTTGTTAAAGTAAAGAAGCCATAAAGCAACATTAAAACAAGAGTTGAAGACCTATTTATCATGTTTATAGTCTAGAAGCATAATAAGTTTTCAATGTTACTGATTATAATTTTATTTATTGTAGGAATGCCTCACCGAAAGAAATCCCGTTTGGGACGAAGGCCTAAGAACAGTCATATGAAAAAAGAACAGAAGCTCAAAATTGGTAAGTTTATTTTTCAACATGATAACATTTAAATATCTAACTGACTTTGGAACATTTAAATATCTAACTGACTTTGGAATACCAATGAATTAAGTTTACTGCAATATCCTTTAATTTATGCATACATGTAGGTCACTGAGTTATTTGCATTTCTAATGCTGAAGAATAATGCTTCATCATGTCGTCCCTAAGCTGTACCCAAGAAACAAAAAAAATTGGTATCCAACGAATAATAATGAATCCACAGCATACATGTATTGCATGTTGACAAATTAAACTTGCAAATTTTATGCTCCTTTTTCCTATAAAGGTACTTTGGCCTTCTTCCAATGCCTGCAGATTTCTTTCAGCGTGGCATCTTAAATTACGCAGATAATGAAAATTTTATTAAATTAAAAAAAAAAAATAAAGGTACCCTTTATCAATCATGTCAATGTTTAACATATTGATAGGTAATCAATTAATTTAAAATACAATTAATGACCAATCATGTCAGTATGGATCGAAACAGTTAATCTGATAAAGGAAAGAGACCAAAGGTACATGCACTAAAGTTATCATGTTTGGATCAAGTATTTTAAACAATTTAGGAAATCTTATGAACACAAATTGGTATTTCATATGGTTACACATTTTAACTACATAAGATCATGAAGATTATTATTTCAGCATGTATAAACTGCATACATATTATCAAGGAAACTGAATATTAGTCTAAATTTCTTCTATTAACAATACATGTACATATTGACCCGTCAGACCTCATTGTTGTGTGTAAAATATTAACACCATGTCTGGTGTGCATCAAAATCAATCTAGTCAAATCAGCACCTGGCTAAACATGTTTTTTCATTTGTTAGGGCACCCAGTATGCTGGTCAAATCAATACCTACTAACCTAGTCAAATCCGCACCTGGTTAAATATGTTTGTTAAATGGCATCCAGTATGGTCAAATCAATACCTAGTCAAATCAACACCTGTACTTGGTGAAATCAAGACTATATAGTCATTTAGGCATGATGAATATGTAGCAACATTTCTTTATACATAATTTTGAAGCAGTGTAAGAGAGTTAATCCAAAGATACTATGTTTTGATTACCTCAATATATTAAGATTACCTCCCAAACCGTCAGTTGACCCCTTAAGGAGTTATTGCCCTATATAGTAAATTTTTAACAATTGTCATTAATTTGGTAAATTTGTGTAATTTTTACAAAATATTTTCCTTTGTAACTAAAAGGCCAAGTTTGTTATAGATAGAGAAAATTGTCAGTAGCAAGAATGTTCAGTAAAGTAAGATCTACAAACACATCACCATCATCAAAACACAATTTTGTCATGAATCCATCAGTGTCTTCCCAAGAGAAAATAAATCTGGGATTCCACTGGAATTCCGGCTGGAATTTTTATTGGATTCCAAATGGGAACCCACCTAATTCAACCGGGATTAAATTTCGGGAATCCCCCAAAAGAAACGGGAATCCCGATGTAAATCCCTGTGGAAATATACCACTGGGATATTGTGGGATTTCAATTGGGATACCACCTAATTCCACTTGGATAAAATTTCAGGATTCCTGCAAAAGAAGCAAGATCCCGATGTAAATATACTGGGATAAAATTTCAGGATTCCCGTAAAAGAAACAGGATCCCAATGTAAATCCCAGTGGAAATATACTGGGATTTTGATTAAAATATACTCAGATTCCCGGAAAAAAAGCAGGATCCCAAAAATAAATCCCAGCAGGATATACATGCACCAATTCAAATTGCACTGCCACTGGGATTCCTGGATTATTTATGCAAAAGGATACATGTCAAGTTCTCCTTTCTGTAAATTAATTTGCTGTCTCTGTACTTCCAACTAGTATTGCTGAGTAAATTAAGGTAATTGGAATATCTGCATGCAATCTGTTGGCACAGTTTGTTACAATTGCCGGGTTTACTATCCATAGGAACCCCTAAAAAACACAAGGGAGGAAGCTCATTTGCGAAAATGCTTCAAATTATTGCTGTAAAATTTTTCTAAGACTTTCACTTACTTTGTGATCTGAATATTTAATCTGTTCCCACTTGAATTATCTCTTCAATGACATAAATTTATTACCTTAAGAAACCTCTATAATTATTGTAATCCTTAAAACAAACTCGAAATTTCTGAAATAGAGCAAATCGAGGCCCTACATTTGAAAATAAAAGTACTAAAGCGACAACTACCGGAAAATAAATTTTTAGCACTCTCGGGTGTTTAGGATAAATGTTATGTTTTTCGGAAGTCTGCGGTATTTTAGATTTCAATAATGTAAAATTTGGTGGGATTTATTAGGTACACACTGTCTTTCGTCGTCATATTGTGGTAAACTCCCGAGAGAGCCTAAAATATATTTTCTGGTAGGTGTCGCTTCAGTGGACTGGAATCCCGGCTTCAGACAGTTATCCCGAATGGGATCCCAGTTTCAGATAATTATCCCGATGGGATCACAACTCCAGATGCTTATCCCGACAATTTCATCGAGATTTCATTGGGATCCCAACGGATCCCGTTTTTCGTTTTCTCAGACTTGGGCTTTGTTTAATACATGTATGCACATAGACCAAGGTGAGCGAGACAGGCTCTTGAGCCTCTTGTTTTAACTAGATACCGGAATGATGATTATAGCCAAGTTTGGTTGAATTTGGCCAAGTAGTTTCAGAAGAGAAGATTTTTGTAAAAGATTAGTAAGATTTACGAAAAATGGTTAAAAATTGATTATAAAGGGCAATAACTCCTTAATATTATTTTAGATAGAGGTAAACTGTGAACAGCAATAATGTTCAGTAAAGTAAGATCTACAAATAAGTCAACATGATCAAAATGGTCAATTGACCCCTTAAGGAGTTATTGCCCTTTATAGTCAATTTTCAACAATTTTTCGTAAATTTTTGTAATCTTTTACAAAAATCTTCTCCTCTGAAACTACTAAGTCAAATTTAACCAAACTTGTTCACAATCGTTATTAGGGTATGTAGTTTGAAAAATGTGTCCGTTGACCCGGCCAGCCAAACAAGATGGGCGCCATGGCTTAAAATAGAACATAGGGGTAAAATATAGATTTTGGCTTATAACTCTGAAACCAAAGCATTTAGAGCAAATCTGACAGTATTAAAATTAAAATCTATCTGCCCTGAAATTTTCAGATGAATCTGAAAACCCGTTGTTGGGTTGCTACCCCTTTATTGGTAATTTCAAGGAAATTTTGCCGTCTTTGGTTATTATCTTGAATATTATTATAGATAGAGATAAACTGTAAACAGCAATAATGTTCAGCAAAATAAATCAACATGATGAAAATGGTCAGTTGACCCCTTATGGAGGTATTGCCCTTTACAGTCAATTTTTAGCATTTTTCATAAATTTTGTAAATTTTTGTAAATTTTAAAAATATTTTCCTCTGTAACTAATTATGTAATGGGCCAAGTTCATTATCGATAGAGATTATTGTAAGTAGCAAGAATATTTAGTAAAGTAAGATCTACAAACACATCAGCATCACCAAAACCCAATTTAATCATGGATCTCTGTCTTTTGTTTAATATGCACATAGACCAAGGTGAGCGACACAGGCTCTTAAGAGCCTCTAGATTTTTAAACTCGTCAAAAGTTGATATTGTTAGCATTTGTTTAAGAAATAAATTCTTTAATTTCATGCTTTATGTTCATTTTAACAATCATGAGAATACACTAAGCATTAGGGAGCAGTAAAATATGGTCAAATATAATGCCATGCCATGTTAAAAGGAGCACATAGAGCATGACATGAAGAAATTATTTTGATTATTCTAGTTTAACTAAATATTCTTTTAATGTATTTATTAAAAATGTACTAATTATATAGAGTTGTACTTACTTGTGCATGTTGATAAATTAAGTATTTAACTCTTTCATTGTCTTTGTTTCCATCTCTATTTTAGTACGCATGATCAGTGAGGGATCCAAAGACAGGTTGATTACTTCTACAAACAGTTCATTGAAACTAGAGTGTTATGCAGATAATGAATTCCATGATACTGATGGTAAATTTTATAGATGCAAAAATTTATGACTAGATAAATACTTAATTTTATTAGACATTAATCCTTAAAGTCATATGAAACCTCAAATTAGAAAAAATAATGCATATATGTTTTTTATAACTAAATGTATAGTTTTCATTATAAAACTTATGTACATATACTTTTACTTGATCATATTTAGAAGAAATTTACTTTATTTGAATTGTTTGCTTCCAGGAACTTGAAGTAATTCGCAGATATATTTTCTGTATGCAAAGTGACCTCAGCGTGACCCTCTCGTAAAAATCCAGTGATCCCAAGTAACGCATGGATCTGTCCTTATATAATAAACTATTATCTGATTGTACATGTTAAACAGGTGCTCAATATCCAAGTTTAATTGTTGGTTGTTTACTATAAGGTGTCAATCCGTAAACTTCGGCTTCTAAAGATGACATTTAAGAGCTGCCATATTTTCACTTCATAACAGACAGAGGGAGGAAAAAATTGCCATTTATACAATGTGGTTACCTAAAAGATGATAAAATCGTGCACAGAAGACTAAGTTTATGAAAAAAAAACATGCATTGGTTCAAGAATTGGATAAACATTATTTTTGACCAGTCACTCGTTTCATATGACTTTAAGGTGTAATACACACCATTGATTTCCCCTACATGTATTTCTCTTTGTTTCAATGAAGAAAGACTTGGCATGAGTAAAGTTTTATCCTATCCAGTACTGTTCATGACTATAGACAAAATTTCACATAATATTTCATTGCATATAAGTAAATAACTACTAATCAAATATTCCACTCTTTTTATCTGTGTGCAAGCTTTAGTAACCATGTAACCTCAAGTTTCTAAATTTTCTTTATAAACCAAATAAAAAAATAATGTTGCATTTGAAAATTTTATGACTGGATAAAAACCTAGATTAAGACAATAATCTTTAAAATGAAACGATCATAAATTCATTCATATCAAATATTTAATGAATGATTTGCTCCGTCCATTCCTAGCACTATATATAATGAAGAAATTTTCAGCCAAGCAACTACATGTAAATGATTACAAAGCAAGACATGTTGCCTTTACTTTAAAAAAAAGTAACTTAAAATTCTTAACTTTAATTATGAATAATTTAGTTTTAGATGTAACGCGTCTTCTGATTGGCTGATGTTATTTTGTTATGAGCCCATAGACATAAGGAGTAGGTTCAGTAAGACCCCTTTTTGGCCCCAAAATATAGCAGTTTTACAAAATTGTTAAAATGTAAACCTTAAGTTATTTATTGGACAGTAGAATGCCTCTGCTACATAAATATGGGCTATTTTTGACAAAACAATGCACATATATCCGGTACTAGCACCATTAAGTCATGCTAAATTACTAAAATCCTCATAATTCTAGCATTTTAGTTAAATTTTAGACGGTTTTCGTGTAAAATGAAAGTGGCCGCATTCGTGTTCATCCTTAATATTGAAATGTCAGTTGTATATTACGATAATACATAACATATATAAAGGTTGAGGATGAACACAGATGCGGCCACTTTCATTTTAACCAAAAACCATCTGAAAAGTGACATTTTTCGGCATATTAGGTAGATTTTTCATATTTGAGCTTGAATCGGATCGTTTTTAATGACTAAATCTGTTAAAATCTTTCACATAAACTAATTAATTCAAATAAAATAGACACTTAAGTGTTTAAAAAGTGGTCAAAATCTTTCGTCAGATGAACCTGAAATTTGAGGCCAAAATCGGTCCTTACCGGACCTACTCCTTTAGTCATATGACCATGACGTCATCAATGTTTTTTCATGGTTTTCTACGGTTTAAAATGGAATTTAGAATTAAATTATAAGAAATGACTAAAATATTTTTTCTGTCTATTCGAAATAACATAAAAAATGTGGTGCACACTGTTAAATAACCCGCTACGCGCGTTATTCAGTGTGCACCACATTTTTTATGTTATTTCTTCATAGACAGAAAAAATATTACAGTCATTCCTTAAAGATTTTTGAACACATACTAGATAGATATTGTTTACTGTCACATAAAAGCTATATTAGTTGAGCTCAATATTCATTTATTGTAATAATTCATTAATTACTAAGCAGAGTTGTACATGTTTCATGAGTAAAAAAAATATTTAACAGTATGTATGAATCTTTATTTTAGTACACATGGTTAGTGAGAGACCCACAGAGACGTTGATTACCTCTTCAGACATTTCAGTTAAACTAGAGTGTCCAGATAATGAAATCCAGGATACTGATGGTAAAATTTATAGATGTGATAAATACCTAAAGGAGTATGTTCGATAAGGTCCTAAAATGGCCCCCTTTTTTAGCGTAAATTTCAAATTCGGATTTATTGACCAATATCACGATAAATTATGGCTAATACATTGACTAGGTAGGATATAAGCTATTTTGTAGAAAATTTTACGTTTCTGCGATTCATTATGACGTCACAAGTTGTACTCATATTGATTTTTCACGAAAAAGTCAATGAAAATAGGTAAATTTCCAAAGATTATTTGACAGGAAACATAGAGCGCATACGTCGACAACAAAGATCTTTTAAAATAATGTTTGTGAAGACATTTAACATGTCTTATTTGAATATTAAGCTTGTCGACGCCTGCACTCTATGTTTCCTAGTCCTTTATTTGGTTGAAATCCAGCTGATTTTGTCAAATTTCACCAAAATCCCTTATCTTGACCTTTTTGGGATGTAAAAATCAACGTGTTAGAATTAAACTTTGACAAAAACAGCTCTGTTTAACTTTCTCACATGTCTTTAAGGCAACTTAAAACAATTATTGTCTTGTAACCATGAACTTTATAATTGGGGCCAAATATGGCCCTTACCGAACCTACTCCTTTAGCCATTTATTCTATAGTATGATTTTTTTTTTTTGCTCTCTTCAACCCTATATAAATGAAAAATTATTTCAGCCAAGAAACTAACTTTAGCAAGACATTTTGATTTAACTTCTAAAATTTAACTATGGAGAATTCTGAATACACACTAGATAGATATTGGACACTGTCAAAAAGGCTTTAAATAAATGCTAGTTTGTGCTTCTAGCCAACATGGATTTCCTGTTTAATACAAAAATTTGGAAAAAATTATTCAAAATTAAAAATGGATCTCCCTCATGCAAAGCATACTGTTTATGTTATTAACTAAATACTCATTGAATATATTTATTGCTTATACAGAAATGTTGAGTTCATAAAATTATTAAAAGATAGGTTTTCATTTGTATTTCAGTACACATGGTTAGGGAGAGACCCACAGATACGTTGATTACACCTTCAGACATTTCAGTTAAACTAGAGTGTCCAGATAATGATGTTCTTGATACTGATGGTAAAATTTACAGCAGCAAAATTTTTTGAATTATACAGATTTTTATGAAACTTATATCAAAGGTTTTTATCAGCATTGTCTTGAAAATCAGTGTGTATCAATTTGTTTTAGAGTTATGTCCCTTATTGTCTTTGATGACCAATTTTTATGAAATTTTTATCAATATTTTTGCCTAGTTAGAATTAGTCAGTGCTGATTCTTTATTTTTTTTAAGAGATGTGCACTTTGGAAACATTGACTATGGAAAATTGCATTTTTAGGGCTTTTATGTGTTCAATTCTGGTCAGAATTTCATGAATGTTATATCATAGGTTTATATCAGCAATGCCTTTGACACTTTCGAAAATAAGTACTGATCAAATGTTTTCAAGAAGTTACATCTCTTGGAAATATTAATTATAATGAATTCACATTTAATTTAAATTGTATTTGCTTTGAAGACTTCGTTTCTCCAAGATCATTTAGATTTTTTCAAGAACAAAAAAAGTGTTTTTTTGTAGTTGCTTCCCTTGTACCTTGGATAGATCAATTATATTGCAACACAGGGAACATTGGAAATCTGTTCTCTTATTCATGTTATTATTATGGTCATAGAATTATTTTGAAATATTTAACATAAATTGACAGAATGGTGGTTATACAGTACATTCCGGTTATTTGCATAGCCTATTTGTCAGACGAAATTATGCAATAAAGCGGAGTATGCTTATATCCGAAATGCCAAAATACGGAGTCAAATAACATCGATAGTGCAGATCAGTAAAGGAAATCCTGAAGAAAGATGACAACATATTGAATGATTATTTATTCTAATAAAAGTTATCTGTCTAGTGTCATGCATTTTATTTCATTGTTTATTACAGTGGCGGATCCAGAAATTTTCATAAGTGGGGGCCCACTGACTGACCTAAGAGGGGGCCCGCTCCAGTCACGCTTCAGTGATTCCCTATATAAGCAACCAATTTTTTTCCCAAAAAGGGGGGCCCGGGCCCCCTGGGCCCCCCTCCTAAATCCGCCTCTGTATTATTTCAATAAAGTTTATAAACACATTTAGTTTTAGTTTATTTATGTACCAACTTTTCCTTTACCTGAGATACGAAAATAAAATTGTTCTAAAAATAGATTTGTTTCTATGACCCGGATGTACAAATTATATTGTTACTCTTTGATTAAAACAAATTGTTAAACTGCTACACAGTTTATAATCATTTGATACAACAAATGTGTAATGAACTGCCTTTAATATGCAGTATTTACCAATTGCACAGTGATGTAACACTGTAACTTTAACCTCGTAAGTTTCTTATATGCAAAGCAGTTAACAGGTAATGGGGCCCTGCAAGGGTTATTTGCTGGACACGAGTGTTGAAAGTGAGAAAATATAATAAAATTAAGTTAATGTTCTTTTCAAAAAATATTTAAAATAAAAGATTGATGTATGAAATTCTTCAACCATATATAAATGCCCTGTAATATTTAACATAAATGTAGATCACCCCTAGCCAAATTACGAGATTGCACATTGGATAATGATCGATAATTAGCAGGCGTTATTGTTTTAAAAATACACCCAAAAGGTAATCTATGAACAATGTTTGAAATGCAATCAATAATTAACACCTTTTGAGATAGAAGATCATAAAATGGTTGTGTTTTTACAACAATCAGCTGATTGACATTTTTATGACCTCGAGGCTTAAAATAGAATATGGGAAACATTACCTGTGTACACATTGAGGCCTTTTAATGCCCCACCTACGATAGTAGAGGGGCATTATGTTTTCTGGTCTGTGCGTCCGTTCGTCCGTCTGTCCGTCTGTCTGTCCGTTCGTCCGTCTGTCCCGCTCCAGGTTAAAGTTTTTGGTCAAGGTAGTTTTTGATGAAGTTGAAGTCCAATCGAATTCAAACTTAGTACACATGTTCCCTATGATATGATCTTTCTAATTTTAATGCCAAATTAGAGTTTTAACCCCAATTTCACGGTCCACTGAACATGGAAAATGATAGTGCGAGTGGGGCATTCGTGTACTGAGGACACATTCTTGTTTATAATCATATAAACATGAAAGAAACTGTTAAAAACTTTATTTAAATAACACAGAAGTAAATCTGAAATAATATCAAAAATTATGATGCATTCAAAAAAAATATACTTACCAAATTTCTGTTTCCGGTCAAAAATCTCGTCAGTTTTAACTAAGCATATCTAGCTGGCGATTATTTTCTATGCAATTAACCGAAATGCCATTTGTGGGGCTATGCATATAACCGTACACTTTAACATAAGATGAATGGGAAATGATTTTGTGCAGGAGAAAAGTATGCAATTAACCGAATTATGCTAATAAGCGGTATGCAATTAAGTGGAATCGACTGTATAGACTAACAGGGACTAATTGGTCTTTTTAATTTTTTTTCAGATTTGCTTGACAATCATATTGTTGAAGATACTGTAACTGATGAAGTGTGTTTGCATGAGAATCATCAGTTGGTTGCTGAGAACATTAAAGTTGCACATGTTGAAGGTTAATATATCATATACTTGTATGTAAATGACTTGATAAAGAATTTGTTTAGTTGGAAAGTTGCTTTCTTTTAGTTGATAATCTTGTCAGCATTTGATTGATAATTAAACCCCCTGCCTTTAAACTCGGAAACTTTAAATCTAAAATTTGGACAGTACCTCAAAGAAATGTGGATCTTCAGGGGTCAAGAAAAAAAGACGGAAAAAAATCATTTGTTAGTTGGGAGTGGATCTGATCTGGGATCTGGGTTCAGCAGTCTAAAGAAGATCATTTAAACCAAAAATACAGAATTTTCATGACTATTTCCGATTTTTTCTTTAACTGGACCTGAAACTGGAAGGAGTCAATTCCTATGTATATTTCAGTAATATTTAACATCAGTATTAATATGCTTACAGGTTTGCACTATTTTTGCAAGTTTTAGGCTTCTGAACTTCCTGTGTAAGGAACTGAAGGGAAAACCCATTTTTATCTGATTTCAATTTTTCAAATTTGTATTTGAGCTAAAAATGCAATTTATACATGAGAAAATTTAAGTAGATAGCCTCAGGTTGAGGGAACATGCATAAATTCGAAATAAGTATCATACAGTTGTCTTCTAATAGTATGGAAAGCAATTGGAGCCAAATAACAGTGGTTTGGGTACACCCGTTGTTTGACAGTCGCAGCATGGTAAGGGTTAATAAATAAAAATAAAATATAAAAATAAACTTTAAACTGTGTTAAAGATAATTCCCTTGTATCTGGAGGCCTTAATAACCCATTCTGACTCTAAATAAGATGAAAATAGAACCTAAAACAAGAATAAATTTAGTTTCTACCACCATGTGCCTTAATACTTACCACGCTGAATTGTTTTCCAAAAATGTATAATATTCATTTATTTCCAATTTCTATGCATAATCTATACAATATAATCTGACAGTTTTTGGTCAAGTTAGTTTAAGGTTATAATCCTGGAACCTTTGATATAAAAAAAGAAGATGTGGTATGATTGCCAATGAGACAACTATCCACAAAAGACCAAAATGACACAGACATTAACACCTATAGGTCACTGTAGGACCTTCAACAATGAGCAAAGCCCATACCGCATAGTGAGCTATAAAAGGTCCCGATAAGACAATGTATTCAAACGAGAAAACTAACGACCTTAATTATGTAAAAAAAATGAACGAAAAACAAATATGTTACACATAAACGAACGACAACCACTGAATTACAGGCTCCTGACTTGGGACAGGCACATACATAAATATTGTGGCAGGGTTAATCATGTTAGCGGGATCCCAACCCTCCCTCTAACCTGGGACAGTGGTATAACAGTACAACATAAGAACAAACTATAAAAATCAGTTGAAAAAGGCTTAACTCATCAGATGGACAAACATACAAGTGGATAACTATTTATAATAAAGTTGAAGTCATATCAACTTAAAACTAGTACACTTCATGTCAATTATGAATTGATCTTTTACAAGTTTTGTTTAGGGGCTACCTGACACCCACCTCTCTATTCAAGACCCATTAGTGATCTTAGACTGTTCCCTGCTCTTTGGTTGTCGGTTAATTGTCTCTTTGACATAAGGTCCAAACAATTTCTATTCTAAAATTATATATCAAATAAATCCTAGGTTTTGAACCAAAATTTATGGTTAACTAAACATGGAAAATAATAGCATTGCACAATGTCCTGTGTCCACCCAAAATGTACTCATGGAAATTTTATACGATACCAACACAAATTCCAATACCAAATCTTTTATTATAGTGACATGTGTTTTATGATATTAAACATTATATCAATAAGTGATTGTAATTACATGTATCAACACCTGGTCCCTTTTGACCTATATTTCGCTGTAAACATTTATACAATTTTTATATTAAAATGAATACTGTAAATTCAGAAATTATTGCGTGCATTTATTATTGGGATTTTGACATTTTAGACTAAAATGCAATTTTAATTTTTGCGATATTTAGAAAAATCCTGTTCAATTCATATAAAAAATTTTAAAATGCGAGTTTTAATTATTGTGATTATAACCCTATTGCATTTTTCGCAATAATAAAAATATCGCAATAATTTCTGAATTTACAGTATTTATTTATACATGTACTTGTTATAACATTTATAATGTCTTTTTTAGGCAAATACCATAAGTTCTGGAATATTCCAAATACTCATCATACTACAATTACAAGTTTGTGCAGTAGAGATGACAAATACAAAAAGTTCGGGGAAGTTCCAAATGTTCACCATGGTACCAGTGAGGATCATAGAATAGATATGGTTGATAGTGAAGGGCACCAGTTTTATGTTGCTTTAGACCATAGTTACCTTTACCAACCAAACATTAATGTGGTTGAATTTGTGCTTGAAAAATCTAAACACTTGTTTGATATGCTTAAAAAAGACTGTGAGCAAAATTTAAATGAACATGGCCCTTTTGAATTGGTCAAAAACTCAAAGTATATTCGGTATGTTGATTTGTATGACACAGAAAATCCAACAGTCAAAACGTGCGTAACCATTTATGACAATTTTCAAGCTGAAATAGTTGTTCATGGTGTACAATTACCAAAGAGTCATGCCATATGGGACACACCTGGCCTACCCGTCAAGTTTCTAAGTACACAACATGTACAGGAGCTGCTCCGTACAGCATCATGCCACCAAGTATGTATTGGCAACCCAGAACCTGATTTTCAAATGGATTTGCCTTTTCCAGGTTACTATAGTAATAAGCCTTCTTCAACCTTTGCAGGATATAGAGAGGATGATTTGGGTGCATATAATAAAAACTTCCACTACAAGAGCACCATAAGGTCATCTTACTGCACTTTGCTGTCAAGAGTAGAAAGATGTAAAAGTTGCCAGGTCTATCGTAAGTCTCTTCACAAAAGGAAAAATCGTCTTAAGAAAAAAGTTCCACCTGAAGAAATAAATTGGTTGTCAAGTACCAAGGCAAATACAGCTTTGACAGAAAGTGAAAAAATTATAAAATTAAAACAACTTACAGCTATGTTAACTGATCTGAAGGCAAAGAATAAAAACTTAGAGAAGATATTACAAGTTCATGGAATAGAGACGAAATTACAAGTATATGAAATAGATAAGAATTCACAAGTAAATGAAATAGAGATGAAATTACGAGTAAATGAAATATTGAAAAAGTCAAAAGTAAATGGAATAGGGACAAAATTACAAGAAAATGAAATAGAGAAAAATTCACAAGTAAATGAAATAGAGAAAAAATTACAAGGAAATGAAATAGAGAAGAATTCACATGTGAATGAATTAGAGAAAAAATCACAAGAAAATGAAATAGTAAAGAATTTACATGTAAATGAAGTCGGACAGAAATTACAAGGAAATGAAGTTGGGAAGAAATTTCAAGGAAATAAAGTCGGGAAGAATTTACAAGTAAATGAAATCGGGAAGAAATTACAAGTAAATGAAATAGAGAAGTCACAAGTAATTGAATTAGAGAAGAAATTACAAGTACATGAAACCTGGAAAAAATTACAAGTAAATGAAATAGAGAAGAATTCACAAGGAAATGAAGTAAGGATTCAGATAACAAGGCCTTTTAAGCATTGATGAATAAAACTAAATTAAAGAGATGGAAAGGCAGTAACCCAGATGGCAGTATCTATTAGCAGTTGTTCTGGGAGCAGCAAATGAAATAAAACTGATTGATAGTAAAAAAAGGTATGAAATGGCACCCAATGATGATATGATGGTATCTTTATCTAAAGAGCAAGTCATCTTTAATTTCTGATGCTTTGCAACACTAAGGCTTCATCCACTGGCCAAGTGAGAGATAATTATATGACTTAAGAGTCACATTATTAAGTTAGGAGTATGTTAGAATTCACATATTATGGAGGCATTAGCAAATGTGATCAAGCCGGAAAACCTTATTGAGGAGTGGTACTCCTCAGCATGTTGGTATCCTTGGTGACGAAATAAGAATAAAAGAAGATACAAGAGTTGAATTTGATGAACTTGTCTTGTTAATTTTGCATTAGCTAACTGAAGTAAAAAACAATAGCAATGAAAGATGTGTATAGTAAACATGACATGTTATTTTGTATTTATAAGAAAATTTCCATTTGTTGAAATCTTATAAATATGCTTTTTACTGTTTTTAAGGTAAAGATAATTTTAATATCTGCTTTTGATTTTTTTTGGTTTTTTGGAAAGTTTGCTATAGCTTGCTATAGCTACTTTCCATAGGCGTCGGCCTCAACTACAGGTGAGACAGACTATCGCAATGTTCTGCTCCAAGATAATGTAGTACTAGTTTTCGAATTCTGATTCTTGGATATTTTGAGTTGCTACGCTAAGTCTTTTGAAAAGATTACAGCTTGAATAAAAAAGGAATGAATGTTCACCGACAATTCAGATGAATTTAACTTTATTTTAAAAATAAGTATCACAAACACTACTTTGCGGATCGGCCATTGGCTGAAGAGAAAATCAAAAGAAATCTACGCGAGACAGCGTTTCATTCATGAATATTTTAAGTAAAAGCCCGAGTGTATCGAAAGAGTCCGGTATGCGAGAACAAGTTACCAAGTTGACGGATAATTGACAAATGATAATGGTTTGATTTCTTTTAACAATACACAGGTGATAGAATATAAAATAATCAATAATTAACTGGCTTAGGTCTCACGCCAAGAATGAGTAAAGGTAAATACCAGCTTTAATAGAAAAGTGCATTGCTTTTGTCAAACTGACATCGATCTGAAAGTTTTGATGCAAAAAAATCATTTGAAAACTTTTAATTCCGTTATTGAAATACTAACTGTTTCACATTCCAATGTGGATATAAGGACCTTCACTCGTTCAGCATGCGCAAGTGTATCAAACTTACAACAGAAAAACGTTTTAATGACAATTAGTATCATAGCATCCGTATAATTTAAAAGCAACCGAGTCATCATCTACTTCTGAGAATATAGTTCAGTGTATCAAGACCGAGATCAAGCTAAAGACAAGTGTTGTAGAAATTATTAAAATGATTTAATAACATTTGTACATGTACTAGCAAAATGACTTTCTTAGTGCAAATAACAATGCAGTGGCGGATCCAGAACTTTTTATCCTCGCACTTTATTCCTGGGGCAGTATGATTATTTAAGATTGACCTATAATCAACAATGTGTCGTCCTAACTACAGTTCTACAATAATTACT
Source organism: Mytilus galloprovincialis (assembly GCF_965363235.1). Lineage (NCBI taxonomy): Eukaryota > Metazoa > Mollusca > Bivalvia > Mytilida > Mytilidae > Mytilus > Mytilus galloprovincialis. The sequence continues at coordinate 50,255,925 of NC_134844.1, read as the reverse complement.
AGTCTATCAAATAAATGGCTTAAAACAAAAATCTCAAATGTCATTGCCTCAATCATTTTGTCAATGGTAATTACACAGCAGCAACTAAAATGTGTTGGGGGGTTATAAGCCCCTCAGATCAACATTGACTGTATGAATCTAGTGTATATGAACTTTTTATTCCTGAGTCATACTTCTATTGTTATTCCCTAAACATATGGAGTTTATCCTTTTTTTTTTCTGTAAGTATGTACGCATACGTCCCTAATTTGTATGTACGTCCATACATGATTCAAAAATTGATTTCTGTTCTCTTATATAAATTACTTTAGTTTGCCTGAACCAAATTTTATGAAACTTATACGTACTGCTTATAACCACAAAACACAAGTTAAGCTTGAATTTTGTTGGCGTCACTTTTACCATTCTAGATGTAAAGGGGTGAAATTTTCAGTTTACCCTATCAAGTATATATACCCTTATATATAAGTTTGACTTGTAGCTTTCTTCGGTTATACATTTATCAGGTGAACACAAAAACGGTCTTTAGATTTAGAAGTATAGATATATAAAACAAGAATGTGTCCATAGTACACACACGCCCCATCTGAAATCATTTTCTATGTTCAGTGGACCGTGAAAATGGAGTAAAAACTCTAATTTGGCATTTAAATAAGAAATATTATATCATAGGGAACATCTGTAATACTAAAATAACGAGGTCCAATTTGTCAGCAGTCATTGGGTAAAAACGACAAATCAAAGAATTCAATTTTATATAATAATTACATATCCAATATAGCACAATGCTGTTGATTAAAAAATACTCCATTCCAGGACCTTTTGTTTTCCAAATGATTAATATTACCAATAATTGATAAGTTCCAGGTTGACGGATTCAAACAGAAAGATTTTGAAAGCAGAGAAAACTTTGCATCTTATAATCCCCTTGGTATAGACATTATTTTATTAGACCAATCATGGGCCCTTGTCGGGCAAGATACAAAAACATCATACAATGATTATATAAACATTAGTGAAATACACAATATTATAAATAATACACAAATAATAAATTGATGATATGAGCAATGTAGGATATAATTAAGGTAAGAGGCATTGAGTGCAATGAGGTCGGTTTAATATTAAAAGAATATGAAATAAAGTTTATTAATACGGAAACAAAAAGTAAAAATAGTATAATCAGCATGACTTTATCAGATGACAATCCCAATACTAAAATAAGGCTTACACATAGTTATATACTTTAATTCAGTCACGGACCCAAGATATCACAGGTGTTTTGTAGTGTGTACTAAGTTTCAAATTGATTGGACTTCAACTTCATCAAAAACTACCCCGACCAAAAACTTTAACCTGAATGGGACAGACAGACCAATGGAAGGACGGACGGACGAACGGACTCACAGACCACAAAATATAATGCTCATAAATGGGGCATAACTAAAAAGTGAGTTTTATAAATTGCTGGCAAGACAATGGTTTAGTTTGAAAAATGAAAACTGTGATTAAATACATATTTGAAATAATACAGGTCTATAACCTACATGACCTATTTGAAATAATACACATATACAGTTGCAAACTTTCCAGAGGTGCTATCCAGCACTTTGATTAAGAGAGATTTTAAAATGTACCATCACATTATCATAATTATTATTTGACAGTAATTTTGTTAAAAAAAACTAACAGAGGGGGTTTGGTAACAATATTTTCTCTAATTTACATGCTTTTTTCACATATCTCGATTGTTGTGAGAAGTTATATCTTGTCTCTGGAGATTACTTTGTTATCTACAAATGGTTTGGTCAAAATTCTATTTTTGTGTCAACTTTTCTTAATTTCATCTGAATTTCCTATTGTGACGTCATAGAAAAAGGTGACCAAACCTGATTACATCACATATAAAGAACACAACATTCTGCAAATCTTTGAAAAGGAAGAATGAACCTGGTTCATGTTGTTAAGGTATCATCTAAAAATAATTTAAGAAACAGATTCCACCACTGTGATAATTAATTGCATTGTGTATCACAATGTTTCTCCACTCAAAAAAAAAATTATTATATAAAAAATTTGCCAAGCCTCAAACTTTGGATATCAAAATTTATCTGTCACTAGTTGAGAAATCTCGTAGCACACTTGATGCAGTGCAGGAACCTGTGTTGCTCAATTTCCTTTTTGAAATTAGTAAATTATCATGATTATTATAATATTCATTTAAACAAAAAAAAGGAATCGAGAAATGCACAAACTTGTTCAGTTTGGAAGACTTGAATGTAAACACACAAACAAATAACAACACACCTTTTTAAGTGTAGCCTTTTAAGCTCACTAGGCGTCCATCGTGGTCGTTTGTCATCGTTAACTTTTACAAAAATCTTCTCCTGAAACTACTGGGGCAAATTTAACCAAACTTGTCCACAATCATTTTTGGGGTATCTAGTTTAAAAAATGTGTCTGGTGACCTGGCCAACCAACCTAGATGGCTGTCATGGCTAAAGATAGAACGAAGGGGGTAAAATGTAGATTTTGGCTTATATCTCTGAAACCAAAGCATTTATAGCAAATCTGACATGGAGAAAATTGTTATTCAGGTCAACATCTATATGCCCTCAATTTTTGTCGAGCCTTCGACTTTAGTCGAAAAAGCGAGACTAAGCGATCCTACATTTCGTCGTCGGCGGCGTCCACAAATATTCACTCTGTGGTTAAAGTTTTTGAAATTTTAATAACTTTCTTAAACTATACTGAATTTCTACCAAACTTGGACAGAAGTTTGTTTATGATCATAAGAAAGTATCCAGAAGTAAATTTTGTAAAAATAAAATTCCATTTTCTCGTATTTTACTTATAAATGGACTTAGTTTTTCTGCGAGGAAACATTACATTCACTCTGTGGTAAAAGTTTTTAAAATTTTAATAACTTTCATAAACTATCCTTGATTTGTACCAAACTTAGACAGAAGCTTGTTTATGATCATAAGATAGTATCAAGAAGAAAATTTTGTAAAAATAAATTTCCACTTTTCCGTATTTTACTTATAAATGGACTTAGTTTTTTTGCCAGAAACAAAACATTCACTCTGTGGTTTAAGTTTTTAAAATTTTTATAATGTTCTTAAACTATCCTGGATTTCTACCAAACTTAGACAAAAGCTTGTTTCTGATCATTAGATATTATTCAGAAGTAAATTTTGTTAAAAAAAAAAAAATCACTTTTTTCGTATTTTACTTATAAATGGACTTAGTTTATCTTCCAGTTAACATTACATACAGTCTGCAGTTAAAGTTTATAAAACATTTATTAGATTCATAAACTATCCTGGATTTTTTACCAAACTTGGAAGCTTCTTTCAATCAAAAGACAGTATTGAGAGGGAAATTTTTATTGATGTTTTTCCTCATTTTTGTTGAGTCTGCGATTAACAGCAAAAGTAGGCGAGACACTGGGTTCTGTGGAACCGTTACGAATTTTTTAGATGAATCGAACAACTGGTTGTTGGGTTGCTGCTTCTGAATTGGTAATTTTAAAATTTTTTGCCGTTTTTGGTAATTATTTTGAATATTATTACGATAGAGTTAAACTGTAAACAGCAATAATGTTCAGCAAAGTAAGATCTACAAATGACCTCTTAAGGAGATATTGCCTTAAGTTATAGTCCATTTTAATCAATTTTCATAAATTTTGTAAATTTTTTACAAATTATTTTCCTTTGTAACTATTGGGCCAAGTTCATTACAAAGAGAGATAATTGTAAGCAGCAAGAATGTCAGTAAAGTAAGATCTACAAACACATCACCATCACCAAAACACAATTTTGTCATGAATCCAGCAGTGTCCTTTGTTTCATATGCACATAGTCCAAGGTGAGCAACACAGGCTCTTTAGAACCTCTAGTTTAGCATTAGAAATAAAAATGAAATAAATATGATTGCCAATTAGACAACTTTTCACCATAGTTTAAAGGAAGTGGATGTAAGCAGTTAGAGGCACCCGTACAGCCTTCAATAATAAGAAAAGAAATTGTATATTTGGCTGTAAAAGGCCCTATGAAACAGATCAATGGAGAAAACTAACTGGCTTATTCAAAACAAAGCAATTTAGGAAAAACAACATGACAGAAATTTACTAACAACAACCACTAAACTACAGGCTACTAACTTATAAAGAATAGGATGTGTTTAAACATGGTTATGAGTGCTTAACCCTCACACTAACCTTGAAAATAAGTGTAGTAGTGCAACATCAGAAGATAAAACAAATTATAAAAAAATCAGTCAAAAAGTGCTCAACTCTTGTTTACAATTTGGATATACATGAAATATTTGCCAATGACGAGCAGCTGTCAGTCAGGGTTAATTTTGCAGGATGGGTGGAATCAACATATCCCAGAAAGTGTTTAAGTCATATTCATAACCTTTCAGACTTTTAAAGTTCTTGTTTAGACAAGACATAGCTATGAATATCAGATGGCGTGCACAAAGCTGAGTCCACAAACGTAACGTCTTCAAATAGCTTAAATCATTTACGACGTCGGAATTTCCCCCAAAAAACGTAAGCGTAACAAAAACACTGGACAATTAGTTTATCATATGATTTCAAACATAAACGTTCAGCATATTTAATTTTTTTCGAACAACAAATTTTAGCAGATGCACATTCTGGAAATCTAAAAAAATACATGCTAAGGGAGCTACCATTTGATTTTTATGGGGGGGGGGGGGGGGGGGCTAGGATGAAATTTGAAAAAAATAGGCAGGACAGGAGTTTTGAGTAAAAAAAAAAAGGCAGGATGAGACACTTTGCAAAAAAAAAAGGCAGGATGACAATTTAGGTAAAAAAAGTCACTCAACAGGATAAACTAATAAAAAAAAAGGCAGGACCGAATAGAGTGAAAAATAAAAAGGCAGGACAGAGATTACAATTAAAAAAAAAATGCAGGACAAAATTTTTCATCCTAACCCCCCCCCCCCCCCCATAAAAATCAAATGGTAGCTCCCTAAGAGCGGTGTAATGGAAATAATAAGCGGCTTTGTCGTAGACCCTATTCAGAAAATAGCGTTAAAACATCATTTCTTTAAACTGTAACATACTAGCTGGACATTTAAAAAATGCAGGTGTTCAGCCTGGACTATCGAATCATTCATATTTTGCAGATTTTTTTAAACATTTTGTTATGCACATTTGGAATATCAAGTCATTTCGAAATAAGAAAATAGCAAGTACATATTTTTTATACCGATTCTTCCATTTGCTAATAATTTTTTATTAATCCTTTTAAATTACTACTTTTTACACATAACGAACTACATTCCAAACTCATCCGCAATGGCCGATTTTAATTTTTTGTAGATGAAGTTCGTATGACGTCATACAAGCTGACACTTATTGTGGGAATTCTAATGACACGCAACAAGACCATACAGGAAAACAAGTTCATACTGCTCAACAACAATCAACTAATATAGGAGCTCTTAGAAACAACTCTTCTCCAATTTTGCAGACAGATAATAACTCAATAAAACAACCTAAACAAACTGGACCAAAGTAACAAAAGATACTGAAGCAAGATGATTTAGGGAGCTACCATTTGATTTTTATGGGGGGGGGGGGGGGGGGGGGGGCTAGGATGAAATTTGAAAAAAATAGGCAGGACAGGAATTTTGAGTAAAAAAAAGGCAGGATGAGACACTTGCAAAAAAAAAAAAAATCAGGATGACAATTTAGATAAAAAAAAGTCAGGATAAACTAAAAAAAAAAGGCAGGACCGAATTGAGTGAAAAATAAAAAGGCAGGACAGAGATTACAACTAAATAAAAATGTAGGACAAAATTTTTCATCCTACCCCCCCCCCCCCCCCCCCCCCCCTAAAAATCAAATGGTAGCTCCCTTAAAATCCAAACTCGCCGTAGCAGAAGCACATATTGCCGCTCTAGAAAACACCATACTAGATAATAATTAATAACTTAATCAGAAACATGAAACTGACTCAGCTCGGTCAAAATGATCACCACCAAAATGGACCTGACCTTCATAGTTATAGACAGACCCCATCATCAATCAGTGCTAACTGTTCTAATTGTCACTGTTCACAAGTGGATAACAGAATCAGAGACCTTGAGCGTGAAATGTCAAATTTGAGACTGCAACACCTTGAAAATCAATTCTTCACGCTTAGGCAACAAAGTCAAAACCTAGTCAACCTGCAAGGCACACCACATATGAACCAACAAGGCCCTGTACATACAATACATTTCTCACATGTTGTACAACCTTCTCCAACTTCAGTGCAAAACCATTGGTTACAACAACCAGTTCATCCTTTGTTCCAGCAGACAGTTCCAGCTCCACCACCTTATATGTTTAGACAACCAAGCAGAACTCAAATGGCACCTTCACAAAACATACCAAGTCACATGCAAGCCCAGCATCCACAAATGATATACCATAGAGCTGCAGTTGCAACACAAGTATCTCCCTTGGATAGTAATAACAGTATTGCTGTCACTCCATCAATTCATCCTCATTCTCAAATTCACCACATGTCCTCTACTCAAGGAAAGGTACAGATAAACACATCTGGTAATAAAATTGTACCAGAGCTTATCACAAAATCTTACGTTTCTAATGACATAAGTAACAGTTCATCAGGAGATAGTAAAAACAGTTTTGCTGTCACTCCATCTACTCATCTTCATTCTCAAATTCACCACATGTCACCTACTCAAGGAAAGATACAGATAAACAGATCTACTGATAAAAATGTACCAGAGCATATCACAAATTCTTATTCTTATGTTCCTAATGTCATAAGTAACAGTGCCACAGGAGATAGTAAAAACAGTTTTGCTGTCAGAAAAGGAAATGAAATGAAAACAAACCTGAATGGTCCTTCACAAAGTGGTCCATCCTAGAGATTCACCAAAACCATATGTTTACCCTGAAAATCCTGATCCCAATACCATATTAAATTCCTCAAACTCAAATAGTAAAAACTGTTTTGCTGTTGAACAAAGGAGTGAGACAATGATATCAGAAAATTGTTCTGACACAGTAGGATTGCCACCAAACAAGAATGTTCAACACATATACAATCCTTTTTTAGACAAAGGTCAAACATTCCTCCTGGACCCAGATATAGCAGCCCCTGTGACAAGAATGATATAACCTTAGGAAAATCAAGTCCGCTCCGAATTGTCTCTTTCAACATTAAAGGCTTAATTCCAATAAAAACTACTTTGATGAACTTCTTGATAAACATGATATTGTACTGATACAAGAACATTGGCTTTTTAATTATGAAAAAGAATTATTGAAACAACATCATTCAGATTTTATAACTTTCTCGAGACAAATGATGATAATGAACCCTTATCTCCAATCAGTAGACCAAGAGGCCATGGAGGTATTGCAATCTTGCATAGAAAGTCCATGTCAACTATGTTTTCTCAACTTCCTGGTGGAGATAACAGAATCCAGGCTATCGAAATTTCAACCACAAAAGACCCAATATGTCTTATAAATGTATATCTCCCTCAAGAGGTACCGACAAAGGGCATGATGCTTATAGAGCAGCTTTGGACATCTTAAAAGAATTACTACTGAAATATCAAAGAACTCATTCAATTATTATCGCCGGCGATTTTAATGCTTCATTCCATAGACAATACAAGGACACCCAAGATGAACTATTTAAAAAACTTTTGTAAGGAAAATCAAATAGAGCTACCATCTAACTATCCTATAGACCATACATACCATCAAGGTGATTCAAAATCACAGATAGACTACATTCTAACAAAATCTAGAGAGATGATGACGAGTCAACTGAATATATGCAGGTGAAAATCTTAAGAGAAGGCCACAACACATCAGACCATTATCCCGTCTCCGCTGAATTTTCTGTTAGATTACAGACCGCTCAAAAACAACTGAATGGAGATATTGTGACTAAGATTAATTGGGAAAAGGTTGACAAAACAAGTTATGAACAAAATTTGAAGGAGGAACTAAAAGATAGAAAGTATCTGAACATGAGAACACCTTACGGTATTGAACAAGCTACAAACCAGCTAATTTCTGGTCTTACTAACGCTTTAAATTTGAGCTATCCCCGTAGGAAATCCAAATTTAGTAGAAAAAAGAAGATCAGCTGGTCTCCACAACTTGCTAAAGCTGTGGGTCTGTCAAAAAAGGCATTTTATCTGTGGAAAAAGGTTGGTTCACCTCCTTCGAAAAATAATATTTACAACTTGAAGAGACTAGAGACGAAACGTTCGGTCAGATCAATACAAAGGCAACAAACCGCTGACAAAAGAATTAAACTACATGAAGAAATTATGATGGCTTCAGATAGAGACAAGGATCTGTTTTTTCGACTTATTAAAACTCAACGGTCTTCTTCTTCTCAGTTCATACACACCCTTAGAACTGAAGAAAAAGAAGCATCAACTCCAAACGAGATAAATAACGTCTTCAAAGCTCACTTTGAAAAATTAGCCAAAACCAATTCAAATCCTAACTTCAACATTGGGCATGATAATCTTGTCAAGCTAGACATGGAAACCATTGTCAACATCTGTGAAAACCAAGAAATAACAATTCAACCTGTTACCTCAACAGAAATCACCAAGCGTATTTCGATATTAAAAAGAAAAAAGGCTGGGGATGTAGAAGGTTTAACTGCAGAACATCTAATTTATGGTGGAACAGAGTTGACTGAATTCCTAGTTACCTTAATTAACTCTGGATGCAGAAAAAGCATTTGACGTGGTAGACCATATACACCTATTTTGAAAATTATATCATCAAGGAATTAATGGAGCTTCATGGTTACTAATTAAGGAACTATATAACAAAACAACTACACAAGTTAAATCTCAAGGATATATCTCGGAAACATTTGTAAATGAGCAGGGAGTCAAACAAGGAGGAATTCTCTCTGCCAATTTTTACAAGGCCTTTAATAAGAATATCCTTGATACTCTTGAATCCACAAACATAGGAATTAAAATTGGAACCAATTATGTGGGTTGCGCAACGTGCGCGGATGACATAATGCTATGTGCTGGCTCAGAACATGAAGCCTCAACCCAACTCCGCATCATTGAAAACTGTACCAAAAACGATCGGGTAAAGATAAACAGCAAAAAGGCTGAAATTCTAATGATTAACAAGAAGAATAAAGATATAAATCTTCAACTTTTTAATGAAAAAATAGACGAAAAGCAAAACATTAAACATTTAGGAATTGAAAGACAAGAGAAAAATAATCCAAATGTAGAGAATAGAATTTCTGTTGCAAGAGCTACAATGTATTCCCTATTAGGTGCTGGATTACATGGAATAAATGGTATAAATCCACTATTATCGTATAAACTATGGCGGACTTATGTTATACCAAGAATGCTCTATGGAATTGAAATTCTCAACATTACTAAAACTGATATCCAAAAATTAGAAGCTTTTCAGAAAAAAACATTTAAACAAATTCTATCCTTACCACAAAGAACTGCAGATGCTGCTATCTATATCTTACTCGGAGCCGAATCTATCGAGCAACTCGTACATAAAGCTGTCATTTCCCTATTTCTAAGAATATCAAAAGATCCCAACTCAATTGAGTGTAAAATTGGAATTAGACAGCTAGCTACAAAAGATGATAAATCAAATAGTTGGTACATAAATGTGGACAAAACTCTCAAATCTTATGATCTTCCATCTGCACATGAGATTATACTAAATCCAGAGAAAAATTGGAAGCGATTGACTCATGATGTTATAGACAAAACCTGGAAAAACAGATGTACCGAATCTGCTAGAAGCAAAATCAACACTCAAATATATGGAAGTAAACAACTGGAACTTTAAAAAACCAAACTTCTGTTGGAGCAGTGTCAGAGATAATAAAAGAGATGTTAGCAAAGGGATAATAAAATCCAGGATACTTACAGGAACTTACAAAACCCAAAGTATTACCAACCGATTTGACGGAACAAAATCTGCAGAATGCAAATTGTGCATGGTAGGACCTGAGGATTATAAACATTTCCTAATCAACTGTGAAAGTCTGAATTGTGTGAGAAAAATTCATCAAAATAGACTAAAATCCCTACTAGAGGATAATCATATCCACTATTGCAGTATAATTGATTCTGATGAGGATCTTCTAGAATTATTGGTTGACTGTTCTAGGAACGACCTTATAACTGTGTCTCAGCAGAGAGACTTAGAACGAATCTGCAAAGACTGGATCTATGCATTGCATGCTAAAAGAACCCAACTTTTGGAAAACAAATGAACAATCAGTTTAGTTCTGAGCTTAAACTATAAGTGGCTGTCAGTCGTGGGAATGTAACATATAACAAGTATTATACTACTTTGTCTATATACTTAATTAATACTAGGTGATGTAGCTAAGTAATTCATAGTTAAACCATAACTAGAGCATATGAATTAATTACCCCTGTAAATAATCTTATAGACCCAAATTCTATTGACAAACTCTACTGTTTTACTTAAAACTAATTTTTACATATATTTAAACTTATTATGAAATCATACTAGTCCATAAATTTAACCAATTACTAGTAATGATTAGTAGTTCCTTTCACTTTCCTTTGCTAAGAGAAATTTAAACAACTGATAAGATATTACTTTTATCCATTTTATAATTTTAAATGTATAGTGTACATACAAGTTCCTGTTTTTAACTAATTTTTAGTTTTATCCTATTCTAACTCTGTTATAAATATTATTTTAAATTTTAACCAAATATTATTTTAAATTTTAACCAGTAGATAGGATTTTAAATAACGCAATTTTAAAAATAAACAAAATTTTTAAATGCGGTGACCCTGCAGATAGGGTGGACTTCCAGAAGAAGAAGACGTAGTCCGAATCCGAAAAAATATATTGTACAAAAATGCAGGAAAATACGTTGAATTTGTACAAATTTCAGGTCAATAACTATATATTATGTTTTTTTAATGTTACAAGTTACATATATTTTTGCCGTTTTCTCGATTTTCGTTTCATACTTTAGATTTGATTTTGATAAACTTTTTAATAATGTGGATTTTAATGGCTAGCTCTAACCATTGTATCATAAAAAAAAAACTTCCTACTAGTATTTAAAATATATATTTAACACGGTTGTATAAATCTACTTTTAAAAGCGAATATTACAGTGGCCGTCAACTTTGTGCATGCTGTCTATGCATATATTCATTCCGTAAAGCCAAACCGAAAACTCAAACAGGACAGATTTTATTCTCTTTAGAATTTTAACAGGAAAATTGTCATCAGTTTTCCAACAAGAAAATGTTATAAGGAAACTATATAGTGCATCGTTACATCAAAAATAAATTGTGTTTAATCATCCCATTTATTAACATTCGCAGTGGATAAAAAACAAGAAGCAGATCATAACTCTACTGGACTGCTTGGTTTACAAAATTCACAGGAAGCTCTATATTGAAACACAAATTTCCTTGTCTGGTTTCTATAAGAGGGCACATAGCTCTGTTAACTATAATCCGCTGGTATTACACTACACCCTTGAAACCCTACCATGCAGAAAGAGTAGTATTCAGTCGAAAACGTAAAAGTTGGTTTATCTCCCGGTCTCTCACAATTCGTCAAGAAACCTAGAGCTGTACTAAATATCATATACAAAAATATTTGGTACACTAAGAAATACACTTAACTTCGAAAGAACTCCAAGTGGTCACGAGGAGTTGACCAAGAACAATTCTCTGTTGACTACGTACTTTAGACTCCATTATGTAATAAGCATTTATTTAGTACTAATGCATGGTTGAAACTAAATGCATATAAAACGGTGTACGTCATATAAACCCTATAAAACGCAACAAACGCGACCCCATGTACTGGTTTTTGGCTAACACACGATGAAATACTTGCCACTGACGTTCTAATGATCGATGATTCAGTATTGGGCCTAACTTCACTAATATGTGTTCGTACTCTCGTACCAACCGTTACACAACTTCAACTTTGTAAAGCAATTTTATATTGATAGATATTATCATAAAATGTGTATTGAATAGTAATGACGTGTAAATCCCTTGCTCGAAAATGTCGTTTCGTTTCTGTAATCATCAAGATTATCTCAAAATATTGGGGGGGGGGGGGGGGGGAAAGAATATTTAGAAAAATGACGATTATAGAAAACATTTAGATCTGGAAAATAAGCAAAACCTTACCGTTATAATATAACGAGGCCATGTGGTTAGTACAGCAGAGCATGCAGACTGTTTATGATAAAATATGTACACAATGATTTTCAATCACTGTGCGGTAACCTATAAATGCTTATATAAGATTTTTGCAATTCAATTCAATATTTTATTTCAGTATCATCTCTCAATAACATATAATACAACATTACATTAAATGTAAAAATATATATTGCATGTATGTTGAAACAAGTTTTTTCCATATCCAATAAATCGTTTTGCTCATTTGATCACAGACACTTCTGCATGTTAAAGGGCATGACAACTATAAAACGAGTGTGGTCTGAAACCTTTTTTTTTCAATCTAATTAAAATTAAATCCTTTAATTGCTCCCGTCATGCGCGACATATCAGAACGGGAGCAATTAAAGGATTTAATTTTAATTAGATTGCCTTTTTTTTTATTGGATTTCAATTCCGGAAAGACGGCACTGGCTAACGGCTTTATATAGCAAGGATTTATATTGTAAGATATAATGTATTGCTTAAAAGGTTGAGAATGGATACGGGGAATGTGTTAAAGAGACAACAACTCGACCGAAAATAAAAAAAAAACAAAAAAAAACAAAAAAAAAAAAAAAACAGCCCAATACCACCAATGGGTCGTCAACACCAGAAAACAGGCTTCATCTGGCACCTAAACAAAAATGTGTCGAGTTCAGCAAACATGAACGTCACACAAAACTTCGAAACATGTACATGATATGAACCCGCCGGCAAAATTTTAAAATGATAACATACAAGACTATTAACAAAGACCAGTGTTTCCTAACTTAGGACAGACGCAAAAAAATGCTTTTAAGGGTAAGAACATACTTTAATTTTACTGTACTATCAGATACACCAAAGATTAAATTTCAAATATATCATGATAAACTGAAATATGACCATTATGATTATAGGTACAAAAAGCGTGTTATTTGTAATTAATTTCATGGACATGCATTGCGCCTTTTGTGTTTTTTTCATAAAGTACTGCATATTTTCTTTATCTTATTTCACAGTTATGTTGAGGAAGTTAAACCATTTTGACAGACATATTTTTTTGTTCGGATTTGTTCCGCGTTTTGAAAATTAAGAGATTTTTTCAACTGAGATTCTGAACTAGAATTTACATTACTGAATGTCTTTCATGATCCGTTACCAGAGCTTTCACGATCGTCTCTCAATACTTGACCGCCGTTAGATATTCTTTCACGATTATTTCTCTCGTTAAACCGAATGACACCCGTGATTAAATTTAAGGAAACAGAAGTAGGGGATAGGGCGGCGGGGGTGGGTGGGGGTGCAGGACCCTTTTCGGGACGTTGGGATAGGATGTTTTTAAGCTCGGGATCTCGGGATTGACCCTTATGGGATCCGGGAATTCTTTTTTCGAATTTTATAGGGATGTCGGGATTTGAATTTCTTTAAAATTCGAGACCTCGGGATTTCTTGTTTTTAAATTTCGGGATCAGGACCCACCCTACCCCTCTAGTATGGAATAAATAGTATGTTTTCCCACAGGAATCGGAAGTTCTATCAATAAAATTCTGTAGTTAATAAAGTCGACTATCTCGTACGAGAAGCTCTCTTGATAGTCGACTTTATTATGAGAATTTTATTGATAGAACTTCCGATTCCTGTGGTTTTCCAATCGACTGTAACATATGTAACAGAATAAAATTTAGAATGGTAATGGGGAATGTGTCAAAGAGACAACAACCCGACCATAGAACAGACAACAGCAGAAGGTCACCAACAGGTCTTCAATGCAGCGAGAAATTCCCGCACCCGGCCTGAGGCGTCCTTCAGCTGACCCCTAAACAAATAAAGAATGTGTTCCTTATGGAATAAATGGTATAGAATATTTGCAATGTTTATTACAAAATTTTCAGGAAAATGATATGCGTTGACACTTGTATATTTTTTCTTTTTTATTTATAGCTCCCGGTGTGCTGTTTATAAACGTGCAACGTTTTTTAGGCACAACGATTACATGGATCCGAACAGAAATGCCGGTGCATAGGATAACAAAAAACAGTACTAGCTCAATGATTGAGAGCCTTTATTATGAAAAAATTGTGTCCGGTGAGGCTATAGATCAAAGGACGTTCACAAATGACGGTTCCATATAAATCATGTTGAATGTGGGTTGTATTTTGAAGAAGCGGTGCTCCTATATTGGAGGAAGATTCATATAATTCATACTTTAAATTATGATTCCTTTCCCCATTCAAAACAGTCCCTTTTCAGAGAATGTCAGCATCTCGAGTCAATTGTCTGCTAGTGCTTAGCTCCTCGAGTGAAGGTTATACGGCGGATTTATTCCGTTTTCTTATCACTGCACAAAACATTTTTCATATAGTAACTACACAAAATGACAAATACATTGGAAAATGTTTTCCTTGTAGTGGGAACGCCCCCTTTTCTCAAGTTTTGGTTTGACTTCTGCAACTGGGTCAGACTCTGTTCAAACATGTTGCAGGGTCAAATATATGGCACCCAAAGACAAAGAAATATAGACGCTCACATTATTATTCTAATAGTAAAGAAATATGAGAGCATCACAGTTTTTAAGGCTCTCTGCTCTAGTCTACCTATGGCTATGTCCTATATCTACTGTCATGACTGTCTTTGCACTAAAACATTGTCATGATTGTCAGTTTCTGACATTGTCATTGTTCCAATTTGAATTTGTTTTACAAACAACCGATGTTTGTATTGTTCAATTATACAAATAGGTATTTGAAAACATCTTCCACTGTAACCATGATATTTATCATCTATGTTTTTTTGTCGTTGTTAAAAATCAGTCAGGTCAGTATATTGCTTGGGTTATGTTTTATTACTTCTTTGGTTAGTACACTGTCTTGCTAAAAACATGTATCCGGTACTAACTTTGAGGCGATATAGAAGAATGCATTGCAAGTCTGATGTGGGGACTTCAATTTCTGCATTCATTTTTTACACAAATGTTTTAGCTTTGTACAAAAATTACTAGTGTAAAATCATTCAAACGGGGAAACCATAGATGTAATCTATATAAAAACAAGAAAAGAGAAACATGTATGAACTACATAAACAGAAGACAACCACTGACATCAGATTCAAGACTTATGACAAGTGCAAACATTTGTAGCGGGATTAAAAGTTTAAATGGTACCAAACCATCTCCCTTTTCTGAAATGATAGTATAACATCACAATATGGAAAGACACACTATAAAATATCAATTGGAAGGCCAATCAAAAAACGCAAATTAACTGACAATGAAAGAATGAATTTGATTTGTGATAAAATAAAATAGTGAATACAAATTATAAGGGATAAATAAATAAGTAAGGTCAAAAGTAAATAAACAGGTTTAACAAAGTTATGTGAAATGTTGAACAACTTTTAGAAAATCGTCACTTTTGAAAAAAACCTGTGTCATGGTCCTGATCCCGAAATCCTGGGCTTTAAAACATGAAATACCGAAGTCCCAAATTAAAAGAAGTTTAAATCCAGACATTCATCATTGTTCATTGACATCCCGAACTTCAAACAAATTTATCCTGGATTGCCAAAGGCTCAATCCTGAAATCCTGAGTTTAAAAACAGACGATCCTGGAGTCCCAATAAAGGTCCAAACCTCCCCCCCCCCAATATTATACACAGGTAAATGAAAATAATTTTGTTGTTAAGTATACTTCTTCTGTGTGTATAAAATCTTCTGTTAAGGATTACCAATAAATTTCTTTCATATCTATAAAACTAATCTAACCTGTACAGTAAATAGAAAGGAGATACAGGTAGTATGATTGCCAATGAGACAACTAGTAAATAGAAAGGAGATACAGGTGGTATGATTGCCAATGAGACAACTAGTAAATAGAAAGGAGATACAGGTAGTATGATTGCCAATGAGACAACTAGTAAATAGAAAGGAGATACAGGTGGTATGATTGCCAATGAGACAACTAGTAAATAGAAAGGAGATACAGGTGGTATGATTGCCAATGAGACAACTAGTAAATAGAAAGGAGATACAGGTAGTATGATTGCCAATGAGACAACTAGTAAATAGAAAGGAGATACAGGTGGTATGATTGCCAATGAGACAACTAGTAAATAGAAAGGAGATACAGGTGGTATGATTGCCAATGAGACAACTAGTAAATAGAAAGGAGATACAGGTGGTATGATTGCCAATGAGACAACTAGTAAATAGAAAGGAGATACAGGTAGTATGATTGCCAATGAGACAACTAGTAAATAGAAAGGAGATACAGGTGGTATGATTGCCAATGAGACAACTAGTAAATAGAAAGGAGATACAGGTGGTATGATTGCCAATGAGACAACTAGTAAATAGAAAGGAGATACAGGTGGTATGATTGCCAATGAGACAACTAGTAAATAGAAAGGAGATACCATGGATACAGGTGGTATGTTTGCCAATGAGACAACTATTCAACATATGTCCAAGAAAGTTAATTAAACAAAATGATTATAGGCATCAACATGATCAACAGGAGTGGGTCTCATTTGGGTCTAAGGTTGACGCGGGATTGCTGATTTTTGTAAGCGTGACATGTGAAAGTCAAATTGTTGTGTTGTGAAAACGGGAAATGAGGTCTAGAGGGACCCGGGAAATGGCAAAAAAGGAGAATTGCTTACGTATATATAGTGTAAGCGGGATATGGGAATCTGACAAAACAGTAAGTAGGATCCGGGATCGCAAGCCCCAATTGAGACCCCCACAGGAGATGTAATTATTTAATATGATTGCAAGAGAGACTTGTAACTATCCATTAACTTAAACTTGTTTACATAATAATTATATCAATTACATTTAATAGGAATTATACCAAATTACGATTTTGACCTAGAGTCACTAAGCTAGTTTTCATCATCTTCTGGATATGGTAATAAAATAAAGAAAACATGGCATGTTATCTTTGGAACACACTCAGGGTCTTGTGAAATTGCATTTTTGTCAAGCCGTTGGACTTTTGTCAAAAAAACGAGACATAGTGATCCTACATTCCGTCATCAGTTGCATCCACAAATATTCACTCTGTGGTTAAAGTTTTTTTTAAATTTTAATAACTTTCTCAAACTATCCTGGGTTTCTTCCAAATATGGACAGAAGATTGTTTATGATCATAAGATAGTATCAAGATGTAAATTTTGTAAAAAAAAAAAAATCCTGTTTATCCATTGTTATCCGTATTTTACTTATAAATGGACTTAGTTTTTTTGCCAGTTAACATTCTATTCACTCTGCTCTGTGGTTGAAGTTTTTAAAATTTTAATAACTTTCTTAAATTATCCTGGATTTCTACAAAATTAAGACAAAAGGTTGAATATGATTAGAAGATGGTATCCAGAAGTAAATTTTGTAAAAAAAAAATCCTTTTTTTCCTTTTTTTACTTTATCATGTTTATATCAAGGTAGTTTTTCTGCCAGTTAACACAACATTCACTTTGTGATTAAACATATTAACGTTTTTAAAATTTTAATAACTTTCTTAAACTATTCTGGATTTCTACCGAAGTTGGTCAGAAGCTTCTTTATTATCAAAAGCAAGTATTTAGAAGGAAATTTAGTAAAATTATATTTCCTGTTTTTCCGTATGTTACTTAATTATGTACATAGTTTTCTTTCAGTTTACATTACAGATAATCTGCAGTTAAAGTTATTAAAACATTTATTAGCTTCATAAAGTTAAGGTGAAACACTGGGTTCTGCGGAACACTTACAATTTTTTTTATGGAATATGATAATTAAATGTTGACTGATATTAACTATTTAACATGTTACCAGCCAAGTAATACCTACATTAGCATGTTTAGAGTAATTTACAGTAAGAGATGTGGTATGGTTTCCTGCATATCACTCATGACCATATCCACTTTTGAGTGTTTCTTATTATATGTTGTATAGAAGTCTTCTTGATAAGGCAGGCCTCGACAATAACGCTTGTCCGATTGTCCGGTACCAGAGGTAAAAAAGGTCGGACAAGTAAAAGCTATACCAAGTTTGTCCGATCGGACAAGTAGAATCATTCTGCAGAAAATAAATTTTAATCCAACTTTGATGAACAAAGTATAATTATTAACAAAAAAACAAGAAAAGAAGATTTGTTTGACATCTTTTCTCTTTAAACTGAAACTAAATGAAACTTTTTATTTCTCAAGACTCAGACTTGCAATCGATAATTTAAAACTGGTTCTTTGTCAAGTACTTTTAACAGGTAAAAAGCACACTTTTCTCAGAAACCAGTCTTACCATCCCATTCAACCATGCGCTTTTTAGATACAGAGATAAGGTAACTTTAAAAGACAGTTCGTCACCAGCTCGGAAATGATTCGGCTCCAAGTTTAATAGACAGTTGGGCACCGTAGGAGACATATTTCATAGACATGATTAATAGACAGTTTGACAAGGCAGTAGACATTTCTGGACTAAGACAAATCAGAACCTCTTTTCCTACCTTATTTTGTTGCTTTATAATAATTAATACCAATGTCCATACCATATTTTTTAAATAAGAATGAGGAAATTTATTATTTACCATAAAAATCATCAAATCATGTTTGATCTTTATGTAGAAAAAACAATACTTGCAATGCAGTGACCTATAGTTGTTAATTTCTGTGTCATTTGGTCTTTTGTCTCATTGATAATCATACCTCGAATTCTTTTTATTGATTGCATTTGAATAAACTTTTTTCAACTTTTAAAAAAATAGGATAAAAATCCAATGAGTGTTCATTTAGAGGCCAATCAGATGGGCCTCATGTGCAAAGTATGATGAGACTTTAGCATAGATAAAAAGTAGAACCTAAGTCCTGTGACACAACTAAATTCAGTTGTTCATGGCTCATATCTTTTAAAAGTATATCAAAGGATATAAATCAAATTCTGTTCAATTTTGTTTTAATTCATTTTGTTCCTTGAATCAACTTGAAATGCAAAAAAGGTTATTATTAAGATTTTTTTTGGACAAGTTACAATTTCATTCGGACAAGTAAGTTTTGGTATGTACTTGTCCTATTGGACAAGTTGAAAAAAAAGTTATTGTAGAGGTCTGTAAGAGAGGGGGCTAGGATGAACATTTTTTTTAGTTGTAATCTCTGTCCTGCTTTTTTATTTTTCACTCTTTTCGGTCCTGCTTTTTTATTTTTCACTCTTTTCGGTCCTGCCTTTTTTTCTTAGTTTATCCTGACCTTTTTTACATAAATTGTCATCCTGACTTTTTTGACATAAATTGTCATCCTGCCTTTTTTTTGCCAAGTTGCTCATCCTGTTTTTTTTTTAACAAAACTCCTGTCCTGCCTTTCTTTCAAATTTCATCCACCTTTTTTTTTAAATTTCATCCTAGCCCCCATCAAAATCAAATGGTAGCTCCCTAATCATGATAATGATTGACACTCATGACATTACCAACAGAACACATCATGCCTATGGTATGTACAGCATATATTTTATTCTTTTTATATATGTATCTTACTCCAATATTTTCAGTGTGTGTATTTGTATATTTTAATAGGTGTCTCCTCAGAATCATTTAGACAGGCTTATAACTTAGCAAGCTCCAACTTCAATATCCAGGTAGCATCACCTAATGTAAGTATATTTGGTAATAATGATCAGGTATTGGGTACATGTATAACATGTATAACTATGATGCTGTTTATTTTACCACTCCTACCACCACAACCTTTAAAATGAAAGTGATCTTTGTCAGATCTAAGGCAATCATGTGTACAATTTCATAGTTTTAACCTAAAATGTTAAATTTCAGTGAAGTTTTTAAGAAAAGAAAAAAACTATATTAGTTTATCATGTTAATTGTGATGTGCATCTTCAATTTTTTAACTGTCATAATATTAAGGTAGGTCAGTTTAAAGACTTGATTCCATAGATATGAATTTTGAGCTACTCGTTTTGCTTTTATGTACTAGAAATAAAGAAGCATCATCATGATCATAAATTGCCTAAAATGTCGTGCATTCTTATCTTTGCTTCTTTTCAGGGAAAAAATATAGAGTTTATTCAGCAGGATGACAACAATAGAAGATGGTTCAATGAATTTAGAAGTAAATCGGTCTCAACACCAATAGGATTAGAGACTATTGACCGTAAGAGTTTATTATTAACAAATAAGATTAAATTTATTGAGACTTTTCTTCAAAAAAGTAGAATTGTTAACAGCGTTATCAAAATATTCAGCTTTCTGTGTATTGCAGTTAACCTAATGTTAAATTAAAAAAAAAAAAAGGATCCAAGTGCCACAAATGAATTATGGGTAGAAAAAAATGCATTTCTATTTTCTGAATTATAAGAATGGTATCTTTAATGAGTTTTTGCTTTGGAAAACTTGAAATTTGAAACTTGCATGAAGACGAGAAGAAAAAGAAACAATAAGGCATTTCAATCTATCAAATAAGTACAGAGTACTATGGGTAAAAGAGAGATATAAAGACAAACACTAGTTCACAAATCAAAACACATTATAACCAAAGATTAAACAACCCCAAAAATAACTGAAGGACTTCAGGATCTTATAAAATCAGCAGCTTCTGCTTCAGTAGTGGCATCTTCAGACAAATATCAGTTACTGTCGAAGTTTTATTTAGTGATATGGTCATATAAAAAAAAAATAGTTAATACAAATAAATACAATCAAAATTGAAAACAAATGTTCAACATTAGCCTGATTTGATACAGACAGAATATGTGTGAGGTTTAATCTGCACAAATATCTTGACCGTATGTTGTGACAAATAGATGTATCTTGGTTATTGTGGTATTTGGGTTGCTATCACTTAAGCATAAATAGAACATGTCCTTTTTTCATACAAGAAAAATCAACAGAGTCAACCTACCAGCCATATCCATGCCAACTAATTTGAACAAGAAATAACAGATGGCACATAATTTGGAATAAATGGTCAAAATATTTTTTGCTACTGAAGGGATAAAGCTTAGGATTGATTGCTGCTGCCTAAAAAAACAAAACAGAATATTGTCTTAATATCAGTGTGACAGACCAAGAAGATTACTGTAAATTCAGAAATTAATGCGAGGTTTTTATTATTGCGAAAAATGCGATGGAGTTGTAAACGTAATAATGTACACTCACAATTTGAACTATTTTATATGAATTAAACAGGATTTTTCTCAAAATCGTAAAAAATAAAATCACATATAAGTCAAAAATGACAAAATCGCAATAATAAATGCACACAATAATTTCTGAATTTACAGTAATTATTCATCAATGTTCATTATTAGGAAGTTTTAGTTAGACACAATGAAGTAATATTTATCTAAAAACTAAATATTTTCAATAGTAAAAAGCAAAGAGTTATTCAAATTCATAAAATTACCGGTAATCTTGAAAACTGGAATGAAGCATTGGTGATCCACTATATTGGATCTTATCAACATAAAGATTGCCTTTATCTTTTGGGCAAATAAGTTTTAATCTGTTATCTATGAAATGAAAAAAATCATGTGATTACTGAACGTTTTATATCATGATTTATATTTAAATTGATCTGTCTTTCTTCTATTGGTAAATGGGAGATGACTACTACCTTTGATTAAATTTTTATTTTGTTCTAGATATATTAAAAACTGCATGATTAGTATGTAAACCAGAAAGATGAAGATCGTTTTCATTTGTCATGTAAGGATCTTATCCAAAGATCAGAGGTGGATTTAGGGGGGGGGGGGGCCGGGTCCCCCCTTTTTGGGAAAAAATTTGGTTGCTTATATAGGGAATCATTGATGCATGACTGGAGCGGGCCGCCTCTTAGGTCAGTCAGTGGGCCCCCACTTATGTAAATTTCTGGATCCGCCACTGAAGATGCACAGGTCGGGCACAGAATCCCAAGAGGGATTATTCAAGAATTTTCTAACAATCTAAGAAATATCAAACTATTTGAGTTGTCTCATTGGCAATCATTTACATCTTCTTTTTTATATGCATGTTTGAAATACTTCATATATCATTTGATGCTATTCTGATTATAATGTATGATACCTTACCAGGCCTCGACAATAACGCTTGTCCGATTGTCCGGTACCAGAGGGAAAAAAGGTCGGACAAGTAAAAGCTGTATCAAGCTTGTCCCTTGGGACAAGTACAATTATTCAGAAGAAAATAAATTTAATCCAACTTTGATGAACAAAGTAATTATAAACTAAAAACAAGAAAACAATTATTATTTTGACATGTTTCTGCATTCTGTTTATTCAAATGCAAAACCTTTTTCTTCAACATGTTTACTTGCAATCGGTAATTTTTAACTGGTTCTTTGTCAGGCACTTTTTAACAGGTAAAAGGTATACTATTCTCGGAAACCAGTCTTACTGATCCGAATCAATGATGCGTTTTGTAGATAAGGTAACTTTACAGGACAGTTCGTCACTTCTACAGGTTTGTGCTCCAAGTTTAATAGACAGTTTGGCACCGTAGGAGATAGGAGACATATTTTAAATTAGTAGACATGATTGATAGACAGTTTGGCAAGTCAAGAGACATTTCCGGACCAAGACAAATCAGTACCTCATTTTGCTACCTTATTCTGTTCCTTATATTATAACAAATACCATACTGGTATTTTTTTCACAAAATTTTTATTTTTCTTATTTACTATTAAATTCACAAAATCATATTTGATCATAAGAAGAAAAAAACAATACTGACAATATGGTGACCTATAGTTGTTAATTTCTGTGTCATTTGGTCTCTTGCAGAGAGTTGTCTCATTGGCAATCATACCTTATCTTCTTCTTTTTATTGATTGCATTTCAATAAACTTTTTTCAACTTATAAAAAAGCAGGATTATACAAATCCAATGAGTGTACAGGCCTATCAGATGGTACCTTATGTTTAGAGTCTGATGAGACTGGCATTGATGAAAAACTAGAACCTAAGTCCTGTGACATGACTAGATTCAGTTGAACTTGACTCATATTTTTGAAACGTATTTCAAATCAAAAGAAATACACTAAATCCTGTCTTTTGTTTAAATTCGTTTTGTTCCTATTAATCAACTAAAAATATAAAAAGGTTATTTTTAATAGAAATTTTTTGGACAAGTAACAATTTCACTCGGACAAGTAAATTTTGTTATGTACTTGTCCTACAGGATAAGTTGAAAAAAAGGTTATTGTAGAGGCCTGCTTACAGAACTAATTAGGTCATTGTTTCAAATATTATTAAAACATGGAAAAAGATTGATGAAAAGCAGTATGTTCAGAAAGAATTCATATTGAAACTGCATAAAATAAATATCAGAAGAATTTCTACCAATTATTTTAAATGCTGTTTTTTTTCTCTCCAGCTAACAGATATTCAGCATTACTGATACCTGCTGCTCCTGGTGCTTTACATGATTTAACAAACAATGAAGACTTAGCTGTTATTATCAGACATTTTGTCAAAGAAAAAAGTAAGTACCAGTTCTGAAGATATAAACATCAAGCAATATAGGACATAATTCTATATTTGTCTCATTTCTTCATCATTCACGATATTTATTTTTCTTTTTGCGTTTTCCATGCGGATTTCATATTGAAATCCTTGCTATCTAAAATATGCTTCTTTCTACTATAATGTTGAGACATCAATTGACCTTTCACTTGACACTCGACAGAATTCAGGAGGAAGTCTTGGAATTGTCTGGTTTTCATATACTGTAAATTCAGAAATTATTGCGTTCATTTATTATTGCGATTTTGTCATTTTAGACTTAAAATGTGATTTTAATTTTTACAATTTTGAGAAAAATCATGTTTAATTCATATAAAATATTTCAAAATGCAAGTTTAAATTATTGTGTTTACAACTCTGTCGCATATTTCGCAATAATAAAAACCTCGCAATATTAAATTTTTAATTTACACTATATAGAAATATTGGGTTTAACAAATGAATTGTTAACTATGAAATAGAAGCAGAAAAAAAGATTTCCTAGAAAGTGTGCCTATATTTTTTGTAGTCAATTCCTCTTTCGATTCTTAACCTAAACTGGAAACTTTTTAGAATAATTCCACATAAATGTATATTGGAGTTGCGCACTGCTAATTATGGAATGATTTGAGGAATTTTCACTTATTTTACCAGCTTTAGGAACGTGGTTATTATTTAGGAAAATTTACAAAATACATCAAAGTAATGGGCAATTTTACCATTTGAGTCTTTACTTCCTTCAGAGATTCTAATTTTTTAAATACTTGTTTACAGATACAGCTTTTTATCAATTATTTATTTTCAGAATCAATATGTGCAATAGGTTTAGGAGTAGCTGCTTTGTTTTGTGCAAAAGAAGAAAACAAACAATGGTCATTTGAAGATTATAGTTTAACTGGGGTAATTAATTTGATGCCTTTAACTCTATGATGACTACCTTTTATTTTGTGATACTTAGTATACATGTAGTATAGTCCTTTTCCTGAATCCCTTCTTTGAATTGTATTATTAAGAGGCTGTCCAAGTAAATATCAGGCAAATCCTATGATATGTGTGGCACAACATAATTTTTTTCCAACTTTAATAATGTTTGGTTCCAATGCAATGTATATATCATACAAAGGAGATATATGTCAATGATATTTTTGAATCAACAGTGGATGGCTCAGAAAATGATTTTAAAGTTCACTAACAACGCAACAAAACTGTGTACAAAATGAAGAGTTATCTCCCCTTTTCAATGAATTTTCAGTGCATTCTATGTATTTTTTTTCTCCTTACTTCTTGCAGTTAATAGAAAACAAAATTTAACTTTGAGAAAGAATGAATTTGTGATATGAAATAGATGAAAACAAATTGAAAACAAAATATGTCATGTGCCATCCACTGCCTGGTTTTTTCCATGGACACCCTCTTAATTCTATATGTAGAGACAAGTTGGCGTAAGCAGATTTTAGTGGATTATGGAAAAAATATATTTTCATTGATATTGGATGTTTTATTTTAAAAAAATCTGCATACAAGCTTTTAAAATATATGAAAATTTGTACTTTACTGAAAATTAAAATTTTTGGTTCAACTGCACCCATCATGACCATGAAATCGATGAAAACTGGTATCCTTAAAAAAATAATGAACTATCAGTATTTTATTCTATGAATTGTCATGAGTAATAAAAAAAAACCAAAAGTAAGTAGAAGCATAAAAAAGTAATTTAGAATTTGGATTAGGATACAAGAGCAATAAAGAATTTATCAAATCTGAGTTATTTTAATGTTTTGTATTTACTGTAAATTCAGAAATTATTGCGATGTTTTAAATATTGCAAAATAACTGCAACAGGGTTATAACTGCAATAATTTAAACTCGCATTTTGAAATCTTTAATATGAATTAAACAGGATATTTCTCAATATTACAAATATTTGAATTGCATTTTAGTTTAAATGACAAAATTGCAATAACAAATGCATGCAAAAATTTCTAAATTTACAGTAGTGACACTAATGGTAACTATAGTAATATATTGTTTCAGCCATCAGTATATGAATTAGCAAAAAGTCCAGACTTTTCTTCATTACCACTTATAACAGAAGATACAATAAAAGACCTAGGTGGAAAATATAACTGTAAGTTTAATTTTGTTAAACTTCAAGTAATGAAGCTTGGAAAATTATAGATTAGGTTACAGGTTAATAGAGAAAAACGTTCATCTTATAAAGTCTTTTCTAAATTTTAAGTGTTTTCAAGTTCAATTGCAAACAAAATACAATTGAACAAAGAACAATGAGGGAAGTAGATTGGTACAAAATATGCACAATAGAACTAACAAAGGGGAGATAATTCATGATGGCTTAAATTGGTTATATTAGTTTGTATCAAAATATTCTATATTTGTGATCAAATATCATATACTGTGGATTCGTTTATTTTTGTGAGAAACAGTTTTTGTGGATTGAGAAACACTTGCATTTTTCTGGATATTTAATTTCGATGTTTTTCCAAAGTCTGTATATATTAGTTTAGGAAACTTGTAATTTATTGAACATTTAGGAGATAACTGTATTGTATTTTAAGCTCCGACGGCATCAATTGGGGATTTGATGGTCGCAAATTAAGTTTACTGGCGACGCGTTAGCGGAGATAGTAAACGGGTATTTGCGACCATCAAATCCCCAATTGATGCCGTCAGAGCTTAAAATACAATATTGTTATCTCCATTCTAATGAAACTGACAGAAAACAACGTTAAAACATGTATTTAAAATCTGTCATATGCCGTCTGCGCTTGCGCGTACGTCCCATAGCATCAATTGTCAATTGATGCCATGTAAGAAAGTGACGTTATCCAATCAAAATGAACGTTACAAACATTGTTGCATTAGAATTAAGTTTGTTGTTCTCCTGTACCCAAGAAATCCATGTCAGAACATTGATCTCCAACAAATATCAATGAATCCACAGTAATTAGAATGTATAGATTGTAGTAAGATTGAACATTTCAAAACTATTTCATGAAGCATAGATTCAAATTTGCATTGAAACTAATGTAATAGTTATATGAAATTATGAATGTGTTTATGAGAAATGTGAAATTCAGAGGTTAAACATCAGATATTGCTTGAGAAATTGTCAAAATTAGTTAATAGTTAGTCCAAGATTATTTTTTCTCAATTGAATGTACAAACTATGCAGCTGTTTAAATCATGGACAATCTGGTTATTTATATTTCAAGTTCAAATTGCACATTATTGAGTATTTTTCAAAGTTATTTTATGTTGCATTATGGATTAATCATATATTGTTCAAAATTAATCTTTCCATTAGTTTTAGTAGCATCATGGCAAAACCAAAGAATTTATACATTTATAAACCCATATGCCATGACATTACAAATATGAACTTCTATACACTGGCAATACAGTTCTTTGAACTGGATGAAATTTGTCTTGAACTAAGTGTATTATTTTTTGAACTACATGTATAAAGTTATATTTTTCAAAGTTTATTGATTTGTGAAATCATCATGCATGGAATCTTTCAGAATTTCTATAATCATCTGAGTGAAGTAGCTAAGGTAATACACCAAAAACATTTCATTCTATTGGAGGTGTTGAATAGAAGTCTATTACTTACATAATTAGGGGGTGGGGGTGGGAGGGGTCCTGATCCCTAAATCCTGGGCTTAAAAACATGAAATCCAGAGATCCCAAATTTAAAAAAATATAATCCCTGATCCCGAAAGGGTCAATCCTGAAATCCCAAGCTTAAAAACACCCGATCCCAAGGTCTCGAAAAAGGTCCTGCCCCCTCCATAATGATAAAGCAATGAGTTTGAATTTTTTTGTAGGTAGTGATTGTGATGCAGTACATGTGATTATAGACAGACATCTTATTACAGGACAGAATGATCTCTCTACACTAACAGCAGTACAAAACTTAACATTAATGTGTGCTCAGAAGTAGGTATTCAAGGATTAAATGATTGGAATTTTCAAATCTACATAGACTCATTTATTTTTTGCATACTGTATATTCAAAAATTATTGCAAGTAATTACCTCTGTTAAGTAATTGCAATATAAAATCTGACGCATAAATTAGTATGCAGCTTTTCCAGCATGTCATCACAGTAGTTATTTTCACCTTTTGGTCTGTCATATCGAAAAGGCAATAACAAATGCATGGAATCAATTTAATTCACAGTATATTGATCTGACAGGTTGTTTTAGTTGTTCATTTAAAAGAAATGTTGTTAATTTTAATTTTTAAAAACAGACAAAAGAAAAGATAGGGGATGGGAGATAAAACCCTTCTGTTCAGTTTATCTTCATGATATAAATATAGATATAAATATAAATAAATCTATGCTGTTTTAAATGAAAGAAACTTATTTGACCAATTTATTGACGAAATTGTTGAACACATCTTATTTATTGTAGTTTTATAACTTTTACAGTTGACCATTTGTTGTACATATTCCCAAGTGTTGTTCTAACATGACACTAATAGGAGATAGGGAATAATTACTTCATTAGAAATTACTAATACCTCCTTCAGTCAGAGGTACTACTTGTACAAATCATTTTTATTATGCCCCACCTACGATAGTAGAGGGGCATTATGTTTTCTGGTCTGTGCGTCCGTTCGTCCCTCTGTTCGTCCCTCCGTCTGTTCGTCCGTCCGTTTGTCCGTCTGTCTGTCCCGCTTCAGGTTAAAGTTTTTGGTCAAGGTAGTTTTTGATGAAGTTGAAGTCCAATCAACTTCAAACTTAGTACACATGTTCCCTATGATATGATCTTTCTAATTTTAATGCCAAATTAGAGTTTTATCCCAATGTCACGGTCCACTGAACATAGAAAATGAAAGTGCGAGTGGGGCATTCGTGTACTGAGGACACATTCTTGTTTTAAAAATACTCGAGGAAGTAAAAATTAGTATACTTATATAGGTAAATTGTAAGATACTTATCCAAGTGTATATTAAGTATATTATTATTTACATCTTCATGTAAATAAAAATAACTTGTACAAGTAGTACCTCTGACTGACTTAATGAGTTGCTAAGGGCTGTTCTAGAAAGAAAAGTATATGAGGGTCTTTGACATTGCACTTTTATAAAAAAAATAAAAGTGACAAAAAATTGCAATATTATACCATATAGTTTTATACTTAAAGTTTTAATATGTTCCAGACATATCTTCCAAAAGACATCTCTATTCAAATGCCTTCAAAAAGCGCACATAACATTCTATTGAAAAGCCCTTAATATTAGTATCTGTTTTAATTCACTTACTTGAGTGTTGTTTATTGCACTGTAGTTTTTTGGGTTTTTTTTTGGCTTAGCTACAACAGATAGAAATCGACCTTATGCAAGTGTCTATATACATGTATTAAACTTTGATAGATAATGGAATATTTGAAACAAATAAAAATGAAAATGAATTTAGGTATGTTTTGTAGATTCTTATATCAACTGAATTTTCAAACACTTACAGACTTTGCATAGAAATGTTTTCTACCCAAAATAAGTTTTGATATTCATTAGAAATTAGGTTGATTTCTATCTAATGCAGCTCAAATGTTGTAATCTTTTGCTTAAAAAAGGACACATATGCTTTGTGGCTCCTGCATGGACTATTAAACTATAAACTATAAACTATGAACTTTAAACTTATTTGGTAAAAAAGGATTGTCTTTGCTTGACAGAGATTAGATATAAGAAGATGTGGTATAAATAAATATGTTTAAACTAAGAAGATGTGGTATGAGTGCCAATGAGACAACTCTCCATCCCAGTCACAATTTATAAAAGTAAACCATTATAAGTCAAAGTACAGTCTTCAACTCGGAGCTTTGGCTCACACTGAACAGCAAGCTATAAAGGGTCCCAAAAATTACTAGTGTAAAACCATTCAAAAGGGAAAACCAACGTTTTGATATATATAAAAATTGCGAACGGGAAACACTTATGAATCACATCAACAAACGACAACTACTGAATATCAGATTCCTGACCTAGAGGTTTAAACGTTGTAAAAGTACCATGCAAACTTACACCCTTATCTGAAACAATAGTGTAACATCTCAATATAGAAAGACACATTATAAAATATCAATTGAAATGGCCAAACTGGATGTTTCTTTTGCTTCTTTGTGGACTATTTCTCTTAAATTTGGTCTTTGAAACAAGAATATATATTAAAGAGGTGCATGACTGTACAGTTTCTTTTGATGGTTGTATAACTGATTTTTGTGTGCAATAGATGCAATGAAAACAGAAACTCTGTCTCTTATAAAGATTTATTTTACACAAACATCATAATCCCTGTTCCAAAGTATGGGTATACTATGGTTAACCTGTGTCTTCCATCCTGACTCATGGAATATTTGTAAAATTTCTCTCAGGGACTCCAAATAAGAGATTCATTACATTTTGTATGAAGATACACCTTATGGACTTAAAAAATTTAGTCATATATATTCTATGAATATTATTACATTACATATCTGTGAGATACTTTTCGCTAGTGTTCAGCAGTGTTTTCTCTAACTTTTCATAAATAACTCAAACGTTCATCAACATTTTTTTTATATATAATCATATATCATATCTTTTACTCAATCTAATTTTTCTTTCCTTCAAATGGATTTTGATTCTGTGCAGTTTTTGCAGCTATTAGATCTATAATTATCATAACTGATGCCCGCAGATCCAGGATATTGAATAAGGGAAAGAATGACCCCTGCCCCTCTCTACCCACTTGGTCTCATGCAAAAGAGATCGAGTTTCTACCTTCTTGACAACATTTAAAAAAAACTTGGGATGTGTGGAAATAAATTGAAAATTGTATAGATCAATGAAATTTTAAGATGTCTTACAAAACTATTTTCTTTGATCCAATCAGCTGTCAAAATCTGGATTTAGATGAATGTGATACCAGTCCTACTCTTTGTTCGATTTTTCACATACATCTGCTTACAACACATTTGGTATGGTCATATTAATTTGATAACAATATTGTATCAATATATATTTATTATTGAGTACAGTGTTTAGGGTTGTTCCAAAAATAAATGTATGGGGGGAAGGAAGACACTTTTTATTTGACCCCACAATGCATACATTTTAAATTGGATATGTTCAAGCAATCTTTCTTAAATAACCACCACCCATCAAATTTTAATAAAAGTGCCTTCCTTCCCTCCATACAATTAATTCTGGAAAAACCCTTATCATTTTTTTAGACAAAATTTTAATTCATTAGTTGTATTTAATAAGAGAGCAACCCATGTTTTTCATTGTTGTATTTAATTTAGCTTATTTAGCTTATATGTGTGTTCATATAACAGTGAAACTTGTAAAAGACCGAGCACCCTAGAACTTTCTATCTTAATATTTCTGCACTCAGTCACAACTTTGGCTATTAAGTGCTGTAACTCTTGACTTTGGTTGTTTTGATTTTATGTTTGGTTTATAATGTTTCTGAGACTAGTTTTTTTACACAATTTTTAGTGTATGTGCTGATATAAGAGTCTGAAAAACGTTTCTAGTTTCCACAGGGTTCAGGTTGAACAGGTTTCACTATATATTTATATAGAATAACAAAACACTAGAATAACTCAAAAGTTTTTACAGATTATTTGACCTCAGTCATTATTGATTTTAGATACCTTTTATTGTTGAAGTAATTTTGACATTTTCTAGAAAAAACACATTGTAAATTCAGCAAGAAAAATAGATGAATATCAGATTAAGCTTTTGAGTTAATCATTTTACATATTACATTTAATATATCATACATACTACCCTACTTACCTCATTTACCTATATAGTTACATATTTACTAATTGACTTTTCACAGGCATGGTAGAACTTACACAGCACGATGAAGATTGGTATTTGATGTAGTCACAATTAACATTATCATTTACTTTGCTTTGTTGTGGCATTCTGCAGATGAATATTGAATTTTGACTTTTTGTCCTAATATTGAAAACTGAAAAATAAACAAGTTTTTCAAGTCTTTTAGAAGAGAAAATAGGATGTTTACCATAAATTTAACATTATTTTTAAAAATGTATTTACTTTGATGGAAGGAGATATTTCTATTTTGAATTGAGTAATCTTTGTTATCGCTATTTTGTGAATTTTTCCTTTGATCTTTTTTTGTGATAATTTTTCATATCATGCTACTCGCTTGAGATGGAAAATGATCGCTATAAACTAAGGAGGCACGTGGCGTTGCTAATGAAATTGACATCGTCGTCATAGGTAAAATAGCGATAAACAGATTATCATTGGTCATCTCAACTCGATTGCTTTTCTCGCTTTCGATGTCTCGGCTCAAGCAAAAAAATCAATCTCGTTGAGATGATCAACGATAATCTATAAATATTTCTCAAAAGTTTATTATTTGTCCACCTCATCTTACATTTATAATTAAATATATAACCTATTGACTTTAAAATACATATACCTTCATGATATGAAATGCTGAATGTGATTTCAGGAATTACACAAAATAACAATAAATTGCATTAAGTCAGTCAGTTAAACTTAATGTTGAACTTTGGAGATGAGCACAGTTTTGATCATTTTTTCTATGGTATATTACATCCAAAACAATATGTTGTCAGAACAATTTACTGAGTCTTTATCAGGTATATATATATAGAGTGTGCAATTAAGGTTCCATGAATTTTTTTGTTAAATTTGTTTGCATATTTTTCATGGTTTTTGTGCATATTTTTTTCCTTTTATTTGTAAAAAGTTTAAAAAAATATTAAATGAATATGACAGCCAATACAATTAATGTGAAAACAAAGACAGTGTTGACTTGCAATTGCTACTGAATCCCTTTATGGCTTTAACACTATGATGATAAATAGAAAAATAACTTAAGGCTACTACGTTACTTTTATGCTGGATCAGAAAGTACTTTTTATAGTTTTTCATATTGTATTTGCCATGACGAGCATTTTTACAAACTGTCTTTAACAATCTTCTAGTAGGGGTAAACTGAGCTGTTTTATTATCCAGGCAATATCACATGTAATACAAGAAAAAAAGCTAGAAGACTGATTTGTAAAAGCAACTTTCTGAATCCTATATATTTGCTTCAAGTGTATTGTATCGTTAGGTGATGACTTATCTGAATAAATATTGTTTAAACTAAAAATGAATTTTTCGTTTTTGTGTTCCCTCAACAAAGTCTTCAAAAAACTAGACTGATGCATGCTGTTTCCAGCGGTGGCAGCAAAAGTGTACTAGTTTGTGATAAGGTCAGTTTCAAGGGAAACACTAGTGGTAGATAAATATAAAGTGGTATTTAGTAATATTACCATTTGCACATCTTCAATTGCACAGTATTGCGAAATAGCAAGAAAACACAATACAACTTTCATGTACAAATATACGCATGTAACTGGCTTCTTTTACAAGTTGAAAAGTATATTGAGATTGAATAGAAAAGGTAATAGATTACTGTGCAGTTGAATTTTTTTTTAGAAAGAATACTTATCTCAATGGAACCAATGCCAATCGTATTCCTCAGAGCGATCATTTTTATGTTGTGTTTTGTGTACTGTTGTTTGTCTTCTTGTCTGTTTGTCTTCTTGTCTGCTTGTCTTTTTGTCTTTTTTGCTATGGTAATA
The DNA here is from genome assembly GCF_965363235.1 of Mytilus galloprovincialis. Taxonomy (NCBI): domain Eukaryota; kingdom Metazoa; phylum Mollusca; class Bivalvia; order Mytilida; family Mytilidae; genus Mytilus; species Mytilus galloprovincialis. The sequence goes on along the minus strand of NC_134844.1, from coordinate 50,222,551 downwards.
AGTTTATTTTTGACTTATGAGTTTGATATCCCTTTAGTATCTTTCGCCTCTCTTTAACATCATTATCAATGTATTTCATAACAGTTACTAATATCTTTCGGGATAAGAAAATCCTAAGTTTTCAAAAAAAAAATCATAGTTTTGTACACAGGAAATTTATAAAAATGACAATATAATTGATATTCATGTCAACACCGAAGTTCTGACTACTGGTCTGTTGATACACTCCGGAAAATAACGTCCACCAGTAGTGGCATCGACCTCGTGGTGTAAATAGTTATCAAAGTTACCGGGATTATAATTTAATACGAAAGATATCACGTTTGGTCTACATTAGACTCATCAGTGATGCGCAGATTAAAATATTTTTAAACCAAACAAGTACAAAGTCGAAGAAAAATGAGGACCCGAAATTCCAAACAGTTGTGCCAAATACGACGAAGGTAAGCTATGCCTGGGATAAGAAAAGCCTTAGTTTTTCAAAACAATCATAGTTTTGTACACAGGAAATTTATAAAAAATACCATATAATTGATATTCATGTCAACACCGAAGTGCTGACTACTGGGCTGGTAATACCCTCGGGGACGAAACGTCCACGTGCAGTGACATCGACCCAGTGGGTATATAGTTCAGTATCAAAGGTACCAGCATTATAATTTAATACGCCAGACGCGCGTTTCATCTATGAATGTGTGCACGAATCCATGCTCTGATAACAGACAGATACATTCATTGTCTTTATAGAAACGAAAATGAGGAAAGCAGTAATAAAAAAATCACCGCACTTAAAACACAAGATTCAGCAACAAAAAAACCAACTGATAGAAATTCACGATTTTGGCATGAACGTTGTTACTGCTCATCAAGTCACACCAGCAACGTCCTTCGTGAAATGCCAAAACTCGGGACATTTCTAGTTAACTAAAGGTCATAACGATAAAGTAAATCAAGACGGCATTTGTTTCACTGCCCCCCCCCCCCCACCCCCCAAAAAAAGAAGGTAAAATCACAAAAATACTAAACTCCGACGAAAATTCAAAACGCAAAGTCCCTAATCAAATGGCAAAATCAAATGATAAAACACATCAAACGAATAAACAGCAACTGTCATATTCCTGACTTGGTACAGGCATTTTTCAAATGTAGAAAACGGTGATATCAACCAGGTTTTAAAGCGCTAAACCTCTTTCTTGTACGACAGTCGCATCGAATTCCTGTATATTGACAACGATGCGTGAACAAAATGTCACAAAAATGGGTACAACAACAACACGAAACACAGCAAAACTGGGGATGATTTCAGGTGAAGGGTAAGCAGATCCTGTTCCACATGTGGCACCCGTCGTGTTGCTTATGTTAATACAAATCCGGTAGATAGTCTAATTCGATAGGTCACATTCATCATATACAGTGTATATGATGTTCTCGTCCAGATAATGCATGTGATATTTGTAGCATGACGTTAAACATGTATTTATTAAAATAGAGACTTTTTACCATTACTAATATGTTATAAACCAAAACTTGTTTTTTTTTACAGCATCATAATCATTTACTTGTTAAGATTGAGACTTTTTATCATTATTACATTATATTAACCAGGACCGTTTTTTTGCAGCATCATTTAGTTTTATACAGCTGAATCTTCACTTTAAACGGAACATTGGCTATTACATATGATACAACTCTTTGTACAAAGTGTGATGATTGTTTTACTCTCCTGGGTCTCTTCTGGTTGACAATCGACGCTGTTCCAGCACGAATTTCATTAGGTATTCATTAATGATATGGTTATTGTTATCATAAGGCAGCTGTGGCATTCCATACGTGAAACAACGTGGAATAAGATTGGTTAAAAACAATTCCCATAGGAGACATTGTATCTTTCACCTGGGATTAGAAGGCGTGAGCTTGTTATGTCCCTTTGCTAAAACAAAAACGTGCACAGGGACTCGGTTAGCAGATTAAAATTTCGTCTAGCAATGTTTTTCATTTTTTCGTATTTCCTAGATATAAGATGTGGTTTGAGTATCAATGCAACAACTCTCCACCTCCTGTCTGTTTGTATAACATTATTAAGGTTTCTAACGTTGACATAACTATTTCTAGCAATGTGCAGTTTTTTATCCACATCCGTATACTGAAAAACCTTCAAGGGAGCTAAGTCGCCGATTTGAATGTCTTAGCCATCTTAATATAAGAAATAATTAAAAATATTTCTATGTAACTTTATACCTTACAAAGACACTCAATTTCTTCCAAAAACATTTTCATAAAGAAGTATGTATTAATTTTCCGATCAACGACACCCTTACTCGGCTATAATTCGTTTAAATCAAAATATTCAATTTCCGAACGAAAGCAATGTAACTGACAAACGTGTCGTTTTTCAATTACTTTGGAGAAATGGGAGATAAGTTTGTCATTCGGAAACTTCCGGGTTGATACTTTTATTACAACGACAATTTAGCATAGACTGTCAAAATTGTAATCTGCTAATTGAGTCCTTCTGCAACGTTTTGGGAAGAAATCTGAAAGGTTGCAACAGACGAAGAAATTGATGATGAACAATTGAAATGAATCACAAATCACAGTTAAAGCTAACAAGTTGTTAATGTTGGCATTTATTTTTTGTAAAGACCAATGGAAGTAGTTTCTGAAAATGATGACTTGATCACTTTGATAGGCCACTAGTCTAAATGCAACATGTTATGATAGTCCTTAAGATTAATGATTACAGTGTGTTATTGATGTTGTGAGTAAATTCCATATTGACGTTTAAAAAGACATAGAAGGCAGGGGTTTAATTTAAACTAATTAACACAAACACTGCTCCCTTATTATTACTATTCATCAAATTTATTTTTTATCACAGGAAAAGTTGGTAAGGAATGTTTCAACGCAACCAATGACAGGTCACAAGAAAGCCAAGACAATAAACAATGTTTCACGCGTTATATTACCTATATCTTTTATATTATTTTGTGTTGTGTACTGGGTGCATTACGTAATGTAAAACAGGAAAAAAATCAATAAATCATCCCATTTGTATATTTTTTACATTTATATTTTTTTTATACGATTCAACGCGTAGTGAACTATAATGTAATTATGTTTTCTTATCTTGTTGTTTATCTACAAGTGTCGTACCTACCGTACTGCCAAATTTCCACAAAAAACGGATTGTTTTTGGCCATTCAGCACGACAGGGCTAAAACGATCTATACTAAAATAACTAATAAATTCAATTTTTTATGTATTAAATACGTTCCTCCTTTTATCATTATTTAGATAAGATTGAACGTTTCTGACAATTTCCGCTATAATATATTCATTTTGTTCGTCGTACCATTTATATTAAATTAATATGTTGTAAGTGAATAATAGACCCAAAACGGTCGGGTGTTTTTTATATTTCACTGTATTATAATTTTTTTTTGTAAAAATCACATGTCACTATAATAATCAATTTAGTTAATTTAGTTAGTTATTTCACATGTTTGGTTGTAGAAACACAAAGGTAAGTTGATTCTATACACAGTTTTTATCGGGGATCGTGTTGCAAGACGAAAGAGACTTAGTGAGTATGTACCCTAAAAAGATCTTTTTTGGTATCCATATCAGATTCACGCCATGTCTAGAATATATCTCTAAAACATATAATTTTACGTCTGGCGTAAATACATAATCTTATCCTGGTATCTATAATGAGTTTATTCACAATAACTTTGAAGCCCGTCTTTGATTCTTGACAAAATTGATGTTAATAATTTAGAAAGAGTTTCGTGAATCACTTGGAAGACTCAGCAATCTACAATTGTTTTTAAGGACACTTATGTAGTTTAGGAATCCGATACAGTGGTTGAAGATTCAGTTCTTCATCTTTGGTGAGGTTTATGTATCCAATACAAACAAGGTACGTCCTCAGATTTTCTGTTCAATGTTATGATAATTGAAGTCATGAAGGACTTACGCAAAATATCATCCTTGTGTGTTGGATTGACCGAGTGCTTGTTTATTTCCAATTTTACTAATTCTTGTACAAGAAACTCTAAGTACATGTAGTACAATTTACATACAAAAATAATATTATTTGAAACTTTGTCCAGAGGAACAACAACCTATTTATCGTGAAGTGATGATAGAAATTTTACAGCTTCTTTGTCTCTGAAAATGGACTTTGGTTGATAATTTAGTTTTTATACTTATACATTCGTCTTTTTATGAGATATCTGAGTGTTTTGACCCTTTCTGAGAAATCGTCCAATTCGACCTTTTCCAATTCAGCCAATTTTTTGTCATAGGCGTCAATGAAAACCTTAATTATTTTAGAGTTATGGTTCTAATTAATTTGTTGAGGTGTTCTGAACTGAGTGCCATGTTATATCACATTTCAGAGTGACTTATGTTTAATTAGATCAATCATATTGATCGGCTCGAACAAGTTTGATTTTTCAAAACAACCATACAAATTTACTATTTGTACAGAATTAGGACTTGACCCCGAATTCATTGTTCATTGAACAGAACACGGAAAAGTGTTATCAGGCCGTAAGTTGTCTCGTTTGAGTTGATTTACATTTATTGTTTCCTTTCGGGGCATTTTATAACTTACCATGAGGTATGGAATTTGCTCCTTGTTGAAGGCTGTCCGATGAACAATAGTTGTTAACTTCTACATTATTAGGTCTCTGGTTGAAAATTGTTTTTATTGGAAATCATACCACATCTTTTTATTCTGATATGGTGTCACATGGACATTTGATTTCATTGCACATACTATCAATGCAAACGAGATGAAAAACATGTTGTCAAAGTTGTTGTCTTGTCTAAAAGGGAGGCGAAAGATATCAAAGGGATATTCAGACCATTAAGTTGCAACGTCATGGCTAAAACAAGAAAAAGACAAACAATACAAGCAAAACAGAATAGAGAAAACTCGAGTTTGAGCAACACATACCTCATCAAAAACTGGGGTTGATCTCAGGTGTTATGGAAAGGTAAGCAGATCTTGCTCCACATATGATAATGGTGTTTTTCGTGTTAGTAGAAACCGATAAAAAGCCTAATTCGGGAAAAAAGGGAATAGGATTGAAGTTATGACATTTTGGAATATATCGGCTATCATCTACCAAACAGATATTCCATAACGGTCAACCAACTCGTTATGGAGTCCGTAAAAACTACCTGAGGGATTATTTCAACTTCACCTCTTGAAACTCTTGGTTTGATTATTAGTTTCCTTGTGAGCAGCAACCCTCAAGCAAGGAAATCAAATTTGAAAATGCAAGCCATGGTTGAAAGTTGTTTCATTTGCAATCATACCACATCTTCTTACTCTGATATGGTGTCCCATGGTCGTGTTGTACATACTATCAATGATCGAAAAATGAAAAATATGTTATCTTCATTGTAGTCTTGTATAAAAAAAAATCTCTAAATGTCCTGTACCAAGTCAGGAATATGGAAGCTGTTATTCATGTTATTTAATAGTTCTTTTCTATGTATGATGCCTTTGCGTTTGTTTTTGTTGCACTTCAGTGTTTCTTTTGTTCTGGTGTTTGTCTCTTATGGTTGTCGGGTTTCCCTTGGGTTTAGTTTGTAAAGAGGATTTGTTTTCTCTCAATCGATTTATGAATTTTGAACAGCGGATTACTACTGTTGCCTTTATGTGGTATCAAACTGTTAATAAGCTGATACATACATATGAAACCATAACACTATTTGATGGATTGATTGCACATCATTACAGCATGTTACAACTGTGTAACTTTAATCTTTGTAATGCAACCAAAAAGAAAGACTCAAATTCCAAAAAAGTTTTTTCTAGATTATATATGCTGTCGACGAAGACAGGTTCCACCGTGATAAAAATAATAAAAATCAAATAGCGAAACTATATCAAATATGATTAACATAAGGACATATACATTTAGCCTGAGCACCTGACTTTCTTCTAAGTTAGTCTTTACATAAAAAAAGACAGCTGCGAGATGCTCTCCTGATAATCATATTTTTTTTCTGAAAGCAATCAACATCAGATACAAGTAAGATAACTGTTACCACCGGGTGAAATGTAATTACCAATTTGTTATAAAATGAGCTGTCTTACGTATTTGTAAAAATGGAAAAACATTTTGATACTTACATTTCAATTTTCTTATACAACATTAATATGACACTGAACTTTTCTTTGGGTGTAAAGTGTGCATCTTATATCTGAAATACGATGCCCTCACAACTAAATACTGATCTGAACAAGTTTTACCCTGCTGCAAATTTATTTGCACCAGGTCAACGTCTGCAGTCTCTATCCCTTGTTAGTGCTGTATGTTTTTTTTGATATAATTTTAGTTCATTAACCTGTTTGGAGTTTAGTTAGACGTTCATTTTTACTGAACTAGTACACTTTTTGTTAAGGGCGGGGTGTGGGATTGTTTTGCTGTGTTAAATCCATCGACGGCTTTGAGCTGTTTTATGCTCTTGGTCGGGCTGTTGATTTTTTTTGTCACATTCCCTATATCCCTTCGCAATGTTATTAAACATGTAAACGATTTTAAGGCTTTATTCATATACATGTATATGATTTTGAGTGCTTGAGATTCAATCATTATTACTACGATAACGAGTTTGGTGACCCATTTTATCTTATATGATATAAATAAAATTTATTTCGTAGGTAATAACATTCATTCATTCTTTTCATTATTTAATCTCAAGTAAATATGTGGGAGTAGTATTAAAATATCATAATTCAAATAAGGAAGAAATGATTTCACCCTTTTCCCGATAAACTAGATTATAAGTTTAGTTAGCTTTTAGAATACGAAAGTTAGAAATATATTTTTTACGTTATATATAGATATCCAGTTACCATACTTTATTTGCATTCCAAATGTCACAATCAGCAAATGAGATAGGCCGTTTGTGTATCTGTTTCTTGTAAAGAAGATTTTTATGCTTTGTTATATCTTATTCTCATTCCTTCGATAAGAAGGAATTCACCAGGTTAACTCGCGTCTGATATAGTAAATCATAAGACAGGAAGATTTGATGAATTCTTAAGCTGGTACATTACACACAAAGAAAGCAATTCTGTAAAAATTACCTGAACGTTTTATTACGTTCTATTGTAACCGATAAAGCCCGTGATACGAATTTCCTTGAAATTTTTATATCTTAGTCAAGGGTCAAAGTAAATATTTTGTAATATTTCTATGAAAAGTTAACGAATCAAATTAATTTTAGTCAAGGTGCTTAGTACCACCTTAAAAGAACGAGTATTACAATCATTGACATTCAAAATAATCGGAAAAAAGAATGAAAAACAAAGTTTTACAGCATTGCAAACAAGTGGGAGTTGAAATAATTTATTAACAAAAACTTTATAAAAAATTACCTGGCCATTCGTTTTTTTTTCTTCATGTCTGCACACAAGTATGGCGTTTGATGAAAATAAAGACTAACAAACTAACTGATTTATTATACTATCGAAATATAATCTGAAGCTGCTCACTAAGTGCTGATGTTTTATATTATCAAAATATCATCTGAAGCTGCTCACTCGGAACTAATTTATTACATCATGAAAATATCATCTGAAGCTGCTCACTAAGTACTGATTTATTATATTATCGAAATATCATCTGAAGCTGCTCGCTAAGTACTGCTTTATTACATTATTAAAATATCATCCGAAGCTGCTCACTAAGCGTTAATTTGTCATATTATCGAAACATTCTTCTGGTTCTGTATACTAAGAACTACTTTATTATATTATTAAGACATTATTTTGAAGCTCTGTGACTTCAATTACTGATTTGTCAAATTATCGAAATATTCTTCTGTTGCTGCTCACTAAAAACGATTTAATTTATTATCGAAACATTCTTCTAATGCAACTCACTAAGAACTGATTTATTATATTATCAAAAAATCATCTTATCATCTAAGCTGCTCACTAAATACTGATTTATTATATCATCGGAACATTCTTCTAATGATGCACTGAGTACTGATTATAATATCGGAAAATTCTTCTAATGCTGCTCACTAAGAACTGATTTATTATATTATCGGAATATTCTTCTAATGCTGCACTGAGTACTGATTTTATTATATTATCGAAACATTCTTCTGATGCTGTGCACAAAGTACTTAATCATTAATGTTAGTTGGTCATCATGTTTTACTCCTTTTTGTCTTAAGGATTTCTGCGCATTCATTACAATGACAGTAAACATATTCATTAAACCAAACACAAATATAAATATGAACAAAAGTATAAAAAGAGGACCTAATTCTGGATGAAATTCAATATATTGATTATAATTGACTATCCTGAAAGTACATTCTATAAGGACCATCAAACTGTCTCCGAATGATCTATAACCAGCTAATGATGCGCCAAATAACAAATGCCCACAACATGCAAACGCTAACAATGAAATAACATAGATAAAAAAGAAATATTTTAAAGGTTTTTTTACATGTTCCATCATTGAAAATAGGTATTTCAATTTCTGATTCAGCATTAAAAGTTTCAGTAGTTTTATCATTGTAATTACGCTTAAAAAAGCCAAAATGTAAAATAATATGCAATCCCATAGGATTGCAAGACTAAAATTAATGTAGCTGTCTTTACCGTCACTTCTATACTGCCGGATTATGTGTGTTATCATTCTAAATCTCTCTATAAAAATCGCCATTGAAGTATAGCACAATATTAACATCAACATGGAAAGTTTGTTCCAAAACCTTTTAAAGTACGTTTTCAAACCGACCAGTCTTATCTTTTTGATCTCAATATAAGACACGAAAATCGTCAAAAGAAAAAATACTATCTCAAACACCAAACTGGTAATTTCTTTACTAGTGGAGTAGTGGGATAAAGGTGTTGTATATATCTGAAATGATGTTGTTAGTGTGCCAGGACTGCTATACTCAAACACGATCATAACTGAACTATACATGTTAACATTGGGATTATACAATACGAATTCTATGAAAAAAACTCGTGTTCTTGTGTCAATCCATGACTTAAGCATTAGCTCTGAAATCTTTAAAATAGATGAAGGACCTGTGTTCATGTCAACCAAGTAGCCACCCCCACCATATATTGCCCGCTCGCCTAAATATGGTACAGACTCTAAGTCCCAAGCATGTTGGAAGGACCATTCATCAGTGGGTGTTACTAGTTGTGACTGAATCTGCCACGACTTGTTGTAATTGTCATTGTCATCATTTACCATGTTCAATGTAGATGTACATTCCATGCCAAGATGGTCCAAGCCAAACAGTTTCCTCAACTTATCTGGGAATTTACAGCTGTCTGAAAAAAGCAAAGGTGTTCATGAAAACATGCCTTTTTTTTTTTAGATATTTTGGAAATAAACTCATCATATATACCTGGATTAAATTTTGTATTTACGCCAAACTCGCGTTTCGTCTACAAAAGACTCATCAGTGACGCTCGAATCCAAAAAAGTTAAAAAGGTAAAAAAAAAGTACGAAGTTGAAGAGCATTGAGGACCAGAATTCCCTAAAGTTTTGTCAAATACAGCTAACTAAAGGTACTTTATTCCTGAGGTAGAAAAGCCTTAGTATTTCAAAAATTTAAAAGTTTTAAAAAAAAGTGACAAGAGTACATGAACAATAATCAAACTAAAGGTTGTTTGATAATGGTGCAACCTTTCGCTAGTAAAAAATATCTTTATTAGAACAAAATTGACAGGTATCATTTTACCAGGCAAATCTCGAAAAAATATGTAATGTGAAATCTGATCTGTAATATAAGTGTGTGAAACTATAATGTTAATAGATAAAGGAAGATATGGTATGAGTGCCAATGAGACAACTCTCCATCCAAATAACAATTTATAAAAGTAAACCATTATAGGTCAAGGTACGGCCTTCAACACGGAGCCTTGGCTCACACCGAACAACAAGCTATAAAGGGCCCCAAAATTACTAGTGTAATGTTTGAATGTGCATCAAATATTTACAGTCACATAATTCGGTTTTGTTATATTTGTTATTATTTATATTGTTTACCTCTTTTAACCCTTATCTGTCGCAGACGAAATTTTCCTATCAGTAGAAAATCATTTTCTGGAATCTTCTTTGACATGTCATAAGGTATTGTTCTACTCAATGGAGGAATAACACTTTCGTTGATATAAGTCCAAATATCACCACGTGTCTTAACCTACAAAATACAATTTAGATTTAAGAAGTAAAATTGCAAACAGCATTTACGATTAAATTTTGGGTGCACAAGCTTGAAGCTCAATATTTGGAAAATTTTGATTGGATTTTGTTGGCTTGAAGAGCAGAATTTTACAAGTCTGAAAGCAAGTTAGCGGTGAAGCGGTAAGACTGAACAAAAATACCGAACTTTTAGAAAAATTCAAAACAGGAAGTTCCTCTTCAAATGTAAAAATCAACAAATCCCAACCACATCAAACGAATAGATAACAATTGTCATATTCCTGACTTGGTAAAGACATTTTCTCATTTAGAAAATGACAAACCTGGTGTTATAGCTATATTTGTATGACTTCTTACTTGCTTGACCGTCGCGTTGAATTCCATTAAATATCACGACAATAATGTGGGATCAAACAAAACAGAAATAATAAGTAACAATGTAAAAAACAGAGAGACAGCAGTTAATGTTGTGTTATAATTTATAGTATAAAATGCTCAACTTGGTATAAGCCTTAAGACAAGGCAAATTGATTTTTTTTGGAACAAATGCTTCAGAGTGCAAAATATACATCAGTTATAAACATTATGAAGTTACCTTTAAAGTACAAGATATTAATCAGAAATGAAGTTTAGTTCAAAGAAAAAAATATAAACTAGGTATGCAGAGCCTACCCTATGTGCCGTATTACATGAGTACTAGTAATACAAATTCCTTGTGAAGAACGCAGAGCCTACCCTATGTGCCGTATTACATGAGTAATACATATTCCTTGTGAAGAACGCAGAGCCTACCCTATGTGCCGTATTACACGAGTAATACAAATTCCTTGTGAAGAAGGCAGAGCCTACCCTATGTGCCGTATTACATGAGTAATACATATTCCTTGTGAAGAACGCAGAGCCTACCCTATGTGCCGTATTACACGAGTAATACAAATTCCTTGTGAAGAAGGCAGAGCCTACCCTTTGTGCCGTATAACATAAGTAATACAAATTCCTTGTGACGATGGCAGAGCCTACCCTATGTGTCGTATTACATAAGTATTACAAATTCTTTGTGAAGAACGCAGAACCTATCCTATGTGCCGTATTACATGAGTAATACAAATTCCTTGTGAAGAACGCAGAGCCTACCCTATGTGCCGTATTACATGAGTAACACAAATTTCTTGCGAAGAAATCAGAGCCTACCCTATGTGCCGTATTACATGAGTAACACAAATTTCTTGCGAAGAAATCAGAGCCTACCCTATGTGCCGTATTACATGAGTAACACAAATTTCTTGCGAAGAAATTAGAGCCTACCCTATGTGCCGTATTACATGAGTAATACAAATTCCTGGATTCCAACAACAAATACACTGAAGATCATATCAGCAAAATACATGACTTTTTGATCGACACTATGTTTAAATATAAATCAGCTAGTATTTAATGCTCGTGCATGTTTCCACTTGAAGGACTTCATACCAAAAATCGACAATTTGAGTTAACTGTGTCTAAACTACCCTGGAAAAATGTTTGAACTCAACGGAATCTAATATCCGGTTTGGTAACGTACCATCAAGAAAGGTGGCATTTTTTAAAAATTTATTTGTTATTTTAATGACACTGAAGAATAAAAATACATATATAACTATTTTCGATTATTAGATGATTTTTTCCTAGAGCCGTACTAGATAAACAGAAATACAATGTAAGTAAAAAGGCAGGTGAAAATGGCAAATTGATTGAACCTTGCTTCGAATTTCGTTAATTTCTAGTTGAATTGTGCACATTTTAAGAAAAATATGGTACAAATAGAAATTTTTAACATATCGATAAAAAAAATAGTCAACAATTGTATTTGTGTGCATTGAACGAAAAAATTAGGTCATGTCAAAATGGAAGGACACAGTTTTGACAATGTATACGCCCGGTTTCGTTCAAATAGAATTTCACGAAAATGGACCCTTTTTTCCGTAGAATATAATGCAAAATCGCAAAACGTAAATCTAACTTTTGCTTAGAATATTTATTATCAAACATCAGAAAGACTGCAATAAAATTAACGGTACCAAATTTCTTGCACCAGATGCGCATTTCGACAATACATGTCTCTTCAGTGATGCTCGTGGCCAAAATATTTGAAATCCAAAGCTTATATAAAAGACGAAGAGCTATAATCCAAAAGGTCCAAAAAGTCACTTTCATGACATCTTCGCTAGCCAAGGATTACGATACTCTCCAATCTGAGCAGATCAAGCCAGTAATTGAGATTTAAATGCTGCGCCAACTGTTGTCTCTGTGTCCACAAATTTTGTGAAGCAAGAAAAAAATAATATTGGCATTCCAACATTTTGTGCGAAAAACTTACACTGAAACTTCAATTAGTTGATTAAGAACTGCTAGACTGTCATCAAAATCGTCTCATGTATGAGGGTAAAGACTTGTTGCAAAAACTGCATGTGGCAATTGTTTTTACATTGTCTACAGTTTCACGTGATCACCATATATGCATTTTTATAAATAAACGGTTCTTTCAGATCTACGTTACGTATTGATAATCGTGCGTTGACAATGTTAACATTCCAGTGAAGTTTATAATTGTATATATATAGGAGCGAATCTAGGATTTTTTAAACGTTGCGTAATTGCATAAAACGGAATATATACCACCGAGCATAGCGATGCAAACATTTATTTTGACGATTAGATGGTAAGAATTAAAAAAAAATCATATAAATCGTGAAAAACATATATGTATTGTGTCATCAAAATAAAATGGTGTAGGGTTGCCATCTATAAACTCCCTGCGTCCGCCAGTGATACAATATAACTCTATCGTGTACCATCTTAATATTTCATGCAAAAACAGAAAACAGAGACACCCACTTAATTAGCGATATGTGAGTTTGATTATCATGTTTATTCTCACGATTCACATCAATTGGTATCTTGTCTCGTCGCAATGCGAGACCAAGCGGCGAAACCTTTATCTTACGGTACCAGAATATCTAACGTATTTGCATGCATGATAAGGGCAGAGCAGTTTAAATTCTTTTCCTGACTGTCCGTCAATAAATAAATAAGTTTATGATAGTTAATATTGTAAATGAAGCTATAAGTAAACGTGCTTTACTCTTGTAATAAAAGAGGGGCGTAAGATACTAGAGGTCACACTCATAAATTGAAATCACTGACAACACCTTGGGTAAAAAAGAAAAACTGACAAATAATAGTTCACAAGACAATACAAAGAAAACTAAAGACTAAGCATTACGAACCCCGCAAAAAATGGGGGTGATACCAGGTGCTCCGGAAGGGTGAGCAGATCCTTTTCCAAATGCGAAACCCGTCGAGTAGCTATTGTTACTAAATTATTATGATGACACAATCATACTGCATCTTTTAATTTTAAATCTGGTATAGTAAACAAACAAACATCCTAATGTTATAAGATAATTAATACAATTTTTCACTTGTTAATTTTTTTGGTCTGCAAACTATAAATCATTATGTGTTATGCTTATTGTTGATATTTTAGTCCATTCTCAAACAAATTCGTTCACCATCGATTGTGGGGTTTCAACAGGCAATGTACATTTCATTGTGTTGTATATTTCTCCGTCTGCATGAGCCTGCGTGATATGAAGCCTTTTTATAAAAGGGTGAAGTTTCCCAGTATTTAAATCAAATAATAACATTACCACATTTAACAACAATTGAATATGTTTTTTAGATTGCAGTATAAAGACAATAATAGTGCATTGACTTTACATAGCAACGATATAAGGATGAGGCTAAGAAAGGCGGAAATGCGAGGCTCTGTCGAGCTTTTTCCCCTGTTTCGGGCCGAATCCTTATATCGTTGATATGTCAAGTCATTGCACTATTATTGTCTATGTATACGTTTCGCCAAATCCTTTGATTTTGACATGATTTCTTTCGTTTAATGCACACACATTCACACATTGACGTGCTCAAAGTAACTATTCTCGCAATCTCCATAGTAATATCTTTCTTCCGGTACCATCCGTTTCATGCAATGTGCAGTTTAGCGAGAAATTCAACAAATTCGAGACAATATTCACGCAATTCATCATTTTGACGTGGACGTTTAATTATTTCTCCGTTTACCTAGAAACGGTTGTAGAAAATATATTACCTCAATCGAACATAGTTATTTCTGTATTTATATTTTTCGGTATCATAGAAAAAAAACAAATAAATAAATAGAAATCCTACCCTTTTCTCTGTCTGTTGATACATAATAGATTTCATTGTGTCCAAAATTGTTTGCTTTGATAGTTTAGACACAGTGGAGTAACACGACCACCATTATCTTAAAGTGGAGAATATAAAACCAGTATCGGTGTTTCAACTAATAGCGATGTGCTTCGCGTCTTAGCTCCTTAGATCCCAGTATAGTTTGGTCTGGTATTTTAACTTCTGTGAAATGAGGATGGAATGTGGATTGAATGTGGATTGAATGAGGATGGAATTTAGATTGAATGAGGATGGAATGTGGATTGGATGAGGATGGAATGTGGATTGAATGAGGATGGAATGTGGATTGGATGAGGATGGAATGTGGATTGAATGTGGATTGAATGAGGATGGAATGTGGATTGAATGTGGATGGAATGTGGATTGAATGAGGATGGAATGTGGATTGGATGAGGATGGAATGTTGATTGAATGAGGATGGAATGTAGATTGAATGAGGATGGAATGTAGATTGAATGAGGATGGAATGTGGATTGAATGTGGATGGAATGTGGATTGAATGAGGATGGCATGTGGATTGGATGAGGATGGAATGTGGATTGGATGAGGATGGAATGTGGATTGGATGAGGATGGAATGTGGATTGAATGAGGATGGAATGTAGATTGAATGAGGATGGAATGTGGATTGAATGTGGATGGAATGTGGATTGAATGAGGATGGAATGTGGATTGGATGAGGATGGAATGTGGATTGAATGAGGATGCAGTGTGATTTGAATAATGATTTACAAGGCGTGTGATGCACTAAAAGCAGGAGAAACTTATTTATCGACATATCCTGTCTCGCTCCTAATGGAGACCATTTGTTTAAATTTTCATTTATTTGTATCTTATTGATGGATTTATGAGATTGTTCCGTCTAATTTGACTAATGGTTTATGATTGCTCCTTTGCTCATTTCTTTCTTGTTTGTAATACTTACATGTTCTAATGTATTTTGGATAAAAATATTGTTGATATCTTGTGACTGCATGAAACATTTCTCCACTGGTCGGTGGTTGTGTACAACAAATAACAACATAAATGTGAAAAACACATAAAGAATTATATCTTGAAGATTTGT
The DNA here is from genome assembly GCF_965363235.1 of Mytilus galloprovincialis. Lineage (NCBI taxonomy): Eukaryota > Metazoa > Mollusca > Bivalvia > Mytilida > Mytilidae > Mytilus > Mytilus galloprovincialis. The sequence continues at coordinate 50,207,005 of NC_134844.1, read as the reverse complement.
CTGGATTTTTTCTTTTAAATCAAGTTCTTGTTTAGCTTTCCTCAAATCTTTTTTTGAAGCATGCCCTGGGATAATTGACTTCGTATTACTTCTTTTCTGCAATAATGTATTGTTTTCTGGAATGAAAAGATAATTGTTTCAATAGATATCATCAAAGTTATGTATCAAAAAAGGAAAGAAACTAGATGTGTCAAAACAACACGAATGGCCTCGTCAAAAAAAGTTTAAAAACAGCAATTTCAACAACGCATGTGGACACAAACATGATGGTAGTCTCACATATCAAGAATCAGCTCAAAATCTGAAGGCATATAGAAAAAAAGTCCATATAACTGTGATTTTCAACAATTTTCAAAATCTTAAACTGTTAATTTCGGGAAAAATGAGCTGAGCAGAACTCAACTTAAACTTGATCTGTAATCCATCATGGTTAACTAACATACCAAAATCAGCCCAATATCTCAAGGCGTTTAGAAAAAAACTCCGTATAACTGTGACTTTCAACAGTTTATCAAAGTCCAAAGTATGTTAATTCAGCAAAATTAGTGCAGCAGAACGAAACGTAAACTTGATCTGTTACTCACCATGGTTAACTCACATACCAAAAATCAGCCGAATATCTCAAGGGATTTAAAAAACACTCCGTATAACTGATTTTCAACAATTTATCAAAGTCCATGCCAAAGCCCGTAATTTCGGCAAAAATAGCGGAGCGGAACGAACCTTAAACTTGATCTGTAACTCATCATGGTTAGCTCACATACCGAAAATGAGCCCAATATCTCAAGGCGTTTAGAAAAAAAAAACTGGTTTGTTGGGGAATTACGGAATGACGGAATTACGGAATTACGAAATGACGGACAAGGGTAAAACTATATGGCACCGACAACTTCGTTGTGGGGCCATACAAACAAAGATCCGTATGTGTGTTCACAATATTTATTATATATATATTTGTAAAATTAATTTGTTAAAGATTGAAATAAAGATATTGTTAAGTTAAAAAAAAATTGTGTACAGAGCTGAAAATCTCTACCCTGTCACAAAAATTGTCTCGCTAGTCCAAAATTCCCAACACTTTTTAATTGTTTTCATGAGTAACAGACTTTTACCTTATTTTCAAAGATATATATCCACAATTGATCATGAATGTCTGTCACAAGTCAGAAGCCTGTAAATCAGTGGTTGTCCTTTATTTATTTATTTATGTGTTACATATTTGTATTTTGGTAATTTTTCTCATTTTTTTGTACAAAAATTATACCGTTAGTTTTCTGGTTTGAATTTACATTTGTCATTTCGGGGACTTTTGTAGCTGACTAAGCAGTTTCGGCTTTGTTCATTGTTGAAGGTCGTACGGTGACCTATAGTTGTAATTGCTGTGATATTTGATCTCTCGTGGAGAGTTGTCTCATTGGCATTCATGCCACTTCTTCTTTTTTATAGTTGAATATTTTTTTATATTACCAATCCACCTCATATTCATTGAAGGTTTTTTCTCCAAAAATAATCACTTTTTTTCTATAAGTTTTGCATGCACAGATTGACAACCATGAAAATCAAATATCCATGAAAATGTAAGTTTTCCTCAATCCACAAAAATAAATAAATCCACAGTAATTAGAAAAAACATTGACAAACCATGAAAATCAAATATCCATGAAAATGTAAGTTTTCCTCAATCCACAAAAATAAATAAATCCACAGTAATTAGAAAAAACATTGACAACTCCGATGAAAATCACACAACCAGAACGAAACTAAAACTTCATTTGTTACACATCAATCCAAATATCTCATCATTTTAATCAAAGGTTTTGAATTAAATTAAATTTCTCAGTACTAGTAGTTTTCTATGTTAACGGACCACACCATCCAAAACATAACTCAAATTATATCTGCATCTTTTTATGATATGCATCTATATTAAGTATCTAATCTCTAGTTAAAGAACAAGTGCAGAAACTGTTTTCATCCTTGTATATACGATAAGTTTACTTAGCATATAAGGAAACTGTCTGAAGGACTGACTTGCTGATGAACAGACATAACGTAAACTCATCGTGACTTATGGCGTCACCGATAGGATAGGTATTTTATGGCGTCACTGATAGGAGAGGTGACTTATGGTGTCATCGATAGGAGAGGTGACTTATGGCGTCACCGATAGGAGTGATGACTTATGGCGTCACCGATAGAAGAGGTGACTTATGGCATCACCGATAGATGACTTATGGCGTCACCAATAGGAGAGGTAACTTATGGCGTCCCCGATAGGAGAGGTGACTTATGGCGTCACCGATAGGAGAGGTGACTTATGGCGTCACCGATAGAAGAGGTGACTTATGGCGTCACCGATAGAAGAGGTGACTTATGGCGTCACCGATTGTATAGGTGACTTATGGCGTCACCATCAGGAGATTAATATTATTAGAAACTACACAAAAATCTACAAACAAGATTAACAAACTTACTTTCTGGTTTGTGTACAATCAAGGCTGGAGCAGAATCAATTTTGATCTCCCGTTTCAATATAAATGTGAACAACATGGCAAAAAACACAACACTGATAGGTTCCATTAAAAAGACATCATCAACAAATGCTGTAAGAAAGGAAACTAGCCAATTCAAACTTTCATAGTAGCCATATTTTAATCCGTACAGCATAACAAAATATGAAGAAACCAACGATGTCAAAATAGTTGTGGTCCATGCAATGTATATAACCCACCATGGAAACCTGAAAATATAAAGTTTGGATAAAAAATACAGGAAAACCTGTTCAAACCGTTGCTACAATACCCTTCCATTTTCACGAATGTGGCCGACCGAATTAGACTATTTATTGGATTTGTAAGAACATAAGCAACACGACCGGTACCACATGTGGAGCAGGATCTACTTACCCTTCTTGAGCACCTGAGATCACCCCCAGTTTTTGGTGGGGTTCGTTTTGCTTAGTCTTTAGTTTTCTGTGTTATGTCGTCTGTGCTATTGTTTGTCTGTTTGTCTTTTCATTTTCAGCCATGGCGTTGTCAGTTTATTTTTGATCTATGAGTTTATCTATCCCTCTGGTATCTTTCGTCACTCTTTTGAGAGGAAAGTATAATAACAAAAATACCGAACTCAATTTAAACATTCGAACGGAAAGTCTGAAAGAGAATCTGGAACGACTTCGATGTAAGAAGTTTGCTCTGCGATATTTTAATAATAGTTATCAAAGGTACCAGGATTATAATTCAGTACGCCAGACGCGCGTTTCGTCTACAAAAGACTCATCAGTGACGCTCATAATAACTTAGAGACGAAGAAGAGCAGTAAAAGCCATGTTTCTTTGTTTTTTGTGTGTTGTTTGCTGCGCATATACTGAATTTGTTTCATAGATGACTACCTATCATATTTCTTTTATATTACAGTTTCCTATTTAATAATGCAAAATCAATATCTTCTTGTAATACTCCAAGTTTTGTCTACCTGCAATAACCAACCAAATCTACATAAGATGAAAAATTTCTACTTAAGGTCAATAGCTTTGGAAAATAGGTGCCAGAGAATGTTGATAAACATAAAAACAAATTGTTAATGATGAGATGAGGTAGAAGGAATGTGCACCTCGTGTACATTTTTTTTACTATGATATATATGTTGAGTTCATGGTCAAATTTCATACTAAAAGAACAAATTCCCTGGCAAAATTTCCTTAAACGATTAACATCTTAGGTGTCGAAATTAAAGCCATAAAGACGAATTAGAATTCACGCATGTTAACTACTAAATATCTAGCTAGTGATATAATGCGAGTTATATTAATTTGTCAGCACAAACATGTCCGTGCTGCGTATTGTTAAAATTCATTTGCCTTTGAAAATTTTTGCTTGACGACGATACTTTCCGTTTAATCTTATTGCAGAATGTATATCACGTGTAAGCAGAAAGACTTCTAGTGTATTAAGTCTTTCAACAATTTGTTTTTGTTTGCATTGTTACGATACTAAGGGCAAAATTGCACGTGAACATTATTCAAAAATTCAAACTTATCAACATGATAGAACAATGCAAATTCATGATGCACAAGAACTTTAATAACCGACTTGCGACCAAACTGAATTCGACTATATATTAGTATGGTCGAGTACATTTATTAGTATCATGTCTCTATAAGCGTAAGTACATGTATGCATCGTTGTGAATATAAAGGAATTTCATGCGACTGTCATACAAGTGAGAGGTTTAGCTAGCTATTAACCCATGTTTAATCCACAATTTTCTACACAAGAAAATGCCTGTACCAAGTCAGGAATATGACAGTTGTTATCCATTCGTTTGATGTGTTTGAGCTTTTGATTTTGCCATTTGATTAGGGGCTTCCTTTTTGAATTTTCCTCGGAGTTCAGTATTTTTTTGATTTTATGTTTTAGGTATATTAACCTAGCTTTACAAATAGGCTGAGCCCTTCGAACTCACAAAATTGGGATACAAGAAACAGATAATAAAATCAGTTAACTTACATCCATCGTTTTACTGCTTTATGTATATTAACCTAGCTGTATAAATAGGCTGAGCCCTTCGAATTCACACCATAGGGATACAAAAAACAGATCATAAAATTAGTTAACTTACATCCATCGTTTTACTGCCACAATTTCATTATCTTTTTTATCTGATCCTTTTTCATCACTTGTCGTTGGACGGTTTACACCAATTTCCATATATCGTTCTTTATGTAGCTGTTTTGTTTTTGATCGCACAAAAAGTTCAATGATGGCAAAGTTTATAGGAAACATTATTATACTACTTTGCAAACCAATGATAAAGTCTTTCAGCGAAAATTCAAATTGAATACTGGCTACATCAGAACTAATCGTTTCGTCAGTCGGAATTCCATGAAACATTAGACAGGACAACATTGTACACAACAATAAAGACAATGCGCATGATAATCTTTGAGCCCTCGTAAAATTGCTACATGGTGGTTTTGAAATTATACTGATCCACAAATGCCCTCTACGTAAATCTTGACTTGTTCTAAGGAAAAACTGTTGCTTCAATTCGTAACCTGACTTGATTGATAAACACACTTTAGCAGTACCACTTTGAATTCCAAGCCAATTATCGTAGTAGAAATTAAATACTTTTTTGGTCTGCACGTCTTGTATAATTATTCTGGACAGAAACCTAAAACATGATAACAAATTATCTTACTCCGTGTACTTTTTTTTTATCGATAATCTATAAAACACGAATGTATACTTTTTATTGAACTGAAATTGGACTACATTTTAAGTGATGATTTGTAGTCCCCATAAAATTATGCAAATGCAATGGTATGCAACACAAGTATTATGAATGAAATGAGAACTCAAACAGTGTTGCTAATAGTAGGGTTGTGCTTTTTAAGACTCTCAAGTTATGCAAGACTGAAGCAAATATAATTACAATGTAAAACATGAAGTTGTTTAATGACTCTTTTAAGGTATTTGGTGTTTTTAAACAAAAACAATAGCCATGGTTAAATCTAAGGGCTTTCTATAACACAAAGTGTATGTTTGCCGACTTTTTGAACTCAATATACGGTCATAGATCTAACAATTTCGTGCTTTTGTCAGTTTCTTTAGACTTTACTCCAGTTATGTTTGTTTTCTACCAATGTGTTCCACGATTCTTGCGCTTTTGAAATCTTTCAGAGCCCAAATTTGCTGACACAAAGTCAATGTTTTATTAAAAAAAATCCACGGTTTTCTAATGACAGAAATTTCCAATTTGTGACATACCGCGATTTGCGTTCTTTGACACAGCGTATTACTCGTAACCCGCATATTTCATGCCCTTCTGGTAATCTATCTCTTTTCTCCGTAGATGATATTGTCATCATTGAGCAGCAGGATTTGTCAACATAATGGTTTTAAAGTACTCGAAACAAGAAATATGAAAACCGAAATTTGAAACAGGCAGTTCGAATTCAACGAAATTATTGACGGTTACCGGTAACGGAAATGAACAAAATCCGGAAATCGTAAATTTTTCAAAATAAAAAAAATCGGGGCGGGACGATTTCAGAGGGGCGGGCGGGGATGAAAATCTAGCAATTAATTTTAATTGGCCTAAGAAACAATATCGAATTATTACTTCAATAGTAAACCTCCATGTCCGTTAGTTTTATTATTGGAAATCATACCACATATTTGTTTTATAGCCTTTGTTAGTCTTGTATTATTTTAATTTTAGTTTCTTGTGTACAATTTGGAAATTAGTATGGCGTTCATTATCACTGAACTAGTATATATTTGTTTAGGGGCCAGTTGAAGGACGCCTCCGGGTGCGGGAATTTCTCGCTACATTGAAGACCTGTTGGTGACCTTCTGCTGTTGTTTTTTTCTATGGTCGGGTTGTTGTCTCTTTGGCACATTCCCCATTTCCATTCTCAATTTTATAGAACCACGTTACATATAGAACGATATCATCAGGTTTTAAAAACTCAAAGGCAAGGAAGACAGCCAACTATGTTCTAAAAATTGAAACAAAAATTTCAAAAAAATCTTGAAAGAAAACAAAAAATATAATTGATTTGCATTGGCCTTAATTAATTGATGTTGATAGCAGTTTGTCAGTATTCTCTTACTTTTTAATTAATTGTCTAGACATTGGACAATTGAAAGCTTACTTTTTTGTAAATCTGTCCTTTGTTCACGATTCTAAGTTGACGACCTCCATATTGGTTATCTGTTGTTTTCTTTTGTTTAAGTATGTATGTTGACGACCTCACAAGGATTATCAGTCCTTTGTTTAAGTTTATATGTTGACGACCTCAAAAGCATTATCAGTATTTTGTTTAAGTTTATATGTTGACGACCTCACAGGGATTTTCAGTACTTTATTTAAGTATGTATGTGGACGACCTCACAAGGATTATCAGTCCTTTGTTTAAGTATGTATGTTGACGACCTCACAATGATTATCAGTCCTTTGTTTAAGTTTGTATGTTGACGACCTCACAATGATTATCAGTCCTTTAAATTTGTTTAAGTTTTATGTTGACGACCTCACAATGATTATCAGTCCTTTGTTTAAGTTTGTATGTTGACGACCTCACAAGGATTATCAGTCCTTTGTTAAGTTTGTATGTTGACGACCTCACAAGGATTATCAGTCCCTCGTTTAAGTTTGAATGTTGACGACCTCACAAGGATTATCAGTCCTTTGTTTAAGTTTATATGTTGACGACCTCATTATGGATTATCTCTCCTTTGTTTAAGTTTGTATTTTGACGAACTCGTGGATTATCTGTGCTTTGTTTAAGTTTGTATCTTGACGACCTCATTATGGATTATCAATCCTTTGTTTAAGATTCTATTTTGACGACCTCCATATTGGTTATCTGCTGTTTTCTTTTGTTTAAGTATGTAGGTTGACGACCTCACAATGATAATCAACCTTTGTTTTAGCTTGTATGTTGACGACCTCATTGTGGGTTATCTGTCTTTCCGAACAGCAAGCCATAAAGGGTTTAAAAAATGACTAGTGTAAAACAATTCAAACGGGAAAACCAACGGTCAAATCTATAATTATATATATATATATATACATTAGTGCGTACAAACCATGATGGCGAGGAACCACTGTTGTCGTGCCATACAATTACATTCACCATGTCTCCTATATCATAGGAAGAAGTAATTAGAAACCAGTCTTCACCACCAGATGTAAACAAGACCTGTGGTGATGAGGTCCTACTTAAACAATGCCTTGCACTTTGTCCATTGTTGCCTTTTATGTAGCATGAAACGTTTGCTGTAGTTCTAGCTTCATACCGCCATCCAGTGACAATGCACATAACATACTTAAACGGGTCTGAAGGGTCACTTGGAAAGGGTGTCACTATACCATCCTACAGAAAATATACTATGTGAAAAAACTTTTGTTTTCCTAATTCGTTCGAAATTCATAAATCGATTGAGAAAAAACAAATCCGGGTTACAAACTAAAAATGAGGAAAACGCATCAAATATAAGAGTACTACGACACAACAGAAACACAACATTAAAATGTAACACACACATAAACGAACTATAATATAATAATTGCCATTATTAAATCGTTATTGAACTTAATATTTATTTCATGATTTCAGACTGAAAGAGCAGGACATTGTTTGATAATGATTCTGTCTAATAAACAGACGTCCAAATGTCCAAAATATCCTTTCATCATTAAACTAAATATAGAGTTAAGATATTATGAACACTACAGTGTTTCTTTTTAATGTTGTGTTTCTTTTGTGTCGTTGTTCTTTTCTCATATTGGATGCGTTGCACTCAGTTTTAGTTTGTAATCGGGATTTGCTATTGCTCAATCGATTTCTGAATTTCGAACACCGGTATACTACTGTTGCCTTTATTTTTATAATGATGTGTAACAGTGTTTTGCTTCATTTAACTTTAAACCTTGATAAACTGACTACTTGCTGTGATTCTTTATGTGTCTATCTAAAGTCGAAGGCTTGGTTTGCTATATATATCCGGCATACATTTTTTTTCGTTTAAAGTTGCACGTCAAGACATTCGGTTTATCCTTTTGTATCATTTTCAAATGTTGTCTCGTATATATAGCTTACTGTATGGGTTTTGCTCATTTAAAAGAAAGACGTCTTGTGACCCCTCTTAGTCATTTGTTTTCCAGTATTCTATTTCTGAACTGCGTACTACGTGAACATATTTACTGCATCAATTTTGATGTTCTTATTTATCGGTTGATATTAATTCTGACTTGAAAGCTATTTCCGATACATAACAACGAACGCACTGCATGTGTTTAATGAAAGCTTTTATCAGATCAGTTACCCTTCTTAAAACATGTCTGTGGATTGTTAGTTTACGATGGTAGTAAGTACTAAGTAGTCTATGCATTGACACTGACACAATTTATGAAAGTTGTTTTTTTAAGTTTATGTGAAATATGTTCTACTACTATTAATAAACAAAGGCTTTAATTCCCTCAATCAATTATGATCAAAGATGATTATAGCTATCCCTTATAGATCATTTATATTTTGGTCTTATTGCTTATGGTTTTGAGCGTGCCGTATGAAAGAAACTCATTAAAAGCGATACAGATGTTTTATTTTCAGTTATTATGCTTTAAGTTGGTACATGACACTAAAGGGAAATAACTCTATAAAATTCAGCTGAACGTTTTACTCAAGTTTTATTGTGAAGGAAATATAAAGCTTTTCAATGATCAAAATTAGTGTTTGTCAAACTACTATATAACCAACTTTTTTTTTGATAAAGTGGTTGGTTCAACTTTTTTGATTTGTCAAAGGGTGAAAGTAAATATAACTTCAAATTTATGAAAATTAAACGAGCCAAACTAATATTAGTCAAGGTGTTTGGTACCACCTTAATGTTAAATTTATTTACAAAAAAAAAGTAAAATCTAAAAAAATACTGAACTCCGTTGAAAATTCAAAACGGAAAGTCCCTTATCAAATGGCGAAATTAAAAGTGCAAACACCTTAAACGAATGGATAACAACAGTCATATTCCTGACTTGGTTCAGGCATTTTCTTATGTAGAAAATGGTGGATTGAACCTGGTTTTATAGCAAGCTAAACCTCTCACTTACAAAATTCGAATCCTTCCGATCAGCTTGCCTTGCCCTGTAAAGACCCAGAAAATATATCAACCAGACCAATATCACTACTGTAACTACAACTGGGTTGTCAAAGAACGTCAGAAATAGTAAAGCATCTTGAAATGGATCCACAATATTAGGTAATACGAAAACTCCTCCAGCAAAATCGGTAAGATGATCACATTCACACTCTAATGTTTCGCTCGATGAAACAGGTGCAACCTGCAAATATAAGTTTTCATAAATTATGAATAAGTATATAATAGTATGACGAGTGGTAAATTCCTTCAAGAAAGTTCGATTTCATTAGCGTCAGCATCGAAACCAAAAACTGTAGTTCTGTAACCATTTTGTGTCATGTGTTGTCTGCTTGTATCATACTATTAAATAGAATTTTTGAAATACTAAGGCTTTTCTACCTCAGGCATAGATTACCTTCGCTGGATTTGGCAAAACTTTTAGGAATTTTGTCCTCAATGCTCTTCATCTTCGTACTTTATTAGGCCTTTTTAACTTTTTTGGATTCGAGCGTCACTGATGAGTCTTTTGTAGACGAAACGCGCGTCTGGCGTATATACAAAATTTAGTCCTGGTATCTATGATGAGTTTAATTACCCATTATTTTCCTTTTCCCAGCTAGCGTCCTGTAGTATTAATAGCGGAACAATTTTATATTGCTGATATTACATATACAGATTGATCTTTGTTTAAGGATTATGTACCCTTCTGTTGACTAAATGCAAAACATATGGAATTTAAAATCAAATTTTATAAAAAATCCACAGCCTTTCCCCTTGAACTCTCATAATTATAAATTCGTTTCTTTATGATAGTGGATTATTGCATGCAGTGCTAGCAATGATTTCATTTAAACAAGTTTTTAAATTGGGATATTGGTGAAATCAAATATAATATGGACCAATTCAAGTACACCTTTTAGGGTGCGCTCGACTTTCGTGACTAAGTCAGCACGAGGTATTTTGTAATTTGAAGGTTGTTTAGAAAGTTGTTCCAACAATAAACGCTAGCACATCATAGAAAAACAAGTAAGTCATCAGAGTTCTGAATTTTATATCAAAATTGTCTGTATTAAAGTATGTGGATTTTCTACAAAAAATTGGTTTTATCTGCCACAGAATCTTGAAAGTGTTAGAAGAAACTTTACTGTTTATATCACTACATTGGTCTTAAATCTGAAATGCATTTAAAAAACTTACACAGATGACCATTAACTTAAGGTTTATGACCCCTTCTGTAGCCATGTAATTGCAAAAGTTAGTAATTCATATATTCGACGGGTGCAACATGTGGAGCAGAATCTGCTTACTCTTCCACATCAACTGAGATCACCCCTAGTTTTTAGGGGGTTCGTGTTGCTCAGTCTTTAGTTGTTTATGTTGAGTCTTGTGTACTGTTATTTGTCTGTTTGTCTGTTCTTTTTTAGCCATGGCGTTGTCAGTTTATTTTAGATCTTTGACTTTGACTGTCCTTCTGATATTTTTGACCCCTCTCTTCTAAGTCGACATACTGCCCGCGAAATTAAACAACTCTTTGATTCAACATTTGCCAAATTGTATATCGATTTCGCGGGCATTTTCTAGTATATGTAAATATTTACAAATACAAATCTTTTTTAACCACAAGAATGTATGATTTTAATTTCATAGGTCATTTATACAAACATACAAATGAATGAAATACTACCGAAGGTATTAATTAACTTAAGTCAATATCAAAATAAGTGTCTCAAGAAAGTCCGTTATAAATATTTTTGATATTATGGTAATGCAGCGAAATCAAATACACGCAATTCGTCAGTAATACCGATTTCAAGAATATGATAAATGCTTAAAGAAGGGGCGAAAGATACCAGAGGGACAGTCAAACTCATAAATCGATAATAAACAGACAACGCCATGGTTAGAAATGAAAAGGAAACACAGACAAACAATAGCATACATGACACAAGTCACAAAATAGAAAACTAAAGAATAAACTAAAAAATAATGTACTATCGATTAAAAACTTAGCAATGGGTGTTTTATGTGTCTGTAATTAAAATTTAGTCACTTGAGCTGCAAGTCTGTCATGTGTATTTACATAACTTGGACTTTGCTAGATCAAAAGTAATGTCTTATTTATCATAACCTAGTATATCTTAACAAGAAGATGTGGTATGAGTTCAAGTGAGACAACTCTAAATCTAAGTCACAATGTGTAAAAAGTAAACATTAATAGCTATAAATACGGTCTTCAACACAGAGCCTTGGCTCACACCAAAAAGCAATTGCAAAGGGCCCCCAAATGACTATTATAAAACAATTTTAACAGAAAAAGCAACGATTTTATCTATATTAAAACCGAGAATCGAGAAACACTTGGTCCAAGTACACAGTTATCGGCATTTGATGTCCTTTGATTTTCGTTGTCTACGAAAATAGTCTCTAGTGTGGACAGTGTGTTGCTTGCCAATTTTTTGTATACCCCTTCCACATTTATTTCTTCATGTTTTATGTCTCAAATAGCAAGTAGGGAATGAATTGACACTGTAAATAAAATTGGGTCATGAATTTGAAGGTCAAGGAGTGATTTGGTTCAACTAAAAAAGGTTAGAAATTAGCATTTCGGAAGCTGTCAAAAGATTTCAAAACCCCCTTAACATAAAAAAGTCAATATTTCGAGTTTAAGCTGATGAAGTTTTCTATAATTTTGGTATAATTTGTCCCAAAAGTAGTACAACACACTGTAAAAATTTTATATAGAAAGCGCAGGTTGGATTTTTTAAATTTTCATTTATTGTCTTTAAGAAATGCACTACGAAACAACTATGGTATCGGACCACTTATGCATATTACCAACAAACGACATCACTGAACTACGGGCTCCGGATAGATGCATGAAAATGTAGCGGGTTTAAACGTTTTAAGAAGCGCGAATCGTCATCTAAGCTGTAACAGCAGTCAAACACTACAACATGAAAACATAAAAATATACACTATTATATATCAATTGAAATAGCCTAACTCGATCAAAAAGAACTTCAGAGAATAAGCTTAAGTGTCAACTCTTTCAGATAAAGTTAACCTTAGATGAATAGATAAATGACACAATATAAATAAGGACATACTTATGTCTATGTGGGTTACTCCTCAAAGTTTGTCTTTCCCGTGGGATGTTTTGCTAGCTATAAAACCAGCTGCAACTCTCCATTTTCTCAAGGAATGCCTGTACAAAGTCAGGATTTTGACAGTTGATTTTCACTCGTTTTTTTGTCGATAACGTTTGATTTTTTCAGTTAATATGGAATCCTCTATTGTTTAGTATTTTCGTTATACCTTTTTCATATTTAGATCACAAAATAATTATTATAGTTCTTTAAAAAGACGATTCCTAAAGTAACCTCTTTTTCGTTGAGCAGAAACGGGTAGGTATTCCCCTCGTTTCATATTGATTTGTATTTTACATCTCTCCTTCTGTATAGATTATTATATTACATCCCATATTTTTATATATTAATACCTTACATCCCTCTGGTAACCATTTTCCGATAGTGTTATTCCAATATCGACAATTAATGGCAGTCGAGGAAATTCTAACAGATATATTCTGACTAATATTCCCATCGCTTCGGTCGTTGATGATAACTCCTAAACTCCAGTAGAGCGATTTTTTGCCAGGTTCTTTTAAAAATGCTATGTGTGCATTACTAATGAGCGTCCCATTTTCTGCATCTGACAAAGACACCTGTTTATGAAATTCTATTGCAATCTTCACTGACATATTATACTGTGGACCATCTGTCATAAGCTTCAACATGTAAAACATGTTAGCTGGCTGTTTCACTTTAAGACGTATGAAGTTATCTTCTTGGGAATTCAAAATAAATTCGCTATATTTTTCTTTTCCTGTAAAAAAATATAAAAGTATAACAATACATATTTATTGAAATATTTTTTTCATTTATATTTAAATGAAACATTCCAAATAAAAACAGTTGTAAATACTATATGAAGGTTGTTGTTCTTCATTTAAAAAATGTTGACATTTTATAATGACAGGTCCAAAGCCATAATAGCACAGTAAAGCAGACAAAACCAAATGCATTGTTGTAGTAATACTGACACAACAACACATGTACCACCATATAAAGGAACACGCTGCTTCAAAAACATTCTCAAAGAAAAAGGATCTTGGTGCCATATATATCTCTTGATAATGATTTATTGAAATGATAAGTTATCATACGTCAAGCTTTGTTGAACTTATTTGAAGTTTCATATTGTGATTATATATAATTACTAAGTTTTAATGACGTTGATACAATGATTATATATCTCTTGATAATGATTTATTGAAATTATATGTTATCATACGTCAAGCTTTGTTGAACTCATTCGAAGTTTCACATTGTGATTATATACAATTACTAAGTTTTAATGACGTTGATACAATGATTTATCAACCTAGATATATTATATTCATCGGCCGAGGATGAATGTCATATCTCTTAAGTTCATATACCATTGTGAACTGAAGTCAACATTTTTTTTTATTATATAACTTCTCCAGTAGATAACTGTATTTTACTTTAAGCATGGCCATCTTAAAACATATATTTTACTATCTCAAATTGAGTTTACCTAGCGACGGATATTTGCGTAAGTTCAAATTAAATGGAAGTCAGTTCATGTCTAACCTATAACTTATCCTGACTTGATCTGAAAAATTCATACCTTAAATTGCATATGAGCATGGCAAGAGCTGGTTCCTGGAATTTTGATACTACAAGACTAATACTTCTGATCTGAACAACAAAGCAAATCTGCCCCTCCCCCTCTATTATGAATGTTTACACCTTTTTTTATCATACAAAAGAAACTTTAACAAGGTTTCTACAGTAATTCCAATACCCCAGGCTTTCTGAGTTTTTTTAGCAATCACAAAGTGTTTCAAGATGGAAAAATTAATATTTACCCAAGGTTATCTTCCAACTTATTTTCACGAACAGACAAATAACGCCAAAACTAATCGTCGCAAATATGTAAAACTTGTATATACATCAAGTAAACTAGAAAATCGCTAATAAAATAACCGCAAAATTAACAAGAAAGAAGGGTAAAACGCAAAACAGATTCATCGCTAAAAGTTTGTTTACAGTATTAGTTTTGGTGAAATCGTATTTGCAAACGTTTATCTACTATTGTTTACATCCCCATTCATAACAAATAAATGCTTTGAATGACACAGATATTTGGGTTTAACTCAAACAGCTACATATTGTATAACTAAGTATAAGACTATAAACAAAGAGTCTTTGTTCGTAACCCATCATTATCATGCATTACTTTTTTTCTGATAATTATAGATTCTTACTTCCAATAGGTATATCAATGATGATAGGCTTTGGTAATTTAGTTACACCAAGTGTTTTTTGGTTTAAATCCTTAAGAATTAGCGATATCATTGGAGAATTAATGTATGCAGACGACTTGTCCCAAGATCTTGGATTCTTGTCTGAGAATAGCATCTGTAATAGAAAAATGACAATTGATCTATGCAGACGATTTCTCCTAAGATCTTAGATTCTTGTCCGAGAAAAACATCTGTAAATAGAAAAAGGCTAACTAATATATGCAGACGACTTTTCCCAAGATCTTAGATTCTTGTCTGAGAAAAGAATCTGTAATAGATATTTAAATGACAATTAATGTATGCAGACGATTTGTCCCAAGATCTTAGATTCTTGTCTGAAAAAAAGCATCTGTAATAGAAAAAAGGACAATAAATGTATGCAGACGACTTGTCCCAAGATCTTGGATTCTTGTCTGAGAAAAGCATCTGTGATAGAAAAAGGAGAATTAATGTATGCAGATGACTTGTCCCAAGATCTTATATTCTTGTCTGAGAAAAAGCTTCTGTGATAGAAAAAGGACAATTAATGTATGCAGATGACTTGTCCCATGTTCATGGGTTCTTGGCTGAGAAAAGCGTTTGTAATAGAAAAAGGAGAATTAATGTATGCAGACGGCTTGTCCCAAGATCTTGTCTGAGGAAAGCATCTGTAATAGAAAAGTTGTCATCCACACCGTGTTGACATTTAAAAAAGAATAGAAAACCCCCGCCACATATACCATTGACATTTACTTTATAACCACCACCAGTATGAATCAGAAAAAGTGACCCAAAAAAACATACTATTTACATATTACTGTCTTGTAACACTGTGTAAAAGATATGTGAACCCGGCACGTACATCTTTTTCGAGGGAACACCATCACTGTGTCTAAACCACACCGGCAAAAATTGTTCGGACTCGATGGTATCTAACATCCGGCACAATGATGGAACATCGATTGACAGAAGAAAGATAGGTTTCTCCTTATTTTCTTATCTCTTTTTTGATATCGAATAATATATATACATATACAACTATTTTCTATTGTGAGATGCAATATTTTATACAACAGTTCTATATTAACTGAGAAAAAAGTAAAAATGCACGTCAAAATGACGAATTGAGTGAACCTTGCCTCCAAATTGTTTAATTTCTCGTTAAATTGTTCACATTGTACGGAAAGAATGGTACGGGAAGATAGATATTGACACGGAGATTGCAAAACTTGTCATTATGAGCAGTTCAATATTTGTATTGCTGTGTATGGAACGAAAGAAATGGGTCATGTCAAATTTAAATACACCGGTTTTGTCCATGTTGTTTACCACACAATCACCAGGTTTCGTCTAAATATATCACCCGTTTTTTTATTATTTTTTAAAACAAACAATTTATGAAAAGCAACGTTAACACGTATCTGAATATTGTCTGTCGAAAGAATTTAAACATATATATATTGTAAAGTAAACTTGACGTGTATAAATGTATTCTAAACGGGCAGTTTTTGACATAGGTAATTATAGTAATACACATTTTCCTAAAAAATTTAATTTTATTTTCACTAAACGATTTACAGATCGTTTGACCATTATAAGAAATAACTTTGTTAAGTTTCATAAACATTAGATAAGCTGTTCTCAAGTTACGGTGCGACATGTTTACGCTGGACAGAAGAATAGACGAATAAATAGACGGACGGACAGAATGACTTAGAGATGGAGGAACGGACGGATGGAAGGAAGGACAGACGACAGGACGGATATATACAATAATATGTCCTGTCAAAATAGTGACGGGCGTGTAAAAACGTAGAGAAATGAAAAAAAAAAACAACTCTAACATTAAAGGTCAATAAGTTTGATAGGATATCGGCCAAGTCGACTTATTTGTATATCTTGTCTTCCTATATCATTTTTGCTATATAACTTTTATATGTTTGAAAATAATAGATAGAAATTGATAAAAAGAACGTCAAATTCGTCATTTAAGGGCAATGCAATAACTCCTTTAAGAAGTAATGTGAGATTATTAAGGTAAATGGACAACACAAATGGCCCTTTCGAATTTTCTATGTCTACGGCTGTTTTTAAATAATTGACATCATGCACTTGTATGTTTTAAGCCATGACGGCCATCTTGGTTGACCAGCGGGGTCACAGAATTTTTTTAAAACTAGATACCCTAATTTTAATTAAAAAAAAATATAATTTTAGATAAGGTTTGTTGAATGCAGCGTAGTAATTTTAGATATGAAAATTTATGTAAAAAATTGTATTGATAGATAATGAACGACGGTCGACCGGTGCCAAGTGATGAAAAAAATTACTTTTCCTCTTGGATCAAGTGAGCTAAAAACAACCAAGAATTCCAAAAAAAATTGCACCGTTCTTGAATTTAAAAAAAAATTGTGCAACAACTAAAAATTTCAAATTTCACGAACGAGATAACTTGATCAAACAATTTCACTGGCGTTTTTGTTCAACCAAAAACAATAAGACATGTTATTTATACTTATGTATAGGCACTGACATGTCACAAATGCTTAAATGATCGCAATTTAATTTATTTTGAAGGTCTGTAAGATAAAAAAAAAAAAAAAAAACTGGTCACAGAAACTTAACCGATTGTTTATAGAACCATTTAAGTCGAGGTCTAATGAATCCTGGCAGACGGATATGAACACATTTTTATTATTGAAACCAACAAAAACCATTAACATTTACCAATTAATCAAGGAAATAAGTTTACGGTTTCATGAATCGTCATGTGGCCAAAGGAAAAATAATATAGAAATGAGGTCAAGAGCAAGGGCAATGGACATATGGCAAATAGAAAAAAAATTCGTTAGATCTCTGTTTTATACTTGTATATGATGCAGTCAAACCTTCTTACTTTTGACATATGCAGCTTTATACAAATAGTTAAAACGCTTTGAATTCGAATCACTTGGTATCGCTCGTTTAAAAATATCAATGATAATGTTTATAATAACCATACTAGTAATCAAACTCACATAATCCGATTTGGCGGGTGTCCCTGTTTTCTTATTTCTTACACTATTTAGATTCGGTATACACTTTATAAGATAAGTGGCGAATCTAGAAGACGTATAGGTTGCACGCCCTGTCCCCACCTTTGATTGCCAAAACTATATTGATTCCTGTATTTAATGATTTTCTAATTAAAAAAATAGTGAAAATATTGTTCGACTCGCTACGTTCGATGGTATGTAAAAGCTGTTCGAATTACGTCAACTTTGAAATAAACTGAATCTGTTTGTCCGTATATATTGTCAAAATATATTGACCAACGTCAGTGTACGATCATCATAACATAATTGCGACAGTACATACCCGTTTTTTTTATAGTAAGGTTAACCATGGAAGAAATATTTCAATATTACTTCCATGGGTTAACAAAATAATTATTATTGAATTTTCTCGATGACCTGAGACTATTATACTAATTTATAAAATGTAGTCTAGTTACAATTAGTGATAAATAAATTTTATTTTAAATGCATCGTAGTTGTAATCCTTTTCTTCCTATAAACATTCATGTCTATGTCGATTATGCATGCATATACATTTGTCTTATTATCAACTTTTATCCTTAAGAAGATTTATTTTTAACTATCATAGAAAAGATTACATCTATAGAATGATTAGATTACTTAAAAAGGGTGCCCATCCTATTTTGCGAGAAAATCAGATATCAATTGTGTGTTTCGATTTTTTTTTGGACCGTAAACTCTAATTTCAAGTTTAAACATATTTTCCATAATTCATATAGAAAACGCATATTTGATAGCTTTAACTTTTTTAATTTGCGTTATAACCTTCATTTCTATCTATTCTGCTGAAAAAATTTGAATGCAAAGTAAAACAAACATCAGTTGTGTTCTATAAGAGTAGGAATTCTAGTGTTTTGCTTATTATTTATATGAATCTGAGACTGGTCATATAAATAATAAGCCGTTGTCCTATGGAAGAACTCGTTTTCCAACGACCCACACAACTTCCTTTTAGTGGATTATTAATCGGATTATTATGATTTTTTTTATTTGACCAAACCGGGTTATGCATTGTGAAATCTATGACAAAACCGGACAGTTCCATTTTGACATGACCCATTTCTTTCCTTCCATACTCACAAATACAAGTATTGAGATGTTCATTATGACAAGTTTTGCAATCTCCGTATCAGTATCTATCTTCCCGTACCTTTCTTTCCGTCCAATGTGAACAATTTAACGAGAAATTAAACAATTTCGAGGCAAGGTTCACTCAATTCGTCATTTTGACGTGCATTTTTACTTATTTCTCCGTTAATATAGAACGATTTTAGAAAATATTGCATCTCACAATAGAAAATAGTTGTATATGTATATATAATCTTCGATATCATAAAAAAAGGAAAATAAGGAGAAACCTTTCTTTCTTCTGTCTATTGATGTTCCGTCATTGTGCCGGATGTTAGATACCATCGAGTCCGAACAATTTTTGCCGGTGTGGTTAAGACACAGTGACCATTCATCATTCATAAATATTCAAATTAATGAATTAGCGGAGACAGTAAACGGAAATTTGCGACCGTCAAATCAAAATTGACGGTGGCAACTCTTCAACTACAGTACTGTTATTCCGATTCTAAAGCATTACAAAAAGAAAAAAAATACGATAAACTTCATGAATGATTTTGACACAAAGACGTCATGGCTAAACGTGACGTCATGTCAATGAAAACTTACAATCTGGAAGTTATTACGTTACTTGTACGCTTCAAATTCGGATAAAATTACAGTAAAACGGCAAATTCGAGATAGGTGTTGTTTTATTCTCGATTATAAAATAGTAATCAAACATTTAATGATTCAACTGTGGATTTGACGGCAACTTTAAGCCAATAAAAAAAAGTGTTACACACAAAAAAAATCAACACACAAATAGAAAAAAAAAGTGTTCCCTTTGAATGGAGCATATTATTTTCATAGAGAGGCCTAATGGACTGTCATTTACATAAACACGATTGTGTTTAGCATTTCTTTTCAATGAGATAATTGCTTTTCATAAAAACTTCCGCAATATCCAATAAAAAAGAGCGTCACGGACCTTATGTTCGTATAAAAAAAACACATATCATCTTACCACGTTCAGTACAATTATCTGCCCTTATGAGTGCACATTTTTTTTAATTTCAGGAACAGTGAAACGACGTTGTGTTTTATGATTGTTTAATAATTCCAAGTAAGATGGTTCTGTTGATACTTGGTACGTTTTTTTTTTGTTTTTTTTTTGCAACATGTCTGGACAAATCTACACAAAAATTTACCTGAAATTTAAATCCATTCTTACTAGCTTCTTTAAGTTGTTCTTTTATTTCTGGTGGTAGTTTGAAGGAGCTTGTGACAGTTTTATTACCAATTTTCCTGGAAGTGCTTATATCTGTGGAAGTGTTCGTTGAATTATTTAATTTGGAAACTCCAACTACTAAATTCATAGTCTTTGTTGAGAATTCCATAGTCTTAGGTTCATCGTCTGACAGAGTTTTAAGTGCTGAATCAGCTATGATATCAACTGTGTGAAGGAGCTTCTTTGTTCTTTCGATCTAATATAAAAGTAATGATATATTATATTAATACGCGTGCATTGAGTAAGGTATATAATTAAAAAACTTTAAAAAAAATCGTCACCTTGTTGACTATGTCTCATACTCTGGTCACTGGAGGACATAATTTTGTGCAATGCAAAACGTAAAAAGCAACCATTAAAGTTTGCAAGGAATTAATCTTGAATTTAAGTTATAAAATATACAAAAAAAAAAAAAAACTTTGTATTTAATTAGATTTTTGGCAAAGCCTAAATGGCCTACAGGCGAAAGATAATAAATGCCATTCAAAGTAGCAAATAAACTGACAAAGTCACGAAAGAAATATAAAGACCAAAAGACAAACAATAGTTCACAAAAAAAAAAACCAACACAAAACTGTAGACTGAAAAACACGAACCCTACTAAAAACTAGAATAATTTAAGGTGCTTCGCAAGGGTGAGCATTGCAGTATAAAAAAATCAGAAGAGTATGCATAGTTGGAATTATAACCTGCAGAAAACCTGCGTTTAACCATTTTGAGACAAAAATCATTCTCAAATCAAAAGCAAAGTATTTTTCTCAAATTTATGTTCCATTTTCACATTTCTTTAACGGTTTGCGAATAATATTCCTCTCACTAGTGAAAACACTGTTCGCGGCAAATGATTGGTCGGCAAATGATTGGTCAAAATTTAATTGTGACGTTACATATTCTTAGCTTCTTCTGAATTTTCCCATTGAAACGTGAATAACACGGGATTTTGAAATGAAGAAAAAAGGATAAAGTGTTGGAAAATAATTAAAAAGTCAGATTTTTAAACGACCATCACCATGTCTCTTGTTGCTCTTAATGCTTATTTTTTTTAAGCATTGATTTTTCATATATGTTCCAAATAAGTTCTAATCATTCCTGTTTTATTCATTAAACTGTTATTGTAGTCAAAACAGATATGCAATAAGAAAAATAGAAACATAGAAGTAGTTGTTTGACTTATTTGTGTATTTCCCATTCGTAAATCTTCTTATATGAACCGTTTTCAAATTCGTTCAAAAATTCTAAAAGTCTTCATTTTTTATCTGAGCGTCACTGATGAGTTTTGTGTATACGAAATGCGCGTCTTGAATATCAAATTATAAGCCTGGTACTTTTAATAAATATTATTATGGTTTCCACTTGATAAGAAATGTACAAAACATTTAAAAAAAACATCAGTTTCGATATTTTGGAAAATTTTTATAGTTTACATATTTCTGCATGATCTGATGTTAGTATTAAATTGTAATGTAACGAGTTCTTATAAATACATTATAAGTGATAGTTTTACCTTTTTTTCTCTCGCCTTGATTTCTGCTTCTGTTTCTTGTACTTGTGTTTCTTGTTGTTCTTCTGGACTTTCATATGGAACTTCTTGTTCGGGTTCTGTTTCTTCTACATGTATGACATCTTCAGTTTCAGATTTATCTTCCACTATAACCTTTTCTTTTATATTACGTTCAGGTACATGATTTAAATCCAAAAGATTGGAACTCGAATCAAAAAGTGACCTAAAAAAATAAAGACGTGTTCTATTACCAAAAAGGACAAAAAAACCAGAACCAGAATGTTAATGAAAAAATATACGATTGATAGACTTCGTATCTGACAGTACATCAGCAATTGCACTTAACGAGTTATAGTAATTTACTAAAATGTACATGATATACATATGTATTGGTTTTGCTTATTGTTGAAGAACGAGCAGTTTGCAATTTCTATGTCATTTGGTGTATTTTAGAGCATATAATTAGATACGTGATAATTGAAGTTCAGTAAAATGGTATTATTGTTTCACTGTTTGTCTATGTGATAACAACTCTGCTTCGATAGATTGTCTTGTCACTAATGTTAGATCTGAATACACTTTATCAGGACGCAGGTTCAGTTTACTTGCAGCATCTAATAAAATCATTGCATCCTAACATTTATGTCCAGGTTGTGCAATAACAGCTTAATAAGTATTCGTATTGAGGGTGGTGAATGTAATTCAGGAGGTGCTCATCCCATCGACACATCATAATTCTATCCTTTTTGGAGTTCTTTCGATCCTCTTAGTTGTTGTTTGTTATGTTTAGATGCAGGTTGTGACATAACAGCTAAGTAAGTATTCGTATTGAGGGTGGTGAATGTAATTCAGGAGTTGCTCATCCCGTCAACACATCCGAATTAAATCATTTTTGGAGTTCTTTCGATCCTCTTAGTTGTTGTTTGTTATGTTTAGATGCAGGTTGTGACATAACAGCTAAGTAAGTATTCGTATTGAGGGTGGTGAATGTAATTCAGGAGGTGCTCATCCCGTCAACACATCCGAATTAAATAAATTTTGGAGTTCTTTCAATCCTCTTAGTTGTTGTTTGTTATGTTTAGATCCAGGTTGTGACATAACAGCTAAGTAAGTATTCGTGTTGAGGGTGGTGATTGTAATTCAGGAGGTGCTCATCCCGTCAACACATCCGAATTAAATCATTTTTGGAGTTCTTTCGATCCTCTTAGTTGTTGTTTGTTATGTTTAGATCCAGGTTGTGACATAACAGCTAAGTAAGTATTCGTATTGAGGGTGGTGCATGTAATTCAGGAGGTGCTCATCCCGTCAACACATCCGAATTAAATCATTTTTGGAGTTCTTTCGATCCTCTTAGGTGTTGTTTGTTATGTTTAGATCCAGGTTGTGACATAACAGCTAAGTAAGTATTCGTATTGAGGGTGGTGAATGTAAATCAGGAGGTGCTCATCCCGTCAACACATCCGAATTAAATCCTTTTTGGAGTTCTTTCGATCCTCTTAGTTGTTGTTTGTTACGTTTAGATCCAGGTTGTGACATAACAACTAAGTAAGTATTCGTATTGAGGGTGGTGAATGTCATGTGAATGAGGTGCTCATCCCGTCAACACATCCGAATTCGATTCATTTTGAAGTTCTTTTGATCCGCTTAGTTGTTGTTTGTTACCTTTGATCTGTATCATGTTAACAATTTAAGATATGTGAACATCGGCAAACAATTTTAGTCTAAATTTAGTATGAACTATCAAAAACTTTGTCGGTTAGTTTACATAAAATCGCCGAATACAGTTCGAAAATTCTTCGTTCTTATCCTCTGGTCTCCCGACATCGTTTTATTTTATAAACCAACCAATGTGTAAACGTTTCTAATCAAAGCAAAGCCGTAAAGTTTCATTGCTAAACTGATATTAAATACTTTAATAAATTTTAAGTAGATACAATAATGTAACGTTTAAAATATGATCCAATTATGTTTGAATAATTGAATAAAGAGAGAGGCGACATATATCAAAGGGACATTTTCACTCATAAGTCAGAAACAAAGTGAAAACGTCAGGGCTAAAATAAAAAAAGACATGGAATATCGTATCAACTAGAAGATATATACCGTGATGCAGGTGTTGCTGTAATGTTGCTACATTGACATGGATAGTACACAATTGCAAAAATGTTGGCTTGATTTAACACTTTCTTTACCGGATTGAACTGGATTTAGCGTCTCTATGACATTATCAAAATTGCACGCGACCTGCGTGTTTTTGTTGTCATTTCTGACATTTCGTAAACCGACGTGTTGATGCTTTTCCTGGAGCTGTCGTGCAATTATTGATTTAACATCGATAAGTGAATAATATATGAACTGTTCTTTCGTATTTTTTCCGTAAATACGTGTAAAATAAATATTTAATTTGAGTAAAGCTATGGAAGAGTTAAGTCCATTCGTCAAAAACGGAATTTTTTAGAGGAGAAGTCTCTTTGAAAAGAATCTTATTCGCGTATTTTCCGCTAAAATACCTTCATAAAAAAAATCGCCGACGACTCATTTTAATTATTATAACAGTTATGTAAAGGAAAGTGTATGCCGTTTGGTCCACATCTGAAGATGATCATAATATTTTGTCAGCGTCCAACACTCATCTGCAGCCATTGTTGACCTTGACTCGATTTGGAATCGGCTTTCCTCAGTTATTTATATAAATTGGTCACGTTTCTAAACACAACAATATAAGTAGCTAAGAAGCAGGTTTTATTTCAGCATTAAAATGATCTGATTTTTTAAGTAGGAATTTACAGCGAAACAGTTTCTTGTCAGTCTTGATTATCTAGAAGTCAGAGTATAAAATCTGTACCTAAACATGCTTATCATTGGAATTTTGATGATCTTTTTATAGTTGCATATATATGTTTAACACCAGATACTTTTAAAATATTATCAGGAATTTCTAAAACACTTGGACTTTAAAATTTAGAATTGAAATTTCCTAAACAACACCCAGGTTTTTCAAATTATTTTTCTTGAAAGAAAATTTGGAATTGAACTCTTATCAACTAAGTTAAAAGGAAGATCAATTTGTCAGAGGATTTGTCTCTGATTTTGTACCCTCCTTAAAAATCATTAAAATTAAAACACAGACACCTGACAAGAGACAGTGAGATACAATATATTTAGTTATACTGCCCATGACTTGTCACTTTGAGCATTAAATATAGAATCTAATATTCCCCTTATTCATTATGCTAAACTGATGATTTCTTGTAAAACATTAAAGCTGTATCTGACACCAGTGAGCTAATATATATACTAGAGCCTAAATGACATAAAGTTTGGAATATTTTTTCTAATAATTTCTGCTTTAAAGTCAGATACTAACATCCTGGGATCTGCTCAAAATTACCACTGTCGTAAAAAAGGAAATTTATAAACGACAGCCAATTTTCAAGTACCAATATTTTTTCCTTCTTTGTATTTGGGACAGGGCAACCGAACAAAATATTTTGTGTTGAATTACACCCAGTGAACATCAATGTAATACATACGAGTTGCAATGCATGTCTTAAACCTCTCTCTAGGTGACATCTGAATATCTTATTTTTTTGGCGTAGTTGGGTTGTTTGTCTAACAATTGTTATGTATACCCTTTCCCAAAATTTACCCTTATGTATATTTTCACAAGATATTATTTACATAGTAATATGTATCACTGGCATTTCACATACCTTCAGCTGGTGTTTAAGTCAATAAATTAAAAAAATAAAATGTTTTGCTTCCTCTCAAAGCCCTCCATAAATAAGACATTAATAAGATAGATCCCTTTAATTTTTGAGGTATGAATTAAAAAATGTATATAAATGTCATTAATCTGGAGCTGGAGGTAAACATGTTCTTTTCCATTCACATTAAAGACCATTACATTATTGTTCTTCTCTATAGCTACATGTCAACATGTACTTTGCAATACCAGCTAACTACAATCTTTATAATTTAATCTGTTAAAAAATCAACTCTTTTTTCCATTTTATTCTAATATATATCAAAGCAAAAAGACTGGACATACACGTGTATTATTAGCTTGTGTATTTTATAATTTATTTTTATCCATCCTGCTGTGAGTGTGACTGGACTTTTAAAAATTGTGGTCTGCAAACTTGGAAGTGTACGTTCAAAGACTTTCTTTAAATGTCTGACGAGAAACAAGTAGAAAGATTCAATACCTTGTTCCATTCACAAAAAAATCGTTCTCTAAGTCTGGTGTATATTTTGTGTTCATAACTTCGAAAAAGGCACATAATGGTTACTGCAAGCACATGACATCTCACATGACATTACAACGTAAAAACGGAATCCCCGTTTTATTGGTCAACTGAAGGCCGTTTTCAAAGGTCAATATATTTATAAAATAGAATCGGAAAACAAAACACAAACGGAGACTTGCATGCGGTCTCATTTTTGGACTAAATAAATGTTTATCGTGGCCATTTACAGGCACAAATTAAGAAATATCTAAGGAACAATAAGGTTAGCGCATCCGAATCTGAAAACGGCAACTTTCAATGAAATGTTGTATTAAATGACCCCTGAATATCCGCATTGGTATGCAAATTATCGCAAATGAGGTCACGGCATAAACATTTCCATAGCAACAATCATTCAGGTGAAGACATAGATTAAATCTTGATTAATGAAAATCTGTGTACTAACACAATTAACCATAATATACATGTTTACACTAATGTTAACGAGGCCAGGATAAAGTACCGGTACCTTTTCTATCAACACATTTAAATATGTTAACCCCTTTTCAGTTGATTCGGTCGGGAAACGATGTTTCTTGTGCAAAAAACTAGATGTTTATTTCTTACTTTGTTCTTTTCGGATTAAAAATATTATATTAAGGAGGTAGACCTAGGTTAAGGGAAATAACTCATAAAATCATCAGTACGTTTGTGTCAGCCATTGCCATAAATATGTTCTAAGCTTCTCGGATACATAGATTATTTCCAATCTGTTTCAGGTAAATGCTTAAAATTCATTGACGAAACTTGACTTTTACAAACGCATAATTGATTTAAAGAGTTATCTCCCTGAACCAAGGTCTACCCCTTAAATAAGAAATTTAAATTATACAACAAGTATAACTGTTTTTTCATTATTTCCACTGATATCTATTTCAAATAAAGGAGAAAGATAACAAAGGGATATTCAAACTCATGGAATAAAATGACAACGCCAAGTCTACAAAAGAAAAAGACCAACAGAAAAACAACAATTCACAACACACAACATAGAAAACTAAAAACTAAGGAACACAAACCCCACCAAAAATTGGGGATGATCTCGGGTGCTCTTAAAGGACAAGTAAATCCTGCACTACATGTGGCACCTGTCGTGTTGCTCATGTCAGTAAAATATTGATAATAAGTGTTCCTCGGTAGGTCACATTTCTAGGAAAAGAAGATGGGATTGTAGATGGGAACATATTTTTTGTCATCTGTCAAAGAGATATTCCATAATTATTTCAAAAGTTTATATCATTAGTTATTTTTAATCAATATCAGTGGACTGTTATTCCACGAGGGTTCCATCATCACAACACCCATTTTATTGTCATCATTGAACATTATTTTTGTAAATCATCCATAGAAAAATTCTGTAATTGCAACCAATTCAGGGTCACGCTATTCTGACTCAAGTTGTCGGAATTCATGTGTATATGTTGGCTAATTTTAGGTCGCTACCCCAATATGGTATCTGGTTCCTGTTCTATTAATAAAACAAACCAGATAATTAAAGGTTGATATCTATTTATAAGATCCACTTGTGTTTTCGATCAACATCACTAAGCAGTAGCTGACACATTTCTGGTTTTAAACTAAAAGAAATGTAAAGAGTCCGACAGGGCAGAACAATGATCTTCTAAAAAGCCCAGATATCTCTGTAAACTTATCATGCTAACGATATAAATGAGAGGATGACGTTATAATACCTGTGAAAATAAATCTTGTAGATATTCATGTTGTGCATATACATCTTCAAGATTTTGAATTTCCTCTTCTTTATAATAGATATAGACATCTACAAAAATGTCAACTCCATGTCAAAGTTATTTGAACAATAATTATCTGTGATTATTTCATATATCAGGTCTTTCATCATGTCTTTAATGTTATTCTTACTTGACCATAGTTTCTTCTTTCCCCGGTTCTCTTAAATGTTATACTCACTTGACCATAGTTTCTACTTTCCCCAGTTCACGTTAATGTTATTCTTACTTGACCATAGTTTCTACTTTCCCTGGTTTGCTTTAATGTTATTCTTACTTGACCATAGTGTCTACTTTCCCCGGTATGCTTTAATGTTTTTCTTACTTGACCATAGTTTCTACTTTCCACAGTTCACCTTTATGTTATACTCACTTGACCACCCTTACCGAAAAAAGCCCTGCCGCAAGTTTGCAGCAAACATTGCCGCAAGCTTTCAGCAAATGTCTGATGCAAACTTGCCGCAACCATCTTACCATGCAAATGAAGTTTGCGGCAAGCTTGCTGCAAACAGAATTATGCAAATTAGATTTGCCCTAAGCTTGCAACAATTGTTTGTTGCAAACTTGCGGCAAACTTGCAGGAACTACACATATACTAATGTCATGTGTGAAGACACCTTCAATTTATCTCTTTCAAAAATTACACAGCAACTTTTTAAAAAGTCAATTCCTGTCTTTACACAAACTGTCATTGGAAGAATTCTTGCAAACTCATGAGATTTAAGGAAGTGCATACATGCATTTGAGTTTTGAAAAAGGGGCAAGAGTCATTCTCAAATGACTTAATAAACCTGTATTAAAAATGAACAAGGTAAAATCTCAAATGTGTATTGAGACTATAAAGGCAAAGCTAGGTAATAATTGCAAATACAGAATTTAAGTTAATCTTAATAAACATGATCATGATGGTGCAGTACATCAGTTACAAATTCAAACTTATAATGGCTTAAGTTTTTCAATAACACATACATGTATATATAGTTGATTACTTAACTATGTATGATGATAACATTAATTATTTCATTAAAACATGGAGTTCAATGAATCATTTGTACTTACAAAATTACATACTGATTGTCCCATATTATTGAACCAAAATGCCTCCTTGATCTCTTATATGTGAAATGCATTTCCAAACAAAATCAACATGACCTAGCAACAATTTCAAATTGCTATCATCCAGGAAGTGCCAATCTAGGCATGCCTAGTCAACATTGTGTTATTCTTGTAATGTTCTTGTTAACATATAGAATGGTAAAAACTTTCTGCAATCTTGCAGCAAACATTCTTTATTATTTTAAACTTTCTAGCAATCTTACGGCAAACGTTGATGTGTCTGCAAACTTGCCGCAAGCTGGCAGCAAAGTCTGCCGGAAGTTTGCAGCTAGCGGCAAACATCTGCAAACGCTATTTTCTGTGTTCCTGCAAACTTTTTGTTTTCCGCAAGCTTGCAGCAAGTCTGCTGCAAGTTTGCGGCAAGTTTGCGGTAAGTTTGCGGCAAACAATTCAGTTTCATAAGGGCATAGTTTCTACTTTCCCCAGTTCACTTTAATATTATTCTTACTTGACCATAGTTTCTACTTTCCCCGGTTCCCTTAAATGTTATACTCACTTGACCATAGTTTCTACTTTCCCCGGTTCACTTTAATGTTATACTCACTTGACCATAGTTTCTACTTTCTCCGGTTCACTTTAATGTTATACTCACTTGACCATAGTCTCTACTTTCCCCGGTTTGCTTTAATGTTATTCTTACTTGACCATAGTTTCTACTTTCCACAGTTCACTTTAATGTTATACTCACTTGACCACTCTTCCCGAAAAAAAGCCCTGTGGCAAAAATTGCCGCAAGCTTTCAGCAAATGTTTGATGCAAACTTGCCGCAACCATTTTACCATGCAAATGAAGTTTGCGGCAAGCTTGCTGCAAACAGAATTATGCAAATTAGATTTGCCCTAAGCTTGCAGCAATTGTTTGTTGCAAATTTGGGGCAAACTTGCAGGAACTACACATATACTAATGTCATGTGTGAAGACACATTCAATTTATCTCTTTCAAAAATTACACAGCAACATTTTTAAAAAGTCAATTCCTGGGCAGGAACTACACATATACTAATGTCATGTGTGAAGACACATTCAATTTATCTCTTTCAAAAATTACACAGCAACATTTTTAAAAAGTCAATTCCAAAGGGCATAGTTTCTACTTTCCCCAGTTCACTTTAATATTATTCTTACTTGACCATTGTTTCTACTTTCCCCGGTTCCCTTAAATGTTATACTTACTTGATCATAATTTCGACTTTCCTCAGTTTGCTTTAATGTTATACTCACTTGACCATAGTTTCTACTTTCCCCGGTTCCCTTAAATGTTATACTCACTTGACCATAGTTTCTATTTTCCCCGGTTCCTTTAAATGTTATACTTACTTGATCATAGTTTCTACTTTCCCCGGTTTGCTTTAATGTTATACTCACTTGACCATATTTTCTACTTTCCCCGGTTCACTTTTATTGACATCAGTATGTGATAACTTATCAGATATCTTGTCCATAACATTAAGTAACGCATCCTGTAAGAAAACTAAAATAATCAAAAGCTTATCATAATATGCATGAAAATGTAATGATTCTCAATTTTCATGATTTGATTATTTGCGCATGACTTAATTTACATTGTTTTATAGTTATGATTTGAATATTTTTTAATGTTATAATCCTTGGATTAGTTTTTCTATATTACAATTTTAAGAATATGTTTCTATGTTTCAATTCTTGGATTAGTTAATAACTAATTCTTATTACATTGACCTTGGACTTTTTATTTCAAATAGGTAAAAGGAAAAAAAAAAGAGGAAGAACAATATTTATTTTCACTCATTCTCAAGCAACGTCATCGACAACATCCTGATAATATCTATTCTTGTATTCATGACGCCAGGGGCCGGTTGTTCAACTTGTTGTTAGCAATAACGATCCGTTAAATTTTGATAACATATCGATAAAATTTAACGTTCCGTTATGTTGTTCTTAATTTGAATGAAATTTAACGTTGGTAGGAAGCAGCGTTAATTAATTTAACCAAGGCATCACTTAAAAATGGCTGCTATCATGATGCTACCAGGAAGGACTGAGTTTTCAGCGGTACTCTTTCTCATTTAACCAATTTGAATGATGAAGAACAAAGAAGAACGTACAGATTTAGCAAAGACTATATTGCACACCTTTGCTATCTACTTCAAGACACAGGCTCAACAGGTCCACCAACAAATATACAGCACTGACAGTTGAGCAGCAGGTATGCGAATACATATGCTCTTTTAGTAATATAATAATAATTTGTGGGTAGCAACAAACAACAGAACTATGTCAATTGGACATGCTTTGATACTATATCTGCGCTTGAATTTTTACTTGATAACATTATTGTTTGCTTTGGAGATTCCGTATATCGTCCAGTTATTGGAATTCCAATGGGGACTTACTGTGCACCACTAACTGCGGACCTGTTTTTTTTTATTGTTATGAGTTACAATTTATGACTAAAATCAACAAAAACCCATCAAAACAACATCTGATACAAACATTTTACCTTTCAGATATTTGGATGATACATTGGCTCTAAATAATGACTACTTCAGTATGTAAACTAAAGAAATTTTTCCTGTTGAACTTACTTGAAAGAAAGTTTATACTAACAATGACCACTGCCCTTTCCTCGATCTTGCTATCTATATCTTTAACGGGAAGCTTAATACAATAAATTATGATAAAAGAGATTATTTTTCATTTCCTATCATTAATTATCCATTTTTAGATGGTGAAGTTCCTTGTCACCATTTTATGATGTTTATATCTCAACTTGAAGGATTCGCTCGTGTATGTAACAGTATATTACATTTTAACAAGAGAAAATAATGTATTACCGAAAAATTATTACACCAAGATTTTCGATATCATAAACTAGTCAACACATTTACTAAATTTTATCATCGGTATAAGGACATCATTCGTAAATATAACGCAACATGCAGACATACTTATGCTTTCAGATATTTCACTTCCAATCTTCTATGGTAATATTCTTAACAAAGCACAAAAATGTCAGTATTCACCTCAAATACTAAGAAAACCGTTAAACATACTTCTTAAGAAGGGATATAGTTACGATACTGTTGTCAGTTCATTAACGATTGCATATTTTGGCTTTAATTCTAATTCACGGATAGGGTCACTGCATCGGAATTAAAGACATTTATTCTAAAACTAGTTGTTGGCATGACACGGGTTATGTTCTTCTCATATATTTTATGATGGTATATTACTAAACCCCTAACAAGAGCAATTGTGTCTGATATTCATTTGATGAAGACATAATCTTTCAATCAGTTTAATTGAGGTCTTGAGCTGGCATGTCAGTTATTGTCTGTAGTCTGTTGTTATTTATGTATTATTGTCATTTTGTTTATTAGATTTTGTTTCCTATTCTGACATCGGACTAGGATAGATATTTGATTAGGAGCCAGCTGAAGGACGCCTCTGGGTGCGGGAGTTTCTTGCTACATTGATGACCCATTGGTGGTCTTCGGCTGTTGTCTGCTCTATGGTCGGGCTGTTGTCTTTTTGACACATTCCCCATTTCCATTCTCAATTTTATTTCACTCGGCTACTATGCATCCAGCTCCTTCTTACAGGTTATAGTTTGGAATACGACAGAGGAGCGGTTTCCCGTGTTGTCAGTAATGTGACAAATGCCCTCATTGAGACTTGGTTAACGACAAGTTTAACAACCGGCCCCTGAGAAATAAATCAGATTTATTTCATATGTGAAATTGTCTTTTTTATTTCACTGGGATATAATTGATACTATTCGCAAAGAAATTACAATTTTTAAATAACTCTCGGTATTTGAAGACGGATATTTAAAAGAAAAACAATTTTATGATCTAAAAAAGAGAAATCCCGTCAAACAATTCATACTAATTTTTTATTTACTACCTGAACGTTATCCGATAAGCCATCTTCTTCCTTAGAAATTTGGTTCGAAGCTTCTAAGACATTTTCCATTTCAGCTTCGTTTTCTGTAGGTAACACAGCTAAAACTGTAACAATTTCTTCAATTATCTGTAAGAAAATTACAGAGAAATAAATAGTGTAATGGGTAAAAAAAAAAACAATAAAAAAAAAACATATATAATCTGTTAATCAATCAGTTGTACTATTTTTGGTAAAATTTATAGGACTCTTTCATGTGAATAAAAAAGGAAGAAGATGTATCACGTTTTACGTTTTTTTTTAATTTTTCATAACGTTCTCTATCTTATATATAAAAAGAAACACCATAAGTTAACCAAGTTTACTAGGATGTAATGAATGGACATATTCAGAAATGATTTTTTTTAAATTTGTCATTGCGTTCTCTATCTGATTATAATTATATTGAGCAACACAAATAAGAATAAAAGAAACACCAGAAGTTAATCATGTTTACTCGGGTGTTAAGGATGGCCATTTTCAGAAGTGACACATAGTGTTCACGTTACGGTTGTTATAAAATATAAATAAACAAATAAACTGCTTAGAATAGACATTTGCAGAAACTGTCATACACCTACGACTAGGAATACAATTACACATACAAGTAGCATTCATTTTTCAATATTCTCATAGTTAAAATATAACCACTTGATACAAAACAAAGTCTAACACCTATGATGTTTTTCGATAGTTGAACACATTTTTGTTTAAGGCAATATATGTAGTAATGTGTACATATTAATCATTGTACAGGATGCAGCGGGTTAGTGTTTATGAACAGTTACTTTTCATTCTTCTTCTTATTAAAAAAAAAAATATAAAGATAATACAAATATAACTTTTTTCAAGTGAAAGGACATGACACTTGCAAAAAGTTCTATTTGTATTACCTTATATTTTTTTTTGAATAAGGAAAATACTTTTGACTTCGTTTTTGGAATCAATAAAAAAGAAACACAACTATATAAAAAAACACAATAAAGCTACCAATGACATCTGTATGTCGAAAATATAATCTAAACTATTTGTCTGTTGTGATGTAAAAATCTAGATGTACTTAAGTAGATGGAATTTCACCAATATTAGAGATAAAAGATGCAAAGGTGTATCAGGCTAGAACAAGAATACTGCTTTGGTATCTTTCGCCTCTCTTTACATGCTTAACATCCACGTAACACTTATTGTATACTTTGAATAATGAATAATGGATTCAACAGAATCAATGAGAATGCTAGTTTAATTCTCCGATGGTATCTCCCTCTTATTCTATATGAATGTTAATCCAAACAAGATCACAATCCGATAAAGAAAAAAAATGTCGTTTACAAAAACAAAAGCATGACAGAAGATCGGGCCAAAAACAATATAAATGAATAGACCCATCTTACGTGCTCTTTTTCTTCTATCTCTATATGCATATGATGAATTGAATCCATCGTTGCTCCTACAATATTTCCAAATCCCTTCGTATCATTAACAAATTCCTCTGCATTGAAACTAGCTAAAATGCAAGAAAGTTTTATGATAAATTTATATTTTACTTCAAATGTGTCAAATTTTGATTCTTATGCGTTGATATAATAATCTCATCATCGTAGAGAACAAACATAATTACAAGAGGGTAATCATAACTTTTTATTTGCTGCATTTTGTTTATACTTTACTAAAGTCAGATGGGTTGTTTCTCTATTAGGTATGTTTGTTTATACTTTTCTAAAGTCAGATGTGTTGTATATCGATTATTTATGTTTGTTTATACTTTTCTAAAGTCAGATGTGTTGTATATCTATTATTTATGTCTTTTTATACTTTTCTAAAGTCAGATGTGTTGTATATCTATTATCTATGTTTGTTTATACTTTTCTAAAGTCAGATGTGTTGTTTATCTATTATTTATGTTTGTTTATACTTAACTAAAGTCAGATGTGTTGTATATCTATTATTTATGTTTGTTTATACTTTTCTAAAGTCAGATGTGTTGTTTATTTTTTATTTATGTTTGTTTATACTTTTCTCTAAAGTCATATATGTTGTATATATCTATTATTTATGTTTGTTTATACTTTTCTTAAGTCAGTTGTGTTGTAAATATATTATGTATAAAATTGAGAATTGAAATTGGGAATATGTCTAAGTGACAACAACTCGACCACAAAGCAGACAAAAGCCGAAGGCCACCAATGGGTCTTCAATGTAGCGATAAAATCCCGAACCCGGAGGCGTTCTTCAGGTAGCCCCTAAACAAATATATACTATATATATATATATATATATATCGATAATGGACGTCATACTAAACTCCGAATTATATATGAAACTAAAATTAAAAATCATACAAGACTTACAAAGGCCAGATGCTCCTGAATTGTGACAGGCGCAAATTTGCGGCGGGGTTAAAATGTTAACATAATTCTGGCTGATGGATCCAAATAACTGTCACGCTAACCAATTATGTCTGTTTGGGTTGCTCACACAATTTTGTCAATAACAAAAATCTTAAAACAGCTATAAGATATTTTAATGATTTAGTTATCTATTTAACTGGGTTTGATCCACTATTTCTTTTTTTTAAGTGCCTTTACCGAGGCAATATAAAGGAATTTAAAGCTTGTTTTCCATTCCTTCAATTAATTGATCATTAAATCGAGCTGTTGATTTTATTAGGTTTTAATAAATATCTCCTTTTCTAGATTCACGTTCGAGTTTGTATTTTTGTTAAAGCATATTTTGTGAACAATTTCACCCATAAGATTAAAGCATTTAAAGGAAAACTTCCATAATAAAGCTGTCTATTGAAGGCCATTCCGGTCAGAAATTGCCACAATATAAACATAAGGAGATTATGATGATAGGACCATGAGAGGGCTGCATAGACTATCAATGTCGTTAAACACATCCTATATCATGATAATAGCTTTTTATGATTTTTATAAACTTTTTCCACAAACAAGTAGTAATTTCAATGCATTCATCGTCTGGAAACACATAAAGAAGATGTATTGTTTTTATATTTGTGTTTCTGCACTTCGCAGTTCCTTGATTTATATGTTTATGCAAAACTACCAAAAAATCATTCTACGACAGAACATCAAGATGTAATTTTTCGAATCTTAAGTCATTTGAATCCGCTGAATGCAATCGAAAACATAGCCTACACCTGTTGGGTAAACACATTCTATGAAATCTTTATGGAATAGCCCAGCCTCGGTTGAAATTATAGAACACCATGGGTACAAAAAAAAAACAACAAAAAAACGAAAATGTCACTTACGTTAAAGTAAACAATAAAGATGTTTTTTTTACCAATGAGCTAACTTTTGTTACTAAAAATAACAAAAATAACAAACTTCCGGGAAAATTCTAAAGTAGTTTCATGACGTCCGGTTCAATTTTTGTTTTGCAGTACCGACGACTTCCAATTTCGCGACACCGGTGGTGAGTGAGCCACTCGCCGTTAATGCATGTTTTATGGGTCATTCAAAGGCATTGTTTTGTATTTTATGTTCATATATTTTTCTTACAAAAACACTTTACTGTCTGATCTAAAAAATAATAAAAATAAAGAATTGAAGTTTAAGACAATCTATTCTTGAATATATTTTAACAATGACCCCAAAGTCCTGTATGATACACAGTATTATCTAACTTTGTACTTCTTTACGCCACAACTTTCTTTACTGTTTTCTTCTTTCATATTTGTACCATTATATAACGTTTGCAATACTAGTATGCATTATTAAACTTAATTTTTTTTTATATTTCTATTCATTTGTTGTCTGGTATAGTAATTAGACATACAACATTACTTCTGATTTTCTACCTCTTTTGCTATAGTAATTACCTTAGGAGATTGTATACTTCGTTTGATAAAAACAAGATGTGGTATGATTGCCAATGAGACAACTCTTCACAAGAGACCGAAATGACACAGAAATAAACAACTGTAGGTCACCGTATTGCATTCAACAATGAGCAAAGCCCATATTGCATAGTCAGCTGTAAAAGGTCCCAAAATGAAGATGTGAAACAATTTAAACGAGATAACTAACGGCCTTATTTAAGTACACAAAATGAACGAAACACAAATATGTAACAGATAAACAAAACAATTACACACCTCTTAGCATTTATTAAGAGTTCACTATCATAATTGATTTACAATAAAAAATCATTTCATGTATATAATTTTATAGTGCATGAAAAATGGAAGTTAAAACAACTGATTTTCCATAAGACGAGAAGTTGTGAGTATGTTCTAAATGACAGGTAAGTTTTATCCGAATTCGACCTCACAATACAAGCACTTTAATTTAACTTATATCAACTAACTTTGGTAGAGCTCGGATAATGTGAACAGAGTATGAGTCTATACAGGACTAAGTGTAGATACTGAATACGTACCGTCGTTACAAGTATTATCATCGGCGTCATAATGCATCATTGCTGGCATTTCACAATGGCACACACTGGACGAACAAAGCAAAGGAGGATAACAACTTATATTTCTAACCACTGTCGAACAAGGGTCAAGGTATCTACCAGCTGTAATCAAAACCTTTATATCAGCTATGTGTAAAGCAGACATTTATAGTTCTTAATGTTTTGCACTATTTCAATAAGTTTGTTAGGATTAATGAATATAACTATTCATTGTTTCCAGAATACATATTAAACTTTTCGCCAATGCGCCCGTAATAGGGAGCATGATAATGACGAAATAAGTGAAACTGCAAACTTCTGCTCACTGATGATACCCCTTCCCGCCCAGGATGTTGTAAAGTGATGAATCTGAAAACGCATCACACAGTTAAGCTGACTATTATAAACCCTGAAACCAACTTTTAGAAATCCATATATTGCAGTTCCTGAGAATAAAAAAGTCAAAACTTTTCAACTTCGCTATCGTGTGTAAAATTATACAAGTGTTCGGTAAACAGGAAGATCTTGAGTGATGACTCCGAGAACGCATCACATGGTAATGATGACTTCCGAAAGTTGTTTAGTGATAAATCTGAAAATGCGTCACACGGAAAAGTTTACTTATGTCCATTTGTAATTAAATTTCAGGAATCCTTATGATATAGTTCCTGAGAAAGTTGCAACAAAAAAACTGGCTGATAACGGATGGATTGACAGATGGACGTATGGATTGACGGACAGACTGATGTAAAAAGTAAAATCACAAAAATACTGAACTTAGAGGAAGATCAATTGGGAAAGTCCATAATCACATGGCAAAATCAAATAACAAAACGCATCAAAAACGAATGGACAAAAACTGTCATATTCCTGACTCGGTACAGGCATTTTCAAATGTAGAAAATGGTGGATTAAACCTGGTTCTATAGCGCTAACCCTCTCACTTTAATGACAGTCTCATCATTTTCCGATATTTTTACATTGATGCGTTAAATAAACAGACACAATAAATATAATAGTCAAAATATGAATACATCAGTCATCATCGTTTAACAATTTTAAAAGGAACAATTTAACAGAACACAAAAACATCTACTATCTACGAACACATTTATTGATTAGTATACCGAATATTTTTAAAGAAGGGTTATTAGAACAATAAACAGTTGTATTATATAAGTGACATTTTTATCAAAATATTTATGTTTTGTAATCAATGCAGAACCAAACTTTTAATTTAAAGATATTAGATGTGGTAAGAGACAACATCCAACTAAACACCCTATAACAACTATACACAAGCGTACGCCCTTTTGCATGCACTGAGAAAAACCTAAACCGTATAGTTTGTTGTAAAATGCAAAGTAGAATCACCATATCAAAGAATTTAAAAAAGAAAGACAACAACCTAATTTACGCGTAACACAATGAATGAAAAATAAAAATAAAAGAAAGCAACCAAAACCTACCACTTTATTACAGGCGGCTTTCAGTACACATAGAAAAGATTGAGAGTCAAGAATTTTATTAAGAGTCTGATAAAAGCATCATCTTCTGACAATATGCCGTACTTACTATATTTTTATGTCTAACTGATTTGAAGATAGTTAAATAATAATGTTTTTAAATTTTACTAAAAATTAAATCACAAAAATATTGAACCCTGAGGTAAATTCAAAACGGAAAGTCCCTTATCAAATGGCAAAAGCAAATGACAAAATACACCAAACTGACAGAAAAAAAACGTAAATGATTGCATTCTATCTTAAGGAAGTATACCTTTGGCAAACGGTAATAACTCTAGAAATCAGATGTTTATCATGTTCATGTTTACCAATTTTAATCACCGTTTCCGTTAGTAACGCATTAAGTTCTGATTAGAGTTGTGGATAATCCATCAATATAGTTCTACCACTCGATGACATAAATAAATGTCCGAACTACTTTATAGCATCTGTCCGCCATCTTGAAAATTTCTGCCATTTTGGATTCATAGCCTTAATTGACCACAATATAAATGTTTACCCTTGTATTATTGTGCAAATTTTCATGCTTTTAGCTTCGAAACCTAAATTCTTTTAAATCTATGCACTAATTTATACAAAAACTGACTTTAAGGTAACTTACTTTCATTACAAATATGTACATTTGGGTTATAATACTGGGTGGTATTACAACCACAATCACCACTCACACAAATCATATTGCTGTGACAATTTGAACCATATTCTGATGTTTGACACGGTTCTCTGTATTTTGCTCCTATAAATGAATACATGTTACTTTGTTAGTCTTGTATGATTTTTTATTTTAATTTCTTCAGTATATTTCGGAGTTAAGTATGTCGTCCGTTATCACTAAACTAGTAAACATTTTTGTTAAGGGGCCAGCTTAAGCACGCCTCCAAGTCAGGAGTTTCCCGCTGCATTAAAGACCCGTTGGTGGCATTCGAGTGTTGTCTCTATGACACATTCCCCATTTCAATTCTCAATTTTACGAACATACATGTTATAACATGATATAAAAAATGAGAGGAAGAGGGATAATCAATAAAATAATTTTCGGTAAATACACAGTATTTCTCACAATGTTTTTGAATGTGTTGTTAACCATACCTGCCAACCCTCCGTTTTGAGCAGCTAAATAAAGTTAGAGCGCGAAAACGGCAAATTCATCATATTTTCCATTTACAAAGGGACATGGTTCGTAAACAGAGAAGTGGACGACCACCGAATTCAAAGTTGTATGTGTTTGGTTGTATTATATAAATCATCATTTCGTTTAAGTTTCATACTAATAGAAATGACCAGTGTATTGACAAACAAACCTTTCTCAATGAACAAACTGAATAGAAGCGTTTAAAATACTACTAAAACAAGCATGGAAGAGCTGCTACTTGTGAAAGAGGATCTGCTTACCTTCCGGAAGCATTTGATCATGTTGATCTTATTGGGTTTTTTTTCGGGGTGATTTTTTCTAAGTTTTTTTTTTATTGCCAAATTTACATTGTTTCAGCTGGTTTTATTTTTGTACAGTGAGGTTAGCTTCTATGTAATGTTAAGTTTTTGCCTTGGGATTTTCCAATTTATCTTATGAATTTGAAAGTCCTCTGTCCAATTACTAAGTAGGATAAATTGTATTCATGCTATGAGTAATAGCGCACACGGCAACTTTAAGTACACAAAGGGATTTCGTAAAAATTAGGTGACGTATGTGATGTTAAGTAAATAGTCAGTGAAAAGTGGCAAATCCTTGACATCAGTTATTACAAAGTGTATTGCAAAAATTAATAAATATTTGATACAAATCCAATTATGAGTATCATGTGGACGCAAGTCTTGGGAACTAATAGGCCCGGTTGATTAAATGAGTTTTCTTACTTTTACAGATATTGCTGGAGAAGCCATTTTGTGATACAGTATATACAGAACTAAGTCAAAAACATAAATTATATATCAGATAGTGTCGCTTATTTTATTTTATTTAACTTAGATGAAAATTGTATATCATGAATACGTACTTGTTTTACAACTTTTATCATCGTAAACGTAAAACTGCAAGGCGGGAATCTCACAATCACAAATATCAGAAACACAAACCATATTATTGTAACATGTGGAATCTCCAACTAGTGTTGAGCAATTTTCATTGTATGTTCTTTCTAAAAAATATACTTAATTATTATATGTAATACATTTAAAGGATGTTCTCTGCTCAGTTTCAAAATCTATAATTTTTCATTAAACTAGTTTGTACTGTTAGGGAATACAATGAATAAAAAAAGCAAAAAAAAATTTAAAAAAACACATGGGTCATTGTTTTTGAGATATTAGCAATTGGAATTTTGGCGGGAAAATGTTGTCTCTTGAATTTTCATAGCTTTATCATTGACCAGTTAAAGTTCTCAAAGACTATAAAAAAATCAATTAAATTAACAAATGACTTATAATTACACCTGTGAAAGATTTATAAAAAGAAAAATGAGGGTTAATGGGGAAATTTTTTAAAGGCATTTAAATGAGAAAAACCAGAAGATTCCGAAAATCTGACAAAATATTCCAAAACATGACAAGCAGACGTCCTTAAGAACAACAAACAAAGCTGTGTCCTTTTAAGACTATAACTCCCCTGTTCGTTGTTATAGGGAAGGTTGGGATCCTGCTCACATGTTTATAGTCCAGTCAAGCTAGCATAAATTTGAACCTAACCCGAAAGTAATTGCAACAGAAGATTTTTAAGTTTTAATCTTTAACATTATACTCCAAATATACACAGAAAAAAGTCCCATAAACTTGAGGAAGATTAAAAAAGTCACCATTTAAAATTCCTATGGAGATTTGCATTGAAAAGGGAGATAACTCTTGCAAAAAAATGCAGAAATATCATTAAAATTGATACAAAATTATAACTTAACCGCTTCTATTCATCAGAAGTTATTCATTCTTGATTTTTTAGCGGTGTTTAGAGTATAACAAACAACTCCAAAGGTGTTTTCATATATTATATCAAGCTATAATCTAGATTTCATAATTCATTAGTTGACCATTCGTTGAATTTTTCAACTTGTCAAAGTAAAGAATCTGAAATTTAATTAAGCATGTATTCTTCTTTTTGTGGTTTAAAGTTTCTTTAGACAAGTAAGTTGCTGACATTTTTCACATTTTTCCCAAATTTTCACATTATTTTTTAAAAAGGTTACAAAGCTTCAAATTTGCAATTTCTTTAATAAAAAATAAAACTACCCATAACACTTCGGTATGTACATTTCATGAGCAGAAGATTAAATAATTTAATCAAATACAAACTTATAACCCCATCAAAGTATTATACTTTACATAAATTTCAAGAAAAATAGCAAAAAACTGACCAAAAAAGACACATTTTTGCAAGACTTATCTCCCCTTCCAATGATAATTTCCATAGGAAATTAAAAATGCTGATTTTTAGTTTTCCTCAAGTTAGATTTTATGGGACTTTTTCCTGTGAATATAAAGGGCATAATGCTATAGAACAAAAACATTTTCTGTTGCAATTAGTCTGAGGTTAAATCTTAGTTTGACTGGACTATTAACCCTGCCACAGTCTCAATGTTTGTGTTTGTCCCAATTCAGACGATTGTAATTTAGTGGTTGTTGTTTGTGGATGTGGTACATATTTGAATTTCGTTAATTTTTTTGTTACATAAATTAGGCCGGTAGTTTGATTTTTTTTTACATTTGTCATTTCGGGGCCTTTCATAGCTGACAATGTAGTATAGGCTTTGCTCATTATTGAAGGCCGTGTGGCGACCTAAAGTGGTTAATTTCTGTGTCGTTTTGTCTTTTGTAGAGAATTATCTTATTGAAAATCATACCACATCTTCTATTTTATATCAATAAATTTATTTCATGCAGATTATTTCATTACTAAAACTTTCCTATCTTGCACATTTTTATGCGGATGGAATTTATCAGTAAACATTTTAGGTCATTGATACAATTAAATTAATATTTTTTATGTTCTTATTTTTTGGTAACATTATGTGTCGGTTGAGAGAATTTCATTACAATAGGATAAAGAGAACTGTATTTGAAGAATTTCCACCGTCAATTGTGCATATGACGGTCGTAAATATATGTTTTTTCTGGCTCAGCTTAGCGTCGTCAGTTAAACTACATTTGCGACCGTCAAATTCATAATTGAAGATTACAACTCTTCAAATACAGTGCTTTACTTATCAGGTTAGATAGTACAATACAAATGTTAAAATAGAAACATTTCAAAATGCAATTTATGCAAAATATTCAAAGTTATTGAACCACGGCTGTAGGTACAGGGCCAAAAAATCTCCATGAAATTGGGCATTGTTGAATACAACCGCATACCGAAAATCATTTATCTACCACCAATGGTCCTCTATAATCTGACCTAATCACATCCTAACGCATACTAAATAAGCAAGTACTAAGGCAAATAGACCACGACTGAAGTTCCACGGCAAAATACTCTCCGTGGAAATAAAATGTGCCAATTACAATACAACTGCATACCAAATATCATTAGTGTAAACATATTTTATTATTAATTAACTTGAAGTAAATCAATGTACACAAATAGGCATTTACATAATAATACAAGTGAATAATTAATAGGATCCAGAAACAAGCTGTTGGCTTATATTAATCCATTTCCAAATATCATTGACCTTCCACATTACGAGTGGTGCCACATAAGCTAACCTAAACAAAACAACTAATACATAATTATGAATTAAGCAAATGTTTCACGAATCAATAGACCATGACTGGGTCAAATAGTTCCATGAAAATGAGATGCAAAAAAGATAATAATACAACATAGCATTGACCTTCAACTAGTGGTTCCCCATAAAGAAATCAAATTAATACATATCAACTAAGCGATAGTTTTAAAGGTCAGTATGCAATTGACCTTTAAATAAACGATACAACACATCTTATTAATGTTTAATTCAAAGTTCAGGAAATATATTGACCGCATTTATCCCATTTAATTATCTTTTAATAAACGATACAACAACTATATAACAAAGTCGGATTGATGCATGATTTATATCTACAAATTGACATCGAGGATCCGTTCAGAAAAAAATTAGAACGACAACGGAGATTATTACTGCTTCCTCATTATAATCTTTCCATGCATTTCTATGTAGCATTATTCCAGCAGCGCCTGTATATATGAGTTAATTTCTTCAAGTAAATACAATATTCCAGAGTTTTCATGTTATAACATGTTTTTTTTCCTGGATGAAGG
This sequence comes from Mytilus galloprovincialis, assembly GCF_965363235.1. Lineage (NCBI taxonomy): Eukaryota > Metazoa > Mollusca > Bivalvia > Mytilida > Mytilidae > Mytilus > Mytilus galloprovincialis. The sequence continues at coordinate 50,162,799 of NC_134844.1, read as the reverse complement.
GTTGCTTCTTACACTTTTAAAGGGCGGCTTTCGAGCTGGTGAAATGTTATTGAACATTTATTTCACAGATGACCACAAGTATCATGAATATGTTCCAACTGTCTTAGCCTAACTCCCGTTCTTATTTATTCTTTTTGACATTAATGATTATTACTTTACTAGCATCAAGACAGGTGCTACACGTGGAAGAGGATCTGCATACATTTAAAGAGCATCTGGTCTTATTTTGTTTTCCTCTTGTTTTGGGGAATTTGTATTGTAAATTCTTTATTCTCTTAGTTGTGATTTTGTACAGTAAACTAAGTTTTTTCCCAATGTTTCTTTTTTTCCCTAGGATTTCAAGTTTGTCTTATGAATTTTAAAGTCCCCTGGCAAATAACTGAGAAGGATAAGTTATACTTAAGGTTGTGGTTAGTTGTTATTTTTTAATTGATAAGGCTCATGTTCATATACACTGCATTCGTGTAATGATAAGTTGGCGCACAAGGCAAAGCTTCCTATACAAAGGCGTAACGTAACAATAGGTAACGTTAGTGTCGACGTTAGTTGCCTTGTAAATGAATAGTAGCACATCCTTGACATAAGTGATTACTATGTGTATTTCAAATTTGAAGTAACGAATCTTTAATATATGATTCAAACTCATTTAATGAGTCTTATGCAGGCGAAATGCCCGTCTAGTGAACAAATAATCCTGGTTTATTTTATGAGTTTTCTATCTTCGACAGATAAATCTGGAGAAGCAATATAGAAATACAGTGTACAAAGATATAAATTATTATGATAAAAAAGATCAATTATTTAACATATATTGTTGATTAAGTTTGTTTTATACGATTAAGATTACAAATATATACCATGAATACGTACTTGCTTCACAACTTTTAGCATAGGGATCATGATACTGCATGGCGGGAGTCTCACAACGACAAATACCAGAAACACAAACCATATTATTGTAACATGAGGTATCTCCAACTAGTGTCGAGCAATTCTCGTTGTATGTACTTACTAAAAATATATAATAAATTGTTTCATGTAATACATTTTAAACTTCTAACAACAAGGCTGTGGACCTTTTATACTTTTTTAATAGGAATAAGTCAACTATATTATCATTTAAGATAGTGCAATACAAATGTTCAAATACCAAAATTAAAAATACAAAAATACTGAACTCCGATGAAAATTAAAAACGGAAAGTCCCTAATCAAACGGCAAAATCAAATAAGAATCACATCAAACGAATGGGCAACTTCTGTCATATTCCTGACTTGTTACAGGCATTTCAAATGTAGAAAATGGTGAGGTTAACCTGATTTTATAGAACTAAACCTCTCACTTGTATGACAGTTGCATCAAATTCCATTATATTTACAACGATGCGTGAACAAAACAGACGTATTAGGTAACATCAAAATAAAGGTACAGTAGCCAACACGGTGTCACAAACTCAAATCAAATAAATATCTAACAAAGAAGCACAAAAAGCATATATCAAATTTAACAACAACGTTCATTGCTTACTTATCGATTATATGTGTATTTCAAATAAACAAAAATGAAATGAAGTCCTGTGACTACATTCACACAAACTCTTGGTGTAAAGTCGCATGTTTCACTTCAGAAAATGTAAACGTCACACAGGAAGAAATATAAAATATTTTTGCCGTTCAAAGTATTTTCAAAATTATGATTTCACAAGGGGAAAGGTAATATATAGGATTAAAAAATCAAGTTTTGTCAGAACTAATTTCATAAAAAAGACCGAGATTTAAAATTATCCAGAAGTTCTTCCGATTTTTTAAGAATCTACATATGATTAATACCACTACACAAGGAAAATAATTGTGTCGTTTGAAGTATGTTCTTCAAAATTATAATAGACCAATTCCATAATGGCATTATAATAAAACAATAACACAGTTGGTGGATCATGTAGGCTATGCAAAATATTCAAAGTTATTGAACAATAAGGTGCAGGGCCGAAGAATCTAAACGGTAATGACACTTGCGATTGTTAATTCAACTGCCTGCCATAAAATCATAGACTTAATACTGGTAGTTGCCATCTTCCGAGCTGGTTTAATGTTTTTGTACATTTATTTTATAGATGACCACGAATATTTTCCAACTAACTTAACCTGAATCCGGTTCTTTTTTATTCTAATTTGACATTATTGGAATTTAAGTTAATAGACTTAAATTCAGTTATCGCCGGGGCCACTCACGGATTGTGTTTCATGTTTTAGATTTACCCAACATGTGTGACAATATATTCTGTGACGTCATTTAGTCTTTTTAGAATTTTCATCACAGCAAGCAAGCTGTTTAAATTTTGTAAGCGGCAAACTTGAAAACCCGCCCTCCCAATCCTTTTTATTGAACAAGATACTGCTCTTTTGTATTTATTTTTCAGGTTTGTGTCGGTGATAGTGGTGATACAGATTTGACTGATGATGTTAACTCGTTTGCTGTTGAGAAAAGTGACTTTTATTTGAACTTTGAGCATCATAAATATATTCCCGTAAATGGCAGAATTCGCTGCATAGAATCTTAATGTTAACTATGAAATTTTAGGTTTTTGGATAATACAGACTACACTTGTGTATCCCACGGTGTTTTCTAAATTTAAAGCACCAGTGTATCCCACGGTGCATCTTTACATTTTCATATATATCTATCTTCACATCTATCTATCTACCTGGTTGCCATATTATCTTCGGGTAACCGACCATAAATCTATCTACATATACATGATCTATGGTCTATCTATCTATCTATATATATATTATATATTGTATGCATCTATCATATTATGAATAAAAGCTGTGGCCAGATATCGCCAAACCATATATGTATTTTGTTTTAATGGCACCATCTGAGATAATGAATTATTACTAAAAAAGCATCAGGACAGGTGCTATATGTCGAAGAGGATCTGGTAACCTTTCAGGAGCATTTCAGTTCATCCCAAGTACTTTAGTATAATTTTCTTTTAGGGGGATTTGCATGGTTAAGTGAGACTCTTTAGTGTTTTTTTTTTTGTGGTTTGTACAATGAAGTTTGTTTATTGCAATGTTTCGTTTTTGTCCAAGGAAAACAACCTTGTCTATTGAGTTTGATAGTCCTCGGGCCAATAACTGAGTCGGATACGTTATCTTTAAGGTTGTTGTATGTGTTTAGCTCTTAATTGATAGGGCTTGTGTTTATATACACTATATTCATGTACTGATGAGTTGTGCACAAATCAACTCTACATGTACAAAGGCGTAACGTATACAATAAGTAACGTTAGTGTCGACCTTAGCTGCCTTGCAATAAATAGCGCCATATCCTTGACATAAGTGAATTAATTACAATGTGAATTGCCAATTTGAAGTATTAAACAAACTTTAATATATGATTCAAACTCATTTAATGAGTCTTATGCAGACGAAACGCCCGTCTGGCAAACAAATAATGCTTGATTAATTAATGAGTTTTCTTTCTTCGAAGATAGTTCTGGAGAATTAATTTAGAGATACAGTATTTAAAGAAATAAATTAATGATTAAAAACATAAATTATTTTACATATATTGTTGCCTAAGTTTGTTTTATCCAATTTAGATTACAACTATATACCATGAATACGTACTTGCTTTACAACTTTTATCATAGGGATAGTGATACTGCATGGCGGGAATCTCACAATCACAAATACCAGACACACAAACCATGTTATTATAACATGATGCATCTCCAACTGGTGTAGAGCAATTCTCGTTGTATGAACTTTCTAAAAAATATACTAAATTGTTACATGTAAAACTTCTAATTACAATACTGTGGACCTTTCATACTTTTTCTAATATGACTAAGTAAACCATATTATCATTTTAACATGTAAGATAGTCAAAATATTCAAAGTTATTGAACAATTAGGTACAGGACCAAACAATCTCAATGAAATGAGATTAGACATTGTTAATTCCACTTCCTTCCGAAAATCATTGACCTATCAATAGTGGTTTCCCACCTTCGAGCTTGTTTAATGTTGTTGCTTATTTATTTTCAACTGTCTCAACCTTAATCCGGATCTCATTTATTCTCACTTGGCATTAATGAAATATTACTTCACAAGCATCAGACCAGGTACTCCACATGAAAGTGAATCTGCTTACCTTTTAGGAGCATCTGATCTTATCCCGGTGTTTTATTTCATTTTATTTATTTTTTGGGGAGGGGAGAGGAGAGAGGAAGAAGGATTTGTATTGAAAAGTTTTATGTCTTTTAGTTGTGTTTTGTACAATGAAGTTAGTTTTTTCTGCAATGTTTAATTTTGTCCTGGGATTTTTGTCTCATGAATTTGACAGTTCTATGTCCAATAGCTGAGTAAGTTATCCTGAATCTTTTATTTTAGATTCAAACTCAATTTTAGAGTCTAATGAAAAAGGAACGCACGTCTAGCGAACCAATACTATTTTCTTATTTAGGGGATACTCAACACTATACTCCCAACACAGCATGTCTTTAAAGTTTTCTTGTTTTTCTCTCATTGATACACTAGGCCAAGAAACATCTTATAAATTTTTAAAAAGATTTGACCACTTAAATATGGCATCTTTTACATACTAGTATCGGCAAAATTTGGAAGTTTCAGAAACAAGGGTAAAGAGGTATATATGTTGATGTTTTTTAACCAGATGCTCCGCAGGGCGCTGCTTGATACGACCGCAGAGTTCGAAACCTGAACAGTCGGGGCAGGTATGTTGACATATTTTTGGGTGAAAAGCACTTTTGCATGCTATGACTTAAATGCAGCTATGAATAATATTTTGTTATAAAAAACATACTACTCAAGTTTTAATTATCCATGCAACAATATACACACATTATGACATATCAACATATGCCATGCACATGGAATACATAATCGACATGTAGTTAATTAAAATTGTTTTCACAATGTAGTTTCACAAGCGCAGTGTACGTACTAAACTACTCAACAGAATGTTTTTTTGTTGTTGTTAATTTCATACTTGGTCTATGCTTGAAAAAGTACACGAGATGTTAAAATAAAAATATGTTTTTTTTTTTTTTTTTTAACAATTAAATCATCTTTATTGCACTAAATGCTGTTTAACAATTTACCTAGCTTACAGCATTAGGCTAAGTATCCCTGTATATCAGTTATTATACATCCAGGGAGAATATATAATAAAATATTTTATAATTGTTAGTATTATACAATAAGACATAATACATAAATTAAATTAACATCAATATACATTGATTTAGTCTGCTTACAAATCGGGAAAAAGAACGGATCTACACCGTATCGTTTTGTGTTTATTATATGTGTTTACTTTCTCACAGGTGGTTACCTGTGTATTGAAGTTACTTTAATATTATTTGTTTTGAAGGATTTACTTTGTCTAAGCTTACTTGCTTGACTATGTTAGTAAAACATAACTAGGTAAGTTTATGAAATAATTTTAAATTCAATTTAAAAGGTTATTTGCTGTGCGGGTTTATCTTGGCACCTCGTGGTGAAATACAAGGCCAAGGGAAGTTAGCATCTGTTTATCTGTTAAAAACAAACTATACCTTTACTTACAGGTTACATACAGTATGCTGAAGTCTTTAATAACGTATTCCCGGTTTCTATATTTCTTATCGAATTTAATCTTATAATGTCATATATTTCTTTTTTGAAAATTTTAAAGATTTCTATCTTTGATTCTTTTTTGTTTGAAACAAAATGTGCCTTATATATGGAGAAGAATATAACTGTTATCAGGGTGTTTATATCAAAATATTTTACATCTGCTATTTTATAGCCAGTTATTAAATTTTCTAGCCTTAAAATATGTCTATCTATTTTAAGATAAAGTAATAACTTGTATATTTCTTGCCAGTAAGTATTATTATAAGGGCAAGTAATAAAAAAATGTTTATAGTTGTCAATTTCTTTGCAAAAATTGCAAGAATTGTTTTCTAGTACTTTCCACTGTACTAATAAGTCGTTGCATGGAAGGATGAAGTTTAGAAGTTTCCATTTAAACATCTTAAATTTGTTGTTTTCTAGGTAATTGAATATAAAATTAAGAGTGCTTTTAAATTTTATATTTAAATTTTCTTCAAGAATTCTTTCCCACTTCAGAATACCTACAGGTTTTTCTTGCTTATAGGGGGCAATTAGTATTGAATATATTTCTTTATTACTCATTTCTGGATGGATATTATGATTGATTAGTATTTGCAGATTTTTTGTTTTCTTTATATTTACTTTTGTTTTAAATGAGCTTTCTTGTTTTAAAATATTCTGCCAATGTTTTGGAATAGCTTTCTTTAATAATGATAATTCTCTAATCCAATCTCGTTTATCTTTTAATTTAAATAAAATTTTATTTTCTGATATACAACCTCTTTCATCAAGTATGTCATTTACATACAGAATATTATGTTCAATCCATTTAGTAAGTAATAAGTGTTTTCCTTTTGTTTGTATGTTATGATTGCCCCATAAAATCTGCTTTCTTATGTCTAGAAATGATTGTGGGATCTTTGTCTGTCCTCCCTTAACATTTATCCAAGTTTTAATCAATTGCTGATAGAACTCAGGAAGGGATTTAAATATTTTTTTGTCTAACATATTAACATTTTTAATATTCATTTGAAATATCAAGAGGTTTTTACCAAATTTGTTTAAGTAAGCTTGGGGTATGATTGTCCAATTATCACCAGAATTTTGTTTAAGTTTTAAAATCCATCGCAATTGAAGAGCTTTGAGATATAGGTCTATGTCGATCATTTTTAACCCACCTTCTAGATAGTTTTTACAAAGAGTTGCTCGTTTAACTTTATCTTTTTTCCCATTCCATATGAAATTATATACTAGAGTTTTAAACTTTTGTATTATTTCCTTTGGTATGTACATATTTGATGCAATATAAGTTAAATTTGGTAGAATTAATGATTTTACTACTATTATTTTACCTATTAATGTTAAATTTCTTTTCATCCAGTTTGATATTATTTTTTCACACTTTTTAAGCTGCTTATCAGTGTTTAGTTTTTGACAGTCTTGATTGTTATAACCAAAATAAAAGCCAAGACTTTTAATATTATCTGTTTTCCAATTTATGTTTTCAAATTTGTCTCTGCTATGTTTAAGTTTTCCCAACCAAAATCCCTCTGTTTTATTTCTGTTTAGTTGTAGTCCTGATAAACTTCCAAAAGTTTCAATTATATTCATTGCTAAACTAACATCTTTTGGTGATTTAAGAAATAGTGTTGTATCATCTGCAAGTTGACATATTTTAAGTGAGCAATTTCTACCATCTAGTTTCACCTCTAAACCTTTAAGATTATTATCTTCTCTTAGTTTTAGTGCCATAATTTCAACGACTAATACGAAGGCTAACGAAGAAATTGGACATCCTTGTCGAATTCCCCGAAAAATGTTAAAACTGCTGGACACCCAACCATTGTTGAGTATACAACCTTTTATGTCTGTGTACATTGTTTGAATCCATCTTATAAAACTACTTTTAAAGCCAAATTTTACCAAAGTTTCTGACATAAAGTTCCATTCGAGGGAGTCAAATGCCTTAGAGAAATCAACAAAAAGTATAGCGCCATCTACTTTAAAGTTCTCTGAGTAATCAATAATATCTTGTATTTGCCTTATATTGAAGCCTATGTATCTATTTTTTATATAACCTTTTTGATCAGTATGAATTATTTTTGGTAATACTTGTTTTAATCTTTGGGCAAGTGCATAAGCCAACAATTTTACATCATAATTTAACAGAGTTATTGGGCGATAATTATTTAAAGAAAGTGGATCTTCTTTTTTGTATATTAATGATATTGCTCCAATTTTCTGTGAAGATGATAATTCTCCTTTTTTATAGCAAAAATTAAATACTGATACAATTAAATCTTTTATTTTTTCCCAGAATTTTCTGTAAAATTCAACATTAAGTCCATCTAGACCTGGGGCTTTATTTAGTTTCATTTTGAATATTGCATCTGTGCATTCCTGCACTGTTATTTTTCCTTCACATAAATCACTTTCAGTATCACTCAATTTTGGACATTTTTTAATATTGTTAAAGTACTTTTTAATATCTTCCACATCAGGCTTAGTTGAGGAGTATAATGTTTTATAATAGTTAACTTCAATGTTAAGTATTTTTTCTTGATCAATAATTATATTATTGTTTACATCATACAATCTAGTGATGGTTTTTTTGCACTGCCTGGCTTTTTCAAGACCTAAGAAGTAGGAAGTATTTTTTTCTCCTTCTTCAATCCATTTCACCCTTGATCTTATTTGGTTACCTTTTACTTTTTCATTATAAAGATTTCCTAACTCTTGTTCTAGTTTCTCTATTTTTTCAATCAGGGAGGTATTTGTTTCATAATCATTAACTCTGATGTTAGTTGTATGAATTTCATTATTAAGTTGTCTAAGTTGATTTTCTAACACATTGATTGAATCTTTTTTGTTGAGGGCTTTTAATTTACAGAATTGAATTGTACAATCTCGAACCTCTATTTTAAAAGTGTCCCATAAAGTATCTAGATTTTTTGAATCATTTGCTTTAATCTTATAGTTGTTAATTAGATTGTATATTATTTTTAGGTAGATTTCATCGTTTAAAACGCTACTATTTAATTTCCAGTATCCACGTCCTTTATTATTTCTTGATATATGTACTTTTAAAGATACACTATTATGGTCAGTGTATTGAATAACAATTGGTCTAATATCACAAGAGGAGCAATTTTTTTTAATTTCAGTACTAACAAGGAAGTAATCAATTCTAGTGGCTTCAGTTTTATTTCTTTTACACCATGTAAAATGACTTTTATCTCTGTTTTTTTCACGCCATATATCTGTTAATTTCAAAGATTTAATTAAAGTTTTAAGTCCGCAGACTGGTTTATCAAATTTTAATCTTTTATTTTTATTTTTAGTATCGTTTTCAGATAAAATATCGTTAAAGTCTCCTCCGATTATTAGTTGTCCAAGACTATATTTATCTATAAAAGTTTTAACCGTTTTAAAAAAAGTGTTTCTTAGCTTAGTATTATTTGGTGCATAAACGTTTGCAATTGTAAGTATGCTTTCGTCAATTTCTATATTTACCAGAAGAAGTCTTCCATCTTTATCTTTATAAAAGTCAATAAATTTATAGTTGAGCCTACTTTTTAACCATATAGATACCCCTCTAGCATTGCTCTGACCATTACTGAAGAATAATTCACCTTCAAACTCTTTTTTTAAAGATTCTTTTAAGTTGTCAGTAAAGTGTGTTTCTTGTATTAGGAGAATATCACATTTTTGTTGTTTTGTCCATTCAATTAGTCTTTTTCTTTTTTCAGCTTGCTGTAATCCCTTAGCATTAACTGTACAGATGTGAAGGTTTTGATCAGCCATAATTGTTAATGTAAAACGTAAGTTTATGATTGGGGAACCCCCATCTATTTATAGTATCAATTATCGATTTTATTCTTTTTGTTACCAGTTCACGAGTATTTACTTTATTCAACAGGTAAATAATTGTCGTCAATTTTGCTGTACTTTTAGCATTTAATTCTTTATACTTTACACAAAGTGCAAATTGTTTTACTGTAAGAAGTGATCCTACATAAAAACATATTAAATAGTGATAAAATTTAATCACAATAATTAGATACACAGTATCATTAATGTTTATCTTTACCGTATTATGTAAAAGAAAATTACACAATGTTGTTCTCAAATTGACAAAACATACAGTTTCTACACATGATGACCTCGCCTTACGGGTCATTATTTGGGTCAACAACGTGACTTTGTTTACAAACTGAGCTATGACAAACATATGCCACACACAGTTTGTGAAGACAATAATTGAGAAATAAATTTTACTCAATACAAAAATAATATAAATACTACAATAATTCTTTAAAGAAATATAAAAATAAAAACATTTACATGAATATATTATACAAAAGATGTATTTACATAGTTTACAGTAGATAAAGATAATGAGTTCTTTATGTAAATATGTACATTTTTTTTTATCAGTACTATAAGTGTTTCTTTTGTCAGGTCTTATTCGTAATGTTTTGTTATTCTCATTCTTCTTTGCTTTTATTTTGCTAAATTGTTTTTTATAGCTATTGAGTGCTAAAAGATTTATTATTTTTTCCAGGAGATATATGTAATGGTTTGCATTATGAAGTGGATTATATCTGTTTTCCAATTTGGACTCAAAGTTTTGCACATAATCTAGACATGAAGTATCAGCATACACGGAGCTATAAGTGTGAATCTGTATGGGAACATCTGTTGTCAATTCACTTATGAATTTTTGTGTGCAAAAGTATGTCTGTTGCAAATTTGTGTACAGAGTTAACAAAATATATGTGTGTTCATTTTGTGATATAAGGAGAAGAATTTTGAGGCACATCTTGATTAATTGGAACTGTGATGAGAAAAGTGCGAAATTTATATAAAATATGCAATTCACCAAAGATATAAATTGTGAAACTTTACTAAATTCAACTCTACTGTAAATGAGTTTTGTTACACATGTCATCATGATTATAAACAAAATAAATATCACTAAACATGCATTACAGTATAATTTTAAACTAGTTTTACATTTATTTGTTTTCATATAAAGGTTCTGTAAACTGTTTGTTGCTACATATACAGTACTGATAAATGCCATTTGGTTTCAGTTGGTGTCATTAAGTTGCCAAAGTTTTTGACCGTTTAGCTGTGGTATCACCTTCGTTGTCATGCAAAACATGGGTCGGGGTAACTGGAGACCTCTCCACGTTTCTGTTGGTTTTTTGTTTAGCTGGAGTTGATACAGATTCCTGTTGCTCCGATACAAATGAGGTGATTTGAGTTTGTTTTGTTTTTCTCTCTTTCTTTGACTTTTTTTTCTTTCGTTGTTCTGCCTCCAGAGATGTTACTAATTGGGACATATCAATGTCTTCTTCATGTACACTCGTTGATTCATGTTCACTATTTGTAGATGGATCATCTGTGTGATTTGGTTGCTGTGTTGTATCATTTTCTTCAGTGGTGCCTTCAGCATCATTTGTGTTTTCATTTGTGCTTTGTTGTTCATTAGGGTGTTGAGTGTTGTCAGAGAGGTCATTTTCTACACAGTCAATTTGTTTATGACCTTCCTTACCACATGATTTGCAAAAAAAATATGTGTAACCGATTTTTGTGTTTGAGATACGAGCCGAAACCTCACTTTAAGCATGAGACGCCAAAAATACCTAGGATACACAGGAAAAAGTTTAAACTCAGCAGATAGTTTACATGATCAAGATTCTTAATTTATTGGTCTACATATTCAAAAATAGACAATTCAAACCCGAACGACAAAACCATTGATGCAAAGAAACACGGTTGCTGATTGATGAAATAGAGCTGACTGTGCAAGATCCTCAAGTATAATGAAGGTCGTTTACCCTAGAATTTGTTAGTATTCTGCAGGGGTTATGAAATTATTTACAACTGATTGTTAGTTAAAAGCAAATCAGTCTAAAAATGCTGCTGTATCAAAAAAGAGTCTTTAGTCTTAGTTGCATGTTCTTTTTCTTAGTTGTTAGTTGTATTGAACTAGCTGTCTAATAGTAACTGCAAGTATTCTCAGATCAGTACTGAAAGATTTCTGTTGCTTGGATATACAAGTACCCGGCCACGTCTACTCTGAGTTTTTGTCAGATGTATTTCTGTTTTTATCCATCTATGAGTTAAACCTTTCTCAACTCACTTTTATAGTTCATTTTAATGTTTTACTGTTACACAACTGTTCCAGGTGAGGCAAGGGTTTGGATCCCGCTAACTCCATCACATTCTATATGTATGTACCAGTCCCAAGTCAGAAGCCTGTAATTCAGTGATTGTCGTTTTTTTGATGTGTTTCATATTTTTTTTCAATTGTGTAATATTTTTCATTTTGGAGCCTTTAAGTGAGCTGACTTTGCAGTTTAGGCTTTCTTTGCCCATTGTTGAAGGCCAAACGGTGACCTATAGTTGTTTATGTCTATGTCTTTTGGTATCTAGTGAGGAGTTGTCTCATTGGCAATCATACCACATCTTTTTCTATCATATATACCATACATTGTTTTCTTAGATATTTTTAATTTAATTTAGATTACAATTATAAACCATAAATACGTACTTGCTTTACAACTTTTATCATAAGGATCATGATACTGCATGGCAGGAATCCCACAATCGCAAATATCAGAAACACACACCATATTATTGAAACATGTGAAATCTCCAATAAGTGCAGAGCAATTCTCTTTGTATGTGCTTACTAAAAATATACCAAATCGTTCAATTATAATTTTAAATCAACTATTTGCAAATTTTTGATTTTTTTCAATTCTACCTAAAGATTAGATTACCTAAATTGTATTTAGGTATATTTGGTCCTCAATGCTCCTCAACTTCGCATTTTATTTTGTCTTGTTTACATTTTCTTTTTCGAGCGTCACTGGTGCATCTTTTAGACGAAAGCGTGTCTTTGCCAATTATATAAAATCAATCCTGGTATCTATGATGAATTTATTGTTACAATGCATTTTTTAAAACTTTTAACAAAAATGCTATCGACATTTTAAGACTTTTCGATAAATTGACAATGTAAATCATGTTATCATATTATCATGTTAGGTAGTACAACACAAATATTGAAACAGCAATACTTGATCATGTAATGTATGCAAAGTATTCAAAGTTGAACATTAAGGTACAGGGTCAAACAATATCAATGGAAATAAGATTTGATATTGTTAATACAACTGTATTCCAACAAATCATTGGCAAACCTCTTGTGGTTATCAAAAAACCTATTTTATTACAATCTCATACGTGTGAACTAAACAAGTGTTAAAGCCTATATACCATGATTGAAGGGACTGTGCATATTAACTCCGTGAAAAAAAGATGTGTAAATGATAATACAACTGCTTATAAAATATCATTGACCTTTTAAACACAAATTAAATGTGTTGTTCCTTTTAAAATTGTTATACGATGATGACTGATAGTGGAATTAACTATTTGTGGATTTTTATAAATTCTATATACAACTTTTGGACTAATTTCAATCTCGGTTTATTTCTGATATTTATTCTTACATACTTTTTAGTTTTTAACCCTACATGCTAACATTAAAATAAAATTGAGAAAGGAAATGGTGAATATGTCAAAGCGACAACCACCCGACCATAGAGCAAACAATTGTACATTTTAAAAATGTTTGCATGCACATTGAACAACAAATGTATGTGACGTATAAAAAAAATTCTGACGTCAGACACACAAATCAATGAATGTGTTTGTAGATAGATGTTTTTGTGTTCTGTTAAATTGTTTCTTTTAAAATTGTTATACGATGATGACTGATGTACCTATATTTTGACTATTTTATTTATTGAGTCTGTTAAGTTTACGCATCAATGTAAATATAACGGAATTTGACGAGACTGTCATCAAAGTGAAAGGGTTAGCGCTATAAAACCAGGTTTAATCCACCATTTTCTACATTTGAAAATGCCTGTACCAAGTCAGGAATATGACCGTTCTTGTCCATTCGTTTTTTGATGCGTTTTGTTTTTTGATTTTGCCATGTGATTATGGACTTTCCGAATTGATTTTCCTCTAAGTTCAGTTTTTTGTGATCTTACTTTTTTCAATACTTATAATTCTGGTATTTTCAATGAGTTTCTACTTCTTTGACAGATGTTTCTGGAGTAGCCATTTTAAGATACAGTCGATACAGAAATAATTTTAAATGATAAAATAATATGTCAAATAATAATAATTACGCATTTTTTTTTAGATTACCATCATATACCATAAATACGTACTTGCTTTACAACTTTTATCATAAGGATCATGATACTGCATGGCGGGAATCTCACAATCACAAATGTCAGAAACACAAACCATATTATTGAAACATGTGGAATCTCCAATATGTGTAGAGCAAGTCTCGTTGTATGTTTTCACTAAAAATATACTAAATTGTTATATGTAATAGATTATAACTTTTAAAAATCAATGCTGTTGACCTTTTTAGACTGTTTTGATTTAATGTGACTTAGTAAACCATATTATTATGTAAGTTAGTACAATACAAATCTTAAAATAGCACAACTTAAACAAGTGAGTTATGCAAGTTATTGAACCATAAGGCGCATGGCCAAGAATTTCAATGAAAATGAAATTTGCCATTGTTAATAAAACTGCTTATCAAAAACCATTGACCTACCACATGTACCAGTAGCGGTTTCAAACATTCGAGCTGGGTTACTGTTATTGCACATTTATTTCACAGATGACCAAGAATATTCGTTTCAACTGTCTTAATCTAAATACCGGTCTCATTTATTCTGATCTGGCATGAATAATTTTTTACTACACTAGCATCAGAACAGGTACTACATGTGGAAGAGAATCTGCTTACCTGTTTTATCCAGTGTTTAATTTTTGCTAATTATTGTTTTCTTTGGGGGGGGGGGGGGATTTGTTATATAAAGTCTATATTATTTTAATTGTGTTTTGTACTATGAAGTTAGTTTTTCTGCAATGTTTCGTTTTAGTCTTTTGATTTCAAGTTTGTCTTGTGAATTTCAAGTCCACTGGCCAATAATTGAGCAGGATAAGGAATCCTGATGGTTGTGTTAAGTCTTTATCTCTAAATTGATAAGGTTTGTTTTCATACAAAATGCATTTATGTAATGATAAGCAGCGCACAACACAACGCTACATATACAGAGGCGTACCCTGTAGGTAACAGGTAGGTAATGTTAGTGACGTAAATTTTATATTTGATTCAAGCTCAATAAATGAGTCTTATGTAATCGAAACGTCCGTCTAGCGAACCAATACCCCTGATTTATTTGATGAGTTTCCTTTCTTCGACTGATGTTTTTAGAAAAGTTATTTAAAGATACAGTCTACACAGCAATAAATAAGCATGATTAAAAAGATAAATCATATACCATATAGAGTCTTTTTATTCAATTTACATTACAATTATATACCATGAATACGTACTTGCTTTACAACTTTTATCATCAGAGTCGTGATACTGCATGGCGGGAATCTCACAATCACAAAAACCAGAAACACAAACCATGTTATTATAACATGTGGAATCTCCAACTAGTGTTGAGCAATTCTCATTGTATGTTCTTACTAAAAAATATACTAAATTGTTATATGTAATACAATTTAGCTTTTAACAACATATAGCAATGGAAATCTTTTATGCTCTTTTTTTTATGTGACAAAGTAAACTATAGTATTGTGTGATACAGTATATTACAAATGCGGAAATAGCAACATTTTAACATGTAAGTTATGCAAAATATTCAAAGTTGTTGAACTATAAGGTAATGGGCAAACCAATCAAAAAGGTGATAAGAATTGCCATTGTTAATACAACCGCCTTCCAAAAATCATTGACCTTTAGCGGTTCCACATCTTCGAGCTGGTTTAAAGTTATTGCACATTTATTTCACCGATGGCCACACACATGTTTCAACTATCTCTATCTTAATCCCGGTCTCATTATTCTACTTTGGCATCAATGAATTATTACGTACACTAGCATCAGGACAGGAACTACTTGCTGACGAAACACCCGTCTGGCGACAAATAACCAATTAATAAATTCGTTTTCTTTCTTCGACGGTGTTTTATAGGCCATTCTGCGATACAGTATATACAGAAATATATTTAAAAAGATAAGTTATATATCATATATTGTTGCCTAAGATTTTTTTCATCCAATTTAGTTTACAATTATATACTATATATACGTACTTGCTTCACAACTTTTAGCATAGGGATCGTGATACTGCATGGCGGGAATCTCACAATCACAAATATCAGAAACACACACCATATTATTGAAACATGTGGAATCCCCAATAAGTGTAGAGCAATTCTCTTTGTATGTACTCTCTAAAAAATATACTAAGTTGTTATGACATTATGTTACATATTTTAACTTTCAACAAAAATGATGTGGACCTTTTAAGACTATTCTATAATATTAGTACGTAAATCATATTATCATGTTTAATAAAAAAACAAAAATGTTCAAAAAGCAACACTTAAAAATCATGTATTTTAAATGTCATTTCCAGAGTTGAATGACATTTAACTGTAAGCTGATTCCCAAAATAATTGTTTCTTTTCTATAAACATAAATATGGGAAATAATTTGTTTCTTCCTGTTTTAAAATTGTCAATTCTGGTTTCATTTGATAGTTTACTTGAGACTGACTCCAAAAATATATGGTTGTATTTATTTTTACATAAAAAAATAGCAAAGCAATAGCTACATCAGGTCTACAAGGTGTAACTTCTGCTTTCATTTTAAGGTCATATGGCTTGCAACTTAATGCAAAAAGTCCCTAAGTTTCATCGTGCTTACACATTTTAAAAGTAAAAGTATAGGTCAAAATCTAGAACATAAAATTTTCTTATGACCTTTAGCAATTTCAAGGTCATCAACCAGAGAAATCAAATCAAAAGACTCTAGATCTGTATTAAAATTGGTTTACTTAATAAAGTATATTACTATATGCATAATTCTAAATATAGGATGGGCTAAAACTCAAATTAAAGTCTACTCACCTCTTTCACCAAATGCATGTGTTATAACATTTTGCAACTAACAATTTAGTCAAAATTATTTGACGATATCTTATGTGGTTTGTGCAAAGAAAAGCAAATAAGCCAAAGCAATACTTAGGAACATGATCATGACTTTTTTTTTACAAGGATCTCAATTCAAAAGATTAAAGGCCTATATCACTTATTGTTAACAAGCTACAACTACATTTTCTCATTGAAAAAACAAAAGGGGAAATAACTACCATATGAAGTCTCCGGGCTGCTTCGCTCAAAAATATTTTTAAGATCGTGAGGATATAACGAGCAACTTGGTGAAATAATTTTCTCGTAATCTTTAACGGTTGCGGAGAAGATATATACGCAAGAAAAACAAAGTTTAGGGAAATAACTCTTACAATAAAAATAGTCAATCTTAACAGGATAAATTTCAAAATCGAAACAAGTGTTCAATACCAAACGCAAAAAATGTAAGCGACATTTTGCAAAACAAAAAAGCTACGTCAGAAGAAACAATCGTTCAGAGAACAATTAAAGGTGTTTCTACCAGAAACATGTTATTTGATATGAAAATAGTAAAAATTGGTTTAATTTTCATTTCCAGTGTCAAATGATAGCTTATTTTACCCTGATACCAAAAATATATGGTTTCTAAACAATGTTTTTTTTAATAAGGGAGATCATTTGTAGCTTCTTGTTTGAAAATGTTACTTCCGTTATTATCTAAATGTTTTTTCTTTTACTAGACACTGATACCAAAAAGAATCTGGTTCTGTATACTTTTATATCAAATATGTACAAAAATGGGTACTTCCAGTTTGCACAAGGTTTATTTCGGTTACATTTTCCAAGGTTAAATGGCTTGAAACCTAATGCAAAAAGTCCCATGGCTTTATCATGCATACACATGAGGTAAAAGCAAAGGTCAAAATCTAGAACGTCAAACTAAGATTTGCCCTGGAACTCAACTTTAAGGTCATAAACCAAGGACCTCAAATGAAAAGATCTCAGGTCTTAATTATACTTAATGAGTTCTATCACCATCCGCATATTTTTAATACAAGAGGGGAGAAAACTATAATCTAATATAAGTGTACCCTTAAAACCAAATGGATATATGTGTAACGACAAGTTGCAACTAACAATTAAGTAAAAATATGGTGTAGATGTTTTATACGGTGTTTGAAAAGAGGTAAAAATAAGCCAAAATCCAAATTAAGAAATAACCTTGACCTTTGACCTTGATCTAACTCTCTTTTTTTTAGACCAAGGACCTGAAATCAAATAGGGTTGTATCACTTACGTTTTACCAATGACGATTACATTTTTAAAAATTTTCATAGAGAAGGGAAAATAAATCTCTTATGGAGTTTCCAGACTTCTTTAGTCAAATCATTCTCAAGATCCTGAGGATATAACGAGCAAATTGGTGACATAAATTTCTCATAATCTTTTACGGTTGAGGAGGAGATGTGTACACAAGAAAAACAGTGTTTGGGGGATAACTCTTACAATGAAAGGTTTAAGCTTAACAGGGTCAATCACAAATCTAAGCTACATCTTGCGAAAAAAAACGCTGATTCCACACAAACAACTCAAAGACACTGATACCAAAAACATCTGGTTCTATAAATGTTTTGATTAATTAAGTACAAAGAATTTATTTCCGGTTTACCAAAATGAGACTAAATTCAAAAACATAAAACATGGTTAGATTCAGCTTATTTATGAACTCCAAGAATTCGAGAATAAAACCCCATTGAAATTGGTCAAGAAATAAGCAATATATACAACGTATACGAAAAGTATTGTTTTTGGCCCCTAATTTCTAAACAATTAGGACAGACGGACAAACGAACGAACGGAGGCACAGATCAGAAAACATAATGCCCCTGTACTATCGTGGGTAGAGAAATCATTCTATCGTATTTTCCTGTCGACAGGCATATCTAAATAGTATGTATTTATTATCTACAGTTTCATGAAATTATGTTGTGTGGTTTCTGAGGTGTTGCGATGACAAACAGTTGCAGTAGTATATTTTAGCCAAAATTCTAGGATCAAATGGGGCATAACTCCTTGAAAAAAATTGAATCGTAATTTCCTGCCTATATGCACATGTACATAGTATGTCCTCATTATCTACAAACAATCATGAAATTCTGTTTGTGGTTTCTGAGGTGTTGCGATGACAAACAGTTGCAGTAGTATATTTTAGCCAAAATTCTAGCATCAAATGGGACATAATTCCTTAAAAAGAAATTGAATAGTAATTTCCTGCCGATATGCACATGTGCATAGTATGTCTTTTTTATCTACAAAAATCATGAAATTCTGTTGTGCGGTTCCAGAGAAGTTGCGATGGCAAGATCAGGACTGACTGCTGACGGATTGACGGACGGGCGGACGGACTGACAGGTGAAAATCATTATTTTCTCCGCATACTGTTGAGTTGTGAATACTTAAATTGATCTAGGACACAATATAAATTAGAAACCAATTGTTCAGAGAATAATTGAAGGTCTTTCCACATCAAAGAATCTTTGACAAGAAGCTAGTTACTTTATACTGATGCGATGAATATATAGTTTCGATAGGCATAAGTGAAAAGGGGGAGATAATGTGTTACTTCCGGTGAAGTAAATGTCACTTCCATTCGCATATGAAAGCTTCTTTCACAATGATTCCAATAATATATAGTTTCTATATACTTTTGCCTGTAAACCAGGAGATAATTTACCTTTTTCTGGTTTATCGAAAGTGAATTCTAGTCTTAAGTGATAAGTTTCACAAGGAAGCTATTAAACAAAGAGTTCCAAGTGGTGAAGTAGAAATCATTCCTTCGTAAATTTTACGGACGTCATGACGATAGTCTAATTCGGTAGGTCACATTCGTGAAAGGAAAGGGGATTATAGTTACGACGTAAGGAACATAACCGATATCATTTGTGAAACGGTTATTCCATAACGGTCAACCAAGCATAAACTATACGATACAATATGAGAAATATTTTAGCGACCTATTGCTAAACAAATGTTTATTGCAAACCATACGAAATTAAAAGGCGTATTACGTTAACTAGGCGTAAGTGGTAGTTACGTGTCTAGATGCAGACGTAAGGGAGCAGGAAACGTAATTTTGTAGTCCTTACGGGCGTAGAAAAAATGGTAAACCTGGCATAAATTGAAAAAGCAAGGCGTAAATTTTCTAACGGGCGTAAAAGTGTTGGTATGGCGTAAATAAAAATACCAATAATGCTTTGTTTAAAGGATCATTGGATTTTTTTTTCTTCAAAATTTGGCTCTTTGGTTTTAGTTTGCAAGAGTTGAACTTATGGCAGCTTCATATATTCAGGGATAATTACAGTGGAGATCACATCTATCCTCTCTAAATTTGTCAGAATCTGTCAGGAGAACTGTTCTTGGACACTACGTAGAACTGTCAGCCTGAGACATTTTAGTCAGTTCTAGCTAGAACAGTTCTAACCTAGAACTGATTTGGTCAGTTCTACCTAGAACTGATTTGGACAGTTCTACCTAGACACTGATCCGGACAGTTCTACCCTAGAACAGTTCTAGACAGTTCTAGCTAGAACTGATTCTGACAGTTCTACCCTAGAACAGTTTTAGACAGTTCTAGCAAGAACTAACTAAATCTTATTATCTAATTATTTTTTGAATTGTTTTACATTTTTCAGTCCGGGAGTCAGGATAGCTCGTTATCACATACCAAATTATCTGACCTCATTAACCAAATGTAATAACTTGTTTCCCTATCCACAAATGTGATATATGTTTACGAGTAGTTTTCATACCTCGGACGGACCTGTTTACCAAAAAACTTTTCAACGCATCAATCTAAACTGGCATTATTTGCTCTTTCGTTCTATATATGAATATGAATCTATATAGCTGCACAGTACTTCAGTTATAATTTTAAGTCAAGAAGGACTGTAATATACAAGTTACAGCAATATTGGAAAATAATTTTGTTCGCATCAATTTATAGTGCAAGCATGCAGGGGTGGATCCAGGTCATTTTAAAATGGTAAAAGAAGGGGGGTCCAACTATATGCTCCCATTCAAATGTATTGATCGTCAAAAAAAGAGGGGTTCTCACCACTGGAAACCCCTCGCCCCTCCCCCTGGATCCGCAATCTTTTTTTATTCAAAATATTGAATCATAAACAAATTTCAGTAGTTTTCATACTTCAGACTGAGTCGTGTAATAAAATCTTTTGACCGCATCAACCAAAACTTACCATATTTGCTTTTTTTTATGTAAATCTATATAGCTGCACAGTAATTCAGTTATAATTTTAGGTCAAGAGGGACTGTAGGTATATATAAATAACTGCAATATTGGAAATCAATGACCACAATTATTTTTCTCGCATCAATTGAGAGTGCCAGCATTTCCTATTTTTATTCAAAATATAGCATCAGAAACAAATATTATTAGTCTTCATACCTCAGACTGACTCATGTAACAAAATTATTTGTCTGCATCAATCAAAACTGACCATATTTGACAGCATCAACCAAAACTGACCATATTTGACCGCATCAACCAAAACTGACCATATTTGCTCTTTTTTTTATGTAACTCTTATAATCGCATAGTAAATCTGTAATATTTTTATGTAAGGATGGATTGTATAATTCAAATGGTAGAAATATTGGAACACAATGCTGCCTAATTTCGTTTGCATCAATTTAGAGTGCCATGATGTCCTCTTTTTATTCAAAATATTGCATCATAAAAAAATATCAGTAGTTTTCATAACTGACTGGTATACCTAAATTATTTGTCCGCATCAACCAAAACTGACCATATTTTCACTTTATTTTGTACATGATGTAAATCTTAATAGCCACAAAGTAAATCACTTATATTTTTATATCAGGATGGATTGTTTAATATAAATGAAAGCAATATTAGAAAACAAAATTATGCTCGCATCAGTTTATAGTGCTACATGTAGCATGTTCTCTTTTAAATCAAAATTGTGAATCGTAAACTAATTACAGTAGTTTTGATATCTCAGACTGACTCATATAACAAAATTATTTGTCCGCATCAACCAAAACTGACCATATTTGACAGCATCAACCAAAACTGACCATATGTGACAGCATCAACTGACCATTATTACACTTTATTATGTAAATCTTAAAATATATATAGCTGCATAGTAAATCACTTATAGTTACCTATCACGATGGATGTATAATTCAAATGCCAGTAATATTGGAACACATTGGCTACACAGAAATTTCCACATCAATTTAGAGTACCAGCAAGTCCTCTTTTTATTCAAAATATTGACTTGTAATTAAATTTCAGTAGTTTCGATATATCAGACTGAGTCGTTTTAACAAAATTATGTAGAACTGTTCTACAGTCCTGACTGATTTAGTCAGTTCTGATGACAGTTTTACGGTTAGAATTGATATAGACAGTTCTACCTAGAACAGTTTTAGACAGTTCTACGCTAGAACTGATCCTGACACTTCGACCTATAACTGATTTAGTCAGTTCTACCTAGAACTGATTCTGACATTTCTACTTAGAACAGTTCTAGGGTAGAACTGTTCTAGGTAGAACTGTTTTAGGTAGAACTGTTCTAGGACAGGTTAGAACAGTTCTATGACAGATTATTCCGACAGTTCTAATGAGAGGTTAGAAGTGATCTCCACTGTAACTTGTTTAGTGCTTTTTAGGAAGAATTTCAAATTGGAATTATGGAATCAAATTGTCATTAATGAAAATTGTAAAATAAAATGAAAGTAGTATACATGGTAAATAATAATTATGTAAATATGACTAAGTTATTTAATTTTGTACATGTTCTATCAGAAATTTTGAAATCGAAAAACATTTTGCCTTGAATAATACATAAATATCTTTTACCTTAGGTTTAATTGCAGTATTATCATTTATATTTTAGTTCAAAAGGCAATCATTTTCAAGAAAAAAATGCTACTTTTATCTAAAGAAAAATTATTTGTCATAAGTCTTATTTGAAGACCCAGTGTCTGTCTAAAATGAACTTATTTATATATTATCTTCTTCAATGGTAAATATTTCAAGTTTTTTGTCAAATATTGAGAAATAAAAGCAACAGACAGTACAAAAGTTTTGTATGAAATACACAAAAGTACACAGCTAGGCTTATACACTGATCTAAAATAAGTGTAGAATTATGTAAGGATACTACGCCTGGTTCATTTATTGATCAGACATTCTCACTTGCATATTACGCCTGTTTTTTTGTGGACCAGGCGTTCTCATTTAAATATTACGCCTAATTTAACGCCTGGTTTCCGCGTGGTTGACGCCTGGTTTCCGTGTCATATACGGGCGTCACACTTCGTACAGGAAGAAAAAGATACGGCGGAAAAAAATAAAAAAAATAAATAATAAGAAAGAAGGTCTTTCGACCAATAAAGATCAGTTTTGATATAGAACTATGAAAATTCAGTTTGAAATATCATATCCAGCATCAAATGATAGCTTATTGTACACTGATTCTAAAAATATATGGTTTCTATACATTTATTTCTAAATAAGGGAGATAAATTATTACTTCCGGCTTGAAATATGTCACTTCCGGTATAACATGTCATTTCTGGTTTTATTTGATATTTTACTTGATACTGATTCCAAAAGTATATGGTTTTATATACTTTTACATTAAATAAGTACATAAAATTGCTACTTCCGGTTTACACCAGGTCAGTTTCGGTTGGCTTTTCCATCGTCAAGTGGCTTGCAATGTAATGCAAAAAGTCCCATGGCTTTATCATGTATACATATGAGGTAACATCAAAGGTGAATATCTAGAACACCAATTTTACCTATGACCTTGAGTTCAATTTCAAGGTCATAAACCAAGAGCTTCAAATCAAAAGACCATAGGTCTTAGTTATATATGGTTAATGAGTTATATCATTATATGCATAATGTTTAAAATTAGAGGGGAGAAAACTCAAATTAAATGTTTTTGTGTTAAGACATGTCGCAACTTACATTTTAGTAAAAAAAAGTCGATATCTTTAATACGGTTTTTGAAAATAAGTAAAAATCAAAATTTAAACTATGACCTTGACCTCTGACCTTGAACTCTTTTTCTTTTTTTTTTTGGATCAAGGACCTGAAATCAAAAGATCCTAGAACTCTATCACTTATGGCTTTCAAGATAGAAATGCATATCACTTATATCAAATGCATAAGGAGAAATAACTCTCATATGGAGTGTTCATATCGCTTTGGTCAACATAGGGCAAATCATGCGAAGGATATAACGAGCAAATTTACAATATGAATTTGTCGCTTTTTTTACGGTTACGGAGGAGATGCAGTCACAAGGACACAGTGTTTGGGGAGATAACTCCTACTAAGGAAAGTATTTATTTACGAAGGGTAAATTTCAAAGGGACATAATCATATACCAAATATCTAAACGACATATTGTGAAACAAACATTTATCGCAAGAAAAAAATTAGGTGGAAGAAAATAAAAAGATAATCAGAACAAATACAATAGGTCTTTCCACAGAAAAGTGGAACCTAACAAAGGATGTAACCAGTCAAAAAGACAACCGAAACATAGGACACATGGCTTTTAAAGTTACGTACACCGGTAAATTTAGATATAATAATTTTGTTGTTGAGAGTACCAAACATATTTTACAAATAAATGAATACGTACTTGCTTTACAACTTTTATCATAGTGATCGTGATACTGCATGGCGGGAATCTCACAGTCGCAATTTCCAAGAAAACAAACCATATTATTGTAACATGTGGAATCTCCAACTCGTCTTGGGCAAGGCTCAGTGTATGTTCTTACTAAAAATATACTTAATTGTTATATGTTATACAATTTAACTTTCAACAACATATAGCAATGGACATTTTTATACTTTTTTTAATGTGACAATATCCCAAGTCAAACTGAACTGCTATTTTTAGCTGTTTATAGGCTGTTATTTACAAGTTCTTCATATTTTTAGCAGTCTTTTAGCTGTTCTAAGCATTCAATCCAATAGCAGTTTGAAAAACTGACACATTTCACCATTTCTTAACATTATCCTTAGCATTGATCTTAGCATTCATCTTAGCATTCATCTTAGCAGTCTGGACAACGGTTATTACAGCAGTTCGTTATCAGTTGATCTTTGTTAGAAAAATGCTTGGATCTGGCTATGTTTTCAGCTTGAAAGTAAACATTTATTTGAAGATTATTAGATCATTTTCAAATGTGCATTTTGGCTTCATGTTGTGTGGAAATACTTGCTAGTGAAAAACTATATTTTTGTTAATTATAAGCTTAATTTTGGTTAATTGGATACTTTTACACACCTGCAGTACAGCAAGTTGAAGTTACAGTTAATGCTTGTATATATTCTGACATAACTTTGTAAAGGGAAACAGAAATCATACAGAAAGCCCCCCAAAAAAGGGGGATAGTTATTTATTCAAATAGAATATATGATGTTGAATACTAGCATATATATACTTACAGTTCAAGATGTTATTTGAAAAAAAAGAGATGATTATTTTAATCTTTTATTTTGTGAAATAACAAATCTAATCGTATTCAAGAGTTGAAAAAAGGGGGAGGGAATATGAGGTAAACCTAGGCTCCAAATAGCTGATTGGTTAACATTGTCCTAACTTCCAATTAGTACAATTAATTAAATATATAATTTTACTGAAGTTTTTTTTCTAGAAAAAAGAAACATAATATATTACATGTATCAAGAACTTATTTGTTCAAATCCAAAAGAGAAAGAGAATATAACTGTTATCTTTTGGTCCACATTAAATTTAATAAAAATAGTACATTTGGCATGTTCGGTAATAAAATAATGAAAACAAGAGGCTGTCACAACGACAGCAAACCGGATTTCGTCAATATCAAATTTGACCTCCATTTTGTCATCAGTATCAACATATTAAAATTTGAAAAGCTTAGATTGAATGGTTCATGAGTAAATGCAACAACGTGAATGGAAACGCCATTTTACAATCTTTCAAGAACCATAACTCCTGAACGGTAAAAGTCAAAATCGTCATTATTGAACTTGACCTCTATTTTGCCATCAGTAACAACATATAAAAATTTCAAAAGCTTTGGTTGAATGGTTCATGAGAAAATGCACCGACACGACTGGAAACACCATTTTTCAATCTTTCAAGAACCATAACTCCTGAATGGTAAAAGTCAAAATCGTCTTTATTAAATTTGACCTCTATTTTGTCATCAGTAACAACATAATAAAATTTGGGAAGCTTTGGTAGAACAGTTCATGCGTAAATGCACGGACACGACTGGAAACTCCATTTTTCAATCTTTCAAGAACCATAACTCCTGAACGGTAAAAGTCAAAATCGTCATTATTGAACTTGACCTCCATTTTGTCATCAGTAACAACATATTAAAATTTGGGAAGCTTTGGTAGAACAGTTCATGCGTAAATGCACGGACATGACTGGAAACTTCATTTTTCCAATCTTTCAAGAACCATAACTCCTGAACGGTAAAAGTCAAAATCGACATTATTGAACTTGACCTTCATTTAGTTGTCAGTAACAACATATTAAAATTTTAAAAGCTTTGGTTGAACGGTTCATGAGTTAATGCACGGACAACATTTGATTGCCGCCCGCCCGCCCGCCCGCCCGCCCGCCCGCCGTACATCCCCAAATCAATAACCGACATTTTTGTCACAAAAATCCGGTTAAAAATGAAATAACTTTTAATCTGAAAATCACTTAGTCAAGGTAGTAGTAATTACTCTTTATTAAGTTGCTTTTTTGTTAAAGCCCTGATATTTAAAGTGCATTTTTAGTTCTTCCTATATATAATTACGGCCACTGACATATAATGTATATTGTATACTGCTTCAATTACAAATCTAAGTTAGAACAACTTTTTGAAATTTCACTAAGACTTACAGTAAAATATTAGAATTTTAATAGTTTTTGCTTTTATATCTTGTACACTTATTTGATTATTCTTGTGTCACCTTTGTAATATTGCAACTTATGGCAGATCTGATATTATTCCACAGTGGTTATTAGCAGTTTATAAAACCATATTAGGATGTAAAACTTAACAGTTTGCATGAATATTCATTACTGACAGCTGTTACTATAGCAGTTCTAATGAATATTCATTATTTGATAGCTGTTATTTTAGCAGTTCTCATGAATATTCAGACCTCATTTGAATATTTCGTTAAAAATAACTGCCAAAAAACTGTAAATAAACTGCTTAGAAACAGCTATGGAGTGCTTTTCCTATGCCTTTATGCAAATTAATCATTGCCTTATATTTTGTAACTGTGAATGCTAATAAACTGCCAAAGAACTGCTGTCAAGTGGGAACTGTGAATGCTAATGAACTGCAAAATAACTGCTGTCAAGTGGAAACGGTGAAGGCTAATGAACTGCTAAAGAACTGCAGTTCACTTTGACTTAGGAATTAAAAGTAAACTATATTATTGTATTCTTGCTAAAAATATACTAAGTTGTTATATGTGATACATTTTCACTTTTAACAAGAAGGCTGTGGACATTTTAAGACTTTTTTCAATCTGACTAAGAAAATTTCATTATCATGTTTGATAGTAACAATACATATGTTCAAATACGAATCTGTTCGAGATTCATAAATCGATTAAGAAAAAAGCCAAATCCTGATTACAAACTAAAACTGACGGAAACGCATCATAAATAAGAGGAGAACTATACGAAACAACAGAAACACAACATTAAAATGTAACCCACACATAAACGAACTATAATATAACAATGTCTATTTTCCTGACTTGGAGCAAAATATTTTCAGAAAAAAATGGTGGATTGAACATGGTTTTGTGGCATGCCAAACCTACCACTTTTACGGCAATGTTAAATATAACTTTAAAATGACAACAATATATGACAGGACGTCAATACAAATAAATGGGAGAACATATAGGACAGAGAAACACACGAATAATAGCTAACAAAAGGTATGAAGTTTGAAATTTAATACGCCAGACGTGCGTTTCGGCCAAATAGCAACACTCGAACATGTAAGTTATGAAAAATATTCACAGTTATTGAACCATAAGGTACAGGGTTATACAATCTCAATGAAAACTAGTTTGGCAATTGTTAGTACAACTGCCTACAAAACAATCATTTACCTACTGCCAGTGGTTCCCCATAAAGTAACCTTATAACAAATCAATACAAGTCAACTAAGCAAGTGTCAAAAGGAAAAGACCATGTATGAAGGAACCGGGCTCAATAACCTCCACAGCAGTAAGAATGGCCAATCATTATACAACTGCTTATTTGTTTTATTGATATAAAAGAAATTTCTTGGTATTTCCTAAATAGAGGATTTTATACACACAGAAGAAGCTTACTTAACAACAAAATTATTTTCATTAACCTCAGGTTTTTTCAAAAGTGATGATTTTCAAAAAATATTTCACATTTCACAGTGGTATCATACTTTAACTTTGTTTAAACCTGTTTATGTACTTTTGACCTTAATTATTTATCCCTTACAATTTAAACAAACTATATATTTCCGTATATTTTGATATCACAGATCAAATTTATATTGTGTTCATGCTGTGTTAATTTGCGTTTTTGATTGGGTTAAGCACTCCAATGGATATTTTATAGTGTCTTTCTATGTTGTAATGTTATACTATTGTTAGAGAAAAGGGTAAAGGTTTGGTACCATTAAAAAGTTTAATCCCGCTGTAGTTCATACGTGTTTCTCGTTTCTTGTTTTTATATAGATTAGACCGTTGGTTTTCCCGTTTGAATGGTTTTACACTGGTATTTTTAGGGCGTTCTATAGCTTGCTGTTCGGTGTGAGCAAGGGTTCCGTGTTGAAGGCCATACCTTGACCTATAATGGTTTACTTTTGTAAATTGTTACTTGGATGAAGAGTTGTCTCATTGGCACTCTTACCACATCTTCCATTATCTATTTCCATTTTTATGTACCATCTTTCCAGCAGCGCCTGCATATATGAGTAAATATCTCCAAGTTGATATAGTATTCCAGACCTTGAATTTTCTGTTATGTTTTAATGGATGGGGGGTTTCTTCTTACACAGAAGCTAATAAACCAAGATGTGTATAAATAGATACTACAGACCCCTTCGAGCTGGTTTAATGCTTTTGCGCATTTATTCACATATGACCACGAATATTTTCTATCTGTCTTCACCTAAATGCCGTTCTCATTCTTTCTTATTTGGCATAAAGGTTTTTTTTTACTATACTTGCATCAGGTGCTACACGTGGAAGAGGATCAACTTACATTCCATGAGCATATGATGTGATCCCAATGTTTTATTTTAATTTGTTTTGGCGAAAGGGGAGGAGTTTGTATCGGATAATCTTTATTACTTGAATTGTATTTTGTACAATGTTATATTTTCTGTTTTGTTTCATTTTAAATTCTGAAGATTGTGATTAGTATTTAGCTCTAAATTGAAAAGGCTTGTGTTCATATCAACTGCATTTATCTGATAATAAGTTGAGCACAAGAAAACACTACGTATACAAAGTCGTAACGTCAACAACTGGTAACGTTAATGAGGTGAGTTACATAGTAAATGCATAGCGGCACATCCTTGACGTAAGTAATTACAATGCTATTTGATGTATATTTAATGTATATTTAATTCAAACTCAATTAATGAATCTTTTGTAGACGAAACGCCCATCTTGCGAACCAATACTAATAGTTTATCAAATGAGTTTTCTTTCTTCGACAGATGTTTCTGGAGAAGTCACTTAGAGATACAGTCTATCATATTTATATAAAAATCAGGCCGATAGTTTTCTCGTTTGAATTGTTTTACATTGTCATATCGGGGTCTTTTATAGCTCACTATGCGGTATGAGCTTTGCTCATTGTTGATGGTCGTACGGTGACCTATATACTTATTAATCATTTTGGTCTCTTATGGATAGTTGTCTCATTGGCAATCATACCACATCTTCTTTTTATATATATATATATATACAGCAATAAATTAGCATGATTAAAAAGATGATGTCGTGGCTTTCACAGCTGACTATAAGGTATTAACCTTGCTCACTGTTGAAGACTAAATTGCTAAATTTCTGTGTTACTTGGTATCTTATGATTGTGGCATTGGCATTTATATCCCATCTTCTTTATTTATATTTTATACCATATATTGTTGCCTATTTTTTTTTAAATTTAGATTACATATATATTAGTGGAAGATATTAGCAAGCAAAATTGAGGGAATTGTGCAAATGATGACACAAGCATGAAAATTACCATAAAGCATCATTATTATATATTTTGTAAGAAATAACTGCTGGCCATTAAAAAAAATATTTTTTTCAAGATGGCCACGGCCATTTTCTAAAATGGCTGTTTTCTTTAGTTTGAAAATACTGATTTTTCTGGAAAACTTTTCTTTGAACTTGTTTTAGTAAAAACCAATTACCAGGTTTGGTGGCTACCTTCCTTACATCACATATTTATTAAAAATGAATATTTGACATATCCAGTATTTGCGCATGCGCAAATTGTAACAAAATTCTTTCAAAAACATTTGAATTATTTACTATATATTTAGTGTTTTTGGATTTCTAATGATATTATGAATTGGTTTAATAACATCTTTCAAGGTTATGATACACATGTGTTTCACACTTTTGTGCATGTGCAAACTATTTATAGACATCAAGAGCGATTTGTATGCACTACCAGGCAATTCTCAGGTATTCGATGGTTAAGGCGAAAATGTGGTTAATCCCGGTGAAACATCAATTGTAACTGCAGATCAGCCACTTTTGGAAATGACTAAGCAAATTCAGTGGGAATGGCCTGATTTGTAAGGAAAATATAAGTGTATCGTCATGTTTGGTGGATTGCACATTGAAATGACTTGTTATAAAACTCTGGGTGATATATTGAGTGATAGGGGATAGACATGTTGTCTTACTGAAGCCAAAATTGCAACACCAAGAGTGGCAGATTGTTTTTCTGTATGTTCAAATGTATATAGGACTAGACAGGCGCATCAGACAACTGTATGTATTTTGCTTAAAAATTGTTAATTTCCGATTATGAAAGTTAAACTCAGAATATAAAATTATGTCATGACTCTGTGACGTTCAATGATTTAAAAGACTGGTGTAAGGAAATAGAGTCATCTCGACCACAGTTTAATTCCTGGCGTTCAATTATAAGTTAAGAACTGATTTTGGTATTATGCTCATTTCATGAGTGAGATTTCGTACTTTTCAAACAGTCCATATAAAGCATGATATCGTATTGTTTTAGGTCTTGATCGTGTAGATTATGCTCGATCATTACCGACTCATCTCCGAGATATGACTTCCCTTCCCGAACATCACCCACAGATGGCAATGGAATTTGAAAATGATAATTTCACTGTACGTAAGACCATGCAGCAAATTTCTTTCTTGTAACACAATTGATCAGGCACAAAAACAGAATAATGCAATTGTGAAGGGCGATGTTGGTGCCATAGGATTAACCGAAGATCCCTTTTAGACAAATGGATGGTAGCTGGACCAGGAGTCAGTATACTAAAAGATTAATTTGAAAGATCTAGTGGTTTGGGTCTTTCTAAAACAGACGAACGACATAATGAAGACTCTACAAAAACAAAAAACAAAGATTTCTTTAAACAGCTTTAAAGGCTTTGCAAAGTGATGAACGAGTTTGGAAGTTCATTTCTAGAAGAGTCGTCAGATTTGTAAAAAAAATACTCCATTTAGGAAATTGTTGATTCGGAAACAGGTAAGATATGTAAATAAACTCCAAGATATTGATCCAAACAATACGAAGATCTTTTGAAGCAAATGCAAAACGAAGGAGAACCTGCTTTTATAACCAAATAAAAAAGAACATCTTCCTATTTTTGGCTGCAAAATGAAACTGGAAACGTCTTTGTCAAAAACAAAGCTAGAGAACCTTAAAAGTGATTGCAATATCTTTTCTAGACTTTTCATTTCTTGTCACAGTAGACAGTTTTACTTGGAATATTTATTTATCCATAGAAACCAAACTGCTCCTCCGTCTTTATCTCAGGATGTCACTTGAAATAGTGGTGTCAGATGAAATAGTGGTATTAAATCGCTGCAAATGTGTTTACTTGAAACATTCTGCGATTTGCTGATCCAATTCCGGACGCATTAATGGTTGGTGGGGCAACAATGGTTAATTCCAGGTCACAAAGTTGGGCAAAAATATTTGATGATTATGCTAATGATGTCATACTGCCTTATATAAAATCTATAAAAAAGTATTCAAAAGTAGACATTGTATTTGATGTTTACTACAGAGATGCAACTAATCGTCGGACCTGTCGGACCTAAGGGGCTGAATTTATGCAGGTCCGGCAAAACTAGTTGATGTGCAGGACCTGATGGCCGGCAATAATTTAGTCTTCTTGGGTCAGCCAAAACTTAATTCCCTGTCGGTCCCAGCAGAGTATTTTGTTTATAAAATTGTGATTTTACAACCACGTTGCATGATTAGATAGAACAACATTCAAGGCTTCGATTACACAATAGAAATCGGGAGTTCAAACTGTTTTAATGATAAATATTATAGCCTGACACAATTTCCAAATATCCCTCCTTAAAAAATAAAAAGTAAACCTTTTGCAATTTAAATTTCAGTTTTGAAATCGTATGTTTGACATCGTCAATTTATTGAAATATTTATATCAAACGCAGTTGATTAGCTGTAACAGAGAATGCACACCAATGGTAATGGTTTGAAAAATGATGTAACTTTGACCTCCGTAGCAGAGTTCAAAAAATATATGGGTCACTGAATATTTATAATATATTTCAGATCGTCTGTTGTTTTGATGTCAAAAATTGTTTTATTTTTTAAACTTTTCTTTCAAATTAGATTTAATCCATAAAAAAATTAAAAACATTGCCTGACTGTACCTTAAGTTGAATATCTACATCCAAATTCAATTAATTAAAGCTGTAATCGATGATCACAAATTGAATGCTTTGTTTACAATTGTTGAAAGCCATGTGCTTTTTGGCGGGAATATACGGGAAACTCCTTAACAGGAAACAGTTACATTTCATTGTTATTTATAAACAGTAAGAATTTCATTTTTATTAACTGCTAACATTTATTTATGAAAAACTAAATATTTCTTGAGGTGAAACTGATATACTCTACATCTAGGGGTGTGTAAAATTGAAGGGGGGGGGGGGGGGCTGTTTTTTTTTCATAATATTACAAAAATAGATTATTTTGAGTGAAAATATAGGTCTGGCAGAAATGTGATGGGTCTGGCAAAACTTGGTACCCTGTAGGCCCCAATGTCTGACAGGAAAAAAAAACTGTTTGCATCTCTTTTTTAAATGAACAATTTAAAGGCTGTGACAAGACAAAGACAAGGTTCTTGTGCAAGATGAAAAGGTGTTGGTTCTGGTAAAACAGCAAGGGTATGGAGTAGTTTTCTCTGTGAAGATGACAACAAAACAAAATTGTTCAAGTTTCTTGCTGACAAAATTGCTTCTTAAGAGACTAAAAAAAATGTGTATGTTACTCATGGTGAAAAAATTCTTTGCAATTTCAATAAAGATATTTCCTATCTATCCCCTTGTAATCATGAAGAAGCAGATACACGAATGTTTGTCCGTGTTGTAAAATGTAATGTTACGTAGTACTGATACAGATGTAATAGTATCAAGAATTGCAGCAATCGCAAAATTAGGTAGAACAAATTGTGGATAGGTTGATGGAATAATGACTTTTGATAGCTTCACGTGACATATCAAATGCGTTTGGTCCTTGTGTAGCTGCTCTTCCTTTCGTCCATGCATTTAGTGGATGTGGCACTTTGTCGAATTGTCACGAGAAAGGCAAAAAGTCAGGTTGGCTTACAATGGAAGGTTTTCCAGATGTAAAGGACGTTTTTTTAGGCTTAATTATGGAGCGAGGCACGATGTGGATTGTTTTTTCAGGAAGCAGCGGCATTGTGATGCAATTCCGCCTACAAGAGGTTCCTTTACAGAGCACATCAAGGAGGAGTTGTTTGGGCTCAGCCTGATTCATGTATTCGACAGGTACGTGTTTCAAGTCATGAACACTGGGGTTGGATGAAAGAAAAAATCAATGACAGTTGGAAACCAAAATGGACTTCTTTGACTGCCGTTGCTTCCTCGTGTCAGAAAATTTTGAAATGCGTAGACGAAAATCAAGCTGTGTTGGTAACTGTAGATGCTACCTTTCTGGCCTTCCTTGTATGGGTTGTTGTATATCCAACTATCAGATAATTATAAAATAAGCAACCTGTCTTTCTAACCAGACTAGGCATTTTAAGTGTTAATACTTGTTAAGTTGATGGAAATTATAAAAATATTTTCTACGTATTTGCCGCCATTTTGGAACCGGAAGTCACTATATTTCTTCATTTATGTGTTGTTTTGTCGTACTTAGGAACTTTTATTAACGTTTTATCATAACTTACATTGTATTATACCTATAACACATCTTTCAAGGATTTACATCCCTTGTGAAGTTGGTTGAAAATATAAAAATTGAAATTTTTGACTTTTTTGCCGGCATTTTGAAACCGGAAGTCACTTTTAGTTTCATTAAGGTATTGTCTAGTCATAATTTAGGAACTGTCATTTACTCTTTATCAAATCTAACATTGGAATTTACATATAACACACCTTTTAAAGGATTAACGAGTTATTGTCAATTTGTAATGACGCCATTTCCGAAATGTGTGGTGGCCATCTTGAAAAAATGATTTTTTTTTTCTGGCCAGCAGCGGATTTTTTTTAAGTATCATTTAGTCAACCTTTATACCAAATTTCATACTTGTATCACGATTTGCACAATTATGTCCATAATATCTCCCACTATATACCATGAATACGTACTTGCTTCACATCTTTTAGCATAGGGATCATAATACTGCATGGAGGGAATCTCACAATCACAAATATCAGAAACACAAACCATATTATTGAAACATGTGAAATTTCCAACTAGTGTAGAGCAATTCTCGTTGTGCTTGCTAAAAAATACACCAAATTGTTAAATTAAAGATATAAATTAACTGTTTACAAAACTTTGAATGTTTGAAATACTAAAGCTTTTCTACATCAATAATATATTACCTTACATGCATTTGACAAACTTTTTAGGAATGTTTGGTCCTCAATGCTCTTCAACTTCGTACTTTATTTGACCTTGTTTACAATATTTGTATTCAAGCGTCACTGATAAGTCATTAAGACGAAACACGCATCTGGTGCAAATACAAAATGTTAATCGTGGTATCTATGATGAGTTTATTGATATTTGCAATACATTTTTAACTTTTAGCCACATAGTTATGTACCTTTTAAGACTTGTCTAATGTGACCAAGTAAATCATATTACAAATGTATCATGTAATATAGTACAATACAAATGTTAAAATAGCAACACTGTTACATATTCTTATGTAAAAATAAGGTACAGGGCCAAACATTCTCAATGTAAATGAGATTTGTTAATACAACTGCCTGAAAAAATAATTGACGTACCACCAAAATTTGAACTTTTTACAACCTATTACATGTAAACAAAGCAAGTATCAAAGTCAATAGACCATGACTGAAGAGACAGGGTCTAATTATTTGCGTGTAAATAAGATTTGTTAAAAATTATACAACTGCTTAACAAATAACATAATTGACCTACATTTAAAAATTAGTTCTCCATATATTGATCAAATCACAAATTCATACAGGTAAACTAAGCAAATGTTTCACAAGTCAGCAGACCATGACCGAGCAGCTATAGATGAGGTCTACATTTTGTAATACTATTTATAGAAATGAGATTTACCAATGTTAATACAATTTCATACCAAATAGCATTTATCTAACACTAGTAGTTCCCCATAAACTGATCTTATCACAAATTGATACATGTCAACTAAACAAAAGTTTCACAATCTTGACAATATGCCATAACTGAGTGGTCAGAGCAAAATAATCTCCATGGAAATGAGATGTGCCAACGATAGTAACCTGCATTTCAAATATAAATGCCCTTCCATTAACGGTTCCCAATAAACTGACCTTATGGCAAACTAATACATCGTTGAAAGTTGTCTCATTGGCACTCATACCACATCTTCCTAAATCTATTGACGACTTTGAAACCACCGCAACCGTTGACGCCACTAGAAACTATATACAGTGTCTTGTTTTTTAATATCGTGAAGGCAAGACAAAAAATCATACGAAAACTGAGGAGAAATCTTGACGCAACTAGAGCAGATGCGTCGAGAACATATAAACGTGTCCTGATATTAAGTCGTCTTTATCCGCCTGAAGAACCAAGAGTAAGAGTCAAAATGTTACGATAGGTACACTAATTGGATCAACATTAATTGAACATTTCCATTACCTTTCTGACACTTACTGATTAAAAAGAGAGACAAAAGATACCAAACGTAAATTTAAACTAAATTCAAAATAACAGCTGGAAAATCGAAAACGTCATGGCTACAAACAGAGGAAAGAAACAAACACTAGAGGATACAACCTAAAATATGAGTGTGATCACATGTTTCTCCGGAATGGTAAACAGATATTGCTCCATATGAGTCACTTGGCGTTTTGGGAATGTAAGATCACATCAATTGTGCCCCTAATCAATTGAGATACATTCAAAATTGTGTTACAGGTATAAAGGGAGAAGGTTGGCATCTAAAAAAAGACATGTTTAACCAATACACATTTTTACGCCCTTCCAAAAGTCAGGAGCCTATAGCTTTTGTTATTCTTGTATGCTTTTTTTAATTTTAGTTTCGTTCATATGTTTCGGTTTTAAGTATGACGTCTATTATCACTGAAAGAGTATACACTTTTGTTTAACATGTTTAAGAGCAAGCTGCCTCGGGTGCGTAATTTTCTCACTGTATTAAAGACCCATTGGTGGCATTTGTCTGTGTTTCGCTCTTTGGTCAGATTGTTGTCTCTTTGACCCATTCCAAATTTCCATTTTCAATTTTATGCTTGTTGACCTTTACTACAAAAACTATTTGATTCAAACTGTCATGCAGCTATAGCCTTATGTGTAATTGAATATTTCATCTCCTATGATGATGAAAGATTTTGCAACATGATTTTCTGGATCAAATCATGTACAAAGAAAAAAAAAGCAGATCAAAATTTGAGCATTAAGATTAAAAATGTCTAGACTAAAAAGAAAGAGATAACCAAACGGACATTCAAGCTTACACCTCGAAATCAAAGTGAGAACGCCATCACAGAAGGCAAAACTTTAAAAGAGACAAACGATAGTCTACATAACATAGACAATCCAAATACTTTTGTCACACGCGTTGTTTATCTCCTTCGAAATACGTTGATAACATTTAGGTTGTGTTGATGTTTCACAAACACATGCAATCACTCCTGTTCGAGGAGTTTGAAGTAAGTTTTTGATTTTGAGGTGATGACCTGATCGTCTGGCGTTCATAAAAAAATATGGTATGCGTGCCTATGAGATAACTATCTATGCAAGTCCCGATGTGTAAAAGGTAAACAGTTATAAGTCAAAGTACTGCCTTCAACACGGATAACTGTCTTACAATGAACAATAATGCAAGCTATAAATGGCTCTAAAATGACTAGTTTAAAATAATTCTATCAGGAAAATCAAGTCTAATCTATATAAAAAACGAGAAACAAGAAACCTTTATGAACCACACCAACAAACAACAGGTAGAATATAAATACAATATACGTATGAGAGTGACACATGTCAAAAGGACAACTCAACATTGGACAAAAACTAACGTACACAGGTTAATTCAAATATAATAATTATGTTGTTAGGCAAAGTAATTTTTACAAAATAAATGTGCTGTTCAATACATGGACTGGTCTATTCAATGATTTTTTTTCCTTCTTTTCTCTACAGATGTTTCTGGACAAGCCATTTTGAAATGGTCAATATAGAAATAAATTAGAAAGAATAATTATATATCATAAGGAAATGCCTACATTTTTAAAATTATATCTCTATACTATGAATACATACTTGCTTCACAATTTCCATTAAAAGGATTGTAATACTGCAACCAGGGAGTCTGACAATTACAAATACCTTGAGCACAAACCAAATTATTGTAACATGTCGTATCTTCATTCATTGATATGCAGTTCTCTTTGTATATGTTTCCTAATAATTATTACGTGTAACATTTTAAGTCATATTGAATATAAACAATCATTTAATGTCTTCCTAATACTTGATATATGCAAAGTGATAACTTCTAATATGAGGCAGGCATTACCTGTGAAAAGGGGGGGGGCGAAGTCTGTATAATATTTTTACATATTTTAAGTTCTAAATCTCTCTCTTGAAAAAGAAACGGAAACACCGTAACGTTTCCGATTTTGATTCTGTTGTAAGGGATTTCAGTTGTGACGTTATTTTAGTTATGACGTCATATTCAATGTGAACAAAGAAACGGTATCATCAGGTTACGTTTTTTTTCATATAAAAATATAATTAGAAATGCAATTGTTATTGTGTTCTTTCCTATATTTTACTGGAGTGTTAAACTATATAGTCCATTCAAAGTCGCTTGACAAACGAGACCGGAAGAAGGAAGTAGATTTCCGCGGGTCGAGTTCTGCGCAAATGCGGGAATTAAAAAAAGCGACAGAATGTTTTTTCTCGATTTTGAGTTTATTAGTACAATGAAATTTCGGGAAATTTTCTCGATTTTCTCGATTTTTGTGTTTTTTTTTTTATTTTTTTGTTTTTTTCTATTACAACATGGTAACTTCTATTAATAACTATGGACAAATGTCTTCCTAATAATTGATATATGCCATCTGGTAACTCATATTGACTGTAGATACATGTACTCATTTAATGTCTTCCAAAAGATTGATATGCAACATGAAACCGTGAAAATCAAAATCAAGGTATTTAGTTTTGATTTCCCACATTTCCTTCATTTTAACATTCATCAGAATTTGGGAATTTTTTTTTTAAGATGCATATGTACATGCTGGATAAAAGTCGACGATTATTCTATCAAGGGTTCATATTAAGTCTGTTTATTTGTGATATACATTTGACATGACTCTGTACTTATGTATCCCGTCATACTTTGAACCACACTATTATTTTATTTATGATTATTACTTTTACTGTTAGGTCAGTTTTTGTTATATCTATTTTACGTGACTGTATTTATGTATCCCGTCATGCTTTGAACGACAAAATTATTTCATGTCTACCTGTGCGAATTTCAAACGCGCTATTTTACATCAGTACTTAAAACCCTCCATCCTTTATGGTGCTTTTCACACCAGTACTTAAAACCCTCATCCTTTATGGGTGCATTTTACACCAGTACTT
Source organism: Mytilus galloprovincialis (assembly GCF_965363235.1). NCBI lineage: Eukaryota > Metazoa > Mollusca > Bivalvia > Mytilida > Mytilidae > Mytilus > Mytilus galloprovincialis. Next base: position 50,123,666 of record NC_134844.1, on the reverse strand, counting down.
AAAACCCTACATCCTTTATGGGTGCATTTTACATAGATAAATAAAATCGTATAATATAAGATGAGGATGTTAAATTTGATGTATGCCTTTTTGTGCTTCTTCGTTACATTTTTTTCATATAAAAATATAATTAGAAATGCAATTGTTATTGTGTTCTTTCCTAAATTTTACTGGAGTGTTAAACTATATAGTCCATTCAAAGTCGCTTGACAAACGAGACCGGAAGAAGGAAGTAGATTTCCGCGGGTCGAGTTCTGCGCATCCTTTTGACTAGTTTCTTTTAAGTGTAAATACTTATGTATCCCGTCATACTTTGAACCACACTATTATTTTATTTATGATTATTACTTTTACTGTTAGGTCAGTTTTTGTTATATCTATTTTACGTGACTGTATTTATGTATCCCGTCATGCTTTGAACGACAAAATTATTTCATGTCTACCTGTGCGAATTTCAAACGCGCTATTTTACATCAGTACTTAAAACCCTCCATCCTTTATGGTGCTTTTTACACCAGTACTTAAAACCCTCCATCCTTTATGGGTGCATTTTACACCAGTACTTAAAACCCTACATCCTTTATGGGTGCATTTTACATAGATAAATAAAATCGTATAATATAAGATGAGGATGTTAAATTTGATGTATGCCTTTTTGTGCTTCTTCGTTACATTTGTTGTTTTACAGTGATTAAGATGATAACACAGTGTTGACTGCTGTACCCCTAATAGTGACATTTTTACCTATTGTGTCTGTTTGTTTTGTTCACGCATCGGTGACAATATAATGGAATTTGATGCAACTGTCATACAAGTGAGAGGTTAAGCTAGCTATAAAACCAGGTTCAATCCACCATTTTCTACATTAGAAAATGTCTGTACCAAGTCAGGAATATGACAGTTGTTATCCATTCGTTTAATGTGTTTGAACTTTTGTTTTTGCCATTTGATTGAGGACTTTTCTTTTTGAATTTTCCTTGGAGTCCAGTATTTTTGTTATTTTACTTTTGTCATAACAAGAAACCATACAGTCAACAATAAGGTAAGACAAATTGTCTTGCAATCAGTCATATTTTAAAAAAAATGTCATTCTTTGAATAAATATCTATTTTCATTGCTTGTTAGGCCAATTTAAATTAATTAGTAAATTTTCATCTAATCGGCGTTTTTTCCGTCTCCATTAAATGAAACAAATATGCAACTAAAGAATTATGAGTACAGAATAAAATGAAACATTTATGAAAACAATAGGGTTAGTGCTTTTATGATTCTTCTTAAAGATGTAAATATATTTAATATGTAAAACATAAACTACATCAAAAAAAGAGAAGTTGTTTAATGGATCTATTGAGGGTATTTGGAAAGAAAGCGTTTGCTGATTGTCAACCCAAAAATAGCCATGGGTAAATCTAAGTGTATGTGTGCCGACTTTTTGAACTCAATATACTGTCATAAATCTAACAAGTTCGTGCTTGTGTCATTTTGTTTATACAGTGATGTTTTTGTACCAATGTGTTTCACAATTCTTGCTCTTTGGGTATAACTCACAGTCCAAAATTCCGGCCACAAAATCATTTTATCAATAAAAAAAAACAACGTTTTCTAATCACAGAAAGTTGTGTCATACCGCGATTTGTACTCTTGGACACAGCGTTTTACTTATAACACAATTATTTCATGCCTTTCTCGAGACCAATCTCTATTCTCGGTAGACGATTTTGTTATCATAGAGCTACAGAATCTTTTTATTTCGAAGAAATATGACAACCGAAATTTGAAACAGGAAGTTTGGAAAAGAACACAATTCTTGACGGTTATCATGGTTATCGGAATAAAATCCGGAAATCGTTAATTTTTCAAAGATAAAAAAAAAAATCTGGGCGGGTGTTAGTATTTGAAATACCGAAATGCAAGTGAAATGTTGTTCTATTTTTATATCTTTGGGTGCTAGGGGTTAATCAAGTGCCGTCCATGGTGGTATTAAATCCCTTTTATTCTTGAACAACCCAAAGCAGAGCTGCAATAAATGAGTATTACACACATATTTAGACAGCCCATCGTTCAATTTTGTGAAAGTGTTAAACATAGTGTGTCTCGTATAAAAGTACGCTGTTTTAACAATCATCAAATTCATATTGAGTATCTAGATCAGAAAGCATTATAATAATAACTTAAGTCTTTTTTTATTTTATAACATAAACAGAGTATACAAAATTTAATTGCAGTAACATTAATGACAAGAATGAAATTATATAATCAAAATAATGTCATTGTGTTAAATTACTCCTATATTTTCTTATGTTTTGAATATGCAACAATTTCTGTTGATATATATTTTTTTTGAAGGAGGGGTGTGTGTCGTTAAATCACCTGAATGCGTCTTGTTTACTTTGCTGAAATGTGTGAACAGTTTCCAGACCAAATGGCAGTCTATGGACAACCCGTTCAATTAGCAGCCATTTTACCCTTAAGTAATTTACTATAAATACCTACTTGCATCGCAAGTGTTATTATCTCTATTGTAGAACTGTGTTGCTGGCGATTCACACTCACAAAAACCATCTGCCGAACAATTTAGCGGAGTGATACACTCTTCAGGACTAATGTCCGTCACACAACTTGCTTTATCTGTCAACAAACATATTCGATAAAAAAAAAAAATGCTCACACAATTGTTATACAACTTAAATACTAAAATAATGGATATAACGCAAAACTTTGAAATTAGGGATATTTACCATTTAAATACGCGTTAATGATTAGCAATATGCTTGATATATTTCGGCTATTTAATATAAAATGCAAAAAAAAATGCTTCGCTGAGCGCAGCCTGATACGACCGCATAAAACAACTTATTGGAATTATAACACAATGATAGTATGTATAAGTACAGAGCAAAGTCAAATGAATATCACTAAAACCAGACTATACAGTAAACGTAGTATTCATTAAGAAAAAATAAAAGATTACTTTAACACATCATTAAGATGATAAACAAGTCAGTACCAACAATATACGATACTTTTGGTATCAGTGTCCTTAAAAAAGGAAAAACTGTTTAATCCTTTAGAAAAGAAAAATATGTTACATCAATCAAAAAGAAAATTTTATCATCTTTCAAAAAAGAAAAGCTGTTACATCAGTTAAAAAAATATGACATTCTAATACGACGTGCTTCTTTCGCTTTATGAAAAACCCATGCTCTAAATCCAATAAAATTTGTTTGCACATGCGTATATTGACTACTGCAAAATAATAAATTTTATCAAGTTGGCATGCATTTGATATATTTCATTAACTTAAAACACTTCCAAACTCTTTTAAATGATGTACATGTTGTTACTAATTCATTCATAGAAATTGACTTATTTGACCTAGATACGACATCCGTTCATGCTAGCTGTTCAAACTCTTCCCTCTGAAAAATCACAATGCTAGTCATTTTCTTGTTTACAAACAAAAAACGGAGTTTAATGGAAAAGCCTACACAAACCTTCCACACTTATACACATCGGAAACAGAAATTACCTAAATTGTCCTAAGCAGAATTGAAATAATTAATGCAAGCTATACTTTATTGTAGTGTTAACATCGGTTGGCACTATATTCGTGTTATTTTAGCCCTCACTATCGCTCGGGCAAAAATAATCAACATTTTTTCAAATGTCCTGTACCAAGTCAGGAGTATGACAGATGTTATAAAATAGTCCGTGTATATGTTTGTTGGTGTTTGTTTTTGTTGCAGTTCAGTATTTGTGATGTTCTGAAGTTTTCCTCTTATATTTGACGCGTTTCTTTCGGTTTAAGTTTGTAACCGGAACTGTATTCACTTCATCAATTTACTATTGAACAGCGGTATACTACAGTTGCCTTTATTTAAGGGCAAAATTGAGCTCAATTTCTGTCATGTTGCTCTATTTGTATATATCTGGTTTTATTGATGATTTGCTTTTTGTAATTCTATGCTTTAAGACAATAGGCAACCACATCAAATAATGATATAAATCTTTATTTTAAAAGGACAATCACTTTTAGTTATAAGCTGTTGTTTGAAATTCCGGTCAAAATAAACATGTAGATCTCGACATTCTTAATATATCGATCCCCTTATAAGATTTTCTGTTACTATAATTTTCAAAAGTAATAGACAATGCAATAAATGCTTTTTCCCTTGTCTTCCATTTTTAAAGTCCTTTATGAATAAAATATCAAAACATGTCCGATGATTCAAAAACTAAAAATAGTTTTTGCGATTTTTGGACATGTTTTGAGATTTTATTCACAAACTAGATTTAGAGAATATTTGTGAAACATTAACGATTGAAGGACGAAGGAGTACGAACAATAGGTGATAATTACAGCTTATTAGATGAGCGATAAAGTAATAACCCGTCTAATGATTAAGTCGACTTTTTTGACACTGTGTAAATTGAATGCAAATATAAAATCTGACTTACATGGATTTGCTAATGTCCCGTTAACATCTAATTCACAAATACTAGGAAAAAAACTTGCACTAATCTTCAACTCTTTTCCTACTGTATTGCTAGCACAATTTATTTCAAGGTAAAGTGTGTATCGAATTCTACTAAATTTACATCTAAATACTTTTGATCCGGCAATTACATCGACTGCTAAGACATTAATAAAGTCTACAAAAGAAAGTTGTTAATTAAGAAACAACACGTCCAATAAGGACATATAACAACAACGACAAAATTAAAAAGACAAATTCAAGTGAAAAAAAAACCCGAACACAGACGATTGAGCATTTTGAAGAGCACTTAAGATATATAATGACTAAGCTATTATTTAGTACCTTTATTATGTTCTTTCTATCTTTTATATTCTCAATCATTCACGAAAGTAAAATAGTGGGAAAATAATTCCCTTTAAGCAGCCAGTATGGGCCAATTTTGTCAAAATAAGCTAAGAAACATTGAATATGAATTATTGACTTGCGAGTGAATAATTCGACCTCATTGAATCAGTATTCATGTGAACTTTAATTTAACTCTTTAGCTAGAGATTTATAACGCATGAATTGTGTGTGTGTGTTTGATTATTTAACGAAAAAGAATGTAAACATTGAAGGTGAAACAAAGATAAATCATTTGATTGACTGATTCTATTCTCAAGAACATCATTCTTATATAGGTAAAAATAGTTATCAACATATATTAATAATCAATAAATGAAACTAAATAGACATAGAAAAATCCAGTTCCACGAATTCTGCTATATCTTCATACTTTGTTCATATGTATATCGCTTATACGGGCATCGGTGGTCTTCGGGAGGTCAACTCGACAGTTAATTAGATGGAGTCTAGACTAAAATACACACGAAACGAAGCTGAATTATTCCCATGCCCTGTTAATTGTTTATTTTAGAACTTTTTAATGTTTTACATGGTTTTATTTACTACTTTAAGTTTACCTTTGTCATATTTGTGTGTTTTTGCATAGCAATAAGTGGTTGCACATGACACTGAACACACTTACACACTGACACTCCTTTATACATGTTATATACTGAGTGCCAATGAAAACGCAACACTTTTGTTTTTCAAAAAAATCTTATTATTTCTATTTAATTTATATAAGAACTTTGTATAGTTGGTTGAAACTGACTTTTAAGACAATTGTCGACAACTTTCCGGTTGAGTGATATTTGGAAAAAATGCGAAGTAAGGGTTATTTTGAACGGACATAAACCGAGTTCACCGCTTTTCAACATACGCACCATTTTCACGATTTTGTCATTTAAAGCTTGGCTAATGTCATGAATTTTCCCGCCCTTATTGTTAAGAAACTGCAATAAACATCGGAGTAAATGCCAGAACTTTCTGACAACCAGCGACATGCAGTTTTGCGCATGATCCAATGAAGCGTTTCACAGCATACAATTACGAGAAGACTGAAGTTGTAGCCTCTACAATAACCCAAATCATACACAAATTATATCAAAATGGATCGTTTAATGATAAGCCCGGGGTACAAAAAGCAAGAAACGCTCAGCAAGACCGATACATTTGGTCTTTAGCATATCCGATATCGACTCTGATGGCTGTCCAAAGGTCACGGGAGTTCAATGATGGTCACAGTAGAACTTTATGAGCAATTTCAGTAAAGCAACATTTGCGCAGAAATTGTTAAAGAGCACCACAGGTTTTCCTTAGTGACATCTAAACGACCGTCTGGCGTAAACATTGAATTCTGTATACCAAAAATCATTCATTATGTACAAAAAACCGTCAGTGGTGGTTACATAGACATTTGGCTCCCGCCTTGGCCAAAAGTCATGCTTTTAGCCGGATTTTGGTCCGATCGAGCAAATTTTGCATCAGATTTGACATGGTTTAGACGATGAAAACCACCACCAATATCATTTTTTTTTGTCTCTTTTTCAATTAGTTTGGTAAGAACTGACCACATATTGAGAGTGCATTTCAAGTTAAGAAAATTCTAACTTATGGATGTCTTTTAAATGTTATCTCCTTTAATTCAGGTCTCCTCTATTAAGTGAAGTCTAACTTATTGATGTCTCTTAAGTGTTATCTCACTTAATTCAGGTCTCCTCTATCATGTAAATTCTAACTTATGAATGTCTCTTAAGTGTTATCTCCCTTAATTCAGGTCTCCTGTATTAAGTAAATTCTAACTTATTGATGTCTCTAAAGAGTCCCTTAATCCATGTGTTCTCAAGTAAGTATACGGATTTGTCTATTCTTTTGATGATAGTGAAAGGAAAATTGTTTTGGGTGCAATCAACAGTTTTTTTCTATGACGTCATATTTTGAGGGACCATGAATTAGTGACCCTTTATGGTGGACAGATTATTAAAGATACTTGTATAAAACTAGGTATTACTGGACTCAGAAAGTCCTCTAGTTTGTAATGAAATAAAAATATTGTGTACTTTCAATATATCAAAAAAGTTCCATCCAATGAACATGATGAAAAAAAGGCCTAATTTGAACATAAAAAACCTGAAACCAGGTCATGTGCACACCCATGAAGACATGATCCATGCACATTTTACATAATCAAAACTGTAGGAAAGGAGTAGGTGCAATGAGGCCAAAAATAACTGCAAATTTAAAAGTTATCATAAATATTGTTAAATTACGGGAAACTTGAATTATGTATATGGTACTAAGAAAAACAAAACAAATTTGACATCGAACAAGTTACTATCTTAAGATTTATTTAATCCAAAAATGAGACCGCATGCAAGTCTCCAGTTTTTGTTTTGTTTTTCGATTCTATTTTATAAATATATTGACCTTTAAAGTTGGCCTTCAGTTGACCAATAAAAACGGGGATTCAGTTTCTTACGGTCGTAATGTCATGTGAGATGTCATGTGCTTGCGGTAAAAAAAAATGTGCATTTTTCGAAGTTATGAACTCATTTACATACGATTTTATTTTTTTCATAAATCGTTTGAAACGTAAAATAACGTGTAAAAAAACATCCTGTCTGGAAGGTTTTAAGGTTTGCGTACACAGGGAGATAACTCGAATTAAAATAATTGAAAAAAGGAGGGACCCGCCATTTTGAATTGCTTTGATTAACCAATGTTCGATAACTACAATATTATCGAAAATAAAACAACACCTACCTCAAAATCGCCGTTTTGATGTTATCTTATCAAAATTTGAATCGTACAAGTAACGTTATGACCTTCAGTTTGTTAGTTTTCATTTATATGACGTCACGTTTAGCCATAACGTCTTTGTGCAAAAACCAAAGTTTTATTTTATTTCATAAATGTACATGTTTATGCCCCCGTCGTAGCAAAGGGGGCATAAAAACTTCATTGAACTGATTTTAATTTATTGAAATGTGGAAGATTTTCATATTACAGGTCTACATAACTGCATTTCTTATTTTAAATATCAACAATACATATACGGCTGGTCATTTGTATTCCGAGGCCATCGTCTGTTTCGTCTTTCACCATGTACAATGTATAGGAGCATGTAGTTTGTTTGGTCAAAGACCCCAAATCTAAACATCATGTGATATGATTGGACAAATCATACCAGTAATCTATCTTTCTCCCGTAAGGCTTTCTCATGCTTAGTCATACATTTTTTTTATGTCTAGATTTAAATGAATGGAATGAACACGGCTGCTGTAAATGACTTTACTATAGTCAAAACTGATGTCTTTTCATCCAATTGCTGCATACTAACTATTTACCAAACATGGGGCAATGAAGCAATTTTCATTACTTTTAATGGCAATTTGAATGCTTTTCTAAGATTTAAAATATTACAGTTTGAAGCACTGAAAGAACATAATGTCTTTCCTTCAAAATCAGAGTCTTGTACATGTATTAATACACAAGTATGACCAAAGTTAAACACCTCCCCTTCCGACTGATAGTTGTGGGCATAAAAGTTAAGATACGACATCAAAAGTTTAATGTAGGATAAAAAAAAAATTCACATGGTTTGTTCACTGACCTTCCCCTCCACCTCTAAACTTAATATGGGAAAGTTGATTAACCGATATAGGATATATGTAAAATCGATGTCAAATTAACAAAATTTGCAGCAACTTTTATCCCCCACCACTAAACTATTTGAATTAAGTTTTTCGTCCTACATTGATCTTTTGACGTCATCCCTAAGTTAATCACTGTTTTCTTTCTTGATTATGGTCAATCCCAAAGTGTTACTAGACAAAAAAAAATGCTATTAAAGATGACTTTGTTCTTTGCAGATCAACAAAAAAACATATTTTTGTGTTTTACAGAAATGACAAGATGAACACATATAACGGCCATTTCCGTAAAAACGAGTTAGGGGACATACCTATGTTATTACCTCATTATAATGCAAATAGTTAAGGTAGCACTCCCCATCAGAAAAAAAATTAAAAATGAGCCACAAAATGTTTTATCATCTCCTATTCCAGGATTTCTAATACATTAACCTAACTGTTAGTGTTGATGTTCATATAAACCCAATACAAAGGCTATTTTAATACTCAGCTATCCAAAAATGAATTTTATTGCACACTAGCTCTCATATTTGAAACATCAATAGGGGTCAAAATGCGAAACTACACACCTAACTGTGGTGTGCTACCTTAAGGTGAATTTTTCCCCCTCCTGCCTCAATTTTTATTATATTTTCTGTGTTCTACTAGCTGTTACGATGAAAATGGTACCTTAGTTTTTAAAACTGGTTCAGTAATAAAGATGTTATGAAGGTTAGCAGTTGATGTTGAAACGCGACAAAAAGTGATTTAAAAATAAATGCTGGATCATAGTGAAAAACTTCAAGTCTGTCTCAGTTTTGGGTAAATTTCTAAAACTTTTCCCATTATCTTAATTTAGGATCATAAAATTACCTTAAAAGAGGACAAATTGTACAATTTTTAGGTATTTGAAAGCACTTATAGGTCAATTTTGCTGTAAATAGCATACCTAACCTTGGTTTAGAAGCTCTCAAGCAGGGTATAAATTTCTAGCAGTACTGGCATCATTAAATTTAATTAATGCCAAATTATAATATAAAATCCTGCTAAAAATGTTTATTTGACTTATTCGCATTCAAAAATATAAAGCGATACATTCTGAGGATATCATATAAAGCGCAATCTTTGGTTACAATGGCGAAGCTAATGGAGTACAAATTTAAGACCGCAACATGTCTAAGTGTCAAAATGTGTATAATTGGTTGCTAAGGACAGTAAACAATAAAATAAACATAAATTGCATTCCTAGCAGATTTTTTACCTTCAGAACTAAAACAAGAACATAAAAGACTAAAGATTTGTGGTTAATTTTATTTCAAAAAGTGCATTTCTGTGCTTTCTGATGTGCCATAAGGTAGCACTCCACAGTTAGAAAAAAAATTAAAAATGAGCCACAAAATATTTTATCATCTCCTATTCCTGGATTTCTAATACATTAACCTAACTGTTTGTGTTGTACATGTGCATATGTATGTAATCAGTATATTCCCTAGATTTGATTTTCAAAGTTAAAAGAGTGAAAATTAATTTCTTTTATGTGTATCCATGGCAACATTCTGCATTTATTTACCATAAAATATTGCAAAAAGGGGGGTGGACATGTCACATATCCCCCCAAAATTTGGATCAACTAGAATTTCAATGCCTTTGAGTGATACCTTTTTAGAAACTGTTTTCATAAATCTTCCTAATGATCAAATAAAAAATGGGTGTCTTTCGCCTCATTTTTTTCGTAAAATCCAATCACAAAAATCGTGCGATAAAAAGTTGGAAAAAAAAATAACAATAATTGCCGGACCAATGTATGGTATGGACATGCAAATACGGACTGTCATACAGAAAACAGTCTATATTACATACATTACATAATCTTGATGTTCATATAAACCCAATACAAAAGCTATTTTAATACTCAGCTATCCAAAAATGAATTTTATTGCACACTAGCTCTCATATTGGAAAAATCCACAGGGGCCAAAATGCGAAACTACACACCTAACAGTGGAGTGCTACCTTAAGGTGAATTTTTTTCCCTCCTGCCTCAATTTTTATTATATTTTCTGTGTTCTACTAGCTGTTACGATGAAAATGGTACCTTAGTTTTTTAAAATTGGTTCAGTAATAAAGATGTTATGAAGGTTAGCAGTTGATGTTGAAACGCTACAAAAAGTGATTTAAAAATAAATGCCGGATCATAGTGAAAAACTTTATCCATGGCCACATTCTGCATTTATTTACCATAAAATATTGCAAAAAGGGGGTGGACATGTCACATATCCCCCCAAAATTTGGATCAAACTAGAATTTCAATGCCTTTGAGTGATACATTTTTACAGGGGATGACCTTGAGGTCACTCCGATGTATTGTTATCGCTTAAATTTCCGTCATGCATAAATTAGTCAAATTAGTTTTGGGTTTTCAACACCAGTGAAAAAAGTGCATTTTCATACCTGCGATTTCTGTTCTCCGGTTGTACGATGTTTCAACAAAATATGGAATCATTTCAGTTGTTGATTTAGTGGTGAAAATTTGACTGAATTATTATCTTAATAAATACGATTTTATATGTTTAATTGGTGTTTCAGAAAGAGGTCAGGTGATCTTGTTCATTCATAAAATTATCGTTCATTCATAAATTTATCGTAAAATAAAAATCACTACACAGGTTATACGTGTAGTGTAAATGACCACCTGTAATCTAAAAATAGCGGTCTCACTAATAACGACAAGAAGAATTTTAGCGACAAGAAGCGTCAAGAATGGACAAGAAGAATAAATTAAGAGACAAGAAGACTATTTAAGCGACATGAAAACTTCTCGTATCGCATAAGGATGACACATATCAAATGAACAATTATGTGTGGGACTTAGTTTTAAGAAATGATGTCAAAGTAACACTATGAAAATATTTTTAATAAGCTGAAATATATATTTATTTTTTACATGTTTATGTCTTGTAAGTTATTTATTTCTGTCCCATTTTTCAACATTAGCGTCTCGAAAGGTGAAATGTTTTAACTGAATGGTTAATTTAAATTAATTATGAAAATTGTTAAAATTAAATAAATAAAAGTAATTATTGCCCAGTTACAAACACTACCAGGGGATAATCCATAAATACCCCCAACTTTAGCCTGGTAAACTTGTTGTCTCCTTGTGAAATATAAAACATATTAAAAATGATTTCCTGCTTAAGTCTTTTATTGATATAAAGTCAAAACCTTCTTGCTTTTCACTAGACAACCATGTCCTGTCAGGTTTAATTCTTATATATGTAGATGAAAAATAAAAGTCCCAAAAACAATAACAATTGCTTTTACAATGTAATGCCTTTGAGGCTTTGATTTTTTTACAGAAGAGTGTCCACCATGCACTTGCACTGCACTATAATAATAGTAGAATAGAATTATCATATACAAATAGATGAAAATTATATATACATGCAATCGTAATATTAATAATATATATAACAAGAAACCAGTGTATTCTCTACGACTATTATTATATAAGTATATAGTCCAAGGTATACTGATTTCTTGCACTACAATATAATAGTTATTACGGTGAGGTTGAATTTCCTGTCATTTATTCATCATCCAAGCATGAACTTGTATCAGAAAAAAATATCTCTGTAAATTAACCCAAGTTTCAGGTATAGAGATGTGATCTGTTTCTGTGACATGTGCTTTTGACCATCCACAAGAACCTGCGGTCATCCGATGTTCAATACTTCAGTACTTTGATTAGAAACTGTTTTCATAAATCTTCCTAATGATCAAATAAAAAATGGGTGTCTTTCGCCTCATTTTTTCGTAAAATCCAATCACAAAGTTCGTGCGATAAAAAGTTGGAAAAAAACATAACAATAATTGCCGGACCAATGTATGGTATGGACATGCAAATACGGACTGTCATACAGAAAACAGCCTATATTACATACATTACATAATCTTGATGTTCATATAAACCCAATACAAAGGCTATTTTAATACTCAGCTATCCAAAAATGAATTTTATTGCACACTAGCTCTCATATTTGAAAAATCCACAGGGGCCAAAATGCGAAACTACACACCTAACTGTGGAGTGCTACCTAATTCCTTAAGTTCACAGTTTTTTACAAAAAAGGTGGACCCGGAATAGAGGATATTTTTGGTTTGTGTTGCCATGGCAACAGTTTTTTTTTTAACCCAAAAGTAAATAAAAATTATTTTTAGGATTTTTTTATGATATTCCTAATTGAAATTTATTATTAATGAATGGACCACAATTAGTTATACATGTTTTATTTAGTTTTACTTTTTTATAGTCACTCGCATACATTATTATTTCAGAAAAATTCAAATACAATTTTCCCTGAAAATCGTCAAAAATCGGAATTTTGATCTTTTAACCTGAAAAAACGGGACTGGCGATGTTCGTTTTTTCTTGATTAAATGATTGGGTACTCCTCCCTGAACAAAATGATGTATCATATTGGTATAATATCACTAAGAAAAAAATCGAGGTTCCATGCAAACCTTACCTTAAATACATGTGTCAATGTTTTTCCTTCTAACACGTGTTTTCCTGGTGCTCGAGGAACTCATTTGCATATTGTAACGATTTTATATTTTCATAAATGATAACTAATAACACGCGTATGTGTTATAAAAAGGGGTAAACCGAGTATGTCTCACATAGACGATTAGTTGTTCTTCAAAATTTTCTAATAAATACATTGTAAATACTCAACAAATCTTTTCGTAATTACTTGCATGGAACGTTGGAATGTGTATTCGCATTTCATTTTATTTTTAAATCTGACCTTATATCGCCCCATTAAAACTCGGGGTTCCGTTCTTAATACTTGTGATATATCATGTGATTTTAATGTGTCGTCTGAAAACAAATAACAAAATTGAAATGTCCGATTCTTCAGACATGGAATTCTTCGGTTTTGAAGCCGATGAAATTCAGCAGGCTGCTCAACGGTACATGTACGAGCAATTATTAATAGATCAAGGAATAGGTGATGATTTTGAATTCAATACTTCAGGAAACGAGTCCGAGGACTCAGAAACAGAACCTATGGATGATACCATTTCTATTTATAATGTCAATGACCAAGTAGTCCCAGATAAAGACAATGTTGGAAACAACTGGCATCACAATTTTGATATTTATGAAAGGGGTTGACCTCATTTATTTCAACCTAAAGGTCCAGATGAAAGGGCAACCAGACCAGCTACTATTTTAGCTGCTGATAAGGGTCCAATTGATTTCTTCAAATTGTTCTTGAATGACATATTATTTGAACTTATATAATAGTTCTTAAAAAACTGGTCATTATCGTGATATATGGACTGCCCACAGGACAGTAATATTGACTAAGATAGTGATAATGACTGAGCCGAAGGCGAGGTCATTATCAATGTCGCAGTCAATACCACTGTCCTACGGGCAGTCCATGTATCACGATAATGACCAGTTTTTTTGAAGAACTATTATGTTTATTTCATTGAGAAACCATGTTTTGGAAAATTCTCATCAATTCAAAATGCCTAAAGCAAACTCGATTAGTTGTAAGATTTATATGGCAAAGAGTGAAAACCAGTCGTAGTAATACTGCCATTCAGTTTAGTGCAATATTTCAGTATATAAATACTTAATCAATTATAATTAACGAAAACATATAATAACAAGTCAACAACTTAAATATAATTTTAAAAACAGGAACATGTTTTATACATCTCTCTAAACAGAGAAACCACGCCCCACCGGTCTTTAACAGAGAAATCACGCCCCAACAGTCATTATCAGACGGAAACTACGCCCCAACGGTCATTATCAGACGGAAACCACGCCCCACCGGTCATTATCATGTAAAAGTTCGTTATAACAACCGGTTTTCTGGTCCGTTTTTTTTTCTGTTAATGACCGATGGAATTTATTACTGAAGAATAATGAATGTCATGTGACCCCTTTTTATCCAATAAGAGAATCTTATTCTCAACCGATATGAAATAAATATAATTAATGAAACTAAAAGAGAGAAACCACGCCCCACCGGTCTTTAACAGAGAAATCACGCCCCAACAGTCATTATCAGACGGAAACCACGCCCCAACGGTCATTATCAGACGGAAACCATGCCCCACCGGTCATTATCATGTAAAAGTTCGTTAACGACCGGTTTTCTGGTCCGTTTTTTTTTTCTGTTAATGACCGATGGAATTTATTACTGAAGAATAATGAATGTCATGTGACCCCTTTTTATCCAATAAGAGAATCTTATTCTCAACCGATATGAAATAAATATAATTAATGAAACTGAAAGATATGCCAATCAACAAATTACTGAAAACCCAGAGGGTAATAAATCCGCCTGGTCAAAACCAAGTCTAACAGAAGTAAAAGCTTTTATTGGTCTTTGCTTTCTGACGGGAATTGATGTTAAACCAGAAACCAAACTATACTGGTCAACTGATCCCTTCATGGAATCTCCAATATTCGGAAAAACAATGCCCAGGAATAGATTTATGCAAATCATGAGGTATCTTTATTTCAGTAACAACCATAATGCACAACAACCAGGTCATCCATCATATGATGTACTTTATAAAATAAGAAACATCTTGAATATGTTAAACACATCAATGAAAAGAGAATTCGTCCCTTCACGCCAGGTCTCTATAGACGAATGTATGATACCCTTCAAAGGAAGGGTCAAATTCAAACAATATATGCCAGCCAAACCAACTAAATGGGGAATAAAGATATGGGCACTTGCAGATTCAAATACAGGATACATCTGCTATACAGATGTTTATACAGGAAAAACTGATAGACTACAAGGCTAGTTGGGTGAAAAAATGTATAGAGGGGGCTGATATTGTTGGGCAGGGATACCATGTACATGTATATGCTGACAACTTCTTTTCATCACCAAAACTATTCCAAACCCTGTTTGATAACTATCAGACTGCAGCATGTGGAACAGTCCACAAAAACAGAAGTGGTTTACCAGCTGATTTCATGTTAAAACGGCCTGTTGGTATCAATACTAGGGGGGGGGGGGGGGACATGCAGTTCTTTCAAAGGAAGGCTATTTCTGGTGTCTTATGGAAAGACAAAAAAATTGTATCAGCAATTTCAACAATTCATGATCATTCTATGTCTGAAGTACAGCGTTTGGTTCAAGTAGATGGTCAATTTAACAAAGCAGACATACCATGCCAAAAAATCATAGTCGACTTCACTAAGTACATAGGAGGAGTCGATAGAGCTGATCAGTATATACAATACTACTGCTTTAACCATAAAACACAGAAGTGGTATAAACGGGTGTCTTTTAAATTTCTGGAAATTTTAAAGTATAATGCATACAGGCTGTTTCTGTTGAGTCCAAACCATCAAACAGTCGGCAACTCACCTGCAATGACATTTCTGCAATTTTCCCGACAAATTACCAGTAGCCTTATAGATGGTTACTGTGGCATTAGTAACAAAGGTCGTCAAGCTGCAGGCCAAGTACAATCACGTCTCACAGAGAGACATATGCCTAACGTTGTTGGAAACAAATCATTGTGCCATGTGTGTAGGCAAAGGTTGCTGCTGGTAGGCAGGAGAAGAGAAGACAAACCATTTATGGATGTAATGAATGTGGTAAACACTTCTGCCTACCAGAGTGCTTTACAGCCTACCACACAAAAGCAAAATACTGTTGATTAACTAGTTATTCTTTAAATCGTTTGTTACTTTGTTGGAAATCGTTTGAAACATTTATTCTAATCATGGAGACTTAAATTACTATTGGAGAAAATTATTTGAACTTTAAAAACTGTGTGAACTATAAACATTGATAAAGTAAAACAGCTTTCAACCAGTGCCAGTGGTTACATGTATCTGTGGTTATCTGCATAAAACACTTTTCATGTTTTCTGGGACTCTTTTCTTGTTAAAAGTAAGTAATTGTTTCACCTGTTTATAAAAGTTGGCTTGTTAATTGACTTGTAGTTGCATGTATTCACTTTTAAATTCCGTTGTCAGCATGCTGAACCATTTAACGTTACATGTGCAAATCAGAGTACACATTTTTGTGTATTGACCCTTTCGTCTATAAATATCTCGGAAGTTTCCGAATTAAAACGAGGCAATGATAACATTACACAAATCAATGGCTGAACGCTGAACATAAAAAAAAAAGATGGATCGATATTGAAAGAATATCTCGATTTTTCTTAGAGTAATCGTTCTCTTGGTCAAGCATGATCTTTTCAGATCTGGTTAATTAATAGGGAAAACAATAATATGCACAAGTCGTCGGCAATTTAAAAGATTTAGAAGGATTTTAAACTTTTTAGCGAACGCTTGTTCGTAAAACTTGTTTCGTTTTACTCGCATGGTCAAATGTATATAAACAACTTTAGTTTTCTGTAATTTAGTTTCTGAGCAATGGTTTGACATGTTAATCTACCGTTTTCATTCCGGTTCCTGTTTTCTGACGGCTACAACTGCCCTAATTCCCCATATACTAAACATAAGCGAAAACGCGCACGTATCTGGAAATTAATTCGGGTCGGTGACGGTCTCGTGCAGTATTTGATAATGTCATAGAAACTCATAGACCAGTTCAATCCAGTAAGGAAAGTGTTAATCCCGTAATATAGGTCTCCTCTATTAAGTAATGTCTAACTTATGGATGTCTCGAAAGTGTTATCTCCCTTTAATTCAGGTCTCCTCTATCAAGTAAATTCTAACTTAGGGGTGTATCTTAAGAGTTATCTCTCTTAAGGTAACAGGTACGTAAATGGCTTGTCCTGCGATTTTTACAAGAAATTGTATGCACGTACAACTTTTAAAAAGATAATGAAAAATCGAATAATTTTACTAGGTAACCGCGCGAGTTTCCGAGTTCCAGATATTTGAAAATGGTAAGGTAACAACATAAAGTACATAGACATAACGTCGAATTTGAACCAAAAATAAGAAATTTCAAGCTTAATTTATTCTGCAGTTAAAACCGATCCTACGATTTTTCTATACAAATTAAATGTTTTTAATGTATTGCTTTCCTTTCTTTTGATATATAATTTTCAAGGGGTCACCGAACTCCTTTTTCATATATCAGCCGTTACATGGGTGTTGCTGACTGGAAAATCATGACGTCGCCGAAAGGATAACGCAACGTCAATGCTATATCAGCAGAATTGTCAAGGCAACGACCGCTTCATTATTTTTTTCCAGCACTACTAATGCGCTATAGAGCATTTTTTCATGTCTTAAGAAAAGGAAGAATTACTTATTATTATTTTTTTCAGTGATTATACAAGATCCTATATGTATTTATTACTAGTTTAAAAACTATTTTATTAATTTAAACTAAATCTGTGTAAAGCATTGTGTATAAGTTCCCTAACATTTGGTTGAGGCAAAGTAAAGTTAGAGAACGGAAACCAAGTTTGGAACGGACGGACGGACAGACGATGAATGCATAATAAAACACAACAGTAAAATTTTATTTACCTGATACTTGCAGAAAATCATGCATATAAAATATATAAAATTATGTGTCAATGGCACGAGAACGGAACACAAAATGAACACATACTTCAATCACAATGTGTTTATGACACGAAAAGAGATGTGGGATAAAATTAAATTATAGGTAAAAGCGGAACAAAAATAGTTTTTGAAGTTTGATGCACATTATCCCTACTTTTTTCCCTATTGTTGGTTTTGGTTCATTATTATAATGACGGCAATGCATAGATGTGAATACTTAAAAACAAATGTATATACATTCCAACTTATTTATCTTTTGATATTTTTGTAAGTCTGGGTTTCCGTCAAACAGTTCTGTGTGCTATTCCTGTACACTATCAACACCTCCTCTTTTTCCTGGTAGGATTAGATCTTGCAAATAAATACCCTTTGAAAAAGCATTGTCAACCTTGGCTTCTCCGCGGTTGACACTGTTTCCTCGGGATAACAGTCTGCTCTATCCCCCTCTCAGCTATGGGTTATTTATATATTGTTCAACACGGACTTTGGACACACATTAGATGACATTCTGGTAAATGTACTAGTATCCCGTCTAGATTTTGGTGCCAAGTTTCATGCTTGTAGAAGGATGTGCACAATTTTTCATGAAGCCACCATACTATTTGTGAGTTGTAATGATCAAGCTAACAATGTACTGAATAGTGATTTGAAGAACCGTCTTCGAGGGAGTTTTAAAGTAATAATTTTCTGTTGCAGCAATTGGACATCGCCAACGGCAGTATGTGCCTCATAATTTATGCCAACAATATTCCTATTCGTACTTCAGATTTTTTTTGCAAAGTTTTAATTATTTTGAAAATCTTGAGAAATACGTATAGCAAAATTAAAAACTCATTTTCTAACTTTTAAAAGCAGCATTTGCACACGTATACAAACAGCATCAACTTTAATCGAAATAAGTTATTACGAAATTTTGCGCTTTTTAAAATGAATTGATTGATGCACGCAGAAATATCTAAATCTTTAGCATAATATACTTTGCAAATAAACTCATCATTGATACCCGGAGTAAATTTTATATATACACCAGACGCGCGTTTCGTCTACTAAAGACTCATCAGTGACGCTCGAATCCAAAAAAGTTAAAAAGGCCAAATAAAGTCCGAAGTTGAAGAGTATTGAGGACCAAAATTCCTAAAAGTTTTGCCAAATCCAGCTAAGGGAACATATATTTATTCTAGTGAGCTTCCTCCAGGCATGCTTGGAGGATGCTCCAATCATTTTAGAGAAGCTAATATCGTTAATACACCATTACATTCCCATTAATGTCAATCAATTATAAAAGTTATAGTTAAGAGCTTGTATGAGCTTTTTGTAAGCCTTTTGTACGCCTGTAATAATAAAGATTTACTATGTTGCCCTAGAAAATTAGTTAATTGACACAAAAATAGATATATCAAAACTTGAGGTTAAACAGTTTAGGGACATTTCATCAACATGAGAACGAAAAGCTCTAAATAAATCACTAAAACATATTTATATAAAGCCGATCAAAATAACACAACAGTGGTTGTAAATAAAATCGATTACATCAAAACAGAGACAAGTCATTAACAGTTATCATTACATGACATGTTACATGAAAATAAATATTAACGTTGTTCATGTTGTTGTCAAATCTATAAAAGATATTGTTGAAAAACTATATAGGAAAAAAAGAAATAGATTCACAAACTTACAAGTTTTTGAAGAATGATAACAAATCAAAACATGGACACATTCTTCCAAAAATTCATAAAATCAATCTAAAAATAATTAATGAGGCATTTCGAACAAGTCATATAGTTAGCAACATAAACTTTTCTTACCGACCAATCATCCATGATAAGAAAGGTTTATGTTGTTAACTATATGACTTGTTCGAAATGCCTCATTAATTATTTCTAGATTGATTTTATAAATTTTCGGAAGAAGGTATATGTGTTCATGTTATAATTTGTTATCATTCTTCAAAAAATTATAAGTTTATGAATCTATTTCTTTTTTCCTATATAGTTTTCAACAATATCTTTTATAGATTTGAAAACAAGGTTAACATTTATTTTCATGTAATGATAACTGTTAAGGTGACTTGTTTCTGTTTTGATGTAATCGATTTTATTTACAACCACTGTTGTGTTATTTTTATCGGCTTTATATAAACATGTTTAAGTTATATTACAGCTTTTCGATCTCATTTTGGCAACATAGTAAAACTTCATTATAACAGGCGTACAAAAGGCTCACAAAAAGCTGATACAAGGTCTTAACTTTAAACTTTTCTATATGAATGACATTAATGGGAGTGTAATGGTGTATTAACGATATTAGCTTCTCTAAAATGCTCGGAGCATCCTCCAAGCATGCCTGGAGGAAGCTCACTAGAATAAATATATGTTCCCTAAGGTATTCTATGCCTGAGGTAGAAAAGCCTTAGTACTTCAAAAATTCTAAATTTTGTAACAGTTAATTTATAAATATAACCATATCAATGATATTTCATGTCAGCACTGTTAGTGCTGACTACTGGGCTTGTGATACCCTCGGGGAAATAAATCTCCACCAGCAGTGGCATCGACCCAGTGGTTGTAAATAAACTCATCATAGATACCAGGACTAAATTTGGATATACGCCAGACGCGCGTTTCGTCTATTAAAGACTTATCAGTGACGCTCGAATCCAAAAACGTTTAAAAGGCCAAATAAAGTACGAAGTTGAAGAGCATTGAGGACCAAAATTCCTAAAAATTTTGCCAAATCCAGCTAGGGTATTCTATGCCTGAGGTAGAAAAGCCTTAGTACTTCAAAAATGCTAAATTTTGTAAACAGTTAATTTATAAATATAACCAATCAATGATGATTCATGTCAGCACAAAAAGTGCTGACTACTGGGCTTGTGATACCCTCAGGGAAATAAATCTCCACCAGCAGTGGCATCGACCCAGAAAAATATAAGAAACATATCAAAAATCGAGAAAAATCGAAATAGGGGAAAGTCGTCAATTTTGGCCCCAAAAAAATCTAGATTTTGTTTCAAATATTATGGAAAGATATGGCTCCCATAGATTAAGAATGACGATATGGGAGACAACTCGTAATGGTCAACTGCAGACGACGCATCTATGTCTCATCCTTTTCATTCTGGTAAGTTAATTTAAAACTTATATGAAAAAGTTTTATACGTATTTAACATTCTTAAGAGTTAACGCTACCATGCAAGGTATTTTGGATGTTTTTAAAAGGCGTATACACGGGAAACGTCAAAATGTAGTACGCGGCAGAAATGAGCTCATTTCGGTTTGCCGAGGTTTCTAAACCAGAAATCACATACAAAACAGCTGGTTTTTTTTATATTTGGACTACAGTATATACATTACATAACATACACTAAATAGTCCCGTAAAAAGGACATTTTATTCTTATTGCCAGGAGTTGCTGACGAAAAAAAAAACTATAGAACGCCGATAGTGCAAACAAGGTTACAATCTAACCCAATTTAATTCATGGAAAAATGAAGTAGTACCGATAATCAAATACAAAATCGATGCAGACAAATTGTGTTATGGAGCTACCATTTATTTTTTCATGTTAGTATGGGGGCTAGGATGAAATGGAAGAAAAACTAGGGAGGACAGGATGAGACAATTTAAAAAAAAGTCAAATGATAAAAAATGAATATTTATTAATCTACTAACAGAGGGAAATTAATATTCAGCAAAAATACTATTATACAATTCAATTGAGAACAGATACTACATCGGAATAATCTATTGGTTATAAGTCAACATATATCTTTTTTAATATTGTATTCAAAACAAATCTTATATGATAAAAATAATATGAAAGCTAAATCAAAATATATAATTTTCAAGGGGTCACCGAACTCCTTTTTCATATATCAGCCGTTACATGGGTGTTGCTGACTGGAAAATCATGACGTCGCCGAAAGGATAACGCAACGTCAATGCTATATCAGCAGAATTGTCAAGGCAACGACCGCTTCATTATTTTTTTCCAGCACTACTAATGCGCTATAGAGCATTTTTTCATGTCTTAAGAAAAGGAAGAATTACTTATTATTATTTTTTTCAGTGATTATACAAGATCCTATATGTATTTATTACTAGTTTAAAAACTATTTTATTAATTTAAACTAAATCTGTGTAAAGCATTGTGTATAAGTTCCCTAACATTTGGTTGAGGCAAAGTAAAGTTAGAGAACGGAAACCAAGTTTGGAACGGACGGACGGACAGACGATGAATGCATAATAAAACACAACAGTAAAATTTTATTTACCTGATACTTGCAGAAAATCATGCATATAAAATATATAAAATTATGTGTCAATGGCACGAGAACGGAACACAAAATGAACACATACTTCAATCACAATGTGTTTATGACACGAAAAGAGATGTGGGATAAAATTAAATTATAGGTAAAAGCGGAACAAAAATAGTTTTTGAAGTTTGATGCACATTATCCCTACTTTTTTCCCTATTGTTGGTTTTGGTTCATTATTATAATGACGGCAATGCATAGATGTGAATACTTAAAAACAAATGTATATACATTCCAACTTATTTATCTTTTGATATTTTTGTAAGTCTGGGTTTCCGTCAAACAGTTCTGTGTGCTATTCCTGTACACTATCAACACCTCCTCTTTTTCCTGGTAGGATTAGATCTTGCAAATAAATACCCTTTGAAAAAGCATTGTCAACCTTGGCTTCTCCGCGGTTGACACTGTTTCCTCGGGATAACAGTCTGCTCTATCCCCCTCTCAGCTATGGGTTATTTATATATTGTTCAACACGGACTTTGGACACACATTAGATGACATTCTGGTAAATGTACTAGTATCCCGTCTAGATTTTGGTGCCAAGTTTCATGCTTGTAGAAGGATGTGCACAATTTTTCATGAAGCCACCATACTATTTGTGAGTTGTAATGATCAAGCTAACAATGTACTGAATAGTGATTTGAAGAACCGTCTTCGAGGGAGTTTTAAAGTAATAATTTTCTGTTGCAGCAATTGGACATCGCCAACGGCAGTATGTGCCTCATAATTTATGCCAACAATATTCCTATTCGTACTTCAGATTTTTTTTGCAAAGTTTTAATTATTTTGAAAATCTTGAGAAATACGTATAGCAAAATTAAAAACTCATTTTCTAACTTTTAAAAGCAGCATTTGCACACGTATACAAACAGCATCAACTTTAATCGAAATAAGTTATTACGAAATTTTGCGCTTTTTAAAATGAATTGATTGATGCACGCAGAAATATCTAAATCTTTAGCATAATATACTTTGCAAATAAACTCATCATTGATACCCGGAGTAAATTTTATATATACACCAGACGCGCGTTTCGTCTACTAAAGACTCATCAGTGACGCTCGAATCCAAAAAAGTTAAAAAGGCCAAATAAAGTCCGAAGTTGAAGAGTATTGAGGACCAAAATTCCTAAAAGTTTTGCCAAATCCAGCTAAGGGAACATATATTTATTCTAGTGAGCTTCCTCCAGGCATGCTTGGAGGATGCTCCAATCATTTTAGAGAAGCTAATATCGTTAATACACCATTACATTCCCATTAATGTCAATCAATTATAAAAGTTATAGTTAAGAGCTTGTATGAGCTTTTTGTAAGCCTTTTGTACGCCTGTAATAATAAAGATTTACTATGTTGCCCTAGAAAATTAGTTAATTGACACAAAAATAGATATATCAAAACTTGAGGTTAAACAGTTTAGGGACATTTCATCAACATGAGAACGAAAAGCTCTAAATAAATCACTAAAACATATTTATATAAAGCCGATCAAAATAACACAACAGTGGTTGTAAATAAAATCGATTACATCAAAACAGAGACAAGTCATTAACAGTTATCATTACATGACATGTTACATGAAAATAAATATTAACGTTGTTCATGTTGTTGTCAAATCTATAAAAGATATTGTTGAAAAACTATATAGGAAAAAAAGAAATAGATTCACAAACTTACAAGTTTTTGAAGAATGATAACAAATCAAAACATGGACACATTCTTCCAAAAATTCATAAAATCAATCTAAAAATAATTAATGAGGCATTTCGAACAAGTCATATAGTTAGCAACATAAACTTTTCTTACCGACCAATCATCCATGATAAGAAAGGTTTATGTTGTTAACTATATGACTTGTTCGAAATGCCTCATTAATTATTTCTAGATTGATTTTATAAATTTTCGGAA
Organism: Mytilus galloprovincialis; assembly: GCF_965363235.1. Classification (NCBI taxonomy): domain Eukaryota; kingdom Metazoa; phylum Mollusca; class Bivalvia; order Mytilida; family Mytilidae; genus Mytilus; species Mytilus galloprovincialis. The sequence goes on along the minus strand of NC_134844.1, from coordinate 50,099,400 downwards.
GAAGGTATATGTGTTCATGTTATAATTTGTTATCATTCTTCAAAAAATTATAAGTTTATGAATCTATTTCTTTTTTCCTATATAGTTTTCAACAATATCTTTTATAGATTTGAAAACAAGGTTAACATTTATTTTCATGTAATGATAACTGTTAAGGTGACTTGTTTCTGTTTTGATGTAATCGATTTTATTTACAACCACTGTTGTGTTATTTTTATCGGCTTTATATAAACATGTTTAAGTTATATTACAGCTTTTCGATCTCATTTTGGCAACATAGTAAAACTTCATTATAACAGGCGTACAAAAGGCTCACAAAAAGCTGATACAAGGTCTTAACTTTAAACTTTTCTATATGAATGACATTAATGGGAGTGTAATGGTGTATTAACGATATTAGCTTCTCTAAAATGCTCGGAGCATCCTCCAAGCATGCCTGGAGGAAGCTCACTAGAATAAATATATGTTCCCTAAGGTATTCTATGCCTGAGGTAGAAAAGCCTTAGTACTTCAAAAATTCTAAATTTTGTAACAGTTAATTTATAAATATAACCATATCAATGATATTTCATGTCAGCACTGTTAGTGCTGACTACTGGGCTTGTGATACCCTCGGGGAAATAAATCTCCACCAGCAGTGGCATCGACCCAGTGGTTGTAAATAAACTCATCATAGATACCAGGACTAAATTTGGATATACGCCAGACGCGCGTTTCGTCTATTAAAGACTTATCAGTGACGCTCGAATCCAAAAACGTTTAATAGGCCAAATAAAGTACGAAGTTGAAGAGCATTGAGGACCAAAATTCCTAAAAATTTTGCCAAATCCAGCTAGGGTATTCTATGCCTGAGGTAGAAAAGCCTTAGTACTTCAAAAATGCTAAATTTTGTAAACAGTTAATTTATAAATATAACCAATCAATGATGATTCATGTCAGCACAAAAAGTGCTGACTACTGGGCTTGTGATACCCTCAGGGAAATAAATCTCCACCAGCAGTGGCATCGACCCAGAAAAATATAAGAAACATATCAAAAATCGAGAAAAATCGAAATAGGGGAAAGTCGTCAATTTTGGCCCCAAAAAAATCTAGATTTTGTTTCAAATATTATGGAAAGATATGGCTCCCATAGATTAAGAATGACGATATGGGAGACAACTCGTAATGGTCAACTGCAGACGACGCATCTATGTCTCATCCTTTTCATTCTGGTAAGTTAATTTAAAACTTATATGAAAAAGTTTTATACGTATTTAACATTCTTAAGAGTTAACGCTACCATGCAAGGTATTTTGGATGTTTTTAAAAGGCGTATACACGGGAAACGTCAAAATGTAGTACGCGGCAGAAATGAGCTCATTTCGGTTTGCCGAGGTTTCTAAACCAGAAATCACATACAAAACAGCTGGTTTTTTTTATATTTGGACTACAGTATATACATTACATAACATACACTAAATAGTCCCGTAAAAAGGACATTTTATTCTTATTGCCAGGAGTTGCTGACGAAAAAAAAAACTATAGAACGCCGATAGTGCAAACAAGGTTACAATCTAACCCAATTTAATTCATGGAAAAATGAAGTAGTACCGATAATCAAATACAAAATCGATGCAGACAAATTGTGTTATGGAGCTACCATTTATTTTTTCATGTTAGTATGGGGGCTAGGATGAAATGGAAGAAAAACTAGGGAGGACAGGATGAGACAATTTAAAAAAAAGTCAAATGATAAAAAATGAATATTTATTAATCTACTAACAGAGGGAAATTAATATTCAGCAAAAATACTATTATACAATTCAATTGAGAACAGATACTACATCGGAATAATCTATTGGTTATAAGTCAACATATATCTTTTTTAATATTGTATTCAAAACAAATCTTATATGATAAAAATAATATGAAAGCTAAATCAAAATAGTTGAATCTCATCTTAACAGTTTGATCTTTTATTTTTAGGTAATGATGGATGCTTGTGTTTTTTGTCGGGTGTCTCTAAAAAATGGTGAAGAAATAACACAACTAAGAGAAAAAGGATGTAACACGGTTAACAGGACCAGCCAAACTAGAAATGATGCAATCGTCACAACTCCAGGACAAAAAGTTCATCAGAAATGTCGACGTCATTACATGAATGCTAACTCAATCAAGAAGGACATGCGAGAAAAGGATGTATCGATAACCGAGCCAACTCGTGACTTACGATCTTCTACTCCTGATTTTGAGTTCCAGAAGAACTGTCTATCTTGTGGATATTTTGCAAAATTTTCAGAGAGCAAAAGGGGAATTGACGTGTTTCCTGTCAGGACAACAGATTTTTCTAACACCCTTAGAAACATCTGCAAAGAAAGAAATGATGAATGGTCCGAAATCATTTTGAGGAGGCTCAACATTGCACCATCAGATTTGCACTCGGCAGACGCAATATACCACCAAACATGTAATGTTAATTTTAGAACTGGTAAGCAAATCCCCGTCTCGAAGCAAGCAAACAAAGAGGTCAAAAAAAAAGAAAAGAAGATTCATCAGAGAAAGCTTTCCTGCAAATAGTTAGACAATTAGAAGAAACACAAGACGAACTTGCATCCGTAAGGGATCTTGTTCAGGCTATGGAAGACATTTGTGGAGTTAAGGCGTATAGTGTGGTGCACATAAAAAAGAGACTGCAAACTTATTTTGGATGCGATATCATCATCACGGAAGTAAACGGAAAGCCGAATATAGTCACATTCAGGAGAACAGCATCATCTATACTGAACGAATTTTACAGAAGACCATCATCTAAGAGTCCAGAAGAGGAAAAGCTATCGATGATAGAAACAGCAGCTAAATTAATAAAAGCTGATTAATTAATGATATTATGAGTCTTAAAGATTCAGAAGCTATGTATCCGTCTTCTGTTGATATAAACTCAAAGCAATACATTATATTTGTCCCAGATTCGTTACAAACATTACTACGTGCATTATTTAGTCAAAACGACTCTTCTGTTAAAGTTGCATCTGTTGGTCAAGCTATTATTCAGGCTTCTCGACCAAGAACACTAATTGCACCGCTACAAATTGCCCTCAGTGTACAAATGCACCATCACTTTGGATCAAGATTTTTATTGGACACTTTGAACACTCTTGGTTTCGCTTCTTCCTACACAGAGGTTCAACGATTTGAACTTAATGCTACTGCGGCTGCTCATGACAGAAACAACACACTGTTTGGGACTGGCACTTTCGTTCAGTACATAGCTGATAATTTAGACCATAATCTGAGAACTGTAGATGGTCATGGAATATTTCATGGTATGGGCATGATTGCAGCTGTCACTCCGGGATTCAGACTTGACAAAGCTGTCCTTATGCTGTCTCCCACACTAAAATAAGTCTCTGACCTAGCAAAAATTAACATAGAATATTATAAAATGCAATCTAAACAATCGTTACAGGCAGAGTTCGCAACCATGAATTATGAGCCAAATATGATCGATACAACGTGGAAGTTAGACCTTCTGTCAAAAGTATGCTGGCCCTTAACATGCAACCGACCCAGTTGGTCAGCAATTATACACAAAGTGATGGACGGTGACTACCCAGGAAAATCATCTGCTGTTTTTTTGCCAATGATAGACATGTATCCTAGTGATCTCACATGAAAATGGAGGCTTTCATTTAGAAATGAGTTTTGTAGGCGGCATTGGCCACTTGATGGAAGGATCAGGAATTACTGAGCTACTTGAAACAGTGTATGCACCAAATGCAGTACTCATATGACTAGTGGAAAGGCTATTGCACGAGCAGTAAGAGCACATTTTTTTATAGATACAGCTCTCACGTCAATAATCTTGTCACACATATACGGCATACCACTTCCAGATGAAATCGAAAATGAGACTGGTACTAATGATATTAATCCAGAAAATTACATAAATACCGACAATGACGATATTAACGCTGAGGACCTTTAGGATTAGTTGCATGAAGCAGATGCGATGTTGGATGAACTACTGAAAGGGACCATATCCGTCGAAAACGCTTGCGACAATGTTTTAATAGATCAAGTTAAATCTAGGATAGATAACTTTCGGGAGTCACACAAACGTTTTCGTACTTCATAACTATGGTTCCAATATATGGATATGATAGATATTCTCCGTAGATTCATCAAAGCTGAAAGGACTGGTAACTGGGAACTACATTTACAAACAGTCAAGGACATGCTTCCGTATCTTGCAGCTTCGGGACACAATCTGTATGTCAAATCATCACGGGTATACTTACAACAAATGGAGAACCTGAAAACAACCCATCCCGAAGTATTAGCTTTTCTACAATCAGGCTATCATGTTATAAGAAGGAGTGATAAATTCTGGGCAGGTCTTTCTTCTGATTTGGTCATAGAACAGGTTTTAATGAGAAGCTTAAAGACGACTGGCGGTATGACTCGAGGAAGAGGTATGTCAGAGGGTCAGCAAGCCCAATGAATTTTATCTATGCCAGACTGCGCGGAAATGAACAATGCTTTGCAAGAGTTTACTGGAGTCAATTATGGAACAAGTGACCAACATAAAGAAGGTGGGGAGTCAAGGAGATCTAGAGACTGTCAAGATTTGAAAACATTTTTATCGTTATTTATTAGCAGAAGTCCCTTTGTAGAGGAAACGAGTTTGCAAAACATAGAAACAGGGGTCTTGACGGACAAATTTGTCAATGTTGATAATTCGAAGGAATTAGGCATTAAAATACTGAAGTCCATGGACAAAAAAAAATTAGATGAATTTTCATTTAAAAGGAAAGAACAGGCCACTATCTTAAGTACAAAATCGGCTATCAAAGTTGAAGATGATGTCATTATTGTTGATTCACAGCTTCTCTTCCAGCGCTTTCTTGCTGCATCAAATGGCATATATGAAGATCAGTCCGAAATATTCATCTATGAACTCTGTAGTCAACCCAGTTCAATGTTTGATCCAAATGGTCTCATGCAAACAGCACAAAAGTCTAGTCTTGCAGATGCTATTTGGGGAAAGGGCGATTGTTGTGCATTTGAAATGAGCGAAAACGACTAAACTCCGTATGTTATTGATGGCGGCTCTCTTCTCCATCGTATACACTGGCAAAGCGGACTTTCTTACGGTGACATTTGTCAAAGGTACATTGACAGCGTAGAACGGAAATATAGTAAAGCTATAGTTGTATTTGATGGATATGCTTCGGGTCCAGATACTAAAGATGCCACTCACCAGCGGCGCACCAAAGGAATCATAGGCACAAAAGTTTCATTCACAGATAGAACTCCTTTCAAATCTAAAAAAGAAATGTTTCTAGCAAACATTGAGAATAAGCAGAACTTTATTAATCTCCTAAGTGCAAAGATGGTAGAAAAGGGAATCAAAACAAAACACGCAGATGTCGATGCTGATGTATTGATAGCCCTAACTGCCATCGAATCAGCGAAAACAAAACCAACTGTTTTGCTTGGAGAGGACACTGATCTTCTGGTACTACTCCTTCATCATGCGGACGTTACATCAAATTCGCTGATATTCAAATCCGGATATGTGTCAAAAGTAAACACACATATTAAAATATGGGATATTTTGAAGACCAAATTGCTGCTTGGTGAGGAGCTATGTACATTGTTACTTTTAATTCATGCTATCAGTGGTTGTGACACAACTTCAAGAATGTTTGGTGTTAGTAAGGCAGCGACCCTAAAGAAATTTCGAGAACATGACTTTCTCAAGACTCAGGCACAGTTACTATGCAATGCTAACGCAAAGGATGATGTTATTTCTGCTGGTGAAAACATTATTTCCTCTTTATATAATGGTGCTCCATATGAAGGACTGAATGTTCATCGCTACAGGAAGTTTGCTGCAAGACTATTGACAAACAAAACATGCGTTCAAATTCATACTTTGCCACCAACATCAAATGCGGCTTCATTTCATAGCCAGAGGGCTTATCTTCAAATGAAAAGTGGATGAACAAGGACAATCTAAATCCGTGTGAATGGGGTTGTAAAGTCGCTAATTGAAACCTTGTTCCAGTTAAGTGTACAATGGACGCAGCTACGTCTAAATTGCTGAACATTATTCGATGCAATTGTAAGACAAACTGTGACACTAAAAGATGTACTTGTAGAAAAAACGGACTTGAATGTTCAGTAGCTTGTGGCGAATGTAAAGGAACTGGTTGTACAAATTCGAGCAAAACAGTTGACATGGACGATTAAGTGACAATCAACTTATAAAGAAGAAGAATACGCAAAAACACAAAAAAAAAATACGTAAAACAATTTCATGGTTTTGTTATCATATAAAGTAAATATTTTGGTTTAAAAAAAAAGTGTCATACCGGTCAATCGTTTTTTATTTTTGTTATAAGATCTATTGAATTTACGAATTGTTCATTATTTGATCCATCTAAACACTTAACATATATATAAAATTAATTTGAAGACTCATGATATAATTTGATTTTTATTAAGAAAACATAAATTCCCAGTTTTAATAAAAAATACTAACATTTTCACCCAAAATTATCACTTCCTATACTTCAAAAATCATCATAGTTTAATTTTGTTTTATCATTGTTATAAGACCTATTGACTTGATTAAAAATTATGTACGTTGCTTTTTTCGTTTTTTAGTTACAACAAATTTCCAGTTTTCGGCGATTTTTCATCAAAATCCAAGGTTTTCACCCAACATTTTCAATTTCCTGATCTTTGCAGTTCATCAACGTTTAAATAAATCATAACTGTAATAAAATCTATTGACTTTCTTAAAAATTGTGTCCGTTGCTACTTTTGTTTTTTAAGTCACGGCAAATTTCCATTTTTCGGCGATTTTTCATCAAAATCCAAGGTTTTCACCCAAAATTTTCAATTTACTGATCTTTGCAGTTCATCAACGCTTAAATAAATCATTACTGTAATAATACCTATTGACTTCTTTAAAAATTGTGCAGGTTGCTATTTTTGTTTTTGAGTCACGGCAAATTACCAGTTTTCAGCGAATTTTCACCAAAAATCAAGGTTTTCACCCAAAATTAACTATTTCCCTTCATCCAAACATTCCGATTTTTTTATGTTCAACAGTACACCTAAAGCTTGGAAAACTAGAAGAACATTCTAATGCAATTAGTTTGAGGTTTTGGTCATATTTTGGCTAGAATGACTGGACTAAAAGTCTAACTTAGGGATGTCTCTTTTAAGTGTTATCTTCCTTTATTCAGGTCTCCTGTATTAAGGAAAGTCTAACTTATGGATGTGTCTTAAATGTTATCTCCCTCAATTCAGGTCTCCTCTATTACGTAAATAGTAACTTTTGGAAGTCTCTTAAGTGGTATCTCCATTTATTCAGGTCTCTCTATTGAGTAAAGTCTAACTTAGGGATGTCTCTTAGGTGTTATTTCCCTTAATTCAGGTGTCCTATTTTAAGTAAATTCTAGCTTATGGATGTCTCTTAAGTGTTTTCTTTCTTAATTCAGGTCTCCTATATCAAGTAAATTATAACTTATGGATTTCTCCTAAGTGTTTTCTCCTGTTAAATAATTCATGTCTCCTCTATCAAGTAAAGTCTAACTAATGGATGTCTCTTAAGTGTTATCTTCCTTAATTCAGGTCTCCTCTATTACGTAAATAGTAACTTTTGGAAGTCTCTTTAGTTTTATTTCCCTTAATTCAGGTTTCCTATTTAAAGTAAATTCTAACTTATGGATGTCTCTTAAGTGTTATCTCCCTTAATTCAGGTCTCCTCTATCAAGTAAATTCTAACGTATGCATGTCTCATAAGTGTTATATCCCTTAATTCAGGTCTCCTGTATTAAGAAAATAATAACTCAGGGATGTCTCCTAAGTGTTTTCTCCTTTAATCCAGGTCTCCTCCATCAAGTAAAGTGTAACAAATGGGTGTCTCTTAAGTATTATCTTCCTTAATTTAGGTCTCCTATATGTAAATTATAATTTATGGTTTTCTCTCAAGTGTTATCTCCCTTTATTCAGGTCTCCTCTATTACGTAAAGTCTAACTTATTGATGTCTCTTTTGTGTTATCTCCCTTAATTCAGGTCTCCTCTATTAAATAAAGTCTAACTTGGAGATGTCTCTTAAGTGTTATCTCCCTTAATTCAGGTCTCCTCTATCAAGTAAAGTCTAACTTATGGATTTCTCTTAAGTGTTATCTCCCTTTATTCAGGTCTCCTCTATAAAGTAAATTCTAACTTATGGATGTCTCCTAAGTGTTATCTCCTTTAATTCAGGTCTCCTCTATCAAGTAAAGTCTAACTTAGGGATGTCTCTTAAGTGTTATCTCCCTTAATTCAGGTCGCCTTTATAAAGTAAATTCTAACTTATGGATGTCTCCTAAGTGTTATCTCCTTTAATTCAGGTCTCCTCTATTACGTAAATAGTAACTTATGGATGTCTCTTAAGTTTTATTTCCCCTAATTCAGGTCTCCTATTTTAAATAAATTATAACTTATGGATGTCTCCTAAGTGTTATCTCCCGTAATTCAGGTCTTCTCTATCAAGTATATTCTAACTTATGGATGTCTCTTAAGTGTTGTCTCCCTAATTCAGGTTTCCTCTATTAAGTAAAGACTAACTTAGGGATTACTCTAAATAGTTATCTTCTTTAGTTCAGGTAATCTTAATTCCCTTAGTAAAGTCTAACTGATTGATGTCTCTAATAAAGTTGTACTTACCGATAGAAAGAAGGAATAACCGATGAACTTCGTAATAAGCTTGTAAATTAACCTTCCACCAATCTTGACCATAACCTGTGTCGTGTTCCGGTTCAGCACAACTGCTAGATGTTTCCGTGTACAGTCCATTATTAGCATGAAAAGACTTCGCGTTTGGCTTACGTCGAGATGGTGGTTTAGACATAGAGGTTGGCTTCCCCTTTGCAATGTCAACAAAATCTAAAATTCAATGATACAACATTTTTATTGAAAAGCCCCACAGGCACTCGTCTCAGATTTTTTTCCCCATATATACCTTTATATAACACAAGGTACTTAGATTAACTTGCATTTTAGAAAAATGTCAGGCGGTGACGAAATTCCGTTATATGCCACTTTCTAGTCTGTCAACCCAATTAAAACTTGTTATATCGTAAATCTAAATTGATTTATCTTTACAATGGTGTATAACATGCCTACATTTGTTGTCGGAAACATCCGAAGCAATCCTACCAAAGTATGTCAATCGTAATAATTTTGCCAACCTCTGAAGAATTGGCAATAAACGCGTCACGACTCCTTCAATATATATCTCGGTTTCCGATTGGTCAATTTTATGGAAAGTCTAAATGATTATCGGAGTTATCTGATCTTGTTTCACTTTCATACGTTAAGTCAAGAGAGAGTCTGAATGACATTGACGTCATGGGAAAATTTGTATTTAAATAAGGAAACTCGTAACTTATTATATATACCACTGATAACACTTGTGATGGTTTTTTTCAAGGTATCTTATACAATTTTACTTACTGGGGGATGATTCTATTCGGACAAAAAATAACAGTTTTTTTTTCTGAAACAGTTTTTATAATTAATCATTTACTGCGAGACGTTTATTGCCAATTTTGTATAGGTAGACAAAATAATTACGATTGACATACTTGGGTAGGTACATAGGAATTTTTTTCTGAGACGAGTGCCTATGAAAAGCCCTTTGTGTCAAAATTGTCCAATGGCCAAAACAAAACCAACCACGAACAAACACATTAAAATCACACATAAATCATGCATTATGAAATAACAATTTCAATCTACTTCATATTCTCAACGAAACACTTACAGTTATGACAAATTGACGATTAAAAAAAATATGGCAATTTATTTGTTTTATACTGACTTTAACAGCTCGAATATCTGCTAGACCTAACGGACTCGCTTAATATTTTTGCTTATAACATTGTATAAAGTCATTTTAAAAAACAAAAATACCAATATTTTATATGAATTGTATCGTCTGTTAATTCCATAGGAGAATGACCTATTAGGTCTATAAAGGTATGTCAATTTCAACTATTCAAACATCTCTGCAAGCCTCGAGTTTAAAATTTGAAAAGGTCACAAAATGTCTTAAAAGATTAACTTTGATCGTAAAAAACCGAAAAGGTCTCAATTTGGTTCGTAGTTGGGTCTATCTAAAAAGCCTTAAGGGTGCTCGAGGGTATACATCCATTTAAACATAGGATTTCGCTTGTTTTTCTATAAATTAACTTTATCTTTATTTAAACTGTATTTATGGCAAAGTATACCGATTTATACGAACGTATGGAACGCCACAGCTGCCTTATGATAACAATAACCATATCATTACAGGTAAAGATATATCATGAAGCAAATGTTCTATATTATGACAACATTTGACTATTATACTCTGTCAATTTGCTATATCACTAAGATACATTTATATACTATAAAGACACTTTGATACAATATGGAGCTTCCTTTTCATACTATTCTGTCATTTCACTTTGTTATAAATATAATATTTCATACTATGAAGACATCTTGATATAACATGGAGCTACATTTTCATACTGATTTGTCATTAAACTAAACTATTAATATGTGATATTGCTATGTCATAAAGATACATTTTATACTATAAAGATATCTTTTTATAACATGAAGCAACTTGTTCATACTATTTTGCCACCACAGTATATTATAACGATAAATTTGCATACTATACATTCAATCATCTCGGTACAACATGGAAAATTTTTGTTATACTATTATGTCATATAACTATCTTATAAAGACATATTTTAATATCAAGCTAACAATTCTTATATCACGAAGTGTCATCTATATACCAGTAGACCATTTCGTCATACCATAATACCATTTCACCATATCATAAGACCATTTCACCATATCACAAGACCATTTCATCATACCATGAAGCCTCGGTCACACCTTACCGGATAGCTCGAACGGACGCCTAACGGATAACTTTTTTTCAATCCGTTCATGTCCGTTATACGTCCGTTGTTATCCGTTAGACGTCCGTCCATATCCGCTGTATGTCCGTTAGCGAACGTTTTATCCGTCGACGTCCGTTCTGTCCGGTGGAAAATTTTGAGCATGATCAAAACTTTGAACGGACATCCAACGGATAAAATGTCCGTTGAACGTCCGTTAGGCGTCCGTTTTGTACGGTACTCGTCCGTTTCGTTTCAGTTTTATATCCGTCACGTGTCCGTTATACATCCGTTGAAGGTCTAGGAGATAAATTCACCAACGGACTTCTACCGGACGTTTAACGGATAAAACGGATGTTAAACGAATGAGAAACGGACTTCTACCGGAAGTATAACGGATAAAACGGATTATTTCTTATGCAGCAAAAATACTGCAATCTGATTGGTTGACTACCCCGGTGTAAATAACACCCCACCCTTGTTCACCCGGGGATAAATAAAATTTTGCCAAAATTTAAAAAAAATAAAATTTTGCCAAAAAAAAAATAAAAAAAATAAAATTTTTGCCAAAATAAAGAAAAAAAATAATTAAAAAAAAAAATAATAATAAGAAAATGCTAAAAAAAAAATATATATAAAAAAAAAAAAAATTAAAAATTAAAAAAAAATATTTTGTTTATTACACAAAAATTTTCTGATTTTTGCCAAAAATAAAGTAAAAAAGTATTTGACAATGTGTAGCAACATGGACGTTGAAAAAATATTACGCTGGAAACTTTTTATTACCATTTTTACAATTTTACATCCTGGTTTCAAAATGAGTAAAGGAATTGTTCATAAGAAATAAATTCGTTATCTTGGTGTAATCAGGGGTGTACGGAATTTTACACCGTTGCGCCTCAGGTTGTATGAATTTTCAACAACGGTGTAAAATTCTGTACACCCCTGATTACACCAAGATAACTAATATGATGAACGAATCTGAAACGGATAAATGCCAATTGATAATTTCGCGTCAGAAATGCCAATTATTGTTATGTCAGATTTCTTAAGGTTCATGAATTCTTATTATTCATAATCGACCTAAGAGTAAGGGCGATTCTTCACAATTAAGCAGCTCTTATTCAGGTCAGACACTGGCCTTTTGCGGGATTTTGAAGAATAAACCAAAACCAGTTACACCTAAACATTTTGAATATTTATGTGATGTACATGTATTATTTATTATTGTCGCCTTTAATTTTTCCGTATATATTGTTCATCCGTTTTATCTGGTACGCTTCCGTTAGGTGTCCGTTTTATGCGGGTCTCGTCCGTTGGATGTACGTTCGACATCCATTCTGTCCGGTACGTTTCCGTGTTTCGTACGTTGCATATCCGTTGTGTGTCCGTTAGGCATCCGTTACACGTGCGTTTTATTCGGTCAGTTCATCAACGGACTCCCAACGGATAACAATTTTGTCAACGGACAACTTTTATTGTCATCCGTTAGGCGTCCGTTCGTGCTATCCGGTAAGGTGTGACCGAGGCTTAAGACAAATCAATAAATAGCGGCGAAAATTCCCCGCGAAATTTATCCGCAACATCGATTGTAATGAGAGAAATAAAGGCCGTGATGGAAATCTGTTTGCGGGCCATTTGGAATCACTTTCAAGATGAGATAAATTTATTGACTCTAATGTTGCATTTGCTCTCAGCGATGCGGAGTTGCAAAGACTTTGTATCGACAAGATATGCGATACATACAGATTGGTTCCTCCTAAAAATTAAATAAACAAAAACTCAATAACATACAAGACAAAAACAAAATGATGGTCTATATTCTTTTCGCCAAATTTTCATTACCATGACAGCAACTTGTTTGTTTTAAATGGTTTACTTAAAGCACATCTTTGCAAATCATGTTGACAGGTACGATGCAAAATGTGGAACCCGTATTTCCGTACCCATTACGATTTAGCCGTATTCTTGAATATTATTATTAACTAATAGCTGAGAGCCATATCATCATAAAAAATTATGTTTAAAAAGACAGCAGTGTTAAAATCATAATTATCTTTTAAACGAAGTTAACAAATCAATGCTGAAAGTGGATAAACCTTTACTTTTCTATATAAATTTTACGATCTTATCTAGCGTTATAACTAGACACCTTTGGGTCAAAGGGGGAGGGGTGCATTTCAATACTCAATTTGTAGGGGTGACGCTAGGGTTCCGGTACCCTACCCTTTTCGTATAATTAAGATTCTACAAATGCATATAACATTTCAAAATTTGCGTACACACTTTTATCCATTTTGGTTTAGTTTCATGAGGTGTGTTGAAAAATTTACTACCAGAGAAACGAAGAGAGAAAACTTGTGAAAAGAAACACAAAAATGAACACTCAAACTTGTGGCTGCGAAAAAAAAATACCGAGATTTTTATTTAACAAATGATGGTATTTTTTGTTTAACTTATCATATATATCTCTGATATTTTTTCCTACCTATTCACATAACAAGTAGCAGAAAAATGTGACATATTCCAGCCGCACGTCATATAACAAAAGATTTGTATAGTAACTATACAAATCATTGTTATAACCTGGTATCCTAATATATAGGAAGTCTAAGTTGAGATGACAATATGCTGAAAACATTTATGTTTTGATACATTATTTGAAGGTGTTCAAGAAGGAAGTGTTCATCTCTGATTTCCGTACTCAAACCGAACGGTTATCCCCGTACCAACATCAAACAGGTACGATACTATTGGGTTACGAAAAAGTGCGATACGACATAGAAACGAATGAATAAACAGAAATAAACGAAATAAAATGAATATTAATTAAAAATATAATAACATCGATGTGAAATTTATATACAATATCCCGTTGAATTTCAAGACATAGGCTGGATTTTTCACAATTGAAAATAAACAGCTGCGTCATGAGCGCATGATACGCCCTTCGTCGTGTGTGAGAAGTTTTATGCAATTATAATCAAAAATAGTTTCTGAGATACGGCGCGACATGTGAAATATAAAACCTTTTTTTACAAAAACATAACTTTGAATCATCACCAAAAAGTAAGAAGTGTGTAAAGTTGTAAAGTTCAAAGCAATAATCATTAATGGTTTTTGAGATACGGTGCGACATGTGCCCCCACCCTTTTTTCCCCAAAAAACTCAATAACTCTAAAATAAAATTTTGAATCATCACCAAAAATTATACAGATCTTAAGATTGATATAACTAAGAAGTGTGTTAAGTTTTACGCAAAAATCATAAAGTGCTTTTGAGATACAGCGCGACAAATGAAAAAAAAACACCTTTTTTTACAAAAAAACTCAATAACTCTAAAATAAAATTACTACATATTAGAATTTATAGATATATTCTAACGCAAAACCAGTATGGCTTCACGGTTACCAGAGGGGACTCTGCTGTAAATCAATTAGTAGACATTTCGAATGATTTTGCTAAAGCTTTGGATAGTGGCAAAGAAAAAGGGTTGTGACATAAGTAAGGCGTTTTATAGAGTTTGGCATAAAGGTCTTCTCATTATATTAGAGAAATGGTATATCTGGAAACCTACTTAAATGGATAGAAAATTATTTGAATGGGAGGTCTCAAAGAGCAGTTATAAATGGTTCAAATTCTGACTGGTTATCTACTAATGCTGACGTCCCACAAGGTTCTATATTAGGTCCCCTTTTGTTCTTGGTATTTATTAATGATATAGATACTGACATTGAAGCCCAAATTAAGCTTTTTGCTGACGATACAAGTGTATATTTTACTGCTGACAACCCAATAGAGGGCGCTGAAATTTTAAATTGCGATTTGAATAAAATTCACAAATGGTCCCAGAAATGGCTTGTAAAATTCAACCCCAAGAAAACTGAAACCATGACTATTTCCCGTAAAATTTCAAAACCTTATCACCCACCTTCAAACACGAATAACGAAGAACTACATGTTATTGAAAAGCACGAGCACTAAGGAGTCTATTTTTCTAATAATGGTTCATGGAATGTCCATATTGGTTATATTGTACAGAAATCATACAAAAGACTTAACATCAATTCTCTGTAAAAATGGACCAAATATGAAATTTTTTGGCCAGATTATTTTTTTTTTCAATTACTTTTTTTTAAGTTGAAATGGTCCAAACTAACAGTAAAATTTAAAAAAAAATCAATAAAAAAAATCTAAATAGTCTGGTTGCCATGGAAACCACGTGACATTATATGCATATATTAGTATAGCAAGGAGAAATGGCTAACATTGTATTTTATGGTAAAAATGAGATAAAGCATATCATTTTTTGTTATTTTCATGGGTATAAGAGAAGGTTTCAATCATCTAAACTGCTAACTGACAAATTTTTTTAATAAAAAAAGTTTTTTGGTACATAAGGTGGTCCACTTAACACAAAAATCAGCATGATTTTTGCCGATTTTTGTCATTTTTTACATCTGATTTTTCCGAAAACGCAGAAATCCTCAAATAAAAGACTATAAAATCTAAAATTATTAATGTTTTGTCAACAGAATGCTGAAAAAAAAATTCTCGGGTAAATGTTGCAGAAAGTTGCCAATAGAGGAATATAAGTCATTGTAGTTTACCCTGAAATTCCCCCTTTTTTAGGTTCTATTTGTAAATTAATATTTCATATTAATATTTTCATGATAAAATAGTCCTTTCTTATGAAAACAACTATTTTCAGATGTATTGAGGGTAATAAGATCAGACTAAATATTCCAGCAATTAAAAATTTGATGCTCAAACTAATCTGGATGTAGTTTCGAAAAATTAGTTATTTCCCTTTTTTGAAAAATTTCGTTCAAGAGATAAAAAACTGTAGCAGCAATAACATTTAGGAGACAGCTTGATTATACTATTTCTGGATCATTATTCCTTATTTGACAGCTTTACAACAATTATCATTGAAGTATTCCACAGATAGTGACATACTGAATTATGAATGTTGCCTACAGGTCCATTTTAATACGACCGCTGGTCGTATATTGGTATGACGTTGGCGTCGTCGTCGTCCGAAGACAATTGTTTTTCGCACTATTAATTTAGTATAAGTAAATAGAAATCTATGAGATTTAAACACAAGGTTTATGACCATAAAAGGAAGGTTTGGATTGTGTTTGGGAGTTTTGGTCCCAACAGTTTAGGAATTAGGGGCCAAAAAGAGCCCAAATAAGCATTTTTCTTGATTTTCGCTCAATAACCTTGGTATACGATAACAGAAATCTGTGAAATTTTACCATAAGGTTATGACCACATATGGAAGGTTCGGATTGATTTTTCTAGTTTTGGTCCCAACAGTTAAGGAATAAGGAACCAAAAAAAGGTCCCAAATAAGCATTTTTCTTGGTTTTTGCTCAATAACTTTAGTATAAGTAAATAGAAATCTATGAAATGTTGGGGTTGGTTTTTGGAGTTTCTGTCCCAACAGTTTAGGAATTAGGGACCAAAAGGTTTCAAAATTAATTTTGTTTGATTTCATCAAAAAATAAATTATTGGGGTTCTTTGATATGCCAAATCAAACCATGTATTTAGATTCTTAGTTTTTGGTCCTGCTTTTAAATTGGTCTACATTAAGGTCCAAAGGGTCCAAAATTAAACTTAGTTAGATTTTAACAAAAAATAAATTCTTGGAGTTCTTGCTATGCTGAATCTAAACATGTACTTAGATTTTTGATTATGGGCCCAGTTTTGAATATAAAGTTTTGAAATTGGTCCAAATCGGGGTCCAAATTCAAACTTTGTTTGATTTCAACAAAAAATGATTATATGGGGTTCTTCAATATGTTGAATCTAGCCATGTATTTAGATTTTTAATATTTGAGGCTGGTTATCAAATTGGTCCATATTGAGGTCTAAAGGGTCTAAAATTGAACATTATTTGATTTCATCAAAATATGAATTCTTGGGGTTCTATGATTTGTTGAATCTAACCATGTATTTAGATTTTGGATATTGGACCATAATCATGATAATAAATAATAAATTTTCAATTTAAAATTTTTAAGTTTAAGTTCTTAGATCATAATCATTCTGTATCAGAAACCTATGTTGTGTCAACTATTTAATCCAAATCCAAATGCAGAGCTAATTCAAGATTAAATGTTGTGTCCATACTTGCCCCAACTGTTCAGAGTTAGACCTCTGCGGTCGTATAAAGCTGCGCCTTGTGGAGCATCTGGTTAAAACAATTTCCGGACATAATTTGTGACATTTATTACACTGAAATATCACATTGAAACTCTGAGTATTAAAAACTTTCAACTATGAAACACAAGGTACACGTTAGACAGAAATTGATCAATAAATTGTGTCACTGTCGTCTGAAACATATATTCAAAGCTTAATAGAGCTCAGGAAAAGAAAAACCACTTGTGAATATAAAAAAGAAGATGTGATATGATTGCCAATGAGACAACTACCCACAAAAAGACCAAAATGACACAAACATGTTAAGTTCCCGATTCCTTTCAAGTCATGAAAATAAATATCTAAGCAAGGAAAGGGAAATACTATAAGAAATTTCCAATGGGTAGGCTTCTTTTGTAAAGTTTTGTTCTAAAATTCAACAATGGGCTATCTTATTTTATTTTTCTAAACGGGTAGAATATTCAAGCCTGAATGTTATTCAATTAACCCTGTTAACCTAATTTTTTCACATTTCATATGAATTGTATCAATTTTAAAAGAATTGGATTGTGATTGGAATCTTCAAAAGTAGTATTTTGCTCTTTGAAAGATTGGATGACAATAATTTGCTCAAGAAGAAAGAAAATTTCCATCTGCCTTTGAGTTTAGTCTGACATATATGTCACTTTGATAACAGTATCTTGCATAAATATAGACTAATGTCCTAATTTTGGCCAAAGCACTGCATTGCCGTCTCATTTTTCCTATTCTTGTTTATAAAATATATTGTTTAAAAACATTTTTAAAACTGTATCATGTGTATGATACATATATTGATGTGATACCGTCAAAACAAAATGATTTATAGTTCAAGCAATTTAAAGTAAACACATGTATTAAAAATAACTTGAATACATGCGGATCTAGTCATGTTCGGCCAAAGACAATAAGTATCTATAAAGGCAATTAGCAATTGTCTATATATATAACAAACAAAAAAACTTAAAAGAAAATATCAAAACCTTTTTTCTTTAAAAAAATGATTGAAGTATGAATACGAAAGAACAACAGT
Organism: Mytilus galloprovincialis; assembly: GCF_965363235.1. Taxonomy (NCBI): domain Eukaryota; kingdom Metazoa; phylum Mollusca; class Bivalvia; order Mytilida; family Mytilidae; genus Mytilus; species Mytilus galloprovincialis. The sequence goes on along the minus strand of NC_134844.1, from coordinate 50,081,228 downwards.
AGCACTGCCACTGATACTTAATACAATTAGCATCTGCCTAAAGTACACTTCATTCCAAAGTTACGGATTTTCAACAAAGATGTAGTATTTTGTCCTCTTTTTACTTTACCTTAAATCGAATTGAAGAAAAAAAATTACCAAGTTATATGTTCATTTTTGATTCAAAAGAGTTTTTCCTTATTATTACTCAAGGTATACCCTGTAAAATAAATTGATTCTGAAAATCCCCAATTTTTAAACATAAAATCCAAATTTTCCATAAATATAATGAATCTAGTAATTAATTAACCCATTTTGTTTATCTCTGTAGTTAAAGAAAATCATTTGAAGCATCCATCTTAAAATTCTTTGATTTTTGTGCCTCTCTATTTCTATTTTTTTTGGTGCAAAAAAAAATTAAAAAAATTGTGTCACTACCTCCCCCCCCCCCCCCCCCCCCCTCTCTTTTTTTAAAGGTTTGCATTAAGGTTTTGTATTGTCAACCATAGGTCAGTCATCTGAACAAACATATTCAACAAACACCAACATCAATATAACATGTTAGTTGGTTTGAACATATGGTGGAAATTGTCTGTGCAGTATGATAGCAAACATATGAAAAATTGGCCTACATGAACAGTTTACACCCATAATATGACCCAATTTAAATTATCTGCCATCGATTCAAAATATGTTTACCCAGAGACAATTTTCATTAATGATTAGCTGAATACCTTATCTTTCAGTGTAGTGTGCCACTTTTTGGCTATATTTCTGCAAAAAAAATATTTTAGGGACCAAATTTGGTCGAATTTGACTCTTTTTGCTTAAAATCCACAGTACCTAAAATAGCTATTAGCTCCGATATTCTATACTGTATTCAACCATATATGAATTATTTTAATGAATATATTTTTAAAAAGCATATTCTGTAGTTCATTTAATGATAAACTATTTAAAGCTATCTGCCATAATGAATGAGCTGTTAATAATTGAAATTTGGTCATTTTGAGGTAAATTTTTGCTTGGTTGCTAAGGAAATCTATGTTCCTTAGCAACCGACAAGAAGGACTGGGATGATTAAGATTTTAAACTGATTTTTATGAATAATGCAACTAACTTTGATGTTAGAGGTAGTTTTTCTATCAACTTATTTTTTTTATGTGGCCAGCTGTTGGTTGATGCATACAGAGAATTGATGTAAAATATATTAAGCAAAATAGATAGAATGACCCTGGAAAAAATATATATATATCGTTTATAAGACCTATCATTGAATATGTTGATGTTATCTGGGATTCAGGAAATAAATCTTTCATGAATAAACTTGAAAACATCCAGTTGGACGCCGCTCGTACAGTTACAGGAGACTCAGCTCACAAGTACGTCGATGTTTTATAAAGAAACCCAATGGAAGAAACTTTCAGATCGAAGAAGTAACCACAAATAAATATTGCTCCATAAAATTGTAAATAATTTATAAAACCCCAAAGTATTTGCAAGAGTTATTGCCTGGCTGTGTCAGTGGTCATAATCTATTACAGGTTAAATCACGTACAAAACTTTATTCAGATTATTGTCTTCCATCGTGAATCTATCTCTGTATTTAAGAAACAAATTTGTAATCAGAACGATTGCGTCCCTTTATACTTTTATGCTGGATGTCGAAAAGACAAAATTCTTCACGCGCGACTTAGAATGAATAGTAGTTCTTTTAAACTGTCACTTGTTTCCAAGAAACTTAGTTTTTTCCCTAAATGTCGCTGTGGTGACTTAGAAACTAGCTCATATGTTTTATTATTGTGCCCATTATACTCGGAAATAAGACGAGAACTGATAATATCATTTGGAAGCCTATATTCAACGGCACCAATGGACACCGAATTTCTATTAAATGGCTCAGATACAATTTCGAATGAAGAAAACATAATTATTTTATTTCTCATGGTACAAAGGTTCATTATCAAAACTAAAAGGTTTACAAATTAATGATTCACACAATAAACCTGTAAGCATTTCATCTTATCAGTTGCATTTTTCTTTACTTTTCAGTTCATTATGTAACTCAACTGACATTATCAATATTTTATTATGTAACAGAGCATGTAGTTGATTTATTTATGTATAATGTATTTAATTTACCAAGGAGACAGATTAATTAGTATAAGCAATTGTTGCTTGTTTCTGGATCCTTATTATGAATGTGCTTATAATTTATACTGTCTTGTATTTTTCATAATAAATATTGTTTACACTAAAATAAAATTATGAATCATCAACAAAAAGTATTCAGATCTTTGGATAAATATAACTAAGAAGTGTGTAAAGTTTTAAACAATAATCATAAATCGTTTTTGAGATGCAGCGCGACAAGTGAAAAAACACACCCCTGTTTTATATAGTTATAAAGTCCCGTAACTCAAAAAGTTTAAATCCTATTTTCATCACAAACGTATACAAATTGTTTGACCATCATAAGAAACAACTTAGTAAAGTGTCATGAAATTTGGATAAGCAGTTCTCAAGTTACGGTGCGACATGTGGACGCCGGACAGATAGACAGACGGGCGGACGGCGGACATTTTGGTGGACGTATAAAAATGGATTAAAGTGAAGAACAAGTATTTATCGCCCAGTAATACATATAACATTGGACTCTAATTGTTGAAGGCAGTATTGTGACCTATAGTTGTTAATTTCTGTGTCATTTGGTCTCTTGTGGAGAGTTCCCTTTGGTGCTCATGCCACATCTTTTTAGCTCACCTGGCCCTGGGCCAAGTGACCTTTTCTCATCACTTTGTGTCCGTCGTCGTCGTCGTCCGGCGTCGTCTGTTAACTTTTACAAAAATCTTCTCCTCTGAAACTACTAAGCCAAATTAAACCAAACTTGGCCACAATCATTATTGGGGTATCTAGTTTAAAACATGTGTCCGGTGACTCGGCCAACCAACCAAGATGGCCGAATCATGAATATCTTAGATAGAGATAAACTGTAAACTGCAATAATGTTCAGCAAAGTAAGATTTACAAATAAGTCAACATTACTGAAATGGTCAGTTGACCCCTTTAGGAGTTATTGCCCTTAATAGTCAATTTTTAACCATTTTTCATAAATTTTAGTAATCTTTTACAAAAATCTTCTCCTCTGAAACTACTGGGTCAAATTAAACCAAACTTGGCCACAATCATAATTGGGGTATGTAGTTTAAAAAATCTGTCCGGTGACCTCGCCAACCAACCAAGATGGCTGCCACGGTAAATATAGAACATAGGGGTAAAATGCAGTTTTTGGCTTTTTACTCAAAAAAAACTAAGCATTTAGAGCACATCTGTTGGTTTTATATTGTTTATCAGGTCAAGATCTATCTGCCTAGAAATTTTTGTTGGGTTGCTGCCCCTGAATTTGTAATTTTAAGGAAATGTTGCTGTTTTTGGTTATTATCTTGAATATTTTTATAGATAGAGATAAACTGTAAACAGCAATAATGTACAGCAAAGTACATGTAAGACCTAAAATTAAGTCAACATGACCAAAATGGTCAATTGACCCCTACGGAGTTATTGTCCTTTATAGTCAATTTTTAACAATTCATAAAATTTGTAAATTTTTACTAATATTTTCCACTGAAACTACTGGGCCAAATTCATTATAGATAGAGATAATTGTAAGCAGCAAGAATGTTCAGTAAAGTAAGATATACAAACACATCACCATTCGAAAACACGATTTTGTCACGAATCCATCTGCTTCCTTTGTTTAATATTCACATAGACCAAGGTGAGCGACACAGGCTCTTTAGAGCCTCTAGTTTATATTGTGTATTCGTTCGTTCGTGACGGACGGATGCGGGCGCCAAAACAGAAGTTCTGACTAGTGTGATGGTGATACCCATCCCACTAGCACTGTCATTAACACACACACAATTTTTATTATAACAATATTCGATCTTAATTTTGATTTATTTATTTTGGGCAAATGATTATATGCATGCCCTTCACAAGGAGTGTCAAATTTGACAAATTTATTGTAAATATACATTTTTGTAATATTTTATAGCTTATTTTTAAACTAATTAAAGATTACAAACTTAAATTAATCATCACTTTCTCTTTATATATATGTATCTTTTTACATTCTGTTTTGAACAAAATAATTGGTTACATACACTTAATTTACATGTATTTCTATCAAATCTGACATTATTACAATTTGAAAGCCAATTAAATAAAATTAAGTCGAACTTGAACGTAAATGTTCAATCAAATATATATGCAACTCATCAAGTGGCTAGATGCACATATTGGCCAATTGAACGACTCGTCCTAATTGGTGGAAATATTAACGGAAATAAGGGATGAGTAAAGGAATAATTAAATAAAGAAAACGAAACAACTGATTTGAATAAAAAGGATGTTCGATATACTATATCATGTATATATTTCGTTTTCTTATAATCTACACGATGCTTTAATGTGGCCCGTGTGTACAAAAATTCTAGAAAAAATTTAAACCTTTATTTTTTTTTAATTACAAATTTTATTTACTACACATCTAGTAATTACTAGATGATATGGTACACAAATCAACCCAAAAATCGTTTCGGCTTGCACCCAGATGACTTTTAAAATGTTTATATCATTGAAAAAGCTCCAAATTGTCTCCCTTTGGCATTAAAATTGAAATATCTTTTTTAACTCATCGGTGACCTATAGTTTTTATTTTTTTATTTTTTTTCGAATAAGCTGTACATAAACTAAATAATTGTAAAATTTATGCGATTTCTGTAATTAGGATATATTTTTATTTCGATACTACTTCTTTTTCTCCCAATTAGTTCAACAGAAAAAAAGGACATTAACAAAAATGTATGTTTCTTCCGGAGGATGATTGTGAGCTTAAATGAACGTTGACTCCCCTTTTTTTAAATCATTTTTCTTTTAAGTATATGATAAAGTTCATTTATAAAAAAATATAGCGAAATCCAATGCAATATTTGAAGAAAAAAAAAAGATTTATACCCAGGAGCCCCTTAATTTGGTCTAGATTCCTAATCACAATAATGAAAATGAAAAGATAAATACATTACTGCTTCATTTTCCGTCGATGTTGAAATGTTATAATTTAAAACATGTCTAACGTCTTTGACCTACTTTATCTCTTTATTCGGATACTTGCGGATATCTTCTCCAAGTGCAACGGGAACATTAGAAAAGAACCCAGATGGAACCAAGAAGATCGGTTGCTATAACCATACAACCCGGATGTTGAACCCGTTACCATGGTTTCGAACCAAAGAACCCGGATAGAACTAAGGTTCAAAACCAAAAAAAAAAAACACAGATGGAACCAAGGTTTAACACCAGAGAGCCAGGATCTCATGACTTTTTATACCTTCAACGTATTTTCCAAATCATTTATTTATTTAGTATATTTATATATAATTTTATTTTCAATAATGATACACAATGAAGTGCATCATAGGCCTATTTGGCTTGCTTGCTGAAAATTGATTGTATAAATATGAATGTCATTGTTTGTTATAATTCAGGTTGCATTTTTAATATTAAAATATTCATTCATTCATATACGAAAAGGATAGCGCACAAGAACCCCAGCGGCATCCCTTCTGTCGATAAATCGATCATCTTGAAAGCGATTCCCTAAAGGCGGCAAAAAAAGATTTCCTTCATGGACTTTTTTTCCCATTACAATCGATATTGTGGATGAATTTCGCAGGAAATGTCGCCGCTATTGATAGATTTGTCTTATGGTATGATGAAATGATATTATAGTATGATGAAATGGTCTTATGATATATACGGTGAAATTGTATTATGATATGGTAAAATTGTATTATGGTATGACGAAATGGTCTACTGGTATTTTGATGTCACCTCGTGATATAAGAACTGTTAGTTTGATATTAAAATATGTCTTTATAAGATAGGTATATGGCTCAATATTTTTAATTGTTTTTACATAGGCGGTAATGGTAACGTTTTTCCCTGTAGCTCAGTCCATATCGTAAACTTGGATATGTATGATAGCTCGTTTCGAAGCTGTGACATTTTCACATATGTGGTTAAATTTTCGGGCTACGAAGTGAGATTACTTTTTCCGTAAATTAGCAAACCCCGAACATCCTTTTGTGATGCGGCTCCTTGTGGTAAAATATCCCCTTTTTAACACAATAAGTTCTTTGAAAATTTAATACTTTGAACACATTCAATAGCTCCATAGTTTTTACACATTTATTCTATGTTCCTCTAATTTCCTAATCACCACAAATAATTAAGTTCAGTCATTTGTTAAAAATAGAAACATGTCCAATATCACTACACAGAGATTTTTTCTTTACACGTGACTTTTGAGTTCCTCATTTCGAGGCGCATTAGGGATGTTGTCCCATATGACATAATAGTATGACACAATTGTTCCATGCTACATGTATATCGAGATGATTGTATAGTATGCAAATTTATCGTTATAATATACTGTGGTGACAAAATAGTATGAACAAGCTGCTTCATGTTATGTTAAGATATCTTTATAGTATAAAATGGTTCTTTATGACATAGCAATATCACATAATAGTTAAGTTAAATGACAAATCAGTATGAAAATGTAGCTCCATGTTATATCAAGATGTCTTCATAGTATGAAATATTATCTTCATAACAAAGTGAATGACAGAACAGTATGAAAAGGTAGCTTCATGTTTTATCAAAGTGTCTTTAAAGTATATAAATGTATCTTAGTGATATAGCAAATTGACAGAGTATTATAGTCGAATGTCGTTATAGTATAGAACATTTGCTTCATGATATATCTTTACCCGTTATGATATGGTTATTGTTATCATAAGGAGGCAGCCGTGGCGTTCCATAAATGCATTTCAATATATATGAATAGTTGTGCAATTTAAATCTGGAGGATTAAACATTTCATATGAAATTATCTATAGTAGAATAAGTATAAATTTGGTATTGGAATATTGTAAAATAATATTTTCAATGAACAGATATGTGCATGCAACAAGTATGCATAGTTACGACTATGGCGTATTAAATTATAATCCTGGTACCTTTGATGACTATATACGATTATAGGAACAAACATGTCAAAACCTGTATGTGTACATGCAATGTTTGTAAATTGTATAGGCATATACGCATGATATATCATAATGATCAAGCTGCAATGAACAAATATCGCATGTTCTACTTAATTTTAATATTATACATAGCTGCAATGTTCCATATTTTCGGTTTACTTAATAATTGAACAGGTATAGAAGATAATCCTTCGTTCTTCAAGAAATTTTAAACTACGAGTTGAGAAGCAAGATGAAATGTCAGGAAATCAATCCATTTTCTACATGTTCTACAAGTGCTTGAAACAAACTTATAACCATCCTAGAGTTCCATGTTTGTTTATCATATTTAGATTATACGCAAAATTTGGATGTTGATGATTTTGCACATATATTCTTTGGGCAGACCAAGAAGCAAATGATTATAGTACTTGACGTCATCAACGTTTTTTCGTGGTTTTTCTACGATTTGAAATGGAATTTAGAATTAAATTATAAGAAATGACTAATATTTTTTCTGTCTATTCGAAATAACATAAAAAATGTGGTGCACTCTACTAAATAACCCGCTACGCGCGTTATTCAGTGTGCACCAATTTTACAGGTTGTTCTTTTTCTTTACGAATATAATTTCATTAAGTTGAATAAATATGTTATAACGTATATCATGTTGAGATTGTCTGATATATATTCTGTTATGATATTCTGGAAGAATATTGAGACCTTCTGTTGAATAAAACGTTCAACTAGCTAAGTGTCAACCACATACAACCGTCGAAATTCATAAACTTGCCGTTTATTTGACATTTCAACTGTCATTTCAACCTTGTCTGTAGTTATATGACAGCAGCTTGTTAAAAGATCGTTGATTGTAATACAAGAATCTAAATAGTGCAGGTTTTTTTTAAGTCTTTCGCTGAAGATTAATAGTTTGGCGTTTAAAATGCAAATTTCAGCACAGAAGCTATAAAGTCGATAATGTTGTATTTGACATCTCCAGCGCTAGAATTTATTTCTAACTTGCCATCTCAATTGCCTGATTTTTAATTTATTTACATCGATATACTTTACATTTGCAGCGCTGGGGGTTTAACTCAGCGCTACACTTTATCTACAGCAATGGATTTAAAAATCGTTAGCACTTGACAATTAGCATCTCCTGCGCTGTATTTACATTATCAGGGCTAAACTTTGAATATTTAGCATAAGACTTTTATTCTACAGCCTCATACAGCGGTAGGGGTTTCTTTCTATATAAAGGATTACAAAGACGTGCCGCAGGAATGCCAATAGGGTCTCTTTTTCAAAGCCAATAATTATAGAATGAAATTCAAAACAATGTGGCTGTAGCCATTGATTGACACATTAAATTCATCCATTGACTGGGACAATTTAGGTGAACGTTTGTATGTAACGACCACTGCTCACTATGTACTTTTTAAAGACACTTAAACTATGGGGTCACCAAAGGTTCTCAACACCTTAATAATTTTAAAAGTAATTCGAAAAATTAATCAGAAATAACACGATGTTTTGATTTATATCAATTATATAAATCAAAACATAAAGGTTATTCCTGATTAATTTTTCGAATTATTTTATAATTAAAGGCGTTAAGAAACCTTTGGTGACCCCACAGTTTAAATGTCTATCGTAGGTACGTTGTGAACAGTGGTCGTTACAGACAAACGTTCACGTAAATTGTCCCAGTCAATGGATGAATTTAATGTGTCAATCAATGACCACAGCCACACTGTTTTGAATTTCATTCTATATCAACGGGTAGCAATTATACCAAGGTAGAATGTTAATGGGTCAGTTATTTTTCGATTTCATTTTTATATCAAAGTTGTTTTATATATTTAGGACTCTAAAGTGCAATGGGGACGCTAAAATGCGATTGTCACGCTAAAGTATGACGGTATGCGCTAACGTGCGTCGGTTTGATACGCTAAAGTGCAATGGTAGTCCGATGCCGTGGTACGCTAAAGTGCGTTTTTCCGCGAATGCGTGTTTGTTCGCGAAAATGTGGACGTTTGCATTATGACTCTACAAGCTGTTTGAACATACAAGAAAGAACATGCTGGTAGGCAAGAATGTTTGTAGAGATGAAGGGTTTTTAACAAGACAAGAAAAGAGATACAAATGATCCAAAACCTTTTTAGTCGGTGCTATAGAAGAGCTTGTACGCGGAGGAGTGTTTTCAACAAAATCATCCACAGTAACAAAACTGAAAACCCTTGATCTCGCTGTGTCAGCAAGGACAAATGTGTTTCTGTCAGGATAATGGATAAAAGAACTTCTCATAAACATAGAAGCAGACTTTCTGCAAGCTTGTGGCAAAGACAAAGTTTGCAGGAACACAGAAAATAGTGTTTGCAGATGTTTGACCATTCTATATGTTTGCCGGAACATTGTAAGAATTACACAATATTGACTGGGCATGTCTAGTTGGCAAATCCTGGACACTAACAATTTGAAACTGTGACTTGGTCATGTTGATAGTGCTTGGAAAATGCATTTCACATATAAGAGACCGAGGAGGCATTTTGGTTCAATAATATAGAAATATTCAATATGTAATTTTGTAAGTACAGTGTACAACTAATTCATAGAACTGCATGTTTTAATTAAATAATTAATGTCTATACGGTATCATAATTAAGTAAGCAAATATATATGTGCAATTGAAAAACTTAAGCTATTAAAAGTTTGAATTTTGTAACTGATGTACTGTACATACCATGTTTATCAAAATTAAGTTCAATTCTGTTATGCAATTATTACCTAGCTTTATACCAAATACACATTTGAGATTTATCCCTTTTCATTTCTTAATACAGGTATATGATGTCATTTGAGAATGACCCCTGTCCCCTTTTTCAAAACTGAAATGCATGTATGTATTTCTTTAAATCTTTAAGTTTGCATAAATTCTTTCAATGACTGTTTGTATACAGGCATGCATTCTTTTTTAAAATGTTGCTGTGTATTTGAAAGAGATACATTGAATGTGTCTACACACATAACAATGGTATATGTGTAGTTCCTGCAAGTTAGCCGCAAGTTTGCAACAAACAATTGCCGCAAGTTTACTGCAAATCTAATTTGCATAATTATGTGTGCAGCAAGCTTGCTGCAACCTTCATTTGCATGGTAAAATGGTTGCTGCAAGCTTGCGGCAAATGCTTGCCGTAGCTAGCTAGGGCTTATATTTCGGTAAGGGTAGATAATATGTAGAATGTCAGTGCTAGTATCTACACAGTTGGAAGATCGACGACTAGATAATATGTAGAATGTCAGTGCTATTTCTAGACAAATGGTGGATTGGCGAACATATAGTATAACATGTCAGTACTAGTATCTTCAATTAGTAATATAATGTTTTATCTTAAAGGAACAAAGTGACTTAAGTTTGTCAAAAATAACAGTTTAGCCTGTTTCTAGGAGACACCGAGCTTTTGTTTGTTCTAGAAAAATGATATGATGTTCTATTAATATATAAAGGAAAATTGTTTTTCAGATACAGGTGCCTGTAATTGAACTGGCTTATTTATGGTACATGTTTGCCTGTCGCCGGTCTTATAGTTTGCATTTCTGTAAATATTGACAATGCAATTTCCCATAGGAACTCCTTTTACGGCTAAAACTGTACCACTTTTACTATGAAGTTTTGAAAAAAAAATCTTATCCTGGAATTGAAAGTTCATATGCACCACAATTTTTTCAAAGGTCAAAATATAGGGTTGTGCGGCATATTTTCAACGTTTATATGCCCTGATTTTCTCAGAGTTTAAACTAACACTAATTTTCTTGCCCCTACCTCGAATGAAAGGTTACCACAAATTTCAATGTAAACAATATGCACATGTATATTTACTGGTAACATTCCCAAGTTATGTCTCTGTGAGATGGTACACAGAGAGCATAACTGGGAACCAGTATGTAAACAAAATTAATTTTCTATGAATATTCAAAATCTCCCCAAAAGAGGCGTGTTTTGAGAAACAGCAGTATTTACATTGTGTACAAAGTGCAACCTATAGTGTCTCATTCAATGACCACGAGATTTGGGAATAAATATAATATACGTTTAGATGATGTAAAAGTCAAAAAGACTATATCTACTCTAGGATACATTATCACGTTCCAATGAACATGAATGATTTTATTGTTTTTATTGCTATTGTTATCTTTAGTTCACAAAGGGTATACGACTGCTGTGCTTTTCTCATATCCCTAGCCAGATCCCGCGAGAAGTGAATACATGTAACAATCATTCATAGTTGTGGATTTCTGCTTGGTCTGAGTGACTTAGAAGTCGTTGGCTTTATACAGTGTACATTGTACTCTTATATTATGGCTGTGTTGACAAAATGTTCCCTCCCACTCGCCTTTATTCCAGTAGTTGCTACTCTCAAGTTTGTAGTTTCTCCGTAAACGTAAATAAATCTTTGTCACTCACCTTGAGTGTAATATCGCTTGGGTTAATTATTCTCACAATTACTTTCATAATGCTCTTATCAACAGTTACTTACCTTTTGGTTTACAAATTTGTTCCCCTCGATCAAAATAATTATTAAGTGCGTCTGGACAAATACATACAACACCATTAGTACATTCCAGAGGAGGACGACACGGACGATCTGTAAAACAGCGACCTCCAAAACCTACAAAAAAAAACCCAATAAACTTTAAAGAGTTTTAAAATGTATGGCCTCTTTATTTTATACAATTAAAGTGCCAACAGATATCTTCACTGTAAAATGCATGCATAGAAGTACTAGTTTCACGAAGGGTACACATTGGTCCTCATATTTTTTGATTTTTTTTTACTAAAGAAAACTACGGATTTGGGGATGAGTGGATGAATAATTGATTTAGAATAAGTAATTTATGTTTTTGTTGGTATATCACATTCTCAATTATGTAACTGTTGATGTAAATGTCTTTTGGTTTTATGAGTCTAACTCTTTGTTTACTCCTTGCCCTTGCTTTTGATTGTTATTGTCAATAACCTCTAAATTATTTATTAAAATGATTTATGTTGTAACGTCACTTTTGGTCATACCTTTCCAAATTTGTGTAACAGTTTTTAGCATGAATAACTTTGTTCACAATCATTTATCCAGAAAAGGGTTGCGTGTGTGTTTCAATATCAACTTTGGCATATTTTTGGTAACATAACGTATTGGACGTTTGTTGCATAAAACCGGTCTCACTAATTAGCAGCAAGAAGAATTTTAGCCACAAAAATCGTCAAGAAGCGACACGAAAATTTATTTACCATTAAAATAATAGATTCAAAGAAAATAAAAAAAAAAATCAATTGTCCAGACAACAATTGAAGGTCTTTCCACCAGTAAGGATCTTTTTTTAATATGAAAATATTAGAATATGATTTTAATTGTCAATTCCACTGTCAAATGACGGCTTATTGTACACTGATTCCAAAAAAATATTGTTTCTAGCCAAAAACAAATAAATAGGGAGATTTTTTTTTACTTCCGGTTTGAAAAATGTCACTTCCAGTATTGTTTGATAGTTTACTTGGGTGACAACCATTAGTCCGACAACCAATATTCCGACAGCCCATTATTCCGACAGCTCATAATTCCCCAATGCATCTGTCTTATGTGTACAATGTATGCACGGTAAATTTTCTCTATAAAGACCGACTCCGCTCTCTATAATATTTGAGGTTGTCCGTTTTGATTCCAATTATTCTTTTCATACGGGATATTTGTTTCAGTATATTGGAGATACACATAATAGATTCAGTATTTTATAAAGCAAATGATATGCTGATTTTTGCCGGATTTGATGAAAATAGTTTGATGAGAATCTGTACAACTAATTCCCTGTATAACGTAAATCGAAATCTTCATATATACATGTACACGTGTGTACATATCACGTGTACATATGTATTTGCGTATGCGGTATGCAAATAGTTGTTACGTTATGATTTCGTTTATTTTTTTTTTACGAAATTCGAAGTCTATCCAAACGGAAATAGTTTTGTTTATCCGGGTTTGTTTTCTCTTAATTCTGTATTAAAAATGCATCTTTAACGATTTCTGATATACGAAAAGGCGCGAAAATAATTACTCTATAAACAAAGTGTTATTACGTATATAGCTGTGATGTCAGAACTTGGTAGATTTTCTTATTTTTATGATTTGCCGTTAATAAACTTATCAATATAAAATATTGATAGACTTAATCTAGAAGGTTTGAAATATTGAAATATTATATGATGCCTATAATTGTGACAAACATTAAGATGAGTTAAAGATATTTTTTTTCTATGGTCATGCAGTCCATGTTTTTCAAGTATAGCATTTCTACAAAAAGAGATTAAATAGTCCATTTGCCAATTCCCGTAATTGACCTTGTAATTAGAGACCTTATTTATAGTTGTCTCCCTTATGATGGACATTTATTAATATTAACAAGTTTTAGTTTTCTAAAAACCTATATATATGGACTACTTCGCCCTACACTAATTTAAGGTTATATATGTGCATTTGGTTGTTGAATTGGTATTTAAAAAAAATTAAATTTCTTGTTGAAAATTAAAACAATTATAAATTTAGACACGACTCTTGAGGTGTGCACTTCTGGAGATGTGCTTATATTGTCGGAAGTTATAAAATACAGATAATGCATTTTTGTAAACATTGTATAGGAACATTGTTTAGCAAAGCAAATCGTGCAAATTGCAGAGTAACAAAGCAATTAAACACGTATTAATAATTGATATTTCAATATTGAATTTATCTATGAAATGTTTGCATAATAAAACGAACATGAATTAATGACTGTTGATCGGATCTGAATTACACATAGCTAATTTTCCGGCATTTGATGTCTTATTCTGGACGAGAAAAGTCTGTAATTCTTAAACTCATTTAAGCCAATAGCTGTTGCTTTATCTCAGTCTTATTCTAATGCAACCAATCAGAATCAATACGTAATAAGTAATTTATTCAAGATGGCGTGTATTTCTGAAAACTGAAACTAATAGCTCCGCAGTGTAGTCTCGATCATCCAGCCGCTTTATTTTTCAAAGTAGATCGTCTGGATGACAAGTGATATAAAAATGGTAATTTATGACATTCGGAATATTATCGGCTTTTTTAGCTTGTTGTTAGAGATAATATCCAAGACGAATAACCAAGAAGTGGTTATTGACTTCGGAAGAAATGACATTACCATGAAATCATTGAAAAGCCGGAGTGTACCGATTGTTGTTGAAAGCAATTTAAATAGTTTTGTGACGACATACAATTCATGGAAAACACCATACAGCATGGTTTACATGGGCATGGACGCGAAGGAAAAAATCAGCACATCCAACTTTGGTAAGATATTATAGCAACACACTGTAACATAAATTGATACAACCTGATACACCGAGTAGTTATATTCTTTCATGCATGTCCGTGCAACAAAAGCGAGTTTATGATTATACAATAAATGTCAATTGTTGTGTTGACTGGGACCACTCGAACAGTCGTTTACGTTATTAATACATTTTGGGGTTGATGTGCAGTATCTTTAACTTTATAAATACTTGATGGAAAACTGCTATGAGGCCGAAATATCACCTTCGTCCGAGATAAGAATGTTGTATCTATCTGAATAAGGGAGATTGCATCTTGATATGTGTAAAAAAGGGTGGAAGGAGAGACACACAATGATGTACAAATTCAAAGAAAAACAAACTAGAAGATGCCATTTTTTACATAGTACACTTAACGGTCAGCTGATTCATACATTCGATGTTCTGCAAAACAAAAGACAATCAGACAATATATTCAGCATCTATGAAAAGAGGTGTCAATGAGGCAGCAACCAGTGAACCCAATGACATAAATTACCAAAAGTAGACATCATCATGATTAAGAATTTATCATGTAGACTAAAACAAAAAGTGAAGATAAAATGACCAAAACCTGAACATTACACAAATAAGGAGATGCCAATGAAACAACTAAACACCAAAGTTCAAATGAATTGGATGTGAGCAATTATAGGCAACTGTATGGCATTCAACAATGAGAAAAATCCATGCATGGTTTGGATAGAGAATAAAAATGGGGAATTCATCAAAGATACACTGGGCAACCCGACCAAAGACCAGTAAACAGCTGCCCAATACCACCAATGGGTCGAATCTTCAACGCAGCAAGATAATTTTGCACCCCGAAGTGGGATTCAGCTTGCCCCAGGACAATAATTTATACTATATATTTCTATAATGTTTTTTTAAACAATTTGTTTTTCATATATACATGTTTGCTATGCTGGTGACCAAAAATTGATATTATTTTAATATTTACTTATTTTTGTAGACAAAACAAACTTTAAGATGATTTATGGACACAGATTTTATGTGTAAAATGTGAAGAATATAAAAAAAAATGTAATATTCAGGATTAAAATTTTGTTTTGCCCTTTGAGCAATTCACTATGCTGTTGAATATACACCCCCAATTTTTTTTCACCCCCCTTATTCCAATTTCCAAAACTGATCTCAATTCAAATTTCTAATGGAGTTTGCAACAATACCTACTCATTTAAATACATCATAAAATATCAAAATGTAAAAAAGTGCTTGTTATCACTGAATGGTAAAGATTGTTTTAATTTATCAGTTGGTAGTAAAAGTGAATATACATGATTGTATATTGTATAAAACAATGATTTAAGTTGATTCAACTACTATTCTGGACAAAGAAGGATAACTGCAATTGAATGTTGTTTGCTATTGCGCAATATTGTGCAATTAGATATTTCTTGCTATTGCGCAATACTATGCAATTGAAAATACTTGCTATTGCGCAATACTGTGCAATTGAAGATTTTTTGCTATTGCGCAATACTGTGCAATTGAAAATTTCTTGCAATTGCACTGCAATTGAAGATTTCTTGCTATTGCTGAATACTGTGCAGTTGAAAATTTCTTGCTATTACACAATACTTAATATAATAATTTTGTATCCTGATTTGGATCAACTTGAAAACTGGTCCCAAAATCAAAAATCTAAGTACATGTTTAGATTCAGCATATCAAAGAAGCCCAAGATTTCAATTTTTGTTAAAATCAAACTTAGTTTAATTTTGGACCCTTTGGACTTTAATGTAGACTAATTTAATAAATGTAATATTCAGGATTAACATTGTATCATAAACATGCTTCAATCTTATAAAAACAAGATTCAAACTGAAAGAGTTTTGTTTTTAATTGCTGAAGCATCAATCAGTATAAATAGGCCACAGTACCAAAAATGTTGGGTACACGTTATTTTGACAGCCGCCACAAAGCGAAATAATACACAGACGCATATTGATTAAATGAAACATTTATTGTTGTCAGATATGTAAGGGAAATTAGATTTGTATTAGCAAATTAAAAATCATATATTAAACAATTAAACAGTTAGTTTTCACGGTTGAATTGTATCTCATTTTCATGTCGGGCCCTTTTATAGTTGACTATATGGTACACATGTAGGGAGTTTTCTTAATACTGAAGGCCATGCAGGGATCACATTTGCGTATATCCATGTCATTTAAACTCTGATTGGTTGTTGCCTCGTTAGCAATCATACCAATTTCCTTATTTTTATATCATAGATTCACAGGTTAAGTTAGTGTTCTTGTGAAGCTGTCCTTTATTGCATGCTAATACATGATGGATATTATAAGAGTTGCAGAAGTAGAATACACGTTTGAGTTATTTTGTTTTTACAAGGTTCATTGCAAAATGGGATAAATCCCATTCCATCTTTTCCATGCGCATGATTCAAACATGCATTCAAAGAGTATTGGGTTTCATTGACTGACTGGTTAAGTTCTGTATTTCTCCATGGAGACGGGCTACACTGGCAAAGTGGTTTTGTGTGAAAATAGGTTCCCAAATATTTTCTTCCCAAAAGGATTAAGCGATTATTGGTGTAACAGCTAAGAAACATTCAGAGTATTCTGTCGTTTGCAGTTTTAAGATCAGTTAATTTTGTAAATGAAAATTGAGTTGGCTCATTGTGTGATCTTACTGCTCTGTCAGTTATAGTATTTGTACGAGATGTTTTTCTTTACATAGACGTAACTTGATGTGTGCTTTTGTAAGGCAAGTGCATCAGATATATAAAAAGGACAGCATAAATTATTACAGGAATTTACAGAAATGAGAATAATAAGACAAGACTAGGAAAAATGGATAAAAAAAAAGTAGAGAGACTAACGGTGATACAATTTCCTGATGGTTTGTTGCGTAACGTCCAGTGATAAATATGTCATACATGTTTAGGACGATGTGATACAATATAAAGAATAGAAAATAGTAGAATTTTATCGTATGAAGATAAGAGAAACCAGATGCTCCACAGGGCGCAGCTTTATACGACCGCAGTGGTTGAACCCTGAACGGTTGGGGCAAGTATGGACACAACATTCAAGCGGGATTCAGCTCTAAATTTGGATTGTGAATAAATAATTGACACAGCATAGGTTTCTGACACAGAATGAATGTGGTCAAATGAACTTAATTTTTTTTTTGCCTTTGAGTAATTCACTATGCTGTTGAATATTAATCCTCTCAAAAAATGTTTGAAGAAATTTTCTTTATTTATGAAATCTGAAATGAGAAAAATTGCCCCCCCCCCCCCCCCAATTTTTTCTTCACACCCCCTTTCCCTTATTCCAAAACTGATCTCAATTCAAATTTCTAATGGAGTTTGCAACAATAACTACTCATTTAAATACATCATAAAATATTAAATGTAAAAAAGTGCTTGTTAACATTGAATGGTAAAGATTATTTTAATTTATCAGTTGGTAGTAAAAGTGAATATACATTGTATATTGTATAAAACAATGATTTAGGTTGATTCAACTACTATTCTGGACAAAGAAGGATAACTCCAATTGAATTTGTTTTGCTATTGCGCAACATTGTGCAATTAGATATTTCTTGCTATTGCGCAATACTGTGCAATTGAAAATACTTGCTAATGCGCAATACTGTGCAATTGAAGATTTCTTGCTATCGCGTAATACTGTGCAATTGAAAATTTCTTGGTATTGCACAATACTGTGCAATTGAAGATTTCTTGCTAATGCTGAGTACTGTGCAATTGAAAATTTCTTTGGACTTTAATGTAGACTAATTTGAAAACGGGACAAAAAATTAAGAATCTACATATTACACAGTTAGATTTGGCATATCAAAGAACTCCAAATATTAAATTTGTGATGAAATCAAACAAAGTTTAATTTTGGACCCCGATTTGGACCAACTTGAAAACTGGGCCAATAATCAAAAATCTAAGTACATTTTTAGATTCAGCATATCAAAGAACCCCAATTATTCAATTTTTGATGAAATCAAACAAAGTTTAATTTTGGACCCTTTGGGACCCTCATTCCTAAACTGTTGGGACCTCAACTCCCAAAATTAATCCCAACCTTCCTTTTGTGTGTTTTAAACCTTGTGTTTAAATATCATTGATTTCTATTTACTTATACTAAAGTTAGTGTGCGAAAACCAAGAATAATGCTTATGTTGGCCCTTTTTGGCCCCTAATTCCTTAACTGTTGGAACCAAAACTCCCAAAATCAATCCCAACCTTCGTTTTGTGGTCATAAACCTTGTGTCAAAATTTCATAGATTTCTATTTGGCTAAATATTCAGTATAGTGTTGCAAAAGAGGGACGAAAGATACCAAAGGGACAGTCAAACTCATAAATCTAAAACAAACTGACAACGCCATGGCTAAAAATAAAAAAGACAAAAAGAAAAACAATAGTACACACGACACAACATAGAAAACTAAAGAATAAACAACACGAACCCCACCAAAAACTAGGGGTGATCTCAGGTGCTCCGGAAGGGTAAGCAGATCCTGCTCCACATGTGGCACCCGTCGTGTTGCTTAAGTGATTACAAATCCGGTAAATAGTCTAATTCGGTAGGTCATATTCATGAAAGGGAAGGGGATTGTAGTTACGACGTAAGGAACATATCCGATATCATTTGTGAAACGGTTATTCCATAACGGTCAACCAACTCGTGATGGCGTCCGTAAAATTTACGAAGGGATGATTTCAACTTCACCATTTGGAACTCTTGGTTTAATAGCTTCCTTGTGAGCAGCAAACCTCTATCAAGAAAATCATGATAGGAAATGCAAGCACGGGAATATCGTATCAATTGGGAGATATATACCCCGTATGCAGGTGCTGCTGGAATGTTGCTACTTAGAAATGGAAAGTTCACAATTGGAAAGCTGAAATCATCTCTTTTGTCGTAAAGTTTTGTTTTCAACCGACCCTCATTGTCAATTTCTAGATGTAAGTCAAGATATGAAGCCGACTTAACTGTATCTGTAGTATCCTTTATCTCTAGTTCGATTGGATAGATGCGTTCCACAAAGTCACCAAATTTTGAATTGTTTAGTGAAAGAACATCATCTTTATAGCGGAAAGTAGAGTTAAAGGATATTGCTAACTTCTTATCTTTCTTCCTAAGAAGTTCCTGCATAAAGTCAGCCTCATAATAATAAAGAAACAAGTCGGCGAGTAGAGGGGCACAGTTTGTTCCCATTGGAATGCCGACAGTCTGTTGAAAAACACGTCCTCCGAACGTAACAAATATGTTGTCAATCAAGAAATCAAGCATCTTGATAATATCAGTTTCAGAGAATTTTTTGTTTGAATCAGAGTGATTCTTTACAAAGTAGGATTTATCCCTCCCTAAGACAAGATACTTGTATCTACGTTGGCCATTCTTTTTTATGAAGCAAAGTAATATCAACTCTTTCAATTTGTCTTTTAGTTTGGAATGTGGAATACTTGTGTACAGGGTAGAAAAGTCAAATGTTTTAATACTGTTACAAGATGAAAGAGAGTTAGATTGTATGTACTCTAAAAGATCTTTTGAATTTTTAAGTATCCACATCTGATTCACGCCACCTCTAGAATAGGCAGTTTCACAATAACTTTGAAGCCCGTCTTTGATTGCTGATAAAATAGATGCTAATAATTTAGAAAGAGGTTTCGTGGAGCACTTGGAAGACCCAGCAATATACCGTTGTTTGTAAGGACACTTATGTAGTTTAGGTATCCAATACAGTGATGGAAGATCCAGTTCTTCATCTTTGGTTGAAATTCCAAAGGAACATAGAACAGACCTATGATTATCCAGGATTTCCTCTTTGGTAAGTGTCGTGAGGGTATATGTTGAGTTACCAAGTGAATTGTCAATACCTAAGTGTGTGACAAAATGTATGATTTTAAAAGTAGCTGTTTAAATCATAATAACATGATTTTCTGAAAGGAAAATGATTCTAGTTTAGGGTTTTACATGTAAAAAGATAGTTATTTAGTCAGAAAACATTAAATTAGACCTAAATAGCATGTTGGTCGAAGGTTATGTTGGACGTAACAGGACATTGAAAAATGAATATTTCCCCTTTTTATGAAGGCTTAGTTAATAAATATATAAATTTTTCTCTGACAGTTCATAAGATCTTCAATTAAAGTATATACTTTTGTTATTTTTTTTAAAAACAAACTAATAATTTTGAAAAATCTTAAAATATGTCGGACAAACATGGACATTTTTGGATGAGAATTTGTTCCATTTGCATCATCCAAAGTCAAGAACAAAATCAAAACTATGCTGTTTAAACTAATATCTACGCCTGGTGTTCTTCACCAAGAGGTAAAATGGTTCATTGTTAAATAAATGGATAAAATAAAACCATAAAAATCTGTTGGACGAACAGAGTAAAGATTCATTTGTTGTAGGACAAGAATAGGACAGAATATATTCCCTGTTGGACAAAGATAGGACGGAATTCATTATTTTACTGATCCAAATGGCAGTTTAAAAATGGGCATCTCTTCAGAAGAGACGAGGAAGGGTCTGATAACTGTTTTTAAATTTATGTGGACTAGTTAGTTGTAAATAAGTTTCTTTTTAATTATAATCATGTTTGTTAAAGTTTTTTGTTTCCTTTTTTTGCATGTGCTTATCTAGATCCTTAACTGAGGTTGTATACCAAATGTCAAGTGGCTATGATCAGTAGTTCATTAGAAATATGTTTAATACGACAATATTTGTTTCTGACAAATGGACATTTCTACAACATCAGACCCCCTTCTTTAAAGCTGAGGTATTATAACAAAATCTTGATTGTTCCTTGGTATTTTCTTTCTTTTTTTTTTTGCATTAAAAGAAATACTGAAAAGTGTATAGGTAAATTTTGTGACGCTAACGCAGGACGACGGATAGTGCCAAAGTGATCCCTAAATGTCGCTTCTGTGTGAACAGGAAACATTAAAACACTGTACAATAACTTCCTAAAATGTTATTTATTAAAAGTCGCCTTTGTCTTCCTTGGTCCATTGGAAAATCTGCAAGAACAAGAACATTTAAATTAAAAGAATCAAAATGACAAAATTCATTGCACACAATTTCTTTAATGAAAAACAACTATTATATAAATAAATTCTCTAAACCCTCATTTATAAACCTTATACTTTTAGCTATCAAAACCAGAATACACATGTGGAGATAATTTCTTAAGAAATTTTAGTTTCTGGTCATTTTATAAGTTCAGTTCACATTTTTTTTAAAGCACAAAAACAATGTACACCAGAAGACAAACGGGTTGTGCTTCGAATTTATTAATGATAAGAACTGCATATGAAAAGAAATTTCCAACTGCCTACTCTGTTCAGTTTTTGGCTAAGTGTACTGTTATCATGGTTATGAAACCCTACACACATTTTGGTTTATATAGACTAAGGTCTGAGAATAAAGATAACAAAAGCACAAAGGTTCAACTTTTCAAGCATTTGTCAAAAGTCAATCCTTATTTCCTCTGTAACTGTATCGTATGCCCTTTAGCAAATAAATCACTATATAGATTTTAATCTATTTATTTTACTTAACTTACCACGAAAGATGTAACCCATACTTCGACCAAGCATCTGAATGTCAGGAGCAGGCAAGTCCTGCACAATGTCCTGAGTAGAACAGGTAAAGGGAGTTTCATTAGACAACCAAATATTGCCTTTCTTTTTCTTAAAGTATAGTATCCATGGCCAATCAGTAACCTGTAAATATATATAAATATGTATCAGTGTGAGAGCAAGTTATCATCTGGCGACTGTTTCACAAAGCACTTGTAAGTCTTGCATACATAAATCCATAAGAAATGTTTGCAAGTCTCATGATTGCTATGTGAAACAGTTACCAGGTAATCTGCATATTAAGAAATGACCCAAATAACCCCCCCCCCCCCCCAAAAAAAAAAAAAAAACCCAGCCTAACAACTAACTAAACAGATATTCATTGGTAAATAAGTTGTTGGTTATCTGTTAAGATATTTTTTAGAAATTTGCTAATGGATAACTGTCCAAATTAAGAAACAAATAACTATTGGATAACTAACGAACAACTAGTGGATAACTAATGGATAACTGTCCAAATTAAGAAACAAATAAATATTGGATAACTAACGAACAACTAGTGGATAACTAATGAATAACTGCAAATAAATATAACTGCTAAAACAACTAATGAACAGCAAAAACATGTGTTGACATTTCAAACTTTGAACTTTACTTACAA
Organism: Mytilus galloprovincialis; assembly: GCF_965363235.1. Taxonomy (NCBI): domain Eukaryota; kingdom Metazoa; phylum Mollusca; class Bivalvia; order Mytilida; family Mytilidae; genus Mytilus; species Mytilus galloprovincialis. The sequence goes on along the minus strand of NC_134844.1, from coordinate 50,058,506 downwards.
CAACTGGGAATAAATCATTGCCATGAGACACACAGAGGTACGTCCCGGTAGGATAGGTGTTGGAGAATACAAGTTATTTTACAGTTGAACATAAAAGTTTAATAACTTTTAACTAAACCTAATAACTTTAAAAATATTTGACCAAATGCACCAAAATTTGGAAATGTACATCTTCATTATCATGATTATATGACAATAAACAATTATGTTCAATGTTGTGTGTTGTATACTTTCTGAGTAATAAAGAAATGTACAAAGACAAAGATAAAGTGAAATTTTAATGTGGATTTGAAAACTTAGTTTAATTTGTTGTTGTTTCCATAATATAAAAAAGAAGATGTGGTATGATTGCCAATGAGACAACTGTCAACAAGAGACCAAAATGACACATACATTAACAACTATAGGTCACTGTACGGCCTTCAACAATGAGCAAAGCCTATACTGCATAGTCAGCTATAAAAGGCCCCGATAAGACAATGTAAAACAATTCAAACGAGAAAACTAACGGCCTTATTTATATAAACAAAAAATGAAGTATATTAAAGGACACTGAAAACAAAAGCATGATAAAAGTACATCAGTACTATTTATTACCTGGCAATCTGTCTATCAATGCCTCCATCAGATACTGACTTGACCTCTGAGTGGACTTCTGTCAATGGATCAGGCTGCATCAAATCGACCTCTGGGTTGATTTCTGTCATTGGATCAGGCTGCATCAAATCGACCTCTGTGTGGACTTGTCATTGGATCAGGCTGCATCAAATCGACCTCTGGGTGGACGTCTGTCATTGGATCAGGCTGCACCAAATCGACCTCTGGGTGGACATCTGTCATTGGCTCAAGTTGCATCAAATCAACCTCTGGGTGGACTTTTGTCATTGGATCAGGCTGCATCAAATGGACCTCCGGTGGACTTATCTCATTGGATCAGGCTGCATCAAATCAACCTCTGGGTGGACTTCTGTCATTGGATCAGGCTGCATTAAATCGACCTCTGGGTGGACATCTGTCATTGGATCCGGCTGCACCAAATCCGCCTCTGGGTGGACTTCTGTCATTGGATAAGGCTGCATCAAATCAACCTCTGGGTGGACTTCTGTCAATGGATCAGGCTGCATCAAATCGACCTCTGGGTGGACATCTGTCATTGGATCAGGCTGCATCAAATCGACCTCTGGGTGGACTTCTGTCAATGGATCAGGCTGCATCAAATCAACCTCTGGGTGGACTTCTGTCAATGGATCAGGCTGCATCAAATCGGCCTCTGGGGTGACTTCTGTCAATGGACAAGGCTGCATCAAATCAACCTCTGGGTGGACTTCTGTCAATGGATCAGGCTGCATCAAATCGGCCTCTGGGTGGACATCTGTCATTGGATCAGGCTGCATCAAATCAACCTCTGGGTGGACTTCTGTCAATGTATCAGGCTGCATCAAATCAGCCTCTGGGTGGACTTCTGTCAATGGATCAGGCTGCATCAAATCGGCCTCTGGGTGGACTTCTGTCAATGGATCAGGCTGCATCAAATCAATATCAATTGGGTTTACTAGAATCTCTAATGAATACAATGAAAAGGAATCCAAGTCAATGCTAGTACTTGAGTCATGACTATTTTCCACTAATGAATTGTGGGGTTCCAGTGCTCATCTCTCATTTCCTTTGTTCTTGTACTTGTACACATTAGATAAACAATATCACTGGATTTGGTCATCCTTGGGCAAACCTCTCTGTTAAGATGACTTCTGACAACTGGGTTTCCTTTTTGTGGATAAATTTCAAATAAGCTGCACTTCAATATGCTTGACAAAGTAAATATCAGCCATACATTACCATATGCTCCAAGTTTCGCAAAATTAAATGTATCTTCTCGTAGTATTCTTCTTGCTACAGCTGGTGTTATTCTATTACCTGCAATATAACTGTCAGAGTACATAACCAAATTGCTAACAATGTGCTTGTCTTCCCCAGTAGTTCCCCTATTCAAATAATATTCATCTAGATAGACATCTTCATGGGTAACAATTTCTATAACCATCCGAGTACGGACCTCTAAATGACTCTCCTCATTTCCATTTGCTTGAACACTACCTGCACGGGGAAGGCAGTTTCCATCTCCTTTCACACAGACTGGATAATTTACTATATGTTTTTTGGGTTCGTCTTGTGGCCAAATGTCTAGAGAAATTTTGTCAACAGTTTTGGCTGAGCTAATGACACTATGACAGGAGGATCCAAGAAATGGAATTTCGTCAATTAAATCAGTATGTCTCGTACATATCAACTGAAGCTCCTCAAATCTTGATTGCATTTTGGAAGTCATCATAGATATATTGAAAAACAGTTTAACGCATGTCATTGTCAACAGAAATTCCAACGATGGGCTCTATGTTCCTGGCAGGTTCCTGATGTGTATTTATTATCTGCCATTCCTCATGTGTTTCTTCAATCTGAGGCTCCTTGTGTGTTTCTACGATCTGACTTTCGTCAAGTGATTTTACGATCTGAGGTTCCTCGTGTGTTTCTATGATCTTGGTGTCATGTGTTTCTTTAATTTGACATTCCTCGTGCGTTTCTACAGTCTCATGGTTCAAAGCAGTTTCCATGTGTGTTAATGTTACTTTTCTTTACCCACCTTTTGTTTCTTCGATTTTGATTTCTGGTTCAATTTTCTAAGGTCATTTGTTAAGGTCTGTTCTACCCATTCATCTACATAGGTATTGTTTATTCATGTTCCTTGCTCCATGTCTAGACATACAACACATGTACATGAAACTATTCTTGTCTTGATCAATCCTTGGGCAACTGCCTTTACACAGTGAAACTGTCTTGTTCCAGGAACAGTTACAGCTTCGTTCCTTAGTGGCCTTGATCGTGCTACATCTTTCTTGTCAATCAACAAAAATGTTCTCTTAAATGTGTCTCCATCTTTCGTCAAATCTGAGGTTACAAAGGAGAAAATGTCTTCTGCACAAGAAAGAACATTTCCTGCTATTATCCCTCTTGTTATCGCAGATTTCACAACTCTACTTCAGCCATCACCTGGTCCTTTACCATGGCCAGACCCAAAAAAATGCCTCTCAACTTTAATCCCATCTAATTCTTCAGCGTATGAACTTATATCAAAGAACGGCACTTTGAACTTGTATTGACTGGAACATCCATCTGTTAATTGGATACATTGCTTAAGTGACAAGTTTTTGTTCGCAAGAAATTCACAGTTTTTAAAACAATGATCTACAAAATTTGCATCGTGAGTGAGGTCATCTGATATGTATACAACTTCGTGTGTAACTGTTTTCCCTAAAGCATCACTGTAGTACCACACAATTGGATGTATTGTTATTTGATCATAACACCAATGAGCACTCTGGCATTCATCTTGATATCCAGTGCTAAAATTTTCTGAAAGTCCATTATGCATACCATAACATTTTCTGGTATTTTTTCTTTCAAATTAGAAAATTGTCTGTATTGCCAGTTGGCTAGGAATAAGTGCATAGAAAATTCCGTCTTCTGTCAAATTTTGAAGTAGATTTTTAACATATGTGGACTTTGAAGCCAACACTTTTCTTGTTGAAACTTTAGGCTCTGTTATCTTTTTCGTCTCCCATTGATACCAATTGACTGTTTCATCTGTGTTTGCTATTACACCAAGCTCATGAAAATGATTGTCTAGTTGTTTAAACCACAAGTTTGGCACTTTCTCTGTATACACTGTAATTTCGGATCTTCACCTTTAGAAACTTCGCACATTGTAAACTTATTAGCTTCATATTTGTTAGCAACTGTTTTAATTGACTGTGTGCTGGGAATCTTGTTTGCAATAACTTTGTTGTTTGAGGCTTTTAACTTTAGCTTCACGTTTATACATCTTTCGCAAAGACAACTTCTGAATTTACCTTTCTTCAGGGGAACAACATGTTTGGGTGTTGAGGCCCAAAATTTGTTTCAGAAACCTTGACATTTTAATTTTATTTTTTAAAGGTTTGATATGCGGTTTTTTTACACACATTTAAGAAATGTTTTGGTTTCAAATCTTTTCCAACTTTTCTCTTTTCAGGATTATTGACTGATATGTATGGTTTAACAAAGAAATCCCTGACCTTTTGTGTTGACTCTATTGACAAGGCATCTTTTCTTTTCTTTCTTTCAGAGTCTGAATTACTCTCACGTGACCATTTCAGCATGGTACAATATCTTATACCTAATTCTTTTGACATTGTTTTTATTTTCTTATTTTTTCGGAGAGATCTACACAGTCCAGATACTATCAATTTTCTTTTTTTTCTTTATACTTTCTAGTATTTGATGATTTTTGGATATCTAGATTTTGTTTCAAAGACACCATGCTTTCTTCTAAAAAATCCAGTCTAGCTTTCTTTGAAGGTGTTAAATGTTTTTCTGAAAACAATTTCCTCTTTCTAGGTGTTGCGTTTAAGATACATGTTTGAATTAAGGATACAAACTTTTTTGGTTCTGAAGGCATTTTTTTCTTTAGTCTACTGAAGGCCTGTCGCTTTGCTGCATGTGTATAATCATCATCAACAAAAGCATCATTAATTTCGCTTCCTTCCTTTGGTTCCATTTTCTTCTGTTTTTTAGCTTTTGAAGTTCTGTCTCTTTCTCTGATTCTTCTTTTCTTTTGAGGCCCCAATTTTGCCCTGAAATAAGAAAGGTTATAATGACTAACTATGATTAAAATGATATGGGATAAATGTCAGAGAGACTAATATAAAGCCAATATTGCCCATATATTGCTATTCTTTTTTTACCCCATTAAATCCCCGTGGCGGATCCAGAATTTTTCATAAGTGGGGGCCCACTGATTGCCTAAGAGGGGGCCGGCTCCGGTCATGCTTCAGTGAATCCATATATAATCAACCAATTTTTTTCCCAAAAAGGGAGGGCCAGGGTCCCTGCCTCCCCCATAATCCGCCTCTGAATCCTTCGTACCTGTAATTCCTCTTAGCATTTCTCCACTTTCCACGTTGTTTTTGTTTCTGGCTTCTAGTCAAAATGCATGTTAACTGTAGGTTTTCTTTCTCTGTCTCTTTACTTTTTTGTTTCTCTCTATATCTTCTCATTCTTTCTCGAGCAGTACTCCTATCTCTTCAACACAAATTATGTGTCTAGAGTTAACTGGTTGTAAATTATCAGATCTGCTTTGTACATAATATATATATATATATATATATATATATATATATATATATATATATATATATATATATAGAGAGAGAGAGGGAATTTAAGTTACATTTAAAGTAAGAATATGGATTACATACATGTGCTGTACAGACAACATGGATTAAACAATTGAAGTGCTTTTCTGGATTAACATTCATCAGACAGGCTAGATTTAAGCCAAGTAAGTGGAAAACAAGTAAATTTCAATCAAAATTGCAAGCTTAAAATAAAATCTACAGTAGCGTTTCAAGACCATAACCCAATGATTATTTTCTATGTGTATGAATTTTGTAGGGTCTTAGGTTGTGACGTCACTTAACATGCTTGAGATATTCCATGTTTCATTATATAACTTGCTTTCTACACATTCTAACTTTTACGTATGCGTATAGATCTAAAAGTATGCCAATATGATTTTTTTTTTAATTTTATACACTTATCTGTATTTTACTCACTTGCATTGTTAGCCAATATATAATAAATTTTTAAATCTTATAAATTTATTTTATTACTTTCTTTTACCTTTCAACCTGTGCAGGTGTTCTTCTTTTCCGTTCCTCCCTTTTCCTCTTGGCCTCAATTTGTCAGTAGGTTGGATCATTTTTTCTTTGGTCCCTCCATCTTTTGCAGTTCTTTTTTGGCCCCTAATTCCTTAACTGTTGAGACCTCAACTCCCAAAATCAATCCCAACCTTCCTTTTGTGGTCATAAACCTTGTTTTTAAATTTCATTGATTTCTATTTACTTATACTAAAGTTATTGTGCGAAAACCAAGAATAATGCTTATTTGGGCCCTTTTTGGACCCTAATTCCTAAACTGTTGGGACCAAAACTCCCAAAATCAATCCAAGCCTTCCTTTTGTAATCATAAACCTTGTGTTAAATTTCATAGATTTCTATTTACTTATACTAAAGTTATAGTGCGAAAACCAAATGTCTTCGGACGACGACGACGACGCAGACGACAACGCCAACGCCAACGTGATACCAATATACGACCAAACAATTTTCAATTTTTGCGGTCGTATAAAAAGTGGACAGGTGTCCAATAGTATAAAAATTAATTTATCTTGGGTTGCTTTTTTATCGTCCTGTGGTAAATAATGATAATGTTCAGGACGAAAAGAAATTAAAAATAATTATGAAAAGGAGGTCCTAATGTATAGCCCGTTCGGGATAAAGGTTGAAGAAATTATGACTCACTAAATAAATAGGTTATATTGTATTTAGGTAGAATATAGATACGTACAACAGTCCACCTACGGACCTCTTTTTAAGCGCGCAGAGAGCGTTGTATCGTCTATACACGAACATTGGCGGATCAACTTGTTATTAGGGAGGGCACTACACCCACTCATGCTACAGTGTTTCCCTATATAATCAACCACATTTTTCCTACGAATAAAAGGGGGGTTGGATCCCCTTATGACGAGTGCTATAATATTTAGACAGGGTCATAACTAGGCCTCAGAATCAAACGAGGCAGGCGTGTAGGTGCCACAGTCTGCGGTAATCAGGTAATGGGGGAACCAGGGATGACACCACCGGCCGAAAATTGTAATATTACGGGTCGAATAATTTTACACCCGTTTTTGTAACGAAAAAGTACATATGCTAGCTTTCAAAGCAGGCAGACAAATACTAGTACTTGCCTAGAATCTTGTTCCATCAAACATGCATCCATTTACAGAAGAGTTTTATGTTTGAATGTAGAAAAAACGGGAGACCGGACAAGTGTGTGTGGCCAACGCTTCATTAAAAAATAACACAAATTTTCAATAACACTTCATAAATGAAGCCCTAAGAGTGGATCCTAGTTATTGTATGTGAATGCTAGTTCGATCTTTCTTTACCAATTCGTGTTTGTCTTTTTTTTTTTAAGTACATTAACAAAATTCAGGGGGGAAAAATCACCGTTAATTACATTTTTTTTGTCTTTTTTTTTTTTTTTTTAGAAATTTAAACTAGAAAAGTAGTTTATGGTCAAGCTCGGATAAAAACCATGACAAAAAACGAGTGAAACTTATATAAAGTACTTTTAATCAACGAAAAAAATATCCGAAATCTGAATATAAAGTACGGCCAATTAAAGCTTAATTTTGACTTTAGATCTAAGTCTCAGACAAGAACTCTGAGAACAAGAATACGTGTGAAATGTTTTTTAACCAGTTTTATTAAATTTATTTGACTTCACATTTGTATTAAAATCAAAAAGTTGGCCAGCATAGGATGAGCTACAAGAATGCCATATACATAGATATAGGAAGATGTGGTATGAGTGCCAATTAGACAACTCTCCATCCAAATAACAATTTAAAAAAGTACATTTACTACTACACTGTTTACTGTTGTTTTTTTTAATTATTTTAGGGATAACGGAAGTGCTATTTATAGATATGCTCTATATTTAATTATTTGTTACGCCCCCTATAAATATTTGACCAGTCCGGTTAATCACCCCAGACGCTATATTTAAATATATGCGTCTGCTACGCACCGTGATGCGAAGCAACAATGGAGAGCTAGCAGAAAGAGCAAATTTACCTGTGCGGAATGTGAGTAATCTTTAAGGTTTTAAAATCTTTTAATTACATTAATTTGTTGTTTAGCTGAATACTTACACCATCAGAAATTATTTTTCATGCAAAATTTGTTAAACCGCGGATACATCATTTTCAATTCATCATATTTTGCATTGGCAAAAGCTAATATTGTCCGGTATAGAACCAGTCTGAGGTTGACAAAAGGAAGTAATTTGTTTTAAAATAGTGTGTTTTGGTTAAATATACTTGTACGACTTTGACCCCCGCAGAGCTATAGAAAAACAGTACATTAACGGGTGTTACACGGACTCTTTGGACTAATTCGCCTCGGACCTTGACCTGACTACTCGTGCAGAAAAACTATCCGGCAACGGTTGTTACCGGCCTGTTTCTTTGTTACCTAAGTCCTTTGTATTTTATCTAATACATATTGGAATCACATATTAAAAGTTTCAAACAATGAACACTGACAAAGGCAAACTTGACACTTATTTCATTTAATAAACGGCCTAGCCACAATCAGATGTGCATTTTGTGTTTCACATGAAGTCAAAAATGAGTATCACCTCAGGGAAAACCTCTTTTGATATTTTGGTTCAAAAATGGTTTAAATTATGAAAAATTGCCATCGTTAGGCTAACACTGGAAGCATTTATATAATTACATGCAGTTTTTGAAAGAAATATTTAATATTTTATTAAATAAATTGTGTTTAAAAACTGTAAAATTTTCTTTAATGGTTGCCTTCAAGACATGGTCACCAGTGACAGATTTTTGGTCAATGACAAAGACAACAAAATATGTTTAGAACTATTGAATATCAAACATTTTAATTGAAAAAAAAATAACAAGAACATGTTTGACTCACAGTTATTTCAAACAACAGTAGCTTTCTTTGATCATTAATCTTATTTGATAAAACTGTATCTAAAATTATCTATAAATAACAACATTTTTGGTGTATAGAACATTAAAATAACTTGATGCATATTCGTACAATAAACAATCAAACTTAGCAATACAATTTATATGTTTTGTGTACGGACAAGACATGGTATTCATATTTAATGAAATGCATTATTAAAACCTAATTTTGATAAAGCTGAAAGTGTTCTCTTGAAAAAAAAACCATACATTTTATCAGGTTTATCTATCAAATGATGCTTAACTTCCAGGAAAATGGAAACAGATACATTTTGATAATGTCTACGGACAAGACATTTTATTGATATTCAATTAAATGCTTTCAAAGATGATTGTTAAAGTTAAGATTAAAAGTTACTAATTAAATTTTAAGCTGTGTTTTTTAAATTTTGGAAAATATAAAAATGTACCCATAATTCTTTACATATCTCAATAATTTACTGATTAAACCAAACTGAAGACACATTATTTTAACTGAAATCCATATATCTGACTGCTTAAAACAATCAAACTATTATTAAATCTCAATTTTGACATAGTTGAATGTGTTCTCTTAAAAAAATAACATACATTTTACCTATCAAATTAGGCTGAAATCAAGGAAATTGAATACAAATATATTGTGGTAATGTCTACGGACAAGACAATTTCAGTTAAAAAAAAATCTGTTAGAATTAATTGTGACTACATTCATGTTGAAAATACTGAGTTTTAATTTGAATACTTTAGATAACTTTCATCACCTATAAATAAGATTTAAGGTCAATAGCAGACAAATAATTGAATGTAATACTTGCTAAGTGTCTTGTCCGTAGACACTTCCTCGTCTGCTTTTAATACTGAAATGCAAAAGATAAAGTTAGAGAGAGAGACATACTTTTTCTTCATTTGATTTAGTTAATCTTTTAAGGTATGCATCAACTGGAATAAACAATATTGAAGTAAAATAAGGTATGCTTTTTATGACTTATAATCTGACACTTTTTAAAATCCACTCCTGTAAAGTAATTTTACAAAAATTGAGAACACTTAAATTACCATTTATTTATTAAAAATAAGATATTTCTAAGTTTAAACAACACATAGGACTAATTAAGACCCATAAAGCCAAGCAATATTGATAAAAAGACATGTCTACGGACAAGACATGTGTCTACGGACAAGACATTCTGACATATTTTTGAATTTTTTCCTCTATTAATAGATGGTAGAAAAAAATGTTAGTAGTGTTTTCATATCTACAAAAGAACAGGAACTTAGCAATGCAACATTAATGTAATTATGCTTCCAGTTTACTAGGAAATGCATGTCTACGGACAAGACATTTTTTCACTTTATTTGTATATCCAACATTGATGGCATATATCTCCAGCTAGGGTACTGCAATTTTGATAAATGAGGTAGTTTTTGATAATGTATATACTAGAAGGGAAAACAAAACACATATTAACATAAATTTGATTTATTTTTCTCTTTTATCACTACACTGAACAAGCTAAAAACAAAAGTACAAAATTTCATAACAAACGCATAGTATTCAACTTTTTATCATAACTTTGTAACCACTGAAGATTTTTAGTTGCAACAACCAGTAAAAGAAAGAAGAATAAATTGTCTATAACAGTGAACCAATAATGTAATTCAAATTAAGTTCACTTATTAACTATCAATTGATAAAAACAGGTAAATTTTAAATGAAACAACATAACGTGTAATTTTGCCCATTTTCAGCGTGTATTTTAGTGTTTTTTTTTTTCAAAACGGTAACACCTATACATGATATTTGATATTCATTGTGAAACCCTACATTCTCTTCTTCAGTTCAAAGATGTATTACTTATGTCAAATTTATCTTCTTGTCTTTACAAGCCTATAACAAAGACCCAATATGAAATGCACATCTGATCTTGGCTATGCCGACAGGAAATGAAATAACAATAAACAACAATTAGTTTCATTATTGTCAGCCTTTCTATATGTTCTAGCTGTTCTTTTGCTCATTCTTTGTGTGTAGTAGACTATCAAAAGATACCTCGGCCCTAAAAATTGAAACAATGGCCGTCTTTTCCCTCAGAGCTCTTCAGCTCTTTGATTTCAGATTCACAACTCAACAATTTCATGTTTACCGAAATATTTGGGCGGGGTATCATCAGTAGCTCTCACTTTCACTGATTGTTCATGATTTATATGCTCTTTATAGACCCTGTAATTTGAAAAAAAATAGAAAATGAAATATTCTTTTCTGTTCTATTCTATATGCAGATTTCGAATTGAGTATATACTTAGAAAGTATTCGAACTACCTTAGTCCTATGTTATGATATATACGTAGTTATTTCTTAAAATATGTTATAACATAAACGAAATATTATAAAACAGACAGTCACATTTTATTTTACCCTGATACGCTGATACTTGATAAGTGTTGGACTTATGGGTAGTTGGATTATTGGGCTGTCAGAGCAATGGTTTGTCGGACTATTGGGTTGTCGGACTAATGGGTTGTCGGACCAATGATCTGTCGGACTAATGGGCTGTCGGAATAATGTCGTGTAACCGTTTACTTGACACTGATTCCGAAAATATATGGTTTTATATACTTTGACATTAAATAAGTGAAAAAAATAGCTACTTAAGAAAAGGTAATTTCCGGTTTTTTTTCAAGGTCAATTGGCTTGCAACCTATTTAAAGCAAAAAGTCCCATGACTCTATTATGTATACACATGAGTTAAAAGCAAAGTTCAAAATATAGAACGTCAAATAAAATTTTGACCTTGACCCTTATTACGTAACAAGGACATGAAACAAGAGCCTCAAATACAAAGACCCTATGTCTTAATTATATATGATAAATAAGATATATAATATCACCATACGTGTAATGTTGAATATAAAAGGGGAGAAAACTCCCATTAAATGTCTCCGTATCATTTCAACTCAAATGTACGTTTTGCGACATGTCCCAACTAACAATTCTGTAAAATATTGTGTTGATATCTTATAAAATTTCTTAAAGTTAGTGATAACAATAATAATCAAAATTTTGAACATGACCTGACCTTTTAACATTGACCATGTTGATCTTATTTTCATTTTTATGGACCAAGGACCTCAAATCAAATGACCCTAGGCCTCTATCACTAAGTCTTGTGGTTTTACAGTTACAAATACATTTCACTTATATCAAATACAAAAGAGGAAATAACTCTCATATGGAATCTTTCTACGGCTTCGGTCAAAATTAAAGGAAACATCCTGAGGATATAGCGAGCAAATTGGATAAATAAATTTATCAGTTTCTTATACATTTGCGAAGTTTTAGAAATAGCAAGAAAAACAGTGTTAGGAGAGATAACTCGTACATGTAGAAGTGAATTTGATAGTTTCAATATTTCTAGATTCAAATGAACGCTTGGATGATCATGGGACATGGGTTTTTTGTTTTTCTTATTAGAAAATTTTTACAACCGAAAAATCATCGAAACCATTTTCTTTAAGACAAAAATTAGGACAGGTAGGGTTACTTGAACCACACAGTCATATATTTTGATTTGACCTTATAACCTGGGAACAGTATAGGTGTAATACCACCAAATCATGGTACGTCACATCCGAAAGTAGGTCGAAAAAGAAATATTCCCTTGAATTTGACAGTTGTAGGTAAATAATCCTACATTTTATTGCAGTAAAACATTTCTGTGTGACGGTGTCATAAACATATGTCTTGGGTTTTTCAAAACACCATTATTTTTTATTTGGGATTTCTTTAGAATATTTTGTAATCATGAGGTTACATGGTGACTTAACCTTGTACACAGATAAATTAAGGGAGAAATTTGATTGGTTAACTTCCAATGATGGTTATTTTCTTAGTTACAATGAAATGTTATGTGAATTGTTTTCTATAGTACTGGACAGGATAAAACTTTACTCATGGCAAGTATTTCTTTATTTGATAAATTATTACAAGATATATGTTTTTGAAAAGTGCAAATTTATATATTATATGCACCTATATGTTCCTGTTTATATAACCCAAAAACTTACCCACATTGCCGCCAGTTGTCTCTTTGAATACTTGTAGATAAAGAATGATCGACAGAATGACTTGTATAGATGTTCTCATTCTAGCAACCTGTTTAATAAAAAAACACACTTTCTATTAGGCCATGGAAAAATAATTCATGGTTTCCCCTAATCCGACCGGGTCATTGTTTTATCGCCGGGTCATTTTTTTTTTTTTTTTTTTTTTTTATTGCACTGACAACAAAAAGTGTTGGAAATATGAAAGATTAAAGTTCCGCTGTAGAAACAAAACATATAGATATAAAATTATGCATGGTTACAAAATTAAAAAAAAGCCTGCCTGCCTGCCGGGTCTTTAAAATTTTCCCATGTTAGGGGAAACCAACATTTAATTTTCCATGGCCTTAAACCTGTTCCGTAATAAAACAGGGATAAAAGGTATACTAAATTAAGTAACGTCTAACTCATTGGTGTCTTTAAAGAGTTATCTGCCTTAATTCCAGTCTCCTCTATTCAGTAAAGGGTGCTATAAACAGTTTTGTATAAAAAATAAACAGCTGCGCCATGAGCGCATGATACCCCCGACGTCTTGTGTGGAAGTTTTATGCAATAATCATAAATAGTTTCTGAGAAAGTTTTAAGCAATAACCATATATTGTTTTTGAGACACGGCGGGACATTTTTTTACAAAAAACTAAATATATCACTAAAATAAAATTTTGAATCAAAAGCAAAAAGTATACAGATCTTTAGATTAATATAACAAAGAAGTGTGTAAAGTTATAAGCAATAATCATAAATTATTTTTGAGATACGGCGCGACATGTACATATAAAAAAACCCTCCCCTGTTTAACAAAATACTCAATAACTCCAAAATAAAGTTTTGAATCATCGCCAAAAAGTATACAGATCTTAAGATTAATATAAAAAAGAAGTTTGTAAAGTTTTAAGCAATAATCATAAATTGTTTTTGAGATACGGCACAACATGTAAAAAAAACCTCCCCCTTTTTTACAAAATACTCAATAACTCAAAAATGAAATTTTGAATCATCACCAAAAAGTATACAGATCTTCAGATTAATATAACAAAGACATGTGTAAAGTTTTAAGCAACAATCATAAATCGTTTTTGAGATATGGTGCGACATGTAAAAAACCCCTCCCCCTTTTTTACCAAATACTCAATAACTCAAAAATGAAATTTTGAATCATCACCAAAAAGTATACAGATATTAAGATTAATATAACTAAGAAGTGCTTAAAGTTTTAAGCCATAATCAAGAATCGTTTTTGAGATACGGTGCGACATGTTAAAAAACACACCCCTGTTTTAGTTACAAAGTGCCGTAACTCAAAAAGTTTTAATCTTATTTTCATCAAAAAGTATACAGATCATTTGACCATCATAAGAAACAACTATCTTAAGTTTCATGAAATTTGGATAAGTCGTTTTCAAGTTACGGTGCGACATGTTTACGCCGGACAGACAGACGGACAGACGGACGGACAGACAGACGGACACCGGACATTTGTATACCATAATACGTCCCGTCAACATTTTGACGGGCGTATAAAAATCGTTTTTGAGATACAGTGCGACATGTGAAAAAAACATCCCCCTGTTTTAGTTACAAAGTGCCGTTACTCAAAAAGTTTTAATTTTATTTTCACCAAAAAGTATACAGATCATTTGATCATCATAAGAAACAACTATATTAAGTTTCATGAAATTTGGATAAGTCGTTCTCAAGTTACGGTGCGACATGTTTACGCCGGACAGACGGACGGACGCAGGACATTTGTATACCATTTTGACGGGCGTATAAAAAACTAGGGGTTATCCCCCGACTAAAAATAACCATGGAAGAAAACCCCTGTTTATTTACTCAATTGGTTAAAAAGTATCACGTTTTTTGTATTTGATTGTAAAAATCAGTTAGCTTTCAATTAAAACAGATTGAATGATTGAAATAATTTTAAAAATTATATTAAATATACATGTTTTGAGGGGAGATAGTCCGAGATTACTCTGACGTCCAACGGCTGTTTTGCCAGACAAGCTGGGGCCGTGGGACGTCAGAGCTCGTCCCATATCAAAAAGTGGATATTTGCCCACCCAAAATAGATGCGCTGCTTCGTCGCTTCTGATGCCGACTGACGGCCTTGGAATTATATAAATCGGGCATCAATCTGTTCATTTTTCATTTATCTTTTCATTTATGTAAGTTTCACCTACCTACCAACTTTTATTTTTCCATATTTTAACAGTTTTCACAGAGACCCATCGATTTCTGCATTTTGACTTTTACTTTCAAATGGACGTCAAGTTACGAGAGAGGAGGCTTGTATAGGGTATATTGGGATACGGGATATTTGCCATTTTAATTTTAGGGATATGGGATATTTGTCCTAAAAGTAAATGGGATATGGGATATTGATGCATTTATAAGGATATTGAATTTTTAACATGAAAAAAAAAATAAGTGGAATTAAAAGTTAAATACAGAAATATTTACATCTCACTTGATAAAATTGCCCAAAAAAGTTTAATATAAAAGGTCATTTTAGTGCTTTGTTGATTTTAATGGAGTTTATGGTCGTTTTATTTAAAAGTCATCCAAACTCAAGCGAAAAGTATTGATCTATTTTCGATATTTATATGCTCATATGTACTGATAATTTTAAAAGTATTTGTTTTGCTTTCCATACTTCGTTCCTTATTGTTAATTTTCCTTTTTTGGATGGTGGTGTGCCTTAAGCACTATCTTACGGTATTTGTATATAACAACACCTCCGATATGCCCGTGTCTGTTGTAACGTTTTGGATTTTAATGAACGAAATCTATGTATTACTGGTAAATTATTAAGTCAGGGATTTCGTTACCACAAATCACTTAAAATCTTTACTAAATTCTAGATTTGGTTTTGAAGCACTTTGGTTCTACCTGTAGAAAACTTATTTCAAATGGGATAGCACATCCTCATTTTTACGGAGATGTTGTTTACCGTGCCATTGGATGCTGGATGTGTAATGATTGATAATTTAGTCTCAGATGCATTACTTTTTATTAGTTGTAATTGGCTTTGAACTATAGCTGTCAGTAACTGCGAGTACTCTCATATCTGTACTTAGTGTCTTTTTGTTGATGGGATGTACAAGTACTCGGTCACGTCCACTCTCTGTTTTTGTTAGATGTATTTCTATTTGTATCCATCTGATGAGTTAAGTCTTTTTCAACTGATTTGTATAGTTCGTTCTTATGTTGTATTGTTACACCACTGTCCCAGGTTAAGGGGAGGGTTGAGATCCCGCTAACATGTTTAACCTCGCCACATTCTGTATGTATGTGCCTGTCCAAAGTCAGGAATCTTTAATTCAGTGGTTGTCGTTTGTTGTTGTGTTACATATTTGTTTTTTGTTCATTTTTTATACATAAATTAGGCCGTTAGTTTTCTCGTTTGAATTGTTCTACATTTGTCATTTTAGGACCTTTTATAGCTAACTATGCGGTATGAGCTTTGTTCATTGTTGAAAGCAGTACGGTGACCTATAGTTGTTAATTTCTGTGTCACATGGTCTATTGTGAAGAGTTGTCTCATTGGCAATCATACCACATCTTTTTTTATATTATATGCTCATATGCATTGATAATTTTCTTGAAATAATCATAGATTTTCGTTAGATGTATCCATCTGATGAGCTAAGCCTTATTGTTGTCAATGATTTTATTTGTTTTGATGCCTTATACTGACTTATATGATTACAGGATATTTTCTAGTGTTTTACCTCTTATTTTTTACGTGGCGAGGATCTTCAGAGGTCTACGTTTCACAGATTGCTCTGATGTGCAACGGCTGTTTTGCCAGACATGCTGGGGCCGAGGAACGTCAGAGCACGTCCCATATCAAAAAGTAGATATTTCGCCGTATAAACCATGTTAATAACGAATAATTACTAAATAATCAATGTAAATTAATATATTTTCTTTCTATTACTGGTGTTGTGAGGAAGGAAATTAAAAGAAAGTAACAAAAATATTGGGATCTATGTAATTCATAAAGTTCAACATCACAGAGTCAAATGTTGTGTTATTTCTTTGCAAAACAAGGGCTGTGCAAATTTTGCCTGCTGTAAAAATATTGAAACAGTTAAGTGTAATGTAGGTACATTAGCAGAAATCTTTCTTGTGTTAAATTTTGAGTTATTGAACTTGCATGCTAAATATCCACTTTTTGATATGGACGTGCTCTGACGTCCCACAGTCTCAGTTTGTCTGGCAAAACAGCCGTTGGATGTCAGAGCAATCTCGGACAAGAGACAGGGTTGAGTCCTTCTGTTCTTTTCAACATAGGTTAACGTGTAGGATGAAGTTTCTTATCAATGAAAGAAGAATGCTATCAAAATGAAATTTTACAGTCATATTCATCACGGTTTGAACTATTAAAAAAAGTCTGAAATTAGACCCCTTACACTTAATTTATCGTTGAAGATCACAGAAAAAGAAATTGTTATGTACAAGGCTCTGAGATGGAACACTTCATCTTTTGGACACATATATTCTTATTTAACACTGGAAGTATGCACTGTAAATTTCCTTTAACACAGTTTGTTTTCCCAGTCAAAATTGTTGACATTGTGATGATGAGGAAAAAAATGGGATTGGGAATGAATTTATAATGATTTTTTGGGATATTTCAAAATAGTTTTAGGGATATGGGATATTTGTGAAAAATATTTATTGGGATATTAGGGGTAAACATTATAGGGATACAGGATATTGGGATAAAAACTTAATGGGATATGGGATATTGATACTCCCCCTAAACAAGCCTCAGAGAGTTCGTGGCCTCGAGACTCAAATATGCAAATTTTGTAGGAGATCGATGTTTAACATATAGTAGCCAACCACGATTTTTCACTTCCTTTACACGAGATCGGTATTAAGCATTTGGTTCCGACCACGAGAACAATCGGAAGCTCTCAGACATTTAGATAACTTGCATCGTAAATGAACGAGGTGTTACATTATGGTCATTTGCATAAATCATCAATGTTTTCTCGTGGTCACGTGATAAGGCAAAATACAGAAATCGATGGGTCTCTGTGAAAACTGTTAAAATATGGAAAAATAAAGGTTGGCAGGTAGGTGAAACTTACATAAATGAAAAGATAAATGAAAAATGAACACATTGATGCCCGATTTATATAATTCCAAGGCCGTCAGTCGGCGCCAGAAGCGACGAAGCAGCGCATCTATTTTGGGTGGGCAAATATCCACTTTTTGATATGGGACGAGCTCTGACGTCCCACAGCCTCAGCTTGTCTGGCAAAACAGTCGTTGGACGTCAGAGTAATCTCGGACTAGAGGGGAGACAACACTGTAAACATCATGTTTTTTTGGCAGTGAAAATTGAAAACTTCCTTGCAGCCATTGTAGCTCTTTTCGGAACAGGAGACCGTATCCTGAAACAAGATTTTTTTGAAAGGCCAGGTAAAAACCTACAAATTTCATACAGTTTTGATTATGAAAAATGTGCATGGATCATGTCTTCATGGCTGTGCACATGACCTGGTTTCAAGTTTTTTATGTTAAAATTAGACCTTTTTTCCCCATGTTCATTGGATGGAATGTTTTTAATATATTAAAAGTACACATTATTTTTATTTCATTATAAACTAGAGAACATTCTGATTCCAGTGATATCTAGTTTTATACGAGTATCTTTATTAATCAGTCCACCAATAAGGATGGTCCTTCAAAATGTGACGTCATAGAAAAAAACTCTTGATTGCACCCAAAGTCTAACTTATGGATGTCTCTAAAGTGTTATCTCCCTTTATTCCAGTCTCCTCTATTCAGTAAAGTCTCAATCGGCAATCCTCGGGTGACTCCGCTTCTCTCCTTAATTGAGGTACGGAATCGGCCGAGTTGTGACGATTGGTAAAGTCTAACTTATTAATGTTATCAAACAGTTATTTCCCTTACTACAGGTACACGACTACCCTAAGTAAAGTCTAAGTTATCAATATGGATGTCTCTTAAGAGGGACAAAAGATACCAGAGGGACAGTCAAACTCATAGATAGAAAATAAACTGACAATGCCATGGCTAAAAACAAAAAGACAAAACTAGTACAGAAGACAAAACATAGAAAACTAAAGACTAAGCAACACGAACCCCACCAAAAACTGGAGGCGATGCCAGAAATTTCGGAATGCAAATTTACGTCTAGAAATAGGTGCTGGCTTATCTTTCGGTGTTAAGTTACTGTTTGAATGTACTGTTTGAACATCAATCAACTGGCATATACGAGGGTAAGGATGGGGCTGTTTGAATGTACATTTTTGTACACAACAGCAAGCAACTGGAATAAACGAGGGTAAGGATGGGCTGTTTGAATGTACATTTTTGTACACAACAGCAAGTAACTGGAATAAACGAGGGTAAGGATGGGGCCGTTTGAATGTACACAACAGCAAGCAACTAGAATAAACGAGGGTAAGGATGGGGCTGTTTGAATGGACACAACAGCAAGCAACTGGAATAAACGAGGGTAAGGATGGGGCTGTTTGAATGTACACAGCAGCAAGCAACTGTAATATACGAGGGTAAGGATAGGGCTGTTGGAATATACACAACAGCAAGCAATTGGAATAAACGAGGGTAAGGATGGAGCTTTTTGAATGTACACAACAGCAAGCAACTGGATTAAACGAGGGTAAGGATGGGGCTGTTTGAATGAACACAACATCAAGCAACTGGAATATACGAGGGTAAGGATGGAGCTTTTTGAATGTACACAACAGCAAGCAACTGGAATATACGAGGATAAGCCTAAAGGATGGGGCTGTTTGAATGTACACAACAGTAAGCAACTGGAATAACTGGAGGATTTTAAAAATAAATAACTCAGCCTTGATAATCACAAAAATAAATGGTTTGTTCTGTGGTAGTTAGAAAATAAATGAATAACTCAGCATGTCTAATCAAAAGTATGAGATAGCACCAGATTCTTCATAAATTCATCTTTTTTCCCAAAAAAAATCGGGATACACTTCCCAAATCTTTTGATAATAAAAGTATTAATATTATTTAAATATACTTGAAATGCTTGAAAATTGGTTTCATTTAACTTGAGGTATATTTTCTTAGGAACACTTACCTCACTTTTATTACAGGGCCGTAACTTAACATTGAGGTACATGTACATGCCTCATGTAGGAAATTTCAAAACCAAACGCTTGTCTCCATATCAAATTGTGTTCACGGCGAGTGCCTCGCAAGAAGCAAGTTCTGTTCTCCCTCAGACGTAGCCCCTGATTTTTCGAGATCAATGTTTCTTATTTATTTGTCTTTTGTTCATTGATTACCCTTCTCAGGCTTCTGTATTCTGTTAGTGTTGCATTCCTTTTGTAATTTATTAATTTTGTTATTAACTTTATCATCAGGTCTCAGGCATGACACGGGTTATGTTCTTCTCATATATGTTATGATGGTATGATACTAAACCCCTAACGGGAAGGATTGTGCCTGATATTCATATGATTAAATCATAATCTTTCAGTCAGTTTAATTGAAGTCTGGAGCTGGCATGTCAGTTAACTGCTAGTAGTCTGTTGTTATTTATGTATTATTGTCATTTTGTTTATTTTCTTTGATAACATCTTCTGGCATCAGTCTATGATCAGACTCGGACTTCTCTTGAACTGAATTTTAATGTGCGTATTGTTATGCGTTTACTTTTCTACATTGGCTAGAGGTATAGCACAGGCACTTGTTTCTATCCATACGAAGGTCGACTATCCATATAAAGTTTCTATCCATACGAAGGTCGACTATCCATATAAATATATATGGATAGTCGACCTTCGTATGGATAGAAACAAGTGCCTGTGAATCAGTCCCTTGCTTTATTGAAAATGAAAAATCTTGCTTCAATACTGCAGAAAATAGATCACCTGTCCTCTTATAAAAATAAATAACCGATCCAAAACAAATCCTCCTGCCCCCCCCCCCCCCCCCCCCCCCGGGCCCCCACCCCCATAATATCAAATGGTCGTCCCCTTATAGAAAATCATAGCGAAATCCTATATATTGCGAGCCCCCTTAAGTGAACGCATGTGTTGCGGGATATAATAATAAACGACTTTTGTGAAACGCTAGCCTGAAAAAAATTGCTGCCTGTGCATTTTAACAAATGTCATAAAAAAGAGATGTCTTACCGACTTTATTGAATACCGTCCAAATTTTTCTTCAGTGTCGTCAAAGCACTGTACTACCCATTGTTTATGACGTCACATATAGATATGGGAAAACACCTTGTGACGTCTTTATGATATCTGTATCTGTAAACGGAATTATCTCCTTCAAAGGAGCACTTCTTTTCAGAATCGATTAAAAGCTCAAGTTCAAGACTCAGACTATGTTTATAGGACTATATTAACAGAGACTTACGATATACAAAACGTAAAAAAGAATACGTCACGTGGGATGCATGTTGGCTACAGTTGCTTTTCGTTTGCTAGAACTGAGGTAGGGCCATAACTTTATTTCAAAAAGTAAAACCCTAACGGGTTAAAATGATCCAAACGTAATATAGATATATAAACATATATACTACATTATCACTTAGTTCCGACACCAGGGTTGACAGAGTGACACATAAATCTGGACGTTAATGAGGCCAGTTCCGGGATACGGTTTTCAGACGAATCTGTCATGTGACTTCCATCACCACGTGACAAAAATGTATGCATAGAAAATTCCTACACATGTTGAGCAAACGGGTGAAAAAGTTTTATCTTATACTGCACTAAATATTTGGGAAATTAAAATCTTAAATGATGGTCACCCTCCCTCACTCATACGACAATCAAGAGTATGTACTTACGGAACATTAATTATTTCTATACTACCCTACATAATGACGTTTATGAAAGTGCTGGAAACTTTCAATAGAGCAGGGATACAGGCACGCCTTCTATCTGGTAAATGACGTCATAAGGCGTGCGAAATTGACGATCTTTTCCGGTGAAAGACGTGATTCCAGAAATGACCTAATAGGTGCCACTCAGCGTTATACGACGTTCCAAATAAAATTGCGATTTTGACGTTGTTCCAAAGAATGCTTTATTTTATTTTTTTTCAACAATAGAACTTTAAAATAACAATTTGACTATGATGTGGTTTGATATGATTTAAAACCTGTTTTGTGTATAATTCATCCTCTTTTGTTTTCAAAACTCTGAAATTGAGTTTGATACTATATGAGTGAAACAAATGCTGAAAAATCCGAAAATACCTCTTCAATCTTAGCCCTGACAAGCGTGCTTGCGACATATCACATTGTCTATCGATCATGACAATAACCTTCGATGTCTTATTTTCTAAATTTCATTTTACTATCAATGATTGTGTCTTACATGTATCAGTTTCTTCTCTTTCTTAAATTTAAGCAATGTTCTCTTTGCCTGAAGACGTCTCCCTTATCGGCTAGTGAAATTGTCAATTTTTCGTTTCTTTACCCCTGTTATACTTTTCGATTTGTTTGCTGAGCGGAGCGAGGCGAATTTTTTTTTGGGTAAAATTATTGAAATATTCTTCTAAAGGGGGGCAATGTAGGTATTTCGAACTATTGTGAGGTAAAATTAGCGAAAAATTTAAGTTTCAAGCAGAAACCATCTAAATCCACCCTAACAACAATCTACAATCACTAGTGACTGACTGAGGTAAAACAATATGTTCCTGTTCCGCGATGAACCTTAGATTTATGATTGCAAATATCCTACAAATTAGAAAAATCTACAACAATCTTCTCACATCCCTAACTTACGCAGGAAGATATTCATATTGCATATATAGTGTTTATAAAGCTACAGTTATTAGCTACAGCCCCAAAAAACAGAAGCTGAAGATCAAGCGAACATTTTATTTTGATTCTGTGTTCCAAACCTATGCAAACCTATCTACAATCAAGACACTAGCACTTGTTGATCTATATAGCAATATTAGGTAATAAATATCTCAACTTATCCTTGAAAGACATGGTGCTGGTAGTTGTGACAAAAAGAAAGAAAAAAACGTCACAAAAATAAAAAACCCTGGATGCACATCGTTGATGTGATAAGCCAAATGTACATTGTTTCAATATAATGTGAAATAAAACCGTTTCACTTAAGAATTACTTTAACACTCCATAACACCAGCCCCGACAAACTTGGTTATAAGACGATGGAAATGTGAAGAGTTGACAGATAGACGGGCGGACCGACGCAAGCAAAATGGGACGAGACAGATCACAACAGCTCACCTGACCAATACTGGTATTAGAATTTGCAAACGAAAATTTCTACATTTCTCTGTGATTTTTAATTGTCCTTTCATAATTATCTGTTTTAACTTTTTTGATTTTCGGAGGTCGTGCCAAACTTTATATATGCTGTGTTCGCCACAAACCACTAAAATTAGAATGAGATGCATTTACTTTTGCCGTCATGGTATAATTTTCATTTTTAAAGAAAATGTTTTTATTGATTACTTATTTTTAAATCAGGATTGTTTTATCAAGCAATTAATTTAGAAAGTTAATTTTATGAATGGATTTACATATTTTGTACTATAGATTTTGCTCATTGTTGAAGACCATACGATGACCTATAGAAACTCAGAGGTGTCATCTGGTCTTTGATGGGAGTTGTCTCGTTGGCAATCATGATACGCCCAAATCTTCTACCTCTTGACAATTACCAATCTCCGGCGCAGAAATCACATATCCGTTCCGTTCAATACTTTGTACATGTAACACTACACTCAATATGACCTCTGCCATACCTTTTTTTTTTGCGTACTTTAAGTGCAGTATTGCGGAGCATGTATGGAACGGATATGAACTCTTCGCCAGAGATTGGACAATTACAGCAATTAAATGTATTTTTTTTTTTGTGATTTAATAGGGAAACGAGAACGATAATTCCGTAAAGTTTTTTGCTTTCGGAAATCATATTTTACGAGGTATTTTTTCATCAGATATTTTTTCACAAACTATAAAGCTTAAAAAAGTATCGGCAATTGTATATTTGAAATTAAAGAATTTGGCAATTTAAAAAATGGAAAACTATTTTGACATAGACCAATATCTACCTGACAGATGAACAGCATGCCGAAATCCGATTTTGAAAAATATATTTATATTTGTTTGACCAGGTAGTATTTTTTAAGTAACTGCTGTATATACATATAGATCAATTTTCTTGAAGCGAACAACTCAGGATCAGGAATGCATTTCATGCACTTTTTATACTATAATAAATAATTTATTATCGTGCTGATCAGCTATTATTGGTCGAGGAAGCCGGAGTGCTTTGAGTTAACCACCGATCCACGCAGCAGGCTTTTTGAGGTTGATTAAGTGATTAAAAAAGAAGAAAATATGATGTCAATTTGCAATCTATGCAGTTAAACCTGCTGAAAAAAAACACCTGCATTTATCAAAACCTGTGTTATGTATATAAGACCGTGAATTGTAGGTCCCTTTGTAGTGCATTTCATATATTATAGATTGATTGTGTAAAAGACAACCAGTCAAATGAACCACACTTTTGATTTCCCTGAAATGGTCTCTTAAGACAGTTTTCAATTTATATATATACAGCGGTTTAGATTTAGCATAACGTCTATCTGTTAAAATTTGAGTTCATGTAAAAATAATAAACTTCCCACAAAGTATATGCTTTTAAGAAATATGGAAATAAAGAAATTTGGAAGATGTGGGGTCGAGTGCTTGAGAACTTTTGTTCCCAAGAGTTGGAGTGTCTGTGAATTCACTCACTCTCTTTCTTTCTTTCTTTCTCAAATTAATCTAAAAGTCAAGTTTAGCATAGTAGTCTTATTGCATGCCTATGTAACAGGCAATTCTATTGGAGATTCGAGAAAAAGAACTTAATTCTACCACATTATTTCTAGAAGTAATAATCTTTTTCATACATGACTCTATAGGGATTATTCTACTGACAGTAAATAAATATATAATAAAAAAAATGATCGTGATGCTATACTTTGCTCTTTGTTGAAGGCTGTACGGTGATCTACACTGTATATTACTTGTTATTTTTTTGTGTCATTTGGTCTTTTGTGGAGAGTTATCATATTTTATTTTTACTTTCGGCTATGTAAAAGCTTCAAAATCAGCAAATAAAAAAATAGGGTCACCGACCTCGTTTTCAATTTAAAACGCCATCTTTTTCTTGGAATTTGGAAATCAAGACGTGTACTCAATAGCAATGTATTTTTTTTTTTTTTTTTCAAAGTCCGTATCCCAAAAAACTTGTCTGTTCTATTAACCTAGTAGTTAGGCCACACCAATTTAATTTCTTGTTCTACGGATTTTTGGACTCCAAAAATTAGGGTGAGCGAGCTATTTGAAAATTTTAATAAAAAATTTTTAATTTGCAAATTTTTGGGGAGAAGCTTGAAAAGTTAAATGGCGAGCGATAATTTTTTTTTTGTAAATATAAAATAGGTTTTGACAATATTAAAATTTGATTTATCACTTGTACTTTGACATTTCTTTAATTTATGAAGTATTTTCCCCCTGTTCTGACACCAAGAAATAATTAAATAATTAGATGTGGTATATATATATATATGTATGTGTGACAATGAGACAATTCGCCAGAAATGTTATAGATGAATTATCTATTTATAGTAATCAAGAAAATGTAACAAAATATGAAATAAATACTGCAGTTACAAATATTACTGATATTTTGATCGATTCTGCCAAAGCAATATTTGGTACACAAGATTTTAATAGAAATATGCTGAATTGTAATAAAAAGCATAATAAACAATGGTATAATTTTGATTGTAAAAAGGCAAAGAAAGAACTGAGAAAGGCACAAAGAATGTATAAACATTATGGGTCAAATTTATTTAAAGAACGATTACGACACGGTGAATATTATTATAAAACTAATGGACGAAAACATTAAGAAGTATAATAGAGAAATAAGTGATAATATGAAAAAATTAAAATCCAAAAATCCCAAGGAATTTTGGAAATTATTTAACAAAGGTAGACAAAGAGAAAAAAGCAATATATCTATTGAAACTTTATTTGATTTTTTTAAAGAATTGAAGACAAGTTTGTCATCAGGAATGATTTGAACTCAAATCTTGTAAATGAGACACTGAATGGTGTAATTACCAATGACTAAATTATTAAAGCTATCAAAAAGGCGAAAAATAACAAATCGCCAGGTGAAGATAAAATAATCAATGAATATGTTGCAAATTCTCTTGACAGTATGATTGATGTATATGTTAATTTGTTTAATCTTATTTTAAGAAATGCGGTGAAACCCAAAATTAAAAAAAACAATTGATTTTTTGGTCTTAACTGATCATTTGAAATAATAGTAGCCTTATTTTAATCTTTTTTTGGTGCAAAAAATCACATATTGCAAATTTAGAGCCTTAAACCTGAACTTGTGCTATTTTTAGATTTTCACACCCTGACAATATGCTTTCATATAAAAAATGTAATAATTTTGTTATAAATGCACAGTAAGTTGTTTCTGTGGTGTTAAACATCAAAACATAGGTTGATTACTACCCCCAAAAAATTGTTGTCATGAAGATTTAATGAAATTATTTGATTTTTACCCCTTATATCATTGCGGCATACCATGTATATGGCAGATAACATAGCCTGATATAAACACTGCATAAACGCACAAAAATCTCATTTTTTATTCCAAATGAAAGTTTTAAACCTTAAATTTTATTGACTGATAGTAAATAAAACAGTTAAATGACCATGACTGCACTTTTGATCAGTAAATAGTCCCATTACTGACACCAGGTGTAAAAAAGGGGGGGGGGTCAATATTCCTTGACTCTTCAATACCTTGGATTTTTTGTTGAACTCATTGTAAAAATTGTGGAAAGTCTTTAAAGCAGTAGAACAAACAAGGATAAATCAATAAAAACTGATCTTGATATTGAAAGTTTATGTTCCTCTAGTCCAAAATGAGATTTTCAAGTATTTTCTATCAAAGGCTTACATTACAGTCAGTTTAAATTGAGCTTTGAAATTTGTAATATGAGTCGCATTATGCTCAGAAAGGATGTTTTTAACTACAAATTGACTAAAGATTAAGAATAAACAAAACAAAAGATTTCTGATCAACTTTTTTTGCTCTTTAGGTGTCAGACCACCAACTACTCCCTCCAATTTAGAACGTATGTAAAAGTAGCCCTACTCTGACACAAAATAGTGCTTTTGATGTCCTTGTTTACTTAAACTAACCGACAAATTTGCAGAAATGAAACTTTTGGTGAAAGAAAAATATATCTAGACCATTTTGAGCCAAAATTTACTTGTCTATGAGTTTGCATTAAAAATTGAGGATTAATGCGCTCCATAGTATACTAATTTAAGATTTCCAGAAAACCAGGGGTTATTTTTGGA
The DNA here is from genome assembly GCF_965363235.1 of Mytilus galloprovincialis. Taxonomy (NCBI): domain Eukaryota; kingdom Metazoa; phylum Mollusca; class Bivalvia; order Mytilida; family Mytilidae; genus Mytilus; species Mytilus galloprovincialis. The sequence goes on along the minus strand of NC_134844.1, from coordinate 50,031,345 downwards.
GTACCTCTGTTCGGAGGTCAGTTATTTTGTTAGAAGGTTTTAAAGGTATAGTGAAAATTGGCACGTAGAAAGCTGATACATGTACAATTCAGGATATACCTGGTTTCTATGAAGTTAAAATTAAGGTAAAATATTTAGAAAGCTGTGAAAATTGCCAAATTTGGTTGAACAGATAGGGATTTTTAATTGGTGGTCTGACACCTACAGTTGTGATTATGCCAGTTAAAGAAATTTATGATATTTGGTATGCATTTGTTTAAGCATTAGCACATCTCATATCCAAGGAGAGTATTTGGCCCTGCCTGTACAGTCGTGTTTATTTAATATAGATTTTTGGAATCTGACAAACTTCATGTTTCAAAATTAGTTTTTTTAGTCAAAACTAAGAATTTATCATTATATCTCAGAAAATAGGAAACCGGAAAGTTTATAAAATGTTACTCGATATAAACATAAAAGATGAGATGATACGGAAACTGACAAAATCTCGTAACCATAAACTACTATTGTGAGTTTTTAAGATGTCTATCATGAAATCTCCGAAAACAGGAAAACACCATGTATATTATCATTTAGTAAGGTTAAGTATCGAGTGTGATAGAAAATTTGTAAGTGATTAAGTAAACTTTCGGTTAAATTCTACTTTGACTTGATAATATGTTAATCCTATTATAATTCGAGTTTTGGGAAAGACGATCAATTGAAGGTTTTCTATAAAAAGTTTTTAAATGGAATGATTCCAATTTTGACTTTGACATCAAAGTTGATTGACAAGAAAACAAACGTTACTTGAATCTACAATTTATTGAATCATGTGCCTAAATTATTTACATATACCCATGAGTGCCTTTTATTGTAATTAACGATTATTTCAATTTTGCGGTTTATTAAGTTTTCACACATTAGTTTAAACATATTTTATTGTCTAAATATACAATAGGATTGGATACAAGTTATAACAACTTAAGAAAATCCTCTCCATATAAGTACAATATACAAAATTTCAAGATGACAGCAATTAAATATTTCAGTACAATATGAAAAATATATACAATTTTATATTATGTTTAAACAGTATAACAGTTGGATACGAGTACATTTTAAGATACAGCAATATTAATCAAAGAATCTTTTTGTATGGCGTATATAACTATGTACATTTCTGAAAAGGATTGTGTTTTGTTCAACAGTAATTTCGTCTGTTCCAAATAAAATATGTTCTATAGATATATCAGCTAAGTGTTGAATGTTTTTAAAGAGCTGATTTCTAAAGTTTATGTAGAGTGGACATTCTAAGAAAAAATGAATCGAATCTTCTAATGGACACCCACATTCACAACTTGGGTCATTTACTAAATTAACTCTGTATAAATCAGCTTTTAAAGGACTACATCTGTGTCGTAATTTTGTATGTAGTATATTTTCTATCCTGTTTCCAATGAAATAATATTTAGGTACCAAAAAAGAAATATCATTTCTCCGGATAGTGTTTTTGAAATTTGGAGATGATTGTATGGATCTAATATCTAATGGTAATAAATTCCATGTTCGAATTGAAGAAGGGAAAAAAGATTTAGAAAATATGTCCAATCTACATCTTGGTACTCTATAGTGAGAACGGTTTCTAGTATTATAATAATTATCATCTGTATAATTCGAGATACAATCCATAAGATATTCTGGAACATTATTGTTGTGTATTTTATGCAATAAACATAATTTACGTCTATTTCTTCTAGAACTCAAAGTTTCCCATCCAGTTTCAAAAAGTAGGGATTCTATACTTGCAAATTGCGGAAGTCCAGTTATAATTCTGGCTGCCTCAAACTGCAAGCGCTCAATTTTTTCAGAATCTCTAACACAACATCCATCCCATAGCTCACATGCATATTCTAAAAGTGGAAGTATGTATGCAAGATATATCTTATTAAGATTGTTTCTGTTAAGAATATATTTCAATTTTCTCAGAACAAAAATTTGTTTAGCGGCACTACAGCAAATGTTATCTATATGTACTGACCACTTACAATTACCAGAAAAAGTAACACCCAAATGTTTATGGTCATCAACCTTTTTAATCAATTCTCCATTAAATTTCAAATAAATAGGCTGTGCATCCTTACGGAAATTAAAAACCATATATTCTGTTTTCTGAGGATTAAAATCTACAAGCCATTGTTTTGACCAATCATTTAATGTTTGTAGATCCTCATTTAATCTCCTTTCACACATTATCACTACATTTCCGCGTATTCATTTAACAGGTAGACTTAATAAATATTCACTTATGCATATAAATTATAGTTTAATATGACACTATATAAATAACACATACATGTAGCTGAGAGGGTGATAGAGCAGATTGTTACCCCGAGAAAACATTGTCAACTGAGGCGAAGCCAAGGTTGACAATGTCTTTTCGAGGGGTAACAATCTGCTCTATCACCCTCTCAGATATGTGCTATTTAATTAATTATACTGAATGTTCTGTTATTACTGTCGATTAAATTTCAAATTCAAAGTAATGAACTATGACGTCTTGTACATAACAACCATCCGTATTTAATAAAGCGCACACTTGAACAAGCGTCTCCGCGAAGGGTAATAGAGTATTTGTCATAGGATAGAGTCGTATTTAATAAAGCGCAAACTTGATCAAGCATCCCGTGAAGGGTAATAGAGTATTTGCCATAGGATAGAGTCGTATTTAATAAAGCGCACATTTGATCAAGCGTCTCCATGAAGGGTAATAGAGTAAATTAACACCCTCGTATTAGCCAATCAAAATCTGGCATTTTGACAAGAAGTATAATAAAATAACTTATAAACATGTACTATCGAAAAAAAGACTCTTTTCACTGTATAAAGGTTACATTCAATTTGTATCTTTGCCATTTAGATAATCGGTACTTGCATGAAAATACAGATATTGTGCTATTAAATTGTGCTGTTACGAAAATTTAAACTTATTTTAGATTAAGGTATATATTCCGGTACGTTGTTGAGGAATCAGCACGCAAAATTTGCTCTTGAACAAAATCGCTACAAGAATGACTATAATCAGCCGAACAAGTATACGATTTAAAACGTTAAGAAGATTTCGTTTGATACTAGCTCTGATCTTAATGTGATTCATTTGGCCATATTCTCTTCAAATCGTTTTCTAAAAAAAACTTAGGCAATACAAGAAGGAATTTGTATCTACAGTGATAACGTCACTAAACGTCGGAACAATTGAGAACAATCGGATAACCAAAGCACCGTAAAAATGGCTGCATATACCCAACAAACCGACGATAAACTATCGGGAAACCTCTTATATGACAAAGATGCTAGAGTTATCCTTATGGAAATCCTGAAGTCGCTACGAGTTCTAACGGATAGGATCGAGAAAATAGAGAAAGAAGTACAGAAAATCGATGGTATAAAGGAAGGCCTGTCAATTTGTCTACAAGAGTACAGACAAATGAGGAAACAATTGTCGAAATTCAAGAACGCAATAGGAAAGTTGAAGAAAGTGTTGAAAATGGGTCAGATCGTTCGTACTATGGTTGACAAACATTTAACAAATGCTGAAAAGATATCTCAGATAAAAGACAGGATGGAGACGATAGGGGAGGATAATGGAACATTCTCAAACATAGCCATTAAGGAATTAAAAGCCGAAGTGTTAGATCTTAAACGCAGAAGCATGAGCGATAATCTAGTATTCCCCGGCTTAGCGTTTCAGCGGGAAGAATCGTGTCAATTGAAAATTCAGAACTTTTTATTAAACGAACTTGAAATACCATATAAAGTAAATCTCGTTAGCGTTCATAGATGTGGAAAACCCGGACTAAACGGAGCCCGTCCTATTGTAGCCAAATTTATCACAGAGATGAGCTTTAAGATGTACTTAAAAATACATTCAAGTTGAAAGGGAAACAATTTGGGATAAGCGAACATGTCCCGATTGAAATTGAAAGAAAACGAAAAGAACTCTACCCTGTAATGAAGAAGGCCAAGAATGAGGGTAAAAAAGTAAAACAGGTAAGAGATAAATTATATATCAATGGGAAACCGTACGTATCACTCGACACAAAACCAAACGGCCCTGAATATAGGGATGTTCTACTACGTCAAGCCCAACAAAATTCGTATAGAAACAAAACTGTAAATGAGCGCCCTTTTAAAAGGTCCCGACAGGAATATGGAAACAATGACGCCATTAATGAGGAAACCATAACCACGCCGATGTAGGACGGGTCGAGAGAGTCCTCGAAAAATCAGAATGATCAGTTAAATTATTTAAATCTTACTTGTATTAATTGTTGTGGAATTAAATCAAAACTCAAATATCCTGAATTTACGGAACTGCTGTATAAAACGGATATTGCTGGCATTGTAGAAACAAAACTAGACGATATCGACGATATACAAGTACAAGGATATTGATTTATAAAAACAGAAATAAAATTGTCAAAAGGAGGTCGGGGGGTTTAGCTGTAGCGTACAAAAATCATCTCAAAGATAATATTGAATATATCAAAACTGAAAGTAAATTTGTTTTGTGGTGTAAAATATCGAAAATAATAAATAGATCAGAAGACAGTCTTTTGGGAAATATTTACATCCCCCCTGAATATACTTCATATTCATCCATTGATGCAATAAACTAAACTGAGATGAAATTCTTTGTACTATCACATAGGTTTTCAACATGTTTACTTGTTGGTGATTTATCACAAGAACCGTGTCCGAGGATGAAATAGCACCAAATGTAGCGATGATACTAGAACAAATGAACAAAAAATAGATAATTGGACTAATGAAAAATCACACAAATTCTTAGAATGCTTGAACATTACAGAAATAGAAAATATTAATTCTGAAATTGATGGCTCAACAGTAGCGACGCAAGAAACAGTAGATATGATAATCAGTAAAATAGGCAAAGTGCTAATTAATTCAGCGGGAAAAACTTTTGGGTTTAAAGTCAGTGCAGGAAAGAAGTCAGAAAATAGAAAAAATAAACCATGGTTTGACCATGACTGCAAAGCCGCTAGGTCAGAATTCCGTAAGATGAAACGAAATAAAAATAAGTCACTGTTCAACAGGGCACTTGTTTCAGATACCGAGAATAGATATAAAATACAATGAACAAAGCTCATAAGAAATACAGAAGCGATTTCCGAAAGAAAATGGATGATCTAAAGCAAACGGATGCTAAGGAATTTTGGCGACTTCTTAATGAAAACAAAAGTACAGCTTAACCTAAGATTGATTTCGACAAATTGGTCTTATATTTCAAAAAAGTTAAACAGTGATCAGCGAGATGATACAGAAGAACAACAAATTGAAAGTAATATTGCCCTAGAAGAAATAAACGATGAGTTAAATAGCAGAATTACAAAACATGAAATTCTTAAAGCGCTGAAAAATCTGAAAGATAACAAAGCATGCGCCGAAGACTAACTGATTAATGAAAATTTAAAAACATCCGCTCATGTTCTCATAGCCATATATGTGAAAATATTCAACCTAGTTTTCGACTCTGGAAAAATCCAAAAACAATGGGTCCAAGGAATGATAAAACCTGTCTACAAGAACAAAGGTGACAATCGCAACCCCAAAAATTACAGACCAATAACTATTGTGAGCTGTTTCGGAAAAGTCTTTACAGCGGTTTTAAATGAAAGCCTAAAAAAATCTCAGAACAAACATCTCTTCTTAAAGAAAATCAAAATGGTTTCCGAGAAAAATACTCAACAATTGATTGCGCCTTTCTCCTGAACTCTCTAATTGAAGTTTTACAACACTCAAAAAAAGAAACTATTTTGCGCATTTGTAGACTTTGAAAAGGCCTTCGATACGGTTAATCGTAATTTTTTATGGTTTAAAAAGTTGAACAAAAATATAAAGGGGAAAATGTTAAATACTATTTTTAGCATGTACCAGAATATTAAATTCAGCTTGAGCTATAATAGACAAATTTGTGAACCGTTCGCTTGTGAAATCGGTGTCAGACAAGGAGAAAATCTGTCACCGTTTTTATTTTCTTTATACTTGAATGACCTAGAAGACTATCTCATCTCGGAAAATGTTTTAGGTTTGAACACAATAAGTAAAGAGATAGAAGGAAAACTTGGAACTTTAATGAAATTATTCATAATTCTCTACGCAGATGACACTGTAATCGTGGCAGAATCACCTGACCAACTGCAACATGCACTTAACAAATTTAGAAAAAGTATTGCGAAACCTGGAAGATGCGAGTAATGTTGCTAAAACTAAGATCTTAATTTTTTCAAAAGGAAAAACGTCAAACCCTCATGTTTTCCGATACAACAATCATCATATTGAAACTGTAAAAAACTTTTAACTACTTGGGAATTATTTTCAGGTAAAACCTATTCTGCTATATGGATGCGAAATATAGGGTTACGAAAACATAGATATACTAGAAAGAGTTCAAACTAAATTTTGTAAGCTACTTTTACATCTGAAGCCATCTACTCAAAACGACTTCATTTATGGAGCACTGGGTCGGTATCCCCTAGAAATAGATATAAAAACTAGAATTGTATCTTATTGGACAAAGTTAATTACAGGTAAAGATAGTAAATTAAGCTCGCTCCTGTAATGTTTAGATACTTTTTCAAGTTGGCACAAGAAACAACATTTCGACCGCGATCGTTAGACAAAATGAAAAGTATTCTAGACAATTGTGGATCTTACTTATGGTCATTCCAAAACACATCACCTAACATTAAATCGATAATTAAACAAAGACTAGAAGATCAGTTTACACAGTCATGGTCAGGATAGGTAAACGATTCGCCTAAAACCCTGAATTATCGCCTATACAAGACATCACACAATTTCGAACACTACCTGAACTTACTTGATGATAAAGATGTAATAACAATGTCGCGGTTTAGGACAATGAACCATAAACTGCCGATTGAAAATGGTAGATGGCAAAACATTCACCGAGAACAGAGAAAGTGTCCGTTGTGCAGAGTTGTAATAGGTGACGAATACCACTATGTAATGGAATGCAGCAGTCTCCTGACAGATAGAACACTACTTATTGACAAGAAATACCTAACGAACTGTAATGTTTTAAAATTTAATGCTATTATGAACTAAAAACAGAAATCTTAACTTCGAAAATTGTGCCAATTTATTAGAATTATAAGTGACAAACTGGATTCTCTCTGATGTTCTCCCTGTTGGCTACATTGTATACTGATCATACCGTTGTAAAATAACTCATATTTAATGCTTCCTCAACAAATGTACACTGCAATGTAATGTAAATTAATATGTTTTTCTGTATACCTTTGTTCAACTTAGGTGATACCAGAATAAAATAATATTTATATAAAACATCACTGAAGTGACATTTATTGTCGAAATGTGCATCTGGTGCAGAAAACAAATTGGTATAATCGTTAATAAAATGTTATTGACCATATTTAATGTTTTTGTTATATTGGAAAGAGTGCGATAAGTTTATTTCATATACTTTGTTTTAAAATGTCATGGTTAAGCTTCAGTTTCTACTGTATTTTTATCAAGGTCAATTAGCTGGACTGAAATAGATATTTTGAGTTTAAAACTACTTCGTCAGGGCCGTAACTAGCCTCTTTTAATAGTGAGGCAAAATATATACGCCGAGCGTAGCGAGGTGAAAAATTATTGGAGAGGGGTCTAGGACCCCCAGAAGCTCTGAGGAAAATAACGCAAAATCGTGCATTCTGAGCGTTTCCCGGACTCTTTCTTCAATGAAACATAATTAATTTTTAGCTATTCTTTCGACAATATTCTGGTCTCAAAGCAAACACATTGATTCATTGTAATTTATGACTTTTAGGTTTTAGGGACAACATTAAAAGACCGATATGTAGGAGGAAGCAAAAATTGTAATTTTCATAATCATTAATACCGGAACTGTCTGTCTGTTCTTGTCTTGTACTGAGCTTAGACTTTGGTGAATTTTTATGATGAGATTAAAATATAGTGACAGGGCAGCATTATACTTTAAGTACTAGTACAGCTTAAATCGACACTAGGGACCATCTTGACCGTGCTCACGGTATTAATGATTCTTTTATTGTTGAATACCCTCCAACAACTATTAAGAACAGGAATAAAAACTTTGACCATTGATCATTTGTATTTTTTCTGTGCATTGACTTTGTGTACGACAAGGCCCCTTGCACGTTTACTCCATATTCCTTTATTTTCTGTTAGGTCTGAACACGACTTAATGCAAGTTGAACCCTTCAATGTCAAAGGTCATATGGCAATACATAATGATTGTTGATTTTTTCAAATTATTTGATACCAGGGTATTGGTGACCTTACTTTAATTTAAACCATGTCAGCTATCTAGTTTTATCTACAAAAAAACAGTTTTGGATTCTTTGAAATCAAGTGCAATTCTACAAGCAGAAACGACCATTTTTTTTCTGGGTCCAGGCAGTCATCACTAGCATCGTATAGTCTTAAAATATTTTCCTGCACAATGTCTGGACATCGGTGGACATAGGCATTACAAAACCTGACGTTTACAAATGAGGATCATCACTCAGACTATAGTCATTAAGTATTGGACAATAAATGAAAAAAAGACAAACGCGGAACACAAAAGTACAAACAATAGACCATCAACTATGAAAACTAAAAGTAAAATAGAAACATGGACCACGAAAAACATGCAGGGGCGACACCAGAGAGTGAAGAGAACTTGCCTCTTGCATGACACTTTTAGTGAAAACAATTTGATATGAAGACAATCTTTTGTTTCAGATTTTTTTTTTTTTTTTTGAAATTTCAAACATGAGGCATTTGCCTCATTTGCCTCAATGTAGTTACGGCCCTGTTCGTACTCTCAATATAAAATGTTATTTTAAAAAAAAGTTCTTAAAAATACTATGATTGGAAACTATCATGTGTTTCCATCAGTTTACCATAATACTATCACATGGTTAGGTTAGAAATTAATCGTAAACCCTAGTGTTAAGTGTTTTAATATGTCTAATCTTACCGTTTTAATTTAACAGTAGTAAGATAACCGTTGCAAAGAATTCTACTCAAACTTTTGTGAAAGACGGTTTTCACTTTGCAGTGTTGCGAGAGTTTATGTTCTATGTTGAAGACAATTGTAGTGACCTGCAATGCAAGTACCGTTCCATTGAGTTTAGTTATATGTCTTGAGTTTCTGTCTCTGACCTAGATTTTCTGTATTTGGCATGTGTAGTGCATCATGACATAAGACATTGTTACATGTACCATGATGAACTTTCGTGCAGGACTGCTGTGTAACTCTTGACCAGACTTTGACTTTTTGACTCTTGACCTATGCATGTTGGGTGTGTCATCATTATACAGTGTGTTCCTTGGTATATTACCTTGACCTCAAAATATAACTTCAATTGACCTTACTTCTGAATATGTGGCATACTGATTTATTGTCATAAGATGGTGAGTCTAGTGGCACGAGAAACTTCATGAGAGCTTGACCATTACCCTCAATGTACAACTTGTATATTTTGTTTGAATTAAATGGAGAATTTTCTGATTGGCACTCATACCACATCTTCTTACATCTATATTAGATATATAGATATATTTGTTAGTTTTGTGTACCACGATGACCCTTTCCTCAAAATCTGCTTTGTGTTTTTTGACAAGGAACTTTTGACCAGACTATGACTTTTTGACTCTTGACCTATGCATATTGAGTGTGTCTCTTGGTATGATTACCTTGACGTTAAGTCAGAAGTCTCTGGTTTTTGTTAGTCTTGTATGTTTTTAATTGTAAGTCCAGTTTTATGTTTTGGAGTTTGAACTAGTACACATTTTGTTTAGGGGCCATCTGAAGCCCGCCTCCGGGCAAGGGATTTTCTCGCTTTGTTGAAGACCCATTGGTGGCCTTCAACTGCTTTCTGCTCTTTTGTCATGTTACTGTCTCTTTAACACATTCCACATTTTCATTCTGAATTTTTAATAATGTTTGGTTCAAATGAAAACTAAATCCTTTCATTTCCGTGAAAAATTAGAGAGAACATTTACTGCTTCAGTAGTACCATGTGCTGCCAGTTGTGATAGATAATGCAAAATGTTTCAATCATTTAAACCTTAGATTTCATTTCATGGACATGTAGATATGGATAGTCTGTTTTTACATCGTAAAAATTCACACAGAAGATATACGCATATCAATAAACTTAACTCAGTGCAAAGAAACTTTAAAGTACACTTTGACAGAGAACTCAATCTAGTGAAACACTTTGTTATGCTTGTAACATGTAACTTGAAATACCACTGTCTGCTACCAAACTGAACCGAGATCCTGAAAAAAATATGCAGGTTAATTCTATTAAAAGTAGAATGCAGTGGAAGTAATAAATAAGTTGTTTACTGAAATAAATGTAGAATATGTCTCTGGGCCACAGAAGCCCCTGCTTGTGAAAACACATGAGTAAACTTCCACATATAGATGCAGGACTTACGTAATGTTTACCGTTTTGTGACCTTAAGCATTGTGTATAAGTTTCAAAACATTTGGTTGAGGCAAACTAAAGTTAAAGAACGGAAACAAATGAACGTCAAGTTGGTTACTTATTCCTTATTCGTTACTTATTCCTTATTCCTTATTCGTTACTTATTCGTTACCATTCCTTATTCCTTATTCGTTACGTATTTGTTACTTATTCCTCATTCCTTATTCGTTACCTATTCGTTACTTATTCCTTGTTCCTTATTCGTTACTTATGCCTTATTCCTTATTCGTTACCTATTCGTTACTTATTTCTTATTCCTTATTCGTTACTTATTCGGTTTTTTAATATCCTTCCCCATTTTTAATTGTTTATATTCTTATCTCTGGTGATAGTTCTAAATTTGTTGAGGTAAAATGATCTTTTTATGACCTATTTATATGTGATTGTGCTCAACCAATCCTGTTACTTTATGTTCGATACTTATTTGTTCCTTATTTGATTTTTATACGTGCTACCTTTTAACTGCTTTACATTCGTATGCTTGAAGATGGTTCTTGGTTCGAAGGGGTGAAATCATCGTTTTAGCGCTTGTATAAACAGAAGATGTGGTATGATTGCCAAAGGGACAACTCCCCACAATAGACCAAAAATGACACAGAAATTAACAACTATAGGTCACGGTACGGCCTTCAACAATGAGCAAAGCCCATACCGCATAGTCAGCTATAAAAGGCCCAGACATGACAATGTAAAACAATTCAAACAACAAAACTAACGGCCTTATTTCATATACAAAAAAATAATAAACGAAAAACAAATATGTAACTCAAAAACAAACGACAACCACTAAATTTAAGGCTCTTGACTTGAGACAGGCACATACTTACAGAATGTGGCGGGGTTAAACATGTTAGCAAGAGTTCATCGTTTCGGAGCTAGACTAATACCTTTTTTAATTCGTTCCATTAGTCACTTAATACGTGTATTATACGTTGCACCTTTTAAAAAATGATTTTCAATTGTTTTCTTGTCTCTGGTGGTAGAGTTGGATTCTCAGAGGTGATATAACCCTATTAGCGCGAATGTACCCGTTCCAGCGCTTGGTAAATACCCTGTTACTTATTCGTTACTTATTCGCTTATAATACGTTTGTTATACGTTGCACCTTTTAGAAAAGGATTTTCAATTGTGTTCATGTCTCTGGTGGTAACAATGTGTTCTTAGAGATGAAACAACCCTATTAGTGCGTATGTACCCGTTCCAGCGCTCGGATGATACACTGTTACTTATTCGTTCCTTATTCGCTTTTGATACGCGAGGTATACGTTGCACATTGAAATAAATCGATTTTCAATTGTGCTCATGTCTCTGGTGGTAACAATGTGTTCTTAGAGATGAAATAACCCTATAAGCGCGTATGTACCCGTTCCAGCGCTCGGTTAATACCCTGTTACTTATTCGTTACTTATTCGCTTATAATACGTTTGTTATACGTTACACCTTTTAGAAAATGTTTTTCAATTGTGTTCATGTCTCTCATGGTAACAATGTGTTCTTAGAGATGAAATAACCCTATTAGCGCGTATGTTCCCGTTCCAGCGCTCGGATAATACCCTGTTACTTATTCGTTCCTTATTCGCTTTTAATACGCGAGGTATACGTTGCACATTGAAATAAATCGATTTTCAATTGTGTTCATGTCTCTGGTGGTAACAATGTGTTCTTAGAGATGAAATAACCCATTAGCGCGTATGTACCCGTTCCAGCGCTAGGTTAATACCCTGTTACTTATTTGTTCTTTATTCGCTTTTAATACGTTTCTTATACGTTGCATCTTTTAGAAAAGGATTTTCAATTGTGTTCATGTCTCTGGTGGTAACAATGTGTTCTTAGGAAAGGAATAAGGAATAAGTAACGAATAAGGAATAAGTAACAAGTAACGAATAAGGAATAAGGAATACGTAACCAACTTGACGTCCATAAGCTTTAGCATGTTTCCTATCTCAAGGCTCCGTGTTGACATTTGTATCATTGGTACTCGTACCACACATTCTTACGTCTAATTATAAATAACTCATGAAAAGTGACGCCACCCAATATCAAATTTGATAGGTCTGTGTTATGGAGTAATAAGCATTGCGTATAAGGTTTATAATATTTGATTGAGTCAAACTTATTTAAGAGAACGGAAACGAAAAATTCAGCATATTCTATGCTTTTAAAGGGACATGATAACTGACATTTGATTTTGTGTTGTGTGGTTATAAGCATTATCCCAGGTCAGGAGGATGGTGAGGATCCCGCTAATATGTTCAAACCCGCCATATTCGGTATGTATGTGTCTGTGGCAAGCCAGGAGCCTGTAATTTAGTGGTTGTCGTTTATTTATGTGTTAAATATTTGTTTTTCGTTAATTATAGCTGACAATGCTGTATAGACTTTGCTCATTGTTGAAGGCCTACTGTGACCTTTAGTTGTTAACTTCTGTGTCAGTTGGTCTCTTGTCCATGGAAAGTTCTCATTGGCACTCATGTCACATCTTCATTTTTATATTGTGTATAAGTATTGTAGTATTTGGTTGAGGCAAACTAAAATTAGGAGAACGGCACTCATTTTTTTAGGATGTTCGGAACGGACGGACGGACTAGGGTTACACTTTATGCTCCTCCACCCTGGCGCCAACACAGACGTTCTTACTATTGTGCTGGTGATACTCATCCCACTAGCATTGTCATGAACAAACACACACACACACACACACACACACACACATACAATTTTATCATAAAATTATTTAATCTTAATTTTGATTTATTTGTTTTGGACCGAATGATTTTATGCATGCCCTTCACAAGGAGTATCAAATTTGACAATACATATCAATTTTGTAATATTTTATAGCTTATTTTTTCAACTTATTAAAGCTTACAAACTAACATTGATCATCACTTTCTTTTTATATGTCTTTTAACATTCTGTTTTGAACAAAATTATTGTTTGCATGTATATACATCATATGTATATCTATCAAATCTGACATTATTACAAAGATCTACAAAGTCAATTAAATAAAATTCAGTCAAACTTGAAAATAAATGTGCAATCAAATATATACATGTATGCACGTCGTCAACTGGTCAAATGGCTAGATGCACATATCGTTGGCAAATTGAACGACATGACCTAAGTGGGTGGTTTTAAAACTTCTAGAAATATTACGGAAACAAGGGATGAGTAAAAGAAAATAAATGAAAACAGAAAGACTGAATTAAAATAAAAGGATGTTTGATATACTGTATATTTCGGTTTATTTTTAAAATCTATACGATGCTTTGTTTTTATCTAGTTTCCTAATCAAAATAATTAAAATGAGAAGATAAATACCTTACAGCTTCCTTTACCGTCGATGCTGAAATGTTTAATGATATAAAATGCTCTTAGCGTCTTTGACCTACTTCATCTCTTTATTCGGATTCTTGCGGTTATTTTCTCCAAGATCAACGGGAAAATTAGAATGATCTAGAATAGAACTAACTTTAAAGATGGAATCAAGAAGTATGGTTGTTATAACCAAACAACCGGGATGTTGAACCAGTTACCATGGCTTCGAACCGAAGAGCCGGATAGAACCAAGGTTCAGAACAAAAAAAAACCCAGATGGAACCAAGGTTTAGAACAAGAGTGCCCGGATAGAACCTTATTGCATTTGGAATTCTCATGACTTTTTATACCTTCAATGTATTTTCAAATTCATTTAGTTGTTTAGTATATTTATATATATATATATATAGTTATTATTTTTTTCAGATGAGATGATGGAACAGACGCAACTTCTAGTGGGACGTGGAAAAGTGGTTAAAAATGACAAAGCTCAAAAGAAAGAAGCCGAACGTTTTCGAAACGTGTAAGCTCAATCTCTATATAATATTTTTTCTTAAATTGTACCTATAAGCATTGATATGAAGCCAACACCATTAAAGGGAAATATTTTTTTTATAATAAAAAACATGGATTAGTTAAACCGGTAATGACTTGCAAATCAACATCCTCAGGAAGAAATAAAAAGTGCACATGCATGAATAAAGGCAACAGCAGTAAAAACTCTGACAACTACTATCAATAATAAAACGGCTGTCAAAGAATGGTAGATTTTGTTTCCTGTAGTATTTTAGTATACTGTTTGAGATAAATATTCATAAAAAAGGTGACAGTAGTTTATAACACAATGTTTTTTTTATAACACAATGTTGACTGGTGTACCCTTTTTTTACTGGGGGAAAAAGGAGGGGGGCATTTTCACGTATTATGTCTGTTTGTTTTGTTCACACATCGTTGTCAATATAATGGAGTTTTATACGACTGTCATACAAGTAAGATCAATACCAGGTTTTATACACCATTTTTCACATAAGACAATCCATATACCAAGTTAGGAATATGACAGTTGTTATCCATTCCTTTGATGTGTTTGAGCTTTTGATTTTGCGATTTGCTTATTGACTTTCCGTATAGAATTTTCTTCGGAGTTCGTTATTTTTTTTTTTTAACTTTTTACCACTATTTAATATCTTATCGTATTGGTCAACCAATTAGTGATTTTGACAGTAAAACGTATGTAGTGTCGATTTCATTCGTTCTTCCTTATAATTCTGCATTCGGCTGTAAACCAATCTGCATATGTAAGAATAAATCAATATATTTTGTGTGTTTCATAGAAACAGTACTTTGTCATCATTGAACACGTCCTCGTGTCTAAATTATCCATTAGATATACTTAGAATAATACTCTATGTAAAGGGACTAGGGAGCTACCATTTGATTTTTATGGGGGGGCTAGGATGAAAAATTTTGTCCTGCATTTTTTTTTAGCTGTAATCTCTGTCCTGCCTTTTTATTTTTCACTCTGTTCGGTCCTGCCTTTTTTTTTTTTAGTTTATCCTGACTTTTTTTTACCTAAATTGTCGTCCTGACTTTTTTTTTTTGCAAGTGTCTCATCCTGCCTTTTTTTTTACTCAAAACTCCTGTCCTGCCTATTTTTTTCAAATTTCATCCTAGCCCCCCCCCCATAAAAATCAAATGGTAGCTCCCTAATGTCAATTGGACAGGATTCGAGGTTGACTTCAGTAAATTCCGCTTGTTTATAATTACAAGAAACAATTTTATTTTCCCATACACACATTATGTCATTGATGGATTCATATGAAACTTGTTTTTATCTTTCAGTATCACTTTAAATTTCTTGAGGCAATGACATCTTACTATAATAACATTTACCTTATACTTGTCATATATTTTTTTTAAGGACTTTAGAAGATAGTTATGCTGTTGGATTGTTAAAAGGTAAGACCCATTCAATTAAAAACATTATTTTAGTTACTGTTTTTGTTTTTGTTGTTGTTGTTGTTGTTGTATTTTATTATTATAAGAGGCATTTTATTCATAGGGGACAATGTCGGAGAAAAACAAATAGTATCTCGTCCCCTCAAACACAGTCTGTAAACACAATACAAAAATGAAGACTAAGTAGCACGAACCCATCTAACAACTTAAGCGATATTGAGTGTTTCGAAATGGTTAAACTACTATGTTTTAAAACATCGTCTGTTCATACAAGTCAAACACAATATACAAGTTTTACATATTTCATTCACCCTGGCATGCACGTATGTATAATGCGAAATAATGTTCAACATAAATACAAAAGGCTATGAAATTTTTCAAATCAATGTCACTTATTTTTGGTATTTGATTTTTTAAATGAATACAAAGAAATGCCATAAAATGATAATAATGATATTTAATACTATGTTAGGCCGTGTTCACACCAAACGCTACGAACTGTAATACCGTTTCGTCCCAGCTCCTTTGTTCTAACAGGGATGATCTGAGCCGGATCACCCCTACCAGATCACCCCAGTTTGAGTTTCTTTGTTATGCATGCTTTCCTTTGTTCTGTAACATTTTGGCGGGAATGTCAAATCCACTATAAAACTTAATTAATTATACGGAGAAGACTATCTATCGTAATTCACGTAGAAAAAATCCAGTGTATATAATGGGATTCGAACTCAAGACCTTAAGCATATTAAGCCACGACACATACCACTACACCAGGACGACTGGATACGAACTAACAGTTATTTAACATACTCAAAGGAAGCAAGATCTTTTTATAAGTGGGGCGAGTTGGCAGACCTTTACTCATTGGGATTTAAACCTTTTTCGTTAATAATTGAGTTGTCAGACTGATTGTTCAATTTGATTTTACACTTTTTTAAAAGTAGGGCGAGTCGATAAACAAGAGTGGGCGATTTTTGTGTAAAGTGGCGATATAGTATGTGCCGATTGGCAAGTGGGGCGAGTTGACATTGTTTGAAATCTACACATCGTGTTCGGGGGTCATAAAGGGTATACATCATATAGTAATACATAAAGTATATTTTAATGGTTGTGTGGCGTTCTAAACTAGATTTTATGAATTGTAAATGTTTTATTCGTCTAATCTGAAACAGCTGGGATGTAAAATAGTTATCCCACTCGGACTTGGTGTGTCAGTGTTAGATCATCCTCTGGCCTCCGGCCATCGGGGTGATCTTACACTGACACACCGCGTCCTTGTGGGATAACTATTAATTACAATTAGTTTCATGTAAAGAATTAACACTGGTTTTGAATTTGTTCTCATCTGCACATCGGTTTTAATTGCCTGTACATGAAAATTGTACGCGCCATGCAGTAAAAACATGTTCACGTTATTTAAATAAACATTACATAGAAGAGACTTAAAAAAAAATCTGTAAACTTTTGAATCAGTAAGGCGTAGACTAAATCATTTTTTTAAATGTTTCTATCTTATTTTTAGGAAAAGGGGGGGGGGGGATAAATTGTTTAAATTTAAATTGTTTTTAAGAAGAAAATACATATAAACCGGGAGGGGAGTGAGAAAAATGTTTGGTTTCTTGAAAATTAAGTGTGGGGGTGGATTTTACAACAAATTCCTGGATGTTAATGAACAATTTTATATTTTTTTTCTTAAAGTAATAAAAATATGGTTTATCCCACGAAGATTAATGTACGATACCTTAAGAAAACCGTTCTATTGATTTGGAGACCTTTGAGAATTCTTAAAAGATGTCACGATAACGTTTGCTTATACAATAGGTGAACAAAGGCTTTTGAAAATGATTGATTGATTTATTGTCGGTTGATAAACGTCTGGAGAGGCAATTTTTTCATGCATTTTCCGGACAAGAACAAATTTGCAATAAATACAATAGGTAGGCCCTGTAATTGAGGTCATCCGAGATGAAAATGATTACGTGTACATCACGTACAGCCAAACGGACGGCCTCCTTTGGCAAGGGTTTTACGATAGATCGGAAGAAGATCTGAGTGACCATACTTCTATTCCCTAGTCACACAAGCGGTGATGTCGGAAATGAATAGTTTGGACTGGTTTCAAATGTAAAAATAACCTTTTCCACGACATGATTGAAATTAAAATGTTGTCCTACAAAATGCATGACTTTGCAAGAAAAGGGTGTGTTCAAAAAGTGAAAATAATTATCGCGCTGAATAAATGAGCCGTACTAACAGCTTGTGTAAGAATGGATATTCTATCAGCAATAAATCCCCATCCCACTGAAAATTAAATGGTCAACTAATGGACCTTAGTTTCTTACTCAAACCTTCTTGATATTTTAACAGTTTAGAGAAATAAACAAAAGTAATTATATATCCAATTTGAATCAGCAGATATTTCCAAAATTCGTTAGGGGTTCCACAGAACACTATGCTGTTTCTCACCTGGGATTTCTGCTGTCATTATAAAAGTACAATGTTGACTTAAACAAGTGAGTCTTTTCATCAGTAGATACAGATTTTAAAAACAATTTAAACGTTTATATTCACGATTTTTACATGCCGTCTTTGACAGAACCATTCCCGATGAAAGTTTGTCAAAAGTCTGATCAAGATCCTTTGAATTGTGGCTGGAAATTTAAACTTATATAAAAACTTGTAAAAATGTTTATTGAATCGTGACAACAATACGATATTGTTCAGGAGTCGTTCAAATTCAGCCGTTTCCAACCGAATTTGTCCCGATAATCTCGTTTTTATATTTTTCGCATGATACTAATCGACTGAATCTGTCCCAACAGCGTCCCGATTCGACCGAATGTGATCCAACAGGAATAAGACATTGATCAGACAGTGAACTGACGGTGACTGAATATAACCGTTAGAAAGCTTTCGCAATATTTGAGATGATCAGGTGATGCCTATCACAGTCTGCAGTACCGCATTTCACACGGCTTTACCTGGACGCCGTCGTATTGTGTTCTGTAACTGTCGGGACTCTGACGTGGGTTTCATTGCCAAATGTCGTATTGATAACTGGACTATTTCGGAACGGTTTTGACAAAGACGGTTTGCATTCGGCAAGATGTGGATGCAATCTGGACTCAATCATCCAGCTTGACCGCTTGACCGACCTCTACAGACCATTCCCGATCCGTTGGAATATGTTACGAACATATACGACTTCGTTAAGACAATGTTAGGAGATTCCAGATCAATGATGATAGTTATCCGACTTTTTAACTTTTCGTGTCTTAGTGCTATCTGATCTCAAACGGGAGCCATAATCGGCACTATGTGAACGCCGCATTAGGTGCTATTTCTTGGTCTTGACAATAAGCTTCTGTCCAAGTTTCAAAACAATCTATAAAGGTTAACAAATTTATCATGTAAAACAGAATTGTTAACAGACTGTCTATACATGTTAAATGTATAAAACCAGTCGCTCTAAAAAACCAATAATGAGAAAATATATTTTCAAAGGCTTATTTCAAATCACTAAAACGTCTGCCAAATTTTCATGAAACTCTATGAAGGTGTGACAAAGTAATTGATGAATAACAAACCTCAACCCCAGACTGTTTGTATTTGTTAACTGTAATAAATAAATAAGTCCATTTATCAGTAAAATACGCAAAAATTAAAATAACTATTTTTTTAACTTGGTTCTGGATACAGTCTTTTAGTCATAAACAAGCTTCTGTCCAAAGTAGTAGGTTCAGTTAGACCCCTTTTTGGCCCCAAAATATAGTAGTTTTACAAAATTGTTAAAATGTAAATTGTTAGTTATCATTGGAAAGTAGAATGCTTCTGCTACATAAAGATGGGCTATTGTTGACAAAACAATGCACATATATCTGGAACTAGCATCATTAACTCATGCTAAATTACTGAAATCTTCACAATTTTAGCATTTTAGTTAAGTTTTTGACGGATTCCGTCTTAAATGAAAGTGGCTGGGTTTGTGTTCATTCTTAATATTGAAATGTAAGTTATATTTGATGATAATACATAACATATATAAAGGTTGAGGATGAACACGGATGCGGCCACTTTCATTTTTGACAAAACCATCTGAAAAGTGACATTTTTGGCATATTTGATATAATTTTCATATTTAAGCTTGAATCGGAGCGTTTTTAATGACTAAATCAGTAAAAATCTTTCACATAAACTTATTGATTCAACTGAAATAGACACTTGTAATAAGTGTTTAAAAAGTGTCAAAAATCTTTCATCAGATGAACTTGAAATTTGAGGCCATAATCGGCCCTTACCGGACCTACTCCTTTCATCAATAAGAATGAAGGTTTGACAATGTTATTGATGACTGTAAAACTTTAACCTTAAACCTAATCTTAATATTGACTGTAAAAAAACTCAATCCTTATATCAGTAAAGAACGGAAAATAGAAATAGATATTTTCAAACTTTTGCTCTGAATACTGTCTTTTGGTCATTATCAATTTGAAAATTCTGTCCAGATTCCATAACTCTCCATGTAGGTTTGGCAAAGTAATTGGTGTTTAAACCATAGTCTGAACCTAAATGTTGAATCCGCCGACGCTATCATCGATGACGACGCCGACGACGACAGAATCTAGAATCGCTATGTCTCGGTTTTGAGAAATAAGCTCAACAAAAAGGTAAACACCTATTTATTCATTTATTGGAAACACGTCTTACACATCACGAGGTATTGTACATCCCAGTAACAGTATCTGTCGTTTGTAGACACTTTAAATTCACACTTGCAATGTATTTTGATATAGTCAGTTATATGTAGATTAACATTATATTTTAGATGACTGCAAGGATGGCATTTACAACATATTGAACGACATTATATTTCATACAGATTTTGATCCGAGCATCGTTGACCACCTTATTTCTAGTTGCGTTTTGACCATCGATGATGGAGAAGATATTATGCAAGCCAATACGAGAATTGAAAAGAATAGTATACTTTATGACATATTATTTGAAAGACCATACAATTCATTAGCGCCACTTCAGCAAGCATCAATAGACGTCAAAAACACAGAAATACAGTCGATATTGGAGAAAAACGGCTTTGTAGAACAGGAAATAAATTTGCCACCTGTCAAACACTCAGATGGTAGGTAAAAAGTTTTACATTCAAGGCAAACTCAGTAAATTTTTTAATCTGTGCGATGTTTTTATTATTTTCTGCTTTTTCTGAAAGATCCGCCATCAGGAAACTAAAAAAAAAATTGAAAGCCAAAGATGTATAAATACTTTTATCCGAGGTGAGCTTTTTGAGCAAACTGGACACAAACAAAATATCAAAATCCATCTAAGATCTACTTTGGCGGATGAAGTTGAGACTCTAGTTTCTGAAACCGCGCTGAAGTACGTCCATTATTCATAGTCTTTATTCAAAATTCAATAATGAATAATGAAATAGTTCACTATTCACTATTCAATGTTAAAAATAAATAATGAATAATGAAATAGTTTATGTTTCATTATTCAACTTGAAGCGGTGAATAGCGAAATAAAAAAAACAAAAACATTGACTGTGACACTATAATATAGCTATATCCCGTATTTCTAAATTCGTCATTTTGGTGTTATCTAACAAATATTTAAATTGATATCAGAAAATAGAATAAAAACCCTTTAGATTGATAATTTTATTTATTTATTTAGTTTCGGAGGATAAACTAGATGGTTTTCCTAACTACTTTTAACAGAAATTCCTTGGTTCAATGTTTGGACGACCTGAATACCAGAACATATATATAGAAATTAAAATAATGTACGTCGTCTTTTTTTTATTTTCACTGGACCTTTGTTATTTTTCATCCTGTGATTATAATAACAATAAGTCGATTGTGCAGCAATGCCCATTAGAGGTGTTACGGAGGACCTAAATGCCAAAATACGCGTGAAAATTTAGAAATAGCCAATTTTGAATAATGAAATGGATATTTTGAATAATGGAATGGACTTCTCTGACCCTTCAACTCCTAATTATAGATATAAATAAAACCTCAGTCGAAAGCTTATTTAGAGAGAAACAAAAGGTATATAGGCAGGCTATATGTTCCGCAACGCATATTAAGGGAGTAACGAAGGACATAAATATCGAAATTAACATTAAAAAATAGCTTATTTTGAATAACGGAATGGCTGCTGCAACACGTCAACCCCTAATTAGGAAATATTTATAAACCCAGATAGCAGAATAAACTGAGTATACACAATATGTGCCGCAATGACCTTTAGAGATGTTACGGAGGACCTAAATGCCAAATACGCGTGAAAATTAAGAAATAACCAATTTTGAATAATGAAATAGATATTTTGAATAATGAAATGCACTTTTGTGACCATTCAGCCTCTAATTACAGACATACCTTATACCTCATTCGAAAGCTTATTAAGAGATTAAAAATAGATATATGGTCAATATGTTCCGCAACGCATATTAGAGGAGTTACGAAGGACCGAAATATTGAAATACGCGTGAACAATAAGAAATAGCTTATTTTTAATAATGGAATGGACTGCTGCAACCCTTCAGCACCTATGTAAAGGAAAAATTTATACACCAAATCAAAGCTTATTGATTAAAGAATAAACTGAAAATAAACAATATGTGCCGCAATGACCATTACAAGGGTTTCGTAGGACTTAAATGCCAAAATACGCGTGAAAATTAAGAAATAGCCAATTTTGAATAATGAAATGAATATTTTGAATAATGAAATTAACTTATGTGACCCTTTAGCCCCTAACTACAGATATACTTTATACCTCATTCGAAAACTTATAAATAGAGGCACAAAATATATATAGTCAAAATGTTCCGCAACGCATAGAAGAGGAGTAACGAAGGACTTAAATATCGGAATACGCTTCACCATAAAGAAATAGCTTATTTTGAATAATGGAATGGACTGGTGCAACCCGTTAGATCCTAATTAAGGAAAGATTTATACATCAAATCAAAGCTTGTTGATAGAGGAATAAACTGAGAATAAACAATATGTGCCGCAATGACAATTACAGGGGTTACAGAGGACCTAAATTCCTAAATACGCGTCAAAATTAAGAAATAGCCAATTTTGAATAATGGAATGGACTGATGTGACCCTTTTGCCCCTAATTACAGATAAAATGTATACCTCATTCGAAAGCTTATTAAGAGAGGAACAAAAGGTATCAAGTCAATATGTTCCGCAGCGCATATTAGAGGAGTTACGAAGAACGTAAATTTTGAATTACGCGTTAACATTAAGAAATAGCTTATTTTGAATAATGGAATAAACTGGTGTAACCCTTCAGCTCCTATGTAAAGGAAACACATATACACCAAGTTAACGCTTATTGATAGAAGAATAAACTTAGAATTAACAATATGTGCCGCAATGACAATTAGAGGGGTTTCGGAGGACCTAAATGCCAAAATACCCATGAAATTGAAGAAAATATAGCCAATTTTGAATAATGAAAGAATATTTTTAATAATGAAATGGACTAATGTGACCCTTTAGCCCCTAATTACAGAGATACTTTATACCTCATTTAAAACCCTTTTAAGAGAGGAACAAAATGTTTATAGTCAAAATGTTCCGCAACGCATATTAGATCTAGAGATGTAACGAAGATCTTAAATATCGGAATACGCTTCACCATTGAAAAATAGCTTATTTTGAATAATGGAATGGACTGTTGCAACCCGTTGGATCCTAATTAAGGAAAAATGTATACACCAAATCAACGCTTATTGAAAGAAGAATAAACTGAGAATAAACAATATGTGCCGCAATGACCATTAAAGGGGTTACGGAGGACCTAAATGTCAAATTACGCTTAAAAATTAAGAAATCGCCAATTTTGAATAATGAAATAGATGTTTTAAAAAAAATGAAATAGACTGATGTGACCCTTTAACCCCTAATAACAGATATATTGTATACCTCATTTAAAAGCCTATTAAGAGAGGAACAAAATGTTTATAGTCAAAATGTTCCGCAACGCATATTAGAGGAGTAATCAAGGTCTTAAATATCGGAATACTAGTACACTTCACCATTGAAAAATAGCTTATTTTGAATAATGGAATGGACTGGTGCAACCCGTTAGATCCTAATTAAGGAAAGATTTTTACACCAAATCAAAGCTTATTAATAGAGGAATAAACTGAGAATAAACAATATGTGCCGCAATGACCATTAGAGGGGTTACAGAGGACCCAAATGCCAAAATACGCGTGAAAATAAAAAAAATAGTCTATTTTGAATAATGAAATGGATATTTTGAATAATGGAATGGACTGCTTGGACCCTTCAGCCCTTAATTTAAGATCTACCTTATACCTCATTCGAAAGCTTATAAAGAGAGGAACAAAAAGTATATAGTTAATATGTTCCGCGGAGTAACGAAGGACTTAAATATCGAAATACGCGTGAACATTTTGAGGGGAATTTCTGCTGGGACCGGACCTAAATATCAGAAAATCTTGCACGCTCGTTGACGAGGTTGTGAGGGGAAAACGTGGATGGTTGGGGTTGAAGGGGAAAAAGTAGGGGGGATGGGGTCGAGGGAAAATGTATCTTTGTGGAAGAAAGAAAACACACAAAAAAAACACAGACAGAATTAACACAATGGATTGTAAGATTACAAATATGTCTGATCAGAGAGAGAATATGGCGCAACATGTAGAAATTTTGGAAAATACTGACGAGGAAACTCTCAAATGGCGAGAAGTAGGTGAGGACTCACCCTGGATTGTCAAAGACATTAAAGATGTTGACACAAAAATTATTACCTTGTGCTAGAAAGGGAAAACTATCCGCACTTGGGGATGTGAAAGACTAAACAAACAGCTGACCACCGTCTGGGCAAAGAGAGAGAGACCGATCGATGGAGCTGTGCAAATAGTGAGCTATGGGATGAAAAGATCCAGGGTATGATTACCACGACTTTTATATATTTTTTATAAGGACGGTATGATTGGAAGTGTTAGGAAATGTTTTTTAGGCCTAAAAATCGGGTCTAAAACCATTGTAGAGAAACATTTTGACACATCCTCGCTGAAATTGGACATGGGTTGCTGCAGCTGATCTTTATTGTCGTAGTAGTTTCTTACCAGCACACTTGGTACAATTAAAAACCTGATAATAAATTGTTCAAATAAGGCCTTCGAAAATAGTGGAATAAATTACTTTTAGAGTGTCAAGAACTCGTTGGAAGTACTTGATAAATTGCATGCTTATATTGGTGATTTTGAATCTGTTCAAAGTTTTGATTTTTCTACCCTGTATACCACATTGCCTCACATTCTCATTAAGAAAAAATTCACACACCTAATTAAATGGGCATTCAAAAAATCAGAATGTGAATATATATGTTCAAACTCTTTTAGGTCATTTTTTAGTAGCAATAAACAAAAAAACTATGTTAATTGGACATGCTTTGATACTATATATGCCCTTGATTTTTTACTAGATAACATTTTTGTTCGCTTTGAGGATTCCGTATATCGTCAGATTATCGGAATTCCAATGGGGACTAACTGTGCACCACTTATTGCGGACCTGTTTTTGTATTGTTATGAGTTACAATTTATGACAAAAATAAGCAAAGACCCATCGAAACAACATCTGATAAACAAATTTAATAATACTTTTAGATATTTGGATGATATTTTGGCTCTCAATAATGACGACTTCAGTATGTATATTAATGAAATTTATCCTGTTGAACTTACTTTAAATAAAGCTAATACTAACAATGACCACTGCCCTTTTCTCGATCTTGATATCTATATCACTAATGGAAAGCTGAATACTAAAATTTATGATAAAAGGGATGATTTTTCATTTCCTATCGTTAATTATCCGTTTTTAGATGGTGACGTTCCCTTGTCACCATCTTACGGTGTTTATATATCTCAACTTGTACGATTCGCTCGTGTATGTAACAATGTTTTAGATTTTAACGAGAGAAATTTATGTATTACTGAAAAATTATTACACCAGGGTTTTCGATATCACAAACTAGTCAAAACTTTTACTAAATTTTATCATCGGTATAAAGACATTATTCGTAAATATAGCTCAACATGCAGACTTTTAATACGTTCAGGTATTTCACATCCAATTTTTTATGGTAATATTCTTTATAAAGCACAAAGGTGTCAGTATTCACCTCAGAAACTTACAAAACCTTTGAATAGACTTATTAAGAAGGGATATAATTACGATACTGTTGTCAAGTCATTAAAGATTGCATATTTTGGCGTTAATATTGAGTCACTGATAAGGTCTTTGCATCGGAACTAAACACATTTATTCTAAAAACAGTTGTTGGCATGACACGGGTTATGTTCTTCTCATATATGTTATGATGGTATGATACTAAATCCCTAACGGGAAGGATTGTGCCTGATGTTCATATGATGAAATCATAATCTTTCAGTCAGTTTAGTTGAAGTCTGGAGCTGGCATGTCAGTTAACTGCTAGTAGTCTGTTGTTATTTATGTATTATTGTCATTTTGTTTATTTTCTTTGGTTACATCTTCTGACATCAGACTCGGATTTCTCTTGAACTGAATTTTAATTTGCGTATTGTTATGCGTTTACTTTACTACATTGGTTAGAGGTATGTCTGCACATCCATGTCAATAATGGGTGTCATCTTCCAGGTAGTATATACATCTTTAAAGGCTTTCTTCGGCGAATGTACCTCAATTTTATCCCCAATGGCTTTCCTATCTTCCAAAATCTTTTCCTGCACCTTCTTTAGCAGTCGATCTATCGACAGCCTACTAACCCCTTTCAACCCAAGTTGTTTTGCCTAGGTGATAATCTCCTTCCTCGTGTGAGGTTTGGGACCACGCTGAAATTTAAGATTGGTCTTCGTTTCTATCAACTCTCAACCAACTGATCGTTCCTCAACTGGGAGTACCCTCGAAGGTGATTATTTTGGCTATACCTCTCAGGGATTTGACGTTTTCAACTACTTACTCCATGTTCACTATTGGATCCATGTCTTTATCCTAACAATAAAAATATCAATTAAGGTCACCCAAAAACCACCATTCCCAATTCACTTGTTTTTAGACCCAGTTTTCGGGCCTACAAAACATATCATAACACTATCGATCCTACAATCCTTAAACAAATTTAAAAAAAGTCGTGAAACGTACCCGGTGCGTCTGGATTTTTTAATCCCATAGCTCACGATTTGCACATTTCTATCGGTCTCTCTCTTTGCCCAGACGGTAGTCAGCTGCTTGTTTAATCTCTCAAATCCCATGTGCGAATAGTTTTCCACTTCTAGCACAAGGTTATAATTTTGCGGACCTTAACTTCGTGTCAACATCTTTAATGTCTTTGACAATCCAGTCCAGTTCTGACCTACTTCTCGCCATTTGAGAATTTCCTCATCATTGCAGCGCTATTCTTGCATGGCCTTAACAGCGGCCATTTTTTTCAGAATTTCTACCTCTTGCGCCGTATTTTCTCTCTGATCAGATATATTTGTAATCTTAAAATCCATTATGTTTATTCTATCTGTGAATTTTTATTTGTTTGTGTGTGTGTTTCTTTCTTCCACAAAAACACATTTTCCCTCGACCCCAACCCCCCACGTTTTCCCCTCACATCCTCGTCAACGAGCGTGAGTTCGGATGTTTTGGGTCCGGTCGCATCTGAAATTCCCCTTCAAAATGTGGGTGTTACAGAACTCTCATAATCATACTACTGTTCCTTTCTTACTAAGCTTTCAAATGAATCTGTAATTCGGAGCAGTCCATTCCATTATTCAAAATATCCATTTCATTATCCAAAATTGACTATTCCTAATTTTCACGCGTATTCTGGCTTTTAGGTCCTCCGTAACACCTCTAATGGTCATTGCTGCACAATCGACTTGTTGTTATTATAATCACAGCATGAAGAACAACAAAGGTCCAGTGAAAATAAAAAAAAGTCGACGTAGAGTATTTTAATTTCTAAATATATGTTTTGGTATTCAGATGTTCAGGTCGTCCATACAATGAACCAAGGAATTTCTGTTAACAGTAGTTAGGAAAACCATCTAGTTTATCCTCCGAAACTAAACAAATAAATAAAATTATAAATCTAAAGAGTTTTTATTCTATTTTCTGATATTAAAGGGAATATTTTTTAGATAACACCAAAAGGACGAAATTAGAAATACGGGATATAGCTATAGTGTCACAGTCAAATTTTTTAATTTTTATTTCACTATTCATCGCTTCAATTTGATTGATGAAACATAAACTATTGCATTATTCATTATTCATTTTTTAACATTGAATAGTGAATAGTGAACTATTTCATTATTCATTAATGAATTTTGAATAATTAACTATGAATAATGGACGTACTTCAGCGCGGTGTTTCTGAACTGTTTCTAAATATTTCAAAAGTAAATTTAATAACGGTTTGTTATAACTTGTGTGAGTACAGATTACTGACTACACACACACATACATGTACATAATATATAGACTGAATGAGAGAGATGTAAAATAGTTTTATCAAACACAAAAGGAATAAATCTTGATTTTCATACTATTTAACTTACACAATTATTTGTTTAGATTTAATAATCGCAATGTACAATTAGCTGCAAAAATTTCTTAAACAGCATCCGATTTGTACCTGGATGACTGCACGCTCCTAATGAAGCTATTTTGTTTAGTGAAATATTGCGTGAATGTAAAAAAAATAACTATTTTTATAACACTAATCAGCGTGTTAAAGTTACATTCATAGGCATTAATATTTACATATACACAATCAGGATAAAACTGGATTATAAACAAATATTCTGATTTGAGCGTTCCCGATGAAGGTAAATCCAGAAAAGCGTTTTGTTTTAATTTTTTAACACACTTAAAAAAACAGCAGTTGTCATATCTATTGAATATATTTTGCGACAGTTCTGTATTTCACTGTTGAGTGCCCGTAAGGATTATGTAGAATTCAGAAATATTCAAGTAGCCTAGCGATGTAATTTAGTACACGTAATTATATTCATAGGTAATAATATAATAAAAGAATAACCCAACATCTCAAAAGACATCCAATGGTTATAAAGAAGACAAAAACATTAAGATGTAGGAAAAGTTAAGAGTTTTGTTGTAATGTTATTTTGATTTTAAGGATTTGGAAGTCGACGTTTGTAATACATGAGGGTGTTTTTGATATTTAATTTTATTAGTTATCTTCATTTCTTCATTGCAGATATCAAGGATGATTCCGTTCGTTTGCAAAAATGTTACAAAATTATAGTTGACGATCTTGATAGTAT
The DNA here is from genome assembly GCF_965363235.1 of Mytilus galloprovincialis. Lineage (NCBI taxonomy): Eukaryota > Metazoa > Mollusca > Bivalvia > Mytilida > Mytilidae > Mytilus > Mytilus galloprovincialis. The sequence continues at coordinate 50,002,173 of NC_134844.1, read as the reverse complement.
AGAACCCATAGATAAGCTTGTAGAGTTTGATGTTTTGAGTCCTGAACACATGGAGGAACTAAAAGCCTGTCGTACACCACGAGAAACAAATAGGAAACTTTTACGTACACTTATGTTCAAATTTAAAGACGGATACCAGAACTTTCTTGATTCACTAAAGGATGACTGTGTTCATGAAGATCTGGCTGAAAAAATCATGCAAACAGAAGTAACAGAAAAGGATAGACATCTATTACGAATAGGTAATTGTGTAATATTTGAAATAACATTTATGGATTTAAGATGCTGAACATCGTTTTCCATTTGCTTTGCTCTGTTTTGTTTTGTTGCAAATGTCAATAAAACCGACAGGTTTGTGGTAAAGGAATTGCATATAAACAGGTTTATTCCGAAACAATTGAATGTACAACGACTGTACTTTGTTTAAAATTATTTGACTATGTGTTCTACATTTGTGGTTTGCTTTTTCATTGATTGGTATATACCTTCTTTTTGTTGTTTCTGGCGAGAGACATACTCTTCCTAAATATTTACTATATGATTATCAAATAAAAAATAATTCATTCACCATTTGCATGCTTTAATTAAAGGAATCTGTGCAAGAAAGAGAATACATAAAAACAAGCAAATCAAAGGTAAATATATTTTTTCGTATGACACACTGAATTATAGATGCGACAGAACTTTTACCATTCAGAAATCCTTCATTCATCAGAATAAAACGTTTTTCACTTTCAGAGTAAAAATGCAGAAACATGTATTGTTCATACAATATAGCCCATAAGGAGGTGACGAAACACGAAGAAATAATTTAGTAAAGATGAATGGTGACAAGATTGTATTGTTGACTCAACTCCATCATTCAGTTACGGACTTCATAATTAAGCGTTATTAACCCTCAAGGAACCCTAATTTGCAAGCTCCTTTTGGACTACTATGTGTGGTCACGTCCTGAACCTTTGTTGGCTTATATGTAAATATATTTCAGGTCATTTGATTATTATGATAATCGTGTTTGACACTCAAGGTACTTTTTTCAGTGTAAAGTTTCAATTTCTATGTTGCAATACTCCAGCCAATATATGTGTATGGAGTTAATATGATTACGATTACGGTATCAATCCATCGGTAGCTTCCTTACATTTTTTACACTACAAACTTAAGATGAATATTTTTTATTTATAAATGTATAATCTGACACAAAATTACTAAGGTATATTGTGTATGAATCTTAAACAATCATATCAAACAAAGCCTTATATCATTATTAACTTTAAAGTCAGACATAGGGTAAGTTAGGTAGGATATGATAGGTTTTATATAATTTAAAAATATTCTTTATTCATTTGATATCATAAAACGGCTGAAATTACTAATAATCAAATCTCCAGTTACTCCCCTTTTATCCTGAATTGTTCAATCTTTAGTTTTTGTGTAGTTCTTTGTGGATTGTTCAAAATGAACTATCAATCTTGTTACAAATAAAACTGTTTAAATATACAGCCGTAGCTTTTTCAATAAAAAAAAATGTTTCTAACTTTTCACTGATACACGTTTGATGTTCAACATTTTGAGAGATGTCATTTGTTGCTATAAAAAAAGCCTTTTCGTCTGTTTTAGTTGTTGAAAGACACGTTCGTCGGACAAATGTACGCTTCAAACCTTTATTTGCGAAACTGTATGTTTCTAATACAATGGTTGTTTTGCTCTTTTTTGTACAAGTAACAAATAGAAAAAAAGGAGCAAAAACGAAACTGTTGATGCCGATATAATAGTATTCAAAATCTCTGTAGTAGAAAAGAATAAAGGTTTGAAATTTATTTCATGTTTTGCATGCAGATTAACACCATTTGTTTATTGAACTATGAACTTTCGAAAATCTAGTTGAAGTGCATATACCGTGTTTTTTTTTTAAATTTCCGAATGATTATCAATTTAATAGTTTACTCTTACGGTTGATACCGAAAATTTAGTACATTTAAAAAGCTATACCATATTGTCATCAGTTTAAGAATTCATTGGTAAGGATGGGTGATGCAAGAACTAAACTCAAGATATGCATTCAAAATTGGATTTCATTTAGCATTACAATTACAAAGATGGAGCTGGCATGTTAGTAACTGCCAGTAGTCCTTTGTTAATTTATGTATCATTGTCATTTTGCTTAGTTTCTTTTGTTACCTATTCTGACATCGGACTCGGAATTCTTTTAAACTGAGTTTTACTCTGCGTATTGTGTGTTTCTTTATTCTACATTGGCTAGAGGTATAGGGGGAGGGCTGAGATCTCTCAAAGCATGTTTTACCCCGCCGCATTTTTGCGCCTGTCCCAAGTCAGGAGCCTCTGGCCTTTGTTAGTCTTGTATGGTTTTTTTTAATTTTAGTTCATTTATATGTTTTAGAGTTTAGTATTACGTCAATTTTCACTGAACTAGTACACATTTTTATTTAGGGGCCAGCTGAGGCCCACCTCCGGGTGCGGGATTTTCTCGCTGCGTTGAAGACCCATTGGTGACCTTCGGCTGTTATCTGCTCTTTGGTCGGGTTCTTGTCTCTTTGGCATATTCCCCATTTGCGTTTTCAATTTTATTATTTAATTGCCTTTATTTCGTAGCATCAGTTCAGAAAGTTATAATAGACGTGAAGTCAACAGTATCAAAAAGTGATTATGACAAGATAACAACAGGTTGTGACTTGATAAAGATAATGGAGGACAACAATATTGGACCAGACGATGAGTACCGGGGTCATGTAAAACAATTCATTCAAACATCATCGTACACTGCTATACAACGTTTTGTTTCTGTTGATGATTTTCAAACAGATTCAACGACAGATGTGGATTATATATCAAAGGAAGGTATGTTTACTGTGATAGTATTTACAAATATTCCCCTCCTTTTTCCAATTATAGATAGGAGAAAAATGAAAATGATCAGAGAAAATCTAAATTACAATTTACGTACGTAGTCGTTAACAATAAAAGTTTTGATAAAATGCAAATGAAGTAATTGGTAAAATGGAAGCTGATTGAATGAATGCCCTCACTCATATTTTATCTTTAATTTTTTTCGTAGTTTAAAGAAACAAAGCATAATTTGTGTCTTTATCAGTACTGACATTGACATATCTGAATATGTATTGCTACATGTATACTGTTACATATTATGAACAATTATCATGGTCTTACATCCTTTCGATACTGGTAACTTAATATGCATGTGGTTAGGTCATGCTTTTCTACATAAATGGGCATTGTAGATACCTTGATTAAGGTCACGAAAAAATATTATTTTGTGAAGAACCGCAGAAACAAATACACTTAAGGTGATATCATCAAAAATGCTTGATTTTGTTTACATTTTCGGAAGATATATATGTAGGATTCAAATCTATGGTGGTTCCAAATCTATGGCAGATTCCTAATCTATGGCAAATGTGACGTCATGCCATCCCAAATCTATGGCAGATTTTTACAATCCTAATCTATGGCAAGTTTTGTATTTTCCTAATCTATGGCGGATTTTTGTTGTTTCCAAATCTATGGCAAATTTTGAGCTAATGGAAAACAATACAGTACATATATGATCAATGACTTGTCTGAAACCAGTGGAAATGTACGACATGTCTATAAACATTTGTGAAATGATGGTCAACCAAATCGTGATGGTAACCAATTTTTTTTTGTAAAACAGACTTCAGGCTTGAAATGTTGTGCCCCGTAAAAATTAAAAAAATATATATAATCATGGTACCTATATTTTACCCATTCCTTAGACCAACTAGTAAGTCCCTTAACAAAAAAAAGTTAAAAAAAATAAAAATTAACAGTTTGAATTTTCAACTAAAACTTATTTTATCGTTAATACTCCATTTTTATTTGTTGACAATTTAAATCAAATAGATATCCGTTAATTTTATCTTTCACTTTATAAACTTTGCCAGCTGCAGATAGTAAAACATTTACTATAACTCCTTTTTTTATAATCCGGTTCTGAAAAAAGTGGTGCCCTAGCTTGTACATCGCGGGTTTTGGCTGATACAGCACATTTTGACCCTCTTCCGAATAATAGGTCACATTTCCTTTAAATCATCCGCAAATTGTTGTCCAGGATAATACCTTCATCTGGAATCGTGTTCAAATCTATGAGCTTCGCAATCGTTTGTGGCAGCTACCATGTAATATTGCGTTATTCCATTGTGACGCAATTTAAAGATCTGCCATTGATATGGAGAAAACAAAAATCTGCCATAGATTTGAGTTGTTTGGCGTTTGCAACGTCACATTTGCCATAGATTAGGAATCTGCCATAGATTTGGAACCCGCCATAGATTTGAGTCCTACATATATTTAAACAGATAGTCGCTAGTCCAATAGGAACAACTCGTTCACCCCTAAAATTAATATTATATAAAATCATATGAAACAGAATTTACACAAAACTATCTCAAAGACTAAAACAAAAAGATAAAACCGAAATAAAAAAAAACCCATTAATTGCTCCCGTTCTGATTTGTCGCGAATATCAGAACGTTTTCATTACATGAATTTAATTTTAATTAGATTGCAGTTGCTTTGTTATGATATGCAGTTAAAAAAGACACAAATTGATATTCATTTACAAAGGAAGCCATGCATATCCATGGATGTATAAGTATAAGTATATACACTTTGTGACACCAATCAAAGAACTTACTGTGGAAGTACTTATATATGTGGGTATCAATTTTCGTGGTTTGAGCAGAATTTGTTTGTCGTTGGTTCTTAAATTCTCGGATTTTAGTCTTCTGAATAAAAAAACATAGAGGGAAGATTTAAAGCCATCACAATACGAAGATTCTTGAAATAAGTCATGTTGTTTTTATAATTATTTGCGGAACATTGCATGTTAGTGTGTTCATTTAAACTTACTTGATCGGCTTTCATCGCTTCATTACTGAGAACATTCATCAATGTTTTTATGAAATGATTGCTCTCGAAAAAAACCTGATTCAGCTATGATTATAAATTGTCTTGATAGAATGATTTGCATATCCCACCAAAAACTTCACAACCTTAATTTTGTTACATATTTTTGAATAAAATGATTATAAGAAGATTTAAATTGAAAACGAGAATATTAATGCCAAAGACCATGTGACATAAATGTAAGTAACGATTAGTTACCGTATTGCCTTCAATAATCAACAAAATCCATACCGCATTCTAAACCATAAAAGGCCACGACATGACCAAGTAATATTTCAAACGAGAAAGCAAACGTCTATTTCAATGTCGAAAAGAAAAAAAAAATAAATATAGAAAGGAAGGAATGACAACCACTGAGTTACATGCATACATATACATGTATACTAGAGGGATAATTAAACCCATAAGTCGAAGAAAAACGGACAACGTATATGTTCTTCCTGCCTGTTTTCGCATTAGTTGTAACATACCTTAACGGGACAAATGTACACGGTCGGAACATTTATTCAGATCAATAACTGCGTTTCATTTATTTTTGTGGGTAACAATTTTTGTGGATGTAGGAAATATTTAGCTAGCTATAAAACCAGGTTCAATCCACCATTTTCTACATTTGAAAATGCCTGTACCAAGTCAGGAATATGACAGTTCTTGTCCATTCGTTTTTGATGCATTTTGTTATTTGATTTTGCCATGTGATTATGGACTTTCCGAATTGATTTTCCTCTGAGTTCAGTATTTTTGTGATTTTACTTTTTATATATATATTTTTTTATCTAGGACACTGCACGTAGTTCTTTTTAATCTGATTCATGCACTTTTGTAATCTGTAGGAATTTGTAAGTTGTTGAATTTTTAATTCGTTGCTGTTCTTGCACTAGCTATGGGTTTATGAAAGTAACAACTGAAAAATAAGAATAAGAACAGTTTGATCATAATCGTAAACAACACTGTGATTCCAAGCCCAAACTTTTTTGTTAATAACGTTGGCATTATGTTACAACTGAATGCAAACTTCGTACAGTGATCGTTTCCGATCCGGATCTATTTTCCTAAAGTCCATAATGTTGTAGAGTAGTATGCTGATCGCATCTAAAACTTCCGGAGAGTAAAACACTAAATGCTTACGGCTTTACTCGCAGAACAAGCATTGGTATTCAAGCAAGTACTGAATAAGATTGGGATGCTAGCAAACGTCTATATCATCTATGTCGACTCATTTTTGTAATACTCTAGTTTGATTCTAAATATTAAAGAACTATATGAATATCCGTAACTTATTTTTATGTACAGCCATAAAAATACTTTCAATAACTCAACATTAAAATCGTTTAAATTTTTGAAATTTTAATTAAATGTTTATGTTAAAAGTGTTATTGACCTATAATTGTTTCTAATGGTATATGTTATAATTGATGAAAGAAAAACCTTTTTCGAAGTTAAGCATTAATTTGTAGTTTTATTTTTTTATTTTTTTATTTTAGAACATTTTGACATAACATGTATGAAAGTCGTTGATAATTTCAAGGAAACTATTCAGTTTCGGGAAATGGTTGAAAAAATTGAGAAGAACCGCATAGTCCTTGTCGAAGGTAATTATCTTAGCCCTTCATAACAAAATGGAAAAAGAAATAAACGAAATTCTACATAGCAATGATACACACCAGAGAGTTGATAATAACGCTGAATTCATTATTGAATAACATTTAAATGGGAGTTTTAGTTGCAAATAAAAATGGCGCTATTTCAGAAGGTGAAAAGCTACTGATTTTCCAACAGGAAGACTGATCTACTCGACTGATTTTACACTGAATTGCACAGTTCCATTGCCTGAGATTATTTATCCACATTTGTATGTGCATTTTAAATCCTTTTAAAGAGCCCACAAGAGTCTTACGTCTCATAACAAAACAAAGCACAAACTAGGTTTATCAATATATTTATATATCTATTATGTCAATATTTGTGACATTTTTATGTCGGGGTGACGAAGTCCAAAACCGGTCTATAGTTTGAAATGTTGGGCGAATTGTTAGACAGTCTAAATTTTTTGTATAATCAATTATTCAATTATCAACCCAGATCTCTGAAATAAGATTGCACAAACGTTCAAGTTGTGCCGCTGTGTTTATAAAATTTGTAAAGGATTTTCCCACATATTTCCATACTTTTCCTAAGCAGATTTTTCAAAGGATGGTACCAGTTTTAGGTAATCAACTCCTCTTACAATTTTCAATCTAGAGCGATAAAACTTCACAGAAAAATTGCATTCACGTTGAAGTTGGTGAGCTGCTATCATAGAATGGTTTAAAGGAATTGTCCCAATTATTTTTTGTCCTTGATATTTAGTCATTATCAACTTATATGTTTTTCAACACTTCCGTTAGCTTTAACACCATGTACCTGACACGTCATGGATAGATTGGGCACATGTTGAACCTGTGCATCAGCAATTCTGAAATTGTTTGACGAATCTGTCCCGAATTTTTAAACTGGGGACTAAGTAATTTTTCAGCACAATTTACAAAAGAGGATATTTTCCATGTATTACAGTTATGAAAAAGTGGGCAAACATTTTTATCCGACATTTGTTCAACAATGTATATGGTCTATTTACGTGATAAAATATTTGGACGCAAAAGCAGGACCGCCACTTCTTCGATGTACCTAAAACAAATAACGGCATAAAAATTAACTACGATATTGATGATATAAGATAAAAATATAGATTTCTTATACGTGTTCTTTTCCTTAATTGTTTTTTAATAAACTAGGAGAATTAAAAAAAATGTTACAATCAGTGAGAACATTTTTGTGTTATAATAAATCTTTAATATTTTAGGTCCAAATGGTTCAGGAAAGTCACAGTCCTCATTTGCATATGCCAATCAATTTTCTGCAACGTTTCCCTCTGCTACAATCTGGCGAATTCCATGTAGTTCTATGCAAAGTATGACTATGTCATTATCTATTTTGATGACAAATCTCAAAATCGATAGTGGAGAAATGTGCAAGGAAAGGGGTATTTATTCGCCATTCCATGATATGATCAAAACGGTCTTTGTCAGAATGTCTGACATGAACGACACGAATCACCTTATTATATTAGATGATATTGAGTCACCAGAAGAACCCGTTATAGATTTGATATTGAAAAAAGTAATTCAAACAAAAAACATTTATGTCATAGGTACGTCAAACAAAAGATTTATGATCACTCAATACAGAAAGTACGGCATGAAAATGAATAGAATGACGGAAACTGAAGCTTTTTCGTTCTTTGAGTTTGCAGAATATAGCAGAGAGGACGTCACAACATTAGCCAAAAAACTAGATTGTTTGCCGTTAGCGCTTTCTTTTGCAGCTACTTATATAGAAAATACCCAAACATCTATAGAAAATTATATACATCTTTTAGAAAATGATGAAATATCCGAACATATTTTAGGAGCTGACTTGGTTTTTCAGCCGTTTAATTTAATACTTCAAAGACTACAAAATGATCTCACAAAAAAGGTACAGTGTGTGCTGAGCTATGCACCGTATTTTGTGTACGATAACATATCGGTGATGCTTCTTAAAAGTTTACTACCAGATTTTTTATCAGAAGGAGAAAAAGAAGCTGAAATAAATAACCTTATTATTACTTTAAGGAAGTATTCTGTTGCAGTAGTTAAGGGTTATGGTGAGCGACGGAGTATATCGATACATAGTATGACTTGTTTGGCGATTAGAAAAAATAAAACAAAAGAACAAATTAAACAAGAAGTATCTTATCTTTTGAAACACTACTGTTTCATTATGGATTTAGATCTTCGTTTAATTGAATCTATCAAACGAAATGTCTGCTACTTAAGTCATGCTACTCTTCTCTTAGAAAAGTTTCATTCTTATTTAGATACAAATGTTTTTCAAATGAGAATATATAAAAGTTTTTTATGTTGTGCAATAGGAGTAACATTTCGGATGTATGGAAATGCAGAATTATCATCATATGACTACCTAGAACGAGCCAAAAATATTATTTTCGATTTAATAAAATTTCAACCAAAAATTTCTGTTTATCCATTCACTTCCACAGATCCCGTGCTTTATCTAAAGGGTTGTTCCGTTCTACAAAAGGATACAGAGGATATATTTCATAGATTAGTAAAAGAAAGTGAACAAAAAATGACAAAAGATTTTGTGCAAACATTTTTAGCAAACAAATTCAGGAGTTCAAGAGAAATGGAACTCTTTGAAAAATATGCTAATGGGGAGATAAACAAGAATGAAATAAAACACTTCAAATTGACTTCATACACAACTAAAAAAAGGGGAAATATGGAAAAAATATTTGCTCCTTTTAAAAGTATCAAGGAAACTTTCCTTGTTGATTTACTTATAAGTATTATGCATGAAAGTAGTAAAAATAAGTGGTGGATGGAATCGACAAATAGCATGGTCACTGAATATGGCAACAATGAAACAAAAATGGATAGTCTGACTGACAGTCAATTTGCGTATAATCTCGCAGTTCGGTTGCAGTGTTATTTCAAAAAAAGTTATAAAAACTACCTACCTATTGCTGCTTTAGTAGAACATCGCGATGGCATTATTAGATTTTTGAGATCAGAGAGAACTGTTTCAACTAAAAATCTGCACAAGATCATACAAATGCTAAAGGAAATGCAAGGAGAGGGTTCATCAACTTTGTTCTACACCTATGGTGCTTTAAAAATGGCGCCAAAATTTACTCTCTATCATAAATGCATGATCAATCGCGCTCTTTTAAAGTGCTGCTTTATTGAATGGCGGGAAGGAAAAAGTGAAAAGTGCCTTGAAAAAGCTATTTTGCAAGCACAAACCTTAAATGAAATAGCTATCACTATGAGAGAAGATTGGCTAATCTGTATGATGATTTACCTTGAAATTGCTGAAACATATCTCCTCTTTCCCACGAAAAACAACATTGATCAAGCTAAACAAAAGTACAAAAAAGCATTTGAACTCAACATTTGGTGGTATACTTCTGACTACCCAATACCATTTCAATACCATTTCAATCTTTATCAACAATATATTCATTTTTGCTTGAAATTTGGCAATTTAGAAGATCTCAACGATGCACGGAAAATTTCTGTTGAAATGAGGGAGAGGTGTGTCCAACAAAAACGTAAACAAACAATTGGAGACAACTTGATTAAGATTGAAGATAGAACAAAATCAAAGGTGAGTTTGGTTATTAATGAATGTTATCTATGCATTATATACAGAAAAATAAAGGTGTGTATATACAAACGGCGCAATGCAAAACCAAAAAGAAAACAGAAAACAACAAGACTAATTACAAACGCCTCATAAATTCTTCACATTATACTTAATTTAGAACACCAAGAACAAATCCAAGATATATTGATGAACGCAGGCGCTTAGGGTGGGACAGTAGTTTATATTCCACTAATGTTTCCCGTCGTATTTCTCTTTCGGTGATGTCACACATATTACCTACATTTGTAGTTTGAACCCGCAACATTATGGAAGTACCTGTCGTAAGTGAGGAGCTTGTATTTCAGTGGATGTCGTTTGTTGATGTATATAACTTTTGTTTCTCGTTAACCTTTTTGTACATAAAAAATGCCGTTAGTTTTCCCGTTTGAATTGTTTTACCTTTATCATTTCGAGGCCTTTTATAGCTGAATTTACAGAAAAATTAACATTTTAATGTCATATAAAAAGTGCTGACTATGCAACACTCGTGCTTCGTCTTCAGAAGACTCATCGGTGACGCTGGAATAAGAACAGTGCAAATCAAAAAAGAAAATAAAGAGCTTTATAACGCATAAATTCCGAAAGGTTGTACAAAAAAAAAGGCTTAGACAATTGTAATCTTTACCTGGTGGTAGTAAGAACTTCGAATAGTATATCTTGATATAAACAGTAAATGTAGCGAAATTATGAACATATCAATGATATATCATGTCAACACACAAGTGCTGACTACTAGGCTGGTGATTTAAAGTTAACCTTTGTTATTTATTCAACGAAAAAAAATCACCTATTGAACAAAAATTAAACAAACATGTTTATATCAGATTTAGTTTCTTTTTTAAAACTTAAACTTAAAATTACACTAGTGTTGAAAACAATACTGAAATGTCCTACATATTATCAAGTGGTTACTTTCTTGCCATGATTGTAGTTTTTTATTCGAGTTTCAACGCTGTTCAAATTCGCATTTGATTTGACTTTCCAATTTGTTTTATTCGAGCATCACTGGTGAGTCTTGTGTAAACGAACGAATGGTTTAATACATTATACGTGTGGTATACTTGATAATTTTTTATGCTTTTATTCTGAAAAGTTTTATAAATACATTGATAAATTTCTTTAAAATTCAAATTATATCTGCTTTCCATTTCAGACTAGAAGAAAGGTTGCCATTAATCTACTCGGAATATTATTTCTGATTTCATCTGTGTTTGCTGGTGTGTGGTTCTTTATGACAAAGTGATTCAATCCTATCGTTGATTAAGAACAATAGAAAGGATATTGCCATGCTATTGACATTGAATATCTTGAACGTAAAACGATGAAATGTAAGACTTTAATCACAGACGATTGAACAAGTACTATGTATGCTTGACAAATTAAAATAAATGAATTAGAGTTTCTTAAAAAGTTTGTTACAAATTAAACACTTGGAAAACAAATAAGACGATACAACGTGTATTTTTTAACCACAATGTTAAATATAATGACTTACTTTCCGGAGACCTACATGTATCATCAGTATAATTGCTTTATTTTATGCTTTCATTTTAATCATCTTTAATAAATGCTATATTTCATTAGGAAGTGCATATCAGAAGCAATATAAAAGTGGTGGTGGTGGCCCAAGGTCAAGAAAGCTGGCCCTTATAATGAACCTGAATCAATTACTGTACTTCTTTACAACTATGAAGGGATGCAAGTTGTCTAGCTCGTGTCCTTAAAAATATTGTAATAAGCATTTAATCCGAGTGAAAGAGAAATGAGGGGCAAAAACTAACAATACCATAGCAGTTAACACAATTATATGACGAAATTTGTCCACTACTATCTTACAAAGGTGCATGATCTACGACGGCAACTGTAATGGTTTTACCAATAACGATACAATAATCGCTCAATATGCAGGAGTCCTTGTTTTTCCTCTGTTTACTCGAAAAGGTATTGGGTAGTCATACTTGACTCAAAATCAGTAAATGCATAGCAAAAAAAAATATGCATAATTGGTTTTTTTCATGGCGAAGTCACAGAGAGGACTTCTACACGGAGCCAATAAAAAAAGATCACTAAGATTCCAACGACCTCTCATTTTCCTGTCGCCTAATGATCGATCGACATTAAGATGTTCTTTTTGTATCTTCCGCCTCTAATATATTTGGATCGTTTGATGATATAAGTTTCATCATGTTTTGAAATATACTATTCCGCAACCAAATTACACCGTTTGTCAAAATAGTCCAATATAGTGAAAAAATATCTGAGGGAAATCATATGTTTAACATTCATAATTTTAACAAAACATAAAATAACAACTTGCTTTACACAGATATACGAAAATGTGATATGAATGCCAATTAGACAACTCTCAATCAAATAAAAAAAACAATTTGTAAACTATAATGGTATGGTCTTCAACGCAAAGCATTGACTCACGCTGAACAGCAAGCTACAAAGGGCATAAAAACGTATTTTTGTAAAAAAAGAGAACTGTTTTACAAAATGAATAAATGTCGTTTCTCTGAACAAAAATGTTCTACATAACCATTCGCAAAGTCTTCTTAAACTGTATTGCTGTAGTTTAGTCTTAATAAAATTGAGAATGGAAATTGGGAATATTTCAAAGAGACAACAACCCGACCACAGAACAGAAACAGCCGAAGGCAACCAATGGCTCTACAACGCAACCAGCAAGAAAATCACGCTCGTGGAGGTGGTCCTCAGCTGGCCCCTACATAAAGTTGTATACTAGTTCCGTGAAAATGGACGTCACACTTAACTCCAAAACATAGAAATAAACTTAAATTAAAAAACTTTACAAGACTAACAAAGGATGGGAGCAAAAATGCGACAGGGTTAAACATGTTTTGTGAGATCTCAACCCTCCCCTATACCTCTAGTCAATATAGAATAAAGAAACACATAGCAATATGCCGGCTCCTGCCGACCTCAATAAACTGATTGAAGGATTATTTCTTCATCATATGAAAATCAAGTACAATCCCTCCAGTTAGGGGTTTATAAGTATCATACCATCATAAAATATACGAGAAGACAATACTTTTGCTTTCTCTGGAATATTCATAACCATTTGATATTCCTTTTTTGCGAATTATAAGGTACCAATTTTGTTTCGCATTCCTGAAAAGAATCGTGAAAGAATGTGTACTAACTATTTGAGTTTTTTAAAACATCCTTGAAGAATAGCAGAAGAATCCAAAGAGATAGTGGACTTCATGAATGAAAGAAGAACTGACAATAACAAACTGTCTAAAATACAAAATAGAAAACTAAAGACTGAGTACCACAAACCTGAAAAAAACAAGGGATTATATCAGGTGTCAATCAAAAATGTTCCAATCTTTTTGTATCACTTACAACTTCATATAACTCAAAATCAAGTAAGGAAATTATGTCACCAACGAACCAACTTTGAATACTTATTAAAATCATGATAGAATCTATATATACATTTGTATGTTTATTTATTCTGTAAAGCTCTTTACTTTAATTAATTTTGTCAATAACTGTAATAAGTATGATTAAAAAACTTATAAACAGAAAATCTGACAGGTGTAGTATTTTTAGTGGGTTTTTTTTTTAGTTTGAAGCGCAAAATTTGAAATTAAAAAGAAACTGTACTTAGACTATGTAATGAGGATCTCTAATATTTGACTTAAATTTGTTTAAGGGAATATATTTATAAGATAATGACTATGAGAGGGATAACTCGTATTTTGTAAAGAATCACTCTGATTCAAACATAACATTCTCTCAAAGATGGTTTATTTCTTCATTGACAAAATATTAGTTACGTTTGGAAGACGTGTTTTTCAACAGACTGTCTGTATTCCTGTGGAAACCAATTATGCCCTTCTTCTTCCCGACTTATTCTTTTATTATTATGAGGCTGACTTTATACAGAAACTTCTTATGAAGAAAGATAAGAAGTTAGCAATATCCCTTAATTTTACTTTCCGCTATATAGTTAATGTTCTCCAACTAAATAATTCAAAATTTGGTGACTATGTTGAACGCATCTATCCCATCGAACTAGAGATAAAGAAACATACAGCATATACAGTTAAGTCTGCCTCATATGTTACTTACATATAGAAATTTACAATGAGGGTCCGTTGAAAACAAAACTTTGCGACAAAAGAGATGATTTCAGCTTCCTAATTGTGAACTTCCCATTTATATGAAGTAACATTCAAGCAGCGCCTGCATACGGAGTATATATCTCCAAATTGATACGATATTCCCGGGCTAGTATTTCCTATCATGATTTCCATGATAGAGGGTTGATGCTAACAAGGATGCTATGGAACTAAGAGTTTCAAATGCTGAAGTTGAAATAAACTCTTATACGTTTTACGAACGCCATCACGAGTTAAGCAATGTCATCAGAAGGAGTATTGTAAAAATATGAAATACGTAAAACGATAAATCCATACATATAACAGGAACTTCTAACTCTTCTGGAGCTTTGATTTGAATATATATAAATTAGAATAACAAATCATCTTTACCCATTAATATATTTGTATCACAAAATGGAAAATATACGATTTAAAAATAATGTTGGACATTCGGGAGGCTGTACAGCGAGTTTCCGCCATTCGAAAAAGTAAAAGTCGCTAAGGTAAAAAGTTAAATGTACAGCAGTTGTGAGTTAACATGACTTCTGTTTAAAAGAAGGGCGAAAGATACCAGAGAGACATTCAAACTCATAAATTGAAAATAAATTGACAGCGCCAGGCTAAAAAAGAAAAAGACGAACAGACAAATAATTATACACAAAACACAAAATAGAAAACTAAAAAACCGGGCAACACGAACTACACCAAACACTAAAGTGATCTCCAGAAGGGTATACACAACTGCAGTCACTGCTAGCAGTCTGAGCAAGTAATCTAAATCTGCCTAAGTAATTTACCAGAAATCAAAACACCGAACCATTATAGTAAACAGTACGTTAGTACTTCTTTGATTAGAACAATGATCTGCCGTCATTAATCAAAGAATCACTCTTTGGTTTCTGGTGGAGTCAATGACTAAAATTGAAAAAAGAGCAACCAAAGGACGATCTCAGTTCAGATTAGTATAGGCATATGTAATATTTGCTTTACTTTCTCATACATATTGTAAAAATGTGAAGGCATACTAAATTTTATCAGATTGCTGATGTTCTCTATGGCAGCAATTTTCATTTTATCACTTTTTTAGCCAACGACATCATAAAAAGCAAATTTATATATTATATGTGATATAGATACAATGGATAAGCGTTGATTCTTGAAAAAGAAACCATGACCCAGGAGGGCGAATGGTTTGTTTTTAATGAATCAACGCTTATCCATTGTATCTATAACTTAAACTATTGTGTTAATGTCTTTTTAAAATTAACGCCTGTTCGTAATTAGAAGATATTGTGAGTGAGTTTAAAAAACCATGCTATCGTGTCAAACGATCCATTACAATAAATTAAATATCACAATAAAATAGTTAAAAAAATAAAATATATTATAACACAACACGGCTGCCCTTTAAGATCTTCATATTACTAGTATCAGGCATCTGCATATTATCCGTTTTAACAAAATAAAATATATTCGAACTTATTTCTATTAAAATTAAAAATGGAAATGGAGAATATGTCAAAGGGACAACAACCCGACACAGAACATATATGTGACCAGCCACGACATATCCAGGCTTATGGAGGTAGAACGTCATTGTGAGAAATTGCCGTTAAGTATATGCCATTTCCAGGCTTAGGAGGGTACATTGTCTAAAATTTGATTTTTGTATATTTATCTAGAATATTCCGAAACAAAACTCTCTGTCATGTTAATATAATGACATATTTGAAACGAGTCAGTACTACGGAAGCGTATTAGCGTCACACATTTTTTTTATTTTTCTTCCTGTGTTTGCGTTATAACGCAAATCTTTGCGTTTTAACGCAAACCTTTGCCTTATAATGCAAACCTTTGCGCTATAACGCAAACTATAACGCAAACCTTTGCGTTATAAAGCAAACCTTTGCGTTATAACGCAAATATCTTGATTTCAATTATACATTCAGTTTTGTATATATGTCCGTCTGTCATTCATTTCGGATGTGATTTACTAGTAGATAGAAAAAAGAAACATAAATACAAGGCCAAATCATTATAATAAATATGCATAGGAATAATGAAATACTTGAAGTGCAATTATACATAAATTAAGACTGATTTGTACATCAGAAAAGTATATAATTTAACAAGAAAATAGATATAGTTTAGTATATAGTCATATTTGAATTGAAAGATCAAAAATAATGTCATACAATTCTGAAACCTCCAAGTCAAAAAGACAAAATGATCTTTCTACTTTAAAATGATTTATTAATAAGGAAACATTTTTGTTTAAATCTCAGAATATGATCAAGATTCTTTGATAGAAAGTCATTGAATTTTCTTTTCAATATAATGAAGTATTTTTAAGATGCTTGGGTAGCAATTTGAATAGAGAGAACATAATTTTATTAATAAAACATCTTCATTCTATACATTTATTGCCAAAGAGTAGCTTGTTTGAATCTAACCTACTTTACACAGTTCTCAAACGAGAGCTTACTTTGGAAGTATATTTATATTCGGTTATAGCTATATTAGCAGGGTTGATTTTTTTCTTAGGTATAACCTCAATTTACTCAATTTTCTTTGTAATATATATACTAGTAGCAACATGAATATCGTTTTTGGGGACCTTTATAGTTTGTTGTTCAGTGTGAGCCAATGCTCCGTGTTGAAGACCGTAATTCGGCCTATGATGGTTTACTTTAACGAATAGTGACTTAGATGGAGAGATTTCTTATTGGCACTCATACCACATCTTCTTATATTTTTCTGCTCATTTTTAGTCATTGATATGATCTAATTATTCAAGCATTTTACTTTCCAATGACTACAAAGGTGATAAATTTTAATATATACAGCCTCCTCCATTAATAACTACTGTTTCCTTTGAATCTTAAATAAGAAATAAGATAAAACAAATGTTTGCGTTATAACGCAAAGGTTTGCGTTATATATCGCAAAGGTTTGCGTTATTTCGCAAAGGTTTGCGTTGTAACGCAAAGGTTTGCGTTATATCGCAAAGGTTTGCGTTATATCGCAAAGGTTTGCATTTAACGCAAAGGTTTGTGTTATTTCGCAAAGGTTTGCGTTATAACGCAAACATAGGAAGAAAAAAAAATAAAATGTGTGGCGCTAATATGCTTCCGTACATTTCAAATACCGGTATGAAAATGAGACTGTTCTATGACGACTTTTATTTATTGAAGCCACTAATTTATAAAACACAAAATTATTGTATTTATTGGCTTTTAGTGATGTTCAATAGCGTATTTGAATAAAATTTCAAAGACTTAAATTTACTACAATGCAAACAATTCTCAGCTCTATTTTAGAACATGTAATTTAAACTTGTTGAAATGAAGTTAGTTTGAAATTTGTCAAAGTAAGCTTTAAGAATTCCTTTTTTTTTAATTTAGATTTATTATGCATGTCTCTAAACATAGTATTCGACGCGTAACAGTTTATAAGTAGGTGTTCTCATATATTAATTTGATACGGTGCATTTATTTATATGGATATATTTCAGACTTCATTTATGAAAGAAAAACTTTAGAGCAGAGAATTATTTGTTTTTTTGTAGCTCTATTTTAGAACATTTAATTTAAACTTGTTGAAATGAAGTTAGTTTAAAATTTATCAAAGTAAGCTTTAAGAATTCCTTTTTTTTTTAAATTTAGATTTATTATGCATGTCTCTATACATAGTAAGCGACGCGTAACAGTTTATAAGTAGGTGTACTCTGATATGCATTTGATACGGTGCATTTATTATGGATATATTTCAGACTTCATTTATGAAAGGAAATCTATAAAGCAGAAATTTGATTTTTTTTTTTGTATCAATTTAAAATGTAGATTCAAATATTTTTCACTTCAAACGATAAAGTAAAACTTCTTCAAAACTTGTAAAAATGTATAGTTCGGCGTCCGCAAAAAAGAAGCCAACGAAAGTGTTTATCTCTTCTTCACAAATACGTATTTCATTGAATCTCGATGTTTATCATGTTTATAATTTTTCTAACAATGACGTTCTACCTCCATAAGCCTGCAAATGTCATGGCGGGTCACATATATAGTGCATATAATAAGTACGTTTACGAAATTTCTAACAAAAAATCTTATTCTATGAAAATCCCGATTTTCTATCATAGGAATTTGCGTATACACATTTGTAAAATTATGAAGTAAAACAGATGAAATCATAATACATTAATTTAATTTTATAAAACAAAAAATGGACGAATATGTGAAATAGCCAACAATAATCCGATAATTAACGACCAAACTCGCTTTTATCACACAACATATCCACAATAACATACAAAACAAGAACAAAAACTGAATACTAAACAATGAGAATTCAGGGATTCGAACCTAAACAGACAAATTCTTAACTTTAACTCATTTAACATAACCATGAAACCTCGTGGCTAGCAACTCATACTATACATTTGCCTATTGTGTATATATATAGGTGCAAGTCCGGTGTTTCCATTGTACCGATGTATGTAATATATTCATTTATATATATAAAGATAGAAGAAGTCTGAGATGATTGTCATAGCCATTTAGGTTTTGATGCTCTCTTAGGTTTTGTGAATATAGCTTCTAATGTTTTTGATGCATGACTGTATTGACTATATGACAGTTATTTTAGAGTTGTGTGTCATGAACATTGATGTCCGGATTTACTAGTGTCTGAAACGTTATTCTATGGGAAATGAACTTTTATTTTGGTTTCCAAAACCGGGGAATTGTTTGCTCGTTATTCAATTCACATTTCATATATAAATATTATTCATGTTACAGTAGTATTTTTGCTTAGTTGGTATTTTTGTTCAAAGTATTATGTATGTTTGAATATTGATGCTCATCTAAATTATATATTAAATATTTCTGAAGGTCCTTTGGAATTTCAAGTTCTGTCAAACTATGTAGAAAGGGTAGTCGCAAATGATAGCGAATTATCCATCGACATCGGTTTTTTAGAGTTCTTGGAACATTTGAATGGTATACTGCCCTGATCATATTCAGACATGTTGATTCAATCATGTCAAAGTCGCCATTTTTCAAAATGCTCCGTAGATTCCTCGTGGATTTTTCGCAAGCAATGAAATCGTCTAATACTAAAGACAGTAAGACCATTCTGTCTAAACTAGCTGATTGTATAAACGTGTTCTTAAACAGAAGAGATTTTATTATATTTGCATTAAATTCTTTCAAATGAAAGCCATTAATGTAGAATAATATCGCTAATTGAAAATATTGCTTTGCCTCGGATATAGCTATACCAAACGCCGACATGTTTTCATTATTGATAGTGTACAAATTGCATCCATGTTTCATTAAGAGGGAACATACATCTAGTTTGTTTCCTTCAGCGGCATAATGAAGTGCAGTGAATAATCGTTTATCATGTGCGTCAATGTCAGCTCCATTTTGTAAAAGCAGTTTTAAAATTTCAAGTCGCGTAGATTTTGAGGTATTATTGTTTTCGTCCGGTGTAATAACTGCTGCCATGAGAGCCGTTTTTCCCTCTGTTGTTTTTAGGTTTACGTTGCATCCGTGGATTAACAAAACTTTTACGACATTAACAGAGA
This sequence comes from Mytilus galloprovincialis, assembly GCF_965363235.1. NCBI lineage: Eukaryota > Metazoa > Mollusca > Bivalvia > Mytilida > Mytilidae > Mytilus > Mytilus galloprovincialis. The sequence goes on along the minus strand of NC_134844.1, from coordinate 49,982,229 downwards.
GATAATAACAAGCCCGATACAATGGCGATTCTCCATTTTTGCTTGGCATATTCACTTTACCACTTGCTCGTAATAAAATACCCGCTATTTGCCAATGATCGTAATATGCTGACGCTCCAAGAGGCGTAACACCAGCTACATCTAAACAATTGACCTCACTTCCTCTTTCCAACAAGTTGACAACGAGTTTAACTTGACCATTTAATGAAGCGAAGTACAAAGGTGTACGGTCAAACTGATTACCAATATTTATATCAGTGTGTGGATATTCTAAGAGAATATTTACTATTTTATCTAGCCTACCACGTACTGCTCTTGTTAGTGCTGTTTCTTGACAGTACGTGCAATTGACATCAGGGTCATTCTTGAGTATTCTCCTCACATGTTCTACATCATGCTTTTGAATAGCAAAATGGAGATCCTTAACCGACATTTTCGTTATTCCTTGCTAATCATGATGATGATAGTATTCCTATTTCCTACAAAATTGGAAAACATTATTTTAAACATATATTTAATTGTATTTTCCTTTTTTTTTGGTAAATCAAGACAGCCTTATACATACCAAATGTGTTTTAATGTAGTTTATTCCTAAACAATCATCTCTTTGATGTTTGTTTACACTTTTACATTTTAGAATATTTTTGTCTCATTTAAGAAAATTTTTGACGAAATGTGCCTTTGTTGCAGTAAATGTGGCACTGGTGTTCAAAGTCTTAATGAGTAAACCATACAGAGCACGATAGCAATGAACATTAAACTCCAATTAAATAAAACAGCTGGTGACTGTAAATTGAAATATCATCAATTTGAAAGTATTTAAAATACAAGATGTGTTGTCTTAACAGCTCTAGGGTGTAAAAGGGGAACATTCAGAATGTAACCAAATTTGCTTTATTTCACAGATTTTAAAGAAATTAACTCAAATATGAAGTTTTGTAAATATTTAATGAAGATTGATCGAATCATGGGCCTTAAATATGATGGCTCAGCATAAATTCACAGTTTACAGTATGCATAGTTTACTTAAAGTCCTGGATACAAAATTAATTCAATTTGTAAGTTAAATCGTTAAGAAGTGCTTATATTTACCCTTTGCAGTCATGAAAACTCATAGATCCTTCCTGATTATTATTTATTGGGAGTTTTTATCCTTTCGATAACCTAAAAGTAAGCCGCAACACCTAGATCTGATTTTTTATCACCACAGCATAATAAATACAAGCTAGAAAAAAAAATATCTCAACAAAACTAAGTTAAACAATAGTTTGTTCTATCCTGAATATGCACTAAATATTCCAAATTGCTAGAAACAGCAGAATGATTTAGAAATTTGAGGCCCCAGGGGCAAAAAACAGAGAAAATTTCCTACCCCCTGGGTCATAAAAAAAATAATTTAAAGTTGTAAATGCTATGATTTTATGATTTTAAAGTTCTTGATATAGAAAACAATAACCATGCTTGGAAGTTATGCAAAAAAAAAAAAGATGTTAGCAGTCATCTCTATAACATTTTAAGTGATTTTTTTTTTATTTCAGACTGGTATCTGCATACATACAACTATTGCAAATTTGGCTTTGTTTCAACATTTCTAGTTCATATAATAGCTAAATTGTGTCAGATATATGGTTACAGATGATACTGTTGTGACAAGAATTCATAATTAACCATTTGAGGCAGAAAATGTGTACTTTAATTGACATATAGGCATACAGTAAGATATGGACTGGAGACAGATATTGGAATGGATACTTTATATAATCTTGAATGTTGTAATGATTGACTGCTAAACATTACATTTATAGTATTCTGATATGTTTTCAATATGTTATCAAAACAGTTTTAAACAGGATCTAGGCATTTTTTATCACAAAATATGAAAATAGGGTAAGCTGGCAATAATAAAAGTCTTGTTTTCAAATTTAAAAAAAAAACGAAACAGGTGATAAAATCAAAGGGGGGTATAAAATGTACAATAAAGAAAAACTTAGAGTATACGCAGTGATTTCTTTAAGGCTATAATTCTAATAAATTAGTATTAATGTGAGAAAAATTGATTTTAGATAGTTTTCTATTTGAATAAATGTCTGTATAGGTTGAACTTTGTAAATACAGCTGTTTCTCAAAACACGCCTCTTTCGGGAGATCTTGAATATTCATAGAAAATTAATTTTGTTTACATCCTGGTTCCCAAGTATGCTCACTGTGTTCCATCTCACAGAGACATAACTTGGGAATGTTACCAGTACATTTACATGTGCATATTGTTTACATTGAAATCTGTGGTAAACTTTCATTCGAGGTAGGGGTAGTTAAGACAATTTAGTGTTAGTTTAAATTCTGAGAAGTTCAGGACATATAAACATTGAAACTATGTCGCCCTATATTTTGACCTTTGAAAAAAATTGTGGTGCATATGATCTTTCAATTCTAGGATAAGATTTTTTTTCAAAACGTCATAGTAAAAGTGGTACATGTTTTAGCCGTAAAAGGAGTTCTTATGGGAAGTTGCGTTGCCAATATTTACAGAAATGCAATCGCTAGTCTTTGACAACAAATATCTAAAGGGCAAAATACAATTTTCGACAAAACACATCTGAAGAAAGTGGAGGCCAACATTGAATTTCATTCTTTGTCAAAGACATCTGGAGAAAATATGATTACATAGGAGGCTATATTCTGTATAACAATAAATATAAAAAAAGAAGATGTGGTATGCTTGCCAATGAGACAACTCTCCACAAGAAACACAAAAATTAACAAGTATAGGTCACCACACGGCCTTCAACTTTAGATTTAGTCAATAATTAAAGGTTAAACTAAATAACGATAGCTGTTTTTGCATATAGAGTATAATTGCCCTCTGTCCAATGATGTTAGATATATTTTATGCGGTTTTGTTTTGGTGTCTAAACGCAAGGGAAAATTTGTTAATTTTAAAAAGCAGATTCAAAAGCAATTTAGAATGTGAAGTAGTCAGTACTTTTGTGTTGACCTGAATTACCATTGATATGGTCAAGATTATGAATTAACTATTAACTTTCTTTGATACTAAATACTTAGGCTTTTCTTCCTCAGGAATAGATTACCTCAGCTGAATTTGGCAAAACTTTTGAGATATTTTTGTCCGCAATGTTCTTCAACTTTGTACTCTATTTGGCCTATTCGATTTTTTTTAAATGAGTTTCACTGATAAGTCTTTTGTAGACGAAATGTGCGTCAATCCGGGTATCTGTAATGAGTTTATTGATATGCTATTAACGTATTTACCATTGATTTTGGCATATTACATATTATATCTGTGATTGCATTTTCTAGATATTTGAAGTTTGCATTCAGAAGTGTATTCATTGCTTTTTTATAACGATTATAAGCTATAAGCAATGGTATAAATTATTTAAGATATTGAAAAGATTGATAACGTGCTAACCAAACTCTCTGAGCATATCAAACATAATTATTTTAGATATTGAAAAGATTGATAACGTGGTAACCAAACTCTCTGAGCATATCAACCATAATTAAGTTGATTGTATTGCTGATGAAATTTAAATTATTTAAATATATTTTCCTTCCAAAACGTTTGAGACTAGATAAGTCAATTTGAGTACTCCAATTAGAAACAATAAACAACCCTTGATCAAATGTTGAATGAGTAAATACGCCAATCACCGAATAGTATACACCAGAAACGTCGGATGAAATGAATAATTTGTTGGCAAAAGAACATTTATAGAAAGTTTTCAAAAGCACTCGTAAAATATATCAAAACAGTCAGATGAAATAAAGCAATGTCGTCAGAAGAACTATTGTAAAATATGAAATTAGTAAAAGTATAAAGCCAACTATATAATTATATATATATATAACAGGAATTGCTAACTCTTTCGGAGCACTTGCGATCACTACGATTTTTCGTGTAGTTTTTGTTATCATATTTTTATATAAACAGTTTTATATTGCTCTTTTTTTTTTTCTTTTTCTGTAGATGTCTTTCAAATTTTGTTTTTATTATCCAAATTGGTGTCTTGCAACTCTTTATTACTACTCGATCTCCGATTAATATACATTTCAAAAAATTTGATAGCAATCACATAATATTATGGTTCAATTTAACATTAAATCGTTTAATTCTTGTAGGCCATGATGCATTAAAAATATCAAATATGAATTTTCATTAAGAAAAAATTCACACACCTAATTAAATGGGCATTTAAAAAGTCAGAATGTGAATATATATGTTCAAACTCTTTTGGGTCATTTTTTAGTAGCAATAAACATAAAAAAATATGTCAATTGGACATGCTTTGATACTATATCTGCTCTTGAATTTTTACTAGATAACATTTTTGTTCGCTTTGGAGGTTCCGTATATCGTCAGGTTATCGGAATTCCAATGGGGACTAACTGTGCACCACTTATTGCGGACCTGTTTTTGTATTGCTATGAGTTACAATTTATGACAAAAAATCAGCAACATCTGATACACAAATTTAATAATTTAAATACTTTTAGATATTTGGATGATATTTTAGCTCTCAATAATGACGACTTCAGTATGTATACTAAAGAAATTTATCCTGTTGAACTTACTTTAAATAAAGCTAATACTAACAATGACCACTGTCCTTTCCTCGATCTTGATATATATATCATTAACGGAAAGCTTAATACTAAAATTTATGATAAAAGAGATGATTTCTCATTTCCTATCATTAATTATCCATTTTTAGATGGTGACGTTCCCTTGTCACCATCTTACGGAGTTTCTATATCTCAACTTGTACGATTCGTTCGTGTATGTAACAATGTTTTAGATTTTAACGAGAGAAATTTATGTATTACTGAAAAATTATTACACCAGAGTTTTTGATATCACAAACTAGTCAAAACATTTACTAAATTTTATCATCGGTATAAGGACATCATTCGTAAATATAGCTCAACATGCAGACTTCTTATACGTTCAGGTATTTCACATCCAATATTTTATGGAAATATTCTTTATAAAGCACAAAAATGTCAGTATTTACCTCAGAATCTAACAAAACCTTTAAATAGACTTATTAAGAAGGGATATAGTTACGATACTGTTGTCAGGTCATTAGAAATTGCATATCTTGGCGTTAATATTGATTCACTTATAGGGTCTTTGCATCGGAACTAAACACATTTATTCTTAATAAACCAGTTGTTGGCATGACACGGGTTATGTTCTTCTCATATATGTTATGATGGTATAATACTAAACCCCTCACGGGGAGGATTGTGCCTGATATTCATATGATGAAGACATAATTTTTTAATCAGTTTAATTGAGGTCCGGAGCTGGCATGTCAGTTAACTGCTAGTAGTCTGATGTTATTTATGTATTATTTCCATTTTGTTTATTTTCTTTGGTTACATCTTCTGACATCAGACTCGGACTTCTCTTGAAATGAATTTTAATGTGCGTATTGTTATGCGTTTACTTTTCTGCATTGGCTAGAGGTATAGGGGGAGGGTTGAGATCTCACAAACATGTTTAACCCCGCCGCATTTTTGCGCCTGTCCCAAGTCAGGAGCCCTGGCCTTTGTTAGACTTGTATCATTTTAACTTTTAGTTTCTTGTGTACAATTTGGAGTTTAGTATGGTGTTCATTATCACTGAACCAGTATATATTTGTTTAGGGGCCAGCTGAAGGACGCCTCCGGGTGCGAGAATTTCTCGTTGCATTGAAGACCTGTTGGTGACCTTCTACTGTTGTCTGCTCTATGGTCGGGTTGTTGTCTCTTTAGCACATTCCCCATTTCCATTCTCAATTTTATTCATATCAAATATTGACAGCTGGTCAACTCCCGCGCTTTATGCAAACTATGAAGGTAAAGAGTTTTTTTCCTCTTCGTTTCCTTTGCTTTCATGTAGAAGGGTCTGATGAGGGTTTTACACAATACAGAGTAATTGGCAGATTCTAACAACAAAAAAAGCAAAAACAAGAAAAATAAGCCAAAAGATAAAAAAAACCCCAAAAAACAACAGAATAAATGCATTGCTGAAACATTATATAGAGAATAATGATTAAAAGAGATGAAGATTAGAGAAAAATGACAAAAATAAAGAAAATGGAAATGGAGACCATCGAAATATGACCATCATGTGTATTTTTGACTTCGTACAAAACTTTATTTACATCTAAACAGATGTAACGCGAATGCTATATTCGAACAGGCCTGTCTTTGCATGTTAATGGCTTGAAAGTGGATGGTAATTTCGTACTTGAAAATGACTTTCCTTAGACGTTATCCGGTCGAAAATCAATTGTTGTTTCGTACACGTAGACCAAGAGGTCTTTGATTAGGTGTTATTTGCTTAAAAATCACTGGTAATTAGTACTTAAAGTGAACATTCTCTAGATGCAATTTGCTGAAATAATCGGTTCAACTTGACTTTATCTACACGTTATTTTTCTTGAAAATCAAGTGGTAATTTCGAACTTCAACAAGACATGAGAGGTGGCGTGAATTAGATCTTTTAAAGAACAAACAATCTAAGACTCTCTCATCTTACAATAGTATTAACAAATTTTACTTTTGTATACTTTACACAAGTATTCCCAATTCCAAAATAAAAGACAAATTGAAAGAGTTGGTATAATTACTTTAATGTGTTTCATTTAAATTTTAAATAAGAATGGCGAACGTAGATACAAGTATCTTGTCTTGGGGAGAGATAAATCCTACTTTGTATGTTGTGTCTTCTATAATACTATTATTTGTCTGTTTGTCTTTTTATTTTAAGCCATGGCTTTGTCAGTTTATTCATGAGTTTGACTCTCACTCTGGTATCCTTCGTCCCTCTTTTAAAAGTTATAAACTGCAGTTCGGACCCTCAAGTAATGACATCTTTGACCTTGACGAAATACATTCAAGTTGGAGGTTAGTGCAGAAACACTTGTTGCATTCACTGAACATCTTGTAGTAAAAAAATAAAGATGTCAAGTGCACAGAAGTTCAATGGTCTTGACTTGGAAGATACAAATGTAACAGGTGTTGTTTAGTATTAATATGGTAATTAACTGACATACGACGAAGGAAATTAGCATGCATGTTATTGACTATTACGCATTCAAAATGTATGTAATTTCTGATGAAGTTCGTAGTTGGGCCGACTTATGGAATTTTTGTTTATAAAATTGTGAACGGTTTAAACATAGCAGAACTAGATCAGAACGTATATACTACGTAGATGGAATTAAAACAACAACAAACATAGGAGTTTATAAATGTATAAAACGGAAATGAAAAGCAGTAGCGTGTCCAAGCAGTTTAAAATGGGAAGAACATGTATATTTTGAAGTTTCAGCATATGATGGGATGCCAGTCGAGACCATAAAGTTTACCAATATTTGAGCCATCTTGTATACGAGAAATATTTACAATGCCCGCTGATAAGACCCATGCTTTTAATACACACACGAATCTGTTTTTCAATGAATTTACATTAAGACTGAAAATTGCCCTAGTGAGGAAACTGTTCCTTAATTCACCTATCTCTTAGGACGTGGCTATGTATTTATATATCTTTAAAATAACAAATTCACATTTTTTTTATATTACTTATTGCTTCAAAATTATAATCTTTTATGATTTAAAATTTTTAGGGTCACTGAATTATTTTTTTTTAAATTTTTTTTTCAAACATCACTATACCTGCGTCGAATAGAAGTTGACCTCATGCGAATTGATATTAATACATATGTTTACCTTTTTAGAGTTGTAAAAATCACTATATGCAAATCAGTAACTGTTTGATTATTGGAAGTTGCGGATCCAGAAGAACCTTTTATAAAATCAATCAAAGCCTTGTACATGTACATGATCACGTGCAATTGCACAAGTACCATTTATATTCAATGTAGCTCACTTAAACTTCAAATTGACTTATTTCATGAAACATGTATTAAATAAAAGTGGGAATTAGTTAAACTTCAATGGTAATGCATCCTAACAACTAATTTAAAGAAGAAAAAAAAAAAACAATCAACTAAGAGTTAGCATTATAGCGTTTTTCAATCAAAAATGTTTACAAAAATGACCCACCAAAATACAATAATATTGATAATGTCTTACCTTTGTAGTGAATATTCTCAAGACATAAAAATCCAATTTATATAACCACAATTTAACGAGTTTCATTTGCATATATTATAGATGTTCACGTATAATATGCTGGCCGAATATCAGAATATAAAAATGATATAAGTGCCTATGAGACAGTTATCGTCAAAGTCCAAGGATGTAAACAACTGAAGGACCACAGTACTGACTGTAATGATAAGCACAAACGTATTTAACTAAGAAGAAAAGTAATGACCTGATCTTAGCTAAATTAAATGAGATAACAATATATATATATATATATATATATATATATATATAATTATGACAGACAGCAACGCAAATTTATTTCTTTTAACTAATACATGTTGCAGGGTAAATAAAGCACGTTGTGTCAGAACAACTTTCTATCTACTTCTGAACAGTGGAATAAGAGCTCCCATTTAACTTTAGTAAATGTACCATAAATCACCCTTTATTTTTTCCTACATATATAGGCATCGCTTTACTTTTTTTAACCAAATTGAATGTACTCCAATGCTGCGGAGGACATTTTAGCGCACTGGTAGGATATTTGAGCGAAAAGAATCGGACGTTTTAGCGCCAAAGTAGAACCCATTTTAGCGCCTGATTTTTAACCAATTTTAGCGAAAGTTAAAATTGTTAATGCCCATTTTAGCGAAATATTTTTAACCTATTATAATAATATATAATAGATTAAAAAAACAAGCACAATATGAATATATGATGCCCAATACAGCACTAAATGTCTAAAATATTTAATAAATTGAAATGTTAAAAGTTCGTTCTTGCCTTTGTTTAAAAGTGACACCTAACATCCACGTATTCCAACATCAATCCGAATGCCGATAGCAAACAATCTTATTCGGAAGACTCCGTATACATACATATATATAAGTATTTTATTGTAATTATATAACAAAATATTGATCACATGATGCTAGTATTACTAGACTTGCAATAGCTTTACATTAATCCAATTTATAATTTATATCCTAGAGAACGTACGTAATGGGCTCTGGATAAACCCCATGTACAATACTGTTGAATTGCATTAGGAACTGTTCTTTCTCTGTATCTTGTCTAGATTGTCCAAACTTCTGCCCGAAGCTTAGTAAGTATTATTCAACCAGGTAAATTTCGCTAAAATGTTCTATCGAAAATACAGGTGAACGGATTTGTCCGGCCCTAAAATTGACTCTAATGTCTGCGCTCAAAAGTTCACAAGTACTTCAAAATATTTCGCTAAAATGTCCTGCGCTCCTCCGATGACAGCATTTAAAAAAAAATATTTTAGAATTCGCGCGGCGATAAAGTGAACGTTTTTTCCCTTTATTACTCTTGCAAAAATGAAACAAATCATTATTGACCGTTAGCTCAATGTCTCCTGTAAATATGTCTTAACTTTTTGAATTTACAAAATGAGTATACTAACGATTAAATATTTATTTAGATAATACTAAATATACTTACATGAACGTTCATTAGCTGTTATGCTTCTTTAAACGCAAAAACGAGAGTCAATATTCAAAAGGACAGTTTAGATAACAATTACAAATCGATAATTAAGGAATACTGCATATCATCTGCTAGTATGTTGCATCTATAGATTTGTCTTATCTATAGCGATACGTCAACTCAGTTTAAGTTTTTTTTTCTATTTTGTATCTTTTTCTGTGTAATTTTTCCGTCTTTGTATACAGTTTTATATTTTATGCATTTGTATGTATTTCAGTCATTTTTGTATTGAAACATAAAGACTCTTGCACTTTTGCGAACTTCGATATAATATATCTCCATCATCTCTAGATACAGTTAAATGTTGGAATGTTGAAAGAAATTAAAACACCAAAAGATAAGAAAACCAATCATATCCCTTGGTGGAATAAAGAGTAAATAGGCCTAAAAGATAAGATTCACATAGTTATCTAAAACATCTACATTCATTACTATCATGACAGAAGCTAAAGCAACAAACGAAAATCACTGGACACAAGTAGGGAGTCAAGGCCAATTATCCGTCCCAACTATATATACCATCTGTTTTCAATAGAATTCCAAACTTTACGGCTATCATCCCGGTTGATCTCTATTGAAGGACCTACCTATTATAGCCATTGCTAAGTTGTAAGGGTCCTGAACATATATGAAATATTTGCCACTGGACTTAGACAAACATGCCAATGTTATTTTTTTTATAATTAATACTCCACAAATATGACTTCCAATTTGATTGGATATTCTTCCAAATGTAGGAAATGATTGTGCATGATTAGTTAAAGGAAATCTATGAGTGTATATATATACATTTTATTGGACATATATATATTCATCTGAATATCACAAACATGCTTCGATTAAAAGGAAAAAAGAATTAATTGTTAAGACATATTATTTATTCAAAGTTCTCTTATATCCTTGAGGCATCGTCCCCTGGTTTCAACTGCATTCAAGTTGCCTATGATGCCTCCTTGTTTGTTTTGATACAGGTAGGAAAGAGACATTTTCTCACATTTTACATGCCTATGATCCATAAGGTATCGCCCCCTGGTGTCAGCTGCCTTTAGGAAACCATAATATTTTCCTACATGTATTTGCTGCTGACACAGGATGAGTCATAGACATCCTTAACTTCTACTTTCTTTTTGACTAGTTACTGAGGCCCCTCATGGGGGGGGGGGGGGTCCTAGTAATCACATAATCACCATTTTTTTGCCAATATAATCACATAATCATTAAATATTTGCTTATCTTTAGTAATCAAATAATCATAAACTAAAAATACAGTCCTAGGTAATCAAATAATCATGAAATATTTGGCTTAATAATCAAATAATCATTAAAAAAACGGCCAAGTAATCACATAATCAAAAACCCCATGAGGGCCCTCGTTATTATATGTTTTAATAATTGATTCAATTTATTATGTACTATACATAGTATATGGATATCTTTTTTTCTTTTTGGGATACTTGTTTAAAATTTGTTATCAATATCAACCACACTTTTAGTATTTAAAAAAAAAAACAACATATTATAGATTCTTTATTTGCATATTCTTTAAGAACTTAAATAGTTCTCATTTTTTTATTCTTTTTTTTATGTCATTGTTTGTATTGTGTTATGAAAATTATTGACGTTGTAATGATTGTGTTATGAAAATTATTGACGTTGTAATGTTGATGTCCTTTGCGGCCCATAATTGGAAATAAAATATTTTCTTCTTCTTCTGTGCAAAATCGAACAGAAATCTAATTAAGCAACAGACGAAAGGAATATTCTGTGTCAGAAAAATCATCTTGGTGCCCCCAGAATATAAAAAAGTCATCCCGTTTATTAATTGATGTCCATATTGTATTTACTTAAAAAAAAACACTCGATGTGACAAAATATAATAGTTTGTATAAGTATGCATGTCAGCATGTAAAAATGTAATCTCTCGACCGAACAAGATAGGTAGTCCAGGTCGTAAAATACTTTCATCAACATTTGTACATGGTTGTACCTCAGCTGTAGTTAGAGTAAGGGACAAAATGAGTTACTGGAATTGGTAAACTTTATTATGCTAAAATATGTCGTCGTTTTCTAAATGTCCAGTGACAAGTATTTTACACATTTTTGGGACAATATACCCTTTTTGAATAATTTTGATCTACAGAGAATGTCGATCAGGATAAGCAACTTGAAATTAGAACTACCAGGTCTGGGGAAAGAGAGATTGATGAGATAAATTTCGCCTTGCAAACGGCTTCATTTATATATATATATATATATATATATATATATATATATATATATATATATATATATATATATATATATATATATATATATATATATATATATATATATATATATATATATATAGTTGTTTCGTGTGCTCTTTTATTACGTGCAAAATTGCTAGGCACAGTCCCCGAAAGAGGCGTCGAATTTAATCCCACCATTTAGAACGCCAATAAAAAAATGAAGGATTTCGTTCATCAAGATTTTAACATGCCCTTTTAACCACTACATAAAGTTTTGTCGGACTTTGAATACAATGTCTCTTCGATAATCTTACAACCTTTAGAGTTTATAATTTGCATTGTATGTACATTAATCTTTGGTTTTCGCCAATGGCAAGCCGTTGTGGAATTTATTCCCTATTTATTAATATTAATAAATCATTTGTCCTTTTTTTCGTACATAAATTAGTCCCGTTATTTTTCTCGCTTGAATTGTTTAAATTTGTCATTTCAATACCTTTTATAGCTGGCTATGTTGTAGAGCGTTTGTTCATTGTTGATACCCGTACTCACTGGTGGTAAGCGGATGGTGGTAACTTAAAGTTACGACCATCTGAAGATGGGAGACAACTCTAGGGATACATTTTTCTTTTCCGATTTTCGTGCAGTAAAAAAATGTTTCAGTAAAACCGCTTGTCTCATACATACTAATCATCAGTGCGTTGATATTGAAACAAAATTTGATACATAAAAACATTTCAATTTTCGTAAAATGATCATTCAATAATTCGAGCATGATGGTCGTAACTAAAAAAACAAAAATGTTCAGGATGGTCGTAACTTAAAATTGTGATGGTCGTAACTCTTTATTAAATAGGACCTAATGAGACAAGTCAATAGTTTTAAACGTGTCTTTTGTTATATGAATATATTATATGATATATTTGTGAAGTTGATTTCACTAAATGATAAAAACTAAAAGAGGTGAAGAGAGGGATACCTGTAAAGGGCGAAAGGAAAGAAAATTGGAACGAATCGAAAAAAAAAACCCAATACAAAATGAAATGACCAGTCACTGTTACTTAAAATATAATGTATAAAATCAACCAAGAGGCAACTAATTATAAGCTGTTAACTTTAATAACAATATAAATTCACAAAAGTGGAGAATTCATTTTAACACACAGCTCTGGTTATGATCATTCTTAGTTACGAATTAAGAAAAGGCGATTTTAACAAATTTGACATCACATGAAATAACAGTATCCTGATTTATTTTCTTTATATTTTGCATTTATTGAAAAGATAAACTTTTTAAAAACTAGTATGTTCCTACTAGGTGGAATTTAAAAGAAAAATCTACAATTTAAAATTAATACTTTAAGTCGAAAGAGCATAAGTAAGGAGTCAAAATAATGTTATGGGGATCGTTATCGAGACAAGACCATATCCGCGAATTCGCAGGTCCGTAATCGAATTGAACAACATACATCTTATTCTAAGCCTGGATTTTGAGAAGTCGTATTGTCATGTGGTATATAGTCAAGCTGATTATAAGGTGCAAATTCGAAGTTCAGGTATAATTATTACCCGTGGTTTTAGAAAATTCTGAATACGCCTGTTGGTACCATGCTATCCGTTATACATCGTTGTCTTTCTTATGGAAAATACCATGAACCCTGGACCACACGTTTTTTATTCCCAATTCATAAAGGGAATGATGCATCCGATCTTAATAACTATCGAGGAATTATAATTACTGATTCATTGGGGAAGCCTTTTTAATAAGATACTTGATACACGTCTTTGTAAATCCTTAGATAAATATCATATCATTGATGAGAGCCAAATTTGGTTTACCAAAAAAAAAAAAAAAAAAAAAAAAAAAAAAAAAAAAAAAAAACACGACCATCTGACCAAATGTACATTCTAAAAACTATTATAGATAAGTATTGTAATACAAAAGAAGGTAGAATGTTTGCCTGCTTTGTTGATTTCCAGAAGGCTTTTGATACTGTCATTCTCCCAGAGATAAAACTTAAGCTATTGAATATAGTTAGAGTATGGTAAGAGATCTCTTTAGAACTAAAGTTGGAGTAAAAGGGAGACAATTTGAGTCCAAATTTGTTTAAAATTTTTATAAATGAACTTCCTGATTGTGTTAAAAGTTCCCCTGATCCAACTGTTGTTTATTCACGACCAGCCTATTCTTTACTACACATATGCTGATGATCTTGCCATTTTTTCAACTTCAGCAAAAAAATGTAGATCAGGCTTATCCTAAGACTCTTTCAGAAAGACTACATATTGAATTTTGTAAACATTTACTTGTTGTTACCAAAAGAGAAACACATTTTGCCAATCTTTCTTAACTCGGTAGATTCACTCTGTACTTTGTCATTGCAGAGTCTATGATCAAATACTGGCACAGGCTTGACAATTTGGGATCATCTTTCTACTACTAGAGGAGGCTTATTTAGAGTCAAAATTACTACACGAGTTAAAAAAATTCCTTCACAGTATGGATTCTTTAAACTTCTTTCTAAAGAATATGAGGGTCAGCAATTCACATTGTTTACTATATGCTGATGATAATGTATTTTTTTGAATTTCAGCAAAAAGACTTCAGCAAACAGTATTCATACATAGCTTGTAGCCAGGATAATATTTAAAAGAAAGATCTTTATGCTTCAACTCAGCGTGCTGGTCTTTTAAATCTGAGTACATTCATACAATATAAACATATAACATAAATATTATTTTCAACCTGCATATGTATGTGATAGTTGCCGCAGTACATTTAGTTCTACCTTGTAATATTATCTTAGCTACAAGGCTGGCTATAAACTACTAATATTTGATTTTACTCTTAAATTCAAAGCGTGTATCATTGTAAAATATATACCTGCATATATGTATGTAATATTTGCCGCAGTACATTTAGTTCTACCTTGTAATATTATCCTGGCGACAAGCCTGTCTACAAACTACTGATATTTGATCTTACTCTTAAATTCAACGCCCGTAGCATTGTAAAATATCTCAACCTTATTCATACTTTCTAGGTTAACACGATGTTCATTGCGACACCATGGATTAAGTTTTTATTCTGAACCAATACTTAGAACAATTATCAATGATATACCGCTAGATCGTCATGCAATCGATAAAAAATAAAGACAACACGATAAAAACACCAGGCATTTGTGGATTTTCATTAATCATGATTCACTAAAAGCCGAATATTCGAAAGCCAATGGTTTATAAAAACTGCAATAGCTGATTAAAAAATTAAAGAAGATTGTTCAAAATTGTACGTTCAATAGAATGAAATTCAAAACAGTGTGACTGTGGCCATTGATTGACACATCAAATTCATCCATTGACTGGGACAATTTACATGAACGTTTGTCTATAACGACCACTGTTCACGACGTACCTACGATAGACATTTAAACTGTGGGGTCACCAAAGGTTTCTTAACGCCTTTAATTATAAAATAATTTAAAAAATTAATCAGGAATAACCTTTATTTTTTGATTTATATAATTGATATAAATCAAAACATTTCTGATTAGTTTTTCGAATTACTTTATTAAGGTGTTGAGAACCTTTGGTGATCCCTTAGTTTAAGTGTCTTTAAAAAGTACATAGTGAGCAGTGGTCGTTACAGACAAACGTTCACCTAAATTGTCCCAGTCAATGAATGAATTTAATGTGTCAATCAATGGCCACAGCCACACTGTTTTGAATTTCATTCTAATTTCATCTGCCGACATGATTGCAGGAAATAAAAAGTCGTAAATAAAAAAAAATCTAAAAGCAAATATTCAACAATTTTATGCCTTAACGTACAGTAAAAATATATTAATACTCAACCCTAACATAATATTTGGCTTAATGCGAGTTGATCAGTTTTCACTGTTTCCTAAATGATGGTCGTTTGGAACATATCAAAAATGTATGATTGATAATTCTTTAACTTAATTTCTGCATACCATTATCAGAGTAACAAATGAAATAATATTGTTGTAGTAAACTTTATATAACAACTGAGTTTATTAACATGGTTATGCATGTGCACAGTACTTTTAAAATAGCTTGATAAAAGTTCGTCTAAATACTTGAGTTACGGTCATCTTACAAAGTTACGACCATCATCCAAAATACTATAGTTGACATTACGACCATCACAAGTTAAAGTTACGACCATCATGCTCGAATTTTTGAATGACTATTTTACGAAAATTGGAATGATTTTATGTGTCAAATTTGGTTTCAATAAGAATGCACTCACGATATGTGTATATGAGACAAGCGGTTCGACTCAAATGAACCTTTTACTGCACAAAAATCGGAAAAGAAAAACTTATCCCTAGAGTTGTCTCCCATATTCAGATGGCCGTAACTTTTAGTTACGACCATCCGCTTACCACCAGTGGTACTGTGACCTATAATAGTTGTTATTAATGTTTGTGTCATTTGGTCTCTTGTGGAGTTTTGTCTCATTGTCAATCATGCAACATCTTCTTATTTTTCTATAGACTTTTTTTTTAACAAATCTAACTGTTTACGCTGCATTGATGGGTTCCTCTTTTAAATTCTGTCCACAAACTTGTATATGTATATCTTTTACAAACACGAGTTTGATATTATTTCCATCGTATATTAAACAAATACCATCACAGGCGATAAAAGAAACTAGTTTGTTTTTTTTTATTTGAGAAAAAACTAAAGCAGTTTTTAAAGACAAACTGAAGTAATGACGCGAGTAAATATAATAAGTAGGTCAATATTTATTTTCTAGCCATTGCTAGTGAACTGTCTTTTTTGGGCAAATCTCGCAGATTTTTAGATATCATGTAAACTTTAAAAGTAAGATAGCATGACATTTTCATTTAGTATAATTACCTATGTATGAGCTATAAGAATTTTTGCCTTTAAAATACTTATCCATTATGAGCTTTTCGTATCCATTTTGGAGTAGGGTTTTTGTGGTTTGTATACTATAAATTGAAAACAACAACGAATGGAGAGCATCTCAGCAACTTTTTCTACTAGATCCTTAAAAATGTAAAAATCGCCTGTACACTCACCAAAAGGTTTATTCCTTTTATTTAAATCGACTTAAAAATAGACGCATATTTTACACATATAATTTTAATTATAAATAACAATCCATAAAATGACAAGCACCTAGTTTTGCCTTGGATAACTTCATATACGAAATATCGCATATTAAAACGAGTGGTATACCACAATCCTGCATGTTCAATTATTGCTTTGTGCATTGGCTGTGATGCAAATTAAGTGGAATATAAGTTTATGATAAATTGCTTATATTGTTTAATAAAGCGTCGAAATCATTATTGTCTAGCCGTATATAATGTTACGACTGATCTAGGAATACCACTTTGTATGGCATAATTTGATGGTTAGCAATCTGATTCTACTTGTTTTCTCTTCCAGTTTTCTTTTTTCACTTTCTTATTACAACTCTTCATATATGAAGCTAGAGAACCTTCATCGAATATTATAAAGTTTAGCGTTTCAAAGTCAAATTTGTCAGGGTGTCGATTACTCACGAGAAACTCAGTTACTCCACTTTCCGAAAGTTTTTCTATAATTCCATCTCTCAACTTCTTCAGTGTTTCTTCTTCGTCAAAGGTCGATGGATGTGCCTTCTTTTCATTTTCAATAGCAGCGTCAACTTTTGTTCTGACGAAAATATATCTTCGCCCATGACTTGCTATTAGATTATTCAAAGCAAGTTCATACTCAGTAACAGGTCCGCCGCAGCAAACAACGAAACCGTCGTATTTCTCTATTTCAATTCTTTCATCGTACCCCTCTAAGCCCTCGTTTTGTGTTCCTACTCCAGGTACATCCCATAATACAACTGAACAACCAGGTATTTCGAATTTCTCGCGTTTTTCTGTACACTCTAGAAAGTCTGTCTTAGGAATATCGGGACTTTCCGGTCCCAACTGCGATTGCAGCATCAGTTTGATAAACGACGACTTTCCGCTATTTGACCGTCCTATGACACCTAGATTGAATTTTCCTCGTGACCGTCTGCCATTACCACGATGTCTTCCCTCCGCCATGCTTTATCTAAAACAAAATATATTCTAAAGAATGAACACTACCATTTATATTAATGTATCTGGTATTTATAATTTGTATTTGAAAACATTTGAGAATGGAACAGGGGAATGTGTCAAAGAGATAACAACCTAAACAAAAGCAGTAACAGCCGATGACCAACCACGGGTCTTCAACACAGCAAAAAATCTTGCAACAGGTGTACTTGTTCAATGACAAAGGACGCCATACTTAACTGCAAAACATATCAATATACTTAAATAAAAAACCATACAAGACAATCAAAGGCCAGAGGCAATGGCTTGGGACAGACGCAAACATGCGGCAGAGTTACTCATGTTTAGTCAGTGAGATCTCAACCCTCACCCTACAAAAACAAGTCACAGCAATACGCACATAATAAAATGCAGAGTAAGAAAGCCGAAGTGAAATATCAGAATAGGTAACCATGGTAACAAATGATACTAATTATCTAGAATAACTACATGTATAACTGACTGATTGATTTCTGCTTACTTAACGTTCATTCGCAAGCATAAGAACTTTAGCTGATGTTAATATTCAAGAAGTTATTATAATTTGAAAATGTTCGTTCAAATGATCACTCAGCACATGAGTAAATATTGTACGAGATGGTG
The DNA here is from genome assembly GCF_965363235.1 of Mytilus galloprovincialis. NCBI lineage: Eukaryota > Metazoa > Mollusca > Bivalvia > Mytilida > Mytilidae > Mytilus > Mytilus galloprovincialis. Next base: position 49,963,640 of record NC_134844.1, on the reverse strand, counting down.
TACAGTACTTTTAAAATGTTGATGACTATGGCCTCCGAAATATGTGCTACTTGACTATAATTTGGATTGAAAATAATTTGTCTTGCAAACAATGAACATTTGGTTCCAAGGTAATACACAGTTTCCCCAAAATATGATCTTTGGTACTGTTATTGATTTTTTTTTTTGTATTTTTCATATTTAATATACTAGATACTTGTATTTACAAATATGTCCGTCTTGTAAAATATTCTTAGATCTAGTAACTTAAAACTACCGTATCTATTATATGAATACAACCGACGATAAAACAAAGATTGATATCAGCAGGAAATATATGAAACCATCTATAAAACGGTGACCACGTATCCTTTATGGCCTGATTTCTGGGCTTTCCGGAGACTAGACTTGTAAACTGATTGTATTTCATGTATGTAGCCCTTTTATATACTTACAGTAGAACTATATACGATTCTTTACTATACATCCCTTGAAAAATAAGTCATCAATTTCATTTCGCAATGTTCTTTCAAAATACACAAAGTTATTATTGATTGATTGATAATAGCTTATTTTACGCCCAGTTGCAAATATTTGACGCATTTTCAGAACAAGAACAAATTAAAATTTTGAACAAATGCACGTCTCCCTTGCAAGGGCTTTTATTTAGCAGAGAGCGTACACTCACCATATCCAATGCATCAGCTTTAATTTGCCCATCTGACCGAAGGTGGTCAAGCAAATACATAATGTAAGCAAGCGTTTAATGTTGGACGGGATAAGTCTTAGAGATGACTATATTTCTAGACTGATGGGTAGTTCAAAAACAGCTGCTAAAAAAATACCGATTCTATAAATTAATTGAATATACCAATGTTGGACTTTTAGGATGTTGGACTATTTGCGTGTTGGACAAATGGGTACTCGAACTTGCTGTGCGTCGGAACAATAGGGTGTCGGAATATAAGGGCGACATTGATAAAAGGGGGTGGGGTAGGGCATTTATTCGATTCTATAGAATAATAATTTTAAGCTTTACAAAACCGAATTCATAAAAGTTGACAAATTCATTAGCGGGCCATGAGTAATCAGAAAATTTGCAAATCTGAACAAATTTCCCTCAAAGACCAAAACACAAGATTTAAGTAATTATACAGTGACAACTCCTTTCGAGATTTCTTACTCTACATCACTGAGTTAGGCGCGATTTCTACATCAAATCTATGTAGAAAGATACTTACCGGTTTAGATTGTATAAATTGCCATGACTATGAATAAGTCATGTGACGCAACGGAAAGTAAACAAAGATCATACAACACTAACACTTTTATGCACACCGGGCATTTGTCAGTTCAACAAATTATTTTCTCTAGTTAAAATATGTTTAACATGTTTAAAGAAACAATATAATGTAAATGGACCTACCTTAAAAATCAAATGCTGTTTTCTGACCAGAAGTTCACAAGAAAATAAAAGTTAAAACCCATTAGCTATAAATAGCTTGAAAATTCCTTGTTGATCTTTCACCACCTGTCGATAAAATCTTTATTTAAATGTTTACATTTATTTGTTGACAGTGACGTAGGACTTATAAACACATGAATTAAGCGCGAAAATTCAAAATCAGTATTATTGACGGGTTCCACATGTGGATCGAGTACGATCTGTTTACCCTGTAACATGTCGGGGCCTGATATAGCCAACTATACGGTATATTTATCTTTTTCATTGGATGAAGGTTTGCCCATAATTGCCATACATCCAATCATTTGAACTTTGGTGGAAAACATCATCAATCTGTGAAGGGGCTGGTACTTTATGTATACACAGACGTCTACATAAGAAATATTAATGAAATGGTTTGTGAATTCCCTATATGAAATATGAATGAGTACATGTATACGTAGGGCTTTTAACACAAACCAATACGTAACATGCAGAAATGTTTTTTTTTAACCCTAGTAGTTGGACGTCTGTAACCACATTTGTACGCCCCCTTTTTTAAACCGTGTTAGCCTACATAACTAATGTCGTTAAAATCAGATGCTATATTTATAATTCAACATAGGATTAGAAATGCAGCTGTTTACAATTTTGTGTATATGTATATATAAAAACAGTAACACACAACAGTTGAACTGTGAATGTAAGTGTACATACCTAACAGATTGTATTGTTGACAAAGAATTGATAATGAAAGTAAAAACCATGATCGCTATAAATAACTTGAAAATTCCTTATTTATATTCCTTTACACATCGTCAGGTCAATACTATAGACAAGATCCCAATGGTTACAATCGACGTAATGTTTATTGACTTGATAATGACGCAGGAAGATTTTCTCGTATGAGAGAATTTTCGCGCGAATTTCAAAATGTTAAAACATAATTTATGGTAGTTGTGCAAATAAAAATGGAATTGCAAAACAGTGTAAAGGGTCGACTATACATAGTGTACGTAGACTACATTCTTGTGTTTGGTTGTAATGTATTCTATTATTATTTCATTGTTATAACAAAAATCATTGTACTCATTGCATGAAATTAAAAAGTCCATAATTGGCCATAATTTGATTAATAATTATCGTATTCTTATTCTAATTCATATTCGTATAGTTCAACGCTCATTGATATTTGAAAAATCTGTTGCAATGTAAGCTACTTCGTTAGATGAGTTTGATAAAGAGCTAGGTACTTGAAAATAACGGAGGTGCAGTCAGAGAAAGATTTAGTCCCATCCCCTTTATGGAGCTACATATATGTTAATGTACCTAGTTACTCCAATTTTATTTAAACGGTGTTTGTAGATTATTTTGATATTATTGAACATCGAAAAAAGTATTTAGCAAAAATTCCTTTTATATATTTTTATTTATAAAATAGTACTCATTGAAGTATCAGACAATTCATAAGGCAGTCCCTCTCTTTTTCCTGGTATCACTTTCAATTGCATAAGTTGAGACATTTTATAAGTTTGTGACACGACAGTCTTCAATGTTCGTCTACTTCGTACTTTATTTGGCATGTTTTATCTTTTTTTAGATTCGAGCGTCACTGATGAGTCGTTTGTAGACGAAACGAGCTTCTGGCGTAATTACAAAATTTAATCCTGGTTTCTATGATAAGTTTATTTACAATCACTGGGTCGATGCCACTGCTGGTGGAGTTTTAATTCCCCGAGGGTATCACCAGCCCAGTAGGCAGCACTTCTATTCTGACATAAATTAACATTAATACGGTCATATTTATAAATCAAACGTTTGAATTTTAGAAATACAAAGGTTGCTCTACCTCAGGAATAGATTACCTTACCTGTATTTGGCAAAACTTTTAGGAATTTCGGTCCTCAATGCTCTTCAACTTCGTACTTTATTTGGCCTATTTAACTTTTTTTTTTATTCGAGCGTCACTGGTGAGTCTTTTGTAGACGAAACACGCGTCTGGTGTAAATACACAATTTAATCCTGGTATCTATGACGAGTTTTTTCAAGATCATACGCCTGCACTGGACAATTGTTATGCACCGTGATTGATTGTTTTAACAACTAACATGACTTTTATACAATTAAATTAGAGTAAAATTTATTTATGAATAAAGGGATTTTGCATGCTGAGAGATGACTTTCCGAATTATTTTTCACATTTCAAAAACTGAATGAACGACTAACAACAGGCAGCAATTCCTTATAGTTTATTGACAGGCAGCAATTCTTTAAAGTTTTTCAACTCTGTATATTCCATAAGAGACTGCGAGAAGATGCAATGGACGGGTTAATATACGAGGGTTGTCCGTAAGGTTTGAGGACAATTTCAATAAAATATTATTTACCCGTCCGAAATAAATAAAACAAGTATGTAACAAATTTCATATTTTACTTATTAAGTGTACAAAATTTTATTTCAGTACCTGCTAGAATAATCGTATTTCATCAATTCAAAAACCATAAGCAACTCTCACCCGGAGCACCAAAACAAATATTTCCGACGTTCTGACGTTCGACGACGACTGCATTTTAACTTTTCTCAACGTAGTCTCCTTTCAAAGTAACTCATTTTTTTTAGATTTTTTTAAACAGGAAAACAGCATCTAAAGTAATCTGTCTAAAAAAAAATAAAACAGCATCAATAATCAAAGAGCTGATAGCTCTGAGGAAAAATGACGCCACTGCCTTTAATATTGGGATATTTTTTATGCAAGTCTTGATTTTCACATACCGTAAAAGTTGAACATTGCAACATGTCTCGTAAGCATATAATTGATATTCGTATATGAGTGTGTGAAGTGAAGATGACAACTGACTGGTTTTTTTTTAATACAAATGAATAGGTCAAGAGTCAAGACTACCTAAATAATCTACAGTATCTAATGACTACTGGCTGGGGTTTTTTTTGTACAAATTAATATGTCAAGACTACCTGAATGATCTACAGTATCCAATGACTACTGTCTGGTTTTTTTTTTGCACAGATACATAGGTCAAGAATACTGGAATGATATACAATATCCAGTGATATCTAGCTGTTCTTTTGTACTAATAAATATGATCTACAATATCCAATGGTTACTGGCTGTTCTTTTGTACGTACGAAATAAAGACTACCTGAGTGTCTAATTAAAAGTATTCTAAGTAATGTGTATTTTTTTTTTCTTGCAATTACATTTTTCTAAATCAAGATTACAGACTACTAGTATCCTTTCAAACCAAATGAGTATGAAGAGGCTGTTGTAATAAGCTCTTATACCCCACTAGTCCTATATCATATGACTTCGCATTCAATTTTTAACGTTTTTATACTGATATTTTCATTTTTGTAAAATTTTTGAATGCAAAGTGTGACACATTGATAGTAAAAAAAATTATCAGAACAGTAAATAGAAATAGTAAATAATGCTCCTGAGGTCATATGTTATAGGACTAATTACCCACATACTCAACAAATAAGTTACTAGTGACATACACAAATGTAGTTATTTCTGTTACTTGAAGCAAATTCTATTTCTGTAGATTTACACAATATTCTTAATTATACTCGTTTTATTATACATTGAAAATTAGACAAATAGGGATACTCCTTTGATTTTTTTTATTTCATGTCAGTCAGGTCCCTTTATATGAAACTTGAAACCACTTCTCTGCCATATTGATATTTTATAACAACTCTGCCTATGACCCATATAATTTGATATTCATTCTTTAACCATACATCATATTAAGCTAGTTTTTTTTTTTATTTTACACTAATCCACAATCTTTCATGTTAAATTCTGTCTCCATTTAAGTTTATGCCATTGAACCATCATGGAATTAAACACAATTCCAAGTAATTATGCTCTTATATAGGGTCACCATATATTCATCTTGGGTGGCATTCCAGTTATTGAAATTTGTGTCAGATTGGATAATGAACTAGACCTTTAGGAATTGATCTCATAATTTAATATGGAGCTATCGTATGCGACCCCTAATCGGTAACAAAAATAAAAATGTCAAGCGGCAAAATTTATCACCAGAGATTACAAGTCAAAAGAGGATGGATAAGTCTCCAAAATGCTTGCCAAACTGGAACTACAACGAGATCACCAGACAAGGACGAACAAGGCGTTGATGCCAAAGTTAGTATTTATGTACAAAGAAGTTGAGGGGCTGATTCACGCTATTGAACCAGATGAATTCCTCTTAACAGCATGTCCGAAGAGAACCATATCTGCCGAGAAATTCAAAGAATACCATGCAACAATTATTGTGGAAAAGCAAGTAAAGAATAACTCTTACTGTGAGTGTATTGACATTCCTGCAAGTAAAACACCGTACAATATTAAAACTCACTTTAGGGCCTTAATAATAGGGTACAAGTCAAATCGGCACCTGGTTAAATCAACATCTAGTCAAATCGGCACCTATTTAAAGTCAATTAGGCATCCAATAATATATATAAATAATTCAACCCTTAAAAATGTGAATAAACATGATAAAATTAGGTTAATATTTCTGGCCAACTCCTTCCTTATTTAACTCTTCTTGGGTAAATACTGTAAAATTTCTGGACAACGAATTCATTTTTCTACCGTTTTTGCTTAAAATACTGTTAAAAATATATATTTAACAAATCTAACTTGGGTGCCGAATTGACTATATCAAGTGCCGATTTAACCAGGTGCAATTTGACTAAATGCCGATTTGACTATACCGGGTGCTGAATTGACCAGGTGCCGATTTAACCAAGTGCCGATTTGACTAGAATTCTGTAAGACAGTGATCGCGCCGAATCTGCTAGACGACACTGTTGTGCACGCATCAAACGTAGAGAGCTTCAAATCTGTTCTCCCGCCTCGCCAATAAAACCGTTGTATTAAAGCCAACATCGATATCGACAATTTATTCACATGTCATACAGATACAGTCTGTTATGTAACTTTGTAAACAAAGATTGAGTCGGATTTCCGGTACTTCGATCTGTTTTATAACCAGTAGAAAGTGGACCAACACGGACACATTATATTTTCTTGTAAAAAGGCAGTTGTTTGTAAAAAGAAAAGACTATCAAGTTTTCCCCGATTAATTATATATCTTTAATGTTTTAACAATGTTTTAGTTTTACTTCACATAATCAATAAAGTTAAAAAAAATAGATTTATGAGTATCTTAACAAAATTGGTTGGTACACTTCGATCTTTTTGGTGATAAGAAGGATCGGAGGTATGTAAACTGGTTCCCGGTTGATTACTACACAAAAATGATAATACAAGCAAATTCCAGTTTATATGTGAAATAGTAAATACGAAACCAAGCGCGGTAGACGGAGAAATGTAATGGAAAGTAAATACGAACCAAGCGCGGTAGGCAGAGAAATGTAATGGAAGTTCAATTCACTAGTATCGGAAACATGCCGCTGAAAGCGTCAATTTTCCAACAAATATATTAACGATTAAGAGCAACCCCTTTTAAAAAAAACAAAAGCAGCAGCAATCTTTTTAATGTAATCACTCTTGAATTTAAAAACGGCATCAATAACAAATGTTATAATGATTACTTTCAATATCAAATCAGCATCAATAGCAATTTTTTTTTAACGTTATCACTCTTAAATACAAAAACAACACCAAAAACAAATGCAATAAGTCTTTACAAATACAAAAGCAACAACAAAAACAATCTTTTTACAAAACTTTAGAAATTTTGAAATACTAAGGCTTTTCTACATCAGGAAAAGATAACATTAGCTGTATTTGGTAAAACTTTAAGGAATTTTGGACCTCAGCAAATTCGTCATTCATTTGGCTTTTTTTTTTTATTTCAACTTTTTTGGATTTGAGCGTCACTAATGAATCTTTTGTAGACAAAACGCGCGTCTGGCGTAACTACTGAATTCAATCCTCGTATCTATGATGAGTTTATTTAATGTTATCACTGTTAAATACAAATCAAAGAGCTGAAAGCTCTGAGGAAAAATGACGCCACTGTCTCTAATATTGGGATAGTTTTTATGCAAGTCTTGATTTTCACATACCTTAATTAGTTTAACAATGCAACATGTCTCGTAAGCATATAATTGATATTTGTATATGTGTGTGTGTGAAGTGAAGGTGACAACTGGCTGTGTTTTTTTTTAAGACAAATGAATAGGTCAAGACTACCTGAATTGTACAAATAAATACCGTAGAAAGGCTTGTATATTTCTCACTGGTACATAGTCTGAATCCGTGTCCGTTCGCGCCCATTCATGTTTGCGCCCATTCACGTTTGCGCCCACTCATGTTCGCCCCCTTTCACTTTCACACCCTACATGTTCGCACCCAATCTTAATTGGTTTTGTGTTTAATAACTCTGTAAGCAAGTGTTTTCTTATAAGTATAATTGTTGTCATTGTCTCAAAAATAAAGTGTTGAATAAATCTTAATCATGTTTTGGATAGGGTATTGTTAAAAATAATAATAATCCTTTCTAAATAAAGTGGTATTTTGTCAACGTTTTATTTTGTGTTGAATAACTCTTAATCATGTTTTGGTTAGTGTATTGCTATAACTTTGTTTCATTGACTTGTTTCAAAATGAAGTGAGATTCTGACTATGTTTTTTTTTGTGTGTTGAATAAATTTTATCATGTTTTGGTTATAATAGTGGATTGCTATATTTTAGTTCCTATATTTTATTGCTTCGTTGTTTCAGATCAAAGGGACCAAGCTGTTAAAAACAATTATCTTTCGTGTTTTTCCTTTAAAATCTTCAATGTTTTACTCATACCAAGCTATAAATACATTCAGTATTTACACCACAGCAATTTAAAACAACAATCATGATTTTCCAATTATTCAACTTGAATTTGAATTAAAATTGGGCGCGAATGAGTAGAGTGCGAACGGACCTTGGGTGCGAACGTGCGAGCTGCGAACATGTAGGGTGCGAAAGTGTATTGGGCGCGAACAGACCTGATACCACAGTCTGAACCCCCTTCTCCCACAAAATATTAAGTAAATAATCTTTTTGTTACTGTTATCAAAGGTCTAATGAAACTCAGGTAATTTCAAACATTTGTCAAAGAATTCTAGTCAAACCGGTACCTGGTTAAATTGGCACCTGGACAAATCAGCACCTGGTTAAATCGACACCTGCTATAGTCAATTCGTCACCCATGTTAAATATATATTTTTAACAGTATTTTAAGCAAAAAGAGTAAAAATAAGAAAGGGGTTGCCAGAATTTTTTTCAGTATTTAAGCAAAAAGAGTTAAATACTAACTTTCACATTTTTGGGTGTTCATGTACATTTTGTATATATTTATTTTTCTCAACTAAATGACTTTTTTGGTGTATTTTTAATGATATATAATGTATATATGAGTAGTCCAAATAATTATTACGTCTGGCAAGGCTTTTTTTTATTTCATTCTGGGACACCTTCCTATGACCGCAAGGCTATGTTAATTTTTTTCTGGGACGCCCAGAAAAAAAAAAATTTCCTACCCAGACGTCATAATTATTTGGACTAATACATGAGATATTGGATATTTTTATGCATTATTTTAACCAGTTGAGCATTTTACAGGATTGTTGGTTTAATGCTGTTTAAATTTTACTGAAAAAAACACCTTAAATTTGCTAATTATTAGGCATGAAAGTTTGATTTATTGAAAGGGACTCATAGTTTTCCATTTTATTTTAATAATTGTCTAATTGTTAAAACAACAGTTGGGTAAGGGATTCGTTGTTTACCTTTATACACAACAACATATTCACTTTGGTTTCCTTATTTACCTAAATACACAACAACATATTCACTATGTACTTGGTAACAGTTATTAATTAATTGAATAGAAAATATTATAACAAATATTATTGGATGCCGAATTGACGTCAAATAGGTGCCGATTTGACTAGATGCCAATTTAACCAGGTGCCGACTTAACTTGTTCGTTTCAATTCCTCTGCGATCGTTTGCGGTATTTTCTTGAGAAAACCTATTTTCCATCATCAAAGAGAAGAAACTGCTTGAAAATGATTCTGGAACGCTTCATGATTGTTAAAATAAGTTTAATTCACTCATATAACAATTTTGAAACTTGCGATGTTTAAACAGGAAGTTTCAAAAGCACGTGTAAAAGAAGAAATTAACCGGTGAGAGTGGAAATCCGTACATGACAAATATCACTATAGTACGACTTTGAAAGTAAAACAGTTCCATCCTTTTGTAAAACAGTCTTTAATATACCTATCACATTAATGTTTGAAGGGTCTTAAGCTTATTGAAACCATATAAGTCGGTATGAAACACCAAAACGGAATGAACAATAACCGATTACGTTTTGTAGTTTACAAATTCTAAACTGGTTCCCGTCAAACTACAACACTTTGTTCGAGTGTAGTGGAATACAAGCAGGAACCAGTTTGTTTGTATAGTAAATTATGAAACCGAGTGTAAACTGGTTCCTGGCTGATAACTACACAATGATCATGCATAATGATAACACAAGCAGATTCCAGTTTGTATGGAAAATAGTAAATACGAAACCAAGCGCGGTAGGCAGAGAAATGTTATGAAGTTCAGGTCGGCAGTTATGGAACAATGACTGCGTCATTTTCCAAAAACAGCACAAATAACAAATGTTATCATTTTCAATACAAAATCAGCATCAATATCAAAATAATGAATTTATCACTCTTTTAAAAATACAAAAACAACGTCAATAACAAATGTTACCAGTTTTTAAAGTTACAAAAGCAGCAACTATAACAATCTTTTTTTTAAATGTAATCGTTCTTAAATCTAAACACAGCATCAATAACAAATGTAATCACTTTACATAAACTAGAGGCTCTAAAGAGCCTGTGTCGCTCACCTTGGTCTATGTGAATATTCAACAAAGGAAGCAGATTGAAAATTGACTACAAAGGTCAATAACTCCTACAGGGGTCAATTGACCATTTCGTTCATGTTGACTTATTTGTAGATCTTACTTTGCTGAACATTATTGCTGTTTACAGTTTACCTATATCTATAATAATATTCAATATAATAACCAAAAACAGCAAAATTTCCTTAAAATTACCAATTCAGGGGCCGCAACCCAAAAACAGGTTGTCCAATTCATCTGAAAATTTCAGGGCAGATAGATCTTGACCTGATTAACAATTTTACTTCATGTCAGATTTTCTCTAAATTATTTGGTTTTTGAGTTATAAGCCAAAAACTGCATTTTACCCCTATGTTCTATTTTTAGCCGTGGCAGCCATCTTGGTTTGATGGCCAGGTCACCGGACACAATCTTTAAACTAGATACCCCAATGATGATTGTGGCCAAGTTTCAAATAATTTGGCCCAGCAGTTTCAGGGGAGAAGATTTTTCTAAAAGATTACTAAGATTTACGAAAAATGGTTAAAAATTGACTATAAAGGGCAATAACTCCTAAAGTGGTCAACTGATCATTTTGGTCATGTTGACTTTTTTGTAGATCTTACTTTGCTGAACATTATTGCTTTTTACAGTTTATCTCTATCTAAAATAATATTCAAGATAATAACCAAAAACAACAAAATTTCCTTAAAATTACCAATTCAGGGGCAGCAACCTAACAACGGAATGTCAGATTCATCTGAAAATTTCAGGGCAGATAGATCTTAACCTGATTAACAATATTACCCCATGTCAGATTTGCCCTAAATGCTTTGGTTTTTGAGTTATAAGCCAAAAACTGCATTTTACCCCTATGTTCTATTTATAGCCATGGCGGCCATCTTGGTTAGTTGGCGGGGTCACCGGACACAATTTTTAAACTAGATACCCCAATGATGATTGTGGCCAAGTTTGGTTAAATTTGGCCTAGTAGTTTCAGAGGAGAAGATTTTTGTAAAAGTTAACGCCGGACGCAGGACGACGACGACGGACGACGACGACGACGGACGCCGGACGCCGGACGCCAAGTGATGAGAAAAGCTCACTTGGCCCTTTGGGCCAGGTGAGCTAAAAAGCAGCATCAATTATTATAGCAAATGTTTTAATGTTATCACTCTTAAATACAAAAACAATACCAATAAAAATACAATAAGTCTTTAAAGATACAAAAGCAGCAACTATAACAATCTTTTTTTAAATGTAATCATTCTTAAATCTAAAAAAGGCATCAATAACAAATATAATATCTTTACATACAAAAGCAGCATCAATAGCAAAATTTTCAATGTTATCACTCTGAAATACAGAACAACAACTATAACGAAAGCAATAAGTCTTTAAAGTTACAAAAAGCAGCAAAAATAACTCTCTTTTTAATGTAGTCATTCTTAAATTTCAAAACAGCAGCAATAACAAATGTTATCACTTTCAATACAAAAGCAGCATCAATAGCAATATTTTTCATGAAATCATTCTTAAATTTCAAAACAACATCAAAACATATGTTATCACCTTCAAAACAAAGGCAATAGCAATATTTTTAATGTAATCACTCTTAAATTTTAGATCAGGATCAATAACAACATTATCCACCCTCATTTTTAAAATCAGCATCAATAACAAATGCAATCAGTCTTCAAAGATACAAAAGCAGCAATAATAACAATCTTTTTAATTGTAATCGTTCTTAAATCTAAAAACAATGGACAATAACTGTTGTATTCTTGACTTAATAGAGGCATTTTCAAATGTAGAAAATGGTAAATTGAATCTGGTTTTATAGCGCTAAACCCCTCACTTTGTACGACAGTCTCATCAAATTCAAAGGCATTTTAATCAAATTTAGCCATTTCAATGATGTTAATAGTGTGTCTTGTTACGTTATGATGATAAACTACTGTTTCATCCTCTAGTATTACGGTTGACCTATTAAAATATTTAAACCCGCTGAATGCGTATGCACCTATCCTGAGTCAGGAACCTGTTGATAAGAGGTTTTTATTTGTTGGTGTGGTTCAATGTTTTTCACGTTTTTCCCTTTTAAATTGAATGGATCGTTTGTTTTCCTGTTTGTATTGTTTTACAATAGTCATTGTGGTAACCTTTATAGCTTGTTGTTCGGCGGGAGACAAGGCTCAGTGTTGAAGGCCGTACTTTAACCTATAATTGTTTACTTTTTTATGGAGAGTTGTCACCTCTCTTTATTTATATTTGTATTTTAAAGGCTTAAGGAATCGTTAAGAACAAGGAACAGTAAATTGGCTATGTCGCAGATTTTGCTAAAATTTGACATACAACCGTGTCTCGATGAACTACAAATGAAAATCGAAAAAAAAATAATGCATTTATCTCTTTTCTAACCTGAAATATTGCAGATTGATTTCTTTAAATACGGATGAACATTTGTATAGCGAAAAATCATCTAAAATTTGTCTTTAAATCATTAAATTTTTAATTATACTCCTTAGAATTTCTTTAAAAAAATATATGTTTTTGATACGTAAATTTCTGTTTTAATGATATTTAATAATCATATGACTCTCATATGGTCACCGACTTCGTTTTTTGTTTAACAATCAATTTGTTATCTTTTTGGTAGTAAAAAACGTTTAAAAAAACCCAACGTTTTACGGCCTGCAACGCGTTGACGTTACAATTTTTTCGACATTTTATTGCATTTTTTTTACAAGGAACACAATTTTTAATGATGTATACCGTAAAAACGCAGTCGGTGACTCTATTTTTATTTTTCATCATTATAAAGGAAATCTATGTTTCAACAACATGAAGCTTTTTTTTTTTGCAGAAAAAAGTGTATGGAGTAGAATTATAATGATGATGATTTAAGATAAATTTTAGAAGTTTTTTCGCTGATTTAATGTACTTTCTATACAAAAGTTCACACATTTTGTAAGAATTCAATCAACAATATTTCATATGATAAATGTGATAAATGTTTTTCAGTTGAAGTTCATCGAACCAGAGTTGTATGCAAATTTTTACTGAAATCCATGACATAGCCTATTTACTGTACCTTAATTAAATGTTTTCTATTTCAATCATAGAGCTCTGCCGTGCTTTATACCAAATATGCGTTGGTCAACACATTAACTCTACAAAAAAATATAATAAGGAACAGTCAATGCGTTAATGAAATCAATTTTTAAATGATTAAAAATTAAATTTGTTAAAAAAAATTCTGAAAATTTTAAGAATAACAGATATTAAGTCAATGCAAGTTTCAACGTTAAAATTCAACGTGAAGATCACTCCAAACGAGCTAATCCGTTAAACACAAATTTAAAATTACACACGAATTGCTGTTCATAACTATTAGCATTATCACGAAAATCATGTGATTTCAGGTAAACTCAATCAAAACAATGGTATTGTTCATGTTTTTAATCAAATTAAAAAAAAAAATGTTATTTAACTTTAACGTGAATTTCACGTAAATTTCACGTGAATCACGTTAATCTAAAATCCCTATGTAAACGGGATGGAAGTGAGTCTCTATCTTTAAATCTGGTTCTAATTTAAAGCATCGATTAAGAATTAGCTTAATGAATCTGAAAATAACACATCACAAGTTCAAATAAATTCCCCTTTTTCATAACCGCTATATTCAGAACTTATGACTATCTGTTATGACGTACATGTAGTTGAAAAGTAATTGAAATAACGTAAACATAATGGACGCTTGAATTATCCGTTAGTGACGTCTTTTAATCATCATTTTTGTAGATTTCAAAATACGTCCACTATACCAACCCCATTTGATTGTGCTTCCGTATTTACCATTTAAATTTGAATTGTACCAATAACTATTGTACCACCACGCTCCATATGCAAATTCCTCAGTTGCCATGTTCCTTGATAATAATAGGTCATTATCTCTGTCTTGGGTACTAAACTTCTTTCCGTTATGGGGGTCTGTGAGAGCATCGCCTGAAATGAATTGCATATCCATGTTTGTAATCCATGAATTTTGAATTTAATTCAATATAAGAGAAATAAGGTACACATAACTCCCTATCTAATAAACACTATATTTCAATTAAGGTGGGACCCAACACTTAAGGGAGATAACTCTGTAAAATCAGCTTAACGTTTTAATCACGTTGTATTGGTAGGGAAATATTCAGCTTCTCAATGATCAAAATCAGTGTTTGTCAAATTGCTATATATCCAATCATTGTTATGCCAGAAAGTGATTGGTTCAAGTTTTGTGAAATTTTTATATTTTTTTCAAAGGGTCAAAGAAAATATCTTGTCAAAATTTTATGAAAATTAAACGAACCAAATTAATTTAAAGGTGTTTTGTACCACCTTAAGTTAGTGTTCTAAACAAACGTTACAAAATCAATATGCATATACATCGTTGCTCTCATGATACAAAATGTGTGATAAAATAGCTTTTAACAATACCCTAGATTATTATAAGCTTATTTAAATTATCGTAGTTTTTGCTAATTAAATTGATTTTTCTATTTACAGGTCCCTTTTCAACGTAATCGATCTGTAAAATTGTGGATGATCGCAAAACTAAACCATGTTATTTGGTCTCTTGTGGAGAGTTGTCTCTCATTGGCAAACATATTACATCTTTTTTTTTTAATTTTACATACGCTTCATTAAGACTTTGGTGGATAGTTTTATCACTGGCAACCATATCACATCTCCTTATTCATATAAGAAAGTTACATGATTGAATAGTACAATAAATTGTAAACAAAATAAAGTTTAAGAGCCATACCAGCAGTACCGCTATATCCATCAACATGTAGCTCGTAGTCAGAATTTGTATCATCGATCTTAAATGAACTGTATCTTGCGAAAGACAGGAAAGATGTCTCCCATATGAAGCGCTCAAGTTCAATATACAACCCATAGTCACCAGAAGATGTGAGAGTATGTATATTCTTGTTTCCTGTATGAAAAACAAATGAATGATTAACGCTCATCTGGTAAAAGAAATATAATTATAAATCAATATACCAACAATTGTAGAGTAAAAATTAGGCTTTCCTTGACATGCGAGGTTTTGCTGTATAGTGACCCGTTGGCTTAACTTATTTCCTTGACTTCTTATTTATCGTCTTAAAATCCTCAAAACAACATGACGATTAACCTATTTTCAATTATTATGTCATACGTCGAGGTATATTACATTGCACTTCAAGTCATCATGGCCAAAAAATGTCAGCGTTATAGATATACATTTATTAGACTAAATTTTGCTTTACAATACGTATCTTAATGAAGAACACAATGGTCCGGGGTCATTGACTTATTAATGAAGCCCTATGTCATGTGAGCATGTGAGATGAGTCTTTTTTAACATGAATCTGAGTTTTAAAACAACTCTGAATTGTAAAACAACATATAATAAGGAAAAAGGGGATGGTCTTGTGCATTGATAAATGTTTTTTTCTCTCCCTATTTTCTGCTCCAAACAAAGGTTCACTGCCTTTTATATAAACTTGAGGATAATGAACATCAAATTATCATATAATGCTCTCTTTTCTTTCAAAATTGTCACATATGAAAAACTAAATTTTCAATGAAGAAAAGAAACACAGAAGACATATACACAATTTTAAGACAAAATTGGAGACGATAATGTCCTTTTTGGACTAAGTAGTCGAAATACTGTGTTGGGTTACCAGCCTATCAACGCTGAAGATGAAGTTGAAATCCCGCATGTGAAAGGCGCGCCCGACTCAAACCTTAATTGACTAGGATTGTCAGGTTTCCATTGAAGGTTCTTACCAGACACTCCGGCTTTATATTACAAATGTATGTTGTTTTTGTTACTGTCCTAAATTTACTTTAGATACTCGTTATATTATGTGGTTACATGTCAAAACGTACTTGAATATATTATTTATTTATGTATTTCTTTGTCCTGAGTGTTCATGCATTTTTTTGTACTGTATGCCTGTCATATAATGTTGTCATCGGTATATTTAACATTGCCATAAAGCGCGAGGTTTGATTAGACACAAATCCATGATTTTTTTGCTTGTAAAGTTCTGTACCAAGTCAGGGATATGGCAGATGTCATCCGAAACTGTAACATTTATTCAGAAATGTTTTATGAATTTACTTATTTTGTTGTGTAGAAAGAAAACTAGTTCCATGACTTTTTTTTTTTTTTTTTTCAATTTTCAGAGAGCACAATACATTGATTGGTTAGTTGATTTATATTTAACACCACTTTCCGTACCATTGTGCTTATTCGAGGCGGTCAAATTTATTTGTGGTAGAAAAGAAATATAGTCAGTAGTAGTATACATGTATATTGCAGCTCAAAAGTCATAGCCGATTGAGGGACAAGAAATCCGGGTTATAAACTGAATTCTAGGGAAAAACATCAACTATAAGAGGAAAACAACAAAACAATAGAAACATTGAAATGCAACACAAAAAACCGACAATGCAACACAAAAAGAAACGAACTATTAGACATAAACAACGAATCAATAAGAAAATAACAAAATTCAAGAATATGGTGTATGTAAATGTGTAAAAAGTTTTTTGTTAGATTCAGGTAAAATCTATTGTTTATGGTCATAATTGTACAAGGAGGAAATTTGTACTAAACCAATCAACTTCAAGTCACTAATGAGTCCTGTGTAGACGAAATGCGCGTCTAGCATGTTAAATTTATAATCCTGGTACCTTTGATAAGTAATTATTTAAAAAGAAGCTAGTACAAACACACATTTTGCATTTTTCGCAACCTACCAACCATTCACTCATAGTTGAACTTTTTCTATACAATTTATGTTGTGTCATGTGTACTATAATTTTTCTGTTTGTCTGTTTCATTTTAAGCCATGGCGTTTGTCAGTTTATTTTGACTGTCCTTGTGGTATCTTTCGCTTCTCTTTTTTTAACTGTTTACATTCTAACCAAATGTATGGGATGTAAAACACAAATTATTGCATAGCAATATTATATTTCACACAGAAAGTAACAAAAAGCTAGCGTGCAATAAATTCTAATATTGCACTAGTGCAATAAATCTTCAAAATTCATGACGTCATCAACGACAAAATCTTAGTTTAAACCAATTTTTACTATCAAATATTATATTGCTATACAATAAAAGGGTCATTGCATGAATTGTGGGGGATATTGATCCTCGTAGAACATATATTGAACTCGCAAGTTCGTGCAATAAAAAATTCTACTCGGGACATTATTCCCCAATATTAATGAAATAAACCTATAATACGATGATTGAATACTTCTGTTATATAGTATAGAGGAATTATGTCTTCGTTCTAACATTGCTTTAGTAGTTCTTTCTTCTATATACGTTTTTATAATCAACTGATCGAAGTAAAAATCAATGAGACGGACCTTTGCTTCTTAAATATACTGCAACAACGTCACATATTTGTATTCATGTATCCAGTCAGAAACCATCATATATATACACACGGAAAAAAGTATTGCAACACCGAGTTGAAATTCAAATTATTAAAAAACCACTCTTTATTTTTTTGTGATATAATTTGATGAAATAGAACTAGTTAAACATTATTTAAATCTCACCCGAGTTTAATCAATAAATATCGACTCGATAAGATCTTATCTTCACATGCAGCTACTGTACCCGTAAACAATAAAACAGATGTTTTTATCCTTATTGTTTTATAAAGTTATATGATTGGCACCTTGTAATGGGTCCTCCACAACTCTTAACTGCAGCAAGATGGCAGATTATCAGCATGAGAGAAGCAGGTATGTCGCTGTGACAATTGCACGTATTGTTGGTCATCACCATTCCACTATAAGTCGTTTTGAGAATAAAAATCAGGCAACAAACGATGTTAAAGACCTTCTGAGATCAATAAGATTCCCTATAACATCTTCTAGAGGAAATCAAGCATAATGAAGGTTGGTCAGAAGGAAACCCATTGCAAACAATACAATAAAAAAAACAAGAGTGGTTGCCGTACAGGAGACTTTAAACAAGAACCGTTTGAGATCGACTCATCGCTACTGGTTATCGTGCGATATGTCCATTTCTGCTTACGAACAGACATACAGTGGCCTGTATCCAATGTAGTGCCGAGATCGCCATAGTTGGAAATTAGCATCGTGGAGGAAGACCCATTGTTCCAATGGAATTCGGTTTAACTTCCATGGCCCGATGGTAGCCCGAAATTGAACCATATCAAGCATATATGGGACACTATCGTGTGTAAAGTGCGCAAAGGGACACCCCAGTTCAAACACGTCATGAAATAAACAATGCCCTTCATCAGGAATGGTTACAGTCAACTCAACAGCAAATTAGTCGACTGGTGGCAGGAATCAGAAGACGTTAAGAGGTGGTTATCCGTTTAATTGGAGGCTGCACCAAGTACTTACTCTTAAGCGTATAACGATCAACCATGATGTCAACAATCATCTTAAGATTACTTTTGAAATGTCTGACATTGTAAATTTCGACTACAGTAAAAGTTGTAAAACGCACTTTTTGGACAAAAAATACTTCCTTTTGTTATCAAATTCGTGGTTAGATAAAACATTTTTTTTTCATACATTTTTTTATTCGTTTTAATGCCAATGTTATCAACAACTATGTTTCAATATTACTTTACAAATATTTTATCATATTCCTTCCAAGATAGGAGGCTGATTTTTCAAGGTTTAAAAAATCAAGGGGTTGCAATACTTTTTCCATGTGTATATATAAAAATGTGGTATGAGTGCCAATGAGACAACAGCTTGATAAACAAAATCTAGAATCTGGAATATATTATGACATATCTAAATACCCAGCCAAAATTCGTGTTTCTTATTTCCGAAACCATATTCATATGCTGCCCAATTTCTGTAAAAGTCAAGAGTCCCATTAATTCTTCTCTGTATTACCTGAAAATAAAAGGCCATGATAAATCAGTGTTTTCAAAAAAGGAATTAACCTTTTGGGTATTTTCGAGTGCTAGTTTCACATATCAATCGGGGTATGACGCTCACTGATAATGGTATGTTCTAAAGATAGCAAGGGATGATTTAATGTTATTAAAACTTTCTCTGAATTATGAGTTAGATATGTTTCCATATATCACATAAACTAAACCGCTTCCTTGGTGTATCGTAGAAGCATTCTGACCGTGCTTGTTTAGTAATGGCGGGGTTTGTCGAAATTTTAATACATCACTGATGAGTCTTTTGTAGACGAAACGCACGTCTGGCGTATATACTAAATTTAGTCCTGGTATCTATGATGAGTTTATTCACAAGACTTGAAATCAAATTGATCTTTGCTTCTTCTCTGATGAAATAAAATTTAGAAGCAGTGTTTTAACAGATGAAGTCAAAATTAGTCCTTGATTGTTTAAAAAAAATTTTTTTTTGTTACGACGATTACTGTATCATTGTATATGTGCACCATTCTATATGATTAGGCTGGCTTTGAACGTTGAAAACAAAATCAGTTTATAAAAAGTGTGTTTAACATGTTGAATATATGTTCGATATAAACTTAGCAAGAAGAATCCTGCGCTAACTATGTGAACTTACGACATACGTTTTCAATGATCTCTGCAGACGTATGAAAATACCATTAAGTAGCAACAACGTAATGCATTGTGATTCGTGCTACTTATCCTATGTCAATTATTCATAATTCATCCATTTATTCGGCCATATTTATCTTTTTACATAACAATTCAAAAGACTAAAAATAATTCAATCTTTGTTCTCGACTTCCAATTGTTTTTATTTGTATTAGAATTTTTTGTATGAAATTTACAAAGATCAATAAGATTGATTGAACCGATATTTTGAAAAACGAGAAGACATCTATTACGACCGATGTGAATTGATTTTATTCGTCTTATTCTAAACAATCTCTGCTAACGTAACTGGTTCTACAAGAGGATCAGCAGAAGACTAGCCTCCATGTGCACGAGTTCAATATTAGTGTTGGCGAAGTACTAGTTGATATTTTATTTTATTTCTGTGTTGTTATTTAAAGGGGAGGAATATTTTCTGTCCGTCACAGCATTTTGTAGTTATCATACGTGTTAAGATATTATTTCTATGTTGATATTTTCTTAGTTTCTTAAATACACTCAGTCCAACCAAATAGGGACAAGATGGCAAGATTTAATGTTATGAAAAGAGAACCAGTATAAATTCACAAAAATATGGATAGCATACAGTCCATCCACCAGATTCCGTCACCATATCACAGTAGACATCTAATGAACTTCCCGTTGTAGGGTATATGGTATAAACACCTGAAGAACACTGTGCTGGTATGTCACCACAATCAATGGGCTTTAGTGCTGAAATATAGGATTAATTATACCAATGATAAAGTATATGTATATCTCAAAGTCACTGTACTAGTATTTACCACAAGGGAGGGGACTTCAGTGCTGGAATAAAGGACCAACTATATTAATGATCAATTTTAGATATAACTGATGGTCAGCGACAGATATCTTACCACAAATGCGGGACCTTAGTACTCAAATACAGGATGAATTGAACAATGACCAATTCTAAATATAACTGATGGTCATAGACTGGTATGTGACCACAATCGAGGGATCTTAGTGCTAAAATACAGAATGAATTGAACAATTATCAATTCTAAATATAACTGATGGTCACTGTACTGGTATATCACCATACTTCATAGGCTTTAGTGCTGAAATATAGGCTCAATTATATCAATTATAAATTCAATGTATAACTGCTGGTTACTGTTCTGGTATGTCACAACACTCCATGGGCTTTAGTGCTGAAACATGGGATCAATTTAATCTATGAACCATTCTATGTATAACTGAAGGGTATTGTACAGGTGTCTCACCAAAATCGAGGGACATTAGTGCTGAAATATAGGATTTATTCAATCAATGACCATTTCAATGTACAAACAGTATGTCACCAGAATCGCGGGGCCCTACTACTAAAATATATAGAATCAACTACATCCATGACTAATTCTATCTTTAACTGATGGTCACTGTAGGGAGTCTTCCTAAGATTTTATAACTTAAAATGAATTCCTAAATTTTTGTTTTAGAAAAATGAAATAATTATTTAAAACTATCTAAATATTGCAAATCCTTCATTATACAATTATCATTATAAAAAAATCATTGGCACTCACACCACGTCTCCTTATATTTATATGCTTACTGTTTTCTATACAACAAAATAATATCTTCCATTCTACATCTTCATTACAAACAACGAATGGGTTTCCGATCACTTTAAAACCTTTATTACACTTGAACTCGTTACCAACACCACGGCTACGGTACAGTCCGAACTCTTCTATACAGGTTGCATTTGGAATCTCCGGAGCAAGGTCACTACAGTCTGTTGGTATACAAATGTCATGGTCAAGTTATTCCTTGAGAAAAAAATCCTAATAGATTAAAAAATTAATTTGATAAATTTAGAAAAAGAACTTCAAAATATTTCAAATATCATTTTGCTTTTTTTAGTTATGGTGCATTAAACATATAACATTAATTGTTTTGGCATTATTTTCGTTTGCAAAAGTAAATACTCAATGCATGCATTAATGTCTTTCTTCATAGTATAGGCAAACCTACATTTTTAAACATATCATATGGATTGTGACTAAGTCAATCGAAGTAAGAAAATACTGTAGGCAATGAAGATTCATAAATGAATATACATTTTGAGTCAAAATATCACAAGTAAAGTTTTAAAATTTGAAAACCAATAAGTTGGTGATACGGTTTTCAAAATAAAGTGAAAGCGTGGAACACGTGGAATTAATGATGTCGTTTTCGATTGCGCGATCATGATAGAAACGGGTTTCAATTTTTACTTTGACTCCAATATTGAGAAGATGTTTGGTTGTAAGGTACCGTTGTTTAAAAATGATTCGACAATTTCGTTCGAAACTAAGCTGACCGCTTTAGATTATCCGAGTTGACGCTGATGCGAGTTCAATCATATTTACAAAATGTTAAGGAGGGTCTGAAAGTGACCATTGGAGGCATGCGACTGCTGTTACAAATAAACTGTGAATGCATGTTTGACTGTAGTTTTTGAGAGTAAACCATGAGTATGCCTGTCTGAAAATGTTAACACGCCTTTTGTCATATTGGCTGAACAATTCGTGTAAAAGAGTTTTTTAAATACAGAAAGTGACTATTGGAGGCATGCGACCGCTGTTACAAATTAACTGTGAATGCATGTTTGACTGTAGGTTTTGAGAGTAAACCATGAGTATGCCTGTCTAAAAATGTTAACACGCCTCGTGTCATATTGGCTGAACAATTCGTGTAAAGGAGTTTTAAATACCAAATTCTGTTATTTAAGGTTTTCACAGTCTGAAATCTCTGAGGTTCTGAGTTCAAAGCCTGTTTATGGTGAGTTGTGTTTGCTTCAAATCTTATTTGTTGACATGAAAGTTTTGTTGCTTTCTCCCGATACGCAGGATCTTTCCATGAAGAAAAACTGGGTGTCATGATATAGCATCGGTCAAACACCAACAAACAAACTAATTTAAGAATTGAATGCTTCTTTTTGTAACTTCGTTGGGGTGTAAAAGCGTTGACCGAAGTACATTTTGTATGAAGCGCGGAAGCGCTTCATACTTAAAATGTGCGTACGGTCAACGCTTTTACAACCCTATGAAGTTACAAAAAGAAGCATTCAATATTTATAATTACATTTTTTACCTATGATCATGCAAACACGAACTTTATAATTGTTTTATTTAATTCACCTGTGCACTTTATTGTGGGACCACGTGTTATCATGAAATGAAAAGTTTTATTGAGAGATGCAATTGCTTTAGGAATAACACGTGATGTGCAGTCAGCCAATCAGAATAAAGTATTATGATGAAACATACATCTAATGTAATTATTCCGATATACAATAAATAAAACACTAATGTCTTACATGCAGGCGTGCACATTATTTCACCGCCTTTCTTTTCACATTTGTTTCCATCTTGACATTGGTGATCTGCACATGCCCCAGCAAGAGCCTAAAATATAACACTACTGGAAAATATTTGTTGTACAACGGCTGAAACTGAATAACAATAAATGTTAACTAATCTACTGTTTTTTTTGGAAAATGTCTATAACAAATCTTTAATATATAATACATGTATTAACATTATAAAAATCTTTTATAACAGTTAAATGGTTACTGCGCGGCCAGCACATGTTTCAAAAACTACCATTTCCAGATATGCACGATGTCTATAATAAAGAAAGCTAAAAATATACAATAGGGCAAACGCACTATAATACAACAGAAAAAAACAGAAGGCATATTAGGTTTCTCACCAATTTAATTTGCCAATTTTATGAATTGGAAATACACAATTGTACTTTTTCCAAATAAATATTTAGTACATGCATTAAATTCAAATTTTCACTTCACGCTAAGTGATCCAGAATTGTTATATTTTATAAACTTATGTATCATATTTGTGTAATATGCAGCAGGTCGTGAAAACATGAAAAATTAATGTATTTGCGTAAAGAAACATTGAACTAATCGATATTAAGTTTTACAGTCATACATCCTCTCATAGTATTGATTGTATTTATGGACATTTCGAATTTTACATATGATGCGGGCCTGTCCTCAAGACTACAGGTGTCATCATGGGTTGCCAACTGATAATAAATAGTATATAAAAATATATGAAGTAATTTTATTTGTTACTAGCTTATTTGTATTTTAGTAGCAAAACCACCAACAAAATGATCACGTGATTTCCACTTATTGTGTAATAATATTAAGAAGGGTCAATTGTTACTTTCAAACGACCCAACGTTATTCATTGTGTCAATCATTTAAACTTTAAGACATAAAAAAGACCGATCATGATAGGATCGAAGGTTGTCTCATTGGCACTCATTCTACATCTTCTTATATCTTTATATTCGTACATTCGTCGATGTGTTAATGTCAGTGATACATAACAGACTTCAAGGAGGTGTTTGAATCCCAGACAGTGCATATAAAAATTACAAACGTTAATGGGAAGTTTTTAAAACATTTCAATTAGTAAACAGAAATCAGCTTATTAGACAATTCAAACTTAATGAAATTTACCACATAAAAAAAATGAATATAATATGGTGTGTTCATTTCAGCAACAGATTTAGAATGCGAATATCCTAGAAAAAAATCACGGTAAATGAATAGGCCAGCGTCACGGCAATGGTTTATAATATTACAGCTGTGAACTGGTGAAGTTTTTTAAGATAAAAATTAGCTTGATGACAACAAATGTGCATGTTTGTTGCTTTTTTATATGATAAAACATTGTACATGTTTGTCGTTTTCTTTGTTGTTGTTGAACTGTGATTGTCCAGTAGGCTGGGAAATTTTCCTGTAATTCGATTTTTTCCCCAGATGATGCTACCCGTCCTCGCGATAATTGTGCAACGTTTGTACAAGTTGTTCCATTTACAGTGCATAATCGAGTGATGTCAAAAGGTCATAAAAACTGGTTGCTATTTTCCCTTTAAAAAGATATTAACAAGGTCCTGATTTACAGTATGTTTTAAGGGTTAAGCATAATTGCTTTTCTATAATAAGGAAAATATTCATCACTTAGCAATTAAAACAAAATAGAAAAAAAACACATTATTATCGAAAAAAAACCTTTATCTCCTATCAAATCATGTGTCGAACACATGTGTTTCTGGCTATTAGAAACATTGTCGACATTCTGCACAGTATTAAACATCTGTTGTGTATTATATACTATCTACCTTAGCTCCACACCTACATCTTTCACAAAATTGATATGTTTCCAATATGATAAGAAAAACACAACTAGTCCAATAAAGATAGTCAACACTATTGTAGAGGTGAATTATCTCATTCGGAATAGTTGGTTTCCCTTCTACGTTTTCCCTAATTACGCGGACATTTGTTTAGTTAAAACATATTTCCAAACATTAAGTAAAATTATATATATATAACATTTGGTGTTATTTTACAATTATTGCTGATTTTTTTCAAATTTAAGATTCATTACATAAATGAATACGACGGGTATTTAAAAGCAAACACTATGTATTTTTTTTTTAAATATTTTGATTCCAAAATGACACTGTCTGTATACGTAACGCTGAAGGTGAATTTGAATTGCCCGTTTAAATTTTTTTTTTTGGCAATTATTTTTGAAAGATGTCTTATATAAAAATACTGTGGATTCATTTATTTTCGTGGATTACAGAAACTTTGCATTTTCGTGGATATGTGATTTCGTGGTTCTGCCAAAGTCTGGATACAACTTTATATTTTATATTTCGCTGAACATTTACATTCGTGGTTCACCTGTTCCCACGAAACCAACGACAATTGCTATCCAACGAGTAATAATGAATCCACAGTACCATAAACAGATGTGATGTATTGGCTTACTAGATATCCAACATTTTGCAAAGAAATATGTGTCCATAAATGTTTTTTCGAACAACTTTTATCAATTCATACCTTATTCCACGTTGACACCTTCGTATATATGCTTCCAAGTTCATTTCGGAGATTTTTGTCAGGAGGAAGTTCAGCAAGCAAATCGCAAAGTTTCCAGTTCTTTCTGTAGTTTACAGCCATGCATTGTGATGTCACAAAACATTCTTTGATACATTCCAGCATGCTGACACGTGTAATTCTACGTAAGATGTTGTTTTGCTGACTTTTGCCGGTTTCTAAATGCCCGGTTTTATCAATTTTGTTCGGATGCTGACATTCTAAATCATCTCTGTCACAAACATCTTTCATTAAAGATTCACAATGTTTCGCCAAAATCACATAAACAAAAACTGTAATTGCTCGATTTGATAGATTCATGCTTGATATGAGTTCAAAAAAAAATAATTTAATTGAATCCTTATATATTTTGATGTTCTCAATGCAGTACTCAAATGTTTCTTTAAACAAATTTCCTGTTTCATCTTTCAAATGTGTCCTTAGTTACTATTATGTTTGTGACATCATCATGTTTATATGTAGTCAAATTTACGTTTTGTATCAATTTAGTTTAAGTGATCTCAATTTGTTATATTCTATAATCTAGTGGAGCATATTCGTTTAATAATGCAGCTAGTCTTGACTTGAAGACATAAAATATTAATGTAATTGGGAAGAAACATTAAACTAATCAATATAAAGTTTGTATTTGATTTAACATCTAACAGTCCATCATTCACTTGCAGTAATGATAGTATTTATAGACACCTAAAACTTGCTATATGGTGTTGACCTGTCTTTAGGGTTACAATCTAGCATCTCGCCTGCCCTTGTTAACCTGAAAGTGAATAGCAAGAACAATAAGTTCATTTATCTAAATAACATGAACTAATAAAAAAAAAATCGTTAGCTGCTATAGATTAATGATTGTTTGTTTTGAGATTGTAACACAGTGATGACTTCTGTAACGATATTTTGACTATTTCACCTATTCTGTTTGTTTGTTCACGCATCGATGTAAATATAACGGAATTTGATGCAACTATCATACAAGTGAGAGGTTTAGCACTATAAAACCAGGTTCAATCCACAGTTTTCTACATTTGAAAATGTCTGTACCAAGTCAGGAATATGACAGTTGTTGTCCATTCGTTTGATGTGTTTTATAATTTAAATTTGCCATTTAATAAGGGACTTTCCGTTTTGAATTTCAGTATTTCAGTTCAGTATTTTTGTAATTGTACTTTTTAAGGTGTTGATGTTGAAAACTTAAACCCGAATTGTATGTCAACCCTAAATGCAAGAGGGAAGACAGATACCAGAGGGACAGTCAAATCTAAATGCAAAACACTTAGTTCCCTTTATTATTAAAGCATGTTATGTACTTTTGAAATAAATGAAAAAAAGTCAATCTAGATTTAAAGTTCAGAAAAATGAGATTAAAAAAAATAAAATACTTCAGATGTTATCTTTTAATCATATTAAGGTAAAAAAGTAGTACACCCCTGTTAAAGTTTATACAGGTCTATAACAGTTTAATAAAGTAATTGATGTGTCTAAACTTAATTTAAACCACGAACTGTATCTAAAGGAAATAAAAACTTTATAGTTTTTTTTTAATTTACCTTTATCAAAAACGCACAAACGTAGACATTCAAAGCAAACGCCAGGAATACAGAATACGCTGGAACTTTAGAAATTTGTTCATAAAAAAGGCTTTTATAAGCACAGAATATATTAACATTACCTGAAAACAATCTGATTCGATCCATTTATTAATGAAATATAGAAAACCAAAGCTATACACTTTTAATGTTGGATCTTATAATTTAATGTCCATTAAACAATATTCTGGTTTATTCAGTGAGATAATGTTTTGAAAATAATTGCTTCAATTGAAAGTGAATACGATAGTAATACATTCATTTAAGACCGTATAGATTTTCACATTCTTTCGTTTCTGTGTAATGTTTAAAGATTGTATTGCCTCTTTAGAAAATGTTAAGTGTATTTTCCTCCTCACTTTTTAATCTACCTATCAATTAACACTCGCAATACTTAAAGAAGAACTTGAAGTGTTAGGCAACACGTGAAATATACGTTTTCGTAATAACAATATAAGGACTAGATTATTTATATACTCTCATAAGTTTAGCTTATCACTGTCATATTTTCCTGACTACATTCTGCAGTTTTGTTCATAGTACTTGTAAAACAAAGTCTATATAGAAACATTCAATATATTGCAGGAACATATACTCTAAAAAATGCAATAAGCAATAAGTATAGAATCTTTCAGTTTTGTAAAAATAAAAAACAGGGTTAAACGAAAGGTTGTAGCCTATATATGCATTTTTACTTGAAAAAAAACCCAAGATAGTCAATTATTGAAGAAACACCTGATATAAGAAGATGTGTGCCTAAATTATGATAAAATTTATAAAAAGCTTCAAAATTTTACTTGATAAGACACGACATAATCTCGCCAGTAACTGTATTGAACTTGACTTTGGTATCGACTTAATTAATTAGTCTGATTCAGTACTTGATAATCTTGGTATAGTTTGAAATGGTTTCGACCAGTCTTGATTTAGTCTCTACCAGTCTCTACCTGTCTAGACTAAGTCTTGACCTTGAAATGTAGTCACGACTGGTCTGAAGCATCCAATCTAACTTAGTTATATATTTATCTGACTAAATTCTAAGTTATTTGGTAGTTTGGTTCATTTCTGTCAAATGAAAGGATTTAAGTAACAGGTCAAAAAAGCTAGAATTTTCTCTTTTGATTAAGTTCAAATAATAACTGATCTTAACAAATTATAGTTTTTGTTTACCTATTGAATATGACAGAAAAACACCAAACTACTAAAGAACCTGGCATTATGCCAGATTGATATTAATTGAGATAGCTGTATAGCTTTATGAAAATCCAAGTTGATTTTGAAAAAGTTAAAGGTAACTATTTCGAGTCTTTTCAAATAAAATATGTGCCTGGATAACACTCCAGTCACTATTAGAATTTATGTATCTACAGTTAAAATCTGTTTTTTCTAACTTTATGGTTCTTTTACGATGTCTTCGACAGGAGCAAGTTTTAAATGTTTATCAGGATATTAATTGTTAATTGTTAATGTAATAAATTATTATCAATATAATTTATCAGTTTGATCATACACTGAATATTTTATATCGACAAAAAGATATTTTAGTGTATTGATTGTTGCAGCATTTTATAACCATATATTTGGATATTCTTTAGTGAAAATGAGTTGAGATCGATTTTGATCATTTTCCAGCCAACCGTGAACAAGTATTTAAAATGAAACGTTTATTTCTTTCCTTGTGATAACCTTTGTATAAAGTATAGTTTTACATATGCTTAGAATGTTGTCCAATGAAAATCATATTTTGTTTTCTTAAAATAACTTTTAAACATAAAAAATATATAGAACTTGGTCAGTTTCTCAATTGATCAACATCAAAATTCCATTGGATCTAGAATATAAACAAGCTGATCTGCAACATATTCCATAATGTATGACACAAGGTGTTTTATGTCTTAAGAAGTAGTCCGATCAAACACCTTTTAAAAGTTGTAAAAGCCTTCAGAGTCCTGTGGCCTTAACATTTTGGCGTTG
The DNA here is from genome assembly GCF_965363235.1 of Mytilus galloprovincialis. Lineage (NCBI taxonomy): Eukaryota > Metazoa > Mollusca > Bivalvia > Mytilida > Mytilidae > Mytilus > Mytilus galloprovincialis. Next base: position 49,934,159 of record NC_134844.1, on the reverse strand, counting down.
CATTACATCGTAACTTACAATTAGACAACAATGTATGTCGATAACATTTACAGAGCTACAAGAGCAAGCAAAATACTAAAGTTGAAACATGACTGTGAAACTCAAATCAAAATTTCGAAGACCAATTGGGGGCCTTCGACTGGGTTTTGTTCTTTGGTCTCGTTGACACATTCCTCATTTCGACTCTCAATTTTAATTTAATTCACTTGCTAGTATCAAAAACACTTATCAATCATGCCAAATACAAAAACGGGAATTCCTATATTCTATTTGTAGCTGAGTCAGTTTAGTAAAACGAAACACCTTATTTCCAGAAAGTATCGAATATTTATGTGAAAAATATTAAGCGATACTTTTTGCTATTTCTGAGAGATGAAAAGTGATAACAAGATAAACAGTGTCGATTATTGTCCATGAAGAAAACTCACGTAGTAAAAAGTGTTCGATTGAACAGCGGGGTTTTTAAACGCCCTATAACTGTAGGACATCAAATCAAAACTATCTGTTTGACATGTGACGTCTGAGAAACACAATTCCCTGACGAAAAAAAATAATCACAACAAAACCAAAATGTTATCCCACGGAAAAATTGAAAACAGTTCAAAAACATTAAAAACATGTACGGAAAAATCTGTACCTGAAAAATAAAGAACTGACAAAATGGATTTGGCATAAATTTACAGAATGAATGCAACACCAACACACAAACAAATATTTGCTCTCAACAAATCTGTTACTTGTATTTCATTTCATTTTATGAATTCTTGCTGCACGATAATCTGATTTGCATGCTACAATAACTCTTCTTGCTTACATGTATTTTATGTGATACCATGTTGTTTGCGTTGTTCATGTTGTGTTTCTGCTTACTTTATTAATTGGCCTTTTTCTTTTTTATTAATTTAACCAAGAGTGTGTATTATTTCATGCTTTTTTGTTTTGTTCGTATGTCAGGGGCCGTGTCAATGAAAGTATCCTAGGATATGTCCTAAGATATGTCTTAGGACGTTATTTAGGATGGTCTTAGGACGTGCCTGAGACATGTCTTAGGATGTAAAACAAAGCTGTCTTAAGGCAGTCCTAATTACGATGGTCCTAGGACCATCCTAACACATTTTTTTAATTGAAAAAAGATGTTGAGATTGCTATGACATAGATTTAATGGTATTTTAGTATCTATATGTATAAAAAGAGGGGGGAGGACTTTTATATGGAAAACAATTAACGCAAAATGGAAAACAATTAACGCAAAATAAAAGTGATTTAACGTTATTCTAATAAATAACGTTGTTTAATAATATGATAAAAGATATATAAATGAATTTAAAACGAAAACAAAAGTAAATAGTCACGAAACTTTGTTAAATGCGATATTCGTGCTGCAATTTTAGTCGATGAACTAGTTTTGTCCTTAGGTCCTTAGGTCCACTCGATTTTATTACATGTATCGAATGAGGATAAGTTAAAAAAAAAGTCATATTTTCCCCATTTTTTAGTTTTTAGTTTAGTCGCAAAAATGTTGCTTTAATGCTTGTATGTTTTAGGCTTCAAAAAAGGCAGCACGAAATAATATAATGTAATACAATTAAATCTTTAACAAAAATTGAAAAAAAAAATTGTTGTATTAATTTAATTCTCATAACAGTATGATAGTTTAATATTGTATATGTATTTTTAGTATTGAGTTTATGCCATATTTGTTGTTTTTATTACGTTTTAGGACATTGTAACCTTTAGGACTATCCTAAGACACCTATTTGTATGTCCTAACTTTAGGACCAAATTTAGGACATATCTTATTTTAGGAGACTTTCGTTAACCTAACTTAGGACTAAGACGTGTCCTAAGATCATCCTAACACATGTCCTAGTCCTAGGACAGCTTCGTTGACACGGCCCCAGGTGTATTGTTTAATTGTAATATGAATGTTCTTTGTTTTTATGTTTTATGTCATTATAAAAGTTCTTCATAACTTATAAGTAATTTGTTCACACCGACTGTAAATATAAAATGTTTGTGATCTTTTTTACAATTGACTTTATCAAATGGTGTACAGCTGCAGCTCCAAGAACATGGGTCTACTTATGTACCATCAGTTGAATATTTACATAAAAAACACTTCAAAATCTAAAGAGGATGTGGTTCAGCTCTTCAAAGTTCCGTAGCAACGATCAGTTTTATGTTATACTATGAGGTTGATTTGATATTGTGTCTGTTTTTTAAACATTATACGTAGTTCAAAGTTAACTGAATGATGTTATTATTTTAGATTTTACATAAACCAAATGAAAAAAGAAACACATTCATGATCACAATCACAATTCTTTTCAGTTTTGTGTTGTTGTCTTCTTCAGGTCGCAGTGTATATGAAACTAGGCTAACTAATTTAACCTTTAGCTTACGACGATAAAAATGCATGATTATGTTTAAAAACAGTACTAGTCATAAAGGTAGTAGTATATGTATGATGTTTTGTTTGCATTTTGATAAAGTGTATATCAATAACGCATGCTAGATGAAAGGTTCTACAACAGATTTGTGTTTGGGGAAAGTATCTTCTTACATCCTGCTCTATCACTCTTTTTACTATGGACGTTTCCTCCTGTAATCACTGATAATAACTGGTGTACTGTAAAAGGAATTAAGGGAATGAAAGAGACCAAATTGAATGAATTTAAAAGTAACAAACTGTCAAATTCCACAGGAGTTAGAGTTTAATACGATAAATAATCACTTAAAATGTCAACCTTATAAATAACGAATTCGATCTGATTTAAAATACCACGTTTCTTATCATTCGACTTTATAGTGACAGTAAATCAATGTCACATATTGATATACCATGTATACCTGGTGCATTTATTTATGCTCGACTAACGTGTACTTGAAGACAAAATGGGGCAACTTGATAAGCATCTAACTTTTGGCATTTTTTTCCTCAACCGCAGCTGGAAATAACACTTTGACCATATTAATTAAATATCTAAAACAATTTGACAATATTTTTGTATGGATATTTAACTATATAACAATAGTAAATTCTTCAATACTTCAGATTTTATCAGTTTGAAGATGTTGTCGCTGTGTGTAGAATCGATTTACGAGAGAATGTCACTTCCTCTTTGCAAAAGGTCATTCTTCAACGAAACTAATTATTATTTGCCGGTCAGGTTGGCCACTTTATGTTCTTTTTTCAGAGATTCAAATTTAAGTTGTTGGATATTTTTTTAGGACAATAACACGTTAAATCATTTGTTAAAAGTTAGAACTCCGATACAACACACGAAAGATTAGTTTTATTTTAAGACACGTTCTTTATTCAGTTTCTCGTTGTTACCACACTATCAGATAGTTTATATATAAAAATAGTAAAGTTGTAATTAGATAATGTTATTCTACGTTAATTAACAGATTCGTATAGTATTCATATTCGTATGGTGCAAACAACAGCACTGATTGTAATTGTGAAATTAAGAAACGGAAATGGAATTTTTTAAATATTAAATGGTAGGTAACAATTATTCAAGCTGGTTCTAATAGTCATGCCAGTTTAATTAAATAAACTATATCCACTTCAACTTGAACATCCCTGCTTTATCAAACTTATTGGATTTAAACAAATGACATGAATATCAATAATGTGGTCATTTTTATATATTTCCTGTTTGCCAAACTTTGGATTTTTCTAAAAAGTAAGGATTTTCGTATTCCAGGCATAGATTACCTTAGCCTTATTTGGCACATGTTTTTGGAATTTTGAATCCTCAATGCTCTTTAATTTTGTACTTCATTGGCTTAATAAATAATTTGATATTAGCGTCACTGATGAGTCTTATGAAGACGAAACACGCGTCTGGCGTACTAAATTATAATCCTAGAACCCTTGATAACTATCCACTTCCTCATAGAAGTTTTTCAAATAATGCGAAACAAGACGTTCGTTTATCAACCTCTATTATAAAAATGTTTCTTTCACAAATTACTTAAAGCTTTTCTTGTCCGAAAGACAATCGCTTTAAATTAGTTCACAAAAGTTGTTATACGATGGAGATAATCGAAGATAATCCATTTTGAAACAACAATAAAGCCTTGTATTTATGCTATGATATGTCTGTTTTATCTTTGAGGATATTTTACAGGAATATGGCCAGTAGTTCTCTTGTATGCGGCATCTGCAATTCCAAGCATTCTGCTAATCCATTAACAGCGTGGTGCTTTCAATGTAATAAAGGACTCTGTGAAGAATGCAAAGAGCATCATGTTCTGAAGAAATCAACAAGAAATCATGGTGTTATACATGTTAACGAATATCAAAAGTTACCTATTAGTCTATTCCAAACACAGGAAAACTGCAAATCACATGGTGAAAGATATTTAGCATATTGTCATAAACATGCATATTCATGTTGTACGAAATGTAGCAAGGAAGAACATGGAAATTGCAAAGAACTCGCAGATATAACATGTATAAATGATATTATTTCTAGCCTTAAGTCTTCCAACAGTATGTTGGAAATTATGACGCGGAATTAGGGTCATAAACATCGAATTTAGCATATGCTTAAATCATTTTAGCATATGCTATATTATAATTAAGCATATGCTAAAATCATTTTAGCATAAGCTAAATTCATTTTAGCTTAAGCTAAATTCATTTTAGCATAAGCTGAATTCATTTTAGCATAAGCTAAAATCAATTTAGCATATGCTGAATTGTTTAGCTTATACATAAATGTTGGCGCGGAATCAAGGTCATAAATATTGAAATTAAAGTTTATTTAATGATTTTAGCTTATGCTTAAATGAATTTAGCTTATGCTAAAATGAATTTAGCTTATGCTAAAATGAACTCAATGAAATTTTTTATCCAATCAAAATCTCGCTTTTATTTTTTACTTTTATACTTTGCTCTTGCGTAAATGAATAACCACTTTTCTCAAATTAATAAATGACTTTCTTAATGTGAAAAGTGGGGACTATGGCCTTCTGCCATCCCGCTAAATCCGCCTCTGCTACCAATTAAGCCGATTTTGTATATAATAATTAAGGTTTCGCATGTTGGAAAATTTATTTCAAATTCTTGACACGTGTTTGTTGTTTAAATACACTTCTTTGTGTAATTCTTTCAACCCTTAACGGTGCTATAGATATACAATGTGTACATTTGTTGCCGATTGCATGAATGAAAATTTCACTACTGTGTGGGGTTAAAAGATCGAATACAATGTATACATTAAAATAGATGACAAGTTGAGATTGGAACAAATGATGTTTTTCAATTGTGTTCAATGATTTAGCACTATCAGAAATACAGGTCAATTTCTATTTGCAGCACAATCCCATTTGTAGTTTTCGAGTAGTACTGTTTTTGATCGTTCTTAAATTTTGCCAATCCTGGAGGGGTCATGCTGTGCCACACCTCCGGGGACTTCGATCCACCCCATCGTGTTTCGACCATCTGTATATTAATTTCAGATTTCAAAGTCACAATTTACCAAAATCAAGTAAAACATAGTGACTAAAGAAAATCTCCAAAAAAGAACATTAAAAAAAGTATGCTTAATCGAACTTAGACAGCAACCATTTGATTTTCTAGCGGGGGGAGGGGGATCTATGGATCTTTTTGATATAAGTTTGATTCCAGCTTTTGGAAGAAAAAAAAGTTTTTTGAGATGAGAAGAGAAAAAAATGTTTGTTTCAACCTCAGCATATGCTAAAATTGAAAGAAAAATTGTTTTCGTCTTGTCGCCAAAAAAATAGATTGTTAAAAAAAAACTCTGTCCGGAAGAAAAATTCACACCCTTTATCTCTCCCCCCCCCCCCCCCAAAAAAAAAAACTAAATGGTTGCTACCTTAGTCGCAAAATCACTCGAGAAGAATAAATGCATCCAAGCCAGCGGTGCATGAGAGAAAAGCAAAATCGACTTCTCAGCCATTCACGTAAAAATTTGTTTAACTGGGTAAATGGCCAAAAACGTTCCTATTATATTGAGCGTAGCAAGAATTTTTCCTTTTGAATCAAAACACTGATCAATTGATTTGTTTAAAAACTGTGCACAATGTTGTATTGCTTAAAAAAGATAAAGCACAGTCACTTTTTTCAGAAAAAAATATAACTGATACCTTAATTTTTTTTTTCTAACTCGAGTGCCTGTGAAGCCAAGTAAATTTTCAGCTCAATTGCATTTGTAGTTTAAGATCGATTGCTATTTTCAATTTATGCATTCCCCTTTTTTAGCGATATAAAAGTAGGGGGTAAATTGAGTCGAGTTCAATTAAATGTACATTTTTTTTGTACATGTGAATGAGACATTAGACAGTGAATCCTACTTAGAGCTTACCTATTACCTTCAACATGAAAACACTTTAAAACAAACCATATACCATATAAGATATGGTGAGCTTCCCGGCATTTTATGGCTTTCATCTAGACTATTGGGATATAACAATTATAGTCAACCATACGGCCTTCAATAATGACAATAACCCATACCGTATGGTCGGCTATATTTTTTTTTTTACAAAAAATCAAAAATAAGTCGACAGACATGAACCATCGACAACCACGGAACTATAGGCTTCTATAACTTGGGACAGGCACATACAAAATATGCATGCAAAAAGAGTTAAACATGTTTGTGAGCGTTCGACCCATCCTTGAACTTGGACAGTGGTGTAACAGTACAACATAAGAACAAACTGTAAAATCAATTGAAAATAGATTAACTTAAAAGATCGGTATGAAACCACTAAAGAAAACCACACTAACATTATTCTAAGCCAATAGCTATAGACACAAAGCATCGAAATAAGAATATGTACAATTACTGAAAGTTTGTCCAAAGCATTTCACTAAGACTGAAATAAATCTTGTTCTTCAAGACTCAAGTATCAGTTACTACATAACCAACATATTTAGTCATGAACACTCTGAAGGAAGCCTCTTGTGCGGGAATTTCTCGCTCTACGTTGAAGACCTTTTGGTGACCTTCTGCTATTGTCTGTTCTCTGGTCGAGTTGTTTTCTCTTTGACAAATTCCCAATTTCCATTCTCATTTTTATGAGGAACGCAATGGCCTTGTGTTCTACAATTCAGTTTTTTGAAAAGTTGTGATCCAAAAGTTTTTGACCATTGGAAATTTGCAATAAAAATAAAAGTTAGGACTAACAGAGTTTCTTTAAAAGAGGGACGAAAGATACCAAAGGGACTGTCAAACTCATAAATCTAAAACAAACTGACAACGCCATTGCTAAAAATGAAAAAGACAACCAGACAAAGAATAGTACACATGACACAACATAGAAAACTAAAGAATAAACAACAAGAACCCCACCAAAAAACTAGGGGTGATCTCAAGTGCTCCGGAAGGGTAAGCAGATCCTGCTCCACATGTGGCACCCGTCGTGTTGCTTATGTGATTACAAATCCGGTAAATAGTCTAATTCGGTAGGTCACATTCATAAAAGGGAAGGGGATTGTAGTTACGACGTAAGGAACATATCCGATATGATCATTTGTGAAACGGTTATTCCATAACGGTCAACCAACTCGCGTCCGTAAAATTTACGAAGGGATGACTTCAACTTCACCATTTGGAACTTTTGGTTTAATAGCTTCCTTGTGAGCAGCAACCCTCTATCAAGAAAATCATGATAGGAAATGCAAGCACGGGAATATCGTATCAATTGGGAGATATGTACCCCGTATGCAGGTGCTGCTGGAATGTTGCTACTTAGAAATGGAAAGTCCACAATTGGAAAGCTGAAATCATCTCTTTTGTCGTAAAGTTTTGTTTTCAGCCGACCCTCATTGTCAATTTCTAGATGTAAGTCAAGATATGAAGCCGACTTAACTGTATCTGTAGTATCACCATCATCTACATATCATATACAAGACAAAAATCGACAAAATTATTGTATAGTTTAAGATCATACCTAAAAAAATCAAATGGTCCAGGCTTTAAGTCCGACTACTTAAGCAAAATTGAGTTAGGAAAGCAGAAAGAAAAAGTGTTACGAACACAGCGATTTTTTCCTACCAATTGACGTTGTTTTTACACTTATTGTATAATAACACCAAATGCAAAAAAAACCAGAGCACAGTTCCAATGGTCATAAAGGCCCAGGTGGTACAACTCATGTTTTGTCCTCACCATAGGTCCAAACTTATGTCTGCTGGGTCTAACATGCCTACCCCTAATTTAAAAAAAAACCTGACAAACATTCCTTTAGGTAAATCATGTTTACCCACTAGGAACAAATGATAGGTAATGGTCTAAGGTTCAATGGGCCTAAAGGCCAAGGTGGGAGAATTCATGGTTTGTCTTCACCATAGTAGCGCTTCATTCTGAAAATGTGCGCACGTTTAACGCTTTTACAACCCTATGAAGTTACAAAAAGAAGCTTCCCATACTTCACTGGTGGTAAGCGGATGGTCGTAACTAAAAGTTACGACCATCCGGAGATGGGAGACAACTCTAGGGATAAGTTTTTCTTTTCCGATTTTCGTGCACTAAAAGGTTCATTTGAACCAAACCGCTTGTCTCGTACATACTATTCGGCAGTCCGGTGATATTAAAACCATATTTGATGCCTTAAAACATTTCAATTTTCGTAAAATAGTCATTCAAAAATTCAAGCATGATGGTCGTAACTACAAAAACAAAAATATTGAGGATGGTCGTAACGTAAATTTGTGATGGTCGTAACTAAGATAAATAAGACCGAATAAGGCAAGTCAAGAGTTTTAAACGTTTCTTTTACTATATGAATACTAGTATTTTATATGATGTATTTCTGAAGAATTTTTTTCTTTTTTTACATACAATGCAAAATAAAGCAATTTCAATGCGTGTAACACTTATCAAATCAAAAATTTTAAAAGTTTTCAAATATTAGTTTTTGGGGAATTTTGATTAAAGTTCGATTTGAAATTCCAAATTTTTCAAATGTCTTGTACCGAACCATTCAAGAGTTCTAAACGTGTCTTTTGTTATATGAATATATTATATCATATTATATATTTGTGAAGTTGTTTTCACCAAATGATAAAATCTAAATGGAGAGAGGGATACCTGTAAAAAAAAAATTGGAACGAATCGAACGAAACAATAAAAAATGAAATGAACAGTTATATATTCTGAAAATATTATGTATAAAATCAACAAAGAGGCAAATAGTTGAATTAATGTAAACGGTTAAATTTATTCACAATGTAAATTTCTCAAAAGTGGAGAATTCATTTTAAAAAAAGAAACACAGCTCTGGTTATGATAATTCTTAGTTAGAAATAAAAAGCACGAAAGTTTTTTTCGTTTGGAATTCGCATCTATTGAAAATATAAACGTTGAGGATGTACCTACTAGTTGATTTTTTAAAATCTTCAATTTAAGAATGATACATTAAGTCGAAAGAGCATTAATAAGGAGTCAAAATAAGCTTAAAATATTGATAGGTTATGAAGGTCGTTATCGAGACTAGAGCATACCCGCGAATTCGCAGGTCCGTACCTGAGTTAAAGAACATACGCTTTATTTTTAGCCTGGATGCTTAGACGTCATATTGTTGTTGGTGAAATCAAGCTGATAATCAGGTGCACAGTAATGTCCAATGACGAAGTCCATGAGTAGCTTGTAGCCATTCATACCATGTAAACATATAACTTACACATGATTTTCAACCTGCATACCGGGATTTGTATGTAATAGTTGCCGCAGTACATTTAGTTTGACCTAAGTCCTTGTAACATTATCCTGGCTACAAGCTTAAGCCTGGCTACAAACTAGTATTTTATTTTACTCTTAAATTCAGTGCATGTAGCAGTGTAAAGTATATATCAACAATATTCCTGGGTTGAGTTCAAAATCGTAGCAGCTACGTAGCCGCTATCAATGTCTATGTAACAACTAGTCTATAGCTACATGCTCAAAAGTCAAAATCTACGTAGCACTACGTAGCAGCTACGATATTGAACTCAACCCTGACTCAGAAGTGCATTTGTGGATTCTATTTCCTCATGAACGATCAAAAGACGAATATTTGAAGGCCAATAGTTTATAAGACAATAACAATTTAAAGACAAGGAGTAAAAAAGACTCAAAGACTCAAAGACTTATAAGAGCTGCAATAGATAATTTAAAGATGATTGTTCAGAATTGTGCGTTTAATAATTTCATCTGCCGACATGATTGGAGATAAAAAAAAAAGTCGTAAATAAAAAAAACACTAAAAACAAATATAAGGGAGTAGACGTGCATTTAATAATTTCATGCCTTAACGTACAAAAAAAAAATAATTCTCAACCCTAACATACTGTTTGGCTTAATGCGAGTTGATTAGTTTTCACTGTTGCACCTAAATGATGAGCGTTTGAAATCCATCAGAAATGTGTATGTTTAATAATTCTCTCGCTTAATTTCTGCATATCATTACCAGAGTAACAAATAAGATTGTTTGTAGCAAATCATATATTACATCTGAGTCTATTACCTTTACAATTAAAATACATTAATAAAAGTTTGTCTAAATACTCGAGTTACGGTCATCTTTCAAAGTTACGACCATCTTGTGTCGGTTACGACCATCATCCAAAATGTTATAGTTGAAGTTACGACCATCACACATTTAAAGTTACGACCATCATGCTTGAATTTTTGAATGACTATTTTACGAAAATTGGAATGTTTTAAGGCATCAAATTTGGTTTTAATATCACCGGACTGCCGACTAGTATGTACGAGACAAGCGGTTTGGTTCAAATGAACCTTTTAGTGCACGAAAATCGGAAAAGAAAAACTTATACCTAGAGTTGTCTCCCATCTTCGGATGGTCGTAACTTTTAGTTACGACCATCCGCTTACCACCAGTGATACTTATAATTACATTTTTAGCTAGGATCATGCAAACACGAATTTTATCATTATTTTATTCAATTCACTTGTGCACTTTTTTGTGGGACCTCGTGTTGTCATGAAGGATACGTTTTATTGTATAATGCAATTGCTTAAGGAATAACACGTGATGTACAGTTAGCCAATCAGAATACCGCTTTTTGAAGATTTTTTTTCGAACTTCGTGAAAGATCTGATGATACGAAAACTTAAAATCCTTCTTCAATTATTTGATTATTTATATTAGTTATAGGTAAAGAAAAAACAGATTTGCATGTCTAACCCGGGTCTCTTTTGTTGGTGAATAGGGATAAAATCGTGCAATGCCACTGAATCTATAATATATCTTATATTACCACACAGACTAGGTGAATTATAGCAATATCAGTCTATTTATCTCATCTTTATAATTTTTATTTCTATAAATACAAATGTAAGATTGTTTTATTTTGTATCAATAATTTTCATTTTTCATTTTTATGCCAAGTATATTTTTAAAGCGAACAATACGGTGCTTTTTTTTCGACAATTTTGCTTTTTGTCCGTTTTGTATTTTGACCGATAATTTTGCTTTTTGTCCATTGCTTTTTGTCCGCTGATTTTCTCAACTTTCTCATCCAAGTCACAGTTTGTAAAAGTAAACCATTATGGGCAGCCTGTATATTCCGACACCCCATTATTCCGACACCCAAGTAGTCCGACACGCCATTAATCCGGCACCCAAATAGCCCGACGTCCAATATTTCGACATCAAATAAGTCTGAAATCGAAATATAGGAGAAATCTAAATAAGCATTTTAAGGATCGTTCAATATTAAGAATAGGACATTGGCCTTCGTGGGAACAGGAGAATACTGACAATGGCAATCCTAGAAATTAAGGATCGTAGTCGAACGCCCTTATAAAAACGAGCGGGGTTTAATTCACATACTCTAAGTCAACTTTGTAGATTTTTAGGCCGATATTTCAGACAAACATCTGACAAGTTGGGGGCAAAGTTTGGTGTTGTCTCAAATAATTATGTTATTCGTTTAACTCATAAAAATTGCTTCTTGATTTAAAATTATTTAATGAGCAAAAGAATCCCAAACGATGTCTCCTCTTAACAGCAAATGCTTCAAAAACTTTTTCAATATCAATTTCCCAATGTGTGTATGCATGAATGAAGAAGGACAGAGTAGAAAGTCATTCTGTATTCATTGTAGAGCGGACCCAGTTTTCCACTCTTCAAATTACGCTAACACTTCTCTCTGATGTTGCTGTTGTCATCGGCATGTTTTTAGAATCAGACAAATGGAAATGTTTGGACATAAAGACTTTTTGGCACTGACAGAGTTTCCGAGTGGATGCCTTTGGGTCTGCTGCTATATCCCACCTAACAATCCATCGTTCAACGTCCTCGCGAATTTGTGCAACATTGTTAACATTAAGGTCATTTATATACGTCTCAAATAATATGCTAATTGCTTCCTAATTAATCCTATTTGGATTTGTTGATATAAAATACTGGGCAGAAAACCGCTCTTCGTTAGACACCAATCTACGTGCAAGTTCTTCTATCAAGTAATCAAGAAATGATATAAACATTGCACGTTTCCAGTACTGACTGGGTGTTTCAGCCGGTACATTAACGCGATGTTGCTGTCTACCTGCATCTCTCGACATGGGAAAGACACAAACATTATCGGAACGTTCAACAAATATCTTGTACCGTATAAATTTTGATGAATCACTCTGTCCGATTGCGATTGACCAATACATCTGTCTCTCTGTCCCTCTTTTTTTCTTGTGAAAACGACATGGACGCACGTGCTTTCGTGCCTCCAGGTAGCAACGCCCCTGTTTCATCTTTTGATACAATACAAATTCTTCCGATGAATTTACGACCCAATCAGACGTTTATTGTTTTAAAGTGAAGAGACTTTTATCTCAACGGAAAAGAAATGGAAAAACAGAATATCGTGTGCAATTTAAAGGCGAACCGGCACAAAATGTATTGTGAATACCATTCGAACAGTTTAAGGGAGCTACCATTTGATTTTTATGGGGGGCTAGGATGAAATTTGAAAAAATAGGCAGGACAGGGGTTTTGAGTAAAAAAAAAAGGCAGGATGTGACACTTGCAAAAAAAAAAGTCAGGACGACAATTTAGGTAAAAAAAAAAGTCACGATAAACTAAAAAAAAAAAGGCAGGACCGATTACAGTGAAAAATAAAAAGGCAGGACAGAGATTACAGCTAAAAAAAATGCAGGACAAAATTTTTCATCCTCCGTGTTGAAGGCCGTACCTTGGCCTACAATAGTTTTATAAATTGTTAGAGTTGTCTCATTGGCACTCATACCACATTTTCCTATATCTATTGACACATCTGTGTTATCTTTGCTATCGTTCACTAAATATCGTCATTTGAGCTAATGGACAAGCAATTTTTTAGTTTGTAATTTAGGTTGGATTGGTCGGTCCGACATCTCTGCTTGATCAGGATTCGTTACTTTGCTCCCTCTGCCTCTACGTCAATCCCTACTACCACGGCCACGTTTTTAAAGAGATTTTGGTGACATGACTGTATTGTTTCCAAGAAATATACGTATTAATAAGAAATAGAAGGAATGGAACAGTATTGATATGGAACACTATGTTGACGTTTTTGCTGAGAACGTAGTAAGATCGCGGTATGAACGTAGTATAATCGTGGTAGGAACGCGCTATAATCGCAGTAGCAGCGTGATAAGATCGTGTTGCAATCGGATAACTCGTGGTCTGGTCGTAGTGAGAACGCGAAAAGCGTAGAAAGATCTTGATAAGCGTAGTGATGTCGCAGAATAAGCGCGGTGAGAACGTGCTATAATCCGAGCGGGATCGCTGTAGAAGCGTAATGAGGACCAAGTGGCATCGTGAAAGCAACGAAAATTTCCATTTTCATGCCGCTCATACCGCGACATCACCAAGATCTGAATTCATTTTAGATCGCGGTGAGCGTGGTGCGATCGTGGTCTAGTGGGACTGGGGCTTAAGCGGATAAGTGTTTTGAATTGATTTGTTTTACTAATAAAATATCGAGAGAATATTTGCTTCAGTATTGCTATGATAGCAGTTTTCAAAAGATTTCAAATTTACTGTTCTTGTATTTTTGCTGAAGTTTTAATCTTCATTGTATATGTTGTCAGTCTCTGAGTGAAGAGAGGTTAATTTAGTAGTAAAAGTTTTGAATTTTAGTAATTCATTTTGTTGAATATAAAATTATATCTTAGAGATTGCTTTCATTTTTTGAAGTTTGATAAATAGCAAACGTTGCATTTAGGCATTTACGCAATACAATAGAAAAAAAGTACTTCGTTTTAATAAGAAATTATCATATGTTTATAGTGTTTTCATTTGTATTAACGACGGATTGTGTGCTCAATACCAGAAATAACCTATTTTCATGGTTGTATTTGTTGAAGCAGCGTTTCTGGCTAGTGTGTTGCTTTAATATAATCCCATTTATTAAATTTTGCTAGATATATATATAACCAATTTTATAGTGGAATATGCAGAAGATAGTGATTTTATTAGTATAATATGCAAAGATTTGATATATATATTGAATAATTGATTGAGGACGCAAAAAGGCAAATTCTTATAGCATTATTGAATTTTTCACTTATTCTAAATACCCAAAATGACTTGACCAGGGCCGTAACTACATTGAGGCAAATGAGGCAAATGCCTCATGTTTGAAATTAAAAAAAAAAAAAAAAAAACTGAAACAAAAAGATTGTCAAATTGTTTTGACGGAAAGTGTCTTGCAAGAAGCCAGTTCTCTTCACTCTCTGGTGTAGCCCCTTCATGTTTTTCGTGATCCATGTTTCTATTTTACTTTTAGTAGTTCAGAGTTGATGGTCTATAATGATTGTTTGTACTTCTATGTCCCGGGTTTGTCTTTTGTTAATTTATTGTCCTACTTAATGACTATAGTCTGAGTGTTGATTTTCATTTGTAAACGTGTGATTTTGAAAGGTTGCATGCCAACCGATGTCCAGACAATGTGCGAGAAAATATTTTAAGAATATACGATGCTACAAGACAAAGAAATGAATCGTCGTTTCTGCATGGAGAATTGAACTTGATATCAGAGAGAACAAAACTGGCCTTTTTCGTAGAAAGATGCTGAAATGGTTTAAATTGAAATATGGTCAACAATTCCACGGTATCAAAAAAATAGAAAAAAAACCAACAACAATGTATTGCCATACGACCTTTTACATTGAAGGGTTACCCTTGCATTAAGTCATGTTCAGACTCTTCAGTTTAACAAAAAAAAAAGAATTTTGAGTACACGTGCACGTAACTTAATCGCACACAAAGTCAGTGTATAGAAAAATACGAATGATCAATTGATAAAGTGTAATTCCTGTTCTTCATCTTGATAGTTGCTGGATGGTCTCCAACAATAAAAGAATCATTAATATCGTAAAACAAGGTCAAGATGGTCCCTAGTGTCGACTTTAACAGTACTAGTACTTAAAGTATTATACTGCACTGTCACTATATTTAAATCTAGTCATAAAAAAAATCACCAAAGTCTAAGTACAATACAAGACAAGAACAGACAGACAGATTCGGTATTAAGGATTATGAGAATTACGATTTTGCTTTACCCATCACATATATATATATCGATCTTTTTTTTAATGTTATCCCTAAAATCTAAAAGTCTTAAAATACAATGAATTTTGTTATTGCTATGAGACCAGAATATTGTTGAAAAAATAGTTCAGAATGCACGATTTTGCATTATTTTTCTCAGAGCGTCTGGGGCTTTCGGCCCCCACCCCCGACCCCTCGCCCAAAATTTTTCGCCTCGCTACGCTCGGCGTATATTTTGCCTCACTTTTAAAAGAGGCTAGTTACGGCCCTGTTGACTATTGAAAACAAACGGAATGTATTTATTTTGTTCAGGGGGATTTTATATATCAGGTTGATACTGACAAGTCGTTTGGTCAAGTTGGCATACTTTTATTAAAGTTATCTCACCTTTACCCTCTTATCCGTTAATGGATTATGTGTATATGCGGACTGCAGTCCGTAATTGAATTGTATATCAGTTTGATATATTCTCTTGATTAATTGTTACTATATATATAGATGTACATGTGTTGTGAAAAATAGAACCAGCGGCGGATCCAGGATTTTGAAAAAGGGGGCGAAGTTTTTAAAGATCGGCGAGCGGAGCGAGAAAAAACATTTTGGGACCTTTGTGGGGCTAAAAAACATAAAATAAGTGTAACATGCAATTTTTAAACGGTTCCTGTCGTGGGGCATGTTTTTTTTTGTAGTTGCTGTAAAGCGTAAAGGTTGGACATTTTCGATCCTGTATTCTCCATATTAATTGTCTTTCATAAAATGATAGCATGGATTCAAAGCTATGTACTGATAAATTTAATGTGGGACTTCTCAGTAAAAGTAGAATTTTCGCCGGTTTGTACATGTTGTAAGTTAAGTTATCATAACCTCCCAGCTTTCTCGTTGTAAACAATATATACGCCTGGCTATTCGATGGAATTTACAATACGACCGACAAGAGTTAAAAAAGGCAATCAAGCAATTTGTATACCAATGTTTGGTTGATTTGTTTCACCCAACAAATTTAAGGGAAGTGAGGAGTTCCAAATCAACCAAAGGCTACGAATGAGTCTTATGACAACGAATTTATGAATGACGGTCGTCAAATGGAGACAGAAAGTCCACACATAGCAGGCAGCTTGCAGTCTGGTCTTGACAAAAGTATTCAACATATCAGTTCGGCGAAACAGACATTCCGTTCAGACATGCAAACCCCGGCCACAAAAAAAATACGCCCGTATTTATTCATCATGTTCATTTAATGCTAAATAATTCTGTTGGAAATTTGGGTTTCTAATAGCAAAAAAAATGGACAAAACTATTGTTTTCAGTCAACTTCCGGACAGAACTTGTTTAAGGCAAAAATCAGAGTCATTTGTTTTCTCTCAAATATCTAATACTGCCTCCTCAATTCAAATGGTTCGTACCTTAGACTTTAAATCTATCTAGAGCTTATACAGACTTTGGCTCATTATTCGGCTATATTATTTTAAAATAGGCTGGGCGTTTGGGGTTAAACATGTTTTCGTAGGTAAATAATATTTCTATGGAACCTTTTTTTCTCATGAGAGTGTAATAGTCTATAATAGAGTATTACTCTCTGTTTGACCGTGGAATAGTGAAATAGAAGTTAATACGTTCTTTCTCAATCCTTTTTCGCTTTAAATGTGTTATGATTGTCATCCCCAGCCTAAGCAATGTAGTACTGTTATTTGAATTTTAAAATGACTGAGTGACGTTTGTTCGACGCACTGGTCAACATCACCATAGCGAATCACATGACTTTAACAATCAGTAAATTCCAGCAAAAAATATCTTTATTGTCGCAAATATATATATATATATATATATATATATATATATATATATATATATATATATATATATATATATTACTAGAGTACACGGGAAATGGCAAAGTTCACGAAGTTTAGTCTGATTTATCATTTAATAATAATAAAAAAAAAGTCCAAACAAAGGGGAAATGCCCTCTACGCCCCTCTCTGGATCCGCAACTGAGAACTTTATTAATTTGAGAAAAGTGGTTATTTATTTATGCCAGAGATATTTATAAAAGTAGTTAAGAAAGATTTTGATTGGATAACATAATTAATTAAGCATAAGCTGAATTCATAGGAAATCCAGTCACTGTCTAATGCTGCGTTCACACGTACAAAAAAATGTACATTTAATTGAATTCGACTCGATTTATCCCCCCCCCCCCCCCCCAATATATCGCTAAAAAGGGGAATGCATAAATTGAAAACAGAATAACTCAATCTAAAACTACAAATGCAATTTAGCTGAAATTTACTTGGCCTCACAGGCACTTGTGTTAGAAAAAAATATCTCTATACAGTAGATTAAGGTATCAGTTATATTTTTTTCTGAAAAAAGTGCCTGTGCTTGACCTTTTTTTAAGCACTTCGACTTTGTGTACTGTTTTTAAACAAATAAGTTGATCAGTGTTTAATTCAGGGGGAGAATTGATTTTGTTTCCGGACTACAAGTCGAAAGCATTTTTTTCTTTTAGCATTACATATAGTGGCAGCTGAGGGTGAAATCAAACTTTTCAAAACATCCATAGCTTCCCCTCAGAAAATCAAATGGTTGCGGTATGATTTCAATTTTGCATAATTTTTTAAATGTTCTTTTTTGGAGATTTTCTTTAGTCACTATGTTTTACTTGATTTTGGTACATTGTTATTTCTAAAATCTGAAATTAATATATAAATGGTCGAAACCCGGTGGGGTGGGTCGAGGTCCCCGGAGGTTTGGCACTGAACCCTTCTGTTACAGGTAAAAAAAGATTGGCAAAAGTTAAGAACTATCAAAAACAGAACTATATATATATACTCAAAAGCTACAAATGGGATTGTGCTGCAAATAAAAATTGACCTGTATATTTGATAGTGCTAAATCATTGAACAAGATTGAAAAACGCATTTGTTCTAATCTCAACTTGTAATCGATTTTAATGTATACATTATATTCGACCTTTTAACACTGTCCACACAGTAGTGAAGTTTTCATTCATGCAATCGGCAACAAATGTACACATTGTATATCTATAGCACCGTTAAGGGTTAAAAGGTCGAATACAATGTATACACAATTACACATAGAATTTTATTTAAACAACAAACACGTGTCAAGAATTTGAAATAAATTTTCCAACATGTGAGACCTATATTTTTATACAAGATCGGCTTAATTGGTAGCAAAGATTAGGTGGGATGACAGAGGGCCATAGTCCCCACTTTTCATATATGTGTTTACATTAAGAAAAACATTTATTAATTTGAGAAAGTGGTTATTTATTTATACCAGAGTCTCAGACCAGAGTAAAGTTTAAAAGTAGTTAAGAAAGCGATATTTTGATGGGATAAAACTATTAATTAAGCATAAGCTGAATTCATTTTTGCATAAGCTAAAATCATTTTAGCATAAGCTAAATTCATTCAAGCATAAGCTAAATTCATTTAAGCATAAGCTAAAATCATTTTAGCATAAGCTAAAATCATTTTAGCATAAGCTAAAATCATTTTAGCATAAGCTAAAATCGTTTTAGCATAAGCTAAATTAATTAAGTATATGCTAAAATTAACTTTAATCTAATAATTATGACCTTAATTCCGCGCCAACATTTATGTATAAGCTTAACAATTCAGCATATGCTAAATTGATTTTAGCTTATGCTAAAATGAATTCAGCTTATGCTAAAATGAATTTAGCTTAAGCTAAACTGAATTTAGCTTATGCTTAAATCATTTTAGCATATGCTTAATTATAATATAGCATATGCTAAAATGATTTAAGCTTATGCTAAATTCGATGTTTATGACCCTAATTCCGCGTCATAGGAAATCGATCATTCATTGCGGGAGCTAGTTGAGAATTTAAAAAGGATTCAACAGAATCGTGTGGGAAATCTAACATCACTCAAACAAAACAGAGAGAAGATCGAAAGGGAAATTAAGATAGCTAGGCAATCAATCAATGAACGCTTCGATCGTCTTGAAAGAGAATTATTGAAAGAACTTCAAACAATTGAAAATGACGAAACGAAAAAAATCCGAAAAATTTTGGAATCTGTAGAGCGGAAAGAAAAAGAGATAGATGAACTGAAAATAAGCCTTGAAATAATAAAGCAGCACGCATCAGACCTTCAAACTTTCCTTGTCAGTAAACAGATTGAACAAGATTTTTTGGTGGATACAGAACGCCTCTTTCAGTCCATGCAAGCTAACAGTGAACTATCAAACGTCTCCATCTCATTAAATACCGACGATTTGATGAAAAGTGTAAACGTGAATATAAGTAAATTTGGTGAAATCGTTGTCCAGACGAGTCGAAGTGATCTGTCATTGGTAAGACGGAAAATTCATCAGAAACAGGCAAAAGATGCTGTAGTTACCAAGGGCACCCCTGACGATCAGTATGAAACAATAAGAAATGAAGAAGGTTTGTTAAATCAATATTTGAGTTTTTGATCATGTCCCTTCCTTGATACCACTTTATATACACGAATTGCTTTTACAACATTTTACAGATCCCTCAAGTTCACGGATCCTAAGGATTAAAAGTCGTTACGATTTATTTCGAGCTTTTTACGCTTGATCACGGTTTAATACGATACATCACTATATCTTCACTGTAAAGTTACTCAATTTCTGGCGATTTGTTAAGGTTAACTTTGAGTAACGTTCGGACTTTCAACTACCTTCAAAAGAGTACAGTGCAATCGTATAAGTGTTGTCATTCATTATACAAGAGGTACTATGTTGCGGTACTGTCTACTGTGAAACCTTGTGAAAGGAAATTGAAACAACTAAACGATGATGATGATGATGGCGATCAGTTTTGTACGTTCTTTAAGTCATATGAAACATCAAATTAGAATAAAAAGTTGATATGATTTATGCAGATATTCTCAAATCGTAAAAGTAAACAATTATAGATTAATGTGCGGCCTTCAACACAGATCTTTACTCACATCGAACAAATTTTAAAGGGCCCCAAAATAAGTGCTTGGTTACATGTAACTACGTTTTATTATTTAACAAGTGTACGTATTTGGAAATTCCTTTATACTATCAAAATCTTGAATATAAGTCTTCTTGTTAGAATTTTATTCATCGCAGAGTGCAAGTGCGAGTGGAAATACGTAAATTAATGATATAAACAAATAACATGCACTGGACGGTAAAGACAAATGGGAACGCATTTAAAGATGAACACAAAGCGTATAATGGATCTATAAATTCCCTTTTCACAGTGCTCTGCTTGATATGTTCTGCTTATTTATTAATGTCACGATCCATATTAAAAAGAAGATGTGAAATGATTGTCGATGACACAGAAATTAACTATAAGTTACTGTACGGCTTTTAAAAATGAACAAAGCATATACCAGTCCACTTTAGACAAGACAATCTCTGACTGAAATACTGTGTGTCGATTTAACGTTATAGACTCGATACATCGATATGAATATATTAAAATAAAACGTGCATGCAAGACTTAGTCTGTAAAACGCGCATGCAATGGTTCAATAATTAACGCTCATCCTACTGGACCCATATCTCTCCTCGCGATCGGTTCTAAATGAAATTGCATATCACGGCTTTGTGCTGTCAAATACGTTTACCCGGCCTTAATAAATTTAACCCGGACATATCAGCGACGTCATAATTTTGAACTGACGTTTACAAGTTTGACCCGACATCTTTTAATTTACTGTTGATAAAAAGAAAACACTTCATAGTGTGACTCGCAGCTGCTTATTGGTACTAACATTAAAATTGCAAGAGTCTCGTTTGAACTTTCAAATGACTTTAAGGACCGTGATACTTTACACCAAAAGTTTAGTAAACTCGTGATAATGCCTGAAGGGAATGTGCCACTAATATTCTGATTAGGATTTTAGTTCTTGTATTGAAAAAGAAATCAAAACCTTAAATCATTTAATTAATTTATTGCTAGTTGCTTTTTATTGCCTTCTCTTAATGCCTTCCCGCTAATTTGGTTTATAAATCGATGTGTACCCTATTTGTGTCAGTTGCATTTATAAACTGGTGATCTCGTAATTCATTGTCACAAAGTAAACAAATATGATAACTATGAAACTAGTGAGTGAAATTTCACTGCATTAAACTTAGTTTTACAAACACTTAAGTTTAATAATCCCTGCTGTGACCTTTCAATTACGAAAAGTCCAAACTACAATAGTATCAAAACAGCAAAGACAATGAATAATAGGGATGAACCATTGTGTACATTTATCAAGGGGAAACTTCGTGTAAAGCATTAGAATTCATAGTTTAATTGCATTTAGTAGAAACCGAGAATTTGGTGAAAATAAAACCAAGATTTTTGTTGAACATTCACAGACTTTAATACAGATATTTTTGTTATAAAATCTTAAACATAGATTACTCACTTGTTTTTCTATGATCTGCTTGCGTTTATTGTTAACAAAAAGTTCTAAACAACCTTTAAATTCCAAAACACCTCGTACTAGGTCACCAAAGTCGAGCGCACCATAAAAGGTGTACTTGAATTGGTCCTTATATATATATATCTAAATTTATAAACTTTACCCTGTATAACCCCGATACATATGAAACCGGACGTTGACGCGTTCGAATCGAAAACACCGTGTACCACTGAGTTCCGACAGTAAGGAATTAATACTTTTAAAGAAAATCCAAGATCTATTCTTCGGATATTTTGCTCCAATATATTCTTTGCCATAATACTCATTAGTTACTAAAAGGTTTTTCAAATGTGTGACATTTTTATATACAAATATCAACAAACGCACGACAATACCAATGATAAAACGTGCTTGGTATTTTTAAATATTCAAAACTTAATGTTTCTCGTACCTCTTAGTTTTTAAAACATACATTTTTGAAAATTTTATAGTATAAATTAACAAACTTATAAAGATCGTTTGTTTATGTTGTATCTGGAAACAAAAAAATACACGTTTTAACGTGTCTTTAGTTTCATGTTGTGTACGCTTCGTTGTTGTTACACCTTTTTATACTGTACGCTTCGTTGACACAATTTGCGTTTGTCAATGAATTTTGCATGTATTAAATTATGCTTTGGTATACGATTATAACCAATATGCGTGTATGAAAATAATAATTTCCCACCATAACATGCAGACATCAACCCATAATATCCGTTATATTGTCGAAACACTCTTGGAGGAAATTTGTACATGTAAAAAAATCCTTGTGTATACGAAAGTGTAAATTGGTAGGAATAGTTATCAAAGGTTGGAAAATACAATAACTCGACAGATGCAAATATGACTAAGCATACAGATACACACGTCCGATTTCTAATTTGATAGCATTTTTAAAAGTTTTTACCATACGGCATTTAGTGTACGGTTAGATGGTGGGTTGGGTGCCCGCTAACATGTTTAATCCCGCCATATTTTTTTTGTGCCTGTCCAAAGCCAGGATCGTGTAATTCAGTGGTTATATATATTTTTTTGTTCACTGTTTTGTGCATAAATTGGGCCGGTTGTTTTCTCGTATGAATTGTTTTACATTTGTCATTGCAGTGTGTTTTATAGCTGACTATGCGGTATTGGCTTTGTTCATTGTTGAAGGCCGTACGGTGACCTATAGTTGTTAATTTTTGTTTCGTTTGGTTACTTGCGAAGAGTTGTTCCAATACCACATTTTTTATATAGACAGCCTTCAAAAACAATCAATGGATTATAGGTTAAGCCTTTTGGCCTGAAACTCAGAGGCGGGTCCTAGGGGTCATAGATTACAATAGAGTTACATTAAGGCTAACGAATATGTGTATACAATAAACATGCAACTGATGATAGCAATCAATAGTAATACATTTACTTTTATGTGAAGATATAAAGATGAAGAGATAATTCTTTATTATAACTGGTTTTCTTTTTCAATTATGTTTTTCTGTTTGTTTAATTTTTAAGGTATAAAGATTATGCTAAATTTCCTCGAATATTACAGTCTTTCTACTGTGGTGCCAAAATCTAAGTGATTGGTCATTCTGGTTATTATAAGCACCTTAAAGTCTATACCAACCCATATGCATTTCATTCAAATTTTTACTTATTTCGGAGAAGACCAAAGGGACCATATTTATATTCCCCAGTTACCCTTGGCGTCATTGGTAAATTATGCAGATGAGCAAAGCATCAATCATCAACCTAACCTTAGACATTTGCTGTGTTTCTTCTTTCATGTCTTAATGGTTATAAATAAAAAATGAAACGTTTCGCAGTTGGTACTGAACAATTGCTGGACCCTTTTATTTGTTTATGACACGCGTACGTAATGGCTGATTGTTAGTTGCTTAGCCTTCACTTGCAAATATGTCATGCATGTTCAGGATAAGCACAAAGTAGCGTACTACATGTAGGTCCCGGAAGGAGGCCCTCCGGAATTACTGGATAAAATGAGGTATATTGAATAAGGACACAAATGTTGCCTTTCAACAGGTCATTTATGGACCCCTCATAAAGTTTTTGCAGGGGTTCGTACAATGTAGTTAGCGTAGTACTCTCTTTACACAAGACATTGGATCTTATATTCCCATTCGGACTGGATGTGACTGCGGACTTTTACATCCCACACAACTAAACGGGTAGCCAACTTCGGTCAGGTTATACTGCCGATCGGAAAAAAACCAAAGTGACCAAATCTAATAGTATATTTCCCAGTCATCCTTTACCAAATTCTTTCATGAATAAAAACAAATTTGCTACATTATAGAAAGTTATGCTGGTTAATCACTTAACATTAATACATTATATGCACACTTATGAAAACTCATAATACCGCACATCCTCTCGATACTGTTTATATTTGGCATTGCACAAGTCCATGCGTTTTATTACGTCTTTACCTAAAAGCGTTGGATATATACTGATTAATACTTTAGATACATGTTTTACCTCTTAGTTGTAATTCGCTTTGAAATAACTATCAGTTACTAAAGTTACTCCTTTGTCGATATTGTATATGGTTTTTTTCCTTGTACCGACATTTTGAGTTGAGCCAATTGCAACTGTACAGGTTTTTTTTATCATGTTGTGCTGTTACACCAATGTCCTAGGTTAAGGAGAGGGTTGGGGGCTCACGTGTTTAATCCCGCCGCATTTTTTTTTGTGTCGGTCCAACGTCAGGAGCCTGTAGTACATTGGTTATTTAATGATCTGTTATTTTTTCTTCTTCTTTAATACATAATTCATAAGTTATGAAAATATTACCGTTAGTTTTATCGTTTTAATTTTTTTTTAAATAGTATAAGTTTTCCTCATTGTTAAATGTTGTACATTGGACTATAATAATTGCTTTATACACCCACTTCATTAAAACTTTGGTGAAAAGTTGCCACCACATCACATCTACAAAGCTTTATATTTAAAAAAAAATAAAAAAAATAAAGCAGTTGGAATGCCATGTATGGCATTCGGAAAATTAAGTTCAACGAGTTCCTATGTGTGCTTTCGTCTAGGCGAATTTGGACCAACATCGGCATTTGGAAGAGTCTCAAATTGTGAAAAGTAAGTCATTAAAGTTTTATTGACTGTACTATACTTTTTGAAACTTTATTTCTACTGGAATACATTTATTCGCTGTTCATTTCATTTGGAATAACGTTGAAGTCCCAATTTTCAATAGAAGCATTCCTATTAGATGTCACGCTGGTTGAATATTGCAATTTTGGCTTTGGATGACAGATATTTTAAGTTAAACTACTTTGACTAAGTTAACAGATAAACATTAACAATATAATACAGAAAAAGGGTCGCCGACACCATCTCGAATACCTTGACAAGAATGTAATTTGTGACGGTTTTTGTCAACAAACTGTACAGTGATTATTTAAAAACGCACAGCGAACGAGACACATTTGATTGAACGAACAATACAGTAAGAGAAAATTTATTTAGTATGATATTGTGTTTATTCTAAGTTCTAGGTAACATTTGAGGACACGTAGTAATTCAACATATAGTTATTTATTATTGCTTAAGGTATTTATATGCAAAGGTGTATGCACGAAAAGATATTCAGCATTGTTTACCTCATAAAACATATGAAATTGCACCATGTCTGTGCGTTTTGCATCTAGCAATTTTATCAAACGTTCTATGCAATATCTAAAACTTACAACAACTGTCTAATTGAATAAATAAACTAACATGCACATTGACACATTTATATATACTCAAATAAGTTATAGAGAGGCATTCAAAATTGTTGTCATACCAAATGTTGTCCTGATTATCGCTTCGAACGCGTCAACGTCCGGATTGATTTGTATCGGGGTTATAGGGGGCTAACTTGTTTTAAGGAAATCATTGCTAGCACTGCCTGCAATAAACCTCTATCTATCAAGCATGGAATCGCCAAATATGAGAGTACAAGGGGAAAGGCTGTGGATTTTCTATAAAATTTCCATATGTTTAGCATTTAATCAACACAAGGATACATAATCCTGAATTGGATAGTTAAGACATATACTGAAAATTAAGGGCTCTGAGTATAACACATCAATTCAAATTTATAGAACATGTATCAATCTTTACAAAGGCAAAGACGGTTAACAAAACCTGGCCAAAATGAACAAGAGGTAAAATAATATGTTCTTTGAAATTCCTAGGAATGCATTAAAGAGTATGTTTCTTTCAATTTAGATCCTTGCTACATTGTCACTGCCAAACCAGTAGAAGATGCCTTGAAGTTTGGACTAAATGGACAGTACAGACTACGTGTTACACAGAGTGGTTTTATATTAGAAAACATTGAAAAAATGACACCAACATGCTGTTGGTCATTTAACATTGTACGAAAATTTGGAAAAACAGGAAACGAAAGAGAATTTGCAATCACCGTAGGGAGACGAAATGTTTTAGGTGAAGGAACTGTCTTGTTTTTGTGTAGTTCAAGAGATGATCCAGGTAAAATTTCGAGTGTTGCACGAATAATTATAAAAAAGATGCAATCAGAGGTCAAACATTAAATGGATAAGGATAAACAATAAAAAGCGAAATAAGACATGTATTTGATAAAAGGGAATAAATCATAGAACAAGCAACTTCATTATAACTAAGATATATATCATATTACATGGTTTGCAAGACAGGCAGCAAGGTTACCAATAGAACAATTGTCATCGGAATGTAGTTTATAAATTTTTATATTTAAAATGTAATTATTTTTTTTCTATTTTTGAGCCTTGTAGTAACAGTTGTTTAGTTTTAAGGATCTTGCGTACAGAGTTTTAATATAATGATATTAATGAAAAAGGCAGTCTTTCATTAGGTCTTTCCACCTTTCGTGTGGAAAGACCTATTGATTTTGTTCTGATTAATTTTTTTTTCTTCTACCTAATTTTTTTCTTGCGGTGTAAAAATGTTTCAAAAGTTGTCGCTTAGTTTTTTTGTATATGAGATCATACAGTCTATACGCTTTTGAAACTCACCCTGTTTAACCTAACACTTTTCTTTGTAAGAGTTATCTCCCCAAACACTGTTTTTCTTGTTATCAGATCTCCTCCGCAACCGTAAAAGACAGCGAGAAATTTATTTTTCCAAATTGCTCGTTATATCCTCAGGATGTTACGTTTTATTTTGACCGAAGCTATAGGAAGACCCCATATGAGAGTAATTTCCCCTTTTGTATTGAAATAAGTGAAATAAATTTGTAACTGGAAAACCATAAGTGATAGAGGCCTATGGTCTTTTGATTTGAGGCCCTTGCTCAAAAAGTATGAAAATGAGGTCAAGGTCAAAGGTCAAGGTCATGTTCAAATTTTTGATTTTGGCTTGTTATCTCTTATTTTCAGAAATCGTACAAGATATCGACAAAATATTTTCACACAATTGTTAGTTGCGACATGTCGTAACATGTAAATTTTACTTAAAAGGGTACGTAACATTTAATGCGAGTTTTGCCCCCTTTTATATCTAATATTAGTTGTATGGTAATGTAACTCATTAACAATATAAAGTAGAGGCCTAGAGTCTTTTGATTTGAGGTCCTTGGTTGATGACCTTGAAATTGAGCTCAAGGTCATAGGTAAATTTAACGTTCTAGATTTTGACCTTTGCTTTTTCCTCTTATATATACATGATAAAGCCATGGGACTTTTGGCAAAAGGTTGCAAGCAATGTGAACCGGAAGTGACCTTTTGTAAACCGGAAGTAGCCATTTTTTGTACTAAATTAATGTAAAAGTATATAGAACCATCTAGTTTTGGAATCAGTGTCAAGTAAACTATCAAAACATACCGGAAATAACATCTTTTAAACCGGAAGTAAAAAATGATCTCCCTTATGTATATCTTTTTGTATAGAAACCATATATTTTTGGAATCAGCGTCCAATAAGCTGTCATTTGACGCTAAAATTGACATTTAAAACCGAATTTTAATATTTTCATATAAAAAAGATCCTTACTGGTGGAAAGACCATCAATGGTTCTCTGAACAATTGGTTTTTAATTATAATTGTAATTTATGTACGTAATGCGAACATTTTATTTTGAATGAAGAAAATAAATGATATTTCTTCCGTATTACATTCACAGGTAATATTTTTCTCTCACATTTTAGTTATACTGTGAAATCGTTTAACGATATCAACATATAATGTATCTTGTTGTGTAGTTTTAAATATCAATGATAAGTTTGTACTTAAAATGTAAACACAGTCTAGTTTGCCATGGTGTGGTACAACTTTAACTTTTAGTGTATATTTGAAAGAAATATAATTGAAAGAGGGAAACTCCGAACAGCTTACTTGTTCAACAAGATTTTAAAATTAGTATAATAACTGTATTTTTTAAACGACTTCTATATAATGTACTGTCATCACATCACATTGTGTTGCTTTGTTTCGTGTTTGAATATTTTTTGAAAAGTGTGAAAAAGAAAATTACTGGTACCACTAGTGCATAAGATTTTAATGTTGCTCGCTTTTAAAATGTTAAACAAAATTATCGATTCAGGCCTCTGGAAGTCTCTTTAATAAACTTACACGAGTTGCTGTAAGGCTATGCATTATAATTGTATATGGCCATCAAAAACTGTATTGAAGAATAAAAGCAGAATACGTTAATCAAGCCTACCTTAACACGTTTACAGAAAAAATGGAATTTTGTGTAATCGATAGTGTAGATTTGATTATTTTTTATAAGAATTTTCAAAAGATAGCATAAGGTTTTAACTTTACGTTTCGCAAAAAAGAAAATGCCCTCTAACAAATCGTTTGGTGTCTATGTATAACACTTCACTCGACATAAGATACATTAATTTTGTAAATGTAGATATCTGCTTCGCCTTGACTAACATAAATAGATTGACACTACTAAACTTTATTTTAAAAAAGATTAATTCATTTGTGTCTATTGTAAATCAAGTACATCATGAATATTTCAAATACAATACTCCAGTGCTTGCGGTAGAAGTTAAAGTTTACTGTTAATGAAATTATTGCAATTGGATTTCCTATTAGAAAAAGTGACATTGTCTTTTCGAATGTTCTGAAGGTGATGTCATTAGAATTTGAATGCCCGTGTAACAGTAACAATTCGCAATGTGGAACACTTGAATCATCTAAAAACATTTTACTTGTAAAATAAGGTTTTTTGGTAATATAGCTTGTTATACAGAAAAAATATTAAAAATGGGTCCGATTCACTCTTCCTTAAGGAAGATTTATCAGGCGTAGAAAAATTGGAAGTAATTGCCACTTGAAATATAACCCAGAAAAAATTATATTTCATAGCTTAAACTTTCTTCATTACTTATGCTTTACATTATCCCATTATTATTTATTATTACCCATCTTGCTACCAGTATTTTTTTAGATAGATACACCTTGAACATGTTGAACATATTTAAATAAAATCGTATAATAAAAAAGCAAAATGAGGTGGTTAAATTAGATGAATACCGTTTTTGTGCTTCTTCGTTCCATTAAGTTTTTACAGTGATTAAGATGATAACAAAATGTTGAATGCTGTACCCCTAATTTTGACATTTTCACATATAATGTCTGTTTGATTTGTACACACATCGTTGTCAATATAATGGAATTTGATGTAGAAGGTTTAGTTAACTATGAAACCAGGTTTAATTCGCCGTTTCCTGCATAAGAAATTGCCTGTACCAAGTCAGAAGTATGACAGTTGTTATTCATTCGTTTGATGTGTTTGAGCTTTTGATTTTGCCATTTGGTTAAGTATTTTTCTTATTGGAGTTCAGTATTTTTGTGATTTCACTTTTGATCCTATTGAACTTGAAATAAAAGATACGACAGATACAATTGCGTCTGATTCATATCTTAACTCACATCTAGAAGTTTCCAATTAGGGTCGGTTGTGAATAGAACTTTACGACAAAAGAGATGATAAGCTTTCCAATTGTTACCTTTACAATTATATGTAGACATACTCCATCAGCACCTATTGATGAGTATGAATGTCAGTTGATAATAATCTCTAGGGCTTGCGTTTCCTATCATGACTTCATTGATAAAGGGTTGCTGTTCAGAAGGGACATACTTAAACAAGGGGCCAGACATACCAGAGGAACATCCAAACTCCTAGATCAAAAACAAACTAACAACACCATGGCTACAAAAGAATAAAACAAACAGACAGACAGACATAGAGACAAACAAAAGTACACAAACCACAATATAAAAAAAATAAAGACTAATCAACACTAACCCAACAAAATTTTTGGGTCATCTCAAATACTCCGGAAGGGTAAGCAGATCCCGGTCCACACATGGCACCCGTCGTGTTAGTACAAACCCGGTTAAAAGTCATATCAGGTAGGTCACATTCGTGAAAAGGGAACAGGAGTGAAGACATTAGGAACATACGATCTAAATAAAGAACAGAACAGTACGTTTATCATTAAACATAATGTATACAGTTGGGTGCAGACCAAGCATTACATGTAGACGGGCCGAAAAAGTTAACGCGGCGTTTACTCGCGTGCACTTCATGTAAACGCCGCGTTAACTGTGCGTTAACTCCGAAATTGCAGTAGACATTAAAAGTAAACGGGCGTTTACTTTCGCGTTTACCTCCGCGTTAACGCAAAAACGGCGAGTCTTCTAATTTTGTAAAGAGTAATCGGGCGTTTACTTTTCCGTTTACCTCCGCGTTAACGTGGAAAAAGGCGGGTCTTCTATTTTTGTAATAAGTAAACGCGCGTTTATTGTTTGTAGTAAACGCCCGTTAACGCAGATTGTCATCGTAACTTGGATACACTGACCTAAAATATGAAATGATAAGGAACATCACAATTAATTGACCAACTGGTCATTTCTGCTTGACATATTGACGATTACAGTAATTTAAAAATGTCACACATTTGTATTTAATTGAACAATAATTATAGTAAATTTCTTGTTCTTCGCAAATAATAGTTTAAGTATGTTTATTCAAATACATGTAATTTAATCCTCACCAAAATCAAACAGTTTTCTCATCTTAGACAGACTGACTCGTAAAACAAAACTTTTTGATATCATTCACCACAACTGACAATATTTACCTCTTAACAAGTTATCTTATTCTATATAGAAGTAATTCAGTTATATTTTTATGCCATAATTGACCATATAAAACAATTGACAGCAATTTTTGTACCAGCCTGACGGCGATGACCTCTTTTTATTTAAAATATTGAATCGTAAACAAAATTCAGTAGTTTTCATACCTCAGACTGACTCATATAATAAAATTATTTGTCCGCAACAACCAAAACTGACCATATAAGCATTTGCTTATGTAAATCTATATAGCCGCATAGTAAATGAGCTATATTTTCATGTAAGGATTGATTGTATAAGAAAATAGGTAGCAATATTTGAATACTATGATTACAAAATTTTGTTCGCATCAATTTAGAGTGCCAGCATGTCCTTTTTTATTCAAAATATTGAATCGTAAACAAAATTCAGTAGTTTTCATACCTCAGACTGACTCATATAATAAAATTATTTGTCCGCAACAACCAAAACTGACCATAAAGGCATTTGCTTATGTAAATCTATATAGCCGCATAGTAAATGAGCTATATTTTCAAGTAAGGATTGATAGTATAATAAAAAAGGTAGTAATATTTGAATATTATGATTAAAAAAAAATTGTTCGCATCAATTTAGAGTGCCAGCATGTCCTTTTTTTATTTAAAATATTGAATCGTAAACAAAATTCAGTAGTTTTCATACCTCAGACTGACTCATATAATAAAATTATTTGTCCGCAACAACCAAAACTGACCATATAAGCATTTTATTATGTAAATCTATATAGCCGCATAGTAAATGAGTTATATTTTCATGTAAGGATTGATTGTATAAGAAAATAGGTAGCAATATTTGAATATTATGACTAAAAAATTTTGTTCGCATCAATTTAGAGTGCCAGCGTGTACTTTTTTTATTCAAAATATTGAATCCTAAACAAAATTCAGTAGTTTTCATACCTCAGACTGACTCATATAATAAAATTATTTGTCCGCAACAACCAAAACTGACCATATAAGCATTTTATTATGTAAATCTATATAGCCGCATAGTAAATGAGTTATATTTTCATGTAAGGATTTATTGTATAAGAAAATAGGTAGCAATATTTGAATATTATGACTAAAAAAATTTGTTCGCATCAATTTAGAGTGCCAGCATGTCCTTTTTTATTCAAAATATTGAAGCGTAAACAAAATTCAGTAGTTTTCATACCTCAGACTGACTCATATAATAAAATTATTTGTCCGCAACAACCAAAACTGACCATATAAGCATTTGCTTATGTAAATCTATATAGCCACAGAGTAAATGAGCTATATTTTCATGTAAGGATTGATTGTATAAAAAAATAGGTAGCAATATTTGAACATTATGATTACAAAATTTTATTCGCATCAATTTAGAGTGCCAGCATGTCCTTTTTTATTCAAAATATTGAATCTAAAACAAAATTCAGTAGTTTTCATACCTCAGACTAACTCATATAATAAAAATATTTGTCCGCAACAACCAAAACTGACCATATAAGCATTCTAGTATGTAAATCTATATAGCTGCATAGTAAATGAGTTATATTTTCAAGTAAGGATTGATTGTATAATAAAAAAGGAAGTAATATTTGAATATTATGATTAAACAAATTTTGTTCCCATCAATTTAGAGTGCCAGCATGTCCTTTTTTTATTTAAAATATTGAATCGTAAACAAAATTCAGTAGTTTTCATACCTCAGACTGACTCATATAATAAAATTACTTGTCCACAACAACCAAAACTGACCATATAAGCATTTAATTATGTAAATCTATATAGCCGCATAGTAAATGAGTTATATTTTCATGTAAGGATTTATTGTATAAGAAAATAAGTAGCAATATTTGAGTATTATGACTAAAAAATTTTGTTCGCATCAATTTAGAGTGCCAGCATGTCTTTTTTAATTCAAAATATTGAATCGTAAACAAAATTCAGTAGTTTTCATACCTCAGACTGACTCATATAATAAAATTATTTGTCCGCAACAACCAAAACCGACCATATAAGCATTTGCTGATGTAAATCTATATAGCCGCATAGTAAATGAGCTAAATTTTCATGTAAGGATTGATTGTATAAGAAAATAGGTAGCAATATTTGAATATTATGATTACAAAATTTTGTTCGCATCAATTTAGAGTGCCAGCATGTCCTTTTTTATTCAAAATATTGAAGCATAAACAAAATTCAGTAGTTTTCATACCTCAGACTGACTCATATAATAAAAATATTTGTCCGCAACAACCAAAACTGACCATATAAGCATTCTAGTATGTAAATCTATATAGCCGCATAGTAAATGAGTTATATTTTCAAGTAAGGATTGATTGTATAATAAAAAAGGTAGTAATATTTGAATATTATGATTAAAAAAAATTTGTTCGCATCAATTTAGAGTGCCAGCATGTCCTCAGACTGACTCATATAATAAAATTATTTGTCCGCAACAACCAAAACTTACCATATAAGCATTTTATTATGTAAATCTATATAGCCGCATAGTAAATGAGTTATATTTTCATGTAAGGATTTATTGTATAAGAAAATAGGTAGCAATATTTGAATAATATGACTAAAAAAATTTGTTCGCATCAATTTAGAGTGCCAGCATGTCCTTTTTTATTCAAAATATTTAAGCGTAAACAAAATTCAGTAGTTTTCATACCTCAGACTGACTCATATAATAAAATTATTTGCCCGCAACAACCAAAACTGACCATATAAGCATTTGCTTATGTAAATCTATATAGCCACAGAGTAAATGAGCTATATTTTCATGTAAGGATTGATTGTATAAAAAAATAGGTAGCAATATTTGAACATTATGATTACAAAATTTTATTCGCATCAATTTAGAGTGCCAGCATGTCCTTTTTTATTCAAAATTTTGAATCGTAAACAAAATTCAGTAGTTTTCATACCTCAGACTGACTCATATAATAAAATTATTTGTCCGCAACAACCAAAACTGACCATATAAGCATTTGCTTATGTAAATCTATATAGGCACAGAGTAAATGAGCTATATTTTCATGTAAGGATTGATTGTATAAAAAAATAGGTAGCAATATTTGAATAATATGACTAAAAAAATTTGTTCGCATCAATTTAGAGTGCCAGCATGTCCTTTTTTATTCAAAATATTTTAGCGTAAACAAAATTCAGTAGTTTTCATACCTCAGACTGACTCATATAATAAAATTATTTGTCCGCAACAACCAAAACTGACCATATAAGCATTTGCTTATGTAAATCTATATAGCCACAGAGTAAATGAGCTATATTTTCATGTAAGGATTGATTGTATAAGAAAATAGGTAGCAATATTTGAACATTATGATTACAAAATTTTATTCGCATCAATTTAGAGTGCCAGCATGTCCTTTTTTATTCAAAATATTGAATCGTAAACAAAATTCAGTAGTTTTCATACCTCAGACTGACTCATATAATAAAAATATTTGTCCGCAACAACCAAAACTGACCATATAAGCATTCTAGTATGTAAATCTATATAGCTGCATAGTAAATGAGTTATATTTTCAAGTAAGGATTGATTGTATAATAAAAAAGGAAGTAATATTTGAATATTATGATTAAAAAAATTTTGTTCCCATCAATTTAGAGTGCCAGCATGTCCTTTTTTTATTTAAAATATTGAATCGTAAACAAAATTCAGTAGTTTTCATACCTCAGACTGACTCATTTAATAAAATTATTTGTCCGCAACAACCAAAACTGACCATATAAGCATTTTATTATGTAAATCTATATAGCCGCATAGTAAATGAGTTATATTTTCATGTAAGGATTGATTGTATAAGAAAATAGGTAGCAATATTTGAATATTATGACTAAAAAATTTTGTTCGCATCAATTTAGAGTGCCAGCATGTACTTTTTTTATTCAAAATATTGAATCGTAAACAAAATTCAGTAGTTTTCATACCTCAGACTGACTCATATAATAAAATTATTTGTCCACAACAACCAAAACTGACCATATAAGCATTCTATTATGTAAATTTATATAGCCGCATAGTAAATGAGTTATATATCCATGTAAAGATAGCAATATTTGAACATTTTAATTGACGAGATGGTACAAATGAACATACTTATAATACACTTTATTGATATCCCTTTCAATATACTGTTCAATTTACGGTTTTTTTTATCATTTGTCAAAACAGAATCTTATCATGTTAATCCAAGGCAAACAAGGTGAATTTCGATTAAAAATTAATGTATTAAATACACCGAGTTATAGTTAGGAATTCGAAGAGACAATTATAAACGGGGAACGAAACAACGTAAACCACGATGTTTATATCCCATCATATAAAAATATTCTCCAGATGTCTCGGATAACCTTTCTTTCCGTATCGATATTTGCACATGTAACTTTTGAAAGTAAAATATAGAAAATCTGCCAATCAGTAAAGTTAATGGACTTTATGAAAGTGATTTTGTGTAATTTAATATTTCGAATTAAAAGAGTTTTTGAAATGTTCTGGTTTGAAACACATATACGTGAAATATATAAAGACTAAAGGTCGCTTTTATAAAATAAATGTGCAAATGAACTTGAAGTTTTAAATTTACCCAATCTGTTAACGCGAAAAGTAAACGTGCGTTTACTTAATTTTCAAGTGCACGTAAAAATACACTTGTAAAATCTGTACTAAACGCCCGTTTACTTTTAAGTGCACGTAAAAATAAATTTGAAGAATTCTGAAGTAAACGCCCGTTTACTACTGACTAAACGGACACATAGTAAACGCCCGTTTACTAGGGTAGACATTAGAAATTTCCATTTCGACCACGTTAACGTAATTATAGTAAACGTGCGTTTACTAGTAAACGGGAGATTTGAAGTTAACTAACGAAATATGTGCACGCGGCGTTAACTTGCGTTTACTTTATGTAATGCTTGGTCTGCACCCAACTGTATACAACACACATGGCAGGAGTATTTCATCATGAAAAAAGATTATTTACATATAACATTTGTTACCATGAATATCCATTCAATATTTTGATGATGAAGCAAATCAAAATTAAGATTATATATTGTCATTTACTGGTTTGAGATATTTTTTATAAAATTATTCGATCAAAATATATATACTAAAATTCTTGCGTTTTACACTGTGTGCATGCTATCTTGAATTTCGTTTTTACACGAGGAATACTGCTTTCTCAAAAGTTGCTAAGACAGGGCTATGAATCAATCAAATGAAGGTCATCACTCAAGACATTTTACGGTCGCCATCATGAGCTGATTGGCCATTATGACAAAAGTGTGTCAGAAATCATATCTGATATTCTTCCTCAGTCATAATAACCTTCCATCATTACCGAAATGAACAAAAAAATAACACGACGGGTGCCGTATACGGTGCAGGAAATGCTTACCCTTCCGGAGCACCTGATTTCACTCCCGGTTTTTAGTGGAGTGTTGTTTCTTATTTATTATTTATAACTGTTGATGTAAATGTCCTTTGATTTTTTTTTAGTCTTTGTTTACTCCTTAGTTTTCATTGTTATTGTCATTTAACCATTTGGTCAATGCCGTTTCTGAGAGTATCACTTCCTAAATAGCCTTTACTTCAGATCTGATATTAAAATAAGTTAAAATATCAGTTTTTTTCAAATGTTCTAGTACAAAAATGAGAAATTATCTGAAATATATTTGCTGAGGCAAAACATAAATGACATTACCAATACTTGGCTCGTCTTAGTTATATTATGTTTTTATTATTCTTCAACTTCGTACTTAATTAGACCGTTCAGTTATTTTTGTTCAAGCGCAACTGGTGATTTTTGTGTTTCAAATTAACATATTTCTTCAAATCAATGTTTAACGAGTATATGTTATGCAAGATCTCCTTGCACGTCTATTCATGCTGCAATTTCGTCACGTTACAAAAATTCAAGATTAACATTTATTTTAAACAGCCAGTAAAAGAGGGATGAAAGATACAAGAGGAACATTCAAACGTATAAATCGAAGAAAAAATGAAAACAAAATAACAAGACAAACAGACAAACAGTAGTACACAAAACACAACATAGAAAAATAAAGACTTAGCAACACGAATTCTACCAAAACACTAGGGAATATCTCAGTTACTAAGGAAGGGTTAGCAGATCCAGCTCCACATGTGGCACCCGTCGTGGTGATTATGTTAGTACAAACCCGGTAATAAGTCTAATTTGTTAGATCACATTCGTGAAAAAGGGAGCGGGATAGTTAAAATGGCATATGGCATATATCCGCTCTCATCTGTGAAGCAAAAATTTCATCATGGTCAACCAATGCAACTCGTGGTGGCTTCCGTATAATCAATTAAGGGATGCTTTCAATTTCACCATTGGGAGCTCACAGTTGACTAGCTTCCTTTTGAGCAACAATTTTCTATCAAGGAAATCATGATAGGAAATACATGCCCAGAAATATCGTATCAATTGAAAGATATATCCTTCGTATGAAGGCGCTGCTGAATGTTGCTACATATATTGAAATGGAAAGTTAACAATTGAGAAGTTGAAATCATCTCTTATGTCGTAAAGTTCTGTTTTCAAATGTCTAGATGTTAGTCAATATATAAGGCAAATTCACTTTATCTCTAGTTCGATGGTATATATGCGTTCAACATCATCACCAAATTTTGAATAATTGAGTGCGAGAACATCATCTATATAACAGAAATAATAAGATTTCCCTAATTTTAAAAGCACCATGGCTTTTATAATTATTTTGATCTGAGCGTCACTGATGAGTTTGATGTAGACGAAACGCGCGGCTGACTTACTTAAGTATAATCCTGGTACCTTTGATAACTATTGTATGCCTCTGTTTTCAATTATTATGTATATATATTTAAAACATATTGTAATTGCGTCATCAAATCCAACATCACGAATGTGAATTATCAGAAAAAATGTAAACGAAAAATTGTATTTCATGTGAAAGGAAACGTCCAACGGTTTGACTCCAATTCTCAGATCTGATTTATAACATACATTATACTAAACCCTCAACAAATATTTAGATGGAAAACTAAAATGGTTTACTAAATTTCGAGTGGAATAATTACCTTGCACATTTCACTATTTTGTGCCTGGAAGCACGTGGCATTGAACCTTGAAATCGTTTGGGGTGTTTCCTTAAAAAAATGATCTATTTTTCTTAAATGAAAGAACTTCATATAGGTGTTTACAATATTATAAAACAGGTTACACGGTTAATACCTGTATACGGACCGTAACAATATTTAAAAAAAAAGAACATAAAATGTATATAATTATTTAATTGTGTTATAATTTGAAATATGTTATAATATAGTTTGAATAGTACTATCAGAAAAATGCATCTTTGATTTTTTTTTCATTTGAGATCTGTGTTTTAATGTCGTCGTAAAACCAGGGAAAAATGCTCTGAGATTTGGATTAAAAGGACAATACAGACTGTATGTTACAAAACAAGGTTTTAAATTAGAAGACACCGAGACAAACACGTTAAAATATTATTGGCCACATAACATAGTACGTCAATATGGAAGATTAGTAATAGTAATTAGTAATAGAGTTTTTCTATGTTGTGATGTTATGCTATTATTTCAGAAAATGGTAGAATGTTTGGTACCATTAAAACGTTTAATCCCGCTGCAAATGTTTGCACCTGTCCTGAATCTGATGTACAGTAGTTGTCGTTTGTTTATGTAATTTATACGTGTTTCTCGTTTCTCATTTTTTTATATAGATTAGACCGTTGGTTTACCCGTTTGAATGGGTTTACACTAGTAATTTTGGGACCCTTTAAAGCTTGTTGTTTGGTGTCAGCCAAGGTTCCGAGTTGAAGGTCGTACATTGACCTCTAATGGTTTACTTTTTTCAATTGTTTTTTGGATGGAGAGTTGTCTCATTGGCACTCACACCACATATTCCTATATCTATTGTTTGTTTTTCATTATTGGTGTAATAAGCTGTTAATAGCATAGATTAAATTGCATAATAAAGAAGATTTAACAAACATATATATATATGTGAGACAAGACTAAAACCTATTCGTTGTCATTTTTAACTTAACTTTGCGACGAAAGTGGTGACTTCTGCTTTTTTCATTGTAAAACAAAACGTTAAAGATATCAGGTTTATTGATGTAGAATCTGCATTTTGATCATATTAGATCAAATATCGCAGTGTTTGTTGTATCGGGTTGTTGTCGATTATAAGAAGCTATTATGTTTTCTCACCCACAAATCATATTTAAAGCCTTGGTAACACCTTACCGGATAGCACGAACGGACGTCTAACGGATGAAAAAAAAAGTTGTCCGTTGACAAAATTGTTATCCGTTGGAAGTCCGTTGATGTACTGACCGAATAAAACGGACGTGTAACGAATGCATAACGGACACAAACCGGACATGCAACGTACGAGAAACGGAAACGTACCGGACAGAACGGATGTCGAACGTACATCCAACGGACGAGCACCGCATAAAACTGACACCCAACGGAAGCGTACCGGATAAAACGGATGAACAAGATATACGGAAAAATTAAAGACGACAATAAGTATACATGTAAATCGCAAAAATATTCAAAATGTTTCTGTGCTACTGGTTTTGGTTTGTTCTTCAACATGCCGCCAAAGGGCAGTGTTTGGCCTGAATAAGAGCTGCTTGAATGTGAAGACGTGCCTTTACTCTAAGATCGATTATGAATAATAAGACTTCATGAACCTTAAGAAATCTGATATACCAATAATTGGCATTTCTGACGCTAAATTTTCAACTGGCATGTATCCGTTTCAGATCCGTTCATCGTCTGTTTTATCCGTTATACGGCCGGTAGAAGTCCGTTTCTCATTCGTTCAACATCCGTTTTATCCGTTAGACGTCCGTTAGAAGTCCGTTGGTGAATTTATCTGTCAGACCACCAACGGATGTATAACGGACAGGTAACGGATACAAAACGGAAACGAAACGGACGAGTACCGTACAAAACAGACGCCTAACGGACGTTCAACGGACATTTTATCCGTTGGACGTCCGTTCAAAGTTTTGAACATGCTCAAAATTTTCCACCGGACGGAACGGACGTCGACTGATAAAACGTACGCTTAACGAACATGCAACGGATATGGACGGACGTCTAACGGACATGAACCGATTGAAAAAAGTTATCCGTTAGGCGTCCGTTCGAGCTATCCGGTAAGGTGTGACCGAGGCTTAAGCTTTAAACAGTTGATACAAAAGTAATTATTTTCAAAATAAAACGATGGGTATAAAGGACTAAGAATATCTTGGATAGAGGCAAATATTGTCCCTTACAATTGGCCACATATAGAACCCTCACACACATGTTGTCAAGGCTGTCTCTCAACACAAGGCATTATATATTCTGAACGGACCAGGATACTTGTTTTATTCATTCCGCACTACAAAACGGATGCCCAAGTTAATTGGAAGACCAAACTAATCCTATATTTATAACTCGTTGAGTGTTTTCACGAATGTTGTCCGATATTGTACAATTTATTACAACAGATTCCACAAATGTTTAAATTCCTCGACCGATTTTTATGGCAAGCAATTACAAAAAATGTGATTGTAAACATATGTATTCCCATAACGGAAAAAAACTCTTCCTGAATCCGAAAAAGGAGACACTGATGAACATGTTAGCTGATAACAAGAACTGGAAGAGCG
Organism: Mytilus galloprovincialis; assembly: GCF_965363235.1. Classification (NCBI taxonomy): domain Eukaryota; kingdom Metazoa; phylum Mollusca; class Bivalvia; order Mytilida; family Mytilidae; genus Mytilus; species Mytilus galloprovincialis. Next base: position 49,893,344 of record NC_134844.1, on the reverse strand, counting down.
ACGGATCGGAACAGCGGCTAAAAATTTAATAGTTATATGAATCATTTAAAAATGAAAAGTATAAATCAGGTATTTGGCTTTTCTAATTAAATTCACAAATGATCCTTGCTACTATACAGTAAGACGCTAACATATGTCTTACTGTATAAGCAAGCCCTACAATCGAAAAAATGTACGATGTGATTTTCATATCAAATGCATCTACGTTTAGGATGATTGGATAAGAAATACGAAGAGAATCCGACAAAAATGAAGGTGTTATTCCGGTGGCAAGAATTAATAAGGAAAATCTTTACAAGCCTTCTTCACAATGATATCGTTCCCAATTTAAGAATTTTTTTATCGTCAGTGTGCTCATCGGCAGTCGTAATGAGTGGAACATTTAATTCAAAGTTTTATGCGTCTGAATATCAATGCTCTATCAAAAGACAGGAGTTGAAAAGTAGTATATCACAACTTCTCTTTGTCGCAAAAAATGCCTGTGTTTTACATCATTCATCCAAGATTTCGATAAGTGAAAACATCCATTCATAAATTCAAGAGGATTTAAGAAGAAAGAAGGAGCTAATCAAGCAACAACATTATCTTCAAATATTTTTAAATATGTACACCGCTCAAATACAGTTCGTCATTCAAATGATTTCTGATTATCCCGCATTGAAATATAAATCGGATCCGACAACAAAATGAAATGTCATCATGTCAACAAAGTGATCTCAGATAGACGGACTGAATGACTTAAGGATGGGACAATTAAAACATCATATTTCTTTTAAATGGTTATTAATCATGCATAGACGAACCCGCAATTAAAAAAAAGACAAAATTTGAGAATTCAAGTATATGTAACTTTAAAAAGTTATGCTCTCAACATGTATTTTACTTCGATTTCTTGATCTGGTTTTTTTTCCATTCAAATTTTTTAGGTTACTATGTAATGTAGCTACTTGTTCATATTTCACTTGTAAAAGTGTTTCTTCCTTTAAAGTGCAAAGTTCATATGACAATTTTTAATACATTTCCTTATAGATTGCATATGGCGACAACAATACCAAAAGGTAAATGTTCATTAATATTTCCGTAAACAAACTTTTATATGTATAATTTGGGGTTGATTCAGTATCACATACATGTACTATGTTATTAGATATTTGTCAGATCAACTCAAATCAAGTTTTTAAAGACTTAACAAAACTTGTAGCATAATGACTAATGATGACGTTATCGACCAAATGCAAAATTATGTCAAAAGTTAAGAAGATTGATATGTACTCAGAAACAAAAACAATTGTGGATATTTCCTTAGCAGCACTATATATAAGATTGTTTAGCATTTGTAAAATGTAAAAAAACGCAATTTTACATAATATCATTATATCAATACTCTCATTTTTATCCCGTTAGCTAATCTTATGACTACGCCTCCATCGATAACCGCATGAGCAGTTTTTTTATTTTATTTTAAATACAAATTATTTATAAGTGTGTAAGACTGAAAGATTTACCTGTAATGTACAAAGATTTGTATACAAACTGAAGTATAATAAAATTTGAAGACCAGCTAGAAAAATCCTTTATTTTAAGTTTAAAGCGTACTGCAATAAAATAAAGTTAATACATGATTATGTAGTTTAAAATATCACTTCAACTTGCAACTTGCTTTACTTTTCATTTATTTGTATCAGCTTGAGCACTTGGAATTAACTCAAGTTTCTATTGTTTGTCAGTCTTCGGTCTTTATGTAGTGTTATGAAACTGTTGTTTATCTTCCAGTCTTGTTTCGACTTAAGCGTATTGATTCTAATTTGATTTTTGATATTTTTCCTACTCTTCATATCTTCACTGGGTATGTCATCTTGTCTCTTATGGAGAGTTGTATCATTTACAATTATACCACATCTTCTTACTTTTATATTGTGAAGCATGTTAAGGTTCGTGTACGTCTTTGTTTTCCAGCAACTTAGGTTTCACCATTTTCCAATAATCCACTACCGTATAGATGTTTATTTCAAATCAGGATGAAGCATGATATAGAAGCAGAACTTTTGTTATTCTATAGTAGCATTCCAATTTTTTTTAAAGATTTTTCCGGCATTCATATTACTGTGGAGTCATTTATTTTCGTGGGTGCCAATTTTCGTAGATTGAGAAAAACTTTGATATCTAATGTTGATTTGGCAAAGTTTACATATATTCCTTTTGTAATTCGTTGATCATTTAGATTCTTTTTTCTCCTATATCAACGAAATCCACGAAAATTGGTATCAAACAAATATTTATGAATCCACAGTATTCTATGAGAATAACGAGCTATAGATTTTTATCAAACATGACGAAAAATCAAAGCGTTTAACTTTATCGATTATTAACTTAATGCAGTAACGGAACAGCAACAGAAAATTTTCATTGTCATAGTTGTAATCATTAGAACTGTTGCTGTTAAAACATATTAGAAGTAATTTTTAGGTATGTCTAAACTAAATGCCACGAAAAAGAAACGTGAAAGATAACAAAGGGATGTTCAAACTCATACGTTGACTACAAAGTGACAATGTCATTGAATTCTTTTTTTTTCAAAACAATCAATAGTGTATAAACACACACTTAAGAATAAAGCAAATCGAACTTCATCACATAATAGGTGTGATTTCAGGCACTTTGGAAAGGAACGCAGTTCCTGCTCTACATGTCGGCTCCCTTTGTATTGTTCATGTAAGTACAAACACGGTCCCTTTTTCTACTTTCAAAAACAAATCGTCCCACACCATCTTCCCCGTTATGATGTTTAAGCATTTAGTGGCATAATATAGACGAATACACACACCCCTGACCATAAACTAATTTTCAAAGAATTGATATGAATATTACATTTCAAACAATGGAACCGGCCTCTGTTTTATTTTCGATTCGCCTAAAATGACGTCTGAAAGCCCTGAGTTTTGTAGTTTACAAATGTGCTGTAGAAAGGAAAACAATGCTGATCTGTATATTGATCATTTTAAGACATTGTCTGTTCTAGTGTGTATTGCAGGATACAAAAGAAATATGTTTTTCAAATATCTAATATTCAAATCATTTCCATCATTGTTATATGATGTTCAAGCTTTTTTCTAATAATAATCAGTCGTGATCAGCATAAGCGTTTAATATTTTCCCTTATCAATAGTTTGTATTTGTGAAAATAACGGGTATGTAAAACAAGGATTGGACTACAATGCTAATACCAATAAAATGTATTCGGAAGTGAATGTTTTTTTCTTCAGAAATATGGCGAGCAATTTTCCTGTATGCGGCGTCTGCATTTCCCGACATGCATCTGTACAATCTGCAGCATGGTGTTTTGAATGTAACACAGGGCTTTGTGGAGAATGTAAGGAACATCATCTTCTCAACGAAGCACACAAGAGTCATGGTATTTTACCTTTGACCGAATATCAAACGTTACCTGTTAGTGTCCTACAAATTACTGATTCTTGCAAATTACACGGCGAAAACTACCAGGCATACTGTCATAAACATGAGTGTTCGTGTTGTACAAAATGTCTCATTGAGGAACATAGGAACTGCCAAAATCTCACAAATATACATGATGGTGTTTGCAAATTCAGTTCATCAAAAACTTTTTTTGAAATTGAAAGTTCATTGCAAGAACTTTCCGAAAATTTGAAAAGGATTCAAAAGAATCGAGAAGAAAATATGTCATCTCTACAATTAGATAGAAAGTATATTAATGAAGAAATTCGGAAAGCTAGACATGTAATTAATGAACATTTTGATCGTATTGAAGGAGAACTATTGAAAGAACTTATTAAAGTTGAAGATACCGAAAGACGAAAAATAAACAACATCTTGGCATCTGTAGAGCGTACAGAAAAGATAGTAGTTGAACTTCAAATGACTCTGGCAATTTCAAAGCAGCATGCATCCGACCAACAAACATTCCATATTAGTAAACATATTCAACATAAATTGATGGATACAAACAACATCGTTCAGTCCATGCACGATAATAATGAGCTTTTAGATGTCAATATCTCTTTACGAATGAACGATATAGGAAAAATTGTAAAGACAAATATAACTAAAATTGGGGAAATCGTTATACAGCCAAATCCAGTTTATACGGCCTTAACTAAAAGGGAGTATAAAGAGGTAGAATATGCAGATCTCCATAGAATCGATGAACAGACAAGTTCAGAATATACGTCTTTAACGAAACAGAAGAATAAAGAGGCTGACTACTCGAAACTTGGTGAAAACGATAAACTGACAAGTTCAGACTATACGTCTTTAATTAAACAGAAGAATAAAGAGGCTGAATACTCGAAACTTGCTGAAAACGATGAACAGATTACACAAGCTTATACGTCTTTAATACCACAGGAAAACAAGGAAGAAGCATATACAGAACTTAGTGAAATTATCGAAAAGACCATTCCAGTTCATGCGTCTCCAACTGGACAAGAGAATAAAGAAGTAGAATATACGGAACTTGGTGAAATTGTTGAAACGACAAGTCTCGTGCCTGCGTTTCCAACGGAACAGGAGAATAAAGAAGAAGCATATACGGAACCTGGTGAAATTGTTGAAAAGACTGATTCAGGTAACATGTCGTTAGTGAGACAAAAACATAAACAGGATCAGTCTAATGTGTCCACATGCCAACCTACACAGGAAAATGAATATGAAACCGTACAAACCACGCAACATGACACAGGTTTGTAAAAAACAAATGATTAAGAATACTGGTTATGGTACAAATTAATTGATACGATCGTCTGTTGATTTAAAAGATTTTGTAACACATTCTCATTAATAGACTAGTAGAAGCGAAACGTAAAAATCAAACTCTTAAACGAAATCAAAACTGACAAAGCCATGGCAAAAGATGATAAACTACAAAAACACTAAAAGGAAACAACAATAGACAAAAACACAACATAGAAAAGCAAACTTAGCAACATCAATCTTCAAACATCTTTCTTCGTATAACATATATAATGTTCTCACTTCATTTATGAGTTTGACTGTCCCTCTGGTATCTGTCGTCCCTCTTTCATTCCAAACCCTTATGTCAACGTTTAACAATATAGATTTACATATACATATTAGACAATTTAAAACATTGTATACGCATATTAATAAAGGAAATTATGACCAGAACTGAAGCTTGAATTAAATCAAAGGAAACCATGCATTGCTTATGTTTTGTCTAGCTATAGGCAGCAGTTATAACCCTTGCAGAAAAAAGAGCGTCTGTTCCATTGTGCGGAATGTACAAAAATGTAGCCAACTTCCGTCAAAACTTTGACATTTAATCCGAAACCTCTTGTACAGAGATTGTCAACATCTTTGCATGTTTTTAACCCTTGCAGAATATTTTTTGAACGGTCCATTTTAAGCCAACACTACTGTCCTTATCCAACGTTTTTTTTTCTGTGACTGTTTGAATTTCCCGCTCCTTTTCAAGAGGTCAATGCATACCTTGTTACCCTACTTACTGTTTTTAGCTTTGACTTGTTCTCCATTTTCACAAAATATTTTCCACTGGACGCTTAGCAAATCAAATAAGCAATCAACAAACCATTGTTATTGTTTTTAATTTTCAACTATTGTGTTCGTTTATTTGGAAAACAATTCTTCAAAGATACAAGCTATTATTTTTCTCAATATGTTGTAAAAATAATCATATATAGTATATTATAATTTGACACTAGATAAAATGTTATCTTTATTCTGTAAATCGATTAAATGAGAGTAACCTCTGGACATATTTAAATATTGACATTATGCAATGCAACAGCAAGACAATACAGATAAAACAATATTACAATAGGCTGCATTTTAAGTTTTTGCATAAGAAATGTAAAATATAAAGTACAAAGAAAGTGGATATGTATTTGAAATGTAAAGTCTAATGTAGATGAGAGTAATGTAGGTACAAGTACTGTCGAATAAGTAGTTTTTACCCACAGAATAATACACTTCATATTTGTTTTGTGTTTCATTTCAGAACTTTGTTTCATTGTCAGGGTCAAACCAGGGAAAGATGCACTGAAATTTGGATTAAATAATAAATACCGACTTTATGTTAAACCTGACGGTTTTACATTAGAAGACATAAAGAAAAGGACATTAAAATGTCATTGGCCATATGAGATAGTGCAACAATATGGAAGGTCAAAGGAAGGGCGAGAAATTGTAATCGCTGTAGGTAGGAAGCATATTTTAGGTCCGGGCAATATCACATTTCGGTGTGATTCAAGAGATAATTTAGATAGACTTTTTCGTTTGGTACCCATCTTTATAAAAAGGATACAGTCAGCAAACAAATATTAATACTACAGGATATTGACTCTTTTGATACAAACTCAAACTAATAAAGACATTTGTATGTGCCAAAACACACATTGACTTTTATTTATTATGTTACATCATACAAGCCGAAAGAAAACAGATTTTATATACATCTTTAGTAACAGTTGAGCAGATGAAATCAGTTCTACAGATAAGACGAATCATTCAAATTCAAATGACATACTGTGAATTCACTATTATTTGTTGGAAACCAATTTTCGTGGATTAAGTGTGTAAGCCGAATTTGCCAAAAACTACGAAATAAATATCCACGAAGATGTGAGATTTCCTTAATCCACGAAAGTTGGTATCCATGAAAAAAATAAATGAATTCACAATATAGTATTTATACTTAGGTCTACTATTTTATGTGCATCTTATACTTTTGTGCCTGCCAGACATGTATAAATTTAATTTATTTTTAGAACAGTTTATATTTATATACGTTGAACCGTTTCGTTGCCGTAAATTGAAGCTACATGCTTCCGTTGATAACTTCTTACATGTTATCTTATCAAGAGGAACTCCTGTTTTAAAAGCTAAAATACCCTTGCCCGTTAAATCATATTAATTCGACGAATATACAATGGTGTCACCAAATTATAGAAGAAATAGATGATAAACCTATGCAAAAAAGCTGATTTCATAGGTTTTGTTATATAACTTAACGCCTGGTAACAAAATACTTCACTTGCATTCAAAGGAAACATTACTCTAATCATTAGTCATCCAAATGCTTGCAACAGCCATGAAGATTTAGCCAAAAGTTAACGTTGCTTGAAGACAAAATTGATGAGCAAGTATTTGGTCAATGAACTTCTTATCCTTTTTCTCAAAAAATTAATCGAAGGATACCAATAACTTTTAAATAAATATAGGTTGTCAGAAATAATGCCGGATGTTCTTGAATTATATATTCTATTCTGATGCTGCATATCACTTCATTATCCCGTCATTTGTCTTTATACTGGTATGTCCCTGTTGTTCGTATACTAGTATGTCTTATTGTGGCTCGGTATTTAAAGATGCGGATTCCAAATGTTTGGCTATCGTTGTTCATGATACAGGTTAGTCCATTTAGGAGGGGACTTTGGACGCATGCTGTTATATAATGCTTTTTTTTGTTCTTGTAGCTTCGAATTTATATTTAAGATCACTGTTCCAGTATTGGGTATGCTAATGTGTAAATTTCATTATATTTAATTATACTGTACTAGATTATATTTACCTATATTAAAATAATTTGTTAAAGGTTGAAATCAGTTGTATGTTTGTTTAATTCTGTTTATTTAATTTGCATATAACACAGTATAATGTAATGCACTTTTCTGATACTTTTATAGCTGATGGATGAAAATTATTACTTCGTTTAATGAATATCTCTGCTCTAGCTAAGGGGTTAAATTGAAGTGCAAATAAATGAGGTCGAATTATTCAATTACAAATGCACAATCAATTATCAATATTTCTAAGTTTAGTTTTACAAAATTGATCTATTCTGGCTGCTACAAAAATTATTATTTCTCTTTTTCACTTCCGTTAAAGATTAAACAAAAACAACCATGCATTAGACTTTTTATATATCTCGTAGCAAGTGATACCACATTAGAATAGCTTATATATTACGAATACCTAAATATACACATTAAAATTATTTCCTTTTCCACTATATCTATTTTGTAATAAAATAATACTTAAATGCTAGTGTCAATATACATTCTTTATATACTGTAAGAGGACAGATACAGAGTGATACCATTGTGTCATCAAACTCCTTCAACTTCGTACTTTATTTGGCCTGTTTAACTTTTTTGGATACGAGCGTCACTGATGAGTCTTATGTAGACGAAACGCGGTCTGGCGTATATACTAAATGTAGTCCTGGTATCTATGATGAGTTTATTTACAACCACTGGGTCGATGCCAATACTGGTGGAGACTTATTTCCCCGAGGGTATCAAAAGCCCAGTAGTCAGCACTTTTTGTGCTGACATGAATTGTCATTGATATGGTTTTTTTGATAAATAAACGTTTTGCAAATTTTTGAATCTTTGAAATACTAAGGCTTTTCTACCTCAGGCATAGATCACCTAAGCTGTATTTGGCAAAACTTTTAGGAATTTTAGTTCTCAATGCTCGTCAAATTCGTACTTTATTTGGTCTGTTTAAATCTTTTGGATACGAGCGTCACTGATGAGTCTTTTGTAGACGAAACTCGCGTCTGGCGTATATACTAAATGTAGTCCTGGTATCTATGATGAGTTTATTTATCATAATTTGGTTGTTGGTGACGTGACGTGGCGTGACTCCATTAAGAGACATTCAGGTAAACATTCTTCAAAGAACAGACTATGGTGTGTTTAATGATTATTTAATAAATGGATTTTATTTATTTTGAATTAATTGAACCACAAAATTAATTTATGACACTTTTCAGTAAAAAATATGTAAAATGTGAAGAGTCAAAATTAATTTTATAGTTTAATTAAATCAAATTGAAATATTGCCATTCATTTTCAATAAATGTCTATCAGGATTAAGGCCCAAAGAACTTTTTATAGAATCGATATTAACAATAACAACGCACACACATGTTGGCATATGAAAACACAACGTCATAGTGGGCTTGTCGCCATAAAAATTGACAACATTGAAAAAAAGGTAATACATGTACTTTTAACCAATCAGAAGATAGTAAAAAGTAAAATCACAAAAATACTGAACTTAGAGGAAGATCAATTGGGAAAGTCCATAATCACATGGCAAAATCAAATAACAAAACGCATCAAAAACGAATGGACAAAAACTGTCATATTCCTGACTTGGTACAGGCATTTTCAAATGTAGAAAATGGTGGATTAAACCTGGTTCTATAGCGCTAACCCTCTCACTTTAATGACAGTCTCATCAATTTCCGATATTTTTACATTGATGCGTTAAATAAACAGACACAATAAATATAATAGTCAAAATATGGACACATCAGTCATAATCGTTTAACAATTTTAAAAGGAACAATTTAACAGAACACAAAAACATCTACTATCTACGAACACATTTATTGAGTGTCTGACGTCAGAAAATTTTATACGTCACATAAATTTGTCGTTCAATGTGCGTACAAACAATTTTAAAATTTTCATGGGAATGTTAGCATACAGGGTTAAAAAATCAAAAGTATGTAAGAATAAATTTAAGAAATAGACCGAGATTTAAACTAGTCCAAAAGTTATATATAGAATTTATAAGAATCCAAAAATAGTTAATTCCACTACGCGATTGAATGATTTTGACGTTTGTGGTTCAACGTATATTGTAATTCATAATAGAAATATATCATAATGACATATAATAGAACAATATCATACTGACGGGATCTTTTAAAGTCTTTTAAATACACTAAACTTATTTATTATACTATAAACAAAATATTTTATTTTCTTTTAGAGTGTCTGCTTTATCGAGATGAAAACAAAATGAGTAAAGCATTTTTGATCTTGACCCTTTAGATATTAATTTTCAGTCAAAAGCTTCTTTGTTTGTTTTTTAAACCTGCGATCTTTTGGTTTTTTTTCAAACAAAGATGAACGTCTCAGAATTTTATGACAGTACTGAGACATTTTAAAATATATTATATATGTATTTTCCTTATCTTATATGTTCGTATCTAGTTCGTGTATAATGTTTTTGTTGCTGTTTTAAACCAGACACATGACGTAAATAAAATAATGAATTCAATTGAACATTTTCAAACTGGTTATTTATTAATTGACGTCTAACTTCTCACAAATTTCACAACTTTAACGTGTTCGTATGAATGAATAATATCCAAAAGTCAATTCCCCGAATGACTACATTGATCTTTTTTCCAGAAAATAAGAGGTAGATATTGTAAATTGTTTTTCAGAAAAACTACCAAACAGTCCAAACAATAGAAGTCAAGAATTGTACAATTATGTAATATATGGCTGTCACACAAAACGTTGCGCTATGTAACTTTATGTTCAATGTGTTTCACGTTTCACATCAATCTATTATTTTTCATCTGTACAGCGGTTCTGATTACCTTACATGCGAATTGTTCACACGATTAAACAAGAAGTGCTTTAAGGAGGCTCGCGGGTACAAAAAAATAAACATTTGTTTTTTTCATTACACATTTTATTTTTTACACTATAAGTTATTACTTTATGATATGGTACACAAATTCACCAAAACAATTGATTCGGTTTGGCCCCAGATGAGTTTTAAACTGCCATTTGTTGGAATAAATATGGAAATATCTTTTTTAACTCATCGGTGACCTATTTTTTTTTATTAATGTTTGCAAAGAAGCTGTACAGAAACTAAATAATTGAAAAAAATTTAGCGATTTCTGTAATTTAGGTCTATTTTTATTTCGATATAACCTCTATTTCTCCTATTAGTTCAACAGAAAAAAGGACATAAACAAGAATACATGCTTCTTTTAGAGGCAGATTGTGACCCCAATTTTTTTTATTTCATTTTTCTATTAAGTATATGATAACGTTCATTTATAGAATAATATAGCGAAATCCTATATCTAAAAAATGATTTATACCCGCGAGCCCCCTTAAATGTATATATAATTTAGTGACAACTGAAGACAAAGATGTTTTGTATTTAGAGTTTTTAAACTGACTTGGATGGAGGTTAAAATTCCACATACTTATGGAGTAAACATTATACTATCATCGGACGGACTTTTGAGTCACAGAAAGGACCTCCATTTATGACATTTGAAAATTACACAGAATACAATGTTTGGGATACCTGATCTACGAACGGGCATCAAAAATCCGATTTATTAGCATCCCTGGAACCTGTGTATAATCATGGTTTCATTTAAAATATTTTTTTGCAATCCATAGATTTTCACAAGGCCTGTTCGTTATATTTGAATATTATTCCAAGCGTATGCAAGAGATTAAACTGACGAATATATAGACCCAGGCCATGAGAAAATGAAAAAATAATGGATTATATTCTTGAACTATTTTGATGCAATATGTTGTACAAGTTGAGCGTACAATACCAGAGGAACAATCGGACTTATTTATCGAAAATAAACTGACAAGGACATGGGTAAAAACGGCACAACATAGAAAACTAAAGATTAAGCAACATGCACACCAACAAAAGACGGGTGCCACAAGAGGAGCAAGATCTGCTTACCCTTCCGGAGCACCTGAGATCACTTCCAGCTATTCCGTACGTAACATTTGTGTTGAAAAGGAAAGTTAATTGTAGTTACAACATAAGGAACATATTGGATTTCATCTGTGAAACGGTTATTCCATAATGGTCAAATAACTCGTAAAGTTTCCCACTAGAAATTCATGACGCAATTTTAGTAAAATATAGCATGTTTGTGCCAAAATCTAATTGTGACGTCTTCGGTTTATAATAGTTGTGGTTTATTGAGTATTTTATTATGACTCTATTCAAATGACGTATTATGCACCCGATATTTGTACTTAGTTGCTTTCTTAAAAGGCAACACCAAGTTTAGCCTGACGACGGTTCTAGATCTCCGTAAAATATGTCAGTTGTATGCACAAATCGCATTGTTTATGGAACATTTCATTGTGGCTGTATTCATGATTCCAATCTTATTTGCAAATATGATATTTTAATCTGATTTCATAAGTGGAATCCGTTTCGAGTGACTGAATTGAAAAAGTAAATATATCAATTATTCTGTTTTCTGAACAACGAAACAAAAAGGAAGGTGACAAGGCAATTCGCCTCCTAAAATTTGTGAGTTTACATCACTACATATAGTTGACCTGTCCTTTGGCATTCTTCAGCTTCCAGTCGAAACCGCCACCTTTTGCGTTAATTTATTGCTGTGTTCAAGACCAACTGTACACCTTCGGCTGTTTTCTACTCTTTGGTTAGGTTGTCATTTGTCTCTTTGACACATTCTTCATATCTATTTTTAATTTTATTTAGATTCAACTTTTTTGAAATAGTGAAAAATTTAAAATGTTACATTGACATTAGTTTCACGTTTATGACACTTTTGAATCCCTTCCAGAAATTTTCCAGGCAAAAATTAAGAGTTTCATACTTTAAACCACGCTCTGGATGCAAGCGATTTCGAGGTAGTGATCTAGAACACTTTATTATAGTTTTTATTAATATTTTAGATGCACATGTAGTTCGTGTTCCTGGACGTGTTAAAAAAATCCTTCAATACGGAGTATTCAATTTAACAAAGTAAAATAACAAGAATAACAAACTGCATGTTACATGTGTTAAATTCAAAATGAAAAGCCCTTTACCAAATGGCAATTTCAATGGTAAACAACTGGCATATTTATGAACTCGATGGATTTATTCTATTTTTGGGTTTTGGGTTTTTTTGGCGGATTGTCAATAAATTTAGTATAAAGTCTTAACTTTCGTTAATATCTTTAAATAATTATTTTGTTGGCTTATAATCAAATTAACCTAACGATATCAATATTTGCTATAATTAAAATAAACGGTCAAGATGCATAAGAACTATTATCAGATAGTTATATATCAGATAGTATAAATTCTATATAACACAAGTATGTCCAGAATTATTTTTTTTAAAACAACTTTAATATAGATCTCATCTGTTCATTGTATTTAAATTAAAAAAAAAAAGGAAGATGTGGTATAATCTAATGCGACAACTGTCCATTTGAGACCAAAATGACACAGAAATTAATAGAAATTAACAACTAAAGGTTACCGTACGGCCTTCAACAATTAGCAAATCCCATGCCGCATAGTCAGCTTAAAAAAGGCCCTAAAATGACAATGTAAAACAATTCAAACGAGAAAACTTAAGGCCTTTATTTTATATAAAAAAAATGAAAGAAAAAGATTTATGTAGCAAACTACAACCACAGGCTCCTGACTTGAGACAGGCACATACATACATGTAGTTTTCTTCACAAGTACTAAACATATCCATATCAAGAAAAATATATATAATGCATATCGATTGCAAAAATCAGACGATTACTACGAAATAAGTGGTAAATTATACAAATATGTTTATCTTAGCATAAAATTGACGGCCATTTTGATATTAGTTTATATCGCTCTATATTCTAAAGTGTTTCAAACCATGTCAATAGTTTAAGACTGTTTCTATGAATAAATTCATCATATATACCAGGATTGAAATTTTGTATTTGCGTCAGACGTGCGTTTCGTACTCATCAGTGATCCAAAATAATATTAAAAAGCCCAAATAAAGTACTCATTTAAAGAGCATTGCGGACCAAAAATTACCAAAAAAATTTTTTGCCATTAAGATTAATTACACCAATACATCGGACTTATCCTCTAGACTGTTTGTGGCCATTATGGAACTTTTTTGTATGGCTCTATATTCAAAAATGTTTGTAAGCATCGTCACTAGCAATGTGCAACGTTTCGCGACTATTCCATTAAATGATTATTAAAACCAATACAATATTCAAAAGTGTTTTAAACACTGTGTATAGTTTCAGACTGTTACTATAAAGAGATCATTTACACCAATGCATTGTACTTATCCTTTAAACTGTTGGTGGCCATTATGGAACTTTTTTAGATGGTTCTAGCAATGTGCAACAGTTCGTGCTTTAACATGTCTATAGCCTATTTACTCTAGGTGGCCATTTTGATTTTGGCAGCCATCTTGGATTTTTTCAATATCAAACATTGTTTATAAGCATCCTAACTAACGCTGTGTAAAGTTTTATATCTTTACCATATAGTTAAGTGATAAATGGTAACAATATATTGGATTTAGTCGTTGTACTTATAGTTAAAAAAAAATCCTTCAAATGTAAAAAATATGTTGTCATTAATTAAAGATATCAAGTATGATGATAATATCAGTATCAGACATTTTCCTTGTTAAAATGAGAACGATTTTTTACGAAGTAGAATTTACACCCCTCCCCACTCTATCAGACAAGATACTTGTATCTACGTTGGACGTTCTTTTTTATGTTCTTCTTAGTTTTTCGAAAGAAGTACCAAATCTTTCAATTGGCGTTTAGTTTGGAATGGGGAATACCTATGAAAAGCGTATAAAAGTAGATACTTTGATATTATTGCAAATTAAAAGGAAATAGTATAGATTGTGTGGCCTCTAAACGATCGTTTTTAGTATCCACATCTCTAAAATACGTTGAAATAACTTTGATGACCGGCTTGTGTACCGCAGTTCGAAAGTTATAAATCGATTGAGAGAAAACAAATCTGGTTTACAAACTAAAACACATCAACCTTAAAAGGAAAACAATGAAACAACAGAAACACTGAATTGCGACAAAAAAACAAAAACGACAATGAAACACACAAAGAAAAAAATTATAAGATAACAACTTAATTAATATAATTGATGTTACATTTGTAGTAATTTAGAAAGAAGTTTCGTGGAGCTCTTTGAAGACACAGAAATATACAGTTGTTGGTATAGAAATTTAAGTAGTTCATATATTAACACAGTGGTGCATGAGAGAGATCAAATTCTCCGTTTGTTTTTGAAGTTCTGGGGTATATGTTGAGTTTCAAAGTGAGTTGTCAAAACATTTTTGTATTTAATGCATTTATCAAGTAGTTGATGTAATGTGATTTACACTTACATATGTAAAATCGATATTGATTGTGGCTTTATTTGATCATGAGGGCTCAACAACATATTTGTCATGAAAGAGGGACAATCTTTTTACAACATTTGGTTCTCTAAATATTCATGTAGCATGGGTGTTGATAGACCCAATAAGTTTCTTAAGTATATTTCGTATTAACGATGGCACATCCTTAATACATTCGGAACGAGTATCATCGTCTTCGTTTTTTTCGCGTTTAACGGATTGCCTGGCATACTCCTGAACTGTAGTGTTTCGCATTGATGGGTTTAGGCTAACGAGATTTCGAGCCCTTGGATAAAATACTTCGCAGACAAGTGTTATTGACCAGTAATTACGTGTCCAACCGGATTATATATGATTGGTAAAACAGCAAAGCTATAATCTGGATGTTTAGTCTTGAAGTCATCAATATTGAGATCCCGCAACACGTGTTTGAAATTGAATACTTTTGATGCAATTGGATACAAGGAAATTCTCCCAAACTAAATTATCATTAATTCTGCATTCAGGTCCGTACGCTCCACAGATATTCGATTGAAGAGAGAGGCATAGCACTGACTAGGGAGAGTATATAATTATATCCTGATTATCTGTTAAGAAATGTATTGCTATTCAAAAGACAATCTTTCTGAACATTTCATTCGAATAATTTAAAATTGTTGAGAACATAACCACTTTTCCGGGGTAGAAATGTCATTAAGAATAGAAAAAAAGAAAGCTCCCTCTTTCCTTTTTAATAAATTAAGCTGGTACAATAAATTACTTACAATGTGTCTTGTGTTAGTCATACACCATGATCGGATGGTAACACATTATGTTGTCTTCATGCAATAACAGTAAAAAAATTTATTGTGTATGGATAACAATTTTAAAGTTTTATATCTAAATTAATATGTGAGTTTTATTTTACATTGTAAATTAGCCGTATGGCGTATTAAAACCAAAACGCATTAGAAAGGAATATCCCATTTTAGTGTGGTCGGTAAATATGATGCTAATTTTTGCAAATCTTTATAAAAAAATACAATAATTTTAGACGGTATATTAGTCAGAATAATGCATATAAAGGTGGTAGAACGCACCTCGGGGTGTTCTACGACATAAAAAAAACACTAAAAATATGCATTATATCTATAACTTTGTTAACATATGTATTAGCGAACTACGAGAGTTATTTCAAAATATTTCACAACCACTCTTTGGCAAAAAAAAATTGGTTACGTATTTTACATTATCAATCCAATATTTCGATAAGTTAAAACGTCCATACAAATTTGAACAGGAGCTGATAAATTGAGATCATATCCCCCGCTCAAAAAGTTTCTAACTGAAATGATTTTCTTCATATATAGCGCTATCATGGTGACTACAAAGTGATCATGGGATGAACGGAATAAAGGACATAAGGACTGGTCATTTAGTAAAAAAAACCTGTATAGTTAGTTACAATAGTTTATGAATTATGAACACATTTTTATAATCCACTAAGTTTTGTTCTCAGTATATCAGTTACTTTATTTTATCAAAATTAATTTTATCAGGAGGTTTACACTTGTTTCGATTTCCTGATTGTTTGTCGACTTATATATTAAGAACAATGCTTTTCCCTGTTTAATGTACTTTTTTTTACATAAATCTTATGTTTTAAAAGTATATGTTCTGCTTTTAAAGTGCAAAGTTCATTGAAAATTTTTATATTCTTCCTTAAAGATGAAGATAGGACATGGCCACAACTCAACCGCAAGGTTATAGGTATCAGACTTTCGTGTCTGTACTTCGAGGTTAGTACTATACCAGTGTATAATATGTTATCTTGTGCATTTTCCCTTTGAACATTTTTGTGATAGTTTTTTATATCATGCTACTCGTTTGTAATGGAAAATTATCACGAGAAACTAAGGAAGCACATGGCGTTTTTAATGAAATTGACATCACATTGACAACGTCGTCATTGATAAAATAGCGATACACAGATTAGAAGAATTTGCATCTCAACTCGATTGCTTTTCTCCATTTCGCCGTTCCGGCTTAAGCAAGAAAATCAATCTCGTTGAGTATATAGTTATTAAAGGTACCAGGATTATAATATAGTTGAGATGATCAACGATAATCTATAAATCCAGGATAGTTCAATCTCAAAATTTCAGTAAACATTGAGCACAATGAACGAAGAGACCAAACCCAAAATCATATCGGAAGTGTATCAAGTTTGATTTTTCATAGAAACAAAGAAATTGCTAATATCATTCGAACTTTTTCTCTACAACAACATGAGCAGTAGATAACAATGTAAAGCATTTGTGGTTAAAAAAGAAATAGCTGTTCCAAGTTTATCATTATTTCAATGTGTTGTTATCAGGGTTGTATGCCAGTGAGCTAATAGCACGACTATATTACCATTGATAACCGCACGATTATTTTTTGTTTTAATATCAGATACGAATATTGATAAGTGTGCAAGACTGCAAAATGTAAATATAATTCGTCTACATAAGACTCATCAGTGACGCTCAGATCAAAATAGTTATAAAGCCAAACAAGTACAAAGTTGAAGACAGCTAAGGTAATCTATTCCTGGGATGAGAAAATCCTTAGTTTTTTGAAAAATTTGTAAACAGAAAATTAATAAAAAAAAATATGACTATACAATTAATATTCATGTCAACACTGAACTGATGACTACTGGGCTGGTAATACCTTCAGGGACGAAACGTCCATAAGCAGTGGCATCGACCCAGTGGTGTTAATAGTTATCAAAGGTACCAGGATTATTTAATACGACAGACGCGCGTTTCGTCTACATAAGACTCATCAGTGACGCTGAGATCAAAATAGTTATAAAGCCAAACAAGTACAAAGTAAATCACATATTTTAATTGTGACATGCACTAATTTAACGGGTTCCGGATCTGTAGCATGAATATTTTATAGTTAAAGTGTCAGGGCTTGACATTTTTTATGTCGAATTATCTCCTTTAATTGTTTATGGTATATTAAAATGATTGAATGGATCTTAACAGCAGTAAACCAATGACGAGAAATTCCAAATTCTAGGATATAAGGCGTGACTTAACATTTCAATAGTCTTCAACCAGGGATCGGATTTACGAAACTATCATAAAATCTGTCATAAGATATATCCTAGTACATGTCTTATAATTCTCATATGACTGCCGTATAACATATCTCAGACCTCGTCCCAAAGCTGTCACAGACTGATCCTACCAAAGATAAACATGTCGCAAGTTTGTTTTAATTCCTTAGTTTTGATATTGGATTTATGGAAATGTAGTGTCTTTCCAACAAATTACTTAACGTATTGATTAATATGCGTAGATATTTTGAAAATTAAAATAAAAAATTATGTTAAATTTATATAAATAATCTATAAATAGTACACCAAAAAATATTCATATGAAACATTAGATATCAAATTGAGGGGGGAAAGAATAAATAAGTGAGTTAATTCAATTGTATCGGTTATGATAAGTTTAAAGGATTAAACTGATACTGATATTAATAAATCGAATGTTCATTGTTGACAAATCATGATGATAATCAACACATACAGATTTAGTTATAAGCAGGAAAATGAGAAAAGATAATTATATGATACATTGTGTAATAATATATTTGCTGAATTAAAAAAAACAAATGAGTGTTATTTATACACTAGTAAATAAACTTAAGACTATTCTTATACCATCATAAGACTCCTCTCGTGTAGTCCTAACTTTAAAACCAATATTAAGATTTATCGCATCGCTGGTAAATTCTCACTTTGTGAACGGTTTAACGCCGTCACGTGGTGACCCCTGTGAGGTTAGTACATTTCATAGGGGGTTCATGACGCGTTAATGGCGACGTCTGTATTTATGTGGTTGTGTTTCTTTGTTTATTTTTCAACAAAACGTAGCAGAAAAATCCAGCGTGCGATACATTCGTTATACGGTTAACTACTGACCCCCCTACGGATCCATAGAGGGTGAATAGAATTCATAGGGGATTCGGCATCCGGCCTCACCCCCTATGCATTTTACTAACCCTCTATGAATCCGTAGGGTCTCAGTAGCAAACCATATAACTAAAAATGTCTTAATCTAGGACTACTTTGAATAACAGACTTTAGACTAAGATATGTTGTAAGACCATCCTAATAGTAAGACATGTATAAGTCCTAAGACAGCTTCGTGAAACTGGTACTTGGATTTTATGAAGGGAGGAGTAATTATGATTGACCTGGTAGAGGGTCTATGGGTAAAAAGAATACAGAGTATTTGTATAATTAACGAAAATGTAAGGATCTCACCTGGTATTCGAACCTTTAAGTTAACTTCCGTATAATATGATGCGTTAAGCTTTCAACAGTGTTATTAATCAATTTTATGATAGATAAAACTATGATTGGAGAGTAAGGCCTTTTACCATCAAAATGTGTAATGAAGTAAATGTTGGTTTTTTTCTGCAGAAATATGGCAAGTAAATTTCCTATTTGCGGTAGCTGCGATTCCAGAAATATTTCTGTACCATCTACTACATGGTGTATCAATTGTAAAGAAGGGCTCTGTGAAGAATGTAAGGTTCAACATTTACTAAACAAAGCATCGAGAAGTCATGGCATTATACATATATTACCTGTAAGTGTCCTTCAAATTGAAGAATCCTGCAAATTACATGGTGAAAATAATCAAGCATACTGTCATGAACACGAATGTTCTTGTTGTACAAAAAGTCTCATTGAGGAACATAAGAAATGCAAAAATTTCACAAATATACACGATAATAATAAGCTTTCAAATGTAAATATCTCTCAACAAATGGACGATTTTGTAGACATTGTAAAGCAAAATATAATTAATACGGAGGAAATCGATGTACAGACCAGACAAATTTATACGGCCTTAATTCAACGGGAGAATAATGAGGCAAAATATGAGAAACTCGGTAAAACCGTTGTACAGACAAGTTCAGACTATATGTCTTCAATGAAACAGAAGAATAAAAAGGCGCAATACTCGAAACTTGGTGCAAACGATGAACAGATTGCACAAGCTTATACGTCTTCAATACTACGGGAGAATAAAGAGGCGCCATACTCGAAACTTGGGGAAAACGATCAGCATATTATACAAGATTATACGTCTTTAATACCACAGGAGAATAAAGAGGCTCAATACTCCAAACTTGGAGAAAACGATGAACACACAAGCTCAAACTATATTTATTTAATGAAACAGAAGAATAAAGAGGCACAATACTCGAAACTTGGAGAAAACGATGAGCAGATTACACAAGCTTATACGTCTTTGATACCACAGGAGCATAATGTAGAAGCATATACAGAACTAAGTGAAATTGTGGAACTGACCCGTCCAGTTTCTGCATCTTCAATTGGACCGAAAAATACAGAAGAAGCATCTACGGAACTTGGTGAAATTGTTGAACTGACCAGTGCAATTCATACGTCATCAATGGGACAGGAGAATACAGAAGAAGCATCTTCGGAACTTGGTGAAATTGTTGAACTGACCAGTGCAGTTTATACGTCATCAATGGGACAGGAGAATAGAGAAGAAACTTATGCGGAAATTGGTGAAATTGTTGAACTGACCAGTCCAGTTTATACGTCATCAATTGAACAGGAGAATAGAGAAGAAACATATACGGATGCTTCATCTACGGAACTTGGTGAAATTGTTGAAATGACCAGTCCAGTTTATACGTCATCAATGGAACAGGAGAATGGAGAAGAATCATATACGGAACTTGGTGAAACTGTTGGACAGACTGATCCAGGTAACATGTCTTTTGCACGATAGAAAAATAAATAAGCACAGTCTAATGTTTCCACATGCAAACAGAGAAACATTCATATGATACCAGACTGACCACAGAGCATGAAACAGGTTGTTACCTGTTAAAGCCTTAATTTGAAAAGGAATTTTTAAGAATAAGAATATTTGTTTGGTATAAGTAAAGTATTACGATCATCGATTGCTTCAACAATTTTTGTAAAACACGAAAATAAATAGATGAGTAGAAGTGAGGTGGGAAAATCAAAACGAAAACAAAGTTAACAATATCATGACAAAATAGAAAGACAATACACAGTGAAAATAACGCAACATAGAAACCAGACTCAGCAACAGAAATTTTTAAAACATTAATTGATTTGAACCTCTCAATATGTGACATATTTCATTTTAACAATCGACATAATTTAATTCAATAGAAAGACAGTACAGATAAAACAATAATATAAAGGCTACTTGTAAGTTCCTTCATAAGAAGTGTGGAGATTAAATACAAAGAGAGAGGATATATATTTGAATTGTATATATAATGTCAAGTTAGTTCGTTACATGCAGAGTCCAATAAGAACATTTTACACTCAGAATTTGTTTTTTCTTTCGTTTCAGATCTTTGTTTCATTGTCATGGCCAAACCAGGGAAGGCAGCATGGAAATTTGGATTAATTAGTGATTACCGACTGTATGTTAAACCTGAAGGCTTCACATTAGAAGACATAAAGAAAAGGACATTAAAATGTCATTGGCCATATGATATCGTGCAACAATATGGAAAGTCAAAAGAAGGGCGAGAATTTGTAATTACTGTAGGTAGAAGGCATATTCTAGGTCCGGGTAATGTCACATTCCTATGTGATTCAAGAGATAATTTAGAAAGACTTTTTCGCTTAGTACCCATCTTTATACAACAGTCAGCAGGCAAACCTTGATACCAGAGGATATTGACTTTAAAGTATTTAATACAAACTAAAACCGATAAAGACATTATATGTGTTTAGAAGAAGACAAGACATTTTTTTTCATTATGAAGCTAAAACACACAATAACTTTGATTTTTATGTTACATCATACAAGCTGAAAGAAAACAGATTTTGTATATATCTTTAGTAACAGTTGAGCAGATGAAATCAGTTCTACAGTTAAGACAAAACATTCAAATTCAAATAACATACTGTGAATTCATTATTATTTGTTGGATACCAATTTTCGTAGATTTAGTGTGTTCATGATAACAACAAAATTAAATGATCAACGAATCGCAATTTTATATAGGCTTGTATGCAGAATTTGGCAAAAACTACGAAATTAAATATCCATGAACATGTAAGTTTTCCTTAATCCACGACCATTGGTACGCATGAAAATAAATGAATTCACAATATATTATTTATACTTAGGTCTACAATCTTATGTGCATCTTATACTTTTGTGCCTGCCAGAACATGTATTGATTTAATTAATATTTAGAATAGTTTATATTTATATACGTTGAACCGTTTTGTTGCCGTAAAGCTACATACTTCCGTTGATAACTTCTTACCTACTGTCGTATTAAGAGGAACTCCTGTTTGAATAAAAATACACCTGTCCGTTTAATCATATTAATTCGTCGAATACACAATGATGTCACCAAGTTATGAAATAAATAGAAATTAACTCATCATAGATACCAGGACTAAATTTTGTATATACGCCAGACGCGCTTTTCGTCTACAAAAGACTCATCAGTGACGCTCGAATCCAAAAAAGTTAAAAAGGCCAAATAAAATACGAAATTGAAGAGCATTGAGGACCAAAATTCATAAATGTTTGCCAAATACAGGTAAGGGTAATCTATGCCTGAGGTAGAAAAGCCTTAGTATTTCCAAAAATTCAAAATTTTGTAAACAGCATATAACCATATTAATGATAATTCATGTCAGCACAAAAAGTGCTGACTACTGGGCTTGTGATACACTCGGGGAAATAAATCTCCACCAGCAGTGACGTGGCATCGATCCAGTGGTTGTAAATTAACTCATCATAGATACCAGGACTACGTTTTGCATATATGCCAGACGCGCGTTTCGTCTACAAAAGACTCATCAGTGACGCTCGAATCCAAAAAGTTAAAAAGGCCAAATAAAATACGAAATTGAAGAGCATTGAGGACCAAAATTCCTAAAAGTTTTGCCAAATACAGCTAAGGGCAATCTATGCCTGAGGTAGAAAAGCCTTAGTATTTCCAAAAATTCAAAATTTTGTAAACAGTTAATTTGTAAATATAACCATATCAATGATAATTCATGTCAGCACAAAAAGTGCTGACTACTGGGCTTGTGATACCCTCGGGGAAATAAATCTCCACCAGCAGTGGCATCGACCCAGTGGTTGTAAATTAACTCATCATAGATACCAGGACTAAATTTTGTATATACGCCATACGCGCGTTTCGTCTACAAAAGACTCATCAGTGACGCTCGAATCCAAAAAAAGAAAAAGGCCAACTAAAATACGAAGTTGAAGAGAAATGAGGACCAAAATTCCTAAAAGTTTTGCCAAATACATCTTAGGGCAATCTATGCCTAAAAATATACCTATGCGGATAAAGTCGATGCCATAGATGTTGTTATATAACTTAACACCGAGTAACAATAAACTTCACTTGCATTTGAAGGAGATAATTCTCAAATAATACGATATCCAAAAAACTTTGTCAAAAGTTAACGTTGTTTAAGGAAAATATTTATGTACTTTCATAATGAACTTCTTATCCTTTTTATCAAAACGTTAATCGGAGGGTATCAAAAACGTTTAAATAAATAGTTTATGTCAGAAATAATGCAGTATGTTCTTGGATTATATATTCTAGATTCGGTCGTTATATATCATTTTAGTTCCTTTTGCAGTTTCCCCTTCATTTGTCTTTGTACTTTCATGTCCATTTTTGTCGTAGAAATGTTGTTGTGGCTCGGTATTTACTGATCCAGTTTTCAAATATTGGACTTTACTTATTCATGGTGTAGGTAAGTTCAAAGGGATGCTCGGACGCATGCTGTTTGCTTAATGTTATTTCCAATATTAGTGTACTCTCATATATCTATTTTGATTTTTTTTTTGCTTTATCGGGCAAGCGTATATATGTCTTAAAACTTTATATACTGTACTACATTATATTTACTTTCAAGTACAATTTTGTTTTCCACTTTGTTTAATCTAATGGTTGTATGTTTGTTTGAATTAATTAACTTATATATATATAATATTTTATTGTTTGTTTACATTATTTATTTTGAATGCTTCACATTTTGTCATGTCGAGGCCTTCATAGCTTGTTTTACAACAGAAGTTTTTCTTATTGCTTAAGGAAGTTCGCTCCTCATGTTTTTGAATTTTTTACAGATCTTCGGAATCCTCTGGTTTTATCCATGTTGTGCCATTAAAATAATTTGCCCATTAACCCCTACTTTTCTTTCCATTATTTCATTAAATATAGTTTAAAATGTCAACTTTGAAAATCTTATAAAATCCTAGTTATTTTTTCACCGTTGTTGAACGACAATAGGTGGCAATGTTAAATATATGAAAAATCTAGAGAGAATTATTTCCCGCCAAATTTTCAATGGCTAATATCTCGAAAACAAGCACACGGACCCCTAACTTTTTTTTCCTTTTTTCGTTTCTTTATTTATGTACTTTCAATATATAAAAGTCTTTTTAAAACCTTGTTATTTTGGAACAGAGTAGCGAACATCCTTAAGGCTGTATTTTGAACTATTATTAGATAAATCTACGTGATTTTTTTTATTTTCATATAATTGTCGCATTGCCAATTTTATCGCATCTCCTTGTCTCAAATAAACAGAAGTAATAATGTGTCCTGTTACTTCTACATTACATTACATTGTAATTTATTCAGTTTGATACGTAAGGATACTTTATGTTTTGTTTGGATACACCACCTACCATTGAGTATCAATTTCCCACTTTCATGAAAAGTTATTGGCGATTATGTAACAGGTAAACAATGCAAAAAGCTTACATGAGTCTGCAAGTGAAATCCGTAAAATAGTCGGACCGTAATGAGTCAATTATTTGCATCGATTTTTGTTGATTTTTACGTATTGTATTACTATATGCACACCATTTATATTCTGTATTCTATATTCATGTGTGCGTGTACTTTTGCCAGTACTGTCGCATGTGAAACTATCTGACATTTTTATCTGTCTTTTTTTATCATCATAATATTTTTTCAAATGCCATTGATATATATTTCATATGGATTTAGGATTTATTATATTTCTGTAATAAAAGGAGTTTAAAATTAGTTAATTACATACGGATACTTATATTTTTATCCATGACACTTACAGTGAAATTCTTTGTCAAATAATACTTTAGCTTTTGTAAACATTTTTTTTTACAATATTGTAAGAAGGGAACTTAATACTTGCCTGTACATATTTTAGACACGGTGATCCCATTGTACCATCGACTTTTTTGGGTGTTTTTTAATATAGATGTGGCGTGTCTCCTGTTTTTCAAGACGAGCAGATGAGAAAATCTTAAAAGCGAAGATTTATTGTTATAATGCTGTAGTCAATTGACCAAATATACCTTAAGAATATTCGTTTTGTACAGGTTCTAGATTAAAAATATTTGAATAGAATTCAATTTTGAAACTAATGTTTGGAAATTTTACATTTAATGTAGATCACAAGTGTATATTTTTTTAGACAGAATTTTTTTATAATTTGCCAAAATGAAGATTTTACTATGCTCTTTTAAAAAATGTAATAAAAAATATGGGTCACCGTGCTATTTTGCAAGCTATGAGTCGTTGAACATTGCCAAAATTTGGTTAGTTTGTTCATGAAAAAACACATTAGTGTGCATCAAAAAAATTCTATGAGATAGAATTTTGAAATAAATTGTGAGTATTTGTACTAAAAGAGCTATCTCCCCTTAAATGGCTCATTTGAAAAAAAATATTTTAAAACCAAAAAAAATTGATATTTGTTAAAATATTTTGTAGAATACGATTAATTAACAAGTTTTCTTTAAATAAAAAAAAACAGTATACCATTGAATTCCAAATCTGTCTCCAAATTTGCAGATTTAGGCAAATAACTAGACCAATTGTGTACTGTGATTGTACAATCCAAGATGGCGGTATACCATGAATCTACATAAAGAAATCAAGGTTTCAAACAATGTGTGTTAAACCCCTTTCAATAAGGGATCAACGTTTTGTACATAGATATCAAAGTTCTGTTACTGTGACATTTAAGGTATCGAAGGTATGTTTTACCCTGTCTCATATTTTTGTATTGAGTTCCTTCAGTATTTTATAGTATATTATTATTGAGAAAGGAAATGGGGAATGTGTCAAAGCGACAACAACCCGACCATAGGGCAGACAACAGCCGAAGGCCACCAATGGGTCTTCAATGTAGCACCTGTAGGCGTCCTTCAGCTGGCCCCTTAAAAAATATGTATACTAGTACAGTGATAATGGACGTCATACTATACTCCGAATTATAGACAAGAAACTAAAATTTAAAATCATACAAGACCAACAAAGGCCAGAGGCTCCTGACTTTGGATAGGCGCAAAACTGCGGCGGGGT
Source organism: Mytilus galloprovincialis (assembly GCF_965363235.1). Taxonomy (NCBI): domain Eukaryota; kingdom Metazoa; phylum Mollusca; class Bivalvia; order Mytilida; family Mytilidae; genus Mytilus; species Mytilus galloprovincialis. The sequence goes on along the minus strand of NC_134844.1, from coordinate 49,866,915 downwards.
TGAACATTTTTATGAGATCTTAACCCTCCCCTATACCTCTATCCAATGTAAAAAAGTAAAGTAAATGTATATTTTCTTTATATATTTTTGTATTATGCAAAGGTTTTTCGTTAATAAATATTGAATTGGTTGACTTATTTTTAATTGGTGAATAATAAATTGACCACTTACATGTTAAACTACTCACTTTTTCCTCACAACAAATAATATGTTGATCACTGTAAATGTCACACAATGTTGACTGCTATATTTTTAACATTTTTACCTATTATGTCTGTTTGTTTTCTTCACGCATCATTGTCAATATAATGGAATTTGATGCGACAATCGTACCAGTGAGAGGTTCAGCTAGCTATAAAACCAGGTTCAATCCAACATTTGCTACATAACAAAATGTCTGTACCAAGTAAGGAATGTTTGAGCTTTTGGTTTTACCATTTGATTTTGGACTTTTAGTTTGAATTTATCTCGGAGTTCAGTATTGTTGTGCATTTCCTGGTAATTCCTGAAATGTCTATGTTAATTTATTTGCCGTGAAATAAGTGGTAGATGAATTTGATGACATTAAAAGAAAGTATCGAAGTATTAGTTAGCGTTATCAAAACAAATTTAATTAATCTTCAATTAAGCATGTAAGTTGACTTATACATATAATATTATATGACAGCATTACACAAAAATTACTCGAATATAAAATACAATAATTAATTTGTAAATGTTTGACAATTTGCAAACAAAAAGATTGAGTTGTACTCAATTATGTACAATAAGCATATATATAGATAATCAAAGTAGTTGATTTCCACAATATACATAGTGAATACACAATATACACCATAATATATACAAAATATATACACAAATAATAGAGAAAGCGCAATAAATGAAACAACATTCGGATCGAATATCTGAAATCTCTGTAATATTACATTTGGAATAAGCATAAATGTTTTAAAATTCAAATGTAAGGCACATCACAAAACAATTTATTATGAGTCAGGGGTAAGTATAGTTATCAGGTGTCAATTTGTTGCGCTATTTTATTCTAGAAATATCTTTATTATGATAGCGGATGCTTCGGATGTTTAATCTATCTTGAAATGAATTTTCTGTGTTTTTTTAATTTTTCTACAAATAAAAACAATATCCGACTTCAACATGGTGAGGTCGTTGGCATCTGGTATGCGTCTCTTTAATTTACTGCTTTGATTTTTATATTAGATGTATTTTGTATGGGTGAATATGTGAACCTTGTAAGGACTGTTTGGTCTTTTAAGCTAGGATTTTAAGTTCTTGATCTTTCTGCATTGGTTCCATAAATGCAACTTACCTTTCAAACAACACGCTAAAAATGTTTTTTGGTTGCGTGCTAGTCCATAGTGGGCAAGGTCATGTGTTCGATCCCAGTTCTTGTCAAATGAAAGACTACTTATCGGTATTTGTTACTTCCAGTCTTATCAAAAGGCAATTACGGGGGTCAAGCTTTGTAGCCGCAAAATGTTCTTCTCGTTTAAATTCCAATATCATTTTTACTAAAGGTAATTGATGTGCAAACCGGTGCTCATAATCACAAACTTTACATACAAATTCTTCTGACTTTTATTCAGTTTGTGAGTTCATCGCATCATTTTACACATCACTAATGTCTAGAAAAAAAAGTTTTTAATCTTAAATGTTCACACATATGTGTTGTGGTATTAGGAAAGTAATAAACAGCCGGATATCAGTGTTCTTTTATAGGGAATACCTAGTTATATCAAATTTAAATTCAAATCCACCATTATTCTTAAGTATTATTTATCAAGATAGCTAGTTTAATTCTAAATGTAAAAGTTGAATATTTGTGCTTCCTTGTACTGTTTTATTGTTTAGATGATTTAATCAATATTCACTTGAAGTATTTAAAGTTTGCTCTTCCTTATAAAGACGAGGGTCATACGACAAAATATTGTTTTTCTTCCTTGTCGATAAAACACGGTGGTAGCATTTAGGAATAGGTAAATATTAACTACTCATCATAATCTTAATTTGTTAAACTATTAAATTAAAATTATTACATTTCTGTTTTAACATTATACATAAAACTTTAGGAATATCACACAGTTGTTTAAAATTACAGATAATCCGATTTGCTGTTTGTTGGTGGTATCCCTATCCACTACAACCCGAAACACCAATTTCGGTTAATATCGTTATTTAAAGACAACAAATAACGCAATGATTTGAATCCCCCTCATCATTTAAATAGATTAATCTCGAAAAATGGATTTGCCGTTGCTTTTATTTTCATTGTTGCACCCAGTCTGAACTATTTGTTCAACTATTTGTTGAAACCAAAGTTGAATAAGCAAAACTATGTAGCAGTTTTAAGACGACACAGCCGAGTGCTATCAGATCGACAAAGGATAAAAACTTGATGAAAAACATCTTCGATTACACATGACTAACAATGCGTAGAACTCTATGTTGTTATAATTGGTGTGAAAACCATAAGTATGCATATATGAATACATGGATCCGTTGCTTGATTGAAACCAAATACTAAATGTTACATGCATTTGTAGTCCAAAATCTTATTAGAATTTGAAACAATTAAAATTGAGAAAGGAAACGGTGAATATGTCTAAGGGACAACAACCTGATCAAAGAGCGACAAACGAAGGGAAGTAAAGAAAATGACATTGATAATATAAATTAACAAAGGACTATTACATGTACTAGCAGCTACTGACATGGCAACAGCAGACTTAAATTAATATGATAAGAAAATCAAGTATAACCACACCCGAAAGGGGTTTAGCATAATGCGTTCATAAAACATAAAAAAAATAACATTACCTGTATCATACCAACGACTGGTTTAACAAACAATGTAGTTGACCACAATATATTACAAATGTAACAGTGACAAATGTTTCATGCATATTCAGGACGAGACATATTAACCATTAAGACAATTGGGTAACTGTTATTTGTTTATATCAGTCTAGGTACTGTTAATTTATCATCATATACTTTGAATTCGAGTCAGTAAATAATTTAATCGAATAAGCCTTGTCCCTATTAACATTGTCAGGCTAACGCAAGTCATTTTGTACTTTTCTTAAATTTATGTAAGTTAGTAAAATACCTCATGGCAAACGAGTTATTAAAATCTATACTGACGAGGAAGTGTCAACAATGTCTCATGAGAAAAATGATTGTGCCTTACTATTTATTTTCTTTTCATTTTTAATCGTCATAGGTTTACTGTACACACACACCATGAAAATCCCTTTTATGAAGAAACTTTCATTGTATCTTCACTACAATCAATATTGACACTATCTAAATTGTTTGTGGTTTTCAAATATTACTGTAATAATAAAATTCCTCAATAATAAAGGGCAAACTCAATTCTTGTTCAATATTTTAAAAAGAGAAGTATAGTTAGATATATAGTTATAGGAAGATGTGGTGTGAGTGCAAATGAGACAACTCTCCATCTAAATAATAATTTATTAAAAGTAAACCGTTATAGGTTAATGAACGGCCTTCAACACGGAGCCTTGGCTCACACCGAACAACAAGCTATAAAGGGCCCCAAATTACTATGACAATGAGGGTCGGCTGAAAACAAAAACTTTACGACAAAAGAGATGATTTCAGCTTTCCAATTGTGAACTTTCCATTTCTAAGTAGCAACATTCCAGCAGCACCTGCGTACGGGGTATATATCTCCCAATTGATACGATATTCCCGTGCTTGCATTTCCTATATTGATTGCCTTGATAGAGGGTTGCTGCTCACAAGGAAGCTATTAAACCAAGAGTTTAAGTTGAAATCATCCCTTCGTAAATTTTAAGGACGCCATCACGAGTTGGTTAACCGTTATGGAATAACCGTTTCACAAATGATATCGGATATGTTCCTTGCGTCGTAACTACAATCCCCTTCCCTTTCATGAATTTGACCTACCGTAAAAGCCTATTTACCGGATTTGTTATCACATAAGCAACACGACGGGTGTCACATGTGGAGCAGGTTCCGCTTACCCTTCCGGGTCACCTGAGATCATCCCTAGCTTATGGTGGGGTTCGTGTTGTTTATTCTTTAGTTTTCTATGTTGTGTCATGTGTACTATTGTTTGTGTCTGTTTGTCTTTTTCATTTTTAGTCATGGCGTTGTCAGTTTATTTTAGATTTATGAGTTTGACTGTCCCTGTGGTATCTTTCGTCCCTGTTTTACTAGTGTAAAACCATTCAGCTACTGTACATCAGATTCCTGACTTAGGACAGGTGCAAACATTTGCAGCGGGATTAAACGTTTTAATTGTACCAAACCTTCTCCCTTTTTCCTGAAACAATAGTACAACATCACAGCATAGAAAAACACACGATATAATATCAATTGTAGGCTTAACTCAATCAAAAAACGTAAATTAACACACAATGAACGAATAAATTTGATCTACGATACCTGAATGCAAATACATAGTTAATAAAATATTAGGGACAAACATTCAAGGCCAAAAAGCAAACAAACAAGTCCAAATAAGCCATGGCAAGACACCACCCTAAGAAAATAATCACTTTTGAAGAGACCGGTTTTCATAATATATACAGGTAAATGAAAAATAACTTAGATATATCATGTATTGATAACAAATACATTTGTTTTAAAAAAATGACAAAACCATTTAGGTAACTTTTCTCATTAAACCTTGAAACGTTGATTTAAAAATATTTGGTAAACATTACATTGCATTACACCAAAATTGAGAATTAATTGAGGGATACAAACAGCCTTATACAGTACAAAATTGAGAATGGAAATGGGGAATGTGTCAAAGAGACGAAAACCCTACTAAAGCAGAAAACAACACAAGGCCATCTATGGGTCTTCAGGTGTAATACCACCATTGAATTTCCCCTATTAATCTTTGTTAAATTTGCACGTTTCAAAAAAATGTGCAGAATGTGTCTTTGTTTTAAATAAAGAAATACTTGTATGAGTAAAGTTTTATCCTGTCCAGTACTATAGAAAAATATTCACATAGCATTTCATTGCATATAAGAAAATAAACATCACTGGAAGTTAACCAGTCAAATTTCTCCCTTATTTAACTTGTGTACAAGATTTAGAAACCATGTAACCTCAAGTATTCAAAACATTCTATAGAAACCGGAAATAAAAAAAATGATGCTTTGAAATACCGAAGACATATGTTTATGACACCGAAATTTTTACTGCAATAAAATGTAGGGTTAATTACCTACAACTGTCAAATTCAAGGGAATATTTTTTTTCGACCTATGTTCGTATACAGCTGGATGTGACGTATCATGCGTTGGTGGTATTGCACCTTCAAACTAGCCAGAACACCCCCGCACCCAGGGACTGACTCCAGCTGGCCCCTTTAACAAAAATGTGTATGAGGTCAGAGAAAATGGCGCCTCACTAAACTCCGAAACATATAACTGAACTAAAACTTAAAGACATACAAGATTCACAAAGCTAAAGGCTTCTACTAAACTAGAATGTGTAAAAACTGGACGTCACATATTACACATATTAATTAACCGAAATTGAAAAAAAGAACAAACAAGAGAAGTAATATAGCCAGAGTTTCCAGATTGTTTGTGAACTTTGGTCTTTCAGATTGTTTAGCGGAGTCATTTTCACTATTTGTATCCTGCGTGTTACACCTTGCAACTTTAATATACCAGTTATAAATTGCAGTCAGTGTGTCACTATTACAAATCAATGTTTTACAGGAAAATGGAAGGTGTATTCCCTGCATGTGGCATCTGCGATTCCAGACATATTTCTAAACCTTCAACAGCATGGTGTTTTGAATGTAACGAGGGACTTTGTGAGGAATGTAAAGAACACCACACCCTGAACAAAGCATCGAAAAGTCATGGAATTATACCTGTAAACGAATTTCAAAAGTTACCTGTAAGTGTCCTTCAACTTGCAGAATCCTGCAAATCACATGGCGATCGATACCAAGCTTATTGTCATCAACACAAGTGTTCTTGTTGTACCAAGTGTCTCTTAGGTGGCCATAAGAACTGCAAAGATTTTACAGATATAAACGATGCTGTCTGCAGAATAAAGTCGTCCAACATGATGTTGGAAATAGAAAATTCAATGCGGGAAGTTACTGATAATTTACAAAGAATCCAAAAGAATCGCGCAGGAAATCTATCCTCTTTAAAACTACACAGACAGACGATTGAAACGGAAATTCAGATAGCTAGGCATACAGTAAATAACCACTTCGATTGTCTTGAAAGAACATTATTAGAAGAACTCCATATAATTGAAAATGATGAAAGAAAGAAAATCAACAAAATTTTGGCTTCTGTAGAACTGAAAGAAAAGGAGATAGCTGAACTTCAAAAAAGCCTTGCAGTAACAAAGCAGCATGCATCCGACCTGCAAACGTATCTTATCAGTAAGCAGATTGAACATGAGCTGATGGAATCAGAAAGCTTCATACAGTCCATACAAAACAACAATGACCTTTCAGATGTCATCATCTCTTTTCAAACCAATGATATGATGAAAAGTCTCGAAAATATTAGTAAATTTTGGAAAATTGTTGTTCAGACCAGTCAAAGTGATATTTCATTAGTGAGACAGAAAAACAAACAGACACTGACCAAAGTTGATATTTTCACCAAGGAGTATCCTGATCATCAGTACGAAACCATAAAAACTGAAGAAGGTTTGTTGAAACAATATTTGAGTTTTTGACGTGTCGTAGCTGATGTGACCACTCGAAATATTTTTTTGACATTTTGCACGACACGACAACTATTTAATAGATCTACCACGACCAAGAATCTAACGTTATGTTGTGAAACGACTGTCATGGCTATCGTCCAGCAGGAGTTTACTAAGTCCAAAACAAAGGAAACTAAACTTGACCATGTTGACCGCCATATACTAATACAGAATAAAATACAACGATTTAAGTACATCCCAATAAATAACTCATTGTAAAGCTGAAATATAACTCTTCCTTAAAAATCTAGTGAGTGAAAATGGCAAATTCAGGTCAAATGGTAGAAAACATTTGTTTTCATTCCTTTAATAAACCATACACAAGCTACAAAACCGTGTCTCCGATTTTTGAAATATGCCTTCAGTAAGAAGATATATTGATTTTACTTGAAGTCCCCCAGCCTGTCAGCCATTTTTCACTTGGCCTCGACATCATTTCATGGATCAGGTTAAGATTTGGTTGTTAAATCCATATCTCAGATACTATAAGCAATATGTCTAGTACATTTGGTGAATGGAAGGATTGTGAGGTCCAACTGGCAGGGATCATCTAACCTTGACCTTATTTTCATAGTTCAGTGGTTATAGTTTAGTTTATGTTTATTGGTCTTTTTTTCTTATACTGTATGCAATAGGTTTACTATATTTGGTATATGGAATGATTGTAAGGTGTACATGTCCAACTGGAAGGTGTCATCTGACCTTGACCTCAATTCCATGGTTCAGTGGTCAAAGTTAAGTTTTTGAGTTTTGGTCTTCTTTCTAATACTATATGCAACAGGTCAACTGTATTTGGTGTATGGACATATTTTATGATGTACATGTCAGTCTCGCAGGTTTTATTCGACATTGACCTCATTTCACGGTTCATTGCTCAGTGTTAAGTTTTTGTGTTTTGGTCTGTTTTGGTTTCTTAAACTATAAGCTATAGGTCAACTCCGTTTGTTGTATGGAAAAATTGTAAGCTGTACATGTTTGCGTAGCATGGTTCATTGGTCAATGTTAAGTTTTCTTGGTTAAGTCTGTTTCTTATAAACTATAAGCAAGAGGTCAATAAAATTTAGTGTATTGAATAATTGTTAGGTGTATATGTATTTCTTGCTTGGTTTATATGACTTTGACCTCATTTTCTTGGATCATGTTAAGTTTATGTGATAGGTGTAGTAAAACTTTATATTTCAGACTATCAAAATATATCTTTGCTTAGTAAAGAATGCGAGACATTTCAGCGTGTGCACTCTTGTTTTCATTTTGTTAGATTTTATTACTTTTAGTTATTATTTTTTTTTCATATCTTTTTCTTCTTCTCTGTTTAATTTCCATGTTTTATAAATCACCTTTTTTTCAATACAATGAGATAGACAACAAATCTTTCTTGTGGTCCGTGGTTAATAGCTAGACACTGTTATCAGCAGATGATTGGCATATTGGCTCCTCTCAAATACCTATATATTTAGATTAATTACCATGTGCTTTTATTTACATAACTTCAATATCAATTTACACGTTGTTGTGATGTGACTTTTGGATTTTTACAAACGGTGCAGAATGATACTTACTTCAAAATAAAATGATAACAAATATCTTTCAAAAATCATAGTTAGACTGTAGTGCTACCTTAAATAGATGATTTTCATATTATACAAAATATTCAACATAAAATCACTCGGTTTCATAATAATAACGAGTATTTTTTTTTCAAGTGGACCTTTTTTCTCTAATTGGAATGCACTGAATATTATATGTTTTTCATTTCAGATTCTTGTTTCATTGTCACTGTGAAACCAGCGAATGATGCCTTGAAATTTGGATTAAAGGGGCAATACAGACTGTGCATTACGACAAGTGGTTTTATATTAGAAGACATTCAGAAAAAGATACCAAAATGCTGTTGGTCATTCAATATAGTACGAAAATTTGGAAAAAGAGGAATCGAAAAAGAATTTGAAATCACTGTAGGGAGAAGGAATATTTTAGGTGAAGGTACTGTCGTGTTGTTGTGTAGTTCAAAGGATGAACCATATCAAATCAGAGGCGGATTTAGGGGGGGGGCCCAGGGGGCCCGGGCCCCCCCTTTTTGGGAAAAAAATTGGTTGCTTATATAGGGAATCACTGAAGCGTGACTGGAGCGGGCCCCCTCTTAGGTCAGTCAGTGGGCCCCCACTTATGAAAATTTCTGGATCCGCCACTGCAAATGTCTTGCATTGCAGAAAACATTATGAAAAGGATGAAATCAAAGGTTAAACATTGAATTTCGAGGATAAGGATTAAAATTTAAAACAAAATTTATGTCTTTGGGGATGATTGCTACTCTTGCTTTGACATTTTGTCAGACATTTGGAGTCCTCTGGTGTTATCTATGTAATGCCAATAAATAATTTGCACGTTACCCTTTCTTTTCTTTTAATTTTTTTCATTACATATAGTTTTAAAAGCCTTTTTTGAAAATCTTATAAAATACTTCTTTTTCTTCATAGTTTTTGAGAGAATAAGGTTCCAATGTTAGATGCATGAACTGAGTGAATCATTTCCTGCAAAATTTCAATTAATTATACCTCAAAAACAAGGACATAGACCTATAATTTTTTTCTGCTTTTATAGTTCAGCTTTTTTTTACTGACGCAACACACATGATGGTGATTTGTGTACCAAGATCATACTTTATCCTCAAATAAATACATTCATGCTAACCATACTTGTTTATGTTTCTTTCAAACCATATCCACACATATTTTCGAGACTGAGCAACGAAAATATGAATCGGCTCTTAAGAAAATTGCAGACAGGGAAATATAAACGTGCTGTAATCAGAAAAGCAGAAGATACAAAACGGAACTCAAAACATGCACAACAGAATTGATTGACCTTTCCAACTTTGACATATGTTCTAAAGAAATAATAAAGAACTTCTTCAAAGAACGGAATCTTTATTTAAACTATCTTTTATGGTAATATTCTTTACAAAGCACAAACATGTCAGTAATCCCCTCAAAAGCTTACAAATCCTTTAAACAGACTTACTAAGAAGGGATATAGTTACCATACTGTTGTCAGGTCATTAAAAATTGCATATTTTTGCTTTTATATTGATTCACTTATAGGGTCTTTACATCGGAATGAAGCACATTTATTTAAAAACCATTTGTTGGCATGCCACTGGTTATGTTCTTTTCATATATGTTATGATGGTATAGTATCAAACCCCTAAATGGAGGGATTGTGCCTGATATTCATATGACGAAGACGTAATCTTTTAATCAGTTTAATTGAGGTCTGGAGCTGGTATGTTAGTAACTGCTAGTAGTCTGTTGTTATTTAAGTATTATTGTCATTTTGATTATTTTCTTTTGTTACCTCCTCTGATATTGGACTCGGACTTCTCTTGAACTGAATTTTACTGTGCTTTTTGTTATGCGTTTACTTTTCTACATTGGATTGAGGAGGGTTGAGATATCCAAAAAAATGTTTAACCCCGCCGCATTTTTGCGCCTATCCCAAGTCAGGAGCCTCTGGCTTTGTTAGTCTTGAAAAAAAGGGACGAGACGTTATTTGACACAACCCTGGTTCATTAACTTTCTGTTCAAACACTGTGACGATTTATGAAGATTTTGGTACTATGATGATCGTTTATATCTAGTACGAGGAATAAGTGTAAAAGTGAGACAGAGAAAGCCATGTCCATTGTTTCTTTTACTTCTAGTTCTGGGTTATAATAATGTAACCCAATCAGGAAATTTTTGATTGTTAATGATAAGAATATCATATATATATATACCTGAATGTGAAATCACATGATCTAGCTTCTTTGATCGTCTTGTCTTTGACATGTGTTTGAATGAACTTCAAATCATATGAGAAAAGAAGAGGTCAATAGGAGAGGCATAAACATCGTTCCGTTAGAATTGTCGACAGTTTATAGAAAGAGTCAACAACCAAATTTAAAAAAACTGATTTCTTGTTCCTCGGTGTTGCATGCTTTTATTTTTTGTTGACTATTAATAAAATATTCTGCATGTTACATTGTATCCCTTGTGTGCTTGCATTTTTATGCTGGAAAGCATTGTGGATAATTATTAATATTTTTTTTTTTTATCTGCCTGAACTACAACATCTTTATCGTGAAACATAATTTTTCAAGACAAATAATAGACAAGACTATTACAGCGAAGACATTGAAAACTAAAAGCACAACATCCAAGACTTAACCCGAAATCAAAAGCAACATACACTACTTTAAGCAAGACACGTGTGTTTCCAGGTGCTCCTGAAGAGTAATTCGATATCGCTCCGCATGTTCAAAGATTAAGATTTGTGTTGCTTTTTTATTTTTACATATAAAGGCTGTTTTCTGCATTTCTGTTAGAACAAAAGAAAATTTAGAAATGTAGAAAGTCAGAGATACAAGGTAAATTTCATCAGTGTATGAAGAAGACATTAACTAGGCCAGGGCATTGTCGAGTGCGTTTACGTATTGTATAAGTCAGAATCTGAATACACTACTAATTGTCTGCTCTTTAACTTCCTTTCAAAAAGACATCAGCACTCAAACTTGTAATCTAAAGGATAACAGCTAGAACTAAAACAAATTAAAGTTAGCAAAAACTAGAAGAAATTGTTTAGAAACAAAAAACAACACACCAAAACAAGTAAACGAACCCATATATTGTAGTTTATTTCTTTTCAACCAACCCCTGCAAAAATTAATAGAAATTAAATCTAACCAAACCGTAAAAAGTCAAATCAACAATATTTTTTCAAGGTTCGAGAAAAAGCGGGAAATTATTGTATTAACGTTAGGTGTAATATGTGTATGGTCCAATCAAAGGAGTTAGATCCTGGTATGTCATGTATCTAGGAATGGTTGATCTATTGGTCATTTCTAGCCGCCTTCTCGTTCCAGCATGACTTAAACATTTGATATATATGTATATATATATATATATATACTATTGATGTATTGTTTATTCATTTCAAGAATTTTTATTTTATCAAAACTCTCTCGTTATGCATGTTATAGTAGGTGAGGTCCGACTACCTCTTTCCTTTAGATAGGTTTGTGCATTGTCGTCGGATACAGGTTTCCACTGAAAAAATAGGGGTTTTCCTGGACGAGATCGACTATCCGCGAGGAAAATATTTTTGAAATATTTAAGATTCAAAGAGAAAAAATGTTGTTTTTTTATAATGTATAGAACCGTAGAATAACGACGTGTTTGTTATTTGCTGTAAGAAACAATATTGTATTTGTAATAATGATATTACATCCGGCGTCCATCAAATACGGCGGGCTGTCGAAAAATTAATTTTTTCGTTTGTGTTGGTTTCTTTATAATCATATGTAGTATAACATGTATACCAGTATTTTATAAATAGTTGTATGGACTGGTATTGTTTTCGTATGCTTTTTCGTTTGTTTTTATTGAAAATAAGGCGATATGGTATGATTGCCAGTTAGAAACTTCACGACAAAGTCCAGATAAATTAGTTTGACCAATTTCAGATTACAATAATGTCTGTAACAATGTAAAAATCCAATACTGTATAGTCGGTAATGAAAAGCAGCTTCATGAAAATATTTTTTGTTTAAACGCATGTTCCATTGATGAGGATTTCGTTCTGCTGGTTTAGTTGTATATTTTTCAAATGCAAACCAACTATGAAAGTTTGATGAAGGTTAAATAAATCGCATTAGATGTACCATACTCCAGGAAATATAGTTTGAATATAGTGTTTGTCTTATCCTTTCCGTTAGGATATCATTCATCGGAAACTTTGGTACCTTATGGAGATATGAAGTTTTAAACGGATGTTCATCATTGCGTTTATTTTAAAACAAGGACATTGAAAGTATTATTAAAAGTTAAAGCTTATTTTCGTCTTTGCTCCTCTTGCTGTTTTGTAAGTTTTATTATTGCTAAGAAATAAAATAAGTGGTATTTTTTTACACTGGGAAATGCCTGTGCCAAGTCAGGAATATGACTAATCGTTAAATGTGTTGAGCTTTTGATTTTGTAAAGGACTTTCCATTTTAAATTCCCTTTTTGTTATTTTATTTGTTGCTAGATTTGATACTTCAATTATGACTGAAGTACAAATAAAGCAGTTTTGAATTATTTTGATAACTAGAAATTCACATCTTAACTTAATTCGGGTTGAAATTGTGGTCTCGGAAACAGGCAAAAATTAAAATAACAAAACTACGACGAAAAGTCAAATCGGAAAGTCCTTAAAAATGGCACAACCAAAAGCTCAAAGAGAGCTTTTCAATACCTTCTTGGAATTTATTTGTTAAATATACATATTGCAATAATTATCAACGGTACCAGGCTTATAATTTAATACGCCAGACGCGCGTTTCGTCTACATTCGCATTATCAGTGACGCTCAGATCAAAATAGTAAGAAAGCCAAAACAAGTTAAAAAATTGAAGAGCATTGAGGACCCAAATTCCAAATACGGCTAAGTTATTCTATCCCTGGGATAAGAAATTCCTTAGTATCTACAAGTTAAGTCCAGGAAATTCTTCAACTTCACGCCTGTTGTCTTTTGTGCAGTTTAAAATTATTTTTTATCATTTTTAAACAATACTTAATCTAGCACAGTGACACTGCATATTGAAATGTGCCGCAACTTTTATATTACTTTAACGCAACAGAACAAACCGCATAAACTCATCATGTAAAAAAGTTAGACAGTGTTTTGACAGGTGAGCGGGATCGTCGGTATATATTTATTTGGAATATAATTCAATAAACACTTTGCAAAAATAACGAATTTACTATGTTTTTTACAAAAATATAATAAAAAGTTTGCATGAGTTACCGTGCTTTTTTTCATGTTCTTGGTCGTGCAAAATTGCCCACATTTGTCCTATTGTTCATAAGAAGCTCAGTTTTGTGACTTAAAAGAATCCATGGGATAGAATTTTGAAATAAGATATGAAAAGACAAGTTCAATAATATTATTTTTGAAAATAAATAACCGAACTTGTTTTATTTTTCTTTGTTTTGGGTTTATAGTATAAAAGCTAAACCTTTTAAATAGCATTTAAGTACAAAATTTTCTCTTATAGGTGTTGAATGGCCAAGTAGACAAACTGATACTTCCCAACACAAGTACTTGTCATTTGTTTAAACAATATGAATAATGCAATAAATCACTTATACAAATAAACAGGCTTACATATATTTATAATCAGTCTTAAAATTTGCAATCACCAATCAATCAATTTATTTAAATTTGCGATTAAGGCAAAACTAAATAGACTGATAGTTTACCATGATGGAGGTACTAGTATACAGTGAATCTGCATTAAGTTTAATGCTATACATTCATAACATCTGGAATACAAGCAGATCTGCACGGCCTTTAATCATCGCTAAAATGTTTGATTACTTAATGAAAACATTCGGCATTTTTCAATTAGCCTTATTCTGACCAGTATATTGGGTTCTTCGCAATGAAAACCTAAACAGTTTTATTTCAACACATTGTGTCCATTCGATTATAAAAGAATGAGGCATGTTAGTTGACAAATCACATGAGAATTCTTCGAAATGAATAATGAGTCAGACGTTTGTATGGATTGGAGTTATAATTATATCACAAGGAAATTTGTTTTTATTTGTACATATTAAAACGAGAGGCCCAACAAAGGCCAAACAAAGGAGTCAACAGGACGTAGTCGGTATAGTTTCGGTTTGTGCCCTTTGAACTTAAGGACGCTTAACTATAGCAACAGAATACGCATGCTCGAAAATCCTTTCTGTGATTGGACAAAATGCTGTCATGGTAGGTGATTTGGTTGTGTTTGAAAAAACGTCTCGTTAATTATATCGTGATGGAAAGCAAGTGAAAAACTATAAATATTTGAACTAGATCTTACAAAGATTTATATTTTTATTCAAATAATTGTTTCTCCAATAGCTCTTTGCATCCGTGACAGCTGTTTATTCGGGACAATTATATAATTTTTAATGTAAACTTTGTTGTACGAACGCACCTACGCATGTGAGATTTCCGCGGGGTTTTGGTGAATGTAAACAGAAAGATACGAGGACCGAGAATACTGAACACAAACAGAGAAAACGTTATTTAAATGGTATCTTTGTGCTTCTGAAGGTTATCGAAATGATAGTTTTAAACATATACTCAAATTTAAATACGTCGGATATCTTTTTTAAAGATACTTCTTGTTGCTATATATAGTAGATATATAGTAGTGCCTCCAGAGTTCCTGGAGTTAAAATTCCCTAACGAAGCAGTGCATGAAATAAGCATTTAAAAACGATACGGCAAATTCATTATACCTTCTTCTGAAGATACTCGATCAAACAAACAATTTAAACACTTAATGGTGTTACTTAAATGGTAGTAATTGTAAATACTTGGATTACAACGCTTCATTTGCCAATTGCATTTCATTGGTTATGTAAGAAGACGTCCTGCTTTAAAGACCTTTTTAGAATTTTTAATAAACAATGCAGACTTAAAAAGTGTTCCTTTTTACTGCTTACATTTACAAATTAATTTTATTGATATGGATGAAGGAGTACACGTTTATGATAATTCAATTGAAGTGTATACCATGTTTATATTCATCATTCAAATCAAGATCTAGCATTTTCATTATAAAGGATTTCTGCTCAAACAGGACGAAGAAAAGATTTGGTATTTGTTCAGTTTCAATCATGCCTCCAAATGGTTTAAAAACAGAATTACAACAGTTTGCCTGTCTCTCCGTTTTTAAATTGTATGTTTCATAGATAAGTAGGATAAGTTTCATTTGTCGCAATTCTGTCCTATTTTGCTCCCGTATAATATCTCCGATATCGAATTCTAAAGCCAGTAGAAAATTATACCCTATGCATATATCGATGCATTCAATTCCTAATTGGTCTCACTGACGTTACCCTTACATCTCATATTTTAATCCTTAGACAGCTAGTCGTAGGAAGAATGTATTTTTCATGTTGTGCTAAGTTTTTCAAAATACGTGGTCAAAATAGTTCTTTACATTCAGATCCGTCACTATGACAGTAAACTATTTTTATTAATTTGATAAACAAAATATAATTGCTTGAACTACAAACAAATATTAACAATTTCGCTAACCGTTACCTTAACAAAAGGCATACTTCGTAAACATATTTAACGTATTATTTGTTCACAAAAGTTTGATATCTTTATATCGATGTCCAAATTATATGTAAAATTATGAATATAATCATTCAACTAAATGTATAGAACTTAATATCTTATCCATGTGTACTTGTATACATGCATATTCTTAACTGGATGTTGTTGAGGTATGCCCTTTCCATTAAATAGGAAGGCCATTTGACAAAACATATCTATCTTTCGAAAAGATAGGCAATTGCTGTAACTGTGTAGACTTGTAAACAAAAACTATGCCTCATAACTAACATTAAAGGCTCATATATAAAGTCGAATTACAAAAGTTAAAAAGATTTATAATTTAAATCGTTACCATTGCATAACCATACTAAACAAAATTGTACAACAAAAGTCCCGAACTCCAATATTAATTCAAAAAGGGAATGTCTACAAAAACTGCATATTTGTAATAAAACAATTTCAAATAGTATAAACAACTGAAATATAGATAATTGAAATTATAACGATAATTCAAAGAAAGAAATTATGAATAGGTGTAATCAAAAGAATTCAGTCGAATGCCTACGTAAACAAAGACTGTGTATTTAACTTTCAAAACTGAACTTATCGATTATGAAATTTATATTTTTAAATAGAGGCAAGCATCTATTCTTTTAAAGAGGATAAATAAAAGGGGAAAACGAAATCTGATGCCGCTATTGGAAATCCAGTCTGTTTCTTAGAAAAATGAGAGATCAAAGACAAATGATTCAATGCATATTGTTTTAAAACCACAATTGCTACAGTACCATCTACTGTCTATACTTTGATGTTAGAACTAAGTAATGTTCTTTTTAGTAAGATGCAACAAGCATTAATCCATATTAAATCGTATCTTTGATTGTTTACGGATTTTATTTCTTCTCCATTTTAGATATGCAATTTTGCATAAGTGTTACCTAATGCATATGTTAATTAAAAAAAACAAAAATACATAATGAAGAAAAAAAATCAAAGTTTTAAAGCATTCCAAATAGGTCTAATCCAAATAATGGATGACATTACTGCATTTTCGCGCCATGAGCAATGTTTCTAAAATAACAGTGAAACATGTTTCTAATGTCACTTCTTTCTAGAGTAAACATGTGTTGTCAGATCACCCTCAGTTTGTCCAACTGTACTAATTACTATGCATGATAAACCTTAGTTGATAAGTTGCTTCTCTTAACCGGTTACTCTTTTGTGACAAAGGCAATTTTCTATATAGTTTTGACTGTAGCACGGTATGGAAATGATTTCACAATTTTGTTGATGGCATAATAAAAGAAGTCTACTAACGGTGTTATTGTAGCTCTAACTTTCACATCTTTGTGACAGTATTCATAGATACGGTTTATCTCATCGATAGTCATACGACATCAGCTTATTTTGTATAAATTGACTTTTTCTATTATACAGTCCAAAAAATAGATATGTGAATTCATTTTAAAAATGTTCATGATTTTGATATTTATTGTGTAATATTGCACATTATTTACAATTTTGAAAGGACAAATTTTAGAGATGCTTTCATAATAAACAGTATTTTGGACACTAGTTTCTGTCAAAATGTCTTGATAGATCTAAAACATCAAAATCGGATATACCTTAATTCGTGACAATTCTTACATCTTTCAACAGCAAGGCCTACAGGCGTGAGCTACTTTTTGGTGCAGTTGCAAAAGGTTGTTCACAATGGTTAAGCGATTTTTGTAACCTTTAAAAGACAATAACAATCAAAACAAAGGAGTAAACAAAGACTCATAAAACCATCAACATTTATAAACAATAAATAAGAAACAACACGAACTCCACTAAAAACCGGGAGTGAAACTTTAAAACTGGTATGTGGCAGTCTTCCAAAAACACAAACTATATCAGTGACAACTTCACTCGTATAAGTGTTGTCTCGACTTATGTAAACGTTACAGCTAGTAGGGGAATTCTTTTGATAATAACCTTATTTATTATTTACTCATATGAAGATGCAGCATAACACTATAAAAGAAATGATTAGATTTTCTTGAGTTAACTCAAACATTCAAAACTAAAAGTGCGAAGTTAAACCTCTAATAATTTTGATCGAAAAACGCGAAGTTAAACATGTATTTGACAGTCAATGCATGAGGATTCAACATGTTCAATGAATAAATGTTTTACAGGAATATGGCATGCAATTTTCCACTTTGTGGCATCTGCGATTCCAGACAAAAGTGTGTACCATCTACTGCATGGTGTTTTGAATGTAATGAAGGACTCTGTGATGAATGTAAAGAACATCATATCCTGAATAAAGCATCAAAAAGTCATGGTGTTATACCTGTAAACGAATTTCAAAAGTTACCTGTAAGTGTCCTTCAAATTGAAGAATCCTGCAAATCACATGGTGAACGATATCAAGCTTAGTGTCATTAACACAAATGTTCTTGTTGTACAAAGTGTCTTATAGGGGACCATAAGAACTGCAAAGATCTCACAGATATAAGCGATGTTGTCTGCAGGATAAAATCGTTCAACATGATGTTAGAAATCGAAAATTCAATCCGGGAAGTTACTGCTGATTTACAAAGAATTCAAAAGAATCGCGCAGGAAATCTATCGTCTTTAACACTACACAGACAGACGATTAAAAAAGAAATTCAGAAAGCTAGGCGTACAGTAAATAACCACTTCGATCGTCTTGAAAGAACATTATTGAAAGAACTCCATATAATCGAAAATAATGAAAGAAAGAAAATCAGCAAAATTTTGGCATCTGTAGAGCGGAAAGAGAGATAGATGAACTTCAAAAAAGCCTTGCAATAACAAAGCAGCATGCATCCGACCTGCAAACGTATCTTATCAGCAAGCAGATTGAACATGCACTGATGGAATCAGAAAGCCTCATACAGTCAATACAAAATAACAATGAACTTTCAGATGTCATCATCTCTTTCCAAACCAATGATATGATGAAAAGTCTCGAAAATATAAGTACATTTTGGAAAATTGTTGTTCAGACCAGCCAAAGTGATATTGCCTTAGTGAGACAGAAAAACAAACACACACAGGCCAAAGTTGATATTGTCGCTGAGGGCTACCCTGATCATCAGTATGAAATGATAAAAACTGAGGAAGGTTTGTTGAAACAATCTTTGAGGTTTTTTTTATAATGTCCCTTCTTCAATAGCCCTTTTATAAACACGGATTCAACTTAAGAATCATACCAATTCACGAATCCTTACGATTTAACCACATTAACGACCTACATGTATTTTCACGTTTCAATAAAAGAGGGACGAAAGATACCAAAGGGACAGTCAAACTCATAGATATAAAATAAACTGACAACGCCATGGCTAAAAATGAAAAAGACAAAGGTTTATTATATTTTTGAATTATACTGAAATATTGTCCGATTTCTTAATAGTTATCTAAGTTATCTACGAGTAACTTACGTGCATTTTACGGGCTACTAACGAATTTTGAAGTGAATAACACGGAAATGTTACTGTTCATACATGGCTTAATATGTTAGCTACAATCTATTTACGTGTCATTATGAATAATTACGAATAATTTATGACAATTTACGACTCCTAACGATGTTTGCTAAGTAAATCAACATCCCGAATAAATACATAGCACATGAGATGTGACTTCTGCGACTCTTGATAAAAACTGAAAATGCAGTTTTCCATGTTGCAACTTTTATACCTTTCGTCACTCGTAGACACTGAGCAATAGTTCTTTCAATATTCGTATCTATTATCAAACTACTTAGGTAGTAATACACAGTTAGGAAACAAACTTAGAATTGACACTCATAGTTTTTAAACACCCTCTTTCTCTTCCTTTCTAACAAATAAAGCTTAATATTTGTGTATATTTATAGAAAGAGAATCTTCCAAAGATTTGATTTCCAATAGTTATAATGGTGAAATATAATCTCTCTCTGGTGTAACCATGGCAACAGGTCACATGATAGTAAACATTTGTTTCCATTCATTTAATCAACCATACACAAGCTACAAAACCGAGTCTTAGAATTTTGATATAGACCTCCAGTAATAAGATATTGATTTAACTGTTTGGTGTCATACCTCATTGCACCTTTATGCTATGGAGACCTATGAATTCATTTAGAAACAAATTATCCAAAAACAGGAAATGGTTATGTAGTAAATATATCGCATATATCAAAGTCAAACCGATGGTTTTTATTTTCATTTTTTGCTAACAATTCTCATAAAAAATTGATTTGAGAAATCACTAAAACAACTAAATATCCTCCTTAGAACCCCTTGAAATGAAACATAAATATCAAAATTTCACTGGGAACACCCCAGGAGTGTTTTGACACCATTACTTTATCAATAGAACCACACACTTTGTGTCTTTGGTGCTCTTATGCTGTAAATTTTGCATTAAGTGTGCACTTCCCAACACTTACTTGGCATTCGGCATATAAATCAATATTTAACATTTTAACTAAATAGAATAATTTTCATTTGAATTTTAAAAAGAAATATACTATGACTGAAATTAGCTAAAACATTAAAACTGTGCATTTAAATGCATGTTCATAAAAAATCTAGACCATTCCGTCCCTGAAAATAGACTTCCCACATGATTTTTAATAATATACACTTAAACAATTTCACATATTAAGGTGGTACCTAACATTACAGGGAGATAACTATGTAAAATCAGCTAAACTTTTTTAATTACGTTGTGTTGTAAAGGGAATATTAAGCTTCTCAATTATCAAAATTGGTGTTTGTCAAACTGCTATATAACTAGACTAAGTGTAACTTTTCTGATAAAATGGTTGGTTCAAAATTTTTGAAATTTATATCTTTTGGTTAAAGGGTCAAAGTACATACTTTGTCAAAATTTTATGAAAATTCAACGAGCCAAATTAATTTAAGTGAAAGTGTTGGGTACCACCTTAATAAAATTAAAATTGAATAAAAAGAGAAGAACTTGTACAAGCAGTCAGAGGATTTAAAAGATACTTTCACACTCTTATCCATAGTTTTTGTCGAGCCTGCGACTTTTGTCGCAAAATGCTCGACATCGGGACGGCGATCCGGCGGCGGCGGTGGCGTCTATGGCGATGGCAGCGTTACATGTAGTTCACTTCATTAAAGCTTTATATTTTAGAAGGTGACAGACCTCGATGCTTCCAACTTTGTATATATATTACTTATGTTACCAAGTTTCTGTCGGTCACATGTTCATTGTTCTTGACCTTATTTTTATGTTTCAGTGACTACATGGGGGGAAAACGATCTTTTGGTAATGTTAATTTTTCTCTTGTTATGAGTAATAGCAATGAGTGACCTCCTTTTCTTGGATCATGTTAAGTTTATGTGATAGGTGTAGTAAACCTCATATTTTAGGACTATCAACAAAATATCTATGGTTTGTAAAGAAAGCGAGATATTTCAGCGTGTGCACTCTATCTTGTCTTTCGTTTTGGTAGATTTTATTCCCTTTCGTTTCTTTTTCTGTTTCACTGTTTGCTCCATTTTATATAAATTAACTTTTTAAGCCCCACCTACGATAGTAGAGGGGCATTGTGTTTTCTTGTCGGTTCGTCCACTCGTTCATTCGTCCGGCCGCTTCAGGTATAAGTTTTTGGTCAAGGTATTTTTTGATAAAGTTGAAGTCCAATCAACTTGAAACTCAGTACACATGTTCCCTACGATATGATCTTTCTAATTTTAATGCCAAATTAAATTTCCCCTTTTTAACGGTCCACTGAACATAGAAAATGATAGGGCGAGTGGGGCATCCGTGTACTTGGGACACATTCTTGTTTGCAATTCAATAAGATAAGACCACAATATTTTTCTTGTGGCCAGGGATTAAAAGTTGGACCCAGGTATCAACAAATGATTGATACATTTGCCAATCTCAAATGCCTATATATTTAGATTAATTTCCATGTGCTTATATTTACATAAGTTCAATATCAATTTACTCCTTGTTGTAATATGATAGTGACTTTTGGACTTTTACAAAATATCTTCAAAAAATCGTTGTTAGACTGTAATGCTACCTTAAATAGATGATATTTACATTATACAAAATATTTAAAAAAAAAATCACTCTGTTGCATTATGATAACGATTTTTTATTTCAAATGAACCTTTTTTTCTCATAGGAATGCACTGATGATTATTTGTTTTTCATTTCAGATTCTTGTTTCATGTTTTATATTAGAAGACATTGAGAAAAAGACACCAAAATGCTGTTGGTCATTCAGTATAGTAAGAAAATTTGGAAAAAGAGGAATCGAAAAAGATTTGAAATCAATCTGGGGAGAAGAAATTTATTAGGTGAAGGTACTGTCGTGTTGCTGTGTAGTTCAATAGATGAACCATATCAAATATCTCGCATTGCAGATATCATTATTGAAGGGATGAAATCAAAGGTTAAACATTGAAATTCTAGTGTACGGATTAGAATTTAAATCAAAATTATGTCTTTCAGGATGTTTGCTACTCTTGTTTTTTACTTTTTGTCAGTCATTTAGAATCCTCGGTGTTATCTATGTAGTGCCAATATGTTTTTTTGCATATAACCCCTACTTTTCTTTTCATTTTTTCTATTACATATAGTATTAAAAGTCTTTTTGAACAATTTTGAAATACTTCTTATTTTTCATAGTTTTTGAGAGAAAATAGGTTCTAATATTGATGCATCCAAAAAAAACTGCAGAGAGAATCATTTCCTGCAAAATTTTCCATTATTTATATCTCAAAAACAAACACATGGACCTATATTTTTGTTCTGCTTTTATAGTTCAGCTATTTATACTAACGCAACACACATGTTGTTGATTTTAATACCAAGATCATGATTGATCCTCAATTAATCGGTTGTATGGACTAGTATTTTTTTTTTGTGTGATTTTTCATTTGTTTTTATTGAAAATAGAAGGTGAGTTATGATTGCAAGTTAGAAACTTCACGACAAAGTTCAGATGAATTAGTTTGACCAAATACAGATTACAATACTGTCTCCAACAATAGTGGAAGATATTAGCAGGCAAAATCGAGCGAATTGTGCAAATGATGATACAAGCATGAAAATTGCCACAAAGCATCATTATTATATACTTTTTAAGAAACAACTGCTGGCCATTAAAAAAAAAAAAAATTCAAGATGGCCACGGCCTTTTTCTAAAATGGCTGTTTTTACAGTCTGAAAATTGTGATTTTTTTTCTGGAAAACTTTTCTTTTACCTTCTTTTAGTGAAAAACAGCTATCAATTTTGGTAGCTACCTTCCTTACATGTGAAAAATTTACTAGAAATGAATAATTAACAGGGTTTGCGCATGCGCGAAAATGTATCAAAATTTATCAAAAAACATTTGAACTATTTACTATAAAATTAGTGTTCTGGGATTTTCAATGATCTTATGATTTGGTTTGATAACATTTTTCAAGGTTATGATACACATTATTTAACAATTTGCGCATGCCCAAACTATTTATAGACATAAAGAGCGATTTTATGCACTACCAGGGCACACTGGTATAAATCGTAGTTCTTCTCATTACTCTAAAATCGAGGCTCTTGTAGAGCTTTTCAAGTAAGTGTAACATCTATGATGCCATTGTTTAAAAAACAAGCCCATTCAGTTTCAATGATCAGGTATTCGATGGATAAGGCGAAAAATGTGGTAAGTACGGAAGAAACATCAATAGTAACGGCAGATCAGCCACTTTTGGTAATGGCTATTCAGTGGGAATGGCCTGATTTGTACGGAGAAGATAAGTTTATCGTCATGTGAGGTGGATTGCACGTTGAAAAGACTTGTTATAAAATTCTGGGTGATATATTACGTAATAGTGGATGGACATGTGTCCTCACTAAAACCAATCTTGCAACACCTAGAACGGCAGATTCTTTGTATGTATGTTCAAATGTACCTAGGACTAGACACGCGCATCAGATAACTGTATGTGTTTTGCTTGAATTGTATATATCGGCTTAAGAAAGCTAAACACAGAAATTATAATCATGTCATGACTCTGTGACGTTCAATGATTTGATAGACTGGTGTAAGAAAATATAGTCATCTCGACCACAGTTTAATTCCTTGCGTTCAATTGTAAAATAAGAACTTCTTGTGAATTTTGTACTATGCTCATTTCATGAGTCAGATTTTTTACAAATAGTCCATATAAAGCATGATGCCGTATTTACCTAAGTCTTGATCGTGTAAATTATTCTCAATCGTTACCGACCTTCTCCGAGATATGGCTTCCCTTCTCTAACATCACCCACAGGTGACAATTGATTTTGAACATGATAATTTAACTGTACGTAAGACCAGGAAATAGTTTTCTTATAGTACAATTGATCAGGCAAAAAAAACCAGAATAATGCAATTGTGAAGGGCGATGGTGTTGTCATATTTCTTTATCCATAAAAAACAAACTGCTCCTCTGTTTTTGTCTCAGGATGTCACTTTAAACAGTGGTATTAAATCGGTGCAAATGGTATACTTAAAACATTTTGTGATTAGCTGATCCAAATTCTGACGCATTTATCGTTGGTGGGGCAGCAATGGTTTATTCCAGGCCACCTTGTTGGGCAACAATATTTGAAGATTTTGCAAATGATGTCATACTGTCTTAATAAAATCTTGCATCGATAAGTATTCAAGAGTAGACATTGTATTTGATGTTTACTAAATGAATAATTTAAAGGCTAGATGTGACAAGACAAAAGCAAGGTTCTTGTGCTAAACGGAAAGGTGTTGGTTCTGGTAGAACACCAGGGGACTGGAGTATTTTTCTCTGTGAAGATGACAACGAAACGAAATTTGTTCTTGCCGACAGAATTGCTTCTTTAAAGACTAATAAGGATACTTTTCAGCTACCCCTTGTAATCATGGAGAAGCAGATACACGAATGTTTGTCCATGTTTGGCTTGCTTCCTGTACGTGACATATCAAATGCGTTTGGTCCTCGTGTAGCTACTCTTCCTTTCGTTCATGCATTCAGTGGATGTGATACTTTATCGGATTTTCGTGGGAAAGGGAATAGGTCAGTTTGGATGACATGGGAAGTATTTCCAGACGTAAGGGACGTTTTTTTTTCTTCAATGAAGTATAAAGATACATACATGGACATCATAGAAGCATTTGTTTGCATCATATATGACAGAACAACATCAACATTTGCTGTTAACGAGGCGCGATGTTAATTGTTACCCAGGAAGCAGCGGCATTGTGATGCAATCCCGCCTGCAAGAGTTTTTTCTCGGAGCACATTCAAAGAAAAGCATATCAAGGAGGACAATTTTGGGCTCAGTCTGATTTATGTATTCGACAGGTACATGAACACTGGGGTTGGATGAAAGAAAAAAATCGATGACAGTTGGAAACCAAAAAGGACTTCTTCGGAAAAATCAAGCTGTGTTGACAACTGTAAAAGCTACCGTTCTGTCCTTCCTTGTACGGGTTTTTTGTATTGGCTACTGTCAGATAAATATAAGATAACCAACCTGCCTATCTAACAATCTAGGTATTTGAACTTAACAAAGAATGTGATATCACTCGTTAAGTTGATGGAAATTATAAAAACAAATACATTTTCTAAAATTTTGCCGCCATTTGGAACCGGAAGTCACTCTTTTTAGTCATTTATTTGTTGTTTTGTCGTAGTTTAGGAACTGTAATTTATGTTTTATCAAAACTTACATTGGATTATACCTATAACACAGCTTTCAAGGATTTACGAAATGTAGCCAATTGGATATGACGCAATTTGCAAAATGATCGGTGGCCATCTTGAAAAAATGAAAATTTTTGATGGCCAGCACCTGATTTTTTTTTTAATTATCATTTAGTCAACCTTCATACCAAATTTCAGGCTTGTATCACGATTTGCACAATTATGTCCATAATATCTCCCACTAATCAGAAAACCCAATTCCGTTTAGTCGGTAATGAAAAAAGTAAAATCACAAAAATACTAAACTCCGAGGAAAATTCAAAACGGAATGTTCCTAATCAAATGGCAAAATCAAGGGATAAAACTCATCAAACGAATGGACAACAACTGTCATATTCCTGACTTGTTACAGGCATTTTCAAATGTTGAAAATGGTAGATTAAACATGGTTTTATAGCACTAAACCTCTCACTTTTATAACAGTCGCATCAAATTCTGTTATTTTTACAATAAAAGAAAGGCAGCTTCTTAAAAAAATTGTTTTGAACTCATATTCCGTTGATGAGGATTTCCGGTTTGCGTGATTAGTTCTATATTTTGCAAATGCAAACCAACTATGAAAGTTGGATGAAGGTTAAATAATCACATTTTATTTACCATATCCCTAAAAATTTAGTTTAAATATATTTGTTGTCTCATCCTTTCTGTCATGTTATCTTTCATCGGAAACTGGCCTATTTTAGATTAAAATATTTTGATACCTCAAGAAGATATGAAGTCTTAAACGGATGTTCATCCTTGCGTCTATTTTTAAAACAAGGACATTAAGTGTCACTGATGAAAAGTTTAAGCTTATTTTCGTCTTTGCTCAGCCTAGGTCTCTGCTGTTTTGTAAGTATGATTTCTGCTAAGATATAAAATAAGTAGTCATTTTTTACACTGAGAAATTCCTGTGCCAAATCAGGAATTTGACAGTCGTTTTATAATCGTTAAATGTGTTCGAGCTTTTGATTATGTAAAAGACTTTCCGTTTTGAATTTCCCATTTGTAATTTTATATGTTTGATAGATTTGATACTTTAATTCATGACTTCAGTACGAATAGTTCAGCTTTGAATTATCTTAATAACTAGAATTCCATATATTAACTTAATGCGGGTTGTAAATTGTAGTCTCGGGAACGACCAAAAAGTAAAAATAACAAAACTACGAGGAAAACTCAAAACGGAAAGTCCTTAAAAATCGCAAAACCAAAAGCTCAAAAAGAGCTTTTAGATACCTTCTTGAAATGTATTTGTTAATTATCACAAGTTGAGTCCACGAAATTCTTAAGGTCAATGCTTGTTGTCTATTGTGCAGTTTAAAATCAATCTAACATTTTTAAGCAAATTGAATACTGAATAAATTACAATGCATATTAAATACGAAATTCCAATACTTTTAAATCTTTTTAACGCAACAGTAGTTTAGCAATGTTAAGATATACTCAATAGATCGCGAAGCTCCATCAATATTATCAACACAAACAGATCAACCCGCATTAATTCATAAAGCAGCGAGACCGTGTGTTGACAGGTGAAGTGGGATCATTGCTATATATTTCTTCAGAATAGAATTTACTGATCACTGCCAAATTAACGAATTAACTATGTTTTTTTACAAAAATATAATAACAAGTATTGGTCTCAGTGCCTTTTTTTCAATGTCCTTGTCCAAATTTGCATGGATTGTTCATGAAAAAGCAAACTTTTGTGACTTAAAAGAATTCCATGAGATAGAATTTTGACATAAGATATGAAAAGATATGTTTTATGATATGCTTTAGAAAATAAAAAAATAAACCTGGGGTTTTTTTTTTCGTTTTTTTTTAACTAGTATAAAAGATATCATTTCACTATCATTCCAGTACAAAATTTTCTCTTTTAGGAGTCTAATGGCTAAGTTGACAAATTGATTCTTATAAACACAAATATTTGTCATTTGTTAAACAATATGAATAATGCAATAAATCACTTATACAATAAAATTAACGGTACTAATTTTCTTGCACCAGATGCGCATTTTGACAATACATATAAACAGTCTTATATATATTGCTAATTAGTCTTAAGATTTGCAATCACCAATCACTAAAATAATCGAAATGTGTGATTAAGGCAAAAAAAAACTACGGTGACCTATAGTTGTTAATGTCTGTGTCATTTTGGTCTTTTGTGGATAGTTGTCTCATTGGCAATCATACCACATCTTCTTTTTTATAAGACTGATAGTGTACCAAAATGGAGGTAGAATCTACATTAAGCGTCTAATGTTATACATTCAAAGCATCGGGAATGTAAGCAGATCTACACAGCCTTTTGCCATCTCTCAAAAGTGTGTTTACTTAATGGAAAAGTTCGGTATTTTTGAATTAGCCTTACACTAACCAGTATATTGTATTTTACAATTGCAGAGCTAACCAGTTTTATTTGAACACATTGCGTAAATTCTATCATAACAAAATGAGAGATGGTAGTTGACAAATCACGCTAGAACTCTACGAAATAATTAATGACGTTTGAATGGATTTAGGTTATCATTAGATCACCAGGAAATATTTGTACATATAAATACGAGAGGCACAACAAAGGGGTTAACAGGACACATTGAAAATGCGTGTTACTTTAAGTAAGGGTTTTCAAATATTTTTTTCAAGGAAAACATTGAAAAAAGGCCTAAATTTTTTATTAGCATATTTACACTAAAAAAGTAAGGTGACATATAATAAAATAAAAACAACAAAACACTTTGACATAATATATTCAGGGTGGGTTTGGGTCTTTCTATTGTACAAGATATTCATACTTCTAATCTAATTGAAATAGGACAATTTAATACTGTGCTGTGTTAACATAGTTAAAAAAAACTACGTAATAGCCCCATTCTTTTATTAAAACTATTAATACTTTGACTCTGATATATAGTAGTGCCTCCAAAGTTCCTGGACTTAAAATTCCCTAACGAAACAGTGCATGAAATAATGCATTTCAAAACGATACGGCAAATTCATTATACCTTCTTTTAATGATACTCGATTAAACAAACAATTATACAAACCCGGCGACACTTAATTTTGTTACTTTAATGGTTGTATTTGTTAATACTTGGATAAAAAATCTTCATTTAGCAATTGCATTTAATTGGTTATGTATATAAAGGCAACAGTAGTATACCGCTGTTCAAAACTCATAAATCCATGGACAAAAAACAAAATGGGGGTAACAAACTAAAACCGAGGGAAACGCATTAAATATACCAAGCAACAGACAAAACACCACGAGAATAACAAATATAACATAAATATAACAAGAGGCATTTTATTGATATGAATGAAGGAGTAAACGTTTATGATAATTCAATTGAAGTGTATACCATGTTCATATTCATCATTCAAATCAAGATCTAGCATTTCAATTTAAAAGGATTTCTGCTTTTCAAACAGGAAGAAGAAAAGATTTGGTAGTGATTAAGTTTTAATCATGCCTCCAAATGGCTTAAAAACATAATTACAACTTGTCTCTTCGTTTTTACATTGTATGATTCATTTGTCGAAGTCGCAATTCTGCTCTATTTTGCTCTCGTATAATATCTCCGATTATGATTTTTAAAAGCGGATTTAAAATGTCAATAATGAAACAGATTTTGCCATCATTTTAAAGCAAATGAATCAAATACGTGTTAAAATAAGATCTGCAATATGGTTTGCACTTCTACATGTTCTATCTTAGTCTCTTATAAATTCTATTTATCAGTTGACCATCTTATTGTCTTTCTTTGAATATTTTTTTTATTGTCATTTGGCTAGTTAATATTTTTTTCAAACATATAAAGCCAGTAAAAAACTTATGGTCTGATGCATATATCGATGCCTCAAAATCATGAACCTGTCGATGGATGAAGTCCGTATCGTAACGGCAATGCTGTCGTTGAGTTTGGTCTCTCTGACGTAAACCCAACATATCATATTTCAACCATTAAGCTTTGACAGCTTGTCGTACAAAGAATGTATTTTGTTTATGTTGCGCTAAGAATTTCAAAATACATCGTCAAAAATAAATTTATGAAGTCAGGTATATCACTTTGACGTTATACTATTTTGTATTGATGTTATAGAATCTTAAACTATTTTTTGTATTTGATAAGTACAACTTTTTGATTATTCTGAGTTTGTCTGAAAAGCTTTCCTATTCACTATCTTGCGCGGAACATTATGTCTGAATCATTGTCTACCGACAAAGAACATTTAGTCCGTGGAATGATTAGTGGGTTAAAATAACTGCTTGTTAACTGTCGTAATTCAAATCTACCTATTTTGTTGGAATATATTTAAAATACGCGAAATACAATGAAATATGAACATATATTGTGTGATTGCCAATACGTCAACTGTTTATAAAATTAATAAAAACCAATTGAATAAGAACGTGTACAATGACAATTAATCATACTGCTTTCAATAAATTAAATGAGGAAACGGTGAGAAGTGAAAAGCAACGTTCATATTCCTGACTTTGTACAGGCATTTCCGAAAGCCTTTTAAACCCCAACTTGCATGTCAGTTGTTTTTAGTTCTGTTATATGAGCAATTTGGTAAACGAGCCAAATAGCCAAAAAAAGTTTATATGACAACTTTTGTGATCCAGCAGTCGAAACTGTTTAAACATACATTACACACTAATAAAACAAATACTAAAAAATTCAAACAAACATAACAACTTTTTTCTCAAAAACGCCAACAAGAAAGTGTAATAAAAACAATAACTCATCATAGATGCCAAGACCAATTGTTTGTAAGCAGTAAGAGTTTCGTCTACAAAAGACTCATTAGTGACTGATTTTTTACAATGATTTAATTATCCACCAGAGTATGCTTACATATTGTTGAGACAACGGAACTGCAGTTAGCAATTTTATTTATGAACTAAAAAGTTTGTTGCGTCATTATACACAAAGCTATCATGCTATCGAGAGAAAAAGAAAAACCAAATGATTATGAAACTTGAATTCATATTCAACAAAGATATGTATATACTTTTTAGAACCTACAATCCCAAACTCAATGTAAACTACATGTACACGTCATAAAAATATAACAGAATTGAACTGACAAATTACATATAAATTTTATCAGTTCATAAACCAATTCATATCTTTTTTTATTATTTGTTTCAGTTAGGGTGGGGGAAGGGTAGAATAGATACACAAAAGTGGTACTGAAAAACCTGTGAATGAATATTGATTATAGAAAAACAGTCATCGGATGAAAAATTAATCTGCTTTGTTGAAGGATAACGCAAAAATTGATTGCCTTATATTACAAACAGATATAAACAATTTCGCCAACTATTACCTTAACAGAAAACACACTTCGTATGCACATTTAACGTATCATTATTTGTTTAGAAACGTTTGATATTTTTGTATTGATGTCCAAACTATATATGATATTATGAATACGATCATTCAACAAAATGTTTAGAAATTAAGGTAGCACAATACAAAGATTTCCCCATTTTTAAAATGCTGTAACTTTCTTTACAATGCTTGAAAAATGTGAATGTGGTATTTATGGATAGCTAACAGATTACTCTTTCAAATTAATGCAATGTTAGTATTATACAACAATTATGTAATCAATTATAATGGTAACTGTGTTTACAAAATTTTACAAGAAATTTTCACTTTCAGTTGAAATTAGATTCTTTGATTTTAGTATATGTTGTTCCTAGAGCCATTATCTACAAAAGGGTGTCTCAGATTTCGGATAGAATGTATAGATAAATTTACACTTCATCAAAAATTATCTGCTTTTATGTGGTTAGGATGTTTACACTAATTACTGATTTTTGAGAGAATGGAATACGACAGTGATAATTTGAGACACCATTTGTAGCTCCTGCTGTGTTGATTAAGATTTCGTAAAATTGTCGTGTATATTTACAGATATGATAGAACTAAATTCATCCAAGTGAACTGACCAAGATTTTGCCAGTAATTGCATAATAATTGATTACATAATGGTTACATAACAAAAATATTGCATTCATTTAAAAGATTAATCTTTTATCTATCTATATATACCGCTTTTATCAATTTATATGCTGTCTTAAGAAAGCAGCAGCATTTTAAAGGTTGGAGATTGGAAGTAAAAAAATCTTTGTATTGTGCTACCTTGATATGTTACCCCTGTGTACTTGTATCTATGTATATTCTTAACATAGGAAGTTTTAAAAGTATATCCTTCCCATTATATATGTAGGCCAATTGGCAAAATATATCGATCTTTCGCGATGATAGGTAAATGCGGCAACTGTGTTGATTTTTAAAGAAAAAGTGTTCCTCATATTATTAAAGAGTCGTATAAAAAGAAGAATTACATAAAGTTAAAAAAAAGTACGATTTGAATCGGTACTCTTGCATTACCATACTGAACAGTAGTGTACCACAGATATACCGAACTCATATATAAATTCAAAAAGGAAATGTCTACAAAAACTGCATATTTGTAATAAAACCATTTCAAATAGTATAAAAAGCTGAAATATAGATAATTTAAATTATAACGATAATATAAAGAGATAAATTATGAATAGGTGTAATCAAAAGAATTCAGTCGAATGCCTACGTAAACAAAGACTGTGTATTTAACTTTAAAAACTGAACACATCGATTATAAATATTATATTTTTAAAGAGATGCAAGAGTCTATTCTTTAATAGTTTGAGGATAAATAGAAAGGGGGAAACGAACTCTGATGCCGCTATTGGAAATCCAGTCTGTTTCTTAGAAAAATGAGGGATCAAAGACAGATGACTCAATGCATTTTTTTACAAACACAAATGCTACAATACCATCTACTGTCTATAAGTTGATCTTAAAACTAAGTTATGTTCTTTTTGTAAGGTGCAACAAGTATTTCGAAACCTTTGGAGCTAAAATCATTATTAAACCGTTAAATCTTTGATTGTTTGCAGATATTATTTATTTATTTGTTATATATGCAATAATGCATAAGTGTTACCTAATGCATTTATTAATCAAAATAACAAGGCCTAATGTAAATAATGCAAAATAAAATATTCAAACCTGTTTTAAATGTCACCTCTTTCTTAAGTAAATATGTAATGTCAGGTCTTCCTTTGTTTGTCCAATTGTTCTAATGTCTATGCATTTCAAACCTTAGTTAACAGGTCGCTTCTCTAAACCGGTTACTTTTTGTTACACGGTATGGAAATGATTGCACGATTTCACAATTTTGTTGATCACATAATAAAAGAAGTTAACTAACGGTGTTATTGTAACTCATCCTTTAACATCTTTGTGGCAGTATTCTAAAAACACAAACTATATAAGTGACAACTTCACTCGTATAAGTGTTGTCTCTACTAATGTAAACGTTACAGCCAGTAGGGGATTTGTTTTGATAATAATCTTATTATTTACTCCTATGAAGATGCCACATAACACTATAAAAGAAATGGTAAGTCACTTAAACACTCGATACCAAAAGTGCAAAGTTAAACGTTTAATAATTTTGATAGAAAAACGTGAAGTTAAACATGTATTTGACAGTCAATGCATGATGATTCTATGAAGTAAATATTTTTCAGGAATATGGCATGTAATTCTCCTCTTTGTGGAATCTGCGATTTCAGACAAAAGTGTGTACCATCTACTGCATGGTGTTTTGAATGTAATGAAGGGCTCTGTGAAGAATGTAATGGACATCATGTACTGAACAAAGCATCGAAAAGTCATGGAATTATACCTTTAAACGAATATCAAAAGTTACCTGTAAGTGTTCTTCAAATTGCCGACTCTTGCAAATCTCATAGTGAAAAATATCAAGCATACTGTCATGAACACGAATGTTCATGTTGTACAAAATGTATCATCGAGGAGCATAAGAACTGCAAAGATCGCACTGACATACATGATTTTATTAGCAGCATAAAATCTTCAAACATGATTTTGGAAATCGAAAATTCATTGCGCGAGGTGACTGAAAATTTGAAAAAGATTCATAAGAATCGCACGGGAAATCTATTATCTCTCACACTCTACAAAGAAGACATTGAAAAAGAAATTCGGAAATCTAGATATGAAATGAATGAACACTTTGATCGTCTTGAAAGGGAATTATTGAAAGAACTTCAAACAATTGAAAATGCCGAAAGAAGAAAAATCAACAAAATTTTGGAATCTGTAGAACGGAAACAAAAAGAGATAGATGGGCTTCAAATAAGTCTTGCAATGATAAAGCAGCATGCATCCGACCTACAAACTTTCCTTGTCAGTAAACAAATTGAGACTGAATTGGTGGACACAGACAGAATTATACAGTCGATACAAGATAACAGAGAATTATCAGATGTCATCATCTCTTATCAAACAAATGATAAAATGAAAAGTCTCGGAAATATTAGTAAATTTGGTGAAATTGTTGTTCAGACCAGTCAAAGGAATATGTCATTAGTAAGACAGAAAATAAAAGAAGCACAGACAAGAGTTGCTGATAAGACCAAGGGTAGCCATGGTAGCTTTGACCATCAGTATGATATAATAAAAACTGAGAAAGGTTTGTTGAAATAATATTTTAGTTTTTGGCGACGTCCTCCCTTGGTTCCCTTCACTTATATGTATTTTTTGTAAAGAGCATGACGATCGATTCATGGATCCTCACAATTTGAACACTTTCGGTTTTTTGTTGCACTTCAGTGTTTCTGTTGTTTCGTTGTTTTCCTCTCATACTTTATGTTTCCCTCAGTTTTAGTTAACAGCCCGGATTTGTATTTTCTTAATTGATTTATAACTTTCAATTAGCAGTATACTACTGTTGTCTTTGTTTACGACCGATTAAAGAGTTATTACGATTTTTTGCATGCTATTGACATTTTATTAGAGATCTCCAATAAAATGAAATAAAAACCTATCTGACCATATCTCGTTCTATTGCATGGAAGGACGACGGAGGGGAGCATGGCTCGTTGAATACAAATACTTTGTTGAAATAGAAGCTATTTTAAAATTAGCACAAACTGCCATTTTATTTTTTTATTACATACTTTGTTATTAAATTAGGGATGCTTTAATTTGATAGATGTTTTTTTGTGTTTTTTGTATATGTTTGTTTGTCTTGAGATCGTAACACAGTGATGACTGCTGTCACCATATTTTGACTATTTTATTTATTATGTCTTTTTATTTTCATGCACCATTGTAAAAATAACGGAATTTGATGCGACTGTCATAAAAGTGGGAGGTTAAGCGCTATAAAACCAGGTTAAATCCACCATTTCCAAGTCAGGAATGTAACAGTTGTTTTCCATTCGTTTGGTGTGTTTAATCCTTTGAATTTGCCATTTGATTAGGGACTTTCCGTTTTGAATTTTCCTCGGAGTTCAGTAGTTTTGTGATTTTGCTTTTTAATTGACAACAACCTTGTAAGGGAATAATTAATTCAGTTACCTGTAATCAACTGCATGGATCAATTATTTAGCTCGTCATTTCACTTGACCCAAATATTTATCTCTCAAACGATTATTTCTGAAAGTTACTAAATCAAAATTAAGTTTGAAAAAATCAAAAAATATAGAATTTGAAGCGATATCATATTCTTATTTTGTATTTGATGTAATAAGGTTAAAACAAGAGTTTCAATTTGAATTTTATTTCTGGTGAAGCAAAGGAGGGACGAAAAATACCAGAGGGACAGTCAAACTCAAAGCAAATGATTTGAATATTGGTCAAAATACGTCAATGTCCATAAGGAGTGGACGGTCAATTGAAAATATGAATCGCAAAATAGGTGTAGGTGATCATACTGTTGAAACGTCACACCCTTGCAAAGAGATACTGTCTATGAGAAATCCAGATTAGTGGGATTTTATCATGAAATTAATTGTTCGTGTTCTTCAAATCCATATATCTAAATGAAACTACTGGTTAATGATTTGATTTTTAGTATTCAGTTACAGACAGGTCCATACCAGACAGAATTATATGAATTACCTCATCTTAAATGCTTTTATACAGATTTTGGAATATGAAGTTTAAGATCATCTATATCTTTTAACTAAATACGTTTAGCTTTTGTCAAATTTGTTGAATTATCAAGTCTTGCTTATATTAACCACGGTAGAAGAGTACAGTCTACACAAAATTGGGAATGCCAAGTGTCTGATGATAACTTTGTCCACCGAAAGTAACAAGTTCTTTATCAGGCCTCTTTTCAGAAATAGAATTTTTTTACTGTTGCTCAGTATACTTTACACTATGAATTAAATGGTCCATAATTCTTTTAATCCTCTGTTTTAATGGGAAAATTTTGTGAGGCGGTTGTCTCATTTCGTCAGTGAAAACTACACCAATACTGAAGCGATTGGCTGCCTCTCTGCCAAGCACGTAATATTAAGCAAAGATTGGTCGGTCATATGTCCTGGTAGGATGACATGTCTAAATGTAGTACTAGTATAATATAAAGTCTGGTATATATTCATCTTCTCATCCTAAATATGTATATGCAAAAAACATATGCAACGAACACTAATTTATCCTGTAATCGACCTTTCTACTATACTTATACAGTTGTGCAGATAACATGAAGCGATAAACGTATACTTGACGTCTATTGTCTCCTGGGATCCGGCTTCTGTTGTGAGGAAACGGTTATGTCAAATAACGGTTTACATCACAGTTCAATCTATGGTACTCATTGCGGTGCTCGTTTAAATTATGTAGATTTCATCCAAACACAAATGCAACGATAGGGATGAAACAAATGTACATAATTAATTGCAGGATAAAGACGATAACTGTTTAGTGTCTTCAAATATCAGCTGTATTTGCGTAATTTAACGTCATCGCCCTTAAATTGTTTTGTTATTTTTGAGCGTTTAACGCGGCTCGAAACAGAAGTAATAGCTCGCTGAAGCTTGCATTACATTTGTTGTTTCTTAGCCTCGTACACATACAGCTGATATTAAAAGACACTAAACAGATGGCCCTATATCCTATCAATACGTATTTTTTATGTTTCACTTCTAACGTTGCCTTAACCCCCTTTTTTCAAACTCCTGTATCCGCAATTCGCAACGAAATCTTACTACATTATGTTGTTAAATTTAACTAACCTTACACATTTCCGTTAATGATTATTCAGAAAAATGATTTCAGTGACCCACTTTGAATTGTATATCAATAAATGGATGAAAAACTATAAGTTCATTTATTTCAAGGGATATAAGAAAAAAATACCTGGAAATGACTTTTTTATTTAACTCTAATTAACGTTAATCAAAAGAAATTGAAAAAATATGGCCGTTTTTACACCACAGACAAACTGATGCATCAAGGAAAGTTTTAATGCATGGCAGGACCTAGATATATATAAGTTATAGTAGTCTTTGTTTCAGAAATTAAAAACTACCGGAAAATATCGTCAATTTCGCGCGCCATTGTGACGAAATTTTTCAGATAGAAGGCTCACCTGTATCCCTGCTCTATTTAAAGTTTCCAGCACTTTAATAATCGTCATTCTGTAGAGTAGTATAGAAATAATTAATGTTCCCTAAGTACATAATCGTGATTGCCGTATGACTGAGGAAGGGTGACCATCATTTTAGATTTTAATTTCCCAAATATTTCAATCAGTGTAAAATTTCACCCGTTTGCTCTACATGAATTGGAAATTTCTATGCATACATTTTTGTCACGTTGTGACGGAAGTCACATGACAGATTCGTCTGAAAACCGTATCCCAGAACTGGCCTATTTGATGTGCGTAATCTTCCAGTTTGCAGACCATAGTAAAACAAGATAATACATGAGTTTCATTTGAAACGGTCCACTCGGTTACACTAAATCAATACTACTCACCACAATTATTAAAAGTGTATATGAGAGGAGCTTCTCAACCTCTTTCCCAACTTAGTTTTTTTAGCACCTTCTGCAGTTAGGAAAAAATGAATAGCAAAGTCGCACAAAGTGTTTTGTTTTCTGTTTGCTCACAACACAAAAGAGGGGTGTAAAAAATTCCTCATCTAAATATAATCACTCCTATAGAGGGTGACAATCTACTAAATATATCAGCAAAGTTTGACTTGTTAGTAGATCTTGGAAAAAATATTTTACTTGTTTATATGTTTTTCTTTAAAACCTTAAAATCATTGTTTTCTACTAATTATTTTAGTTCATACTCAAACGAATTCGTTGACCCTCGGATTGTTTTCAACAGATCGATAATATTACTCCGCTAGATATGAGACCTTCTTAAAGGGGGCATTCCCCTAATATTTAAATCAAATAGATAACAATTACAAAATACACAACAATTGCAAATGTTTTTTTTTCCAGATTGCAGTATAAGGATAATTATAATGTTTTGACTTGACATATAAACGATATAAGGATTCATCCGAAACAGGGAAAATGCTCGGCACAGCCTTGTATTGGCCCGTTTCTTAGCCTCATCATTATATCCAGCCATTCAGCTGTAAATTGATACACAC
Organism: Mytilus galloprovincialis; assembly: GCF_965363235.1. Lineage (NCBI taxonomy): Eukaryota > Metazoa > Mollusca > Bivalvia > Mytilida > Mytilidae > Mytilus > Mytilus galloprovincialis. Next base: position 49,828,760 of record NC_134844.1, on the reverse strand, counting down.
ATAAATAAATATCAAGAATAGTTCACGAACAGAGCGTGCAAAGAATTTAAAGAAGCAGTTAAGTTTCATTTGCGGACTATGTACGTTTTTACATATTATTAATGCAGTATATCTTGAAACAGGTATTGTTATTCAGCTTGTTGATATTGAATCAAATTCCACAATGCTGTTTTCGTTATGCGATTCGTGTTTACTGTAACAATTGAATAATGATACAATAAAATTGAGCATGGAAATGGGGAATGTGCCTAAGAGACAACAACCCGACCATAGAATAAAACAACAGCAGAAGGTCACCAACAGGTCTTCAATGTAGCGAAAAATTACCGCACCCGGAGGCGTCCTTCAGCTGGCCCCTAAACAAATATATACTAGTTCAGTGATAATGAACGCCATACTTATTTTCAAATTGTACACAAGAAACTAAAATTAAAATAATACAAGACTAACAAAGGCCTGACTTGGGACAGGCGCAAAAATGCGGCGGGGTTAAACTTGTTTGCGAGATCTCAACCCTCCCCCTATACCTCTAGCCAATGTAGAAAAGTAAACGCATAACAATACGCACATTAAAATTCAGTTCAAGAGAAGTCCGAGTCTGATGTCAGAAGATGTAACCAAAGAAAATAAACAAAATGACAATAATACATAAATAACAACAGACTACTAGCAGTTAACTGACATGCCAGCTCCAGACTTCAATTAAACTGACTGAAAGATTATGATTTCATCATATGAACATCAGGCACAATCCTTCCCGTTAGGGGTTTAGTATCATACCATCATAACATATATGAGAAGAACATAACCCGTGTCATGCCAACAACTGGTTTTTGAATAAATGTGTTTAGTTCCAATGCAAAGACCCTATAAGTAAATCAATATTAACGCCAAAATATGCAATCTTTAATGACCTGACAACAGTATCGTAACTATATCCCTTCTTAATAAGTCTATTCAAAGGTTTTGTTAGTTTTTGAGGTGAATACTGACACCTTTGTGCTTTATAAAGAATATTTCCATAAACAATTGGATGTGAAATACCTGAACGTATAAGAAGTCTGCATGTTGAGCTATATTTACGAATGATGTCCTTATACCGATGATAAAATTTAGTAAATGTTTTGACTAGTTTGTGATATCGAAAACCCTGGTGTAATAATTTTTCAGTAATACATAAATTTCTCTCGTTAAAATCTAAAACATTGTTACATACACGAGCGAATCGTACAAGCTGAGATATATAAACACCGTAAGATGGTGACAAGGGAACGTCACCATCTAAATATGGATAATTAACGATAGGAAATGAAAAATCATCTCTTTTATCATAAATTTTAGTATTCAGCTTTCCGTTAGTGATATAGATATCAAGATCGAGGAAAGGGCAGTGGTCATTGTTAGTATAAGCTTTATTTAAAGTAAGTTCAACAGGATAAATTTCTTTAATATACATACTGAAGTCGTTATTATTGAGAGCCAAAATATCATCCAAATATCTAAAAGTATTATTAAATTTGTTTATCAGATGTTGTTTCGATGGGTCTTTGCTTATTTTTGTCATAAATTGTAACTCATAGCAATACAAAAACAGGTCCGCAATAAGTTGTGCACAGTTAGTCCCCATTAGAATTCCGATAATCTGACGATATACGGAATCCCCAAAGCGAACAAAAATGTTATCTAGTAAAAATTCAAGGGCATATATAGTATCAAAGCATGTCTAATTGACATAGTTTTTTTTGTTTATTGCTACTAAAAAATGACCTAAAAGAGTTTGAACATATATATTCACATTCTGATTTTTTAAATGTCCATTTAATTAGGTGTGTGAATTTTTTCTTAATGAGAATGTGAGGCAATGTGGTATACAGGGTAGAAAAATCAAAACTTTGAACAGATTCAAAATCACCAATATAAGCATGCAATTTATCAAGTACTTCCAACGAGTTCTTGACACTTCAAAAGTAATTAATTCCACTATTTTCGAAGGCCTTATTTGAACAATTTATTATCAGGTTTTTAATGGTACCTAGTGTGCTGGTAAGAAGAATAGACAATTTAGTAGTGGAACAATGGTTTGAAGACGAAATAAATCTATATTTGTAAGGTGTTTTGTGTAGCTTCGGAAGCCAATACATAGTTGGGACTTTCATTGTATTTGGCTCTGCTTGTAAAGCGGTAGCTAAAATTTATGTTTGTTACAGATGTCGTTTTCTGAAAATGGAGTCAGTTGGAATGTTGGTGAATTGGTGATTTCTTTTTTCAGAACCTCAATGTAAAATTTACGTCAAGCAATAATAATATTATTAGCAGCTTTATCGGCCGGGACAAAAACAAATTTCTTGGCTAGTTTTTTTAGTTTATGTAGACTTTCATTTTCACTATAGCCGTGTAGGGCGATTCATTTCTACTGGACATGCGATGTACTTTTACAGACAAAAGTGAATTCATTTTTATTACATAAAGTCTCTATTCAGCCGACTCTTTAACACAATTTATGAAGTCAGAAGTATTGATAATACATACATACTAAGTGAGTTAAAGTCTGAGGTAATACACCAATGAATTCCTTAAAAATGTCATTTATTTCTCATATAGTCAATTTTATTGTCTGTAATAAAAATTTTAAGATCCAGGAATATATGTAGGACAAAAAATTGTTCCTTTAATTTGACACGCTTTCATTGAATACATATATCTTGGACAGTTAAACCAATCCACGTCACCGAAAAAACAACGTTTCTGTTTTAGTCTAAATCAACAACGTATACCAATAAATTAAACGTTATTAGATCTTTTTTTCCTAATGCTTGTAATTCAAAGGTGCCGTTAGCTTGTTTGCTTTGTTTGTAAAGATGTTTGCTTATTCATTGTTATAAGATTGAGCAAACATGTATACAAGGTAACCAAACCTTTAAACTACTAGCATTAGTATGGAAAAGCTTTAAGGTTGACCGTTATGGAATAACCGTTTCACAAATGATATCGGATATATTCCTTACGTCGTAAGTACAATCCCCTTCCCTTTCATAAATGTGACCTACCGAATTAGAATATTTACCGGATTTGTTATCTCATTAGCAACACGACGGGTGCCATATGTGGAGCAGGATCTGCTTATCCTTCCGGAGCACCTGAGATCACCCCTAGATGTTGGTGGGGTTCGTGGGGTTTATTCTTTAGCTTTCTATGTTGTGTCATGTGTACTATTGTTTGTATGTTTGTCATTTTCATTTTCAGCGATGGTGTTGTCGGTTTATTTTCGATTTATGAGTTTGACTGTCCCTGGTATCTTTCGTCCCTCTTTTAATTCTTGCTTTTTAGATAACAAAGACCATTCACAAAAATGATTTTAATGTGACCATTTCAAATAGACAGGTTTTAGAATTATTTGTAAATATCGCGACACAAACACTGTGTGTAAATCAAACTTAATTACTATAAATAAAGGATAGTTGGTTGGCTCTTACACTTAATACGATCGTGTATTTTCTGATTTGCTGTTGTTATAGATACATAATGCGAATGAAAAACCCGTTGTATTAATTACTTTGAGAACATTTACTCGATGAAATGAACTCCGAATGTTTGCACTGTACAATTCGTTCTCTTAAATTTGTAGTTTGGTTACTTTCTCTAGTACCGTTCGTTGTACATGTTTGTACTGTTCGTTGTGCAAAAGCCTATCAATATGTTAGACATATGTATGACACAAATTTTCAAAGCTTTTTTTAAGCGAGTTCTAAATATTTTAAAGGAAAATTCGCCTTTGACATACGTTATATTCATGGAAGTTGAAGAGCATCGAAGACCAAAAATTCAAAAAAAATGTGCCAAATATGTTTAAGGTAATTTATTCCTGGGATAAAAAATAATCCTTAGTTTTTCGAAAAATTTAAAGTTTTGTCAACAGGAAATTTATTAAAATGACCATATGATTGATATTCGTGTCAACACCGAAGTGCTGACTACTGGTCTGATGTATATTCATTGATATTCGAGTAGACATCTACGACTAGCTTGCATTTCAAATTGTAAATATCATCTATATTAAAGTCATTTAAAATCTATTTTCAGAAGTTTCATGTCGAATTAACAAATAAAACAACAATGCAAATTCATCGCACCTTTAAAAATTCCACATCAGAAATGGATGCACTTACAGTGATAATTCATTGCATCTATAGTTAATGGGAACCGCATTCAGTAAGAAATATTATAGATGTTGCTGCTTTCAAAACACTTTTTTTTTTATTGAATCCTGTTATTATACATTTAAAAGTTATATTGTAATGAATGTGTGTTAAAACATACATTCAAATCAATTATTTGGTATTTCCAAAGAGTAAACAAACCAAGTTTTTCCCCCATCATCGTTTATTCTACTATAGACGTACTCGCATGCAAAAGTGAAAATGGACTTACTAGATTCGCACTTTATATACACTGTACATTTTATGTCATGATTAAAGATTATTTGTAATTCACTTTAGATCCTTGTTTTATTGTCACGGTTAAACCAAGTGCAGATGCCTTCAACTTTGGATTAGACGGACGATATAGACTGCGTCTTACATCGAGTTGTTTTATATTAGAAGACATTGAAAAAATGACATCAAAATGTTGCTGGCCATATGACATAGTACGAAAATATGGAAAGAGAGGAATCGAAAAAGAATTTGCAATCACTGTAGGGAGACGGAATGTTTTAGGTGAAGGTACCGTCGAGTTTAAGTGCAGTTCATTATTTCACCCAGGTAAAATTATGCGTCTTTTCCAAATTATTATAAAAAAGATGCAATCAGATCTCAAACTTTGAATATTTTTTAATATTTTAGCGTGTTTTTGAACATGTGATCGCGTTTTATAAAATATTAAAGATTGTTGTGACGTCAGTCTATTGTATTATCTGTTCTTTATTTCTGTGAGAAACTATTATGTATGCTTATTTTAACTCTCAAATATTTTTAAGAATAACCTTCCTCTTTATTAAAGATATTGGACAGCTGAAGGTAGCATAATTGCTTGCAAATTAATGATAGTTCAAGAAATGAAAGAAAATGAAAAAAATCGAAAGCACAAATGACAACTCCACAAAAACATTTTAATTAAAGTCACCTTCAAAAACTATAATTTAGTCGCTCATCAAGACGGTTTCAAATTGTTTTTTTACACTGCCAATACTTATTTCACAGCCAATTTTCTCATGTTTTGGGTTGTCCCCCTTAGCACAAATTTAGTTGATAATTCTCGTTGTAAGATTTGATTTTGCTGCTTTTGTGTCTTGCTTTTTGCTGCAAAATATTATCCTTGTTCGTCTTTGTGTATTAAAATCGACCACTGATGTTGCTCTCATGCTTTTTGTATGCGCTAGGACTACTTCATATATTTTCTGTTAATACCATCAAACGCTGTTGGTGTCTCAATATTATAATCTTAACGCAAAAAAAGAAGAGAGCGATTTTAATCCAATGATTTAAACAACACAATATTGAAAGTATATGTAGGCCAGACATTCATTTTGTCTACTAAATACACATCCGTGATGCTAGAATAATAGAAATAAGTTTTTATAATAATATTCTAATCATTGTAGTTTTTCCAAGCAGGGAGTTGGCATTAATACCCAAAATTCATCCTTTTAATTATTTATTTTTTAGTTTTGTATAAAAGTGTATACATGTCAAATACTAAACCTCTGGGGTTGGTTTTGTAAAATTTCACAGCTTGTTGCCATGTTTTGTTAATAATTTAATTGATCTCTGAAGTTTATTTGTGAGGATATAAAATGTATTTAACCTGAAGGCAAAACAACAAACTAAAAAGGACATACCAGTTATAAGATAATTAATTGTTTTGGAATGTTGGAATGTTGAACATTCGCCATTAAACATTTTTAGTAGCATTGTTAATTTTATTTCAGTTTTTACGTGTGTTACTAATAACTAATTGTCAAGAATGTAATAGAAATTCAAAGGATAAGGTGTTCATTCATTTCACAAAATCAGTATAGCACAGCAAAAAAACCGCACAAAAGCAAAGGAACAGCGCTATTCTTGCTGTTCATCATCACAAAGTTACTGTTAGGCTTTCGACATAGAGTAAAATAACACTTCATAAGTTATTAAAAATATATATTTATTATTCTGGATTTAGCACCTTCAACTTGTAAACCAAATACTGGAGGAACTGTAGACGGAACCTGTTTTGCTATGCGTGTTTTTTTTTCAATTATTAGGATTAAAGTATACTTTTTGTTTGTCATTTTGTAAATTTTAAATTTTATGTTTGATTCATTTTTAGTTATATTATTTTGGCGAAGTTCGATATTTATACATCCCGCCATTGTGTTATTGTGCTTTTGTGATTTTTTGTATTCTTGTCTTCAACTTTTGCTCATGTACTCTGTCTATAGTGTGTCATATGCCTTTTTTACACAGTTGTTTGTTTTATAATGATAAGAATTATATCACAATGCTGATTGTTGTACTGCTTGTTTTTGGCATTCGTGCCTATTATATAGATATATGAAGATGTGGTATGAGTGCCAATGAGACAACTCTCCATCCAAGTTACAATTATGTATGTTTGTTTTACTCACACATTATTGTCAATATAATGTAGTTTTATGCGACTATCATGTGAGAGGTTTACCTTGCTATATTACCAGATTTAATCTTCATAAGGAAATTTCTATACCGATTTAATAATATGATAGTTATATTCCATAAGTTTGATATGTTTCAGCTTTTTATGTTGCCATTTGATAAAGGACTTTTGTATTGAATTTTTGATTTTTTGCTAGGAGTTCGTTATTGTTGTTATTTCACTTTTTGCGCTCCAATGCTACTATGTAACCTTTGTATCTAAGCCAAAAATCTTTTTTGAAACCAAACAAAATTCAATGTGAGATTAAACTTGACAATCTTATGATATGTTGTAAGTGTGTTTAAATCTAATGTTCAAGAATTTAGCAAATGAAATGAGTAGGTTCAGTAAGACCCCTTTTTGGCCCCAAAATATAGCAGTTTTACAAAATTGTTAAAATATAAACTTTTAGTTATTTATTGGACAGTAGAATGCTTCTTCTACATAAATATGGGCTGTTTTTGACAATACAATGCACATATATCGGGTACTAGCACCATTAAGTCATGCTAAATTACTGAAATCTTCACAATTTTAGCATTTTAGTTAAATTTTAGACAGTTTTCGTGTGAAACGAAAGTGGCCGCATTCGTGTTCATCCTTAATATTGAAATGTAAGTTGTATTTTATGATAATACATAACATATATAAAGGTTGAGGATGAACACGGATGCGGCCACTTTCATTTTTGACAAAAATCATCTGAAAAGTGACATTTTTCGGCATATTTGGTAGATTTTGCATATTTGAGCTTGAATCGGGTTGTTTTTAATGACTATATCAGTTAAAATCTTTCACATAAATTAATTGATTAAAATGAAATAGACACTTAAGTGTTTAAAAAGTGGTCAAAATCTTTCGTAAGACAAACTTGAAATTTGAGGCCAAAATCGGTCCTTACCGGACCTACTCCTTTGAGTATCATGTTCTTAATATTATACTCATTTTTTTATCATAGTTCTTATTATGTAATGTAACTACAATGATTTTTTTTTGTAACAGAAATAATATTATTTCGTATAATATGTACACGTTATACCCCTTTGGTGCACAAGTATAATTAGGAGATAACTGTATTGTATTTTAAGCTCCGACGGCATCAATTGGGGATTTGATGGTCGCAAATTAAGTTTACTGGCGACGCGTTAGCGGAGACAGTAAACGGGTATTTGCGACCATCAAATCCCAAATTGATGCCGTCGGAGCTTAAAATACAATATTGTTATCTCCATTCTAATGAAACTGACAGAAAACAACGTTAAAACATGTATTTAAAATCTGTCATATGCCGTCTGCGCTTGCGTGTACGTCCCATAGCATCAATTGTCAATTGATGCCATGTAAGAAAGTGACGTTATCCAATCAAAATGAACGTTACAAACGTTGTTGCATTAGAATGCAAATTGTAATGTTGTTGCATATTTTTTATTAATACAACTTAATGATAATGTCGTTGGTTCGTTTATTCATTTGTCCCAAATCTATATTAAAATCTCCCCCTTTGACACAAAAAATCCGATGTGAGAATAACTTTAAAGTACATATATGTTTAGCGTTCTCTACAAACGATCTTCGTTTTGTTCCAATCGATGAAAACATGACTGCCACATGAGAAAAAAGACCAATTGCAGTTTGTAGGGTGCTTATAAACTGCGACACAAAATAGAAACGAAACAAAATCAACGAAAAAAAGGAAACAAAATTAAACTCAACGAAACAAAAAGAAAGAAATTACGCAAAAAGAAATAAAAATTAACCAAATGTATATATTATAATAACTACATACAGATAAGAGGCAGAAAATAACCATTTCTAGTTTGACTTTTGACATGGCCGGATTTCGAAACGACGAATTCTTGCAATTGTGACAATTATGCCACCACGAAACCACTCAGGCGGTTTAAACCATTCTGTTAAATATCCTAAGAGCGGCAGAAGATACCAAAGAAATGTTGAAACTCACAAGTCACGGAAGACAAACTGGCAACGACATGGAAACGAAACCAACAATGCAGACTTGGTGTGAACCAATGCACAAAGTTTAATGATAAGTCTAAATGTCACATACCAGGGGAAAGGGACGGAATTAAAATATAAATATGTTTATGAATCAAGTTTTTCTTAGCTAAAAAAAAATGTATCAACCTTAATTATATTGCGTTAACTTCTTGTACTTTTAATTAACAAATGCCATAGAACGATGTTGTGTCTAAACTCTTTTAACTTATTTACTAACAATATATTACAAACTCATGGAAATCGTGTCGGTCTTCTTGAAGGAAGGGTATTAACTTCGCATGAAAATACTCACAACTTTTAATAATCACTATCTTAAATTGAAAATTCAATATATTATGATCAGTAACTTGTCAGTATCAATGTAAAGATTTGCGTTTTCTACATTTGTTATAGTTATATAAGATCGAGAAAACTTATTCATAATATTTTTCACTTTATAACTATATTCATCATACTGCTACTGCAATTACACTGTCATGATCAGCATTGAATTAAATGAATGTCAATCTAATATTTTGTTTTCTGATTTAATTTTACTTTTTTTTATCTATTAAGCATCCCCATTTTACGGAAGTATTATTTCTATTTTTGTAAAAGGGTTATAAAATGTAAAAAGATTTCTGTATCACACTAATCACACTTCAATGAGGGAAATAAAAAAAAGGCTTCATTTATTTTGCTATCGTCTTAATTTCAAATACACTTTTGCAGCATAGAATATGGATATCCTACTGGTCATGATCATTCAAGAGATCAATATGTTATTGCTCCTCTGTTTCAATATACCTCCACAAAAAATCTTAAAAATCCTTTTTTAATCATATTATATGTCTATCTGCATGTTAATATATGATATACACGAACTCTGACTATTAATTTCATAGTTTTTGGTTTATTATTTGAAAAGAAACTCATTAGGTTTCTACGGGTTTTAGGTTGTAAGTATTTGATGGAATAAGTATGTATAGTCTAACAGCATTCAAATCAAACGAAAGCAACATACATGTGCTTTGAATGTCTCTTTTATTGTACCATATGTGACTTGACATATTCAAATATTTCAAAATACCTATAAAAATGCTGAAGTTTTACTTAGATTTTATTATTGATTTTAAATCATTTAATGAAATAACAACCATATATTCACAGATGATTTAGGACATTAAGGTTGTCATTACATGATCATTTCTATGTTTTGTTTCATAAAAAAAAAGTGTTTACAATCATATTTTGCCTTTCTTTGATTTAATAGATATTTCTATACTCTATAAGACTACAATCAAGTTTTCTGTTCTTTTAGTATGGTGACTTTTAGTATGGTTTTTTTGCTCTACCATTCTCCATGTGAAAATATAATTGTTATGAATAAACATTAAACATACAAAAGTTCTTCCTATGTGATGACGTTTACATTTTTATTATATCAGACACGCGAAGCAATGCATGTGCTTTTTTAATTTGATAGATGCTTTTGTGTGTGTTTTTTTGCAAATGAATATTGGTTTTGAGATTATGTAAATGCTCTTTTGTTCCGACGTTAAAAAGTTCCGGGAGGAAAGAACTAACTAGCCAAAAAGTTCCGGAGGAACTTATAAACTAGTTACTTTGTTCTTCCTCTGGTTTAAAAGATCCACCGGAACAAAGTGACTGGTTAGAAAGTTCCGTTGGACAAATTGGTCAAAACCGGAACTAACAAAGTAGCACCAAAGTTCCAACGGAACATATCAACAAGGCAGAAAGTTCCAATTGGGGAATTGATGCAAAGTAAAAGCGCAACATATTATATTTGAACCTTTCAAAGGGAAAACAAGATTCTGATAACAAAAGTCTAAAGGAACTTATCAGCTATCACAAAGTTCCTCATTGGCAAATTAGTCAACACCGGAACTAACAAACTAGCCCAAAAGTTCCAACTGAACTTATCAACCAGTCACAAAGTTCCATTTGGAGAATTGATGCAAAGTAAAAGTGTAACATATTATATTTGAACCTTTCAAAGGGGAACCAAGATACTGATTGCAACAGTCAAAAGGAACTAATCAACTAGTCACAAAGATCCTTAAGGAGAAAGGCAGGTATGGCTACCGTACAACAACTTTCCAACAAGTTGGTTTATACCAAGTGTAGTGAAAAGTTATTATGATATGCTTAAATGAACTGACTAGCTGATCTGTTCCGGAATGATGTAATTAGTTGTTCTTCTGCCGCCAGAATTATTCAACTAGCTGCATTGTTCCGAAACTTTTCAACTAGCTACTTTTTTCCTGAACTTTTTCGGGTGCACTCGGAATAAAACAACTAATTGGAAAGTTCCATCGGAACGAAATAACTAGTTGAAAAGTTCCGCCGGAACAATTAAAGTAACTGACGGAACATAGTGGCTGCTATATAGTAACACAGTGATGACTGCTGTACCCATATTTTGACTATTTTATTTAGTATGTCTGTTTTGTTCACGCATCGTTGTAAATATAACGGAATTTGATGCGACTGTCATACAAGTGAGAGGTTTAGCGCTATAAAGCTAGGTTCAATCCACAATTTTCTTTTTGATTCGAGTGTCACTGATGCGTCCTTTGTAGACGAAACACGTGTCTGGTATCTATGATGAGTTATTTTTAATGTGTAAAGTCACATGGTACAATGGAACTTACATTTAATGCACTTTTGTGTTGTTCTTGTTTTGATTGGAAGGCTGTTGAATTATTTCTTTATTGATTGGTTGTTAGTTGTTTAACGTCAAATTCGGAGATTATTTATTCTTACTAAATTAAGTTTTAACCACAAAAACTAACATTAAAAAATTGAAAACAACACGTTTAATAATTCTATGCGACCTAGGCAATTAGAGACCGAGTGGATGACTTTTGTATTTGTAAATTCGAAAATATCGTATTTATTAATATACATTTAGGAAAAATTATTAGAAAAATTATATTTTTGTTAAATATTTTCTTGAACTATATTGAAGTCAAACAGACAATATATAATTATAAGATAAGGTTCAAAGTTCAAGTTCGAAGTTCAAATTATATATAATAAACTCTCAGACACATATAACAGTGTTACAAGAGGAAGGTAGTAAATATATTCAAATTGAAAAGGCAGCTACAATATACAAATACGTATCATTACATTAAGGATGTATTTAGTTGCGGTTATGTGAAAATTGATAAATAAAGAATTTCAAATTGATACTATAAGCTGGTAGAGCATCATTAAAGGATAAAAATAAGCTAAAAATATGGACCTCCTTTTCGAGATATTTGAGATTTAAAATATGGCGAGAAAAGGCTCACTCGGACTTTTACCTTTATTTCCATTGGAATTATTTGGGTCTCAAAACAAAAAAAAGAAAATCAAAAATCTTCTAATTTTTTGGTAAATGACATTTAATGAGCTATTAAGTCTTATATGGAAAAATAAATGGTTGTTATGGGGCAAAATATTTTACATTGTATTGTATGGAAAATCCCCACGTCCAAACATTTGACACAAATTCCAAAACCTCACCTAAGTACATCCTTAACTATGAGCAATACAGCTTTTTACAATATTTTTTTATGTTTAAATATTATATAGTTCTAATAGATGCTACTTTAACATGGTAACATACAAAGAAGTAGCGGTATTCGTTGCCTGTTTCATTCAAGTTACACAAATATGACAAATTTTTCATGGTTGTACCAACCCATCTACCTGTTTCGACAGGAAATTTGACATTTGAGCATCTTATTAGTTTACATATAGTTATCGATCAACTTTAGGTAATTTTAAAAAAAATTCTTTTTAGTCCAAATTCTAACTTGAGGCACAGATAAAGTTCGCCTCTAGAAGATTTACCCATATCACTATTTCAGTTGTGGTAAAAATTGTCTAATAACTTTTGCTTTACGAAACAATTAATATCATTATTAATAATAATGATATTAATTTATTATGTAACAAATACTGACCATTTCATATATAAGACAAAACCTATATTATTGCATAGCAATATAATATTTCCCATAAAAGTAACCAAAAGTTAGCTTGCAATAAATTCCAATATTGCACTAGTGCAATAAATCATCAAAATTCATGACGTCATCAACAACAAAATCTTAGTGTGAACCAATTTTTACTTTCAATATTATATTGCTATACAATAAAAGGGTTATTGCATGAATACTGGGAAATATTGTCCGTCGTAGTACATATATTGCATGAGCTTGCTTGAGAGTAAAAATTGGTTTAAGCTAAGATTTTGTTGTTGATGACGTCATGAATTTTGAAGAAATTTTACTCGGAACAATATTTCACAATATTCATGCAATAACCCTATATTATCAGATGTAGACTTGATAAATTCAATCCATTTCAATCTAAAGTTGTGTGTATTATGTAATGTATACAATAATGCATACAAAATACCTGATAACTAACTTTAAAATCACTATGAAGTAAGATTCTCATACCTCACTGTGGTCATTTTAAATCATTCGATGTCTTATGATTAATGCAAAAGCTTAAGATTGCCTGTCTTCGTGTGCACCAATGTATTGTGTTTGTATTGATAACACTCCAACATGTCCAGTAACAAATTAATATGCTCTTGTTACTTTCTTTGTATATCATACGTTATTTAAAAAAAACAGTTGAGTAGTGTTGCTTCCTTGTCCTGTTTTATTTTAACGTAAAGTATTTAGGCTAATAACTTATCTGTTAGTAATCATTTTTAATTTTAAATTTATTTAAACTTTATAAAGTGTCCACTTACTTAAGCGTCACATGACAAAACATGGATTTATTTCTTCCTTGGCTATAGAACACGGCGGTAGTATTGTCGATAGGTAAATAGAGCTATTAGTCATAATAATTTTGTGATTGAGTTGAAACTATTCAACATTGTGATGTGTTTGTATGCAAAAAAGGTAGGATATGATTCACCTTAATATATTTGAAAGATAAGACGTTTCATACTGTTTTAAATGGTAACATTACGACAGAAGCACATGCAATTGTGTACTTTCCGATTGATATAGAAACCTGTAGGATTTTCTTAACACGTAACTATTATATTCAAAATATACATCAACAATGCAATACTCTGTAAATTTAAAAGAATAACACATTTTTATTCTTATAAAAAATGAATGATTAAGAAAATATTTGTGAATACCAAATTTCTGTCATAAGAGCTGTATACGTTAGCTAAAGTCGTAACTCTTATTCGGATACAACTAATAATTTCGATCATTAAACCTGTGTCTAAATCTGATTTTTGCTTCCTTGTTGTTGTTTTTCACTTCCTATCCTACTATAGCGAGGACACCAAGTTTTGTTAAATTGTAATTGAAGTACAAAATATATTACCATGAGTGTAATACTGTTTACATTAAAAGTTTCATCAAAAAATTATGTCCGAGGAAAACAGCTGTTAAAATCCATTCGGCCGAGGAAGTGTCATCAATGTCTTATGATGTGAACTATTTGGCCGTGCTATCTTTTTACTATCAATTCTAAATCGTCTGAAGTATATTATAAATCACATACCACGCAAGTCTTTTTTATTAGAGACCCTCCATTGTATCTTAGCTACAACCATCATTTACATGTTTGTGGTATTTAAATATGAGTATAACTATAAAATTCTTCAACATTTGAATTTTTATACATATTCAATATTGTAAAATGAGAAGCATAGTTAGATAAAGTATGTGTTGATAAACAAATATATTTCTTTTAACAAATGAAGGGGTGTTATCCCTTGATAAAAAAAACTACGATTTTGTTATTTTAAAGGTCTTTTGCATAGAAAACAATACCTATGCTTAAAATTTATACACAAATCAGATGTAATTTTTTTATAAAACTTTTAGTGAATTCAGACATCAGACTGGTATCTTCATTCTTATAAATTTTGCAAATATAGCTTTGTTTAATCTTTTCCATGAATTAGTTCAAAATGGCAAAACCGGAATGACATCGTTTCATGTGCTAATTATTTTGTTGAATCCCTTTTTAACTAATTGAGATAGTTCTAAAGATATGTCAACTTATTTTTGCACATTCTTTTTATTTCCGTTCGGGAACGCAGGTTGGTGTCAAATAACAGATATATACACATGGAAAAAAGTATTGCAACACCTTGTTTTTTTATTAAATTTGAAAAATCAGCCTCTTTTTTTATGGAATATAATGAAATATGTGTATATTATTATTGAAACATAGTTCACGATAACATTGGAATTGAAACGAACAAAAAATGTTTAAAAAAAAAATGATTTATATAACCACAATTTTAATTACAAAATGAAGTGTTTTTTGTACAAAAAAACGCATTTGACAAGTTTCACTGTAGTCGAACTTTACAATGTCAGACATTTCAAAATTAATCTTCAGATGACTGTTCACATCATGGTTGATCGTTATACGCCAAAGAATTAGTACTTTGTGCGCAGCCTCCATTCAAACGGATAACCGCATCTTAACGTCTTCTGATTCCAGCCATAAATCGACTAATTTGTTGCTAAGGTAGCAGCAACCATTTCTGATGAAGGGAATTGTTTATTTCATGTTGTGTTTGAATTGGGGTGTCCTTTCGCTCACTTTCCGCCCAATAGTGTCCCATATAAGCTCAATATGGTTCAAAGCCGGGCTACGATCGGACCAAGGAAGATGAACCAAATTCCATTTGAACATTGGATCTTCCTCCACGATGCTAATTTCCAACTTTGGCGAGCTCTGCACTACATTGGATACGGAAAACTGTAAGTCTGCTCGTTAGCAAAGGTCTCCGAAATGGTATTATCGTACGGTAACCAGTAGCGATGAGTTAATCTCAAACAGTTCTTGTCAAAAGGCTCTTGTATGGCCACCACTCTCATTTTAGGATTGTCTTATATGAAATGGGTTTCCTTCTGACCAACCTTCATTATGCTTGATTTTCTCTAGCAAATGGTATAGGGGGTCTTCATTATCTCGGAAGGTATTTTACAGCGTTTATTGCCTGATTTTTATTCTCAAAACGACTTTAGTGGAATGGTGATGACCAACAATGCGTGCAGTTGTTACAGCGACATCCCTGCTTCTCTTATGCTGATAATCTGCCATCTTGCTGCAGTTAAGAGTTGTCAAGGACCCATTATAAGGTGTCAATCACATAATTTTAAAAACTTGGTTATATAAAGTGCTGAAAACAATGAGGATCAAAACATCTTTTTTGCTGTTAACGGGTACAGTAGCTGCATGTGCAGATAAAAACTTATCGAGTCGATATTTATTGATTAAACTCAGGTGTTACTTAAATAATGTTTAACTAGTTCTATTTTACCAAATTATATCACAAAAAAATAATGAGTGTTTTTTTTTAATTCAATTTCAATTTGGTGTTGCAATACTTTTTTCCAGGTGTATAGAACGCGATCTTGGGTGATGTAAATATTCATGTGATGTGCAAGGGAGACTCTCAAAATATATAGCTGTTTACATGCGCTTACAGCTTGATAATTTTGAAATCTAGCTAGGTTTTCGATATCACAAACTAGTCAAAACATTTACTAAATTTTATCATCGGTATAAGGACATCATTCGTATAGCTCAACATGCAGACTTCTTATACGTTCAAGTATTTCACATCCAATTTTTTATGGAAATATCCTTTATGTCAGTATTCACCTCAGAAGCTAACAAAACCTTTAAATAGACTTATTAAGAAGGGATATAGTTACGATACTGTTGTCAGGTCATTAACGATTGCATATTTTGGCGTTAATATTGATTCACTTATAGGGTCTTTGCATCGGAACTAAACACATTTATTTAAAAAAAAACAGTTGTTGGCATGACACGGGTTATGTTCGTCTCATATATGTTATGATGGTATGATACTAAATCCCTAACGGGAAGGATTGTGCCTGATATTCATATGATGAAGGCATAATCTTCCAATCAGTTTAATTGAAGTCTGGAGATAGCATGTCAGTAAACTGCTAGTAGACTGTTGTGATTTATGTATTATTGTCATTTTGTTTATTTTTTTGGTTACATCTGCTGACATCAGACTCGGACTTCTCTTGAACTGAACTCTACAATGGCTAGAGGTATAGGGGAGGGTTGAGATCTCATAAACATGTTTAACCCCGCCGCATTTGTGTGCCTGTCCCAAGTCAGGAGCCTCTGGCCTTTGTTAGTCTTGTTTTATTTTTAATTTTAGTTTCTTGTGTTTAATTTGGAGTTTAGTTTGTCACTGAACTAGTATATATATTTCTTTGGGGACCAGCTGAAGGACACCTCCGGGTGCGGAGTTTATCGTTGCATTTATGAGCTGTTGATGACATTCTGCTAAAAGGGTCTGGAGGGATGTAATTTTTAATCTACACCATTGTCCTATATTAGCTTTATATACAGTTGAATTCTTTGATTTGTGGTTTTTACCCCCATGACTGCTGACAAATTTGACCTCGTCATTTTAGTATTATAGATATTTTTTACAGGAAAATGGCAAGTGAAACAACTGCATGTGGCATCTGCGATTCCAAACATAGAACTAAACCATCTTCAGCATGGTGTTTTGAATGTAACGAGGGACTGTGCGAGGAATGTAAAGAACACCATACTCTAAACAAAGCTTCGAAATATCATGGCATTATACCGGTAAACGAATTTCAAAAATTACCTTTAAGTGTCCTTCAAAATGCAGAATCCTGCAAATTGCATGGTGAAAGATATCAAACTTATTGTCATAAACACGAATGTTCTTGTTGTACAAAGTGTCTTATAGGGGACCATAGGAACTGTCAAGATCTCACGGATATAAACGATGTCGTTTGCAAAATAAAATCATCAAACATGGTGTTAGAAATCGAAAATTCTTTGCAAGAACTTTCTAAAAATTTGAAAATGATTCAAAAGAATCGTAGCGGAAATTTGTCATCTTTCACGCTGTATAGACAGAATATTGAGAAGAAAATTCAGATATCTAGACATACAATTAATAAACATCTTGATTGTCTTGAAAGTGAATTACTGAAGGAACTAACAAAAATTGAAAATGAAGAAAGAAAAAAAATTAGCCAAATTTTGGCATCTGTAGAGCGGAAAGAAAAGGAGATAGATGAACTTCAAACGAGCTTTTCAATAATAAAGCAGCATGCATCCGACCTACACACTTTTCTTGTCAGTAAACAGATTGAACAGGAATTGATTGATACTGAGAGTATCATACACTCCATGCAAGATAACAATGAACTATCAGATGTCATCATCTCTTTACAATCTGACGAAATAGTAAAAGGTGTAAACAGAAATATTAGTACAATTGGAGAACTCGTTGTTCAGACTAGTCCATGTGACATGTTATTAGTGAGACAGAAAAGTAAACAGGCACAGGCCAATGTGGCTGCTGACATCAGACGTAGACCTGTCCATCAATATGAAACTGTGGAACTTGAAAATGGTTTGTTAAAATGATATGTACTTGATAGGGTTTTACCGTTAAAAATCTCTAGGCAAAATGAACTAGAGAACCTATTTTTAAAATAAGATCATTTAAAGAATTGTCTTCATCGCAATATCTAACGGTTTTGAACTTTATTACTACAGTTACGATACATAAGAAGATTAAAGAACATTCAATGTACAATATCAAACCCTCATCCACCCCACCTCACCCTTTTTAAACGGAATAAGATTATGGTGAATTGCTGTCTATGTTTTTTTTTATGGTTTATGATCTCCTTTATTTTATAATTTCAGTCAGTAATATTGTTAAACAACTCTATGTATATAGTAGATGTGACCTTACCCTAGTGACTTTCAAAGTAAATAGGAATATTTCTCTCATTACATGTGTCTATGAAATCTATTTTACAATCTTTTATAATATAATAGTGTAGCTTCTTATTTATCATCTGGAAAAAAAAATAACAAAAATACCGAACTCTAAGGAAAATTCTAAACAGGAAGTTCTTAAGTAAATGCCAAAATCAAAAGCTAAAACACATCAAACGAATGGGTAAACTGTCATATTCCGGACTTGGTAGAGGAATTTTCGTGATAACACCTAGTTTTAAAAATAATTAAACCTATCATACAATGGCAGTCGCATACAATTCCATTTTATTGACAACAATGTGTGAACAAAACAAATAGACATTATAGGTGAAAATGTCAAAAATAGGGGTACAGCTGTCTCTTTTCTACATCAATGTTGGTTTATTTTTAGGTTTTTTTCAGCTTTATATTATATTGAGTGACCTCACAAATAATACGGGTTTTCCTTTTATTATACCTAATCATATAACCAGGTAAATTGCAAACTCGTGTATTTATCATTTGATTAAGCATCAACAAAATTGTTTTTTCAAGCACACATTTTTGTTAAGTTTCACTAGCTTTGACCTTGGTCCATGAAAGAGCGAGTCCTGTTAAAAACAATTTACAGCGGTTATTTCTGTTTCATTTATTTCCATTATAAAAATTAAATGTTCTAAAGATTTGACGAAGTCTCTTAATTGTTTCTTTTTCTTTTGTACTACAATTTGCCTTCTTTGATATTCTTTTTTCATTCAGAATACTCGATACTAAATGCCAAAAACAAAATGAATACAATAAATTATCAATATCTATCAATGTGTATTCACTTTTAACAATATTAACAAAGGAGTAGGTCCAGTAAGACCACTTTTTGGCCCCAAAATATAGCAGTTTTACAAAATTGTTAAAATGTAAACTTTTAGTTATTTATTGGACAGTACAATGCTTCTGCTACATAAATATGGGCTGTTTTTGACAATACAATGCACATATATCGGGTACTAGCACCATTAAGGCAAGCTAAATTACTGAAATCCTCATAATTCTAGAATTTTAGTTAAATTTTAGACAGTTTCCATGTAAAACGAAAGTGGCCGCATTCGTCTTTATCCTAAATATTGAAATACAAGTTGTATTTGATGATAATACATAACATATATAAAGGTTGAGGATGAACACGGATGCGGCCACTTTCATTTTTGACAAAAACCATCTGAAAAGTGACATTTTTCGGCATATTAGGTAGATTTTTCATATTTGAGCTTGAATCGGATCATTTTTAATGACTAAATTAGTCAAAATCTTTCATATAAATTCATTGAATCAAATGAAATTAACACTAAAGTGTTTAAAAAGTGGTCAAAATCTTTCGTCAGATGAACCTGAAATTTGAGGCCAAAATCGGTCATTACCGAACCTACTCCTTTCTCCCAACAATAGTCCCAACAAACCTGTAACCTTCTCAATAAAAAGACTTTTAGTCAAGTACATATTTGTCTAGACTCAACTGTAGTACTAGTGTAATGATAAAAATATACACTCGCTTGAAGAGTATTTTCAAACAGTTTAATGGTTATTTGGTCGATAATTCAGATATTTAAAATACTTTATATATAATTAAGAAGATGACATGTTCGATTACTACATACTTGCATAGCTATCAAAGTTTAAAAAACATTAAAAAAAAATGTCCACATACTGTACTTATAAATATCGCCCTACTGATTATTAAACATCAAGTCTAATCATACCGTTCGCTACAGGTTTTTTCTGTTTATGTTGTGTAAATGATATTATATGTGTAATAATTTAGCACTAATCTCAGTGTTCTTGCCTTATTCTGCATTGTCCATTTCATGAGGATGCATATCATCTGTATTTTGACATATTTTGAAAAACAGACACAGGTAACTGCGTCTAACCTAGTACTAAAATAAAACCCCACATTGAATATAAACGGTTTCCAAGCGGGAACTTTTAACTAATGATAATTATGTTCGTAGAAATGTATAGAAGTTAAGATTAACGATCATATTAAAAAATAAGCTACAATTCAGTGGTAGTTTCCCGGTTTTGCCATACTTTTTTTTAGTTCCTTGTAAATAAATCCAATTTCACACTTCATACAAAACGTGATCGTAAAACGCTTTTACAAGCCGATAAAACTATGAAAAGAAACTCCAAATTCTTAAAAATGATCAAAGAGCAGATTGTTCTGAGGGATACGATTGCCATTGTTTTCATTGACACATGTATACATGTAGCTGGATAATATTATTTTCAAAACTAATTTAACTGCACATGTAAAATGTAATTTACGTAATATGAATACCCACACAAAATAGCCAATCCCGGATGTAAGTGTATGAACAATGTACTTAGGCCAATTGTGTTTTATTTTTGTACCATCAATTCCAAGTTCACTTTCCACAGTAGTCACTGAGACTCAGAGTGGCAGAAGGTATTTCACTTCGTATCTTATCACCTATTTTCCTACGTTAATTCTAAGAGGAACCCTTATTCCTAACTCTTTGAATATTTGATTTCCTTTGGGTCAGTGGTCATGATTCCTTTCCGTACACATTCCTCGGTTTAAATTGCGATCGTTTTTAATATGATACGACGTTTATCGACAGGACGAGTTAATTTTTCTCGACGTGTTTTGGATTCAGAATTGACGGAAGTTACTTCCGGAAATGAGACAACTCGAAACGATAATCATGATAATATGGAAGACTCTATTTCGCCTGAAAGGGTGTTGTAGTTACACCTTTACGATGTGGACTACATTTATTGTAATTCAAATGATGCATATGATTTAAAATTATGCAACAACAATAACCCTTAATAGCAGACATACATAGAAAGGATTCCATGAGTTTTAAATAAATCAATTGAGTGGGGAATCCAGAGCAACCATTCAATCTTATCCCCCTTGAAGTCAAGAAAACTATACGCATGTGCATAATTACCTAAACAAACCCTGGAGAAAGAACGCATATTAAATGTTATATTAAACGACCTAGATGGTTCTCTATTTCTTTATGGAACATATGTGGAAGTACAATATCAAATATTAGTTTCATAACGGTGACATATAAGAAAAACTTCACTTCAGTTCTTATGTGACAGAAATAGATTTATCGGAATTCAGAGAACTCTCGCATTTTTATCACAAGAGTGCACACGCTGAAATGTCTCGCCTTCTATACTAATCATTGATATTATGTTGATAGTCCTAAGTATAAAGCTAAGCTTTAATACAACTGTCACATAAACTTAACATTAACCAAGATAACTAAACAAAGACCAATGAACCTTGAAAATGAGGTCAAGGTCAGATGAACCATGCCAGGCAGACATGTACAGCTAACAATGCTTCTATACAACATATATAGTTGACCTATTACTTATAGTTTAAGGAAAATAGACCAAAACACAGAAACTTAACACTGTGCAATGAACCGTGAAAATGAGGTCACGGTCAAATAAAACCTGCTTGACTGACATAAAGATCATAAAATATTTCCATACACCAAATATAGATGACCTATGGCATATAGTATTAGATAAAAAGACCAAAACTCAAAAACTTAACTTTGACCACTGAACCATGAAAATGAGGTCAAGGTCACATGACATCTGCCCGCTAGATACGTAGGTACACCTTACAATCATTCCATACAACAAATATAGTAGACCTATTGCATATAGTATGAGAAAAACAGACCAAAACACAAAAATTTAACTGTAACCACTGAACCATGAAAATGAGGTCAAGGTCAGATGACACCTGCCAGTTGGACATGTACACCTTCCAGTCCTTCCATACACCAAATATACTAGCCCTATTGCTTGTAGTATCTGAGATATGGACTTGACCACCAAAACTTAACCTTGTTCACTGATCCATGAAATGAGGTCGAGGTCAAGTGAAAACTGTCTGACAGACATGAGGACCTTTCAAGGTACGCACATATCAAATATAGTTATCCTATTACTTATAATAAGAGAGAATTCAACATTACAAAAAATCTTAACTTTTTTTTCAAGTGGTCACTGAACCATGAAAATGAGGTCAAGGACATTGGACATGTGACTGACGGAAACTTCGTAACATGAGGTATCTATATACAAAGTATGAAGCATCCAGGTCTTCCACCTTCTAAAATATAAAGCTTTTAAGAAGTTAGCTAACACCGCCGCCGCCGGATCACTATCCCTATGTCGAGCTTTCTGCAACAAAAGTTGCAGGCTCGACAAAAACTGGGCAATTCCCTCTGACGTGTTTCTAAATTTATAAAAACACTAAATATAAATACTGCTTAATTCTGATTTTCTGTGTTGTTAAAAACACGCATATAAGTCGAGGGAAATATCAAACAGGAAGATTATGAAAAGAACATTATATGAAAGTTGTAAGTTCAATCCCTTTGTTTGTTTTTACCTTTTAAAGCAAGACAATCATAAGAATCTGAGATGTTCCTTAATGTTTAAACATTTGTGTGTAAAAGCGTTGAAAAAATGTGCACACGATCAATGTGTTTACTACTATATAAGATACAGGAAGCACATGATGTCAGGAATCTTGCACTTTGTAAATACAGCTGTTTCTCAAAACACGCCTCTTTTGGGGAGATCTTGAATATTCATTAAAAAAAAATTAAGTTTGTTTACATACTGGTTCCAGGTTATGCTCTCTGTGTTCCATCTGACAAAGACATAACTTGGGAATGTTACCTGTCCAGTAATTAAACATGTGCATAGCATATTGTTTACATTGAAATCTGTGGTAACCTTTCATTCGAGGT
The DNA here is from genome assembly GCF_965363235.1 of Mytilus galloprovincialis. NCBI lineage: Eukaryota > Metazoa > Mollusca > Bivalvia > Mytilida > Mytilidae > Mytilus > Mytilus galloprovincialis. The sequence continues at coordinate 49,805,481 of NC_134844.1, read as the reverse complement.
AGGGGTAGTTAAGAAAATTAGTGTTAGTAAAGTTCAGGGCATATCAACGTTGAAAATATGCCGCACAGCCCTATATTCTGACCTTTGAAAAAAATTGTGATGCATATGAACTTTCAATTCTAGGATAAAAGTTCATAGTAAAAGTGGTACAGTTTTAGACGTAAAAGGAGTTTCTATGGGAAATTGCATTGTCAATATTTACAGAATTGCAACCTTAAGTTTTATTTGGCATCATATTTTTGAATGCATATCGATTGCTTTCAGCCAATCACAATATTACAGATTCTCATGTAATATATATAGAGAATAATACATGGCAAAATCCGTATCATATGTCGTATCATCCCGAGACATCAATATCATCAGCCCAAGAGCCTTTAGGCCCGAGGGATGATATTGGTCGAGGTGATATGGCATGTGATACGGATTTTTCCATGTATTATACGCTTTATCATATATTTCAACAAAAGAGTATTATATTATATGAACTGTTTTCTGATCCATAGCACTGGTTTACCTTCAGTTCTACTTTTGTCTTGTTTCGAATGCCTTAAAGAACTGCTCATTTACTTATCCGAAGCACCTGGGTTACCTTACAATTTGCGTGCTGTTGTTTTAAAAATATTTTGTTTATTTTTGTATTTATTTGTGTGTTTTGTATTTTTTTTATAGTTGCATTTAGTGTGCCAAAATATATGAAAACTTGACGTTCGTGACGTAGCATACCAAACAATGACGTAATTCAAAAAATTTACCTATTTTGAGGGAAATTTTTCTTAAGCGAAAAAAAAAAACTGACTTTATGTAAAAAAAAAAAAAGAGAAATAAGTAGGGGTGTGATAAAGGGTATGCGATAAAGGGTGCGCATCAAAGTTGCGCGATATTGATTAAACAGCAAAAACTACTGTATTTACTACTAAACATGTGATAAATATATATATTATGTAATTCTTAAAGATTAGATTTCTTTCGCTTCAGATTCTTGTTTTACTGTCACGGTGAAACCAGGGGAAGATGCCTTGAAATTTGGATTAAATGGGCAATACAGACTGCGGATTACACCAAGTGGTTTTATATTAGAAGACATTGAGGAAATGGTTTCAAAATGTTATTGGCCATATAAAGTAGTACGAAATTATGCGAAATTTAAGACCGGAAAAGAATTTGAAATCACTGTAGGGAGAAAGAATATTCTAGGTGTTGGTACTGTCTTGTTTTCATGTTGTTCAAGAGATGATCTAGATGAAATGTTCCGTCTCTTACCTGGGACTAATCAATGAATGTGTATACAATAAAGACAAAAAAAAAGATTAGAATAAACCTACCCTATAATTTATATTGTAATTCTGAAAGGTACTTTTTTAATGAAAAATTATGTAAATTATTCATTAGACAGGATAATTTGATACAATATCAATCGATACGTATACTTCTAGAAATTAAGTAAAATAATGGAAACATAAACATACATTTTGAAGCTGGACTGATATATATCGACGTTCTGAGAAAATTGTATAACTATGGATAAGTGTGTACGGTAGATCTTCATATACATGTATCTATGGATTATACAAACTCTGGGCTTTTTATAACTTTGACTTGATTTTTAGCTCACCTGGCCCGAAGGGCCAAGTGAGCTTTTCTCATCACTTGGCGTCCGGCGTCCGTCGTCCGTCGTCTGTCGTCGTCCGGCGTCGTTAACTTTTACAAAAATCTTCTCCTCTGAAACTACTGGGCCAAATTTAACCAAACTTGACCATAATCATCATTGAGGTATTTAGTTTAAAAAATGTGTCCGGTGACCCGGCCAACCAACCAAGATGGCCGCCATGGCTAAAAATAGAACATAGGGGTAAAATGCAGTTTTTGGCTTATAACTCAAAAACCAAAGCATTTAGAGCAAATCTGACATGGGGTAATATTGTTCATCAGGTCAAGATCTGTCTGCCCTGAAATTTTCAGATGAATCGGACATTCCGTTGTTGGGTTGCTGCCCCTTAAATTGTAATTTTAAGGAAATTTTGCTGTTTTTGGTTATTATCTTGAATATTATTATAGATAGAGATACACTTTAAACAGCAATAATGTTCAGCAAAGTAAGATGTACAAATAAGTCAACATGACCAAAATGGTCAGTTGACCACTTTAGGAGTTATTGCCCTTTATAGTCAATTTTTAACCATTTTTCGTAAATCTTAGTAATCTTTTAGAAAAATCTTCTCCTCTGAAACTACTAGGCCAAATTTAACCAAACTTAGCCATAATCATCATTGGGGTATCTAGTTAAAAAAAATGTGTCCGGTAACTCGACCAACAAACCAAGATGGCCGCCATGGCTAAAAATAGAACATGGGGTAAAATGCAGTTTTTGGCTTATAACTCAAAAACCAAAGCATTAAGAGCAAATCTGACAGGAAGTAAAATTGTTGATCAGGTCACGATCTATCTGCCCTGGAATTTTCAGATGAATCGGATAATTGGTTGTTAGGTTGCTGCCCCTGAATTGGTAATTTTGAGGAAATTTTGCTGTTTTTTTGTTATTATCTTGAATATTATTATAGATAGAGATAAACTGTAAACAGCAATAATGTACAGCAAAGTAAGAACTAAAAATAAGTCAGTATGACCAAAATAATCAATTGACCCCCTAAGGAGTTATTGCCCTTCATAGTCAATTTTTAACAATTTTCTTAAAATTTGAAGATTTTCAATAACATTTTCCACAGAAAGTACTGTTATAGATAGAGATAATTGTAAGCAGCAACAATGTTTAGTAAAGTAAGATCTACAAACACATCACCATCACCAAAACACAATTTTGTCATGAATCCATTTGTGTCCATTGTTTAATATTCCCATAGACCAAGGTGAGCGACACAGGCTCTTTAGAGCCTCTAGTTTTTTATAAAAGTCGAAATTTTCATTGTTTATTTATTGCGTATATATTTGCTTTATCATTTTTTCATATTCATTTCTGAAAATAATTGATATTTAAATATCTTTGGTTGCATCTTTAGTGGCAGTTTATATGTATTTTAATTGTAACATTATCATATGCTATTACAATTTCAAATATATAGTAGTTGCTATTTCAAGGTCTACAACTAAACAACGATTACATCTAAAACGTTAAAACTGATACTACTCCGAATTTAGATCGTGATTAAATATTTGACACTAGTTTTGATACTACATTCAAGCTTGATACCACTGTCACCGGGGATCATAGGTGACTTGTAGGGTGTGTAACAAGAGCCTGACTAAATGGCCTCTTATTACTGAAATTGTCTGATGCACCTGATCACACAACGAATTATTGCTCTGAATAGCAATGAGAACTCGGAATACTGATGAAAACTAACTACTGAGACTCTGGAACTAGCGATGAATAAACCAATAATTCAGCATAGAGTACTACTACTTTATTACAGATGGACTGTGTTCAGTGTAAAGTCATGAGTCCAAATCTTGCTTATAAAAATTATAAACAAGTATACACAACTTAATAGACAAGTATAGACATAAAAAATAACAATTAATTTGAGTAATATTGTTCACTGACAAAGATTAAAACTATTTTTAGAACTTGAAGAATGAATATAAAATAATAATCTGATTATGACAATTAAGAACATACATTATGAATAAGGTAAAATGTCACTTATTAGCTAACAGAGTATAACATGTCACTCAATGTCCAAACTGAGAAATTAAATGCATATCAAAGCATGTTGATTTTAAGTCCTGGATACGAAATGTAAATAGAAACGAAATTATAAAATATAATGAATTATAAAATACAGAGAAGTCTAAGATATCAAAATTGAGAATTTCATATTAAAGTCCAAAATAATAAACGAAGCTGCCTTTTCCCCTGTCACACAACTCTGAATTTAGATCCTGATTAAATATTCGACACATCATGGGATTCTGATATAGAAAACCAGGTGCTCTGCAGGGCGCAGCTTTATACGACCCCAGTGGTCGAACCCTGAACAGTTGGGGCAAATTTGGTCACAATATTCAAGCTTGATACCGTCTGAATTTTGATTGTGATCAAATTTTTGACATAATATAGGTTTTTGCCACAAAATTAATGTGGTTCAAGATCTAACACATCTATTGCACAATACTGTGCAATTGAATATTTTTATTGAAACTTTTCAAAATTTGAAATTTGAAAAATGTTTAAAAAAAAAAAAATCCTTAAAAAAATGGTAAACTGAGATCCCATCCATCTTATTGGCCCTTTTTTGGCCCCTAATTCCTACATATTTTGGGCAATTAACCCCAAAACTTAATCCCAGCCTCCCCTTTGTTATATGGTACATTGTGGTACAATTTCAGAGAGATCCATGCAATTACACACAAGGTATTGTCTGGAAACTAGAAAAATGCTTGTTTTGGCCCCTTTTTGGTCCTTATTTCCTAAACTTCGACCCCATAACCCCTTAAATGAATCCAAACCTTCTACTTGTGATTTTAAACATTGCAGTATACTTTCAGAGCAATTGAAATACTGGTAAACAAGTTATTATCCTGAAACTAGAAAAATGCTTGTTTTGGCCCCTTTTGGGCCCCTAATTCCTAAATGGTTCGGACCATCATCCCCAAAATAAATCCCAAACTTACTTTTGTGGTAATGAACCTTCTGAAAAAATTTCATTAAGATCTATTCACTTAAACTTAAGTTATTATCCGGAAACCAAAGTGTCTTCGTACGCAGACGACACTGACGACGCAGACGACGACATCATACCATTATACGAACCCAAAATTTTGTTGGGGTCGTATAAAAATGGTCAAAGAACTACATAAAATGAAATCGTACTTTTACCTGTTTAGGTCTAAAATTCAAAACCTGAACACACAGCTAGATTCAGCATATCACAAAACCCAAAGAATTACATTGTTTAAACAAGATACCCTAATGATGAGTTTGCCAATGAAAAATTTAACAGACGACAACAAGTGACGCTAATTTTGGCCCATGTGAGCCTTAAACGGTAACAGTGACACCACTAAATTTCAAACTTGATCTTATTTTTGCGGTAATAAGTATTGGGTGTAAGTAACATAACATTTAATTGAGGCAGACTTAAGGCAGCAACCATTTGATTTTCTGGGGGGGGCTATGGTTTTTTTTTCTGGACAAATTTTTTTTTTCGCCTGCGGCGAAAAACAATCTATTTTTTTCACGACAAGTCGAAAACAATTTTTTTCTTTCAATTTTAGCATTACATATAGTGGCAGCTGAGGGTGAAACAAACAATTTTTTTTCTCAGAATCAAAAACAAATTATTTTTTTCTCCAAAAACTGGAAACAAACTTTTTTTTCCAAAAAAAACCATAGCCCCCCCCAGAAAATCAAATGGTTGCTGCCTAAGTAACAGAAAGGCAACAAAAACTCAGTAAGTCTATATGTGTATGAAGGGGTATAAATAATGAACAGTAAAAGTGACCTCACCCCATTGTAAACTTGATCTGTTTTTGTGGGAATTAGTTTTGGGTATAAGTTTCATGACATTTGGTTGAGGCAAACTTAAGTTAGAAAACAAAAGAAAATTTCAGCTATCTTCATGTTCATAAAAGAGCAGTAAACCTGTAAAAGTGACGTCACTCTATTTCCAACTGTGTTTTGTGGTTATAAGCATTGTGTATAAGTATTACAAGTTGTTGAGGCACACTACAGTTAGGGAATTGAAACCAAATTTGGGGATGAACTGACTTGATGGATTGATAGGAAGACAAGGGTATCACTTAATGCCCCATTTACCTATCGTCAGGGGCATAAAAAAGGCTATTCTGTTTCGTCATTTCTAACAACCTGACAAAATCAGAAATCAATTTTAAATATATAAATGTTTCTAATTACTTCATTTTGACTCTTATGGATAAATATCTCATTGGCAATTAAACCCTATCTTCTTATTCTTATATAAGCTATTCACAGTTATTTAAGATTATTACAAATTAAGCAAAAATATATGTAAATATAAAGTTTTATTCATAAGAATAATCAACAAAAACAAATAAATATAAATATACATTTCCAACATAACTGCAAGACTGGACTGGATTGATCATAGCATTGAATCATGTATATGGATGAAGTTCACTGGAATGTTGGCTCCATATGAAAGGAGCTCTTCAAAAGTGTGTTATGAAAAAGACAGGATTTGCAGAATCACATTTGATATGCAGTATTCTTATATTTTTTTTTAGGATTATCTTTCAGTTTTTAGACAAAAGTCATGTTAGATGGGCATTGATAGCAGCAGTTTCTAATTAGTCAAACTACTGTATCAATGAGGTGTTGGAGTTCAAATCCAGCAAATGTTTTGGACTCATATCTTAATTGACTTTGATTGTCAGCATTCATTTGGAAAGGTCAGTGCTTTTCTCTAGACACTCTGGCTTCCTTCACCAATAACAACTGGCTGCCACGAAATAGCAAAATATTGCTGAAATTGGCATTAAACAACAACCAATCAATCAGGTTTTACAATACAATTGTTCATCTTAATTCTTGTAATGTTGTTTACATTCTATTAATAATAAAGAAAACCATCAATTAAAATTTCGAAGAAAAAAATACTTATTGTTGTCAAAATAGATCTGTTTTGAAACCGTTTTGAAACAAATTAAACCTTGAGCTTACTTAAAATATATGTACTTTTTATAAATCAAACAAAATACAAATTCAAACTAAAGCCTTATCACATTAACTTAAGATAAAACAACAGAACATGTACATGTCTCAAAGATCTTATTTTCTTGATTATGGAAAAGAACAACAAATGGGACTAGTGTTTTCCAACAATATTTACCTAGAAAGTGTACTCATTGTAGACAATTAAAAAATGAATATTTGTGCTCTATGTTAATTCACGTAGTTAGTGACAAATTTCAATCCAATAGTTTCAATTTAATTCAAAATAACAAAAATTATTTAATAGGAAAATAACTTTCTGCATACCTGCCAACTTTTCAAAATGCTCATGGGGGTTTTGCGTGCAAGATGGCTGTCATGATCCTAAAAAAACTTCAAGGGGGCCTTCAAATACATTTTAATGTTGTTTTTTGGCTTCTTCATACTTTTATAAGCCTAAAATCATTGTTAAATTAATTGTTTTGTTTAAATTGTGGACAAAATTGCTCTTTCAAAATTTCAATTTGGGAGCCTCCATGGGGGAAATCCCCCGCAAATAGTGACAGTTGGCAGGTATGTTTCTGCAAGTTTTTCTTTATACCTTAAATAAGTATTCATTTTGTTTTCTGTTTACAGACTGTTTTGACTAAGTTTACAGAACATACAAAATGTACAAATAACCACACCATGAAAAATTATCAAAAAAAAACATGTTTTCTTCATTAACAAAACATTAAAAAAAACATCTCAGGTTGCATTAAAATTTTAAAATAAAAATTGTAAGAGATTTATTCCTCTTCAAACATCTCGCCGTTGACAGACCATCTCATGTGAAAAGGTTGAGCCTTACACATCATAAGTTCAGGTTTGACTTTATAAACATTAGAATACATTTGCATTACTTGGTATAAGTGATTCACATCTGGTACCCACTCTGTATCTTTTTTATCTGCTATTATTTCTTTTCCTGACAATAAACTTAAAAGTTGCACTAATGAATTTAAATTTGTTTGTGATGTCTGTTTTACCTGTTTTGGTAATATTGTTAATTCTTTAATTGCAGTGTTACTATTTTTAGACTGATTATCAGTACTTTCACTTTGCGAATGTTTTGATTCTAATTTTTCACTTTTAGTCAATTCTGTATTTTTTAGATCAATGTTCACTTGAATTGAACTATTTGTGTTTTTAATATTATCTGATGTTACACTGTCTAAACTTTCTTTTTTATTGTCTAAATTATCTTTTCTAACATCCATATTATTGTTCTTCTTTGGAACATTTTCATCTTTTATATCTCTTTCTTTGCTACTTTTTCTTTTCTCATTATCATTTTTCATATAAATACTATCATCTTTTCCATCTTTAATCTTTTCATCTTTTATATTCTTATTTTCAATTACATTTTTATTTTCTTCAACTATTTTCCCGAACTCATCAATAGTTCCTGTTTCTCCTTTTAATTTTTGACTTTTTTCTTCCTTCTTTTGCTTTAAAATTAACTTTTCTCCAATAATCGTTTCAGTTGAATCGAGTATATCCAACAAAGACAACAGATCTAAATTATCATGCATTCCCTGGAGTATTGCATCATCTTCTTTTTTAGCAGCACTACAACAATACACAGCTGCAGAATCTATTGGATGAGCTTCTGTGGTGAAAAAATATCCTCCTGCATCAATTACACACTCTCCGTTGGGGGTCTGTATAACAGTTCCCGAGCTACCGTTATTGTGAATGAAATTATCTGGGTCAAAGAGAAGATACAAATATTTTGTTGTCTCTGCCAGAAAAAAACTCTCCATCCTGTTTTCAAGAAGGTGGTTATTGACATCTTTAACCTAAGTATAGAAATAAATTTGTGTAAAAGTTATCTACAGAAATAACAACTGCTGCGAATTCTTTTATTTTTATTGTTACACATTTTAGTGGATTGAAGGAAAACTGATTTTTGTGAATATTTGATTTTCATGGTTTTGCAAAAGTCTTATACAAACCATTAGAAAATGTATACTCTGTTGAACTTTTCAATTCATGGTTAAAATGTACCCACAAATCCATCAATATCAATGAAATATTTGGTAAGATGAATTAACACTTCTCTGACTTTTGTAAAAAAAAAAATAAGAAACCTCAGTTAAGATAAATGATTTGGGAATAAATATATATTAATGCTGCAAGTTTTGTTAATTGAACATCGATTTTACATATATTAATATTGGTCATTCAATTTTTCCCAGAGGGGTGGATGGGTTGGTCAGTGAAAAAAACTATGAGAATTACATTGAACTTTTGATTAAAACCAGGTTTAATCCACCATTTTCTACCTAAGAAAATGCATGTACAAATTCAGGAGTATGACAGTTGTCATCCATTCATTTCATGTGTTTTATCATTTGATGTTGCCATTTGATTAGGGACTTTCCGTTTTGTAAAGGGAATGCCTGAAATCTGAAATTTCCTCAGAGTTCAGTATTTTTGTGATTTTACTTTATACAACCTTATTTAATAACATCAATGAAAAACAGCTAAACAGTCCACTTGAGTAAATGAAAATTTTGAATATGTATGTAAACAACAATGTAAAATATAAAAGTTTATAATCCCTGATAGCCATGTGCACAGGAATGGATATATTTAAATCAATTCAATCAATGCTAAAATTTGCTAGTTGCCATGCAAGTATTTATATTTAAAGGAATATTGGTCATTTCATTGTCTGTACACTTAAATGACAATAACATCACATGTATGCCATTGGTTGTATATCTATTGTTCAGGATGTTGTTAAACAATCACTTTTTGGTGTACATTTTTTTTACCCAGAATGCATTGGATTCTGAAATGGCAAATTTGGAAATGCTGATGACTGTCCTGACTGGTCACCCAAACTATCATTTATCTATACATACTGTAGCATATCCACACTTAGTTTTAGTAGATTGTTCTATAGCCTCTATAATATCTACACCTATATCCAGTAGAAAGGGATCTTTTGTTGCTCTATACAGGTACATCACACTTTCTATCAACTCTGAAATAATACATTTAATCAAGTAACAATGCTGTCAAATCATGTTTTACTCATTAATGATTTAACCCAATGATCAGAAACTGCTTCATTTTCCTGAATTCAAGTTTTCCCTTCTGCATTATAATTACATACTGTAAATTCAGAAATCATTTTGAGGATATCATTAATGTGAATAATGCAATTGGGTGACTATCACATAAAATAAGCTGATATATGATGCATATCTGTATGCAGATTTTCCTGATATCGCAAAAATTTTTTTTGCATATATTGACTTACATCTAGAAATTGACAATGAGGGTCGGTTGAAAACAAAACTTTATGACAAAAGAGATGATTTCAGCTTTCCAATTGTGAACTTTCCATTTCTAAGTAGCAACATTCCAGCAGCACCTGCATACGGGGTATATATCTCCCAATTGATACGATATTCCCGTGCTTGCATTTCCTATCATGATTTTCTTAATAGAAGGGTTACTGCTCACAAGGAAGCTATTAAACCAAGGGTTCCAAATGGTGAAGTTGAAATCATCCCTTCGTAAATTTTACGGACGCCATCACATTTGGTTGACCGTTATGGAATAACCGTTTCACAAATGATATCGGATATGTTCCTTACGTCGTAACTACAATCCACTTCCCTTTCATGAATGTGACCTACCGAATTAGACTATTTACCAGATTTGTAATCACATAAGCAACACGACGGGTGCCACATGTGGAGCAGGATCTGCTTACCCCTCCGGAGCACCTGAGATCACCCCTAGTTTTTGGTGGGGTTCATGTTGTTTATTCTTTAGTTTTCTATGTTGTGTCATGTGTACTATTGTTTTTCTGGTTGTCTTTTTCATTTTTAGCCATGGCGTTGTCAGTTTGTTTTAGATTTATGAGTTTGACTGTCCCTTTGGTATCTTTCGTCCCTCTTTTTTTGTCCTTTCTTCAACAATTGCAATAATGAATTTACAGTATTTTTGGCAGAAATGGACCTGTTCAGAAATTCAACTTCTGCTCTTGTAACAGTCTTCACCAATCATTACATCCAAAACGTTAATGTTCTCATATATCAACACTATATAATTTCTTCTTTGTTATTCCTTACACTTTCTATGTTTCATGATTTCTTTCAATACATGAGATATTTTTTAGATCTGTTCAGTTTAGCTGCTCAATTTATTCCAACTATATATATTTCCAAGGTATGTAACATATACATATACACAGTAACAACATTTAAAAGGAAATGATATCTAAGGTATCTGGATTAAAATGTTTATCTGAGGAATGACTGTAATATTATTTTCTGTCCATGAAGAAAAACATAACAAATGTGGTGCAAACTGAATTAACTGTGTAAAACATTATTTAAAAGTGTACACCACATGTTTTAGGTAATCTGTGAATAGACAGAAAAAATATAAGTCACTCCTTATAATTTAATTCTAAATTCCTTTTTTAATGAGTAAATCACATAAAAATTTTGATGACGTCGCTGCAGTCATATGACAAAATTATGTCAATGAGTTAATAGACATAAACATTTCAGCCAATCAAAAGACAAATACATTCTAAAGTAAATTATATTACAAATAAATCCTATCTATTCTAAGAAATGATTTTCTATTGATTCATTAGCACATTACCTGGTCTGAGAGGGTATCCTTCTCTCCCTTTGTGAGCCTCATTTTTAGGAATGTTATAATATTCTGGAGTAAATCCATACTGTTTCCAGACCTGATGGAAATTATGCAATGTCTTCATTGCTTGATCATTGTCACCAAGCATACTCTGAAATAAAATAAAGGATTTTCTTAATACATATTAATATGACTATTCAAACAGGAAATTATAATAGAATTTAGAAATTAATGTGGCTATATTAAAGAAACACAAAGGATATGGGAAAATGTCAATTTTAAAACTGGGATCATATGAACATCCAAATTTTTACAATTAATCCACATTTAAACACATACTTTTTTCAGCAATATTTTACTTTAACAGATTATAGAATGGTATTCAAAGTCAGCTGTAAAAGTTTCCCAATAATTTATGCTCTACTTAAATTCTAAATTTACAGCCTACAACACATGAATTCAGGCATTCCCTTTTCAGTATTAGACTTTTCCCTATAAGTTTATACAAATTTACAACTTTATGAAACAACATTTCACTTCGAAAAATTTCACAGTTTAAAAACAAAAGGCTATGTATTCTATTGAAAACTTTAACTACGCTGTTCTGAAAAAAGTCTGTGTCAACAATCAGTCAGGGGCGTTACTTAAACAAGTAACTTTTTTTAGTTACTTATATAGGTAATTTTTGTTTTTAAAAAATATAAAATTACTCAATAGAGTTATTTTAAATTTCAATAGAAGCAGGGACTAAATGTAGTTTTCATGAACTTTTACATCATTTTATATCATTTATTACATAAATTTAAGAATTTGTAAGAATTGAGAGGAGAATAGACATTAAGGGTTACTTTAAAAATAATGACAAAAATGTTACTTGAATAAGTTATTTTGTACATCTTTGACAGAATTAGTAATAACACTTATTTAAGGAACATATGTAATTGTTTTGGGTTACAAATTATAAATAACTTCAAGTCTTAATTGATTCATAAGTTTCTATCTATTTATATCTGTCTACCTTCAATATTTTAAAGGAAAACGATATTTTAATAGTCCCAAGAGACCAACCTTTGACCAAGAAGCGTTGATATCAAAGATAAGTGTGTCAGAAAAGCAATTAGTGTTTCAGAAGGATTAGACTTTATATTTCATGGGAAAAATAACCAGATGACTGTAAAAATTTGTTAAAACTAGTAAAATTTGTATAATTGGTCACCTATAAAAATAATATTTAGAAAAGTTACTTATATAAGTAATTTTTGAAATAGCCTCGTTTTCAACATCACTTATATAGGTTATTTTAAAAGTTACTTGTTTAAGTAATTCCCCTGACTGACAATAGATGCATCATATCTATATCATGGTATTATTAATAGTCTTGTTGTTTCTGCTCTACTCAATCCTGTCTTATGAAGATTCTGTTTCCAACTCATATCCTATTGTAAACCAAATTTAAATTGCTACAATTCAATGAAAAATACACATAAAAGAAGTATGCAAAGTTCCATTTACCAGTATGCCAGGCCAATATGCATCTAGAGATGTAAACATAGGTAGAGTTATTCCCCCTTTGTTCATGTTTGCCCACATATACCAGTCATCTCTCTTTATATATTTCTTTACAGCTGCATGGTATTCTGAAAAATAAATATGCAATTTGAGTTTATCTATAAAACAAATTTGTATGACATTTCTTTTTTGTTGTTGTTGAATATAAAAGATTAGCATGCATGCCTTGAGTGCCAGAATGTGCAAAATTAGATCCCAATTATCAAACTAAAGTTTTTAAATTTTGTATAATTGCATGCTGCTTCTCTACTGGACACTAAGGAGTAAAAGTTAAATGGTCAACTCAGAGTCAGATACTAGGTGTGTCTGATGTTTTCTGATGGATTGTTACTTTGTGTGAACTAACACAAATAAAATTTGGCTAAGCATTACATAAAATTCATTCAAAGAACATGTGGTTTTGTTATTTTATCACTAGATTCAGAGATCAGCATGAGTAATTTTATATTGAATTGGTCAAAAGGCTTGAAACAAACAAGTATTTTCGTTTGGTTAATAATGAAATCTTAAAATTAAATCTGTTGTTCCAAAACTGTAATACTATTCAGTGTTATGCTTTCTTTTCATATTTTTTTAAAGTAAAACAAATTTCACACTAACCATGAAAATTATCTAGGAGTTCAGGAATGTTAAACATAATGCCTCCTTTGACCAAATATTCAAAGTATGAATCTATTCCTCCACCAATACCAAAATCTAAAGCTGTCCATTTTCCTGTCTTTACATCAACATGGTTTCCTACCTGTAAATATTGTTCAGCAACAAATATATCAATTCCCTGTGTACATACATGCATATTATAAGAAAATGTCATATTTATTTGTACCATCTTTAGAGGCAGGAGGAAATTGTGGCTTGCCAAGACTTTTGATTATTTTATACTGGATGCTCACAAATTCTTGTTTCAATCACTGCAAAATACATGTTTCTTTTTCCAGGAATCATTTCAGATATTTATTTTTTTCCTATGATTAATGCACCCATTGAAAATCCAGACCTGTAGGGTTAACATAGAAAATATTCAAAAACACTTTAAAAGAAAGACATATAATGTTTAATGGGGTAATGGTATTAATGTATCATAGTTGTATACTGAAAATTACCATTCCAATTGGAGAGCGAACATTCCAAAGAGCTCTGAGTGCTCTCATGGCAACTTTTTCAAAAACAGGATCTCCAGTGAGACGACTAAGTGTTCCAAATTCAATAAGAAATGTTCCCACACCAGCAGTACATGTAACAGTTGTCTCCCCTTTAGGTACACCATGTCTTAGGTTAACTGTTCCATAAGGCATGCCAGTCTGTGTATCAAAAGCTAAAATTATAAAGAGTATAAAATAAAGCATGAAATTAGTGTTACATTTGTATTTATAGTGTTATGAAAGGTCAAATTATAAAGTAGGAAATTTCCTACAATTTTAATTTACTTCCTTTTTTTTATCATACATATGTTTATACAAAAACTTTAACATTTTTTCCTGTGATAGTACACAAAGACAAGAATGTGTGTTCAAACACACTAAGCTCAAGATTATTTAAGCTATCACATATCCAACTTTAGTTGTCCTACAAATCTTAAACTCATACCCTAATTTGGCCTATATCTTTTTTAAAGGTCACATCCTAATGAAGAGTGTGTACTAATTTTTTAGTTGATGTGACCACATTGTCATATTAAAATATCACTGAATCATGTAAACAATGAAGGTAAACAAAAGTGGGAAGAAAACTACATGTATAGATCTCTAAACAAATCATTTAATTACTCAAGATCTACTTTACTTTGATATATAAAAATTTATGCAAATACATGTTGTTTACATCATCACCACTTTCACCCATTTCTGGCATCAAAATCCCTATGTTTTGCATTCTGTAACATTCTTTGTAGGTGATACAATAAAATCAAATTCCTAACTCTATTTCTAAAAAACAATATATCAAAAGTTTTAGCAGGGTGTGTTTTTATATGTTTTACAAACTTGTGGGGGCCACAGGTTTGATCTTGAATATATAATATTCAATAAGATATAAAATAAGGATGTTATTTTCCCACTCATCCCTCACATAAAAAATAGTGTTTTCTTTTTACCAGGAAGGATTCTTCTTGCTACATCTTCAGCTAACCTCAACAAAGGTCCTGAACATGGCCATCCTGGTTCTAACTCCATTCCTGTTTTCTTGTACAACAAATGAGCAGACAGTAGTCCACCTAAAACTAAATAGTAAATTTGTTCTTAATAATATGCATTGCAATTGTCACTACAAAAAACATTGAAATTCTGAACATTTTACTTTACACATTAGATGCTATTTTGTATTTCACAGCATGTTTACAGGTACAAAAAAAAATGAACTTATTTTTAATACTGCTCTGCTTTTCCCACCATTTCATGAACTTCTTGAATAAACACTGATTAGAGCTTTCAAAATATCCCTACAACCAAGAACCATTTTTTAGACCCACATTCAATAATTAAACTTCCCCTCCTACCTTCCCACATATATTGTAATGGAATTGACAATAAATGTATTCTTACTTCTGATATTAGTTTCAAATACCGAAGCATTGATGTCTATATCAAAGTTGATCATGTTAGATACTAGCTTGGCAACTCGTTGAAATTCAGTGTAGTTTCCCATGATGGCTAGAGTATCTAAAGCATCTATCAGTGTTAAGGAATAACTGAAATTGAAACAGAAGCATTCAAAATTAGTCAAGACAGAGGAAACAAGAAAGTCATTATATATCATGTATATGTGAAAGCAACATTCAATCATTTTTTGCAATGTTCAAGCTCAAATTTAAAGGGTAAGGGGAAAGGTTTTCAGAGAAGTACACATGCATGACATGAGTACTGTTTCAATTCTATTCTAAAAGTGACAACTTAATCAAGGTTCTTGATATAAATTAAAGTTAGAGAACAGAAGCCAACTTTGGGACATAGGGACGAAAGTACATACAGACAGACAAGGGTAGACCTTAATGCACCCTCCACTACAGCGGCAGCATAACAAAGTAGTTGAATGATCTACATTTTAAATAGCTGGATTTATATTAAGTGGGTTATAAGAGATTTTAGCAGGACAAATAGTTATTTTCACTCACTTAGTCTCATTTATATTGCGAATAAAAATGCAAAGGGCAGCCATTGTTAAGCCTGTTCACTGTATGTTTACTTAAGAAGGTTAACTTTTAATATTTTGTGTGTGTTTGGATGTGTTTTCATTATATTCTTTCCCTCTCATTGAAATCTTTATTCTATTTTATTCATAAGAAAATTTAACATACCTGCCCCAAGTGTCATGACCATCACAAGTCAAAGGTCGAAGTTCATCATAAGGATAAGCATATTTTATGTAGCCATCGTATGCATGGTGAAACATCTTCTCTACCTTGCCTCTGAAAAATGAAAATGAATGTCATGATTGTTAAAAACAATATGAAAATAAGAAGATGTGGAATGAGTGCCAATATGACAACTTTCCACTAAGACTGAATGACGTAGAAGTAATTAAACTATATAGGTCACTGCAAAACCTAGCCTTCATCCTTTGAACAAAACCCCATACTGCACAGCAAACTTTAAAAGGCCTTGAAAATTCTGTTCTCGCTTCCTGCACTGCTTGAAATTCAAGTCATGATGGTACATTGTTAAAGTAAATCACTACATAAAGCTAAACAAAAAAGTTTGTGAGTTTACTGTTACAATGTACATGCTGAAAAAAATAGGTAAGGAAGGTAGGGATTTTTTTCATTTTTGATATTTTATTTCACATTGAGTCTTTGGGAGCAACATTGTGACTTAAACAGTGCAAAATCACAAATGGTGAAAAAAAACCTTTAGGGTAGGGGATAAAAATAAGGTTTAGTAGCTAGTGGTACAGTAAACACACATACTTTTTTGCTTGCCCTAAGAACAAATTGTTCTTGAATTCAAAATACTTAAAAATGAACTGAAACAAATGCAATTTGAACCAACTGACATGACAAAAATTTATTACTGCTGTAAAATATACACCGCCTTCTCCAGCTATATATAGGTCAGATCTACATGTACAAGTCAAATTGATATGTGCCATTATGTGGCATGTTATTAATCATGTTAATAGAAAAACAAAGGATATGAACTATCCATGCAGAGCAAAAAATCACACAAAGGAAAACATATCAGAGTCACAGTGAGGCCTTCAACACCAACCAACCAAACAAAAACTAAAATCGCTACAAGTTACTGGGACTGGTGGGTATAAATATCATGTATATAAGTAATATTGGTCTCACTATAAACGTCAACATGTCAAATTACACTAGACAATATGAAACCGACCATGTGAGGGCCTTTAAAAAGATCCATAATTATCACTGTAAATGGTTTTTTTATGTGCCAAGGGACAAGCTAAGGATGATGTACTTGCTCATGTTGCTCATTTGACTTATTGCATCAACATGATCAAGGCCAGCACATTACCTGCCAACACTCCTGCTCAAATGACAAAATTCCAGAAAACTTCCGCTTGTACCCTCAAGGTAGTATAGAATCTCCTGCTTTCAAATATTTTGTGGATAAACCTGTGTTCATAATTCTCTTGATTTTTCATTATTTCAATAGAAATAAATAATCGGTGATCAATTGAAACCTTTTGTCAGTAGTTTTTACATTGTATGTTTGAGATAAGCTAATGTCAACTCCAACAAGATAAAGGTCTTTGTCTAGACCAAGCATTATTGTAAAAAAAAAAAAAAAAAAAAATGCAAATCGTTATGTTAAGCAGATTTGAATGAAAGATTTTTAATCTTAAAATGACTCAGTCCACTAGTACTTGACAATGAATCTTTTCGCACAAAATGTTCAATTATCTTTTCAATTTCTTCTGGTGATCTTTACGATGCTTGAACATTGTTGAAAGCATGCAAAGTGTGAGACTCCCAGCAAAATCAAAATATAGGAAGTAATGAGTTATGAGACTCAGAGCTGAGGTATTGAAAAAGGCTGAAAAAGAACACATGTATATATTATAAATTATAACAATGAATTGAAAAAATATAGTTTATATATTTACTTGTATTGGTGTTTAAAATATGAGGAAATTGAGAAATGAAAATATGGAATATTTCAAAGAGACAACAACCCTACCAATGGGTCTTCAACGCAGCGAGAAACTCCCCCACCCGAAAGTGGTCCTCAGCTAAATGTAACACCTTAATAAAATTGTGCACTACATTGTAGTATATTGAAAACTGACGTCACAAAAAATATAAATGACCAAAAATTAAAAAACAAAAAACACACAATCAAAAACAAAGACCAGAGGCAGAGGCAGAGGCTACCGACTTTGTACAGGGAAAGGTTAACTTTCTGGTAGTAAGACCCGTCACGGCCAGGCTGGGAAACTGGATAGGCAAATGCTCACATTAAATCTGTATCGATACAGTGTGTTAAATGTCTTCCTTTTTACACCATAACCCATGGTGGTGCTCCTACTAAAGGAGGGAGATATGGAACATACATACATACATGTCTTCTTCTTCTTCTGATATACAGTTACAGCTACATTATTATTGAAGATTACGAACTGTTGCATGCGCGGAGTATATGATTAAAAAATATGAACAAAAATTTATCTTTAACTTAGTAGAATACTTGGTGATATTTACATGAAAGAAAACAACAAGTGATTAAAAAATATGTACATTGTTATTTATAGAATTAAATTATGTTGTGGAGAACAGTTGGTGTCAACTGATCTCTGTAAATTTCAATGGTTTGACTTGCTACCACAACTTGTGGCAACATGTTCCATTGAATGATTGTTTGCGGAAAGAATGACCATTTGTAGCTGTCTTTAGAGGTGGATATTTGCCGAAATGTTTGAGTATGTAATTTTCTTGTTCTAGTATCTGATGGTATGAGGACTAGTGATGGGATTGCAATGAGTCCATGGATGACCTTGTAGAACATGATAAGTCTGGTTTTGAGGCGGCGCTCACTGAGTGAGGGCCATTGTAGTTCATTTAACATGGATGTAACGCTACTGGTGTTGTGGTAATTGTTACATACATATCGGGCCGCACGCCTCTGTACCATTTCTAGCTTATTTTTATAATCTGCTGTGTGTGGATCCCATAGACTACAGGCATATTCGAGTTTTGGTCTCACTATTGATTGGTAAGCACGGGATTTGATACTGGAGTTAGAAATTTTTAAGTTTCGCCTAAGAAAGCCAAGAGATTTATTTGCATTTGATACGATGTTGTTGTAGTGAATGTTCCATTTTAAGTTAGACTGTAGGGTTACGCCAAGATATTTTGCAGATGTTACTAGTTCTAAAGTATGGTTATGAAGGATGTAATCGTGTTTAAATGGTTGTTTTTTTTGTGTGATGGTTAAGATAGTGCATTTTCCAGGATGGAAGGCCATGAGCCAATCAGCCTCCCATTTCGCTGCTGCGTTAAGATCTTTTTGTAAATTTGTGCAGTCTTGTTGACATGTTATTTCTCGGTATATAATACTGTCATCAGCGAAGAGTCGTAGTTTGCTGTGTTCCAGGTATTCTGGAAAATCATTAATGTATATTAAAAAGAGTATAGGCCCAAGGACAGTTCCTTGGGGGACACCTGATGTTACTGGTGCTGTATTTGATGTTATTCCATCTATTACCACTGTTTGCGTACAGGCGCACAAATGTGGCGTGGTTAAACATGTTTTGTGAAATCTCAATCCCCCCTTTACCTCAAGCCAATGTGGAATATAGAAACACATAGCAATACACAAAAGAAAACTTAGTTCAAACTCAGGTCAAAAGAAAATGAATGAACAGGTACATTTTGTACTTAAAAAATTATGAGGAATATTATTCCCATAAGAGTGGAAAAACACATGCACATAGGGTTTTTAAGTAACCTGTATTTTAGGATGTCATCTTTTGAGTATGCTTTGCCCAAATGAGAGCCTGCCAATTCGAATAAAGCAACAAAAACTATTATTACTGCCACATATTGACATTTCATGGGGGCTGCCATTGCGTCTCGTACTACGCGAGATTTGTATAATTGAACTTCCTTTTCCGGTCTGTCGTAAATAAGTGCAGCAAGTGAGTGAAATCTTTAAATGAATCGGTTAAAATCTTGTCTAATTTTCGTCATCATAATGAAATGATTAGCTACAAATAAAAAATGAAATGCAGGAAATCTTTTGTCTTGTCCAAATTGTCGCAGATCATCTCGAATTGCGTACAGTTTAAACTTGAACTGTGCACAAGTTCGTTTTTCATAGATGCAGGTTGCATATCTCCATTATTTGCAATGCATGACAAACGAAACACTACCATTATTCACACACACACTCACACAGGGTTTATTGGTAACGGTGTTCGAATGCTCCAATGTCAAGTCTTCCTATGAACTTTAACTAGGTACGGAAAGTGATTTTTTTTAAATCAACTGATCTAAGAAAACTTAATCTCATTTTAAGGGCATTGTGAAGACATTTTCAAAACAGTTTCACTTTTATCAATACACATAATAACAACGAAGAAATAGCAAATTTTCAAAATGGAAATTTTTTACTATTCTGGAAAAACTGTTTCCTCTCTTTAAAAAATAATAAAATATATTATTTTAATCATTTGGGTTATAGTTTTGTTTATATTGCTTCTTTTACATCTTGTTAGTCAATTTCAATCCTCCATATTAAGTTTTTTGGTTAAAGTAGAAGCATAAAGCATGAAAATGGCAACCACTCTCATGAAATTCTATCGTCCAAAGTCACATAACATGACAATAACTTTTATATATTCCTTTTTTCAGAGCATCAGTTGGTATATTGAAAATGTAAAGTAAAACTTATAAACATTTGAATGTAAAGAAACAAAATATTAATATGAATATTACTCTTTATATATGTTCAATTGTGTGTGTGTATAAAAAAGAAGATGTGGTATGATTGCCAATGAGACAACTCTCCACAAGAGACCAAATGACACAGAAATTAATAACTATAGGTCACCGTATGGCCTTCAACAATGAGCAAAGCCCATACCGCATAGTCAGCTATAAAAGGCCCCGTAATGACAAATGTAAAACAATTCAAACGAGAAAACTAACGGCTTAATTTATGTACAAAAAATGAACGAAAAACAAATATTTAACATATCAACAAACGACAACCACTGAATTACAGGCTCCTGACTTTGGACAGGCACATACATACAGAACGTGGTGGGGTTAAACATGTTAGCGGGTGCCCAATTCTTCCCCTGACCTGTCACAGTACAACATAAGAACGAACTATAAAAATCAGTTGTACCATGAGAGACAAGAATTGTTTTGAAATATGTCATCTGTCTTTGTATAGTTTTAGAATGTTCCCTTTTCATTAATATTCTATTTTAATGAAATATTCTTATTCTTATATAACACTAGAACACACCCGTGATATCACGGGTCCGTGACTGAATTAAAGTATATAACTATGCGCAAGCCTTATTTTAGTATTAGTATTGTCATCTGACAAAGTCATGCCGATTAAAAGATATACAGTTTTTCTCTGCTTTCAAGTCTTTCTGTTTGAACCCGTCGAACTGAAACAATAAAATTAATTTTTTGGAAAACAAAAGGTCCTGGAATGGAGTATTTTTTAATCAACAGCATTGTCCTATATAAGTTATAAATAAAGTTGAATTCTTTTCTTCGCTGTTTTACGTCATGCGTACTAACAAATTGAAAACTGTACCTATACGCCTTATTTTTAGTATTTGTATTGTTATCTTAGAAAGTCTTACTGATTAAAATACTACATATAGGTAACAATTTGACAATTTAGTAGTGTCAACCCTGTGGTTATGACCCGTGTATATAGCATATTAATCCTGAATACAACGTTTGGTGGTGCGCCTGTCAGATGCGGAACGTACAGATAAGGTAATAGGTAACAGGTGAATATACTTTTGGTATCGGTAGCGGACTCGACCCGGAACTTCTTAATTATTGGCAACATTAATTACGTGGAAAACAAAAGGGCCTGGAATGGTGTAATTTTTAATCTACACCTTTGTACTATATTAGCTATATATAAAGTTGAATTCTGTGATTCGTCGTTTTTACGTGATGACGGCTGACAAATTGGACCTCGTAATTTTAGTATTATAGATGTATAGTAAATGCTTATGAATAAAAATAAACAACAAGCTTTTAACAATTTTTCTACAGGACTAAAATACCTGTTGCACTGAAAAACAATGAAAATAATATAACATTATTTTTTATTCGAGAAATTTCAAAAAAAATAGTTATGTCAGATCACTGTAAATACTTGTACATGTATGTATAAAAGTAAAGTAAATTCATATCTGTATATCAGTTACAATATTTATACAGTGAAATCTGTAAACCAATCTCATTCAGGACTGAAGTTCAAAATGCATTGAATGTGAATATCATTGGAAGTGAACTGCCACTACTGCATGGATTCCTATGTATGTTTTTAGTTGAACATGTTGAAAATACATATATTTTAAACCACATTATTCAGTATCCTTACTATCTCGTGTGCAATGGCAAGTGGTTGAACTATCTTTAAATCGCAATAAACTGGCTGTATCATGCAATAAAAAAACTTATCACCGCTGATTTCCAATCAAAACTAAACCAAAAGTTGTCCATGCAAGGGAAATAACTCTGTATACTCAAAAAGGAGGGTAATTTATAAAAATTAATTTTTATATGAACACAGCTATCTAGATTTATTTATTGGACCTAATTATTTAATTAATATATTAAACTTAATAAAAAAATACATTTTATGGCTGTATAAAGTTCCCTTGTATTTTTTTGAAACGAATGTAACTTTCAAACCCTTGTTTGTACCTCAAATATTTCATCGTATTCCCGAAAATTATAATATACAAAATCATTTATATTCATATAATATCTATCAAAAGCAATCAGAACCTTCTGAGACTTAACAAGTTGATAGAAGGCTGTAATCGGAGGTCACCCAAAGATTTTATTTTTACACACATCTGGGAACAATTATTTAGGGTAATTTGGAGTTATCTCCCATTGGTTTGCCATACCTACTTTAACTGTTGTGCCAGAAGCAGGACCTTGTTTTTTCGAATGTATTTTAATGCCTGACACCATGACACTGTTAAATAATTTCTGGTGAATTGGTTGCATAGTCTTCATATATACACGTACAGTTTCATACAGCAGGAGTAAATAACGGTTGGCAAGATAGTTACAAATAAATTGTCTGGATATGGTGCGGAACTGTAGCTTAGTACCTAAGATTTGGTTAAAGACCTACAGATCCGCAGCTAGGTATTGTGTTTCTCAAATATGGTTGCCTATGGACTATACACCTTATCGCTAATTGTCCGCCATTACTGGATATCACACAGGTTCCCTCAAAATTTTTACGTCACACTCGAAAAGTGATTGTTGTATGCGTCAAAAGTTCAAGTGACCAGACTAGCGATAAGGTGTATTGACATGTGCAGAAGGACCCAAGAGTAAAAAGAGAGGTTCTGCAGCTGAAATGTGGTATGAGTGCCATTACTGGATATAACAGAAGTTTCTAAACCTCAACTTATATCAACATAATCATGATGAAAAATATAATTGTCGAAAGAATAAAATAATGACTTCCTTCCTTATAAAAGTAAAAGTGGTTGTATGACGTCAATCATTCAAGTTCCCCACATCCTTAAATAGTGATACTGTAGACATGGCCAGAAAATGACAAAATGTAAACGCTGGGTCACACTGCATGTAGGCCACTTCAGTTATTTCACTTTTTCAGTCATTTTAATTGAATAACATGAAAAAGGGTTGCGACTTCACGAAAAAATATAATGAATGTAAGTTATACTGAACAGCTGATACTGATGTGTATGACATTACAAGTTTTCTTATTCATTAAAATGTATGTGAAAAGAGCTGCAGAATTTTTAGATGGAGGTGAAAGAACTGTTTTATCTTTTACCTTCACATACATGTACAGGTACATGTTTTCGTATATGTTATTTTTACTATATATGTATGTTTCTTGTTTCTAAAAATAAATTTACATGTACATATTTCAGGATGTTGATGCCCAAGAAGAACAGAGTTACAATTTTTGAATATCTTTTCAAAGAAGGTGTTCTTGTAGCTAAGAAAGATTTTGGTGCCCCAAAGCATCCAGATATTGATGTTCCAAATCTTCAAGTTATTAAAGCATTGACAGTGAGTACACATGTACACATACCAACTATCGTGTATTTATATAGTACTTGCACTCTGCATTATCCTATGAATGATAAGAGGTTGGGTATATGTCAATGATTCATAAGAGATAGAGAGACATCCAAGAATACATCATCCAATCGAAACTAAAAGCTTGACAAAATGTACATACTTCTACAGTGAGATCAAATAGGCCTTCACATTTTGTAACTGGATGCAAATGGGTTCAGGTTGCACTAGTCCAATGGCAATGAGATTATTACTACAAAAGGTTTTTGGGCATCTATTCCACTTACTGTTGCAAGTTGGATTTCATCAAATTACATTATTAGCTCACCTGGCCTAAAAGGCCATGTGAGCTTTTCTCATAACTTGGCGTCCGTCGTCGTCGTTAACAATTTTTCAAACATCTTCTCCTCTGAAACTACTGAATGGATTTGAATGAAACTTAGCATGATTGTTCCCTAGATTATCCTGCACAAAGTGTGTGCTTCAATTTTTGATCCGTCAAAAAACATGGCCGCCGTTACTTAAAATAGAACATAGGGGTCAAATGCAGTTTTTGGCTTATATCTCAAAAACGAAAGCATTTAGAGCAAATCTGACAAGGGGTAAAAATGTTCATTAGGTCAAGATGTATCAGCCCTGAAATTTCAGATGAATCAAACAAACCATTGTTGGGTTGCTGCCACTTAATTGGTAATTTTAAGGAAATTTTGCAGTTTTTGGTCATTATCTTGAATATTATTATAGATAAAGATAAACTGTAAACAGCAAAAATGATCAGCAAAGTAAGATCTACAAATAAGTTAATATGACCAAAATTGTCAATTGACTCCTTAAGGGGTTATTGTCCTTTAATGACAATTTTTCACAATTTGTTCATCATATTTGCTAACTTTAAAAAATCTTCTCCTCTGAAACTACTGAATGGATTTGAATGAAACTTAGCATGATTGTTCCTTAGATTATCCTGCACAAAGTGTGTGCTTCGATTTTTGATACGTCAAAAAACATGGCCGCCGTTACTTAAAATAGAACATAGGGGTCAAATGCAGTTTTTGGCTTATATCTCAAAAACGAAAGCATTTAGAGCAAATCTGACAGGGGTAAAAATGTTCATTAGGTCAAGATCTCTCAGCCCTGAAATTTTCAGATGAATCAAACAAACCATTGTTGGGTTGCTGCCACTTAATTGGTAATTTTAAGGAAATTTTGCAGTTTTTGGTCATTATCTTGAATATTATTATAGATAAAGATAAACTGTAAACAGCAAAAATGATCAGCAAAGTAAGATCTACAAATAAGTTAATATGACCAAAATTGTCAATTGACTCCTTAAGGGGTTATTGTCCTTTAATGACAATTTTTCACAATTTGTTCATCATATTTGCTAACTTTAAAAAATCTTCTCCTCTGAAACTACTGAATGGATTTGAATGAAACTTAGCATGATTGTTCCTTAGATTATCCTGCACAAAGTGTGTGCTTCGATTTTTGATCCGTCAAAAATTATGGCCGCCGTTACTTAAAATAGAACATAGGGGTCAAATGCAGTTTTTTGGCTTATATCTCAAAAACTCCAGCACTTAGAGCAAATCTGACATGGTGTTAAAATGTTCATTAGATCAAGATCTATCAGCCCTGAAATTTTCAGATGAATCAAACAAACCATTGTTGGGTTGCAGCCACTTAATTGGTAATTTTAAGGAAATTTTGCAGTTTTTGGTCATTATCTTGAATATTATTATAGATAAAGATAAACTGTAAACAGCAAAGTAAGATCTACAAATAAGTTAATATGACCAAAATTGTCAATTGATCCCTTAAGGGGTTATTGTCCTTTAATGACAATTTTTCACAATTTGTTCATCCTATTTGCTAACTTTAAAAAATCTTCTCCTCTAAAACCACTAAACCAAATTCAACCAAACTTCAACTGAATGATCAGTAGGGTGTATAAAATAAAGTTTGTGCTTTATTTTTTTTTTCGTCAAAAAACATGGCCGTCATGGCTAAAAATAGAACACAGGGTAAAATGCAGTTTTTGGCTTATATCTCAAAAACTCCAGCATTTAGAGCAAATAAGTCAAGAAGTTAAAGTATTTATTAGGTCAAGGTCTACCTGTCCTGAAATTTTCAGCCGAATTGGGTAACTGGTTTTTCAGGTATAATGCCCCTGAATTGATGATTTTAAAGAAATTTTGCAGTTTTTGGTTATTATCTTGAATATTATTATAGATACAGATAAACTGTTAATAGCAAAAATGTTATGCAAAGTAAGATCAACAAATAAGTCAATTTGACCAAAATTGTCAATTGACCCCTTAAGGAGTTATTGCCCTGTAAAGACTTTTTTCACAATTTGTTCATCATGTTGACTTACTTTAAAAAATCTTCTCCTTTGAAACTGCTGTATCAATTTCAGCCAAACTTAGGCTAAATGAGTTTCAGAGTATATAGTATAAATTTTATATTTCATTTCCTTGTATGTCAGAAACATAGCTCCTATGGCTAAAATAGAACATAGGAGAAAATGATTTTTTTTTTTTGCTTTTGAAGAAAATAGGACGATTCAAAGAACATTTAAATAAATTGAAAAGCCAAAATAATCATTAATGAGAGATTTAACCAAAAACATTAAGGTGAGCGATTCAGGCTCTTGAGAGCCTCTTGTTATAGTAATTGATGATTTCATGATATTTTTACTATTACCGATTTAATTATGATAACATTGATTTAATCAAAAGTTTTGAGGAAAACATATTTCTGCAGATTATTTGGTGAAAATGTAATCAATGACAATCAATTACCAACCACTGATGCAGTATTTGGAATGACCTACAAAATACACTTGTCAAAGACCTGGACCGTCACATGCCTTCTTAAATATTCTGTTAGAGAGAAATGAGCTATGGGGAAATGCATCACATGCCATTAGGCCTAAAAAAAAAATATGTGTTTCCGGTAACATCATTTTGAAAAATAGGGTCGGTAGGTCGGAATTCTTTTTTTTTTTTTTTTTTTTTTTTTTTTTTGACATCGTAAATGAAATCCGGAAAATTATCATTGTTTTTCGAAGTCCGGATCCGTAGTTAGTTTCAAAAACCGGAAGTGTGCCATTTGCAATTTTTTTGAAGCACCTGCTGTGCAAATTTCTTGGATTTTAACCTATTTGGAATACCTTTTGACATTAATAAAATGTTTTACTGGCTTTCTATGCAAGTAGAAGCAAGAGAGAAAAAATATTATGTCATCTATCAGAAGCCTGTGTCAAAAACGGGGTCGGTTGATACAATTTTTTTTTTTTTTTTTTGAAGATCCAATAAAAAAGTTAGGGTCGGGGCTAAAAAATAGGGTCGGTCGGGTTACCGGAAACATCGATCTTTTTTTTCTCGGCCTTAACACAATATATTAATAAAGGTGAAAAATAACTGAATTCCCTTTCAACACATGTGCATGTACAAATTTGTGTCTTTCTATTCACACATTTAATGTTAATTCTATCTTTTCTAGTCTTTAAAATCACAAGGATATGTCCGAGAACAATTTGCTTGGCGTCATTTTTACTGGTACTTGACAAATGAAGGGATTGAGTATTTGAGGAATTACCTCCACCTCCCAGCTGAGATTGTACCAGCAACACTGAAAAGACAGACACGCCAAGAAGCACCAAGGCCAAGACCTAAAGGTATGAGATATGTGTAAAATTTGTTTGAATATTATAATTATTAAAAGTGTAAATGAATAAAAGAACAGTGAAATTCCATGGTACTAGAAAATACCAAGTTTGTAGTTACATAAACATGCAGGAGAGTGACACATGACATCCTGACCAAAAGAAAAACGTAAAAAATGCAATTAATGAAACCCCAATTAATTGGCCTAACAGAAAACTTTAGATTTTTTTTAGATTTTTCACCATATCTAAAACCCGAATGGAACAAGTTAAGCAATCCCTTCTCTATATTGTTGAGGGGCTTCTGATAAAATATTTCTGTTTACGGTTACCTGACCGACCCTATTTTGAGCGCCAACCCTTAAGCTGGGGTCACACATTCACGATTTTTACTGCCGTCCTTGACAGGACCATTCCCGATTAAAATTTGTCAAAAATCTGATCAAGATCCTGTGAATCGTGGATGGAAATTCGATTTGTATCTTTCGCCAGGTAAAATTCGACCGAGTCTGGCACGACTGCGTCCCGATTCTACCGAATGTAATCCGACAGAGATCAGATAGTGAACTGACGCTGACGGAAGTTATCCGTTCGAAAACTGTCGGCATAATCGGGATGATCAGGTACTGTCGGAACGTAATCCTATCACGGTCCGCTCTATCGCATTGCAAACGGCTTTGTCTGGTCTCAGTCGTATTGTATTCTGTTATTGTCGGGACTTCTCCAGATCATTCCCGTTCCACAGGACACCGTCCCGAATACACAGAACATTGTTAGGAATTCGATCCGATACAGCAGAATCTGTCACGACATAGGCACGATTGTAATCCGACTAGACAAAATCGGCTGAGTTTCCCCGAATGTTACGGGACGCACCTAACTGTCGGGGTGCTTTGCCGAACTATTCGGACCCTTCCCGACCAGTAGGAATCTGTTACGAACTAAAACGACTGTGTTCAGACAATAATAGGACATTCCAGATAATTGAGGATACTAATCCGACTTTTTCACTTTTCGTGTCGTATCGCTGTCTGATCTCAAACGGGAGCAATAATCGGCAATGTGTGAACCCCGCATAAGCCATTTAATTTCCGTCAGAAAGTGAAAAATAAACTGAACCCATGTTAAAAGTGAAGATAGTGTTGCTTGATACATCCCAATGTTCATAATCATGAATATGATAGCTGTTTTCAGGAAATTGACGACTCGTGTGATGAAATAAACATTTGCCCCCAATTTTTTCCAATCCTGAAAAATACAGGTAAACTCGGCCCATGGACAACTCAGACCACAGCAAGACGGACCACACAACTCAAAATCATGGCCCCAATAGAAATAAAATGTAAATACCGACCTACCTACCCTATTTATTTTGATGATGTAACCTTTAACAGACATATTTTTTTTGGCCTAATAAATAGAATTGCAAAATGAATCAACATGAAAAGTTTGTTTACAAGGCTTTGAATTGATGTCATCTTCCCCTTTTCTTCTCCCTGAAAAATTAATTGAATTTAGCAAAATTATGCTTGAATATGATGCAGTCTTCTGATTTATTTTTACTTAAACATAATTTGTGATGTTTTTAAGGACAATAATTGACACAAATTTCATTCAAATTATTAATCACATTTTTATCATATTTAGTTTTATATATCAAAATTGGCCTGAGCCTTTAGTCCCTAGCCCTATACCAGAGTCTAGCAAGAATTAATTCAGGCTAATTAAATTTTGTTTACTCACATTTATGAAGAAAAAATGTATTAGGAACTGTTCTGGATCAAAGAGGTCAAAATGTATTATTTTATGACCTATAAATAACTTGATCCTTTTGCAACATGAATTACCTGCACATTTTTGATACTGTATGATTATACTATGATTATTTTTTTCAGGACCAGATGGACCTTCTAGAACTCCAGGTGGTGGTGCTGACCGTGCTGAATACAGAAGAGCCGCTCCAGGTAAGTGTATTGGTCATGTGATATTGGGATATCCTTCTGTCCTAGACATCACTAAATACAAATCACCTTTGATATTGTTTGCTGACATTTAGCTAAAAGTTTTGTTCCCTAGTGCTGATAAAAGTATCTTTCAACAGAATCTTTTTATTTAGCAAAATATTGGTATTCATGAAATAAATACATCTCACATTTTATTGAAATTTGGATTTGTCATTTACCCGAGAGTTTTTTTAATCTGATACATCTTAAAAAAACATTCAATTCTATATACAGGTGTACAGATATTTTTCACCTTGGATAAATCTGGTAAAAGTAATACTCTGCTCTGTTCCTTAGGTGGAGTTTGATTTGTTTATCAAAGTATATTTATAGTCAAAAGTTTTATCATTGCAGGGTTAATTTGCAGATGTCAATTTTGTTGGGTCCCACTTTGATATTTATTGTTTTCCATGTAGCTATTTTATGGGCGTAGGCTTATTTTCTCCAACACTTGTGTTAAAATCTGTCCCTGTAATGACTGTTTCCTTGCAAAGAGCTTAAAATTCAAAACTTCAATGTCAGTAGATTTGTTATGTTGACATGGGCCAGTAGTATTTTTATGATCATCGCAGATGGCTTCTTTGGTTCTGATGAGATGATTTGAGAGGGAGAAAAAGTTCATCTGTTTTCGAGATAGGAGTCCGTTTTATCTTGAGAAATAAGAAATTAATTATATTTCAATTCAGGAATTGTTGATAAAATATAAGGGGGATAGGTTTTACTTTTATTTAGATCATCTTGAAATACTCAATTGTTACCCATTTAAATATTAATAAAGTTGAATATATCATCCCAATATATTTCTTTTACTTGAAATTGGTATGTTTGTATTTTGATTTTCCATGGTTTGCATGGTAACAGAATTTTAATCATCATGATCATGGTGATATATAAGTAAACTTCAGAATTTATTGAAATACAATAGTTGTTAAAAAATTGTTCTATTTTGAATTTGAATAGATATCAAACTGAAGATTTGCTGAGTTGAATATAAATTTAATTTATGTACCATCAAAGAATAAGCTAAGTTTCCATACAATGAATTTAAAATCTATTTTACTACTCAATTCATAAATTTTCTTTGCTATAAGATATGTTGTAAGATTTGAATTCTTAAGATTTGAAGTAAACATGGTAAAAGAGTAAACTTATAATTAATTGAGTTTACATACAATGATTTTTCAAATTGTGTATTAGATGTCTTTTAATATTAAAATATCTCCCTACTTAAAGTCTTTATCAAAATTTAATGATGACATTTTTAATTACAGGTGGTGGTGATGATAAGAAGGCTGATGTAGGAGCCCCAGCAGATGGCAAATTCCAATTTGTAAGTTCACACTATCAATCACATGGCTTTTTTTCTTTAAACATGCAGGCTAGTTATAATTTACTACAAAAAAATAGAGCTTTTCAGAAATTGTTACGTATCATTGTCTGTTACCTGTAAACAAATCCAGTAATCATGTTTGTAAGTGGTAAGATTAAGAAAAGAATTGTATTATCATTTTTATACGCCTGTTTACGGGATGTATTATGGTTTACCGTTGTCTGTCTGTCCGTTGTCAACATGTTGATATTAACTCAAAATCTCTTTATCCAATTTGCTTAAAACTTTGAATTGTTAAGATCTATTAACGTGAGCTCCCTTTCAATTTTTATAATTTTATATTTCTGAGTTGCAGGGTTTTATTCTTCAAAAAAAGTGGTGGATTTTCCAGTTTTTCAGACAAAACCTCAAAATTCTTATGAAGCTTTGGTGAATTGTTTTTATGCCCTATTTATAGGCATTGTGTTTTCTGGTCAGTGCGTCCATTCATTTATTCAACCGTCTGTCCTGCTACAGGTTAAAGTTTTTGGGCGAGATAGTTTTTGATGAAGTTTCAGTCAACTTGAAACTTGGTACACATGTTTTATGATATGATCTTTTTGATTTTAATGCCAAATTAGAAATTTCCCAACTCAAAAATGCTGTCAGCAGTTCTCATGAAACTTTGGTGAATTGTTTATATCTTTTGATGTAAGCTCGCTTTTGATTTTCATATATTTCTAATATGACATAGAGAATTAATAAAACTTTTTTCTTTGAAAATGTGACAGGCGTATCATGCGCTCATGGTGCAGCTGTTTATTCAATTTGAGCTGTCCTTATATTCTTGTGTGTTTTATTTCAGCTTTAGAAATATAACATAAAAGTATTCTGAGTATAGAGTTTAGAAAATGCTTTCCATGTCGTATTATTTGTATAAAAGATTTTAGTACAGACGTATCAAAGTAAAACATTGAGAGTGATAGATTTTTCATATCCAAACGTGTTAAATTATGAATTCCTATGAATTTATGCAGCCTGTAGTTTGTTTATTTACTGATTATAAATTGTTCTTTCTTTATTTTTCAGAGAGGTGGATTTGGAAGAGGAAAGCCATCACAACCCCCACAGTAGTGATATGGACATTGAACATTTTGGGGGGAAATAAAAAAAAAAAAAAGAAATAACATACATGTCTTTGTTTTGTTCAGTGTTAAGCTACAAACAACAAATTTTTTAGAAGTTTTCTGGACCCCCTTCCAAGTTTACCACAACTCCTAAATATTGGGACAGTTAAATTTGTTCTTTCTCTGCAAGAGAATGGAACAAAACTAATTATACATGCAGGTATATTTATGAAAGGCAATACTATGCCCCTGCCTTAATAGAAGGGGCATTTAGTTTTACCCTTGTCTGTCTCTACGTAGACTCGAAAATTGGATTCTGTTCTCAACTAAATGTGAATGCATATTACCACAAAACACAGATCAAATTTAGATTTTAGTGGGGCCACTTTAACCGTTCTAGAGTTAATCCCCTTAACAAATAGAAAAAAATGCTGAATTTTTGTTTCTGTTCACCCAACTCAAGATAGCCTCAACCAAATGTTTTGAAACTTATACAATATGAGTATTTATACCACAAAATATAGATCAAGTTCAAATTTTGGTGGTGTCACTTTAGATGCTCTGAAGAGTTGTACCCCTTTACAAATTGAAAAATTGCTGAATTTTTCGTTTCTGTTCTGTAACTTAAGTTTGCCTCAGCCAAATGTTATAAATCTTATACACAATACTAATTACCTCAAAACTTAGATCAAGTTCAATTTGGGTAGCGTCACTTTATCTGTTCTGAGGTTTTGTACCTACATAACATTATATGTTATGCAATCAGGGGCATCATCTGTGTCTCATGCTGCTCTCATGGACACATTTCCCATTTATTTTCAACTAGATCATTCCTATTTTAGAGAGGAAACAATAAGTAGGCCTTATTTAGTCCTACTTGAAGATATTGACTTGATATTGGTTATATAGATTACACCATGACAAGTTATAGATCAAGTTAACATTTTGTTCCAGTACAATAAGTTTTTAGCAGGTAGGGAATTGTGCAATACTAAAGTCACAGAATGCTTGTTCCTTTTAAGAATATGATTGATGAACCAGACTACATTTGACAAATTATAAAAGAAATTTCGAAATTGGCAAAAATGAATAATATAAAAAACATTTTCTGATAAAAATCATGTGTTTTCTGTTTATAAGTCAAGTACTCCTTTCCAACTGGCAAAAGTGGAATAAAACCAATGGATGAACTTTTCTAGAAACACTGGAAATGCACTACCAAACTTGTAACCTTGAAAAATTCAAAGAATAAAGCAGTTGTCATAGTTGGTTCCAATAGTTTCTTGATAAGAATGAAAAAAGTTATTCTTTCTATTGTATATTTGAGTTTCTGGAAGATCAATGGCGGCAACTGTGGGCCATAAAAAAGAACTGGAAGATTTAACTAATGGGTTCATTGACTGAATGTTTTGCATTATGTAAATGTTGAAGTTTGTAATTGTTTAAATTTGAGATGAACAACTAATGTTAAGTCTGGTATGCAGTTATATTTTAAGTTTGTTAGTGTAAAGCAATCTATTACTAATCACCCCACTTTTTCACCAACTCGACCCACTTTCGCCACACTTTTGTTTACGAACTCACCCCACTTGTGAAAAGGATAAAATCTCATAGAAAATAGGTTGGATAACTTGCTCCATTTATTAAAACGGAAAAAATCACTGATATAAGGTCTGCAAACTCGCCAAATCCTGATGAATTTAGTGTGCCAACTCAACCAACTCGTGAAAAAAGATGGAATACCGTTTTATATCTGTTCCTGTCCACTAATAAATAAAACCAATACCTATCAAAACCTTTAATAGATAAACATGTTTTTTTCCCGTTTGAATGGTTTTACACTAGTCATTTTTGGGGCCCTTTATAGCTGAATGTTCGATGTGAGAAAAGCTAGGCTCCGTGTTGAAGACAGTTCTTTGACCTATATATAATGGATTTTCTTATACAAATTGTGACTTTGATGGAGAGTTGCCTCAATGGCACTCATATCACATCTTCTGATATCTATTTTGTCATGAGTTCTTTTCTTTTTGTTGAAATAAAGCATACACCTCCCGTCATGCTTCAATAATTCCCTATATAATCAACCAAATTTTTCCCACGTACGAAAGGGGGCCCCCTGGATCCGCCTATGAAGTCATGCCATCTCTCAACGTATATTTGTTCCGCCTAACAGAAGTTCCAATTGAAACTTTGTTATAAACATTATCATAATATCTATTTTTGTTGGAACAAATATTCTATACCATTTATTCCGTTAGGAACAAATAGAAAATACCTGATGAATCAAGTCGAGTGTCAATAATAATGATTTAACAAATTTTCGTTTTCTTGTATTCTGTGTACATAAGATTAAGTGGGGCAAGTTGGCAGATCGGAAATTATATATTCACCTAGGTTTTACATTTTTCATTAAGTGGGGCGAGTTGGCAGGAGAAGAAAAAGAAAATAACGGGATTTAACTCTTTTCACAAGTGGGGCGATTTGTCCTACTTCCGTTTAAAGCAATCTATGATTAAAATATCGAACTCTGGTTTTGTTATACTATACTAAGTCTTTGGTTTTAGGTGAGCAGTTTTATAAGCATAGACATTTAGTTCCTGAAAGTTAATTGGCTCTGGCTACACCTTCAGTAATGGTTTATTGACTGAATGATTTTCATACTTTTAATACATGTATATATATTGCCATTATATCATCAAAATTGTAAAATTGGTGCTTACATTCAACATGTTCAAATGTTAACCCCGTCCCGTGTTGGAATAGAGAAATATTGGATGTCTTTCCTGTCTTGTTATAGCTCTCATACCTACAATTTTTGTAAGATTATCTATCCACAATGACTTGAATTTTTAAAAAATAATGTTGAAGAACAAAATTTAAAGAATTGAATCCCCTTTTGAAAAAGAAATATATGGAAAATTGCATTTAAGCATACTCAATATAAAAAAGAAGATGTGGTATGATTGCCAATGAGACAACTATCCACAAGAGACCAAAATGACAGACATTAACAACTATAGGTCACCGTACGGCCTTCGACAATGAGCAAAGCCCATACCGCATAGTCAGCTATCATGAAAAGGCCCCGATATGACAATGTAAAACAATTCAAACGAGAAAACTAACGGCCTTATTTGAATAAAAAATTAACGAAAAACAAATATGTAACATATAAAACAAACGACAACCACTGAATTACAGGCTCCTGACTCATTATCAGGCAGAAGCAGAATCTGAAAGCTAATTCAAAGCCACTAACAACTAATAAAAAAAATCATGCATCTAAGACTAAACTATCAATCCGTACACATCCAACATCCAATGGATTTAGTGCAAAGACGTCATAAACAGTCAAGAGAAGAACGGCAATGTCTTGAATAAGTTTTATTTATAGAATTTATATGATGTATGTTTCATTATAAAACGTTATTCTGATTGGCTACACTGCAATGTAAAAGCGTTGACCGTGCGCACATTCTTAGAATGAAGCGCGGAACAAAATGTACTTCGGTCAACGCTTTTACACCCTAATCAAGTTACATAAAGAAGCATTCAAATCTTAAATCAGAGCACAGTATCAACATTTCAAATTGGCACTGGTTAACATTGGGTTGCTCAATTTGCTTGAAATGTAATTGTTTTTTAAAACTGCATTGTAAATTTCCTCAATGCTATGATTCTTGTCAGTTTTTTTATGAATTTTTATATCATGCAGCAATACGTTGGACTAGTTCGAGGCTAAAGGTTTATTACCTTTGAGGGTTGAATATAATGGCGATTTTAACATTTGCTGTTCTCCGTTTAACACCATTAAATGGAATTAAGATAAGAGCAAAGACTAGGAATTGCAAACTTATATCGTATTAACTATAATTTTAAAAATTCGCTTTGGCCTTTTGACGTAGTACAAAGCATGAATCATAATTCATACTGGCACCGTTTTGTCCTAGTTTGCATGTGATATTTGCCACTGGAATCAATTAATTTATCAACTATTGGAGTTTTTGAAATTTTGGTTTTGCCGATATGAATTACAAGTATGGGCCCTTTTCTGTATTTTCTTGAGATGATTTTTGTAACAGTTAAAAACTGTGAGCTGTTGCCATAACTATGCTGCCATTGTCATCAAAATTTAAACATCTACATGTTTCATTTGTTTCATTACACTGAATATTCATATTTTTCTAAACCACATACGTTGCCCTTCTTTGCTTGTGTTTGGTCAATTTATCTACTCTGATGCATTTCTTTGGTTTACATTTATTGTCAGTACCAGGTATATACATGTAGTGTCAAGATAGAAAAAAAAGCTCTCCACCCATTATAACCAAACACGAAACTGAGATTCTAACACAGTCGTTCATTTAATGATTTCTACCAACTATTAAACAATTTTAAATTACTTCCCCCTCGAGCAGAGTTTACCTTGGATTTTGTTCTTGTCCTCAGGTACCTTTTGTTCATATAGCTCCTCACATATACAAGTTGCTTTCAAATTTCGACAGCAACACGAATCCCATCAGAAAACGTGCTGGGGGGGGGGGGAGTCTCAGGTGCTCCGGAAAAGTAAGCAGATCCTGCTCCACATATATATGATACCCATGTGTTGCTCGTGTAAGTACACACCCGGTCAACCAACTCGTGAGGGCGTCCGTAATTTTTTTTCCGAATGAATGATGAATGTTGAAGGCCGTACATTGACCTATAATGGATTACTTTTTTTAAAATTGTTATTTGGATGGAGAGTTGTCTCATTGGCACTCACACCACATCTTCCTATATCTATTTACTGTATTTGTTGTACCTTTATTTCAAGTTCAATCCAATAGATGCGTTTATTCAACATAGGATTGTTTAGAGAGTTAAAAAAGCATCTATATAGCGGGAATTCAATTAAAACTTATTTTAACTTTTTCATTCTTCCTAAGTAGCTCCTGTAACAGTATGAAGTCAGCATGAAGACATGGTTGGTGTCCATTTAATGTCGATTGTTTGTTGACAAAACGTCGTTTCAGAGAATTTTGTTTGAATAAGAGATTATTTAAAAAAATATTTTAAAAAAAATAATAGCTAAAGGCAAATTCAGAATCGTCCATAAAACTAAATTACAATAAAAATAGTCAAACGCTATCGATCGGCACTTTTGACCAGGACAAGTGAAAAATAAAAACAAAATACGATTTTTCCCTAATACATACATTGACAATGGTTGACCCTTATTCTTTTAATATGAACCAAAGCAGGACACTAAGTTTATCAATTGCCGGAAATAGTAACTATCCTTTTTCGGAACTTGACTCGTTGACTAATATTGATCCTTTAATCTAGGTCTTATAAGAGCTAATATGTCAATTTAAGATAAATCATTTTTAAAACGCGTGAATGACGAAGACTAAATATGGAGACGTGGTGGATGGTTGTTGGCATTGTAACATGCACAAAATTGCTTTTATTTCCATCATAGTATGTATTTATACTATTTTTCACCTCAAACAAGACGGAATATTTTTACTTTTTCCAAAATTATGCACGAAAAATTAACATTAAATGAATTTCAACAGAAAAAAAACCAAAAGAATATTCATTAGTGAATTACCTCCCCCTTTCCCTTATAAAATATAATGAAAATTGAATAAAGTAAAAAAAGTAAAAAGAAAAAAAAGGTTTTAGGAGAAATTAAGCATTCTGAAATTTTGATTTTTGTTGAAACTATTTAAATCGACTTTTATCAGGTTGCCAGGTTGGGAAGAATTAACCTGCCAAATAGTTGAAATGGGGAACTATTCCTAAAATCAGTCAAATGAGTAAAAATCATTCATTTGAGTATCATTTGAGAGTGCCAGAAAGGAACATATATATATAAAAAATTGCGAGCTTGTCCACTCTGCGCACCCATAGGAGTGGGCATGCGATTTCTTTTGTTTAATCAAAACACTGGCAAGTACTTACAGTCAAGTGAAAAAAGCAGATAAGCATTTGTAATCACTATTTTTACAAAAAAAGAGATTATAGCTAGGGTGGGCACAGGTCGGCTGCCCTCGGTTGGCACCAGTGGAAAAAGCAAAATCCACCCTTGGCTGTTGTATATGCCCCTATAGTAAGTATAGCATATATATCAAATTATAATGTCATTACTATTTATATGGCTTTTTAAATCACAAAAAAAAACAAGTTGTGACTAAACTGAACCAAATGAGATTTTACACTTTATTTAAAAAAAAATTAAACACTACTTTTCATTGTACAAAAACATAATAATGACGAAAACATGTCTCTTTTTTATTTCAGCAAATCTACTGATTTTGATGTTCACAGAAATTGGTTGGCAATCACTCATAGTCTTCCAATTAGCAAATGGTATTATGAGGTGAGCTAAAAAGAATATCTGAGAGTTTGACATTATTGAATTTTGCCAGTCACAAGCCTAGGTGATCCAAAAGAGGGAAGAAAGATACCAGAGGGACAGTCAAACTCATAAATCGAAAATAAACTTACAACGCCATGGCTAAAAATGAAAAAGACAAACATACAAAACAAAAGTACACATGACACAACATAGAAAACTAGAGAAATAACAACACGAACCCCACCAAAAACTAGGGGTGATGTCAGGTGCTTTGGAAGGGTAAGCAGATCCTGCTCCACATGTGGCACCTGTCGTGTTGCTCATGTATTAACAAATAATGTAAATAGTCTAATTTGGTAGGTGACATTCATGAAAGGGAAGGGGATTGTAGTTAAGACATAAGGAACATATCCGGTGTTACACGTGAAAAGGTTATTCCATAAAGGTCAACCAACTTGTGATGGTGTCTGTAAAATTTACAAAGGGATGATTTCAACTTCACCATTTGGCACTCTTGGTTCCTTGTGAGCAGCATCCCTCTATCAAGAAAATAATGATAGGAAATACAAGCATAGGAATATCGTATCAATCATTGTCAATTGGGAGATATATACCCCATATGCAGGTGCCTCTGGAATGTTGCTACTTAGAAATGAAAAGTTCGCAATTGGAAAGCTGAAATCATCTCTTTTATCATAAAGTTTTGTTTTAATGGAGGCGTGCTTGTCTCAAGTATGGTTGATCATATAATCGAAACCTTATGAGGTGCTGACAAAGTGTTGTTACTTTTTTGCCATTCCATCATCCAAGATGGCTGCCAGCGAGGGACTTAGTTTAACATAGGACACTATCTAAAATACATACAAATGTCTTCTTTTAGAGAACCACTGAATGGAATAAAACTAATCATAGCATGAATGTTCCTTATGAGATGCTGACAAAGTGTTGTTACTTTGTTGCCGATCCAACATCCAAGATGGCCCTCAGCGGGGGACTAAGATTAACAAAGGACCCTAAGGAAAATGCATACAAACTCTTCATTTGAAAAACCACAGAATGGAATGCAATATTAAACCAAATTTTATCTTTTTTTATATGATTTCAAAAACCAAAGTAGAGTCAGGTGAGCAATACAGGCTCTTGATAATAATTTAAAAGGCTTGCTGGTTTTTAACAACCCATCTGTTTGAAAAATTATTTTCACAGATTCAGTAATTCCAAGTAGAAGATGATTTTGGAAAAATAGCATGAACAACATCCAAGAGATTCAACATTTATGTTAGGAAGTGTATTTTTTATAAGACATAATGTAAGAAATAATCATAATAATTTTTCATTTTCTTTTGTTTTAGGAAACTTCAGAATGGACATTAGATTATCCCCCTTTATTTGCCTGGTTAGAATATCTGCTGTCACAGATTGCACAATTTTTTGACCCAGACATGTTGAAAGTAGAAAACATCAACTACAGATCTGATGCTACAGTACTGTTCCAAAGACTATCTGTTGTACTGACAGATTTTATATTCATTTATGCAGTGAAAGAGTTAGTACATTATGATTCTTGTTTGAATATCTTATAAAATCTTAGAAAAAAACAATTTGATTGCCATTTATATAAAAATATATAATGGACTTCTATAACAAAATTAAAAAAAAAACTGTGTTGAAATATGTAGTATTTAATAAGATAAAAATAGAAAAATAACTGAAATAAATATGAAAATAAGAAGATGTAGTATGGTTGCCAATGGGTTTTCATGTGTTATTTAACTGAAAAAAAATTATCTTTCTATATATATCTATATTCTCACAAACCAAATTACAAAGGTAACATGGCCAGTGGCCACACAAATTGTTCCCTAACGTGAAAGTACATTTGTATATATTTAATGGTTAGTTTTTGTCCAGACTTACTTTAGAAGACATCAGTAATTGGCATTCAAGGTATCCTTAATCACTGATTGAACTAAAATATCACCAAATTTAATTTATTCCTACAAGCTAATTTCTTAAAAAAACATGCCAAAAATTGGTAAAGGATAGGAACAGAAAATCCCAATTTACAGCTAACTTAACATTGCAAACCTTATTTTATGATTACCTGTACAGTCTTATGTGGTTATTTTTTCCTTGTCCAATGGGTGCCGTTTTTTGAGGTTGACAGTTAACCAATATTAAATTTTTTTTTGATTTTTTTTCAGATTTTGTACAAAATGTAT
The DNA here is from genome assembly GCF_965363235.1 of Mytilus galloprovincialis. NCBI lineage: Eukaryota > Metazoa > Mollusca > Bivalvia > Mytilida > Mytilidae > Mytilus > Mytilus galloprovincialis. The sequence goes on along the minus strand of NC_134844.1, from coordinate 49,764,673 downwards.
AAAACTGCAAAGAAAAGATGACAACAAACAAGACATCTTTACTTCACCATATTTAATAGTTTTATCTTTACTGATTTGTAATGCTGGGTTGATGATAGTTGATCGTATCCTTAACAAACAGTAATCTGATGATTATTGTTTTGGGCTTGACATGTGGTTTATAGTCTCTTGTTTAAGAATTGTTCAAAATTTTATGAAATATTTGCCATGAATGGATATTAAATAAACAACAAACATTCAAATAACAAAGTGTAATAAAACAAATTGAACATGTTCTTGTACTGAGTATTGGCTTTTGCTAACTGATGACCTCCAGGAAACATCTTGTCTAAAAAGATAGAAGTAACAAAACTTATTATATTTTTTTGAATGCCTTTTGAACATCTACCAAGTATAGTTCAATATGGTGAGGTGATGATCTTGTAACAAAAACACAACAAAATGGTTTTTGGGAGTTTTCTGGATAGTATAGGAAATGTGACTAATTGCATCTTAAAAAATCTTAATGAGGAATAAATAAATAATTTTTATCAAGTCAAAGATGGTCGCATTTCACTTTTTATTTAGAGGATATGCAGAATAATTAGACAAACTATAAGCATGTGCAATGATTTTTAAAAAAATCATGAAGGGTAATTCTGATGTATTTGATATCAAGTTTCCATAACAGTTTTCAGACATCCATTTTCAGTATAATGGTTTCCTGTTTGGAATACTACTGTTATCTATAACAAGGTTATATGAGGTATGTATAAGGATACCAGTAATGTAAACAATGTGTCTTATTTATTATAAACATGCATGTTAATGAATGAATTAAGATATAGGTATGCATCAATGAGACACCAACTCAACAACATAAAATAATCAAAAGACATCTATAAAAAGGCAACACACATTTTCACCAATATACAGGTGTCTATACATTAAGTTGACTTTTAAATTGTTTTTATGCCCCACCTACGATGGTAGAGGGGCATTATGTTTTCTGGTCTGTGCGTCCATTTGTCTGTATGTCCGTCTGTTCGTCTGTCTGTCTGTCCTGCTTCAGGTTAAAGTTTTTGGTCAAGGTAGTTTTTGATGAAGTTGAAGTCCAATCGACTTCAAACTTAGAATACATGTTCCCTATGATATGATCTTTTAAATTTTAATGCCAAATTAGAGGGTTTACCCTAATTTCACGGTCCACTGAACATAGAAAATGATAGTGCGAGTGGGGCATTCGTGTACTGGGGACACATTCTTGTTTGTTTTGTTTTTGTGAATGAATTGAACAATAACAATCAATGATATGGTGTTAGCATTCTTAACCTGTTCAAGCATTTATATGAGGTTTTGTGTATGTCTGTATTTGTTTTGTCAATTTATATTTTTGTTCTTGGTAACTACAATTCAGGGGTACTTTGTAGTAAGTAAAAAAGTTAAAAAAAAAAACAGAATTTAGATGTGTATAAACAAATATTGCATTCAAAAATAAATAATAAAATTCTAATCAAATTTCAAGGATGAAAACAAAGCTTTTATTATCAATAAGTAATTATCAACCTGATTTTATAAGAGGAATACAAATTACAATTGCTGTAAGAAAAAGGATGATAATTAGTCGCTGTAAATTAAGAAAGTAAATTAAGATTTAAAACTTCAACAATTTTAAGTATTAAGAGTTGTCCCCCATGGTTAGTTTTATGATATAAAATAAATTGTTATTTCAGAATAGAAATCTAGAAGGAGCATTATGGTTTGCTACACTACTTAATTTTAAACACATCTACCTGTATGTAGCACCTGCATATTTTGTATACCTCCTTCGGTGTTACTGTTTCAAGAGTGATGGTACGTATGTTTTATGTGTGAACACTGATATGTATGTACTTAACTTTAAAGTTTGCCTTCAGGTGACCTATAATAATTTGACAGGCGCCATTTTCCTGTGATACTGATCTCGATGAAGTCACATGTTTGGCGACAGTGATTTCCGCATAAGCGCAAAAACTGTTGTAATTTGATATTTGCTAATAGAAATAAGTTATTTTATGTTGACTTCTGACATTTTTAAATGAAACATTAAAAGTTGAGTTTTTTTCCAACTCCATACTCCACAACAAAACAAAAGCAGCAACGATTTTGTAATTGAGACAATAAAAGGAGGAACAATTAAAACTCTACAATACATGTATCTGCACAGTAAGAACTAAATTTGCACTGCATTCCAATAAACTGATTATTATTATATTATGTCAATTTGTGTCCATGATACTGGGAGAACATAAGTAAATGTTTGTGAATCTGATCTTGGAATAAAATTACATTTAATTAAATATCTTTATAGGTGTAGCAGCTAAAATTTCCTGGAGGACATTTTCATTCACACGAATTATTATGCTTGGTTTTGTGGTAATATCTGTATTCTGTCTGTCATTTGGGCCATTCATAGTAATGGTAAGATTTGAATAAGATCTTTTGCTATTTCAACAAAGCTTTTTATATCTATTGATGCTTCAAATGGAATTGCAGAAAAGAAGATACAGTGATTCCCGTTTTTAGCCAATTAGTTGAAAATGCCTTTGCTATCACTCTCAAATTTGGAATTTTTAAGTCGTTAGTTGACTTTTCCAATGATGTAGCATTCATATACACATATATATGTACGAATGGTTTCATTATTCCCTCTCAGCATTGTACAGGGCTCAGACAGTTACTGCGGTGGAATATTGATCCTATGAATTGATTTTTGTTTGACATTGAACCCCATAATGTGTTAGCTTCTCTTGTTAATTGTATACCGTATTTTGATATTTTATATTATCCAGCGGACAAAGCATAATTTTTAACCAGATTTTAATGAAAATGTAGGCAGTTGTCATGTAATTTAGTGTGGTTTTGGTTCAATTACAAAAAGCCTTCAAATTGTTATACAAGATTTCTGACTAGATGATAAAAGAGTAACCTAGCGCCTTACACTGTTAAATTGTTAACCCATTTATTATGATAATTAATAAATTCCATTTTGTTTTCCTTAATTATACCCCCGCTTTCAAAAAAAGGGGGATATACTGTTTTACCTCTGTCTGTCCTTCCATCCATCCGTGAGTCCGTCCGTCCCATGAATATTTTTCGTCACATTTTTCTCAGGAACTACACTACAAGGATTTCTGAAATTTGGTTTCAGGCTTGATATAAGTCAGCTATACTGTGTGATGCGTTTTCAGATTCATAACTCGCCAACTTCCTGATTACTGAACACTTGTATGATTTTACACATGTTAGCCAAGTTAAAAATTTTTGTCACATTTTTCTCAGGAACTACACTACAAGGATTTCTGAAATTTGGTTTCAGGGTTTATATAAGTCAGCTAAACCGTGTGATGTGTTTTAAGATTCATCACTGGACAATTTATTGTTTACCGAACACTTGTATGATTTTACACATGATAGCCAAGTTGAAAATTTTCGTCACAATATTTTTCAGGAACTATAAGACAAGGATTTCTGAAATTTGGTTTCAGGCTTGATATAAGTTAGCTATACCGTGTGATGCGTTTTTATAGTCATCACTCGCCAATTTCCTGTTTACCGAACACTTGTATGATTTTACACATGATAGCCAAGTTGAAAATGTTCATCACAATTTTTTCAGGAACTACAATACAAGGATTTCTGAAATTTGGTTTCAGGCTTGATATAAGTCAGCTATACCGTGTGAGGCATTTTCAGATTCATCAATTGACAACTTCCTGTTTACCGAACACTTGTATGATTTTACACATGATAGCCAAGTTGAAAATTTCGTCACAATTTTCTCAGAAACTACAATACGAGGATTTCTGAAATTTGGTTTCAGGCTTGATATAAGTCAGCTATACCATGTGATGTGTTTTCAGAGTCATCACTCGCAAACTTCCTGTTTACCGAACACTTGTTTGATTTTACCCAAGATAGCCAAGTTCAAAGTTTTCGTCACAATTTTCTCAGGAACTACAATACAAGGATTTCTGAAATTTGGTTTCAAGGTTTATATAAGTCAGCTATACCGTGTGATGCGTTTTCAGAGTCATGACTCGATAACTTCCTGTTTACCGAACACATGTATATTTTTACACTATTAATATTATCCACTTGCGGCGAGGGTATCATCAGTAAGCAGTATCTCGCAGTTTTACTTGTTTAGTATATTGCACTCTTTTGATCTTTGATTATTATTTACCTTGTCAAATATTGTTGAACACATTTGTATAGAACATAATCCAACATATAGAAATAACATTGTTTTGTTTATTATGAGGTTTTATGTGTGTTTGTGTATTTTTTGTTTAAAGTATTTATCATATGATAATTTGATAAATAAATCAACATGCTTAATATTTTGTAATTTTAAAATTATTTTATTTCTTCTTATTTCAGGACCAGCTCCCACAAGTTCTTTCAAGGTTGTTTCCCTTTAAAAGAGGTCTTTGTCATGCATACTGGGCACCAAATTTCTATGCATTATATAACGTTGTTGATAAAGCAGCTACTTTGTTTTGTAAGTATTTATATATTATGTTTTAAAATATAGAGAATGTTTTAAAGTATAGTAAAACCTCTTCTCAATACTGTAAATTCAGAACTTATTGTGATGTTTTTATTATTGCTAAAGAAGCGACAGGGTTATAATTGCAATAATTTAAACTCGCATTTTGAATTTGTTTAAATGAATTATACAGAATTTTTATCAATATTGCAAAATTAAAAGTTGCATTTTAGTCTAAAATGACAAAATCCCAATAATAAATGCATGTAACAATTTCTGCATTTACAGTATTCATTTATAACTAGTGTCACCATTCAATATGCACACTAATTTTTATGTACCAAAAAGTAGCAGATGGACATACATGTATTTTATCACCGGTATAAGGAAATAATTCGTAAATATAACTCAACATGCAGACATCTTATACGTTCAGGTATTTCACATCCAAAATTTTATGGAAATATTCTTTATAAAGCACAAAAATGTCAGTATTCTCCTCAGAAACTAACAAAACCTTTAAATAGACTTATTAAAAGGGGATATAGTTACGATACTGTTGTCAGGTCATTAAAGATTGCATATTTTGGCTTTAACATTGATTCACTGATAGGGTCTTTGCATCGGAACTAAACACATTTATTTCTAAAAAAACAGTTGTTGGCATGACACGGGTTATGTTCTTCTCATATATTTTATGATAGTATGATACTAAACCCCTAACGGGAGGGATTGTACCTGATATTCATATGATGAAGACATAATCTTTCAATCAGTTTAATTGAGGTCTGGAGCTGGCATGTCAGTTAACTGCTAGTAGTCTGTTGTTATTTATGTATTATTGTCATTTTATTTATTTTCTTTTGTTACATCTTTTGACATCAGACTCGGACTTCTCTTGAACTGAATTTTAATGTGCGTATTGTTATTGTTTTACTTTTCTACATTGGCTAGAGGTATAGGGGGAGGGTTGAGATCTCATAAACATGTTTAACCCCGCCGCAATTTTGCGCCTGTCCCAAGTCAGGAACCTCTGGCCTTTGTTAGTCTTGTATGATTTTAAATTTTAGTTTCTTGTGTATAATTCGGAGTTTAGTATGACGTCCATTATCACTGTACTATTATGCATATTTTAGGGGCCAGCTGGAGGACACCTACGGGTGCGGGAATTCTCGCTACATTGAAGACCCATTGGTTGCCTTCGGCTGTTGTTTGCTCTATGGTCGGGTGGTTGTCGCTTTGACATATTCACCATTTCCTTTCTCAATTTTATTATAGTTGACAGTTATATTTCATCCATCCTGGCATACCTTGTGGGGTCAGGAAACACCCAAACTTTACACAATATATGTTCTTTGAAAACTAGCAACCTTGTGATTTTGTTGATTTAAAGTAAAGTTGACCAAGAGTTATGGGACTTTAACTTGTCAAAAAATAAGATAATTTTTCAAATCTGTCACAATAACTTAAGTATGGATGAATATAATAATATATGTCAGAGCTGTGGTGTAGTGGTTAGTGCATTGGACTACTAACACAAAGGTTCCTGGTTCGATTTCCGTCTGGGATGAAAATTTCAGGAACTTAATTTTTGGCTCTCCCTTGACACCATTTGCGAGTATGGTCTTGAGAAAAGATTATAGTCCGTCGGAAGGGGATGATAAATGTCTGACCCGTGTTAAGAGAGAGCCATATCTCTTGCACGTTAAAGACACCCTTGTAGATTTCGAAAAAGAGCAGGCTAATGCCGCTACAAGGCAGCACTCGCACCCGCTAAGTGGAAAGGGATTAATATAAATTGCAAAACTTGTTTCCCAATCCACTATAAATAAATATGTTTAAACTAACATGTCATACAATATTTAAAACTCATCCTTAAGATTTGCGAGAAATTTAGTTTTTGTCTTAAAAATGTGAAGTTTATGTAATATTTATAGTAAAATCTTTAATCTTTCAGGTCTTTAAGACTTTTAACATAATATCAGTCATGTCTGTGGTCAGTAAAAAGGGTGAGACATTTCAGTGTGTACCCTTTTGTTTGGTTTAACTTTTAAAACATTCTAACATTTATTTTCATTAGTGATAACAGCTCATTGTTGTGCTGTATCAGTTGCCCTTGAGAACAGAACTCGGTCTTGTTTTGTCCTTTCTTTCTTTGGAAAGGTCATTCACACATTTGCTGTATTTCCATACTTTTTCAGAGTTTTTAGTTTTAAAATATCATTTAATTGTAGGTAAAAAATATAATCTACTAAATGTATCTGACTCGGGATCTGCCATGATGACAGGAGGACTCGTACAGGAGTTCCAGCATACAGTGCTCCCATCTATATCACCTATAGTCACACTTATATTAACAGGTTTATCTTTACTGGTAAGTCTTGAGGTTTTGCATTTAAAATACTGATTACAAAAACTAGCTAGTTTTTTGCAACAGCATTAACAATGCTTAGATAACAGTGGCAAATCCAGGGGGGTTACGGGGTTGGAACCCTTCTTCTTTTTTTTGGACGATCAATACATTTGAATGGGGACATGTGGTTGGAACACCCCCCCCCCCCCTTTTATCCTGTGTAAAGACCCCCCCCTTTTTTAAAATGGCTGGATCTGCCCCTGGATAAACATCAGTAAGACAACATCATGACAGCCTATATCTATATGGTAATCGATTAATGGAAGATAAACAAGCAACAATCAATCAATTATTCTAATGCAACATAGTTTGTAACGTTTATTTTACGTTTGGATAATGCCACCAATTTTCATGCATGGCATCAATTTGTAATATGTGCAAGCGCAGAAGACATTTGAGAGATTTTTAAATGTATGATTTATCATTGTTTTTTGCCACTTTCATTAGAATTGAGATAATAATATTGTATTTAAGCTCCAACAACATCAATTGGTGATTTGGTGCCGTCCAAGCTTAAAATACAACACAGTTATCTCCTAAATATGATTATCGTCAAGTTCTTTACTGTTTCCTGTTATTTTTAGTAGAAAAAACACAGAAGAAAGATCAGTGACATTTCAATGAAAATAAATACATGGATTCATCTGCTATTGGTAAATCTTTTTAAACTTTTGTTAGTTCTGTTGTCCTATTGAATAAATACAATAGCTATTGTTATCTGTGAAGTTTATTCACTAGGACCTTTTAATTTCTTCTAAGAGAAATCCATATTTCCAAAGTTTAAATAGATTGACCAATATGAGGTGAATCTGTGGAAAAGTTTCATTTGGTTAGCAATAATACCAACTTGGTTGTACGATTGAATTAAGAACTTTTTTAATTTCAGACTTTTAACTACAGAATTTTTCATATGAATTTACAGAATAATTGTCATTGAATTATATTTTTGGTGAAATAAGAAAGAAAGAAAAAAACTGAAAAATCTGTTTCTTTTTCTATCAAAATTTTACCCTTGCATACATTTTACACAGAAATGTAGGATACAATGTATTATCTTCAAGTTAAATTTCTAATAATTTAAATTTTGAATGTAATGCTTGATTGGCTGACCTTGTTTTGTTTATCAGCACATAGACATAATTTTGTCATGTGACCATCAATGTTTTTTCGTGGTTTACTGTGGGTAAAGTAAAATTTAGAATTAAATTATAAGGAATGACTGTAATATTTTTTCTGTCTATTCGAAATAACATAAAAAATGTGGTGCACACTTTAAAATAATCCGTGTATTCAGTGTGCACCTCATTTTTGATGTTATTTCTTCATAGACAGAAAAATATTACAGTCATTCCTTAAATAAATTAATAACAAAAAATCATTGAAAGCATAGATCAAGTAAAAATTGTATATTTTTTATTTTTATTGCAAATGAATTTGTCTACAAAATTTCTTACAAAGATGGATACTAATTTTTTTATATTTATATTGACATGTACCGTTTGAATGGTTTTACACTAGTAATTTTGGGGCCCTTTATAGCTTTTTGTTTGGTGTGAGCCAAGGCTCCGTGTTAAAGGCCGTACATTGACCTATAATGGTTTACTTTTATAAATTATTATTTGGATGGAGAGTTGTCTCATTGGCACTCACACCACATCTTCCTATATCTGTGTATGTATGTACACAAGGGCAATGGTGTTTTGTGTTTATTAATTGATTTTTCATTTTCAGCCAGCAGTTTTACACCTTTGGATTTGTCCCAAAGGACCAAAAAGTTTCCTAAGATGTCTCATTTTATGTGGATTTGGATCATATATGTTTGCTTGGCATGTTCATGAAAAGGCCATTCTCATTATAACCATTCCATTCAGGTAATTTACAAAAATATGGTGTTTCTCTTACATAGAAGGATTTAAAACCAATAAAGAGAGTGGAATAAAATTATGATAAATACCAGCCGTTTATATATATATTTAGTACAAAAGAACCAGAAAAAATATTTTCTCTAAATTTTTCCAGATAAAACACCCGTGTGTGTCATAATGTTCTTCATATTCTCAACAACACACTATCTCAAAAGATATAGATTGATTGATTGATTGTTGTTGTTAAACAACGACACCAGCACTCATTGCATTGTTTTAGAGGAAGAAATCTGAGTATGGATAGAGAATCATGACCTTTTGCAGAACAATTGGCTTTAGAGTTGAACATCTAGGTGACTGACAACTGAAGTATTTTGTAGCATATTTTGAAGCAAATCACATGTTTTTATGCCCCACCTATCATAGAAGGGGCATTATGTTTTCTGGTCTGTCCCGCTTAAGTTTTTGATGAAGCTGAAGTCCAATCAACTTGAAACTAAGTATACATGTTCCTTATGATACTGTGGATTTATTTTTATTCGTGGTATACCAATTTTAGTGGGTTTCGTGGGTCACAGCAAACCACGAATTTAAGAATTCAACGAAGAATAATCCTGATAAATGTGAATGGAGTCGGATTTTTATTTCCGGTTATGTTATGCAGTTCTAGTATAGTGTTGACTAGCGATAAACATTGTAACATAACACATGTTTTTTTTTTTTATTGAAAGAAGATACAAGTATTTTAATTAAATCAATAATACATATATCGAATATCAGTGATAATTTACTTTTTAAAATTGATTAAAACTGTTCATGGAAAATAACTGCAAGTTGTTAATTACCGTGTCATAGTTTGGTTTACTAGTGATTAAAAATCAATAGGATTAAGTACGGGGATATTGCCCGTAGGTAATATTGTTTATGACAGGCACATTTATTTTCACACCTTTGACTTATATGACTGTTTATTATATCGTGATTAGGGAAATGAGCTTTCAATCATAAAGTTTTGATTGCCTTATGGAATTATGACAAGCATTTATAAATTGTAAAACAAACAAATAATTAGTTGTCTTTGTCCATTATTGTAAGAGAAGTTTCCAATGAACACTTTAACCTAAAATGACCAAGCGAGGATTTTGACAATTCAAAACTTTTTCAATGAATTCCTTCTTTTTTGTTTGTTTTATTATTGATCAAACCAAGGAGGTTATACGATCTCCTAAATCAAAAAGAAATCCACGAATTACGTATCTGAATTTTTGTTTTGTTTTGAAATCAGCGATCCACGAATTTACCTATACCACGAAACGTCTTTTTTTCTCTATCCACGAAAATTGATACCCACGAAAATAAATGAATCCACAGTATGAGATTACATAATATCAAGTGAATAAAGAATTAAAAAGAAGAGAAATGGTGTATTAATTCATGTGACTAAACTTTTAGATGCACTTGACATAATCTAAAGTAAAGGAACCCTTAAATCGCTTTATTGCTGTTGTTCATCTTAAAATTCCTATTAACACCTTCAACATTAGCAAGGGCTTATACCTCAATGAAGGAATGGTTTTGTACCATGTATACTATCTAATTAGTTCTACACTTACTATTTTGTAGTTTATTAGTATTGGATAAGAAGAGAGATGCACAGCTATTCCTCATTCTGTCTACAGTTGCTCATTATTCATTATTTCCATTAATATTTACAAAAGCAGGTAAGTGAAAAAAATCATTTAAGAAATAACTTTATCTGCAATTTATACTTTTTCCCTTTCATTTTACTACCTATTTTTTTTTGGATCATGGCCATTTGTAGGACTTGATACTCAAAAATATTAGGCAATGATGTCATGTATAAGTAATGGAAATTGTGTACTCGTGTCTGTCCATGTCAATTTATCAATGAAAAGCATGCAGCGTCATTCATACAACTGAAGAACTATCCCACTATCCAACCATTAATACTCTTAAACTTATAAAAATAATTATTTCAAATACCCCTTAAACGTTAACTGAATTCAGAACCTTGGTTCCAATGACTCAATTGTCGAACTAATGGCAGACGTCATCCTATCAAAAAATGATGTTATATGCCTAATTGCACAAAGAAGAATTGATACATGTACCAAAAACTCAGAATGGATTTATATATTTTTATATTTTGGGTAGTTAAACCTGGTTTAACCAAATAATGTTAAAGTGGCTGTGTACCAAGTCAAAACTATGCTAGTATTTACCCTTGTAGCATTCAAATATTTAATTTTTTTGCTAGAGAGCATACCATGTTTATGTTTTGTTTTGTTTTGTTGTTTGATTCCATTAACACTTGAACATATTTAGTCAGCATCTTTGTATTGAAAATTCAAATTTGATAACTTAAGTTATGGAAAACTAATAAAAAGCTATAACATGCTTGCTTCCCTTGAATGTTGATGCTTGTCTGTTTGTTCCCTGATAGGGTATTAGAAAAATACAATTTTGACCAATTCCAGGACATTTTTACCCACGAAAATAAACGTCTCCAAAGTATGTATTACTAAAGATTTATAAACGAATAGTGGGCTATATTCCAACAAAACAGAATCCGAACTACAAAAAAAGATAAATTAGTTCGAGGTTAATGTATTGTCTTCAGCAGTAGACAAGTTTCTATGTAATTTATAATTCTAATTACTCAAAAGACAAGAAAGTGGTTTTTTTTTATTCCAATCAAAACAAAATTTTCTGAATGACAAAAAAAATGTGATTTATAAAAAAATTCTTTTGCAGAAACTGTGATAAAGATCTGTATGGTGCTGCTGTATACAGTTTATTCATTTTATAGTCTGGGAAATATCTACAGGTAAGTAAGTGCATGAGTGGTAGTGACGGGAAATATCTACAGGTAAGTAAGTGCTTGAGTGGTAGTGACAAGTTAAACAGTTTTCTTCCTTTTGAAGAGTTCAATTTTCTATCATGAATTTAATTCATTTCTGTTTCCTGTGTTCATTTAACTAGCATATGCCTTGTATAATTGACTTATCCTTACTACAATTCTAAAAAATCAAAGGATAAATCCAGAGAGAATACTTATGGGAATTAAGGTGGTACCTAACACTACAGGGAGATAACTCTGTAAAGTCAGCTAAACGTTTTAATAACATTGTGTTGTAAAAGGAATATTAAGCTTCTCAATGATCAAAATTGGTGTTTGTCAAACTGCTATATAACCAGTGTAATCATGGTAATTTTTCTGACAAAACTGTTCGTTCAAAATTTTTGAAATTTTTATGTTTTTGTTAAAGGGTCAAAGTAAATAATTTGACAAAATTTTATAAAGATTAAGCGAGCCAAATTAATTTTGGTGAAAGTGTTGGGTACCACCTTAAATGAATAAAGAAAGGGTTTTTTTTCAGGTTACATTTTTTTTGCATTGCAAAGAGTATAAGACTATATGTACCTTCCTGCTATTTTATAAAATGGTATCACTTATAGCTAGTATCACATAATTAGATTAGTGAAAGTTTGTAATTTGAAACAAAGCATTCCCTTACCACCCCAAAAATATGTTTTCATTGTGAATATATGCCTATGGTAACCAGTTCAAGTCATGCTCAACATTTATAATTTAATCTATGGTTTAATTTCAGAATACCTTGGACATTAACCCAGTTACCACTGTGTTCTACATTAGAAACATTATATCTGCTTGGTATAGTACCACTAGAAATATATAACAGTATAATACATCCAGTGTTAGGATTAGATCAAAGACTACCATTTATACCGTTGATGTTAACATCAGTATATTGTGCAATAGGAATCATGTACTGTTGGATAAAGTTCTATATATTGACCTTTCAAGAGAAAATGCCTAAAAGTCACAGAGAATAAATATATTGATAATGTTGTTCATGTTATTGTTTATCATAGCCAATTAATAATCAAAAGTATTGCATTTTTTCTGGTATTACTGCTTACTGATGTAATGATAATTTTGTCCACTGGTCTGTGCATTTGTTTGTCTCTGCACTTGCTTTCCACAACTGCTCTGAAATCAAAAACTAGATATTAGGTTAAATTGGGTGATGCTTTTTTGATATTCGTGTAATACCACTGGAAAAATATTACAGTAAAACATATCCTGATTTAGGATTAAGGGTATTAGTATTTTTAGGAGTTTACAGGCGGAGTCTGGCTGACTTATATTTGCTTCTTGTACCCAAATTATAGCCTAAAAGTTTAGAGAAATTTCTAAGGGATTAAACTTATACAGCTATATGATTATGTGTTGCAGTTACATTGTCAAAGGAAAGAGCATTTGTCATAAGATGAAGGTTAGATGACCTATACTTTTCAGTTCAGTGGGTTTGATAAAAAGTAGGAAAGTAGTATTCTCAAAAATGTGTCACTCTAACCTACTTTTCATGTTTAATGACACATTAATGTTTTGTATGCAAGTTTTAATGCTAGATGCTAAGTGACGTGACCTTATAAATTGGGGTAAAGAGGCATCTATAGTTACCAGTATCATAATAATTGGCAGTGGCAGATCCGGGGGGGGGATTCGGGGTTGGAACCCCCCTTTTTTTTGGCCGATCAATGTATTTGAATGGGGACATATCGTTGGAACCCCCCTTTTGTCCTGTGTTGGGAACCCCCCTTTTTAAAATGGCTGGATCCGCCACTGATTGAATTACTGTGGTCTACATGTTCCATGTCATTTATTTGCATTAAGTTAAAAGTCCAAGAATGTTTCTCAATTACAAACTGACATAAATTCTCTCTTATGTTCACACTGACACTAAAATCAACTTCTAACTTTCAAAATTGTAATTTAAACTAAAACAAATTAGGTCACTGTGTCATACATGTCATGCTTTACTGGTTTAAATTTTTATCTTGGATATCAGTTCACAAATACTTGGTGGCATCATGCAGTCTTACAACATTATGAAGGGATCAATTAGGAAGTATAAAAAAAACAAAAGTAAATCACAATATTCCTTCATGCTTCAATGATTTATATTAATTTTTCTAGTACATGTATATAGGAGCTAACACAACCTTTTAGGTATCTCTTTGTCAGCTTAAGTTGACATTTAAGTTTAGTTTGCAGAAGATAAGTGACTATTAATTACATAAATTCATTCATAACAGCTTCTACCAGAACTGACTGGCATTTCATGCTACACTGGCAAAAAATAGTTGAGTAATTTTTTTTAGATAGAGAGAGGCAAACAATAATATGACAAATGAAAGTGTTCTCCATAAACAGAAACTATGCTTTCTTTACAAAATTAGGTCTCCATGAACTGCAATTTGTTTCGTCAGACGATTAAATTGTATATTGGACTTATTTTTATGCCGAAACAGTTTTGACCCCAATTCCATGGTCCACTGAACATAGAAAATGGTAGTGCAAGTGGGGAATCTGTGTACTATGGACACATTCTTGTTCTAGTTTTAGTTTATCTTCTGTTTCTAATATATTTTGTCTTGGATTGTTTTACCTTCATCTACCCCTTTATCAAAGCCACTTCTTTTTCTATAACTTTTAAATGCATATAAAAAAAAATCTCTTTAAATATTTCCATTGTTATAAATCTGAAGTGAGACATCTGATTTATTCTTTATTATAATTTTTTTTGTAGTAATTTTTTTTTTTTTTTTTTTATCTTTTTATATGAATAATGGCTAGATTTTTTTTTATTGACTTGAACGATAGCTCCTACAGTATTTAATGCCGATCAGTGCAATTTGATTGTCTAGAATTTATTTACAATCTTGTATACTGGATTGCCCTCTTCAATCCATTTATATTTGAATATCCTTATTTATGGTGTGAAAATTATCTTATTGACTTATACAATAAAGAGCATCATATTTTTTCTTCCAATGCCTCCCCTAGTGTGTCAAGAGGTGAATTTGAATTCTATTAAAACTTAGGACTGCATAATTTGATTCTACACACTTCAATGAAACTTTGGATACTTGCTGCAATAAAGGGGATAAAGTGGGGGGAAATGTTCTTATTTTATCTTTTTTATGGGTACAAGAAAAAATAGTTGGGTTGTTTAAATTTGGATAATGGTTGCGCCATAATTGCTAATGTATGCATTTGTTTTTCACTTTTATTGATTTGAGCTTTGGAAGTTCTCATAAGGCTTTTTTGGACTGATTTTGGGCATTCATTGGCTTTTTTCAGATTAAACCCATGTTAACTAAGTTAACAATGACAATCTGAAAAGGCCTTCATGGTTTTTTAAGTAAAAAGATTATCTTATGTTATTGTTCAAACATTCTGATATTTAAAATTCAATTAAGTAAAGAATTCTTTTGAAGTTTACTAGTATAGTTGTAATTTTATTTTTTTATCTCAAAATGTAAGCTTGTTTCTACAAAAAGTAGTTACAATGTCAATTTATTTTATAAGTATACATTGTTTCATCACCCACATTTTTTACACCCACCAGTGAAAAGAAGGCTTGTTGAGGACTTTTTGGTAATTTTATAGTTTTGTCCATGCAGGGTTATAAGTCTTTTTTTTTAAGAAATACACGTTTCTTTTTTAACTTGCTTTTTTGGATTGAATGTTTAAAATTGCATTAAATTATTAGAATTGGGTAGTATAATTGTCATCGTTTATATTTTTTGATGATTCTATTTATGCAACTTTAAGGTGTGCAATTGTTTGTTTCATATTGCTTAAAAATTACATTTTATGGCAAAGTTATATGAATAAATACGGATTACAGATAAAACTCAATAAGGCAGCAACCTATCAACATAGAACCAGAAGACATTTGCTGATTTAAAACATTATACATTGACATAGTATGTGAGGGCCAAAAACCTATTTAAAACTTTTTTTTCTTTTTGAAGGTGTTAACATGTTTATTTTTTGTAGATTTATACTTTTGTCATTTATGAGCTACACATTGACCTAATCTGGAATTTTCTTGATGTCCTGCATCCTTATTTTTAGTGTCCCTATTTGCTATCCAGATGGCCTTTTTTGCTGTAAAAAAAGTAATCAATTTACAACCCAACACCAGGCCCCACAATAAAATCTTAAAAGTAGCTTAATGCAAATACTATGCAGATAGCTGCACAAATGTCAATGGTGGAAATTACTTTATAATTCAGTTGATAGATTTAGTTTGGGTCCTCTAGTTGATTTATTGCAAAACCTTTGAAGTCTTTTTGTTGTAAAATTATTAAATTTTTGTTTGAGTTTGTTGCAATTGATTGTGACTAAACACAAGAAGAATTTCTATAAATCAAACTTTTCTAAAAACGATCTCAAAAGTATAAAGGTAACTTAGTATAACTATTAAATCTTTCAAAGCAATTTTCCATTTCCTCTGCTTTGAAAAGTAATAACGTTTTAATTATTTATTATTTATGAAAATCATCTTTTGATTATATGTTATACTTGCACTTTATGAATTATTTCATTAATTTTTTAAAAACATGTTGAATTAATTGATAACATATAAGCTTGATATTATAGAATTATAAATTTCGTTAATATTGAGGAATGTTTAAATTTGAAGTAATTTTTTTTAGCAGTTTCTCTATCCATCTAAATCCAACAGCGTTGTATTGGGTTGCTATGGTATCTTCTAAACTGCAGACTCATAAAAAAAAATCGAAGACTTTTCATACAACATTCTGAAATAAATCGAAGACTTTCCACAAACCATTCTGAATAAAAATCCAAGACTTTCCATACAACATTCTGAGAAAAATCGAAGACTTTCTGTACAATATCCTATAGAAAAAAATCGAAGTCCTTCCATACAACACGAAGTATAAAAACGACCACTCTCCTTTACCATTCTGAAAAAAATCGAATACTAACAATACAACATTCTGAAAACAAAATGACAACTGTATTAACCCCTCATATCTGGGGGATGTGATATAATATTTTTTGTGTAAAACGTTTTAAAGGGGGGTTGCTTGTTGAAAGAATACCAGGAAGTATTTAAACAATGTAAAAAAAGTTATAATTTGGAATAAAAAGATGTAAATCGTTTGCTAACGGTACAGTTGCCTAACAGAGTCCAAATGAATCGACTTTGAAAAATGAGCGAGCACCCATGATACTATGTAGTTATGAGCGAGCACCCATGATACTCATGTAGTTATGAGCGAGCACCCATGATACTATGTAGTTATGAGCGAGCACCCATGATACTATGTAGTTATGACGTCGAGCACCCATGATACTATGTAGTTATGAGCGAGCACCCATGATACTATGTAGTTATGAGCGAGCACCCATGATACTATGTAGTTATGAGCGAGCACCCATGATACTATGTAGTTATGACGTCGAGCACCCATGATACTATGTAGTTATGAGCGAGCACCCATGATACTATGTAGTTATGACGTCGAGAACCCATGATACTATGTAGTTATGACGTCGAGCATCCATGATACTATGTAGTTATGACGTCGAGCACTCATGATACTATGTAGTTATGACCGAGCACCCATAATACTATGTAGTTATGAGAGAGCACCCATGATACTATGTAGTTATGAGCGAGCACCCATGATACTATGTAGTTATGACGTCGATCACCCATGATACCATGTAGTTATGAGCGAGCACCCATGATACTATGTAGTTATGAGCGAGCACCCATGATACTATGTAGTTATGACGTCGAGCACCCATGATACTATGTAGTTATGAGCGAGCACCCATGATACTATGTAGTTATGACGTCGAGCACCCATGATACTATGTAGTTATGACGTCGAGCACCCATGATACTATGTAGTTATGACGTCGAGCTCCCATGATACTATGTAGTTATGACGTCGAGCATCCATGATACTATGTAGTTATGATGTCGAGCACTCATGATACTATGTAGTTATGAGCGAGCATCCATGATACTATACATAGTTATGACGTCGAGCACCCATGATACTATGTAGTTATGAGCGAGCACCCATGATACTATGTAGTTATGACGTCGAGCACCCATGATACTATGTAGTTATGACGTCGAGCACCCATGATACTATGTAGTTATGACCGAGCACCCATAATACTATGTAGTTATGAGAGAGCACCCATGATACTATGTAGTTATGAGCGAGCACCCATGATACTATGTAGTTATGACGTCGATCACCCATGATACCATGTAGTTATGAGCAAGCACCCATGATACTATGTAGTTATGAGCGAGCACCCATGATACTATGTAGTTATGACGTCGAGCACCCATGATACTATGTAGTTATGAGCGAGCACCCATGATACTATGTAGTTATGACGTCGAGCACCCATGATACTATGTAGTTATGACGTCGAGCACCCATGATACTATGTAGTTATGACGTCGAGCTCCCATGATACTATGTAGTTATGACGTCGAGCA
The DNA here is from genome assembly GCF_965363235.1 of Mytilus galloprovincialis. Taxonomy (NCBI): domain Eukaryota; kingdom Metazoa; phylum Mollusca; class Bivalvia; order Mytilida; family Mytilidae; genus Mytilus; species Mytilus galloprovincialis. The sequence goes on along the minus strand of NC_134844.1, from coordinate 49,746,490 downwards.
TCCATGATACTATGTAGTTATGACGTCGAGCACTCATGATACTATGTAGTTATGAGCGAGCATCCATGATACTATACATAGTTATGACGTCGAGCACCCATGATACTATGTAGTTATGAGCGAGCACCCATGATACTATGTAGTTATGACGTCGAGCACCCATGATACTATGTAGTTATGACGTCGAGCACCCATGATACTATGTAGTTATGACGTCGAGCTCCCATGATACTATGTAGTTATGACGTCGAGCATCCATGATACTATGTAGTTATGACGTCGAGCACTCATGATACTATGTAGTTATGAGCGAGCATCCATGATACTATACATAGTTATGACGTCGAGCACCCATGATACTATGTAGTTATGACGTCGAGCACCCATGATACTATGTAGTTATGACGTATATCAACCAACGACAACCACTGAATTAAAGGGACTTGACTCTATGATGGGACAGGGTTAAACATGTTTGTGACAGCATAAAACAGGGGACAGTGGTGTAACAACACACCTTAAACCTGTGAAAATCGATATCAAATTACTCGACATGAAAAACAAACAAACATTACATCTAAGACAGCAAACAACGACCCCTTCCAACCCCCCAACCCCCCCCCCCCCCCCCCCCCCCCCCCCAAAAAAAGAAAACTACTGCTAAAGTGTAAAGTTTTCGTTCCTTGACTTCGTACATGTATTCATATAATATATATTCTAAACTACAAAACAGCCCGTAAAAATAAGAAAAAAAAAACACGTTTGTTTTCAAAAGAAATTCATATAGAGAGACCCTGAATCTTGACTCATCAAGATGATATAGTTTTATTGTTCAAAAATTATCTGTTAACATACAGTAAGCATTGTCTACAAACCGCATGATATCATCCTACCCCTAAATAACAAGCATCAAATGTTCTCTGCAACGCTTGCATGTTAAAGGTTTATGGACTATTTAAAAGTGACCAAACAGAAAATGAATATTGAATTTAAGAAAAAAAGTATAAATAGATATGAAGTTGTGGGGGAAAAAAACTACAGATTACTGGCATATTGTGTTTCTTAAATAAACATTATATTTGACTGCTTTGTTACTTTTAAAAAAAGTTTAACGTTTGGTATGCAAGTATGTTGTTATGTGCTGCAGAGGACATCTGAGGCGTCCTTTTGACATTTGACATTGTCAAGGATCACTACCCGTTAAGGCCTTAAGATTTCACTACAATTTCTAATTCCTCTATACATGCTTTAAAATTTATCTTTTTCCTGTTGATAATGAGTATCTAGTATGAAAAAATATACAATATTGCAACAAATGACAATATTTTATTCTCTAAATAATATGACACACCATGGCCTATCATAACAGTTATATTATAACACAGAACAGAACAAAACATAACATATCATTTACAATATCATTACATAATACAATGCACAAAATAGCAACACAATACAATACAATGCAATGTAATGCAAATAATGCAATGTAAAATACAATACAATACATAATACAACCAATGCTCAGTAACTGTTAAAGATAAATGACTTATGTACGAAATACTCATAGATCAGTTCTTATTGTAGACGCGAATTAAACAAATTTGATTTTTTTAAATTTTCTAAGTTAACCATTGTTTTTTGACAAACATCCATTAACATATGTTCTCTATATAGAATTAAAGAAAAGTAATATAGAAAATAAAGTATTATATTTAATTTTTACAAAACGAAAAGAACATTTGGTTTCAGGCCAAGGACTTATACGTTTACTCTAGAAATTCACACGTATATTTCAAGTAATTCTTCGTTTGTCTTTCAGTTCACATACTTCAAACTTCAATGCAGGTCATAAAATCGAAATTTTAATATGTGCAAATTGTAATATATTTCAAATTACTAAGATATATAAAAGTCGTGACGTAATAATGAAGTTTTAATAACCAATTTTATCACTAATTCGGTTATTAATTCGACAAACAATATCCCGCTACCCAAGATGGAATCAAGTGTTTTCTCACAAGCATTGAAATTGACACCTTAAATATAGTGATATACTCCTTCAAATTGATAAAATTGGCAATTAAGTATATAAGTGGTTCCTTTACTTTCCGTTATCAAAGTTGTTGACACCTTATGTGGTACCATTAAATAAAATGTGTTGTTGATTTTATTGCTTTGTTTCAATTTGTACAGTATAATTCGATTTCTATTGTCAAAACTTGTCAGATATATATATATATTATTGACTCGGTAACCACTTCAATGGTGTCGTCGACAGGAAACCAGTTCATCTTGTTGGTACAAGTCACTTTGGCATGATTATGATTATTTTGGATTATTAGATATAATTGAATAATAAGTGGGTTTTTTATTTCTCATCTATATTTTATAATCAGTTAAATATTCAAAATAAACTAGACCCAAACTCCTAGTTTTAACCCACGACAAAGTCTTAAAAATCTCAATCTGTTTCAGCTGTAATGTATTGCAATTGAAAATGAAGGAGATGTGTCTATTTTCTTACTACATCTTGTTTTATTAAATTTCTGTATTGAATTGATAAGAAACCGTTTTTAATTTGCACCGGGGTGTCCGTTTGACAACGAGGGATGTACATGTATGTGTACACTGTATCGCCCGACTAGGTTACTTAGTAAGTTGAATCAAAAGACATTTTTCATGAATTAAAAATGTCAAGCTTAAGCGTGCTTTGAAACCTTGGTACATTTGATAATGATATGAACTTCCTCTGAGAATTGTGTAAAGAGGTTTACCCCAAACTATCCAGTAGATTTGTTGGTTGTCGATTTTTCTTCTGTTATATTGGGGTCTGGTCTAGATTGGGATTAACAGAATAGAACATAATGGGTGGGTGGAAGAGAATAAAAAGAAAGAAAAAAACGGACCTAAACGATGAGGAATAGAGAAAAATGGGGTGTTAAAATGTAAAGAATGGAAAATATAGGACAGAGAATATGAAGAATAGAGAAAATGGCATAATTGATTAAAGAATATACAGAAGCGAATCACCCCTACCCAGACACTGTTGTATACTGACCACTACATGCATCTTCGTTTACTACTTCTTCTTCCCTTTTTTATGTAATGTACATTTTTTTTAAGAATACACCTTGAATCTTATTGCACATGAGATTTCAAATTTGCATGTTATTTAGGTTAGACGATGCTATATGTCATCGTCTTGCTTCTTTGAGAACAGTGTGTGCTTTTATGTTGCTTAGTCACATCGAAATATCATTTATAAATAGTATTTTTTGATCATTGAAGAAAGATATTTGGCATATTTGAAAATTTGTACATTGAATTTCTTAAAAAATTATTACTGTCTACTGATCCTTCAAAATGTAACAAAACAAACACAGCTACCAGATAAAAACCAGCACAACTTTCACCAGGACAAGGTAATTAAACCTGCATTTGTTTATACATCTAAATGACAATTCACTATGTAATCACGATTAAATCTACATTTATTTAAAGTTTTGTAAATACGCATATGATAATTACTATAATTGCTGTAAAATTCTTACGACCATTGTGTGAAATTGTAGTTCTTTAACTGATGAATAGACTGAAGTTAATTTGATATCTATATAACCATTCACCTTTTGTATACCATGGAAGAATTATATTGTCAAAATAGGTATAACTGTATGTAATGTTACCAGATAATTGGTTTTATCTCAAATTTTGTACCTCACAAAAGAAAGGAAATTTACAAGTATAGTAAGTAAGCGCTGATATTGATGTAAGTATATGAACTGCATTATATAGCTTTTAATTATTGTTTTGACATTTCTTTGCCTGCATGTACATCTGTTTAACTCCTCTGTATAAATAACAAATAACAGTTAAGATGGGAGCAATACCTTTTTATGTTAACCTGTTCTTGCCTTTTCAAGGTGTTGTTAACTGTTATCTGAGATAAATTTAAACTGTTAACTGTTTCGCCCCACTGTGTTAACTGTTATCATCATTTTCACATTTGTTGTTAACTGTTTTTGCCAAACTCGAGGTGTTGTTAACATGTTAACGGACCTCCTATTGCCCCCACATCCCCTGTCAATCAAGATCTGGAACCAATGTCAATCGAAATCCACTGACAATATCAGTCAAGATCCGCTACTGATATCAGTCGAAATCTCAGGTACCAATATCAGTCGAGACCTGTACCAATGTTAGTCGATATCTTGTACTAATATCAGTCAATTTGACTTCCGATATCAGTCGATATTCGGTATCAATATTGTGTAAAATCAAAACATATTTGCACTAAGAATATTGAAAATGCAGAAAAACCATCGTATTCTTAATGTCATATCCTACTTAGAATAATGATTTTATACCGGTCCATATGTTATCGTTTTATTATTTTGAATGGCGACCCGACAGGCGCTAATTATTGTACATATATCATTTGTAAAAAAAACTTTAGAGATGTCTCATTGGCAATCATACCACATCTTTTTTTTTTATATTTACACAACACCAGTTTATGTTTATATGGATTGTCTATCAAAAAGTATAGATTTCTTATATGTTCTTTGGTGTTTTTGTTTTTCGAATCAGTGTTATCTTACCTTCTATACATTTCCAGGAATATGATTGGTTAAAAGCGTCCGCGTGCAAACCGTGTATATTTGATATTAGGTTAGTAGGGAGGCGGGGCTTATCTCATACACGGTTAGTAGTGGAGTTACGTCCCTTTCTATACCTTATTAGGTAAGAAGGGGGCGGAGCTTATTTTATACACGGTTAGTAATGGTGTTATGTCCCTTTATAAAAACAAAACGGTACTGAGAAAAAATCTTAAAAGATCCAACAGACGAAGAAATTGATGATTAAGATTGAAACAAATTCATAAAACACATTTAAACCTTACAAGTCGTTATTGTTGGCATTTGTTTTTGTAGGATCAATGGAAGTATTTTCTTAGTGCTAACAGTATTGAAGACTTGCTCATTTTGAGAATCACTAGTCTTAATTTCACACGTTAAGATAGTCAGTAAGATAAATTCGTTACATAGTGTGCTAGTGACGTAATACGTTATATATGGGGTAAGTAAATTCCATATGGGGATTCGAGCTTCGCTCTCACCCCATATGGAATTTACTGACCCCATATATACCGTATTAGGTCACTAGCACACTATGTAACTAATATTATTCATAACATAGTGAGATGTTTCGATCTATAAGACACACAATTAGATTTATAGAGAAAAAATAAAACAATACAGAATTGAAGGACCATCCACCTACCCCTCTAAAGTCGACCCTCATAAGAGTTATTATTTACTGTGTTGAGGACTGAATAGAATATATGAAATGATGAAACAATTCACAAAAAAGACTAGTCAGTACAACAACCAACATCAACCAATACCTGCTTCCTTTTAAATAAAACAAAAACAAAACGGACGAACACACAAATACAATACTAGTAACAACACACGATCCAAATATCAATAGCCTGACTTGGTACTGGCAAACAAGGTGGTGGCCTGGGGCATTCTTTTGTGTGCCAAATAACATTTCTAGACAGTATTGTAGTAGCGCTTAGATGATTGTGTGAAAGTATGCATAACTTACTTTATCTTTATCTGATTTGATAATCTTTTACTCGGAGTTTAGCATGACGTCTATTATCACTGAACTAGTAACATATTTGTTTCGGAGCCAGTTGAAAACTCCTCCGAGTGCGGGAGTTTCTCGCTGCATTGAAGACCCATTGGTGGCCTTCGGCTGTTGTCTGTTCTATGGTCGGGTTGTTGTCTCTTTGACACATTCCCTATTTCCTTTCTCAATTTTATTCACTTAATTACCGTATATTGTCAATACAAGTCTATATTGGCAAACCGTATTTTGAATATCCTATTTGGAATTAAGAGTGTTATGGTCGTGTCGAAATGAGTTGAAACATACATTAACACGAAATGTACTATATAAATAACACATAGCTGATAGGGTGCTAGAGCAGATTGTTGCCCCGAGAAAACATTGTCAACCGCGGTGGACAATGCTTTTTCGAGGGGTACCAATCTGCTCTATCACCCTCTGAGCCATGTGCTATTTAATGTATTATACTGAACGTCCTATCATGATGTCTTTTACAGATACATTTTATTTTAAATATTTTCTATGACATCACGTACATAACAACGTTTCGGGTTTTAGAAAAATCAACAGAAGTGAAGCAAGATGTTTTATATTTTTTTATTTTGTGTCAAATAATTAAATCTGAGCCAAAACTTAGAACTTACGCATTGTCTTTAATTACATGATGTAAATTCTATTAATTTTCCTATGAATTATCGATTTTTAATCAGTCTGGACGAAAAGGTGACATTAAAAAAAAATGTCCCTCGCTCAGCCATGGGATAGAGTAAATTATCTTCCTCGTTTTAGCCAATCAAAATATGGCATTTCAACGTGAAGTCTAATAATATAATGGTAACACATAGCTCAGAGAGTGATAGAGCAGATTTTCACCTCGAGAAAACATTGTTAACCGAGGCCAATGATATTATTATTATAATTATTATCATTATCATTATCATTATCATTATCATTATCATTATTATTATTATTATTATTATTATTATTATTATTATTACAAATCAAATCAAATCAAATATTTTATTGTCATATAAACTTTACAGTTTGTGACCAACATATATTAATACAATAAGCACAATAAACATATATACATACATATTAAACATACAAAATATCAACAGCATTAAAATTTATAACAACAAACAAGTTGTTAAGAGTCCCCTGCCCTCAGTTCTAATGACTTTTTCAAGAAGGATCCTAACTTATTTGTTTGTAAAGGCGATGATGGATTTAGTAAATAATGAATTTTTTCTTCTTCATTTAAATTATTAAAGTTATTATTTTCTGTACATATGTGATGAAAAAAGTCATTTCTTAGAGTTTTATTATACTCACAATATTATTATTATTATTATTATTTTATATATATAAAATCAAATAGTCTTCCATCTGTTACAGTATATATTTCCAAACACCATTGAAATATACTATGGGTTAATATCTCAATTTCACTATTCATTTATGCGAGAAGACCCTGCTTTAATTTGTGATACTTTAGAGTAACTGTGAACAGATTGTTAATTTTATTAGATGCCACGGTAGGATAAAGATTTGTTTTTGTCGGTGAATTGGTTTTAAATCAACGTGTAAGGCAGCAACCATTTGATTTTCGGGGGGGGGGGGGGGGGGGGGGCTATGGTTTTTTTTTCTGTGCAAACTTTTTTTTTCGCCTTCGGCGAAGAACAATCTATTTTTTTAGCGACAAACCGAAGACAATTTTTTTCTTTCAATTTTAGCATTACATATAGTGGAAGCTGAGGGTGAAACAAACAATTTTTTTTACTCAGGGTCCAAAACAAATGATTTTTTTCACCAAAACCTGGAAACAAACTTTTTTTTCAAAAAAAAACCATAGCCCCCAAGAAAATCAAATGGTTGCTGCCTAATCATCTGCTTCTATATTCTATGTGGTTTCCCTTTATAACGTATTTCGTTTCATAAGATCAATATGCAAAACCGTCCATCAAGACTAATTTAGAACTTGCATCGATGTTGCTGTTTCTGTTTAGACCTGTTTATTAATGTTAGCTTTTCGTCTTTCTTCGTTTCAAAGAATCCCAATCCAAATTGCTTAGATGCAATTTAGCATGAATTCATTGCCCCGTACATAATCCTCAGCCTTCAGTTTGTATGTTATCTAATTTTTCTTTGAACCAATAGTCACTGTATTATATTATTCACAACCATTGTCGTTAATTGAACTGACAAAAGAGAGTCGAAAAATATCAAAAGGGTATTCAGACTCACTCGGCACGCAGATCTATGAATACTCTCATTGCCGAAAGTTGTTAGTAGTTCAAAGCCAATAGCTAACTCCTACCAAACAATGTTTTCTAATTGATATCCTTTGAGAATACGTTTACTCAAACGATCAATGCCTGCTTGGTACACATCTGCACACTTTATAGTCTGCATCCATATTCTCTTCCTAAATCATTTTACACATTTAACTCTATGACTACATTCACAGGGTCGTTCATCTCGTTGTTCTCTGCTTCAAATATCACGATTTTCTTAATGCATAGCCTCAATATTCCGTTTGAAAACTACCAATTTTACTAACCACCTTTTTGAGTTGTTCTGGTTGCCTTGTCAAACACATGATGTTTTGCCAACATCATACTAATGTAAATATCAAAGACAAAACTGTAGTTTTCTTGTTCTTATACTAATATTGTGCCGTTCTAAGATAATAAGCTAGCTATATACCTCCAAATAACAGCTGTAACATTCACAGTGTTGTTCAACTCATTGTTCTCTTCAATCATCGTGGTTTTCTTAAGGTAGATCATCGGTATAAGTTTCCCGAGATAGAATTTTCTTATACTTTGCCAAAATGAAGATTTTACTATGCTCTTTTCAAAAATATAATGAAAAGGATGGGCCATCGTGAAATTTTTCAAAATATGAGTCGTTGAAAATGCATAAATGTGCTTAGAATTATCATGAAAAAACACATTTTTGAGCATAAAAAGAATTCTATGATATAGAATTTTGAAATAAATTGTGAGAAGATAGGTTTTATAATATGTTTTGATAAGCAATTGACAAGAAAAACATGATGTCACCGAACTTGTTTTCTTGCTACAATTGCAAGTAAAAATAAAATTTTGGATAATGCAACAAATAAGCAAGTTTTCTTCATATAAATAAACAGTCAAACCACAAATTGCAAATATATCTCAAAGCTTATTGATTTGGTCAAATAACTGTAACACAACACATGGTTATTTGGAACAGTTGTTTATTAAAGCCGGTCTGGACCAGTGTCCATAACGGACGGTCTCCTCTATACAGTCAATTACACAAGTATATATACAGAATATAAACAGTGTCAAGGTTTCTATTAATTTGACCATTATAGTCTTAAATCAAAAGATACAGGGATGAATATCTATTAAGTTGACTTTAATTGACATGTTTTGACCAACCTGGAGATTAATGTTCAAAGAATACACATATTTCCCGTGTTTTAACTAATTGCTACATGTCACCACCTGGTCTGCATGTAAATATGCAACGTAGCGGTCAATTGAACAACCTTTTACAAGGTCATGTTTTTCTTAATAGATATTCCCCTGTATTTATTTTATTCAATTTAATAAACATTTTGAGAATGTATAATCATAAATATAAATATAGATATATATATAATATATATCTATATATATATTTTAAGCCCATCATATTGTCACATAACTAGACTGACTGTGTACTGTGATTGTACAATCTAAGATGGCGGTATACCATGAATCTACCTTAATGCATAGCCCCAATATCCCTTTCGGAAATAACAATTCTAGTAACCACATTTTTCGAATTTCTATAAATGTCTTGTCAAATACATGATGTTTTGCCAATAAACTCATTATTGATACCAGGATTAAATTCTGTTTTTACGCCAGACGCGCGTTTCGTCTACAAACTACTCACCAGTGACGCTCGAATCCAAAAAAGGCAAAATAAAGTACGGAGTTGGAGAGCATTGAGAATCAAAATTCCTAAAAGTTTTGCCAAATACAGCTAAGGTAATCTATTCCTGAGGTAGAACAGTTTTAGTATTTAAACAATTCTTAATTTTGTAAACAATTAATTTATAAATCAACATCAGTCTTATATAAATATCAAAGAAAAAAGGTAGTTTTCTTGTTGTATACTAATATTGCGCCATTCTAAGATAATAAGCTAACTATATACCTCCCAATAACAAGTTGTGATTCCTTAAATAAAGGCAACAGTAGTATACCCCTGTTCAAACTTATAAATCCATGGACAAAAAACAAAATCGGGGTAACAAACTAAAACTGAGGGAAACGCATTAAATATAAGAGGAGAACAACGAAACAACACTACAATGTAACACACACAGAAACGGACCAAGCATCAGACAAAATCCCACGAGAATAACAAATATAACATCAAAACCAAATACATGAATTAGGGATAGACAAGTACCGTGACACGTCTTATCGCAATGTGATTCCTTAACCTTTCTGATATTAACTAGTGTTATATGGCTCATTGTTTATTAAATGATTTTACCAGTTTACATTTTTTGGACCTTTATATAGAGTTATGCACTGTATAAGTTTAACTTCACTATATTATTTTCTCATGAATAGCAGACATATGTAGCATTTCGTCTGTTACATTTGGTTTCAATATGCACGTTATCGGGTAATTTTGTTTTACTTCCGTATCAGTATAGCTTGAAGAAAACAACATATTTTGTGACACATTGAAAATGTTTAGTTTACAGTTTTTTTTTAATGAAATATCTGTTGCTTAACTTTTTGACTCTATGTATTTCTTTCCTTCTTTTTCTATATTCGTCGTTGTCTTGCATAAATAAATCAATCCCTATTTCTTACCAGAGGTAAAACATCAAATTTGGCATTTACTCAGCCTTAGTGTACTGGTACATGGTTTTCTTCAATCGGATAAGGTATATTGGCATGTCTTAATAAGTTCAAACAATATGTTGTTTCCGCAATTAATTTCCGCTTCTTACCTTATATGTCCTATCCTCTTTCGGACATCTACCTTTATTTGCACGTCTTGCAACTGCACACAGCTTGTCTGGAGTTGTTATTTTTTCTATAAATTTTGGATTGTCTATGGCTTGTATATTATGTCATACACACCTATCTTCTTCTTTTTTTTTAAATACATTTTGATTTTATTCCCTTCTTTATTTATCCCTTTCACTCCTCCGCATTGTGATTCAGAATTTAAAAAGCCCGATAGAACACAGCCTGGCTTCTGTTCAAAATTTAAAATTCTGACACCTCCTCCTTTCCCTCCTCCGGTTCTGTTACTAATGTCGTTGTCCAGGTTATATCAACTCTGTTGGCTGTAGAACAATTCTCAATCTTTACCAGCTGTCATTCGTGTGTCTGTTTTCACATTGTATCTGTTTTTATTTGTTTACTCTCATTACTAGTTTTATTCCATTGACAATTTTTTTTCTCAATTTATTTTCTTCATTTCCCCCGCCTTTTAATGTTGTTATATTCAGAAACCGACTTTGCTTTTCTGTCATTTTATAACAATAATTTTATTTGATTTCATTTGAAATAAAATCTTTTATTAATTGTTTTCCTTGGTTTTAATAATATAAGTTCATGCTTATCATACTTCAATTCAAATTAGCTGTGTACATTTGTATGTCTCTAAAAATATTATTGATACATAGCAATATCTTTTTCAGGAATAGTTAATGGTAGTTACACACCATACTCAAGACATCTCAGAAATGCCCACTACCAGGGATGGAGAACTTATTTGTGCACATCATCATCGTAAATTCAAATATTATTGCATAATGCACGATGAACCATGTTGCAACAGGTGTCATAAACGGACACACAATAAATGTGTTGATGTTTTAACATTAAGTTGTATTCACAATGTTGAAAGTTCAGCTGCTTTCAGCGAGTTAGAAGATGAAATAGACAACTTAACATCCAATATAAATTCAAATGAAGAAAATAAGAAATCTCTTTTAAATAATTTGTTTAGAGAAAAGATTGAAGTGCTTCAAGAGATAGAAAAGAATAGAGGTATCTGCAATAACAAATTAGATCAAATTCAAACTGAACTTCAAAATGAGCTTGAGCAGGTTTTCAACACGATGAGAGAAGAAGTTAGTGGAGAATTGGATGAAATTCAATACTTGAGACATTTGGTTGCCAATTTGAGGACAACAAAGGATGAAACCAAAACGACTTCTAATGATGCACAATGTTTCTTAAAGATGAAACGATTGAGCAAAGCAATTCGCCAAGCTCATTTAAAATTAGAATCATTATCTTCAGTGAGTAGTTTGCATGATGTAAACCTGCATTTTTCACCAAACATAGAACTCCTAGACTCACTGGATTCCCTAGGAACTATTTCTCTTGATGCAGAACGAAAGCCCATGTCAATAGAACAATTTCATATGAAACAAGCACAAACTATCTCATACCACAAGGAAACACTGTTAAGTAAAGCAAGCACAACCACTTGTGAAAAATCTTCACATTTTTTACGCAGGACACTCGATGATATACACGAGAAATCTGAACCATTCAATACAAAATCTGAGAAAGCATCGTCTAAATGTGATGAAAACATTTTCATGGATAGAGCCAACAGACGATTAGTTCTATACGATAAAAATGGAAGATGTAATGGTTGTCTTAATTTGGCGGTAAAACCCGACGAGGTTCATATTATTGATGAGAAGAAATTACTAGTTATTCATGGCAATCCACCTAAAAAACTCACAGTAAATTTAGACGCACTGAAATCGAGTGAGATATCCTATCGATTTCAAGCTGGTGTAATCATTGCGTTATTTTTGTCGTTGGTATTATATATAGGTCTTTATAATGAAAATTATGTTGCTATTTTCAAGCAGTCTGGTATGTTTTTATCAATATTTATTGTTCTTTTGTTTTTTATATTGATTTCCGATGGTATGTCACGAACTGCATCTTCCCTGATCAAGGGGAAAAATAAAGAATTCTTGAGGAAGAAACATTATCGATGAAAATTGCCAGACAATCGAGCTTGCTTGAAGAGTTTTAAAACCATTGTTTTAGATACTACAAACATTTAACGATGAGTGAACAGATAACAAAATCGTTTGTTTTACTTGAACCGTTAAAATGGTATTAACACATTTCTAACATTATATATATTTTGTAAAGGAATCTTACGACAATTAAAATTTAGAAGCGTGTAATTTTATTTTGTCATTTGGTATATAATTTGAAATTACTATTGCATATTTATTTGAAATAAAAGCTTATTCTTGATATTAGTTGAGTTTGGGTCGTAATAATTTAACAAGGTTTAATTATTATGGGATAAAAGCTATTATTTCAAATTTTAATAATTATTATATTCTCTTACATGTCTTATTCATAACAAAAGTACAAAGTGCAAAAGCAATTGTAAAAAAGAACAATAAACAAGCATTATTCATATGTTGTTGTTTTTTTGTTCATAGTGGTACTGTGTGCATTGCTCTTCCACTTCTAGTACTTTATTTTGGCATTTTAAACCTTTTTCGAGCCAATCTTCACTGATGAGTCTGTTATTGACAAAACGCGCGTCTGGCATACAAGCATTTGAATCCTGATATCTATTATAATTTTATTGACGGAGATATCAACAACATTAAGATCTAAACATAAAATAAATCACCACTGACGCTCGTATACAACAATTTTAAAGCGCTTCTAACTGCAAGTACTTATGCATCTAGTACGGGGCGCCGAATGGGACTCTTGTGATTTTGTACGGACAAAAGTGAGTTTTGTTAAAAAAAAAATGAGTTCAGTTTAACAAAATTTGTAGCATACTACAAATTTAATATTTTGTCATACAAAATTATCTTTCAGTGGACAAAAGTTACTTTTGTCATGACAAAATTCATTTTTGTAACACAGACTTTTCTTTTATTACCTAATTTGAAAATTGGGTGACATACGTAAATTTTGTATGCAAATTTGTTTAGTTTGGATTCTATGAACTAATTTGCATACAAAAGCGACTTTGTGACCCAAAATTGACTTATGTGAGACAAAATTGACTTTTGTGACACAAAATTGACATTTGTGAGACAAAATTGATTTTTGTGAGACAAAATTGACAAAATTGAATTTTGTCTCACAAAAGTCAATTTCGTCTCACAAAAGTCAATTTTGTCTCACATAGGTCAATTTTGTCTCACAAAATTTTGTCTCACATAGGTCAATTTTGTCTCACAAAATTTTGTCTCACATAGGTCAATTTTGTCTCACAAAAGTAAATTTTGTGACGACAAAACTCAATTTTGTGAGACAAAACTCAATTTTGTGAGACAAAACTCAATTTTGTGAAACAAAATTGAATTTTGTCAATTTTGTCTCACAAAAGTCAATTTGCAAATTAGTTCACAGAATCCAAACTAAACAAATTTGAAAACAAAATTGACTTTTGTGAGACGAAATTGACTTTTGTGAGACAAAATTCAATTTTGTGAGACAAAACTCAATTTTGTGAAACAAAATTCAATTTTATTGAATTTTGTCTCACAAAAGTCAATTTGCAAATTAGTTCACAGAATCCAAACTAAACAAATTTGAAAACAAAATTGACTTTTGTGAGACAAAATTGACTTTTGTCTCATAAAATTGAATTTTGTCTCACAAAAGTCAATTTTGTCTCACAAAAGTCAATATTGTCTCACAAAGGTCAATTTTGTCTAACAAAATTGAATTTTGTTTCACAAAATTGAATTTTGTCTCACACAATTGACTTTTGTGTTTTCATTTCCATATCAGGTAACAAAAGTAAATTTTGTATGCAAATAAGATTATATTTGCATTCCTTTTTGACAAAATTGACTTTTGTCATGACAAAACTGAATTTTGTCTACAAAATTGAATTTTGTCTACAAAATTGAATTTTGTCATGACAAAAATGAATTTTGTCATGACAAAAATGAATTTTGTCATCACAAAATTGAAGTTGTCATAAAACAAGTCTGTACCACATAGTTTTGTAAGACAAAAATGATTTTGTTATGACAGAATTGAATTTTGTACAAAACCACAAATGTCCCATTCGGCGCCCCGTATCTAAACCTTATATTATTTGACTAAAGCTAAATCCTGTATAACGTAATAAACTTAAAGGCACAAACAAATAATATATTAATCGACATAACATTCAAACTGCAGAACAGCAACGAACATACGAAAAGGAATAGCCTCTCCAGCAGTTTGTCATTTGATCCACGACATTACTCTACAACGTAAGCTAAATATAAAAATGTTTTGCTACAGAAACGGTTTAGAGATATGCCTTCAATTTAACAGAAACAGTGCAATAGCATCTGGTATATTTTCAGGTGACAAACCATATCATGCCAGTTGCAGTATGATGTGTCTTTGGTTTTGTTATATCATTGAGATGTTGTTTTTTTCTGTAAATTTACTTTCAATAAAAAAAGTATAATTATTAGATACAATTGGATTTTTTACCTTACTTTGGCCTTTTTTGTCATAAAGTTTATAAATTTTCGTTCTTAATGCTGGTCGACTACGAATCGTATTTGATGTGGCTTTCTATATCAGGAATAGATTACACGTTTACAAAATTAGGAATTTTAGAAATACTAAGGCTTTTCTACCTCAGAAATAGATTACCGTAGCTGTTTTTGGTAAAAGTTTTAGGAATTTTGGTCCTCATTGCTCTTCAACTTCGTACTTTATTTGGCCTTTTTAACGTTTTTGGATTCGAGCGTCACTGATGAGTCTTTTGTAGACGAAATGCGCACCTGGCCTAAATACAAAATTTAATCCTGGTATCTATGATGAGTTTATTTTCTATATATCGCTATTAGTTCAAGTGTTAATCGTTGATCTAATGTAAACGAAACGAGGTTTGGCGTACAAAAATCAAACGCTTGGTTTTTGAGGAGTGTTTTTTTTTTAATGTGGAGTGTCGTTGCTATGAAAAGTGACGTTAATAAAACGTCACACTCTTTTCAACTGTTTATATTGAGACAGACTAACGGTACTTTTTTTAATTCTTATTTGAATTTTATTGCTTTTGAAATGAATTTATATATTGTTTAAACAAATTAATTTATAATAAAAGTTAAAAAAACAAAATAGCCTCTTTACGAAGAATTACCAGTACAAATTTATTTGTCTTTAGAAGTTTAAAAACCACAACCGTTAATTTGAAAAGAATGTTTGTGCATACAAGAAAATTTATTTTTTGTACTTTCATGTTCACATGTGACAAATGTAAGATATACAATGAATAAGATTTGAAATTTCTGGAGAAAAAAATTTGCCGGATAAGATTGGATAAACATTTTAAAAAGAAGCTATTTTCTTTCCTTTTAAAATCGTTACACGATGATGACTGCTGAACCCATATTTTGGATTTTGCCATGTGATTATGGACTTTCCGATTAGATTTTCCTCTGAGTTCAGTATTTTTGTGATTTTACTTTTTTCTAGAATTTAAACTTAAACACTGATTATAACCAAAAAAAAGGAAACCAAATGAATAAATGCACTATTGGTCTATTTAAAAAAAATAGTTTTTATACTTCGGAGCCAAATATGGAAAGTTCTAAAGTCAATCAAGCTTTAAACGCAACCAAAAAATCCAAACAAAATTTCAAATGCGAGTTCTAAAAGTTACATTTTAAAAGATATTTAAAAGATACCATGAGCGATATCAACATCCATGCGTCCAAGAAAACAACAATATGGCCAGAAAGAAAGAAGATGAAAAAAATATTACAAAAACCACAATAATAAGCCGAGAGTAACACACTCCTTTAAAGTTACCTGGGAAACGAACAAGCCATATATATATACAGTTAACAAATTCAAATTATGGCTTCTGTTAACCTCCAAAAGAAATGGCTTCAAATCTTTAATATCAACTCCTAAACAGCAACGATATATGGAATCATAATATGCAACACAAGTCCTGCAATAGTCTACCAAAAAGAAGAAAATAAAATCTATACTAGTATGCATGCGCTAACGAAACGTGCACTGTGTGAAGTTGATAAAATATCAAGTCACATAGTTTAGTCCTTAAAACTATTCTTGTGATAACTTAGACTGAGCCATCATATAAAGCAAATAAACAGTAGGCTTAGTGATATCTTCTACAAATGTTATATTGTATTTTTGATTGACAATGATGCGTCTCTCTGTTCTAAAACATACCCGACAAAGTTAGAAATGCAGTAAATAAGTTATTATTTAAAAAGTACAGATGTAGGAAAGGTTCTATATTAAAGGGACTATGAGTACATGTATGTGTTCTCCAATATATTTTATTATTTTTTTTATTATCCATGTCTGATTCCAACTGCTTCTAGATTATGTAGTTTACAGTAAATCAGTAGTATGATTATGATTTGTTTATCAAATATATTACTGATTTAAAAGGTGTTAGGGAAATCCAATTATTCAACGTTGGATAAGCTCCCTAAGAATAGATAAACGGACACTTCCCAATCCTTAAATAATTGCTTTTGCATCATATGTCAATTAGACCACTTTGCAATGGCGTCAATTGTCCTCTTTAAAGCTTGTCTTTCTTATTAAAGTCATTAAAACCAGTGATACCCAAGGACATCATATGTCGACATGCTGTGATTTGGTTATAGCATTAACAGCTAAGTATTGTATAAATCAGACAATTCTAAAGGAGTGGTCTGGGCACTTCACTACTACAAAAGAGTCTATTTATTTTTTGGAAGACAATAAAAAAAATATACACAATCATCTTTCTGAACAGAAATTCAGATACCATTTGCTAGATAACAGATTTCCTATTCACTGTGATTGTTTTGTCATATTTATTAATTTCCGTTTTTTTCCAATTTTGAATTTTGAATTTGACTATTAATTTCAAGTGTACTTTCAGAAATCATAAAACAAGACGTTATTAAAAAGCGAAACCTAGACATTAAAGGCTTTTATGAAGTCGACAATAAAGATAAAACTGATTATCTTTTATATGAAGTCTAAACAGGTGCCAAGTGTCATGCTTGACACTTAGTAAAATCTATCCGTACTCAACAAGACATAGGTTCCTTTATAGTTGAACTGCATTCGCAAAATTTAGCTCATCGAATTAATTACATCATTGATATACTTCATTGACATTTGATAAACATTTTTTAAAATCGATTTATAAACTGGCTTTTGGCAAGTTCATTTTTTTTAACTTGTCTTAATATTAAGCAGGACGAAGGTTTATTAGTTGATACAATGTGTAATCATTTATTGAATCAAACGATATGTTCACAGTTCGTGCATTTCGTATTATCATAAAAGTGTATAGATATAGCTGAATTCTATATCCCTAAGCTTTTTGCTATGTTTCATTATTGTTATAATTAACAACAAAATAAATCTTAATACACTACAGAACATTGATGCAATAACCTACAACTTGCGTTTGTTGTTTCTATATATTTAAATCAATATGATTAAGGTAAATGTATATTTTTATGTAACTCCTATTGATAAATGAGAATGAAATATAACGTGATATAGAAATTAAAAAAAAATATGAAAATATTTGTTTAGATAATAATGATTCAGTTTGTCGTGTTAGAATAAGAAAGCTACATGATGTAATCTTCTTAACTTCAAATAATATTGACCAAGATATTTTTACCATGTAAAGCCTTCTTTTTGTGAGTACGAAGGAGATAGTTTGATATATGGAATCATCTGATTCTGTTTAATTGGGTCTTATACTGTTTCAAATTAGTCGAGTACGTTAGATAATTTTTAATCAAAGTTTCCAAATATATAGCGAATTATGTTTTAAAAAGCAGCTGCCTTTTTTTGTAAACAGATTATAATTTTAATAGTAGGTTCTTATATTTACAAATACAGTAACGCATTTTAACGCGTTCCTGATGAAGGTAAATCCAGAAAAGCGCTGTTTAACATGACATTTTTTTAAGGATTTCCACCATAATTATTATTATTATTATTATTATTATTATTATTATTATTATTATTATTATTATTATTATTATTATTATTATTATTATTATTATTATTATTATATTAGTGTCCATACTCGTGTCATCGGATGATTGGTAAGCCATAAAAAAACCAACATTGAAAATGTGCGAAGCGACCTTGGATTTAGTTCACGGGGTCTGATCCTCTGAACACCTGGGTTATCAATTTCTCTACATAACTCTTGAAAATGATCAAAGTCAACAATCTCAGGTCAATGGAAATTAAATTTATTGCAAAATTATGATTCAAAGGCAAATAAAAGGACAAAAGTGAAACTTAAAATCCTGAAAGAGAGTTCAATATTGTTGAAAATAATGCAATAATTGTCATAATTTTCCTTTTGATTTTGAGTTTCTAGTTCCGACAAGCTCCATGTTCCCACAAGGTGTGTTAAAAATTTGGTACCATTAAAACTTCAAATAGATAATAGCTCTTAATAGATTTTATAACTCTTAAAGTTATTATTAGTTCTTAAAAAGTGTTTGTTATGGCTTTGTTACGACTATCGTGAAATTTATATTTTTTGGAAGGTTTTCTTTCAATCCACCATTTTCTACATTTGAAAATGTCTGTACCAAATCAGGAATACGACAGGTGTTGTCCATTCGTTTAATGTGTTTTATCCTTTCATTTTGCCATTTGATTAGGTACTTTCCGTTTTGAATTTTCCTCAAAGTTCAGTATTTTTGTGATTTTTTTTTGACAATCATTTGATAATTGACAGACAAAATACACATTTGTTTCGTCAAATTGTCAATCTATACAATGATAAACACATTTCTCTTTTTTTTTTATATCAGGATAAGATTTTATCCTTTTTCTTAAAGATCGGAAAAGCTTTATATTTAAACAACTAAACTACAGGTATGGTCATATGTTTAACTAAATGTTTCAAACTGAATTAGAAAATGATTCATTTGTATATTCATGAGAATAATCTAACAATAAACAAATCAACAAAAGGATTGAAATCTTAATATGTTTTGAAACAATATTCTTAAATCTTTCCGTTTTCAATTTCAATATAGACTTTCGTTGCATGTTTCAAATGCACTGTTCGTTAATAAATATATTGCTGTTTTAGAAAACTAACACGTAGAAACAACGAATGTTTGACTTTTGTTTTTTTTTCACATGTTTACAAAAGATTTCACATGGATGTACCATAGAGTACATTACTTCAAAAATGCTGACCAGATTTTTTTTGTGATTTCTTTAAGATTATTTTTCCCCAAATAAAACCGTCTTGGTCATATTGATCTGAATCTTATATTCGATACGTCCGATTGCCTAGATTTTTTTTTCTGTATAAATAGAAAATGTTTTTTTTTGCAATACTCAACTTATATAAATTAAACACAATGAACTCATTGTTGTTCTATCAAAAAGGATCTTTGACTTTGTTTATTTCTAGGAAATTTTTACAGCCACATATGCCATCTTTGTTTCATATGCATTCAAGTTATTAACACATTTTTTTAATATATTCTTTATGAAATTCTGGTAAAATTAATAAATATTTTTGAAAGTGTAGCAGGAGAAAACAAAAAGGAAAAAAATGATATAATTGGCATTTCAAGTTACTCAGAAAGTAAAAACTATTGGATCAATCTATTTAAACCACTGACGATACATCTAGTTTAATCGTTTAGATATAGCTAGTTTAATCTTTTCCGGGAAATGATAGTCTTAAATAGATAGAAAAGAAAAGAAATATGATTATCTTTATAAAGCTTCACAATTAGACTAAATAATGTGTGCTTTTTTTTTGGTCGATTCTCATTTAAATGTAAATCTAGAACATCAAATCGTCTATTTTACCTGCGAATGGAAAGAATAACCTTGGCTTTTGAATTAGTATGATAAATTGGTAGAACAATAAAAAAAGAAATAAAAAAAAAATTAAAAAGCATCCTATTGTCCTTCACAAGATAATTTAAAAGAAATTTCCACAAGATATCATAAAATAATAAAACAAATATTACAAGCCTTTTTTTATTTTTTGTTAATTATCTCTTCTGTATTAAGTACGTCATGCCACTTATTTTTCTCTAAGATTTTTAGTTTAACCTTTGACTTTTAATAGTAATGAGATATTTATGTTCACATTACCAATTTTAAAGACCATTTGTTTTATATAATTTGTATAATGTAGGTAGATTTAAAATGTCATCCACGAAATCATAAATAATAATTGGTATTTATTTGGAAAATAAACCCGTTAAATTACTCCGAATTAGTGATAAAACGAAACAAATGATCACTTATTGGCAACCGTCAAGTGTCTTATCAAGATTACACAAGTGTGTATATCTATGCTGATTTGGAGAATTGATCAGTTTATCATTTCTAATGTCATTGATAACCATTTCATTGGTGGCATATATATAACCATGGCTTAAGTATACTTTAAACATATATATAGCGATAAGCAACTTATTAAGCGATGAATAACTTTTTAAGACTTTTAAATTCGCTCGTCGCCGTTAAATCTTGACCCTTAACTTCACTGTAACAGTCACGAATCGTGTCTTAGAGATTTTTATTGCCATGAATCCTAAATAAATTTCAAATTAGAATTCGATAAATCTTTTTTCTTATAAATCATATAACTCTTTGACAACCATAAAATTCAACTATAAATTTATCAGAATTGCACAAGAAACGAACCTACGGTACTTTTAATACATTGAAAATAATGTTTTAAAAAGATAATTATATTTTTCAGTATAATCATTTAATAATCAATAACTATTCAAAAAGTCATTTGTATTTTCTAATGTAAATCATAAAAATTTTGATCGCTACTTTTAATTAAAATCAAACACAATGCAAGGCATTTTATTCAAATTGTAAATTAAATGGTATTAAATTTAATTTAGATTTTAAAGAATACATTTTTATTAATAACGCGAAGTATTAAACTCATAAAAATTGTTCTTTTGAAATTTTCACTATTGTATAAATAACATATACTAGTACTTGAAAGGGTGATTGAACAGATTGTTACCCGGAGAAAACATTGTCAACCGAGGAGAAGCCATTCTGCTTTTATTTAATGTGTATTTTTCGGCATTTTGCATTTGCGCCGATCTGCATTTAATTTGCGCCGATTTTTTCTTTTATTTGCGCCGATTTTTGTTTTCATTTGCGCCGATTTTTTACAGATAAATTACAGGTTACAGTTGAATGTTAATTTTCATTTGTCATTATAATCCTATTCCGTTAGCCAGTTGTACAAATATTATGAATTGTCAATCATTTACCAATGCCACGTTATGCATTGCTTGTTCAAAGTCAATATGCAAAACCTCGGCCACAGGGAAAAGTGTTTTTTGATGGCAGATATTGCAAATTATTTCTCACATCACTTCATAACACTGTTCAATAATTTTCGCCGGTAAGAGGGCGTAAAATAGAAGTACTTCATATTCGTTTCCATTTTGACATCCGTGTAAAGTATATAACTGATAAACTTGAGTATTTTAGACAGCATTTGAAAGTTCCATCTATAAATATTGCAGACATATATTTGCAAAGACATTCAAGATTGAGGTGTGTAGCAAAAATAAATATACCTTTCTCGCAATCAGATGCACTGACCTTCTGATATGTATGGCTAGATAAACTGTAAATGCAATTAGGACATGTAGATATAAAATCGGCGCAAATGAAATAATGAAAATTTCAAAAATAGTCGCAAATGTCATACGCCCGTATTTTTTCAAGGAAGGGATCTGTTCTTTTTTAAATTGTAGTGTTTAAATTATTAGCAGTATTTTTATTATTATTTACATGTAATTTTATGGAAAACAATTAGGCTTTCCCTAGCTTTGTAAATAGGTATAGGTTTTGTTTCTTTATTAAACCCATGTGTGGTTAACTGCAGTTGGTTACCTCATTGTCTGTGTATCTACCGGATAGTTAGTTATCAAAGGCAATAGTACAACACCCCCTTTCTACTATACATTGTAACCTACAGTTTGTTACCTATAAGACGTGTCGCGGTACTTTTCTATCCCAAATTCATGTATTTGGTTTTGATGTTATATTGGTTATTCTCATCGGATTTTGTCTAATGCTTAGTCCGTTGCTGTGTGTGTTACATTTGAATGTTGTGTCGTTGTTCTCCTTTTATATTTAAATCGTTTCCCTCAGTTTTAGTTTGTTTTCCCGATTTTGTTTTTTGTCTATAGATTTACGATTTTTGAACAGCGGTATACTACTGTTGCCTTTATTTACCTCATTGTCCTTTTGGTCTCTACCGGATAGTAAGTTATCAAATGATAATGGTACAACACCTCCTTACTACTATACATTGTCATCACTATTTTTCCATACGATTAAGAATGCTAAAATACTTTATATATGTTGTTATTTAAAGACTAATCCTGGTATGTTATTATATGTATATAAAGAGCTCTTAATAAAAGAGCTCATGTTCTATGTTTTGATTGTATAAATAAAAAAAAAACCTACTTTAAATAAAGATTAATTTATGTGTTATCAAATTCGTATACGAAAAGAAAACATTAATATTATGTGGTAAGGGGGACATACCAAAAGATGACAACTTGTAACATAGTAAGACCCTTAAATAAAATGAAATATAGAAAGAACACCATATCAGCAGGTACTGTGCTTCGATATATATAAAATAAAAACGATGGAATAATATTATTATTCAAATACACATATAGTTAGGCTCTGTATGGCCTCAAACATTTGGAAACCGTTGACAAATTATTTTAGATTTCGATCACACATAGGCGCATGGAAAAAAAGAGCGCATAGTTTGACATACTAGTTTTGTTCAATTCTAATAGGTTATTTTTATAACAAACATAGTGTTAAAAGATCTTCTTGTTTGCCCATACAAGCTGTATATTTCCTGCTCTACATTTAGAATTTCCAATTGAGCTTGACCAGTTATCATTGAATTGGGTGAAATATTGAAATTTATTTTGACGTCATAAGAACGTTGATAGGTAAATTTTCATGAAAAGATATTGCCTGTAGTTTTTCTAAGATACATTTTGAAAATTACCCTTACTTCCTTATTTGAAATATTACCCAAAAATAGGTACATTATATGCTATAACAAAACTTATATTTTTCTAATGTATGAGAAGGCTGAGACTTAGAAAAATCAACAACAACAAAATCACTAATGTAGAATATTAATACTAATTCAAAGTGCGCATCAATGAAATTATGACCTTCAAACCTAACCAATACTACCAACGAGTTAAATACACGGTTCATGTCTATAAGACAACAATAAGAAGGCAAAACACAACGGCACATACAAATGAAGATACAATCTTCATCCAAAGTATATGAAATATTTCAAGCTTTAAATAGCCCCAAATCTTAGAACTAATTTAACAGCGAGGAATAAAGATTTAATATTGATAACAGAAAAAGACAACGGCAAACGAGGTATCTTACTTGGAACATGCATTGAAATTTGAACTTGTGCACTGGTCGTTTCTACATTTTGTAATCTTAACCTTTATCGCATGCAGTAAAAATAGAATTTTAAAATCCTTTCTTTCTATAAGACTTGTAAAATACATAAACACTCAAGCAATGTAATTAAAGCAAGAAAAATTCCCGCATTTAGCGAGAGTTCGACAAGTCTTCTTAATACTACAGTGATTTCTACAATATGATATCGGTTATATGTCCCATACATATATTTTGTTTTCTGGTCTGTGCGTCCGTTCGTCCGTTCATTCGTTCGTCCGTCCGTCCGTCCGCGCGTCTGTCCCGCTTCAGGTAAAGTTTTTGGTGCGGGTGGGGCATCCGTGTACTATGGACATATTCCTGTTATAAAAATATCAGATTCCATACAGCAGTTTCATATTAGCAGTACAGGAAAACATGCGCTTCAGCAATGCCTAAAATAAATGTATATAAGTAATAAATATGCTATAAAAAGTCAGTGTAGTCCTGCTCCATACTATGAAGGAATTCATGTTTAGTCCCCCCCACCCCCCCAACAACAACAACAACAACAACAAAAGATGCAATGATTGAATAGTACATATAGTGTTAAGCAATAGTAATAAGTCTATTTAACACTTATAAAGATTTGAAAGATCATTTCATTCCTAAACTGACCTTGAAATAAAATGTCTAAATAAACTTATTCTTAAAGGTAACCAATTCAATTAGATCTTTGAATATTGTTTTTATTGGAATAGATAATGATTTCTGTGTCCATTCAAATCTTTAAATAAATTTAAAAAAAAACAAATTATCAAAGAAATTATATCAAATTATATATATAGATTTGGAAAATATATATTTGTTTTCTTTAGGTACTTAATTTTGATGGGTTTTTTTTCACTGTCAAAAAGATGGAAAAACTATATTAGAATCCCATGAGACACCAACACAACAACGGAAATGAAGAAAAAAGTCATGATTCGAAATAAATACTAGTATGCTGAATTGTAAGCGTTACTATAATCAAAAAATTTAACAGCATTTCATATATATAAAATGATATGTCATCTTTGTATCTTCGGGATTTTCCCACCTTTCTCTAGATAACTTTAGAAATCACAGAAGCACACAGGTATCTCGCAATAAGGCCAATTTGAATAAATAAACACTTCAAATTCTGGCCACTCCGAGAGCAGCAAACGAAACAGTATAACTGTACAATTGAAAATTTATGACTTATGTCGCAAATTTGTGTAAACAACGGTAATATTTATTGAGAAAATTCTTCTGAAAATGCTACTAATGGATTAGAGGGTCTTTGTACCAATTTGGTTTGATCTTATGGTCTTATAAATCAAAGAAAATTACTTTTTAAAGAAATCTGATTTTTAAATATAACCTAAACCAAACATTTTGTGATTGAACGATGTTAAAAATGAGTTCAGACGAATCTTCAAGCAGTTCTCCAGAAATGTGTAAAAAGTTTGTTACTAAACATTCGATAGATTCTATTCTAAGGAAGCCTTCAGAAGACGATGGTGGAGTTTCAGATGATGTTTTAGGTAGGCACTTTATATTTTAGTTTAGTTTAGTATGGCCTCCATTATCACTGAACTAGTACTAATTTTTGTTTAAGAGTGAGCTGAAGCACGCCTTCGGATGCGGATTGTTTTCGCTGTGTTCAAGACCAATTGGTGGCCTTCAGCTGGTTTTTTTTACTCCTTTGTCAGGTTGTTGTCTCTTTGACACATTCCTCATTTCCATTTTCAATTTTACTTTATATATGTTTCAATAACATAATAGGCTTCGTTATAGTATTCCTATTTTTATATGTTTTTCATATTAAACATTTAATGCTTTATATTTTATTTTTTTGCGTGAAAACACTTTCTTGTTTTTGGTTTTATTATTTATGAAAAAAAAAGTCATGGGTAAATGTATATACAAGGGAAAATTGCTACATTATCTTCAAAAATGCTCGTGAAGTCTTATACAACTGGAAGCTATAAAAGTTTGGGTGTTTTTTTTTTAAATTTTTAACGAAAATGCTTTAAAAAAATTGCCGTTTATTTCCATCAATATACGAAAACAGAGCATACGAACATTACTTTCTTTCAGAGCTAATGCATATTAGATATTGGCCCAGTCTTTTTTTTCGATTTTTTTCCCGAATTAAGTCTGCAAAAATGCAAAACAGCCCTTGGTCAAACAAGAAAAAACTAATCATTGTTACTTATTTATATTTCCGACTTTCGAATGAACTAGAAAATAATTTCCCAAATTTAAGCATGATTGTATATTAATGTATTTCATAAACAGATAAAAACCATTTTAAAAAATTTTCTGCAAGTTTTTTTGTCATAAATTATTTGGTATCTTTCATTTAAGAAAAAAACGTTCATTGCACCATTCGATCTTTTGCGTAGATATTCCTTCATGAATGCCCTGCCAGATGAATCTCTGACTCACGATGCCAATGTTTGGAGATCGTGACATTTTCGGCTTCAGCATAATTATTTTAAACTTCATGCACGATAGAACGTAGACAACGTTCCTTCTGTATGCATCTTACAATATCACATACAGTTTATTTTTACCATGCGGCTAACGTTAAATATACATACAAAATTATGACCTAGTAGATACAATGAAGTATAGATTCTTGTAGGGGTAACATCCCCGATTTTGTTGCACCTACTGGATCCAAATATTAAATATGTCAAATCCTTTAGGAAATTGAATGATATTCATAAGTCTTTATTATTTACTTAAAACTGTTTTGGAATATTTCATTCAGCATTAAATGTTGCTGCTACATGCTTTTTGATTTTAAAAGTGCTAAATTTACACACATTGTAAATTTTATACATTGGAGGAACAGTGGCGGATCCAAGGGGGGGGGGGGGGGGTTCCGGGGGTGCGCACCCCCCTTTATTTTTGCCGATCAATGCATTTGTATCGGGACATATGTTTTGCACCCCCCCTTTGCCCTGGGTTAGCACCCCTTAGCACCCCCCCCCCCCCCTTTCGAAAATTCCTGCATCCGCCCCTGAGGAAGTCACTAACCAAACTGAACTTTAATACATAGGTTTACATTCAATACAATTGTGATTTTGGTCTACGATGCCCTTCTTGTACATTTTTTTTTTAGATAAATGATCAAAATTTGCAAAAATCTGTCAAAATTGCGGTATTTAACCATTTTATTATTAGGCTGTTATAATTCACAATATTGTCAGCAGTTTATTTTTTAACACATATTTGGCTGTGATATTTTGAAAATGGTCCAGGTTGAAAATCAGGTGTTATAACCCGTATTTATTTGAGTTTGTCTTAGTATAGTGGCACTGTTTATAGACATTTTTGTCAGCTTTAAATTAAAGGAAAATACGTCATAAATACATGTACAGGGCAATGGAAATACGTCAATTTTGAATAACGAATTTTTGTTGTACCACCTGATATTTTTCACGTTTTCAAATAACGAAAATGTGCGCTGCATAATGTTTTATTAGCATTTAATTCTCTTTAACTCATTCAAAAGCAATACAGTGTTATAAATTGCCTCGGTGTTTAAGGGTATAAATACGAATTATAAAATATAATCGTCTCAAATATCGCTTGGATCTGTTTATTGCCATGATAAAACCTGAAGAGTTTGAAGTTAATATAAGAATTACCAATATTTCATTTCGTGATGTAATGTTTAAAACACTTGCAATAATTTTACGTAAAATTATGGCTCTCGATTTCCTGTACTTGACCTAGAATGATGAGCAGAAATTTTAAACTGTAATTTATTATTATGATATAAAAATATTTTTATCTGCAATTTATGTTATCTGTCTGGTCGAAAAGATGAAATATTGAATTATTCAAAGGACACCTTCAAAATATAATAAATTATCCTCTCAATGAACCAAGGGTAAAAAGAACCACAATTTTAGAGGTTTCAAAAAATCACTGAGATTTAATATATTTTAGACTATATTCATGAGATTTTCTCAAAATGATTTCTGAGGACTCTTAACTTGAAATGTATTCTTGCATGCTAGTTATAGAAGACACGGGTTGTGGTATATGTCATTGAGACAGCAACCCAAGTACAAAATCAACAGAAAGCATCTTGAGGGCAACATACAATAACCATTTGTCTGTGTTAATCATTATATCGACATGAGTCTATAAGATTTGTGAATGTATTTATTCAAAAGAAACGTTAACCAAAGACCACTTATTAGACGGCAACTTTTCAAAATAACTGAAATAACATACAACCACTGACTAAGTTCCTTTTAAAGAATTTCCAGTATAGCCCAAAAAATCTTACAATATCATCACGGTCTTGTGATATCTATCTCTCGTTGTTTGCATGCAATATAATATTTACACGTGGCATATTTATTTAAAATCTATTAAATTGCGATTAACGATTATGAAAGATATTGCTTAAATACAATTGTTTGCAAATCGTCATGTACAAATATTTCAGCCATTACGCAAACATTTTCAAGATCTGCAGATAAAATTGCAGACACGGATATGATAGAAGATTTAATGCAGTTATTTTTTTTATTTTCTTTTATTCAATTTTATACAATTTGTCACTTTGGTTGTTTCGTTGATTGTTGTTTGATCAACGGTTATCAGTTAAAACCAATTGAAGAATATGGACGAAAAACATTTTTTAAATTTATTTCGGATTACACGTAAATCCAAAATATCTTCGTTTGCATTTGTTAAAAGTAATTATAAAGGTGTTTTCTATAATTTTGGACCAAAACCACACCAGACACATTCCCTAAACACTAAATAAAAGTTTCGTGACAAGAAATCGGACAATATCAACTTCACACCTGGCCGTAAATGGGTTCGAACCTTGCACCTTTCGGAGCCATATCTTTTTAAAAGGTATATTAGTCCATTCATATTGGACGCAATATTTTATCTTATCTAGAATAATTGCAATAAATGAAGTTTTAGTTTTATAATGTTTAAACCATCAAAGACCATGATGAAAAAGAGCCCTTTAGATGATCTAAGCAACGTCTTCCGATTAACACTTGAAACGGCCATTATGGCGATTTGCAGACGATCGTTTACAGAACCAATTAAAGAATAAAACCATGTAAATTATGAAGATATTAAATGAATTTTATCTCAAAGAAAACCAGGAGATAATATCGATAAGGGTGACCATAATAGCCGCTATAAATTACAAATAATATTTTCTAAGCGGATATTGTTTGTTTTGTAAAAGGTAAATTGTTTAGGGTAATAGGTTAAATGATCACGGTAATCGCATGGCATGCGAGTGCAATGATTGATTAGAAAAAAAACCTCAAATAGTATTTATGTGTTTCATATTTTGCAAAAAAGAGTTAGTTTTAGCACACCTACAACACGTCATGTTTTTACAGCCATATGTAGATGCAGAGTCTACGCACTTCTCTTTTTCGACTAGAAAATACACAAATGATCAGAAAGAAAGCGAATTATAGATGCCGTTTGAACTGTTTGTGTGAATTCATAATCTTTTTTTATTATTGAATACTTCCAAGAAATACAAATGTCTTGTTACGATGTCATTCTTCATTGCATTAAGATACATGCAACATTACAGAAGTATAATCACTTATCGTTATTAATCAATAATAGTTGATAAATTTGGATAAAAATGCATACGCTCACGACCTATTTTACTACACCACGGATGCGCATTTCGGCAATACATACATGTCTTGTCAGTGATGATCAAAACCAAAGTATATTTTATAACAGTAAGTTTCAATAGAATCAAATGGACCCTCACCCTTTTCTCCATGCTGAACTTTGATAACTTTTTGGGGTTTGAGTATATTTTTAAGGTTTAACCAACTCTTCAGCTTCAGCAACTATTGTTTCAAAGGGATCAGATTCAAACTTTTGAACTAAACTCCATGAAATTAGATTTAACCGTGGTACTATTTAAGTACATACATATACATATATTATGTATAATTAATGATTCCTGTTTTGGTAATTATAGGTCGTGGCCTGTCGCCAGTATCAAGGACGTCCGGAAATGACCAGGAAAGCAGCGAAGAGGAAATAAACTGGAGTGACATACATGGTTCTGACAATGGATTAAACAGAGACAGTGATTTATATAATGGTAAAATATCTAACTTTTTTACTATATAAAAATGTTTTTATTTATTTTTAAAAGTGAGAGGTTTAGCTAGCTATAAAACCAGGTTTAATCCACCATTTTCTACATAAGTAAATGCCTGTACCAAGTCAGGGTTATGACAGTTGTCCATTTGTTTGATTTGTTTTAGCTTAAAGCTTTAGATTTTGTCATATGATTAGAGACTTTGTGTTTTGAATTTTCCTCGGAGTTTAGTATTTTTGAGATTTCACTTTTTATTGTTATTATTCTTTATGAAGATATTTGCCGGGACGTTCGTCTGCACAACAATAATATTTTCAATCAGAAGTTAGTAAAATCTCATCAAAGATACCATGCTTATAATTTGGTAAGTCAGACGCGTGTTTCGTGTACACGAGACTCATCAACGGCGCTCAAATCAAAACAGTTGACAAGCAAAATTAAATTCAAAGTTGGAGCATTTTCAAGTCAAACACGGGTAAGACAATAACGTGTCTTGTCAGTGTAATAACGTGTTTTATGATAAACTTTATTTACTGCTTTATTTTGACCTGAGAAAAGTATCAGCAATGTCTTATTTTCAAAATTTTATTGTACTAAAACAAAACTTCAAATATCGTAGACGGAGTATTTGCAAATCTTTCACCCGAAAATGTTTGCATTAATTATATTATTCATCAATAAATTGAAGAAATTAAATCCCTTAATTTTCTATGGTTTCAGATATGAATGATAACAGTTACAAGAAACGACGTATAAGGACAACATTTAGTGCTGACCAGCTACAAACATTAGAAGATGTTTTCCGAGTAACTCATTACCCAGACGTCAACACCCGAGAAGAACTTTCACAAAAGACAGGTTTACCTGAAGCACGTGTTCAGGTATGTTTTTAAACTTTGAATTATCAGAAAATTCACAGGCAATTTTGGCAATTATATTTACCATTTCTTCTGTAAAAGTAAAAATCATTCCAATATGTAAGGGGAATGACATATATCAAAATCTCATTTGAACGTTAATTATTGTACACTTATACATCTGTCTAAATGAAAATAAAGAAGATTAATAATATTTGCGATTCTTTTTATTCTATGCAGATTTGGTTTCAAAACAGAAGAGCAAAATGGAGAAAGTATGAAAAACTTGGTAATTTTGGAGGTCTACAGGGGCTTACTGAAACGAATTATGTTCCGGCACCAAAGTCAAGTATTCCTAGACAGGATGAGCTGGCACTAGGCTTAGATCAAGCACAGGTATACTTATATATAGAGAGGACACTATCTACGTTGTAGTTTACTTTCATTGATAACTAAAATAACCGGGGGAAAAAAACATATTTAAAGAAAAGGCTTCGAAAGGAGAACTTATACTTCACGTCTTTGACTCTGTACATGTAATCGTCATTTTCTATATTTTCGGATACACGCATTGTTGCGCATGGCCCAAATCAGGAACCTCTGACCTTTGTTAGTATTGTTGGTTTTTTTTTATAATTTAGTTCATTTATATGCTTATTCGTCTTCGGAGTTTAATATGATGTCCGTTTCACTGAACTATTACACATTTTTTTTCATGGGCCAACAGAGTACCACTTCCGAGGGAAGGATTCTCTCGCTGCATTGAAGACCAATTGATGGCCTTTAGCTATTTTCTGCATTTTGGTCGGGTTATTTCTCTTTGACATATTCCCCATTTCCATTCTCAATTTGACGCTAGTTGAAGACCGGAACATCAGCAAAAGTGTTAAATCTTCCAGTGAAGGATTCAACAGTTTCCTTCATTGTATAGAGCGCCAAGGCCAATATACTTGTATTGGATTATATGACTTTATTTAGAATAGTCGCGCCGGTATTTAAAATGTGCGTGTTTGTGTGTACGTGTGTGTTTATCTCCCAATTGCTGAACCTTTCACATACTTTTTTTCAGGTTAATAGAAAGGTAGATGGCAAAAGCGACGATGAACAAGATATGCCACTGAATTTATCAACGTCGTCAATGCCAATATTCCCTTCATTTCCATTTTATGGTTTGGCGCCGTTTCCGTTTTACACAGGTTGTCATGCACCGGGTGAACCCAAACGATCGGGAAGCATTGCTGCTCTTCGACTGAAAGCACGAGAACACGAGGCTGCAATGGAAATGATGTTTCAATATAAATGAGAACTTTCTGGGGTTTTTTTTTCTGATTCAGATTTGGCCCCAATTTGTGTATAAGTAAGATATGAATGAAACTCAATACGCGGGATTATTGAAGATGATTTTTTTAAATCATCTAAGTGCATATCTGAACATATTTGCATACAATCCTAGTTGTGGTTCGTCGAAGCTAACTGTGATATTACTTTTGTGAAATAACTTGTATATGAATATATAAAATAAATATTTTCTTTATTTGTATTTTTAATTTAAAATGTCGGTTATATTGTGTATGAATTGTTCACTATTTTGTTTAGTTACTTTTGTTACCTATTCTGACATCGGACTCGGACTTCTTTAAAACTAATTTTTACTATGCGTATTGTTGTGTGTTTGTTTTTTCTACGTTTGCTAGAGGTATAGGGGGAGGGTGAATATCTAAAAAAAAACACTTTTATCCCCGCCTCATTTTGCGCCTGTCTTATGTCAGTAGCTTCTGGCTTTTGTTGGTCTTGTATGATTTTTAATCTTAGTTTCTTGTGTTTATTTCGGAGTTCTATTGTCACTGCATTCGTATGCATTTTTGTTTAAGGGCCAGCTGAAGCACGCGGAAGTTTATCGTTGCATTGCAGACCTATTGATGGACTTCGGCTGTTGTTTGCTCTTTTGTCGGGTGATGTCTCTTTGACACATTTCTCATTTCCATTCTTATTTTTATTCTCTATATTACATTTAGATTACTGACTTATTTGAAAGGAGTAGGTCCAGTAAGACCCCTTTTTGGCCCCAAAATATAGCAGTTTTACAAAATTGTTAAAATGTAAACTTTTAGTTATTTATTGGACAGTAGAATGCTTCTGCTACATAAATATGGGCTGTTTTTGACAATACTAGGCACATATATCGGGTACTAGCACCATTAAGTCGTGCTAAATTACTGAAATCTTCACAATTCTAGCATTTTAGTTAAATTTTAGACAGTTTTCGTGTGAAACGAAAGTGGCCGCATTCGTGTTCATCCTTAATATTGAAATGTAAGTTGTATTTTATGATAATACATAACATATATAAAGGTTGAGGATGAACACGGATGCGGCCACTTTCATTTTTGACAAAAATCATCTGAAAAGTGACATTTTTCGGCATATTTGGTAGATTTTTCATATTTGAGCTTGAATCGGGTTGTTTTTAATGACTAAATCAGTTAAAATCTTTCAAATAAATTAATTGATTCAAATGAAATAGACAGTTAAGTGTTTAAAAAGTGGTCAAAATCTTTCGTAAGATGAACCTGAAATTTGAGGCCAAAATCGGTCTTTACCGGACCTACTCCTTTGTCCACGATGCGACCAGTAACCAAATAACAATAGTTGATATGGTACCGACTCTAGCGGACTTCTTCTTGATTCATGTTTTGAACACAGTTAAATCAGTATCTGACTTTGCATATACAACATATTCCGCATCTACGACTAACAGTACTTCGGAGGGTGCTCAAATAAACAACAATTTTCTTTCCATAACAAATTTAATAATAAAAAAGTAACTGAATTCTTCGTAACGATACTTTAATGTTGATTTATGATGTTTATATGTTTATCTATGTGGACTTTTCGGAACGAGGCTTCCTCTCTGGTTTAGTAACGTGGTTAACGCTGATTCGGCAGTATTCTGTTGTTGACTGGTCTCGACCTGCAAAACGATACATTGTGTTGATTTGAAATATGTATATGACATAAATGTGGCGCGGAAGATTATTGTTTTCAAATTGAGTTGTAAGATTTAGTTCGGAGCAAGTTTAGTATGAATTAATTTTGTTGAAATAGGACAATGTTCAGATCATATTATTCAAAAACTTAAAGATGGCTGAAAACTGCAATTTTGGTAAATTTTCGCAAATTTTAGTAATTATTGAAATAAAAAACGCGGATTCTTCCCTTACCGTAAATACTAAAATATTATATTGGAAATAACGTTATTGTTGATTCAGTTTCATAGCAATTGATAAGTACATCGTAGGTTAACGATCCTTCAATTCAAAACTTTTCATGAAAATTTTTTGCAATATTTTATCTAAACTGGCTTTAACATTATTATGACTGTCTGTTCGGCTGTTGAAGTACGCAGTCACGTTCCATCAGAATGAATTAAGACGTTAAATCCGATGGCTCGTTTTCAGAGAGAATACCATGCTTTCTGTATGTTACGAACCCCTGCATCAGCTCTTCTAGGGGTTCGTATGTGGCCTGTTGCAAGGCCAAATATCCATTCCTATCTAATTTACCCTAATTTTCTAGTTGCAGTCTAAATTTCCCGACTTTTATCACAGACGGCCTTTATTATCTGACCTACCAGTACCTATTGTATTTTTGGATAATTTTTTCTTGGCCTGAACATGCATAAAATATTTGCGACTGGACGTTAAGCAACCAACAATCCAATCAAATCATAGTGTTACCTTCCTAATGTGAACATTCAAAATTCACAGATCATTGAAATTCAAACCGATCATATCAAGCTGTCTTTCTATCGTACATCATGTAGTTATTGGAGGAAATTATCGACCAATCAGGTTTGGGTTTTAAAAAATTCAAAATGTCAATCTCAACTTACTTGTTGTCTGATGCGTTCATTCGCAGCCAGTTGTTGAAGTTGATATAATTTGTAATGACTTTGTTCCTGTCTCCATTTGTGTGGGAATTTGGCGATATTATTAAGATATTGTTGATTTATCTAAAAAGTAAACATTAGAATAAAAAAAAATAACAAAGTAATTTTTATGAACAAAATAATCATCACAATTTTTCCTACTAAAAAGGGAAGTGCATTGAAACTATTGATTTCCCGTTCTCTTTCTATCCTATTGACTTTTTGTGATCAAATTTCAATCATTTGCAAGCCGATTGATCTACATGGACCTATAGCTGAGTGGGATATCCGTATAAAGCCTTCAACAATGAACAAAACATATACCGCATATTCAGCTATAATATGCCCCGATATGCAAAATGTAAAAAAAAAATATTCGTCGGATTTATGACAAACAGACAGTCAACCAACGATACCCATTCAATGAAAAGTTCCAGACTTGGGACAGACAGTTAATGCCATGCATATGACATGAGATAAAATGGTCCATCTTACCCTATACACAGGCGGCTCTTTAAACGCGTTGCATTTTTTGTGTCGAATCAAAGTAAAAAATTACTCCAGCAAAATCGTATATATGGGGCGAAAAGTGAAGAAACATCACCTATTCACTTATGCTTCATCGTTTTGTTTTGTTTTATGGGGACGAATAACTGCACAAAAATGATACTCCTAGTTTTAGAAATCAATGTTGTCAGAAAATCATACAAAAAAGAAAAAAAAAGTTGAATTTCACGTTGAAAGAATATTATACATTTATGTTTTCAAAAATAATAAATAAAATAATTTTTGTACAATTTTTTACGGTCTACATTCATTTCTAAAAATATCTTTCAAAGAAAACAACTTCCAAATTGCACATACAAAAATTATTATGCATACATTGTACATATGTTCCAAAATAGTAAATTTGATTATCTTAAGTATATTTTTTGACGATCTACATTTGTTTCTCACCTGTGGTTATATATAAACTAACCTGATTTTCATGTATCCATCGCAAGTGATTCAGATGCGGTTCCTTTGCTGTAATTCGTTTTAAAATTGCCAGATTTTCATGTGTTATTCTTAGTAGTTCTCTCTGTCTTTTTGTCTTATTCAAACTAAAATAAAATTAAAATGTAGTAAGTGATTGAGTGAGAGATTTTGAATATAACGTCAAATCCGAAACTCGTCTAATGTGCTCGTGTGGATAAGAATTAAATAAACTTCTGCTTTTGGCTTAAATTAATTTGCAGCTAGGATTTTACGACTTGATTTTTTCTGGTAATTATTTTCATTATACTTCACGTTAAAATGCAATATTTGTTTGGCTAATACGAGGGTGTTAATTTACTCTATCACATGATTGAGAGGGTGACAATTTCTTTTAATGTTACCCTCTCGTCTAGACCAATCAAAAGTCGATAATTTAAAATGACAATGAATTGAGTTTACATCAAGTAATTTAAAAATACAATGCTTAAGTTCTACGTTTTGGCTCAGATTTTATCATTTGACTAAAAAATGAATTAAAAAAACATCTTGCTTCACTTTTGTGTTTTTTCTCCGACGTACTGTAGTCGGTATAGTTTCGGTATGTGCCCTTTGAACTTAAGGACGCTTAACTATGGCAACAGAATACGCATGCTCGAAAATCCTTTCCATGATTGGACAAAATGCTGTCATGGTGGGTGATTTGGTTGTGTTTGAAAAAAAAGTCTCGTTAATTATATCGTGATGGAAAGCAAGTGAAAAACTATAAATATTTGAACTAGATCTTACAAAGATTTATATTTTTATTAAAATAATTGTTTCTCCAATAGGTCTTTGCATCCGTGACAGCTATTTATTCGGGACAATTATATAATTTTTAATGTAAACTTTGTTGTACGAACGTACATGACTTTTAGAACGCACCTACGCATGTGAGATTTCCGCGGGGTTTTGGTGAATGTAAACAGAAAGATACGAGGACCGAGAATACTGAACACAAACAGAGAAAACGTTATTTAAAGGGTATCTTTGTGCTTCTGAAGGTTATCGAAATGATAGTTTTAAACATATTATACTCAAATTTAAATACGTCGGATATCTTTTTCAGTAAAGATAGTTCTTGTTTTCTATTACCCGTAACGTTGTAATGTTTGTGACGTCATAGAAATATAGATTCTTACACTGCAACAAGTGTATTACGATATTTCTCCACTCGAGACAGTTAAATTTTATTATTTAAAGCGCGAGGCTTGCCGAGCCCTTTAAATAATAAAATTTAACTGTCGAGAGTGGAGAAATATCGTAATACACGAGTTATAGTGTCGGAATCTGTTTCTCTAATGCTTTTTATCGTTCTTTTTCAAAGATTTTCAGAAAATTGTGCTCTTTATATGCAACGTCATCAGGCAAGGTCGCCTTTTTTCATGACGTCACAATAGGAAAATTGAAAAGAAAACAAAACATTTTGACGTCATAATCAAATTTCGACTAATCATTTGCCGAGAACAGATTTTTCACTAGTGAGGAGAAATATTTTTCTCACACCGGTCAGGAAATGTGAAAATAGCACAAAAATTAGAGAAATTACTTTTAACATTAATCTGTAAAAGACATTAATGATAGGACATTCAGTATAATAAATTAAATAACACCTAGCTGAGAGGGTGATAAAGCAGATTGGTACCCCTCAAAAAACATTGTCAACCTTGGCTTCGCCGTGGTTGACAATGTTTTCTCAGGCGGTGTTACAATCTGCTCTATCACTCTCTAAGCTACGTGTTATTTAGAATGAAATTCAAAACAGTGTGGCTGTGGCCATTGATTGACACATTAAATTCATCCATTGACTGGGACAATTTAGGTGAACGTTTGTATGTAACGACCACTGATCACTATGTACTTTTTAAAGACACTTAAACTATGGGGTCACCAAAGGTTCTCAACACCTCAATAAAGTAATTCGAAAAAATTAATCAGAAATAACACGATGTTTTGATTTATACAAATTATATAAATCAAAACATAAAGGTTATTCCTGATTATTTTTTAGAATTACTTTATAATTAAAGGCGTTTAAATGTCTATCGTAGGTACGTCGTGAACAGTGGTCGTTACAGACAAACGTTCACGTAAATTGTCCCAGTCAATGGATTAATTTAATGTGTCAATCAATGGCCACAGCCACACTGTTTTGAATTTCATACTATATACTACAAAACGACAGTTCCCTTCCATAGCTCTTTCATTATGGAAATCGTTGTAATTTCGTTATAGGATAGCCAAACGAAAAGCCTTTTTTTTCAAATTCTTATTAACTTGCATAATCAAAAAAGATTTTTTTTATGTACCCGAAGCATTCATTTAGACGAGTGACACCAACATTTATAGTTTTGAGCGTTGCAAATCTTACAAGATCGACAGGAAAACAGAACGGAGCAAAGTGAAGCATGGAATTTATTTACATTTTGGACTTGTACTAATAATTTTCTTTTTTCTTTCAGAACTGAATGCGTCTCAGTTTAAGGATTTTATTGGGACGTAAAAGCGTCAACCTAAACACATTTAGTATATTTAAAGCACTTACAAGCTTCAATTTTAATAATCACATTTGTTTGTTACAACCATGAAATTAAGAGTTGCATCGAACTGTTTGCCTGTATTACAACATTGTCACGGATAGCAGGTGTAATATTTTATACGGAAATCAGTTGATAAAACCATAATTGGATCCAACATATCCGTTCCATATATATAGACGTGTTTCTGGTTAGAAAATGCTATAAATACCTTTTTTTCTTATAATCGTGTTTCATATTATCTACACTTCCTCCGTACTTCATTATGTACGCCATTTTTTGGAGCAGAATTCGGTTATCCCTTTCCACTGTGGTGAGTCTTTCCTCTTCCATCTGAAAATATATCGCTCTTAAACGTCCTGTGATATTGGTGACCAAAGAAGGGGAGACAATCTAATCGAAAAAACATTTTGTCTCGACCTCAGTTAGATTCAAATGTGGTGCTTATTGTAGCATAAAACCTAGTTATACGACAGGACACTGAAGGGATGGAAAAACATTAGTCCACGAACAATAGCCAAAAATGAGTGATAATGGTTGAGGGAAATCCATAATTGACAAATGCAACAGAAAATAGAGTAAAACACAAATACTGAAATAGAGAAAAAATGGAACAAATCTATTTTAAACAAAATAGTTGACACAACCCCATTTCCCCATTTCCATTTTGAATTTTATAATGGAGTGCTTAAATATGAAATATAAATGATAATGAGTTAAAATATACAGAAAGAGCAAAATGATAAGGAAAATAGAAAAAAGAACTACCCCACCTCCTTCAGTCAGACCATCATAGTTACAAAAAGTATATTAATGTATAAAACGCTATCGTTTTTAATTCTTTACACAATTGTCCATTTTTGTCATGCGCAATACTTGCCTCTCTTTTGTTACATTCCAAACTTGTTCTACTTCAGTTAGTCTCTCTGACAATCTTACCTGGAGTTTCTTAAGTTTTATATGAAGGTGCATGTAGGTCGTAGGTGGCTTGTTGTCGACCACCGGCTTTGCTGAAAAAGATTATAAATAATCAATCTTATGGTATAGACGGTGGATCTTTGGAACTATCAGTTAATGTTAAAAAAAAGTAGAAGATGTGGTATGATTGCCAATGAGACAACTCTTCACAAGAGACCAAAATGACACAGATATAAACAACTAAAGGTCACCATACGGCCTTCAACAATGAGCAAAGCCCATACCGTATAGTCAGTTATAAAAGGCCCCGAAATGACTATGTAAAACAATTCAAACG
Organism: Mytilus galloprovincialis; assembly: GCF_965363235.1. NCBI lineage: Eukaryota > Metazoa > Mollusca > Bivalvia > Mytilida > Mytilidae > Mytilus > Mytilus galloprovincialis. Next base: position 49,706,590 of record NC_134844.1, on the reverse strand, counting down.
AGAAAACTAACGGCCTTATTTATATAAAAAAATGAACGAAAAACAAATATGAAACAACACCCACTGAATTACAGGCTCCTGACTTTGGACAGGCACATACATAGAAAATGTGGTGAGGTTAAACATGTTAGCGGGATCCCAACTCTCCCCTTTACCTGGGACAGTGGTATAACAGTACAACATAAGAACGAACTATAAAAATCAGTTAAAAAATGCTTAACTCATCAGATGGACAAAAATACAAGTGGACTTGGCCGGATAATTGTACATCCCACCAGCAAAACGACACTAGGAACAGATCTGAGGGTATTCGCAGTTAACTGACAGTTCACTTTATTTTATAAACTCATCAAAGATACAAGAGCTGTGAACGCAAGACGCGCGTTTCGATCGTCTTCATAATACTCGACAGTGCCGCTGGAAGCAACAGTTAGCCGGACAAATCAAACACGAAGTTGCAGAACATCAACGTTACTTTTACTTTTCGGGTTTTATTTACGATCAATTAACTGAACGAAAACTTGTATTTTCATTTTTAATTCACTATGTCTCTGGAAGTTTGAAAGTTTCATATGCATTTTGTTTTTCGATAATCAGATGTAGTTTGATAAGTTTTTATTGCAATACAATTCTAAATTCATGCACAAGATACGTGTTTCTTTTGAATATTTTTTTGAAGCCTATAGTTTGATGAGTATACACTTTGTGGGATAGTTCTTGAAAATAAACCCCCAAAAAGCTTCTCAATTGATAACTCAAGCATCTCTTGAGTCAAACAGGTTATAATCCAGAAACTTATGAAGTGTCAAATCTAATGTTCTTCATGGAAACCAGATTAAATCACTGGCGCGGCACTAATGGACGATAGTGTCACTACAAAAACTCTAGTGCATAGTTATTTGTGATACAATTCTTGGTGACGACCAAATTGTTTTTAAAGTGGCTTTTTCAATATGTGAATCATAAACCACCGACTACGTTTTACCAAAAAATAATTCTATGATTACATTGATCGTTAGTTACACTGAAAAGTTCAAAGACAATGGCTGCAGATCGAATAATTTTAACATAAAAGAGAGACAGTTCTACGCTAACTTCGACAACAGCATCTGCTGTCAAAGAATCCATGACATATTCTATAGAGCATGTAAGAAGTCAAATATTTAGCCAGTTTAATCATTGAAAATATCGCAATAGAATAATCCTGTAATAAAAGAGGGCACGAAAATACAATAAAATATAAACCAAAATGGCGGTGTTACAACTCACCTGCAAAAACCTTCTTTCTGTGGGCGTCGTAATGACTTTGGTCCCATCTTTTTCTCAAATAAATATTATTAGCAGGCGTGAGGGGCTGGTAAGCACGGTGCATCATAAATCAACATAAAAACAAACATAAAAACAAAACAAAATGCAACAAACCCGAAACAAAATGAAAACAAGGTAAAGACGTCAAACATTGTGACGTTTACATAGCTTTTGGCGCAGAAATATGAAATTCTTTTCCCGTCATTCTGAGAGTTTTCTCAGTTTCTCAAATGTACAGTATGAAATTTGACGCATGTTAACGTCACAAGAGTTTATCTATATTCTATGAAAAATCTATAATTTTGTAGAAAAATATGTAATTATTTTACAAAATATCTCAGTTTTACAAATTAAATTATCACCACGTAAACATTTTCTTTGATTTGCATATTTTGCATTACAAGAAAGTGTATAAACATGCAGTTTCAACTATAGGGGAAAGGCTAAAGAGTGGTATGAACACAAGAGCCCCGTACCAGAAAATAAATGGGTCTTCCCCTAAATATCAATCAAATGCAATACATGATGTATTGTGAATGATTAACGCCCTTCTTAGAGTTAAACGAAACATGGCGCGGCAGTTATAATGCGATTTTTTTTAACTTGAGGAACACATTTACACAAGTAAATATCTTTACTTCTATCAAATCTAGACTGATTTTGATCCTTTTAGCAATTGGTTATTGGTACAAGCATACAATACTCTGATCGAGATGGGGGAAAAGAGTTTTAAAAGTACTACATTACATAATTTACTCATGCAATCATTATCCTTAAAGCTTGTCATATGGCACAAACCTCGCAAGTTCTGTTTTTATTTTCAGAATGTTTTGTTATTGTGGGTATGCATTTTAATGATACAAAGATTTGGAATCTCGAGGACAGTTGTTGGCATATGCATTATGGAAATATTTTAATTTTATACACAAACAAACTTGCCACAACTGATCTAATAATTAAAAAACTAAATAAAAAAAACAGAGTTCCCTGAAATATGTCCCTGGCACATATTTCATCTATCAAAGGTTATATAGTCCAAGGTCATAACTCTTTGGAGAAAGGTAATCAGGACCCATTTAAGAGCTTGTCCGAGAAATTGCTGATATTAACCTAAAGTGCAAGTTTTATAAAATTCTGGAAAGAAATGTCCACGTGAGAGCACTAACAAAACTGAACGGATGGACGAAAGGGCGCACAGTATTTCTATGTCCCCGCATTGTGTGGCGCGAGGGACAAAAATGCTTAAATTAAGAAAAAGACCATCATGCCTAATAACATCAGTTAATAAAGTGGTAGGGATCATAACCAATGGTGCTATATCACTTTAATATATCATCATATGCATGAGAACCATCTGTGGCAAGTTTGCCTGTGCATTAAAATAATATATAATGCAGATGTATATTTCCTTTAAAACCCTTCTATAAAACGCAAGCATTTTTTTCCCCAAAAAGAAATAATATATTTTTTTTAACGGAAACTGCGAAAAATGTCGGTTTTTGTGCAACCTTAAAACAAATACATCTAAAAGAATAATAATACTTTACGGATATGACAATATTGTAACAATTCCTTTATAAATACTAATTACTTTCTTCCTACAGTACAGGTCCGTGTTAATAAGAATTCGTCAAATAACAAAAGTCGAAAAGACGAAATCGCAAAAACGTAAAAACACAAAAAGCCAAATCGCGAATACGCGGAATAACAAAATCGCACAATCGCCATGGAAACGCGAAATTCTGATATCGAAAATGCGATCGCGAAATCGTTCAAAAAATATTTTGCGTTTTCGATTACTCGTTTTCAAGTTTTCAACTCGCTAAATCCTTCTTATAGGCAGTCCATCTCGCTGACAAAAATAGTCTTCAATATCAGTTAAAAAGATCGAAAGGAGAAAAGGCGATAAAATCTCCCCCTGTTAAACACATCTCGAAGACAAGAGAAGAGTCATTAAAACATTTCCCATTAAACCGTTTTGTATTTTTTCCACAGATATGTAGGCCAAACAGTATCGAATGCCTTTCTTATTCGACTTTACAAGAGTTTCGCCCCAAAAGAAAATTAAATTTCAATAAGTGCATGCATAACACTAATATTAAGAACCATTTCAAATATGGATTTTTTAACTATTATATATTATAAAATTATGAAAAGACCCAAGACCACTAATGAGAGTAGTTGCTCTATAATAATCTGGATCAATTTGGCATTTGTGCTTTGTGAAAAAAAGTACGCTTTATTTTACAATCAATCAATTTTAAACCTTCTTGATATCTTTTTTCCGAATCAAAGACAGAAGCTGCGGCATTCACCTAGTTAGTCACTGTTATCATGCATTATTTTGAAAATTCTAAATTCTCTTCAAAAGGTAATGTATGTGCCAGACTATATAATTTTGATATACCGACTGCCATATCTGTTTCTTATCTCAATCATATATAGAAATAACTAGTTATAGATCTTGTCAAGCACGATGACCATTCACTTTAATCAAGCATTACAAGATATTAAACGATTACATATTCATAATTGTAAATCAAAGTCCACACTTAAACGGAATTACTGCCCTGTTGAAATACATGCAAAAGTATTGCACTCAACAATCTACAAAAGACAAACACATTATGTTACAAAAAGTATTTAAATACTGTTTTCGATTATATATGTATAAAAGTAAGTGTCTAGTGTGTACTCGCGAATCAACGCTCTTGTGTTAACCTCCTGAACGTGCATGAAATATTTGCCACTGGAGTTAAGAAACCAACAATCAATCATCAATCAACGCCTCGATGATAATTTCAAATCGAGTCCACCGTATTCATATACTAAAGTTCATTAAAGGTTACAATTCTATTGTTATACGATGAAATTTATCCGCCACGTAAATCTGTGACATCCTCAATAAATAAATAATCGAGTACACCGTTCACCTGTTGTAAAACTTGACATTTGTCATCCCTAAGCACCCGTTCACATTCAGGTGCCTTTTAAGGATTCCGTTTGACGTACGTATTACCTCTGTTTTTAATTTATTTTGTATTCTGACTTAAGTTAAGTTCCACTTTGGTTGCACTGTCAATCGAAAAAGAAAGGAGTAGGTCCGGTAAGACCCCTTTTTGGCCCCAAAATATAACAGTTTTACAAAATTGATAAAATGTAAACTTTTAGTTAATTATTGGACAATTGAAAGCTTCTGCTACACAAATATGGGCTGTTTTTGACAATACAATACACATACATCGGGTTGTAGCACCATTAAGTCATGCTAAATTACTGAAATCTTCAAAATTCTATCATTTTAGTTAAATTTAAATTTTAGACAGTTTCCTTGTAAAACGAAAGTGGCCGCATTCGTGTTCATCCTTAATATTGAAATGTAAGTTGTATTTTATGATAATACATAACATATATAAAGGTTGTGGATGAACACGGATGCGGCCACTTTCATTTTTGACAAAAACCATCTGAAAAGTGACGTTTTTTGGCATATTTGAGAGATTTTTCATATTTGAGCTTGAATCGGATCGTTTTTAATGACTAAATCAGTTAAAATCTTTCACTTATACTAATTAAATCAAGTGAAATAGACACTTAAGTCTTTAAAAAGTGGTCAAAATCTTTCGTCAGATGAAACTGAAATTTGAGGCCAAAATGAGTCCTTACCGGACCTACTCCTTTAATCAACAATGAACATCAAACATATGATTGATCCTTTCGGCTTTCGTTGTCTCAATGCCAAAATATGAAATTTCATAGAAAATTCTAAGCCTTTACAATTTTATATATTTAGACATTGGCTAAAATAATATAATTATGGTGACTCAGCAAGAGTTTTTTTTTAGGAATTTAACGGGTGTTTAGGACTTTTTGAGGTACCCTTGTGCTGATGCAATGCTAAACATATGGAACCTTTATAGAAAATCTACAGCCTTTCCCATTGGACTCTCATATTTGGCAATTCGGTGATTGATAGATAGAGAATTATTGCAAGCATTTCTAGTATTTATTTCCTTAAAACAAGCTTATTAATTTAGTTACTGGTTAAAACAAATATAAATATGGACCAAATCAAGTACACCTTTCAGGGTGCACTCGACTTTAGTACGAGGTTTTTTTAAAGGTCGTTTACAACATTTTGTAAATAATAAACACTATCACATCATAAAAAAGCAAGTGAGTAATCAATTTTTGAAATTTTATAACCAAAACCTCTGTAGTAAAGGCTCTGGATTATCTATAAAAATCTTGGTTTATTTGTCACAGACAGTCAAAGTCCCCTTTTCCTATTGAATGCAACAGGAAAAGTAACTAATTATGCTTTGCACGAAGTTTCCCTATTGTATATGTACAAAATGGCCTATCTCTAGTATTCATTATATGTGTTGTTTTGATACTATTGCAGTTTAAACTAAATAAATATTGCATAAGGTTATGACACAAGACAACAATAGAAAGCTTCAGAACAGTTACTTACAACTTTAAATATGTGCAGTATTTCGTAATTTTATGAATTATCGTATGCATTTAGATCATGTGTCATTGAACTACATCTGAATATACTGAAAATGCAAACCGGAGTATTTATCACGCAGAGATAATTATTTAATGATATGAAATTGATATTGGTCGGTCATTGTTTAGTAGAAATTAATTAGTCTCTAAAAGGTATCACAAGAAGAGAGAAACAAATCGTGTTGGCGGCTAGTGACTGTAAAATCGTTTTTCTGGTTCATTTTTGCTTTTTGTACTAATGATATCAACAGCAAAAAACAAATCTATTTAACTTAGCTTGTATACCAATAATATAAACAGAAGAAAACAAATCTGGTTAAAGTTAGCTTTTTATAACAATTATATAAACAGAAAAAAACAAATCTGGTCAAAGTTAGCTTTTTTATACCAATAATATACACAGAAAAAAACAAATCTGGTTAAAGTTAGCTTTTTTATACCAATAATATCAGAAAAAAACAAATCTGGTTAAAGTTAGCTTTTTATACCAATAATATAAACAGCAAAAACAAATCGGGAATATCATAAAAACGGAAATTAACACCAACAACGTATCAGTTTCAAACGGTGCTGTAGACAAAAATTAAAAAAAAAAATGCATTTTTTACGTTTTTACGTACATAACATTCAAGTATATTGTCATCTTCCAAGCAAGGACCGAAGCTCATAAAATCAGGACTTCGGGAATGTCCGGAGAGCCGACAACCTTGCTTCGGAGGTTGTTCTATTGTATCACTGAAAGCATAATAGCTACATGTATCACCTTTTTTTTATAAATTACATCGGTATAATGAATTCTACATGACTAAATGCATACTAGATATAATCAAATTCCGAAATACCGCGAAAATTACGTACTAGTATACTTCGCCATTTGTTTGAAAGTACAATTGTTCTTAAACTTTCTCGTAACAGTCAATGAGTGGTGTCGGTTAAATACTGATCAAGCTTGCATGATATTTATACAATGAGTGACATGACTTATTGAAAAATGTATTCATCTTAACAGTATCCTAAAAATAATAAACAATATTTGTCTTTTTAATGTGTAATAGATGTGCTTTGATGTGCCTGATTAATTCCCCTTAATTTGGACAGATTAATTATTTAGTATTTAAATGTTTATTTTAAGTTAAATTTGATTTAAATATAGTAGGATAAAAGTAAAGAATGTTAATTTAGCTGTTTTAGTATTTAACTTTGATGTTTTTATAATGTTTTAAGAATATTCATTTATTTAACTTTTCTTCAGTACCTTTTATGTTAAAGTTCTCCTGATTAATGACAAGTTTAGAATATCATTTGATATTCAGTCGGAGTCGGCCTTGCACAGGCCTCCAAATACTCGCCGGATTCATCAGCCCACCCGAGTTTAGAGTTAGCCACCACTTCGGTGCAGTTCGCCAGAGTTAGTCACCCCTTTTTGGTGCAATTTTACTACTCTAAAACACAACGCGAAGCCAATTTACTTTACTTTACTTTGAAGACTAACTCTGGGAACACTCTATTTTTCATTTTACATTTGAAATTACTTTATTTTTGAACTCCATTTTAGAAAGTTTTCTGACTCCTGTTTATTTCCGACTTTGTTTAATATTCATGCAATTACTGTACATTTGTGAATAAAATATAGTTTCATTTGATATATTGTCTGTTGTTCAGCCATACTCTGATATCAGGTATCCCAATGGTCGAATAGGGGCGAAGTACTGGCCACTACACGTCCCGGGAGGTGTCGTCACCGACCCCCTCCGTTACAAATGTTTTATTTGTATAAGCGGTTTACAGCCAGTTGTGAAAATAAACGCTCCGTAACCTACTTATTGACCAGAATTATATTAAGAACAAAATCATGATTTTATAACGACAATTCAACCTATACAGAGTAGTCTTAATTAACTTAGAGCCTTACATATTAAGCATAGTTTGAATGGATTATTGACCCAACCAATTATCTTCAATGTGGTGACGTCGCAAATTCAAGACCCCATGTATTTTAAGATATAATAGTTATTGTATTATATTACGTTCACTGTGGACACACACCCACACGCCACTTTACAGTAAGTGATTTTTGGGTTTTGCAGAAATTATATAATTTCAACATAAAACACAACTTATGAAAGTTGAAAAAACAACCTTTTATCATTAAAAAAATGAACATATCGCTTACTTTACACCAGAAACTCAGCACACAAATTTACGACAACAGGGATGATTTTTCCGTTGTTAAAATTTCCTTTTGATGTTCTTTTGGCACCGTCTTAATACGGTGTTTATATTTCCCAACTCGTTCGCTATACCCGTTTCTGTAGTGGCATTTCGAATTTCAATGAGCGTAATCTATTTATATTAGTAAATTATCAAGTCAGGGATTTCGTAACCACAAATTACTCTAAAACAAGTCTAAATTCTTCTATAGATACAGATATTGTGCTTGCAAATTTGGCTGTACTTGTAGAAAACTCATTTCAAACGGAATAGCACATCATATTTTTTTCTTTGATGTTGTTAACGGAGTTCGAAAATTTAGATACGATCGGAGTAAACTTATGACTCCTATTAAAATAACTAAGGCTGTGTTCCCATTGACCTAAACTCGGTGTTGTGTAAGTGTAACTCACACATAAACTAAACAAAATTACGTTCCCATTGATAAAACTCAATGTTTACATGTAGTGTAAATCATGTTTTGTCTACATGCAGTCGATACTCGATGTAGGCCGTGTGTAGATTCAGTGTACATAAAACTAGGCATTTAAAACATTAGTTTCACCGTGCATATTTAAAGAAGAAACGATTTTTGAATAAAATTGATATTTATAGCAATTATTATAATAAAAGTTCTTTACAGAAATATTTGTCTAAACGTGATATATTTATTTGTTTTGTCTAGAAATAAAACTTAACGTAGCTTTATTAAGCCCTTATCAAGACTCAAAGCAGCATCATTGCCGAACACATAATTCATTTGAAAATTAAGGTATTTCCGAATAAACTTGACTTACACAGAAATATTTGCCACTGGTCTTTATTCAAACAACGATTCACTCATAAATGCATTACTTAAAAAGTGTGAGGTAAATGTATTGTTTGTGCAATATCTCGGATCCGTGAAATTACACTTAAAAAGTAAAAAAAAAACCAAACATTACCCCCCCCCCCCCTTTTTGCCAAATATTTCTTGGAGAAGAGTACCATTTGAACAAACAGAAAAGATAGAAATCTAGTGATCCCTAATATATCAATCCTTCTTCTTCGTCTGTAAGCACGCTGTTGCAGCCTACGTTTTCTAATGCTTAATCGAGACATCTTTAGTATAGTTAAACTACTGGAAATCATCAAAATGGCTTTCATTAAGAAGCAACCACTTAACTTCAAAAAAGGGGGGTATTTTTTTTTATTTATCTGAGTCAGAATTATTTCCGCGCAAACGTTTTACGGTTTTTTTTTTTGTTTTTTTTTTTTTTTAGACTGGTAATCAAATTTTTTTTCTTCAACATTTAACACTATAATGTATGGGGAAACTCTTGATTCAGAATATTTTTTCTCATCTATAAAACCAGAATTGTTTTCTTTATCCGATTGGGGTTTGGAATATTTCCATCCCCCCTATTCAGAGTCATATGGTCGTTCCCTTACTGCTAGAAAAGTTGTCCGAAAACTTTTCATTCGATTCTACGTAACGAACATTTAAATGACATAGAGTTTACAAGTGTGAACGAATCTTATGTACAGGTAATTAAACAAGGTGTATAGATGTGAACAAATTTAATGTGAAACCAATGTCCAGTACATTAAACTAATTGTAAACAAGTTTACTGTACATGGAGTTTGGTGTGAACACGGCCTTATTCTAAAAGGTTACCAATTCAACACTGTATAATAAAATCCTCGAATATTGTTTTTATTGGTATAAATATCGATTTTGTCATTAATTGATTTTGTTATCAGTATATAAAGACCATACTAAATAGTATTGTTGGACATTCCAATCGATATTAGCAATCACGTCTCAGTCATTACAGCTGAACGGACGTGCTGGGCCAGCTCTCCTTTACCCGCTACTTTCGATGAGGGTTTACAGTTAGATGATCAACGACTTACTACTTTAGATCACAGAAACCAATCCAACGCCGTAGAGTAGACGTAGTAGTAGGCGTACCCGCGTTAACATGCACTCCAAAACCCATTGTATCATAGGGGAGTGTTATGCCGATTAACGTCCGAGGGCTGTATCCTAGGTGTTAGATGATTGACTTTCATTTCACTGCCTCACGGCTTTGGTCCTGATAACGCTTCCTGTCATCTTTAGCACTATGTCCAAGACTCATCTACCAGTACTCCATCATCGAGGTTAGCGGGCTGCCAAGCTGACCAAACTGGCCCTGAAAGCAGCCGTTGTGAAGAAATAACAACAAAAATAGTAAACAAACCAAAAAGAACTCACAAAACCAAGATGGCGACCTCCAAAATGGCCACCACCACCTGTTCCTGACCGATGCCGGCAAAAATTATTTAAACGCTCACCAATCGCCTTCGGGCACCGAGCCGACCGTGCGAGGGCTGTATAGCCAGTCAAGGTCGTTAAAAACTTCCATTTGTTATTGTTGAACCAATCCAGTCACGTCTCAGTCATAACAGCTGAACGGATGTGCTGGGCCAGCTCTCCTTTACCCGCTATCTTCGATTAGGGTTTACTTGTTGATGGATCAACGACATACTACTTTAGATGACAGAAACCAATCCAACGCTGTACAGTAAACGTTGTAGTTGGCGTAAATTCCCGCGTCAACATACACTCCAAAACCCATTGAAGATTGGGGAGTGTTATGCCGATTGAGGTCCGAGGGCTGTATCCTAGGTGTTAGATGATGGATCTTCATTTCACTGCCTCGCGGCTTTGGTCCTGATAATGCCTCCTGTCACCTTTAATACTACGTCCGAGACTCATCTACCAGTTATCCATCATCGAGGTTAACGGGCTGCAAAGCTGACCAATCTGGCCCTGAAAGTAGTTGTTGTGAAGTAAAAGAAACATCAAAATAGTCAACAAAAGAAAAACAACTCACCAAAACCAAGATGGCGGCCTACATATGGCGTCCTCACCTGTTCCTGACCCTACGCATCAAAATATGTTAAAGCTCAATAAACGCCTTCCGGCACCGAGCCGACCGTGCGAGGTCTGAAAAGCCAGTCAAGGTCGTTAAACACTTCCATCATCATAGTGTTGAACATGCATATAGGTACTTTCAAGGTACTACAATCTGTCGATACCTATATTTTGACACAAGGTCGTGTTTTCTCTGACTGTTTATGACGTCTTTATACTAAATTGCATGTTGGATGTGTACTGATTGATATTTTAGTCTAAGATGCATGATTTTTTTAAGTCAGATTTAGTTATTATTGGCATTGAACTATCTGCCAGTAACTGCGAGAACTCTCATATCTGCACTTATCGTCTTCTCTCTTGAAAGGAATGAGGATTATGAATAGCCTGCCATGTCCGATCTTCGTTTTTGTTTGTATCGATCTGATGAGTTTGAATACAGCCTTTTCAACTGATTTTATGGTTTGTTCTTGCGTTGCACTGTTAAATCACTGTCCCAGAATTAGGGACGGTTTGAGCGCTTACAAACATGTTCAACCCCGCGACATTATTTGTGTGTCTGTCCCAAGTAAGGATAAGTACTGTAGTTAATTGGTTGTCGTTGGTTCATGCAGTGCGAAATCTAGTGACAAAATACCCTATAAACACTGAAAATTATATCATTTCAATGTTTGTCCCATTTTAGCAGGATGCTATCAATTATAAATTCACGGGAAAACGTTCTGACTGGTAAATAACAAAGATAGAAATAAGTTGAAATCATTTTTTTTTAAAACTTCCTTTAAACGTTATCATCATTTCGTTTCTTAAATAGGAGTACAGCAGCCGATTGGTGTAAAACTAGTTTAAAATGTTGCTTTACTAATTAATTTCTGGAGAAACCAACCTAAATTTAGTTTTTACTTGCTGTATACATGTACCTCTCTGAAATATGTTAATTATCCGCGTATAGATATATGCAACTAGATCAGAGAAAGTCACTGAAAATTCCCAAAGGGCTCGGTTGATACGCAGCAAAGATTGGAACTTTTGAAATAAAGTTTGTTTTAAGCAAATTCAAACCGACCGTATCACGATGTAAATATTGAATGTGAATAAAATTAATCGAGAAGATCGGAAATAGATGAACAATCAAAGTACTGAAGTATTGGACATCGGATGACTGCATGTTCTTGTGGATGATCTCAAGCACCGTTGTCTTAGAAACAGATATAAAAAAAAATCTGAGAGAAGTTCGTGCTTGGAGGATAAATAAATGAACAGGAATTCAAAAGTTTCCAAAGCGTCTGACCCAATTATCTCGATAAAAAGTAAACATGAAACAACGTGTATTTGCGTGTATACTTCTTATTACACAGTTTAACAACCAATTTCTTTTAAATGTACAATTGTTATTTAAATATAACATCTGATCAGTGTCGTCACCGGCATTGTTTTAGGTTTGATTTTCTCGACTCTGTCATTCGAAGAGGTGATTTTCTTTTGTTTTTTTTCACTAAAATTCTCACTGCAAATTTGTCATATTTCTTTTTCGTAAATTCCTTTCTTATAAATTAGTCCATTAATTTTCTCAAATTAATCTCATATTTTTCATGTCGGACTCTCATTCTCATTGTTGAAGGTCGTACAGTTGCCTATAGTTGATTACATCCACTGCGTTTGATCTTTGGTGGATAGTTGCATGTCTAATTGACAAATTTTGTTTCCTATTTTCTAAATGGTAAATTAAAAAAAAAATCAAATTCAAAATTCAACTGTTATACATATTTGACTATTGTTCACTCACAAATTGTATTTTGAAATTAGAGAAACAGTATAAGCAATTAGGCCCATTGTAAAAAAATACTTGTTTTTGTCGACGATTCAGATTCATATTGAAATAATTTTAGATCGAAGTGTCAGCTTGGATGACACGACAAAATCATGTTAAACCAATTAAAACAAAAAAGCGGATTTTTTTTAGCAAGTGGGCAACAACCCTTTTAACAGTTCTAGTTTATAGTGTTTTTGGATATTCGTCAGTCATTTGCCATGAGATTCCAGTTTAAAGTATAGTTATTTGCGAATGCTTAGTTTTTACCTGGTAATTATTAAGTTTTTACCGGGTAATATTATTTGATATTTAAAAAATTCTTTTCTGGAATTTACATTTTGAATTAAGTTTTATTAATTCTAATAATATTGTTTTTAAAACTGCATTAACATTAACCAAACGATATCGAAGATGAAAATATGCAGTAAATATTCATTTCTGAAAAAGTGATTTCATTTTAGTATATATTTAAAATTGAGAATGGAAATGTGGAAATTGTCCTTTCGGGGCCTTTTATAGCTGACTATGCGGTATGGACTTTGCTCATAGTTGAAGGCCGTACGGTGACCTATTGTTGTTAATTTCTGTGTCATTTTGGTCTCTTGTGGACATTTCTTTTTTATAAATTCAGTGGCAAATGGAAATGGGGAAATTCAGTGGCGGTCCAGAACTTTTCATAAGGGGGGCCCGCTGACTGACCTAAAAAGGGGGCGCTCTAGTCATGCTTCGGTGATTCCCCATATAATCAACCAAATTTTTCCCACGAAAAGGGAGCCTCGGGCCAACCAGCCCCCCGGATTCGCCTATGGGAATGTGTCAAAGAGATAACAACCCGAAACAGACGAAGGTCCACCATTGGGTCTTCAACACATACATACACTTAAGGTTTGTAATTGAGGGAAACGGGTATTTACGATAACCGATGAAAGGGTTATAAAATTATATCCTGCATCTCTCTTTATTGTTTCCTTTTACTATGACTATCATGCTTTTAATGGTGTCGAATATTGTCTACGAAAATGTGACTGCTAGTAGCCGGTTGGATATTGAATATCGAATAGCGAGCCAGCCGCTAACTATACATGCATGTATGCAGTTTGCGCTTTATGAAAGTGGATAAGATTAACATTGTGGCATTTCACATTTAAAAACGATCAAATATATGAAATTGCAGCCCTTGAACTAGAAAGTATCGATATTTTTAATTTATTATAAAGTGTCCGTGGGTCCCGCTATAAAATGCATGCCAACTATTTTTTGCATCGGAACCTTGCCACTAATGTAACTGGTTTCTACTACTAGTATATGCATTTTCCTGCATTAGGAAACTGTAATGAGCATATTTTGATATTTCTTCAGTAAAACTAAACAAGAACATTGTAAGTTTCCATTTATTTCATAAAATGAAAAGCATTCTTATAAAAAGATGTAGTAAATATGAGAGTAAATAAGCGGTATCATAACGTAATGGTCATTTTCGAATTGATGACGAAGTTTAGAAATCGGTTGATTGTCGCTTTGTGTACATTGATATCGTACCCGTACATAAAGAAAAATACTTGTTGTTCTCCGTACATCAATATCGTACCACACAAAATACATAGCTGCATTATTGCTGTCAAGAACAGAAATAATCCGTATAATGGGATACACAGATAACCGGTATATATAATATTGTACAACTTATAGGGTTAGAGCTTATTTCATTATGTTTGTAGAGTACGACATTGTTTGGTTTGCTTGCTTTGTTTGTAAAAACATTTGCTCAAGCATTGAAATTTAGATTAACATCTGCAAACAGTATAGATAGGCAAAGTTAAGGATGTACTTAGGTGAGGTTTTGGAATTCGTGTCAAATTTTCGGACTCCTTGGTGTTTTTCCATATAAAACAAGGTAACATGTTTTGCCCCATAACACCCATTTATTTTTTCATATGAGACTAAATAGCTCATGAAAGGTCATTTACCCAAATTTTAGAAGATTCTTAATTTTCTTTCTTTTGTTTTGGGACCCAAATAATACCAATGCAAACATGAGGTAAAAGTCCGAGTCAGCTTTTTCCAGCCATATTTTAAATCTCAAATATCTCACAAAGGAGGTCCATGACCTGTCAATATTTTTAGCTTATTTTTATCCTTTAAGAATGCTCTACCAGCTTATAGCATCAATTTTGAATTCTTGATTTATTAATTTTCACCTAACCTCACCTAAGTTTAAACCTGTAAATATCATTTTTAAATTTGATTCATCCAAAATACAATTGTACAATATACAAACAAAGCAAGACAGATAACCAAAGTCTTACTCTGCATGCATTAGGAAACTAGCTGTAATGTTATATGTATGATGTACTTTATATAAAGAAATATCTTTTTGCATTTAAATTAAAATGTGACTGTTATTATATAATATATGAAATGTAACGAGTTTCCAGTTTGTGTTTAAAAAAAAAGTATAGTTGTTTTTGGAATTCTTCGTTCTTCCCATGCCAGTTAAGTAGCTACAGTCTTACTTGGAGATATAAAATTCCCATGTAGAGCACCATTGTATTTTCGCATATAATTATCTCGTATAGATATAGGAAGATGTGGTATGAGTGTCAATGAGACAACTATCCATCCAAGTCACAATTTATAAAAGTAAACTATTATAGGTCAAGGGACGGTCTTCAACACGGAGCCTTGGCTCACGCTGAACAGCAAGCTATAAAGGGCCCCAAAATATTACAAGTGTAAAACCATTCGAACAGGAAACACAACGGTCTATTCTATACAGTAAAAAATAAGAAACGAGTAACACTTGTGAACCACATCAACAAACGACAACTACTGAACATCAGATTCAGTCTAGTTGCATTTTTTTCGGTAAAAACTTTTTTTCTGCAAAAGTTTCCAAAAACTAAAATTGAAGTTGAAAGACATTTTTCAAGAAGTAGGAATGATAAGAATTATTATTTGACTCCTATAATTACAAAACATAGTGACTTTACTCAAACCTTTTGAACAATTGTTAATTACATGAACCAATATTGCTTCGATCTTCCAAGTTGAGGACAAAGATATCACTTGTGGTGTCAATCACTATGCTTGTCTGATGTTAGTAGATGTTAGTAGATTGGTGATACTTTTTTGAATTTTGAATTTGATGTACCAAAAAGGTGGCATGATTATACCTTCTCCTTTTGTATATAATTTTTAAAAAAATAAGGAACTCCATTCCCTCGGGATATGTTTACGGGATATGTATATTGTTATATAGACCTAGATACCCTTCTTAAAAATATTACTCCCCCACAATGGTTGTCTGTGCATGGTAATAAATACCGAACAGCAAGCTATAAAGGCCCCAACAATGACTAGTGTAAAACCATTTGAACAGTAAAACCGACGGTCTAATCTATACAAAACGAGAAAGGAAACACTTATGAATCACACCAACAAACGACAAACTGCTGATCATCCGGTTCCTTACTTTGGACAGGTGCAAACAAATGCAGCGGGTTTAAATGTTTTAACAGTCGACAATCTCCACTTTAACCTGAAGAAATAGTGTAACATCAGCATATAGAAAGACACACTATAAAATATCAATTAAAATGGCTAAACTCAATCAAAAGACAAATAAAAAAAAAAACCGCCACATTCTCTATATATGTATTCGCCTGTCCCAAGTCAGGAGCCTGTAATTCAGTGGTTGTCGTTTGTTAATTTGTTACATATTTGTTTTATCGTTCATTTTTTGTACTTAAATTAGGCCGTTAGTTTTCTCGTTTGAATTGTTTTACATTGTCATTTCGGGGCCTTTTATAGCTGACTATGCGGTATAAGCTTTGCTCATTGTTGGAGGCCGTATGGTGACCTATAATTGAAAATTTCTGTGTCATTTTGGTCTCTTGTGGAGAGTTGTCTTATTGGCAATCATACCACATCTTCTTTTTTTATATAAAGACAAGTGAACGAATAATGTATACTCATATATATAGCTGAAGCATCCATCTGACTTTGATTATAAAATTCACTTACATTTTGAGAATATTTGAGGCTTATTTTTTTCAGAAACAATACAGGAGGTATTGAACTTCTTTATCTGTCAATGTAATTTCGTTATTCTTTTTTTATTCTTTTTTTTAATTTCTTTATATTTGAATAACACTATAAGAGACGTTTAATTTACAAAAGGATATACACACTTCGAAGAAAAAATCTGACGGTTGATCATGGTGAAGAAAAACACACTTAGTCTTTTCTAATTCAGGCTATTTGTCATTAGATTTAATGTTAAACATTGAGCGATATAAGATAAGTAATTTGATGCTTGGGTGATGTAAAAAAAATCAGAATAAACAATTCAATCATTGCCCAGCTCTCTCGCCCTCAAAGTTATATGGTCTATAATTCCTTATCCGAATTTACTTCCAAACGATTTCAACTTGTTGGACTGAAGTTTAGAAAGTTTAATATTTTCTCGTCTTGGCCTTTTATAGTCGACTATACGTATGGTGTTTACTCATGACTATAAGCCGTACGATTGCGTATAGTTGCTTACATCCACGTCATTCGAACTTTGATGGATAGTTGTCTGATGACAATCATATCGCATCTCTTTATTTTGATATATAAAACTGTTTTTATCTTTATAATTTCAGGCCATAATTATGAAGCTTATTTGGATGTTGAT
Organism: Mytilus galloprovincialis; assembly: GCF_965363235.1. Classification (NCBI taxonomy): domain Eukaryota; kingdom Metazoa; phylum Mollusca; class Bivalvia; order Mytilida; family Mytilidae; genus Mytilus; species Mytilus galloprovincialis. The sequence continues at coordinate 49,689,163 of NC_134844.1, read as the reverse complement.
GGTGTGGTTTACACTCTCCGGAGTATATGCTAGAGATCAAGATGTCGAATTAAGTAGAAGAATCTACAATAAATACCGTCGCTTACTACTATACGCAGAGAGAGAACATATTCAGCTGAGTGAATATCTTGATGAAGAGACAAGAGCTAGTGGCTCTGCTCCCGAGGAAAGAAAACTTGATAAACTGGTGAGCGAATATCTGGATGAAGAGACTAGAGCTAATGGCGCTGCTCCCGAGGAAAGAAAACTTAACAAACTGGTGAGCGAATATCTTGATGAAGAGACTAGAGCTAGTGGTTCTGCTCCCGAGGAAAGAAAACTTAACAAACTGGTGAGCGAATATCTTGATGAAGAGACTAGAGCTAGTGGTTCTGCTCACGAGGAAAGAACCTTTGATAAACAGCTGAGTGAATATCTTGATGAAGAGACTAGAGCTAGTGGCTCTGCTCCCGAGGAAAGAACCTTTGATAAACAGCTGAGCGAATATCTGGATGAAGAGACTAGAGCTAGTGGATCTGCACCCGAGGAAAGGAAACTTGATAAACAGTTGAGCGAATATCTTGATGAAGAGACTAGAGCTAGTGGATCTGCACCCGAGGAAAGAAAACTTGAGAAACTTGTGAGCGAATATCTTGATGAAGAGACTAGAGCTAGTGGATCTGCACCCAAGGAAAGAACCTTTGATAAACAGTTGAGCGAATATCTGGATAAAGAGACTAGAGCTAGTGGCTCTGCTCCCGAGGAAAGGAAACTTGATAAACAGCTGAGCGAATATCTGGATGAAGAGACTAGAGCTAGTGGATCTGCACCCGAGGAAAGGAAACTTGATAAACAGGTGAGCGAATATCTTGATGAAGAGACTAGAGCTAGTGGATCTGCACCCGAGGAAAGAAAACTTGAGAAACTGGTGAGCGAATATATTGATGAAGAGACTAGAGCTAGTGGGTCTGCACCCGAGGAAAGGAAACTTGATAAACAGCTGAGCGAATATCTGGATGAAGAGACTAGAGCTAGTGGATCTGCACCCGAAGAAAGGAAACTTGAGAAACTAGTGAGCGAATATCTTGATGAAGAGACTAGAGCTAGTGGCTCTGCTCCCGAGGAAAGGAAACTTGATAAACAGCTGAGCGAATATCTGGATGAAGAGACTAGAGCTAGTGGATCTGCACCCGGGGAAAGGAAACTTGATAAACAGCTGAGCGAATATCTGGATGAAGAGACTAGAGCTAGTGGTGCTGCTCCCGAGGAAAGGAAACTTGAGAAACTTGTAAGCGAATATCTGGATGAAGAGACTAGAGCTAGTGGCGCTGCACCCGAGGAAAGGAAACTTGAGAAACTAGTGAGCGAATATCTTGATGAAGAGACTAGAGCTAGTGGATCTGCTCCAGAGGAAAGGAAACTTGAGAAACTTGTAAGCGAATATCTGGATGAAGAGACTAGAGCTAGTGGCGCTGCACCCGAGGAAAGGAAACTTAACAAACTGGTGAGTAAATATCTTGAAGAGACTAGAGGCTATGGTGACCCACCATCTGAGGATAGTAAACGAGTAATTAAGGTAGATACTTGAATTAAGGAAGAATACAATAATATGGAAATGATGGTAGATATTTGGTGCTCTTTCAATTTTATATTGAGCATTGTTGATCCGGAAAATTCGGTTCTTTAGTTTCAGTGTTTTCTGACGAGTTTGGCTAACAAGTAAAACGGTCATTATACCTACTTTTATCTGTTCCGAAACTAAAGCAACTAATGACATTTTTTTAACCCAATCCTTTCATTTAGACACTTAAGTAAATCTCAATAACATGAAGATCGACACTAAAAAGATAATAAAAAATCACAACATAATTCTCTTAATACTCTATATCTTAAGGTGGTAGTAAACACCTAGACTGAATTATCGAGCCGAAGGCCACCAATGGGTCTTCAATTTTGATCAAGATATTTTGATAGAATTCATCAGCCAACAAAAACTGTTTTTTTTAATTCGGAATATACAAGAAATGTAAACTGAATATTCCTCACGTACTGACCATATATTTAAGTTTAATTGTAATCAAATAGAATATAATATAATCCTGATTGATGTCTATTGCAGACCATGTTCAGAAACAAAAGGAAAAAGTGGACAATAACGGCCAGGAGATCTAAACATTGACAGTCCTGAGGATAAATTATACAGAATTCTGTGATAGTAGTTTTTAGAAGATCAGACGGCGACCTAACAAACTATATGTACATGTCCGTCTGATTATAGTGCTGTCTTGGCAATATATTCAATAAATTAAATCAGAAAATTAAAACATGTACTGTGGCCGCAGACATAGATTCACTGTGCTCCTTTTGTAGATATACTACATTAAAAAAGAGGGGCGAAAGATACCAGAGGGACAGTCAAACTCATAGATCAAAAATAAACTGACAACTCCATGGCTATAAAAGAAAAGGACAAACAGACAACTAACAGAATACAATACACAACATATAAAACTAAAGACTAAGCAACACGAACCCCACCAAAAACGTGGGGTGATATCAGGTGCTCCGGAAGGGTAAGCAGATCGTGCTCCACATGCGCCACCCGTCGTGTTGCTCGTGTTATTATAAACCCGGTAAAAAATCTAATTCGGTAGGTCATATTCGTGAAAAGGGAAGGAGATTGTAGTTACGACATAAGGAACATATCTGATATCATATTGCATAACGGTCAACCACTCGTGATGGCGTCCGTAAAATTTACGACGGGATGATCTCAACTTCACCATTTGGAAATCTTGGTTTAGTAGCTTCCTTGTGAGCAGAAACCCTCTATCAAGGAAATCATGAATCGATAGGACATGCAAGTCCTGGATTATTGTATCAATTGGGAGATATATTCCGGGATATGTTCTCCGTATGCAGGCGCTGCTGGAATGTTGCTATCTAGTAATGGAAAGTTCACAATTGGGAAGCTGGAATCATCTCTTTTGTCATAAAGTTTTGTTTTCAACCGACCCTCATTGTCAATTTCTAGATGTAAGTCAAGATATGAGGCTGACTTAACTGTATCGTTTGTATCCTTTATCGGCCTCATATTTTGACTTACATCTAGAAATTGACAATGGACGGCTGGTAATCTACACACGCAGAACATTTGGTTCTGCAATGAAAACTGTGAGAGGCTTTTTCGGTTGTGCTTGAGTGAAGTAATTATCACCGCTTCAAAAGGTATGTACATTTCTAAATCGTAATTTTCTGTGATCGAAATATTGAAAATCGGAGAATGGTATGCTGTGGTGAATATTTTAACGAAGATATACGTGTTTCGTTTACTGTTGTACGTGGAGTTGAACTCCTACAAAATTAGTTGCCCCACGAGAAATTGCATAAAGAAGTGACATTTGAATTTTGAATTGGTTATATTAACAGACCTACATGTTCAGTTTAGTTTGTTTTTTTTACGGTCAATGGGTATGAATGTCGTTTTTGGCGGCGTGTACGCTGTCCGGTGTTGATAGACGTCATAATAAATCTAAAAACTACACTTTTTCATTATGTCATGTGTGAGAGGATCGGTTCTGATTGAGGACATCGTGAATGCGTGAGGAGACGTGAAATCATATCTTTGTATCCAAGCTTTGAGTAGTTGAAAATTGCCTAAATTTTGGTTAAATTGTTCATGAAAAAACACATTTGTGTGCATCAAAAATAATGAGATAGAATTTTAAAATAAATTGTGGGAAGATAGGTTTCATAAAATGTCTTGCGAAGAATAAACAGAAAAAATTATGTCAACGATTTTGTTTTTTTGCTACAAGTAACTGAATTAAAATTTTCCGTATCAGCCCAATATATATTTTTTACGAAAATAGTTATTTCCCCTTGAATTGCTTCAAGTATTTGAAAGAAAAAAATGATTAAGAAAACCCAAATTTTGATATTTCGTTTAAATCAATTTGGATTGAAACAATTAACCACCAAGTTTTCTTTATATAAATTAAACAGGCTAACTAATGAATTGCAAATCTGTCTTCAAATTTGCAGATTTTCGCAAATTTTGAGACAGATTTGGAACTCATTGGCTAGACTGTTAATTCATATTAAGAAACATTTGTGAATTATAGGGTGACGTTTGTGCCAATTTTTAAAATTTTCATTTGTCAATTGCGTCGATCTTTTCTTTATAAACATAAACAGTCTAACCAATCAATTGTAAATCTGTCTCAAAATTTACCTTGAATATAATCCATATTGAAGATAAAGGGATACTTGGGGAAACCCAAGGTGATTTCCGAAAAGATAGGAGGCTGGAGGATCACATTTTTACACTTAACGGAATTTGTTCGATGAAAAAGTCGAGGAAGGAAAAGACTTTTCTTGCCTTCCTTGAACTTTCATCGGCTTTCGATAAAGTTTGGCGGGATGGACTTTTCTATCTCCTATGGACAAAGGGTATCCAGGGTAAATGCTGGAAGATCCTTCGGGCACTAAGAATGTTAGCAATAAAGTCCTTTTTGTAATTACGAGTCTGAATGGTTCGACCAAAATTTGGTCTTAAACAAGGATGCACTTTTTTCCGTCTTAATGACTGACCTGTGCGATATGCTGAAGGAGGAAAATTTAGGTGTAAGCATTGCTTCTGAGTTAATAAACTGCCTTCTATTCGCTGATGACATTGTTCTATTAGGAAACACTGAAGATGAGCTACAAATTCTCTTAAACATAGCGCATAAATTTGTCTCAAAATGGAGCTTAAAGTTCAATTCATCCAAGTCAAGGGTTCTGGTTACAGGTAAAAAGAAAGACTCAGATAAAAAATGGTATCTTGGGAACGATCTCATTGAAGAAGTAAATGAATATAAATATTTAGGCGTATATTTTTCAAGATCCCTGAAATCTACATACCATATAGAACAGTACTTGAAAGAAATTTTTCAACGTAAAATAAATCATGCAATTCGTATTTTAGGTGAACATGGGGATTTTAATCGTATAAATTTTGGACATTCTCTGTGGATGTGGCTATTCGACCATCACTAACGTATGGATGTTCAGTATGGTTCCCGTCATCCCAGAAATCTAAAGAATTACTAGAAAGTTTTCAATATAAAGTGGGGAAAATAATCCTTAAAAAGTTAACACAAAAATGAATATTCCTTAATGTGCGCTCCTAGCTGAATTTGGGTGGGAGTCAATAAACAGATTTATGGATAGACAAAGAATTGCATACTACGCTAGATTAAAAAGCCTGCCCAATAATCGGCTGTCTAAAATTATCCTAGATGAAATTATACCTGTTAAATGTAATGAATGGAAATATATAGAAAATATCGAAACTATTCTACAGACTGCGGGTCTTGACCATTATGCAAATGGAAACATAAACGTTAACATCTTTGATAAATTTTATGGTAACGCAACGACCAATACTCAACTATGTAATATTTTAGGAAAGAGTAGCCTTAACTTGTACCAATCCTTTGTGGTTGTTAATCGTAAGCAGCCGTATCTATCGAATGTTGACGACTTCCGCTCAACAAGACTAAAAAAATTTGGCAAGTACGAATTGTCTGCCTATAAATGCAACGCTTCAACGAATGAATATGACAACAAATAATGAGTGTCAGTTATGTTCCTCAAATGCGATTGAGAATATCTTTCACGTTATGTTAGATTGTCCACCTTTCTCGGCTATCAGAAAAAGAACAAGTATTAACATACAAGCATGTTTCGAGAGTTTAGAAATGGATATCTGTTTTTCAGAGTTGCCACCCTTATCAAAAATACAGTTCATGATAGGTGATCTGGGCTACTTGTATTTTCCAGACTTGGGTATAGTTTAGATAAGAGTGTTAAAAAATACCTTGTAGACGTAATGAATGAACGTTCTTTTCAAATTGATAAAATTTCCAATGTATGATATCTTGAACTGTGTGCGAACGTTTTTAGTATTAAGTTTGAATTTTTTAATCTTTTATGAATGAAAGATTTCCAAGTATATATGCATATGAAATTGTAACTGTAATGTACTTTTACGAAATAACCAATGTATTATGATATTTTAGCTTTAATGTATTTATAAGACTTTTAAAACCTGTTGCAAGTATCTTATATACAATTTTTATTACAATCATATAATGTTGTTTGTAAATACTATGATGTGCATTTTTGATGACGCAGGTGTCAGTACCCCGCTGACGCTTGCCCCCGTTGTAAAGGGGTAGTTTCACAATAAAATATATAATATTACAGATTTGGGCAAATAACTAATAAAACCGATCATTTGCCCTAATCTGCCCCCCCCCCCCCAAAAAAAAAAAAGTGGTGGTTTATTGTAAAAATCTAAATATTTAAACAAACATCAAAATTTGTGTTTTCACAATCATCAAATATATATTGGACTGATAGGGAAAGGAGTAGGTCCGGTAAGGGCCGGTTTTGGCCTCAAATTTCAAGTTCATCTGACGAAAGATTTTGGACACTTTTTAAACACTTAAATGTCTATTTCAATGGATTCAATTATTTTTTGTGAAAGATTTTAACTGATTCACTCATTACAAACGCTCCGATTCAAGCTTAAATATGAAAAATCTATCAAATATGCCAAAAACTGTCACTTTTCATATGATTTTTGTCAAAAATGAAAGTGGCCGCATCCGTGTTCATCCTCGACCTTTATATATGTTATGTATTATCATAAAACACAACTTACATTCCAATATCAAGAATGAACACGAATGCGGCCACTTTCATTTAAGACGGAAACCGTCTGGAAATTAACTAAAATGTTGAAATTGTGAAGACTTCAGTAATTTAGCATGACTTAATGATGCAAGTACCCGATATATGTGCATTGTAATGCCAAAATAAGCCCATATTTATGTAGCAAGGGCATTATACCTTCCAAAAAATAACTGAAAAGTTACATTTAAACAATTTTGTAAAACTATCATATTTTGGGGCCAAAAAGGGGTCTTACTGAACCTACTCCTTTAAATTTTTACTTGAATCAAGAAAACAAAAACGTTTTTTCATGAACAATTTAACCAAAATTTAGGCAATTTTCAACAACTCATAGCTTGGATATAAAGATATGATTTCACATCCCCTCACGCAATCACGATGTCCTCAATCAGAACCGATCCCCTCACGCATAAAATAATGAAAAAATGTTGTTTTTAGATTTATTAAGACATCTATCAACACGACATTTATACCCTTTGACCGAAAAAAAAAAACTAAATTTGAACTTGTAGGTCTGTTAATATAACCATTTCAAAATTTAGATGTCACTTTTTTGTGCAATTTCTCGAGGGGCAACTAATTTTGTAGGAGTTCAACTCTACGTACAACAATAAATGATACATGTATCTCTTCGTTAAAGTATTCACCACACCACAGCATTCTCCGATTTTCAATATTTTGATCAGTTGAATAAGAAAATTACGATTAAGAAATGTACATAACTTGTGAAGCGGTGATAGTTACTCCACTCAAGCACAACCGGAAAATCCTCTCACGGTTTTCATTGCAGAACCAAATGTTCTGCGTGTGTAGATTACCAGCCGTGCAATGAGGGTCGGTTGAAAACAAAACTTTACGACAGAAGAGATGATTTCAGCTTTCCAATTGTGAACTTTCCATTTCTAAGTTGCAACATTTCAGCAGCACCTTCATACCGGGTATATATCTCCCAATTGATACGATATTCCCGGGCTTGTATTTTCTAATATTGATTTTCTTGATAGAGGGTTGCTGCTCACAAGGAAGCTTTTAAACCAAGAGTTCCAAATGGTGAAGTTGAAACCTCCCTTCGTAAATTTTACGGACACCATCAAGAGTTGGTTGACCATTATGGAATAACCGTTTCACAGATATATCGGATATATCTGAGTACAAAAATCATGCTCCAAAGTTTTATGACCGTGAGCCAAGGTCTACGGCCGCAACGTCAACTGCAATTCAAATTGCTGAATGCCATTTTGGACAGATTTATGCCATAAGTGTTTCCCATTAACTGAAATGCCAAAGAATCGACTGCAGAAAAACAACTAAAGCCTTAAAGTTTCAACCGCATAATTGACAAAACCCATTGAAATTGGTGGAACAACGGCAAAATCAGAAGGTGCGAAACAGAACCCAAAACGTGCCAAACAGAATTGGTTGAACTTTCTGGCAATCATTTTGGCGTTTATTACAGGTAGTCATTGATTTTGAAGGTGACACGTTCATTGGTAAGGGGAAAACCAGGGTTTCAGTGTTTACCACAATATTTAAACATTGAAAATGACGTAATAAATTTAACTTTCGAACTGGCATTTGTTTTTAAACATTAAAGTAATGAAAGAAGTTTGTTTACAAAAAAAATCATATTTGAAAATGAGAATTAAACTAATAATCTAGTGTTGCGTTTCTAACGTCGGTCAGTATATATGTGCGTGTGTGTATTTTTATCATGTTTATATGATTCAATTGACTATATGCAGGACAACATACTTACTTCACTTGTCATATTTCAAATAAGTACAAAAATTGAAACGACAGCTGTCAGTAGCAGTACTCCCCAGATTTTTACTTGGTGTCTTTTTGTTGTTGGGATGTACAAGTGCCCGGCCAAGTTCACTCTGTGTTTTGTTATATGTATTTTTATTTGTATCACCTGATGATTTGTTATATGTATTTTTATTTGTATCACCTGATGATTTGTTATATGTATTTTTATTTGTATCATCTGATGATTTGTTATATGTATTTTTATTTGTATCACCTGATGATTTGTTATATGTATTTTTATTTGTATCACCTGATGATTTGTTATATGTATTTTTATTTGTATCACCTGATGATTTGTTATATGTATTTTTATTTGTATCACCTGATGATTTGTTATTAGGTCTTTCCACTTTTCGTGGAACAGTCATTCCCAAAAAATGGGTACAATTCGAATGTAGACACTGTTAAAAAATAAATTTCAACTGAGCAGAGAGAGAGTGTTGTTTTCTTCTGTGTCTATGTCTAGTCTGTCATTTTTTAAATTTTTACTTACACCATTTTAGTTGTTTTCTAGTTTTTGCATTTTTTGTAAGACAAGGTAAGTATGAACGTATCGGAGGTTAGTGTTGTATAAAGTCATCTTAAAAATTGCATTAGAGAAAAACACAAGATTTAAATCCAGGCTCATGTGAAATGGGTTACATTTACCACCATAGCAAACTGATTTATACGTATTATTCTGTATATATTGAAAGCAAATACCAATTTTAAGGTCTGAATTAATATAGTGTTTAAAAAATAATTCAAATAAGTAGTTTTCACAACTCATTTAGTAATAAATTTAAACTATTGAAATGTTATGCTGTATAATATTTTAGTTTCATAATACAGCTTTCCAGGAAAAACCCTATTATTTATGTTTTGAATCACTTGTATGTTTATTTTTATGCTTGTATTAATCCACACCCCATCTTTGTTACGGAGGTTGATATCAAACCAGTATCTGAATGCTGATACATAGAAACACTTAACTCTTTAATGCTAGCTTTTCTAAACAATTTATTGACATTACAAACTAAAAAACTGTTTTCTATCAAGTTATATGTTTCTTTTAGTCAAATGGACTTGTTCTTGTCAAAATCTCCGTAACGATTCATGAACTTTCACTCAAAAATATGTTTTACCTAAACCGAATACTGTTCAACTTAATTTTATTAGCTCTATACAGATAATGTCATCTTCCTTCACACCATAATGTACGTATTATACTCAACTATGAAGTTTTGGAGTCAAAATAGTTTCATTTCGAAAATTTCTATCCTCCGTAACGACATTTAAAACCTCCATAACGGACAATTCCAGTTCTTACCAACAGCAAACATATAAATGAATGTAAATATTGGAATTAAATGACAAACAAGACAACAGAATTAAACATTTTTCTTAGTAAATCGTTATCTAAAAAGAGTAAAGTCCTGTTAGAGAAAAAAAACTTTTTTTCCTTAAATTTCTATCCTCCGTAACGTAAATCAATGATGTCGTCTATGATTGACATCACCTTTTGATTTTTATTAGTGATAATTGATGAACTGATTTGGTATCTATAACAATGTACAAGAATTTCAATTGGTATGATCGTGTTTACATGCATCTTTAGATTTTTTTTATTTGCATAACCTCCGTTACATTGATGAGTCCTAAATAATCTTGAAAATGTTTGCCATAAACCGCTGTTAAAGTTATGATTGTCGTCGTAATTACACAAGTTGTGTTGTAGACTATTTTAAATCTAAGAAAATGGCTGATATAACGTTTATTAAACGTTATAATGTTGCTCACATAATAGGGAAAAACCAAGTTAACCTACCTTTCTCAAAACAACATTTTTTTTCTCAAAATCTGTATTTTGTTTGTCTGTTTTCTTTATAATAAATGATGTCTACTACAAAAATGACTTTCGGCAGTGTCGGCAGCCGTTGATACTGATAAAAAAAGTCTGACAACTTAACTGTAAATAACTGCGTCACGGAGGTTATTTAAACGGAGGTTAGTTTTATTTACATTATACATGGAAATATGTAACAATATTGCTGAGTTGCTTTCTCAAAACTGATTATTGAGAAGCTTTATGGGTGCTTTCAATGAAATAATCATCATTTTGATTTGTTCTTGGTTAGTGCGTTCCAAAATACGCGTTACGTAGGTTGGATTCTTATATGCGACAATCGAAAAAAAAGAGAAAGAGAAGATTTTTTTTAATTTTTCGTTTCATTGCAATAAAAGTTAAAGGCAGGATTTTAAAATTTTATGTATCACCTTTGCTTAAAGTCACTTTGGGCATGATTTCCAATCATATAAATATGTTTTGACTGTACCTAAAGATACGTTACGGTAGGTTATACGTTTATCGGCGACATTGGTTTAATGGGTAAATCAAAGTGTATATTATAACTTTTGATTCTAAAATATTTTTGTGGATAAAAATCAATATAGTGTCAAATAAAAAAAGCAAATTTAATCATGATTTAGATGAAATAAAGTATTTTAATTCACACCGATATTTGGAGTTTTTCTTGGCGACATTCGGAATTCGTGTGATTTCCGTATATTGAATAGAAAATCACACAAATATATTTACGATATACATCACAAAAGAATATAATTTTATTTTAGTATACATATTAATCACGTAGAACACGAAAAAGATTATGTGTGACATAGGTTAAGCTTGCATTTTGTGGTTATTTGCCGGCGACACTGAAATTTTGTAATTGTACCCATTTTTTGGGAATGACTGGGAAAGACCTATTGTTTTTCTTCTGATTATTAGGTCTTTCCACTTTTCTGTGGAAAGACCTATTGTTTTTCTTCTGATTATTTTTTTTTTTTTTTTCTTCCGCCTAATTTTGTTCTTGCGATAAACATTTGTTTCGCAATATGTCGCTTAGATATTTTGTATATGATATCGAACAGTTTATGCGCTTTTGAAATTTACCCTGCGTAAACGAATACTTTTCTTTGTAGGAGTTATCTCCCCAAACACTGTTTTCCTTGTTAGCGCATCTCCTTCGCAACCGTAAAAGATTATGACAAATTTATTTTACAAAATTGCTCGTTATATCCTTCGCATGATTTGTCCTATTTTGACCGAAGCGATATGACCGCTCCATATGAGAGTTATTTCCCCTTATGCATCTGACATAAGTGATATGAATTTCTATCTTATAAACCATAAGTGATAGAGACCTAGGATCTTTTGATTTGAGGTCCTTGGTCCCAAAAAATGAAAATTAGGTCAAGGTCAAAGGTCAAGGTCATATTCTAATATTTGAATTTGGCTTTTTTTCATTTATATCCAAAGACTGTATAAGATATCAACAAATTATTTTTACTAAATTGTTAGTTGCGACATGTCGTAAGATGTAAATTTTGATTGCAAGCGTACGTTGAATGTAAAAGGGAGTTTTCTCCCCTCTTGTATTTAAAAATACGCATTTGGTGATATAACTCATTAACTAAATATAATTAAGACCTATGGTCTTTTGATTTGAGGTCCTTGGTTGATGACCTTGAAATTGATCTCAAGGTCATAGCTTAATTTGACGTTCTAGTTTTGACCTTTGCTTTTATTCTATATGTATACATGATAAAGATATACAACTTTTAGAAAAAGGTATCAAACCATTTAACCTTGAAATAACAACCGGAAGTGACCCTTTGTAAACCGGAAGTAGCTATTTTTTGTACTTTATTAATATAAAAGTATATAGAACCAGATATTTTTGGAATCAGTGTCAAGTAAATATTCAAATATAATCGGAAGTAACATTTTTCAAACCGGAAGTAACAAATTATCTCCCTTATTTAAAAAAAATGTATGGAAACAATTATTTTTGGAATCAGCTTACTAGGAGCTATCATTTGACGATTGAAATGACATTTTAAACTTAGTTTCACAACTTTTCATATCAAAATACATTGTTTTGATGGAAAGACCTTCAATTGTTCTCTGAACAATTGGTTTTTAATTTTTTTTTTTTTTCTTCTGCCGTCTGAGATGCTTTTTTGTCTTACAACATATTGAAAGGAATTTTTGACCAATGATGTTGTACAGTAATGGGGGTTTCAAAACTCACCCTGTGTGACGGAACACTTATTCTTATAGGAGTTATCTCCCCGCGTTCCTTTTTTCTTGTTATCGCTATATCTTTAAAACCGTAAAAGATTTTAGCAAACTGTTTTCACCAAATTGTTCGTCTACTCTTGAGAATGATTTGGTTTATTTTGACTTGAGTGATCGGAAGACATCTTATGGGAGTTATTTCCCTTTGAAAATTTAAGATATGCGATTTGTTGGATAAATTCATACGTTATAAGTCGTAGAGGCCTACAGTCTTTTGATATGAAATCCTTGGTCCATTTGAAGGAAATTGAGGTCAAGGTCAAAGGTCAAGGTCATGTTCTAAATTTTGAATTTTGCTTGTTATCGTTATTCCACAGAAACTGTGACAGTAAATGATATGATGTGTTTGCCAAATAACTGTTTACAATAAGGCGCAACTTCAACCTTTTTCAGTCAAAGTGTTTTGGTTAACCCTTAAAGGAGTTTTCTCCCCTTAGGTATTTAAAATCAGTATTTCTCCATAACCATACAAGTGATTGACCTCCGGTCTTCCGTTTTGAGTTCACTGACCTATGACCTTGAAATTGGGATCAAGGTCGAAGGTCAAGGTCATGTTATAAATTTTGAATTTTGCTTGTTATCGTTATTCAAAAGAAACTGTTACAGTTAATGATATGATTTGTTTGCCAAATTACTGTTTGCAAAAAGGCGCAACTTCAACCTATTTCATTCGAAGTGTTTTGGTTAACCCTTATAGGAGTTTTCTCCCCTTATGTATTTGAAATCAGAATTTCTCCACAACCATACAAATGATTGACCTTGGGTCTTTTGATTTGAGATCACTGACCTATGACCTTGAAATTGAGGTCAAGGTCAAAGGTCAATTTGACGTTCTAGATTTTGACCTTTGCTTAAAATTATTTTCTGTTCATACTAAAACAATTAAGTCTTCTGCATATATACCTATTAATCTAATTTTTTTTATATCAATTCGAAGAACCAAATAACATCAACAAGGAGTGACATTTTCTAACATCGTTTTTTAAATTTCATTCTTATTATCGAGGTGGAAAGACCTTCAATTGTTCTCTGAAGAATTGGTTTTTAATATGTATTTTTATTTGTATCACCTGATGATTTGTTATATGTATTTTTATTTGTATCATCTGATGAGTTGTTATATGTATTTTTATTTGTATCACCTGATGATTTGTTATATATATTTTTATTTGTATCACCTAATGATTTGTTATATGTATTTTTATTTGTATCACCTGATGAGTTGAGCCTTTTTCAACTGATTTGAATAGTTCGTTCTTATATGCTGTACAATTACACCACTGCCCCAGCTTATGGGAGGGTTGGGATCTAGCAAACACGTTTAAAGTCGCTACATTCTGTATTTATGTACATATCCCAAGTAAGGAGCTTGATTAAGCGGTTGTTGTTTGCTGCTGTGTTGTATACTTGTTTTTTTTTGTAAATTAACTTGGCTGCTAGTTTTCTCGTTTGAATTGTCTACATTTGTTATTTTAGGGCCTTATACAGCTGACTATGTGGTATGATCTTTGTTGATTTTTGAAGGCCGTACGTTGACCTATAGTTGTTAATTATTATGTCATGTGGTGTCTTGTGGAGAGTTGTTTCATTGGCAATCATACCACATCTTTTTTTATATAAGGCATTGCAAAGTTCCGACCCAAGAGATTATTGAAGGTAGTGAACACCCAATTTAAACGAGAGTAAGTATGAGCAAAGCTCACCAAACTTGCTAAGTCCATGTTCTGGTAAGGGAAATCCAAAATACTAGAAATTGAGAATAAAAAAAACAACATTAGAGGTATGTCATTATGGTGAAGATTCCCTAGAAATTTATGATTACTAGACTTTAAGTAAGAGAACGGGATGAAAATGCACACAGCAGTGAGCACATTATTTACTGAAATGCAAAATTGCATAATTTGGTTAAGATTGTGATAAAGTTTAAATAAATTGGAAGTTACAGATTAAAAATGGGCACCATCAGATTAAGCAATTGGAAAGTGCATGCTGTGATTATGAAACTCCTAAAATAGTTCTGAAAAAAAAAAGAAATGTATAATGCTATTATAGTAATTGAACCTGACGATTTGAGAAAATTGAAGAAGTTGTAATAAGGCGTTAAGGAGGAGACAGAATGAGTACCTCCAGTGTGTAAAATTGTGTGCAGATATGACTATGTCCTTGTCATCATAGAGTAAATTCTAAAAAATAGTCAGATGAAGAAATGAACAAGATTCAAGAGCACATAATGTCGCATGTATTCCCAATACAGTCCCAAAGTACATGTTTTTGTTAAGGTACACTCCAAAAATTAAACTCATAAAAAAAACTTTCAAACAATATTTAAAAGGTAAAATGTGATACGAACGAAGCGGATGTCATCGGCACAAAAGAGAAGCGAAATATACCAAAGGCACATTCAAACTCACAAGTCGAAAATGCTATGGAAAAAAAAAGAATAACCGAAAGAAAAACAACAGCATACAAAACATAACATTGAAAACAAAAGACTAAGCAACAAGAACCCCAACAAAAACTATGTTGAAGGGCGAACAAGATGCATGGCAACAACTGTGCTGTCAAATTAGTTCTTGAGTAGTGTGTTTCTCGGAAATTTGGTTGTCAACACCATTGATTGATTTTAACTGTCACAAAAGGCGTAAATAATACAATAACTATGAATTATTTTGATACATTTTAATGTGCAAACAACATAGCATATGACATAACTGTGCTCTATAAATGTAAAACTATGTACACATGTAACAACATAACTTATATCACAGTTGAACTAGCACATGTACATTCGATGGCAAGTGGGTTACCATAGTAACGTCTTTTAAATTGAGCATTCAACCCTTGTTTAATAATCTAATACTGATCTGGTTGTAGCTGTCGCATGTGACCACACAGTAGGCGTGGCCAAGACCGGAAACGGCTATCACAATACTACAAATCACAAAGATGTCGTAAAACGTTAGCGTAATAAATATAATAGTTATAGCACACACTTTGCTAAAAGATCATTTTGATTAACGGACCTTGACCAAACCCAATGTTCTAAATGTAACAAGTTGATAAAATTGAAACAACATAAAACATACAATATTGTACAATAAAACCAAGAACATGAACAAAAGTAAAATAATACTGTTAGCTAATAAAAACAAAATAAAATGAATAAAAAACCATAAATACTAAATATAAGACTTGTAGTAGATCTTTCTTCATTTAAAATTTTAAAATCCAGGAGAAGCTACATTGTGTATCGTTTGCTACATTTGTTTTTAGTTTTTGCACTGTTGGTGATGCATGTAGTTTTTTTTTTTTTTTAGGCATTGATTGTATTGAACTTCTCCTACTTAATTGGTGTTTAGACATTGCAAACTAGTGGCAGTTTTGTGAAACATTTATTCAACGAATAAAGTTATCTAATAAAAATACAAGCACTATGTTTGATAAAAAAAAAAATAATTTCCAAAAGCAAATTGAACATGACAAACATATAAATGAAAAAAAAACTGATGAAAGACGGAATGAGAAATGCAAATTAAATTTGCAGAAATGAAACATGCAAAAATGTGTTCACAAAATTTCAATACATATCTTCTTGAGCTTTCAGCATTGGACAAACCCTTACTGTTCTCCACAAATTAATGATTTTCTGTAATAATCACACACACCAAAGATCAATCTGGAAACCGCTTCCTTATGACGAATGATTCTTTCTTGGAAATGTCATTGAAATATCGAAATTTGAAACAAAACGAAAATTAAAAGAACGCTTCAGTTCTTTTATGAAAAAATAAATAATTTGATCTTTGTAGTGGCGTTTCTTGTGAAAGTCAATTTGTTGGTGCCTAATTTAAAACTACTTAGCAAATGGGCATCTGAAACACTGGTCCAACTTTGGGATCCATTGGGAAACCTTTGCGCATGCCCATACAATATTGTGAATCGGTTTTGAGACTGTTGTCCTTGACCGAGATATCATGCTCCAATGTAGCCTTTGTCTTCATCAAACGAGCCAAGCTAAGTTCTGATGCCTTTAGACGTTCCTTCAATATCCTGACAGAGTCACGGATTTCGTTCACTTCTCTCTGTAATCTGTAAAAAAAAAATTATAACATTGATTGACAATTATTATAATGTTCTATATTTTTTTACTAGGTTGAAAACAGTGGATGATTTACCTGCTAATTCAAATATATCGACAGACAATAGTGCAAACCTTATACCTGTTTCAGTTGCAACCTATGTATGTAATAATTACAGTGCTAGACTTTATACATTATGTATTTATTACTGTTACATATGTACACCATTTTGCACGAATGTAAGCATATGTACATAATACCTGCACTAGTGTAATATGTGACCACACTGTGTATTTTCAGCAGCCATCTTGCTGATAATCTATAATGGTCACGTGACATTCCCATGAGGTGAAATCATGATAGACATCTTGGTCTTCCCAAATATGTTTTACTTGATCATGTTTATGCATAATCACGTAACTCTATGAGTAAAATAAGATTGGATGACATAAAAACAAACATACCTATAGTTGTTAATGTCTGTGTCATTTTGGTCTCTTGTGGACAGTTGTCTCATTGGCAATCATACCACTAGTGTTGGATAATCGGTTGAAATTACCAACCGATTATCTATTACAATCGGATGACAGCAACCAACCGACTATCGGTTATAATCGCTTCATAATACCTTGCCCTTTTGTTTTAAATGAAATCATGCATTTAGTCTCATTGTACATGTCTAATGTGTATATTCCATATCATTGCAGAGTTTATATATTCATATTTATGATCTTTTATTTCCCTTTCATATTCTGGCGTACTAAATTATGATCCTGGTACCTTTGATAATTATTTATTTAGCAGTTGAAACAATGAATTAATAAGAATCACGATTCATATTAAAGATATTTTATCTCATAATTACAACATTAATTACCAACAGTGACACTAACATTTCTAAATTTCAATGGTGTAACTCACAATAAAATTTCAATAACATAACTGTATAAACATTTGAATGCTTCTAATTAGGAAAAGATATATTAAGTTTTTAACTTTAAGAAATTTAAAATTAACAGAAAAAAATAAAACAATGCATTTGCATTATAATATATACAGTTAACAAAGGGGATTAAGCCAAAGTCTGTTAATTCGTGTAGAATGCATTTTTTTCATTTTTGTGATCATTATTTTCTGTCAATTGTGTCATTTGTGCGTCTGAACTGATAATTGCAAGAATGCGGAATTATTACATAGTTGAACCGTATCCGATTCGTGATTCTTATATTTATTAATGGCGGACAAATTTCGGAAAATTTACAAAAATAAACGATGTTTGGCAAGCAATTTGGAAAGGAATATGACGTTTTTTATGCTACAAATGGATAAAACATTAATGAAAGGCAATTTGCAATACGTTCTAATGAAGCAAAGAAATTATTTTGTCTAAAATCAGAATGATTTGTACGCTCTCAAGTAACAAGTAAATACCGTAACAAGTACCGGTATTGAAGGAAAGTATTTCATACAAAGTTATTAATCTTAAATAACATTCCTTCAATCTGCAAATATGTATAGTCAATGCTTTTGTCACGTTTATAAAGAAGGAAATTGGTTATTGGTAATTAAAGGATGTTTGACATTGTTATTGTCATCGACTTGTATTTTTGTTATTATTTGTTTGACTGCGCATATAAAATGCAAACCGTAAACGGACCGGATGTTGACAAGCTAAAAGTCCGGAAACTTTAACGAAAATCGATTGAACAAAATCCCAATCGATTATCGACATCGCCAGGCCCAACCAACTGATTTCCGACTTATTCCGATCATCGGAACAACACTACATACCACATCTCCTTTTTTATATACTTGATTTAATATACTTATACAGATTTTTCTGATGTTACAATAAGTCAAAATAAGATAGTGTGGTACTTACGATTTCATTACTGGATCATTACACAGTTCAACATTGATTCTCCTTGTTCTCTCATCCAATCGTGTCTGTGCTACCTTCATTGGCATTTCTTTGTCTTGGATGGCCTTCCTCAACAAGTTAATGTTGTTCTCCATATCAAAGATTTCTTGCATAGTCTAAAAGTTTCAAGTTGCATACTTTAATTTCTTCAGTAAATTTATACACATGTTAAAATATGAAAGTAAATATCACGAAAATTTAATAAGAAAAATAACGAAATTTGACAATTTGATTAGTTAATGCTAGGCTACAAATTTCTGATTGAAGTCCCCTTCCATGAACAAATGTATGACGTTTATGCTTATGGTCATTGTTGATGTTTTTAATTGGTGGTTTCAAATACTAGTATTTTTTCTCTTGATTATCTACGATAAAACAAAGACAAGAATCAAGGAAATATAATGTAAGTAATTGATTTGTTCTTAGAAAATGCCGTTTTATTCTGACCTACATCTATTTAAAACACTTGTATATAACAAATTAAATAGGATATCAGCGGCGTATCTCGTCTGCTATATGGAATAATTTTGTGTATTGTCTTATAATTTTGATGCAATATTATTAACAAATAATGACAGAATTTTATGGCAAAACTTACTCTCTGCAAGTGAGACTGTAGCTTGTTCCTAGTATCGGTGGTTTCACGGATTCTGGTGTTGAAAGAGTTGTTGACACTGTTGAAGTGGTTCCACATTTCATTGGCGCATGCTCTCAGACAACTATCGATTTCACCACGAAGACGTTCAGAAGCAGCTCTTTCCCTTTGAGAACGAGCAATGTTTTCCTGTGTGAACCTAGCCCATGAATCTGGGATAGTGATTCTAAAATTAAAACAATAGAAAATGATTGCATTGCATTTTTGTTAAATATAGAACCTATTTTTTATCAAGTCAAAAAAATCTTCCAATCATTATCGTAGAAATTGGTATTTAATCTTTCTTTTTAGTTATGTTTCCGTGCACCGTCTCGGTAAAGTTATAACAGATTATGTTGTTCATCTATAAATTTTATAATTCCTTAGAATTGCAATTTGACAGCTTCATCAATCCGGTTACAGGCCACTGAATGTTAACTTACCAAGGATGATACTATATGCATTTTTTTAAATAAGATATAATGGTAATAGATGTGGGGACAAAGACAATAGGACAGCTAGCTACACAACCCCAAAATATTAAGAGATCAGCATACGATCTTCAAGTATATACCTGCAAGACTCTACAACTTTCTAACATAAAGATATATGATACGTCATTTCCAGTGCTAAATTTACGTCATGTTCTGAACTAAATATAGAAACTTACGTGTTGTCAATGCTCTCGATACCTGGGTGATATCCAATACCGGCAGATTTGTTTCTCAATTGTTGCATTCTGTCGTCAAGACCTTGTGCATGATGTTTGTCTTTAGCATCAATTTCCAATGTATGCTGAGCAGCTCTATCCATCCTGAAGTAGAAAATGAACCATGTATACGGATAAATTTACACACAGAGATAAACCATATGTATCCATATAGTTGAACAGCAAGAAATACAGGCAGAGACAAGGTGTGTAGACCTTGCACCACCTCATTCAAAAACTATCCAATTCAAATATTGAAGACGTATGTTTGTGGATATGATACGACATAATTTAACAAAATTCTTACGTTTTGAGGGATTTATTCCCTAATGGGCCAGTCAAAAACTTAATCGTAGAAGGACATTCGACACCATTGCCAAATCGAAAACAAAACAATGAACGAAATATGACCGAGACAACTACATAACGAGTATGAAGCCAATCATCAGATATGCGTACTTGAGGTTTCTTCACATGTTACGAATGGTGAATAGTTCCAAGGTGCATCTTTGTCAAAGTTTTGATCAGCTACTTTGATAATCATTAAGGGTAGTCGTGTAGACCGTAAATGGGTGATATCATTGAATTTATATATATAGATAGCAAAACCATTACCAACAAATTAGCTAGTTTTAAGTTTAAAATAGTCCTGTCCCACTGTAAAAATTAGAGGCAACAGTAATGTACCGATGTTCAAATTTCATGCATCTAACTATCAAGGAGACACGAGTCAAAGTGAACAATGATCAACAGATAGGAAACACAGTGCACCATAACAGTTGAGCGTCAGTCACTTCGATTAGTTTTGGATTCAAAAAGTTTATTAACCTGTAGAATTATTGTTACTTGCTTTCTCAAAATGTACTTCGTTTTGCAGAAATAATTGTTTAAAACTAGTCTTTACGCCAAAAATATGTTCGATTTATAAAACTATCTTCAGTGTTTTGACAACATTCGCTAACTGTTTTTTTAAAGATATTTGTATGAACTTACTTTAGTTGAACGTGAGCTTTGTCAAGAACCTTCTTCATCCTAGCTTGACATCTCTTGATTATATCAACTTCCTGAAATTACATATTTGTATACATTGAACACTTTTAATAAACAAAACCATCGGATCAATAGGTTGACATATGAAAGCTCAAACACTGTTATCATTTAAAAAAGAGGAAAAAGGTATCAGAGGGACAGTAAAACTCATAAATCGAAAATAAATTGACAACGCCTGGCTAAAAATGAAAAAAAAAACAGACAAACAATAGAACACATGACACAACCAATTCAAGGTGTGATCTCAGGTGCTCCGGAAGGGTAAGCAGATCCTTTAGTTAATGTAATACAGTTTGCAAAGCATGTTTCATTGTAATTGCAAGGTTCGGATACAATTTGTAAATAGGTCTAAAAAATCAACAAATTGACAATATGCTGTTTCGTTTTTTGTTGTTGTTTGTTTTTGGTTAATATCCTTCACATAATGTCCTTTATCAGAAATACGTTATTCATATTGAAGAATAAAGTTAAACGTTGCCATAGTTTAGTTTTATTTCAAAATATAAAATGTTTGTAACATGGTACTAAAATATAGATAAATATTTACTTAAGACAGTTTATGTCTTCAAATATATGAAGTTGTACGATAAGTACCTTAATGAGTGATTTTTCTACATCATCGTGGACTAGATCAATTCCCTGTCTCTTCTCACGATGCATCAAACATTCTTCAGCAATATGTAAAGGATTGGCAGTGTCTCCCAATGCTTTCTCCAAAGTCCTTCTGTATTCCTAAATAACATCAAAAATAAGCTTAGTAAACAAAATCTAATTATTTCAATTAATGTTTGTATGTAGTTTTGATTGTTCAAATATCAATTTGATATATTTTTTTTAAATTTTGAAATACTTTAAATATAAATTTCATGTCGATAGTTTGATCGCACGTATTATTTTTAGTTATTTTCAGTATTATTTTTTGAAAGACAAAAAAAACACCAGTTTTAATTAAGATATTTAGGAGAAAAATCTACATAAAACTTCAGCATAAATTATATAAATAGAAATATAGAGATTTATCAACCAAAACTGTATACTATTTGAAATATTTTAATTATCACTTTTCATTTACATTTTCATTATAACAAAAATGTACTCGTCAATAGTTGAATTTAAAAAAAAAATAAGTTATCTCCCTTGGAATATAACCGCCATGTCTGTGTGACATAAACATTAGCTAGCTTCTTTTGGCTCGATGTTAAGATATATGTTAAGAAGGAACATGCAAAAGAAGTTCAATATATTTCTACAATTCTTTGCTCAAATTGCATTTTTGTTAGAATTTAATATACAAGACTAACTAACTTTCTATTGAAATCGAAAAACAAAAGTAAACCGTCTATCCAAATATCGTTTCCAATTTCACATGTTGAGTCTTTTGGCGAGGCCTTTTCTTTTTGCAAGACAGATACTTTTGTTTTTCCATCCTAACTATTGTATATTACAGATCTACTTCTAAAGTTTTCACAGATACAGTTATCCGAAAGTACAATGTTTCAAATATCGAAAGCAAGCAAGAATCAATGCCTTTCTGTTATCTCAATAAGCCATGCAACCAGATATTGGCATATTAACGATGATATCTTAGTTACATGTTATATTTGAACCACTCCTTATGAAAATGAAATGAAATAAAATTCCAATTTTGGGACTTTTGGTCATCTCACAATATTTGATCATTAGATCTAGTCATTTTATATAACACTGATAATGTCATTCTGGGAATGTTAATCAATTTAGAGACTAAACTAGAAAACATTAAGTTTTTAGTTGTTATAATTAGAATTATGCCGATTGGTTACTAAAATCCATAAAACAAGAAATAAAAGCGAAACAGATGTTAAAGTTGTCTCATTTATTCAAAAGTATCTCTTTTTAAAATGTGATTGGTATATTTTTCATAGGTAAAATGAGGCTATTAGAGTACCACTAAACGAAACACGTTTCATCGATTGATTGACCCATGTTAAGACATATAACACAGACGAATTCCATTTCCAAACAAGTATGCAAGCTTGTTGTAATTAAATTTGTCCGTTGTTGATTTTTGTTTTAATTTACCTTCAGATTCTCAATTTCAGTTGCCATGGCATTAACCTCGTTGTTAAGTTCACTTTTCCAGAAAGCAATGTCGTAAACTCGCTCGCCTAGGAATATATAAAGTTTCATACAGACAGGGATAGAGTTGAACAGAAGAAAATTCCATAGGCTGTCTGTATATTAGGAGAAGACATAAGAAATAGACGGGGAGGGCATTTCTACAGAAGAAGGTAAGGGTATTAGCTAAAAATTGGTTGATGTTACTTAATTTAAAGACATCGATAATAAATGATTCATTTAGGAGATCTGAATTTGTTCATTGATAATTTAGGAATTTCTATTCTTATGTCTTCCTCCTAATAGTTATATTCGAACCACTATGAAGATAGCTAATAAATGGACTTTCATAAAAATAAACTTGATGTAAATACCTCTTTATTCTGAAGTAAATTTCTGTAGTTATATATACTAAAATTAAAACATTAGGTTTTTTATATCCTTTTATATGTTTGTGTTGTTTAATGAATCCATTTTATCTGAAATTATACCAGTTGTGGTTTTGCCAGATTGAAAATTTAATATTACAATTTCGTTTGTTGATTTTTCCAAAGGAACATTTGAATAAGAAGATGCCTTGTGATTGTCAATGAGACAACTATCCACCAGAGACATATGTCTAATATAGTTTATTTACAATTAACATAAAAATTATATATCAAGATTATTTAACATGACAGTCCATGAATGTAGTTAAACGGCATGCATAGAAGAAATGCGTTGTATGATACCTCCAAATTAACCATTTCTTGCTCCATTAGATTAATTTCAGTATTGAGTTCGGCCTTCAAATAAGCAATATCAGCCACTCGTTCCCCTGTAGCGGACATATTAAAAAAATAAGATAATGATAAAAGTTGGTGTATACTTTTATAAAGGTAATATCTAATTCAAAAGATGTCAAATAAAATGTGAACGGCTGAAAGTTTGAATAAACGTTTAGGCACCTATTTTTCAAAGCATGGTTTGCATTAGAAAATATTTTCATTTGTGTAATTGTATAAGTACATGTTTTTGTTTTGCATGCTCAATGTAATGCTGGTATAAAGACTATAGATGCGATATTTGTTCTGTAAGTTAATTTGATGATAAAGTAAATACCAATATGAAAGTGAATAAGATTTCGTGATATAATTATCTTGCATTTACATCTGCAAAACGTAATCAGCACTCTTTGAGGTGAATAGTTTGATTTTGGAAGAGAAAATATAGTATGGACACTGCATAAAACAGATTGATACTTACAACACGCAAATAATTGGTTTAAAAAAATATACTGCAGAAGTGTGAAATAAGATGTGTTCTCAATACATATGCGAGATATTAAATATGTAAAAACTACATGAAGGAAATGAAAAAAAAATCGTTTAAGTATATTTTTGTAACGAAGTAATGATAGTTTTACTCAGAATTTATTAAGTTGTTCTACGGTATATTTGTTTTACTTGTTTACATGCTGAATTTATTTTCCAAAAACTAAATTGAATGTTTTTTTTTTATATATTTAAATCAATCATCGACAAAATGATACGACTATAGTTTCTGCTTCTATTCATTAGAAATCAATACTAAACAAACATGCTTTATCCCGCCACATTCTTAATGTGCCTGTTCAAAGTCAGGAGCCTATAGTTCAGTGGTATTCGTTTATGTCTGTCATACATGTATTTGTTTTCGTAAATTGTTTTGTTACAAATTAGACCGTAAATTTTTCTCCTCTGAATTGTTTGCGTTTTTCATTTCGTGACATTTTATGGTAGACAATACAGAATGGGTTTTATTTTTGTTGAAAGCCGTTCGTTGGTCTATTATTGCTTATGTCCAGTTTATTTAAACTCAGATGAATAGTTGACATTGTCAATTATACCATCTCTACTTAATTTTATATTAATAGAACCTGGAAATTATGTTAATATTGCTGCTTTTCTTACCGAGTTTCTTTGTGATATCATTTTGCCTGTTGCGTGTTCTTGCATCAGTTTCCTTCACTGCTCTCCAAGCATCAGCCCTTAATCTCTCAGCAAATGACCTTTCCTTTTCAGAGAGTGAATAGTTCATGCTGTTTGAGTGACCCCAGTCCTGGGTTGTATACCGTGAATAGACTGCATTTCTGTGATGTAAATTATATTGTGTACATGACACAGTCAATATATATCAAAAACAGTGTTAATCGAAATAAAGTATGATAACATATATCGTTTGGTTTGTTAGGGTCTTTTTTAAACAATTTGTGCAAGTTATTTGGTTTTATAAAGGATTTTTATGTGCTTAGTAGAAAGCTTTTGACAATATTTTCACAAGTGTCCAAATTTTTATTGTAAATTTTCTGTTTATAGAATATGTAACTTTGTTGACGTGCTTTATTAATAATGTTATTGTAAATATAATGATATCAAATAATGCGCATGGTTTCTAAAATCAAAGTTGCAACTTCCAATTGTTCAGTTAAAACACTTTTGGTTTGGAAACTCTAAACTATTTTTGGTATTTGTCTTCAAAACTTTTGGCCTTGAATTTTCGCCTATAAACACAATTCGTCCAAACTGAAAACAGTGTGCATGTGTCTATACATGTAATTCATATATACCTTGCTGGGTTATAATAAGATCTTGCATGACCAAGATCCATAGATCTACCAGTAAATCCTAGATGACGTGAAATAGTTTTATCTGTGACATATGGAAGAATTTTTGACATCTCACCACCACCTCCGGACATAGGTGTGACACTGCGTGTCCTAAGAATCGCCGGGTTATCGTAGTACGCTAACCTGCAAAGTAAATAAAAATGACATGAAATTGCAATAACTGCGTAGTGTATGTTAATATGTTTACTAAAATCGTTGTTAACTTAAAGATATTAAGTACATAAAATGATAGGTAAAAGAAAAGAATAAATGAAGACTTTTGACTAACAGTAAATGTAAAATATGTAATGTAATAATTTGTAAGGTTGAATGCACCAAGGAATTTTGTAAATTTTGGTAAATAAGGACAACATGGAGCATTAAACTCATTAGATAGTAGAGTGTATATGTATACTTCTAAGATACAAAAACAGATCACCAAAATAAACGTACAATAGCAAGGATGAGTTATAGTACTCTGATACTACTACAGCTACTAGATGATTGGGATACATACTTACCAATGTGTGCTTCCTCAAAATGTAAGGGATTTGTTCGTTTTTAACGATTTTTCGGAGAGTATTTACCTATCTTTCAATTTTTCTCTTGTTGAAGTTCTGGACGAAAATGGTGTATATCTTAGAAAGATAAGAAAATGAAGAGATCAACAGAAGAGAAGAAGAATATATTAAAGAAAATGGTAAAGAAAAAACTGAAAAAGAAAGAAAAGACGATTTATTATAAAAGAAGGCGATTCAAAGCATATATTCAAAGTAAGAAAAATGATAACGCTGTGGTTGTTCAGAAGGAATGGTAAAAGAATATATGGCAAATAAGTTTCTTGCTGCAAATTGCAAACAAGCCAACTGTCCCGAAATAAAGCATTCACCAATGCAAATATTAAAAGTAGCAATTTCATAGTCCAAAGTGCGTTTTGTGACAATTAATGTCGCTTCAGATATATGCGCTCGAGCCCATTTCAAGAAACTTTTGTAGAATAGTAAAAATTGACAAACAAAACATTGTTACAATGGTGAATATCTTAGAAATATAAAAAAAATGCAGAGATCAATAGAAGAGAAAAACGAATATACAAACACCAAGTTTTAACTATGACTTTGTCAATTATAACGCTTGTCAACATAGAAGTAAAATGAAAATGTTTAAATTTAATATCAAAGCCAAAAGATATAAAATGAATATTTTAAAGTCTTTCCCATTCTAATGTATATGCACTCGTTTACATTATGTATTTCATTAAGAACATGGGTAATTTACACATGGCTAGTAGTTAGGAAACAAAGTAGAATGATCAACGTTTCTAAACAACCCCTTTATGTTTTCAATAGTCACTGACAGATTGATAAATATGGGGTTGTATTGAAATAACAGAATAGTAAATAGAAATATTGAATTTAAAGATTTTCACTCCTGAAGTAATGACTTGCAGACAAATATGATCAAATAATGAAATAAATTGATTTTAAATGAGACCAAAATTTAAGACACATTAGAACAGGTACATATAAGAAGTAATATTTACAGGTTTGTTAGAATATACAAATTATTTTGTTTGTACTATCAAAAACATATTAAAAATATAATATTGAAGAGTAAATTTACAGCTTCAAGAAAGCTTCAAAGAGATGTTTCATGAAAGGCTTTCGACAATAACAAATTAAAAATAGATTCCCTTAGACGAGAATACATCTGAATTTAAAAATGAATTGATGTGGTGGCATAATCAAGTCCATTAATCATAGATAGAAACGGAATATGATGTGTTTAAAGCGCGTTGATAAATAAATACAACAGTAGTATACCGGTGTTCAAAAATAATAAATCTATATGGGCAAAACAAATCCAAGTTACAAACCAAAACCAAGGGAAGCACATCAACTATAACAGGAAAACAAAGGAACATCAGGAACACCGAAGTGCAATACAAAAACCAAACGCCAAGACACATAGAAACGAAGTATTTGATAACAACTGCATTATTCCTGATTTGATACAGGACATTTTAAGAAAATGGTGGGTTGAACCTGGTTTAATATCATGTCAAACTTCTTGCTTTATGACAATGTTTAAAAATATATCGCTAAAACACAACACGATAGGAATACAGCACAAACGCACAATAAAGCAACAAAAGGAGTATGTACTTCAAATGTGGATTGATGTGTAAACTAAACTGATATTTGATTTACAACTGGCCTTGTATGGTCTAAAAGTAGTTTCCAGTTTGACAAACGTTACTATGCTTACAATCTTATCAAACTAATTGAAGTAATTTAATAGGATTGATTACATAATGATTTTCAATAAATGTCAGACTGCAATTATCAAATGTGTAATGTGTTAACGATAAGGTTGATATTCTCAAAACGTAAAATATTACAACAGAAGTAGAAATTATTTGTATATTATATTACTAAAATTCAAAGAGTATATTATTTGAGAAGAAGATGTATGCCAAGCATATTTGATATTTTGCAATTATCTTATCAGCGTATTAATCGGCATTAGTAACGTACACATGTAGATATATGCTTTTGGTTATAAGTAAAGTTATATTCCATTAGAACTTAGAATTAATTTAATGTATGTTAAATATTAAATATTTTGCAATTATCTTATTATCGACGCAGTAATTGGCATTAGTAACGTACACATGTAGATATATGCTATTAATAATAAGTAAATTTGGTTGAAAGCAAATAAGTTAATTAAAGGTAAAGTTGATCAATAGAGTTATTGTTGCGATAAATGGTGTTTCCGTGTTAAAAAGGTATGTTTTCAAGATTCATCAAAGTTTCATATAGTTGCTATAGATAAGACCCAATAACAATGACGGATTTTTATCTTTGGTTAATGAAAAGAAAAAGATGAAAGTACTATCTGTTTGTTTTGAAATATTAATAAGAATAGTTTTAATGCCATAGCTTTGATCAAGTGATTAGCAATGGCAACTGTATTTAACCGATATTCAAATATGGTAAATACATTTTCAAGAGATATAGGTGAAAAGATTAGACAAAAACCTGTCTAGATTAACAACATTAACTGTATTTTAAAGAAACACTTAATAAACGTTGTAAGTTTTAGCTGAAATATGAGCTAAAGACAGATACCAAAGGGAAAAAAATAAGTAACTTGATGAGTGAAGTGGGTCCATTTGAACACATATCAAAACTATCATGAATAATCAGATGAATAACCAGAAGACCGAAATAGTTTTTTAGTTTCTCTAAACAGAGCTCTCAATAAACAGAAAGAGGAACATACATTGAATTAATCTATAAAGACAAAACTAAGTCCTCAACTAATACAGTGTGAGACAGTCATCGAGCAAGAGTCCAATAGCATATATCATTCGATGACTGACAAGGCAATGGCACAAGTGGGCATACAAGATGAAACAGTATGTCCATTTAGAAAGTCCAAAGGAAGTTAAAACTTGCAACTAATTTGAAAGTAATTGTTAGGCGTCTGTGTGGTTGCTGCTTTAAAGGATGCTCCTGCTTTTGGGATTGTTTTATTGCATGATTACAGCAGTACTGGTCGATAATCCACTGATTACAGCAGTACTGGTCGATAATCCACTGATTACAGCAGTACTGGTCGATAATCCACTAAGATAATCATTACAACAATGAACTTACTCATTAATTTCTTATCCAGTATTTAACCGATTCTACTGATTAAGTTTTTATTGTTCTTGACATGGGAAAGAAAAGAATTTAAACTCTAACATCAGAAGTAAAGAAAGGCAACAGTAGTATACCGCTTTTTAATAGTCAAAAATCGAGTTAACGGAAACAAATCCAGGTCACAAACCAAAACCAGGAAAACACGTGAACTAAAGAGGAAACTAACGGGACAACAGAAAACACTGAACTGCTACAAAAACAAACGCCAACATATATGACATGGTTTAATTGAAGTTTGGAGCTGGCATGTCAGTTAACTGCTAGAAGTCTGTTGTTATTTATGTATAATGGGCATTTTGTTTATTTTCTTTGGTTACATCTTCTGACATCAGACTCGGACTTCTCTTGAACTGAATTTAAAATGTGCGTTTACTTTTCTACATTGGCTAGAGGTATAGGGGAGGGTTGAGATTTCATAAACATGTTTAACCCCGCCGCATTTTTGAGCCTGTCCCAAGTAAGGAGCCTCTGGCCTTTGTTAGTCTTGTATTATTTTAATTTTAGTTTCTTGTGTACAATTTGGAAATTAGTATGGCGTTCATTATCACTGAACTAGTATATATTTGTTATGGGGCCAGCTGAAGAACGCCTCCGGGTGCGGGAATTTCTCGCTACATTGAAGACCTGTTGGTGACCTTCTGCTGTTGTTTTTTCTATGGTCGGGTTGTTGTCTCTTTGACACATTCCCCATTTCCATTCTCAATTTTATTGGATAATAACTGCCATATTCCTGACTTGGTATATGAAATTTTAAAAGAGAAAGGTTGGAAGAAGAGGGAATATCATCTTAAGTAAAGGAGTATTTTTTTCAAACTATAAAACATTGCGTCACATACATTTGCTAAGAGGTATTCACTCTGATCTTATAAAAATAATAAGTAAAGGTAAAGATAAGAAGCATCATTCATGATAACATCAACAGAAATGGAAAATAAAATAGAAAAAGAACAAAAACGATAAGCCATTGAAATTCAATTAAAGGAATTGGACCTATTCGCAACGTATGTATAGAATAATACAATGCAGATATGGACTTCATAAAAAGGTAACACGTGAATAACAATATCCAAGGCAACCATCTAACTGTCCCGCTTTGAAAATGATATTACATATATGTAGTAAAACGGAAAATCTTCACACTTGATCAAAATAACAGGCAAAATATAAATGATATTACAAAAATAACATATTATAATGTTTAGTGAATGTTCTCCTTATTCAAATGTGAGTCTTGTTAAACATACAGGCAGTTGTCTATTAGGAATTATTTAAGTGCAACCCATAGTCTTTTGAATGGAATGATCGTTTAATTTATAAAATGCCTACTCATGTATTGATATAATAGATGTTGAAAGGAGAGTAGAATGTAATGTAAATACAAAATAAAGTTCTGAAAAGACTATACAAGTTTTATCAAAGACTTCTTTCAAAAGGTGAATATTGAAAATGCTTTCATGTCTATTAATTATTTGGCTGCTTAGTTTTCTATTCAGTATGATCAGGAATCAAAAGAAAGTGTTATTTTTAAATAGACATTTCAAGTTGACAGGTGTATTGCTTTGTCAAATGAAACGATAAGAAATTCTGAAATATAATTATTATATCCATTCAAATACCTCCTTTTAACTTTCATTTTTTTTTTTGCTTTTGATAAGCACGTGTTTAACTAGATTATACATTAGTGCTAGCATCAACACGGCTAAACATAATAAGTATGTGTTATGCAATATTTTTTCAACTTACCTGCTCATGTTGAAAATAATGAACTGCTATTACGGAAAAAATCCTTCAATTGTTTAAGTGAATCTTAATTACGGCACAATGTAGCCAATGGTTCGGATTATGGCAAAGTTTCGTTGACAAGGAGATGTCCCTAGCAACCCGTCACGTGCTTTCCCACAACAGAAACTGCAGATTTCTGTAAAATTAATGAATGAAAATTAAATAATACAGTATAACAAATGTTTGCTTCCACGAACTACACTTGTTAATAATAAATGAGAGAAAACCTCCACTCTATTTAGAAATCATATATCTGGGTATCGATTAGAGTAAGAATCTGTCGTTAGTTACGACGAATTAACAGTCTGACCCCTTAAATGAAAAGTTTTAATGTGTGACGTGAAAAATTTTTATTGGAATTACTTATATCAAATAGCCCAGGTGAAAGTTGAAAGTTTTAATCTTATAAGCCGTCTATAGATTTGAAGTTCTTTTGTATGGGAGGCGTATTAGGTGTTGTAATGTATTGTTCTTTTTAATTTATATCTATGGGTGACAAAAACAAAATGAATAGTATATGGTTGTATCTTTTCAACTTGAAAGTATATTGTATACATAATTTGAAACTATGTTAAACAATTGAAAATTCGTTCAAATAACATTTGATACTTTCAAACTAAAGGGGTTTTACATTGATTTTGATGGCCAATTTCATTTTGGTAAAATCCATTTAACTCGTTAAAATCCTTAACATTACCTCAACTGATCAAATAAAACATATTGAAACCAAAACATTTATTTTACTTGGTTCGCTTAAATCGATTAATATACTAAAGATTACGTCGTTTTGTTGGTTCTTCATAACAAGCTTTTATTAAGAATAACTGATATTTAGAACCCTCCAAAACGTATGTACATTAGGATTTACAGTTGTATTTTTACATAGAATCATTTCTTCGTATATCTCTGTACATGCTTTAAAGTCTTTCATTTGTGTCAATATGTTGTCATTGTATTTGCTGGTATATTTTACTCTAAATCACCTAATTCTAGCCAATATTTATTCTACTATTCAATATATGATAAGTGTTTTAATTGTCATCTTAACAAACTTTTAAGTTGTGCTTATGGAAGCATTGAACTCGACTAGCAAAAATTAAACTACTTCATACATTATCTCATAAATGCGAAAACTGACAATCCTAAGTTAGCGGTAGAGAGAATTCAATTAACACGATTCGTTTACATTTTGTTGTATCATATTCTTAGAAAATTTAAAATTCAAGTTTCAATCATATCGAAGAGTTAAACATGTATTATTGTATCAGTAAAACATCGCATTGCTCGCCAAATTTTACGGTATTATTCTTTCTTACCTTATTATTGAGATGCATTACTTTACGGTAACCAGAGGAAATAAATTCCAGTAAAAGTATGCAAGAAGAGTTGATATGACAATGATTTATATTCGTCCATATCAATTATTTGTATTTGTTCTTATTAATTATTGAAAGCAAATTAAAGACATATGTAATAATTATTTTTTCACGTTCGTGTTAATTTTATATCGATTGAAGGTTAATTGGTAAATTGTTTATAGGATAAATGATTATTGGTGAATTATATCATTTAAGCAAAGTTGATATGTATGACGCGTACAGCTACATAACAACATACATTTTACGTTGTATGCAATACATAAGTAGTGGTAATAGAGATGATTTACATTAAAACCTTTGCAGACTTCATGCAACATGCAGAAGTTCAACATTCACAGTTCTGATTTCCGTTTAACTTATATATAGACAGAAAATGTTGTTTAGATGGCGATTCGCCTATCCTATAAAATCTGACTTTATGTTTTTTATACTTTAAAACATTTGCATGCTAAAAAATAGATATATAAACATACTTTATTTGCCTGAATATACAAAGCAGATGAGAAACAATTTAATCAAACTTAAGTTTTCGTATATAAAAAGAAGACAGTGCAAGTTTTACTAACAAATGGCTAATCCCTTTGAAAAATGTTTTGCAAATAGAAACATAAATAAAAAAAATATAGACTTGGGACAATTCAGACAGCCAATCAGGGGAAAAAACTTTTAAATTCTATTTCCACTTAAGCCAAAAACTGAATAAAAAAAAATTAAAAGTACAATACAAATATATTAAATCTGTTCCGATTGTGGCAAATGTAATCATGCACAGAATAGCCTCTTTCAAAAGACATTTGAGACCCTTAGCAGTTTTGGGTCACATACTAATACCACATTTACAATATAGACTGTTTAAATAAACTTCAGATTAAATTTCAATTCATTCTTCAAGTCATAAAAATAGCTAAATTTCAATTATGAACTTTTTACACAATGATTAAATCAATTCAGTTTAAATATCAAGGCAAATATTTGCTACTTTGAAAATATACTTAAATGAATATATGTTTCATTACCGTTACAATTACAAAAGAACGAGTATTTCAAATTAAAATACTAGTAGATGTAATCTAAAACATAACAGAAGCAAAAGATTAATACAATATAAAGTGTATGTTACGTTTTTAACAAATGCAAGTTTTCTCAAGTTATATACGGTTGATGACATATGCCGTATTTCGCCTTAGGTTAACCTACTAAGTTAAGGGACGTAACTCTTACTGAATATTGGTATGTGTCTGCATCCATTTTATAAAACACTAGAACACACCCGTGATATCACGGGTCCGTGACTGAATTAAAGTATATAACTATGCGCAAGCCTTATTTTAGTATTAGTATTGTCATCTGATAAAGTCATGTCGATTATAAGATACACAGTTTTTCTCTGCTTTCAAGTCTTTCTGTTTGAACCCGTTGAACTGGAACTTATCAGTTATTGGTAATATTAATTATTTGGAAAACAAAAGGTCCTGGAATGGAGTATTTTTTAATCAACAGCATTGTCCTATATAAGTTATAAATAAAGTTGAATTCTTTGCTTTGCTGTTTTACGTCATACCCACTAACAAATTGAAAACTGTACCTATGTATGTATACGCCTTATTTTTAGTCCAGATTTTTAGTATTCGTATTGTTATCTTAGAAAGTCTTACTGATTAAAATACTACAATAGGTAACAATTTGACAATTTAGCAGTGTCAACCCTGTGGTTATGACCCGTGTATATAGCATATTAGTCCTGAATACAACATTTGGTGGTGCGCCTGTCAGATGCGGAACGTACAGATAAGGTAATAGGTAACAGGTGAATATTCTATTGGTATCGGTAGCGGACTCGACCCGGAACTTCTTAATTATTGGCAATATTAATTACGTGGAAAACAAAAGGGCCTGGAGTGGTGTAATTTTTAATCTACACCTTTGTACTATATTAGTTATATATAAAGTTGAATTCTGTGATTCGTCGTTTTTACGTGATGACGGCTGACAAATTGGACCTCGTAATTTTAGTATTATAGATTCTAAGCTTGTAAGTGACACTAACTCTACTTTACATGAATGTTTAAAAAGCTTAATGTGATTTTAATTTATCTCCCTTTGCCAATGTCTCCCACCCCGATTACATAAAGCTGGTTAAACCGAAAAGTTGTCGAAGTGAACACAGACGACGTCTAAACAGTTGGTTCAGTACAGAAAAGAAGTTACACTACATACACATTTTTTTGTATTAATTATTAAATATAAGATAACAAATAGAACTGGCGCTGTAAAGGGTAATGTAAATACCCGAAAAATTAAAGTAAAGTGCTGGTAAAAATCCGATTTTTGTCAAACTTAGAAAACAGACAAAACTTATTTTTGAAACATATCATTTAGTTCTAACTCAAAAACTTGAAGATAGTTTTAAAAAAATTCGTTTGAACATTGTAAAGTAAATCTCCCACCAAAAAATATTGGTAAGTATCCAACGTCATTGTTAGTAGCCAAAGAAGCCTGAATGATAACTGTGAACCAACTATAATGTATGTTTGTAACAACACTGTGACGGTATAAATGGTTCTGAAATCAATTAAATATCTCATTATCAGTCTGTAGTTAATAACAATACAAAAACATGTATATAATGCTATCTAATCTATGCTCCTTAGGCCATTCAAATGTAGTTTAATTTTTAAAGATTTTTTTCATAAATGTTGTCTTTTAGGAACATGAACTTTGCGAAACGAAATTAGAAAGAAAACAGACCAATGTCAAACACACCAATTTTACTGTGGCCAAAAAATTTCTTATTGAGATGCAAAGCTCTATTATTAAGAGGATAGAGAAAGACAACTAAGATAAGACATCAAACCCATATATGTTAGTTTCAATTGATATTTTAGGAGTAAAAATTCAGAAATAAGTCAAAATTGTTTTTCAAATGACAATATTCCTTTACAGATCAAATTAAAAATCAAAGCGTCCCCAGACTAATACAAGTGCTGCCTTATTTCTCGTGTTGCATTCGAAGTTTTAAGAATATAGTTTGTATGTCCTTAAGAAATATTACAAATCAGATTAAACTTCTATGATAAAGATTCAACCGTGAAGAATTAAGGTCATGTTATTCACACTGAATGATGCCAATTTTTTAACTTTGTATATAATTGTTTGTGGCTAACGTTTACAGTTGTTATAAACCTACATATTAAACGAGGTGTATGTCCTTAGTTAGAATATTTGTGAAATACCTGATTTTCTTGATATGATTATTAACATCATAAGATGAAAGGTCAGTGTCCGAATATAAGTAAAATATTAAAGAAAATATTTTATATGGTTTAATTTTTACAGGACCAATTTAATATGAAATATGAATGAAGTTGGTTGGTTTCTCGTGTAATAATCTTATTTCGCTTTCTATTAGGTAAAACAATGCACTAAAGGCAATTTATTTAAATAAAAATTACTGAAAAAAATCTTTCACCATGATCTTATTTATTAACCTGATATATTTACTGAGTTTCTCATTAATGAAAGGGTTTAACATTTCGGTGAAATATTGATTTTATTCATTATCGACTTTTTTGGTTCTTATGTTCTTTGATGCACCAAGTTATTTGAATTAACCGGAAAGTGGGATGTTTTGCTACATAAGCACTTTGAAAGTGACAAGAAACATTCTTGTCGTCCCATAAATAATTTACAATAATTACCTTTTCATCGTTTTTAATTCAATTCCAGTTTCGGAATTTAAGTTCTGGAACACAGGATTTGACGGTTGGTGACTTATTGCCTTCAATTATTCTGATAGACGAGCCTATTTTTTAAATGGTTTATTTATTAATGCTTTGTATAAGAACTATTACAACAAGCAATTGACATGATGCATTATTTCAAAAAAAAAAAGTTTTAAGCCTAATTAGGAACGCGACTGAGAGGCTAAACTTCGGAGAGGTCAAAGTGTATGAATGTATCGGGATTTATTATAAAAGGGAGCTTAAAAGTATCGATTAATCCTATGAAAAATCACATGGAATTAAAGAGTTCGAAAAATGTGTCTATGAAATTTCTCTTTAGGTTTATGTAAAGCAATAAAAGTGATACTAAAAATTCAATGAAGCACGATCGATCGACTCCCTCCTGAACTGAATTGTGGACCATATTTTAAGTTTGGATGTTTCATTATATATAGATTATTGTTGATCATCTCAACGAGATTGAGAAAAGCAATCGAGTTGAGATGACCAATGATAATCTGTTTATCGCTATTTTACCTATGACGACGTTGTTAATTTTATGTCAATTTCATTAGCAACGCCACGTTCGTCCTTAGTTTCTAGCGATAATTTTCCATCTCAAGCGAGTAGCATATGAAAAATTATCACAAAAAAAGATCAAAGGAAAAATGCACAAAATAACGATAATTATATGAATCGTCATCGTGTCGAAAAAGTAGGAACTCATGGTTGTTTGAGTTAATTATAGTTATCCTGGTGAATTGTAAGGGAACTAACCCTTGTATTTTGGTTTCTAAAATTCTTTTTCTTGTGTGACATTTCACTGTTCACAATATGTTTTTGTTCGCTTAAATGGATACATATTCTGGTCCAGTAAGTATGTACCTACTGAGAATGCGTTTCTAGATGATTATATACCTAAACATTTATCATTTTTCCAGTCGACAGGTCCAACCAGTAATAATGGAATTTCTGCTAACAAATTATACCAAAAAATCTCTTGAGATCATATGAATTTGTTTAAATAATTAACATGTATCGCTAGGTCGCCAGATATTCAATTACACGTTTGTTATAGTTTTCAACGTTCCCCCAGAGTATTAATGGAGAATTTAGATAGTCTTGATAATCAACAAAAAGTCCATTTATCCGTGTAAACATGGTTAATAATTGATATTTGAAATAATAATTCGTGTATACAATTATTTAGTTCATTAATATCGGATAACTTTGACATTAGAAGACTAATACCCGAGATTCTAGTCGATTTTATGAATGAATTGCCCTACCCCGGCTAACCTGTTTTGTTGGGGTTTTTTTCTTGCACGCCATGATACAATGTGTGTTTGTTCACACCTCGACAAAAACAAAACGAATAACATATGGCTTTATGTCACGACGGGTCACTTAAGGAGCGCGAACTGCTTTTAGATGTACTTCTGAAGCACCTTTAATATGGAATCGATATTTTATAATCCGTGTTAAAATCATTCAGTTATTGTTTTTTCATTTCGTTGATTTTTCCATTAAATTTTCCATGGGTTTGTTCTTCCTGAATTTCGTTTTTTTTTTTTTACAATTGATCCTCATTTGAGTAAGGACAACGTTCAAAACATAAGTTGAAACAGTAGAACAATGTGAATTAAGCAGAGATAACAGCAATTTCAAATTACAACACGACATTTCCTCCGTGTATATTTTAATTTTGCCATATAGTATTAAGTGGACGTCTAGTGCCATTCTTAAATCATCGCATTAACATCACCATTTAGCAGAAAGTAAGGGATAAGATGGAAATAGAATTTGTACTCGACGGTGTTGAGCACATAAATCCAAAAAAAAACAGCTGTATTTGTGACATGATAACTAGTAGCACACATTTTCGAAAGTAGTTAAAAACGGAACTTTGTTCGTGGAGAAGTTCATATAGATTTAAATTCCTTTCGGTGTCGATGTTTCAAATATCCAATATCATTGGCTTCACTGCTTAAGATGTCACAATAGTACCAGATAACCAGTAGTAAGGTATGATATATCAAGCCACGTGTTACTGGAAACATATACTATAGTATACAAATCTAATGTGGTATATCTTATATTGTTATGTACAAACCTTTCCTTTCGACGATCAAAGTGAAACTGCAATTCGAATACACGTCTTTTATCAAAACTATAAATCTAATGTGTTGGTTACAGTTTCTAATCTTATCATAGTATGTGCATTTGTTTGTTTAAATGCACTGCTTTACCGGATTAGTTGTGCAATAGTTTACAATGTTACATTGTTTAGAGTCATTTCGCCTTCGCGACGGAAGATTATATGCAAATTTTGTAGGGAAGTGATTTTAATCAAACACAGACGATTAATTATCAAGTATGCAATTTAAAACAGATTAATATATTATATTGGACATAATTCGATAAGTTTTTAATCTAAACCATTGATCCAAACAGAAGATGTCTAAGCTGATTTTGTGGTATGGTATATGCCTCGTTCTCGCACTACTTTTAAATCGAGGCTTACCAAAATTTGAATTACGCAGTTGTCATTTTTGGTTGTATCTTCTGTGTATTTTAAGAGTTGATTACTGTTGTTTTTATTATGGAAGTAGTATGAGATAACTAACATAGATATCGGGAGTTTATTAAGATAACCATTTGGAATAGACAACAACTCAGGAATATATTTTCTCTGGAAAAACTTTTTACTTTATTCGGAAATAACAAATATTGCTTAGGTTTGGATCATATTGTTTCATATTCATTCATGAAAAAATGTTTGCAACAAGAATATTATCCAAGACATTATTGTTAAATATTACGATGTTGTGGTATCATAAGTTATGCTAAATGCGACTACAACGAGTCGCAGTGACAGTAATAATCGTTTGACTACATAATAAAATTCTGAAATTGATTTTTATTTTAACTGAGATAAATGCGGTCTTATTAAAGATAACAAATGTTCACAAAGTCTTGATAAAAATGATCATGTCTTCACATTTTTTATATTTTTAACGAAATTACTTTTACAATCCCCCTTTTTTCATAATGTTAGTATAAAAAAGAGAGTAGTTTTAAGTATTTTTTGGGAAAAAAATCTCTTTTCAACGATGTTTATGTAAAATAGTGAGATAATTATATGGTAGTATGATTACAAAGACAACTATATCCACCAAAGTTCAAATAAATAGCAATTTATTACGGACTGGTACATTAGAATAATTTAAAGAAAATAAATGCTATATTTTATAATATCTCGTTTACTATATTACTTCAAAACCGACGAAGGCACCGAATTGAAACGTCAAAACATATTCACGGCGCTTTTATTTGACTGCTGTATTATATCATAGACCGAACCCGTTACAAATTGAGAATTGAGAAGAAATTGTGAATCATTCAATTTCATTCTAACTACTAAATACATTTTTTGAAGTGTGAAAAAAAAAAATCCCTTTTAAATGAAAATTCAATATTTTGGAACAACTCCCTCAATATAATCTTTGGAAAGTCACAGTAGACCCCGATCATTATTTTTGTTCTCTCAAATCTTATTTTCAAAACTTAATCTTTTTATCCACGCCTTTTTACTGCTGGTAGATTTTATTTGGAATATCGATCTGTTAAGTGTTTCTTTTATTTCAATATCTTTTATTACAAATAATATATATGTTATCGGCAATACAGAAACGGTAGGTATATATGGAAATAGAAGTGCAGTGTTTACATTCGAACTTCTCTTTAATCCAACTATTTTATCTTTAATGGTTTTTCCTATGCGACACAGATATCCTCCAATTTTTAAATTTAAACAGAAGTTGTTTGAATAAGACCTAAGTTATATCTAATTCTCGACTAACTCGCCTATTGTTTAAATTCAAAAGGTCCGTTGTGTATTGCATATAATAGGCCATGAATACACTATTGGCAATACACAATAACGGTTAAAGAAGAATTGATCTAACATAGGTGTTAAGCATTAATATTTAATATTACTAAGAGGTGGAATATTTGAATTATAATATTGTATATATTATAATGCTTGGCGGTGTTAATTTAAGAACTTGTTACCTGAACTTGGCCGTGATCGACAGTTTTAAATATTGATTTGTCAGCATATATATCGAATATATATACAGCTTATATCCTTAGAACTTTTGTATATTATTTTAATGATTTGAAGTGAAGTCATTAAGTCTTTGTTTGATTTTCACATAATATCGGACTGACTTTGCAAAAAGTAAATCAGGCATATTTGACTATTTTCAAAGTGTGTATAACTTCTTTATAGTCTAATATTCAATCACCATGCCATTCATCTAGATTTATCTACTGACGAAGAAAGGTACCGGTAACACTAGGCCACCGAAAGCTGAATCTTTAGTTCAGTTTAGGTGACCGAGTGGTCTATATCGATGGATACAGTGCAGGCGGTGTTGTCTCGATTTCCAAAATAGCATGAGCGGCGAGGGAAGAACAAAAATTTGCTTTTTGCAAATTTCGCAAATTTGCAGATTTAACATTGTTGTGCTGATTTGTAGAGTATTTATGTATATAAATATTATAGTGACTACATGAACAATTTTAATTGTTTGTTCTCTAATTATACATTTTCTCTCTTTTTAATTTAGAAGGATAAATAACAAAGAACATCACGTTTTTTGTGTGTACTGAAATAATACTTAGAATTTCAAATTTCTGTTTACTGATGGATTTATTAGTTTTTATACAGTATTTACTTTTAATGTCATAAATGTGTCTTCATTATATACTTAGTTACATGACAATAAAAGAACCGTTGCATAATATATGCATCGTGCTCTTAAAATATTTCAAAAACTTTAAATCATTTTAAAGTTTTAAAATGACAACAAAAGCACCATTTTAAATACACAATGTCTTCCAATTATTTAACTTTTAAATTTAATAACAATTTCTAAACGTGTTTGATTTAATTACAAACTTGTCATTTTGTCGCTTTTATGGGACTTATAGACAGTTTAAATTTTGTCTTTTTATGATACAATTATTTAAATTTCAATGCTTGAAAGATAAAACGTCAAGATTACTGTACTCTTATTTTCACCTTTAAAATGTCGGCGAAAAACATGTCTGTTACAAAACCGCTTAATGGGCCATTATATTTATATTATCTGGGGAAAGCTTACTTGTTATAGGTACAAATACCCCTTGGTGGGTGCCAATCCTGAAATTTGAAACTATCATCGACGCATAGGGGCCCCCAGTGTTTAGAACAAGAAGCACATTTTAAACAACTATATAACTCAGACAGTTCATAAAGACCCATGCGAAGTTCCTCCTGAGTGAAGAAAAATATAGCCCTTTTAATTTTGAATGACAGTACATTATGTATCACAAAGCTTTAAAAAGTAAAAATTTAAAAACCAATTGTATATCATTTATTAACGAAGTATTGCGTTTGCAGTAAGTATATAAATATTGAATCACTTTTAGCTATGCATGTTTAGCTAATCTATAAATCAATATTACGTCATAAAGTTTATCTATATATTGATACGACTGTATGGTATTTTTCAAATATGCCCCACTGGTGAAAACAACTGTTGTCAGGTGTAAGATTGTCCAACTCTCTTTTTTTAATGTTGCCTGCCAAGTTCACCCAACCCAGCCATGTCTTCATAGAAAATATTACGCCAACTCTATATTTTCAAAAAGATCATATGGGTTCAATCTAGCTGCCACTATGGGTTTTTCAACAACAAATTTTGCATATTAAGTCTTTCTGTGACCACCGAAACAAAATTGCACTTTCAGTAGTGGAGCAATGGGGGGTCCGGTGTTGGAATCCCCCCTTTTTACTCGATCAATGCATTCAAATGGGGACATATCGTTTGAAGCCCCCTTTTTTATCCTAAATTGGGAACCCCCACTTTTAATAACAGCTGGATCCACCCCTGACATTATATAAAGTCCATTAGTAGTACGGTTGAAAATTAAGAATTTCTCGACATGCATAGAGAATACAAGAGAAAGCATTGAGAGCTCATGATAGCTAGTTGGGAAATGTATAATAAAATTCTATCTGCAAATATATGCATGTTAGTATTTTTTTTTTTCTTTTCGAGTATATACAAATGACGTAAGAAACAATCAGGATGATATAAGAGGTTTAACAATTACATTGATTGTTGCTATGCATAACGTCCAGTGACAATTATTTCATGCATGTCAGGGGCAAATTGATGTTAAACGCTATAGTGTATTGATTTTAAAACTGCTGTGAATATGTCTGTAGTCATGTATAAATCAAACATAACTATAGTGACTTGACAATTCAGAGAACACTGAATCACTGTTTTAATTGATATAAATCTGTAATTATATCTGATACTTTTACAGTTATTTTTGTGAATAGACACTGATAGTAGCAGACACTGACGGGGACCAGTTTTAAGGACTTATTTATGGTGGTACGAAAATATATGACAGGAAACAGATCCTATTGTCTTTGTTTTATCCTTTTTTCACTAAGTTCTTTTAATATAATTTTTTCGCCAAATCTTTCAACCTAGGTTTTGTAGACTTTTATTACATTCGATATATATGAGGTTGTCCGTGGCAGGCCCAGCAAAACTGTGTTGCTATACTTATACTATTCCTCGTTGCCTTTTGTATAGTTTATTTTACTATACCCCCCCCCCCTTTTTTTTTAAATTGTGTTCTGCCACTTTTAACGATAATATACGCAAGTTTGTTTCACTTTTCAGTATAGTAATACATATATAGATAATATCCAGGGGTTGGGTGTCTTTTTTTATTTTATTTTTTTTTTTGCTCAACCCTCCTCATATGTGTTTGCACTCTGAAAATTCGACCAGACTACAATTACTGATGATGAATATGATTTTTGTGTGCTGTTGTTGAAAATTAAATTATCAAATTCCTGTATTAAAAATTAATAATTCAATATAGTTCACCGAATTTATATAATTAACTTGTCATCGCTTTGTTTTACATATGCTTATTATGTCATATATATATATTTATGTTACAGGCCGCGAAATAAAAATAAGAGGATTTATTTATGTATAATACAACTTATAAGTTTTTTCGCTTTACAAAAATAAACCGTTAATTTCTGTAATAAAGACAAAGTATTTCTTTTACTAATCTCTTTTCGCTCTCCGTCCTTTAAACTATCGAAAGTACAATGAATAAAAAGTAACATATTTTTTCTTTATATATACAAAATACAAAATAATTACTTTGCATTACTTTGAATTGTCAATAAATTATTCAGAATTGAAGGAAAAGTTACATTTTTGGTAGAAATTTAAACTGAATAGGTAAAACAAGACCTACCTGGATTGAGTCTTTCAACGATCAATAGGTTGCTAACGACATGGCGTCTCGTTGTTAACGGTAGCGTTAGACAATCGCGCATGACGAGAATTACACACTAACAGTGTTAGGAACAACTAAGCGGGTATTTAAAAAATAAAATATGTATTTTGTAACTTTAATTCATTTATATATAAAATGTAATTTTCTCAATTCAGATAATGTATAGAGACTGAGTCTATCGATATACGCTGCTTAAAAAACTGCCTGATATTCGCCCAGTTCGGATTCTTAAAAGTACAAGTATAAAAATGTATTTTAAATTAATGATACTCAAAACCTAAAAAAA
Organism: Mytilus galloprovincialis; assembly: GCF_965363235.1. Taxonomy (NCBI): domain Eukaryota; kingdom Metazoa; phylum Mollusca; class Bivalvia; order Mytilida; family Mytilidae; genus Mytilus; species Mytilus galloprovincialis. Next base: position 49,645,121 of record NC_134844.1, on the reverse strand, counting down.
CTAGATTTTTTATTTGACATAAAACTATAAATATGTGTCATATCAAATATTTCAATTATTTGTATACTAGTATATGCATACTTCAAAAATACCATATCAACTCCAAACTGTCCATTGCACATTATAACGTTCAATAGCTGATAGAAAGGAATTAGTTCCTTTGCATTATAGTTCTTGCGCTTTTCTATAACACTTTGATAACATGAAGAATTCAGTTTTGATGCTGGAATTTCAAAGAAAGCAAAAACAAAAGTGGCTTTTACAGAATGTTGATTGGCTTAATATCCAGTGGCAAATATTTCATACTTTTACTAGACGCGAGCAAATTAATAATTTTTAATACAAACCTTTGGTATATTAAATTCAGCACGATTTGCGACCGGTATAGAAGCTGACAATTCTGGACTCCCACTTGAAAAATGTATGTTGGATACTGGAAGTAGTCCGAGACTACTCTGACGTCCAACGGCTGTTTTGTCAGACAAGCTGGGGTCGATAAACCGCCGTTGGACGTCAAAATAATCTCGGAGTAGTTCGATATAGTCTTGAATGGGTTCTTTAAAGTGCAGTGAATATGGCGCTCACTATTCACGGAGTTTTACTGCCAAATTGGAGATGGCCATATTTCTTGATAATCATGAAGCTTCGAAAGTCGAAACATAAAAGACACTAGTAAGTACTGTCTTCGGTGCGAAACATGTGTAACAAGAATGTGTCCAAAGTACACTGATGCCCCACTCGCATTATCATTTTTTATGTTCAGTGGACCGTGAAATTAAGATATTAACTCTAATGTGGCATTAAAATTAGAAAGATCATATCATAGGGAACATGACTTCACAACATTAAATTTAACACAGACAAACAAATCAATTCAATTTGAACATATGATTGTACGTCCGAATACTGCCAGCATCAAATTGTTTAAAATTTATCCACATAGGGGATAGGAATATAGATCTTGAATACGCTCTATTATCTTTTTTACCCAAATCAACTGCTTTATTGTGATCACGTAATCCTGGAAATGACTGTACTAGTAGATAGTACTAAATAAACAGATGTGCCGTATAATTGACAATGAGAGCTCAGACAACTGTCAACCAGAGACAAATCTAAATAGATCACGGTTGAATAAATTATATATACGTCATCAATAGGCCATCAAAAATTGAGCAAACTTCATACCGCTTGCATAAAAAACATAAAACAGTTCAAACGAGAAGATTAGCATAGATAATTTTTGCCAAAACAGAAAACGAAAAACTCAATTAATATTATATATTCAACAACAAACGACAACGATAGGCACATCTAATATAAGGTAGCAGGATTAACACTGTTTGTATCGCCGACGCGTCTTTCCTAATCTGGGGTCGTGGTACAACACAGCAGGGACGGATCTAGCCATTTGAAAAAGGGGGGTCCCAACCCAGGACAAAAAAGGGGGGTGTTCCAACTTTATTTCCCCATTCACATGCATTGATCGGCCAAAAAAAAGGGGGTTCCAATCCCCGGGCCCCCCTTTTGGATCCGCCAATGAACACAACACAAATACACGAAAAACAAATATGATATACAGCACCAAATGAAAACAACTGACTTTTAGTTACCTGACTTGGACCAGACACATACAGAGTGTGACAGGGTATACATTAAACATTTGTCCTCTCACCTAGTACAATGGTGTAACAATACAAAATAAAAACAAACTATAAAATGTTGGAAAGGACTTGATTCATCGTATCGATAATGCACAACAAACAACTAACAAAAACACCAAAGACACAAACAATCACTCTGAACAACTAACAAAAACACCAAAGACACAAACAATCATTCTGAACAGTTAACAAAAACACCAAAGACACAATCAATCATTCTGAACAACTAACAAAAACAACAAAGACACAAACAATCATTCTGAACAGTTAACAAAAACACCAAAGACACAATCAATCATTCTGAACAACTAACAAAAACACCAAAGACACAAACAATCATTCTGAACAACTAACAAAAACACCAAAGACACAAACAATCATTCTGAACAGTTAACAAAAACACCAAAGACACAATCAATCATTCTGAACAACTAACAAAAACACCAAAGACACAAACAATCATTCTGAACAACTAACAAAAACACCAAAGACACAAACAATCATTCTGAACAGTTAACAAAAACACCAAAGACACAATCAATCATTCTGAACAACTAACAAAAACACCAAAGACACAAACAATCATTCTGAACAACTAACAAAAACACCAAAGACACAAACAATCATTCTGAACAACTAACAAAAACACCAAAGACACAAACAATCATTCTGAACAACTAACAAAAACACCAAAGACACAAACAATCATTCTGAACAACTAACAAAAACACCAAAGACACAAACAGTCATTCTGAACAGTTAACAAAAACACCAAAGACACAAACAATCATTCTGAACAACTACCAAAAACACCAAAGACACAAACAATCACTCTGAACAACTAACAAAAACACCAAAGACACAAACAATCATTCTGAACAACTAACAAAAACACCAAAGACACAAACAATCATTCTGAACAACTACCAAAAACACCAAAGACACAAACAATCATTCTGAACAACTAACAAAAACACCAAAGACACAAACAATCATTCTGAACAACTAACAAAAACACCAAAGACACAAACAATCATTCTGAACAACTAACAAAAACACCAAAGACACAAACAATCATTCTGAACAACTAACAAAAACACCAAAGACACAAACAATCATTCTGAACAACTAACAAAAACATCAAAGACACAAACAATCATTCTGAACAGTTAACAAAAACACCAAAGACACAATCAATCATTCTGAACAGTTAACAAAAACACCAAAGACACAATCAATCATTCTGAACAACTAACAAAAACACCAAAGACACAAACAATCATTCTGAAAATGCTTCCAGTTACTGCAAGATACAATCATGTATCCGAAACAAAATATCAAATAGTACACATCAAATTGATGTGATGTAAAAACGTCATAAAGAGTTTATTTGTGCATGCAATACCAAAATATAAGTATCGACGGATGGTATAGACAACCTTATAGTACTATACTAGACATATTTATAGTTGTGTTTTAGTTCATTTTTAAGATAATCAATGTAAGTAACGATGAAAATAATATTGACAGATTGTATTACAATATCAAATGATTTCTTTTGAAAACAAGTTTAACCTTGTCTCACTTTGTTGCGTCTGTTCCAATCCAGGCAGGAGCCTCTGGCCTTTGTTGCGTCTGTTCCAATCCAGGCAGGAGCCTCTGGCCTTTGTTGCGTCTGTTCCAATCCAGGCAGGAGCCTCTGGCCTTTGTTGCGTCTGTTCAAATCCCGGCAGGAGCCTCTGGCCTTTGTTGTGTCTGTTCCAATCCAGGCAGGAGCCTCTGGCCTTTGTTGCGTCTGTTCCAATCCAGGCAGGAGCCTCTGGCCTTTGTTGCGTCTGTTCCAATCCAGGCAGGAGCCTCTGGCCTTTGTTGTGTCTGTTCCAATCCAGGCAGGAGCCTCTGGCCTTTGTTGCGTCTGTTCCAATCCAGGCAGGAGCCTCTGGCCTTTGTTGCGTCTGTTCCAATCCAGGCAGGAGCCTCTGGCCTTTGTTGCGTCTGTTCCAATCCAGGCAGGAGCCTCTGGCCTTTGTTGCGTCTGTTCCAATCCAGACAGGAGCCTCTGGCCTTTGTTGCGTCTGTTCCAATCCAGGCAGGAGCCTCTGGCCTTTGTTGCGTCTGTTCCAATCCAGGCAGGAGCCTCTGGCCTTTGTTGCGTCTGTTCCAATCCAGGCAGGAGCCTCTGGCCTTTGTTGTGTCTGTTCCAATCCAGGCAGGAGCCTCTGGCCTTTGTTGTGTCTGTTCCAATCCAGGCAGGAGCCTCTGGCCTTTGTTGTTCTTGTTTGTTTTTTTAATCATAGTTCATTCATATGTTTTAGAGTTTAGCGTGACGTCAATTTTTACTGAACTAGTACACATTTTTGTTTTGTGGCCAGTTGAAGCCCGCCTTCGGGTAAGGGATTTTCTCGTTGTTTTGAAGACGCATTGATGGCCTGGGACTGTTTTCTTCTCTTTGGTCGGGTTGTTGACTCTAAAAAATATTATCACAGCCGTAATAACAAACATGCAACATCCTGACGTTAGTTATATGTTTTCCACACGTAAAGACCAAGGGGTGTTAGTTATATGTTTTCCACATGTAAAGACCAAAGGGTGTTAGTTATATGTTTTCCACATGTAAAGACCAAACTTCCAAACCAAACATTGCATTTATAACTTTGGCAAAGGTTTCATTTACTTCATAACTTACCAGTGATTCACATATTACCTTTACTGATATCTAAAATGTCAATACAAACACAGGCATCGAGATCTCGTAGAAATGTATATAACACCGTATCATGAAGCCAGAAAAGAGGCCCCTCATGGGGGGTCCTAGTAATCACATAATCACCATTTTTTTGCCAATATAATCACATAATCATTAAATATTTGCTGATCTTTAGTAATCAAATAATCATAAACTAAAAATAAAGTCCTAGGTAATCAAATAATCATGAAATATTTGGCTTAATAATCAAATAATCATTAAAAAAACGGCCAAGTAATCACATAATCAAAAACCCCATGAGGGCCCTCAGAAAAGGAAAAGGCCCTTTTGAGCTTTGAAAATTTGAATTGTTTTTCTCAAGGCTTTCGACGCGTGGTTTATTTAAAGATTACTGAACTGATAACTAAAAGTTTTAATGTTTTTTGTTAAGATTCAAGTTTATACAATCCGTCTGTTAACTCGGAAGCAGATTGACGTTGTTACACTACAGTATACTTAGCATATTTAAGAGAGAAAAAAAGAAAACATACCAAATGAATAAAATCAAGCATTACAAACGAAGAAAATTCAGACAATTAACAAAGTGCAAAAAGGAAAACAACTTCAAGAAAAACACCAAACATGAACACAGAAAATTTAAAATTAAGTAACACGAGCCCCTCCAAAATTCAAGGGTATTTTAGGTCGGCTATTGAAAGGTTGATAAATCCTTCTCGACTTCTTTCATTCGTCATGTTGTTTATTGCAAGTAAAAAATCGGTAAAATGTCCCATTCGGGAAAATTATATTTTGAAAAAAGAAGACGAGTTGAAGGTGTCAGACCACCAATTACTCCCTACAATTTAGTAGCCCTACTCTGACACAAAATAGTGCTTTTGATATCCTTGTTTACTTAAACTAACCAACAAATTTGCAGAAATGAAACTTTTGGTGAAAGAGAAATATATCTAGATCATTTTGAGCCAAAATTTACTTGTCTATGAGTTTGCATTAAAAATTGAGGATTAATGCGCTCCATAGTATACTAAATTTAGATTTCCAGAAAACCAGTTTTTTTTGTTGGAGTACCTCTGTTTGAAGGTCAGTTATTTTGTTAGAAGGCTTTAAAGGTATGGTGAAAATTGGCATGTGGAAAGCTGATACATGTACAATTAAGGATATATGATGGTTTCTATGAAGTTAAACTTAAAAGGTAAAATATTTAGAAAGCTATGAAAATTGCAAAATTTGGTTGAACAGATAGGGATTTTTAATTGGTGGTCTGACACCTGAAGCTATACGACAAATGGATCAACATATCATTGTTCATCATTGACACGGGTATTCCATAACGGTTAACCATTATACTGAAAATTACATTAGATGTATGTTTCATTATAATACGTTATTATGATTGGCTAACTGCAATCTCGCGTTATTCCTTAATCAACTTCAGGGTTGAGTTCAAAATCGTAGCAGCTACGTAGCCGCTACGTATACGTAGCTGCTACGATATTGAACTCAACCCTGGTAAATAAAAGAACAAACTTGATAGTAACTACACCCGAATCGAATGAAGTTACAAAAAGAAACATTCAATTTTTTAATCGAATTTCAAAGAGTATCTATAGATTATCTTGTTTTCTACACATTTATATCGTAAAATATCAGCCGTAAACCACCTTTACTGAGTGAGCGCAGTGAACGCGCATTCAAGCTTCACATGGTTTCGAGTAGCTGGTAGTCAGTTACAATATGTATAAGACGAAATCCCGATAGTCTAGTTATTGTTCTATTACTGATTTATCCTTTTCCCTCCCTTAGCATAGGTTGGATAGTTTTACGCTTGACGAAAGTAAGCTTGATCAAGTATCCTCACACATTGTGACGTCGCTGTATGTTCACAAGAGGAAATGAAAGACATTTTACAAATTGAGTTTTGTGGGTTTCAAGCTCTTTACTTTGTTGGCAGAAGATAAGTTGTAAAGTGGATCGTTTCTATGCTATACATCTTTTCAACTGTCTGGACAGCTTTTAACAAGCAATCAATATGCAAGAGGAAAGCTGTGAATTTGTAATGGTTAGAATGACGATTTGTAACACGAGTCTTTCGCGGACTCTGGTGTACAGTTTTATCATTGGAAATCATACTACATCTCTATATTTTTAAAAGTTCAAAACTAATCAATTATCGAATCAATGGGGTAGGGAATATATTATAGCCTCGTGTTTGTGTGATGCAAAATTATTAAATAGAGACAACTTGGAAATTGAAGATATATATAGCATGTCTTGAGCGTTGTTGTGTCAACGTTGAGGGGTAGAATTGAAAATATGCATCATATCGTCATATTTATTGGCTGCAGAATAGACTAGAGACAATAACTATAGCAGCAGTTTTGTCATTGGAATCAAACAATGTCTCAGATTCCAGCGGATCCAGTTGTACACAGAGGTGTTGTATTATGAGGATTGATAGTTCTAAACGGCACGTAATGTGGCGTAATTTGTTGACATGATTAGTTAATAGAAAGTAGAGATCAAATGATCAGACTTACAAAATGTTGATAATCATTGTCGTTTAAATTGTTGTTAATATCTGATTAATGACCGAACAATCATCAATCTTATTAAACTATAGATATTTCGTTATACATTGTAGTACAATAGTTTGTTTAGTCGGCCTGCCTTGTGTTTCACAGACATATGCCAATGCGTTAATTTTAAGAGGTTATACCATTTTTACACTCTAATCCGTAAATAGGATTAGTAGGTTTACAATTCAGATTTTTATAAAATCCTGGTTAATTTTTTGTATTAAATCACCATGCAGTGAATCGAGCACAGTCATGTTAACCATGTTAAATACATTTTACTATTTTATTTTCGGTCCTTTTTTTTTTTTTTTTTTTTTAGAAAAACATGCAACACAACTTGCTGTTCAAGTTATGAATTAAGGTCCGAAATGTGAATAATGCATTGAAGGCTTATCAGGCTGATTAGTTTATATTGTTCTTGGCATATTTTTTTTTTCTGACGAAAGGGCGGTTGTGGATTAAATAGAAGAAATTTAAGTTCATTTCAAGTTCGTGCATTTTGAAGGGGTTGCTAAAATAAAAATACAGAACTTCTTAATACTCTTGCCCAATTCTGAAGTTATGACCTACAAATTTTTCTTTCCCAATATCGTCTACAAGTAGGCAAGAAAGATAACTCTGATTTGATGCGTAGCAATCACAGGATTTTAGTCAAATAAAAAATTTATCACACGTACTTTATGAACAGGTTTCAACGACTGGCATAACAGCTGTTAATCATGTAGGGGAAGGGGTTTCAACATAATATTTGTATGATACAGAGTCTGACTTAGGCAGTTTGAAAAATACACACCCTTCACATATTTATATTTGCAAGAATCCTTACCCATACATATATTTCTTGTTTACCATGTAGAAATAATTTAGGTTCGCGTACGTGATGGCATAATTAAACAGTCACTCTACTGATTTAACTTTAAAATTTCGTCCTAAACAAATAAGAAAGAATACCGCCAAATTACGTGTACCCTATTACGCCTGACATAAATTTCATTACAGGTAGTGGAAATATCCCATTTGAAGGAATTTGATTAAAAGTTGTACTTCACAATCTGATTTATATGGTCATGTTTTATTATTAAGCTAAACATATAGGAGTTGTCCGTAAAATTGTTTTGTTTTGGTTCAACAGAAGGCCAGTCTAATAAAGCTTTTTGTTGAACTATTGCATTTTAGTATTTGTTGGGCAGGTACAAATTGACAACCTTAGTCATTACACATGTATGCAAGTCATTCATTCAAGTTTTCGGTAATTTTGTAAAACGTTAGTTTTCTGATATCAAACACTAGGTCTGAAAGGATATATTGTCTTTTACCAGGGACATGATATTATATACCAGGGGCGGATTCATGCAGGATTTGGAAAGGGGGCAAAGTTTCTAAGATTGCCGAGCGCAGCGAGGCGAAAAATTTTTGGGACCTTTTTGGAGCTAAAAACATAAAATAAGTGTAATATGCACTTTTCAAACGGTTACTGGTATGGGGCATATATATTTTGTAGTTGCTGTAAAGTGTAAGGGTTGGATATTTTCGATGCTGTATTCTCTCTATTAATTGTCTATCATACAATGATAGTATGGATCCAAAGCTATGAACTGATAAATTTGATGTGGAACTTGTCAATAGAAAATAGACATGGAAAATTCTCGCTGTTTTGTTGTAAGTTAAGTTATCATAACTTCACAGATTTCTTGTTGTAAACAAGATATACGCCGGGGTATTCAATGAAATTTACAATACGGCCGGCACAAGTTAAAAAAGACAAACAAGCAATTTCTTATCCAAATGTTTGGTTAATATGTTTCACCCAACAAAATTGAGGGAAGTGAGGGGTTCCAAATCAACCAAAGGCTAAGATTTAGTCTGAAATGACAACGAATTAATGAATGACGGTCGACAAATGGAGACATAAAGGCCACACCCATCAGGCAGGTTGCAGTCTGGTTTTGAAAAAAGTATTTAATATATCAGTTCGGCGAAACACAATCTAATTAAAAGCCGATCTTTCATCGCTCCCGTTTTCTGATATGTCGCGTGGGAGATCTAATGAAACCCGCTTTGAGGTCACATGTGAGTGACCTCGTAGGAGTGTCTTTTTCGACCAATGAAATTGAGTCTTCCACGATCTTGGGAAGTTTATCGTAAGGTAAAGGGATGTAACTCGTTTTATATACGACGAAATCGTCAGTTAAAATAATTCATAAACTTTTTTGATTGGCTTATTAATAGGTCGTCAACTCATTTGCATATCATTATAAATTCATAACTTCTAGTTCACTCACATGTGACCTCAAAGCGGATTTCGTTAGATCTCCCACGCGACATATCAGAAAACGGGAGCGATGAGAGATCGGTTTTTAATTAGATTGGGCGAAACAGACATTTCGTTCAGACATGCAAACCCCTGCCACCAAAAAAATGCCCGTTTTTATTCATCATGTTCATTTAATGTTAAATAATTCTGTTGGAAATTTGTGTTGCTAATAGCAAAAACAGTGGACATGATTAATTTATTGTTGTCAATCCAGATACAGCCAGAATTTTTGTTTGAGGCAAAAATCAGAGTTATTTTTTTTTCTCTCAAATATCTCAGACTGTCTCCTCAAATCAAATGGTTCGTACCTTAGACTTTAAATATATCTAGAGCTTATACTGACTGGGGATCATTATTCAGCTATGTTATTTTAAAATTGGCTTGGGCGTTTGGAGTTAAACATGTTTTCGTAGGTAAATAATATTGCCGTGGAACTTTTGTTCATGTGATACGTTCTTGCTCAATCCTGTGTCGCTTTGAAGGTGTCATGATTGTCATCCTCAGCATAAGCTAGCAATGTGTTACTGTAATTTGAATTTCAAAATGTTTAAGCGACGTTTTTTTCGACGCACTGTTCAACTCCACCATAGAGAATTACATGACTTTGACAATCAGTAAAATCCAGCGAAAAATATCTTTATAAGTAAAGAATTGTCGCATAAAAATTAAATACTATAGTACACGGGAAATGGCAAAGTTCACGAAGTCTAGTCTGATTAGCCATTTTACCAAAAAAAAAAAAAAAAAAAAAAAAAATCCCGAGCAAAGGGGGGGGGGGCATACGCCCTCTACGCCCCCCTCTGGATCTGCCACTGACAAAGCAAAATCCATCTGAGCTATAGTGTATTCTGCAGAACCTATATATACATTAAAGATAGAGATGAACAGTAAATATCTAAAATGAGTTATTTCCCTTGAGTGATAATTTTTGTAACCATTTCCTCACTGCTGTGCACTGGTCATGAGGAGAACTACTGCAGAATGAGATACTATATTCCTGGTTCTATTTTTACTTTTCTTTTTTTTTTCCCGTATTAATAAACTTTATATCATATTCTTTTAATATTAAGTCGATCTCATTGCACTCAATGACTCTTACCTTAATTATATCCTACATTGCTCATATTATCAATTCATTATTTGTGTATTACTTATTGTGTATTTCACTAATGTTTATATAATCATTTTATTATGATGTTTTTTTTTTGTATCTTGCCCGACAAGGGCCCATGATTGGTTTAATAAAATAATGTCTAATGTCTAATGTCTAATTTGTCAAAACCATAGTGGATATAGAGAGAAATTTAAAAAGAAATCCGGAAAAAAACAACAAGTCAAAATCTTCAGACTAATATGATTTATTGTCCTTTAATGACGATTTTGACTGGTTTCAACAATTTTCCGACCCAATTAATAGTATTAGTATTTCGAAAGCTTTAATAAAGTGAACAGCAAAACTGAACACAAATACAATTACAAATAAGCAAATATAGCTGATAGCAATGAAAGTTATAATTATTATTAATATAGAAATGATATATTCTCAATGATGTGCGTTTCAGGCTCTTCAGAACCTCTTGTTCTAGGTTCACTGAACACTTAAAAGGTTTCGTGGTTTGGTCGGTTTCTCTTACATTTCAAACAAATTAAAGGTCAACTATATTTAATGTATGAACTTATTGTAAGATGTACATGTAAGTCTGGCAGTGTTAATCTGACCTTGATATCATTGTCATGGTTCATAGGTCAAATCAAATTACTATAATCATTAGGTCAACAACAAATTGTCAGAAGGTCATTGGAGTAAAAAGTTAACATACACAGCTTCGTCGGTCTGACTGTATTCTGTTTAGAGAGTTAAGGATAAACCCAAACATAATTCTTCAAAATATGAATTTGCTACTTCTACACTAAGCATCAGGAGCCTTTAGGAGTATGAACAAACTGTGAGAATAATGTGGGAATATGTCTTCATGCAGACAGTAGTAATCATCGAGCTAGCAAAGTAAAAAAAACAGTCCATTCCGAAAGTCGGACTGGACCTTTACTTTTATGTGCATTCGGGATCTACACAAATTGTAACCCGAATAATTCAGTCGTTTTATTCAGCTGATGTACGAATGCTACATTTCTCGTGTGGGAGAAAATCGGACATGGAAAGGGCTTGAATTATTCGAGTTACTCAAATTGAAACTCGGGAATATATTTCTAGCTGTTCGGAATTCGTGGAAACAAATGATTGTTTTTCGGCATTACGATATTGAATCAATAGAGATACCAATTATTTCTTTTAACAAATTGGAATACCAGTCAGTTTATAGGTCTTCAGTTAGAAATAGGGGCGGCAATCCATTCATTTTATCCAATCAATTGGAAGAGGGGATCACCATTGATAGTCAAAAAGCCTTGAAATATTCGATAAAAACGTTGAATGTAAATTATATGAACTCCAAAGTCTCATATTATAAGACTAGTAAACCACAGGCTTCTCAATTCTTGTATGATCATGAACTAGGTGAAAACCTAGAGCTGACCGAGTGCGAGATCCTCATGGATAATCATCGAGGTCGTTAAACACCCCTTGCAGTAAACTTTGGTTAAATTTAAAAAAAAAATCGAAATGTAATAGTCTGAACACATTTCACCTCTCATTCCACTAAATATTAAATTGCAGTTACAAGTATCACAAAACTTCCCTGACCTTTTTTCTTTAACCATAATAGAGGGAGGAGGGAAGGAAGGATCCAGATCCCGAAATCCCGGGCTTAAAAACACGAAATCCGGCGAGGTCCCGAATTAAAAAAAAATTTAAATCCCAACTACCCGAAATTCGGAAATAGAATTCCCGGATCCCGAAAGGGTCAATCCCGAAATCCCGAGCTTAAAAACACCCGATCCCGGAGTTCCGATAAAGGTCATACCCCCCCCCCCCCCCCCCACCGTAATTCTATATTTTATTCATTCATAATCTTGGATTGAGACTTGATACTTCAAAATTACATTCTCTAATTTTGAATGATGCACACAGGCACAATAAAAGAAAACAGATTTCGCTATATATCTCTTCGAAATAGAAGAAATGACATGTTATATTTTATCTTACATGTGTACTTTCAATTTCAATATGGTTCTAAATTTAGATTTAGTTTTCCCATAAATTGCGGACGGAATAGAAGACACCTGTTTATTTTCTGCACATGTAGAAAAGTTGAAAACTGGGAGTTGAATGACATAATTTTTACTTATTTTAAGATAAATGTTAGAGTAAGAAAATTTTGAAGTTAATGAGTAATTTTTGGGGCATAATTTGTTAATTTTTTGTTTGTTTTCCGTCTTTGTTCTTCCGACTGGTAAGTTTTGCACAAGTGGTCAAATTATTCTCTTGGTATTGCTGATTTCTTATATGAATATAAATCCTGTCCTTAAATTTTCAATTGCACAAAATACGAACATTTCAACGTCTTTTTAATTAAACAATTAAATTCACACGTCTTTCATTAATTATGTGTAACCTATTATAAAACTTTACGTTGAGTACTGTGTTTTTCGTTCAAGACTACGGCTTTTTAAAACGATATTGTTGGGTCAATTCAGGTTTCATTTTAATTAATTTGATGTCAATAGAAGAAAAATTGTTACATGTTTATTTGTTTATTTGTTTATAATTTTGTTGTGAGGCGTTTTTTCTTTCTGTTGATATCATAAACACGAAATGCCTTCTCCTACGCGTCTAAACAATGTTTTTAAGTCAGGCTGCACACAGAACAACGTAAAGAATGCTGTGATTTCTAATTGGAGTTATTTAGATAATTTCTATGAGGTTAAAGACAGCACAGGCGTGCTTGTTGGATTCATTATAGACCGAAGAAAGTAGTTTCTCTTTCGTGTGTCCTTTCTTGGAGTAAGGGAGATAACTTGCGTAACTAACGACGAACGTTTTTAATCCCGTATTCCGCTAGAGGCGTGCAATTACGTACACTTCGCCTTAAGCTTAAAACTCTAGTTTCAAACACAAAGAAAAAAATATGAATCATCTAAAGGGGTCCTTAAAAACATAGGCTAATATTCCCTTCTAACAAGCTTACGGGAATTCATTCTTTTCTTCTTTCAATGAAAACAAACGGAGCTTGGAAAGAGTATTCTTGTCAATGCTTGTATAGTTTGTCCACCTGGCCACAGTAGGAGTGGACAACATTTCTAGCTTGTCCACTCTGCCCACCCATAGGAGTGGGCATGCAATTTCTTATGTTTAATCATAAGACTTGCAAGTACAATCATTTGAAAAAAGCAGATAAGCATTTATAATCAACATTTTTACAAAAAAAAAGAGTTTTAGCTAGAGTGGGCACAGGTGGGCCGGTGGAAAAAGCAAAATCCACCCTGGCTGTTGTGTACTTTAATAGTCACATTTCACAGGTAATAACTCCTTTAAAGGGTCAATTGACGATTCCAAAAATGTTCACATACTTTGATAAACAAACATTTTTGCTCTTGATTGCTGATTTGTATCAATCAGTGTCTGCAGAAGCTCATAAAAGTGGTAAAAAAATACCATTCAAGGGCAATTACTCCTTAAAGAAATCTGTTTACCCTTTCAACTGTGTTGACATCAAGGATTTGTATACACATCCAAGTAATAATTAAAAACCAATTGTTCAGAGAACAATTGAAGGTCTTTCCACCAGTAAGGATCTATTTTGATATGCAAATATTAAAATTTGGTTTCAAATGTCAATTTCAGCATCAAATAACAGCTTATTGAATGCGGATTCCAAAAATATATGGTTTCTATACAAAAAGGTATGTATAAGGGAGATAATTTTTACTTCCAGTTTCAAAGATGTTACTTCCTGTATTTTTTGATAGTTTGACACGGATTCCAAAAATATATGGTTTTATATACTTTTACATTTAGTTTTAAAAATAGCTACTTCCGGTTAACAAAAGTACACTTCCGGTTGGATTTTTCAAGGTCACATTGCTTGCAGCCTATTGCAAAAAGTCCAATGTCTTTATCTTGCATACATACGAGATAAAAGCATAGGACAAAATCTAGAACGTTAAATTTTCCTATGACCTTGAGCTCGATTTCAAGGTCATCAACCAAGGACCTCAAATCAAAAGATTCTAGACCTCTACTTTATATTGTTAATGAGTTATATCCCCATACAACTAATATTAGATATAAAAGTGGGGAAAACTCACTTCAAATGTCTACGTACCCTTTTAAATAAAATTTACGTGTTACAACATGTGGCAACTAACATTTGTTTGAAAATATTTTGTCGATATCTTATATTTCTGAAAATTAAAGATAACAAGCCAAAATCAAAATTTTTAACATGTTCTTGACCTTTGACCTTGACCCAAATTTCATTTTATTGGACCAAGGACCTCAAATCAAAAGACCCTAGGCCTCTATCACTTATGATTTTCCAGTTACAAATACATTTCATTTATTTCAATACAAAAGGGGAAATAACTCTCATATGGAATCTTCGTAAAGCTTCATTCAAAATGAAACCCAACATCCTGAGGATATAATGAGCAACTTGGAAAAATAAATTTGTCGCTTTGTTCTACGGTTGCGGAGGAGATTTCATAACAAGAAAAACAGTGTTTGGGGAAGTAACTCTTACAAAGAAAAGTGTATGGTTCAACAGGGTCAGTTTCAAAGTGTATAGACTGTATGATATCATATACAAAAAAACTAAGCGACATCTTTTGAAACATTTTTACACTGCAAGAAAAAAATAAGGCGGAAGAAAAAAAAAAATAATCAGAAGAAATTCAATATGTCTTTCCACACGGAAAGGTGGAAAGACCTAATTATGCATTTAAAATTTTTGCTACTTGAAAGTTTTAGCTAAATGATGGTTTCTGCAAAAGATGAAAAATACCATTCAAGTGCAATTAAACATAAAGTTAAAACCATCTTTCAAGGGCAATAACTCCTATAGAGGGCCCATAATGTTTTCAGTTGTGTTGACTTTATTTGTATATCATATTTACCCTAAACAGTTGCTGTATATGGTGTCTGAATAAATGGGTTAAAATCATATCTCAAGGGCAATAACTCATGTAAGGTTTCAATTGAGCATTTCCTCCAGGACTTTTCTGAATATCTGTTTTTGCTATACATTCTATTCATTTTAAAAACTCCAAGGGAGACAGACTTTTGACCTGTTGATCATTTCAACTGATGTCAGTTTTGCGTTAACGACCTCAGTTTTGGAGAAAGTTCGACAAACCTTTTATACTTGTACCGGACTACCAGTATGCGGTTTTATTCATTGTTGAAGGCCTCACAGTGACCTACATGTATACTTGTTAATTTCAGTTGCATTTGGTCTCTTGTGGAAAATGGTCTCAATGGCCATCATATCACATCTTGTCATTTTTATACAACAATAAATATATCAGTTGTTTATAGTGTCTGAGAAACAACAAACCTCAACAACTTTACATTGACCTATAAACCATGAAATTGATGCCAAGTTAGAGAAAACCTGTCAGTCAGACAAGAAAACCTTACAAAAATTTCAAAATTCAAAATAAGTTGCCATAATGCATATCAACAATATGGACTTGACCACAAAAACTTTACCTCGATCACTGATCCATTAAATTCTGCTACACAAAAAGGCAAGACAAAATGCTGTTTTTTAAGCATTCACCTTTTTAAATGAAAATGAGTTCAAAATAATGGATGTATACAGCTTGAATTTATTCTGTATGTCTTCTCTTAATTATAATTATTTTACATAATTCATTTCAGGGTCTTTTACAGCTAACTATGTGGTAGGGAGTTTGCTCATTGTTGAAGGCCATACAGCGACCTATTGTTAATGTCTGTGTAATTTTGTCTCTTATGGCATATACCGGGTGTATGTATGGAGAGTTGTCTCATTTGCAATCACACCATATCTTTTTTTTTTATATTGTGCATGTTGTAAAATGTACATGTACATGAAGTATAGCTTGTTAAACCATTGACACACAAAAAATTTGTAAGGGTTCCACGGAACCCAGTGTCTCGCCTACTTTTGCTGTTAATCGCAGACTCAACAAAAATGAGGAAAAACATCAATAAAAATTTCCCTCTCGATACTGCCTTTTGATTGAAAGAAGCTTCCAAGTTTGGTAAAAAAAATCCAGGATAGTTTATGAATCTAATAAATGTTTTATAAACTTTAACTGCAGACTGTATGTAATGTTAACTGGAAGAAAAACTAAGTCCATTTATAAGTAAAATACGGAAAAAGTGAATTTTTTTTTTACAAAATTTACTTCTGAATAACATCTTATGATCAGAAACAAGCTTTTGTCTAAGTTTGGTAGAAATCCAGGATAGTTTAAGAACATTATAAAAATTTTAAAAACTTAAACCACAGAGTGAATGTTTTGTTTCTGGCAAAAAAACTAAGTCCATTTATAAGTAAAATACGGAAAAGTGGAAATTTATTTTAACAAAATTTTCTTCTTGATACTATCTTATGATCATAAACAAGCTTCTGTCCAAGTTTAGTACAAATCAAGGATAGTTTATGAAAGTTATTAAAATTTTTAAAAACTTTAACCACAGAGTGAATGTAATGTTTCCTCGCAGAAAAACTAAGTCCATTTATAAGTTAAATACGGAAAAGTGGAAATTTATTTTTACAAAATTTTCTTCTTGATACTATCTTATGATCATAAACAAGCTTCTGTCCAAGTTTGGAACAAATCAAGGATAGTTTATGAAAGTTATTAAAATTTTAAAAACTTTAACCACAGAGTGAATGTAATGTTTCCTCGCAGAAAAACTAAGTCCATTTATAAGTAAAATACGGAAAAAATGGAATTTTATTTTTACAAAATTTACTTCTGGATACTTTCTTATGATCATAAACAAGCTTCTGTCCAAGTTTGGTAGAAATTCAGTATAGTTTAAGAAAGTTATTAAAATTTCAAAAACTTTAACCACAGAGTGAATATTTGTGGACGCCGACAACGGAATGTAGGATCGCTTAGTCTCGCTTTTTCAACTAAAGTCGAAGGCTCGACAAAAAGGATTCATTACAAAAACTGAATAATTTAATATTTAATTTCACAATACATTTATTTATCCCCCTGTTAATTTACATTTCTTGGCCAAGATGGCCAAGCTGTTCTAAAAATCTTGCTGCATTAACAAGCTGACTACACCCATAAACGATTTTCTTTTGTCCAGCACTTGATGATGATTTTGATTTGGCATAGTCTATTAAATTTTGGTATTCAATGTAATTTCCACCTCCGATCATAAACACATAAGCTTCTTGGAATGGAGATTTGTTTCTAGGAACTGAGGATGAATCTGAACGTAAAAGTTTTGGGTCAAAGTAACGATAGTCTTCAATTTCTTGCAATGTCTTTGACTCCATAAGTCCATCCACAATTCTAGTGGCTGGCAAATTGTGCCTTTTAATAACCAAGTTTTTAACTCCTTCCATAAGAAACTGTGAACTTTTATTCATTAATTTGTTAAACATTCCTACAGTTGTTGTTCCCCCTCCTCCATATTGACTTGGCGCTGCATTCATTTTATTATAAGCTCGCCATCTACGAATGAACGTGATTGGTGCTACCTCACAGTTAGCACCGGTCAAGGCTACGCAATATTGATCAATTTCAGCATCACTCATTGGTGGACCACAGATCAATGCTATGATAAATATTCTGACTTTGTCTTCCGGTGTTCCTAAATCAGGGTCTGATATAATGTCCATCAGCGATTTGTCTAAAAGTGCCTTGCTCATCATTTTTTCTTCCATTTCAAAGTAGACATCTAGTTTACGGTGCTTTATGTGTTCCAACATGGCAGTAGCAATGTTAGTGTGCATGTCAATCAAACGCTTCATTTCTAGCAACTCTGGCAATGAGCTTACTGTTGAAGTAAGTTTGGCAGTTGTATCATTCATCATACTGAATGCTACTTCATCATCACCCTCAAGACCCATTGCCGATTTCATTTTCTTTATTTCATCTTCATGTGTCTTGTAGGTTTCTAACTGTTCTTGGACAGCTTCTGCAACTTGTGGGAATGGACTACCCTTTTCCTTTTCCCAAAATCTATCAGACGGATTCAGATCATAGCTTTTCTTTTTCTTTTTTGTCATCATATTGCCAGCTGGACCTTTAACTTCTATAGATTCTTCTATTTCAACTCGGTTCAGGAGAAGATTGAATACATCATGCGCTAACGCTTGATATGTCCATGTATGATGGAGCATAGTGGCTAAATCTAGATTTCGATCCAGCAAAACTAATAATGGCCTTTGAAAACTAAACTGCCCAGCCTGTATATTGTCAGTAGTGAAAAAGCTGTTCCTGGCATCTCTTAGATTCTCTCTCAACTTTTTGTCCAATTTCTCTGCAACCATTTCTGCTGCGTTACCTCTTGGGCATCGAATGATGGGCACGGTACCCAGTGTTACAAAAACAGAAAACAAACTGTCAACGATAGTATCCATGATCTGCTCCATTTCAGTGTCTTTGACGTCACCTTTGTTTATTTCATAATATGATAGTTCTTTGTCAAGATTTCTTAAGGTAAACATGTCTTCTTCTAATGAAATGAAGTTCAAATATTGATCAAAAACTTTGGAAACCTGTTGTACACAATTGCATTGAATAGCTGTTTGGGCAATGTCTTCAAGTTTCTGCCTGGAAATAGCAGATATGAAATTCATGTAATACGAGTCATACAGCTGGTTCTGTATGTCTTGACATATTCTTCTAATGTTGTCATCAGTTGGTAATACAAAATAAATAGCCGGAACATCTGGAATAGAATCCCGATCTGAATGAAGATTCAAGTGAAGAGTTACTCCCAACTCTCGGAGCTCTTTGACGGTCAATAACGGCGAGATTATGTCTTGACCAAACCTATCATAGACGAGTACTTTCCATTGTGGCTCTGCTGAGCTTGATTTTGTTGGAGGGGTGTTAAAATTAAGCATTCGTTTTAAAGCAAGAACTTGTTTCTCCCTAATGGAAGCCATGTTTGTTGTTACTGCCACCTGGAGGTTGACGTGGCATTTATGACATTGACCAAAGAAGGACAACTCTACTTTCACTTTCACTTTGATTAATCACAACAGTCATTAGATTGTTTTCCAGAACCCTTGGAACCGAATTTAAACTACACATAATTTAAATTAAATAACAAATGACTCAGTATTTGCCAAGAAAAAAATACTTTATTCCAAAAAGTAAATCCCTGATGAGTAAAATTTTAGAATCCATGATATCTCGGCCTATAACAAAATCGGACTATAACAAACTCGGACTATAACAAACTCGGCCTCCCAAAATCGGACTATAACAAACTCGGACTATACCAAACTCGGACTACTATAAGAATATAAGTATAATGTTGATTGTTGCTGTCATTGGAAATTAATTTTCAATTCTTAATTTAAAATGAATTTTTATCTACAATTAATTAAATAATTTATTTTTGAACATTTTTGAAGGGAATAAAAAAAAAAATACGTTAACAAGATATATATATCTGTTCAGTTTTTCCATCTTTGTGCAATGATATTCAACACTTTTTAGTGTTTTGTTTTCCATCTATTTATCGGTATTGTTACACAATCTTTCAGACTCATATAATTTTTCCTCAATGTTTGTGTAGTATTGTCAATTTTGATGATCCAATACCTATTAAGTTTACTGGTTCGGAGACAACAAGAGAAAAGGAAAGAATAATCGGTTTCAGACATATTTAATTCTACGAGATCATCATCAAGAAGTTTTTTTTAATTTTTCAATCTGAAGTTGGTAAAAACGAAATAGTTGATACGGTGTATTTGATTATTAAAAGTCAACCTTCGCCAGGAATCCTCACAGACAAGCCTTATAATGCCAACAAAGGACAAACTTCAGTTCTAAAAGTGTAAATTTATGACTTGGATGGAAGATTGTCATATTGAAACTCATGCCTCATCTTATATCTATGTGTAGGGTACTGTAATAGATAACTAGGCTTTAAAACACCAACTTAAAAAACTACCGGTTAACCGGTTAATCGGTCGAACGATTATCCGAGTAACCGGTTAGGCAAATATGTCCGATTTGACAACACTAGTTTATATATATATATATATATATATATATAAAGAAAAGTACAAAAAAACTTCTATTTGAAATTGATATATTGAAAATTTACCACTGATTTGTCATTCCAGTATTATTATTTGTAATGATGTCCCTCTCAGAATAAATTTTAATTATATGCATATCTTAATTGATTATGACATCATGCCACGTGTATCGTTGACACCTTTCTAATCACCATAAGTTAAACAAACAACTGGCACATGTACTGTTGACACCTATCTAATCACCCAAGTCAGGACACAACTACCTGTTATTACACGAAATTGGGAACTAAATATCCAATTAAATGTGTCTCGTCTTGTATTGGCTGTAACTGAACTTCAGTTTTTTTTTTTTTTTTTTTAGTACAAATCTTGTGTTATTATAAGACAATTTAGTGAGTTGTAGTTTTTCTGGTTTCTGATCATACTATGTATGGTGGAGTCTTGGTGTGATTTATCTGTACATTGCAATACTATTTAATAAAGAAAACAGAGGGTTTACAAATTTTATTTCAGTAGATGTCAACAAACCAATTAACATAACAATGATTTCGTCTTTCAATAATATTACTTACGAAAAATATAACACATAAAGCACATTTTAATCTCAAGCATTTTGTCATCATCTATAAGACTGAAAGCATGCATATATATAGCACATTTAAAACACATAGCACATACAAAACATACAAAACATACATAGCACATACAGACAATGAATGTTATTGTCAAAGCAAAAGCACGAGTATAAACATAGGCTAGTCATTGGACGGACCGTAGATGTTGCCACAATCACGAAGTAGACGGGATGCTGTTATATCACCTTCTGTGTACTGGTCCCATAGCTGATGAAGACGACCTTCCAGCTCCTTGTAGCAGGTGCGTTGGTTCCTGATGACCTGTTCTTCAGAAACTAAGCGGACTGTTAGAGCAACAAGCTTGGCTTCACGATGAAGTGCTGGTACTAAGACGTAGAAGGCGGCATTAGCTTTCCCGATGTCTGAATTGATTCTTGTGTGCCAACCTAAAATAGAATTAAATTATAAGAAATGATGTATAGTCATATATATATATATCAGCTTTTTGCCTCATCGCAGAAAAAAAATAATATATTAACATATATAAAACTATATTGTTTATATAACTTCTATAAATTGTGGCTTGCTTGGGGTTCAGTCATTGGCAATCGTACCATCATAACCTTCTATATCTAAATAATTTGTATTGCAGTAATCCATGTTGGTAACGTCGTGTGATTACATTGAAATTAAATAAAAATTAATTCAATATATTTCTTCATATAAATAATGGTAGTCCGAGTTTGTTATAGTCCGAGTTTGTTATAGTCCGATTTTGTTATAGTCCGATTTTGTTTTAGTCCGAGTTATCCAGCAGCGAAATTTTAGATGGAAATTAGGCACAGATACTGTCTCTGAATTTTTTTTTATCTATAGACTTTTATATATTCAAGTAAATGGGTAATTAGAAAATTCAAAAATCATATTTTTTAACCCAAATAATTTAGTCCCTCTCTGTAATTAACACTTTATAACACAGTTAACTTATATTAAGGTATACAAAGGGGGGATTCTGAGACAAGTGCTTGTGAAAATGAAGTATAAATGTCTTTTTGACAAAATTTTGACATTTTCATCCTCTGTTAGCAGCCGCATTACCACTTAATTCATCAAGCTTTATTCTGAAAAAAATGCTTGTTTACTCCAGCTATATATTAAATGGTCACAATCAACATACTGATTATCTTAATCCTTCAGGATCATCAATCTCCATTTTTGATTAAAATTTTATAAAATAGGAAAAAGACAGAAGATGCCATGTGCAGGTGCAGATTTAGAAAATTTTGAAGAATGTTCAATAAAGTTACACCAGAAAAACAAGGCCTAGGTTTTATCATTTTTTATGCAAATTTAACACAAATGTTTTGCCTATTTTTCACAATTGTATTTATGCTGAAAGTCTTTCACATTAAAGTTTTACTACAAGTACCAAATAAACTCAGTCTGATTAAAACCAGCAAGTGGATAGTGGGTGCTGGTTTAAAATAGACTGAATATAAACTATTTAATATTTATAAACAACAATAAATTATGATCCATATAAATATGGACAAGATCAGATAACCCAGTAACCCTTCGTACTGCCATTTACACTTTACAAGTTTATCAGATCAACCATTCCATACACTAAATAATAAACTCTTGCTTATAAAACACTTATCATGAAATCTAACCTTTACAAATGAACAGTTAAATGAGGAAAGGGAAGATAAACCCTTCATGGCAGACAGGTTGTTATCTGTCATATTTTTAGAATTTAGTTTGCTGGTTTGTCATTGATTAGAAGTTAGCTTTTTAAGGCTTACTACACCATATTGGTTTTGCTTGTTGTTGATGGTTTGTTGTGACATTAAGTTACTTTCGTTCACATACTTGTTGGGCCTCTGGTGGATAGTTGTGACAACCATACCACAACTCCTTTTTTATATGTACACCATACAATTATTCTGTACATCAATCGTATTAAAGCTTATGCTAATAGTAACTTAGAAATAGATCTTACCACAATCACTCATAGCTGAACAATAATCAATAAAATCAAGGTCAAAGTTGAGGTCAGTAAAATACAGACATACCAGAAAACTATGTAATGATTTCATGCATCAAATACAGGTATACTACTTCTTATATAGCATCTAGCAAACACATAATAGGCCTTAAATCGAAGCAATTTCTTTGAGCCATAAAATTATAACAAGGATTAGGATCAATCCCATCAACAAACATGTTCACCTTGCAATAATTTCATACAATTAATATAGTTTACCCTTTGCATAATATATCTGAGCAATGGACTTATAACAACTTAAAATCATTTCATATACCAAATATAGTCTTTGATTAATTTGCTTATAGTATGTAATACACACCAAACAGCAGAAACTTAACATTGACCAATGAACCATGGACAAACATCCATATTCACTGCTGATAAAGATGTATTAATGAAATAAGATACAAAAATAGGCAAGATATTTTTATTTGATTCTGTTAGTTACTCTGATGGTTTTGTATTATGCCATGATATAAACTAAATATATATATATGTGAATATATAAACATCAAAAGAAACAGTTACATAAAAAAAACAGTAAAAAACAACAAAGTGTCTTACAACCTGATTACTGTTATATTTTTAAAATTACTGTAAGAAAGGTCAATTCTTGTTACTGTTGGTCTTGAATAACCTACTGGTCATACCAAGTATAACTGCTATTTGTGTAATATCATTAGATTTAGGTAAGTTATTAAATAGAGGCGATTATCTCCCTTACCACAATACAAATTTTCAACAAATCCTTGGTTGAATGTGTCAAGAAAACTACTGAACTAATTTCTAATGAAATCTTACTCATATGCAGATACAGGGAAAGGAAAATATGTCTTTGCTTTTAAGAAAACAAGATATTATATATAACATTATAAAACAAGTGGTCTTTTATTTTGGTGTTCAACTTTTTTCAAATTACATTTCTCTTTTCTTTATTTCAGTTCAAATCTGAAATTTAATAAAAAAAAAACGTTAAAGAAATTTATAGATGAAAGATACTGAAAATTCTGATGATTTTCCTTTCATGCAAACAGTTTTTATACATATGAATAAAAAAGTTATCTTGTTTCTAGGTTTTTCTCAATTCTTGTTTATACTATAATTAAGTCCATAATTTTCTAATATCACTTGAATATTTGTTTATAAAAATGTTATAGCATAAAAAAGACTTTAAATTCCCTCTGGATTTTTTAAAACTGATACAGTATGTTTAGCAACAAAGGTTGAATGAAAGACTTTAAAACAACCTTAGCTAAGAGACACAAATTTGATCTACATATCTACACAACAAATATTTTAATATTGCACTAAGTATGAAGTTAAAAGAGCATGAAAATGTAGTACAAAGTTATTGATATATATGTAAGATAAAATAATATACAATAAATAGCAACATCAATATAAAAATAAAGGATTCCAAATAAACTGATAAAATATGAATATGAGACAAAGAAAGGATAATTTTTGTTTTGGATAAAAATTCCAGCATCAAATATTAAAACATTTAATTTAACCCATGTTTGCTAGGAATTATTACCCCTCATAGGTAATGTAAAATATTGTTCGTATGACTCAAATAAAGTGTTCAAATATATTATATACCAAAATATGTAAGGTTCAAAAGAGATTCCGCCATCATAATTCAAACAATGATAGTATATGATAACCAAATAAATAATAAATACTTCAGACAGAAGTGAATTTTGTGCAATGCTATGTTCTCTATCATGACTTTTTGTTTTAGATGTTTTCTACTTTTGTTTGTTAAAAATATTGTATCTTTTTTGGTATGTTGTGTTGCTATCAAAATATCCAAGATAAAATGTTTAGACAATGTTCAACTTGTTAAAATAAAATGTAAAGCATGAATCAACTTCTATTTCTCAAGAATAAAACAGTGTGATGAATATAATATTAAAAGCACTATACTTGATACTTAAGGGGGTAGACCTTGGTTCAGGGAGATAACTCTTTAAATCAGTTAAGCATTTGTTAAAGTCAAGTTCATCAATGTATTTTAAGCATTTACCTGCAACAGATTAAAAATAAACTATGTAACCTAGAAGCTTAGAATATATTTTTGAAAATGGTTGACACAAACATACTGATGATTTTAAGAGTTATTTCCCTTAACCTAAGTCTACCTCCTTAAATTGGACTTTTCAAACATTTTTTATGAGTTCTAAATTCTAATGAAGTATACTATTAAAAACTTAATGAATATCTTTTCAGTCTTCTAAATTAAACTAGCAAAGCTAATTTATCGAAAAAATAAAGTAAATGATAAAATGACAATTTACCCTTAAATTACCAAAATGGCTCGCATTGAGACAACAATCAATCAAATGACATGGTTAACTTTAGCTTGAACTACCAAAAAGTTTCTAGCTTAAAATTTTCAACTTGCTTCTTCAAAATTTTTACTTAAGTTTACTATTAAAATTGGTCAGGTCTTCTTTGTTTTGAAACTTTTGTTCATCAAAAGTAGCAAAAACAGTACATTTTAAGTAATAGGCAAAAACAAATAATAAAATGGAAAACATTATGTTTGTTTATATATGGCTGATTTATAAGATTTATATTGTAACAAATAAGCAAATACTGTTGTATATAAGCAGATCTTTATCGATATTAGAACATTGAATCCTGATATGCATTGAAACTGTACATGAGTGGTTATTGCATAGAAAGTATGAATAATGCTCATTCTATATACAAATGAGGTATGTATTGTAAGTATGTTGACAGTCTTTGCAAAAGACTGCTCCCTCATACAACTAAATTTATATCAAACATTTTTTCCCACTACTATTTATGGTTCTCTCACAGTTAATACAATATACAGTAACAATCATAGCTATTAACAGTATACAATCTTTCAAAGCAGAAGAAACATTAGTACATAAAAGCCCAGGTACTTGTCTCCGATTTTTTTTCCTTTATACCTGTATATAACACTTTTTAAGGTATATATGGGGGATGGGAATCTGAGATCAGTGCCTGTGCATAAAATTGACAATAGAACATCGATGTATTTATAAAGAAACTTCTTTTGAATTATGATTTTTAAGTACCACAAAGACTAGAAATGTTATTTTACAAAACTACTAAGTACAAAAAGACAAAATAAATGCATTGCTACTAGATATTTTCAATAATATGCCGCTTTTTCATGTGAAATAATCATTTTATAATATAGAAATGCCTCTTGAAGTACCGTAGTAAAAAACACAAATAATTGCCCAAAAAGAATCGTTTAATTTGATATTATTTTGTAAGTTTGTGGGATTCCATGATTTACAAATACTGTGGATTCATTTATTTTCGTGGGTATCAATTTTCGTGGATGGAGGTAAACTTGCATATTCGTGGATATTTGATTTCGTGGTTTTGTCAATCTGTGCACACAAAGCCATAGAAAATTTGTAATTCGTTGAACATTTGAATTTGTGGTTCACTTGTACCCACGAAACCCACGAAAATTGATATCCAACGAATAATAATGAATCTACAGTATTACCATGTGACTTGTTATTATGGTCCTACCCCAAAATCCTGCATACCTTCCACCCATATGAAAACTGTGGACAGCGACTGGCTGTTTTAACTTTCAGTTTGTTTGATGAAAATTAACTGAACCATTCAATATGAAATAAATAATTTGTTGATTATTGTACTGACCTTTGAACCATTAAATTAAAAATAACACACAATCAAATATTTTGATTTTTCCATCATCATGATCATGTTCATTGTCAAAGGAATGGACAGTTTACAAATTTTTAAATTTTACAAACTTAAGCTTATGTTTTTGCATTACTAAATAGGCGATATGTAAACAAAATATAGAATTTTACAATTGCAATGTAGTGGTAATGAAAGCATGGTATTGTACAAATACTGTTAAAATCTATAGCATTTACATTGTTGCGTTCCTTATAACGTATTCTACAACAGATTTCTAATTATTTTTATAGTACACATATAGTTTTATTATCTTGTTCCAAGTGTTAATGAGGTAATGGTTTACAGGTTAACAGATCTATATGAAGTTTGCATCCATATATTTAATCCTATTATTTTACAATGAAATCATAAAAATGACACCAGTTTTCATTGCTATCGAGTCTAAATTTTTGTATACAAGCATGAAAACTGGGACCTCCCGAAAAAACAAAAGTCTAGACAGAGTATGAGTACATGCCGTCCTAAAAAACAGATAAAGAGAAATTACAATATTATGCAATGCTTTCAGCTGGACCAATTTGACTTAAAGCCAGCACCAAAATGTCTCGCTTTTCTTTATAAAATCTCAATTCTCGTCCAGCTAACCTAGCAAGTTCTAATTCTCTTTCTGCTATCTGTAATTCTTGTTTTATAATATTAGGCTTTTCCTGTTCTCTGGCAATCCAGTCCAGGGCCATCTGAGAACGCATATCATCGTCCAGTGCACGATTTGAGTAATGTGCCAATACTTCTTGTCGTGAACAGTTTCTTTCACGCATTGCTTTAAGACTTCCATTCCAATGTAGTAACTGAAACACAGTCATGAGTTCTTGAAATTCTAACATTGTACGTCCTCTATTTGACTCCAACATGAATTTAAATGCTCCTATACCAGTGGCAGGATTATTCTCTTCACTTGAATTACCCTATAAATAAAGAAATGCAATACATATGAAAATGTTATTTTGCAGTCAGAGAAGTGCATGAAGTGGGAAGTTAAAATGGAGAATGAAAATGCATTTTATTTGTCAAATCCTGGCTAATAGTCATCCATAAATTTGAGGGGACCTTTTCTTGTCAGTAATGCAAGTGAAGTAAGAAAATATTCTCATTACTTGGATTGTTTAACTGCACATTTGTAATGGTGGCTTTTTTCATGTCCCAATTTAATGTGATTTAAACAACCATGCATTACAGTATACAACTTATTCAAGATACCAGTTATAAATTTATAAATTATAATAGAAAGAAGGGTTTCAACTCCATCAGGCAATGTTGACTGTAGGTGGATTTGGCTTGTTTTCAAGGTTATTTTTGGTTATAAAGCTCCTCAATGTTTTAAGTCCTTGGCTTTCAAATATTCAGCTTGAGCTTTAGTGATGATGGTTATAATCCAGAAAAGTGTGTTGAATGCATGAAAATTTATATAAAGAGTATGTTGTTTTCATTTTTTTTATGATGATCAGCCTTTTCAAAACTGACAAAAAGTAGCAACCTGCTAACAATGTAATATTAATGCTAACTTAGTTAAACTGACAACACCAAAGATATTTTATAACAATAAATGTAATCACTTTATTGACTAATGTGTTGTACAACTACATGTATTTGCAAAATCAAAACAGGAACAAATTTAAGGAAATGATTAAAACACACACTGAAACTAGTTGTTTCTTCCTTATGTTTAAGACTGTTTATAACATGTTTCTATCCCTTCTCTTTTGAATTACAAGAACAATAAAGAAATGTGTCATTAACAGGATCAAACAATACCATAATAAAGTTTAATGTTTTACTTTTCTGAACAATTCTTCTTTTCATGGTAAAGTGTACAATAAAATTTACTTTCCCATATATAGAGAAACAGCTTTTCTTTGTAAAATATATGAATGTAACTTTGAATAATTCAAACTTTTAATGCAACTTAAAATTGTCAATTTCTGAAGGCAATTTTCTCATAACCTGGACAAGAAATTACTGATGTTAGGTTTTCTTTTTCACCTGACTCTTGGTCCAATTAAAATAGCATCTTTCACTAGATAGACCCTAACTTTATATTCCACACACAAAACAGACTTTTTAAATGAATGTGGATCTGGTTGTAGTTTCACAGAAATGAGAATTAAGAAAAATTAGAAAGGAAAAAAAAGACAAGAAAACTTGCCTAAATAGATTGAAGAATAGACATGAAGATCCTTATAAATTTTTAGCACACAAAATTTTAATCCTAGAGCAAAATGTAGGACGAGTTTAGGTACATGTTTGTATATCTAATTTTTCATATTCATTCTTTACGGATATCTCCCACTTGACCCTCATTAATGTATACCTTAAATGCAGAACCAGCATCTCTGAGAGATCGGTCAACAAAATCATCAGTTATCTTCCTTGATGGATGCTCATTGAAGACAGAGTTCATTAATGCTATCTTAGCTGCACTTCTCCTGGCCTCTGCCTTTGTTGGACAATGCTATAAAGGATAAATATAACGACTGTTTTTAAAAATACATCCACATTATCACAATCTAAAATATTTGGATGGTATTAAACTCAGGTATATCATGTTTAAGAAGACCTTAATTTTTCCTGTTAAATAAGAGTTTGACTCATTCTCACTTTAAAAATAACTTAATTATCAACTTTATTCAAAATATCTCTGAATACTGAATACATAAAATTTTCTATAGATATATATATATTGGTGTAACAATATAGTTTTTAGTGCTGGAGCAGCATTTAGGCAAATATCAATCAATCACAAACTTTAAATTAATTATTAATCATTATTTTGAGAATCTTACTAAATCATTCTAAAATTTTAAGCACTTTGATAAGGTTCTCAGTCATTAATTAGTCTTTTTTATTTTTTCTTGTCTATTTGACTGAAGAACAGATTCCATGAAATTGGTCTCTTTTAAGTTTTCACAAGTCTGTTGCCTTGTTTTGCTTTTGCACAACCAGCTTGGGTAATGGAAACAGTTCAACACTGTCAAACTGGTTTGATTCCACCAGTTTCATTTGTTTATGCACCTGTCCTAATCATTCTAATTGTATGGCAGGAATAGTAGTCTGGTGATTTTCTGTGTCTTCATGTCTTAACTTTGCAATGAAGAAATACCTCAGCTTCCAACTTGTATGCAACCCTTTACACTGATGAATAGTAACTGAGTGTAATATTTATTTAGTGTTAAATTAAAAATAGCCTTCAATTTTCTATTAAAATAATTCATGTTTGAACACAATACATTGTACAATGAAACTGGACATTTTTACAGAATGCATCAGACAATATCATATAGCCTATTAGAGCTACCACCCAACATAGCCTGTAGGGGGTCTCATTGGGGGGTTCCTATCCCGGATCCCGCTTACTGTTTTGTCGGATTCCAGTATCCCGCTTACACTATGTATGTAAGCAATTCTCATTTTTTTTGTCATTTCCAGGGTCCCGCTAGACCTCATTTCCTGTTTCCTGACACAATAATTTGACTTTCACGTGTCACGCTTACAAAAAAATCGGCAATCCCGCGTCACGCTTAGACCCCAATGAGACCCACCCTGTAGAGTCATCAAATATGAAGATACTAGTACTTTATGAATTAAAGCACCAACTAAAATGTATACCTGGAAACTACCAAAGCAGCTACCACCAGGTAATGTTACAAAGCATACATATGGTGGTGAGGACGAAGGCTGAGATTCATATACAACTAATGCTCCATTCTTCAAATCTGCTCCTCTGTCTTGTTTCATCTGCCAGAATTCTTGTAAAGCTTCTACTACATTAACTGAAAAATAGAGATTAAACTTCATATAGAGATTTATCAATAACAGTTTAAAGGTAGCTATATAGGTTATTAAAAAAAATGAAAACAACATGTTACAAATTTCATGTGTCCAAAATGCTTTTCTGGATTTACCTTCATCAAGAACACTAAAAGCTGAATATTTGAACGTCAAGGATGTACAAATGTTTATGGACCAAAAATGTTGAAGAGTATAAACCAAAAAGATTTTTTTTTTTTGCCTTCAAAGGCTTCTTCAAAGTGCACCCTATAATAATATTATCATGCATTTAGATGATGGGTGAATATTCAGTGGCAAAAATTAAATGCAAATTCAGAACCAGAGCAGGTTCATGCTATACATGCTATATGAATATTGAATCCTTTCTTTTAAAAAGACCTTTGCAGTTCAATTTTCATGTCTTTAATAGGGTTTGAAAAAGCCAAGGACTGAATCCTGATTGACCTCCTGTACTTAGAAGAGCACTCTATGCCAGACTGCCAAGGTAGTCACACCTTAATTTGCTTAAGTTTTTAAAAGAGCTTTGCAATATCAATGCATTAGATCTACAATAAGACATTTTTATCAGTCAATATGTGTCTAGCTGGGGCTATAGGGCTTGTGGTTAATCATGAACATTGTTGTACATATGTGCATGTATAAAACCCCTTGCTTTTCATATTCAATGAGGAAAAGTCACACATTTCACTCTTAAGGAAGTATTAAATCACATCTAAACTGTGTAAATGTTTACCTTTTAAACCTGTTAAAATTTGTTTAGATATATAAGATCCATATCGTATTGGTTTTGATTTTGAAGAATTCATCCTGAATTTCATGAAAGCATCTAAACAAAATATAGAACTTCATTTTTCATGATCAAAACTTAAATGATGTAATTTCATCAACGGTTTTCATTTTGAATTTTTCATGATGTATTGAACACATTGCATGGTACAAGTTATCTTCATACAAAACACTGTTTACACTCAAGTTAATTTGATTTATAACCAAATACTATATGGGGACGTTCTTTAAATCAAAATATCGCCTAATATATCAAGGATTAAGTTTTTTTATACTGTGTGCTGACTAAAAGCTGATAAAGGTGTTATTACACAATAAATTATAAGACTTGTGAGAAAAAGTTAACCAAGTATTTAATCACAGTTAATCTATTTCCATTATTGAATTCTATAGTTATTAAATGTACAAATTTCATTACAATCAAATCAATAATATATTTGTATCCACCCCTGGGAAAAAATAAATGTTAAGAATCAATGTACCATGAATATTAATAATAAATCGGAATAACTTTTTTACACTTAAATGAGCCATGCATAGTTTATACATGACTATCAATTTGTCATTAAATGCCTTAAAAGACATAATTATATGTCTTCATCCATAAATATTTTATATGGTCAAAAATAAAAAATCTGTGTCCCATAACTAATTTTTCAAACCAATAATTTTAATAGTTCTGTCTCAAAAATTCTATTTTAGCCACAGTTTGACATATCAAGATGAGAAAAATTTCTTCATCAAAAGTGTTCCTTTAATTTTACTGCAATTTTATATCTCTTGCATCAGGATCTAGTTTCAAACCATATATGTAATTGAATAATTTCCCACCAATAAATTACTTACAATTATAAAATGATTATATTGCAGGCCAATTTATAACTAAAGATCAAATGACATTTTTTTTTTCCATTTACAGCATGTCTTTGAAGTTAATAACATGTGTGTTGTACATCACAATTAAATATTTAACATGTTTAAGTATTACAAATACATGTCTGAGGAGAGAAAAAGCAATTTATTTAGCTTTCAAGCCAAAAGGTAGATTTGATTTTTATCATGTTTATCGTGTACTTGCACATAATTTTAAGATTTGAGCACATCCAAAGGAAAAAAGTGGGGCCCAATAAAATCATTGAAAGTTTGCGTTACAATATGTATACATGAAGGTTACTAAAATTAAGTATTAACCAAAATAAATAGATATAGACTACTACACTTTTTTTTTATATAAACATGAAAATGAAAATGATTTGTGAGGTTTTGGCTTGTAAACTACTTAGATTTTTTTGTGTTTAAAGTATCTCAATTTTGTTTAAGTTATAAATAGAAACTCTAAAATTGAAAGAGCAAATCTCAGAGAAAAAAAAGTCCAAGTTATAAGACCCTAAGTGTTCTTAAAATGTCTAATTGTTTCTTTAATTGCAATTCTATTGCTTAATCAGAAATGATTTCATAATGCCCCTATACCTACATGTATGCTTCTGTTACAAGTATATATATAATAGAGATCAAGTATATATGCAACCATGATGTCCTTATGTTTCCCTGTCATGATGTGATCCCAAATAACTCAATTCTTCAACATCACCTGATAAGGACTTATATTGAATAACAGACAGGCAAAGTGAGGGAATGACACAAAGACCTAAAAAACATAATGCCAATCAACTACATTTTTCAAAGGTTCACTCACCAGGGCATTAAAATATAATGAACAATAAAAACCCTTATATCTGTTTATCTGTCACAATTCCCGAACTCAATCTGGTTCTTATATGTATGTAAAACAATGATAATTGTAATGGTTTTATGGTTCTGATCCTGCCTGGAATTAAATGTATATGATTTTATTTGATGAAGATAATAACATCTGTCTGAACTTTTTTTTTTTAATGTTTCATTTTAGTTTATAACAATGTTTTTCTGTTACAAATCATGAGGTATTATGCTGCCCATCTAGGGCCCTTGATTGGAATAATAAAATAATCTTATTCTTATTCTTATTCTTATACCTAAAGGAGGCTCTGAGCTATCAGCTAATTTATTACATTGTTTTTATCAAATATTTTCAATACAGGCATTTTAAAAATGAAGATTAATCTTTCATTCCTAAATCATTTTCTGCAGAACCATACATAGAATCCTGTTTATTTTGGCCAGTCAAATGGTCAAATAACACCTTAACAACTTTCTAATGACATAAAAGAATACTAAGAAATGTAACAGTCACTTGATAAAGTACGAAATTATTCTCCATTTCAATGTAATACGCTTATCAATTATTTAATAAGTCTTCTACAAATATGCAAATACCATTTATTTCATATGTAAATAGTCTGACTACCCAGTATATTTGAAATGTGAAGTATTTGTAAGAAAATCAATTGAATGTTCACATCCATATTTAAGACCCTCAGTGATATCTAAGAGTAACAAAGGTTATGACATAATACTTATGTTAAAACTTACAAGCTGACCAAACTTTTCTTATTACTTAAAATTTTATTGACAGTTAAGTATTTTGACCATTTAAATGATTAACCCTACATGTTTAAAGAATTTAAAGGTTTTTATGAAATACAGAAGATTAAATTTTATAGATCTGACATTTCGATATCATTTAAAATTTTTATATCAAGTACAATTTGTTATTATAAAGGAAATTATTTTTGAAGTGGAGTAAATAAACTGCATTGTAGGTTTCGCAAGAATGACATGAATAAAAATAAGGGGGGGAGGGGGTAATTTTTATATACATTGTATATTATACAATGTAGATATTTACACCCTTTATGCCTTATTTGATTCCACCACTGGAGATACAAGTATGCCTGTACAGCATGTACAGTCAAAACCCAAAACTATTAATTGAAATATAAAATTTAAGTCGGAGTTACTGCAATCATTTTTGCTAGCCAAGGGTTACTATCCAGTCCCCTCTTCTTCAGAGGAGGGAACTGGAATGTAGCTCTTGACTTACGGTACCAAAGATGGCATGCAATGTATACTAATAAAGACTTCATGTGTTGATTCTGTTTAATTCATATTTTAAACCATGAGCTGAAGCCAGTGAAAAGCCATGTTTATTCAAAATAAATTCTGCCCTCAATGGATGGAGTTTTCTAAATTTTTCTTCAAACCAAACCTAAAACAATGAAGATAGTCTGCCATCAGTGTAAAGACAATTAAAAAAAAAAAAATCTATAAAAATTTTAAAAGTCAAAAGCCTAACATACAATTAGCATTTATGTCTTTTTTTAAATAATTTGCTTTACTTATTATCTAGACAAAATCTTCGTAAGTTATAAGGGAACAATATTGCAGCTACATGTAGTCCTACCGGTAATTAGACCTTATCTTAGAAAAAAATGTTATGAATTCCTAAGCATTTTTTTTTATTATAAATATTCTTTACTTTCAATGACTTTGTGAAAGTTCACTTTACAATGAAACTGATTATTGCAAATTAAACTGCATTGCATTCCATAGAAGGTCATCTATTGTTCAATCTATAAACAGGTGAGGGAGTGCATCAATTTAGTTATTTATACCTGTGCAAAGTGTGCATGCCATACGATCTTCTACATTGGTATTAATTACATGTAGTCTGTTACTCATGTTATAAATTTCAATTAAATTTTTCCTTTCAGAAATATTTATGTTGCATGATTACATTCAAATTTTTAAAAGTAAAAATACTGCATTATATATTAAACTTGAAGTGGGGTATCAATTCAATCATGCCTGTTACAAAAAAAATCTGATGCAAAAAAAACAAATTTAATTCAGAAATTTAAAGTTTGGCAAAGGTGATCACATGCTTCATCCATCATCGACAGGAAAGACCTCACTGGGTTTGAAATTGATCGCTCCCCTTCCTTTCCCTCACACTCCCTTTATCAAGTTTATCACAATAGATCCTCTTATAAATATAGGAAGGAATTGTTTTATATCGGTTCGTGTCAAAAAACTATGTGTAGCCAATGTAGGAAAAGTTCATGAATCTTGCATACAGCTGCACCAAGAGTGCAAAAGTCAAAAGTGCATACAATTTTTTTTCATTTTATATATATATATAAAAGAACACTAAATAGACATTATCATGTCTCATTGCAATGACACACAAACACCATATCATGCATATCTTTTATAAATGCAATGTACATGTGGGCAGATCCATCAGTTTTTAAAAGAGGGGTGTACATGTATGTCATATTTAAACAAGAATGTGTCCCCAGTACACGGGTGCCCCACTAGCACGATCATTTTCTATGTTCAGTGGACCGTGAAATTGGAGTCAGAATTCTAATTTGGCATTAAAATTAGAAAGATAATATCATAAGGAACATGTATACTAAGTTTCAGGTTGATTGGACTTCAACTTCATCAAAAACTACCTCGACCAAAAACTTGAACCTGAAGCTGGACAGACGAACAAACGGACAAACGGACCGAAGAACGGACACACAGACCAGAAAACATAATGCCCCTCTACTATCGTAGGTGGGCATAAAACTAGAGGCTCTTAAGCATGTGTCGCTCACCTTGGTCTATATGCATATCAAACAAAGAAAACGGATCCTCAGATGGATTCATGACAAAATTGTGTTTTGGTGATGGTGATGTGTTTGGAGATCTTGCTTACTGAACATTCTTGCTACTTACAATTTTGTCTATCTATAATGAACTTGGCCCTTTAGTTCCAAGAGGAAAATATTTTGTAAAAACTAATGAAAATTATTAAAAATTGACTATAAAGGGCAAGAACTCCTTAAGAGGTCAACAGACTATTTTGGTCATGTTGACTTATTTGTAGATCTTACTTTGCTGAAAATTATTGCTGTTTACAGTTTATCTCTATCTATAATAATATTCAAGGTAATAACCAAAAACAGCAAAATTTCCTTAAAATTACCAATTCAGGGGTAGCAACCCAACAACTGGTTGTCAGATTCATTTGAAAATTTCAGGGCAGATAGATTTTCACTTGATTAACAATTTTAACCCATGTCATGATTTACAATCATATGTCAATCTTGCAGTTACTTTCAAGTCCCAAATCTTCCTCAATTCAAATAGAACATTAAACAAATCAACAAAAAACACAGCATATATTCCATCCCCCTTTCTATAATCCCTGATTTTTAAATATATAT
Source organism: Mytilus galloprovincialis (assembly GCF_965363235.1). NCBI lineage: Eukaryota > Metazoa > Mollusca > Bivalvia > Mytilida > Mytilidae > Mytilus > Mytilus galloprovincialis. Next base: position 49,608,625 of record NC_134844.1, on the reverse strand, counting down.
AATTATGTATTAACTAAAATTTGAACAATCTTCAAAATTGGACTTTCTTCAAAACAAGAAAGAAGCTTCCTTCCATCAGTTTTACCATCGTCAATGTAATTGAATCTGACAAAATTATGTTTTACTTGAATTGTAAATACAAAGGTGTGAACGGTTGGATGAACAATGGCATGACATATTATCTCCCACCCACAACTGGTACGTGTGCTATTTACATTATATAATATGTCACATACTAAATAATTTATTATGATCATAATAATCATCATCATAATAATCATCATCATAATAATCATCATCATAATAATCATGATAATCCTCTTACATGTACATTGTCTAGCAAAATATATATTTTTTGAAATTATAATTTATTTATTATCTTCCCCCACTCCCCAACTCCCTCATTAATTCTTATACAACATCTTGCAGGTACAGGTATGTTTTTGGAATGTTATCACCTGACAATATACCTGTAAAAGTAATTAGTTTCACCCCATTTATTTCTATCAAATAAAGCAGATACCTTTAAACAGTCCCAGACATCGATGTCAACACTTTACTGTCAATGTAAACAGTATTATGTATTAAACATGTTAAAGGGAGGGAATATCCAATTGTCTTTTGAATACACAATTGACAAGATATTAAAGTTTTCAAATAAACTTTTATTATGCAACTATTTGTGAAAATTGACAGTACAATTAAGGCCATGAAAAAGATTACCATTATCAGTGATAATTGATGATAAGGTTTACATTCCTTATGTAAATACTAATAATTATACATGTAAATACAATGTAAATGTACATGTATGTCAGCTTAAGTTGAAATCTTAACAAATAATCTTCCAAACATGGAAGTATTTGAAGTTATTTATGTGTTATCATGGTTACAACCAATTCCTTATCATAATAATTCAATTCTGCAAATTGTTACAAAGTAACTTTGTAAGATTTGATACATGTACATGTATATGAAATTGATGATCAATCATTTGGAATTCTATTTACATAATTTTTTCAGTTTCCAAATCCTTTTTTTGACATAAAACTTACAATAAAGCCAAATTCATGATAGTAGTATAGGAGGACATTTTTGTTTTAGGTTATAAGTAAATCCAAAATAATTATTTGTCACCATTTTTCTTTACCTCTATATCATGTATATTAATTCAGCTATCATTTCTGTCTATACATGTACTGATTTAGTAACAAAGATTTTGTATTTGTATTTTTCGTTATCATGGTTATATGGTGAGAAGAGAGGGAGTAAAATGGAACACTTAAATTGAGTACTTTTTATCTGATGCAATTACCATGATCATACAAATGTATCTTTTTCACAGACAGGTGGGATCTCTCTACATGTATATATAGTGTTCTATTAATACATATATTGATAAAACTTGAAAAGATGTCAAAACTAGATTATGTATGTGTAATAACAAGATTATGTATATGTAATGATTACCAAACCATAACTTTAACACATTTAACATCAGATTCTTACTGTTTCACCCTCAAGGAAATTTTTTGCTTGTCAAATTTTATTAATGATTGAACCTTAAGGCTGTACTTAAAATTTTGAAGGACTTTTATCATGTTTTTATACTGATGCTATCTTCACATTGTAGTTGCTTCAATTTGCTGATAATGTCTAAAATGCACGAGCAGATTTCTCTTGTTCAATACAAACTGCACTAAAGTATTCACTGTTTTGACAAATGATCAGTTGAATAGGATTCTCCATTCGGACAGATGTGGATCCAGGATATTTAAAAGGGTGCCTTTTGCCCGAAAACTATGCGATGTTGGAGTGATACATGTGAAGAGTCTTCATAAGGGGTAAAGCTGAGAATGGAAATGGCGAATGTGTCAAAGAGACACCTGAACAATGAGCAATAAAGGGCTGCGTTTTAGCGCATGATACGCCCGTTGCTCTTTTAACTTGTCTTTTATGCTTTAAATGAATTTATATGATCAACTAGAAATATATATACAAATCAAAAGAGATGTTACATTAATATATTCACCAAAGTTTCATAAAATCCCCCTTTTTTAGGTATAAAAATTCATTACTTAAGAAAACGTAAAATCTAAAATTTATAAAAATGAAAAGGGAGCTTATGTCAATAGATATAAACAATTTATCAAAGTTGCATAAAATTTTGTGAAAGTGTTAGTTATTGTCCCAAAATTCGAAAATCCCCCCTTTTTTAAGCATAAAAATTCATAACACGGAAATGTAAAATCTGAAAGGAGTAGGGGCATTAAGGCCTAGTTTTGGCCCAAGAAAATAAAATGTTTGATAACTATTTCAAAATGGCACATAATGTTTAGAAATGCATAGGGTCAAGAAATATAAATAAAAAACATAAAGATTTTTATCTGATGACGTCACAATTACGTCATAATGTGTACTATTTTCACAAAAACGATGAAAAATACAGAACTTATGCAGTTTTCTATCTGTATTTCCGTTGTGGAAACATCCTGCGCAGCCGAGAAACAACAATATAATTTAACAGAAGCTTTATTATAACTATTGGCATAATCTCACCAAATATAAAGTTGTTTCTTGGGTGCGCACATACTTTTTCAATCTAAAATATACTTAAAATTTGATGAAAAACACGGAAAATCACGAGATTTAACAAAATATGCAAATTAAGTCATGATTTGTTGCCATGGTAACGTGTTCAATGTCAAATTTGTTTTGTTTTTCTTAGTACCTTATACCTAAGTCAAGTTTTCAGTAATTTAAGAATATGTATGATAACTTTTACATTTGCAGTAATTTTTGGGCCAAATAATGGCCTTATTGCCCCTACTCCTTTATAAAAATTGAAAGGGAGCTTACATCAATAGATATAAACAATTCACCAAAGTTTCATGGACATTGGTGAAAGCCTTTTTGAGTTATTGTCCGAAGTGTTGAAAATCGACCTTTTTTTTATGAATAAAGCCCCATAAATCCAAAACTTAAAATCTGAAATTTATAAAAATTGAAAGGGAGCTTACATCAATAGATATAAACAATTCACCAAAGTTTCATGGACATTGGTGAAAGCCTTTTTGAGTTATTGTCCGAAGTGTTGAAAATCCCCCTTTTTTTATGAATAAAGCCCCATAAATCCAAAACTTAAAATCTGAAATTTATAAAAATTGAAAGGGAGCTTACATCAATAGATATAAACAATTCACCAAAGTTTCATGGACATTGGTGAAAGCCTTTTTGAGTTATTGTCCGAAGTGTTGAAAATCCCCCCTTTTTTATGAATAAAGCCCCATAAATCCAAAACTTAAAATCTGAAATTAAAAAAAAACGAAAGGGAGCTTACGTCAATAGATATAAACAATTCACTTAAGTTTCATGGAAACAATTCACTTAAGTTTCATGGAAATTGGTGAAAGTGTTTTTGAGTTATTGTCCGAAGTGTGGACGACGGACGGACGGACGGACAGACGGACGGACGGACAACGGTATACCATAATACGCCCCGTCTAAAAGACGACGGGCGTATAAAAACCATCGCAAGGTCAAAGAGAAAATCAAGCTCTCAGATGCTGGTTTCAGCTGGCCCCTTAACAACACAGGAACAGGCACGCTTGGCCCCCATCTACATCTTAATCCATAAAATGATAAGATAATGCCACCTCTGCATATCATCATAATCTACATGTACATGTACAAATGTACATTGTTTAATAACATTATTTCATACCATTCAAAACTTTTCTGGTTTATACCTACATTGTATCTATTATCAAATTATCATCATGACTATCAAAATTTACAATATAGAGATGTTTTACTTTTTGGGAAACTATGACATTCACATCTTACATGTCTTATAGATATACAAATGTAAGAAGATGTGGTATGAGTGCCAATGAGACAACTCTCCATCCATTGCATCCAAGTATAAATTTGTAAAAATAAACCATTATCATGATTTAGGTCAAAATATGATCCTCAACACAGAGCCTTGGCTCACACTAAACAGCAAGCTATACAGCTTAAAGGCACCAAAAATGACTAATGTAGAAAAACCAAAGGTCAAGTCCACATGTATATAAAATAACAAGAAACAAGAAAACACCTATGAACCACATCAACAAACAACAACCTCTGGACATCAGGTTCCTGAATTAGGACATGTGCTAACAAATGCAGTGGGTTTGAATCTTTTAATATATGTAGGTACCAACCTTCCCCCTTACCTGAAACAATAGTGAAACTTCACAACATAGAAAGACACACTATAAAATATCAATTGAAATATTAAAACTCAATCAGAAGACATATTAACACAAAGAAGTGAACAACATAAAAAAACATACACTAAACATTCGAAACGAATAAATATTATCTATATATGACACAATGTACATCAGTGTGTACATGTAAATACAAAATCAATAAAATAAGGGGCTTATGTTCATCAATAAATGTTTAATGTTTGGAAATTTGTATACACTTGTACATGTATGAGTATAAAATGTAATAGTACATTGTAGTATTAAGGTCTAAATGTACACGTAGTGACTTTTGTTGACGTTTGTAATAAACGTTTGTTACTCCAAGTTTGTATTTTTTGTTTCATCTTTCCTTGTAGTTGTATATGAAAAAAAAACATTTTACCTATCTCTATACTTAGTAAGGTATCAAGAGAGGTTGAAATTAAATGTGATCTTGTTTAATAAAACTATACCTCTCCCATATCCATGAGAATGTTTGGCGAAACTATTGACAACTGCATCTACTGCTTCCTTTAATACTGTCTTTGCTTTTGCTTCGTTTGGATGATTGTGATGAGCACTCATGCCAGCAATAGCAGCTTCCATGATCTGTGATGGCATTGGTCTGTCTGGGCCTGGGCCACCTTGGCCATGGGCACCTTGCAGGTTTTGTGGGGATCTACTGTTTGGACCTGGCCTTGGTGCTGGTACTGGCTTCCCTCTGGAATATGATGCCATGATTATTTTCTACTTACATGAAGCTTATTTACCAACATAATGAAGTGTTTGATTTGTCTCAATGGACTGTTGAGGGAAAATATCCAAAATGTCACGTTGAGTCACATAATTTTTGATTTAACAAGTTTCCAATTTTAGAAATAAAACACAGCCACGATGCGTCATTAAATATTAAAACAGAATAAGAACGATGTAAGTTCGTTGTCAATCTTCTACAGATGTTGCCCTGACTTGATAAATTATCAATGTTTTGATGATAATCCGGAGCTGCTGAACACCATGATTGAATTTTATTTTGATGACCTCTGACCTTATAATATTAACTGCGGAACTAAAGAATTCCAAACATTTTACATATTTATATTTCTGCCGATTACAATGCTAGACTGACACGAATTGTGAAAATTTTGTTTTACTTCATTTCATCCCAAGTTTGCCTTTCTGAACAAATTACATTATTTAAACAAATAAAAGAAAATCGTAAGGGAGATAACCACAATACGCGCCAAAAATGAGATATCACTAATACCCAACTATCAATTAACAACATTCATAAGCAACTGTAACCCTCAATAAAACAAAAATAAACATTGATATATTAAGATGACAATTCATAAAAATGGGTACCATTCAATTTTTTTTAAACTGTTGACTAAGTTTCACCACCTGTTAAAATTTCTAAAAAATATCCAAATGTAGATTATTAAAGGGAAAATTCACGATTTTTTACTTATGGTTTAAATATGTTCATTATGACATAATATATATATTCACAAAGTTTTATCGCTATATGTGCAGTAATAAAGGAGAAATTCAATAATTAATGAAAAAATATCAACTACTTCCTGTAGGTCGTGACGTTTTCTCCTGATTTTTGCATGCCGGGATTTAAAATACAATCATTAAAAGTCTTGGTTTTTAATCATATTTTAACGTAATCGTAAGCGCGCCGATGACTTATGCTTTATCTAATAACCATCCGATAATAAGAAGATAAAACGCACAGACGTTCAATTGTACTCATTCGTGAGATAAATTATCTATGTTAAACGTATATATTCGAATTATGTTTGTAGACAACACAAAAAGTTATAAATTTATTTTTAATAAATGCATTTTCGGACTGATAAGGTGAACAAATTAAAGTACAATAATCTGTAAAGACAATATGTTGGTGTACTCATGATTATTGACCTTTTACTATCTCTGCTAGGGTGTGTCTAAACACTGCTAAGGAGTCCTTAGTGCACTAAGGACTGATAACATGCCACTAAGAACTAGATGGAGAGCTGTTACATGCAATTTCTTTTCATATTACGGTAGAAATTGAAATTTAATGCATAAATTTCAAATTTTATAGAAAAATAATAATAAATTAAGGAGATATTCAACATTATTTAGACACGTGCCTGTTTTTCTTTGATATGCCGAAAATCCATGAACCGTTTGACACGTGTCAAATTACATATTAATTGATTACACGGGAATCCTTTTGGTAAAGTTGGATACTAATAAATGAATTGTTGTTGAAATTTTATTAACAAAAAAATCTGAATGAAGAAGTATTTTCTCAAGTGTATATTTCTTGTAAATAATAAATTTGTCACCAGAGAAATATATCTAATGTCGGATTTTTATTTGATGTTCATATTAATAAGTGACTGAAATACAAATTTTTATAGATATTTAATTCACATTTATATATATTTTTTTTAAAGTACGTGTTGAAGTTTGGATAACCGGCAGATGCTTGTTGCGTTTTCATTAAATTCATCTTGTTATTGGGCTGTGATAAGCCCGGTAGTACCGAAAAATTAATCTAATATTTCGTAGCGTTCTTTGTCTCTTGAACCAATTTTATTTTTCAGGTGGTCGGACACATTATCTATAATGTGTTTTGTACCCGTATCTCTATTCTGTTTATTTTTTCTTGCAAGTGTGCTTTAATGTGGTGACAGGCGACGACGGACATGCGTTTAAACAATAGACTGGTTTGGAGCTGGAACCCTTTAGTTTGTTTCTTATGGTGCACTGTTCAAAATTTATTTTCATATATAAAGACATTTTAAGAAATGTATAACTGGAGAAAACGAAACCAATAAGATAATGCATTTTTACTACATGCAACACACTAAGTTCATATATGACCCGTTTGAGTAATATATTTCGGGCCTTCAACAGTGAGTAAAGCGCATAGCACATAGTCATTATTTCATAAATTATTTCGTACGATATGTTAAGCAGACAATTTGTTAAAAACAATACAAATCGGATTTCCTTCTGACATACTTGCCACAGGCATTTGTCTCAGAAAAAAATTCCTATATACCTTTTCTGAGACAAGTGCCTGTGAAACTTGTTCTTCTTTAAGAAAAGTAGATTTAAAGAAATTATAGTTGAAAATATTTCTGTCGGCTTTTTCTTTTTTTCGCGTGATATATTTAGGTTTAATTATTCTGATTATATTGCATTACAAAAAATAATTATTTACACATCATGTGGTAAAGGCATATTTTCAAGGCATTCATACGAAGCATTCTCTTTCTCTGTCAGAATTATATCTTTAGCTCTAAATTTACACATACTGAAAAAAAATTCGTGAATACTGTACTAAAAAGTGTGGAACATTTTTAAAACATTTGTCTCTTTTATATATTTGAAAATGAAACTTAATCTGACTTAAAATCGGGAAATGAGTTTTTTAACTTCTTTTACTTTTAGAAGAATAATAAAATGTCGAAATATACAAACAAATAAGTACCGTATGAAGCCTTTGTAAACAAATATCAAGCTGGTTGAAAACTAGTGGTTTGGATAAACCCCAAGAACGACACATAATTTTCTCTCTCTCAATTCCATCGTATTGTTTTAGTGAAACCATTTGTATATATACACGCATCTATGTCGAAATTAAAATAAAAACAAAACACTTATCAATATATATATTTATTTTGTCTTCATATCTCTTACATAACAAGCTGACCACACTCTAACTTATTAGTCATTTAGTAGGCGCACATCAAAGTCGTGCACCTGTGGCAAATAACTTTGTCGGGAAAGAAGTAAAACAAAAACAAAATTATTTGTTCTGTAATCATTTTTCATAAGAACAACACATTTAATTATAAATATTAAGCATACATTTTTTTAGATACAATTGTTTATTACCTAAAATAAAAAGATTATGATTGTTTAATGAATTGTTTTGTCATTTGGCACGTGTCAAACGGTTCATTGATTTTCGGCATATCAAAGAAAAACGGGCACGTGCCTAAATAATGTTGAATATCTTGTTTATTTATGATTATTTTTCTATAAAATTTAAAATTTATGCATGAAATATCAATCTCTAACATAATATATAAAAATAATACACACAACAGCACTCCTTCTAGTCCTTAGTGGCATTGTATAGTCCTTAGTGCACTAAGGAGTCCTTAGCAGTGTTTAGACGTACCGTCTCTGCTATGACTAGGTTTATACGATGTGTGTATTCACGGTTCTGTGGCAATACTCGTAGATGGCTTGTTGAAAGGTAAATTGTTATTTGCACTTCGGTATTTAACCACGCCTCTAGGGCACACCTTGCCAGGTGTGACTGTCTATTCGGATCAGTGGGAGCATTTAATACACACATTACAAATACATATTCAAGTTGGTGACAAATAAAAATTGGTCGCCGTGGAATTATTTAATTATATTTGGTGCTATTATTTATTTGAATTCAAATAAGTTAATTTACTAAGAAATACACAATTTTCGGTTAAAGACGGGAAACTTAATTCATATGTCAGAATGAAATGATATACAAGTCTTGTCCTTGATTTATGTCTCATAAAAAAGGGGGACTTAGAAATTAGAAATAGCTTTACTAAATCATTTTTATTTGTCTTTATTGGGCGAAAAAATATACGAGAACACTTACATTTAGACTTTTGAAAGCCATGTATTAATTAATATATGAAACTATCTGAAGATAACTCTACCGAAGCGGAATATAATATGTACGAATAAAGAAAAAATACTTTTGTATTGGAATGGAATCGAAAAATTACAAATAGATATTCTTTTCAAGTGTGAAAAACGTCAACCAAATTTATTCATAATCGGGAACGTCCTTATTAAAATCTGAGACTACTATAATAATCGTCGTCTCCCAACGTATATATATATACTTAAACAACTATTTGACCAACGATGTTTAAAATTAAAAGACAACGAATTTAATGTTATCATTCCCTATTTTTGAATGTTATTATAAGTCTGTTCAACTTGCAAGAATACCCCTAAAGCGGACAAATATCCGACAAGCAGTTTATTCTTTAAATTGCTGTCATTGAATATCAAGAAAGAAAATAAATCCCGAAATTGATACTCAATAGTTTTCCTAGAAAATATTCACATCCCTTGGGGATTATTAGTGTACGTCCAGTTGCATATATTTTACATGAATGTTGGAACAATTGTGATGATGACAAATTTCGTCCTTTATTCGAGAACAATCTAATTGATATATAAATCTGTGAGTTTACTATGTTCTTAACTTCGATGAACCAAAGCAAGTTATAAATTGACCTGTATTTAAATCAAATGGTTTCTTTTTTTTCTTCTTCTTCTTTTGGTATACAATAGTCTATCGAATTCGTTGATTACATACTGTTGGCATACGTGGACTAGTCTATAATAATTTACAAAACTTTTACCACAATTTACACAAAATGTATGTTTCTTTCTTATGTTCAATGTATACATGTATACATATTTTAAATTGCGCTACTGACTATAGTTCCGTAACTTTCTACCTAGGCGTATGTATACACGAATCGTCGACAAGTGCGCACATTTTTTTAAATCAATAATTCTGGTATGTTCCAATCTGTCCTAAACTATTGACAATGAGTATATATTACATTTCCCCAAATTAACCCTTGGAAAAATATGTAAATAGATTTGTATTTCTTCAATTTTTTTTTTTTGTATTAATTTTTTTTATAGATAATATTCTTTACACCAGAAATGTTATTTATAAACAAGCGTATGAGTTCAGTAATGACTAGTATAAATATCACTTTCGGACACGCAAGACAAAAATGTATATTATACATGCACCTGATAGTTCAAAATGGAAAGTTATAAGTAACGGTCGTGTACACTGATCAATACCTACAGAAGTGAAACGATGCATGAACTTGCAAGCCAGCCGGACAGGAAATCGATTGAATACCTGGACGTGTCACCTTACACCCCTTCCAATACCTTTGGGAGTAATACCTTTAGCCATGCTGGTGATCAGATGAGGGAAGATCCGAATTTATTTAAATAAAGTTTATTACTTGAAAGAATTATGAACGAATTAGATTTTCGAAAACAATTTCCACGGAACACTTATTTATGATTTGAACTTTGACATTTTAACTAATTACAATATTATCAATTAAAAATAACAGACTATATGGTTATTTAAAAATATAAGACCATTTTCCGTATCAAGTTAGTCAGTCAGATAAAACAACCGTACGATTGACAAGATATCGACACGCAATTACGACTACATCGTTTACTGTAGTTTTGTTCCTTTGTGGTTTATAGACATATCGGGATTTTTCATCGGAGAAGGTGACAAGATGGCGGAGAGCAGAGAACTGATACTCAAAATTTAAAATCGATGGTGATCTCTTATTTAGCGGAATAAAACTTTAATATCTATAAATTTGAGCATTTTTATACAGAATGGACATAATATCAATTTTTGATTTTTTTGCGAAGTTTCCCTTTAAAATTAAGATACATGTATGCATTTTCAAAAAAGTTTAAAAGTTAGTTAAAGAACTTCAATTTAGATAGAAAACCTCAGTAGGGAAACAAATGCATATATTCAGATAAATGCTGAAATTTATCATAGTTTCAAGACCTGTAAATATAGTACCAGAAGCTCATGTATTTTACTTCAGCTAATACAAATATCTACAATTAAATATGATGCAAATATAACATCTGAATAGTTTGCAGGTTATATTGGTGGAAAGTTATAAGACTTCATAATCACATTAAGTTGATCATAGGGGGGGGCTGGGGGGCCTGGGTCCCCCCTTTCGTGGGAAACATTTCGTTGATTATATTACGAATCACTGACTGGAGTGTCCCCCCCCCATGGTCAGTTAGTAGGCCCCCCCATTATGAAAAGTTCTGGATCCGCCACAGTTGGTATCTTTAAGTTTGTCTTTGACCCTCTTAGATAGTATAATAGCAGAAACAAGAAACCAATTTTTTTTTGTAAAAATAAGCAAATCTTGACTCAGGAATGCATAATTCAGGGTAGGACTTTTCATCTAAATGAACAAAATTGTATTAATCGGAAGTTTATTCGAATATAGAATATCTTTTCAATACTTCAAATGATTTGAAAACTAAAATAGTCTTTTAATTGAAAATAACTGAGACCATTTAATTTCATTCAGGAGTGTACAGTGTTTTTTGTACTCCATATTATTTCATAAAGAAAGTGTGATGATACTGTTTTCTATTTTGTATTACACAAAGAATAAATGTATGTCAGATGTTCCCACTTAACTTTTAAACTATCTTCTCATATTTAATTTCCAAATTGTTCTCATCTTGTTTCCTTTTATTCATATAATAATAACTTTGGCTTGTATATTCCCTGGGACTATTACAAATATAAAAGTCTGAAACAATCCTTCATTTTTTTCACAAATGGTAGCTTGATAAAAGAACTTGTGATCAATTTTTTTTTTTTTAATTAAAGCAGAATATTGATTTACTATAAAAATCTGCCAAACATACACAAAATGTGTACACAAAATTAGGTGCACATCTTCAAGGCTTCAAGGCTGTACGGTGACCTATAGTTGTTAATGTCTGTGTCATTTTGGTCTTTTGTGGATAGTTGTCTCATTGGCAATCATACCACTTCTTCTTTTTTTATATATTCAAGGCTGCTGAATTCATTGTTTTGGGTCCTAATTTCATAAAATCATCAGAAAAACATTGAGATCTGCTAAAAATGCTGAAGACATAAACTTAGCTCTTGCACTAAACTAATACAAAACTCACTGTAAGATTTTCTAATTAATACTTCCAAGCCAAAATTTCATACAATGACTTCCATGGTAAATGTCATTACACTATGACTCCTACTGGAATAGTACAATTCTCTTTTTTGTTTCTCTCTTTTTCTTCTTTTTATAGCACTCAGATTGTTGTTGTTGAATTCTATTGAAGTTCCTATCCTACTCTGTCCCTACTTTTTCAATTTACAAAATTTATAGTCCATTTAATCATGACAAGTTTTGACTGAACGAATTCAGTCTAATTAGTACAAAAGTCATAATTACAATTCTGTCAACTAATTAAACTTTGCATGTTAACATTACAAGAATGACCAAATAATTAAATTACACATAATTACCTCAACTTGAACTTGTAATGTGATGATTTATCAATTTATGACACCAAAATAATTTGAATTTGTCCAAATCTGGTAATCAAATTATCGTTTCTTTCAGGATACTATTGGTTTGAGAAATTTTTCAGTATTTTGGATGACTGACAGATATATATATATATTTATATATCTTAATTTTTAAAATTTCAAATCTGAACATGAAATTTCCAATAGAAACTGGAAGATGGCAAAACTTAGAAAGAGAAAACAGAAAGTGTGTATTGTGTAATTTTAATATTAGATGCTATCCCATTGGTGATGATGCCATTACATTTTTATTTGTTCAACTTTTGATAACTTTAGTCTGTAGAAAACAATGAATTGCATCTCATTATTTTTTATGTACTCAAAAACCTTTTCATTGTAGCAATTCCATATGTTACATATCAACTGGAATTGCTACAATGAAATTGTTGTTAACTAAACATTACTGTAAGCAAGATAATCTCATCCTTGAAGTTAACAGAACTAGAGGCTTTCAAAAGCCTGTGTGGTCCAACTGATTCTAATTTGGTTTTAGAAATCATGTAATCGTAACAGATACCCAAATAATGATTGGGACAAATTTATTTTAATTTTGACCCCATATTCAGGTCAAGAAAAATCCTGGTGGCCATCCTGAACAGTAAATAGGCAACAAAGAAGCAACACTTTATCAGCACCTCATAAGGAACAATCATGCCATGTTTGGTTCCATTTCATTCAGTGGTTCTCAGAAGAAGTTCAAAATGTAAAAAGTTGACCACAATGATGATGACAGATGCCAAGTGATGAAAATAGCTCACTTGGCCCTTTGGGGCAAGTGAGCTTAAAAACTTAAAAATTAATTCTTCTGTGAAGTTAAACTATGCAATTTTGCAGAAATACCTGGAGTAGTTATTTTTCAACCAACAGCCTTCAATGGTTTAAATTCAGATTTTTGCTCAAGGAGATGACATATATTTACCAAATAAAAGGAAACTTTTGTGTCACCTTTTAGTACATGTTAATTGGCATTTCTACCAAAAAGGCCAACCATTTTGAAATAAGAGTGCACACACTAAAAAGTCAAGCCTACTTTACAAATAATAATTGATTTTGTATTGAAAGCCTTTTAATACTATAAGCAATAGGTCAAATATATGTGGTGTTGTAATGATTGTTAGATGTACATGTCCGTTTAGCAGGTTTCATCTTTCATCCCTCTTTTTTCATCTGATCTTGACCACATTTTTACGGTTTTCTGGTCGATTTTAAATCTTTTAATCCATGAAATCAGGTTCTGGTCATGGGACCACTGTCTGATAGACATCCTTTTTGTGATTTGTCAGAGGTCTCAAATAATGATCGTAACTTTAAGGAAAAAAATAATGTGACCATAGTCAGTAAAAAAAATTATCTTCTAAAACAATATGTACATTTTTTGTCATTTGTCATACATAAAATGTATGAAGTGAAATTTCTATTTCATGGTAGGGAAAATAGTGTGTCTGTAAATAGAGCCTTCTGTGACTACCACTGTTCAACATATACAAAATACAAAATCATATATTTTAACTTTTTAATGAATTGTTTTCAAACTGCTATATTCCTGATACATCATCTAAAAGTGTCATTCCAATAAATCTTATAGATTCATTTGAAATAAATTGTTGTTCTCTGGTTCTCTAACAGGTATATAATTAAATGAATTGCTGTTTCTCTTGTTCTTTCAAGGTTCAATTAAAAATAAATTGTTTTTCACTTGTTCTTTTCAAGGTTCAATAAAAATAATTTGTTATTCACTTGTTCTTTTCAAGTTTCAATTAAAATAAATTGTTGTTCACTTGTTGTTTTCAAGTTTCAATTAAAATAAATTGTTTTTCGCTTGTCCTTTTACAGGTTCTATTCAAATAAATTGTCATTATCTTGTCCTTTTACAGGTTCAGTTTAAATAAATTGTCATTATCTTGTCCTTTTACAGGTTCAGTTTAAATAAATTGTCATTATCTTGTCCTTTTACAGGTTCAGTTTAAATAAATTGTCATTATCTTGTCCTTTTACAGGTTCTATTCAAATAAATTGTCATTCTCTTGTCCTTTTACAGGTTCTATTCAAATAAATTGTCATTCTCTTGTCCTTTTACAGGTTCAGTTTAAATAAATTGTCATTATCTTGTCCTTTTACAGGTTCTATTCAAATAAATTGTCATTCTCTTGTCCTTTTACAGGTTCTATTCAAATAAATTGTCATTCTCTAGTCCTTTTACAGGTTCAGTTTAAATAAATTGTCATTATCTTGTCCTTTTACAGGTTCTATTCAAATAAATTGTCATTATCTTGTCCTTTTACAGGTTCTATTCAAATAAATTGTCATTCTCTTGTCCTTTTACAGGTTCAGTTTAAATAAATTGTCATTATCTTGTCCTTTTACAGGTTCTATTCAAATAAATTGTCATTCTCTTGTCCTTTTACAGGTTCTATTCAAATAAATTGTCATTCTCTTGTCCTTTTACAGGTTCAGTTTAAATAAATTGTCATTATCTTGTCCTTTTACAGGTTCTATTCAAATAAATTGTCATTCTCTTGTCCTTTTACAGGTTCTATTCAAATAAATTGTCATTATCTTGTCCTTTTACAGGTTCTATTCAAATAAATTGTCATTCTCTTGTCCTTTTACAGGTTCAGTTTAAATAAATTGTCATTATCTTGTCCTTTTACAGGTTCTATTCAAATAAATTGTCATTCTCTTGTCCTTTTACAGGTTCTATTCAAATAAATTGTCATTATCTTGTCCTTTTACAGGTTCTATTCAAATAAATTGTCATTATCTTGTCCTTTTACAGCACATGTGTTACTGCAGGTTCTATTCAAATAAATTGTCATTCTCTTGTACATCTACAAGATTTCTGTAAATGTCATCATCTTTGTGATAACAGTATTTTACATCTTGTTTTTATTGCATTGTTCCAGGTCTTCTTTCTCATATACTACTTGAGTCTTCAACAAAACATACATACAGGAGATGTCAGTCGGGTTTTTTTCCTGAGAAAAAAGAAATATTTATCATGAATATTATTCAATTTCAAAAATAACATTTTTTTCCCTATAGGAAAACTAACAATATTATTGAACACTACAGTACAAAAATGTATTTAGGTACAAAATATAATTAAGTGCCACTTTTTGTAAGAATCAGGCAAGTCTAAAGAAGAATTTAAAAAAAACCTGTTCACCTAACCATTCTATTTTGAAATTATTCTCATCCTGAATTAGAAATAGTGGGTCTTTCATTTCTGAGTGCCTGGTAATTCTAGAAATATCTATATCACTTTTGATTAGAATGTTAGCAAATAACAGAGTTATCTCCCCTTAATTGTCAGTTTCTTGTGCATTTCAAGCAAGTTATAGCTTGAAATACCAGAGCAGGAAAAGGGAACAAAAACAAATATGATATTGGCGTCATTATACATTCTGAACTTAAATTAATGTAAAGTTAAGTGTTTTTTTGTTATGTTTTCACCACTGCCTGATTCTTACTTTTAAAACATAGTCAATTCTTGAAGATTTCCATGATGAAATTTACATTATACAAAATATAGCTATGTTACTATATTTAGGAAATAAACACAACTAGTTGCAGTATAAATCGGCTGTTTCAGTTTGATTGCATGCTTTTTTCTTGCCAGTTTATTATCAAACGCTACTGTTCTGGAGTGTCCGAGGGAGTGTCTTAATAAAATTTTATATAAAACAATAATATTATCTTAGTATAATTTTCATAACAACGTGGACAACCAAATATTTTTTTCGGAGGGTTCTAATACTGCATTTATATATTTAAACTTGGCTCTTATATTGTACTGGTAAAGTCAATTGGAATATGATCTTTTGCCTTTATTTAACATAGCCAGAAATTAGTAGTGGTTTTGCTAATTAATATTCATAATATGTAAATGAGAATTGTACCACGTGATAGTACTTTTAACTGGACTGGCTTGATAGGCTTGATATCATTAAAATCTTTAAAACACGGATATTATAAGTTGCCCGTCACAGAGTCCTTATTTACAATCACTTTGATATTTCCGTAAAGTTGTCAGGCGGTCAAAATCAAAACAATGAACGTGAATTTAGTGAATTTTTCGTGCCTTCTTGAGTTTATTCTTCTTGAAATAGTGACATTTTAATTTTACGTGGGAACCTAGAGTTCAACGACTACACATACAAGGTTTGGACTTGCTTATTCTTTGGAAATTCAAGTTTCATATTTCACCCCGGCAACCTGTTTTTGTAATGACCTTGTAAGCCAATTTTCAACACGAAGTTTGCAAATTTGACGTTTCAGCCATTTCAGCCTGTATTTTACATTGCAATGTTAAAAGCCTCTCGCTTCGATTTTTAAAATAGCTCAGGAACCTGTATTTTTGCAACAACAGTCATTATATTTCGTTTAAATGGTGTATATTGTTGTGTATATTCATTTTCTTCCCCGGCAACCTGTCTATCACTTAAATTAAAATTAAAACAGACATTTTTTTCAAAATTCCCTTTCATTTTAATGTAATTTCCGTGACCCGTATCCGATTTCTTTAGTATAATATTCAAATAAGCAAAGTGGCGTTGATTTCTGGATATGAAGTCATATGAAACGAGTGAGTGGTGAAAAATAATGTTTTACCAATGCATGTATATATCACAAACTAAGTCCTCTGTGCACGATTTTATCATTATTTACACAAATATATCGTATAATCGTCAAATTTTTTTTCTCTCTGTCTGTTATGATTTAACAAATATGGCTGCTCATTAAATGCCGTGTTTTGAAGCCGAAGTTTACCGATTGTCACCTTATAGTAAATAAATAACAAAAAGCATGGGTATTGAGCACGTGTTTAAAATGTACAATCAGATAATTGTTTATTTCAATGACAGATCCATGCGTATTGCGATCACCGGATTTTTACGAGGAGGGTTAGGCTCAGGCACGGGGGGGTCTCAACATGGGATTTTTGGTACAGGTGTGCAACTGGGATTTTAAAAACACCCCCCATTCATATATTGAATAATTGTGAAATCCCTACCTATACATATATTTCACAGCGAAATCATAACCCATTCATATATTTATCACCCATTGATATATCACAATCGGTCAATTACTACCTATTGATATATTTCCTCGGTAAAATTGCACCCCATTGATATATTTGACGGATCAAAAAAGGGACCCATTCCAGCGGCACATATGTATATACCTTTAAATAGGAAGAGACCCCCCCGTGGGCTCAGGTCACTATGCATACGGAAAATATGTCGGCGAATTGCTTCCTGGAAGCAAGCAATTAAAAATAAGTAAACTTCTTCTAAATGTGGACAAATTAAAGAATTTTCCTCAGAAAAAGTATATGTACAAAAGTTTTATAATGAAAACTATCCATTTAGTTATAAAAAACAGATGCATATTTTTTTTTAATTTGAGGTTTCATATGACTTTAATATTACACTGCAGCATTTTTGTTTTCTGATTTTTCAGTTTTATATTTTCTCACAAAAGCACAACTTCCTTTATCATTATACATTTGTGGTCACACAGATGTATCACAAATCATGATTGTGTAAGAAAAAAACCCTGTAGAATTGATTTATTTGAGGCAGTTTATTTATAATGCAACCTTTATACATATGACATAAAAGTTCAAGTAAAAAAAAATATGTGAAATACTGTTACTAAAATTCATTTAACATTATTTGTGGGATACCAATTTTCATGAACTTTGTTGGTGAAGGGGAATCATGAATTGTAATGTCTAACAAAAGTTTCCATTATAGGCTCGCATGCAGACTTTGGCAAACCACAAAATTCTATATACAGTTTTGTACTGGTACATAAAAATATAACTGTTCCTAAATACATGGAAATTGTTACCCAACAAAAACAAATGAATCCACAGTAATGCATTTCAGATGATTAATGAAATGCAGGAAAACAATAATTTTTAGTTTTCTTACTCTTAGCTAAGAATATCCTCAGCTAATTTACAATTTACCTAATTATGGTTAAGTTGAAAAAACATGCAGACATAAGTCACTGATTAAAATATCCCGATGACTGTATGTATCCAAGCCAGAACAAGTAGTCAAGAATCTCATTCCTGTCATCTGCTACAAGGTAATCAAATGCTCTTGTGAACTGAATATAAGCTTTCTCAGTTTCTTCAAGTTTTCCATTTTTCTTTATAGCCAGCAATTTGTGGCCAGGTATTTCACAGTACAGAAAAATTAACTGAAAAAGAAAAAAGAAACTGTAAACTCAAGGATCTTAAATTTGTATGAAATTTTGATAGTATAAAAAATGCAAATACTGAAATGAAATGAGTTTTCTCAATTGAATTGTATCATATTTTTCATGTCAGAGCCTTATATAGCCAACTATACTTCATTGGTTTTTCTCATTGCTGAAGGCCTTACTGTTGCCTTTAATTTCTTACATCCACTTCATTTGAACTTATTTTGATACTGCAGGGCAAAACAATCCCCTGGAAATGATAAATGTCAATACATTCTAAATACCATTGACTTATCACAAATGGATATCTTCAAACTTTAACTTGTAAACTTTGAAATGTTTTAAAATCTGTAGTCACGACTGAAGTGATTATGCCAAGTAAATTGTTGAACTCCTATACCCATGAAACCCATTAAAAAAACTAGTACCGGTACATAACAAATATGATTAATCCACATAAAAATTTCACAAAAAATGACTTTCATTAAGTTGGTGAAAGAGAGAAAACTTAGAAACTATGAAAATAGGAAGATTATTGATTATTGACGAAAACAAAATTCACAGGGTCAGTCTGACTTTAATTTTAAGAAGTTGGTTATCATGATTATAAAGACATAAAAAACTTAAGTACACAATGTACAAAAGGAGAGAAGTCATTGATAAACCATCATCAGATTTGTGTGGAAATTTATCTTCATACCAAATAAACAAGAGTATCATGTCAGTCTTGAATAAAAGGGTAGAAGAATATTTTTATGGACATCTGAATAAGGGCTTTATTTTCTATAATATTCTGGATTTAATATTATCAAGACTCTTGTCTATAATTTACAGGATCCTGGAAAATAGATGGGGAATTTGTCAAATAGCATATATCATACAAAGTCATACAGGGATATAAGTGAAGAACTGTAAAAGTGACACTACCAAAATTTTGACTTTTTGATCTGATTGTTGTGGTAATAAGTATTGTGTATAAGTTTCATAACATTTGGTTGAGGCAAACTAAAGTTAGAGAATGAAATCGAAAAATTCAGCAACTTTTCCATTTGTAAAGGGGCATAACTCTGAACCGGTAAAAAAGACACCACAAAAAATCAAATTTGATCTGTATTTATAGGTGGTAAGCATTGTGTATAAGTTTTATAACATTTGGGTGAGGCTAACTTAAATTAAAGATTGTAAAAATGAAAACTTCAGCAATTTTTCCATTTGTTAAGGGGCATAACTCTAGAACAACGAAAGTGACATCACCAAAATTCAATCTTGATCTGTTTTTTATGGTCATAAACATTAATAACATTTGGTTGAGGCAAACAAAACTTTGACAACAGAAACGAAAAATTCAGCTATTTTTCAATTAGTAAAGGGGCAGAACTTTAGAATGATTAAAGTGACGACACCAAAGTTCAAATTTATTCTGTGTTTTGTGTTAATAAGCATTTTGTCTAAGTTATGTATCATTTGGTTGAGACAAACTAAACTTGAGAACAGAAAAGAAAAATTCAGCAATTTTCCTCTTTGTAAAGGGGCATAACTCTAGAACGGTTAAGGTGACGTCACACCACCAAAATTCAAACTTGATCTGTGTTTTGTGTTAATAAGCATTTTGTTTCAAGTTTCATAACATTTGGTTGAGGTAAACTAAATTTAGAGAATGGAAACAAACATTGGGATATACGGAAGGACAAAGGTAAAACTTAATGCCCTCTCCGCTACGACTGAGGCATAAAAATGCTTTGTTTTATACAGAATGACACCCACTCCTACAGCCCCTTTTCAATTGTAGTCCATATTTTGGGAAATAATTAAACTATCTATATATGTAGGTCAATGGACAAAAAATGATGCAACTGTGTACTCTATATTCTGAATTTTTTGCAATATTCTTATTAAAAATGAGAAAAAAAATCTCAGGATAATGCCTTATTCAAGTTTTGTAAAAATTCAATAAATGGAATTATTTTCAAAAGTTACATCTGATCTACATTTTTTTACTTGTTGCCAGTTTTTCACACAAATAAATGAATAATGTACATTGAGGGAGTTTGCTTCTCAGTTTCAAAATAATTACCATTTCAAATCACTAGTTTATATTGATAAGGGATTAACAAAGGAATCAAAAGAGCAAAAAAAGTATATAGGTTAATGTGCTTGTTTTTCGAGATATTAGCCATTGAAATTTTGGAGGGAAAATTTTCTCTCTTGAGTTTAAGTTCTCAAATACTATTTAAAAAATAATTAAAATTTTATAAGACTTTTACAGATGGCTTTTTATTATACATGTCAAATATTTATAAAAAGAAAAATGGGGGTCAATGGGCTTTTTTTAAGGCTTTCAAATGGATAAAATCAGAGGATTCAGAAAATCTGACAAAAATCCCAAAATATGACAAGCGAACTTCCTTAAACTCAAAATTTACAATTTTTAAAACATAAAAACTGAAGTATACTACATAAAATTTAGATTGTACCTTTGTTCCAATACACAACATTCCAATAACACCGGGGTAAAAGATGGAGAATTCACTTTCAAATAATAAATCTGCTACCATCTGTGTTAAAACTTTATCAGACAATGCATGAATATCTATTTCTCCATTTCTAGATGATCCTGTGTTTTCTTTGGCAATCTGCAATTGGTGATGTATTATAAGTTACGAATAAACAACTGAAAAGAACTGCTATTCTGAGGGGGTTGTGGCACTCAGGGGTTATGGCACTCAGAATCTGATACTGTGGAATCATTAATTTTCATCGATACTAATTTTCGAAAATTAAGAAAAACTTAAATGTAAGTGGATATTTAGTTTTGTGGTTTTGCCGATTTCTGCATACAAGATAACAGTACATTTGCTATTCGTTGAACATACAACTTCCTGGTTCACCTGTACTATTGAAATCAACGAAATTTGGTATCCAACAAATACCCATCTAAATTTTTTCTTTTTCATGAGTTGTTCTTTCATCAATGTTATTTTAATATCTCGTTTCAGTAATCAAAAAGTTTTGTGGCATTGTTACAGCTTATTCTGTGTCAGTCTTAACAAATTGCTGTAATAAATAGCAGCAGTTTTAACAAATGTTTAAACAATTATTGTTTTTTGTTATTTTGTTTAGATTAAAAACATATATGCCAATGAGATAGATATAAGATGATCTGGTATGAGTACCAATGAAGGAGCCTTGGCTCACACTGAACAGTAAGCTGTAAAGGGCTCCAAAAAGTACTAGTGTAAAACTGTTCAAACAGGAAAACCAACAGACAAGTGTTAGGCACGAAATAAAAACTTTATTCAATCAAAAACTTTATATATAGTTGCTATGCCACAAAATAAAAAGATAAGCTCTGTCAGCTTTTATTTACAAAGGCATCAACATTTACATGAAATCAATAATGAGCAAAATTCAAACTGTAACCAGAGTGTATCAAGTCAGGAATATGGCAGTTGTTATCCATTCGTTTGATGTGTTTGAGCATTTGATTTTGCCCTTAGATTAGAGACTTTCCGTTTTGAATTTTCCATAGAGTTTAGTATTTTTGTGATTTTACTTTCTGCCTTATAAATTTGATTTACCTCTGTTACCATAACAACACAACATGTAGGTGGACTATAACCTACAGGTGAAGGATGGCATGTAAATCTAATGTCTGCCTCACATTCAATTTCATATTCTTTCTTTATCTTCATCTTTCTTTTGCAAAGATCTCCTGGTCTAAAAATAAAAAATATAAGTCAATATCTCAAAAATCAAAGAGTTCTAGGGCTATTCCATTAAAATGCATGTGGGAGGGTAGGAAGGGACTTTCAAAATATCCCTACACCCAAGAACTATTTTTTGATAATTTTATAATGATTAAAAAATCTAAAAAAAAACAAACAGAACTCGATCTTAAACATGTATTCAAAACCATTGTTAGTGAGCAGAATATATCAACTTGGGTCACATAGCAAGAATTAGCTTTTCCATATTTACATAATAAAATTTTTGTATTCATATCAGATTTTCAAATAAACAATACTCACTGAGGTTTTAAAAGAAATATTTCTGAAAATTTGGTAAAAAGCCACTGGAAATCTTCTTTTCTTATGTCATCATACTTCTTTGACAGAAACATAGGTAGACTGAACTGTAAAAACTCAAGTGCACTGTTATAGTACTGGTAAATACATCTAAAACAAATAAAGTAGAAACATATAAAAAGTAGGAGATGTGGTATTATTGCCAAGGCCCAAAGACGAAAGAGACAACTTTCTACAATACTCCAACTGAAAACTGTTACAGCAAAATATATGTTGTGTTTTATAAATCTTGTTACTCTATTCTTTCATTTTAAAGCCATTATTATTCTCTTATCTATTTCTAAGCCTTTTTTCCCCTCTATTTGTTTTTTTTTTGCCTCATTTTTCTGAAACCTCAATCATACCCTCATTGTATATTGATGACTCAATCATGTCATTGGTATCAAACATGTACAAGAACAGAATATTCAAATGAAAACTTTTTTCGCAGATCAAAATATTTTCATGTATACTCATTTATAACCAAATTTGCAATTTTCATATTTTGATGGTGTATTTATATAAGAAAAAAACCAAGTTCGACAAAGTAATATTATTTTCCAACTAACAAAAATTGCCAAAATATTTACTCTTCGTAGAAAATTGACAAATTATTGGTATTTTCCAATGAGTAACAAAAATAGATTTTTCAGGAAAATGAGTTTAAGTAAATATACAGTGGCGGATCCAGCAATTTTAAAAAGGGGGGTTTCCAACCCAGGACAAAGGGGGGTTCCGACTATATGTCCCCATTTAAATGCATTGATCGGCCCAAAAAAAGAGGAGGTTCCAACCCCCGGACCCCGCCTTGATCCGCCAATGATATACAGTACTGTGGATTCATTATTATTCGTTGGATACCAAATTTTGTGGTTTTCATGGGTACAGGTTATTAAACATTCAATGAATAAGAAATTTTCCATACGATTGTATGCAGATTTTGTCATAACCTCGAAATTAAATATCCAAGAACATGTAAGTTTTCATTTATCATATGTTTATTCATGAAAATTGATACCCATGAAAATAAATGAATTTACAGTATTATTACCTTTTATCAATATCTGGCAATGAGCTTATCAATTCTTCAATATCATTAAAGCAAGACAAAAAATGTTGACAAGCTCTCTTCGCTTCATTAATAGCCTCTGCACGCTCTATGTGACTTTTGTAAGTGTAACCATCACAATCATTTAACGAGAAGTTCCATTTTTCTTTTGTCAAAAGTACCAAGGTTTTCACTATCTCTGGCAAATCATTCAGGCAAATTTTAGGAATTATTGTCCTTTTTTCGGCCATTGTTGAGGGTAAAGAAAATAAGTTGTATATAGGGGAACTGTTTATATCATAGTACATTCCACAATCTTCTTCAAAGTCTGTCTTTGTCCAATTTAAACTGATTGATCTTCCGTCTGAATGTTCTGGTTTTATACTTGTCCAAGACGTGTCTTCGAAAGAAGTAGATGAGGAAAATGATCTTGATGGAGATCCATTTTTTGATGCCCCATGGTAACTTGGAGAACTTCGTCTACGCTTCGCACCTTGCTTTCTTGAGTTGTCCATGTTTTTCTGCAGGAATAAATTTCAAAATTAAAAAGAAATGTTCTTTAAGGCAACAATTTCAAAAACTTGGTACAGGCATTTAATATGTAGAAAATTGTCAATAAAGGTTATTAAAAATATTGCCTGGCTTGGAAGAAGTAATTGTATATTCATTGAAATTGCAAAATTACAGATATCCATGATATCAATTAGAACCAGGTGCTCCCCAGGGCGCAGCTTTATACGACCGCAGAGGACGAACCCTGAACAGTTGGGCAAGTATGGACACAACATTCAAGCTTGATACAGCTCTGAATTTGGATTGTGATCAAATTTTTGACATAATATGGGTTTCTGACACAAAACAAATGTCATGATCTTACAAATATATAGTCAATATTGTGCTAGTAATGATTTCTTCTTCAAAATTTTCAAAAATTTGGAAAAAATAAAATTGAAAACTACTACCACCCCCCTTTTTTTATAATTAGTCCAAAACCTGACATTTCTTTAGGTATAATTTACAAGTAATTTACAAATAGTGTAAGGGAGGTAAATCTGAACATACCCAACATTGTATGTTAAATGTTTTTGAATTAATAATAATAATAATAATAGTAAAAATTTCTATAGCGCCCTATATAACAATAAAATCACTCTAAGGCGCTTTACATATATACATGATAAAAATATATTAAGTTAACCACAAAACAAAATGAAATAAAAAAAAAATGTTATGTTTAAAAGAACTAAAAACGTATATATGAAAAGATATATGAACATAAATAATTATATTGATAGAAAAATAATAGAATTAAAATCAATAATAAATATTAAAAATTTAGCAGAAAGATTATAATAAATAATTGAAATGGTCATGAAAACTTTTGCTAGAATAAAAATTGTACGAAGAAAACAAAAAAACAAAAATCACAGCACATTTTCAAATAAAAGGAATAAGAATTAAGATAACAGCTTATTAAACGCAAGTCTGTAAAAATATGTCTTCAATTGTTTTTTAAAACACTGAACAGATTTAGAGTGACGAATTTGTACAGGTAGATTGTTCCATAGGGTAGCGGCAGCACGATTAAATTGTCTTTCGCCGTACGTTTTTGTTCGGACATGTGGCAGTTCGAGTCTAAGGCTGCCCTCTGATCGTAGTGCCCTAGTTGTTGTTTGGAGATGTAATAGTTCCTGTATATAGTCCGGGGCAGTTCCTTGCAGTGCCGTGTACGTATAGACAAGGATTTTGAACTTTGGCCGGAATTCAACAGGGAGCCAGTGCAGTCCAGCGAGAATAGGTGTAATGTGTTCTCTTTTCCTAGTTTTCGTAACAAGACGGGCTCCAGTGTTCTGAACTCTCTGTAACCTTTCAATTTGACACTTGTTAACGCCGAAGAGTAGACTATTTGCGTAGTCAAGTCTGGAAGTTACAAGGGAATTAACCAGAGTTTTACAAGCATCCGTAGAGATGAAATGTCGGATTCGTCCAATGTTGCACAGATGGTAATTACACGATTTTACGATAGACGCAACTTGTTTTTCCATGGTAAGACGGCTGTCAAAATAAACACCAAGATTACGTACCGATGTGACACTATTGATGACATTTTCACCTACTTTAAGTTGGAAAACAGGCATGTTCTTCGACTGATGTTTCGATGAAAAGACGATCAGTTCCGTTTTATCCTGGTTTAGTTTCAACAGATTGTTTGACATCCAAATGCCAATTTCTTCCAAACACAATTCAAGTCTTTTAACGTAGTTGTTCCAGTCATCGAGCGGTTTGATTGTCATGTAGACCTGTGTGTCATCTGCATAGCAATGAAATTTGAAACCATGACGACGGCATATATTTCCAATTGGTCTCGAAAAAAGACAATACAGTTTTGGACCGAGAACTGAACCTTGCGGAACTCCGAATGGCAGATGACTGGCGTTTGATCTATCCGACCCTATAACGACTCGCTGGTTCCTGTTGGTAAGATAAGAACGAATCCAATTTAATGCTTTTCCAGTTATCCCATACGAATGTTCGAGCCGTTGAAACAATATTGAATGATCGATCACATCGAATGCTGCTGAAAGATCAAGTAATACCAACACCATTGATAATTACCTCCCTTACACTGATTTTAAATTGTCTTAATTATCCAATGACCAGAAAACAAACCCCCAAAGTCAATACTAACCATCCCTTCATGGTATGGAAATTTCAGAGAGATTCATACACTTAAACTACAAAAAATGCTTATTTTGGGCCACTTTTTGGCCCTTAATTCCTTAACTATTGAGACCATAACCCCCAAAATCAATCCTAACCTTCCTTTCGTGGTATTGAATCTTCTAGTAAAAATTTATAGAGATCCATTCACTAAAACTAAAGTTATTGTCCGGACAATAAATGTGTCTTCGGACGAGGGAGACGAAGCAGACAACATGATAGCAATATACGACGCAAAAATAATTTTGCGGTCGTATAATCATACTGGTAAGTACCACTACCTCTTTGCTGAAATATAGACTTTTATTCTTTTTTTTAATTGTAAATGAATGGCCCATTCATTTGACAACATGGCCCATTAATTCTAAAAATTTCCCATTGAATTTATTTTTGGGGCCCTGCGCCCATAGAGAAAAAATCCATCCAGATTACTGAAGGCCAAATGAAGGTTTTCTTGGACTATAATTGCCATCCTTTAAGTAAAACCCCCATGGGCATTTTGAAAAGTTGGCAGGTATGAAGTTTTCAATTTTTAATGATCTCATTCATACAGATTTATATCCTCTGGTCAAGCTTCTCAACTCATTCTTAAAAAGAGAAACTTCAAATAAAAGAACAGCTTTCCAATGATCCCTTTGATGCATATATTTTATCGACCCAAGGGCAAAAACTTAAATATATATATCGCAAGAAATGTAGGCATGCCCCAAATACAAACAATATCATTTTCCAAAGATTTTTTTCCCCCGAACATTTTGTCCAAGGAGTATAACCATGATAATGACAGTATAATTCCTTCAAAATGGTTAGTTGGCATTCCAAAATCTTGCTGGTATTTATAACATGTATAAGCCTTTGATATAAACTTTATAAAAAAAATCATAAAATGTAGGTGGAAGAGTGCTAAACTACCGTAATTACAAAACAATATTCAGTATATATAGATTAATCCTTTTTAACAAATGACTTTTAATATAAATGTGTTTGTGCTAATAAGTATTGTCTATTGTACAGTCAGACATGTCAGAGAGGTATTTATATGTCTCTGGTATAGTTTATAGTAGATAGGAAACACACATATTAATTTATGTGGCCAAGAGTTCCAAATAATGGAGTTGAAATCATCCCTCTGAAATTTTACCGACACCATCATGAGTTGGTTGACCGTTATGGAATAACAGTTTCACAAATGATAGTCAATCTAGCATAAATTTGACCCTAACCTTGAATTAATTGCAACAGAAGATTTTGAATTTTTAATCTTCTGCATTATATCCCAAATATACACAGAAAAAAGTCCCATAAAATGTAACTTGAGGAAAACTAAAACTTCATGATTTTAAAATTCCTATGGAGATTTGCATTGAGAAGGGAGATAACTCTGCAAAAAGAGGAAATATCAATAAAAATTGATACAAAATTAAAACTTTACTGCTTCTATTCAACAGAATGTATTGATGCTTGATATTTTAGCCTTCTTCAGAGTATAACCAATAACTCTGAAGATGTTTTCATATCTTTAATCAATCTACAACCTAAATTTCATAATTCATTAGTTGACCATTTATTAGATTTTTCACCATGTCATGGTAAAGAATCTCAAATTGAATAAAATTTAATAAACAATTATTCTTAATTTTGTGATTAAAAGTTTCTTTACACAAGCCAAGGTAGATGCTAAACAAATATGATTGACAGATATACTATAATAAACAATTTCAAAACTGAACACAGATAACAAATTTATTTGGCTTATGAGTAATGAACATGCCAATGTATGTAGAAATATATCTAGATTTCTAAGTTTGAGTATATTTTACAAAACTGATAGCAAAGCAACAGAAAAATTATCATCTTAGTGTTCTGTCATATATATATATATATATATATATTTATTTGTTGTATGGATATGGTAACTTAATAGAGTATTTACATAAGAACAGGGTTGTCTCCCTTGATATTTATCATACCATATAATATAATATTTCCTTTTTTATGTGTGTATTAGATCTCTTTGTCAGCTATAACTCTTTCTCAATATTTATGTACATATGCATTTATATTGTTCATTTTATGCTCTTTGTGAGTTTTCTTGAATAAATAATTTGAATATATTCAAATTATTTTTTCAAAATGGTCACTTAAATCCATAAATTTGCAATTTCTTTTGTTTAATGAAAAATGTGCATAAAAATATAAAAATATCCATAAAACTTCAGTTTTGTACATTTCATGAGCAGAAGATTATATAATATAGTCAAATCTGAACTTATAACCCCATCAAAATTTCATATTTTACATGAATTTTAAGATAATCAACCAAAAACTGACAAAAAAAAGACTAAGTTTTGCGTGAATTAGCTCCCTCCCAATGTTAATTTCGATAAGAAATTTAAAATTCAAAATTTGAGTTTTCCTCAAGTAAGGTATTATGGGACTTATTTCTGTGTTTATTTAGGGCTTAATGCTATAGATTAGTTCTAAAACATTTTCTGTTTCAATTAGTTTGAGGTTCAAACTTAGTTTGACTGGACTATAATATTGGATATGTTCCTTACGTTGTAACTACAATCCCCTTCCCTTTCATGAATGCGACCTACAGAGTTAGACTATTTACCGGATTTGTTCTAACATAAGCAACACGACGGAAGACACATGTGGAGCAGGATCTTATAATCTTTCCCTTCCTGAGCACCTGAGATCACATCTAGTTTTTGGTGGGGTTTGTGTTGTTTATTCTTTAGTTTTCTATGTTGTGTCATGTATTCTATTGTTTGTCTTTTTCATTTTTTGCCTGGCGTTGTCAATCTATTTTCGATTTATGAGTTTGACTGTCCCTCTGGCATGTCTGGTATCTGTCTCTCTTTTATAAAACATAGTAAATTTAAGTAGATTTGGGTAACGAAATTCTGATATCTGTAAGATTCTGTGACAAACCTCTCTAGTTGTTCATCATCATCATCACTTACATTTAATGTAACATTTCCCATAAAAACACCTATTTACTAGATACATTAATAATAATATTACAGATTAAAATCATTTATAAGATAAGATATTTTTATTCTAATTAAAGGGCCTATGAAGAGCAAAGTAATTTATTACAATGATTTTTATAATTGTTACAATAAGGGAGCTACCATTTGATTTTTATGGGGGGGCTAGGATGAAATTTGAAAAAAATAGGCAGGACAGGAGTTTTGAGTAAAAAAAAAGGCAGGATGAGACACTTGCAAAAAAAAAAAAGTCAGGACGACAATTTAGGTAAAAAAAAGTCAGGATAAACTAAAAAAAAAAAGGCAGGACCGAACAGAGTGAAAAATAAAAAGGCAGGACAGAGATTACAGCTAAAAAAAAAGGCAGGACAAAATTTTTCATCCTAGCCCCCCCATAAAAATCAAATGGTAGCTCCCTAATGTTGACATAAATCATAAATATGAATTTTAACTATTTCAATTCTTAGATGTTTAACCACAGCCTTACACATTCATGACATTACATGTGACTACGTTTTCAAAGGAGCTAAGAAGGATAGGGGAGGGAAATCTGAAAATCATTTTTAAATGTAGTATAAGGCATCGGGACTCATTTTTTAACAATCATAATCGGTACTTTACTACTCTAGTACATTGTAATGATTTTGTTTTCTTTTAAAAATAAACCAGAGCAATTAAGGATTTGTATAGTGTCACTATACAAACCCTTTAGCAATTTAGCAATATAGTCGGTGGCAGACATGTAGTCCAAATAATTAGGTAGGCACTTAAAGTTAACCATCGAGAGACGTTAACCACCGAGAGTCGGTTTTTAGACCCGCCCAGTGCACCTAAGCACGCCTACTTTTGGAGCTCTTTAGTATGAAGATAAGAAAAATATACGAAATTACGGAACTGTGTACCCTGTTTTATCCTTGTTGTTGGTGTTTCTTGCGCATGCGCACAAAGCACGGTGATAGTTACGGTTACTGACTCAGGACCTTGTATATTATATACCTCGGTTTACAGACGTTTAATAAACTGGTTCCCTGTTGTGTTCACTTATCGATACACTACGATGGAATTACGGACCAGTTTAACATAAACATGGTAAATAGATAGACAGCTGATAATCATAATTGATTAAGAAATAACCTGGAAGAAGAAATGAGTTAACTATTGATTATAACAGAGACGAGAATGCCATCGTGTTTCTTCTGCTAAAAAAAGCAGGAACATTGGAGTTTATGGTTAGATTTTAAATATTTATTGTCTCCAAACTGTGTAAATTTGATATAGTAACAACCCCCCCTTTTTTTTTAAATAACTCGAGAACCACACATCGCGTTCGCTTAACAAAGTAACAATAAGAAATAATTATTGTTAGTTTCAAGAATAACTAATCGTCAAAACTTATCCCCTCCCCGACATCAAAGGAAGTTAAATGTATTATCCCAAAATTACACCAAATTATTATGATATAGGGACGTCTTGACAGGCTATTATTTTATTTTGTTTTGTTGGTGTTTTTTTTTTTTTTTTTGGCTTTGACGTCTTCCTCCTGTATGAAAAAAAAATAATAGACCCCCCCCTTTTCCCCCCATAATATAGCTTTTTAAGAAGTCATAATTATTTGGACTACCCCTGAATATATTTCAGACAGACTCTTCTCTAAAAAAATGTAAACATGATTTGAGAGAAATCTTTGGAATAGTTTTTTAAATGATTTAATTATTATATGTCATGTATATAATTAACATAGTTATAAACTGAGACTACTAGTATAACACATAGTGTTATAGTAGTCTCAGCTATAAACTTTCCATTGTATTGACCAATATGACTAACTCATATGCTCTTTCCCATAAATGTCACAATATCAATATATTACAGTAAAACTGACAGTTTGATGACATTGTTTAAGACTATTGACCTCAGGTCAGCCTAAACTGAGTTTAAAACTGTAATTTATTCATTAAAACAGTTCAAGACATGTACCTTCTGAAATGTGATTGCATCAAAATTAAACCTAAGGCATAACATACTTAGTGTGCAGGAAGTGCCACCAAATAAATACTGATCTGTAAAATTAGATGATGATATTTGTGAAGTCAAAGATATTATAGCTAGTTATAACTGGTTTTAGATATAAATCTGAGTAAAAGGTTGATTTATATGTGCTCTTTCATGTTTAGATTATAATTTAAATTTAATCTTTTGAAGTTTTTTTAATAATATAAAGACATTAAAATCACAATTATTTATTTATACACAAAAAAATAATTTTTGTCCTTTTTTTAGTTGAATGACTGTACACAAACATTATACACACATAATTTTGATAATTCTGTAATGTTTTTTTTCTATAGCCCCAGAATGTGACAAAAGACTTATTAATCCAGATTTACAAAAAATAGAAATAGTTCAGCTACCATAAGACTGCTATGACAAAAATTGTGCAGTTTCCAGAATTTGAGGTAGAGTATAGTTAGGAATAGTTTGATTATGTAGATGCTTAGTTTGCCATA
Organism: Mytilus galloprovincialis; assembly: GCF_965363235.1. Lineage (NCBI taxonomy): Eukaryota > Metazoa > Mollusca > Bivalvia > Mytilida > Mytilidae > Mytilus > Mytilus galloprovincialis. The sequence goes on along the minus strand of NC_134844.1, from coordinate 49,576,599 downwards.
AACAATTATGCCCTTAATACAAAAGCAGAGGAAACAAAAAAGTATGAAAATAGTTGAAAAAAGTAATCATTATTATCTAGTCATATACTGTAAATAGAAAAAGAGAAAGGCACTGGTTATGATTTGGTATTTTTAATAGCATTATCATTTGTCCATAACTTGGAATATATACTGGATTGAGCTTGACATTTATTTAATATCATTGACACATGGTTGCAAGAAATGAAAGATGGTAATTTAAACCTAGCAATTTTATTAAGATTTAAAAAAAAGCTTTTGATTTGGTAGAATATGACTTTCTTTGTTTAAAGCTCGACATTTATGGATTTAGTGAGACTACTGTTAGTTTTTTTAAGTCTTACCTGAATAACAAAAGGTATACATTTGTAATGTTAACTCTGAACAACAACATGTAAAATTTGGTGTTCCCCAATGTTCTATACCTTGTCCTCTATTGTTTGTGCTATTTATAAATGACCTTCCCTTATGCATTAAAAATTGTGAAACAGACCTATTTCGTTGTATATGCTGATGACACCACTATTCATAAATAAGGGGGAAACATCTAGAAAATATAAATGATGATGTTCAAGAAGATTTATACAGGGTTGAAGAGTGGTGTAAAATGAATAACATGTTCATAGATGCAAATGAAACAAAATGTTTGATTACTGGAACAAAGCAGAAACTATTCAGACTTTTCAACCAAACTTGATAATAAATTAATGTATTACAAAATTCTTCATGTGAAAAAATATTAGTTTCAAAATTGACAGCCCACTAAGTAACTGGAGAAATCAAATTGACCAAGGTTGTGTTAATATATCATCCAGAATATACCATCTTTCTTAAATACATTTTTTTTATATAACTGCAAGAAAACATAATACAATGGGTGTTCTGCCCCTAATTGACTACTGTTGTATTATTTGGGATGAATGTAAAAATTGAGGGATAACAAGAATTTAAAAAATCCAAAAAAAGGGCAGCATGATAAATTCTAGATGCAGATCCGTTAATTATCCCTCTTGGTATATAGGAGCACTATATTCTATGTTAACCTCCGACAGTAGGTATAAACAAATACTGTTGATAGACGGTATATAGGAGCACTATATTCCATGTTAACCACTGACGGTAGGTATAGCCAAATACTGTTGATAGACGGTATATAGGAGCACTATATCTTATGTTAACCACCAACGGTAGGTATAGACAAATACTGGTGATAGACGGTATATAGGAGCACTATATTGTATGTTAACCACCGACGGTAGGTATAAACAAATACTGTTAATAGACGGTATATAGGAGCACTATATTGTATGTTAACCACCGACGGTAGGTATAGACAAATACTGTTGATAGACCGTATATAGGAGTACTATATTGTATATTAACTACCCACAGTAGGTATAGATTAATACTGTTGATAGACGGTATATAGGAGCACTATATTGTATGTTAACCACCGACGGTAGGTAAAGACAAATACTGTTGATAGACGGTATATAGGAGCACTATATTGTATGTTAACTACCGACAGTAGGTATAGACAAATACTGTTCATAGACGGTATATATGAGCACTATATTGTATGTTAACTACCGACAGTAGGTATAGACAGATACTGTTGATAGACGGTATATATGAGCACTATTTTGTATGTTAACCACCGACGGTAGGTATAGACAAATACTGTTGATAGACGGTATATAGGAGCACTATATTGTATGTTAACTACCGACAGTAGGTATAGACAAATACTGATGATAAACGGTATATAGGAGCACTATATCTTATGTTAACCACCGACGGTAGGTATAGACAAATACTGTTGATAGAGGGTATATGGGAGCACTATATTGTATGTTAACCACCGACGGTAGGTATAGACAAATACTGTTGATAGACGGTATATACATTGTAGGAGCACTATATTGTATGTTAACCACCGACGGTAGGCATAGACAAATACTGTTGATAGACGGTATATAGAAGCACTATATTGTATGTTAACTACCGACAGTAGGTATAGACAAATACTGTTGATAGACGGTATATGGGAGCATTATATTGTATGTTAACCACCAACAGTAGGTATAGACATATACTGTTGATAGATGGTATATAGGAGCACTATATAGTATGTTAACTACCGACAGTAGGTATAGACAAATACTGTTGATAGACGGTATATGGGAGCACTATATTGTATGTTAACCACCGACGGTAGATATAGACAAATGCTGTTGATAGACGGTATATGGGAGCACTATATTGTATGTTAACCACTGACGGTAGGTATAGCCAAATACTGTTGATAGACGGTATATAGGAGCAGTATATTCCATGTTAACCACTGACGGTAGGTATAGCCAAATACTGTTGATAGACGGTATATAGGAGCACTATATCTTATGTTAACCACCGACGGTAGGTATAGACAAATACTGTTGATAGACGGTTTATAGAAGCACTATATTGTATATTAACTACCGACGGTAGGTATAGACATATACTGTTGATAGATGGTATATAGGAGCACTGTATTGTATGTTAACTACCGACAGTAGGTATAGACAAATACTGTTGATAGACGGTATATAAGAGCACTATATTGTATGTTAACCACCGACGGTAGGTATAGACAAATACTGGTGATAGACAGTATATAGGAGCACTATATTATATGTTAACCACTGACGGTAGGTATAGCCAAATACTGTTGATAGACGTTATATAGGAGCAGTATATTCCATGTTAACCACTGACGGTAGGTATAGCCAAATACTGTTGATAGACGGTATATAGGAGCACTATATCTTATGTTAACCACCGACGGTAGGTATAGACAAATACTGTTGATAGACGGTATATAGGAGCACTATATTGTATGTTAACTACCGACAGTAGGTACAGACAAATACTGTTGATAGACGGTATATAGGAGCACTATATTGTATGTTAACTACCTACAGTAGGTATAGACAAATACTGTTGATAGACGGTATATAGCAGCACTATATTGTATGTTAACCACCGACGGTAGATATAGACAAATTCTGTTGATAGACTGTATATAGGAGCACTATATTGTATGTTAACCACCGACGGTAGGTATAGACAAATACTGTTGATAGACGGTATATAGGAGCACTATATTGTATGTTAACTACCGACAGTAGGTATAGACAAATACTGTTCATAGACGGTATATATGAGCACTATATTGTATGTTAACTTCCGACAGTAGGTATAGAAAGATACTGTTGATAGACGGTATATAGGAGCACTATAATGTATGTTAACCACCGACGGTAGGTATAGACAAATACTGTTGATAGACGGTATATAGGAGCACTATATTGTATGTTAACTACCGACAGTCGGTATAGACAAATACTGTTGATAGACGGTATATACATTGTAGGAGCACTCTATTGTATGTTAACCACCGACGGTAGGTATAGACAAATACTGTTGATAGACGGTATATACATTGTAGGAGCACTATATTGTATGTTAACCACCGACGGTAGGTATAGACAAATACTGTTGATAGACGGTATATAGAAGCACTATATTGTATGTTAACTACCGACAGTAGGTATAGAAAAATACTGTTGATAGACGGTATATAGGAGCACTATATTGTATGTTAACTACCGACAGTAGGTATAGAAACATACTGTTGATAGACGGTATATAGGAGGACTATATTGAATGTTAACCACCGACGGTAGGTATAGACAAATACTGTTGATAGACAGTATATAGCAGCACTATATTTTTGTTAACTACCGACAGTAGGTATAGACAAATAGTGTTGATAGACGGTATATAGGAGTACTATATCGTATGTTAACCACCGACGGTAGGTATAGACAAATACTGTTGATGGACGGTGCAAAGGAGTACTATATCGTATGTTAAACACTGACGGTATGTATAGACAAATACTGTTGATAGACGGTATATAGGAGCACTATATTGTATGTTAACCACCGACGGTAGGTATAGACAAATACTGTTTATAGACGGTATATAGGAGCACTATATTGTATGTTAACTACCGACGGTAGGTATATACAAATACTGTTGATAGACGGTATATAGGAGCACTATATTGTATTTTAACTACTGACAGTAGGTATAGACAAATACTGTTGATAGACGGTATATGGGAGCACTATATTGTATGTTAACCACCGACGGTAGGTATAGACAAATACTGTTGATAGACGGTATATAGGAGCACTATATTGTATGTTAACCACCGACGGTAGGTATAGACAAATACTGTTGATAGACGGTTGATGGGAGCACTATATTGTATGTCAAATACCGACGGTAGGTATAGACAAATACTGTTGATAGACGGTATATAGGAGCACTATATTGTATGTTAACTACCGACAGTAGGTATAGACAAATACTGTTGATAGACGGTATATGGGAGCACTATATTGTATGTTAACACCGACGGTAGGTATAGACAAATACTGTTGATAGACGGTATATAGGATCACTATATTGAATGTTAACCACCGACGGTAGGTATAGACAAATACTGTTGATAGACAGTATATAGGAGTACTATATCGTATGTTAACAACCGACGGTAGGTGTAGACAAATAATGTTGAAAGGCTGTGTAAAGGAGTACTTTATCGTATGTTAACCATCGACGGTAGATATATACAAATACTGTTGATAGACTGTGTTAAGGAGCACTATATCGTATGTTAACCACCGCCGGTAGGTATAGACAAATAATGTTGAAAGGCTGTGTAAAGAAGTACGTTATCGTATGTTAACCATCGACGGTAAATATATACAAATACTGTTGATAGACTGTGTAAAGGAGTACTATATCGTATGTTAACCACCGACGGTAGGTATAGACAAAAACTGTTGATAGACTGTGTAAAGAAGTACTATATTGTATGTAAATCACCGACAGCAGGTTAAGACAAATACTGTTGATAGACTGTGTAAAGGAGTACTAGTCTATATCGTATGTTAACCACCGACGGTAGGTATAGACAAATACTGTTGATGGACGGTGCGAAGGAGTACTATATCGTATGTTGAACACTGACGGTAGGTATAGACAAATACTGTTGATAGACGGTATATAGGAGCACTTTATTGCATGTTAACCACCGACTGTAGGTATAGACAAATACTGTTGATATACGGTATATAGGAGTATTGTATCGTATGTTAACCTCTGACGGTAGATATAGACAAATACTGTTGATATACGGTATATAGGAGGACTGTGTTGTATGTTAACCACCGACGGTAGGTATAGACAAATACTGTTGATATACGGTATATAGGAGTATTGTATTTTATGTCAAACATCGACGATAGGTATGGACAAAATCCGACAAATACTGTATACAGACAGTGTATAGAAGTACTGTATTGTATGGTAAACACTGACGATTGGTATGGACAATTTCTGTATCATGCATCAATTGTTAATAAAAGTATCACGTGAGTGACACAGGCTCATTTAAGCCTCTAGTTTTGATATTATTAATGTGGAGATCTGGTCTAATTTATCATTTTCTCTATTACATGCATGATAACTGCAACAATTGAATTGAAATAAAAGTGATAATGTTTCTGTTGTAGGTTATCAAGATTTAGTGTTTCCATACAAGTGACAAAGATTGAACAACAAAAACATCTCAAACTTTACAGGACAGAGTAGACTTTTTTCACTGTGCTTAGTTTTGTCTTTATGTCTAAATTATGATACCTTTAAAAAAACCAATAAAATATGGAATAACATTTATTTCTAGCTTATAAAGTGGAGTGAAGAAATAAGGGGTCATTGAAAACATAAGAATATATTGCTATCATATATGCAGATCAGCAGCCCATACATTTGCTATAGCACATAAATATGGGACCAATAATTTCAAGTTGCCTTTTAAAAAAGACCTTATTAATGTTATGCGAGATACCACCAAAGACCACTAGGTGTTGATCAAATGATATTGTAAATAAGAGGGTTGTCCAAAATATTTCCAACAGCTGTTTGATATACACTACCTTAATCAAACCAAATATAATTTAGAAAAAGTGCAAGCTGTTGATAAAGACTACAAATAACTGCCAGTCCTAAATGTGGGTGGAGATTACCATTTAGCACAAATGAGTTTCTGGACTAAAGAAAGTAATTTCGGCACAAACCGATTATACCCTTTCAAAAACTATGTGTAGTCCCTTTTATAAAAGTGGCAGATTATCTTTCTATCTAGAGTATCTATGACAACTAACTGCTGCTTCTAGTGACGTTAGTCTTTGGTTTTTGAAAAGATTGGATATATTGTCACAATTCTTTTCTAAGGTACCGGTATGATAAACAGGAAGTAGCCAGATTAGCTACTAAATAAATGCACACTGAAATATAGTCCCTTAAAATTCCCTGGCTGTGTACATGTTCAGATACGAACTATGAAAATTTTGTTTATATCTTTAGAGAAGTAAAATCAAGTATGTATGTCTTTAGTTTTGTCAAATTGCTGTCTTGTTTTGTCCTGTTATTAGGTAACAGTGATACAATACTGTAAAAATACGGAGATGTGGTATGATTGTCAATGAGACACCTACATGTATCCACTCAAGTTCAAATAAAGTGGATGTAAGCAGTTATATGCAACCATACAGCCTTCAACAATGAGAAAAATCATATCAAATAGACCCTTGTAAATAGGTGTTGATCAAATAATATTGTAAATAAGAGGGTTGTATATTTCATGACGGTATAATACTAAACCCCCAACAGGAGGGATTGTGCCTGATATTCATATGATGAAGACATAATCTTTCAATCAGTTTAATTGAGGTCTGGTTCTGGCATGTCAATAACTGCTAGTAGTCTGTTGTTATTTATGTATTATTGCCATTTTGTTTATTTTCTTTTGTTTCATATTCTGACATCGGACTCGGACTTCTCTTAAACTGAGTTTTACTGTGCGTATTGTTTCACGTTTGTTTTTTCTACATTGGCTACAGGTATAGGGGGAGGGTTGAGATCTCACAAACATGTTTAACCCCGCCGCATTTTTGCGCCTGTCCCAAGTCAGGAGCCTCTGGCCTTTGTTAGTCTTGTATTATTTTAATTTTAGTTTCTTGTGTACAATTTGGAAATTAGTATGGCGTTCATGATCACTGGACTAGTATATATTTGTTTAGGGGCCAGCTGAAGGACGCCTCCTGGTGCGGGAATTTCTCGCTACATTGAAGACCTGTTGGTGACCCTCTGCTGTTGTTTTTTATTTGGTCGGGTTGTTGTCTCTTTGACACATTCCCCATTTCCATTCTCAATTTTATTCTGCATATCTTCTGAAATTACACAACAGAATTTCATGCGTGTTTGAACAAAATAATCTGTTGAAATTTTGTTTGCTTAGTGACAATGTCGGGCTGTGAAGTATGTGAGCGTGCTCACAAAGGTTCTTTGATTACACACAGTCAATGCATTGTCTGTGCTTCCCAGATACAGTCTGTATGCATTTTCTTTGTTGTAAATTAAATTAAGTTTATGTATTGTACGTCGTTCTTAGTCTTTATACATTGTTTATATGCTTTGACTATGAGTCTAAGATACTTCTATTGTCGGTATATCTTAGATTTAGTCGGTTAACACTGTCTATGGATCAGAGACACAGTATGTATGCATTGTAAGTTTTTCCAAGTTGAAATAAAAGTCTGTATGTTTTGCCTGTTACTGCAAGATAAAGTGTGTGCACTGCCTGTGGCTCTTATATACAGTCTGTATGCATTTTCTGTATGCTTTATCTATGGGTCTAATTTTTAGATACAGTCTGTATACAAACTGTATCTCTGACCCATATACAGTGTCCAAAAAAAACTCTGTTTTAAGATCTCTAACCCATATACAGTGTGAAAATGATCTTTGGTTCTAACATGCATTTTGTTTGATTTGCTGAATGCTTAGTATATATTGGTTTCGATATATGGTCTGTATGTATTGTATGGATCTTATATATTTGTATTTTTTTCCATCTGATCCTAGTAAGCCTTTTTCAACTGATTTTTATAGTTCGTTCTTATGTTGTACTGTTACACCAAAGTCCCAGGTTATTGGAGGTTTGGGATCCCGCTAACATGTTTAACCCCGCCACATTCTCTATGTATGTGGCTGTCCCAAGTTAGGAGACTGTAATTCAGTGGTTGTCGTTTGTTTATAAATTGAGATGTCGGGACTCGAGATGAAGGACATTATCAACAACTTTTCATCCACTGACACGATTCAGAATGACAGTAAACTCGTAGCTCTATTTGGTTAAATGAAAAATAATGATACAAAAAAAAATAATGAAAAAAGAAAGAAAAAAAATCTTAAACACCTACATGGATGTATAGCAGGTCTCCAGTTTTAAAAACTCTTTCTAGGGTCACTAAAAGTATCCACCCTGGAGGGTAGCCTGGTCAAACATTAATAGCGTCCAGGATTTAAACCCAAATATGGCGTCGGCGTCTCGATGTCCGAGTAACATGGTCCAACCCGAAGTTTGCGTCTTGATTTCAGGGTCGACTATGGCGTCCGCTTTAAGGCCCAAATATGGCGTCGGCGCCAACTTTCGAATATGGCGTCAGCGTCCGACGACCACCTTAATGGGGGTCATTCTGTCACACAAACACTACTGTTGTCTCATTGGCAATCATACAACATCTACTTTTTTATATTATATATATATTATCTATACGTATATATTTTCTGTATACGAATTTTACAGATTTAGATGATGCAATGAAAATTCAGAAGATATGTGGTAATATTGCCAATGAGAAACTTATCCACCAAAGACAAACGAATGTGAATCAGCCATGAGTTACACATATGTATTCATGTAAAATGCTATTAAAACCCATTCCTGACTAGATGTGACGAAAAACGAAAACAAACAGCCCGATTAATGCTGAAACGATAAACGTAAAATCAATATCAAAGACAGCAACCAATAACAATACAGTGCTCCTATATATCGTCTACCAACAGTATTTATCTATACCTACCGTCGGTGGTTAACATACAATATAGTGCTCCTATATACCGTCTATCAACAGTATTTGTCTATACCTACTGTCGGTAGTGAACATACAGTATAGTGCTCCTATACACCGTATATCAACAGTATTTGTTTGTACCTACCGTCGGTGGTTAACATACAATATAGTGCTCCTATATACCGTCTATCACCAGTATTTGTCTATACCTACCGTCGGTGATTAACATACGATATAGTGCTATTATATATACCGTCTATTAAGAGTTTTAGTCTATACCTACTGTTGGTAGTTAACATACAATATAGTGCTCCTATATACCGTCTATCAACATCATTTGTCTATACCTACTGTCGGTAGTTAACATGCAATATAATGCTCCTATATACCGTCTATTATCAGTATTTTTCTAAACCTACCGTCGGTAGTTAACATGCGTTATAGTGCTCCTATATACCGTCTACCAACAGTATTTATAATGAAATTCAAAACAGTGTGGCTGTGGCCATTGATTGACACATTAAATTCATCCATTGACTGGGACAATTAAGGTGAACGTTTGTATGTAACTACCAATACTCACTATGTACTTTTTATAGACACTTAAACTATGGGGTCACCAAAGGTTCTCAACACGATGTTTTGATTTATATCAATTATATAAATCAAAACATAAAGGTTATTCCTACTTAATTTTTTGAATTATTTTATAATTAAAGGCGTTAAGAAACCTTTGCTGACCCCACAGTTTAAATGTCTATCGTAGGTACGTCGTGAACAATGGTCGTTACAGACAAACGTTCATGTAAATTGTCCCAGTCAATGGATGAATTTAATGTGTCAATGAATGGCCACAGCCACACTGTTTTGAATTTCATTCTATCTATACCTACCGTCGGTGGTTAACATGCAATACAGTACTCCTATTCACCGTATATCAAAGTATTTGTCTATACCTACCGTCGGTGGTTAACATACGAATTAGTACTCCTTTACACCGTCTATCAACAGTATTTGTCTATACCTACCGTCGGTGGTTAACATGCAATATAATGCTCCTATATACCGTCTATTATCAGTATTTTTCTAAACCTACCGTTGGTAGTTAACATGCGATATAGTGCTCCTATATACCGTCTACCAACAGTATTTATCTATACCTACCGTCGGTGGTTAACATGCAATACAGTACTCCTATTCACCGTATATCAACAGTATTTGTCTATACCTACCGTCGGTGGTTAACATACAATATAGTGCTCCTATATAACGTCTATCAACAGTATTTGTCTATACCTACTGTAGGTAGTTAACATACAATATAGTGCTCCTATATACCGTCTATCAACAGTATTTGTCTGTACCTACTGTCGGTAGTTAACATACAATATAGTGCTCCTATATACCGTCTATCAACAGTATGTGTCTATACCTACCGTAGGTAGTTAACATACAATACAGTGCTCCATTTCACAGTCTATTGACAGTTGTCTATACCTACCGTCGGTGATTAAAATGCAATATAGTGCTCCTATATACCGTCTATCAACAGAATTTATCTATACCTACCGTCGGTGATTAACATGCAATACAATGCTCCTATATACCGTCTATTATTTTTTTTTTCTAAACCTACCGTCGGTAGTTAACATGCGATATAGTGCTCCTATATACCGTCTACCAACAGTATTTATCTATACCTACCGTCGGTGGTTAACATGCAATACAGTACTCCTATTCACCGTATATCAACAGTATTTGTCTATACCTACCGTCGGTGGTTAACATACAATATAGTGCTCCTATATTACGTCTATCAACAGTATTTGTCTACACCTACTGTAGGTAGTTAACATACAATATAGTGCTCCTATATACCGTCTATCAACAGTATTTGTCTATACCTACTGTCGGTAGTTAACATACAATATAGTGCTCCTATATACCGTCTATCAACAGTATTTGTCTAATACCTACTGTCGGTAGTTAACATAAAATATAGTGCTCCTGTATACCGTCTATCAACAGTATGTGTCTATACCTACCGTCGGTAGTTAACATACAATACAGTGCTCCATTACACAGTCTATTGACAGTTGTCTATACCTACCGTCGGTGATTAAAATGCAATATAGTGCTCCTATATACCGTCTATCAACAGAATTTATCTATACCTACCGTCGGTGATTAACATGCAATAAAATGCTCCTATATACCGTCTATTATTAATTTTTTTTCTAAACCTACCGTCGGTAGTTAACATGCGATATAGTGCTCCTATATACCGTGTACCAACAGTATTTATCTATACCTACCGTCGGTGGTTAACATGCAATACAGTACTCCTATTCACCGTATATCAACAGTATTTGTCTATACCTACCGTCGGTGGTTAACATACAATATAGTGCTCCTATATAACGTCTATCAACAGTATTTGTCTATACCTACTGTAGGTAGTTAACATACAATATAGTGCTCCTATATACCGTCTATCAACAGTATTTGTCTGTACCTACTGTCGGTAGTTAACATACAATATAGTGCTCCTATATACCGTCTATCAACAGTATGTGTCTATACCTACCGTAGGTAGTTAACATACAATACAGTGCTCCATTACACAGTCTATTGACAGTTGTCTATACCTACCGTCGGTGATTAAAATGCAATATAGTGCTCCTATATACCGTCTATCAACAGAATTTATCTATACCTACCGTCGGTGATTAACATGCAATACAATGCTCCTATATACCGTCTATTATTTTTTTTTTCTAAACCTACCGTCGGTAGTTAACATGCGATATAGTGCTCCTATATACCGTCTACCAACAGTATTTATCTATACCTACCGTCGGTGGTTAACATGCAATACAGTACTCCTATTCACCGTATATCAACAGTATTTGTCTATACCTACCGTCGGTGGTTAACATACAATATAGTGCTCCTATATTACGTCTATCAACAGTATTTGTCTATACCTACTGTAGGTAGTTAACATACAATATAGTGCTCCTATATACCGTCTATCAACAGTATTTGTCTATACCTACTGTCGGTAGTTAACATACAATATAGTGCTCCTATATACCGTCTATCAACAGTATTTGTCTAATACCTACTGTCGGTAGTTAACATACAATATAGTGCTCCTGTATACCGTCTATCAACAGTATGTGTCTATACCTACCGTCGGTAGTTAACATACAATACAGTGCTCCATTACACAGTCTATTGACAGTTGTCTATACCTACCGTCGGTGATTAAAATGCAATATAGTGCTCCTATATACCGTCTATCAACAGAATTTATCTATACCTACCGTCGGTGATTAACATGCAATAAAATGCTCCTATATACCGTCTATTATTAATTTTTTTTCTAAACCTACCGTCGGTAGTTAACATGCGTTATAGTGCTCCTATATACCGTGTACCAACAGTATTTATCTATACCTACCGTCGGTGGTTAACATGCAATACAGTACTCCTATTCACCGTATATCAACAGTATTTGTCTATACCTACCGTCGGTGGTTAACATACAATATAGTGCTCCTATATAACGTCTATCAACAGTATTTGTCTATACCTACTGTCGGTAGTTAACATACAATATAGTGCTCCTATATACCGTCTATCAACAGTATTTGTCTATACCTACTGTCGGTAGTTAACATACAATATAGTGCTCCTATATACAGTCTATCAACAGAATTTGTCTATATCTACCGTCGGTGGTTAACATACAATATAGTGCTCCTATATACCGTCTATCAACAGTATTTGTCTATACCTACTGTCGGTAGTTAACATACAATATTGTGCTCCTATACAATATACCGTCTATCAACAGTATTCGTCTATACCTACCGTCGGTGGTTAACATACAATATAGTGCTCCTATATAACGTCTATCAACAGTATTTGTCTATACCTACTGTAGGTAGTTAACATACAATATACATGTAGTGCTCCTATATACCGTCTATCAACAGTATTTGTCTATACCTACTATCGGTAGTTAACATACAATATAGTGCTCCTATATACCGTCTATCAACAGTATTTGTCTATACCTACCGTCGGTAGTTAACATACAATATAGTGCACCTATATACAGTCTATCAACAGAATTTGTCTATATCTACCGTCGGTGGTTAACATACAATATAGTGCTCCTATATACCGTCTATCAACAGTATTTGTCTATACCTACTGTCGGTAGTTAACATACAATATAGTGCTCCTATATACCGTCTATCAACAATATTTGTCTAATACCTACTGTCGGTAGTTAACATACAATATAGTGCTCCTATATACCGTCTATCAACAGTATGTGTCTATACCTACTGTTGGTGGTTAACATGCCATACAGTACTCCTATATATCGTCTATCAACAGTATTTGTCTGTACCTACCGTCGGTGGTTAACATGCCATACAGTACTCCTATATACCGTATATCAACAGTACCTGTCTATACCTACCATCGGTGGTTAACAAGCATTACTGTACTCCTATATACCGTCTATCAATACTATTTTTCTCTACCTACCGTCAGTGTTTAACATATAATACAGTGCACCTATATACCGTCTACTATCAGTATTTTTCTAAACCTACCATCGTTGGTTAACATGCAATATAGTGCTCCTATATACCGTCTATCAACACTATGTTTCTAACCTGTTTCTATACCCACCTTCGGTGGTTAACATGCAATACAGTGCACCTATATACCGTATATCAACAGTATTTGTCTATACCTATCGTCGGTGGTTAACATGCAATATAGTCCTCCTATATACTGTCTATCAACAGTATTTAGTCTATACCTACCGTCGGTGGTTAACATGACATATAGTACTCCTATATACCGTATATCAACAGTACCTGTTTATACCTACCATCGGTGGTTAACAAGCAATACAGTACTCATATATACCGTATATCAAAAGTATTTGTCTATACCTACCGTCGGTGGTTAACGTAAAATATAGTGCTGTCTATTAAAATTATGTGTCTATACATACTGTCGGTGGTTAACATACAATAAAGTGCTCCTATAAACCGTCTATCAACAGTTTTCATTGATACCTACCGTCGATGGTCAATATAACGTATTATATGGTCCGTATTATATAGTGCTCATATATACCGTCTGTCGAAAGTATCTGAATTTACCTACCGTCGGTGGTTAACATACAATATAGTGCTCCTATATACCGTCTATTAACAGTATTTCTTTATACCTACCGTCGGTGGTTAACGTAAAATATAGTGCTCCTTTATATACCGTCTTTCAATAGTATTTCTTTATACCTACTGTCGGTGGTTAACATAGAATTTAGTGCTCCTATATACCGTCTATCAACCGTATTTGTCTATACCTACCGGCGGTTGTTATCAAAACAAACTATTTTCAATCGACAGTCCAAAGTTTCGTATCTATACTTCACTCTGAATGACCGATGACATTTATTCGACCAGTAACATTCCCTATTGTATTCATTATTTAGTTTTCTCCCTGAACTTGTCTGAAATATTTGCGGCTGTACTGATGGCAAACAACAATCAATCAATTTCTTAAAGTACTTCTTAATCTAAATAATATATTATTTTTTAATCTAACCAGTAATATGTGATCGGTGAATGTACGTATGACAATTACGCCAATTTTGAAAAAGCATTTTTTTTTTCATTTGCGCACATTGACATTTTTTAATTTGCGCCAAATTGATTCGAAAGGTTAGGTCTGATAAATTTAGATGATAAAATTAAACTTGTTTAACCAAACGCAGCAATTCAATGAACACAAGCTACAATATAGATAAATGTGTATATAGACACATGTTGAGCTCATGGGTATCATCATTTAATCACACTTCTGGTACCCGAACATTTACTTTCATATATGGAACCGATGCCATAAAGAAAAAAACAGGCTTTAACTTATAAAAATTTTAATAAAAAAGGGGATGCTTTATTGTAGGGAAGATATCACAAGGTTGCAGTTCAACAGAAGTGTTGCATGACAATACTCAGTTAAAAAAGATTTATGCATATGCAAATGTGCTTTTTATGTCAAACTGTTACAATCTTATTTTATAAAGTGCTACTTCAAGTGTGATGTACACTTGCAATAAACTTATCCTGCTTTCAATCCCCCTCCTCCTCCCCGTCACGTGTGAGCAAGTGGCAGGTGGCAAAAGGCCAGAAGGAATATTTTTGTTATTTTATCTAAATAAATTATATACATCTTATATGCCTCATGACTTGTGTTTACCTGTTAATTTGTGCAAATGAAGAAAATAAATTTGGCGCAAAGAAAAAAAAAAAAAAAATAGGCGCTAATTAAGTGCAGATTGGCGCAAATGGAAAAAGCCGAAGCAAATATAATCTTTTCTCGTATCAAGATTTCAAGATGTTATTCATAACCTCAGACACATACTTGTGTACAAGAGGACAATAATATATACAACCATATTAAGATAATACATAGCGAGACAGAAAAAACGAAACACAAATACATAGTATATTTTAAAAGACAATTGGTATAATTAGATTAAGTATTTTATGATTTTTTTCACGAAAATTGATAATTTCCTTTGAACTTGTACGTTACATATAGACAACAAGCCAGTGAATTTCTTCTTGCTTGGATTCATTACATAGTAATTTGGTACAAACTTTGATCTAAGAGCAGAAACATCAGCATTTTTACAGGTAAACAATATATGAAACTCATCCCCTATTCCCTCATTACATAATGTACATATTCTATTTTCCATCGCGATCCCCGCCCATCTACCCGTCTCAATAGGTAACTTCAAATTCGAGCTTCGAAGTTTAGATATGTAATATCTGTCCTTGGGTAATAATCGCAATAGATACGGTTCCAAACCAAACTCGAGTTTGAATAAAGAATAGAATTCACCCCTATCAGATCAAATTGGTGTTTTCTTTCTTTTTTTCGTTCAGTTTCATCTAGTCCATTTGTTCATTTGACTCTGTCTCCATCACGACTAGGATGCATTTTAATTTATAACTTGTAAAGTCGTTCAGGTTTTTGTTTTATTATATAAAAAAAGAAGATATGGCATGATTGCCAATGAGACAACTCTCTAAAAGAGACAAAGTGACACCGGAATTAACTATAGAAAAAAAACTTTAACAGATCACGGTACGCTGACGGTACAGATGTCTGTAAATTCAGAAATTAATGCGAGGTTTTTATTATTGCGACAAAGACTCGCATTTTGAAGTATTGCGTTTGAATTAATCGGGATTTTTTCTTAATCGTTGTAATCAATATCTCATTTCAGGTTATAATGACACTCATCGCATTAAATATCTAATAATTAATTGCACGCAACAAATTTACATTCAAAGTCTATGAATTTGATGTATATTTGACAAGATTAGTTCGTTTAAGTTGCCATAAATTCTATAATTATTGTATTATTCTCCCAAGTTTATTTGAAAAGGTATAATTCCTCTATACAAATGGCAAAATCTTTCATAAAATATCAAATAAGTTGGATAAACGTTTACAAAATCATCCCAATACAGTTTGATTTATATATTCACTTTGCTATTCCGTTCTTGCACAGTGATATAGTTCATTTTGCGTCATCCCATATTTTAGCAAAGGGAGATTATCTCAGGATCACCGTTACATTAGTAATAGCTCTCGTACATAAAATAGTTAGCTCGAACTGTATGAGCCTGTGTGAATCTGATCTTTATATTAAAAGTGCATAAATGGTTCACATATAGGTCTTATTTAAACATTAAACAGTATCAAAACAATTAGTGCAGTTATAATATAACCAAATATTATAGGCATGCAAAAAAGAATCAATAGGCAAAATATGCTTGTCTATCGTCTAATTCTAATTGCTAATATTTACTGTATTGTACATAGCTCAATTCCATTCCATTCCATTCAATTTTATTTATTTTTTAATTTTCAGCAGAAAACAGTATTTCTAACAATTAAATTGAATTAATTTGATACACGGTAATCACTCTCATGTTTTTATTTACATCGCTGTCAATCATCCGGTAAAGATGAATATTCATTACTACCCTCGGTAGTTAACGTCCCTCGATGGTTAACTTTAAGTGCCTACCAAATAATTATGACATCGTCCCAATAAAAAATTAAAATAGCCGCCTTGCCAGACGTCATAATTATTTGGACTAGCAGACATGATGATAGCTGAGGGCCTGGACAGGGTATTGGGAGCATGGGAGAGAGGGACCAGGAGAAGGGAGAGAGGGGTGGGAGGAAGGAGAGAAGGGGCAGGAGAAAGGAGAAAAGGGTATTTAAAAGGAGACAAAAATGTGCATTAATATTAATAAAACTTAGCAGGAAAACAAATATTTAATAAATGAGTGAATCAAAAGATTCAAGAAAGTGTTAATAAAAAGTAAAAAACAAAAACAAAAACAAAAACAAAAACAAAAAAAAACAAAAACAAAAACAAAAACAAAAACAAAAACGGCTCCGACGAAACTAAAAACGGAAAGTCCTTAATCTAACTGCAAAATCAAACAAATGGATAACAACTGTTATATTCCGAATTGGTTCAGCATAGGCATTTTATTATGCAGAAAATTGTGGATTGGACCTGGTTTTATGGTTAGCCAAACCTCTCACTTGTATGACTGTCCGCGGCAGAAAATTGCGCATAGTAACGAAAAAAATATTCCGAACCATTTCACTAATTCATAACGATCTCTTATATATGGAGAAAGAATAAAAAAACTAACAATTTCCTGGATTTTTTTGTGAGCCCGTGCATGTATAGCGACACATGTCACCATCCTTATTTTTTCTTTAGATAAATTGCTTCAAGGTTGACTGATAGGCATAGAATTTGGCAGAAAAAGGATGACATTACTTAATATAGAGTAATGTTGTTTTTTTTTTTTTTATTTCCCCTGTCTGGTTTCGTAATTCCTATTAATTCTAACTGATTTAGTTTTATTTCCAACTAACAGGGTGGAGTCTAAGATTCAGCTTTCAAAATTTCATTGGGTAAACAGTGTTTTTCAAGTACAAATTGAATTGATTGATTTCAGGTTGCAAAATGTCTGGTTGCAAATATTTCAGCCATGACCATACAATACAATTTGAAATTGCTGTGTCTAAAAAAACACACATTTCTAAATCTAATGCAGCCATCAAAAAAGGTTACAAAAAACATCCCATCAGTTGTAAAAGTGAAAGATAAAATAATATATGTTTTTAATGTAGTATATTTTCTGTATGATGTAAACGTTTTCCTTTGTTCATACACTGTCACAAAAATTGTTAGTACTCACATTAAAAGCTAACAAAACCTTTAAACATACTTATTAAAGAGGGTTAGTTACGATACTATTGTCAATTCACTAAAGATTGCTTATTTTGGCTGCAGTAATATTGATTTATTACTGGGTTCTTCTCATATATTTTATGATGGTATACTACTAAATCCCTAACGGCAGGGATTGTGCTTGATATTCATATGATGAAGACGATATCATTAATTAGTTTAATTCAGGTCTCGAGCTCGCATGTCAGTAACTGCTAGAAGTCTTTTGTTAATTTATGTATCATTGTCAATTTGTTTAGTTTCTTTTGTTACCTATTGTGACATCGGACTCTGACTTCTCTTCAACTGAGTTTTACTGTGCGCAGTGTTGTGTGTTTGTTTTTTTCTACATTGACTAGAGGTATAGGGGGAAGATTGAGATATCAAAAACATGTTTAACTAGTCGCATTTTTGCGCCTGTCTCAAGTCAGGAGCCTCTGGCCTTTGTTAGTCTTGTATGATTTTTAATTTTACTCTTTTTCTTGGGAGATATTGAGGTCCCCGTAATTAAATCATCATAAGGACCATAACTTAACTTCGACAATTCACAAATTCAAGTTAAATGAGTATCATTTTCTGTATTGCCTGACTGACGTCTGACCCCCTGACAACATTTAGCGAATATTTGATAGTCTAAAATAAATTTTTTAATTTCCTTCAAGCGAAATACAGAATTGCACATTTTTTTTTTTGATTTACAACAAAATTATTTAGCATCAAATGTATTAAAAACAGGCTTATTTTTTCAATGCCCTTTCACTTTTGTATGTCCATAAAACATTGAAATCGATTTATGACAGAATCATTAACGATTTTCTCGACCAAATCAGAGGAATATGCTGGTGAAGTTGAACCCTATGTCTTTGACGAAAGATGCATGTGTGCAGAAGTCATCACTAGAAAGGGAGAGATCCGTTTGCGCCAAAAATGAAATGCGTCCTTTTGCGCCACAACTTTTTTTCTCTAATGCTACGTTTGCGCCACCTGTTTTAAAATTACATGGTATCATTTGCGCCAAAAATAAAACATACGATTTCGCCAATTAGGAGAAAAATGACTTCCCTCCTCCTTTATTCATAATTTGGACTTGGAACTGGCAGTTTACACGGCAAATGTTTCCTTTTCTGAAACATACTTTCTTCTCAGAGGCGGATTTAGAGGGGGGCCCAGGGGGCCCGGGCCCCCCCTTTTTGGGAAAAAATTTGGTTGCTTATATAGGGAATCACTGAAGCGTGACTGGAGCGGGCCCCCTCTTAGGTCAGTCAGTGGGCCCCCACTTATGAAAATTTCTGGATCCGCCACTGCTTCTTACTACTGCTGCATGGGTACTTCCAAATTTAATGTATGTAGTAGCTTGTATCTTCACTTTATTGTCCAAAAAGACGAAGATTGAAGGATGAAATGCAGAAAACAGATCATAATAACTCCTGTGGAATGCTTCTGCTCCATTACTGGTACGTCTTGCGGTAGATAGAGTTTCAGCCAATAAAAAAGCACTTTGTCATCAACATACATGTATGTGGCTAAAACATAATCAGCAAAAGCTTCTATTTTCTTCTTTTGACATATCTTTATTAAAAATTCAGCAAAGTAATAAGTTTTCTTCTCTCTCTGTACATGTACTGTATAATGCATGTCAAGTCATTTCTCTCCAGATGCTCATCTTCAATGCTGAAATATCTCCGAACATATGATATTTTTTAAGCCAAAAATAAGAATACATATTTATCATTAATATTTATGATAGAAATGTGTACAGGTAAACTGGCGCAAATGAGTTCCGAATATTGGCGCAATTGATACATTTGGAAAAAAACTTTTGGCGCAAATGATATCCCTGAAAAACAGTAATTGGCGCAAAAGGACTGCTGCCACTAGAAACCTCTCAATAAATGTCAATAAGAAATTCTAGCTTTGGATCCATCCAATCAATTTATAATAGAAATTCAATGGGGTAGATTACGGAATCAAAAATGTTTAACCCTTACTCTTTATTTATATACAAGCCTCCCGTCAAGAACTATTAAATTAGTGCATTTTACACTTATTATATGTTTTTGAGCAAAAAAAAAGGTCCTAAAAGAAATTCACCCCGCTACGTACCACTATGAAAAGTCCCCTGTATGCCAAGACACATTGAATGGCATCCGACACAAAGTTGGAAGTATAAATTTAAGCCAAGATATTCCACTTTTTGTATCCATTTGGATTTTTGACTTTTTAACACATTTCATTTTTCAAATTCTTTTCTTTTTTTCTATGTTTTGAATTCGACTTTCAAAAAAATGAGATAACTCAAATTGTTACTAAAAAAATGATGTTTTCATAAGCGAAATTTAAGTGTCAGGAGAGGGTCAGAATGCAGGATTTTGCATCATTGCGACCCATAATATTTCTTGCCGTACCAATATAAATTCAAGTGCTACGCCTCTAATTTAAAATTTAAAAAATAATCGGGAAACGGCGTGCATCAGAGTTAAGCTTGGGTCACACATTCACGATTTTTACTGCCGTCCTATTTCCGGCGATCAAAATTTGTCAAATATCGAAAATTTGGGAGGTTGCATTGGAATGTCCCTCCTAGATGGGAATTTGTATGCATCTGATCACGTTGCAGGCATATTGCACCCTATCTATCTATTAATGTATCTCTTTTAAGCGCATCTACTCCTGAACAACTGGATGGATATTGAAGAAATATTTACATGAGAGTTTTAAATGTTAAAGGGGAGATACTCGTTACTTTAATTGTATGGCATTACTAATCTTCTTAGCGAAACGTTTCCTGAATGTTTTATGGATTTTAATGAAAAGGTAAGGGAGAGAGAAAATGGAGGGAGAAGGGAGAAGAGGGGCGGGAGCAGGGAGAAACCTACCCCCTGTCCAGCCCCTCATAGTTCTCTTGTTTAAAACAGGGACTTAACTTTCTATAATTAGAAAGTCCCTGTTTAAAAATTATAAATTTCATATTTCTTTATTTAATATTTACATAACGCTTATTCCTCTTATTCAGTACATATTTGTTAAATTAAACAGCTATTTTGAGTTCGTAAGTTGGAGATATTTAATTATATTCTAAAGTTAGTATTTGCATTGTCCCAAATCATGTATAAAAGAGAGGTGAAAGCAGGAGCGGATACAACCATTTTTAAAAGGGGGTTCTGGAATAACTATATGCCGCATCCAAATGCATTGATCATCCAAAACAAGAGTGCACACACTGAAATGTCTCGCCTTCTTTACTAATCATTGATATTATGTTGATACTCCTAAATATAAAGCTTTATTACGACTGTCACATAAACTTAACATGAACCATGAAAATGAGGTCAAGGTCAGTTGAACCATATGCCAGGCAGACATGTACAGCTAACAATGCTTCCATACAACAAATATAGTTGACCTATTGCTTATAGTTTACGAAAATAGACCAAAACACAAAAACTTAACACTGAGCAATGAACCATAAAAACCAGGTCAAGGTCAAATAAAACCTGCTCGACTGACATATAGATCATAAAATATTTCCCTACACCAAATATAGTTGACCTATGACATATAGTATTAGATAAAAAGACCAAAACTCAAAAACTTAACTTTGACCACTGAACCATGAAACTGAGGTCAAGGTCAGATGACATCTGCCCGCTAGACATGTACACCTTACAATGATTCCATACAACAAATATAGTAAACCTATTGCATAAAGTATGAGAAAAACAGACCAAAACACAAAAACTTAACTATAACCACTGAACCATGAAAATGAGGTCAAGGTCAGATGACACCTGCCAGTTGGACATGTACACCTTACTGTCCTTCCATACACCGAATATACTAGACCTTTTGCTTATAGTATCTGAGATGTGGACTTGACCACCAAAACTTAACCTTGTTCACTGATCCATGAAATGAGGTCGAGGTCAAGTGAAAACTGTCTGACGGGCATGAGGACCTTGCAAGGTACGCACATACTAAATATAGTTATCCTATTACTTACAGTAAGAGAGCAAAAAATCTGAACTTTTTTTTCAAGTAGTCACTGAACCATGAAAATGAGGTCAAGGACAATGGACATGTGACTGACGGAAACTTCGTAACATGAGGCATCTATATACAAAATATGAAGCATCCAGGTCTTCCACCTTCTAAAATATATAGCTTTTAAGAAGTGAGCTAACACCGCCGCCGCCGCCGGATCACTATACCTATGTCGAGCTTTCTGCAACAAAAGTTGCAGGCTCGACAAAAATGGGGTTTCAGACCCCCCCTTCTGGATAGAGTTACATGCAGAGCAGGCCAGAGCAGGGACCTTATATACTTTCTTTAGTTTAGAAAGTCACTTACTGTGATGGAAAGTCATTATCCACTGTCCCCGTCACTTCTGCATGGTGTCCGCAAGGTACTGTATTGGGTCCTGTCTTGTTTCTTGTCTACATTAATGACCTTCCAGACTACTTGACCCATAACAAGCTTAGGCTATTCGCAGATGATAGCATTATATTCAGATCGATCCGACCCCAGAGTGACTGTGAATGATAAACTCCAAGAATTATAGATCTAGGTGGGAGAGGGACTGACTGGTGACTTTCCATCCAGATAAATGTCCTGTGCTATATGTCACCATATGTCACTATATCAGTTTATGTGCAAATATGTCTCTGATGTCACCAAAAAGAAACAACCTATACAGCACAACTACATTTTAAATGGTCATTCACTTGAATCAGTAACATCAGCTAAGTACCTTGGTTTCACAATACAGTCAAACCTCAAATGGGACAAACATATATATATATGACATTACATCCACAGGTAACAAATCATTGGGTTTTCTTAAAACGAAATTTAAAAACAACAAACCCACATATAAAATCTCATGCGTACCAAGCACTCGTCACACCCAAACTGGGTTTTCTTTATACTATCTAATGATCTTAAACAAGCTTCTGTCCAAGTTTGGTAGAAATCCAGGATAGTTTCAGAAAGTTATGAACATTTTATAAACTTTAACCAAAGAGAGAATGTAATAATAGGTTATCTGTAAGAACAAATAAGTCCAATTATAAGTAATATACATAAAAAATGGGTTTTTTTTTTACAAAATTTACTTCTGGATACTATCTTACGATCATAAACAAGATTCTGTCCAAGTTTGGTAGAAATCCAGGATAGTTTCAGAAAGTTATTAAAATTTTAAAGACTTTAACCACAGAGTGAATGTATTGTTATAATTTGTTTCCCGCAAAAAAAAGTCCATTTATAAGTAAAATATGGAAATTTCAAAAAGTGATTTTTTTTTACAAAATTTACTTCTGGATACTATTATCTAATAATCATAAAAAAAATTTCTGCCCAAGTTTGGTAGAATTCCAGGAGAGTTTTAATTTAATTAGGTTTCTGACATAGAATAACTAACTGTCTGTAGTCAAAGAACTTAGAATCCATCATACGATTTGAATTCATATTCAATATTTTTTGCTTTTGTGCAAAAGACTTTTCTGTTGCGAAATTGACCCTCCCACCCCCATAAAAAAGATCCCCCCCATTTTGTGTTTTTGTTTTTGCGAAATCATCTATGTTGTTGCATATTGACACCACCTAAAAAAAAAAAATAATCTGAAGAGAATTTTCTTTTTAATTTCTGAAATCTGAAATGAGAAAAAAATTTCCCCCTCCTCCCCTCCCCTTTTCGAAAAAAAAAAATCTTTCCCGAAAGATACAGTCATAATCTCAAATCAAATTTCCAGTTGAGTTTGCAACCATAGTTACCCATTTAAATACATCATAAAAGACATAATGTAGAAAAACGGTACATAATCATGGCTAAATATAATATACATATTTAAAAGCAGTGAAAGGGAGGTAATCCAAACATGCACAACATTGTACTTTAAACGTGTTTGGATAACCTTCCTCACTCTGCTTTTAAATTGTTTTAAGCAATTGTCCACTAACCAGGAAACCCTTGTTTTGACCCTAATTCCTAAACCGTTTGCGCCATAATTCCCGGAAGTCAATATTAATCCTAACCATCCCTTTGTGGTATGGAAACTTGTGGTATAATTTCACAGAAATTCATACACCGTTCCTCAGGTTAATGTCTGGAAACTAGAAGAATGCCTTTTTTGGCCCCTAATTCCTTAACTGTTAGGAATATAAATCCCAAAATCAATCCCAACTTTTTTTTTGTGGTTATAATTTTGTGTTTAAATTTCATAGATTTCTATTCACTTATACTTAAATTACTGTCTGGAAATTAATGGTCTTAATTTTGGACGAGGACCTTATACTATTATATGACTGCAAAATTTTTTGTGGTCATAATAAAGAGAGGTAAAATTGAGTATTAACTCCTATATGAAGCCGTCTAACAGTTTTAGATGCATAGAGACAATATAGCTCAGCATTCTGAAAATTTTTGCTCTGTCAAATTTTTTTCTATTTATATAGATATAAGAAGATGTGGTATGAGTGCAAATAAGACAAATTTCCATCCAAGTCACAATTGGTATTTGTTCTGTGCCTATTAAAACATTTAAATCTGCTGCCCTTGTTTGCACCTGTCCCAAGTCAGGAACCTGATGTTCAGTGGTTGTCATTTGTTGTTGTGGTTCATAAGTGTTTCTTGTTTCTTGCCTTTATATAAATTAGACAATTGGTTTCTCCATTTCTCCATTTGAATGTTTTTCTCTATTCATTTTGCAGCCCTTTATACATGTTACTTGCTATTTATTTGCTATTTAGTGTGAGCCAAGTTTCTGTGTTGAAGATCATACTTTAACTTATAACAGATATAAGAAGATGTGGTATGAGTGCCAATGACACAACTCTCCATCCAAGTTGCAATTTATAAAAGTAAACTATATTTGCTGACTAAAAAATAACAAAAGGACCTAAGAGCTAAGGTTCTGCAGCTAGTCAGTGGCAATCATACTTTGGAATGATTGTAACAGGCAAGAAAAAATTATAATGTTTTGTAATATGTTGATCACTATTGTGTGATCTTATTGTGATATCATTTTCAACAAAGAATAAATAACTCATTTGTACTTTGGTCATGAAATTTTAATTTTGTTTCATATAAAGTCTTTAGGTCACAAGTTTTGTTTACTACAGATAGGTATTTCTTTGCACTGTGTCACTTTTGTTTAGAATTGTATATATATGTATAATTTGTATATATATCTTGATTAAAGCAAGACTTGAAGAAACCCTGTATATGTGGTGCTCTGTATGTACATCAAGTATATGTATTATATTTATCATATATTTTAACCATTTTATCGTTGTCTATAAAGGGGGGGGGGGGGGGGGGGGGGGGGGCAATACCTTTTTGTGTTAACCTGTTATGGCCCTTTTCAAGGTGTTGTTAACTGTTATCTGAGATCAATTTAAGCTGTTAACTGTTTTCAACCCACTTTGTTAACTGTTATCAGCATTTTTGCATTTTTTGTGAACTGTTTTTGTCAAAATCGAGGTGTTGTTAACATGTTAACGGACCCCCTATTGCCCCCCCCCTCTGTAAAGAATAAACATTAACATGATTAATTTGTTTCAGCAACAAAAATAAAAGAAAAGAAGGATTTCAAAATAACATATACCAAATTTTCTCATACTGTTAAAAAAGTCTATACTCTCAAGAAACACCACTTTTAATTAACAAATACTTGAAAAATAAATGGAGATCTTTTGTACATCGTAATATTGATGGAGATATTTGACAGAAAAATAAGATTTAAAAACAACATGTTTGAGATACAATCATGACAATGATATCTGAAATCATTTCCTCTCACATTCATTAACATACACTTAATATAACAATACCCATACATGTTTGTAACAATTACACTGTATCAATATCTATATTTAGTAGAATAATCTTTTGGTGACACTACAAGACCTCTTCCTTTTCTGGCTCCGCGGAACAAAGTTTCAACAATGTCAATGAATTCTTGAGGATCCTCCATGGCCCAGTTGATTTTATTGTTGTTACCTGTACCCAAATCAATCATGATGTGTTTGTTTCTGTAAAAGAACATAACTGTACAAGGATCGTACAACTCGTACATCTTGTTGAAATCAGGAACTTGAGTAATGTCAACCAGATAGCAGACAGCAAAATTTTTCATCTTCTCAGCACATCTGTATAATGTTTCGTCCATCACCATACATGTAGGGTCCCAATCGTGACCAAATCTAATAACAACAACTCGGTCCTCCTCTGACAGAATTGCCTGATCCACTTGCCATCCATTGTGAAGATGCTGTAACATGTACGACATTCTGATGATAGATGAGTTGTTGGGGAAACCCTCAAACTTTTATATTTTAGTTATCTTTGCACCTGAAAATATAAGTAAACAACACATGATTAAAATGCATGGACAACTTATTAGAGATACATAAGGTATCTGCAAATTCAAGGTGTGAAGCAACCAGGTCTTCTTAGTACCTTCTGAAATATGAAGCTTTATATACAAATTGTTTATTCTGCCAGGGTCTGATAAAAATTCCAATGTAGTCTTTAATTGCAGGCAAAGATGATAATCCAACTTGAAAAGACCTGATGCTTTTTTCATCAGACACTATGCTGTGATTTTTAACAAAACATGTTCATCAGCTGGGATCTGTTTAATGTTTGCTGACTGACACCCATATTTAGGTGAATCTTGTCTCAAATTAAATATCTTATCCTTAGAACGGCCAACCTACATTTTAAACAGGTCATTGAGGGTGGTAAAGGTTTTTTTTGTGCAATATTTCGGCTTTTTCATTTTACATGATTTCTTGTTTTGACATTTTATTTCTTGTTTTCTAGTGTTTGGTTCAATGTGCGTGCTAAGTGCTTCCTATTATTAATTTTCCGTGTTTAGTGTCAATACTCTGAATTTCTCAAGCTTTACCTGCATTTAATTATTAACACAGGGACAGTTCAACATGTTCAAAGTCACCCCAGATATTTTTTTAAAATCAGTATACCATGTTTACTATCAATTCAACAGTATATGTATGGTATGTGATAAAATAAATAAAATTACTTATGTTACTATGGATAATCTTTTTTTCAAATCATATGCAACAAAAAGTTGGACAGCTGGGTCTTTATGCATGATTTACAAGAACGACTGAATAATAACTTGTACATTCTAGTTCTTTATTCCTTAATTTATTCGGTTTTATTACTCATGCTTAGATTTTCAGGATTTTTGTTTTACGTTGAACAGTTTTTTATCGTGTTCAGATGGGGTCCGCTAGACAGTCCGACAGTTCTATAGTCCAACAGTCCAATGGTCTGACAGTTTAATAGTCTGACAGTTCGATAGTCCGACAGTTCGATAGTCCGACATATACAACCAGATATGATATAGACTAATCACATGCAGACACAAGACATTCTACCTGGCTTTCGAGACGAAACAGACCTAACTTTTCCAAAACTGAATCCCTGTGGTTATATTTTTTAACTTAATTTACAGATACCCCCTCCCCCTCCTGATTCTGCCTTTGCTCGGTTTTAAACTCCATGCTTACATCAAAATGCGTTCAATATCTTTTCTGTGAATACAGTGAAAGCAGTCATGTGTGACCAGAACTGACTTATGGAGGTCTAAAAACACACACAAGTGACTGGAAATATAAAAAAGAAGATGTGGTATGATTGCCAATGAGACAACTATTCACAAAAGACCAAAATGACACAGACATTAACAACTATAGGTCACCGTACAGCCTTTAACAATGAGCAAAGCCCATACCGCATAGTCAGCTATAAAAGGCCCGGATAAGACAATGTAAAACAATTCAAACAAGAAAACTAACAGTTTTATTTATGTAAAAAAAAATGAATGAAAAAAAATTATGTAACACATAAACAAACAACAACTGAATTACAGGCTCCTGACTTGGGACAGGCACATACAGGAAGTCATGTTCAGCTTTTCCTCCAGTTGGTAGGTGGGATCTTTTTACTTTTAGATAAGTTTCCACGGTTCTTTCATCATATATACACAGTACTCAAATCCAGTACATGACTTCCGACTCACATACATATGAAGTAGAAATACCACTAAACTGTCTGACTATTGAACTGTAGGATCCACAGGGACTCGGTTAGCAGATTAAAATTTTGTTAATCAATGTTTTTTATATTTTTTTTAGTATTTCCTGTCTATTTGTATTACTTTATTAACGTATTTGACGATGTCATCGATATTTCTTTGTTTTCTAGCAATGTGCACTTTACTATCCATATCCGTATACTGAAAAAACCTAAAGGGATCTAAGTCGCCATCTTGGATTGCCTTACCTACTTGGAATAAAAAATATTTAAAAATATTAATAAATTACTGTATACCTTACAAATGCACTCGTTTTCTTCCTAAATAATTCTTCTATCACATGCATATTTTCATTTCCCGATCAACGGAACCCTTACGCAGCTTCGGTTGCATTCAGGTCGAAACATTCAAATTTCCCGGCGAAAGCAACGTTGCTGGCACTCTCGCCGTTTCGCAACGATTCAGACGAAAGGGGAGGTAACATCTTGTTATTCGGAACTTCTCGGATGAATACTCCCTACCTGACGATAACTACCCAAATTATCGAAATTAAATTTCCCGCAATAATTTCCCGGCTAACTACAAATCCGCCAAAAACAGAATCTTAACAGATAAAACAGAATTGTAGAACAAATGGAGGAGACAAGTTCGCTAGTTTCATGGTAATTATTTATTGTAATTTAATAGTCAAAATTAGTTATACATGTATAACAGTTAGTTAATTTAGTTAGAAGTCTCTTTCCTGATAAAAATACTAGATTTTTTTTCTTGGGGGGGGGGGGGGGGGGGGGAAGGCAAATCTTAAAAGTAATAATCTGGAAATACACAACTTGAAATAGTTATTTCAGTGTCTGTCCCATGTAAGGAGCCTGCAGTTTGATGGTTGTCAGTGGTTCATGTCTCCCATGTCTTTTTTTCTAACTTACTTATATTTTTTGTCTGGGTCCTAGCCGACTATATGATACTGTTTTTTTCGTTGTTAAGTGACATACATTGCAAATACTTAGACCTCATGACTTCATATGAAAGAAAGATTGTTTTTCGCAAAAGGTGAAAAAAGATTGACTAAAAAAAACCATACCCCCCCCCTTCAAATTCAAATGGTTGCTGCCTAAGTCCAATATACTGGTTTGTATTGCTGTGTATTGCAGGATTATGAGAAGTGAATCAATTGACTGAACTCATATGGAACATATTCATGCATAAAGTTAGATCATCGCAAGAAGTATAATAATGGTTTACATCATTTAGACAGCAAGCCAACAAAAAATATCCTTAAAACCTCATATGCGAGTTTAGTTTGATCTTCATTTCCTGATTGTCTCATTGGATATTATACTGAAGATGAAAATAACTTTTTAAAAGAAGCCCAAAATGCAGCACACCTATAATTTGATGAATAAAGCAAATATTTGGTAGATGTAGTTCAGACAGACACCAGTACCCAGCAAACAAAAATTACTTTTGAAATTAAGAGTTTCAGTGCAAACACTAGACATTACACAGGTAGCTGTTGACTTTTGTCTTTTATAAATTCTATACACTGCTGTACAAGTCAGGGAAGTGCCCACATCACATTATAATCCTATTGCATACAGAAGCCTGCTATTTGGTGTGTCATTGGTTGCTGTCTGTCATATTTGATTTTCCTTTTTTTATCCGTCATAGATACATTTTTCATGTTTGAAGCTGACATAACAGCATGGTCTTTGACAAATTGTTCATTGTTGAAGGCTGTACAGTTGACTTATAGTTGCTTAAATAAAGTCATTAATTAATTATTGACACTTTCCTACTTGGCAGGCATACCACAACTCCTGTTTTGTTTGCTTATATTGTTAAAGGCAATATACTTTATAAACATAATGCAAGTTTTTATAAACAGCAATAACGTTGGATACCTATTGCAATATGGTGGATAGATTTCTTCTTAGCAATCATACCACATCTCCTTTTTCCTTATATAAAGAGACTGTAAAGCTGCAAATTGACATTATACTTTATTAACATAATAAAAATTTAAACAAATAGCAATAAAACTGGATATCTGTTTCAATACACAAACTTAAATACAATTGTTCATGCCCAATCAATGAATATTTTGTATTTACTGAAGCTAGCTTTTATGGGATTTATATTACTTATGCATACATCCTTGCAACAACAAAAAATGTTGCTTGAAAATCTAGTACCATAATGTATGAATAAAAGAAGATGTTGGGTATGCATCAACGAGACAGTAACTCATGAACAAAAATAACAAAACAAGGCATATTTAAAGCAAAAACAAATGTTTAAGGCTACAAAAACAGCACTTTGTAATTCAAAGAATATATTTTTTTAGGTTGACAGAGAATATCTTTCAAGATGAGAACTCATCTATTGAACTGTATGAAATACAACAAAGAAATTTGGAATTTTCCACCCATGAAATTGGAAGAATCATAAGAAAAATTCCAATGTTTATGAATTGTGTGGCTAAAACAAAGCGATGTAAAAATAATTATAAAAAATTCACCAAATAAAATTGAGAAAGGAAATGGTGAATATGTCAAAGCGACAACCACCCGACCATAGAGCAAACAACAGCCGAAGGCAACCAATGGGTCTTCAATGTAGCGAGAATTCCCGCACCCGTAGGTGTCCTTCAGCTGGCCCCTAAAATATGCATAATAGTACAGTGATAATGGACGTCATACGTTTATTATGGACTTGCCTGGAAGATTCCAGTTTCAAAAGAAGATGAATTTAAATTTCAACACATTTCAAATATGATTCAAGAAAATACCATTTTAATAAGTAAAACTGACCATGCAATAACATTAGGACACTTTAATGGTTGTTTAGTCAATGGCAACAGAATTTTAACAGAAATTACTTTTCATTCCTCTGGAATATGGAATGTAACAATTTCAGGTAAAAAGGTTTTTCTTGATGATTTAAAAATATCTGACACATTTGAATTGTCTAAAGAAAGTGTAAAGTGCATAATTGACTTAGCAAAAAACTTTATAATCTGTTCTGGGGTTGATGAATCTGAAATCAACAACATCATTGATTTACCAGAAAATGCGCTGAGAGAAAATCGTGCAGATACCAATCATGATTCGATATTTAAATACAGATCTAAAAACTGCAAAGGTGTTGTTCCGTTTCAATCAAAATTAAATGTATGTGCGGTATGCAGGAAATTTAAGAACAAAAATAATGACAATGATTTTCAAAATGACAACAAGACTTTACAGAAACCATGTGATGATTTACCAGTAAATAACAATAATTTGTTACAATTAAAACAATTTTTAGGTGGTTTTCCAGAAAAAGCACAATCTTTTTTATTATCACAAACTCAGTTTGTTAATTTAAATCCTCATGCTAGGCGCTGGGATAAAGATATCATCAGAATGTGTTTATCAATTTACTGTCGTTCTCCTCGTGCATATGAAGATCTTGCAAAAAGTGGATTTATGGTTCTTCCGTCTAAGTGTTTACTCCAAACGTATAAAAACAGAGTGCAGCATGAACCTGGAATACAAAAAGACATTTTACATTGGATGAAAAATGAGGCTTTAGCCCAAAATATTGGATTAGGTGGCTATGAAGGCGGGATTATGTTGGATGAGATGTCCATTCAGGAGGACTTAGAACTTCGCAAAAAAGGCAACTCATTTGAAATTATTGGCTTTAATGAGGGACTTGATGAAACAAACTATATGAAAACTCTTTGCAGCGGTAAGGAAAGTCTTCAACTAGCTTCCCATGTGTTGCAACTTTTGTTTTTAGGACATACAGGTTTCAGGTTCCCTTTTGCACATTATCCGACGACACAAGTCACTCCATCTGAAATGCTGTTAATATTTTGGCAATCAGTAAAAATGCTAGGATTGTTTGGTTTCACAGTAACATATGTTAGTCTTGATGGTGCTCAATACAACAGAGACTTCATGAAGATATTAATTGATGGTAAGACATCAGAAACAATGTTTTCAATGAGTATTAAGAACATATATGACAGTTCAAAACCAAATATACATGTTATAATGGACTATTCCCATGTTATGAAAAAAATTCGGAACAACATATCTAAAAGCGGTCTTCTCAATACTCACAAAAAAGTATTAAAATTTGAATCAAATCATATTTTTTGGGAGCACTGGTACAAGGCATACCAATGGGACATAGCTGTGAACCCATTCAAAATTTATCAGCAGTTAACTATGGAACACTTTTTTCTCACATCTCAATCAAAGATGCGGAATAAACTAGCTGAGGATGTTTTAAATGAAAATATGCTTCATTTAATGCAATGCTACCAAATGTCACTGAAAGAAAAAGGAGACGAGCTAAACAGTAGCATTGAATTTCTAAAAAAAACTTCTGTACTTACAAAAAATTTTAGGGATCAACGTCCCATATGTCAGTATTCTGATAAAAGACTTGATGAGAACAGAGAGGTCCTGAATTGGTTCAGAGCTTGGGAGGCTAGTATTAAGCAAAGTACTGAAATCAAAGATAAAGAGAAGTGCCTATTATCATTTCAAACCAGGGAGGATCTTACCTCACTTCTGGTGGGTTTTGATGAAATGTGTAAAGATAGATTTCAACGCATATCCTCATCAATTATTCCAAATCGAATTAACAGTGATGTTTTAGAAAACATATTTTCTCAACAAAGGGGTCTACACAATGGAGCAAATACCAATCCTACTTACCTAACATACAGTAGAACCATGAACACTATTATACTTGGTGAAGGTTCAATATCAAGAAAATCAAATACAGGTGGACTGTCAAACTGTACCACAACAAACATCTATACAACTGGAACTTCCAAGGAGACATGTAGCGAGCCCTGCAAGAAAATCAGGAAACAATAAACTTCTAAAAATGTATGCAATAGAATATAATGACAAAATTTGAATTTGTTGAAATGTTTTATTTTATTTTAAATTGTTATTTATTTTCCTGAGTTCAGATAAATGAAACAGGTCAGATTATTAATGATAATTTGTTTTGGTGAAAAGCAAAATTTCTCTGAATTACAAAATTAACTTAAAAATATATAAAAGAAGATGTGGTATGATTGCCAATGAGACAACTATCCACAAAAGATCAAAATGACACAAACATTTACAACTATAGGTCACCGTACGGCCTTCAACAATGAGCAAAGCCCATACCGCATAGTCAGCGATAAAAGGCCCCGAAAGAAGGCAATCTGTGTACCTATATTCTGGAAAAATACATACCATAATCAAAAAAGATTGACATTTTGACCTCTAGATGACATGTTTTTTTGTGTTGTTGGATTGCTATCTCATTGAAATACCCCATACAGTTTCTGTAAATTTGTTAACAATTTTTGTAGACATTGGACAATCTGGAATTGGGCATTGTATAGATATTTTTTCAAAAATATGTACATGATATATATTTTGTTCAGAATTTTTAGGGTCTTTGTTGTTGGATTACTGTCATTGATGTATACCCCACACCATGCACCTGTAATACATGTAGATATCAGTTTTTAAGTGAGCTCAATTTAAAATTTTTAATCAATTTGAATGGAATTGGCCAACCAATTACTAGAAATAGGTGAATGAAAGGTGAAGTATACTTACATTCATGACATTTGTCTAACTAAACACACATTGGACAAGTATATACAGCATCAGGATTGGAACACGTCAGCCAACTGGTTTCATCTTCTAATCCGACACAGTCTCTATGATACCAAATAGAGCATATATCACAGCAAATCCAGTCCTCCTCAGATTTTTCAGGTTTTCCACAAATACCACAATTCTCATCTGAGGAATCTGGAAGTGGTGTTGTTTGTTTCAACTTTCTTCCTATACCCCTTTTCCCCTGTCTACCTTTGGCTTTACTTGTTTGCTTTCTTGTAGTTTTCTTATTACCTTTCCTCTTTGATGAACTTGCTTGGGTGGTGCAATCAGTTGTGACAAAAACACTTGCACTGTCAGGTTCAGTAACAACACTCTGAGAAGGTAAATGAGTTGTAGTTTCAGTTGTGTTATCTTGGTGTACATGTATTTGTGCATCTTCTTGAGATTGTGTCATACTTTTATCAGACACTGCAACTGTTGCACTGGGTGCACTTATTTCTGTTTCTGGCATTTCAACAATTGTATCAGGATGATGTATCTCTTTGTCTGTACATGTACTAGAATCTTTGAAAATGCAATAATTTGGCATAGCACTATTCTCATTCAACTTTTCAGCCAATACTTGTCCCAATTCTGGTTTTTTCTTACTCATTGATAAATTCACTCCATATGCTTTCAAGATTTTAATCAAATCTTTCTTTGTGAATTCTAAATAGAATTTTTCATTCTGTAATGACATAGATTTTAGTCCAAGGTGTGAGACAATTTTATTTTCAGATGTGTCAGTCATAAGAAAATTCATATCAATTGTTTTAACTCCTTTTTTCTTTTCAGTTTTTTCCATAACCTTTTTACGCAATGCTTTACTTTTCTCTCTTCTTATGGCTGTCAAGTAATCCTTCCTAAACTGGGCTATAGAAACATTTAGAAAAAGGTTCACAATAAATTTAAATATAATTTCCAAATGCACACAGGTGTTTACTAATTTTTCTCCCATTTCTAATAAAATACTCATATCATCTTGCTCTTCCTCCTCAGTTTCTACTGCTGTCCTTACATAACAATATTTTAAGCAAAATTCCTCAAGTAGTGCATTGTCAGATAAAATTTCATTTTGAGCAAATTTGAACAGTTCTTTTCTGTGATGTTGAAGGTTTTTGTAACAAAGAAGAGTTCTAACTTTTAATTCAAGACTCTCAAAGAATTCAAAAATTTTGTCATGAATGTTTGTCAGACCTTCTGATAGATTTTGCTTTCTTTTGGTCTCCTCTAAAGTCTCCTCATATATTGATTCATTTGTAATTTCTGATGCAGACACAATCATTTCATCTAAAATGTTAACCCTGAATTTCAATTGTCTAACCTCTGGTACTAACCCAGGAACAAATAAATTATTTTGTATAGTTTTTGTAAGTTTATATCGACACTTTGCAATGACATATCCACCAATATATCGGATTTTCCCTCTCCCTCCTGCAGATATTTCCATATGTACTTCTGTAATATTATCTTCTTTGAACGCAATTTTACAACATACATTTTCAAAATTGATCATGCAGGGAACCTCACATAAACGATAAAACTGGTATACTGCCTCAGGATGTCTTTTTATACTGGATGATTTATAGTTGGTCACTTTTAGTCCACTGATTAATTTAGCTCGGCCTACTGCCACACCAACTTGTCCTGGTTGGTTTGAATTTTTGCAATCAATTTCCAAATAAGGAATTGTCATGCCCTGAGATTTATGGATTGTTATTGCAAACGCCAGTTTAATTGGAAACTGAATTCTTTTGGCAATGCATTTTTTGTCAACTGGATCATATTTTGTGAAAGTATACTTGGTAATAGCAACACTCTCATTTTTTCCATCGAGTACAAATTGTACTTGTATTTCATGTTCATGTATTTTTTGCACTCTCCCTATAAGTCCGTTGACCAATTTGTCACTTAAATTTACTAACAACATAACAGGTGCTGATATTTTCAACCCTAAATGTTTGGGTGCCAGCATTTTTTTTAAATAAAAATGATCCCCTTCATCTTTAGATGGGAAGCAATGCAGGGGGTATTCATTCAATGTCTCTAATTTATCACAATTGAAGAAGTCAACATCAAGGTTTCTAGAAAATAATTTTACAACCGGTTCACCGTCTGGAATTTCTATGTCTCTATTTAAAGATTTTATAAATAGATTGGTTTCTTCGGATGGTTCGCCTTTTTCTAATTCTGACACAGCATTTGATAGAGATGTCTCATTTTGTCTATAAATTTTACTGAGATTAATTCTGTGAGGAAATAAATTTATAAAAAAATTGCTTTCAAAGCAATAATGGCCATAATCTCCATACAGTTCATCACGTATTGGTGGCAGCTGAAAAAAATCACCACTAAGGACAACTTGGATTCCTCCAAAATATAATGCTGGATTTTTGATTTTTCGACAAATAAATTCTACTTGTTCAAATATTTTTTTTGACACCATTGAAACTTCATCAATAATTAATACATCTGTTTTAGTAATTCTGCATTTTGTAATTAGAAATCTTTCATCAAAACTGATTAAATTTAACAAGTCATTGTTATTATGTCGACCATCTTCTAGTCCACAAAACCTGTGTAATGTTGTAGCACCTATGGATGAGGGATACTGTCTGCAGGCTATTCCTGTGTAGCATGTCAATTGGACGCATTTTCCTAATAATTTCAATTGCTCAAAACATGATTTAATTGTGTGTGTTTTTCCTGTTCCCCCTTGACCTGTCAAAACAAGGTTATGTCCATTGCAAATAAGTTTTTTAGCCAAATCCTGTCCTGAATCCATGTTGTTGTTTACATTGCGGGAAAATTGCATTCGATAATTTGGGTAGTTATCGTCAGGTAGGGAGTATTCATCCGAGAAGTTCCGAATAACAAGATGTTACCTCCCCTTTCGTCTGAATCGTTGCGAAACGGCGAGAGTGCCAGCAACGTTGCTTTCGCCGGGAAATTTGAATGTTTCGACCTGAATGCAACCGAAGCTGCGTAAGGGTTCCGTTGATCGGGAAATGAAAATATGCATGTGATAGAAGAATTATTTAGGAAGAAAACGAGTGCATTTGTAAGGTATACAGTAATTTATTAATATTTTTAAATATTTTTTATTCCAAGTAGGTAAGGCAATCCAAGATGGCGACTTAGATCCCTTTAGGTTTTTTCAGTATACGGATATGGATAGTAAAGTGCACATTGCTAGAAAACAAAGAAATATCGATGACATCGTCAAATACGTTAATAAAGTAATACAAATAGACAGGAAATACTAAAAAAAATATAAAAAACATTGATTAACAAAATTTTAATCTGCTAACCGAGTCCCTGTGATCACTACGGCCCGTTCAGACCACCCTTTACCACCCTATTCATTGATTAATTTTATTTTAAATTTAAATTGTGACATTCTGCAACTGACGTTTGATTATCTTTATTTTAAATTGTGACGTTAGCACAACGGTTTTTTCATGAAGAAATTTATAATACAATGATTTTTCATCATGTTCATGATGTCCATCGTGGATTATTTTGGAGTTAGAACAAAAGTTGGATTTACTCACTATCCTTAATGAAGAAGATCTTGTTACCTCTTTCTTAAGATTTTGTATACTTCTTTATAATTTGCTCAGGAATGCCTTATTGCCTTGAAGAAATTTGTCTTAAAATTCCTTGTTTTTGTTTTATCCTTTCAGTGAAAATTTTAAGAGATGATGTCATCTAAATGTTTTAAATCAAGAAAATTGCAGCATCGATTTAAGCGTTTAATGATATAGATCAGAATAAGATCATTAAAGTGTTTAAAAGGTTGAATTAATCATTGTCAAAAGAAAGCTTCTACATTACATTTGTCAACCAAGAATGGCAACTCTGACCGTGAGACAGGTCATTGGTCTTGGCCGTAAGATTCACTTTAAAATACACATTTCTATCACACTGACATAAAAAATGCAAAGAGACAAATATACAAGTATCATAGTCATTCACAGATTAAGGCAATGGTCTTTGTTCATTTGAAAAGAGTAAACCATCCCTGGCTTCGTACCTTGAAAATTTGAATATATAGACTTATATTGAAAATAGATAGTTCGGACCAGACAATTCGGCACCTGAGAAAGACACTCCAGCAATATGACAAATCGGCACATCATCAAAATTAAAGCTGTCCCATTTGTGTTTATTTTTTTTTTTTTTTGGCTCATGCATGATAATTGATTTCGGAGATTTAATTTATAGAAATTCACCATTCATCAGTTCATATAGGAGGGTAGTAATGCCCTTTACCGTCAGTCATCAAAAGGTCATTTTTGGTTACCGTTAGCATCAAATTGTTTAAAATTTTGTCCTGATTAGTCAAAATATCCTTACCGTTATTCGTCAGAGTTCTCAAATAATTATTGTTACCGTTATTTTTAGAAAAAAATTAACATGATTCGTCAAATCATTTGATTGTTTTATCATCTAAAAGAAAATGCACATTTTATCATGATGCACCAAACAGTACTGTTTACGTCATTTGGCAAGAAATTTTTACCTTGATTCGTCATGAAGGTACCCCCATTACCACCCTTATATACCAGTAACTGTCTAGTTTTAATGTATTGTACACTTTTTATCACCATAGAGAAATCATCAAATTCTGTCATATTTCATTATCAATTATCAATGATTATAAGATTTAATTAAATGATGATTATTCAACTTGTTTACACCATCAAGCATTGTCATGATTGTATTACTTAGATGTAAGAAGATGTGGTATATTAAAGTGCCAATGAGACAACTCTCCATCCAAGTCACAATTTGTAAAAGTAAACTATTATAAGTCTTAAGAACAGCCTTGAACACACAGCCTTGGCTCACACCTAACAGGAAGCTATTAAAGGCCCCAAAAATGACTACTGGTAGTGTAAACCAATCAAACATGAAAACTAATGGTATAATCTGTATAAAAAAAGAAAGGAGAAACACAATTTATAACCACATCAACAAATAACGACTGAACATGCTGAACATCATGATCCTGACTTACAATGACTTAGGACAGGTGCAAACAAATGCAGTTGGTTTGAACTTTTTAATAGGAGCTATCCTTCACCCTACCCTGAAACAAGTGTAACATAATTACAACATAGAAAGATACACTGTAAAATATCAATTGAAATTACTGAACTCAATCAAAACATACAGGTACATGCAATTTACATGTAAATGCAGTAATTGTTTTTGACAAAAATTTGTCCATGTTTGTTATTAAAAGGAATATTACTTAACA
This sequence comes from Mytilus galloprovincialis, assembly GCF_965363235.1. Classification (NCBI taxonomy): domain Eukaryota; kingdom Metazoa; phylum Mollusca; class Bivalvia; order Mytilida; family Mytilidae; genus Mytilus; species Mytilus galloprovincialis. The sequence continues at coordinate 49,537,171 of NC_134844.1, read as the reverse complement.
AAAATGTGTATCTACTGACAGTACTGTATTTACAGTACAAATGAATTTCTATATTTATATGTCACACATGGTTAAGACTTTAAAATATTTTCATTTGACTTTGGTACTTGATTCGTATATCTTTTATGACAGAAAATAGAAAATAACAATTTGACATTCGTGGAGGAAACAAAAAAATACACATTCCAAATATATATTATCATACAAATATTTATTCAATAACCATAATGTATGGTTGCCTGATAGTTGCTTACATCCACTTCATTTGAACTATAGTGGATATAGAATTATTGTCTCAATTGAAAGAAAGAGATAGTGATTGTTTTTACGCTGACAGCAATAGTGATGATGGCTTCAACAATTGTTAAGTTTTCTGCTTATTTAAATTTGATAGGAACTACTTTTGATAGATCAATGATATTCTATATAAAGTTGCATTATTATCTACAATTTGATGGCTATTTTGAGACACTGTTCTTTATGTTATGGTCCAGTGACTTTGAATTAATAATCAATTTTCAATGTTAAGTTTTCTTAAGATATAGATCTTGAAAATGTTTGGTTCTTATATATACATGTATCAGTTGGCTTTGAGCTTTCCAAATGAACCTGACTGGTATATGGTAAATCCAAAGAAGAGCTTTGAACTAATAAAATTTAGGAAATTCTGGTTCATTTACTTTCTAATTATGTTTTAGGGAAAGACTTGCCAAGATGTATTGGCTACTATACAGTGCAGAAAAGAGATAAAAGTGATGTTACTATACAAAACTATAAGAGAGGAACTGGTGGCCGATCGTCTTTCAGTGGAGAAGTAGTTACGGTTTTTGGATCAACTGGATTTTTAGGAAGATTTATAGTGAATAGATTAGGTAATTTTATATATACATGTATATAATTATGTTTTAAAATCAGATAGGAAATGACATTATATTAAATTTATGAACTGAGGCAGTGAAGGTACCTGTCAGCATGGTCAGCTTTTTGCAGCTTTTCAACAGTTTTTAAACGGGAAGTTGTATCCATTCAATCCTGTTTTCATCAATGTTCATGGTGTACCATTAGAATAGTGTTTTAAAATTCTAATAAGTCATGTTAGCCGTTGAACTATGTTGAATATTAAGTGTCTAGAAAATAATCTTCCTTATTTCCATACTTCCCCTTAAATTTACAAATAAGATCGCCATATTGCATTTAACAATGGACAAAACCAATACATTGGTATAGACATCTATAGAAGGTTGAGGAGAAAATGGGATAAATTAAAAAAAAAAAATTAGAGGCGTAATTCATATATAGATTTAAAGACAACATTGAACAGTCAACATAAAAACAGTTATAGTTCTCCAAATTACAAGCAACCATTGCATCAAAGGTTCTTAACTTGGGATTGTTGTGTTAAAGGACAAGGTTCACTTATGGCACAAAATGGCCTAAAATATCAACTTTATCATAAAACACCACAAAGGTCCCAATTTGGTTCGTAAATGGGTCTATTTCAAAAGTCTAAATGCTAAACATATCAGTTCTTTTCATAAGAGAACATAATATTCTTCAAAGTAAGCCCATTTTGGATGTTTTGTCAAAATATGTTGAGCTTGTGCATTTTTCAGACCTAAAAGCTTTAAAAACACCTTGGCCGCCATCTACGATCCAAAATGTTTTGTAACCAAAAGGTTCCAATTTTGATATAGATTTCATCAATGTAACAACTTTTTGGATCGTAGATGGCGGCCAAGGTTAATTATGCCAAAAACAATTAAAAATTATGGAAAAAAGTACCAAAATTGACCTTTTCATACAAATTATGCTTATTTAAGGAGTGATAGCACCATAAATTGTAAAGGCAAGTGCTAGAAAAAATATGTTTGTCTTAATAATATTATCACACGTATTTCTATGTGAAATTTGTAATATTTTGGCCCGATTTAAAAAACATAAAAAAATCAGGGCCAATTTAAGCCTTCGTGAACCTTCTCCTTTACTTGTGAGCTCTTAATCCATATCTTAACAGGAAAAGTGATTTAACAGTACAATATAAGAACAAACTCATCAAATCAGTACCACTACCAAGCACAAAAACATATAACAAAATTTTAAAAAACACACAAAGTATCGATATAAGAGTACTCATTTTTGCTGTTTTCTGCTCTTTGGTTGGGTTGTTGTCTCTGACACATTCCCCATTTCAATTCTCAATTTTATTATGAAAACTCCATCTAAGCCCAATTCCAACAAGTGAATTAACAATATTGTCACAGACTATGTCAAACAGTAAAAAGATTTCATGTTAATTTTGTCAAAATTTACCAGAAAAAAAAGATGAAGAGAGGAGAATCAAACCTGGTAAATATCCCTTTGTGTCATCAAATCAAATGTTATATTTGTGCTTTCTTAAATCTTTTATTCTTATTTATAGTATTGCTTTACCACATAAGCAACAATTTTTACCATCTCTTAAATACCTTGAGTACCTTTATCTCTTGATTCTCATTCTGAAAAATGAAGTCAGAACTTTTAAACTCTGTTATCAAATTATATACTTGACTTTACATATTTATTTTATTTTAGGAAAGACAGGAAGTCAGATTATATTACCATGGCGAGGAGATGATGCTAGATGTTGGGGTATGAAGCCTTCCGCAGATTTAGGACAGTTAATTATGCATGTAAGCAGGATTTATAGAAATTTTGGGGTTTAAAAAATATTTTTCTCAGTAGTAAGAATGATAATTTTGTATTGAGAAATATACATTTTACTATAAAAAACAAAAATGCACAGGGAAAGACTTTAAGGGCAGTGGAGAGCTGCTCTCCTCTATTTTTGGCAAGCTAGTTATAGGATACCCCAGTGTCCAAATTTTCTAAAAGTTACTGTGGAGTTCGTCCTAAGAGTTTTCACAGTTTATCAGTTATTCTGTAAATTATTTGTAAGTCAAGTATAGATTTTTCTGTAAGGTAATTAAAAATCCTTCCGTTTATTATTTTGACTACATTTTCAGATGTGAAAAGATATTATATATTTTCTTCAAATACAAACTATTATATGAATCCTTCTTTTCAACATTTATAAAAAAAAAATCACAAACAGTGGTATACTATTTCTTCAGTATTATTCTTGGAAAGTAATACAGTAGAATTATAAGCTTTTAATTTTACCATATGTTTGTTGAAATTTATAACTTACAATAATTTCAGTAATTTCTGTTGTAATTTTTAATTTATTTTTATCTCTTAAATAATTATTGACAGGAAATTGATGTGCGAAATGATGATGACATAAGAAAAGTTTTGAAGTACTCTACAGCTGTAGTCAACCTCATTGGAAGAGAATTTGAAACAAGGTATGACATCAAGTTCCTAATCTCCCTTAGTTTGAAAAAGATATGAATGCATTTAACAGAGACTATTTTGATATCGTATTTATTATTCTGTTCATTTATGATAGCAAATGTTCATTTGGTGACCCTCTGCTGTTGTTTTTTATTTGGGCGGGTTGTTGTCTCTTTGACACATTCCCCATTTCCATTCTCAATTTTATTGTACACCATTAAAAGGTGTTTGACTTATTTTTGAAAAACAAAGACTTTTAGTACATGTATTGTGATATTTTTTAACTATCCTTTTATGATTAGCAAATAACAGGCTATTATTTCAACTTGGAGTTTGTTTTAATTATGGAATTTGCAAAATTTCTTGTGCTTTAAATTTTTGATAAACTCCATGTTTATTCTGTATTTTAATGTTCTCTACGGCGCACAACAATTCTATTACATAGAAGATAGCACTTTTTTAATAGAATTTACTGTGTGGCACACAACACTATCTATACAAAATACATTGAATGGAAAGTGTTGTGCACCGCTCAAAGCAATATAATACAAAATAAACATGGAATTTAGTAAAAAATTCAAGCACAAGAGATTATGCAAATTCCATAATTAAAAATAATTCCAAGTTGAAATAATAGCCTGTTAAGTGTTCCTTGCTTGGCAGTAAAATGTGTTTGATTTATTTTTGAAACTCTGTTCCACATTTTTAAGATGTATTTTATAAGTATTTTTGTTGATATTGATTTTTTTTTTCCATTTCAGAAATTTTAATTACGATGATGTACATAATGTAACAGCTAGGAAAATTGCAAAATATTCAAAAGAGGCTGGAGTTAAAAAATTGCTGCATTTTTCCTCATTAAATGCAAGTCCTAACCCACCAGAATGTTTTAAAAAAGGTGGCTCAGACTTCCTTAAAAGTAAGGTAAGATACAAAGTTCTGATTTATGATCAGCATGTTAGCCCTTTGTCTACATTTTATAGTTAGGCCTTTGGCATTTTGGGGGTGAAGCAAGACATTCTGCCGTATGACACCAGGTTAGAATTAAGAAGATATTCTTTTTTTAATTTTTTTCGAAATTTCAGTGATGAAAAAAACATTTTTAAAGTTTACATTCAGCTACAGTCATGACAGTAAGGAGTCAAAGTCTTTTAAGACATCAATTACTTCATTCTGTTCATAGAATTTAAAAAAAAAACTTTGCCAGAAGCTTATTGGTAAGTGGACTTTCTATATGGGCAATAATACAGTAATTTAAAAAAGAATATTATATGTTTCAGTATGCAGGAGAAGTAGCTGTACGAGAAGAATTTCCAGAGGCCATCATATTTAGACCAGCAGACATATTTGGTGATGACGATAGATTTATAAGATACTACATTAGTAGATGTAAGTTGTTTTCAATGGATGAAATGTAATTGATAACTGTGCAATTTATTAGATATAGATCAAGTGAAAAAAAAAGGTACTGTGGAATCCATCAGCTTGTCCCATAAATATTGTTTTTCACATCTTTCTGATGAATTACATTACAAGGATTTCTGAAATAACGTTTCAGGTTTTATATGAGTGAGCAATATCGTTTTAAAATTCATCACTCAACAACTTCCTGTTTACCACATACTTTCAGCGGGGTTGGGGTATCATAATTAGTAGTTCACAGATTGACTTGTTTTAAAAATGTTGCTATGTCTGATAGCATACCTTATTTCTTGGTTTCATCATTTGTTCAGATCAAAGAATTTGAATATTTTTATTATAATGTCAAATATGTGATTCTTACTGTTCTGATTTGTTATATAATATCTGTACCTACGCAACTTCCAATTATAGTAAGGGCTATTCCAGAAAAAAATGTGGAGGGGGGGGGGGGGGGGGGTTGGGGGGTTGGAAGGCACATTGTATTAATAATACATGGGTGATGGGTATCAGAGCAACTTTTCACACTATAATGCACTATAATTATCAATTACAATTGTCTGGGTGGCGGATTAAAATTTCTTAGCTTTTCTGAATCTGTACACTATACCGATTAAAATGATGTCTGACTTTAAGGATTGTGACCACGAATAGTGAAAATACAGCTCTTTTTTCATGTCGCGTAGTACTAGCATATTGGCCAGTGGCAAACAGTTTAACCAGCAAACTCCAAACATTTCCTGTATCCCATTTTCATCAGTTTTACAATGAAAATAAATCATAAAATAGGGTTTCTTTTGAACCTTTTTCCTAAACTATTGTGACCATAACCCCCAAAATCAATCCAACCTTCCTTTAGTGGCATTAGACTTTCTGGTAAAAAATTAAAGAGATCCATTCACTTAATCTTAAGTTATTGTCCGGAAACTAAAGGTATCTTCGGACAACGCAGACGAAGACGACGACGATATGATACCATTATATGACGCCAAAATTTGTTTGCGGTCGTATATAAAGGATACAAGTTACAAGGTTACATCTTCTGACATCAGACTCGGACTTCTCTTGAACTGAATTTTAATGTACGTATTGTTGTGCGTTTAATTTTCTGCATTGGCTAGAGGTATAGGGGGAGGGTTGAGATCTCACAAACATGTTTAACCCCGCCACATTTTTGCGCCTGTCCCAAGTCAGGAGCCTCTGGCCTTTGTTAGTCTTGTATTATTTTAACTTTTAGTTTCATGTGTACAATTTGGAGTTTAGTATGGTGTTCATTATCACTGAACCAGTATATATTTGTTTAGGGGCCAGCTGAAGGACGCCTCCGGGTGCGAGAATTTCTCGTTGCATTGAAGACCTGTTGGTGACCTTCTGCTGTTGTCTGCTCTATGGTCGGGTTGTTGTCTCTTCGGCACATTCCCCATTTCCATTCTCAATTTTAAGTATTCGGTAAACAGTAATTTGTTGAGTGATGAATCTGAAAACACATCACACGGTATAACTTACTTATATAAACCCTGAAACCAAATTTCAGAAATCCTTGTCAAGTAATTCCTGAGAAAAATGAGACAAAATATTCATAGGACAACGGACTGACGGAAGGATGAACAGACACAGGTAAAACAGTATATCTCACTTTTTTAAAGCAGGGGTATAATTACAAGTATGTCTGATTTCCAGTAGATTAAGATGGTTGCCTTTACCTAATCATTTCATATTTCTATCTGATTATTCAAATGTTTACTCTTGTCAAAATATAATTTCTTTAGGGCTATTCCAGAAAAAAATGTATGGGAGGGTTGGAAGGCAGTTTTTGCCAAAATAAGCATTTTTGTAGTTTTCAAACAATAATTTGTGTTTAAGTGTATGAATCTCTGTGAAATGATACCACAAGTTTCCATATACCATGAAGGGATGGTTAACTATGACTTTTGGGGGTTATGGCTCATCACTCAACAACTTCCTGTTTACCAAACACTTGTATCATTTACACATGATAGCTAAGTTGAAAACTTTCGTCGCATTTTTCTCAGAAACTACAATACAAGGATTTCTGAAATGTGGTTTCAGGATTTATATAAATAAGTTATACTATGTGATGCATTTTCAGATTCATCACTCAACAACTTCCTGTTTACCGAACACTTGTATCATTTTACACATGATAGCCAAATTGAAAACTTTTATCACTTTTTTCTCAGGAACTACAATACAAGGATTTCTGAAATTTGATTTGAGGGATCATATAAGTCAGCTATAGCCTGTGATGGGTTTTGAGATTCATCCCTCAACAACTTCCTGTTTACCAAAATATTTTGGCGGGGGTATCGTCACTGAGCAGTACCTTGCAGTTTTACTTGTTGATCATTCATATATGCTTTACATTTTATGTACTTAATTTGTCTAATGAATGTTGCTATTTGCAGAATTAATATAACCTCTTATCATAATTTTTCAGTGAGAAGATACGTAAATTTTAAGACTCCATTATGGCAGAAGGGACAAAAGACAATTAAAAAACCAGTCTATGTAAGTTTCCTTCAAAATGGGTTCACATATTTGTTCAGGCTTTGCCAAGCATTTCTGTCCTTTATTTCAAAGCCTTGTACAAGTTTATTTGATACTTTTTAGGACCCATTTGTGGGCATTATGTTTATGGTCTGTGTGTCCGTTTGTCTGTTTGTTGGTTTGTCAGTCTTTTTCTTTGTCTGTCTGTTCGTTTGTCCATCCGTTCATTGGTTTGTTAGTTAGTCTGTCCCGCCTCAGGTTAAAGGTTTTGGTTGAGGTAGGGTTTGATGCAGTACACAAGTTCCCTATGATATGATCTTTCTAATTTTAATGCCAAATTAGAGTTTTTACCCCAATTTCACAGTCCACTGAACATAGAAAAAGATGATGTGGATGGGGCATCAATGTACTATGGACACATTCTTGGTATTATCTGATAATGAACGGTTGTGCTTGTTATACTGCAATTCTTACAACAGTTCTAAATGTGATATTTTTTTATAGTAACGATCAATTTTGAATTTGAAGCTGATGGCCTTTTAAAACAAATGTCTGTAAACCTGATTTCATTTTTGAAGCGTTGAATAAAATTCTACATTAACACACTATCAAAACCTGAGGTTCAAATTAATATGAGGGGGTATATACCTGATTTATCTTAGGGCTACTCCATTAAAATGGGAGGGTAGAAAGGGACTTTAAAAAAAATTCCTAGAACCATTTTTAGATAATTTTGCATAATAGTAATAGAAACATACTTAAAAAAGTCCCTTGACCTACATTCAAGAGTTAAACTTTCCTTCCTACACTCCCACATACATCTTAATGGAATAGCCCTTGTGTTAACAATTTTAAAATGTGTTTATAGGGTCAGTGAAACTATTATTTAATCTTGTATTACAGGTAACTGATGTTACTGATGGTGTTATGAGTGCTTTGAATGATCCTGATGCAGCTGGAAAAACCTTTGAACTTGTGGGGTAAGAAATGGTGTACAAATTGTATGTATGTTTGCATTTGATAGAACCGGTCAACATAGTTTATCACTTGCTTATGTTATATAATTATAATTACGTCATCTTAGCACCTTATTCCTAAAACAAATGAAGAAAGTGCTGTTTTGAAGGATTTCTATCCCTATTTTCTAAGCTGGAAACAGCATGCTCAACCAAGTAACTACATAATTTTAAAGAAAATTTATTGTACAAATATTATGGGAAAAAAATGAATAATGAAATTTTGCTTTATATACAAATTTCACTATAGGTTGAAACCTCATCAAATATAAAAACAAAAATGTATTTTCTCAACTCTATTTACCATAGTTTTGCAGGGATGTATTTTAGATCAAGTGAGCTATCGGTCAAATTTGCTGTAATATTTGAGCCAAATAAAGTCCTTATTGTCCCTTTTTCCTTTAGCAAAAACAACCAAACATCTGCAATTACCACCAAATGCTCCAAATGGTGAAAATCATTTAAAATACAGAATGCTATGTCTGGCATTGGACAACTACTATTAAGGTGATTGTTAGTGTAATTGATAGGTTAATATAGGTATTTCCTATGAAACACCTGCCAATTGAGACTTAGCAAATGATATTTGTTTAATTTTGTAGAGTGCTTATGATATAATGAGAATTTAAAAGTAGTTGTTTGTTTTGTTAATTTCAGGCCTGGCAGTTACTATTTATGTGATATTCTAGATTTTATCTATAAATGTGCCAGATATCCAACAGGAAATATATGTGGAATTGGGCCATACTTTAAGTAAGATTATTGAATATATTTATGCTTATATTTTATTACATGCATGTAGTAATAAAACTTGTAAATTTATCTATTCCACACTTTTACTTAAGTTTGTATCATACACATTTTATGAAACTTATACACAACACTAATAACCAAAAGTCTTAGACAGAGTTTGAAAAGGTAGTGAGCAATTATCGTTCTAGAGTTATGTCCCCTTATAACTGGGAACCTAGAAATTTGTTTTGTTTAAAGAAATTGGAAATAAAAGAATCAATACATTATTCAAGAACTGAGAAATTCACAAGACACAACAGAATTATAACCAGAAAACTTATTACAAAAGAAATATAAAAACAAACCAGTCAAAATATGAAATTGACACACACCACAAGACTAAGACTTCTTTAAAACTAGTGACATCAAATGCTCTCATAAAGTATTTTCACTTATTATAAGCAAGTTTCTGCAGTGGCATTTATTTCCTTAAACACATTCTTGTTTTTATAAAGTTTTCCATTTGATGTGCTTTTCTAACTTTAATTACAAACAGACCAGTGCATCATTGTTAGTTAACATTGAACTTGCCTTTTAAATCTGATAGTAATTCACTATTTACTAATTCTTTTTTCAGGGCAAGAGCCCAATTCTTTGACAAAGTTCAGTTTTTATCTCATGGATATCCAAGATTTGTATTGGACAGACTTGAAAAGGTAAGATTACTGTATTTACTGTGTATTCATTTATATTCATGGTAACAGATTTGTGAGAGTGGTAATGCCCTTTACCGTCAGGCGTCAAACGATCATTTTTGGCTACCGTTAGCGTCAAATTGGTTAAAATTTTACTGTGATTCGTCAAACTATCCTTATCGTGATTGGTCAGATGTCTCAAATAATTTTTGGGAAAAAAAATAGCGTGATTCGTCAAATTCAGCTGATTTTCTTGTCGTCTAAAAGATAGTGTACATTTTATCGTCATGCACTAAAAATTACCGTTAACGTCACTTGGCAAGAATTTTTACCGTTACTACCCAATTGTTGTGGATTAAAGAAAAAAAATATTTCCCAGATTGTTTTGTATAAGTCTGCAAACTAGACTTTAGAAAATTTATGGTTCCCCTTTACTCATTAAAAATTGTATCTAGAAATTAATAATGATGCTGCAGTATGTGGCATATTAAGGTCTTAGGGTGCTGTATGTTAGCTGACTGCAGATATCTGTTGTTGAAATTATCTACATGTAACTAACATAGGGAATGTGCTATATCACAGACAAGGATACAGTCACATTTTTCACTTGTTTCAATACCAATCTTGTCTTTATATTTTTATAGCATTCCAATAAAAAATGACAAAAAATATTAAATAACCCAGTAAATTCAGAAAACATTGCACATAAAGAAGGTTCAGCTAGTATAAAAAGCAGTTTTGTTCAGACAAAGAAAGTACCACAGCTCTCAGATATGAACAGTTTCCATTAGTTGAGAACTAGTGTTTACTGTATCCATGAATTACATTTCTATTCTGTGAAGAAATCTCTTTCTAATCATAAGATGATGCATTGTTTTGTTTTTTTGAAGGAAATACATCACTGTATTAGAAAGTTGATCATATTGGCCTTAAACTTAGATTGGTTGCCAATCGTAAACTATGTCCATATTTTGGGTAAAGATTGCATGAAATGCAATCAAAACCCTAAGATACTGACTTGATATCTAAATCTTCCAGAGTTTATCACTACCTTTGAGATACACAAAATGTAGTGCATTGATCATAACATTTTATACATGAACATTTCCAGACACTTATCAATGAAATATATGCTCAGATATTGAAGTTACAAAATGGATGTTATACTTGTCAAGACAATTACTTTACTTTTGAAAGGTGTAGGAATGTAATATCTGGTTTAAAAATATTAATGATGTCATTGTTAGTCATCTTTAAAAATAGAACATTTCTTCCTTTATTCAGAATTATAATTGAATTGAATCAACTACATCCAATGCTTTGATTAAATACAATATTTAATTTTGCTTCCCTTCAGTACTTACATGAACTTTGATTGATAGAATTTATGTGTATAACAAAGTTATTGGATTGATAAGTTATCGTATGTGACTTTACATTAGTTCATCATTTTGATTATTTTTCAGGAGCATGTTTCAGATACATTGACTGGATGCCCAACATTGGAAGATCTTAATGTCAAACTACACTCATTTGAGAAGGTGTGTCCATTTATTACAGCACCATACGTCCGTGAAAATTATTATGCTCCATCACTTGGTGAATTTAAGATTCCAGAGTCCATAAAATCTACAGTAAGACCAGCTGGAGCCTCATACTGAGTGGACTGTGGTTTAGTTAAACCATTTAGATTTAAACTATTGAAGAAAATGTTTAGAAACAGATTTATAAAGTTTTATTTTATGTATGTCTTTGATGTATGGCTTAATTAAACTTAAGTTGTTTTTGTGTTGTTTATAGTTTATAGTATGCCTGATGGATAGATTATATGATTTGAAGGTTTCATACATTTCCAACAAATATGGTGAGAACAGATGTGGTCTTATTTACTTGAGGTTTGCATACTTAATTGGGCTTGAAAAAAAATATTATACATTAGGTATTTAACTCATACATTATATTGTTTAAAAAATGTTAATATCAACAAATGGAGCACATTACTGGTATATTGAGATTTTATTTCATTATGTTGTTGTCTCATTGACATATATATATATGTTCCTTTTATAATAGTAATTGTAACATATGGTAGTTTACACTATATTTAACAATACCAAAACTAAGTACTTTGAATAAGTAAAAAAAGTTCCATACAAATCAATATTATAACGTTTATAACTTTCAGCATCAAATGATAAAACAAAAACACAATGAAATACAAATTGATTTGGAATTTTAGAAATCACATTGTCAGCCACCACAATGAGTTTTGTGGAGTGACAAGCTTGTTTTGGTACATATATTTATTGTTCAGTGTACATGGATGTGCCACAATATTCATGTAACCTTGATCATATGTTTTTTGCAATTTAGCTAAGTCCCTTGCAGAGACAAGCGCACATTTTATTATAAATATAAGTATAATATTGTTGAAAGTTCATATAAATATATAGCTATTAAGCAGCTTGTACTGGTTTCCCCATACTTGTGGTCCACAAATCTGAAAATAAATAATATGATTATTAATATTATTTATTTTGCAAAATGCAACTGTACACTTCGACTGCAATGGCTCGAATGACTTTAAACCACCCTCATGAACTCAATATCCCAATCAAACTAAACACGTGTTAACTATAAACAAACCACATTTTACATGTTCGATTTTGTACAACTTTGATAAATACATTAGATAGAACTATTGTATATTGAATCATAGATCTAGACCTCATTTTTATGATACAATAATTCATGTTTTGTTATGCCCTTGTCGTAGCAGAGCGGGCATTAAGTTTTACCCTTGTTCATCTGTCTGTCCATACACCCCAAAATTGGTTTCCATTTGCACCAACCAAATGTTATAAAACTTATACACAACACTTATTCCCACACTATACACAGATCAAGTTTGAATTTTGGTGGCGTCCCTTTAATTGTTCTAGAGTTATGCCGCTTTACAAATTGAAAAATTGATAAATTTATCGTTTTTATACGACCGCAAAATTTGAAAAAATTTTCGTCGTATATTGCTATCACGTTGGCGTCGTCGTCTGCGTCGTCGTCGTCTGCGTCGTCGTCGTCGTCCGAATACTTTTAGTTTTCGCACTCTAACTTTAGTAAAAGTGAATGGAAATCTATGAAATTTTAACACAAGGTTTATGACCACAAAAGGAAGGTTTGTATTGATTTTGGGAGTTTTGGTCCCAACATTTTAGGAATTAGGGGCCAAAAAGGGCCCAAATAAGCATTTTCTTGGTTTTCGCACTATAACTTTAGTTTAAGTTAATAGAAATCTATGAAATTTTGACACAAGGTTTATGACCACAAAAGAACGGTTGGGATTGATTTTGGGAGTTTTGGTTTCAACAGTTTAGGAATTAGGGACCAAAAAAGGGCCCAAATAAGCATTATTCTTGGTTTTCGCACAATAACTTTAGTTTAAGTAAATAGAAATCAATGAAATTTAAACACAATGTTAATGACTACAAAAGGAAGGTTGGTATGGATTTTGGGAGTTTAGGTCCCAACAGTTTAGGAATTAGGGGCCAAAAAGGGACCCAAATAAGCATTTTTCTTGGTTTTCGCACCATAACGTTAGTATAAGTAAATAGAAATCTATGAAATTTAAACACAAGGTTTATGACCATAAAATGAAGGTTGGTATTGATTTTGGGAGTTTTGGTCCCAACAGAATAAGGGGCCCAAAGGGTCCAAAATTAAACTTTGTTTGATTTCATCCAAATTGAATAATTGGGGTTCTTTGATATGCCGAATCTAACTCGTGACTGTGTATGTTGATTCTTAACTTTTGGTCTACATTAAAGGGAAACTTCGCAAAAAAATCAAAAATTGATATTATGTCCATTCTATATAAAAAGGCTCAAATTTATAGATATTAAAGTTTTATTCCGCTAGATAAGAGATCAACATCGATTTTAAAAATTTGAGTATCAATTTTCTACGCTCCGCCATCTTGTCATCTTCTACGATTATAATCACGATATGTCTATAAAACACAAAGGACCAAAACTACAGTAACCGATGTAGTCGTAATTGCGTGTCGATATCTTGTCAATCGTACGATTGTTTTATCTGACTAACTATAAACTTGATACGGAAAATGTTCTTATTTTTTTTTAAATGACCATTATTATATATCTGTTATTTTTAAACTGTTAATATTGGAATTAGTTAAAGAGTCACAGTTCAAATAATAAATAAGTGTTCCGTGAAAATTGTTTTCAAAAATCTAATTCGTTCATAATTCTTTAAAGTAATAAACTTTATTCAAATAAATTCGGATCTTTCCTCATCTGATCACCAGCATGGCTAAAGGTATTACTCCCAAAGGTATTGTGAGGGGTGTGAGGACTCAGGTGACACGTCCGGGTATTCAAGCGATTTCCTGTCGGGCTTGCAAGTTCATGCATCGTTTCACTTCTGTAGGTATTGATCAGTGTACACGGCAGACTTATAACTTTCCATTTTGAACTATCAGGTGTATAATACACATCTCTGTCTTGTGTGTCCGAAAGTGATATGATGCCAATAATTTAACTCGTACGCTTGTTTATAAATAACATTTCTGGTGTAAAGAATATTATTTATGAAAATATAAAAAATACCACAAAAAAAAAAAAAAAAGATTTGAAGAAATAAAAATCTATATACATATTTTTTCCGAGGGTTAATTTGGGAAAATGTAATTTGTCAATTATAGTAAAGGACAGACTGGTACATACCAAAAATATTGATTTAAAAAATGTACGCACTTGTCGATGTTGGCTTATACGCCTGGATAGAAAGTTACGGAACTATAGTGCAATTTAAAATATATACATGTATCAGACTATATTGTATACCAAAAGAAGAAGAAGAAGAAGAAGAAGAGAACCAGTTTGATTTAAATACAGGTCGATATATATCTTGCTTTGGTTCATCGAAGTTATGAACATAGTAAAATCCCAGTTTTATGTATCAATTAGATTGTTCTCGAATAAAGGAAGAAATTCGTCATCATCACAATTGTTCCGACATTCATGTAAAATATATGCAACTGGACGTACACTAATAACCCCAAAGAGGTGTGAGTATTTTCTAGGAAAACTATTGAGTATTAAAGTTTCAAATCAATTTCGGGATTTATTTTCTTTCTTGCCGTGATATGATAGCAATTTAAAGAATAAACTGCTTGTTCGCTTTAGCGGTATCAGAGACATGTATATATGTCTCTGGCGGTATTCTTGCCAGTTGAACAGCCTTATAAGTTACATTCAAAAATAGGGAAAGATGACATAAAATTCGCTGTCTTTTGTTTTTGAACATCGTTGGTCAAATAGATAGAGTATTATACGTTGTGAGACGAGGACTATTTCAACAAATACTATAAATACAATTGGAAGTTTTCGTTTTTTGCAATTTGAGAGTAAATGATGTATCAAACGTTCAAGAATACGCATGTAAAATGTGTCACTGGATATAAAAAAAAATCAATCTCAAAACCTACTTCCGTATGGAACTTCCCCTTTCAGTGGCCTGCAAATTTAACAGATGATACACTTTATAAGATTTGCATGTCCAACAACGACCCACTACTCTACATGTGTTACTGACAGCCTAAGATAGTAATTCTTCTGTTAGGTCAATTCTCTTTCGAACAATACCAGAAAACATGGAAAGTAAGTTCTTTAAATTTTGACTCTGGAATTAACACCATTTTTTCGTGCGACAAACTTTATTTCTGGCGATGAGCAGACATGGACGGAAAACAATAAACAGATAGGTTTAATATTTGTTCATTCATTTAACATGTATAATATGAATACTATTGTACTTAAAAAAAACTTATATAGTTAGTTTCAAGAACAACCGGGTTCAGACAAACTGTTATGAAATCGATGCTGTTACTTATGCATTCACCCAATTCAATATTACGATCAAAGAGAGTAAATTAGTGGCAAAATAGACATTCCGTTAATAACGGCATAAGTATGCAGTTAGTACACGAACACCAATCTGTGTTTTAAAAACTAGCGATGGTTGCTAAGGATATCTTGATTTCGGGAACTTTCTGCAGCTTCCATTTTATGGAGCTCTTCTTCGGTATACCCTGGCTCTAGTGCGTACCCAATATGACCATACTCGTCAAAATCTGACTCTTTTGACTGACTGGAACCACTGTTATAGTACTATCATTCTCCGAACAAGATATTTTTATTTATGATTTTATGATAAATGTTTGGACCATATATAAACTGCTCTATAAAAACAAGCACGCAAAAATCATAAGATAGAAATATAAGTAATATGTGAGTAAAGTTAATTGAATCATTTAAGTTAATATCCTTTGGGCTCGAATGTAGTTAACTAATAAATGTGTTTTATAGGATAGCTCAAATCCTCATCCAAATAATATAATCTAGTATATGTAATAAAACCCTTCCTACTACACCGAGTTTTAATGCCAAGCGGTAGACATATTTTAGGTACCAATTAAGTAATTGAATGAGTAATAGATAACAATAATTAATCATGAATGTGCAAAGATTTAAAAACAAAAGTATTTTTCTTTGTTCGTACATATACTCCGCTTCGGTAGATTTATCTACTTATCTTCAGATAGTTTCAGATATACATTAATACATGGCTTTCAAAAGTCTAAATGTAAGTGTTCTCGTACATTTTTTGCCTAATAAAGAAAATCAAAATGCTTTGGTAAAGCTATTTCTAATTCCCCCTTTTTAATGAGACATACATCAAGGACAAGAGGTGTATATCATTTCATTCTGACACATGAATTAAGTTTCCCGTCTTAACCGAAAATTGTTTAAATTTTATTACTTAGTAAATTAATTTATTTGAATTGAAATAAATGATACAGCAAATATAATTAAATAATTCCACGGCGATCTATTTTTATTTGTAACAAACTTGAAACTTGAATTAGTATTATAGATGTGTATATTGAATGCTCCCTTGTTTTATAATCCACTGATCCGAATAGACAGTCACACCTGGCAAGGTGTGCCCTAGAGGCGTGGTTAAATACCGAAGTGCAAATAACAATTTACCTTTCAACAAGCCATCTAAGAGTATTCAATTTGCCACAGAACCGTGAATACACACATCGTATAAATCTAGTCAAAGCAGAGATAGTAAAAGGTCAATAAGAGTACACCAACATATTGTCTTTACAGATTATTGTACTTTAATTTGTTCACCTCATATATCAGTCCGAAAATGCATTAATTAATAAATTTATAACTTTTTTGGTGGTCTACTAAAATAATTCGAATATATACGTTTAACATAGAAAATTTATCTCATGAATGTGTACAATTGCACGTCTGTGCGTCTTATCTTCTTATTATCGGATGTTTATTAGATAAACCATAAGTCATCGGCGCGCTTACGATTACGTTTAAATATCATTAAAAACCAAGACTTTTACTGATTGTATTTTAAATCCCGGCATGCAAAAACCAGGAGAAAACGTCACGACCTACAGGAAGTAGTTAAAAAAATTTCATTAATTGTTGAATTTCTCCTTTATTACTGGACATATAGCGATAAAACTTTGTGAATATATATATTTTGTCATAATGAACATATTTAAACCATAAGTAAAAAATCGCGAATTTTCCCTTTAAGGTCCAAAGGGTCCAAAATTAAACTTAGTTTGATTTTGACAAAAAATGAATCAGTTAGGTTCTTTGATATGCTGAATCTAAAAATGTACTTAGATTCTTGATTATTGGCCCAGTTTTCAAGTTTGTCCAAATCGGGGTCCAAAATTAAACTTTGTTTGATTTCATCAAAAATTGAATAAATGGGGTTCTTTGATATACCAAATCTAACTGTGTATGTAGATTCTTCATTTTTGGTCCTGTTTTCAAATTGGTCTACACTAAAGTCCAAAGGGTCCAAAATTAAACTTAGTCTGATTTTAACAAAAATTGAAATCTTGGGGTTCTTTGATATGCTGAATCCAAAAATGTACTTAGATTTTTTTATTATGGGCCCAGTTTTCAAGTTGGTCCAAATCAGGATCTAAAATTATTATATTAAGTATTGTGCAATAGCAAGTCTTTTCAATTGCACAGTATTGCGCAATGGCAAGAAATATCTAATTGCACAATATTGTGAAATAGCAAATTTTTTTTTTAATTAGAGTTATCTTCCTTTGTCCAGAATAGTAAGCAAGAAATATCTAATTGCAAAATATTGTGCAATAGCAAGATTTTTTTTTAATTGGAGTTATCTTTCTTTGTCCAGAATCAACTTAAATCTTTGTTATATACAATATACAATGTATATTCACTTTTTACTACCAACTGATAAATTAAAATAATCTTTACCATTCAGTGATAACAAGCAGTTTTTTTTACATCTTGATATTTTATGATGTATTTAAATGAGTAGTTATTGTTGCAAACTCCATTAGAAATTTTAATTGAGATTAGTTTTGGAATAAGGGAAAGGGGGATGTGATTAAAAAAATTGGGTTCAATTTTTCTCATTTGAAATTTCATAAATAAAAAAGAAAATTTCTTCAAACATTTTTTTGAGAGGATTAATATTCAACAGCATAGTGAATTGCTCTAAGAGAAAACAAAAATTTTAAGTTCATTAGAACACATTCATTCTGTGTCAGAAACCTATGCTGTGTCAACTATTTAATCACAATCCAAATTTAGAGCTGAATCCAGCATGAATGTTGTGTCCATACATGCCCCAACCGTTCAGGGTTCAACCTCTGCGGTCGTATAAAGCTACGCCCTGCGGAGCATCTGGTTATCCTTTTAATAAGTTTGCCTCAACCAAATGATATGAAACTTGTACACAATGCTTATAACCACAAAACACAGATCAAGTTTGATTTTGGTGGCTTCACTTAATACTGTTCTAGAGTTACGACCCTTTACAAAAGGAAAAAATTGCTAAATTTTTCATTCCCTTTATACAACTTTAGTTTTCCTCAACCAAATGTTATGAAGCTTATACACAATACTTATTACACCAAAATACAGATCAATTTTGAATTTTGGTGGCTTCACTTATACTGTTCTAGAGTTATGTCCCTTTATAAATGGAAAATTGCTGAATTTTTCGTTTTTGTTCTCTAACTTAAGTTTGCCTCTACCAAATGTTATGAAACTTCTGCACAATGCTTATAACCACAAAATACAGAACGGGTTTGAATTGTGGTTGCATCACTGCTACAGTTTTAGAGTTGAGGCCCCTTTACAAATGGAAAAAATGCTGAATTTTTCGTTCCAGTTCTCTAACTTTTGTTTGCCTTAACCAAATGTTGTGAAACTTATACTCAATGCCTATTTACCACAAAACTCAGATAAAGTACAAATTTGGGTAGTGTCACTTTTGCTGTTCTTCAGTTATGTCCCCTTATAACATTATATGCAACCGGGGACATCATTTGAAAAGTGGATTTAAACACTAAAGTTAATCAATTGCTATTATAAAGTGTTAAGAAATCTGGGCCTTAAATCCCGTCCAGCATGAAGTGGATAGGTGATGTATTGTAAAGTGTTAATGGCAGTTAATAAATCGAAGCCGTACTGCTATGACATTCAGGTAATACTTACATTAATTAGGAAGAAAGAAAAAAAAAACGACCCCAAAACTGATGAAATTTATAGATCAACAGTCTTCGACATTATACCAATATCCATACCATATAACTTACATACCTCAGTCTTTACATTTTCAAAAACTAGTTACACTTCAATATACTTGCCTTCTCAGGAACCTGTTCTGTAGCAGTTATTCCTTGTTTTATTCATAATGTTTTCTGTCCTTATTGAATTTTGGTGTAAATGTGTCCTTTATGAAATATGTTTTTGATGGGTCCCTTTTTAAATTTAGTGTTGATTAGTTCTTTGTGAAATTTGTCCTTTATGATTTTTTTAATACTCAATCTTCCCTCTTCAAATATTGCTATAAGCAGGAGAAACGATAGAACTGACCAATCAAAATCAACCACTATGACAATCATTGTTTGATCTCTATCATGTGATCAGAGTTTTATCAGAGGCCCCTTACCATGAAGTCTACCTTAGAGGAAATATATATTACATGTTAAATATTTAATTATTACAGCTTATGACATAGGGTTCTGAAAAGAAAAACGTTTTATATGTATCTATCACATTAGTACAAAAAATATAAATAAACAATTGATTTTGAAAATAAATTAAATACAAACAAAAATCATAATCTTATGAACCACTGTTTTTGCAAAAGGCTGATTATCCAAACGAATCCTTGGAAACTAAAATGCATCTTTGACTGGTTTAGTTTTCTTAGTTTCTATATGATGGTCTTTTCATCTAAGGCATGGTCGTTTGTATTTATATATAATGCAAAATTCAAACTAGCTATTGACTAGATGTGGGTATTTTAAATTTAATTGTGAAATTTTAACATAAATATGATACCGAGCACATGCTTTTTACCGAAATTGCCATTCTGTCTTTACCTACAATATTTTAAACTGAAGATCACGGGAAAGCTTTTTTTAGCAATTTTAAAGGTGGGTCATACACAATTCAAGACATTTTAATCGGAACTGACTAGTTTTGTTCATATCACTTTAAAGGAAAAAGGTGTTTACAAATAAACTATATATAAACTAAACTATATAAAACCCATCTTCACAATTTTAGCAGTCTGATTTAGTTTTTTTTTTCTATTTGTCTGGCAAATTTTAACAAATGTGGACTTGTTTAATGGGCTGGGTGGGACAATGTACAAAAGAGAAAGATAATGAAATACCGTTAAAGGTTGTATAATAGAATTTGACAAATTTTGTCACTTCCTTTTTCTTAAGGTCGAAGAAAATTTGTTTCAGTTCAGAAATTTTGACATATTATAGCTTTTTGAAGGATTTGACTCCTGAGTGCGTGCAACTAATGTATTAAAATATTGTCACAGGAACTGTACTTGAACAATTGAGATATATCACAAAACTTTATTATACAAAGTTCATAATAAAGCAAATCTTTTAAATGTAAAAACTGCATTACAAAATGATCAAGGAAGTAAACAAATCCATTTCCTTTTCTCACGATTAACAGAATGGTCAATAGTCCGATAGTGCATACAACAAAAAGGAAAACTACCTTTTGTTTTATTAGTAAGAGTGTATAAAAACTACTCAGCATCAAGTGACAATTAACAATGTAAATCATTTGTTTGTCTTTATTTTCAATGAAATATATGCTTATAACGTTGTCACATTCTCTTTCAATATGACATAGAAAATTACTCGACTTGTGTGAGATGAAACATGATATCACTGGACGATCACAAGAAAATTTCAGAAAATATCGATGATTGGAATACTTTTCACAATTTGCACTAGATTCAGCAAGGAAATACGGGAGTTTAAACTATTGCCCAAAAGAGATTGATTAGAGATCATTTTGAAACAGTTTGAAGACCAAGTAAATTTCAACTCACTAAAAAGTTATTGCAAGGTTTTTATTATTGCAAATAATGCCACTTGGTGATTACCTCTATAAAAAAAACTTGTAATCTGAATCCGATAAAAATAATTTCCGAGACATAAAACCATTTATTATGGTATTTAGGGAGCTACCATTTGATTTTTATGGGGGGGGGGAGGGGGCTAGGATGTAATTTGAAAAAAATAGGCAGGACAGGAGTTTTGAGTAAAAAAAAGTCAGGATAAACTAAAAAAAAAAAGGCAGGACCGAACAGAGTGAAAAATAAAAAGGCAGGACAGAGATTACAGCTAAAAAAAAAGGCAGGACAAAATTTTTCATCCTAGCCCCCCCCCCCCCCCCCCCCCCATAAAAATCAAATGGTAGCTCCCTTATTCACTATCGCTTGTTTAAATTTGTAAATGAGAGTATCATTAGTGGATGATTATTTAGTCAACACGTTAAGTGATATCATCTACCTCTCTAATGATTTAATTGAAAATGCTGAGTGCAGTTTTATCAATTGATATGGCCGTATAGTTGCTAGTTATGATGATTATTAATCTTTTCTGAATATGGAACAATAAAAAAAAAATCCATAATGGCCGCAAATTTTAAAATGGCCGCCAACAGTCATGAGGCAGAGTCCAAAAATATGGTATAATTTATCATTTGAAAATAAAAGCACAACACTTTGCATATTGCTAGTTATGGTGCTTATTAATCTTTAATGAGTATGTGAGTATGGAACAATTAAAAATAATTCCATAATGGCCGACAAATTCAAAATGGCCGCCAACAGTCATGAGGCAGAGTCCAAAAAATAATGGTATAATTGATCATTTGAAAATAAAAGCACAAAACTTTGCATATTGCTAGTCATGATGCTAATTAATATTTTCTGAATATGGAACAATTAAAAATAATTCCTTAATGGCCGACAAATTCAAAATGGCCGTCAAAAGTCTTATTATCAGAAACTATATCGTGTATATCTAGAAAGCTATTAACAATCAACAAATATTTGTGCTTTGCAAAACTTTCAGGATTTCAGGTCATCAAATCTTAAATTACATACTTTTTGTTTGTCTTTTTAACTTTTTCGATTCAAGCATCACTGATGCGTCATTTGTAGACGAAACACGAAGTTATCCACAAGGAATATATAAACTAATTTACGATCATAGTTCGTACAACATGGCTTCTGAAAAGACGTTCAGGGTATCAAGTGTAGAATATGACAAATCGACTAAATCAAATAATATTGATTGGGCAAATTGCATCCTATGCCAAGAAATTATAGATGAAAAATTTATATGCCCATTTGATTCTAAACGTCTCAATGTTGGTGCTGGTTATCAATCTTCAGCTGACAATATTAAGAAGTTTCATAAATTACGATTGATGCCTGAAGGCATTAATGTGTGCATTGAAAACTTAGATGAGGGATCTGGAATAGCACAGTCTTTCTTTGACCAAAAGGCATGTTGGCACAAATCTTGCAACTTAAAACTAAACAGGACAAAGTTGAATAGAGCAGAAAAACGAACCTCACACGAGAGAATAGATGATAAAGCAACCACATCTTAAAAGAAAACTAGACATAGCTTTTCCGTTCAGTCCACCAGTAACCCGTCTGTGTGCTTTTTATGTAATGAAAATGGCCAAGAAGCCTTTCATGAGTCCTCAACGTTTGGACAAGATACAAGAAAAGTACCACTCTAAATGTTTAGTTTCCTTATATAATCGTGCATCTCGAATTGAAATGAAAAATGATAATGTCGAATCTATGAAGGAAAGTCAAATCCATGGTATTGCATTTTCAGAACTAGTCTCTTATATAAATGAAACAAGGTCATGCAATGAGACCATAAGTATTTTCAAGTTGTCAGATCTATGTAAACTTTATACGGAAAGAATAACATTCATGTCTAAATGCAGATGTTTCATCTTGAGTTAATAGTACACGACTAAAACACAGAATTGTATCTAATTTCCATTACTTAGATGCTCATACACAAGGCCTTGAAAACATTCTTACTTTCAAAGATGACATTGGTCCTGCATTGAAGAGAGTCTGCTTAGAAGACTTTGGTAATGAGTTTGTCAACATATCAAAAGCAGCTACATTTGTTCGTAAAGATATTTTCGCATCAAATTCAGAATTTAAAAGAACCTTCCCAAAGGGCTGTCAGAAAGCTTCTGTACACCCAGTCATTGCTTTCTTTGGTCAGTATGATTCTGTTTGGACCCAGCATTCAGGATCGTTCATATTCTCAGTCGACATTAACAATAGCACAGCTTCTGATGTATAGTTGTACAAAGAAACTATCCAACCGTCACATGAAAGATCACGAACCTTCAGTTTGTGCTTATTATGGAATCATGATCCATGTAAGACTAGAAAACGTGATCTAGTAGATAGTTTTTCAAACTTTGACTATCTGTCTCCTACGACCGAGTGTTAGAAATTTCTACTTCCATGGCCAATGATGATTGTCGTCGTTCAGTCATTCCCAAAAAATGGGTACAATTACAAAATTTCAGTGTCGCCGGCAAATAACCACAAAATGCAAGCTTAACATATGTCACAGATAATCTTTTTCGTGTTCTAAGTGATTAATATGTATACTAAAATAAAATTATATTCTTTTGTGATGTATATCGTAAATATATTTGTGTGATTTTCTATTCAGTATACGGAAATCACACGAATTCCGAATGTCGCCAAGAAAAACTCCAAATATCGGTTGAATTAAAATACTTTATTTCATCTAAATCATGATTATATTTGCTTTTTTATTTGACACTATATCTTGATTTTTATCCACAAAAATATTTTAGAATCAAAAGTTATAATATACACTTTGATTTACCCATTAAACCAATGTCGCCGATAAACGTATAACCTACCGTAACGTATCTTTAGGTACAGTCAAAACATATTTATATGATTGGAAATCATGCCCAAAGTGACTTTAAGCAAAGTTGATACATCAAATTTTAAAATCCTGCCTTTAACTTTTATTGCAATGAAACGAAAAATCAAAATAAATCTTCTCTTTCTCTTTTTTTCGATTATCGCATATAAGAATCCAACCTACGTAACGCGTATTTTGGAACGCACTAACCAAGAACAAATCAAAATGATGATTATTTCATTGAAAGCACACATAAAGCTTCTCAATAATCAGTTTGGAGAAAGCAACTCAACAATATTGTTACATATTTCCATGTATAATGTAAATAAAACTAACCTCCGTTTAAATAACCTCCGGGACGCAGTTTTTACAGTTAAGTTGTGAGACTTTTTTATCAGTATCAGCGGCTGCCGACACTGCCGAAAGTCATTTTTGTAGCAGACATCATTTATTATAAAGGAAACAGACAAACAAAATACATATTTTGAGAAAAAAATGTTGTTTTGAGAAAGGTATGTTAACTTGTTTTTTCCCTATTACGTGAGCAACATTATAACGTTTAATAAACGTGATATCAGCCATTTTCTTAGATTTGAAATAGTCTACAACACAACTTGTGTAATTACGACGACAATCATAACTTTAACAGCGGTTTATGGCAAACATTTTCAAGATTATTTAGGACTCATCAATGTAACGGAGGTTATGCAAATAAAAAAAATCTAAAGATGCATGTAAACACGATCATACCAATTGAAATTCTTGTACATTGTTATAGATACCAAATCAGTTCATCAATTATCACTAATAAAAATCAAAAGGTGATGTCAATCATAGACGACATCATTGATTTACGTTACGGAGGATAGAAATTTAAGGAAAAAAAGGTTTTTTTTCTCTAACAGGACTTTACTCTTTTTAGATAACAATTTACTAAGAAAAATGTTTAATTCTGTTGTCTTGTTTGTCATTTAATTCCAATATTTACATTCATTTATATGTTTGCTGTTGGTAAGAACTGGAATTGTCCGTTATGGAGGTTTTAAATGTCGTTACGGAGGATAGACATTTTTGAAATGAAACTATTTTGACTCCAAAACTTCATAGTTGAGTATAATACATACATTATGGTGTGAAGGAAGATGACATTATCTGTTTAGAGCTAATAAAATTAAGTTGAACAGTATTCGGTTTAGGTAAAACATATTTTTGAGTGAAAGTTCATGAATCGTTACGGAGATTTTGACAAGTACAAGTCCATTTGACTAAAAGAAACATATAACTTGATAGAAAACAGTTTTTTAGTTTGTAATGTCAATAAATTGTTTAGAAAAGCTAGCATTAAAGAGTTAAGTGTTACTATGTATCAGCATTCAGATACTGGTTTGATATCAACCTCCGTAACAAAGATGGGGGTGTGGACTAATACAAGCATAAAAAATACATACAAGTGATTCAAAACATAAATAATAGGGTTTTTCCTGGAAAGCTGTATAATGAAACTAAAATATTATACAGCATAACATTTTATTAGTTTAAATGTATTACTAAATAAGTTGTGAAAACTACTTATTTGAATTATTTTTTAAACACTATATTAATTCAGACCTTAAAATTGGTATTTGCTTTCAATATATACAGAATAATACGTATAAATCAGTTTGATATGGTGGTAAATGTAATCCATTTCACATGAGCCTGGATTTAAATCTTGTGTTTTTCTCTAATGCAATTTTTAAGATGACTTTATACAACACTAACCTCCGAAACGTTCATACTTACCTTGTCTTACAAAAAATGCTAAAACTAGAAAACAACTAAAATGGTGTAAGTAAAAATTTAAAAAATGACAGACTAGATATAGACACAGAAGAAAACAACACTCTCTCTCTGCTCAGTTGAAATTTATTTTGTAACAGTGTCTACATTCGAATTGTACCCATTTTTTGGGAATGACTGCGTGTTATGTCCAAGAAGGTATTGTTTGCCCTACCAGTCTACTACAAAATGTATATACAATTTACTTTCAATTGATATGTCCTCATTTCCAGCTGCATTAAAAGGGGAATTCAAATGGCTGAACAGCTGTGTCTAGGTTTTGGCACTTGAAAGAACTTCCGATATATTTCAATTCATGGATTGTGCCTTGCTCTAGGGCCATTGAAATTGAAAGTCTTTCCACTGTTCAATTCATTTATCGGTTGTGACACAGTCTGAGCTTTTTTCTGGGAAAAGTAAGAAATCAGCTTGGGACACATGGTCCGTATATGAGGAGTTGTCAGAAGCATTTCTGCAGGTTATTGAGAATCCAAATGAAGTGGAAATTTTAAAAGTGTTAAAAGTAATAGAACGATATGTTGTGCTTTTGTATGATCGGTCTAGTACAGCTAATATGGTGAATTAGTTAAGAAAACAGTGATTTACGCAGAAGACAAGAACAATTGACAATATTCCTCCAACACGAAATGCACTTCTTCATTGAACATACGAAACGTGCAGCTGATCAAGGTAGTGTTATTTGGGGCAATTGTTTAGTTGCAAATCCAAGTATGCCATCACCAGATTTATTTGGTAGGCAAAAACTTGATGTTTCTTGGGTACCATTCTGGTCTGTGCTTGCTGAAGCTTCAATGTCATACCAAGAGCTCATCCACTGTGGCTGTAAGAAAGGATGTCGAGGAGCATGTAAATTCTTGAAAGCAGCATTAAAATGCACAGCATTATGCAACTGCTCACCGGACTGTGAAAGAAAAACTGATTGCGACTGTGCTTTCTTTTGATTTTCCTGCATTTGTATCATATTTTAATTATAATTTTAATCTGCTGTCATGTTAAATAGTTACTTGTGAGGTTTTTTTTAATTTCTTATCTCATTTCTACAAAAGAAATACACTTTGCACTGATTCAATACTGCATATTGTTTTTGTTTCATTTCAGGAAAATTGTGTCATTACTTGTAACTGTGAAAAAATAAGAACTCGTCAAAGACGCCATTTTGAATGGTATCGGCCATTTTTATTTCATAGTTAATGTCACCTGTTACATTAAATAACAAATATGTTTGTATATACGTGCTTGTATTGAAATAAATGATCCATTTTTTTAATCATTTTTATACCATATTTAAAAACAAACATCAAATTTTGACATGTTAAACGGCGCCATTTTGAATATTGGCACCATTTTGAAAATATTATCTATGCACCCAGGTATTAATGATACATTGTAGGCCTTTGTCGATATCAAATGATCAGTTTCACGGATAAAGTAACTTTCTATCACACAATGATGGTGTATACATATGAATACTGTCAAACTTAGACACTTTAACGCGCCATTTTGAAATTGGACGCCATTTTGATGATTTCTGTATTATAATGTTTAAAAAAAACTAATTGGCATATCTTAATTGTATTTCCTTATGTTTGTGACATCTTCTGAACTCATTAAAATTGGAAGACTTCGTCAAGTGAATTATGTTATACTTATGTCGGCCATCTGGAATTTGGCGGCCATATTGGATTTTTTTTCGTGGATCCATATCTGAATTTTGTCTATACCCCTTAATCTTTCACTATGCCAAGTTTCATGCTTTTACCATAAAGTGATCAATTATTCTTATATCCGCTGGACTATTAATATTTTAAACCAAAACATTCTCCTGCGTCTTTCATAACACATTCGATAACGTTCAATTCATAGACAACAGTTTTATGAACCTTTATGAGGGTTAAAATTCAGTGATAATTTTTGGGGAAACACCTCTGAGTACAAAAGGTCACATGTTTATACCATTTGCAGAAACATTTCCAAAAGAGAAATACGTCTTTCCTGTATTATAATGAGAACACTTGGAGTATCAAAATCTAATGAATTCTCTTCTTGTCTAACCTTCTTGGAATTTCAATTTTGCCATAAATTGTTAAACTTTAAAATATGATAAACATTTTGTATAGGATTTTTTTTTAATCAAAACCAAAATATTTTCACAAAAAGATTCATATTGAATATGATTTAATAAACAGAGTAATTGGTGATTGGTGATATTTTCTGAATACATTCTCTCATGTAAGAAAAGTAAACACAATTTTAGTTTAGTTTTAAAACAATACTGTAGCAATGTTTAACTCTCCATTTTAAAAGGTTGTACATTTTTTGAAAAATATATAAATCAACTGTCTTTAACTTTAATTTGAATTTCTGGCCAGCTTGATAAAATACACAGGGTTAAAAATGGTAAAGGAGGAGTAATGATAGATGCTTTTTAGTCCCAACATCGCAAAAATGGTAAAATCATTTTGATATACCTTAATACCTTATAGAAAAACTATCTAAGGGCAAACTTGAATGGACATGTTCAATAGAGGATATCTTATGTAAATATTGTTTTCATAAGTATGGCTTAAACAATGCATAACTAATTTTGACATACTAGTATTTATGTTAAAACAAAGTTAAAACAAAGAATTAAAGATACTTCTGTTACTGGTGTTAATGCGGTTAACTCTTTGTTTTAACAATTTATCTAAATGTATACGTTTTATGACTGTACCAAGTCAGGAATATGACAGTTCTTGTCCATTCGTTTTTAATGCGTTTTGTTATTTGATTTTGCCATGTGATTATGGACTTTCCGAATTGATTTTTCTCTAAGTTCAGTATTTTTGTGATTTCACTTTTTAGATATAGATAAGAAACAGATATATTGCAGTTTTATCAAATATATAAAACTCGCATACAGATGTCTACAAAAAGACTCAATGTAAAAATAGTTATGTTTTATAGTTAGGCAAAGCTCTCACTTATAAATCAGTTGCATATCAATTGATTATGTTGAAAATGATGTGTGAACAAAACAAACAGGCAACTATGGTAAAAATATCAAAAATTGGGGTACAGCAGTCAACGTTGTGTTGTAATCTTAATCAGTATAAAAGCAAATACATGTGTAACAACGAAACTCAAAAAGACATATAGACAAAGCAAAGAAAGACAAGAATACATAATTTTACCATAGCTTAATGGCAATGACGGGATGTATAGGCGCAGAGCCACGCCATATGTAACAAAGCTAATCTGTAACAAGTCAGGAATATGGCAGTTGTTACTCATTCGTTTGATGTGTTTTAGCTATAGATTTTGCCATTTGTCGAGTGACTTTCCGTTTAGAATTTTCCTCGAAGTTCGATTTTTTTTATTATTTTACTTTTTATCTACTGCTTATATGTAAGAAAAACAGAGCAGAAACATAAAATTTATACTGAGTAATAAATCATAAAAATGAGGTTAATGTCAGAATGACATCCACAGCGTTAAATATTTCTATTCACCAAATGTAGTTGACCAAGTTCAATTACTAGTAGTATTAGAATTTGTTTTACCAAAAACACAAAAACTTAACTTTAACTTCTAAACCATGAAAATAAGGTCAAGGTGAGACCTGCCAGTTGAATATGTACAATAATTCCATACACCAATATATATATGGGTTCGAATCCCGACGAGGGAAGAACAAAAAATTTGCGAAAGCAAATTTACAGATCTAACATTATTGGGTTGATGTTTAGACGAGTTGTATAAATATATATATATATATATATATCTACCATACATAGTAGAACTATTGCTTATAGTATCTGATGAAAATATTCTGACAGGCAAGATGGATTTGCAAGGTACGCACAAACTAAATATAGTCATCCTATTGCTCATGATGAGAGAAAATTAACATTACGCAAACTAAACTATTTTATTCACTGAAGTAGTAACTGAACAATGAAAATGAGATCAAGGATAATGGACAAATGACAGACAGTAGTAACATAACATAAAGCATATATTTACAAAGAATGACGTATTCAGAACTTCCACCTTCAAATACATTTTACTTTTAAGCAAATAGTTAACGCCACCACTGAAGGCACCGGATCACTTACCCTATGTCGAGCTTTCCGTAGAAGTTGCAGGCACAATAAAACTGAATCTCGTTTTCAATTTACATATGCTTTTTGTTTTATATATGAAGAATATGCGTATTGTCAATATCCGCCATATGTGTTTTATATTTTATAATTATTGTTTAAATTTGACACTGAAAATAATGTTAAAATGTATGTTCTTTAATCAGTATTGCGTTTGAATAAAATTTTATGATACAAAAGGAATAGTCATTATGTTTTGAGGAATGTTACCTCATTTGAGGGACTGATACTCCTGCTTCCACTTAAAGCAAATAGGATGAACACAAAAATATCACGGATAAACTAAATAAAAATCGAAAACAAATGAAGTCGCGTACATGCATGAAAGGTCATTTGGCGAGGCATTGGAATGTTCACCTCCTATTAAAGTAGGATTGAAATGGAAAAGAGATCCCCTTTTTTATTTTCAATTAAATTATCTAGTATAAAACTTTTATACTGTATTGGGGTTTGATGTTCGATATACACAAAGTTTGATATATGTCCATTCGGAGTATGATCTGAACAACTGAACCTTATTCAAGATGGGTATAAAAGTTCAGACAAGAAGCCTTTAGAACATTCACTTTATTGTGGTTGTAAACGTAATTATAGGGTGGTTCATATATATATCCGAGATTGCGTTATAAACGTTTGTGTGCTTAATTCATTTTCATAAAAGACAATTCATTGTCTGGATGTCGGCCAAATATTTCAAGCATTTATTATTATTTCTGCAAAATACAAAAAATGGATCTCCTAAAAAAATGAAATATTTACCATACCTCTTTCTACATTCAGTAACGGCGGCTTTCGTGGTTAAAAGATATGTATTTGTCAAAGAATACATGAAACGCTCTGTCTAAATATGGAAAAAAAAGGATACAACTCTTTGAAAAATGAAGGCAAACTTGAAGTGATGACAAAGCCAGTAATAGCTCCTGACAAGTTGTCAAACAAGTATATGGGAATTTCTGAAAATTCCTTGTTAACTGATATTTCAAAAAGTATCTCAATTGATATACAAAGAGAAGAGAACAAAGGCATCCACATGTTTCGCAAAAGTAATATTTTGCTGTTTGTCAAAGATGCATACACTCTATTATAGTTTTGAACAACGATTATTATCGCTACTTTTCCCCTTTAATAGGAACGCTCTCATCATTGTTTCGACTTGCGTGAATACTATATCGCCATCGCTTAGTTTTTTCAAATACTTTTCCAACTCTTCGAATATATTAAAACAAGACTGAAAACTGTACTCTTGTATGTTAATCTCTGATATATGTAAAAATATTTCAATGACTAGATTAGCTAACCCTGCTTGTGCCTTGTAAAACCGATCAATATCAGCATCAGTCCCAACCATTGAATGTTCCCATACGTTTTTACTGGGAATGAAAATATTCGGTAAAAACTTCTTTCCTGAGGTTTCCTTTAAATATTCAAGTACTTTCAAAATACAAGAATGAATGCACCCATTTTCATTACAGTCTTCGAAATAACAGTGGTGTAAAATAGACGTTTTCATTGCATAGGAGTCAAAACACAATACCGACATCGTTTTACTAATAACCTTTAAAATTTTATAACACTTAATGTGGTGTTGACTCAGTTCACGAACCATATATAATTCAGGTCGAGTAAACGAAATTTGACAGCAAAAATGTTCGGAATATATGCTACAGTTTTTCGGAACAATATGGCAACCATCTTTCCTTACGTACTTGTGCAAAATAGATGGAACTTCCTGAAGGATTTTGTTCATTTCATCTTCTGGAATTCTTATGCATGGCATCATATCTACATCAATTAAACCGAAATCTGGATTGTTTTTCAAAGTTTCTTTCGAGAGACTTTCCCACACGACAGAAAGGGATTTAAAACCACCTCCAACTAAATGCAAATTTCCTAATGTCTTCGATATACATTTTTCAACTTCCTTACATGCGTATTTCATAACCATTTCGAAGTAATCATTAAACGAAGAACCAATTTTTTCTGAGCTATCTACTTGTTTATTTGGAGCAAAACAAAACTTTTCTCCTGAACAAAAGTCTTCCCAACGATCTCGATGGTGGGGCAAAAGGGTTACACATCCGGGACAGCTTTTCACCATTTTGAATTCCGTTTCAAGGGAGAGAATATCACAAACAACCATGTAATCAAATTCATATGGATTTCCTATTTTCGTTTCTTCATAGTATCCTCCTGCTGGAATGGCATCCGATATATATAGCCGTGGATCTTCCGAATCCATAAACTCGCAAATGCGTGTGATGGCGTCCCTTACAGCTGATTCTATCTCCTCTATCTCATTTTCATCCCGAATCCCAAACGTACATTTATTTTCATGTATGTCGAGTACAAATTTTTCTACAGACATCTCTTTTGCTAAAATTCTGAAAACAAAATATTTCTATTACTTATTTCCTACATGTGTATATATGTTTAACATTGCACTGATATAATTCAATTAGTGAAATAGGATATATGTGAAAACTTGATGTCAGAAATTATCGTACTTTTAAAATTGAACAATATGTTTATGTTCTATAGATCTCAGTGGACCATATGAGTATTTGGACCGCACGCGTATGGTCGGACCATATGAGTATATATACTCGTTTGGTTATTAACGGGCCGGACCATATGAGTATTTAAACCATATATATAGGTATTTCTTCAAATATGTATTAGAATTGTTTCAATAATACAGTTAACCTGATCTATAAAAAAAACCAATGATGGGTACATGAAATGTATTCATTTTATAATTCAAAGTCTATCCAAAACGGCACAAGTTTTATATAATTACAAGTTGTAACCCTCTGTCTTTCACGTATTGTATGAATCTGGGTGGTAATGTTTTCTGTTCCTCTCTATAGTGTCAATTATTTGATTCTTTTCCTGTCGACTTTTTCGTCAGTTAGTAAAACAGTTGACTTCTTATTCAACAGTTCATTAAGATGTTTTCCGACGTCGACATATTGCAATTCACTCGTTATAATAAATCGGTATTGACCATGGGTATAAAATGAGCTTACTATAGTTTTAACTAGTTAGTAAAACTATCGTCGTGTCATATGTTTTCGTATGTCATATGTTTTCGTATCATCAATATTTCATCGGTTTCGATTTCACACGCCTATATTGTGGCGGTTTTTTCGGTTTCTAAATTTTGTACAACACTACAACTTGACATCTTTAAAACATATTCAAAGTCGTTTTAAAAAACGCTAGAAAAAAATTAATAAAATTGACCAGATTAACCATTTTTATATAATGCCAAAAATATGCTTCACTAAAAGAGTTGTTGAGCAATATTCTGAGGGGTTATATGAAGTATAGCTATATCGTCTGCCTGTGGCGTGCCCGACATCGGATCTTCTAGACATGTGACTGTCATGTGTGTTTTTTTTCATTTTTATTACAAACGAGCGCGTTAAAATTATCATGGTATTTATATAAAATTGCTGTTCAAAATCCATTTATTCAATATTTAATTGACAATTCTTTTTATACATCCTTGATACACGAAGATGAAAACAGTCTTTACTTCTTACATTTAAACCCTAAATTTTAAAAACTGCATTTTGTTTTCCAAAAAAATCATTTCCTTTGTAGAAACCAAGTGTCAATCGGAAATAAATAAAAATGTAACAATTTCAGTCAAGAAACACCAACCTAAAACTATTTACTATTTATTTCTAGAACTGAATAGTATTGAATAACCTTTATTATGATTCAAGCGATCACCTGACTGAGAACAACGACTTTAAAAAATTCTAATTTCCGGATTATATAGACTATATAGTCATCTCCTGTCAGTGAACTGATCCAATTTTTGATTTATACGAAAACATATGACGCCGTTTTTTTGACATACGAAAATCGCAAAGTAATCGGAAACGGTTAAAAATCGTAGAAAGCCTTGACACAAAAACTAGATACATAAAATCATTAGATAGGACGTGTTTTTCAAATTTGAGTAAACACCTGAATAAAAACTCAACAGTGAAAACCGTAAGCAGAGAAAATTGTTATTAGTACGAAAACACATCACTTGATGATAATTGTGTGAAACTGCTTATTTTTATTTAGTTGATCTTATTATCATCATGATATAATAAAATATAATAAAATGACCTTTGATAGCGTCTTTTTGTTGACGTGACAACTAGAATGGTCATCCCTTATGAAGTGAATTAGCATTAAAAGTACACGTTTCAATTATCCGGACCATACGTGTATGCTCCAAATACTCATATGGTCCAGAACATTTATATAAAGTATGAAAAGCAAAGGACAGTGTCATAAGTAAAATCACAAAAATTCTGAACTTCGAAGAAAATTCAAAAAGGAAAGTATCTAATAAAATGACAAAATCAAAAGTTCATACACAGCAAACAGATATAACCTAGGTCATATTCCTGACTTAGTACAGACATTTTTTATGAAGAAAAAGGTGACCTAAACCTGGTTTTAAATCTAATTTTAATGCCAAATTAGATTTTTTATCCAATTTCACGGTCTATTGAACATGGAGAATGATAGTGCGAGCGGGGCATCCGTGTACTTTGGACACATTCTTGTTAACTAGCTTTACCTCTCACTTGTATGACAGTTGCGTCGAATTCTAATACGACGTGCTTCTTTAGCTTTGTAAACAACACTGTGATAAAATTCTCGATAAAATATACTTGGCGCAGACTCAGAGATATGCATAATAATGGCTGTTAAAATATACTTCCCCCGTAAATCTACATGTATTGGAACCTATTTGCAGATCCTTTGCCGATTTTATTGTTTTAAGAAGTGCAATTAAAAAAGACAAAATAACTTTTATTCTTATTCGTATGCATAATAAAAAGAAGTAATGCACAAGAGCTCGGAGAAATCAACAAAATAAAAATTAAATAAAATTCCGCGAAAGTCTATTAATCTTTTTGGCGCATTTAAGTCATTTCAAAACATGATGTCATACAAATGAACCCGCTAAACTTGAAAGTTTTGAAGAAATAGATAGGTGGCGCTGCTTACGATCAGCTGTTTTGAAACAAGCTCCGTACATTTTTCAATATTTAAATCGTTTTTAGTCATTTTTAATCTTAAAAGTCAGGTTAATTTATCATCTTTAAGCTTTTTGAGGATTGTGTGATTGTTTATAGAAAGACTTTCTGTGAATTTTGCAAAGAAAAAGACATATCTTGTAAACTTTTATGGGATGCATCCATAGTAACATCCGTTCAGAAAAAAATATCCAATGGCATTTCTTTTCTTATTAACCTGTGATTTATTCAGTTTGGAAGTGTAGAACAACAATTTTTAAGAATTCTTTACTTCGGTAATACAAAATTTTCCTAATATTTTATTTTTCTTATTTATTTTTCATTCAATGAGAAATTATCCACTCCGTTGTTAATAAACATTAATTGTGACGTCACCATTTTGTGTGTACATTCCACACTTCCGGTTTTAGAAATACAAACAGAAGAATACCAGTCAAGGTAATACTTTTCATTCACAAAATATTTGTGAACAACAATGTACTCATAACATACCTGTCATGTTAAGAAGAAGTCAAAGAACGAAAAAGGAGAAAAACCACTTCTCCCCTTCAAAAACAAATCACCAACGACAACATATAACTCAGATTTGTCCAGAAAGTGACACTGATAGTGACACAACAAACAATTTAAACGTAAATGTCTGTGAAAATAACAAACCAAACATACTAAAAGACTACGAAATATGCATTGGATGTGGCAAGGACAAAACGCACTCTAAGACTGATTGGATTGAATGCAATACTTGTAGATGCTGGTAGCACTGTTCATGTGCAGGTATCAACAACAGAGACTCTATTAAATATACTACATACCATATAAAGTATTCCTATGCATTTTGCATAATAAGAAAAGAAAATACATTTGAAAGAGCAACAAACATCACTAAAACAGTTAATAATCAACTGAATAATACAAACATAGTATATCCAACACAACAAACCACAGTAAATGATACCAATCAATCATTACAGCAGTCAATAAATATTACATGTAAACCTAAACAAAAATCATTCAAGGAAGAAACAGAGGATATTTTCATTGCTGACACAATCAAGGAACCTGAAAAGTGTAAAACCAGTACAGATATTAAAAAAGAAATTTATAAGCAAAAAAGAAAAGGGTTCGAATATAATTAAATTTTCATATAAACTTCCCTTTGGAGGAATTTCCCCCCATTTCCCATCTTCAGAAGAAAAGAAAAAGTTCAAAAAAGAGACGCTAAGGAAGTATTTGGAGAAGACATTGTGGCACATAATCCTGCAAATCATTTTCAAGACAAAAATATAATAGGTTTTGCTAAAAACATACCATTGAATTTAAAATTGGATAAACTCAAATCAGAAATTGAATATCAAACTGGAGGAAATATCTCTGAAATTTGTAGACTCCATTTTTGGGATACAAAACGTCACATGAAAGTAGTTAAAATCTTCTTTGACAGCCCATCAGATTTAGATAAATCCCTAGACATAGAAATTGCCAATGTTTCTACTAACATCACCAAGAAAATCAAAGTTGAATAAAAAAGAAACGTCAAGTTTGTTAGATGCTATAACTGTCAGTATCTTGGTCATTCTGCTAACCAGTGTCAGGATAAAAAACATTGTCACAACTGTGGATCAAATTCCTGTTCAGAAACTTTCTGTACAAAGCCAGCGACTTGTAGAAACTGTGAGGGAAACCATAAATCGTCATCGCCTTCATTCGCTTTATCAACCAACATAAATTTAAAAACTGTATTTAACCATATATATATATATATATATATATTCAACATGAAAATCCTTTTCCTAAATACTCAATCTTTTAAAACAGCAACTGGACTAAAAGAACTTTGTGAAAAATATAATGTTGACATCTTATGCATAAATGAATCATTTGAATCGGAAAAAATCCACTCTCATTTGGTGATTGGAAACCAATTACATCACCTAGACCAAACAAAGCAAGGGGGGATCTGCAATATTTTTAAAGCCAAACAATCATTTCATAGGACAAAGACAGGAAAATTTAGAATTAAAAGACATTGAAATGGTCAGTATTGAAGTAAATGTCTTTGGGTTCCGTACATCCCACCAGATAAACCAGAGTTGATGAAAAAGCTTTATACACATATTCAACAACAAAATTTAAACAATTTAATATTGGTAGGTGATCTAAATGCTAAATCCTTCGAATGGAACAATACAGTTGAAAATAAACATGGAGAACTACTAGAACAGTGTATGACAACAGCTAAGCTGATTTGTGTTAATGATGGACAGGCTACAAGAAGAGCAAGTAGTTCTGTAATAGACTTATTTCTAATTTCAAGGCCACTATTTAATGATGTAAAAAATTGTATAACCCTAACTCATGAAAAGGTACAATCAGACCATATTGCAGTATTGTTAGATTTTAATGCAGGAAATCCTCATGAAGAAAATACACCAGAAGAGGAATATTGGAATATCAAAAAATGTGATTGGAATGCATGGAAAGAAACAGCAAAAGAATCATTTTCAAAATTATCCTTTCCACAAAATGAAAATATAGAAAATAACTACAACCGATTTGAAAACTTTAACAAACGGTATGACAAAATGCATTCCCTTAGTCAAACCAAAGAAAAAGACAATAATACAACACCCTCCATGGTGGAATGATGATATCAGAGAAATGAAAGGAAAACTAAACAAAGCCCAAAAGAAATTTAAATTAAAAAGTACACCAGGAAATTTTGAATATGTTGCAAAAGCAGAAAATGATTTTGAGATGACAAAACGAGATGCCCAAAATAAATGGTCTGAAGACTTGTGTGAAAAAATTGGAGAAGCAAAATCTTTAAGGGAAAAATGGTCGAATTTTGAAAAATTAACTGAAACGAAATCTGAAAATTTAGTACATCCATTACAAGAAAATAATGGAAATATTCTTTTCACTGAATCAAAAAAATCTAACATCCTTAAAAATACCTTCTTTGAAGGTTACCGTTTAAAAGCAAATAATTTTAATGACCAATTCTATGATGACATCACACAGAAATACATCAGCATTAGTACTTCTAATCAAGAAAATACAGATAACATCAAGTACAATGATTATATTACAATGGAAGAGTTAGAAGGATCCATTTTTAAATTAAAAAAAGAATCAGCACCAGGTCCAGACTTCTTTTTTACTGAACTTTTCATCAATGGTGGAACCAATTAAATTAAATTTCAATAGTCACATAGAATCTACAGTGAAGAAAGCCAAAAAATCATTAAGAATTATAAGAGAAATCAAGGGAATAGCATTAGTACCAACCAATACACTTATTCAAATATATGACAGCTAAGTATGTTCAATTTTTAATTATGCTAGCAGCATTTGGCAATCGAGCACTGCAAGTCATCTTGAAAAATTAAATGAAATACAAATAAAAGGGCTAGCAATGTGTTTAGATTTACCATCTCACTCATCTCTTGAAGCATTAGAAGTACTTAGTGGAACATTACCAATAGATTTAAGAAGAGAAGAAATGGCCATCAGAGAGTTAGGAAAAATTAACTCATACAGTAATAATGTCCCAATTAAAAGAAAATTTGAAATTTGGAAAGAGGAGAAATATCCAGAAAAATGTATATCACCATTAGGAAAAATGTATCAACAAACAGAAGACATGAGAGATACAGAATTGGTTGATATAAACAAGATAGAACCACAGTATGAATACCAAGGTCTAGTATCAGTCATTAGAGCCCCTGACTACTGGCGTAACATAGGCAGCTCAAAATCCAGAACAACAGCCCAAATAGAGGAAGGGAAACAAATTATCTCTGAACAACTCAAATCTCAAACACCAAACACAGCAGTCGCTTTTACAGATGGATCATGTTTGGGAAATCCAGGCCCCTGCGGTGCAGGAGCTATAATCTACATCAATGATCAAGAAGAAAAATTAAAAAGACCTGTCTCTAACAAAGGATCAATCTTGCTAGCTGAACTTATAGCAATAAAAATTGTACTGGATCACATAGAATCTTTTTCAAAAGCGCAAATTGACACTTTAACTAATTTTCGGACAGTCAAACCGCATTAGGTATCTTAACTCTTAATTGGAAAAGTGACAGCTATCATCAAACCATTAACGAAATCAAAGGGAAAATAAAAAATTTAAACGAACATGGAATTTTAATCAACTTAAACTGGACACCAGGACATGCCAACATAAAAGGAAATGATGAGGCAGACTCCCTGGCAAAAGAAGCTGCTAAAGAAGCAGAAACAATAGCAGAAATAATTTTACAAGAGAGAATAATTTACAAGAGAGATTACTCTGTGACGTCATCACGACAAAGATTGAAGATTTAAAGTTTTCTGTTACGTGAACCATCGGAATTCGTATGATATTGTATTAAAACTGATTTTTTGAGGTAGGTTTTGTTTTATTTTCTATTCTATTGCATTATTCTCATAATTACCCATTTCAGCAAGTCAACATGGCTCTTAGTTACAAAATGTCAACTTTTGATTTGACGGAAGCTTACGAGAAAAACATGTAAATTAAAAATGACAAATGTTGGTTTTGAGAACTTAAAGAATTAAAAAGTTTTTTTCTAGCAGTTATTCTCGAAATAACCTACGCAAGTTACATATTTATAAAGATAGTTGAGCTTTATCTAACAGGGAGTAAAAAAGAACAGTCACATACACAGCATACCCACCCTCGCTTCAGTTTTTTAATGACCTATGACGTATTTGTCCTATTAGAATCGAAATAATTCATGGAAGCCATAGATTGTTGGAAATTGACACATGGCCTGGGCCGTGATATTCGAATTTTATCCTGAGCGTAACGCTCAGGATAAAATTCGAATATCACGGCCCAGGCCATGTGTCAATTTCCAGCAATCTATGGCTTCCATGAATTATTTCTTAAATATATATACGAGATACTAGCGGATGTGTTGGACTGACCTATAGTATGAAATGATTATTTGAAGCTGGCCATGCAGCAGGCATATTGCGGATATGATTGAAGTTCAAGTTTCAACTGTAATTTCGAAATCTAAAAAAAGAAACACTGTAGCCAACCGTCTGGCATTAAAATTGTGGGTAATGTTTTAATATATTATAATGCGACAAAGAGAAAATTTATAGAATTAAAGAATTTGATGAGGTAAAATCCAATATTGAACTTAATATAGTAGCTTTTTTTGTTTGTTAACGAACTGCATAAAGGGAATGAAGATGGACGTAGTCATGAATACCAGTTTTCTCAGCCGCCAGAAGTATGCAGTGAAGTAAGCACTCTTTTTGTAGTTGAGTCTGGTTCGAATAATATCAGATCATAACATCACTTCCAGCACTGAACTAATATTTGACAAAACTATACACGTCATTTTCTGTACATTGTAGAATACTCATTCATAGTGATGAAATCAAACGATAAATCAATGACTTGAAGATCCATTACTTTTTTTACAACAATATTCAGCAGACGCATAAAAACTTGAATAGGCTTAAAATGTATTGCTAACAAGGACCCCATGGTATGCCAGTCAGTAATATAATCAAATCTAATCAACTGCTTCGAAAATGTTGCAGTCCCCATCGAGCTTTTGATTTTGCCATTTGATTAGGGACTTTCCCTTTTGAATTTTCCTCTGAGTTCAGTATTTTTGTAATTTTACTTCTTCTTTTTTTAACAAAAATTAACTGTTTGTTATCGATTCGAATTACTTGAGAAGAGTTGATAATAATGCAGTGCTTATACTTCGTTAAAATAGCAATTACATAGCATGTTGAGACTACGCGGACAGAAACTCCGTCAGTTCTTGACTATGCATTTACATGTACTAAGAAAGTGTCACTGTGAGGGTTCCTCTTTTTTGTGTCAAAGAATAAATCTGCATATGAGGTACCAAGAATATCTATATATTAAACAATTTTCACAGTGCATACGTGAAAAACCTCCTGTTAACACAAAACATGAACATTATGATTTAGTTTAAAGAGAACTATAAAAAAAAAAAAAAGGAGATCGACAGCGCAGTGTTCGATTAGACACACCAAAATAAATGCTGGGACTCTCGAGTTGCTTGCTTCTGATATTCATGCAGTCCTAACTGAGTGGTAGTACCTTCGGGACAAACAAACCGAGAACGACAGTCGCTTGATGACGAGGTTTGAGAAGGATCAACAAAGAAATTGATGTGTTTGCCACAATAATAGACACGATATATTCAAAGCTGTGTTGTATGAAAAAGAAAGGGGCTTTATTTTCACAGACGTACTAGTTGACACCGATTTGGAAGTAATTGCATCTCGGCCTATGTTTTTTCTTGATCATTTGATGTTTACAGACGGCAGTGCCTAACATACAGTGTAAAAGTTATTGACGTGCTTGAAGCAGAAGAAACAACACTTCGATTTTGCGAAAGGACAAAATGGTTCATAAAAAGCAAGACATTGCTCGATTTTCTTGGTAATCATTAATAGTTTTCGTGTTTGAGGGTGGGAGACAAGAGAAATGAACGGGAGGAAGTAGAAAGTCAGTTGGGAGAAAGATAAAAGAGGCGAAAGAAAGGAGAAAGTCAGTTGGGAGAAAGGGAAAAGAGGCGTACATCCAATTTAATTGGATAGTTGTCTTATTTGCAATCATATCACATGTACATCTCCTTATATTTATATCGTTTATGAAAAATACATGCGATCTGATATTTCATACAATTATTTTTAACATTTGTACCAATAGGTATACTGCAGAGGATAACAAACAATTACGACAGTATACATGGTATAAATATTAAGCACTTTTTCCTATGACAAATACATTTTTTACGATTGTTCACCTTTCATTTGAGGACAATCTATAGACATAATCCAATATTTTATAGATAACATACCAGTCTGTTAGATAAGGACAAATTATGGCACCTCTCTTCTTATATCCTGAGTCAAAATGCAGATCTGCTGGCTATATAAAGCGAATGGCGGCTTGATTACCAAATTAAAGAAAATATTAAAAGCATTCAAATTACCACATTTACAACATTGGTAGTGTATTCATCAAGGGAAAATATTGCAGTTTCTGTTTCACTTGTTTCACTATGAAGATATATGTGAAAATCCCAATTGCTATTCTTATCAAAACAATGCCAATGGGAGACAACTCAATTCTAAATCTGGGAAAACCAACAGATAAAGTTTTTATTATTTAAAATCTCTTAAAGTCGTTCTTTAAATTTAAAAATGCATTATTTATTATGATCGAGAGAAAACTAATATGTGAACCCCTCACCGCTGTTCATCAATTAAAACTATTGTTGCTGATTTTTTTTTTATATTAGCGTTTTGGTGAGTTCAATTTGCTCGACATTCGTTTGTTTTCTATGTTATATCTCGTTATACATGTTTTTAGAACTTTTATTTGTCTTTTCGTCGGTTTTTTAGGTATCCCACGGCATTGTCATTTTGTTTCAACGTATGCGTTTGAATATCTCTTTGGCAACTTTCGCATCTCTTTTACAATTTGACAGCGTATACCAATAGCATTTTTAACTTTTGTCTTTTAATCAATACATATGATAGGAAACGCAATTTCGTAAAAGGCAAAACTAACACACTACTATGGAGAGCTTCCTTATATATTTGAACATAATGATATTACGGTTCGACAGTGTCGTCCATGGAAGATGAACATTCAAAATGATTGTGTGTACAACCTTTCAAAATATTTTGTATTAGAAAAAAATAAATAAAATGGCTATGGTTAATGCTAGCATTATAGAGATAAGAGTGAAATGTGTTTTTAATTAAAGGGTAATTTCCGAAAAGTAAATGTCAGTTGGACTTTGCTAAGCTCAAAGCTGTTATCATGGTTATGTACAGTATGTTTTACATGGTTAATATATGCAATATGTAAATCTTAATGTACACACGAAATATACAATTACTGCTTATCTTTTTATTGTATTATATATGTTGTGTATAAGATATAAGTTTGTACAAA
Source organism: Mytilus galloprovincialis (assembly GCF_965363235.1). Taxonomy (NCBI): domain Eukaryota; kingdom Metazoa; phylum Mollusca; class Bivalvia; order Mytilida; family Mytilidae; genus Mytilus; species Mytilus galloprovincialis. The sequence goes on along the minus strand of NC_134844.1, from coordinate 49,494,072 downwards.
TTATAATTTGTACAGGGTTTTTGTACAAGTTATAAGTTTATTTTAACACATATACCTTCTTACACCTGATGATAAATGTTTAATAATTATCTTCTAAAATTCATTAGTTCAATGTTTTAAGCATATACTTCCACCTAGCATTTAGTGCTATTCTCTTTGTAATCAAACTGGAAATGAGGATACCTGAATGGTTTAAATTCTAATTTTAATTTTCTGTAAGGTGTATATGTCCGTCTGGCAGAGCTAAAATGACCCTGACATCATTTTCATTGTTTATTGTCAGCATCATGCAGTGTTAAGGTTTCTCGTTTACCATTAGCGATAAGACAACTATATTTTGTTGATTTAATGGTTGTAAAGTGTAGTACATGTCTGGCTAGCACTGTTCGCCTGTACGTGAACTCACATTAATTAATAGAACAGTTATAATGTTAATATTTTTGGTGATCATATACTGTGTATTTTAAAAACTATTCTTTGTCTTAAATGTTATGGCAAATGTTATGCATCAACACCCAATACTTTGCCTTTGACAATATTTTATCCCTTGTAACAACGATATGGTGTATATAACACAATAACAAGATAGGCAATTGTATATTTCGTGTGTAGATTATACTTTACATATTACATGCTAATTCCACTGTTTAATATGTATCACATGATATATCCTGTACACAATAATAGCTTTCAGTTGAGTTCAACTGGCATATACTTTTCGTAAATGATTATTTAAATTAATTTGAAACACCTATACTCTTATTCTCTAAAAAAAATTAAAAAAAAAAATTTAAAAGGTTACATACTGTAAATTCAGAAATTAATGCGAGGTTTTTATTATTGCGAAAAATGCGACTGAGTTGTAAACGCAATAATTTAAACTCGCATTTTGAAATATTTTATATGAATTTAACAGGATTTTTCTGAAAATCGTAAAAATTAAAATCGCATTTAAGTCTAAAATGAAAATATCGCAATAATAAATGCACGCAATAATTTCTGAATTTACAGTAGTACACAATCATTTTGAACATTCACTTTTTATAAAAGACAGTCTAACATTGCAATCATAATGTACAAATAGATAAGGAGAGGTTTTCAAAGTAGTGTGTTAACCTTGTCTTTTGTGAACTGCTGAAAGATATGCGAAAGATACCAAAGAGATATTCAAAGTAAAAAAAAATGACTATGTCTTGGCAAAAATTTAAAAAAAAAACGACGAAAAGATATACAACAATTCACAAAGCACAACATAGAAAGCAAAACAATGCGCAACTCCAACATTTGTTTGATGAGTTTCAGCTTTTGAATTCACCTTTTGATAAGGCGCTTTACGTTTTGTATGTTCTTCGGAGTTCGGTATCTTTGTAATTTAACTATATACACAATCCTTAATTTATTACCACAAATGAAGTTTAAATTTTAGTGGCGTCCCTTTTGCATTTTTTTTTTGGTTATGTGCCTTTATAAGGTTATATACAAGCAGTGGCATTAATTGTGTCCAATGGATACATTCTCTATTCCTTTCTGAAAAAGATCTGTGTAAATAGTTATCAAAGGTACCAGGATTATAATTTAGTACGCCAGACGCGCGTTTCGTCTACATAAGACTCATCAGTGACGCTCAAATCAAAAATATTTATAAACCCAAACAAGTACAAAGTTGAAGAGCATTGAGGATCCAAAATTCCAAAAAGTTGTGCCAAATACGGCTAAGGTAATCTACGCCTGGGATAAGAAAATCCTTAGTTTTTCAAAAAGTTCAAAGTTTTGTATACAGGAAATTTATAAAAATGACCACATTATTGATATTCATGTCAACACCGAAGTGTTGACTACTGGGCTGGTGATACCCTCGGGGACGAAACGTCCACCAGCAGTGGCATCGACCCAGTGGTGTAAATAGTTATCAAAGGTACCAGGATTATAATATAGTACGCCAGACGCGCGTTTCGTCTACATAAGACTCATCAGTGACGCTCAAATCAAAAATATTTATAAACCCAAACAAGTACAAAGTTGAAGAGCATTTAGGATCCAAAATTCCAAAACGTTGTGCCAAATACGGCTAAGGTAATCTATGCCTGGGATAAGAAAATCCTTAGTTTTTCAAAAAGTTCAAAGTTTTGTATACAGGAAATTTATAAAAATGACCACATTAACAAGGAAGTTATTAAACAAAGAGTTCCAAATGATCATCCCTTCTTAAATAGTTATCAAAAGTACCAGGATTATAATTTAGTACGTCAGACGCGCGTTTCGTCTACATAAGACTCATCAGTAACGATCATATCAAAATAGTTATAAAGCCAAACACGAGTTGGTTGAACGTTATGGAGTATCCGTTTCGCTGATGATATCAAATATGTTCCTAATGTCGTAATTACAATCCTGTTCTCTTTCCACGAAAGTGACCTACCGAATCAGACTTAAGGTACCGGGTTTGTAATTACATGAGCTACACGACTGGCACCACATGTAGAGCAGGATCTGCTTACCCTTCCGGAGCACCTGAGATTAACACCTGGTTTTTTTTTGGTGGGGTTGGTGTTGCTTTGTCTTTATTTTTCCATGTTGTGTTTTGTGTTCTATTGTTTGACTTTTTTTTTATCCATGGCGTTGTCTTTTTTTCTAAGTTAGAATTACACATTTCTAAACGTTATTATAAAGAGAAAAACAATCATTTTGAAAATTGAACAACAAGAAGTCACAACAGATTCTTGCATATGCAATAATGTTCCGTTTGCATATTAAATTTAAGTATTAAGAACAAGAGTGCACACACTGAAATGTCTCGCCTTCTTTACTAATCATTGATATTATGTTGATACTCCTAAATATAAAGCTTTATTACGACTGTCACATAAACTTAACATGAACCATGAAAATGAGGTACAGGTCAGTTGAACCATATGCCAGGCAGACATGTACAGCTAACAATGCTTCCATACAACAAATATAGTTGACCTATTGCTTATAGCTTATAGTTTAAGAAAATAGACCAAAACACAAAAACTTAACATAGAGCAATGAACCGTGAAAACCAGGTCAAGGTCAAATAAAACCTGCACGACTGACATATAGATCATAAAATATTTCCATACACCAAATATAGTTGACCTATGACATATAGTATAAGATATAAAGACCAAAACTCAAAAACTTAACTTTGACAACTGAACCATGAAAATGAGGTCAAGGTCAGATGACATCTGCCAGCTAGACATGTACACCTTACAATCATTCCATACAACAAATATAGTAAACCTATTGCATAAAGTATGAGAAAAACAGACCAAAACACAAAAACTTAACTATAACTACTGAACCATGAAAATGAGGTCATGGTCAGATGACATCTGCCCGCTAGACATGTACACCTTACAATCATTCCATACAACAAATATAGTAAACCTATTGCATAAAGTATGAGAAAAACAGACCAAAACATAAAAACTTAACTATAACCACTGAACCATGAAAATGAGGTCAAGGTCAGATGACACCTGCCAGTTGGACATGTACACCTTACAGACCTTCCATACACCAAATATACTAGACCTATTGCTTATAGTATCTGAGATATGGACTTCACCACCAAAACTTAACCTTGTTCACTGATCCATGAAATGAGGTCGAGGTCAAGTGAAAACTGTCTGGCGGGCATGAGGACCTTGCAAGGTACGCACATACTAAATATAGTTATCCTATTACTTACAGTAAGAGAGAATTTAACATTACAAAAAATCTGAACTTTTTTTCCAAGTGGTCACTGAACCATGAAAATGAGGTCAAGGACAATGGACATGTGACTGACGGAAACTTCGTAACATGAGGCATCTATATACAATATATGAAGCAGCCACGTCTTCCATCTTCTAAAATATATAGCTTTTAAGAAGTGAGCTAACACCGCCGCCGCCGCCGTAGCCACCGCCGGATCACTATCCCTATGTCGAGCTTTCTGCAACAAAAGTTGCAGGCTCGACAAAAATGTCTATTCAATACAACTATTTAAATGTTAACATCACAAGGGTTACAATGTATACAACTCTGTGTTTCATCTAAAACGAAATTACGGAAATGAAGTTTAACATTTAATTTTGGTTAACTTAGGTTAACTTCACTTTTATAAATATACATTTGTTTAATTATTCCTATCAAACATATTTACTGAGAATTTCTTTCATAATTGGATAATAAACAGAGAGCTTAATTTATGATGAAGTGTCAAAACTCAAAAATTTAACTTTGACCACTGATGTTACCATGAAAATGAGGTAAAGGTCAGATTACACCTGTCAGCAAGACATGTACACCTTACAACCATTACATACACCAAATATAGTAGACCTATTGCATATAGTATAAGAAAAACAGACCAAAATACAAAAACTTAACTATAACCACTGAAACATGAAAATGAGGTCAAGGTCAGATGACACCTGCCAGTCGGACATGTACACCTTACAGAGCTTCCATACACCAAATACACTAGACCTATTGCTTATAGTATCTGAGATATGGACTTGAAAACAAAAAGTTAACGTTGTTCACTGATCCATGAAATGAGGTTGAGGTCAAGTGAAAACTGTCTGACGGCATAAGGACCTTGCACGGTAAGCACAATTATTCCTATCAAACATATGAAAGGTCATATTATTGTTCTGTTTACTCCTAGATCTCTTCCGGCTTTTTTATGTGGATGAATCACTATCTCACTATAAAGTGTAAAAAGACAACAGGGGGAAGGCTTTGACTTGAGACAGGCACATTAACATACAATTCCATTTAACATTTTTTTAATTATAAACTACCCCATTCAAAGTTTGTTTACAACAGGGAATATTGTAGTTTCCACTTTGAACCTATCAGCAATGGAAGTAGGCTTTTTAGTAAATTTGAAAAGCCCCAACTTGAAGAATTGTATTTTTTAATTATAAATAAAAAGAGATGTTTCTCAATACAGAAGTTGAACAGAATGTCTATTTATTTTGAAAGGAGGAGAGTTGAGGATTAAGAATCAACCAAATTCTCAGAATTTTTTCAGACTCCTAACTATACTGCAGAGTCTAGTTAAGATATGCTGTATGATATTAGCATTAAAGGAAATATTTATTACAAATTAAACACTGTATGATTCTGTCATTAGGCCGCCACCAATAATAAATTCATTATTTTGCTACTTTTGGATCTGCATGTAAATAATAGATAAAGAATTATAGAAAAGAGTAGACTACATCAGATGAATGGGATACTTCATTTCCAAGGCGTGTTAAGACAAGAAAATGTTTTAATGTATTTATTACATTATTACAAAACATATAAATAAACAATCAATTCAAAAAATAAATTAAAACAAACAAAAATTACAATCTTATTGCATAAAATAAGAGTATCAAAAATATTATATGTCACAGTTTTTACAAAAGACTGATTATCCAAACAATATGTTAAGAAAATAAAATGCAACTTTAACTGGATTATCTCCTTTGTATGATGCTCTTAACCCAAAGCATAGTTGTGTTAGCTTTTAGATGAAGTGCAAAATTCCAACTGATTATATATTGCCTTTCATTTTTCAAATTTAAACATAATTAGGACACCTGATTTAGACCAAATTGATCATTTAGTGTCAATCTTTACATAAACTTTTTTACAAATGCCAAGTCAAGAAAAAGTTTTTTTCAGACTTTTCCCAGCTGATTCATACATGATTCTATAAATTTAATTTTAACTGCTTGGTTTTGTTCATATCACCTTATAGATAAAAAGATGTTCTGTAAATAACAAACTTAAAAACAAATCTTAACAATATTAGTAGCCTGATTGAGGAATCTCTGTTTCTATTTGTCTGGCAACGATTAACAAATTTTGACCTTAAATGTGCATGGGAGAAAAATTTACAACAGTGTTAGTTGTTGATATAGTATCAATGGTAAATAATAGAATTTGACAAAAGGGTTATCACTGTCCTAATTCTGAATGTCCAAACAAATTATATACAGGTCAGCAATAGAAATATATCTTTTATTTATTATTTTGACATTTTAGTCTTTAAAGGATTCTTTTAATACCTGAGTGTTAGTAAATAAAATAATGTCAAAGGATATTCAATTAAATATTGAAATAAGCAGTAAACATACTAACGAAATGCACAACAAAGTAGTTCTTTTTAATGAAGAATCTGCATTGACAATATTGAAAAAAGGGAGATAATTGGAGAATATTTCACAATTTACACTACATTCAACATTGAAGGAGTATAGAAGTATAAACTATTGCATAACACAAATGTTCCAAAATATCACAGACAGATATTTGTTAGAGATCATTTAGAAATTAAGATAACACAAACAAAACACAACAAAATATTATAACAGTTTATAGATCAAGAAAAGGGTAATATTTCACAAGCTAAAAATGGTTATTGCTATGTGTTTAAGGTACTTATTAAGGAAAATATGAAACAAAATAAAATCATTTCCTGCATGAACCAATTAGCTCTTAGAACAGTGTCATGAAATTTACTAACTGCATAAGAATCTATAAACAATTCAAAATGTACATAATAGTTATTGAAAAACTGGTCATTATCGTGATATATTGACAGTGGTATTGACTGAGACAGCGATAATGACTGAGCCGAAGTCATGGTTATTATCGCTGTCGCAGTCAATACCACTGTCCTACAGGCTGTCCATATATCAGGATAATGACCAGTTTTCAATAACTATTATGTTTATTTCATTGAGAAACCATGTTTTAAAAAAGAATTCATAAATTCAAACAAGAGTGCACACGCTGACATGTCTCGCCTTCTATACTAAGGCCAATTAAAATTAATTGCTAGATTTTCATCCCCGCCCGCCCCTCTGAAATCGTCCCGCCCCGATTTTTTTTATTTAACAAAAATACGATTTCCGGATTTTGTTCATGTCCGTTACCGGGAACCATCGATAATTTCGTTTCATTCAAAACTTCCTGTTTCAAATTTCGTTTTTGTATTTCTTCGAGTAATCAAACGAAAATGATTAAGTCGACATATTCTGCTGCTCTATGATGACAACATCATCTTCCGAGAATAGTGATTGATAACGAGAAGAGCATGAAATATTCGTGTTACGCTGAAACGCAAACTGCGGTAGTCACAAGTGAATCGAAAACCGTGTTTTTTTCTTTATTTATACAATGACTTTGTGTCAGGAAATGTGGACTGTGAATGATATCCAAAGCGCAAGAATCGTAGAACAAATTGGTAAAAAAACATGACTGGATTAAACAAATTGACACAAGCACGAACTTATTTGATTTATGACCGTATATTGAAAAAAAAAGTCGACAAACACGCATTTTAATTATAACAAGCCCTTGGCTGTTGTTATTTTGTTGACCAACAGCAAACACCCTCTGTAACTGTCCCAATACCTTCAATTTAGTCATTAAACAACAACTACTTTTTGGTTAAGTTCATGTTTTACATCATAATTACTTTCAACACTGAGTTTACATTTTATTCTGTACTCACAATACAGTTTGTACTTGTGTTGCATACAATTGTACCAATACATTTTATTGATTTTATTGGGACTACAAACCATTGCTTAGAAAGCAAAATAAATTTGGTGTAGGTATAGTCCAACTGAAGAGAGCATTTCTCTTCTTTTTGATGTATACTATAAATAGGTTTCTAAAGCGGCAATTACATGTATAACAGTGGTTGCCAATCAGGGATTTTTATTTAAGAGTTTAAAAATAGTGTAGAATTCCTTATACAGCATGTATATACATTATACAAGCTTGTTTTCCACTAGCATATACCCCAAGGCATGAAGAACTTGTGACGAGGGTATCATATGAAATAAAATTTAAAAAATAAAATCCTTCCACCCGCCCCATTTTTTTTCAAAAATTTGGATGAAAATCTACTAATTAATTTTAGTTGGCCTAATCATTGATATTATGTTGATAGTCCTAAGTATAAAGTTAAGCATTATAACAACTGTCACATAAACTTAACATTAACCAAGATAACTAAACAAAGACCAATGAACCTTGAAAATGAGGTCAAGGTCAGATGAACCATGCCAGGCAGACATGTACAGCTAACAATGCTTCTATACAACATATATAGTTGACCTATTACTAATAGTTTAAGAAAAATAGACCAAAACACAAAAACTTAACATTGTGCAATGAACCTTGAAAATGAGGTCATGGTCAAATAAAACCTGCGCGACTGACATAAAGATCATAAAATATTTCCATACACCAAATATAGTTGACCTATAGCATAGAGTATTAGATAAAAAGACCAAAACTCAAAAACTTAACATTGACCACTGAACCATGAAAATGAGGTCAAGGTCACATGACATCTGCCCGCTAGACATGTACACCTTACAATCATTCCATACAACAAATATAGTAGACCTATTGCATATAGTATGAGAAAAACAGACCAAAACACAAAAATTTAACTTTAACCACTGAACCATGAAAATGAGGTCAAGGTCAGATGACACCTGCCAGTTGGACATGTACACCTTACAGTCCTTCCATACACCGAATATACTAGCCCTATTGCGTATAGTATCTGAGATATGGACTTGACCACCAAAACTTAACCTTGTTCACTGATCCATGAAATGAGGTCGAGGTCAAGTGAAAACTGTCTGACAGACATGAGGACCTTGCAAGGTACGCACATATCAAATATAGTTATCCTATTACTTATAATAAGAGAGAATTCAACATTACAAAAAATTTAAACTTTTTTTTCAAGTGGTCACTGAACCATGAAAATGAGGTCAAGGACATTGGACATGTGACTGACGGAAACTTCGTAACATGAGGCATCTATATACAAAGTATGAAGCATCCAGGTCTTACACCTTCTAAAATATAAAGCTTTTAAGAAGTTAGCTAACACCGCCACCGCCGCCGCCGCCGCCGCCGCCGGATCACTATCCCTATGTCGAGCTTTCTGCAACAAAAGTTGCAGGCTCGACAATTATTGATAATAACCTCGAGATAATGTAAAGAGTGAAAACCGGTCGTGGTTTTAAATAACTATAAGTCACATCAGTATAAGAAATACAAAATAAAGTTAACTTTAATTTTAAAAGTTGCAAAACGGTCATTAGAGTTGTCTGCACTAGCAGATGTGTCTTCCATTTTCCTAAACTGTAAACTGTCAACACTGCGTTTTATTAGGGAACGTCACTCAAACAGACAAACCACGCCCCACCAGTCATTATCATGTAAAAGTCTGTTAACGACCGGTTTTCCAGTCCGTTTTGTTCTGTTAAGACCAATGGAATTTATTACAGAAGAATAAAGAATGCCATGTGGTTGCTTTTTATCCAATCAGATAAGCTTATTCTCAACCAATATGAACTAAACATGAATATTGCCTGCCAAATAAAATAGCATTGCCACATGTTTTATTATGCAAATCTATAATTCAGTAATAATTACATCCATCTTTAATTGAAATACATTTCAAAAATAAAATACTATTACTACATGTAATTAACTCAGATTATTGTTAAATGCTCTAACAACTACATGTAATTAACTCAGATTATTGTTAAATGCTCTGACAACTACATGTAATTAACTCAGATTATTGTTAAATGCTCTAACAACTACATGCATTTGCAATCGATATGGTTTTGTTGCTCTAAAATAAACACTAACACAATTTAAAGTGTACCTACACAACATTCATACACGATTATCTTTCATTTAAAGTCTTTCAATTTACAATTACCAAACATTTATTAAATATATTTCAGTTACTTTCTAATGGACATTATGCACTAATTATTTGAGAGAGATCTATTTCTGGACTTATAGTAAAAATATAAACAATTCTCAGAAAATAATAGTAAATGCAATAAAAAAATATGTTTAAAGACACTAATTTTGTAGTCTTTACTTTTATTCACCCTGCTAACTGATATCTATAACATTTATACAATAATATAAGAAACAAAGATCATTATTGATATGGGGTGTGATATAGATTCAAGTGTGTAAAACTTAAATTAATAGTGTCATGATGTCATGAAATGTTAAATGCACAATCTGAACAGTTAGCCACTAGTCCGATGCCTCCGACTAGTACAATTTCATTTGAACTAGTAAGCTTTTGCAAAACTTTGTTTGAACCAATAAGAAAAATGTCAGAATATTGGTCTTCGGACAAGTAGTTAAAAAAAATTAGGTGCAGACTGATTGCAACATAGTTAAACAAAGAAAAATAATTTTAACAAAAAATTTACAAATAATTAAATAGCAGGTACAAATCACATTAAGTAATACATGTAACATGATAAATATAAATTCTACTACACTGCTGCATTGATAATGATACTTATCCGCGCTTTATGGTTGAAATTTGAAAATATAATTATCATGAATAAATAAATATTAAAGCCAACAAGTTTAATTGGTAGAATCTGTTTCTCTAATGATTTAACTGAAAATGTGGAGTGCAATGATATAAATGATATGGCAGCATATTACACACGACAAAGGAGGGGTTTGATAAAGCCACTATTTTAGCCCCTTGAATAAAAAAATAAGAAAAGTCTGATATACCTATCAATATACATTCGTCTGATGTTTACAAGACATAAATCTGACAGAATTTATGTTATTAAATTTGCCTAACATGTTTGCAATAGGGCATCAAATTTGTTGCATTTATGACTTAGCACAAAAAAAACCAAAATAGTCTATTTTTTTTAGCTTCATGTTATTTTATTATGATAATGCATGGATAGAATGTAGTAAATATTAAACAAGAGACCAATAAAGAACATTAATTTCGTCATAATTATGGCATTTATGTAATTTTCAAATGATGAAAATAAATTCTCATGTGATCATATTTTATTTCTTTTTTACTTCTAATAATGTGACCCATTATTTTTAGCTTCTAATAAGGATTTGTTGATCATTATCATAATAAATCTTATCTTAATAAAAAGCTAGATAGGAAATAGGTCTTTTTGAAATTTACCTATCAACTAATTTTTTTTTCCAGATGTCACCGATCGCACAATATTTCAGATTTCCGGAAAAAGAAAACAACAGGATATAAATATCCATTGTTTTTTTTATGACTGGAAACACAATTTGAAATTATGTTTATATATTCAAATACAATTCCGATTTGAATATATTGTGTTGCAAATTCTGTTGTCTGTTTCCCAGACTGAATTGTCATTGAAATCTAGCAAATTTTGTCAACTTTCAAAAAATCTCTAGTTTTTGTCTACTTGGAGTATACATTTCCATACTTCATACATAAAGCCTGACCAAAAATAGTTCTATTTAACATTTTTATATGTCTTTTCATCCACTTGAAATATTTTTAATTTTGTATCAATAGATTTAATATTTGGATCCAAATATGACCTTTACTGAACATACTCCTTTGTTAGTGATCTTTTCAATTCAAACTTTTCATTAACTCTTTAGTTCATTTTATTGCCCTTGATCTCCTCCACTTTGGCCAGCATCTGTTGTTCTAATTTCAGTCTTCTTTCCTTCTTAGTGTAGGTCTGGTAGTAAAAGTTTGTAAACAGTACGATGTGGGATAAATCGTACACCACCAATGCCCAATTGAATTTGTTTGGGAAGCCACAGTTTAGATTAATAGCATAGATTGTATGGAACATTATCCACCAGAATTGTACCTGAAATGTTAGATAATAAAAACATGTTACTATGGTAGCAATTCAAAATATCATTTAAAGCTGATATAACAGACAAAAAAGTCAAATAAAAGAATAGAAAATTTCCCATTCCAATGCTTTGTATGTTGCCATTACCTTGTGATAACCTGTTCTGAAGGTAGCTTTTTCTTCAACAAATAGGAAACAAAAGTTCAGAACAGTAGCTCCAGAGTCTATTTTCAAAGATCTCTTTCACAAAAACAAGCAAATGAATTAAAAATCAGGTTATATTTTTTTGTTTAATTACAAGAAATCTTTTAACAATTGAAATGTACAATATCAAGTTTCTTGCATAACAAGAATATCTTGATTGAGTGATGTCCCTTGCTGCTACAGCTCTTTGAGATATCATTGTCAATTATATTTTTTCAATAAAAAAACCCATCTCAATAATAAGTATTTTAAAATTAAGAAAGAGACGTCTAAATCTTATTTTCTCATAACAAAGACATACCAGTTGAAGAGTGGTCATGTATTTCTTCCACCAGAGATATTTCTGCATGTGTGGTCCTAGTGATGACAGGAAATAGTAACTGTACATCAAAATGTGGATGAAACTGTTGATACTGGCACACAGGTAAGCTAGAATAATCAGAAAAGGGTGTGTGAGCATGTAGGTAATACACAAAGTAACAATGATGAGATATATGTCTGCTTACACAAAAAATGTTCTGGAGTCGGTTTCACCAAAAAACTTGTGACTAAGATTGGTCGTAACTCATGAACAAATCAGTATACTTACGATCAATCTTAGTCGAAAGTTATTTTGTGAAATCGACTCCTGGTTTGTATATTTGTCATGATGTCTTCCACTAGCAAAACATTAATCAGTTAAAAAGACCAAAAAGTCATAGGCTTAGTTCTATTTAAGTTGTGCATTTTGACTATGTGATAAAATTCAGAAGCTCTTTCCTTTCCACAAAACAATCTTATAACAAAAATTGAAAGTATGTAATATTGAAATGTCATTACTGATAAGTACTTTTTCTCATAGATTTTTTTTGGTGAAATAACATTGCATGTTTTTCAATTTTTTTTCTCACAAAGTGGCAACTACTCGTAACTCTTTGTGCTTCTGTAAGCAAATAAAGACTGTATCATCTGTAATAGGAAAGTCAGTGATGGAAGAAATAGCTGTGGCAAATGTCTTCCTGGAAAACTCTATTACATCAGAGTTATATTGTTTGATTATTAATGTATAACCTTTGACCTACCTTCGCCACCAGGTGCAAAGAAAACCCCAATCCACCAAATAGCTGGCATGGTAGAGTGATGATAAACGTGGAGGAAGGTAACCTGGGTATTCTTCTTTCTCAATATGAAGAAAACCTACAATGAAATAGAATTTTGTAAAAGTGAAATTACAAATAAAATTTCAATAACCAAATGAATATTTGATACTGTTAATTCACAGACATTATTAAATCTTGACATTGCAATTGTAACTAAATTACAGTAGGCACCAAAATCTTTTTCAAACTACTTGTATTATGACCAATAGACAACTTTGAGTTCGATGCATTTCCGTCGAAAACTCTGGTTTAAGTGAACGTCATTTGTGCGTTTAGGGGCGTCGTCACTTCCATTCCAATGTTGAGCGAGTGGTTGGAAAACTATAATTCTATATTGTACGAATCATTCGGCAAATTGAATTCTCAAAATTGACAATCAGCATTGCTGTCATTAGGGAATTGTCATTAAGTACCTACAGAACAACCATTATTTCTAGTTGATCCTGCACAATGACGATCACTAAAACGCTTGATGAACGTAAATAGTGCAGGGATACAGGCTACCCCCTCTATCTGGTAAATTACGTCATAAAGGCGTGTATAATAGACGATTTTTTTCCGGTGGAGGATGAACTCGAAAGTGGTCTATTGTACGACATTTTATGTGTGCGTCTGAAACAAAGTTTTGCAAATAATTCCTAGTCCAAATAAAATTTTACTAGTCTAGGTATCAGATAGTGACTGAATATATCCAAAAGTTAGATATAGTAGGCATTTTACCATCACTACATAAGTAATTCAAGCATGATGAAAAATTAAAGCAAAATGATGTACAACAAGCATTTGGCCTTTGAAAGTTGAAACCTTATGAAATAAATATCTAACTATAAAAACAATAATGAGTCCAACTAATTGATAAAACTTTAAAAAGGTGTAATGATCTGATAATATTTTGGAGATATTTTCTAGATACATGCATCATAAAACGTAGAGTTGATGTGAACAAACAATATCTATCTTATCCTATCTTTACCAATAAATTTACTCACAGTATCCATTAATTCAATGATCTTTGAGAAGTAAAACCACCATACTGCATTGGCCAACTGAAAAAATGATTTAAAATAATGTCCAATAACTCTATCAGTGATAAAAGAAGTATAGTATAAAAAAATATATACATGTATATAAATTCAACTTTTCTACTAATCTAATGTTTATTGTACAGTCTCTGTAACCTTGCATATCCATAAATTTTGCTTAACCAAACTATATTAAACATGTTAAATGTTTTTGAAGTATAATCTAGGTATTGTTAGTTGCAAAAGAGTTCCCTCCCCTGACCTGAGACTATATGATGTATGAATAGCGTTACATGTAAATGTTAATTATTATTCTATCCATCTTGTATGGGAAGGGATTCATATAGACTATAAGCATTTATCCAATCTCCCTTTTTTTTTTTTTTTAAATATTTAAACAATAGAATCTTTGAATTATAAATTTTGCTTGAAATTGTCTCCCCTTAAAACTTAATTTTTTTTTTTAAATTTAAGAAAAACATACATTCACATTAAGCGAAAACATTCTTACTTTTTCTATTAGCCCTTCACTTTGGAAGTCATATCTCATGTATCTATGTGAAGAAAAAATGGTATAAATTCATCACTTTTAAATGGAAACATGGGAGAGATCAACAGACACTAAAGTATCTGGCCAAAATTAAAGTTGCACTGAATAATGCACTAGTGTAACATTAAATATCTAAAAATTAGATAAAAAATAAATTTATACTTCTAGATAAAACAAGTACAGTGGATAGAATAAAGATTAAAAATACTTCAGTCAATTGATATTTTTGTTATTTCGTACTTCTACCTTACCAATGACTACAATATTGTCAGTTACTTACCCTGAGAGAGAGAGGATCATTAGATTTGTCAACAGGTGCACAAAATTTATCTACTTTAGGATTCGTCCAGGCTGATACAAAAAACTGAAAATAAAAACACAAATATGTATACAAACAGATTCATGATATCAATATTTAATCCCTATCACAAATTAAGTAAAGATTGGTTTGATCTTATTTTAATTTACTGCCATCGTCATAAAATTTCAGAAAAACAAATCAGTAGATAGACTTGAGCACAAATCTTATCTTGAAGAACCTGTTGTCTTAACACTTTTACATTTTTGGCTAGTGCTCAAAGAGGATTTTAATACTGACTCAACAGGATTAATACTGTATCACAGACACACAGTGATATTTTGATGAATTTTGGTCTCTGATGGAAAGTTGTCTCATTGGTAATTTACCACATCTCAGATAATAAAACTGGCTATAGCTGCTGACAATGCAGGTAAATATTTCTAATCGAAATGTTAAAAATCAATCTCGGATTTGAGTAGCAACATCAGTTCTTTGCAAAATTGAATAAATAGTGATCAATTTAAATTTAACTGAATTTTTCCAAACTATTTGTATGTCTACAGTTAATACTTGTAAATACATGTTTTTATAATCATCATTCAACTTTGAACAAAGGTGAAAACAGTTGTATATTGTGTAAATTTTAAAAGAAACATATATGTCCCTCAACTAACCTCATAAAATATATAGGCATTCACCAATATTAAGCAAAAATTATAAACTTGTAGAACTCTTTTTAAATCATAAGCCTCTCGTTTTTTCATCCATCGAAGTCCCTTATGTACAAATAGTAGATAACCCATGATGATAAAAATGGTAGGTATGGGTGACGTCATCATGAACCAATCTTGGGTTCTTATGTCTGAAAACACAACCAATGATATATTATTTGATAGGGTCAAATATTCTAACTTTGAACTTACAATTATAGTTAAAAAAAATAATAAATTCAAAATATTTTCAATGAATTATTTATCAGTTTTAAACATTATGTTGTGACCTGCTGTCTCATTAATGAATACCATGAATGCACATTCATCTTCAATACAATGTGCTTTGATGGTTTACAAAATGCATTATCATGTGTTGAACTTAATTTTTCTTCATTTCAACTTAAAATTATAATGTTTTAAAAAAAAACAGTTGTTGGCATGACACAGGTTATGTTCTTAAATATATTTTATGATAGTATGATACTAAACCCCTAACGGGAGGGATTGTGCCTGATATTCATATGATGAAGACATAATCTTCCAATCAGTTTAATTGAGGTCTGGAGCTGGCATGTCAGTTAACTGCTAGTAGTCTGTTGTTATTTATGTATAATAAATAAAATGACAATAATACTGTATTATTGTCATTTTATTTATTTTCTTTTGTTACATCTTCTGACATCAGACTCGGACTTCTCTTGAACTGAATTTTAATGTGCGTATTGTTATGTGTTTACTTTCTACATTGGCTAGAAGTATAGAGGGAGGGTTGAGATCTCATAAACATGCATGTTTAACCCCGCCGCAATTTTGCCACTGTCCCATGTCAGGAGCCTCTGGCCTTTGTTAGTCTTGCATGATTTTTAATTTTAGCTTCTTGTGTATAATTTCGGAGTTTAGTATGACGACCATTATCACTGTACTAGTATACATATTTTTTAAGGGGCCAGCTGAAGGACACCTCGCTACATTGAAGACCCATTGGTGGCCTTCGGCTGTTGTCTGCTCTATGGTCTCTCAATTGTCCTTGTTAATGTTATACACTAAGGGAATAACCATTTAACTTAACTAAGGGAGTATTTTTTCTAAATATTCTGATCCCCAAATTGATGGAAAAATATATTGTTGTCAAGCAGATGACAAAATTAAATATATCTGAATCCATATTTCCCCCACACTTTATAGGGTTAAATTTTGAAAAATTAATTTGATTGATAGCCTGAAAAAAAGGCAAAATACATAACATCCCCTTGAAGTTAAATGGTTGCTTAATAATCAAAAATGTGATTTTCTTTTCTCTTCAATACCTGTAAGTAAAATTGTATTATAGAAGTTCAATATAATTTCTGTGTTTTCATGGATAGTTTTTGTTTTGTTCTTCAATGATACATGTACTGTAAGAATAAAACTGGTATAGACTAGAGACATACCTCCCATTTTAATCTTCCAAACTTCATCATAATCATCAATGAAAGATGACAGTCCCATTGTCAGCACTTGTTGGTGATTGATCTAAAATTGAAAAATATAAATTTTACAATATTATATTTGAACAACAACTATAAAACTAACTATACATCTAATCGTTTGATTGATTCCAAATGAAACCTGTATTAACTGCTTATAACCAACAACACAGGAAATCCTTGTTGTGAATTTGGCCCAATGCATTAACTATCATTCTTAGTGCATGACAATAAAATGTACATTTTCTGTATGATGATAAAAACAATTGAACGATTTTGACAAATCATGTTTAATTAATGAATGGCTTTTATTTATTTTGAATTTATTGACCCATAAAATCAATTTTTGACTCTTCACATTGAATAATCCGCAAAGCGGATTATGTAAAATGTGAAGAGTCAAAAATTAATTTTATGGGTCAATAAATTCAAAATAAATTATTGCCATTCATTATAAATAAATTTCTATCAAAATAAGGCTCAAAGAACTTTTTCTATTATTTATATTAACAATAACAACGTATGTACACACATGTTGGCGTATGAATACACAATGTCAGAGTGGGCGTGTCGCCATAAAAATTGACAACATTGAAAATAAAGCTAATACTTTTAACCAATCAGAAGACAGTAAATACACCAAATTTATTTATAATCAAAATAATGGTAACTCCTGATATTATTTCAGCCCTCTAAGGAATCCCGACAAGGATATTTTGATGAATATTGTATGCAAATTTGTCCACCATTACATAAAATCACACGAGTTCCAGTAAACTTTTACATGTACATCACAATTTGGAAAAAAATTATGCCATAATTAAAAATTGATTGTTGCTTGATGCCAAAAGGTCATACACCTTTTACCCATTATCGCTATATGTCCGCCATTACTGGACTTCATTCAGGTTCCCGTAAAATTTTAATACAAAATATCTGACGCCACAATGGAAAAAGTACTTGTTGTATGACGTCAATACACCTTATCGCTATTTGTCCGCCATTGCTGGATATCACACAGGTTCCTGTAAATTGTTGACGTCATCAAACAAAATATCTGACGCCACAATGGAAAAGTGATTGTTGTTAACGTCAAAAGTTCAAGCGGCCGGGTCAGCCGGGATTAGCGATAAGGTGTATAGTTCAAGCAGGACAGATTATCAGGTCAGCTGGGAATACTAGCAATAAGGTGTATTCAGAGCAGGTATTAAAGGTCATTTGAAATAATCTGATGATACATTTATAGATTATCGTTGGTTATCTCACCAAGATTGTTTTCTCGTTTGAGCCGGTCATGAAAAGCAATCGAGTTGAGATGACCAATGATAATCTGTTTATCGTAATTTTACCTATGATGTCGTTGTCAATTTAATGTCAATTTCATTAGCAACGCCACATGGCTCCTTAGTTTCTAGCGATAATATTCCATCTCAAGCGAGTAGCATGAAAAATTATCAGAAAAAAAGATCAAAGGAAAAATGCACATAATAGCGATATAAAATATAATATATAAACACAAATTGATTATGAAAATGCTATGTAGGAAGATATAGAGTAAAGTGTTAATATTTGCTTTTTTTTTCAGTATGGTAAACCAATAATTTTGCTGACTATGATTACTGCCATTATTGGACTGTTTCAAGATCAGTGTTTTCAGAAGTGTGGAGACAAACAAACATGTTTACATACTTAATTGTTTATGAATAATTAGTATAAAGTATTGTTTATTGTAGCAATGTCTTGAGAATGCACATAATTAAATTGATGACACAAACATTTCTTACCAGAAAGTGAATAAATCTGTTTCTTTAGCAACTGGTAAACTCTGCATAAGACTTATTCCGGAGATCCTCAACAAATCTAAATTTACTTTCATTGATATTGACCAATCAGAAACGTTGACTTGCGAGATTTTTGTAAGACAATTAAGCAAACGGTGATTTCATTGGCTAGCAGGTGCTTTCACCGGTATATTTGTTTCTAGTTGTTTATAGCAACACATGCTGTAGTCCATGCTTGTTACCCGGTTTCCTGACAATTGTTTACAACAGAGAAGGTACATTTTCTTTTATTTTACATATATTTTTTCATTTTATACCAATTCGTAAAATATTTTATATGCTCTGGCCATCCCCGTGGTACAACACCCGGAAAACTGGCGTCTGCACGTTTGATCACTTCAGTGACTTGTAATCACAATTAAGATCGATCCGAAACATGATTGCTAATTAAGCAAACTGTGTTTTCTTTATTAAGTATCCATAATTAGTAATTTTAATTGAATCAACAGATTTAATGTTTTGTTTACTTAGGATTGAGCTTTGTACTAATTTGGGTGCAAGGTGAAAAAGTAACCTATTTTTTTGTTCCTAAACATGTAAAGGCTTCTAACCTGTAGGTATTGTTAGGATCAACACTTAAAGATACCAAGGATGTCTTCAGTGAAGACTAGCCGGTGCCATCTTTTCTGATAGTTGTGAGATTATTTTTAATGGAAAAATGTTTGACTTACTAACCTAATCCAATTAATTATGCCCTGCAATTCAGCCAATTGGGACCAGGAAGAATAATTACACTGAGACACAGATAGTCCAAGATTACTCTGACGTCCAACAGCTGTTTTGCAAGATAAGCTGTGCCCATGGCAAACAACTGTTTGACGTCAGAGTAATCTCGGACTATGACACAGACAGTGCTACTTTAACATTGACTGTGTACATGTACGTAACATGTGTAAATTTTGGCTATCACTAACCATATAGACTTGTTTGTTATAATGATAATGTAATTTCTTCAAGCTTTATTTCATTGATATTATGAAAGAATGCTGGTTCACAGAACATTTATGGTCTACAATCATCATGTTCATGACATTATAAATGTTTATTCTCAATTAAATTTTAAATTATTGATAATGTAATAGAAAAATTGTCTTGAAATAAGATAGAAATTAATAAATACATGCATGACAATCTTAGCATGCATCTTCTTACATGTATATATCTACATAAGTTAACTACTTAGCTTGTAAATTTGAGTTTATGAATATATTATGGTTTTGTAATATAAGCCATATTGGTGTTTTATCTTCTTAAGACTCAGCAGCTAACAGCAAAAGCTTGAATGAGGAACAAAATATAAGAGATTTGAGGACTCTGGATTTCCAAAAAAAATAATTTGCAAAGTTCAGCTGTGCCCCCTGTGGTAGTCTATTCCTAGGGTAGAAAATCGTTACTGTTTTGAATAGATAAGTAAATGAGTTTTTGCTTAGATGTCTCACTATAATCAAGGATCAATAAAGAACTATTTTTTAAAAAGATAAACAGAGTTAACAGAGGACATATCATAATGATTATCCTAACTATTGAAACCTGCACAATTATGAATAGATTATCCTATATGAGCTTTTATCTACATGTACACATCTTTCAATTAAAAGTATTTTCTTAGTGTTAAACATGCTTTGAATAAACTTTAATCTGTTTTAGATTCAATCATCATTGAAATTTTTGTGTAAAAAATGCCATCTCAAGTTAATTGTCTATTTATAAACTTGAGAATGTACTTTTTACACAAAATTTTCAATGCCAAATGATAGTTTTTTATTATTAAGGAGGGTTCCGTCTGTGATTTGATGATATGATATTGAAAGGCATGATAAATGCAGGGTATCCAATTTCAATAGCCACATCGTAGTGTAAATCATGTTAGGATAGAGTAAAGATTAACAATCATGTTGCTGTATATATATACATTTGCACCACTCATACATTTTTGTACAAACAAAATCAAAAAGTCCCATAAGATATCAGTTGTTTATTTATGACACTCACGAGCTCTTTATCATTACTGACAGAATGAACTAAAATTATTTGTCAAGTGTTTTGACTTAAAGAGTATGTTAAACCTTACTTTGTCACTCATTATCCAACAGGCTTATCATGCCAACACTACCCAATTCTGAGATACATGTCACCAGCCCAACAGTCAACCCTTCTGCTATGACATGATCATGAGTTATCATTTAATTTGGTCAAGATTATTACAAATTAACTCACAGTTTTCAGAATTTTGAATTTTTCGAAATTACTAAGAATTTTCAAAACCAAGAATTAGAATAGCCTGGCTGAATTTGGCAAGGCTTAATTAGAAATTTGTGTTTTCAATGCTCCTTGACTTTAATTGACCCTTTTAGAAAAAAAAAAATTTTAGTGCCACTGGTGAGTCTTTTACAGACAATATGTGGGTCTGGCATAGACAATTTGTATCAGGTATCCATGATGTGTTTATATATACATGCTGTCATGCAGACTCTAATGCAATAATCAAAAAGCCTCATACTTCAACTTGTCCTATTTTCTAAATTTTTATTATACAATTCTCAGTGCACTGCTTTGTAGCATTATCAAGATATGCATTAAATTTGATAATGTTTAAATGGTGTAGGTTACATAATTGACTTAAAAGGTTGCAGCCATGTTTTAATTACTTAAAGTCGGAAAATTGTTTGTAGTAGCTCAGGTTTTTATGCCCCACCTATGTTAGTAGAGGGGCATTATGTTTTCTGGTCTGTGCCTCCGTTCGTCCGTCCGGTTAAAGTTTTTGGTCGAGGTAGTTTTTGATGAAGCTGAAGTCCAATCAACTTGAAACTTAATACACATGTTCCCCATGATATGATCTTTCTAATTTTAATGCCAAATTATAGTTTTGACCCCAATTTCATGGTCCACTGAACATAGAAAATGATAGTGCAAAGTTCAGGTTAAAGTTTTTGGTCAAGGTAGTTTTTGATGAAATTAAAGTTACATCAACTTAATTGAAACTTAGTACACATGTTCCCTATGATATGATCTTTCTAATTTTAATTCCAATTAAAGTTTTGACCCCAATTTCACGGTCCACTGAACATAGAAAATGATAGTGGGAGTGGGGCATCCGTGTACTATGGACACATTCTTGTTAATTTATGAATTCAAAGTTGAACAAGGACATTTTATCAGTTTTGGTTCAGTAACTGACATGTTCTTGGTATGGTATATATTTTTTAAAGTTTTTATTCTTTATTTTTAAATCTATATTACATATATATATATATATACCTTTAAATTCATGAATACACATTGTAAAGAAGATGTTGGGGGTATACATGGCATACATCAAAAAGTCAAAAGGTTAACCTAATAAACTACATGTACATGTTCAAATGTATACAATAATCCATTAAAGAAATCTGTAAAATTACATTTATTATTCATTCGTTGTAACCTGAATTCATGTAAATCTGTAAATCAATTAAATCAAATTATAATATAAATAAAACTAGAATTAAACAAATTTATTATAAAAAAGTGACAAAATGTACAATCTTGCAATTTTTTTTTTAATTTTAAACTACACCTATTACATAATTAACAAGGTATTTGATTTCATTAATGACAAGGTCAAGATCACTATTGTCTATATGTGTAAAGGTCTATTAAATAGTAAAAGATTAATCCTTTCTGTCAGTTAAGCACCTCATTGAATTGGGATTTAAACAACCCAAACAGACTAATTGCTAAATCAAGACAATTCTAGCTGTTGCTACAACACATCTAAACACGGTTTCGCTTGTGTCAACTCGTTCTACAGTCTTTAAACTGGGATTGATTTTTGATTTTTTTAAGTAATAAAAGATCAACTATATATATATATTGAATTAATTAGCCTAGATGCACAGGACTGGAAAGACCTATATTTGAGTGAAGGTAATTTAAACATAATATATTTATACTCGTGCCATGGTAATCGATGATGGGTTGTAAAAAGTGGAAATCCATTTATATTTATTATTAATTGTGTTGATGTAATACTTGTATACTAGTATAAAAAGCTATCAATATCTAGGGCAAGTAACATTTTACAGTGAATATATATGAATACCTTTTAAATTAGATTTTTTCAAAAGATATTTCAACAAAAACTTTTTGTGCATTGCATTGTGCCTAAACTGATTGAATAGAAATTATAATGATTTGAGGTAAAAATGAAATAGAAAATTCTTATTTCTGAATTTTACCACAAAGACTTTAAGTTTTGATAGTTGCATTTAAAGTAAGAATGACTGTTTGCATTGGGTGCATGTATATATTTGTATGTTAGACTGGCAGCAATTTCATTTCGATAATAATATTTCTAAAATTGGGCCTCAGTAATCATACATAGAAATTGAGTGAAGTATAATTTTGTTATTATTCAGCTTACTCAAAAATGAACTATCACATGTGTCTTATGCATGGCAATGTATAAATGATTTATTTTTATTTCAGATTTTAAATAAATAAACATGGATATAATAAAGGACAAATATTATGAAGTATCAGAATTTTATGACTGGGCTCTTTCTATATCAGGTAAGTCTTGATTTTTTTCCTTTCTGTAATTACAAAATAATGTGATAATTTAATAATGCAATGACATGCATAGGATTTTGTGCTGATATAGTGTGACCGAAACTGAATTTTTATTTGACTGTTCATTCTATACATGTGCCTGTAAGTTGTATCCAGGGATATATATATGTGTGTACAATTTTAACATGTTTGATTACTTATTCTTTCTCATAGATCTCATAATAAATAATTTATTTCCATAAATGCTTCTTTCATTAAGTCATAATTAAATTGATATTGATTTGTACCAGATGGCTATTAAATGCAATAAACTTTATTTGTTTTATTTCTAAACTATTTGTAAATTTGAGTAATATAAGAGAGAAATTTGTCATCCTCTAGCTAAAAATTTAAAACCATAGCATTATTTTATAATAATGTCCTCACAAAGTGCAATTTTTCATTTGTTCTCTTTATCAGTATTTGCATTACAAAAGTTGCGAAATGCCCTTTATCTAAAATATAATACATTTAAACACTTCAGACATGATATATATATATTATTTATCAAAGGTTGAAGCTCACTGATATGTGAAGTATTTTAATTGATTTTGGTTATTTACAAATACACTACTGATAATAAAGAAGGAAATGGAATACCCAAAACTTATCCCTATGTCTTCCTCTTAACATTTTGTAATATTCAGTTTATTTCCTGTCTTTACACACTAGGCCAAATAAAGTAAAAAAAACTTAGGTTAAAATTTGACTTGTTAAAAAATTGTTGTTAGATAACTTAGACTAGATGTGGGTGAACTGTCAGATATTCTATACACTGTCTGCTAAATCTTCATGACGTACTAGGCTTTTTAACCTTGGACAGACATTATGTACACAATGGTCACAAAAATAACCTTTTTTTGTACATTGTTGTATGGCCTTTTAAATTTAATCTTTGCACAAATCTAAGTTTTGTTGTAATACATACATGACATACATGGTGTAATCTAATTAAGAAAGAGCGATTACTGTTAAATCAGAAATAATTGCGAGGTTTTTATTATTGCAAAAAATCTGACAGCGTTGTAAGCGCAATAATTTAAACTCGCATTTTGAAATTTTTTATATGAATTGAACAGGATTTTTCTCAAAACCGTAAAAATTAAAATTGCATTTATAAAGTCTAAAATGAGAAAATCGCAATAATAAATGCACGCAATAATTTCTGAATTTCACAGTATTTGTGATTGTAATTTGGTCAGTTGGAAATCTGAAGCTTTAGTTTAAAGATTACTATGATGAAAAGCTAAAAGATAAGATAAATCGGAAATGAGATATCAATAAAACAACAAGAATAACCAACAGACAACTAACATACAGTTATAAACATTAGACTGGACAGCTTACCATACACACAATATGCCTCAAAATTGTTCAATAGTCAGGCATGGTTAAGTTTGTTTTCCATCGCATAGATGATTGAAAAAAAATCCTCCAATAATAATGAATTGAATAGTGGTATTTGCATTGCTCAATAATTATACCCTGAAGGATTGATAACATTTGAAAGTCGAACAAACAATAAAACTTGACAAATAAATTATTCATACAAAATATCAATAATTAGTCTAGCTTGCCATACATTTAAAAAAGAAGATGTGGTATGATTGCCAATGAGACAACTCTCCACAAGAGACCAAAATGAAACAGAAATTAACAACTACAGGTGACCCTATGGCCTTCAACAATTAGCAAAGCCCATACCGCATAGTCAGATATAAAAGGCCCCAATATGACAATGCAAAACAATTCAAACGAGAAAACTAACATCCTTATTCAATTTAAAAAAATCTTTTAATTCAAAGATAAAGATTTAAAAGAAAACACACTACGTTTATCATGTTTAACTAGTAATAATGTTCATAAGAACACAATGAAGAATGATCATAAAAATTTAAATCTTGTAGATTTATAAATTGATGCTGCTAAGATTCTAAACACTAAACATGCACCATAACTAGCCCCTTCAGTCAAAAAATCTAAGGGTTTTATCTGCAGCTCTGATGGCTTCAGTTAATATATAAATTTATATGAAACAATTAACACTGAATTAAAATTTTTCTTTTTCTTTTTCAGATCCCAGAGTAAAAGACTGGTTCTTGATGCAAAGCATTGTTCCTACATTAGTAACAACAATAGCATATATCATAATAGTTTTAGCTGGAATGAAATTTATGGAAAAACGAGAACCAGTGAAATTAGGAAATTTTTTATTTTACTACAACATAGCTCTTGTGATATTAAATTTACATATATT
Organism: Mytilus galloprovincialis; assembly: GCF_965363235.1. NCBI lineage: Eukaryota > Metazoa > Mollusca > Bivalvia > Mytilida > Mytilidae > Mytilus > Mytilus galloprovincialis. The sequence continues at coordinate 49,468,290 of NC_134844.1, read as the reverse complement.
TACTCAGGTAAGTCTTTTAAAAAAAAATATAGAGATGGTAATTGTTATGAGCTGAATAAATTAAAAAGAATAAGATTAATATCTCAAATCAATGTTATAACCAATCAAAACTCAACTGTTATTTTTGTCAAGCCTTCGACTTTTGTCAAGACATATTCTGCATTCCGTTGTTGGTGGTGTCCACAAATATTCACTCTACGGTTAAATTTTTTGTAATTTTAATAACTTTCTTGAGTTATCCTGGATTTCAACCAAACTTGGACAGAAACTAGTTTATCTAGAAGGAAATTTTTAAAAAATATTTCCTGTTTTTCTATACGTACTTATATATGGACTCAGTTTTTCTTCCAGTTAACATTACATACAGTCTGCATTTAAAGTTCTTGAAACATTTATTAGATTTATAAAGTAGGCCAGACACTGGGTAAAATACCTTGGAACCCTTAAAATATTTTCACATGGTAAACCAATTCAATAGCACTGATGGTTAGTCAGAGGGTTTTCTCATTTCCAAATCACAATCACACTACCTTTCAAATATCCAGTTATAATAACATATTAAAGTTTTGTTTTTTCGATACATAGCTGAGCTTAAGACTAGCCTGGATATATCTCAGTTAAGCAAGAGAACATTTATTAATTTATGTCGTCTAAAAACTATAATGGTTTATTGTATTTATAGTTTTTGTTTCTTTTTAAAGAATACAGCACACTTGTTTTCTAATGACAAACTTTGCTACTGACTTTAACTTTTTTCGGTATAATTGAATAATTTAAATGTATTTTGACTTTTTCCAGGTTATTTATTACACAACAAAAGCAGGGTACAACTATTCATGTCAAACAGTTGTTTACAATGATGATGTAAATGAATTACAAGTAAGTTTATATGCATTTATATGTTTTCATAAGAAAAGTAGTAAATAAATAACTGAGTCCAATTAAACTCACCTTTATATAGTTCTGATAGTATGAATGTTTTATTACTTTTAGTTGCATACATACTGACCCTCTCACAAATGTGCTTATTGTTTAGTGAGAATCCTGCATCCCACATCTTGTTGCCATATTAGCAGATGTAATTTTCAGTGTATCGCCTGACTTCGTTTCCCATTTTCAAGCTTAATTATTCAACTTTCATGTTTCATGCTTAAAAAAATCTGCCAATCCTGCATCAGGCTGAAACACCAATAAGACCAACTTTTAAAGTGCTGTCTCAACACTCTAGCACAAAGTCTCCTTGAATATCATTCATTATAATGATCGTTTGTTTTTTTTCTGGTGTGTCAATACTTTTTTTTACCAAAGAACTATAAATGCAACATGTTTTATGTTTTATCCCACTCTAGAAATTTTAGCTTTCTTGCATTATCCTTGTTCAGCTGTTTGTCAGTTTGTCCAACAAATATTCGGACACATTTTCCTAGTAACTACTAGAAACAGAATGACTCCATATATAGTCAGTAGATTGACTGTGATGAGTTGTAATGCGTGAGAACTTCCTGAAAAAAAATCAGTACTTAAAAAATGCATAATGTTACGCAAGTTATCATTAATAAAATCATGAAATTTAAAAAATGTAGCATCATTTGATGTCTTTTTGATGTTTTTTTTACATTAAATTAGCAACAAAAAAACACACATTGTTGTAGCACTCACTTTGTTTTTGGTAACTGCCATACAAAAAGTAAAATTTAAATGTCTATTTTTTTTTCATTTCAGATAGCCAAGGCATTATGGTGGTTTTATTTCTCAAAGTGTTTAGAAATGTTAGATACAATTTTTTTTGTATTGCGTAAGAAAAATAACCAAGTTAGTTTCTTACATGTATATCATCATGCTTCTATGTTTCCCCTATGGTGGATCGGAGTTAAATGGGTAGCTGGTGGACAATGTAAGTATAACATGTCTTTTAAGGTTTTCTTTAATTTGAAGTTTTACATGGAAAAAAATATAAATAATACCTGAATAGAAAATATTTTTATGGTGGATAATAGTCAGGTTTGAAAATGTTAGCTTTCAGTCTACTGTAAATTTATCACCAAGTAAAATCTTATTATTTTATTATGCACCATTTATGGGCATTATGTTTTCTGGTCTGTGCATCTGTCCGTCTGTCTGTTTCATCTGTCTCAATTCAGGTTAAAGGTTTTGGTTGAGGTAGTTTTTGATGAAGTTGAAGTCCAATTAACATGAAACTTAGTACACATGTTCCTTATGATATGATATTTCCAATTTTAATGCCAAATTAGAGATTTCCCCCCATTTTCATGGTCCATTGAGCATAGAAAATGATAGTGCTGATTGGGCATCCGTGTACTATGGACACATTTTTGTATGTAATGTTTCAATTCTCACAACTGAGAGTGGAAAGCCTGATAAAAATTGAAATTAGACAAATTGAAATGTATAAAGATGATATTTTGTCTGCTTTGGTGAAAAGTCTTGTTAAACACTTTTCTATTTTACAACATCATAAAAACACAAATTTTGGCAAAAAATCTCTGACAAAAAATATCTTTAATATTTCATCAAATTAATTTAATTTCAATTTTTTCCATATATCCATGAAAAAATACCTTTTACATCTATTTTACTTTGTTTCATTTCAGCTTTCTTTGGTGCAATGATCAACTCTTTCATTCATGTTGTTATGTATGGTTATTATGGATTATCTGCCCTTGGACCACATATGCAGAAATATTTATGGTGGAAAAGATATTTAACAATGATGCAATTGGTAGGTTTCTTAAATTTGTGCTCTTTGTAACTGTGTTTCCCTCTTACAGTAGAAACTTATTCTAGATGACAAAATATATATTTTTGTACTTTAGAAACGTTGGAATTCAATAGATCCGCCTTCACTATTTTAAGAATAAAAACATTGTTTTAGTAATGTCATTTAATTTTTTATGCTATTTCCTTTGCAGTTTTTGACACAATGAATGACACATTATGAATTTATAGATTTGCAAACAGTATATTTATATATACTTTTAAGATGCATATATTTAAAAAAAAAAAAAAAAACTTTCTAAATATTTCCAAGAAATATTCACAAAAGAAACGTTAGTACAGAAATATATATATTTACCAAAAAGATCCGCCTTCACTATTTTAAGAATAAAAACATTGTTTTAGTAATGTCATTTAATTTTTTATGCTATTTCCTTTGCAGTTTTTGACACAATGAATGACACATTATGAATTTATAGATTTGCAAACAGTATATTTATATATACTTTTAAGATGCATATATTTAAAAAAAAAAAAAAAACTTTCTAAATATTTCCAAGAAATATTCACAAAAGAAACGTTAGTACAGAAATATATATATTTACCAAAAAAAACCTGTCCAACAGAGATTGTTTAAAACACTGTTATATATTCTTTGATATGTCTGAATTGAGCTTCACTCCATAGAACTTTTTCTATTTTATAAACTTAATATATGCAGAAATTTTATATTGCCTTCTTACATGTAGATATACTATAACAAGAAGATGCCTCTATTGTCATATATTCTTTATACATTTAATATGTTTCCATCTTTCTGAACCAACACCTTTAATAAATACATGTACAATACAAAATAGCAAAATGTTGACATACTAGCTTTTGTAGGTGTTACAAGTACTCTGAACAAAATTAGTTTTGATCCTAAATTATTTTAACCTGATTGGATGATAAAATATTAATCTTTACACTGGCTCTTAGTGAATGTCTTTTCAAAGATTCTAAAGATTATTATTTTTTTAAATTTTGAAGCGTTGAGTGACTCTTTTCGTAAAAAATCTAATGCTTAAAATTGATCATGAGTTATACAGAAATGTTCATGACTTTAATTCGTAAGATTTTAAGTGAAGAGTCGCAGATGAAGAATGAGAATTAAGAAATGTTTTAAAACTTACAATTAATTTGACTTGTATTTTGGTTTAAACTTATTGCAGACTTGAAGGTCAAATAAGATTTAGTACAATAAAAGAAAATTGATTCACAAAGGTGACAAAGCTCTTTTAATAGATCGAAGAATGTAGAATTTTTTTCTGTGAAAATAATTAGGTTTGTTTATTTGAACAGTTTCTAGCAGTCATAAATTAAGATCAAATATATAACTTCTTAGTTTAAACAGTATTTATTAATGAAAAATTACAAGATAAATATTACAATGTTACATAAAGTTCAAATATGGGATTTGGAAACAAGTTTGGAAAAACTTTTATAAATCCGTCTCCATATAACTTCTTATTGGCATGCACTCTTACTCAACATCCCAATATTTTCACTCAAGATATATACGTTGTGTCTGCACATGTAACAGTATTCATTGACTAACTCGTCTATCATTTTGCAATATTGCAATATAGATTGAATAGAACTTTTTTTTGAAAATAAATTTTTCTATTGAAAAATGTTGTAAAGATCTAATGAGTTGCTTTTAAATGATTAAGTTTAACTGGAATTTTTTAAATAACTGGAAATCAAAATCTTAGAAAATTTACATGAACTAAAACTATTGCAGCTTTATAAATCTTTAAACATGTTCTGCATGAGATGGAAAATAGTTGCATCTCTATAAAATTTTGTACGAAGCATGAAAATTCTGAAATAATTTGCATGTAGCATGAAAAAAAAGAAGCTCAAACTGTTAGTATACATTTTATTATGTTTCTCTTTCTAGACCCAATTCTATGTAGGCATGATTTACACTCTTCAAAGTCTTTACTTCGATTGTGACTTCCCAAAATGGATGCAGTATGCCGGCTTTTGTTATGGTGCAACTATAATAGCACTGTTCCTCAACTTTTATATCCAGACATATATAAAGAGGCCAGCAAGGTCAAAGGTAATAATATTATTTGTATTTATGATTGTTTTCTTTAATTTAGATCCAATTTGTGGTAGGAATTGCTCACGCTGCCCAGTCACTGGTCAGACAATGTGAATTTCCAATGTGGATGCAGTGGGCACTTGTTTTCTATGCCTTCACCATCCTGTGCCTGTTTCTGAACTTTTATTTCCATGCATATATCAAATCAGTAAGAAGAAAGGTAAAGTTTTGTTTTTGTTTTCATTTTTTATTTTTTACAAGCAGTTAAATTTCCTGATTATATTTCCAATTCATTTTTGTATTGTAAAAAAATAATCATATATTGGGATAGATTTTGAAAAAAAGATGTTTGATACAAGGAAAGAAATTCTTCATCATTTATTTTTTTTACTAAGTGAACAACAAAAAGTTCAACACCATGACTAAAAGAGAAAAAGACAAATTGACAAACAATAGTTTACAAAAAAAATTAGAAAACTAAAGACAGAGCAACACATAACTCGCCAAAAACTGGTTGTAGTTTTTGTGTTATGGGTGTTGCGACTTAGACCATTTTTATGCCCCAGCCGTAGCCGAGGGGGCATTAAGTTTAACCCTTGTCAGTCTGTACGTTCCATAAATTGGTGTCCATTCTCTAACTTTAGTTTGCCTCAACCAAATAATGTACACAAAATGCTTATAACCACAAAACACAGATCAAGTTTAAATATTGATGGCGTCACTTTTATGGTTCTAGAGTTATGTCCCTTTACAAATTGAAAAGTTGATGAATTTTTATATCCATTCTCCAACTTTAGTTTGCCTCAACTAAATGTTATGAAACATATACACAATGCTTATTACCTCAAAACACAGATCAAGATTGTGTAGCATCACTTTTACAACACTTGAGTTATGTCCCTTTATAACATTACATGCAAGCGGGGCATCATCTACGTTCCATGGACAAATTCCTGATTTATTAAGAAGGTAGTACATTGTATTGTATCCTATCTCACAATCAACATGATTCCTACGTAAATGTTTTATTTTTAAACTGTTATTGCCTATGATCTCTTTAATGACTTCTAAAACTTGATGTAAGTAAATTATATTAAACACAAAAAAGTTTTTTTTTGTGAATTTTCATCTTCACATTTCAATAGAATTTTGTCTTAAAGTTTTTTGTATTTTATTTTTTAGGCTGCCAAGAAAGAATCAAATGGAACAGTTAAATCTTCAGGGGCCAATGGTCATATATCTAAAGACAAATCAACAACCAATGGACATGTGGAAACAAAGAAACATAAATAAGTGTATTATGGACAGTATTTATATGGCTACTTTGATTTAACCTCTGTTAGTTATATTTTTTGTGTTCAATAGCATGACATTTGGGGTCAATTCTGGTTGTTTTTGAATAGGAGGATAGTTGGCAATCATCTTTTATAAATATGAGCCAATGAGTCGAGACGTCAACTTTTATTTGTCTGGCGAATATAGTATATATAAACAGAACCATGAGTTAGTGTTAATGTAATTTTGAAAGGGTAAATTTAAGTCATGTTTAATATAAAGATGGCATACTATCAACCTGTATCATTGGAGTTAACACATGGTCTAAATTGTTTACCAATGATATGACAAATGACAAATCCTCGGCAATTATTTGCTGTATATTAAAAAATCCTAAATAATGTTTCACAACAAAATGTTTTCCGGGTGTCGACTTAAATGTTACTGGATAGTAGTATGCAGTTAAATTTGGTAGAATTTCATTTAACAAAATAGAGAAAAAATGTCTTAATTGAAATTAATTTTTACTCACTTCTTGTTAGATTTGAAAAATTACATTTATTCTATTGGTTGTCCAGTAAAAAAATGGAATTAAAGGTGAACGTACAAATTAGGGTTAAATTGACCGTCAACTCAAACAGTTATAACATCAACTTTTACTGGTCACATGAGTTCTAAATTGTTCTATCTCCTTTCATTGTATATTAAAAATTGTCACAGTTTATACTTTATAACACAGACAGTTTGAATACAATTTTATAAATGATCATAATGTCAATTTTTTTCTACATTATATGCCAGGCATGTTGTTTTTTTTCAATTTAAGAAGTAAAATTTTCTTGATGATTACAGCATCCTCAATTGGGTAGAGTTTGATGATGATTCCTGACAAATAACTTTTGTTAAATGTTATTTTAATTAATTTTTCCCACATCAAATATAATTCATCTATGAGTCCTACAAGTTAGATCGATCAAAAAAGTTTTGAATCACACTCTGCCAGTTTTGAAAAAAAGAACAGATACATGTGCCATCATTTTTCTATCATACAAACTAGGATTTTCATCAAGACATATATATATATTTCAGTAATGAGTCTAATTTTTTTGGATGTATATGATTAACCATTTTATTTTTGGGCATTAGGTCTTAAACTATCACTTCTTCAATATTTAGCACTCGTACTTCAAGCAGGTCTTGAAATGAAATATTTTTATGACTGCATTTATTTAGACATTAAATGTATGTATCATACAGTAATTCATATGCATACACATTTAGTGATTTAGCTTGTTCTGATTGTTCATAAAGTTGAAAGTATTGTTGTATGTTAGTGGTCAAAAACCAGTTATTAGAGGTCTCTTAGCTAGTAACTATAGGTTTAATATTCTTTATTATTTTTTTTACACAGATCCATTTATTAGTTGATAGACAAATTTGAACAAAAGACAATCTTTCATTATGTAAAGTAGCTAATATAAGTCTTACAAAACCATATTCATATCATAAAAATGACTACTAAAATTAATATATAAATTTGTGATGAAAGGATAAGTATTTCCTGCTGAATGAATATAAGCATTAATTTCATTTGAATTTTTAAAATAGATATTGGGTATCTATCCATGACACAAAATTAGTAAAGGTTCGTTATTTAAATTTTACCTCATGCATATTCATTCTTTACATATTCATTATATACAGTCCTTAATATATTTGCATAAAATACAGCTGATATTCTTATATAAATAAAAACACCTAAAAGAATCTGACATTTTTGTTATGCTGTCTTTGTTTATATATTTTTGAAAATAGTTTTTATTTAATTTTCTGACTGAGGTCTGCAATATTTCTGTCTTTGAAAGCTAGGGTTATCTCCCATTGAAAATATGCATAATGTGTATCTGTGTTTGTGTGCTCAGTCTTTCTATTGTCAATGAAAGATAATCAAATGTACAAAAAGATGAAAAATGTCAACTTCTTTAGTTGCATAATCACAATTATATAAAGGAAATGCAATAAAATATTTGTATAAAAGATTGTTTACTCTGATCATGAAATCCATATCTTGTTATTTAGTATTTAATCATGTTAATCTTTTTCATGTTTCTAAACTGTTAAACTATATTTGAATTTTGTTTAATTACTGTTTGTTCAATTTCTACTTGTTAATGAATTCCTTTTTGTTACTGCTGCTCAAGTTTGTTGGTTTTTTGTTGTGTATTTTTTTCTCTTCTTTTTTATATAACGATGTTTCTATCACAAGAATTAAATATCAGTGTACCTATCTTCCAAAATAATCTAACCTAACATCAGTATTGATTTATAAATAATACAATTGTCATGAAATTCAAAATAGTGTGGCAATAGTATTGCTCGTAATCTCTTGATAACAGAAGTTGTCTCCCTTATAAAATTTATTAACATAGGAAGTAACTCTTGGCACAAACAAGTTTACTGCTGATTTAGATCTAATGCAATATACCTGTATATGTATTGTAATATTGTGTCTTATGTGTATAGGTTTTTTAATTTCCTACTTATCTTTCCTAATCATGGAGTGAGTGAATTTTTCTTTGTTAGGAAACCATTATCAGACTCTGTCTAATCTTCTGAGTTATGTCCCCTGCTAAATAATTACTATAACATGAAAATAGTCTTTTAGACAGCTTACATTAAAAACTTTTAAATTTTTAGTGGACGGATAACTGTAAATGTTAAGGTCCAGATTTTTGGGGGGGATATTTATTTATTAAGTTACTATTTCTTATCATGAGGGTAAACACCACTGACATGTTATTTCTTCAGTAGATCTTACATGTAACATTCTATGATCCAAAATTAATAACATACACTTTGGTTAAATGACAGCTCTTGAAATTTCAGGATGCAATTACCATCATTCCAAAATTTGCATTGACATATTTTTAATAATACAGTGTGGTTATCTCCCTTTGCAAGCTTTGTACCCTTGGAAACCAATGTTTGTTTACCCTTTGCAATCCTGTCTACAAATTCTGACATTACTTTTTTAATCATCAATTTATCAGTGGAATGATTAGACAAAGGGTAAGCAGATGAATCAAAAATGATTATATAATTAATTATGATTATCCTTTAACCAGTTTACAGAAGAAACCATGATAAAAGACAATGTGATTTTACCAATCTTACATGTGTTTTTAACATGTTATAATTCAACAAATGTTATTTAAGTATTTTTTTATACAAAGTGTCTTCACATTTGATATTTATTTTGTGCATATTTATATAAATAATAATATAAAATATTGGATACATTGAAGTTATAGTTTATTTTTTTTATTGTCAAGGTGGACAACTGTGGATACATTCATTTTTGTTGGTACTAATTTAGTGGATAAGAAAAACTAAAATTTTCGAGAATACTTGCTTTTGTGGTTTACCGAAGTCTGCATACAAAAGATATTTAGGCTTCATTAAGCATAACATTTGTGGTGTGACCTTTCCAAATTAATCCAGAAAAGTTTTTGGGTTTAATAATGACTCAACAGAATATCACCATCCAATGATGCAACTGCATACCAAGTTTTATTATCCAAAGTTTTATGGAAAATAAATTTGTGCACTAGACATGAATTGGACAAGGTATTATGATCATAGATGCAAAGTCAAGGTCTGAGTGATCTAAAATTGAAATATGAAACACACCAAGCTCGTGATGCAATGCAAACCAAGTCTGGTTATCTTATGTTTGACAAAACAAGAGATATGCACCAGAAACGTAGAATTAGGTATAGAAATTCATCATTTACATGTGAACCATAAAAATTAGGTCAAACAAACCCTGGCAGAGAACATATATACCACACTTTCATCAAGCATATATTGCTTATAGTAAATAGACAAAACCAAGGAAATTAAACATTAACTTACGTCTCAAACTCTCAATGAAAATAAAAATTAGGTCACGGTCAAATGAAACTAGCCAGACAGACATGTACCCCTTCTAATCTTTCCATACACTAAATAAGGTTGACAATTGCTTATAATTTCTGATAAATTGACAAAACCATGAAACTGGCAAATAGACCATATCATTAAAGATAAACATTGACCAATGAAATGATGTCAAGGTTAAATGAAACCTACCAATCAGATATATAAAAAAGAAGATGTGGTATGATTGCCAATGAGACAACTCTCCACAAGAGACCAAAATGACACAGAAATTAACAACTATAGGTCACTGTACGGCCTATATCAATAAGCAAAGCCCATACCATATAGTCAGCTATAAAAGGCCACTTAACAGTCATTGTATACACCAAATATAGTTAAGACTTATACAAAAAAAATTATAAAGTCACCACAACTAGATAGTAATCCCTGTCTCGTTTTCTACGACTTCCATTGCAGGCCAGGCAAAAAGCAGTTGCAAATCCATGACAAGAGTGCACATGCTAAAATGTGTCACCTTCTTTACTAATAACTGATATTATGTAGATAGTCCTAAATATAAATCTTTACTACAACAATCACATAAACTTAACATAATGCAAGAAAATGAGGTCAAGGTCATAAACAAACAAGAAATACATGTACACCTTACAATCATTTGATACACTAAATATTGTTGACCTATTGCCTATTGTTTCTAAGAAACTGATTTAACCAACAAAAAAAGAAGCATTGACCAATGGACCACAAAAATGAGGTCAAGGTCAGATAAACCATGCCAGGCAGACATGTACAACTTACAATTCTTCCATACAACAAATATATTTGACATATTGCTTATAATTTAAGAAAAACAGACCAAAACACCAAAACATAACACTGAACCATGAAAATGAGGTCAATACCGTCATGGTCAAATAAAACCTGTGAGACTGACATGTACATCATACAATATTTCCATACACCAAATAAAGTTGACCTATTGCATATACATGTAGTATTAGAAAAAAATACCAAAACTCAAAAACTTAACTTTGACCACTGAACCATGAAAATGAGGTCAACATCAGATGATACCTGCCTGCTAGACATGCACACCTAATCATTCTATACACCAAATATAGTAGACCTTTTGCATACAGTATAAGAAAAACAGATCAAAACACAAAAACTGAACCATATAACCAGTGAACTATGAAAATGAGATCAATGTCAGATGACACCTGACAGTTGGACATGTACACCTTTAATACAGTCCTTCCATAAACTGAATATACTAGACCTATTGCTTATATGGGGACAAAGTCCCCAATAACAGTAGACAAGAGTGCACACGCTGAAATGTCTCACCTTCTTTACTAATTATTGATATTATGTTGATAGTCCTAAGTATAAAGCTTTATTAAAAACTCACATAAACTTAGCATTAACCAAGATAACTAAACAAAGACCAATGAACCATGAAAATGAGGTCAAGGTCAGATGAACCATGCCAGGCAGACATGTACAGCTAACAATGATTCCATACAACAAATATAGTTGACCTATTACTTATAGTTTAAGAAAAATAGACCAAAACACAAAAACTTAACACTGATCAATGAACCGTGAAAATGAGGTCGAGGTCAAATAAAACCTGCGGGACTGACATATAGATCATAAAATGTTTCCATACACCAAATATAGTTGACCTATGGCATATAGTATTAGATAAAAAGACCAAAACTCAAAAACTTAACTTTGACCACTCAACCATGAAAATGAGGTCAAGGTCAGATGACATCTGCCCGCTAGACATGTACATCTTACAATCATTCCATACAACAAATATAGTAGATCTATTGCATAAAGTATGAGAAAAACAGACCAAAACACAAAAACTTAACTATAACCACTGAACCATGAAAATGAAGTCAAGGTCAGATGACACCTGCCAGTTGGACATGTACACCTTACAGTCCTTCCATACACCGAATATACTAGACCTATTGCTTATAGTATCTGGGATATGGACTTGACCACCAAAACTTAACCTTGTTCACTGATCCATGAAATGAGGTCAAGGTCAAGTGAAAACTGTCTGACGGGCATGAGGACCTTGCAAGGTACGCACATACCAAATATAATTATCCTATTACTAATAATAAGAGAAAATTCAACATTACAAAAAATCTGAACTTTTTTTTCAAGTGGTCACTGAACCATGAAAATGAGGTCAAGGACATTTGACATGTGACTGACGGAAACTTCGTAACATGAGGCATCTATATACAAAGTATGAAGCATCCAGGTCTTCCACCCTCTAAAATATAAAGCTTTTAAAAAGTTAGCTAACGCCGCCGCCGGATCACTATCCCTATGATGAGTTTTCTGCAACAAAAGTTGCAGGCTCGACAAAAAATCAATAAAAAAAAAATAAAAAAATCGGGAAAATTTTCCCGAAATTTTTATTGTACTAATGAACTCAAAATCGTTCAATTTTTTTGATGTCATGTTTTGAATTCCCGCATCTGCACAGAAATCTACAATGTACTTCCTTTTTCCGGTCTCGTTTGTATGAAACTTTGAGTAAAATGTATATTTATCAGTCTAGTATAAAATAGGAAGGAACGCAATACCAATTTCATTTTTAATGATTCCTTGATATGAAAAAATGTTACCTGATGATAGCGTTTCTTTGTTTACATTGTATATGACGTCATAACTTAAATAACGTCACAACCAAAATTAAGTATTCACTTAACCAAAATTAAGTATTCACTTAACCAAGATCTTCTACCTTTTGCAATATAAAGCTTTATGTTTAGAGCAAATGCTTCAACTTTGTACTTGTTTGGCTTTATAAATATTTTGATATGAGCGTCACTGATGAGTCTTATGTACACGAAACGCGCGTCTGGCGTATTAAATTATAATCCTGTAACCTTTGATAACTATTTGCGCCTAATTAACATCCCTGCTGCATGTGTTTTGCTGGCAAGACAAGAAAACTTGTTACACTTTGTTTCAAGCTCCTCTGAATCAGAAGCATATGACTATGTGAACGATTGATATTCCAAAAACTTCCACAGAGGTGATTTTTTTTTATCCTTATTAAAAGCCTCACTGTGACTTTGAGATGAAGAGCAGCAGTTAAAAACACTGTGACTTTACGTTAAGTGTTTTGTTTTTGCTGTGCATATACTGATTATATATGGTTTATCTTTTTTTGATTGAATACAAATTGGGGCCAGCTGAAGGACGCCTCCAGGTGCCGGAGTTTCTGGCTACATTGAAGACCCATTGGTGACCTTGGCTTTTGTCTGCTCTATGGTCGGGTTGTTGTCCCTTTGACAAATTCCCCATTTCCATTCTCAATTTTATAATGTTTACGGTACTGTTAGTATTGGGTTATAAAATACTACTGTAAACTTTATCTCACATATAAAAATATGAGATTAAATTTTTACCAGAGTTTTGAAGACCTGTGATATGAATTTCCTCAATAATATGAATTTCAATTAGTTCAACAGGCATATGAAAAGGGCAATTTGGAACCTGATACAATATTCCCCCTCAAGTATCATTTCTCAAATGAGGTTGTGACTTTTCTATCTTGAATTGTTTCTCATTTTGATTTCTTTTTATATACCTTGCCTAGTAAATCTTACTGTTCTGGTTGGGTTTTGCTCAATGACGAAGGCCATATGGTGACCTGGTGTTGTTTCCAACCTTGTTGTCATTGGTATATAGGGACAATATTAAGAGAATATACCATATATGCAATCATACAATACTAGTATTTTGAATGATATGATGTGTGGATGATATTTTAGAAACAAGAATATCTAATCGTTACCTGTAAAAAGAATTAGAAAAATTATGAATAGATACTTAACCCTCTTCTAAATAGATTCCAATCATTTGGGATCTGTCTCATATTTCATATGTTATTTTCAGAAAAGTGGTCTTACATTGACCTAGCTAGCTATAATAGTTTACTTTTATAAATTGTTATATGGATGGAGAGTTGTCTCATTGGCACTCACACCACATCTTCCTATACCTAATTAATTCCAACAATTCATATTCTCTTAAAGATGGAGAAAAAATAGTAAGCTTCCATATCTAAAGACTCAAGGAAATACAATTTTAGGAATCATATTAAAGAGAACAAATAAGGCATAATAAATAAATAATTTATTTTGGGTTAAATATCATTTCTGGATTTGAAGGAAAAGCTCCTATTGTTTCTGATTCTGCTGGCTTGAATCTTGGGAGTAAATCTGTACTATTTCTTGTAGATCCTACAAACAGTAATAAAGAGAGTATATAATTCATCAAAAGAAAAATATTCCAAATTAACGAAGAAAATGGATTATCATCATAAAGACTATGACAGTTCAAAGTAAAATCATGAATTGTCTCCCTTGTAACAATCTGTAAATGCACTTGGTACATATTAATATCTGTACAGTCAAGGCTGCTATAAAAAGGTGACTGTTAAGCAGAGACTTGTACTGCGGGGTCAACCTGTTCTTTTCCAGCTGTTATAATTCTTGTTTTTAGAACCTCAATTCAAATGTCTAATTTTTATAAGAATCAGAAAAAATATTTAGTGAATTGGTAAGTGGACATTTGTCTTTACTTCATTAAAGAGTAACACATCTCTGCATGGTCAAGGTTTAGTTTGTACTGCCTAAAAATTTAATTTAAAAGATTTTTTCATTGGTCACTTAGCAGCACAGTGAATTATATTGGATAAAAATTTCATTTTAAAAGTAGAACTAACTACTTATTCATCACATTTCAAAACACAAGAAAACAGGTTGTCAAAATTTTCAATACAGTAATTTATTTTTTTCTGTTTTAAGTATGCCTTAGTTTGTTGTTGATCCTTAAATCAAAGTAGTTAATTTGTTGATGAACATTTTGTTTCATAGTTTGCTCATTTTATATATAAATAAATAATTTTTATTTCAAGAGTATTTTCGTCTGAATTAATTTTGTTGTTTTAACATACACTAGATAAACACTTAATGAATATGCTTTTCATAATAAATAAAATACTGATTATTTAATGTATTGTTGGCAACTTAAACCTGGTTATTATGTACTTGTGTATTAATAAATTGTAAAATGGAACATAAACTAAATTTAAAACATTTAGATGGTATTTTTATCTTGTACATCTTAATTTACCTGAGCAATTATTGTGTATCTTCTCTGCCAAAGCCAAGCCACTTATAGCAGCTCCCTGTATGCAAGGACTAACTAACCAGTCACCACATATCCCTATGTTATGTTGTCCATCAAATACACATTCATCCTTATTCTGCAGAACATTCAGGGGAACAGCTGCACCCCATAACTGTACCCGTGTAAAACAAGGGGGAGGTAACTGCTTATGTATCCTTGTTACTCTACCAAAAGCAGTGAGAAGAGTGTTTGTTATATCTTTGGCTTTTGCTGGTGGTATATGTTCTTGTGGAACTTTGTTTGCAGATGCAAAAGATTTGGTACTAAATATTGTCCAACATTCAACTGATTTACCTAAAGTTGCCCTGGCAACCATTTTAGATGTGTTGTTTGCTATCCAGGAGATCTGATTGTCTTCAACATGAGCAGCAACATAAGGCAGTTTAAGAGAAGAAGGAAATGCCACAAGTAGTGCCCATATTGAACAAAGTTGCATTTTGTTTTCTCTCATATACAAAGTATCACTAAACCTAACTTGTAACAGATGATGAATGTTTGGTACACCTGCATTTGACATTAAATTATCTGCACATTTCCCGTTATGAGCAATCACCAAATAATTAAAGTAGCCATATTTGTCAACGTTCCATTTTCCAAGTGACGAATCCCATTCAACATGAGCAATCCATGATGGTCCTTTCACTTGAACAAGACTAGCTAGAGATTTTGGAATGGACACCATTCCGTCAGAGCCTATAAAAGCTTGAGTCAGCCGGTCATCCTGAGTAAACTTCCCTTCTTTTAAGTGTCCAATTTTACCATTCCATATTTTCACAGCACCTTGTTTATGAAGAAATGAGACAATTTTGGCAAATCGTTGATCTGAGACAGTAAAATACTGAGCAGAATGGTCAAATGTATGCAAGTTTCCATCTACATTTATTGTACGACTGGAACATCTTCCTCCGGGTCCATGTTTACCTGGGGAGGATAAAAAATACAAATTATGTAAAAATCATAAAGTAAACTATAAAATGATATCTTAAATGTCTTATGCAGTGGCTGATCCACAAATTTTCATAAGTGAGAGAGGGGCAATGACCGCCTTAAAAGTTGGCTGCTCCAGTCATGCTCCAGTGATGCCCTATATAATCAACCAAAGTTCTTCCACAAAAGTTTGCTATTTGATTGCAGACTTTCTGTTTTGAATTTTCTACAGAGTTCAATCATTATTTTTGTTATTTTCCTTTATTCACTTTCTACAGTTTAATAAATCATGAAGGTGTTTAGTTTACTTTAGTTTAAATTTTAAAAACAATTTTGCAAGTAAAAGTTATATCTTTAAGAATTGAATGCTTCTTTTTGTAAATTTATTGGGGTGTAAAAGCGTTGACCAAAGTACATTTTGTATGAAGCGCAGAAGCGCTTCATTCTAAAAATGTGCGCACGGTCAACGCTTTTTACAACCCTATAAAGTTACAAGAAGAAGCATTCAATACTTATAATTACATTTTTTAGCTATGATCATGAAAACACGAATTTTATATATTTTTTTATTTAATTCACCTGTGCACTTTATTGTTGGACCATGTGTTATCATGAATGAAAAGTTGTATTGAGCAATGCAACTGCTTATGGAATAACATGTGATGTGCAGTTAGCCAATTTAGAATAAAGTATTATAATAAAACATGCATCTAATGTAATTATCAGTGATTAGAAGAAATTATTATATAGTTGTAAAATATAAACATGTATAAATCTCTTACATTTTTTCAAAGGAGATAACCTTTTATTTTTAGCATTTATAATATTATTTTTTATTTCATTTTTATTAATACATTTGTACCTGTATCAAAAACTGTAACGTTGTTCATATTCAGTTGCTTAAGTCTAGCAGCACAAACCAGCCCAGAAATACCTCCACCAATTATTGCTACAGATCTCTCCATGTTGACTTCAATTAGCTTTTTTTGGTTTGTACATTAATATATGATTATATACATATCCTTGATGAGCTGTGTTTGAACTGGAAAATATCTTTCTGGAATATCAAAATGTTTCTTTTATCTTAATGTTATACTCATACTCATAACTTTATCATTGTAAACTAAGGGACGACATCAAAAGATCGATGTAGGATAAAAAACTTAAATCAAATAGCTTGGGGGTGGGGGGTTATTAAATTCTGCAAGTTTTGTATATCTAAAATCGATTTTTACATATATACCTATTGGTAAATCAATTTTTCCCAAATTAAGTTAAGAGGGGGTCAGTGAAAAAACTATGTGAATTAAGTTTTTTATCCTACATTGAACTTTTGATGTCGTCCCTAATTGTTTCAGAAATTTGAAAGAGTAATTCCTAAATCGATATAAAAAGATGCGGTATGAGTTCCAATGAAACACTACTATATAACTCTCTCATCCATCCAAGTGACATCACAATTTGTAAAAGTAAAAAAACATTATAGGTCATTAAGTATATAGCTTTTTAAAGTTTGACAATAAAATATTTTTAAAAAATTGTTCAAATGCAGCATTAATGACTGAGGGTACCTTCAAGGCAAATAATGGTAAATTCTTGCCAAATGATGTGAAAGGTAATTTTTTGTGTTGATAAATGCACATTTTTTATTAGACAATGAAAATAATGGCAACAATAATTAAAGAGACCTCTGATGAATCACGATAAGAATATTTTGACAAATCATGATAAAATTTTAACCAATTTGACGCTAACAGTAGCAAAAAAGGACCGTGGATGCCTGACAGCATTTCTAACTTTCTGTTATACTGCTATATATATGTAATTTTTTGCAATCTAATTAAAAACCGATCTCTCATCGCTCCCGTTTTCTGATATGTCGCGTGGGAAATCTAACGAAACCCACTTTGAGTTCACATGTGAGTGAACTAGAAGTCATAAATTTATAATAATATGCAAATGAGTTGACGACCTATCAATAAGCCAATCAAAAAAGTTTATGAATTCTTTTGACTGAGGATTTCTTCGTAAATAAAATGAGTTACATCCCTTTACCTCACGATAAACTTTCAAGATCGTGGAAGACTCATTTTCATTGGTCGAAAAAGACACACCTAGGAGGTCACTCACATGTGACCTCAAAGCGGGTTTCGTTAGATCTCCCATGCGACATATCAGAAAACGGGAGCGATGAGAGATTGGTTTTTAATTAGATTGAATTTTTTTGTTACTGGTGAGAATTTTTTACAGAGTTTTTATTTAATATGTAAATAAATGCTTTCATATAAAAAAAATACACTACACAGAAAAACTAAAGATTGTGGAATTCCACCAAACCCATGGTGCATCGTTGTTGTCAAATTCGTTTTGTAAGTGTTATGTGTAAAATTGATTGACTGGTGCAGCTACGGTTGCAGAGAAAATAAGCTGTCTCCTGCATGCAAAATGTTGTTGTCCTACTTGAATATTATGAATATGAGGTACTAAAGAATGGAAATCAACATATAGAGTAAGTTTTAAACGTTGTGTCTTCGGTACAACCATATGTGTGTCTGCCAGGATGCAGATTTGTCTCGTCGAAAACCGATCGTTTGGTCTATGGAGCACACGATTATATTAATTTGACTTCTGCATTATTAAAAAGGTAAAATCGTTCTAAATATTGAAAATTATGTTGTTTTGAAATGACGTAGTTCTGCTGAGTTGAGGGAATTTCGACTTACCAGTTGCATAAGTATTGATCGAATAAAAAATAAAAATATTAGACAAAACGAAAGTAAATTTTTAGTGGCTAAGTGTTGTAAAGGATAAGTCATCTTTACAGTACACGAAAGACACATTAATATATATATAACTCTAAATATTCTGTCAAAACAAGATAGATTGTTAAATTTATATTAACAGTATGAATTAAGAACCGAAGAAGGCCAATGGCCGAAACGTCTTGAAAAATTTGGTTTATTTATACAAGTATGAATTATACATATATAAAATATAATGCTTGCTATCTGAGTCAAGGGTATATAAGTTATTCAGACATTCAGAGAAAAGAAACATTTTAACATGTTATTACCACAGGCAGATCCAAATGCCTACCACCCCCCTTTTGGTGGGGAAAATTTGAATATATAGGGAATCACGGAAGCATGACAGAAATGATTGATAATTTGCAGATTTTGTAAATTTAATGAAGAGAGTGACAATTTTTGAATTTGTACAGTTGTATTGATTTGTTGAAAATACATGATAAAATTGCAAATTAGATTAGGCTTAAATTAAAATATTGTTTGTTTGCAGTTTACCGACCGACCCTTGAAAATCCTCCCGACTGTGAAAATTTTATTGCTTTAAATTTGAAGAAATTTTTTTTAATACTTCTATTGACGCGATCCGGAACTTTGGGTCCTTTCCGAAAATGATTTAAAGTCTGGGTCAATTACGCATTTCAAGTTCGGTTTTTCTTAGCTTCCCGTCAAGCGTTAATGTGACCAGTTAATGATAAAGCACATGGACATTGTTTACAGGTATCCATGAAGTCACGGAGGAGTACTTTACGCTGTCGTCTCGTGTCAATTTTAAGACAAATAACAAACACAAAAGTTTATTAGTAAACTGTTTATACAGATTCAGGCACATGTAATGATGTGTGATGATATCATTGACGATGATGCAGCGGATATTCATAACTGACACGATAACCATTCTGTCTCAAACAAATCGGGTACAGAATCTGTGGAGCCTGACTTTATGGAACCAATTTCAGTGGTTAAATAATTCGACAGCAGCTTGACGTATGGCATATTTTCTACAAATCGTTGTGAAGACGACAAAGATGAAACCACTCCTCCGTGACTTAAATCTTCATGGAGGAATATCTGTAAACACGCCTGTACGGAGGAATTTGGGCTCATTTGAAATGTTAATGGATATAGATCATGCCAAATCAATATGAAGCAACCCTTACTACACAAAGATGTAGAGAAAATGAATGCTTAGCTTGAAAAATAAATATACTCTCTCTATATTAAGTCTATCTTCGATTGCAATGAGTATGCTCCTTCACTCATTGCAATTATTCTCTTTCTTGCAATATTAAATATACCCAAACTGTGTGGTTATTTTTTTTTATTAAAAATACACTCTTTAATACATTGTCTTATAAATCTTTAATATCTACATTTTTCTGATGAAAATACTCTACTCATGAAAACATTCTAGTCAAGAAGCATACATGTCTGAATATATTTCTTTAAAACAGTTCTAGTCATAATGACATTCCTTGTTTATAAGTGTTCCAGTATTTAATAATTATACCATATTTTATGTCATAAATTGGATAATGACACTATGTTAAAGTTTCAGTTTTGGTTAAAAAGTTGTTTATCTGAAAATGCCTGTTCATTTGATGTTGGTTTTCAGCATGTCCAGTGTGTGTTGTTTTAAAATGTTTTTTTTTTCTTCACAAGAAACTTGGTTTAGTGTAACTGCTTGTTTCAACTGTTTTTTGGCTGATAAAATAAAATATTTTTCCTACCTACCGACCCTTCAGTCTGAAGGTACAGTCGGAAAACTGCAAACAAACATATTTTTAAGGTTGGCCTTAAAGCTGATAAGTCCCTGCAAACAGAAAACATGATAAAATTAGGAATTAAAATGTAAATGCACATATTTCAAAAGAATAAAATTATTATACTGAATTTGAAAATACATACATATTCCAAATTTAGCTATGTAAAAGCTTGAGTTTGAAAATATTTTTTTTAGCAAAATTTTTAAATATCTATGATGTATACTGCTCAAATTCCAATCTGAATCGCATAGCATAAAGAACAATTATTTTATATTTTAGAGATCCTTTTTTGTCTTATAAATAACATTAACAAGCTGTTTTTAATTCAATACTCGCCAGATCAAACAAAATGTATCTAAATACTGTGGATTCATTTACATGATTTATTTTTATGTGTACCAATTTTCATGGATTCAGGAACAATTGCAATTTCATGAATATTTGATTTTGTGGTTTTGCCAAAGTCTGCATACATTTATTCTCAAAGAAAACATGTAAAATTGTACATAAGAATTCGTGGTTCCCAGGTATCAATGAGATCCACAGAAATCGATTATCCAACAAATAATACAGCAGTTGCTCTCTGTTTTTTTCTGGAAGGCATGCAGCATTTATTTTTAGCTTATTTGTAATCATGGTAATAATGACAACATCTTGGATTCATCATGATTTATCTAGGTACCAGTCATCTTGGATTCATCATGATGATTTATCTAGGTACCAGCTCAACTAGCTTTCAATGGATTATTTTAATAAACAAACATGACAAATGTATGCACGAACACAAAATTGTCATTAACCTGAATACATTACTGAACGGAAGCTGGGGAGGATATGAGAAAGTGAAGAAGGGTGCTATTGTCCAAAATAGTAAAAAATATCACTGTCACTGAACGTTACATATGCGTTAGGCAAAATGTTATTTTTTTTATGATTTAAAGCAAAATACATTGTATTGTTTTAAATATCCTCTATGGCCCTGAATCCACAACTAAGTACACAATTCATTTGTCATGTTTGTCATAACATCATTTTTCTACAGATAACATACTATGGTGAAATTTCTTTAACAAAATTAATTTTGATACACGTTTAACCTTTCTTTAAAGATACAGAGTGCATCTCAGTATCATAGCTTATGTCAGCATGGTGCATTAAATGTTGAGCAGGTTTTGATTACTTTCAATCTTATACTTCATGTACTTTATCCTCCATATTAAATAACTTCTACTTTCCAGGGCATGTTCCCTATTCCATATCTTATTTTACATAATAAAACCTTATCCACATCATTTAAGGCAACTAATCAGAAACAATAATTTACTAAGTTATCATTTCAAGAGGGCGTAAATATCAAATGAAATCAATATAGGTTTTTAATGTGATGCAAAGCAAAATGTCAAGAAGTAAATGTTATCCAACCTTATAGATTTTTAAGTGTCAAAATTAGAAGAAATTGGATTTACACTCTCATTTATATACTCTTTATATATACAAATGTACTATAACTTATAATTAGAGTATAATATTCAGTGTGGGACCTTTTATAGCCTACTGTTCGGTGTGAGCCAAGGCTCTGTGTTGATGACCTTTCTTTGAGCTATAAATGTTTACTACTAAATATTATTTATTATGACTTGGATGGAGAGTTGTGTCATTGGCACTCGTACCACATTTTCCTATATCTGTTACATTTCTTACACAACTCCCAGTTAAAAATGAGAAATAGAAAATATTATTAATCAAATAGTTTTAAGGATTTGTAATTCATTAAAACTTGATCACATGTAGTGATGATGTACATTTGTACATTGTATATGAGACTATAGTAGTCTCAGATTTTGTTAACTCAGTGTTCACATCCAACATGGCCAATACTGTTAAACGTTGTGTTTGGATTTGCGTGGTTCACAATTTTACAATAGTCATGCAATAGTTGTTGGTGTAAATTATAGAACAATAAAAGCCTGTTTTTGGTGTCAATATAATGGTATATCAACTTAGAGAAGCATATTGACCTCCGACTTTGTCCTCAATCAAGATACTTCTCTTAGGTCAATATAACCTCGTATTGACCTCATACTTAAGCTATAATTGTATAATATTTATTCTTAAGCTTATTGGTTTATATTGTATTACATTTCTTAGATATCGTTAGGTCAAAAGTGAAAAATATGATATTTTAATTTCATATTACTGGTGAATAATTTAGTGTTGTTTTCTGCATTCCATAAAAAATGTATAACACAGTTAATAGTCTCAGAAACGAGATATTCAAATCCCTCTCTTTTTCTCACTATAGTCCATTTAAATCATATACCGTAGTCTTTCAGGGTGAGTGGTTACAACATAAAATAGTACTATTGATAACTTAGAATGATTATGTCATTTTCTCTGTCACTGTTTAAATATATTTACACACATAATTTCAGAAGTTTAAGTAGAGGACAATTGGTAATTATTCAGCGACATGACTAACGATCGCCATCACACGGAGAGTTTAGGACAGCACATAGAAAAGCAGACATCACATGCATAATGTTTCATCAGATTGATATGGAGTTTAAATGAATACCTGTATAACAATTTGCATTTGAATAAAGGTAACTTAGATTTTCATTTTTCCGTTTTTTCTCTGTTTTTGTATGTATTAATTTTTTTTTGAAGTTGGAAAACATTTTACCTTGTAAGTTATGCATATTATAATTAATACTGTATTGGATGCATTTAATATTACATATTATGAAAAATGAACAAAAGTGTGTGAATAATTATTGTGATTACAGGAAAAGCTACATACACACATTGTATTTGATATATTCTTATTGCTATCCTCAATATTGTAAATATAATCTTACTTCATCCCTTTTGAGGTTCAAAGTTCATTCATAACTAGAAATGGACTTTTCCGGTGGGGACAGTAAATTATATATATATGAGATATTTAATATCTGTTATAAATTTAAACCTCTTATGGTGAAGAGATCTTAATCATAAATAAAATTATAATATATATGCATAATATTTTCATATTTAAGAATTTAGTGAAAAAAAGGGTTCAATTTTAGAATATTCTAAAATAAAATTTCCATTATAGTTTTAATTTAATATGGTATGTATAATAACCCTTTCCCTTCAGGGATTTTAAGCATCTTCATGAGAAAGAAAATCATGTTAACGTTAAACTGGAGAACATTTACTCCAAAGACAATTTATTAAAGTTTATACACGCTCAAACTTCGTCTCATCTAAAAGACTGTGTTTGGACCTGGACTCCAGATTTTGTAAAAGCCTATGGATAATTAAACTTTTGTTGTCTATTTGACTTATCCAAAAATTTAAACATGCCAGTTGCTGATTAAAAAAAATATTACAAAATCAAAAATTTATTCAATGTTAAAAAATAGTGTAGACCTTTTAACAATGTTTTTAAAACAGAATGATTTTTATGCCCCACCTACGATAGTAGAGGGGCATTATGTTTTCTGGTCTGTGCCTCCGTTCGTCTGTGCATCCGTTCGTCCGTCTGTGCGTCCGTCCGTTCGCTTCAGGTTAAAGTTTTTGGTCAAGGTAGTTTTTGAAGAAGTTGAAGTCCAATCAACTTGAAACTTAGTACACATGTTCCCCATGATATGATCTTTCTAATTTTAATGCCAAATTATAGTTTTGACCCCAATTTCATGGTCCACTGAACATAGAAAATGATAGTGCGAAGTTCAGGTTAAAGTTTTTGGTCAAGGTAGTTTTTGATGAAGTTAAAGTTACATCAACTTGAAACTTAGTACACATGTTCCCTATGATATGATCTTTCTAATTATAATTCCAAATTATAATTTTGACCCCAATTTCACGGTTCACTAAACATAGAAAATGATAGTGCGAATGGGGCATCCGTGTACTATGGACACATTATTGTTACCCTTATAATCAAAGATCAAATCTGTTTTTAGTAGTTATAAAAAAAACAAAGACACATAAAAAAAACAATTGATGGATCATTAGAGCATAAAAGACACATTCCTAGCTCAACAAGAAATATATCTGCCTGGACTCTGGGACTGTATCCTCTTACAACCTCTACTAAATGTAAATTCTATAAAGTTAATATATTTTGTTTTTTATTTTGGTTCAATGACCTATACCAGTATATTTTTTAGGGAAAATATTTGTTGTCGTAATTTTTTATTGTTACAAATTTGAAATAAAATCTTTGTTTTTCATAGTTCAAGGACCAGTCAAACTTTATTGGGTTTTTATTTTAGAATGTTTACTAGCTTGGACTATAGGATTACTTAATAATGTTTGTAACACTATAATTTGACTTGACTTCAGTTGGAGGTGAATGAAATTTTACAGAGACGTAACCTATCTATATAAGGGCAGACATTTGTTTTACCTATAATGCTATATTTAATATTGTACAGTGGATTCATTAATATTCATTGGATACCAATTTTCTTGGATTTTATAGGTACAGTAGAACCATGAATTAAAATGTTCCACAAATTACACATATCTTTTAGGAATATATGCAGACTTTGCCAAAACAACGAAAATTAATCATTTAGGAAAAATTTCCTGGGAGGCCCCTATTAATTAGGATGTCCAAGTTTTCTTCAATCCATGAAAATTGGCATCCACCAATGTAAATGAATCCACAGTTTGTTAAATAAGAGCATACATATTAGCATTCAAGTGTTTTAAAACTTTATACATTTAACTCAAGGTATTGTCTACTAAAAAACAAAAGACTATTAATATGAATAAGAAGTTATTTGAGAAAGTGTTAAGTTAAAGGAGTAGGTTCAGTAAGTCCCCTTTTTGGCCCCAAAATATAGCAGTTTTACAAAATAGTTAAGATGTAAAATTTTAGTTAATCATTGGAAAGTAAAATGCTTCTGCTACATAAATATGGGCTGTTTTTGACAATACAATTCACATATATCGGGTACCAGCACCATTAAGTCATGCTAAATTACTGAAATCTTCAAAATGTTAGCATTTTAGTTAAATTTTAGACGGTTTCTGTCTTAAATGAAAGTGGCCGCATTCGTGTTCATTCTTAATATTGAAATGTAAGTTGTATTTTATGATAATACATAACATATATAAAGGTTGTGGATGAACACGGATGCGGCCACTTTCATTTTTGACAAAAACCATCTGAAAAGTGACATTTTTGGGCATATTTGATAGATTTTTCATATTTAAGCTAGAATCGGAGCGTTTTTAATGAGTACATCAGTTAAAATCTTTCACATAAACTTATTGAATCAACTGAAATAGACACTTACCTGTTTAAAAAGTGTCTAAAATCTTTCGTCAGATGAACTTGAAATTTGAGGTCAAAATCGGCCCTTACCGGACCTACTCCTTTATTTGACTTTTTATCAGCAGTTAAGGTGACATCAAACCCTAGATTATTTAAACATCGTCTCTTAAAAGATTAGGTTCAATTCAAATTATTGAAATTATTTTTGATGTTGTTTCTTTTTAGTTATTGTCAAATTTAGAGTGACACTAGCAAAATTTTAAGTACCTATATTGTACATGTAGGAAATATTAGTTATACATGTTATATATTGGACAATAAAAGAATAAATCCTTGAATGTAGGTAGGTGAGATAAACAGTTCATAGAGGAAAAATGAAAAATGCTGGTTGTCACAGTTTAAAAAAGGTCAATCACCTCTATTAAAGTCACAAAATGAAAATAGTATGACAATAACATATTATTCACTTGAATAAAGAAAATTCGACCTTATAAACAAGTTCTGTTAAAGCAATGGAAGTAATATTGAAATATTACTTCCATGGTTAAAGTAACTTTCTAAAAAGTTCTCATATTTGATATTGTTTATCAAATTCAAAATTGTTCAAGTACAACTTTGTCTTAACCATGTTAACTGCTATTTTTTTGTTGATATGTGTTTGGCAAATTATAAATGGAGCAGGATATGCTGTAACCTTCTCTCATCAGCATCCGAGATCACCCCAGGTTTTGTGGTGGAATTGGTGTTTCTTTGTCTACAGTCTTCTAAAATTTGTTTTGTAAACTGTATTTTGTCCTTTTTGTCATATTGATGTCAGTTCATTTTCCTGTTGGTATCTTAAAAGGTGGCCTCTCTTTCATAAAACTCAAAAACCATTATTTAATTATTTATTTATTTAATTGTAAAAATGTTTAAGAACCAGCATCTGCAAGTTTGAAGTGACACAAATTGATTGTAAGACATTAGGTAGATATAATATGATTACCAATGAGACAACATTTTCTTTAAAGCATTTTTGGATTGTAAGATATTTAACATTAACAAATGATTAAAGAATAATAACATTTTAATAATTTTAAACTTCTTAGGGAGCAGCTCAATCGAAGTTTACCAAAGAAAACAGGTTTTTCCTCCTCAAAAATTGTAATTTTAATTACCATGTACATAAGCCATATGTTAAGTTGACTTCATGAATTTATACCATGTAAACATACAATTTATGTAATATAGATGATATTTACATTTAAGCTTCTGTTTGTACATAACAGACACTTAAGCTGTGTTTGTATAATGTGTGCTATACATTCTTGAGCCTATTTTGTGCTGCATAAATTTTCAAGATTAGAGTGTTAGGAATATTAAGTGATTTTGATTAATATTAAAACTTATTATGTAAGTGGTTGATTTTGGTCTGGAAACCATAAGTAAGTGATTCTGATGAGCTTTTACAAGCAGCACCAAGTATCTTACAATTTAAGAACTTGTTCTAAAAGATTTCAGTTTACTCTAGCTGCTATTACAGTAAATTGAGAATATAAGAAGGCTGCAATGTAATTATGTACATGTATTCTTATTCAAATTTTCATTTAGAAAGTTTTATCATTTTATTATCCTTCTATTTAACGTTATACATATTTGCATTGTAGGTCACATTTTCTCAAAACAAAAAAATTAAAATGGTTGAAGAGAAATTAGATTTAACCAATATGGAAAGTGATTTTGTGCCTTCGTCAAAAAATGGTCAGGAAATGGAGCTGATATTTAACCATGTAAATGTAACCATCAACAAAAGACAGATTCTGAAAGATGTATCTGGTATTGCTAAAGCAGGATGTTTAACAGCTATAATGGGACCAAGTGGTAAGATTTAGTTTGTTTATTTTTGAACAAAGTGTTATGTAGAACTTACAGGAAAATAAAGAAAGTGTTTATATTTAATTTTCTTCTGATATACCATTCTTTAAATATTGCCATTAGCGGTCATGGCCAAATTATTAAACCATACGATTGAATGCTTAGTGATGAGATTCAGAGCCGCAGTGGACTTTTAAATAAAATGAAATCTTCTTTTATCTACCACAAAATAATCAACATCTACTTGTTAGATATAGGAAGATGTGGTATGACTGCCAATGAAACAACTGTCAAACCAAGTCACAATTTATAAAAGTAAACCATTATAGGTCAAGGTACGGTCTTCAACACAGAGCTTTGGCTCACAGGGAACAGCAAGCTGTAAAGGACCCTAAAAATGACTAATGTAAAACTATTCAAATGAGAAAAACACGGTCTAACCTATATAAAAAATGAGAAATGAGAAACACTTAACCACATACTAATGCCTATCATTATTATGCTTTGACTCAATAGATTTATCCCTAAATAAAATGACCAAACATATATACTCTGTCAAGTTTTATAAATAGAAGGTCAATTAAAACTTGTTTTCCAAAATCATTCACAGTTTACTTGTTCAACAGATAAAACTATATTAATTACATTTGGTAAAAATGTTGGTTAGAATTTTAGACACAAGATTCCGTACAAGTTACCAAAAGCATAACAAAATATATGCTTTGTTCTTTAACATTGTAGTCTATTGGGAATAAGAATGCAGTATTTTTTTGGATTTTTTTTGTATCAAATTTCTTCTTCTTTTATGGAGAACCTAATTACTGGACAATAATGAAAGTGTTTACTTTCAATTTTCTCCTGACACCATTCATCTTTAAATATTGCTATGGGGGCATCATAACCAAAGTATTATATTATATAATAGGAAATCATTTTAATTATATCTAAATATATATGATCTAACGCCATGTGAACAAAATGTTCTAATGCCTTTCATATTCTGACTATCAATAGATTTATCTTAATTGAATGACAAAGTAAATTCTGTATACTGTAAATTCAGAAATAATTGTGTACATTTATTATTGCGATTTTGTTATTTTAGACAAAAATAATTTTTGCGACAAAGTCCTGTTTAATTCCAATAAAAAATTTCAAAATGCGAGTTTGAATTATAGCTATTATAAACCAGTTGCATTTGTCTTTTTGATAAAAAAAAAAAATTTCCATTACATTCCAAGTTTTCTTCATCAAGAGATTATTAAACTATTAGTAAAAAATGCTCGCTACTTGACTTACACCTGACAAAACCTTAGCATCACCATTTGTTTAAATTTTGACACAAGAAACTACAGAGTGTGGCCATAAGTATTCATCACTTCAGAATTTTCCCTATATATTGTATATAGAACTACATTATTTCAAACAAACAAAATTTAGGGTCATTTTTTGTTTGATTTTAATCAACTTGATAATAATACATGTAATAGAAGCAGAATTGTCACAGGTTTATTTGTTTATTTGGTTATATTTTTTTGTGGAGCATTTTTATTTTTTCACAAGATAAACACAAATGTTATTTTCTGTTCAGAAATTCACTATATATATTCTACCAAATTAAATTATAAAAATCTATTGCATGTACTCACCTCAAGAGAAAACAAAAACACCTGAAGACAATTTAGGCCTTGTTGATAAAAATCCAACCATAAATGCCCTCAAAATTTTTTTTTGAAAAAATGTGTTTTTTGTTTTTATATGCCCGTCAAAATTTTGACGGGACGTATTATGGTATACAATGTCCGGTGTCCGTCCGTCCGTCTGTCTGTCCGGCGTAAACATGTCGCACCGTAACTTGAGAACGACTTATCCAAATTTCATGAAACTTAACAAAGTTGTTTCTTATGATGGTCAAATGATCTGTATACTTTTTGGTGAAAATAAGATTAAAACTTTTTGAGTTACGGCACTTTGTAACTAAAACAGGGGTGTGTTTTTTTTCACATGTCGCACCGTATCTCAAAAACGATTCTTGATTATGGCTTAAAACTTTAAACACTTCTTAGTTATATTAATCTTAATATCTGTATACTTTTTGGTGATGATTCAAAATTTTATTTCTAAGTTATTGAGTATTTTGTAAAAAAGGGGGAGGGGTTTTTTACATGTCGCACCATATCTCAAAAACGATTTATGATTATTGCTTAAAACTTTACACATGTCTTTGTCATATTAATCTAAAGATCTGTATACTTTTTGGTGATGATTCAAAATTTCATTTTTGAGTTATTGAGTATTTTGTAAAAAAGGGGGAGGGTTTTTTTTACATGTTGTGCTGTATCTCAAAAACAATTTATGATTATTGCTTAAAACTTTACACACTTCTTTGTTATATTAATCTAAAGATCTGTATAGTTTTTGGTGATGATTCAAAACTTTATTTTGGAGTTATTGAGTATTTTGTTAAACAGTGGAGTTTTTTTTTACATGTCGCGCCGTATCTCAAAAATAATTTATGATTATTGCTTAAAACTTTACACACTTCTTTGTTATATTAATCTAAAGATCTGTATACTTTTTGGTTTTGATTCAAAATTTTATTTTAGTCATATTTAGTTTTTTGTAAAAAAAAAACCAGGGTTGGGGGTTTCACATGTCCCTCCGTGTCTCAAAAACAATATATGGTTATTGCTTAAAACTTTCTCAGAAACTATTTATGATTATTGCATAAAACTTCCACACAAGACATCGGGCGTATCATGCGCTCATGGCGCAGCTGTATATTATATGAAATATATAGCAAAAACATTCAGGTGATGAATACTTTTGGCCAGATTACCTGTAGCTGCTAAAAGTTCAAACAAATATTTCCTTTGTTTTATACTGTCTAAATGTAGTCTTAATTTTGTTGATAAAAATGCTGGCATTTTCTATTTTTTGTTGCTTTTTTTGGTATCAAAATAGAACAGTTCAGAGAGGATTTAAATTATGAATTTTATAACATTTAGGACTAAGTCAAGTGAATGAAAAAAAGATGATGTGGTATGATTGCCAATGAGACAACTCTCCAGAAGAAACCAAGTAACACAGCAAATGAAGTCAACTATAGAAAACAAACATAGGTCTATAAAAAACAAATAAACAAATAAAAACCTTTTGTTGAGTTCAGACATTTGAATACCTTGCATATTGGTAATCATAATTCACTGTTTTCTTTTCCAGGAGGTGGAAAAACTACACTGTTAAATACACTAGCAGGAAGATTTCCATGTACATCAGGGGAGATAACTCTCAATGGTTGTTCTGTCTCAAAATCAATGAGGCGAAAAGTGTGTTACGTACTACAGCAGGATGTTTTCTTCCCAAACTTAACTCTAAGAGAAACTTTGTCAGTAAGTTTAAAATATTGATTATTTTGTTTGCATTCATATAAATTCAAAATTATACAATTATACCTTTGATGAGGTTGATACAACAATTTCTCTAATTCTTACACGATTTACCCTTTTCCTGACATGTTGATTATTTTTATTTAATCAAAGTGTGGATCGTTTGATCTCAGATCTCCATTGGTCAAAATTCAATTATGACTTCGAATTTTTTTGCTTTCCTCTGAATTTCCGATTGTGACGGCATGAAAAAAGGTGACCATGTCTGATGACGTCACATAGAAAGAACACATCATTTTGCAGATCATTTGAAAAGAAGTATTGAATTTGTCTGCATATTATTTAAAATTCATTAGAGAAACAGATTCCACCACCAAATCTTGTGTAATACGATATTTATCCACTCTCGACAGTTAAATTTTAAATATTTAAAATGCTTGGCAAGCCTCACGTTTTAAATTTGAAAATTTAAATGTCTCGTGCAGATAAATATCGTCTCACACTGGATGCAGTGGTAGAATCTTCATTTATCAACGCCAGAGATATGATATTTACAGAGGCTGTGTGTGAATGTAATATCTCTGGGGTTAAAAGGACAAGTTAACCAATATAATGTCAAAATAGTATAGATTTTAAATATAGTATATAGTTCCCAAAAATGCAGGAAATAATTGCCACTGGACATGAAGCAAGCAACAGTCTTTTACAAATATAATGAAATTTGTACTAACAGTGAATAAAAAATACATTGTATTTTGTTATTTAATTTTTGACAGTTCACTGCAATGATCCGCCTCCCAGACAACATGCCAAAGGTAGAGAAGGAAAGAAGAATGGAACAACTTATAGATGACCTTGACCTCAGAAAATGTTTAGACACAAGTATGTAATAGACAGTATTCTTCACAAGGCTTTTTGCGTAGTGGTATCATGGTAGTTGATGAATTTTAGAATGTATTATGAATGTATTGCAATAATTTCATAGAAACAGTACTGTTTGAAGTCCTATGTTTTTATTTGAAATAATGTAGGAACTGAGGAGAAAACCTAAACTCTCACCATGGAAATTAAATAATGTGATTAGATATAAGAAGATGTGGTATGAGTCCAAATGAGACAACTCTCTCATCCAAGTCATAATTCCATTTATCTCACAAAAAATTGCACCATAGTGTGAACAAGTTTAAATTTTGTACATATTGTTTATTTTTGTTTGTATGACAGTTATTGGAGATGTTTGGCTGAGAGGACTTTCTGGTGGAGAGAAGAAAAGGGCTAACATTGCCTGTGAATTAATAACTGACCCTGTCATGATACTGTTAGATGTGAGTACTGTAAGCTCATAGATTTCAGGTATTTTATGCGCCTGCCGTAATTGATGGTGGAAAAAGTTTTACCCTTGTACTTTGGTACCTTAATACGTCCGTCTGTACATAAAGGAATTGGTTTCCATTCTATAACTCTACTTTACCTCAACTAAATGTTATGAAACTTATACACAAAGCTTTTTACCACAGATCAAGTTTGAATTTTGCTGATGTCACTTTTACCATTCTAGAGTAATGTTCCTTTACAAATGGAAAAAATCCGGATTTTTTTCATTTCTGTTCTCTAACTTTAGTTTCCTTCAACCAAATGTTATGAAACTTAGACGTAATGCTCATAAACTCAAAACTCAGATCAAGTACAAATTTGGGTAGCATCACTTTTACCATTCTTGAGTTATGTCCCTTTATAATGTAATATGCAAGCGGGGCACAATCTCTGTTCCATGTACACTTTCCCAATTTATATCAGTTGTTTCTGTACCAACCCTGAAAGTGAAGTAAAAATGAGATATAGTGTATACCATTACTCTAAAATGGAAGCTATATTACAATCACTCTGTCCATCTGTCCTTTTGGGCATGTTTCTATTTGTCCATCCATTCGTCCGTCCATTGGATCAAGTACATGTAATATTGTGTTTGTCACATTTTTTCACAGAAACTTCCAAATAGATTTACTCAATATCTGTTTTAATAGAAAGTTGACAGTGATAAGTTGTAAGCTGTGTCCAACTTCTGGATCTGTCAAATGAATACTTCCTGTTTTCGAATACTTTAAATTAAATCTGGGACCAATAGATTAGTATTTTTAAGTGAATGAAATTGTCCTGCTCTTTTACTCTGTTATATTCAGTTTTCTAAATTCTCAAATCAATTTGATATTTTCTGGCATACAAATTGTTTTTTTTATATGTGACGATTTTCCTTAATCTAAAACCAAGAAAAATCAAATATTTTCTATATTTAGGAACCAACATCAGGTCTTGATTACAGTACAGCCTTTGGTTTGATACAAGGATTAAAGACATATGCCAAGGACCACAATAAAACTGTTGTTACAACAATACACCAACCATCCAGTTTTATTTTCTATCAATTTGACAATCTCTTACTGCTATCTGATGGAGAGGTAATAATAAATAATACATTGTTATACATGTACTAACATTGTGAATTACTGATATTGAAATATCTTTCAATAAACTTATTATTTGGAGTTTTGCATGACTAACAGAACTTAGGGCTATTCCATTAAAATGTATGTGGGAGGATAGAAATGGACTTTCAAAATATCCCTACAACCAAGAACCATTTTTTTTAATAATCTTGCAATGGTAATAGACACATACTGTAAAGGACCCATGACCCATATTCAATATTAAAATTCCTTCCCTACCCTCCCACATACATTTTAATGGAATAGCCCTTAAGAAATACTGTAAATTCAGAAATGTTTGCAATGTTTTTATTGCAAAAAATTGAAACTGTATGGGTTTTGCAAATAAAAACTTATATTTTAAATTTTGACAGCATAATTTGTATGCAGTGTTTTCTGAAATTGAACAATAATAATTTTAATTTTACATTTGAATCCACAGTACAATGTTTGCTATTAAAATTATATGCAAGCAAATGTTCTTGAATTTACAGTTGCAAATGTAAAGGGACTTTTATTAATAGAGTTCCAATTTTTATTCTGTGATAGAATAGATCGAACATTTCAAGAATTATAATGCAAAATATGCATGATTTTGTAATGCTTCATTTCATAGCTCAAATTAGGATCCCATTCACTTTTTATGATAGTTGTATAGTGTTTTGATGTTTGTCATAGTTTTAAAAATGTTTATTGCTGTATATTTGGAAATTTTTGTGTGTGTCTGATTCTTGTCATCTATTCTTTAGTTTTTTTAAATTCTGGAATATTCAATTTAGCATACCTGCCAACTTATCAAAATGCACATGGGGGTTTTGTGTGCAAGATGGCTGTCATAATCCTAAAAAAACTTTAAAGGGGCCTGCAAATACATTTTAATGTTGGTTTTTTTTTGGTTTCTTCATACTTTTATAAGCCTAAAGTCATTGTAAATTTTAATTGTTTTGTTTAAATTGTGGACAAAATTGCTCTTTCAAAATTACAATTTGGAATTCAATTTGGAAGCCTCCATGGGGGAAATCCCCCACAAATAGTGACAGTTGGCAGGTATGATTTAGTGGAAAACAAAAACTCAGTGAAGAATTACCTTTTTAATCTAAGGCTTTAAACATACATCAACAAAATTTGACATAAAAATTTATTGATATACATTATAATCAATGACTTCTACTTGGGCAATTCTAAAAAAATAAAATTGGAGTTACTTTTCCTGTAAACCTACCACACTTGGCATTAAAAATATTCATTTTCTTATCAACCATTGAAAAATGATAAAATAACTTGTCATATATTAATTGGAATATTCAATAGTCTGTCTGCCAATTCCTGTTATTGACCCTGTAATTTAGAGATCCCTTATTTGGTTGTCTCCCTTAAGAGGGACATATTTTTTTATTGACAATGAAGAGCTAGCAGAAAAAGCAAATATATCTGTGCGTACTGTGTGTAACCTGTAAGTTTTTAAAATCTTTTAGTTACATTTAATTTGTTATCAAGCTAAACACTTTGGATATCAGAAGTTATTTTTCAAAAGAAATTTGTTAAAATGCTGATATATCACATTCAACTTATCATGCTTTGCATGGACAAAAGCCAAGTTTATGGCATAGAACCTGTCTTTGATTGACAAAGGGAAGTAATTTGTTTAAAAAGTGTGTAATAACAGAATCAAATCTATAATTGGCAAATTGACTAGTGTTCCAAGGAATACCCCTGTGTAGTTCTTATATATTTAGATGAATGGATATGAAAAATTATAGCCATTTATGCTGTTTGTTTACACCAGTGTATTTAGTTCTAACATTTTATGTTCTTTTTGTGTACACATGTGTATTTAGTTCTAACAAATTATGTTCAGTTGTATGTGTTGTGTATAACTTTATGTATTTTTAGTTTTATGCATACCTATATTTAGTTTGCTTCAACACTATGTATTTTTCAGTTTGTACCTGTACTAACATATTCATTGTGTATAACTGCATTTTGTATGTGTCCTTGACACCTGCATGCTGTAAATAGAAGGTAAAGTACATTTTTTGTACTAACATATTCATTATGTATAACTACATTTTTGTATGTGTTTATGCTGTAATACATAGTAAAGTACTAACATATTAATTTTGTATAACTTTGTCCTTGACACTTGCATGCTGTAAATAGAAGGTAAAGTACTAATCTACTCATTATGTATACATTGTAACTGCATTTTGTATGTGTCTTTGACACCTGCACGCTGTAAATTGAAGGTATTAAAGAACTATTGTATTTTTAGGACTCAAATCTATGACAGGTTCCAAATCTATAACAGATTCCTAATCTATGGCAAATATGACGTTACAAATGCCAAACAAATCAAATCTATGGCAGCTTTTTGTTTTCTCCAAATTTATGGCAGATTTTTAATTGTATAATGTTCCTTGGAAAAAAGTAACAAATAACATTAAAATAAAATAACGCCATGTAAGTCATTGCCCACATTAACTATGGGGGAACACATAGATTTGCAACTTCCAAAGCAAATTTGTGGGCTCTCCAAACTTCCTGTAGTTCTGCGTTTGAAATAAACAAGAAAACACTTTCTGCTTTCTCTCTATAACGATTTGATGATGATTAAAAGTAAGATGTGAACTTTTATCCATAGGAGGAACAATATGTGCTGTACAGGCGAAACAAGTATGTATCACTTTTACACTTCTTTATGGTTGAATCACGATTTGGTTGACCTTTATGGAATGTTTATAGAAATGCTGCTGTTGTCTTATACATTTCATCACATCATTGATTGTATATGTACTGCTTTGTTCTACATTTGCACAAAATCGGCCATAGATTTGGAAACAACAAAAATCCCCCATAGATTAGGAAATTACAAAACTTTCCATAGATTAGGATTTTTAACAAATTTGCCATAGATTTACACAGCTAATTTTGCAATAGGTACTATTTCTGTAATTTAAGTACTACAAATTTTTAGTTTCACCATTACATTTCAGCATTTTGAAAGTTTGTCTATTTCAAATCTCTTAAAGTTATGATTTTTAAACATTGAATATTGTGATCACAGTTGGTGTTATTTCTGTAACAAAATTTTGTAGTACAGTACTAAAATACTTAGTATTATACCTTTAAATATGTCTTTAAAATGACAATATCTGTTGTAATTTTTAGTTTGAATAGGGGGTTTCTGAGATACTTTTAGTTTCTACATGAAGTTATAAAAAAATCATGTTATATTTTTCTAGCCATCTATCTAGTCTTTCTCATAGAAATAACAGTAATCACATGGAAGGATTTTAACAGATTGCACTTACAGCAATAACTTTATTTGTCAACTGAGATCAGCTCTGAAGGAACAGATCATAGCTTGCCATATGCTAACTTATCAAGTGCTCATTCATACTCAAAGCAACTAATATTCATACAGTTATATCAAGTCCTCTAATATCCACACACTGTTATCAATATATCATGTTGTCATTTCACTTTTAGAATATTCCTTTAAAATTATTCATGGAAGAATGCCTAATCAAGAGTTTTTGTTTTATTTTTCAGGTTGCTTATTTTGGGAAGACAGAAGAGGTCATAGATTTCTTCCGCAATACAGGATTCCCTATGGAGCCTCATTATAATCCAGCAGATTTTATTTGTAAGTTGAACATAGGAAAGTCCTATATATGTCAAAAACAGATAAGACTATCATTTTGGGGCCTTTTATAGCTCACTATGCGGTATGGGCTTTGCTCATTGTTGAAGGCCGTACGGTGGCCTATAGTTGTTAATTTCTGTGTTATTTTATTCTCTTGTGGAGAGTTGTCTCATTGGCAGTCATACCACATCTCCTTTTTTATATTATGATTCAATTAATTTTCCAGAACAGCAACTAAAGGATGTAAGCTTGTCATGTTTTACTGAATAGTCTATTTTTATATTATTAACTTTTGAAAGTTTACTGCTTTCTGATGATTAAGTCATGTATTGAAAGCATTAAACAGTAAACTTTCCCTTAAAATTGTACTGGTTAAAATCTTGAATTTACTTATTTACGTTGCTCTTTCTTGACTGGGTACCAGGATGTCCAACCTCAGAGAAGGTAATCTGTTGAAAAAATAGAAATGACAGAGTCAAACGTCAGTAATATGAAATTGGTCGATTTACTTTCTTTCTTTTTGTTGTGTAACCTCTCTAGCTTTTCCCTATACTATGCATTTAAACATGCTCCATTCTTTAATATTTGTAAAATATTGCATATCAATTAAAATTTATGGTAAAATTTAATAAGATACTTGTTGTTTTAGTAGAGAAATTGAAAGAAGATGATAATACAAGACAACAGATTGTTAAGGCTGCATACAAGCTAAGGTAATGTCTGCTACATTTATAGATACAAGAAAGGTAATGTCTGCTACATTTATAGATACACATTTAAGTGCATTTTTCATACTCTTTGTTGACAACCATGTTTTTACAGGCATACTGATCAATGTAAACTAATATTGTTTTTAGCTGTAATTTTCTGTGTTTTTAATCTCAGAAATACAGATTCCTGGCCAAAAGAGCTGAAAACTTCTAGCATTGTCCCAGGGAATATGACTGATGAGCAGAAAAAGTACCAAAAAGTCAAACAGAAAAGTGGTAGTGAATCCTATGGTATGTTCTTGTTTAGTTTTAAATGAATAAATATTTATCTTCAGCTATATAGGTACTTCAAAATCAACATACAGCAACCTATATTATCTATTCAAAATATATGAGTATGTTAATTTTTACTGTATTCAAAATGTAAATTTAAAATGGCAACGGGATCATGCCCCAGCTGTCACCTGAGGGGCATTAAGTGTTACCCTTATCCTTCTATCTGTCCTTCCCAAATTGGTTTCCTTTCTTTAACTTGAGTAGCCTTAACAAAATATTAGGAGACTTATACACAATGCTTATTTACATAAAACAGAGATCAAGATCATGTTGTGTATGGTGTCACTTTAACAGTTCTGGAGATATGCCCCTTTATAAAGTTATATGCCAGTGGTGTCCCATTGTCATATTCTCTGTGTGATTTTTAAAGGGAACATACTTAAGAAATTATTAACATATGATATCAGACTTTAATCTTTCTTTTCAGAGGCAGACAGTGTACACATTAGTTTAATGGAGATTCCTGAATCTGATCAAGTGGAGACAAATTCCAATGATCCAAAATGGCCGACTGGATTTATAACACAGTACACACAGCTGACAATCAGAACATTTAGACAATCAAAAGCTCTTATATTTAATAAGTTTAAGATTATAGAGACAGTAGTGATGACTGTATTGCTGAGTTTGATATGGTTTCAGTTACCAAGGATTGAGGAGACACTTCGTGACAGGATGGGTGTGGTAGGTTTATTTGTAATATTTGTCCAAAAAGGTTGTATTACTATATAAATCATTGTTCATTTATGAAAAGTTTTCTAAATGTATTAGTAAAAAGGAAAATCACAAAATTGCAGAACTCTGAGGAAAATTCAAAACAGAAAAAAACTCAAATACATCAACTATCATTTTCCTGGCTTGGTACAGACATTTTATTTAACTAAGCATCAAACTTCTAAAAATGTTAAAGATCTCTCATGCTAAAATGAAGAACAATATTTGTATATTGTTATATCAAAATAATTTTAAGATGAGACAAATCTCTGTCTCAACCATTTATGAAATTGTTTGATTTATTTATAGATATTTTACCTTGGGATGACCTTTGGATTCACACCACTGTTTGATACTATCACTTCTTGTAAGTTGAGCTATTTAAGGAATGACTGTAATATTTTTACTGTCTATGAAGAAATA
This sequence comes from Mytilus galloprovincialis, assembly GCF_965363235.1. Taxonomy (NCBI): domain Eukaryota; kingdom Metazoa; phylum Mollusca; class Bivalvia; order Mytilida; family Mytilidae; genus Mytilus; species Mytilus galloprovincialis. Next base: position 49,428,683 of record NC_134844.1, on the reverse strand, counting down.
ACATAAAAAATGTGGTGCGCACTGAATAACGCGCGTAGCGGGTTATTTAACAGTGTGCACCACATTTTTTATGTTATTTCGAAAAATTATGTCTGTGGGCTGATAACAAAATAACGTCAGCCAATCAGAAGACGTGTTACATCCAAAATTAAATTATACACTGTGGATTAATTTATTTTCATGGATACTAATTTTCATGGATAGAGGAAAACTTGCACTCTTGTGGAAATATAATTTTGTGGTTTTGCCAAAGTCTCCATACATTTTTATAGCGAATATGTAATTCATTGGTTATTGGAATTCGTGGTTCCCAGGTGAAAGCAAAATCAATGAAAAATTGGTATTCAATGAATAGTAATGAATCCATAGTATACGTATTGATGTAAAATTTGTCATAGAACAAAGACGAACGTGATTTTACTGCTTAAAATGGTACATGGGATCTAATACAAATACATTGTGACTTAAATTCTTTTGATTTTATCCAAAGCTCTATAATCCCTTCAAATGATACAACAAGATAAAGTAGTTAGAATAAATTAATGCATCAACTGTTTTATAAAATAAAAAGGTTTTGATAAGAGTACACATAAATGCTGACAGTTCTAAGTTCAAGGAAATCTAGAAATTATCCAAGTAAACAAACAAATTTAGGGGAATGCAATTATGGACTACCATTTAGATAACGAAACATAAATTAAAAAAAAAAAATGTTTGTTATCCATCAATGAGATGGTAACCCAACAAGACACAAGACTATGCGGAAGGGGCTTTGCTCGTTGTTGAAGGTTGTACATCGACCTATAGCTGTTTAGTTCTGTGTCATTTCCTCGTGTGAAGAGTTGTCTCATTGACAATCCTACCACATCTTCTGTTTACATGTACACACACAACACACACAAATTTAAATGTCAAATACTGTATTCACAAATAGAATAGTGTCAAGACAAAATGGCAAGTTGCAAATTGTCCAGAGTCAAAAGAGCTGTAAATTAATTTTCTTCAAACTGAAGACTGTCTGTCTTATACCTTACTGAATTCTTAAATCACACCTATGTTATAAATATACCCAATGTTTTTGGTTCATCAACATTTCTTAAAAGCAATTTGACTTTTTCAATCTTTTTTTTTATAGTTCCAGCAGAAAGAATGGTTATAAACAAGGAAAGATCAGCAGGATGGTACAGATTGTCAGCCTATTATCTGGCCAAAATGACCAGTGAAATTCCATTGATTCTCGTACAGCCAATATTGTTCATTACTGTTGTGTATTGGTGTGTAGGACTCAATGGTGTAACAGCTTTCTTTGCCACTATAGGGACATTAATCATTCATGCTATTGCTGGTCAGGTAAATATAACAGAAGGTCAAGGTTATGCCACTATAGGGACATTAATCATTCATGCTATTGCTGGTCAGGTAAATATAACAGAAGGTCAAGGTTATGCCACTATAGGGACATTAATCATTCATGCTATTGCTGGCCAGGTAAACAGTTACAACTGAAGGTCAAGGTTATGCCACTATAGGGACATTGATCATTCATGCTATTGCTGGCCAGGTAAACAGTTACAACTAAAGGTCAAGGTCAAGGATGAGAAAATGAAGTGAAAAAAAAGAAAGATTAATGATCAACTATTGTTGTGCTATCCCATTAAAAACCTATGTTGTGACCATAAAACCCCCACAAAAGACAACATTTTGATATGAGAATAAAAGTTAAAAAATAATCGGATCACTTGCAATGTGCAATTATGTCAGCATCTCAAATGTGTTATTATATTAAAAGGTTTGCCCTGTTTTAATTTCCAAAATGCATACATAATTACAGAAACAATACATTATTGAAAAACAATCACAGTTTCAATCCATATTTGATGATTTAGTACTGGCAGTCACTTCCTGTTTTAAGATAAATTGAATTCTGAAAACACTATTAGCATGGACTTTTTGTCAATGTCTCTTACAATTAAGGTATACTTTGCACAACATCTTTTGCAACTTATTGTTATATCAATTACACCAATTATATATATATGCAAAGTTTTAAAATAAAAATTATATATGTAGGACTCAATTCTATGGCGGGTTCCAAATCTATGGCAGATTCCTAATCTATGGCAAATGTGACGTTACAAATGCCAAACAACTCAAATCTATGGCAGATTTTTGTTTTCTCCAAATCTATGGCAGATATTTTTCATAACGTCACAATTGAATAACGCCATATTACATCGTCGTCGTCGCCGCTAACGATGGCGAAACCCATTGATTTGAACACAATTCCAAATGAAGGTATTTCTTTCGACAGCAATTTAAGGATGGTTTATAAAAAGCCATGATGTCATCTTTTATCTGAAAGAGAGACAAAATGTGCTGTACCTGCCGAAGCTAGCGATGAATAATGACACTGCGGCTGTTTTCAGTACCGGATATTTTAGAAAAAGGAGTTATAATAAATAGTTTTCGGCTGGAAAAGTTTTTAAAGTGAAAGATCAAATTACCAGATACCTTTTTGATTTAAATTGTCACCAAAAGATAAAAAAAAATAGTATTAACGATGAAATAACATTATGTGAAAATTTAAACTGTTCAATTTTCTTTTTCTTTTTGATATTTATAAAAACCTGCCTTCTTATTTTTATGCAGTTAAGCTGCATTATGCGAGCACCCTAGATTTGTGTTCTACCCAATAAATGCTGAAATACTTGCCATTGTCATTATCTAGCTTGCTACTATGTTATATATAACTAATTGAACACTTTTTTAATACTTTTTATTCTGGATTACAAAAAATATGACCAGAAAAACCTTAAATGATCGTTGATTTATCCAAAAGTTTTGAAGTTACACATAGGAAGTAGTGCTTATTAAGAATCCTTGTGTAGTTCATTATGACTTGTGCTTTTGGCCAAGATGTCAAAGAACAATTGTATGAAATATTTAATCGCCCAAAATCTCTTAAGACAAGCAGTTTAGATTTCCCAAATGGCAAAAGTCGTAGGAATCTTGTTTGTCATCAATACGTAGTACAACTACGTCAGTAGTCTATTATATAATAAGTTCAACTGTTCATGCTGTTGGCGGCAATTTCAAATTAGAAAAAGAAATTTTCGTATCTTTTCAATTTGGAGGCAGGTGTGCAAATTAGCGGTGGTCCGAGGTCCGCGACCTTCCACTTTTGCAAGCGGAATTTCGACTAGGATAGTTGCTTTCTAGCTACGCCCGACGTAGTCACCTTCCACTTGAAAGAAAATAAGAATTAACTTTGCAAACCTTTTCACCATGTTCACCAAAGTCTCCAATTGAACGAGCTAAAAACTTATTTTTAACATTATTATTCATGACAGCGATGTTCATTTTGTTCAACCGCTAGCTTTATACAGAAAATCGCCGACAAATATTGTATAAATTCGAGTTAAATCGTATCTGATTGACAAAAACAACATTGTAAATACATAACAATGGCGGCCGTGAAGACAAAATTTTACAATATCGGATCCGATTCCGGAAGCGGATAAGGGTAATTCCTGGTTTGGCGATCAATTACAAAATAAATCCAAACAGGTGAAAAAATACATCTATGCATGGTAAATGAATATAAACACTAGAATTGTAAACCAAAAGATATATGTAAAAGAAAGAAAAAGTAGAAAAATATTTTATACAGAAACTTAAAATTCTTTTTGACAAATTTTAATTTAAAAATCCAATACAACATGACAGCTGGGAATAGTATATCTAAGAATATACATGTTCATGTTCACAGTCTAAATCAGTCATAAATGATGATAATGCATGTGAGATGCTTTTAAAGTGTAAACATATTACTGCAATTTCGAAGGGTTATTTTTTTTATCTCAATTTTGAAGGGTCAATTAAAGTAGCTGAAAGTTTCTTTCTTTATTTTCACAAATAATGCAACTATATTATATATACCTGAATGTAAGTAAATCATAAGATATATAGGTGGCATCCTGTGGGCCACTCTACCCCCTCCTGTTTAATAACGTGGAAACGGTCCAGCTCCCCACCCCTAAACCATATGAGGGGCAGATCCAGGATTTTAGGTTAGGAGGGGCGCAAACATAAATTTTCTCCGAGCAGAGCGAGGCTAAAAAAATTTGAGGTAAAATTATCGGAATATTCTTTATTAAGCTGAGAACAACCCATGCTTTGCAAATTTAAGGGCGGTGCACGCCCGCCCCCCTCCGACTGAATCCACCCCTGCATATATTCAAGTATAGGACAATATAATAAATAAAATGAAATATAGGGGGAGTCCCTGGAGTTACCCCACCCCCACCTGTTTGAGAACTTGGAAACGGTCGAGATCCACACCCCTTAACCATATATATTCATGTTTGTGACAATATGAAAAATCAATGAAATATAGGAAGAGTCGCTGGGGGTCACCCAACCCTCCTGTTTTAGAATTTAAAAATGGTCGAGATCCCCACCCCTAAACCATATATATTCATGTATGGGACAATATAACATCCCACCCCTTAACCATATATATTCATGTACGGGACAATATAACAATTCAAATGAAAGATAGGGGAGTCCCTTGGGTCACTGTACACCCTCCTGTTTGAGAACTTAGAAATGGTCAAGATCCTCACCCCTAAACCATATATACTCATGTATGGGACAATATAACAAATCAAATGAAATATAGGGGAAGTCCTTGTGGTCACCCCAACCCTCCTGTTTGAGAACTTGGAAACGGTCGAGATCCCCACACCAAAACAATATATATTCATATATGGGCCAATATAACTAATTAAATGAAATGTAGGGGAAGTCCATAGGGTCACCCTACCCCCAGTGGGGGATCCAGAAATTTTCATAAGTGGGGGCCCACTGACTGACCTAAGATCAAGATCCTCACCCCTAAACCATATATACTCATGTATGGGACAATATAACAAATCAAATGAAATATAGGGGGAGTCCCTGGGGTCACCCTACCCCTCCTGTTTGAGAACTTGGAAACCAATGAGATCCCCACCCCTAAACCATATATATTTATGTATGGGACAATATAACAAATAAAATGAAATTTACGGGAAGTCCCTTGGGTCACCCTACCCCCAGTGGGGGATCCAGAAATTTTCATAAGTGGGGGCCCACTGACTGACCTAAGATGGGCCCGCTCCCAGATACGCTTCAGTGATTCTCTATATAAGCAACCAATTCTTTTCTCAAAAAGGGGGGGCACCCCCCCTAAATCCTCTGCCTACCCCTACCTGTTTAAGAACTTGAAAACCGTTGAGATCACCACCCCTAAATTATATATATTCATATGTACGGGACAAAATAAGAAATCATTTACATTTACTATGGGCAAGTCATTAAGACCTCACATTTGATCCCTGTTGTAGTGAACATTTTTCTGATTCGTGTCTCATAACTTTTGTACTATAGAACACAAATTCAGTTTTCTTTCCAGGGAAACTAGTCCATTCATACTATTATATGTTCATACTAAGTCAACTTGAACTTCTAGCATTCAAATAAAACCAAGGTTAACTACCAAGTAGAACAACTGCACTCATTGGGAACTTGTACCACTGCAGACTCACCATAAAAAATATATATTGCTATATGCATTGCTTTTGAAACCTTGATAACATATAAATTATTTGCCTTAATAAATAAATCATTAGATAAACATAAATGTACTATATATGAATGTTTAATGTTGAGTCAACTTTGCCACAGCTTTCATACTATTACTTTGTCTTGGTTTTTGGTTAACTGCCTTCAGCGCTTACAGCGCTTTGATTTAAAAGACTTACTAGTTGGTTTAATGAATGGGCTAAACACAGTGGGGGATCCAGGGGGGGGGGGGGGTCCGGGGGAACCCCCCTTTTTTTTGGACGATCAATGCATTTGAATGGGGACATGTGGTTGAACCCCCCCATTTTTGTCCTGGGTTGGGACCCCCCCCCCCTTTTATTTAAATGGCTGGTTCCGCCAGGTACCATGCACAGATTATTATTTTTTAATTTTTACGTGGCGCATCATTTCAATCTTTCAGGTTTTAATTCATCATTTACGAAATTGTTTGGTTGACAATTATTGAAATCAATGTTTATTTCACAAATTTTTAAAGACATGATCCCGTTGTCGTATAGTTCCACTTGTTTAAGACAAGTAATTTGTCGTATATGTACTGCAGTGCTTTCCATTTGCACAACATTTGGAAACAACAAAAATCCGCCATAGATTAGGAAATAACAAAACTTGCCATATATTAGGGAATAACAAAACTTGCCATAGATTAGGGATGGCATGACGTCATATTTACCATAGATTAGGAATCTGCCATAGATTTGGAACCCACCATAGATTTGAGTCCTACATATATATTTGTTTGTTAAAGATTTCCCTGATATTCATATCCTTATAAGGATCCATGTCATGAAATATTCAGTAAATCTCTAATGTTCTATTAAATAGCTTTTCAAATTGGTAAACATGCCTTATGTTGGATGGCAAACTTTATTAACATGTGCTTCGGTTTTTAATATTGACTATTTCTTTTTTTCTTAGAGTATAGGTTTATTCCTTGGTATAGTTTGCATGGATATAAGAAAAGGAATGAGTTTAGCTACTGTTTGCATTATGGGTATTATGTTACTAGGTAAATATATAGTATAAATAGTGAAATATAATGTTACAACTTAGTTTATTCTTGAAATACAAAGAATGAGAGGTTTGTTCCTATGGCCTGTTAGGCTCAAGTTTTCAAGTTTTGCCTGAAAATCATGGGAAAATTATAATTTTCTTACAACTGTAGGTATACTAGTTAGCTAAGACTTCATCATAAACTGTTGATACAGAGAAATGTCTCGCCTGGTGACATAAAATTTTCAGAAAAGACAATCTGATGAAAAGCAACAAGGTGCATTAATGCAGTCCCTGGATCATTATCTTGTGACATGGGTAGGACCTCAAAATATTTGTTAAACTGATATATACATATAGTAATGCAAATTCAAACAAGATATACTTTATCTATCTAAAGAAGTTCTTATTAAACTAACTTAAGCAGAAAAGATGACATTGAAAATTGCTAATTAAATCATAGTCACTTGACCATGATAAATTAGGCAGGGCCTCCAAATAATCATCAAAATTATTGGAACTGTTAGTAATAAAATTGAGAATGCAAATTGGGAATGTGTCAAAGAGACAACAACCTGACCATAGAGCAGGCAACATCAGAAGGCCACCAACGGGTCTTCAATGCAGAAAAATCATACAAGACTGACAAACATGACAAAGGGCAGAGGCTTCTGACTTTGGACAGGCGCAAAAATGTGGTGGGGTTAAACATGTTTTTTTAGATGTCAACCCTCCCCCTATACCTCACATATAATGCATACAATTCATGCAAAATATCATAGATCTTTGTCAAACTAACTTAAGCAGAACTTAACATTGACATTTTTAAATTCAAAACCACTGGACAATGACCTAGGGGGCAGGGCCTCAAAATAGTTGTTAAACTGAGATGTACCAATGGTAATGCAATTTCATATTAAATATCAATTATCTTTCACAAATAAATCCTTTCAAACTAACTTAAGCAGTTAACTTAAAATCGAAAATTGCTAATTAATTCAAAATCACTGGACCATAAGCTAGGGGCAGAACTCAGAAAAGTCTCAAACTGATATATAGTAATACAATGAAAAAGCAATCCCTTTGTCTCAGTTCAGACAAAAACCAGTTTAGTAATTTACAATTGAAAATAAATTAATATAAAAAACTGCATATTTAGTCAGTTTTGAAGTACTATCACAGAAAACTGTAAAAATTACAAGTTATAATTCTAAGATGATTTATGGAAAAACTAGTGAAAAGGCATTGGATAACATACTCCAATTCAATTGGTTGTCTATGTATATTTATATATATGGGAGAAAAAACGTTTTGAAGATTAAAGGTCATATTGAGGCCAAAGGTTGTGAGGTTCAAGTTTATTTAAAGGATACATGCTGAGGTACCTGATCAATCTATTTGAAAGTTTTTGTACCAAACCCAAGAATGAAAACTAGAATGCTGTTTACTGACAAGTTTTAACAGAAATTTCAAATATTTTTAACACTTTTAAAAAAAAATTACAATGTTTATTTTTTCAGGAGGATTTTATACTCGTAGCTTGCCACCATGGTTGACCTGGATAAAATACATATCATTCCTGAATTATACATTTAATTGTTTATTATATCTGGAATTCCATAATAGTGCACCGTTCTCGTAAGTACATGTTTTAGATTTTAGGAGTTGACGATAAATTGATCATTTAAGAATGTCAAATATTTCTTTACACAACAATAAACTTCCTAGTAAACAAATATTCAACCAGCAAAACAAATTATCTTACTAGCAGATCTATTCTTATCAGTTGATGTACCTTCGTCAGTTCACAAAACATTATACTCTATATATAATTCATAGTTTTTCACAGAGATATTTTTTGCTTATTTTATATTCAAAGAAGCATTTGAAAATTAAGTCCAGTTTTAAAAAAAATGTCTATCATGTACACAGCTACTGAGATTAAACTTTTGAACCTTAAACTTCAGGTGGTTTTTGGGTGGCTGTATAATTTAATTGGCCAGTGTCTCTTTATGTCATGCTTACAACCACTGGTTCTTTCTTTATATAAAAATTATATAATAAACAGTTACAGACTTTCTTAGACCAAATTTGTTTTGTTTGACCCTCAGAAGTAATTGTTATCATAAGCCTTAAGTTGGGAAAACATTTATGTCTTTGGCCGTTTGAGACAGCTAAATAGCCAATGTCCTCTAAAACTTTGTAAAGTATGAATAAAACCAGATGTTGAGAATGCATCCAGCAACCTTAACAGAATGTGGCAGATTAAAACATTTTGCAGGCACCAAACCCTCCCCTGCCATGGAACAGCATCTTGACAGCACAACAAAGGAGCAAACTGCATGAATCAATTGAAAAGGGCTAAACTTACACATAGAAACACAGTACAAAAAAACTTGACAAAAACAATAAAAACACGAAGTACAAATCTAAGATAAACAAAATTCAAATCCAAGATAAACAAAATACAAATCCAAGATAAACAAAATACAAATCCAAGATATACAAAATACAAATCCAAGATAAACAAAATACAAATCCAAGATAAACAAAATACAAATCCAAGATAAAAGAAAGACCAAGGACAGTGGAACTGTTTATAGATATAATACTAGACTTGTCTTTATTTTATTTTTCAGGTGTGCTGCCCCATCCAATAATATATCAGGATCCCACTTTACCACATGCTTACAGTCCAATTCAACGATGATTCCGTCAGAAGATATACTAAAGTACTACAACATTGACTGGGAGTACTGGCAATACTTAATGCCTCTTTTTATATATATTGTTGTGTTTAGGATTGCAGGGTACTTAGTACTTAGATTTATACAGAAACCACATTTACACTAAAATCATTGTTATATGCAGGGTACTAAGTACTTAGATTTATACAGAAACCATGTTGACACTTGAATCATTGTTATAATGCAACATTCCATTTATCATAGAAGTTATTTATTCTGTAGGCTTTTAATTTTTGTGTTCAGAGCTTCTAATACTCAAGATATCAACTAGATTTATTTATTTAAATTTTTTAAGAATATGGTAATAGAAAAAAATCATGCATCAATATCATATGTTAATATTGTGGTGATTAGTCCATAATAATATCTGAAAAGGCAAAATTTATTTTAAGAAAAAAATATTTTTTGGTTTCCACTATGACCATAATGACCACAATAAAGATTACATTCCATTTTATTCCAAATAAGGACCAGACCTAATAGTGTAAGTTATATGCTTCACTACTGACCCCTATGGATCCATAGAGGGTTAGTAAAATCCATAGGGGATGACAGCCGAATCCCCTATGGATTTTATTCACCCTCTATGGTCCGTAGGAGGTCATTAATTAACTATATAATGAATTTATCGCACCCTGGACTTTTCTGCTGCATTTTGTTTAAAAATATTCTTATTCTTCAATATTGATTAAATTCAATTGCTCCTTATTGTATTAGTGTGGAATTTATTGTATTAATAGGGAAACATATGATTAATCTCATTGTTTATAAATCTCATTGTTTATTTCTACAATGTAATTTTTTTGACATTTTGACATATTATATCTGTTTGTTTTGTTCATACATTGTTGTCAGTTTAATGGAATTTTATGTGACTTTCATACAAGTGCTAGTTTTAGCTAGTTATAAAATCAGGTATAATTCATCATTTCTACATAAAAAAAATATGCCTGTACCAAAGTAAGGGACGACCAGTTGAAATTTGGAGGGGGGGGGGGGGGGGGGGGGGGGGGGGGGGGCAGGAGGATTTTGAAAATAAATAACTCAGCCTTGATAATCACAAAAATAAATGGTTTGTTCTGTGGTAGTTTGAAAATAAATTACCTGACTTGCAATGTATTGAAAATGAATAACTCAGCAGGTCTAATCGAAAGTATGAGATGGCACCAGATTCTTCATAAATTCATCTTTTTTCAACAAAAAAATCGCCTTCGGCAAACACTGCCCAAATTGTTCAATAATATATAATATAAGTATAAATATTATTTAAATATATTTGAAATGTCTGTAAGTTGGCTTCATTTAACTTGAGGTATGTTTTCTCAGCAACACTTACCTCACTTTTATTTAACAGAGCCGTAACTTCATTGAGGCAAATGCCTCATGTAAAAATGTCAAAACCAAACGCTTGTCTCCATATCAAATTGTTTTTACGTCGAGTGCCTTGCAAGAAGCAAGTTCTGTTATCCCTAAGACGTAGCCCCTGATATTTCGGGATCAATGTTTCTTATTTATTTGTCTTTTGTTCATTGATTGCCCTTCTGTATTCTGTTAGTGTTGCATTCCTTTTGTAATTTAGTAATTTTGTTATTAACTTGATCATGAGTTTAAAAAACAGAAGCCCCAGACTTCAACTATGTGAATTACATTTTTGCTTTATCATGCATATTGATCTATTGATGTTGTCCCTAAAAACTTGAGTCTTACACTGAATGTATACATTTTGCTTTGAGACCAAAAATAAGAAAGGGTCTGGGGAACACCCAGAAAGCATGCTTTTGCATCATTTCTTCTTAAGCTTCTTGTGCCTTCAGTGGCTCCCAAACCTTAAAAAAAAAATTGCCTCGCTCCGCTCGGCGTACCATGTTTTTGCTAATACTTTTAAAATAGCCTAGATACAATCAATCTTTAATATAGTGTCTGGAAACAATGCATGAATATGCAGTTGGGAATATAGAAGATTCATTTCTGCAGAGGAGGATGATTAATTCTGATTAAATGGTACATGATGACTTAACTATGCATGTAAAATTTATAATTTATAAACAAATAATTTAAAAATTGTATGTTTTAGAATATTATAAATATATATATAGTTGTGAAAATAAATAATCAGTCCCTTGCTTTAATGAAAATGAAAAATCTTGCTTCAATAGTGCAGAAAATAGATAACATGTCCTCTTAGTTTTCAAAAATAAATAACCGATCAAAAACAAATCCTCCTGCCCCTCCCCCAGAATATCAAATGGTCGTCCCCTTAGAAATATGACCATTCGTTTGATGTGTTCAAGCTTTTTATTTTGTCATTTGATAAAGGACTCATAGATTTTATTTTTTTTGGAGGTTGGTATTTTTGATATTTTACTATGTATTGTAAGAGCCTTATGTTAAAAAGGTTGCAATACATTTACAATGATTGAATTGGTTTACCATAAGTGAAATTATTATCAAGTACCCACTTGTGAGTTACTTAACTTGTCCAAATATGTTGCATGTACTGCTGCAAGGGACTACTAAATCTTCCATTTTTAACCAGATTTTCAAAGGAAAAATCAGTTATTGATTTGGGGAAGTACGGCTAACTTGACCGCCAATCAGTGTTTTTTCATTGTTGCAGAATTTATTTCTTTGTTTTATTATTGAGATTAAGCTCCAAAAAAGTTTCCATAATAACGATTAATGAGTCCTCTTTAATATTGATTGACTTTGATGTCTGTTCTGGCTGACTGTCTTTTGGCAGACTTACAGCGGAATTTTTGTGATAATGCTGCAAGCCAAGGCATAATTTTTGTACCTTTACAACTTACTTAAACTTAAATGTGTTATTCTGCATCCTCATCAAGATTTTTTTAATTTTCAATGTTGAAATATTTTTTTGAAAGTTACAAAATTAGCTTTAAAAGAAATGCAGACAATTGTCATAAGCTTATCATAACCAAGTTTTTAACATTTTTGTTCGTATTTTTTACTTGTTTTAGATTTTCTTGTAACAAAATACTAGTTATAATTAACAAGGATTACATATTGTATAACAATTTAATACTCAGTTTTATTGGGTAGGTTTTATCTATATTTAGATATTTATTTTAATTTATTGCTCGAGTTAACATGTTTTTTGTTGTTTGTTTAGATGTTTATTTAGCCAAGGCAGTTTCTTTGATACCAACTTGATACTGAGTTTATATGTTGATATATTTTAAAACTGAAAATAATTGGACTGGCAGATGTTCAATGGATAGACACTGTGTTTTGACTAAGGGTAATATATTCAAATAGAGATGTGCCTTTTCAATATAATGGAATTTGATGTGACTGTCATACAAGTGAGAGGTTAAGATAGCTATAAAACCAGGTTAAATCCATAGTTTTCTACATAAGAAAATGCCTGTACCAAGTCAGGACTATTACAATTGTTATCCATTCCTTTGATGTGTTTGAGCTTTTGATTTTGCCATTTGATAAGGTACTTTCCTTTCCATTTTGAATTTTTCTCAGAGTCCAGTATTTTTGCAATTTTACTTTTTTTTTCTATTTTATTACTGTGCATAATAAAATTACTGATATGTGATATTATTGATCTTGTATACATTTTGTATTTGTATTCAGGTAGCATATTTACTTAAACAGTGAACACTTATTTAGGCTTATTCAAACTAGTGCTTTTCACTTGATACCAAATTGTATGCTTTTGGGATTTTTTTCTTCAATATCATGATTTTTCTCAGTTCATCTAATTTGCTTTTTGCTGCATATATCAAGATTACAGATTTCTTTTTTAACACAAGAGTTAAGACGAATAAAACATATGTATTTATTGTTTATTTCAAAATAATGACTGACTGTGAAACCAAATTGAGATATCTACACATTTGTCACCTTTGCAATGTTTGAAATAGAATTTTGTGCAATTTAGAAAAAAAGAAATTGTGATGCCTTATTTATTAAAATAAAAAGAGTATATACTTTTCTTGATCTATTGAATGAATTTGAATTCTATGAGATTAACGTAATCTATTTTATGTATTTAGTTTGGAGTATTTATGTTTTCATGTACAAAAAAAATGTACCAGCAAAAGTATTTTATATACATTTTAATAAAAAAAAATCAGAAAATGATTTTGTTTATTTCCATATTGCTAATTTTCTTAGATATAAGTAAATATTGTATGAATGCCAATCAGACAACTCTCCATCCAAGTCAAAATTTGTAAAAGTAAACCATTATAGGTCAAAGTATGGTCTAAAAGATAAAGGTAACTGAACAACACAGGTCTGCTGTACAAATTGGCAAGATGAATTACTTGGTCTAATATATCTTTGGGGGTAACATTCCCAGTCAATTGATAAAGAAAGACAAAAGATATGTCAAGAAAACTTAGGTACCTTAGTAATTCATTACAGTTACTGAATAAACTGTTGGCACAGATATATTCCACACCTGTATGTGCTTTTTATAAGGCAAATGTTTAAAAAAACTCAAAGTATCTGAACAACAATCTTTCTCATTGTTGAAGGCCTTACGATAGCCTATAATTGCTTACATCATCAACTTTGGTGGATAGAAGTCTTATTCATAATTTTTATATTTATTCAATGGATAATTACTGAGGAGGTAGAGCCAAATAATATCCCTTGAAATGAGATGTACCAGTGCAAATACATAGACAAACATTATTGGACCCCTTCAAACGAACCTAGTCACAAAACATGTAAACTATGCAAAAGTTTATTAAACTCAATGGCCTCTACTAGGGGGATGTGGCCAAATAATCTGAATGGGAATGTTCTAATACTAAAATCAACAACATACCATATGTATCAATGAATTACAATAGGTGGCACACATTTACCTTCAGCTGACATGGCCAGAAACAGCACACTCTGGCTTCTATAATTGTCATAGGAAAAAGCAAAAATCAGAAGCTTAAGATGAGCATTAATGGCCTACCTGGATAATCCAGCTATATAAAACAAATAAGAATGAACATTAATTAAATTTTCAGTCACACAATGAAATAAATAAACATTTGATACTGATCGGACATGTTATAAATCTCTCCTATCATGGGCAAACTGACATTTCATTGAAAATATAAAAAATTGATTAAATCTTTGCATATTTAGCTTTACAATGTTGAGAATAGTTTTTGAAATTTAATCACATTAATTTTTAGCATAATTGGTCTTATGTATTCTTTTTTCGGACAGTTGGATAAAGCATCAAAGAAAATTACCTCCCTTTGACATTTTCTATGGTTAAAATATTTTAGTTTTACTTCCATTCTTCAAACAAAATAGCTATAATTTTTCCAACTAAAACCAAAAAAATGCCTTATTGTTTTACAATGTGTAAGAAAAAGTCTATGAATCATTTGCCTGTTATATAAAAATACTGTTCGGTTTCAATATTTAATTATAACGTCAAGTACAAGACACAAGAATATAAAAATAAGGAGATATAGTAAAATTACCAGTGAGGCAATAATCCACTAAAGTTCAAATGAAATGGCTGTAAGCAGATATAGGCAACCATATGGCCTTCAACAATGAGAAAAACCCATACAGTATGGTCGACTTTAAAAGGCCCCAACATGAAAAATATAAAATAATTCAATTGAGAAAACTCAAGAATTACATATCTGGAATGTGCAACTGTATCTCTGTTAATTGTAATTTGTATCTAAGTTTGTACTACATCTAAGGTCTGGCTTCAAGTGTAAGAGGTAATAGTAGCCATCCCCATACCAATCACTTTGAAATTGGTATCATCTGCTTCTCTAACAAATGTGGATTTAGAGAGTGCAGGGGGCCTCCCCCAACCTATTTTGGAAACATTTGGCTGATTATTTAGGGAATTACTTGAGCTCCCCCACCCCTTATGAAAATGTCTGGACATGCTACTGTTTTCAGCATATGGTTTAAGAAGAAAGAGCAGACAGGCAGGGTTGGAGTCTTAATAATGTGCCCAAGTAGGATAATAAGACTTTATGAGGACTATATAGTTAGATTCAATTTATTTTAGCATTTATAAAAATTGGTTGTTGTTTAATAAATGTCAAGTGGCAAATATTACAGGCATATTCAAGATGAGAACAAATTAACTTAAATTCCAATAGGATGATATTTTAATGAGAAGAAATTTACATGTTTTTACAGCACATGAAAATAAAAAAAATATTAATAAGTTATAGAAACAGTCAGCAGAAAATTATGACAATAAATGTTTTTGATATTTTCATACATATCCAATTTTGTCAATAGTTTACTGCAAGATTATAATGCATTTACTTTAAAGATGTCAACATGTGACTAGATATTAAAATTGTGATTTAATTTCAGTAATTATCAAATGAACAATGATTTATCTTGTTAATAACAAATTTTACTATCATGTGAGTAATAATCTTGGCTCAATAGATTTGCAAGTTCAGCAGATCAATTGACTTTTACTCAGTTCCCAAATCGTTCAGTCAGTGAAGATGAGCACATTGCTCATAAAGAAAACTACTCACTTGTTTAAGTTACTTATCAAATGGACTGGACTGTTATGGACTATACCACTATTTCATGTCTACCTATTTTAAAATGGACTAAACTTTAATGGGATGAACCATTACAAACAAAGCTTACCCAATTTTAAATGGACAACCCTTACATTACAATTGATGAATTATTTCCCTTTATATGACCTATGCCTAATCTATACAAAACTATCTGTTTCTTTTATTGTCTAGGTGAAAGTTAGGATCAAAGATAAATTTGAATAATCTAAACAATAAATAACAACTCATTTATAAGCTGGTTGTTTCATAAGTGACCCAAAACTTTCTCTAATTTTGGTTACTGCACATTGTTATACAACTGCATACACATTAAACTTGTTTTTTTCTTTCTTTATATTTGTTGATTTGGTAGTGTTTTACTGTGCATATCATTTTCAATGAGCACCTTTTTTACATCCCAGCTCCTTTTTTTCTAACAGGGGTGATCACCCCAGTTTGAGTTTCTTTGTTATGCATGCTTTCCTTTGTTCTGTAACATTTTGGTGGGAATAACAACTCCACTATAAAACTTATAATTAATTGTACGGAAAAGACTAGCAATCAAAATTCACGGAGAAAAAAATGCAGTGTATATGCTGGGATTCGAACTCAAGACCTTTGGCATATCAAGCCACGACACATACCACTTCACCAGGACGACTGGATACGAATTAACAATTATTTAACATACTTAAAGGAAACAAGATATTTTTATAAGTGTGGTGAGTTGGCAGACCTTTATTCAGTGGGTTTAAACCCTTTTCGTTAATAAGTGAGTTGTCAGACTGATTGTTCAATTTGATTTTACACTTTTTCAAAAGTGGGGCGATTTTTTTATAAAGTGGCGATATAGTGTGGGCCGATTGGCCAGTTGACATTGTTTGATATCTACTCATCGTGTTCGAGGGTCAAAAAGGGTATACATCATATAGTAATATATAAAGTATATTATAACGGTTGTGTGGCGTTCTAAACTAGATTTTTTATGAATTGTAAATGGTTTTTCATCTAATCTAAAAACAGCTGGGATGTATAATAGTTATCCCACTCGGACTTCGTGTGTCAGTGTTAGATCACCCTCTGGCCTCCGACTCAAGAATTCACCAGGGGTTTTAGAGTTTTTAATACAACAGTCTGCAGGAAATATGACAATAATTATTTTTGAAATTTTTAAATACATATATTCAATTTTGTCTATTGTTTACTGCAACATTATAATGCATTTAGATGCCAACATGTGACTAGGTATTAATTGTGATTTAATTTCAGTAATCATCAAATGAACAATGATTTATCATGTTAATAACAAATTCTACTAACATGTGAGTAATAATCTTGGCTCAATAGATTTACAAAATACAACATATGAGAGTTCAGTTAATTGACCTTTACTCAAATCCTAAATCGTTCAGTCAGTGAAGATGAGCACATTGCTCATAAAGAAAACTACTCACTTGTTAAAGTTACTTATCAAATGGACTGGACTGTTATGGACTATACCACTATTTCATGTGAACCTATTCAAGAATGGATTGAACTTTACTGGGATGAACCATTACAAACATAGCTTACCCAATTTTAAATGGACAAACCTACCGGTAATACATTATAGATGACTTGGTTATTTCCCTTTATATGACCTAGGCTTAATGTATACAAAACCATTTGATCCTTTATTGTCTAGGTGAAAATAAGGCAGAAAGTTAAATTTGAATAATCTAAACAATAAAATACAACACATTAAGCTTGTTGTTTCATACGGGACCCAAAACCTTCTGTAATATTTGATACTGTACATTGTAATGCAACTTACACATTTAAGCTTTGTTTTTTCTAGCTTTAATTTGTTGATTAGGGTAGTGTGCATCCATCCATACTGTTTTCTAGAAGCACCAACTAGAGACCCCTAGGATTACCTAAAATTTGTCTCAAAAAGAGTAAGTATCTCATAAAATTCTTACATTACAACTTTCTGAGTATAAGGTGATCTGTTTTAAAAAAAGAAAGAAAAAAGAAGCAGACATCAAAAGGACAATAAAAAAATCTTTTTTCAAAGAAAAACCAACACAAATACCAATTTGAAAGTCTTTGTTTTAACCGGGGCCAAGGTTAGAACCCCAAACCTCCAGCATGACAGGCAAACACTGTAGTCTTTTAATCGTATCCAGTATGAACTCAACTGAATATGATATCACATGAAATCCAACTTTATATTTTATGAAGAACATAACCTTCAGCCAAACCCAGACCAATGTACTTGATTTTCTAAGCCAACAAGTTATTATGATTTATAAGCATTTCATTTTGTCACTACCAGTCTCAGGGAAAGTACACAACATTAAAATCTTATATAAAAATTTAATTAAATAAAAAAACAATGATGATTCTTCAATTCTCAAAACAAGTTTTCAGACAGTTCTCTCTGTTGTACAAGTTTATCACAACTGTTAATTCCCTACTTTTATCTGCCACATAAAAGTCACGAGGTATTAGGCCACCAATAAATAAATGTCTTGTGTCCACTAGTGAATACTGGTTAGGTCTTTTTGTTTCTATCTGAAAAATAAACACATTTAAATGTTATTTCTTCCAAGGTCATTACAGTGAAAAATTATTCAATTATTGACATGTTGCTCTGGATTTTGATTAAAGTACCAGTACACAGGAAGCCTAACTTTTCGTTTATATAACAGGTTCTTTACTCACTCAACTGCATCTACAACAATCGTCACTTTTTTTTGCGAGTGGGGCGTAATTCCAGAAAGTTCTAGAGGCTTTATATAATATATATGAAGAGTATGAGTCAGAGGGGAATAACTATTTCTTATGGGTGAACAGACAATTTTAGTAATGTCAATGTTTTTGCAGATCTTATCCTGGTAATCGTTTATCATTTTACAAGTTCTATTTATCTATTTATATAATTTTCAAGATTGTAAGCAAATATGAAATCAAATTAGAAAAAAATTGTTGTTAAAGGGCATTAACCCTTATGACGCATACAAAGTAATTGCAAAAGCTCCTATTGGCCAACTAGGCCAGGTGAGCTAATAATTGACTCTTTGAATGGTATTTAGAAGATAACTGTATTGTACTTTAAGCTTGGCTTTCGTAAAATATAGAGTTTACTGTCTTAAATAAGTTTACCTAGCGACACATGAACAAATATTTGCTACAGTAAAATCAACATTTACGAAGGCCAGGCTTAATCTCCATTCTAATGTCACATATCAAAATCAATTCCATTTGATATTTTAGCTTTATAATGCAATAAATGAAAAATTTGTAAGGGTTCCGCGGAACCCAGTGTCTCGCCTACTTTTGCTGTAAATCGCAGGTTCAACAAAAATGAGGAAAAAAATCAATAAAAATATTCCTCTTGATACTATCTTATGATTGTAAGAAGCTTCTGTCCAAGTTTGGTAAAAATTTAGGATAGTTAATGAATCTAATAAATGTTTTGAAAACTTTAACTGCAGACTGTATGTAATGTTAACTGGAAGAAAATCTAAGTCCATTTAAAAGTAAAATACAGAAACAAATGGAGTAATCTTTTTACAAAATTTACTTCTGGATACTATCTTATGATCATAAACAAGCTTCTGTCCAAGTTTGGTACAAACCAAGGATAGTTTAAGAAAGTTATTAAAATTTTAAAAACTTTAACCACAGAGTGAATGTAATGTTTCCCCGCAGAAAAACTAAGTCCATTTAAAAGTAAAATACGGAAAAAATGTAATTTTATTTTTACAAAATTTACATCTGGATACTATCTTATGATCATAAACAAGCTTCTGTCCAAGTTTGGTAGAAATCCAGTATAGTTTAAGAAAGTTATTAAAATTTCAAAAACTTTAACCACAGAGTGAATATTTGTGGACGCCGACGACGACAGAATGTAGGATCACTTAGTCTCGCTTTTTCGACTAAAGTCGAAGGCTCGACAAAAATTCAGCGACATTGTCTTTGGTATCTAAAAAATTGACATTATATGTATACTCCCAATGTCAAACATAAACACCAGACATATCTATACTTTTCGTACGCTTCTAAATTGTTTCAATATTGAAAAGGTTATGAGGAATTTACACAAATAACAAACAAAAAATTAGGAACTCAAAATAGCGGCTCCTTAGTTATTGATTTGTAGAACGTGGAATCTAACCCTTCAAAATATTTGTCAACGTCCAATGAAAATTATTGTTACAAAATAATTGCAATAGAATTTTCTTGTTGTGATGCAAAAAATTATAATAATAGGACAGTACATTTAAGTCTATTAAGTTCAAGTTTTCAGTATGTGTAGTGTCCGTAAAATTTCAGTAAGGCAGCATACATGTACAAGATAACAGGCCTGTAGCCAGGAATTTCCAAGGGGGGGTTTGTTGGACTCATGAACTCGACTTTAACAGTCACAATTTGAACAAAACGTTGACTTTAACAGTGCTTATTTGATTTCAAGGGGGGTTCGGGTTCGTCCGAACCCCCCCTGGCTACAGGTATGAGTTAATCAAAAGTATCAATTTAATTTTATTTTTCTTCTTCTTTTTCATTTTTTTTTGGCGGAGAATCATATTCCACTGCTTACCATATAATCTGTCTATATGTCTATTCCACTTATGTATACATTTAGCAGACTCCTTTGATGATACATAAGTCGATGCTCCAGCCCCGACTAACACTGTCACCATCACATGTTTCATCGGTCCATAAGGTAACACTGAAGACAGTAGCTTTTGGCCAAGATGTACACCTCCACATGCTGAAAAACATTATTTATGATAGTTCATAGTCCTTTAATCCAGGGGAAATTTTAATTGGTAAATTAAGTTTGTTTGTAAATAACCTATCAAACAGAGTAATTTGGGAAACATCACATATGATAAATAAAATTTATAATAAAATGTCAGTCATCTGAAGGTCAACATAACTTTTTCAACAATGCAATTTCCTGAAACATTTACCAGTATCTTTTAGTCAACTGACTGTAAACAGTTAGAATATTATATTTTGCATATATTTACTGATTTATAATATTTTAATAAAACTAACTACATGTATTAAGGATTGGATTTTGCTCGTTGTTGATACTCATTTCTCATTAATTGATCTATTGATCTGTAATTATTTACTTTTTAATTTCAATTGTATAGTTAGTATCACTGGCAACTATACCACATCTCCTTATTTGCATGTATTGTTTTGTTCACGTGTTACTTTTCTCTTACTTATTATTCAACTGGTTACGAACATAACAATAAGCTGTCCTAACATATCATATTCAATTTACCTACCTGCACCTAATACTAAAACTGACTGCCAAATAGCTTCCACAAAACAAGCATCTTTCTGT
The DNA here is from genome assembly GCF_965363235.1 of Mytilus galloprovincialis. NCBI lineage: Eukaryota > Metazoa > Mollusca > Bivalvia > Mytilida > Mytilidae > Mytilus > Mytilus galloprovincialis. The sequence goes on along the minus strand of NC_134844.1, from coordinate 49,407,405 downwards.
TTTCTATACTGAAAAATAAACATGATCTTAGAACACAGTTGATAACAACATAAAGTAGAAAAAAATTGACACTTAATTTTCTCTCTCTTTTTAAAGTTTTCATGATATAAGAAAATAATAAAATACACTTGAACTTTACCAATTTGTTCCTTTTTCTAGCAATGACAGACATGTCGTTTAATCAGCAAGTTCATAAATAACAAATCTGATCACCCTAATAGATGATTGTGACTGTGTTTGGTTACAATAGACCATTTTTATATTACCCACTTTTAACTCCCGGCTCTACAAGTATTCTACAGACTTATTTCATGCGATTCCAACTGCCTTGGTGGATGGGTTCCTGGCAGAACCATTTTGTAAACAAAAGCCCTTCTTGTAGATGCTGATACAACAAATAACTCACAAATTGTGTACATGAAGTTGGTATGAGAAAAGTATAACTAAGTGTATCTCAGTTCTTATTTATGAGGAAAGGATCTTTTGGGGGAGGGTAAAGAAATGGAAAAAATGACATTATCAAATACATTGAAAACCATGTGTGTTACAAACAATAGATGATTCTAATCAGAAACCTGGATCTCAAAAGCAATTTCATAACAAAATAATAACATGATTCAAAATTTATGTACATTACTATTGATGCCATCACCTTTTGAAAAACATGTACAACTGTTTGGGAGGAATTTTGTGCCATTTTTTTTAATGGGATTTTTTTTTCTAGGGGGAAAAGGCTGCTTTTAGTAGGTAATTTGAAGCAAACAATATGACTGTATAAATATGTGTAAATCATCTTTCAATCTTTAATTGTTTTTAAAAATTTTGGGGTTGGTTTTCAATTTATTCATTATATCGTTAAAAATCATCACATTTTATTTAAAAGCATTTAGAATACCTAACTTAATTGTCTGAAGTTTCCTTAACATTTTATGACTGGTTTTGATGGGCATGTGACATTTGCACCGATTTTTAAAAGTTTTTATTTTTCATTTATGCTGATTTGATTCTTTTATTTGCGCCGATTGTGCACAGATAAATGACAGGTGAATGTTATTTTTTATTTATCAATATAAACCTCTTCCAGTTGTAGTACTTGTACATATGTTATGAATTGTCAATAATAACATGTATAAAACTTTTATCCCCTACAAATAGATTACTGTCGTTTTCATCATGCTCAGAAATGGTGGAGGGAAATCCAGTCTGTTATTTGAGTGAATGTAAACAGAGTGCTTTTATTTTTGGAATTGACTTATTTTGCTCATAATCCTAATTTCACCTTCCCGTGGTGAGTAGGGGACAACAGTTATATACACATGTTATAATTGACAATTCATAACATGTGAAAACTGGTTAACCATGCTAACAGAAAAGGTTTTAAACGATAAATAAGAAATAACATTCACCTGTAATCTACCTGTATGCATGAATCAGTGCAAATGAAAGAAAAAAATAGGTGCATTTATGCAAAACGCTGAATATGATTTGTTTTCTTTTCAATTAACTAATTAATAATTTAATTTTGGATGTAACACGTCTTCTGATTGGCTGATGTTGTTTTGTTTATCAGCTCATAGACATAATTTTGTCATGTGACTGTGACGTTATCAACATTTTTTCATGGTTAACTCCGGTTTAAAATGGAATTTAAAATTAAATTATAAGAAATGACAGTAATATTTTTTCTGTCTTTTCAAAATAACATAAAAAATGTGGTGCACACTTTAAAAAAACCCGCTATGCCGGTTATTCAGTGTGCACCATATTTTTTTATGTTATTTCTTCATACACAGAAAAAATATTACAGTCATTTCTTACATAACATTTATCAATTAAATAATAAAAACGTTTGTTGTTTTAACCCTTTACCAAGTTTAGACTGACATGGCTGAGCAAGCTGAGGTAGTAATGGATGGTTCTTCTTTGAAACTTAAATAAAAAGATGATGAAGCCTTTTAAAATACCCAAGCTATTGTTTAATCATGTAAAAATTAGAAGCAAGGTTAGTTATTTCAGGGAAGTTTGAACAGCATTAAACCATGTACATTTTTTGCACTTGCCAACATTTCAAGATTACCAAGTTTTTTTTAGCAAGATTGCTCTCATAGTCCCACAAAATCTTCATGGGGCCTTCAATTTTACTTTAATAATGTTTATTTGCTTCTTCATACTTTTTATTAAGTCATATACCTACATGACCTATGGTAAAATTGATTGTTTGTTTAAAACTGTGGACAAAAATTGCTCTTTTAAAATTTCCAATTGGTAAGCTTCCATGGGGAAAATAACCCACAAATAGTGACAGTTGGCAGGTATGTCAAACCAAGAGTCATGCAAAATGCTGAACTGGTTTGAGCATGCATAAAAAAAATACCAAATACCTTGAATACACAGTTGAATGAAAAAAATATATACAAAAGAAAACATGTAAATAAGTCAGTAATGAGTATTTCTGTACAATGCCTTCTTTATTTTAATCTTCGTTCTTAAAATAGTGAGAAAAAAATATATATATATTCAACATATTCAATATGGGTGTGCAAGATTAAGGCTACATCGGGTGCTGATTTGACTGTACATGGTGCCAATTTAACCATGTGCCACATATGCCACTTGACTTGAAATAGGGAAGTTCATGTGTTTATTAATTAAAATTATTATTGCAATACCTTCCACTATTCACATATTGAGTGTTAATATACGTGTATTATTGAAGTGGATGTAATTCAAATGTGCACCTATAATCTATATAGACTTTGGTAATAAGAGGGTGGTAAAGGGTTATTTTCGTGCAAAGTTTTTTGCCTTTTTATATCATGTTTTCGTTTTTTTTAACGTTATATTTCTCGTTTTTCACCAGATTGGTTTGATGTGTGTGCATCAAGTTTCTCCTTTAAAATTCCCTGTTTAGTGTTGATACTCTTAATTTCTCATGCTTGTCTTGCATTTGAAGAAAAAGTAAACTAGACTTATTCAAAGTCAGTGTGTTATAATACCGTCTGAAACTTGTGTAATTTAATCATAAGTACTTGATGTACATTGTATATTTTTACAATTCTACTTTTGCAGTTCTATTGTAAAGTCCATCAAAGGACTATGAACATTTGTTTTCAAATCAGATGCAATAAGTGGATGCTAAAAGGTGACTGCAAGGTCTTCTTGTCCATTGATAATGACTGCATGATCTCCAAGAACAACTGAGTAATAACTTCTAGTCCTTTTTTCCCCTTTATATTTCCGATTTGATTGCTCATGCTTCGTTTTTCCCTGATTTATATTTTCTGTCCAACTTTATCGTGATTTTCATTTCACGTGTTTCTGTGTTGAGTAACCCCCTTTACCACCCTCTATTAAAGATATGTAATTTGCCGTGAACCCGTGAAAAGCCAAAGTCACAGAACTTGTTTCTATCCATGGTTTACTAGCTTGCTCTAATTTTAAAGGTTAACGGATCCAAATTAACTGCCCGTTTTGTTTGGAAATGAGAATATCTGCTGAATTTATTTTAAAATCTATGTTTTTTTATAAACTGAAAGTGAAAGGGTGCCGGTTTCTCTACCAAACTGGAAATGGTACAACGTAGGGCAGCAAGATTTGTTACTGGTGACTACCACCGAACCACTAGTGTAACAAACCTATTACACCAGCTGCAATGGCCAACCCTACAGGAGCCTAGAGCTACGAATAAAGTCATAAAATGATGTACCACATAGTTAACCACCTGCCCTGGTTGTAATACCAACATCTTGCTTAATCCCAACAGCAGCAACATTAAGAGGACACAACCAACGATTCCTTGTTCCATTCGCAAGAACGCAGCTATACCAGTACTCTTTCTTCCCAGACGCCATCAGATTATGGAACAGTCTGCCACCAACTACTGTAGCCTGCAACTCAATTGACACATTCAAGTGTGAGTTGCAGAAGACCAAGATGTATTAAGGACTGTGCGCAATTTTTAACTGTACATACTATTTTTAACTGCACTGTAAATATTGGTTTGTCTGCACCATGCATCAGTTCGATAATACACCAGATGGTGGTATGAAGTTGAACTGTATATGGAACACATATGGAAGAAGAAGAAGAAGACCATCCCCCTTTTTGTTTAAACTGGTTATTTGACAGTGCCTATTACAAATTTCAATGAATAAATCTTACTAACTTCTGCAAGTTTGGCTCTTTTTGCTGCATCTAATACTGTCATCTCTAACTTAAATGCCTGTAAATACTATTTTAACATTTTTAACAGAGACAAAGTCACATATCTTTTTATGTAAACTCTAATGATGGTAAATCAAAAGGTGTTCCGATAAAGTGTTATCTCCACCTAGATTTCCCGCGAAATTTTACATTGACAATCACAGAATAAATATTTTCAATAATATATATTCATTTGACCAAGGATTTGTATAGTGTATCCTTGATTTGACGTCATATAAGATAAGATTCTAAATCAACGACCACGAAATGAATTTTTTTTGTTTATATCAGCAGAGTCATAATATGATAAATAATAAAATATAACTGATTTCTATTACAGTATATGTTCTCAAATCGTCGTCATTTTTGTTGTTGCTTCTAGTAAGTAAGTAAGTAAGTAATTTTTTTTTATACTCGGGCATGATATGTACAATTCAACAAGGTAAACATGAGCTCTGTAGAGCTCGTAACCGACGTTCAATTCTACGGACTTGCTGCATGAAACATAGGTATACTTAGGAACAGGACACATTGTATTGGCCCTCTCCATTTTTTCCAAGTACGTTATTTTCAGTTTCGTTTTCTGATCTTTTCTATTAATTTAAATTTTTTCGTGTTTTTCTGTATTACAAGAACATTAATATATACTACAAATAACTTGTATTTAAAGATTATCGTTGATTATCTCAACGAGATTGATGAGGCTTGTATAGGGTATATTGGGATACGGGATATTTGCCATTTTAATTTTAGGGATACGGGATATTTGTCTTAAAAGTAAATGGGATATGGGATATTGATGCATTTATAAGGATATTGAATTTTTAACATAAAAAAAAAAGTTGAATTTAAAAGTTAAGTACAGAAATATTTACATCTCACTTGATAAAATTGCCCCAAAAAGTTTAGTATCAAAGGTCATTTTAGTGCTTTGTTGATTTTAATTGAGTTTATGGTCGTTTTATTTAAAAGTCATCCAAACCCAAGCGAAAAGTATTGATCTATTTTCGATATTTATATGTTCATGTGTACTGATAATTTTAAAAGTATTTGTTTTGCTTTCCATACTTCGTTCCTTATTGTTAATTTTCCTTTTTTGGATGGTGATGTTCCTTTGGCACTATCTTACAGTGTTTGTATATCACAACATCTCCGCTATGCCCGTGTCTGTTGTAACGTTTTGGATTTTAATGAACGAAATCTATGTATTACTGGTAAATAATATTAAGTCAGGGATTTAGTTACCACAAATCACTTAAAATCTTTACTAAATTCTAGATTTGGTTTTGAAGTTTGGTTCTACTTGTAATTTTTTTTTTTATTTCAAACGGGATAGCACATCCTCATTTTTACGAAGATGTTGTTTACCGTGTCATTGGATGTTGGATGTGTAATGATTGATAATTTAGTCTCAGATGCATTACTTTTTATTAGTTGTAATTGGCTTTGAACTAGCTGTCAGTAACTGCAAGTACTTTCAGATCTGTACTTGGTGTCTTTTTGTTGATGGGATGTACAAGTACTCGGTCACGTCCACTCTCTGTTTTTGTTAGATGTATTTCTATTTGTATCCATCTGATGAGTTAAGCCTTTTTCAACTGATTTGTATAGTTCGTTCTTATGTTGCACCACTGTCCCAGGTTAAGGGGAGGGTTGGGATCCCGCTAACATGTTTAGCCTCGCCACATTCTGTATGTATGTGCCTGTCCAAAGTCAGGAGTCTTTAATTCAGTGGTTGTCGTTTGTTGCTGTGTTACATATTTGTTTTTGTTCATTATTTTTATACATAAATTAGGCCGTTAGTTTTCTCGTTTGAATTGTTCTACATTTGTCATTTCAGGTCTTTTTATAGCTAACTATGAGGCCATGGGCTTTGCTCATTGTTGAAGGTCGTACGGTGACCTATAGTTGTTAATTTCTGTGTCACGTGGTCTCTTGTGAAGTGTTGTCTCATTGGCAATCATACCACATCTTTTTTTTATATTATATGCTCATATGCATTGATAATTTTCTTGAAATAATCATAGATTTTTGTTAGATGTATCCATCTGATGAGTTAAGCCTTATTCAGTGTTGTCAATGTTTTCTTTGTTTTGATGCTTTATATGATTACAGGAAATTTATAGTGTTTTACCTCTTATTTTTTACGTGGCGTGGCGAGGATCTTCAGAGGTCTCCACGTTTTACAGATTGTTCTGATGTGCAACGGCTGTTTTGCCAGACAAGCTGGGCCGAGGGACGTCAGAGCACGTCCCATATCAAAAAGTAGATATTTCGCTGTATAAACTATGTTAATAACGAATAATTACTAAATAATCAATGTAAATTAATATATTTTCTTTCTATTTACTGGTGTTGTGAGGAAGGAAATTAAAAAAAGTAACAAAAATATTGGTATCTATGTAATTCATAAAGTTCAAGATCACAGAGTCAAATGTTGTGTTATTTCTTTGCAAAACAAGGGCTGTGCAAATTTTGCCTGCTGTAAAAATATTGCAACAGTTAAGTGTAATGTAGGTACATTAGCAGAAAGCTTTCTTGTGTTAAATTTTGAGTTATTGAACTTGCATGCTAAATATCCACTTTTTGATATGGACGTGCTCTGACGTCCCACAGTCTCAGCTTGTCTGGCAAAACAGCCGTTGGATGTCAGAGCAATCTTGGACAAGAGACAGGGTTGCGTCTTCTGTTTTTTCCAACATAGGTTAACGTGTAGGATGAAGTTTCTTAAATATGAAAGAAGAATGCTATCAAAATTATATTTACAGTCATATGCATCACGGTTTGAACAATTAAAAAAAAGTCTGAAATAAGACCCCTTACACTAAATTTATCGTTTAACATTACATAAAAGAGATTGTTATACAAGGCTCTAGATAAGATGGAACACTTCTTCTTTTGGACACATACATTGTATATTCTTATTTAACACTAGGAGTATGCACTAAATTTCCTTTAACACAGTTGTTTTCCCAGAGTCAAAATTGTTGACGTTGTGCATGTTGTGATGATGAGGAAAAAAATGGGCTTGGGAATAAATTTATAATGATTTTTTGGGATATTTCAAAATAGTTTTAGGGATATGGGATATTTGTAAAAAATAATTATTGGGATATTAGGGGTAAACATTATAGGGATACGGGATATTGGGATAAAAACTTAATGGGATATGGGATATTGATACCCCCCCTAAACAAGCCTCATTGATTTTCTCGCTTGAGCTAGTTTCTAGCGATAATTTTTCCATATCAAGCGAGAAGCATGATATGAAAATTATCACAAAAAAATATCAAAGGAAAAATGCACAAAATAGCGATAATTTCTATTATCTATAAATTCCAAGTTACATTGATATATTATAGAATTAACTTTTCAGAGGAAAATTGTGGATTTACTGTGACCTTTAACTCAACTCCCCTATACATTTAGCAAAAGATGAACAAACAAACCCACGTATACAGACAATATAATTCAGTTTAAAAGAAGTCCAAGTCCGATTTTAGTATAGGTAACAGATGAAACTAAGTAAAACTACAATGATCAACATGTACATAAATGAGCCTCCTCATATTTTTGACTTCTTGGTCGTTTTTATAGGGATTATTTGATGACCAGACCAAGAATTTCATGATTTTTTGATTATTTGATAATTTAGGACTACAGTCTTGTCAAAAAAATAGTTATAATGACTTATGTGATTCGATTGGGGAAAAAAATTGCCGGTGATTATGATTGTGATTACCGTTAGACTCCCCCATGAGTGGCCTCATAAATTAACAGAGAACTACTAGCAGTCCCCTAATTGTCAGCACCAGAAGCTCAGTAAAACTGAATGAAAATCAAGCACAATATAAGTTCAAAAAAATTAAATCTTTAATGACTTGACAACAGTAAAGTAACTATCACCCTTCTGTATAAGTGTGTTTAAAGACCTAAGATTTGGTTCACTTTTGAGGTGAATGACGACATTTTTGTTCTTTGTATAGAATATCACCATTAAGGATGGGATCATGAAATACCTGACCGTATAAGATGTCCACACGTATGAATAAACTTGAAGACTTGAAGATGTGTTGCGACAAAGACCTGAATAAAACAATTTCCGAATTTCATATTCAAATTATTGATAGGGGGTCTCATTGGGGGGTTGCGATCCCGGATCCCGCTTACCGTTTTGTCAGATTCCCGTATCCCGCTTACACTACGTACGTAAGCAATTCTGATTTTTTTGTCATTTCCCGGGTTAGACCTCATTTCCCGTTTTCACGACACAATAATTTGTCTTTCCCGTGTCACGCTTACCAAAAATCGGCAATCCCGCGTCACGCTTAGACCCCAATGAGACCCACTTGATATAACGACAAAGCATTCAGTATCACACTCGATAAAAATAAATAAACAAAACCGGCTTCATGAACACAGAAGACGTAGACTAAAGAAATTTTGCTAATTGTTGAAGGTCGAACGATGACGTATGGTTGTAATTAAGTTCTTTGTCATCTGGACTTTTGTGCAGATTTGTCTCATTGACATACAGCATATTCTTATCTTTATATTTAAGCATATCATTTAGAAAGATTATACTTCGAATTACAGTATGTTTGTTTTTTATCATTAATTTCCCTCAGTCCAGTGAGCGAAAAAATCAGCTGAAATTGCCCTATTTCTGTTCGTCAGCATATTATTAAATTGTACTTTGTGCCTATGAGACTGTCCTATATTTTACACGTGTCAAAAACTAACAATTAATTCGTAGTTAAAAGTAAAATCACAAAAATACTGAACTTAGAGGAAGATCAATTGGGAAAGTCCATAATCACATGGCAAAATCAAATAACAAAACGCATCAAAAACGAATGGACAAGAACTGTCATATTCCTGACTTGGTACAGGCATTTTCAAATGTAGAAAATGGTGGATTAAACCTGGTTCTATAGCGCTAACCCTCTCACTTTTGTAATGACAGTCTCATCAATTTCCGATATTTTTACATTGATGCGTTAAATAAACAGACACAATAAATATAATAGTCAAAATATGGGTACATCAGTCATCATCGTTTAACAATTTTAAAAGGAACAATTTAACAGAACACAAAAACATCTACTATCTACGAACACATTTATTGAGTGTCTGACGTCAGAAAATTTTATACGTCACATAAATTTGTCGTTCAATGTGCGTACAAACAATTTTAAAATTTTCATGGGAATGTTAGCATACAGGGTTAAAAAATCAAAAGTATGTAAGAATAAAATAAGAAATAGACCGAGATTTAAACTAGTCCAAAAGTTATATATAGAATTTATAAGAATCCAAAAATAGTTAATACCACTACGCGATTGAATGATTTTGACGTTTGTGGTTCAACGTATATTGTAATTCATAATAGAAATATATCATAATGACATATAATAGAACAATATCATACTGACGGGATCTTTTAAAGTACAGAGTCACGTTATAAGAACAAAAGAAGTACAAAAAGTCGCAAATACAAAACAAACCACAAAAAAATGAAAGCCAATACAAACACATTGACGAGATGTATAAGTACCGAGCCACGTGAAACGGATATCACATGAAACCATTTAACAGTAAAAGTAATATTAATAATAGAACAAAGACAAATGAAAGAACTATAAAACACGTTGTTAAGATGATAAACAACATCAGTACGAAGAATCTATACATCAAGACCATCGTGTATTATTTGAGAAGTTGATACGGAATATTTATCAACAAGGTCTTGGTACCTTCCGATGAACTTTTTTAGAAAAAGAACGAGACGTTCTTTGACATACCCCTGTTTCATCAACTTTCTACTCAGACACTGATGACGTATTACAAAGTCTGAGTAGGAGCTGCAAGCTCTTGAATATCGAATAAGTTGGGAAATATATATCCCATATGCAGGTGAAGTTGGTATATTGCTACTAAGGTGGGGGAAATTTATGATTTCAAAATTAAAATCGTCTCGTTTGTCATAGATTCTGGTACTGAGATGACTGTGTAAGTCAAATTCGAGATATAAGTCTAAAAATGAGGCGGAGGAAGCCGTGTCTGTTGTTTCTTTAATCTCTAGTTCTGGGGGATATATTAATGGAACCCAATCAGAAAAGTTCGGATTGTTTATGGAAAGAACATCATCAATATATCTGAAAGTGAAATTAAATAATCTGGCTTCTTTGATTCTCTTGTTTTTTACAAGTGTCTGGAGGAACTCCGATTCATATGAAAATAAGAAGAGGTCGGCAAGAAGAGGCGCACAGTTTGTTCCCATAGGAATGCCGACAATTTGTTGGAAAAGTCTACCTCCAAACTCAACAAATATGTTGTCGATAAGAAACTCCAGCATACTGACCACTTGTTCTTCTGTGTAGCATATCTTACCTTTTTGTTTGTCACTATTTACGAAATATGCCTTATGAAATCCCAAAGTAATAAATTTATAGCGTATGCTACCATTTTTATGTTGAAAGGCATTGTGGATTATTTCTTTAAGGCGATTTTTCAATTTCACATGGGGAATGGTGGTATACAGGGTTGAAAAATCAAATGTTTTGATGGAACTAATTTCAGAAAAAGACCGAGATTTAAAATTGTCTAGAAGTTCTTTAGAATTTTTAAGAATCCACATATGGTTAATACCACTACGCGAGTAAACAGTTTCACAGTATTTCTGAAGACCCTCTTTCACTGCGGACAGAATTTTAGTCAATCTAATGGACAATTCTTTAGTAGAACATGAAGATGAGCCAGCAATATACCGTTGTTTGTACGGAATTTTATGAAGCTTTGGTATCCAATACAAACAAGGTAAATCCTCCGATTTGGTGTTCAATGCAATGTTTATTGAAGCCATGAAGGACTTATGATTTGCTAAAATCTCATCCTTGTCAAATGATATGTCTTTGTATGTGGGATTACCTGAGTGCTCCTTTATACCCAATTCTTTTACAAGACATTCGTAGTAATACGATTTACATACAAAGACAATATTATTTGAAGCTTTGTCCGCAGGAACAACAACATACTTATCATGAAGAGTTGATAGACATTTCATGGCCTCTTTGTCTCTGAAAACGGACTTTGGTCGATCGTTCACACAGTTTTTCAACTTGTGAACGCGACGTTTTATCAGAGACCTGATAGTTTTAACCCATTCTGACAAAGTGTCCAGTTCAACTTCTTCTCGCTTAGCCCATGCTCTGGCGTAGTCCTCAATGGAATCCATAATTATTTTGAAGTTATGGTTCCAATTGATGTGTTGGGGTTCTCTAAACTTAGGACCATGAGAAATCACCTTTCGGAGATTTTCATGTTGAATTATGTTTAGATCCCCAGTTATAACATGACCAGAGGGGCTGTAATTATAAGGCGAGTGGGAACAGTCACATGTCGGAGGTTGTTTTAGGTATTGTTCTAAGTCAAGGTCCTGCAATGCTCGTTTATAGTTAAATATTTTAGGTGCAATGGTTTTGGTGTAACTGTAGGATACAATAGGAACAGACTGATTTTGAAAATAAATAGGAATTTTAGATGTTACCTCCTTGTGATGTAGAACGTTGCAGATATTGATTGCATCAATTCCTCTATTGGCAAAATCAATAGGAAGGAATCTCCTCTTTTCCTCATGTAAAGGTTCCGATCTTACTGGTTTGAAAAGACGGAAAAGAGCTACATCACAAATAATACTGACTAGTCTGTATGTTGCAGAAAATGTATTGGTGCCTCCTTTGTCAAGTGCATAATCTCTCAAACGTTTTAGAAAATTAACTGGCAGTGAAAAGAGAATAGTTCTTATGTAATGTAACCCTAGTGGATGATGAAGATGTGAAAGAAGGTCATCAAAGCTCCCAGATGGTGATCTAGATTTGGAAGACTTTTTTACATTAGGCCGATGGTAATGTTTTTGCCCATGACTACGTTGTTGTCGTAAGGTAGTATTAAATAAACTCATTACATTAACATCACTGCAGGCAGGACTTGACAAATTTCCTACTCCTTTAATATTGTCATTGCAACCATATGGCATTGCAGTCCCTAACTCCCTTATCCAGAAATTTTCTCTATCTTTGCGGAAAGGAGTACTTAGTACAGGGCTATTTGTGTGGTGATAAATTTTCTCAATGATGCGTACTTTCATAGATACAGAAGGATCATGGTCCGGTTGATTAAAATGGTTATAAAGAACCCTAAATTGAGGATCTTTATTATCAGACCGGTGTTGATTCATTCTTTTACGCAAAGTTTGACGAGTTTCACCAACATAAAGAAGTCCACACAAAGTACATTCGATTCCGTATACGACATTGTCCGAGGAACAGTCCAGAGTTCAGTTAAAAGATATCATTTTGACCGGCATTTTTTCCAGGAAAGATTGAAAATAAATTTGAGATAAAAACAAAATTTCAGCTGACGAAGATTTTTCTCATCATTATCCCTGGTTGAAGTCCATTTATGTTTATCAGAGACATATATGTGTATATATGTCTATATATATCTACAAAACACAATTATATCTTTCACTAGAAAGATATACTTGATATTGAATCCGGCATTTCTAACGTATTAATGAATTTAAGAGGGTGATCTAGAAGAACCATGGGTAAGACGATTTTCTTTTCAATATGCTTGATATTCTCAATCCCCCCCTAAAATGGTAGTATTTGAATGCATTTAAGTAATACAAGCATTAGCCTTTCAAAAAGGGCTAGTCGACTCTTAGCTGATGAAAATGGAAAGTGCTCTCGCTTTGTAGATTAATTCATTTACTAGAATAGCCACGTGCATCAATCAATAAATTTTACCACAAACGTGAGGTCACACGTTATGAAGTAATATCGATTTTGCGTTGTTGTTTACGAAACTCCAGCTAGAAGATTCGATTATTTATAGATAAAAGTTACATGTGTACCAATATCATGAATATGCATGATTAATGACCAGGCAAAATCGAATTGCTAAAATAGAGAGGACAAATCCGATACTCTACGGGATTGAAGGACATTTACTAGGTTTGGATTGTCCTAACCAATCCATAAACTTTGATTATTCACGTCTCGTAATATCTTCCAATCAGGTAGCAAGGAAAATTCACGCACTGACTGTCCATCGTTCAATTCTTAACTAGGAGTCGATAATAATTGCTTTTTGATCTAAAATAATAACAAAACTATCATAGATATTTTTCATATTGTATCCGTATCAGATATAGAAAACTTTGCACCTTTTTCATCTGTTTTTCACCTAACTGTTCCAATCTCATTTTATCGGGAGTTATATAAGTTGAAAATAAACCATGGTAACTTGACCAAATTGAACTGTGCAATGTCAGGTAAACTTCGTGATTGATCAGGTAGGAAATGGCCTACCGAAGTGTTGTTCATTAATAAGGAAGTTATTTTTTTGTGGTTTTGTGTTGTGGCTCATATACTTTGTTTAAGGCTAAGTTATTCCAGAGACATGTATACTATGTGTTTATTTGTCTCTGGTTATTCCAAATAAAGATAAGATAAAGTTTTATAAAATTGAGAATGGAAATGTGGAATGTGTCAAAGACGGACAACAACCCGACCATATAGGAGACAACAGCCTAAGGCCATAAATGGGTCTTCAATGCAGCGAGAAACTGCCGCACCCGGAAGAGTCCTTCAGCTGGCCCCAAAACAAATATGTATACTAGTTCAGGGATAATAGACGTCATACTAAACTCCGAATTATGCACAATAAACTAAAACTTAAATTAACATTATGAATTTATTTTACTTTTAAATGAGGTCCTGGAGAACTTTGAAGCCAGCTTTTTCAATATGAAAGAAAACCGGAGAAATAGTATGATTGTTAATTAATGAGACGAACATCGCGAAAACCGAGGAATGTGAGGATTATCAACTATAGGTCATTCCACCACGGACAAAATGTGAAACAATGCTTACAAGAAAATGACCTTATTCTTTACTTAACAAAAAATTAATTTTGGATGTAACGCGTCTTCTAATTGGCTGACGTTATTTTGTTATGAGCCCATAGACATAATTTAATCATGTGACCGTGACGTCATCAACGTTTTTTCATGGTTTTCTACGGTTTAAAATGGAATTTAGAATTAAATTATAAGAAATGACTGTAATATTTTTTCTGTCTATTCGAAATAACATAAAAAATGTGATGCACACTGTTAAATAACCCGCTACGCGCGTTATTCAGTGTGCACCATATTTTTTATGTTATTTCTTCATAGACAGAAAAAATATTACAGTAATTCCTTAAATAAACAAAAATAATCTTCTACATACAGACAACTATTATAAAAGTAATGAAATATGAAATTTTCTGTCAGTCAAAGTCTGAATGATCAATCTATTGGGAATTCTTCTTACTTTCCTTTTGTTCAAAGCAATTCATAATCAGCTGTGGTTTGATATGGGGCTTGACTTTTAGGTGATCTCTCTCTGAGCTCCTACCAGGCCGGGGTATTTATTTTCTAATATCCTCCAGTCCATTCAAACTACACCAGAAAATCAAGCGGTCGTTTCCAACTTCCGAAGCAAGGTTGTCGGCTCTCCGGACATTCCCGAAGTCCTGCGTTTAACACCCTTGCCTTCAGCCGTACTCACCTGTGCAAGATCTTGCAGAACGTAGTCATCCGCCGGTGCATTACGTTTGCGCGCATTACCACTACATTTGCGCGCAAAAATCATTACGTTTGCGCGCAGCTTTTGATTACAATTGCGCGCATTTTTTTGACAGGTAAACCCAGGTAAAATACAGGTAATAATACTTAATTATTTATAATTTGTTCAATTATCTACCCTGCTCACCAACGATGAGGTGGAAGTGGGATTTCGAGCAAGATAATTCCGTTTTATTTTGCAACAGCGCAGCGCATGCATACATTTTTTCGTTAATATTGCATAAACACATATTTAAAACATGTTTTTGTATTAACTTTAACGGTTCATTTTTAAACCTACGACAATTTGCTTGCCGAGTTTATAAGCTTCGATCCTTGCTTGGAAGTTGGGTCGTTTCCTTAGCCTTAGTTAAAACATATGTATTTATAGTGGATTGGGAAACAAGTTATTACATTAACTTACATTAGCACTTGCAAACAGGCTTGATGCAGTCATATTCTGTATGTGTCCAAAATCAAGAGCCTGTAATTCAGTAGTTGTCGTTTGTTGTCATATTTTGTTTTCGTTTATTGGTGTTTTTTTTGTTGTTTTTTTTTTTATATATTTCAACCAGTACTTTGATACCCTGCTATGTCCGGTATGTGTACCTGTACCACGTCAGGAATATGACAGTTTTTTCCCATTCGTTTGATGTGTTTAAGCTTTTGATTTTGACATTTGATAAGGAACTAACCTTTTTAATTTTCGTTTCAGTATTTTTGTTTTTTAATTTTCCTTTGAATTGTTAGATGTCTGTTGCTTTAAATCGATCTGACGAGTTAAACACTTTTCAACTGATTTTTATAGTTTCTAATGATGTATTGTTACAATACTGTCTCAAGTAAGAAGATGGTTGGCGCCTGTAAACTAGTTTAACCACGCCACATTCGATATATGCCTGTCTCGAGTCAGGGCCTGTGTTTTAGTGGTTGTCGTTTATTGCTGTATATGTCATATATGTTTTTCGTGAAATGTTTTGCATATTTTGATCTTGTGTTGTGACGTAGCACCACTACCCCATGTTATGGTAGGGTTGGCACCTTTACGCTAGTTTTACCCCGCCACATTCTGTATGTGCCTGTCCCAAGTCTGGAGCCTATATTTCAATGATTGACGATCTTTGCTGTATATCATATTTGTTTTTCGTTCATTATTTTGTTCACAAAGCAGACCGTTAGTTTTCACGTATGAATTGATTTAACTTCTATTCTATGTCGTCTTGGTCTCTGGCTAATTTTTGTCTCATTGGCATTGATACCACATCTTTTAATCTTATTTTTAGATATGGACATATTAATACACCAATCCATTTTAATGTTCGAATTAACCATAGTTTTTTATTCATTTTGCTGGAAGTAGCTGAAACAAACTAAAGCTGAAATTAGCGCTATCTTTAAATCTTTTCATATGCATATAACATGTATAATTAAATTTTACTTTTTTCCTATGAGGCTGCCCTATATTTTATGCGTGTAAAACATTAACAACCCCTAGTTACAAGACATAATTTTAACCGATCTTTTCCAGGAAATATTGTTATAAGTAAATTTGAGATAAAAAAATATATGCCGACGCAATATTTTCTCATCATTGTCCCTGGTTGAAGTTCACTTCCATAAGTATATGTCGTGTGCAAGTTATTACTACTATGTATTTTTGAATTTTTTGGTGAGTAAAAGAAAATAATTTCTCTCTAATTCAGCAATTTAACACTTTCCGAACCCATTGTATAAAAAAAATAGTCAACCTGTAGTTTCCGATGATCTCAGAAGATGATTGGATGAATTTAAGGGTCAGAACATATGTGTTGGTTATGTATGAGGAAGCGATTGTGTTGTAGTTGTGCTGTGGCACATATAATTAAGGCTAAGTTATTCTGAACGAAATATAGCATTATGAATTTATCTATCTTTAATGCCAGATTTCTATAAATATGGAAATGAGGAGAAACTTATGAGACAAATTTTCAGTACGCGAGGGTAATAAACTATTGGTCACCTCAAGGTATTTGACAATGAGAAAAATTTGTACCGTAAAGTCGGCTAATAAATGCCCAGACGTGACGATATGTGAAAAAATCGAAACGAGAAAAAACGCCATCATTTCCACCTAGCAATAAACGAAAATAATCTTTTACATACAGACAAATTTATCAACCAACGACAATCAATAAGTAATATGCCCCTAACTTGGTACAGAGACATACGATAAATATGAGCTACCAAACCGATTCTTACCAGGGATAGTGGTATAAAAGCACAACTTAAGAACAAACTGTAAAAGGTTAGTTACAACTGGCTTGACATTGGAACTAGGCACATACAATGACTAATTAATATGAAAGCAAAAGACATTACTACCGACATAAGAGTGCTCGTAGTTACTTGTATAGATATAATATGTATAACTGATAGTTTCCTACAGATATAACTTCTATTTTAAATTACATCATGTCACCTTCCATTACGACAACTAATTATAGGTCTTCCGATTTCATCTCCTTAACATTTTCTGACCACCATTCTATTTTAAAATTATTTCCCTTGATTAATGAGTTTGTTCATTATATGACCGAATCAGCTTTTTCATCACTTTGCGTAAAATTTACTTTGTATTGTTTGCTTATCAGCGTTAGTGGGCAACCATTTGATATTCTGTGGAAGGGGATTGGAAGGACATTGCTGGAAGATTTTTCGACTTGACTATTTGTTGTCACTTGTTGCTATATATATGTACGCATGCTTATTTTTCCGCAGATTCGACATGCAAACATGTATTTTCAGTATTGTACACGGTTGAATCCTGCATTTCGTGTTGCATAATCTTCCTTTTCCCCTATCTTATGCAAGGTGATCTATATCTGAGCTCTTACCTGGCCAGGGTATTCATTTTCTAATATCCTCCATCCCAACCCCACCAGAAAATCAAACGGTCGTTTCCTTAGCCTTAGTTTAAACATATTTATGTATAGTTGATTGGGAAGCAAGTTATTAATCCCTTTCCACTTTGCGGGTGCGAGTGCTGCCTTTTTGCGACATTAGCCTGCTCTTTTTCGAAATCTACAAGTCTACAAGGGTGTCTTTAACGTGCAAAAGATATTGCTCTGTCTCAACACGGGTTAGCCATTTATCGTCACCATCCGGCGGACTATCATGGTTTCTCGAGACCATCTCGCAAATGGTGTCAAAAGAGAGTCGAAAATTCAGTCTCTGAAATTTTCACCCCGGAGCAGGGATCGAACTAAGAACCTTTGTGTTAGTAGCCCGATCCCTTAACCACTACACCACGGATCTCCTCATTAGCCTTGTCTGCAGGAAATTGAAACTTGGCACGAAGGATTACATTGGACTTGTGTGGATAGCTACATATATTGGCATATCCTTTTAAGATCGGGCATCGTGCACATTCCTAACCATTGATGCTGACCTCTGTTATTATGGTTTTAACACTGTAATCCGATCTTTGAATAGAGTTTTATTGGTGAAAGATTGATTTTTGTTTTCATTAAATATAAACCAAGTAAATATTATTGTTATATGCATATACAATTATAGGCACATTCACAAATCTGCAATCTGTCGATACCTGTATTTTAGCATTGCACCAGCGAGGTCATTGTTTTTTTGATAGTTATTGTTAGATGTCTTTTTGGTTTTAATCGATCTGATGCATTAAGCAATTTTCAACTGATTTTTATAGTTTGTTCTTATGTTGTATTGTTACACTCCTGTCTCTCAAGTTAGGGGAGAGTTGGCGCCTGCAAAGTAGTTTAACCACGCCACATTCTATATATATGCTTGTCCCGAGTCAGGAGCCTGTATTTCAGTGGTCTTTAATGGCTATATGTGACATTTGTTTAACGTTAATGTTTTTCTATATTTTGTTCTTATAATGTGCCGTAGCACCACTACCCCAGGTTATTGTAGGATTGGCGCCTTTGTGCTAGTTTAAGCAAGCCTCATTCTGTATGTGACTGTCCCAAGTAGGGAGCCTATTTAAGTGGTTGTCGATTTTTCTGTGTATCATATTTGTTTTCCGTACAGTATTTTGTACATGTATAAATCATACCGTTAGTTTTCACGTATGAATAGTTTTATATCAACAAATGGAAGTTTTTAACGACCTTGACTGGCTATACAGCCCTTTCACGGTCGGTAGTTTTACATAAGTCATCTCGGAGCCTTTTATAGCTGACTATGCAGTATGGGTTTTGCTCCGTGTTGAAGATCGTACGGTGACCTATATGTGTGTTAACCTCTATGTCATTTTGGTCTCTGGTTGAGATTTGTCTCATTGCTTGTAATAATACATCATCTTTTTATTTTTAGATATAAACATATATATTTATCAAGAAATTTTAATGTTCGAATAACCATAGATTTTTATTAATTTTGCTCCAAGTAGCTGAAACAAACTCAGCTGAAATTAACCGTATCTTTTCATGTGCATATAATTAAACTGTACTTTGTTCCTATGAGGACGTCGGACCTATATTTTATGCGTGTCAAAAATGAACAACCCCTAGTTACAAGACATCAATTTATGATAAGTTTATTTTTACCGGCTTTTTCCAAGAAATATCTAATAAGTAAATTTGAGATAAAAAGATATCAGCTGACGTAATATTTTCTCATCATTGTCCTTGGTTGAAGTCCTTTTACATAAGTTTATGTCGTGTACATATGCATGTTATTATTATTTTTACTTGTTAAACCTTTGTACGAGTAATTACTTGTATGATGCCATCATACAATTTATTACTTGTACATATATAGTTGTGAAAAAGAAAATATCTTGTACAACCCACTATCTCTATGTTATATTTGTTTCTTTGGCTTATTCATAACTCCTTTGGGTTTTTTAATTTGGTTTTGTCATTAATTGTTTGTTTTCTTTTTCTTTTGGCGTTTTTTCTTTAATATCTATTTGTTTTAAAATTTTGCCTAGTGGACATCATTCAGCGTATGTATTTTTGTAATTTTTGTTAAGAAAAAGAAAACAACTTTTCTCTAATTCTGTGGAAATTTCACCCTTTCTGAAACTATTGTATAAAAACAAATCTACGTATAGTTGCCGGTGATCTCAGAAGATGATTGGATGAATTTAAGGGTCATAACATATGTGTTAGTTATTTATATGGAAGTGATTTTGTCGTGAGTTTTGCTGTGGCTCATATATTTATACGGCTAAGTTACTCTGAATCAAAACAAAATACAGCATTATGAATTTATTTTACTTTCGAATGAAGTTCTGGACAAGTTTGATGCCAGCCTTGTAAATATGGAAATGAGGAGAAATGGAATACTTGTTAAATGAGACAAATATCCAGTACGTGAGGGAAATTAATAAAGGCAACAGTAGTATATCGCTGTTCGAAATTCATAAATCGATTGAAAAAAAACAAATCCGGGTTACAAACTAAAACTGAGGGAAACACATCAAATATAAGAGGAGAACTACGGGTGGCACGGTAGTATTTGCATTCCAGAATTTAGGTTGCTCTTTTGTGTACCCTACCTAAGTCAATGTATCTGAACAGTGTGATTGGACACAAAATACAGTATCAACTGAACACACTTTCCCAAACTGAGGGATGAATCAGGTTTAGAAAAATATGAAATAATTTTACAAACAGATGAAAATGAATTTTTGAGATTTTTTTTTATATTGTGTATTCACTGCATGATAAAAGACCTAAAAGCACTAGTGGCCTTAGATTTTTAAAAATAGCAAAAAAAAAGTAAACGGTCATAATACACATTCATATTTATTTCTGAATAGTAAAATGAAAGTACTTCAGTTAACTGTGAATGCAGAATTTTTTGCATTGTTAGAAAGTGGTGAAAATTCTAAAAAGGCTATCATTATCCCTTATGGGCCAGGAAATACTACCGTGCCACCTACGACACAACAGAAACAGAACATTAAAATTTAACACACACACAGAAACGAACCATAATATAACAATGGCCATTTTCCGGACTTGTTACAGGACATTTAAAGAAAAAATGGTGGGTTGAACCTGGTTTTGTGGCTAGCCATACCTCGCACTTTTATGGCAATGTTGAATAGAAAACACTAAAATGACACCATTACATGACAGGAATAATATACAACGTTCAGGACAGAGACGCAAATAAACAATACAATTTAGTACATTTGGACAATGAAACACAAACACACTGAAGTGGAAAAAAAACAACAAACGACACAGAAGATATACGATAATAATAATACACTATTGGCCATGCACCTCACTGCTTTTGACAATGAGGAAATTTTGTACCGTAAAGTTATTTTAGAAAGGCCCAGACGTGAAAAAATATGAAAAAAATGAAACGAGAAAACGGCCTCATTTTCCACTAAACAATAAACGAAAATAATCTTTTGCGTACAGACAACTTTATCAACCAACGACAATCAATAAGTTATATGCCCCTAATTTGGTACAGACACTTACGATGAATATGAGAGACCAAACCGACCCTAACCAGGGATAGTGGTGTAAAAGCACAACATAAGAACAAACTGTAAAATTTAGTTACAAATGGCTTGACCTATCATTGGAACGAGGCACATACACTGACTAACATGAAAGCAAAAGACACAAAGTACCGACATAAGAGTACTCGTAGTTACTTGTATAGATATAGTATGAGCAATTGCTATTTTCCAAACTAAAGATAGAAATTCTTTGTCAAGTCACATCATGTTAACAAATGTCTAGGCCTTCCGATTACATCTGATTTCAGATCATCATTGTTTTTAAAACTGTTTCCCTTGATAAAGGATTTTGTTTTATATATGATCGAATGAACTTTTGCATCAATTTGCGTAAGATTTCCTTTGTATAGTTTGCTGGTAAGCGTTAGGGGACGACCATTTCATATTCTGTGAAGGGGGAAAGGGTGGATATAGTGAAAGATTTTTCAGATTGACTATTCGTTGTCATTTGCAGGCTTATTTATTTCGCGGCTTCTACGCCCGAAAATATATTTGCACTTTTAAACACGGTTGAATCCTGCATTTTTTTGTCATTTTCCTTCTGTCTTATGCAAGGTTATTAATTGTCTAGCTCTAACCAGGCAAGGATATTCATGTTTAAAAAGCCTCCACACACCAGAAAATCAGAAGGTCGTTCCCTTGACCTTTTCTTCAGGATATTAAACACTTAACAAGAAGGATTACTCTAGACATTCTTTCACTTGATATGTTGTTTTTTTTGGGGGGATCAGGATAGCTACATACTAGTATATTGGCATATCCTTATTAAGATCTGCATTCGTTCACATTCCCCACCAGTGATGCAGACCCTTGTGATACTGATTTAATAATAGTTAATAATAACATGAATAATTCTTTTATCAAGTGTCTAATATTGACTGACAAGGCATATTCCCCGTGTACTAATTATAAGTATTTAGTGACAAAACCAAGGTTAAAATGTGAACATATACTTGGGTTTTAAAAAGAAAATAACATTGAAACATTTTTTTCAATAAGAAACCCTCTCATAACAGACTTCTTGTTCTGACTTTGTGGGAAGTAAGTTTCCTCCATAATAAAGGAACAGATATAATAATAGTAACTAAAATTAATGAGCAAATGCCACTTCACGAAAATGATGATTGAGTACGTTGTGTTATATATATATAGCGATAATGGTACGTAAAACAATATTTAGAGATATATTTTCCACATACATGCAACAACAGGGTTTACTTCAAAATCGGATTGTAGTCTAGGAATAAATATGTCTTCTATTTTGCAGAGTTTAAACTGAGTGGTGCAATGTTATGGAAGACGTGTGTCATCATGTCTGCCTTTTTCATGGTTGCCAGATCGGAATTCCAACAAACAACACAGTTTAATCAGTCTAAAAATGGTACATGCGAGTTCGAAATTTTGAATCCAGAATGGGTTAAACAAAGGTTTGACCAATTTATAAGTGTTGAACAAGCAGAATTAGTGTTCTTTCAAATAGAAGTCAACAAAGAGTTTATAAATGAAACCAAATTTGACAACATACACGAAAACGGGCTTTTAAGATGGATATGGGTTTCTGATTCTAAAACAGCGATTCTATCATATCCTGTAGACTTAGACGGACTCACTCTCCAGTTAACAAAGTCAGTAGAAAGAACAATTCTTGTCTATACCAATGCATCATCAACTAATATATCAAACTATACACAATGCTTTTTATCACTTTATCAAACACTTTCTGACCAGATTTTACATAAAAACAAAACCGACTGGAAATTTTGTCACAGATATTTTAAAGGCCAAAATTGGAAACATGTAATGGATTTTTTCTTAGGATCCTGGCTAGGATATGACTTTGAATGTTTTAATACATTCTGTTCGGACATACGATGTGTAGACATTGTTAAAAAGGGAACAGTTAATATTGCAATTACTATATTTACTTTTCTGCTGTGTCTTAACTTCCCATTATTTTACCTTTTTCTTCCTAAAAGACAACAAATCTCCGCAGGTCATTCAATGCATTACAATAGAGGTGATAGTCCTTATAGTTTTGCTAGACTTTTCTTGCATTTAAATGAAAATACTCAGGGATTAGACAGAAGAAACGGCGACAATAAAGATAAAGATAACACATTCTCGGAATGGATAGACATTTTGAAAGGAAACAGCCATATTGTGCAACCAGAGGCTAAAGTTTTGACGGCTTTTTTTTTTGTTCTCTTAGGACAATTCCTTTTTCAAGAATTGTATCTTAAAAAGGCAATTGCTGATTTTGATAAATATCCAGATATTTACGATCCTTATTACTTACCATTTGATGAAATTCTGCTAGTACCCGAATTCAAATACAAAGTATTAAGCATTTTACCTTTTACCTGTTCTTTTCTTTATCTGTTACCGGTATTGTTGGTATACATGTCGTATTATGGACAGTCAAAAAACACATTAATCTCTCTTAATCCAATGGGTATAATAAATTTTAAACAAAACGGCAGTTCAATTAAATATACAGGATACACTCAATTTGCAATGAAATTTCTTACCAGAATATCCTTCTTTTTCAAAAAGGAATTGTGGATTAAGACGTTTTCAGTACCGTCTTTTCTTAGTAAACTCTTTACATCTGAAAGAGATTGTACATCTTTATTAAAAAAACTTCGAACTTTACTTAAAGTATTCATTTACCCGCTGTTCTTTTTAATGACTGTTCCGTTGAATATTCTGCTATACATCGTATTTCTTTTGTTTCCTATGCTTCACTTTATATTTCACTGTTTTTTGCTTTGTCCTTTCAAATATATCGTACAAAATTTTGATAAACGAAAAGAATGTCCCTTGTACTGTATTTTTATCTTTATTTTTGTATTTCAGTATGTTATTTTGCTTCTGTATTTTATTTTTGCATTAAGGCCATATTTTCTATTTGTAACTTTGTATGTGTTTAAACTAATTGTGTACTGTATTTTTGTTGCTGGGCCTCTGTTTTCAACATCTCAAACTTCGTACCAGTTTTGGGCAATATCTCTTGCCGTTTTGGTTTATATTTTAAAGTACACGATGACATTTAATTCAAATTACAAACAATTACTCAACAATTTATTAGACCTAAAAAAAGATATTGCGAAGGAAAACGCGACTGGTGACAATGAGCGTATACAAATACCTATTGAATTGTTTGATGAGATAGCAAACGAGTTCATGCCAATAAAAATGCAACTTTTGATCTTATTCCTCAAACTTTTTTTTACTGGGATTTTTTTGTACGTAACATTTGATAGTATCAATAAAGGTGGAAATGCTGGCTTCTTTACAACACAGATACCATTAATTATTACTGTTGTTATGCCTGCGTTGGTTGATAGTATCTGGTCGTCACAGTCAAATTTAGATGATACCAAGGCACATGAGGATGATATAAAAAAAAAGATATCAAGATATAACATCAAACCTCCAGAGACATGCTCGGTTGATAGGAAAGTCGATGAACGTGACTTTTTTTCTAAACATTTTGCGCTGATATGTCCTATCTTATATACTGTGAAATGTATTTTGGAATCAATATTATTTTGCCGGAAAGAGAGTGCAATTAACCATAGCGAACTCGATATAGTCAATTGTCCTAGTGAAATTAATTGTTTTCGAAAAGCTCCGCAAATCGAGGATAACGGTGCGATCAATTCATCTGATGGTGCGACCGAATCGGATCCCTTGTTAAATGCATCTGCAAAAGAATAGTCATCAGCAAACCGGACCATCATATTTTTCAGACATCCCTATTTATTGACCACAGATTAAGGCACTGCAACGTTTCAACAGAGAACCAACTAATAAAACTTACACTAGAGAAGATATTAATATCTAGTTAATCCAGTCATTAAATTCATTAAACCCAACCAACACTGATAAGGTTTAAAAGTATAACAGCCAAGTTACGATATTTTCGTTGGTGACAATTATCAACCAACAAGATAGTCTAAACTCCATTTTGGTGAATCATAAATTATTTAACCAACTTCTGACAAAATCAACAATATTGTAAATAAGATGTCAGTACTGCTAGAGTAACGTAAAAAAAATACGTCGTAGATATAGAATTTTAATCCCTGGCTTTCCACCGAGTGCTACGAAAAAGGGGTTATTTTATTGAGCAACACCCGAATACAGTATTATCAATCCTGGTCTGCTAATATTAATGCTTGTGAAAAACTGTTCATCTATAAATGTTTTAAACTAGATTTCCATAAGGAAACGTATTTCCAATACGATTTTAATACCAAGATATTTACAAAAGTTTGTAGTTGAAGCTTAAAAATAAATTTAGAATCAAATTGCTATAACAATAATCCTAGAAACAATCGTACTTGTAGATGTTGTAAAATGAATACTATTGAAGATGAATACCATTTCGTGTTGATTCTTCCTGTAAACATATAGAACATTTAGATGTCTCTTGTTGCCAAAATATTATTGTTCATGGCCAAATACACGAAAGCTAAAGTTTCGTTACAAGTCAAAAAGAGTAACACAAAAACTATGTAATTATTTAAAGACGGCATAGAAATAAGATAGCAAATTATCAGTTAATAAATTGGGCAAAGGTATGTGTCATTATAAGTTATCTCTGCAAATATATATTGTTCTCTGTATTCTGTAATATTTGTCACATATGTATATATCTTGTTAATTTGCTAACAAAATGATGTTCCTAATACAATAAAGATTTAGTCATGCATTCTTATATTTTTTCTATTTCCCAAAATAATCAATGGCAAAACTAAACGTCAGTTTTGCTTTAGAAACTATTTACTGAAGATGATCTGGGAATCCTATGTAGATTTTATAGTCTAAGTCTACAGTCTATGGAAGAAGCGATTCGATAAAAGCTTTTTTTGTATCAACGAGCGATATTGTCTTATATCAACGAGTTGCATTGTGGGAAATTTCAGACGAATGTTAGCATTTGTACGAAGAAAGGCAGATTTCTCGGTATAGAGTAATGACTCTTTTCTTAAAACAGGGTGACATTTAACATGACATACGTCTGGTGTATAAGTTGTATGAGGTATTTTATGTAATAACAAGCAAGGTGTATTTAAACGAGAAAATTGAATTATTGAATAAATGAAACATAAATGCACGATTTATCATTTGTAGATGTACACATTCTATAAATATCATGTAGCAAATTCAGTGGAATGCAATTGAGATGAATTCAATTGTTTGCTACGCCAAAATCACCTATAAGTCAACGATACTGCTATATTTTAAAATATCAATGCGATATTTGTCTTATATCATAGCGATGATTTTTTAATATCCAAAATTTATGAATGCGATACTTTTCTAATATAACTGCTATAGTTTTCTAATATAAAATTAATACGATGACACGTCACAATGCATGTCAAGAAAACTGCAAACATAATTCACAAACTTAGATCATGACCAGTTCAATGATTTAGGATCAACATCACTAAAATTTCGTAACTGTAACACAATTAACGCTTACATGAACTTATCATTCCGAAAATGTTGCTTGACCCTATTGATAGTTGAAAGTGTTAACAACCTGTTCAGTCTATATTGTTTTCAATCACATGGTTTAACCAACTAACTAACATGTTTAACCCCGCCACATTATTTATGTATGTGCCTTTCCCAAGTCAGGAGCCTATAATTCAGTGGTTGTCGTTTGGGTATGTGTTAAATATTTGTTTTTCGTTCATTTTTCTTTTATATAATAAGGCCGTTATTTTCTCGTTTGAATTGTTTTACATTGTCTTATCGGGGCATTTTATAGCTGACTATGCGGTATGGACTTTGCTCATTGTTGAAGGCCGTACGGCGACCTATAATTGTTAATGTCTGCGTTATTTTGGTCTCTTGTGGACAGTTGTCTCATTGGCAATCTTTCCACATCTTCTTTTTTATAATTCTATTTGAAGTGATGATGCAATGGCGGAATTTAAAAGCGGTTGCAAATACGTCTACCGACCTATTAGATTCTAATTTACTGGTCACAAGTTGCTATAGTCTACCCACCTTGGTAATATCGAAATAGACAAAAAATATCGTTACTTAAAAGAAACATTCATTCAAACAATCCAATCCAATACAGCTCCAAATTACAATGAATATTCAAATGGTAAAATCAATAATCCAAACAAATTAAAATGTACAAATGCCGATGTCCCGCTCTTTGAAGATATCAACTGAGTAGCCTCAGACTATAAATTAGACAACTTCAGATACAACGAAAATCAAAAATCTTGTCATACAGAAAATATATTTATTATTAACATAGCAAAAGATATTGAGAAGGAATTAAGACAGTTCTTTTTGGATATCAAAGACTTTTCCCCGTTGGTAAATCGATATCTCTATGATCATAATCAGCTCGCCGCTTGGACGCTCTTTTACATCGCGATGACCGTGAGGGTATTCAGATTTATTTCTTATGCAGCAAAAATACTGCAATCTGATTGGTTGACTACCCCGGTGTAAATAACACCCCACTCTTGTTCACCCGGGGATAAATAAAATTTTGCCAAAATAAAGAAAAATAGAAAATTTAGAAAAAGTTTATTTTTTATTTTTTTGTAAACTCAAAACAACACAAAAAATTTCAGAATTATTCCAAAAATAAAGTAAAAAAGTATTTGACAATTTGCAGCACCATGGACATTGAAAAAATATTACGCTGGAAACTTTTTATCACCATTTTTACAATTTTACATCCTGATTTTAAAATGAGTAAAGGAATTGTTCATAAGAAATAAATTCGTTATCTTGGTGTAATCAGGGGTGTACGGAATTTTACACCGTTGTTGAAAATTCATACACCTAATTCGGCTGCGCCTCAGGGTGTATGAATTTTCAACAACGGTGTAAAATTCTGTACACCCCTAATTACACCAAGATAACTAATAGTATTGTTGCCACAGAGATTTGACTTTCGTTTTTGGCTAGTAACTGATCGTATAAATACGAGAACTTTTCTTAGTGCAAAATAACAATCCGTATCGCTTGTTATAAATTCATTTCTTCAATGAGTACTAAAAAAATGTTTAGAACACAAATAAATAAGATGTAAATGTCTTTTGACGTTAGAAATGTGCATATTCGTTCATTCGTTCATTGTGTATTAATTTACGTTTTTTGATTGAGTTAAGTCTACCAATTGATATTTTATGGTGTGTTTTTCTCTGTTGTGATGTTATGCTATTGTTTCAGAAAAAGGGAGAAGGTTTGGATCCATTAAAACGTTTAATCCCGCTGCAAATGTTGCACCTGTCCAAAGTCAGGAATCTGATGTACAGTAGTTGCCGTTTGTTTATGTACTATATACGTGTTTCTCGTTTCTCGTTTTTTTTGTATAGATTAGACCGTTGGTTTTCCCGTTTGAATGGTTTTACACTAGTAATTTTGGGGCCCTTTCTAGCTTGTTGTTCGGTGTGAGCCAAGGCTCCGTGTTGAAGGCCGTACATTGACATATAATCATGGTTTACTTTTTTTTTAAATTGTTATTTGGATGGAGAGTTGTCTCATTGGCACTCACACCACATCTTCCTATATCTATATATCTTTTCTATATTCATAAATTTAGATTGTTCAGTTGGAGGACTGGAAAGCAGTTATTTATAAGGGGAAATTTCAAAGATTTATAGATAGAAGAAGATGGTGCATGAGTTCGAATGAGACAACTTTCCATCAAAGTAATAATTTGTTTAAAGTAAACCATTATAGATCAAAGTAGGTCCTTAAACACGGAGCCTTGGCTCACAGCGAACACCACGCTATATAGGAACAATAACATTGCTAGTGTTAAACCATTCAAACAGGAAAACCAACGGTCTAATTTAAAAAAAAAAAGAAAAAAGGAGATTCAAAAGTACATTTTGATACTTAGCTATTTGATTATTTGATTACGGCATTATTGTTTATTAAACTCTTATTTAATTAGATTTGCTTCCAAAACCAATTGAGAAATTTGTAAGATGTTACCAAAAACAATTTGAATTTATGGTCTTAAAACTGCTTATTTACATACAATATAGCTGCGATGATTTTTGATATTTGCGGACGTACTGGCATTTTCAAATTTTGAAAATGGTCGGTTGAACCTGGTTTTATAGCACTTCACCTCTCACGTGTATGACAGTTTCATCAAATTCTGTCATATTTACACAATGCGTGAACAAAACAGACATAATAGGTAAAATTGTCAAAATATGGGTACCATAGTCTAATATTGATACTAATTGGTACTAATATTGATATAACAAAAACAAATAAATTTCATATTTCAAGACACTATACGTAGAGGAGACTGGGGTTGAATGTGACACGGGTTGAATGAGACAGTGACTGTAAATCTTCCTTTAGAGAAGAAATTATGGCATATTTAGAAAGTTTTCGTGAAGTCTTTTTTCAAATTGCATCGAGATAGAAATGGTTATGCCATAGAAGCGTTTTTAAATATTTTATGAAGTAAATACTGAAAATCTAAGCCGTAAGTATTTTTTACGATGTTCGAAATATTTTTTATGCTATTGATATTAATGATACCTTGTAAATAATCAAGATATATAAATGAAGATAAAAATCCGGGGCTCAATGTGTGATATCATACAAAATCCAAGTACAATAAGTTTCTCCACGCCTGATCGCCACGTGACCAAACTTCATAGGGGCAGGTTGATACAGCACAAACGGGGCAGGTTGTGACAACCTCAGACAAGTATATTGTGAGTCTTTTCGCCCATTAATTCCAATAAGAATTATTTTCATTCAAAATAAGGGATATACTCAAACAACATCTGACGTAAAACACTTTTGTTTCCGGTGTTTTTGTTTCAACGTAGGAGAGAACTAGATTGTTCAGTCAAAAAGACATACAATTGGACAGTGAGGAAAAGTTATGAAATAATGCAACATAAATACAATGTAACACACAATGATATTTTCATTTGAGCAGCATCTGCTATATAAAACCTAATCCACAAATGACAATGCAAACCACACTCAGTCACATACCAACGCATCAGTATATCATTTAACTGCATTATGTATATATGGCATTATATGCATTATATATATACATTAAAGTCAGCATTTATATGTCCTGTAAGCTTGTTCATTCATCTTAAACAAAATAATTTTTAAAGGGTAATACCCTTTCAGTCCAAGATTACACAGAAGTATGGTTGTATTAGAGCAGCATCTGCTAGTTTTTATACTTTTACAATTATGTAATGTAGTTTTATATGACAGCACAAACGGTTCCTTTTTTTTTTTAATCTTCGTTCATATATCTTGATTATTTTACAAAGTATTATTTATATTAATAGTATATTTTTTTTTTCGAGCATCGTAAAAGATAGCCACTGCTTAGACATTCACTATATGGCATTACCATGTCTGAAATGTCTCGCCTGCTTTCATTATAATTGAATTTCATTCATATATAGATAAAGGAAGAAGTGGTGTGAGTGCTTCATTAATACACCGAATACAGTAGACTATTGCATATTTCTAAGGGCATCTGTGATACGGACATGATAACTGATCCATGAAATGAGGTTGTCGGTTAACACTGTCTGAATGACATGTACACCTTGCAAGAATCCAATATACAAAATACCAAACATAGAAATTATCATACTAGTAACTAAATATAAGTGCGGTATTTCATATGACAAAACAGTTCCTTGACCATAAAAATGAGGTCAAGGACAAAGAATACATGACTGACGGAAAAGCTCTTACCATATCGTATTTCACGACGCGCAATACAAGGTATGACCCATCTAGTAGGTTTTCCACCTTCTGAAATTGTGACAAAGCATGTACATCTGAACATGTAAACAGGACTACCAGTACTGTATGTATGTCACAACTTACCCCAACCTCTGTCTCAACGTACCCCGCACACGGGGTAGGTAGTGACATGCGACAACCCCCATTAAATCGTCAGATGTGACTTAAGAAATAGCCCTAGTGGATTCAAATCCTTTTTAAAATGTACACGAGATGTTTGTCTAGTTTACTAGGTCTAGTGAGAAAGCTGCGTATAATTGATTTGTATATATAGACAAGAACATAAAAAGTGTCTCATTCAACCCCGGTCTCCCATATTGTCTAAATATATTGGTTGGGCTGTTCCGATCGTACTCCCACGTTATATGTTTTTTATGAAATGAGCTACCCGACGTCATAGAATGATGACGTCAGATTATTAGCATTTTACGGGAAAATATATACGCTTTTGAACCCGGAAGGAACAAGGAAACGTAAACAAACTATGATAAAATGTTTTATATAAGTCATTTTTGTATACAAATAAAACATATAAGTACAATCATCATTAAGATTCATATAAATCTATCTAAATATGTTATTGTTAACAGTTTTAGCATGTTACCTAGTCTGTTTTCTCTGTTTTATTACGTCAATGTAATAGTGTGTTTATTTATGGGAACAAGTCTAAGTATCTGCGTGATATAGTTAAGTATACATAATTGAAGATCCCTTTCATCAGCATGGTATTAAACACACTTTTGAAGAGTACGATTTAACAAAAATTGTCACCTTTGGTAGATACTTATGAATAGATACGACGTAGATACAATGGGCGTCACTGATGAGTCTTATGTAGAAAAAACGCGCGTCTGGCGTACTGAATTATAATCCTGGTACCTTTGATAACTATGTACACCACTGGGTCGATGCCACTGCTGGTGGACGTTTTGTCCCCGAGGGTATCACCAGCCCAGTAGTAAGCATTTCAGTGTTGACATGAATATCAATTATATGGTCATTTTTATAAATTTCCTGTTACAAAAACTTTGAATTTTATGGAAAAACTAAGGATTTTCTTATCCCAGGAATAGATAGCCTTAGCCGTATTTGGCACAACTTTTTGGAATTTTGAGTCCTCAATGCTCTTCAACTTTGTACATGTTTGGCTTTAAAACTATTTTGATCTGAGCGTCATTGATGAGTCTTATATGTAGACGAAACGCGCGTCTGGTGTACTAAATTATAATCCTGGTACCTTTGATCACTATTTACACCACTGAATCGATGCCACTGCAGATGGACGTTTCGTCCCTGAGGGTATCACAGGCTCAGTAGTCAGCATTTCAGTGTTGACATGAATATCAATTATATAGTCATTTTTATAAATTTCCTGTTACAAAAACTTTAAATTTTATGGAAAAACTAAGGATTATCTTAGTACAGGAATTGATAGCCGTATTTGGCACAAGGCACAACTCTTTGGAATTTTGGGTCCTCAATGCTCTTCAACTTGTTTTGCTTTATAACTCATGATTTTGATCTTACAGGGGTAAATTTAGTACATAAATATACGTCATCAGGGAGCTTTCAGTACAGAAATGAAGACCTGTGCTGCAATGATTGGTAGATAAAGTTTTCAATAATATTTTTTTTATTAGATGGATCAAATCTGAGGTTAAAAAAATTAATTAAATAATGCTGAATGCATTTATTTTTTAAAACAGGATTGAAAAGCGATGGGGTCATTGTAGGAATTAAGTGTTTGTAAACAAAGCCATGTGGAAGGCCCGAAAATGCCGCATGACCCTATGTTTTGATGGTTGCAAAAAACGGGGCTATATTTGTACTTCAATGAATGAAATATGAAAGCTTCTAATTTGTAAAGGTAAAAAAGTTATGAATTTAATTGAACATGTAGGTTAACATTGAAGTTAATGGGAGATTTTTTACTGAATAGCGTCATTAATGAGTCTAATATGTAGACGAAACGCGCGTCTGGCGTACTAAATTATAATCCTGGTACCTTTGATAACTATAAGCAGAACAACATTTGCAATACAATATCCGATGAAAACATATCTCATTTATTGATGCCTGCCCGGCTTTAGCAATGCAGTTTTGGTTTAACCTGCTATTAATTTTTTTTTGGATTTTCGATTTCAAAATCTTAATTTGGCAATGAAGATCATCAAAGTCAAATTTACAAATGTATTGTCGAAATGCGTATCTGGTGTAGTATAATTGGCACCTCTTATTTTAATATGTATCTATTAATTGCCTTAACATATATAATCCTCATCAGCATATAGTAATGTTACCAAACATTTGAAGCACATGAATGTATGCAGCATTTTAAAGGACATTGAACTTTGGCTTTTTTAATTTGAATGTTTCATCACATCTCATTAGATTTAGTTTTTGTTATTGGATATTTCGATGCAAATGCATGTTGTGACAGGTTTGAACGCTAAAACCTTTCATTACCTAGCTGGGATAGTGGTGTATCTTAACAACAAAGAAACAAACTTTAAAACTGTGCAGTTGCAGAACAAACATGTTTGTATTTGGCATTTATTAACAGAAATAACAAACAGATTCATGACACATATCATGGATCCAAGGATACTTGCAGTTACTAAGAGCAAGTTCAAGCCAAAATTTCAAACCATAAATAAACCATATCTAGAAATAAAATTTGATATCAATCGATATACACATCCAAGATATTTTTAAAAACAACATAACATCTTGTGACTAGAAATTTTAAAATTGTGCCGAAAACAAACAACGTTGTACATATGGATCTCATTAGAATCATATAATCTCCTAGTACAAATTGAAATTCAGGAGGATCCAGAATACCACTTTAAGTGAAAATTGAAATTTAAGAAATATTTCTATCATGCCATGCTCAATGCTCATTTTAACATGGATAGGCATTATATTTGTTAATAGCTGAATACCGAGCGTTAGCGAGTTATTAAATGTTTACAAATATAATGCCTATCCATGTTAAAATGAGCATATAGAATGGCATGAAAGAATTATTTTGATTCTTATAGGAATATTTTGAACGTTTGTACTTCGAAGCGGACCTGAAGTATTGACAGTATACTCAAAATATGGTAAAATATTTAAACGTTCGTGAAACTCTATTTTTTACAAATGATAATTAACCTCATCTCGTATGTTGGTTACGATATTGTGATCAGCTAATAATAAATGTGACTTTCTACGTAAATAAAGTTCAGGGAAAAATATTTTGCTAAATTAACAAGATTGTCCTCGGAATATTAATTTATCTAATTTTAGGGTAAATTTTACATGTTTTGTTTAATTGTGTAACGAAGACATTACATAAATACATATAACTGCATTCACGGTCATCCCAAGATGTCGGATGAAAAAATAGGTCAGTATCTGTATTGTCTGTTACAGTGTTTCTATATCATTTTCTTTACAAAGGAGACATTGATACGATGTAAATTTATAAAAGATTCACACGGAAATCACAAATTACTTCCGAGAAATGTTCATGAAACAGGAAATTCGATTTAAAAAAATCGCTGAGATGACCGTAAATCACAATCGAGATGACCGTAACAGAATCAGCAATTCATAACAAGGGTGACCGTAATTGGTTAAAAGATGACCGTAATTTTTAAAATGAACATACAACAAGACATGCACATGAAAAAGTGGGGAAAACATGCAACAAAAGCGCGATTAAATGACACCTTACAAGTATAATAAAAAAAAGTGTGCTGCGCAGCCTCCAACTAAAAGCCAAAAGATTTTTGTTTATTTCTGTAATTCCTTGTAATGACATATAATAAATGCACTTTTTAAAAAATGCCAATGGATGTACACCCATTGATATTATATCGTCTTTGATTTGTCTTCTATTTTGTCTTGCAAGTAAAATAACAGAACCTGTTTTTAAAATACTACGACCAAACTAGTGAAGGCGAGCTCCAGCAAAATAGATCCTTAAAATAGTCTTGTGCGTATAGCGTATCACAAGGGGCAGGGACGGATTAAGCCATTTTCAAAAAAAGGGGGGTCCCAACCCAGGGTAAAGGGGGTTTAAACTATGTGTCCCCATTCAAATGCACTGATCGGTAAATAAAAAGGGGGTTCCAACCCCCGGACCCCCCTTGGATCCACCACTGAGGGGAACCTTGTCAGTTTGTATATACAGCAATGTTATTCATATATAAAGACAAACTAAGATTTTAATCTGCTGGAACCATACACACAGGCTCGATTACCAGATATTCATATGTTTGATTAGTGTTTTTTATGCTCCATTCATGGGCATTATGTTTTCTGGTTTGTGCGTCCGTTCGTTTGTTCGTCCGTTCGTCCGTCTGTCCCACCTCAGGTTAAAGTTTTTGGTCGAGGAGGTTTTTGATGACGTTGAAGTCTAATCAACTTGAAACTTAGTGCACATGTTTTCTATGATATGATCTTTCTAATCATAATGCCAAATCACAGTTTTTCCCCATTTTAACGGCCCACTGAACATAGAAAATTATAGTGTAGATGAGGCATGTACTAGAGACACCTCAGAGGGACACATTCATGTTTCTTCAACTTTTCGTCGTATCTCTGTCAATTTGATACCTTCCGGTTCCGGTCATGGAACGTTGATAAAATTTTATAGCCAAGACCAAGAACACAAATCCTACAACATCATCGCTAAAGTGATTGAAAATGTTTGATTTAAATGATGAAAGATATACACACTTCCTAAATAATGATCAAATTGACATTTAAACCTATATTATTATGAATATATGGGGAAATTAGAAACCCGAGACATTTGCTGGGCAGATAGCCCCGAGGTAATCACGAAAGATGACCCCCTTAAAACTATCGCTGTTGAGATCAAAACATCTGAGGATAAATTGAACCCCCTTCTTTATAAGATAACTTTATTTGTGCGAACTGGGTTCATACAAGCACAAGGAAACCACTTTGAAAAGTTTGCAAAAGAAGACTTTCCTCAACTTATCCACATAATGGGGATTCTTACTGATGAAACGTCACAAAAACAAATAATAACCGACACAATGCACAGATGCTAATAATAATGGCACGCACACGAAACTCAAAACACCAATTTCAACTAAGAACCAACATACTGAAACTGAACAAGTAGACACTAAAATAACTGTCACTGATGAAATTCAACGCCTTGAAACCAGTGTAACACACAAGATATCACAAATGCTGGATAATCAAAACTCAAATTTTCAAGCATTGAAAACAGAGATAGAACAGTTGAAGTTGATAATTAATAAAGTGTACTAAAACAGCAGATGAACTTGACACATTGTTACAAGCATCAAAAAATGAAGTAATAACACTAAACGAAAGATTGAACAATAAAAAGGAAGAGATAAATTATCTCCATATTACTAACCAACAACTTAAGGACACTCTTAAGGAGTCAACAGAGGACCTTAATACTGCATTACAGTCATCAAGAAATGAAACCCATGTTTTGATGGACAAACTGGACAAAAAGGATGAGGAGATCGAAAAATTCAGTACCAGCAACAGAAGTTTAAGCGACAAGTTGGATAATCTTTTTGAACATAATCTTAACCTCAAATCACAACTGCTTACATTACTTGATCCACAACAGACAACTCAAGTAAAAACACAGGACATGTTTAACTTACAGAAGGCAGATACCTCACACCTTGAACAAGAATTTGTCCCAAAAGTTCTTCTGATTGGTACCTCAAACACTAAAGGAATAAAAGAAGATAAAGTAACTAATGCAGTCAAAATACACAAATCAATTCAATACACCATAGACGAGGCAACTACTTATATCACACAATACGAAGAACAACCAAATCTAGTGATCTTGCATATTCTTACAAATGACCTAAAAAAAACATGAACCTACAACATGTGTTGACAAATTAATGCAACTAGTGCACCTTATCGGACAAAAATGGACTGAAAGTAAATGTCTGATATCACTAGCTACACCTAGAGCTGACGATATAAACCACCATACTAATGGTGTGATCATCAATGCCTTGATCAAACAAAAAATATCAAATTGTCAACATGTTACTGTTGTAGAACACACAAACATGCTATCAGGAGGAAATACCATGACGACACTATTGTCAGAGGACAAATATCACCTTAACGACAAAGGAACCTCAATACTGGCAAACATCCTGAAACATGCAATGCATTCAACCCTGAATTTAACAATACCGCGTAATAGAAGCAGATCCAGAAGTCGCAATACAAACAGTAGACAAGTAGGACGTGGACGTGGTCGTGGACGTGGTCGTGGCCGTGGCTTGATGGGAACAGTACCCCATAAATAACCTTAATTTTTTACATTTATAAAGAAAATTATTGTATACAAAAAATATTGGACAAAAATTGTTAGTTTGTTAATTGCTCTTATTTTTCTTTTTTAAGATTTTCCCAGTTTACAAGTACTTAAATACATATTATTTTTTTCTAAAACGAAGAAATTCTATCAATTTATCTGATTTGAAAAGTTATTTCAAGTAGAAAAAAAGAAGAGGAAGATTTTTTTTTAGTTTTAAAAAAAATAAGAAAGTAAAAAGAAAGAACTTTTAACTTTAGACTCATTAATATACTGGAGTTACTCCTCTTTAACTGAACATTGACTCTTCTTGGTTTATCAATACCAATACTTTTGTACTCTAAAAACTACTGGTGATTATTTTGAGTAATATTAGTATAAGTTTTATAGTAGCAGACAACTACTTAAAAGTTTTTTTTCTGTATCTTATTTTGTCTTATTTGTTATACATTTTTTTTTACAGACTAAGACATGACTATGTTATTTTCAACATTGAAAATGTGTACTTGGAATGTTGGGGGGGGGGGGGGGGCTCTTTTCTGGTGACATTGATAAAACCCAGGATAAAACCTTTATAGACTCAATTTCAAAATATGACCTAGCATTCCTTGTAGAAACCCATGTTGGTTATAATAGCAATATAAAAAATGTGGGTCCTTTTAACTACTATCCTGTATGTAGACCTATCACTAAGGCTAACAATAGATATTATGGTGGAATAGCCATTTTGAGAAAACCTCACATAAAAGATCATGTGAAAATTTTGAAAAATTCTAACACTGATTATCAATGGGTTAAATTAGAAAAAAAATTCTTTGGCTTTCACAGAGACCTATATATTTGTGTTATTTATTACCCACCTGTGACATCCACTTACACAAAGAAAGGAGACATAGAACTTTTTGAATGTCTAGAAAATGATATCACATTATTTTGTAAAGATGCCGATATACTTCTTTGTGGTGATTTTAATGCCAGAGCTGGATCACACCCTGATTTAATTATACAAGATGAAATAGATTTTCTTCCTTTATACAATTCATATCCTTTGGATAAAAATATTATGTTGCGTAAAAACAGAGACAAAAAGCTTGATTGTAGAGGGAAAGATTTATGTGAATTTTGTATTTCTAATCAGCTCAGAATTTTAAATGGGCGTACACTTGGTGATTTAAATGGTAATTATACCTGTTATACTCCTCACTTTCAAGATTTAAATAAGGTTAATGATAATTTTTTAGATAGGGTTAAACATCTTGAGGAGAGTTTAGAATCTGCAGAGATATCCCCGAAATGTTTTAATGAATTAGATTTTATAATAACTGATAATGAAATTATCACTGCCATCTCAAAATTAAAGTGGAATAAATCCCCTGGGTTAGACAATATTACAAATAATATGATTAAATGCAGCCAAAGTATTTTAGTTGGTTGCTTCAAAAACATATTCAACTCTTGTTTGAGTAATGGCATTTATCCTGAAAAATGGGCAGAAGGATATATTGCACCCTTACATAAGGCTAATGATATTCTTGATCCTAATAACTATCGTGGTTTGACCATAACTAGTTCAATAGGAAAATTGTTTAATTCTATTTTAAATTCCCGACTTGACAAATTTCTAGTCGAACACAAAATAATTGATGGCTGCCAAATTGGCTTCACAAAGAAAGCTAGGACCTCTGACCACATGTTTGTAATCAAGACAATTATTGATAAATATTGTAATAACCCTGGTGGTAGACTATATGCCTGCTTTGTTGACTTTAAAAAGGCCTTTGATACTGTTATTCACACTGGAATCAAATTGAAACTACTAGATATTGGGGTGGGATCTTCTTTGTACAACATCATTAAAAGCATGTATGAAGTAAGTAAATCATGTGTAAAAGTAAATGAAAACTTAACAAATTCCTTTTCAATGCACCTGGGGGTGAAACAAGGAGACAATCTTAGTCCAAACCTCTTCAAGATCTTTATTAATAATTTGACAAACTATTTAAAACACTCTGAAGACCCAGTTTCAATAAATGATCAAGATTTACACTGCCTTATGTATGCTGACGATATTGTTTTACTGTCAACATCTCCGAATGGTTTGCAAAAAAAATTGGACATTTTGCAAAATTACTGCAATGATTGGTGTTTAAGTGTGAATACAAACAAAACAAAGGTTCTTATATTCAACAAGGCAGGTAGATTGATTAACAAATATGATTTTATGCTAAATGATATAAAACTAGAGTGTGTTAATTCATATAAATATTTGGGTATACATTTTTGTGCATCTGGCTCCTTTACAGTAGCCCAGGATGAATTGTATAAAAAGGCACTAAAAGCCTATTTTTAGTTATCTAAAGATTTTTTATCCTTGCATCCTTCAGTCAAAACAAGCATGCATGTTTTTGATCATACCATCAAACCCATCCTATTATACAGCTGTGAGATATGGGGTGCCTTTAATCCAATGTCATCTAAATATAGAAATGGAATTTTTTCATTTGACCATATTTACTCTAAATTACCTGCTGAAAAACTTCATACTAAATTCTGTAAATTTATTCTTGGAGCTCCAAAAAAAAAGCACCAATTTTGCAGTATTAACTGAGTTGGGAAGACTACCAATATATTTTAACATGATTAAAGCAATGACTAAATACTATTACAGACTAGAAAAATCAGACACTAACTTTCCATTGTTATATAATGCATTTATAGAATCAAAAAAATTGTATGAGTCAAAGAAACCGTCTTGGTATATGTCGTCTGAAAAACTTCTTTCACTGATTAATAATTATCAAATATCCTCAGACACGGCTAAACCAATTGACAATGGAAAACTAAGAAATGCCATGTTGAAAGATTGGGAAAAAAATCTCAAAACTCACTCAGATGGAAAACTATGCACATATGTTACCTTTAAATCAAATTTTGGTTGTGAAAAATATCTTAATATTGTTAAAAAATTTGAAGATAGACGGAGTCTAACAAGATTTCGCATATCTGCTCACCATTTACTTATAGAGAGAGGTAGATATAGTAATACTCCCCGACACAATAGAATTTGTAAGAGATGTTGTAGTAATGAGGTCGAAGATGAAACACATTTTCTTTTCAACTGTGATAGTTTATCGGACCAAAGGAAAGACATGATAACAATGATAAATAATTGCTGCAAGAATTTTAAAAATCTTGACCTTAACCAAAAACTGATATGGTTAATGAATAATGAAGATGAGAATTTATTATCAGAATTATGCATGTTCATTAAGAAATATGAAAAGTTTTAATGGGATTTATCTCCCTCTACTACTTGTAAATTGAACTTTATATTTTCTCTATAGTGAGTTCTAGAGCACCGTCCCTTGATGAATATTGCCCAGTAGCAATGTCAACCCTTGCTGCTGTGCATTAATCATGAGGAGAATCACTATTGGAGTTATCTCATGTATCTGTAGCTAGTTCTGAAGGATCTCCCCTTGATGACCTTTGCATTGTTGTGATGTAAAAGTCCCTCACTGCTGTGCACTGGTCATGAGGAGAACTACTGCAGAATGAGACACTATATTCCTGGTTCTATTTTTTACTTTTTGTTTCCGCATTAATAAACTTTATATCATATTCTTTTAATATTAAATCGACCTCATTGCACTCAGTGCCTCTTACCTTAATTATATCCTACATTGCTCATATCATCAATTTATTATTTGTGTATTATTTATAATATTGTGTATTTCACTAATGTTTATATAATCATTGTATGATGTTTTTGTATCTTGCCCGACAAGGGCCCATGATTGGTCTAATAAAATAATGTCTAATGTCTAGTGTCTATACATCACAATGAACATGATGAAATGTACATCACCAGTTGAAACCCATCGATGGTGAACGAATGCGTTTAATATCAACAATAAGCATAACACACAATGATTTATTAACATACACTATAACAATATATCATTAATTAACATACACTATAACAATATATCATTAATTAACATACACTATAACAATATATCATTTTACCAGACCACGGTTTGCGGAAGTAGTCAAGAAGACAATATTATGTTTTTCAGGGGTTGACAGGATACACGTGATCGTTGTTAGTTTCAACTTCAATATTATTATGCAAGCAGATGTAATAAACAATGATTTCATACATTATCTTTTTTTGGTTTACACTTTATATAGGGCTTTATTTATGATCTTATTCCAGAGTGCACAATTCTTATTCTACATATTTCACCTTTATCAAAATTAGGAAATCTGTTTGGTCGTCCCATTTTGTTGTAGGGATGTTTAGATTAAGTGTCGAGTTAATATGTATATTATTTTGTGTTGTCTGCGAGAAACAAATCATTTTTCTTTTTTCTGATCTAGTAACTAAATTCAAAACCAATATAGATAATGTTAACATCTATATTTTATTGAACTGTGTAAATTAATCGGAATGCGAATGACAACATGCACCGACAATTCTTTTGTGTGTTTCCCGTTTCGGTAACACATGACATTTGCGCGGGAACTTCTTACATAAACATCGTTTTTGGATTATTGAAACATGTGAAATGTACTGTAACAGTTATTGAGTTTTGGAGGTAATGTGATATTATTTATTATTCAATAGTACATAATTTTACGTCAGGTTTGTACACATTAAGTCTCTGGTCAGTGGCGGATCTAGGGGAGGGGGGATTTCGGAGGTTGAACCTCCCTTTTTTGTTGACGATCAATTCATTTGGATAGGGATATCAGTTGGAGCTGACCTTTTATCCTGGGTTAGGATCCCCTTTTAAAAATGGCTGGATCTGTCTCAGCTAGTCAAGTCAGAACCGAAACACATCAGTGGCAGATCTAGCCATTTTGAAAGGGGGGTCCAACCATGTTCCCATTCAATTGCATTGATCACCCAACAAAAGGGGCGATTCCAACCGGGAACCCTCCTGCTGGATCCGCCACTGCACACTACTCAGACCTATGTTATTTAGTGCTCAAGTGATGCGAAAAAACTCAATTTACATTAGGTCCCCCTTTTTGAAAAATTACTAAATCCGCCTCTGCTTATCCTGGGTGAGGTCCTCCTTTAAAGAAAATGGCTGGATCTGTCTCAGTTGCTCAAATCTAAACTGAAACACATCAGGGGCGGATCCAGCCATTTTGTGAAAAGGTGGAGTCTAACCATGTGCCCATTCAAATGCATTGATCACCCCAAAAAAGGGGCGGTTCCAACTAAAAACGCTCCCCTGGATCAGCCACTGCACATTACTTGGACCTATGTTAGTTCGTTACATGTAATTACTTAAGTGATGCAAAAACAACTCAATTTACTAATAAACTTCCTTATTAAAGAAACTTTATATAAAAGTAAACATGTTCATTATATTTTGCTGTGTGAAATTGCTTATGCGGGAAAGACCCATTACAACCCGACCATAGAGGAGACAACAGCTGAAGGCCACCAATGGGTCTTCAATGCAACGAGAAGCTCCCACACCCGGAGGCGTCACAACAAACCCGTTCTAGAAATAATTTGTGAATGAAATTGGTAAATACAGTTATTCTTGATCTTCATACAATTTTAAGGGCATTTCCAAATAGTCTTAAATATAATGTTTTATGCATCTGAAAAGGGTTGAAAATAACACTGAAAAATCATCGTTTTTCCTCTAGCATAGTTTGTACGTGCAGTATAGGTGTATTTTAAAGGCACAACAGTGAAGCCGCCGTATAATACTTCAATCGAACCGATTTACTTTTTGAAGTTTAATTACTATACTATATTTAAAAATATTAATTTTCGCGAACCATTTAGGTCACGGAAATTCCAAAATATGGCATCAGTAAGGAGAGTTGTACAAATAATGTGAATACACAGAACCCCCATCCAATTCATCTTTAACTAAAAGTATTCTTCATTTTCTATTTTATATGTACTAACAATATTCCATTTTTCTATAATTTGGATTAAAATGTGCAAAAATCTGAGTTAGAATAGGTCGAATGCCCCAAATAAACATTCCCTGATTGGTTGAAGCACTGTGGCGTCGATGTAAAGCACACACTTCACAGGAATAATTAAGGAGAGTTTTACAAATAATGTGAATACACAGACCCTCAATCCAATTTATGTATAATCAAGTGTTCATCATTTTCTGCTTTGATTCTGCTAACAACATTCTATTTTTTCTATAATTCCATTTGAAATATGTGAAACCCCGCAATGAAAATAGATGGCCTCAATGATGTAAAAGCAACCCAAAAATTTTCCGTTAATATGTTAACATCTTGAACTTTGACCCTGGGTTCAAAGGGTTAATAAACCGATTCACTAATAGAGATATCCTTTCGCTCAAGTGAAGTATACAGGCAACTTCGTTTACAGAAATATATTCACACTTTATCAGTAATATATTGTCATGCTTCTGCATATCCACGTTTTTTTGTATGCTGAACTTCAGTCAAATTCAATTCTATACAAACTTTATTACGTAAAGCAATAGGAGTAAGAATATTTTTTGCGCCAATTTAACCGTGACCAGCATCATCGTCAGCATCAAAATTGTTTATCGTAATCATTGTGAAATTTCACTGACATAGGGTTTATTAATATAG
This sequence comes from Mytilus galloprovincialis, assembly GCF_965363235.1. Taxonomy (NCBI): domain Eukaryota; kingdom Metazoa; phylum Mollusca; class Bivalvia; order Mytilida; family Mytilidae; genus Mytilus; species Mytilus galloprovincialis. Next base: position 49,363,248 of record NC_134844.1, on the reverse strand, counting down.
AGTAATTTTGGTAAGTATGGCTTATTTATGTTAGAGTTCTCCAGATGTGCTTCTCTAGACATCTTTGACGGTCAGTTTAATCCCATTTATCTCAATATTATCCCCGATGACAGAAATGTCAACCTGACCTATTCGTGTCAAAAGTGAAAATCTAATCTATTTGATGAACTAATTTCTTCTAAAACTGTACATGCATTATTTCTATATTATTTGATAACCAATCACATTTGCGTTGCATGATAATGGGTACTGTTTGAGCGAACTGTCTAGTGTACTGCAAGATCGATGCAAATTGTGACGTCAGTGAGTGATCACTTGACATTATTATTTGTAAACAAACCAGCTCCTCATGTAACACGTGTCTCAGTCTGAACTATACATTCAAAGTGCAATCAATCTTTCAATCCCTATTTTATGATATTTTTGTGTCTGTTTTTTGGTTTGCATATCAGTAGTCGAAGTAAACTCAAGGTTATTATATAAAATTATTTGTCTCTTTTCGTCTGTAGTACATGCGTTTGAGGTCCGGTTTAATTTGTACGCATGAAATCTCTAGTCTAAAAAAAGCTAGTGATAGAACCTTAACCAGATAAGCAACTGTCTAGGGCCAAGTAAGGAAGGTGAAAAAAAACAGTATTGGTACTATTACGCAGAACCATAAACAGATGCATAGACAGACCAAGGGGGTGGCAGTGGCGGATCCAGAACTTTTCATAAGTCATGCTTCAGTGATTCCCTATATAATCAACAAAATTTTTCCAACAAAAAGGGGGGGAGGGGTCTGCCCCCTAGATCCTCCTATTGGTGGGAACAATTTAGTTGATTATATAGGAAATCATCAAAGCTTGACAGGAGTGGGCAGCCCTTTTGAAAGTCAGAGGTTACATCAACAACTCTGACTGAGTACACAATTTGATTCATTTTAGCTCATTACATGTAGCTGCGCATTAGCTGCGGCTCACTGGCAATTATCTTACGATACTCGTGTGTAGAAATCTATACATGTGTGTGAGGAGTAGTTAGCTTAAATATAGCTAAATTTGGAAAAATTGAAAATGACTTCGGGAATGAAGATGTAGTAAAGACCGAATATCAGTTTTGGTCTTATATATGTAGTTGTAGTACTTAAAAATTTTAGTCTTACATGTATATATGTGTACAAATATATCACTGTTTCAGTAGCAATGGTAAATAGACACTGAAAAGTCTTGGATAACCAGGGGTTTATCTGGGTATTTTGGGAAAAAGGACCCTGGCCAGTTTTGGGAATTTTTTAACACGGTTTTCAATGAGATTGGGAAAAACAACCAATATACCAGATGTTAGTTTTAGTGTGTTTAATTCATTAAACATTTTTAGCTCACCTGGCCCGAAGGGCCAAGTGAGCTTTTCCCATCACTTTGCGTCCGTCGTCGTCCGTCGTCGTTGTTAACTTTTACAAAAATCTTCTCCTCTGAAACTACTGGGCCAAATTAAACCAAACTTGGCCACAATCATTATTGGGGTATCTAGTTTAAAAAATGTGTCCGGTGACCTGGCCAACTAACCAAGATGGCCACCATGGCTAAAAATAGAACTTGGGGGTAAAATGCAGTTTTTGGCTTATAACTCAAAAACCAAATCATTTAGAGCAAATCTGACAGGGGTAAAATTGTTTATCAGGTCAAGATCTATCTGTCCTGAAATTTTCAGATGAATTGGGCAACCCGTTGTTGGGTTGCTGCCACTGAATTGGTAATTTTAAGGAAATTTTGCTGTTTTTGGTTATTATCTTGAATATTATTATAGATAGAGATAAATTGTAAACAGCAATAATGTTCAGCAAAGTAAGATTTACAAATAAGTCAACATGACTGAAATAGTCAGTTGACCCCTTTAGGAGTTATTGCCCTTTATAGTCAATTTTTAACCATTTTTCGTAAATCTGGATAATCTTTTACAAAAATCTTCTCCTCTGAAACTACTGGGCCAAATTAAACCAAACTTGGCCATAATAATCATTGGGGTATCTTGTTTAAAAAATGTGTCCGGTGACCCGGCCAACCAACCAAGATGGCCACCATGGCTAAAAATAGAACATAAGGATAAAATGCAGTTTTTGGCTTATAACTCAAAAACCAAAGCATTTAGAGCAAATCTAACATGGGTAAAATTGTTCTTCAGGTCAAGATCTATCAGCCCTGAAATTTTCAGATGAATCGGACAACCTGTTGTTAGGTTGCTGCCCCTGAATTGGTAATTTTAAGGAAATTTTGCTGTTTTTGGTTATTACCTTGAATACTATAATAGACTGAGATAAACTGTAAACAGCAATAATGTTCAGCAAAGTAAGACCTAAAAATAAGTCAACATGACGAAAATGGTCAATTGACCCCCTAAGGAGTTATTGCCCTTCTGACATAGTCAATTTTTAACAATTTTCATAAAATTTGTAGATTTTCACAAACATTTTCCACTGAAACTACTGAGCCAAGTTCATTATAGATAAAGATAATTGTAAGCAGCAAGCTAGAATGTTAAGTAAAGTAAAATCTAAAAACACATCACCATTACCAAAACACAATTTTGTCATGAATCCATCTGTGTCCTTTGTTGACCAAGGTGAGCGACACAGGCTCTTTAGAGCCTCTAGTTTTGTTGGTGAAAATAAAGTAAGGACTACACCTTCTTTGTTTTTAAATATAACAACATGACATTTGAGTATTAAAATAATGAGTTGACTGTTCTAACTTCTTGAGGATTGTTACATTTTTTTGATTTTGACTTGAAAATTTGTGAACTGAAATATTTTGAGTTCTGTATAAAATATATCCTGTTTCTATTTTCTTTTTTAGCTCACCTGACCTGAAACTTGGCCACAATCATCCTTGGGGTATCTAGTTTAAAAAATGTGTGGCGTGACCCGTCAAACCAACCAAGATGGCAGCCATGGCTAAAAATAGAACATAGGGGTAAAATGCAGTTTTTGGCTTATAACTCAAAAACCAAAGCATTTAGATCAAATCTGACACGCGGTAAAAGTGTTTATCAGGTCAAGATCTATCTGTCCTGAACTTTTCAGATGAATCGGACAATCTGTTGTTGGGTTGCTGCCCCTGAATTGGTAATTTTAAGGAAATTTTGCTGTTTTTGGTTATTATCTTGAATATTATTATAGATAGAGATAAACTGTAAACAGCAATAATGTTCAGCAAAGTAAGATTTACAAATAAGTCCGCATGACCAAAATGGTCAGTTGACCCCTGAAGGAGTTATTGCCCTTTATAGTCAATTTTTAACCATTTTTTCGTAAATCTTAGTAATCTTTTACAAAAATCTTTTTCTCTGAAACTACTGGGCCAAATTAAACTAAACTTGGCCACAGTCATCATTGGGGTAACTTGTTTAAAAAATGTGTGGCGTGACCTGGCCAATCAACCAAAATGGCTGCCACGGCTAATAATAGAACATAGGGGTAAAATGCAGTTTTTGGCTTATAACTCAAAAACCAAAGCATTAAGAGAAAATCTGACAGGGTTTAATTGTTTATCAGGTCAAGATCTATCTGCCCTGATGTTTTCACATGGATCGGATAACCCGTTGTTAGGTTACTGTCCTGAATTGGTAATTTTAAGGAAATTTTGCCGTTTTTTGTTATTATCTTGAATATTATTATAGATAGAGATAAACTGTATACAGCAATAACGTTCAGCAAAATAAGATCTACAAATAAGTTTCATGACCAAAATAGTCAATTGACCCCTTAAGGAGTTATTGCCCTTTATAGTTAATTTTTAACATTTTTCATAAATTTTTGTTAATTTTTAGAAAATATTTTCCACTGTAATTACTGGGCCAAGTTCATTATAGATAGAGATAATTGTAGCAACAAGAATGTTCAGTAAAGTAAGATCTACAAACACATCACTATCACCAAAACACAATTATGTCATGAATTTATCCGTGTCCATTGTTTAATATGCACAAGACCAAGGTGAGCGACACAGGCTCTTTAGAGCCTCTAGTTTATATATCTTTTAGTTTTCAATTTTAGTGTTGCTAAGTCAGCTGTCACATGTTACGTTCTTTTAATTTTTTTATTTACTGTTTTTGATTGACAAACCCGGAATTATATACTTGTCCGTTTCCCGATTTGATCTGGTTTTAGTATTTTCCCACACTTCCTGTTTATTTATGGCAGCCATTGTTTGTCAATGTTGTTTGTCTAAAAATGTTTAATATGTTTCAACTTGGATTTACACATTACTTGTTGGCGATTTTTGACATAAAGCTAGCATTTGAATAAAATAAACATCTCTGTCATTAATAATAAAGATGGAAATGAATTTTGTGATCATTTGGGAATTTTGCTCCCAAAATTGAGAAAAATGTAGGGTTTTTGCCGTTGGGAATGGGTCCGAAAACCGGACCCTGTGGAATGCTAGAAAAATCCATGATAACATTTTATAGTTTTGAATGTTTCTTCATCAGTTGACTTAAATTAGGTGGAGCCAGGAGGTGTGTTCTTATTTCCAACAGAGGAGCGCTCAACCTATATCAATTTGTGCATGAAGCAAATTGATAGTTGCTAGATACTGAATGATTATACCACTAGAAAGTTTTAACCTGTGCATACTTAAAATACGATAAAAAAAAACATGTCAGTTTTTCAGGACTTCTGATCCAACCATGTAGTATGGCATTTTATTGAGATATGGTTTTGGTCAATGGATGTTCATGAAGAACCTGCAGTACAAAGTATATCACTGGATTTAGCTCTTTGTCTAAGTGTATTATTAAAGTACTTTGCTTTGAGCTCAGTTCATTGTTATGCAATTCATTCTTTGTGAAATAAAGATTTGACAGACAACTCTCATGTACAAGGATTCATCAAAGTAGTATCACCTCTTTCTTCAATGTAAGTAATAGGGAGATAAAAAGCATATATATCAATTTGAACCAAACATTATATGTCCTTTTATATGTCCTTTGACCAAATTTTATAAAAACAATCCGACAATGCTACTCCCGCTACTAGCAATATAATGCTAGGTTGTTTTAATACATCTGTACTGCCTACTGATGACTTGGTCCTGAGTGTAAATGGTCATTCGATTATGTTTAAAAAAAATTATAAGGCCTATCTGGCCTAATTGATTTCTAAAACTATGTTTCATTGTACATGTTCAACATTTTTCATTCAATTGTTTATTTCTAATAAATTTGTGCGAATTAACATTGTAACAGTAAATGTTAATTACTACACTTTCATACCACAACAAATACTGTATTTGTGGTACATGTATCCTTTATATTTGTATCTATATAACAAACAAAAATGAAAAGAGAATAATTTTGCAATACCTTTTGAATACTATAACTTTTTAGATATTTAGACATATTAAGACTAATTAAGTAGATGTTGATGATATCCACTTGACATGCTTGAAATTCTATTAGATTACTTTTGGAGCAGTTTTGAGTCTTTGAAGCATGTTCAAAAAAGTTCTTTTGGTGAAATCATTTTTATATTTGTCAATTTTTTTTTGCTTCGACCAGCTTTGGAGTAAATAGTATCAAAGAATTGATAAAAATCAGCACAGAAGTTTACTTCCTAGCTCATCTAGCCCCTAGCATCTTGTCAGGCATTGTCATTACTAAAAACCAATAAATGTATTCTAATCTGAGGAACAATTCGACCTTTTAACAATTTTTTTAACTAATGATACTGACGATCCTCCACAAAGTAATATAAATAGAAACATACAAATAGTAAGCAAATACAAAAAAAAAAGATGTGGTATGATTGCCAATGAGATAATTCTCCACAAGAGACCAAAATGACACAGAAATTAACAACTACAGGTCACCGTAAGGCCATCAACAATGAGCAAAGCCAATTCCGCATAATCATCTATAAAAGGCCTTGAAATGACAATGTAAAACAATTTAAACGGGAAGACTTACAGCCTTATTTATGTACAAAAAATAAATGAAAACCAATATGTAACACATAAACAAACGACAACCACTGAATTACAGGCTCCTTATATCATGTTCTCAAATCTAGATATCATCTCCCATTTAGAAAAAACAACACATGAAAAAATGAACCTAGAAAATGTATTATGTGTTGCTCTCCTAGCTGCAAAATGTATCCAAAATCAAAGATGTGGAACATATTCTATCATAATCATTAATGCAATTAATGTCTCTTCCATGCCCGTCTTGAACATAAAAACTAATTTAAAATAATAAATAAACAACACTCCTTTATATGCTCAGATTGTTTGTCATCGTGCAACACAACTAATAAGACCATATAGGAAAAACATAGAACTCCTTTTGTCACAAGACACTGTCAAACATCCAAACATACTATCCACACTCATATGTGTCCACACTTGTAGGTTTTAAAATAAAAATATTAACAAGTGAAATACGTTTTTCCAACAATTGTAAAAGAAATAAGTTTGAGTCGTTCCACGCTTCGTTGTATAGTAAATTAGAACTTTAGCCATTGTCTATAAAATAACTTGATGTAGATTCAATTCATTGTCGTTTAAAATGCCGATTTTTGATTGGTCTAGCCGAGAGGGTGACATTTCAAAAAATTGTCACCCGCTCAGCCATGTGATAGAGTAAATTAACACCTTCGTATTAGGCAATCAAAATATGGCATTTTAACATGATGTATAATAATACTTTGATATTACACTTTTTTATATCAGTTTTCAATATTCATGGCCTAAATTCATTGTTCATGTCAGTGTTTCCGTATATATTATGTTTCATTGCTCATGTGTTGTTTCCGTATATTTTAGCCACTCGTCTTGAGCCTACCCATTTGATCCGATAACACCCCATACAGCAATAAAATTATACTTTTATTGCCATTCATAACTCTTAACAGACCAAATAACAGACCGGGTTTTATACATCCGACCCATTAACAGACCAGGTTTTAAATAAAGATTGATTTATGTCACCAAAATACAGATTTTTGTGTAGATTTTTCACACAATGATATCAATTTGGTTGACATACATAATGCCTGTCTTTGTTCGATGTTCAAAATATCGCATGCAAGTAAATTCAACCAACGTGTCTTTTTGTGTACATTTTGTGTGTGTAAAATGTGTATAAATTTATTGATGAGTAACACGCCTTTTCATTTTATAGATCGTACATCGAAGCTAGAAAAATAATAATTACACCACTGGATTCAGTACATTGAATTGTTTTGTTAGACATGAATAATTTTTATGATAAACATATATTTAAAAAGTTATACAATGAAACATGCAGAATTTCCAATGATTTCCTCGATAACACCTGATTAACAGACTTTAGCCAACCCAATTAACAGACCCACCGCCGATATAGCCACATACTCAATATAGATTAACCGACCAATCTCTCGGTTAGCCGAGTGTCGGCCGTGGATAAGTTTTCATTATACAATGTATAAATACACAGCCTAACACAATAAGTTGCAAATCAGGCTGTCTCCAAATTTGCAGATTTATACAAAGAATTAGACCGATTTTGTACTGGGTTCCTGCAATCCAAGATGGCGGTATACCATGAATCACCTTAATCACGAAAACTGTCTGCTTCAGTAGGTTTAAAAGAAGCAACACACCAAAAACGATATTAGTAACTAATAGGATGTCGTCTAATCGAATTGAAGGAATTGTAGAATTTTATGACAATTTCTTTTACCGAAAAAAAGCCTCCCACCGACCATGATGGTTGGATTGGGTATTAAACAACATGGCCTAGCTGTTTGTGTTGTTCCTTGCATCGAAATCTTGAAATGGCATAATTGTGATCAATGTAGTAAACAAAACCTTTAAATATTACTTTGATAAATTTTATACATAATGGATGAGATATATGTTAACGCTAGTTTATATTAATATTTCCTGAAAGGACCCTGTATATGTATGAAGTCAAACCAATGGCATAGGTAGTATATGAAAAAGTAGTTAGAAGGAACGAGCGCAGTTTGTTCCCATAGCTATGTCGATTGTTGGTCAACGCTTCCTCTATACACACAAACTATACAGTTAGCAGAAAACATCAGACTCAGGAGTGTTTTTAACTTGGCTATAATTATCCCTTCCTGAACTTGATTGGTATCTACCTATGCTTTTAATTTTATCAACAAAAATCGGACAAATATCCGTTTAATCTCTCTTTGTGCTTAGGAGGAACTCTGATTTTTTGGGCCAAAGTTGTTTTATACTGTGCTATGGGGACGGCTTCGATTATATATCATGATATCATTTAATATATGTTAAGAACCCACAACTGATTTACACAGCGCTTGGGTAGTAGGATTTCATGTAGTTACGCTGACGCCCATTTGTTTGACTTTGTTTATTTATTGCAAAGATCATAGAATAAAATTATAAAAATAAAGAAAACAATAAGCAAATTCTTTCTAAAATATCATAAATACAATAGAATACAAAGTTCCTGATGTCAGGCAAGATTGTGTAAAGCATATACAATTTACGACATATATAATAACCGTAATGAATTTTAATCTTCGGAATCTGTATCAGCTTGACAGCAATTTATTCCATCAGGACAACCCTCGATGTCGATTTCATCTGCTTTATTTTCATAGCAAAAGAATATTGATATCAAAATGCATTTCACCGTATAAAAGATAGGAAATATTAGAGCAAAATGTTTAGAAAACGAATGGACAACAGTTGGAGAAACACAACTAGAATGTTCATAGACCTGGTTATCACAGGAATTTACGTTTAGAGTACTGGGTTCATAGTTTATTATCATTAATTTCATATCTTCTTCATTTGTTTGTATATCATCTTCTATATTCGATGATGATACGAGTCTCTCTGCTATACCAGGCATTACAACGGTAATAATCAATGGTATTTGAGTTGTAAGGAAGCCAGCATTCCCCCCTTTACTGATACTATCAAATGTTACGTACAGAAATATCCCAGTAAAGAATAGCTTGAGGAATAAGATCAAAAGTTGAATTCTTAATGGCATAAACTCGCTTGCTATCTGTTCAAACAATTCAACATGTATAGATATCTTCTTTTTGTTGGCGAGTGAAAACGATTGTCTACAACAATTAATATCTTCTAGGTCATCAATATTCGAGTTGCCAGTTGTTTCGGACCTGTTTTCTTCCACATTTTGTTTAAGTTTTAATAATTTCTTGAGTAGGTATTTGTAATTCGAATTAAAAGTCACTGTGTATTTTAAAATATAAACTAAAGCAGCAAGAGATATCGCCCAAAACTGATACGACGTTTCAGATGTTGAAAACAGAGGCCCAGCAACAAAAATAGAGTACACAATTAGTTTAAATACAAACTGAGTAGTAAATAATAAATATGTTCTGAATGCAAACATGAAATAAGAAATCAAAATTACATACTGCAACACAAAAATAAAAATATGCATGCACAAAGAACCTATTGAACAGTCGGGTCTGCAATGGACCATATATTTAAAAGGACAAAATAGAAAACAATCAACAACGAAGTGAAACATTGGAAACAAAAGAGTAAAAATGTAAAGTATCACATTCAACGGAAAAGTAAACGTCAAGAACAGTGGACAAATCAATATTTGAACTAATGTTGAACATTTCCGAAGAAAAAACGGCATCGAGAACGTTTGAATCCACAATTTCATTCTAAAAAAAAACGCTATTCTGGTCAGAAATTTCATTGCAAATTTAGTGTATCCTGTATATTTATTAGAACTGTCTTTTTGTTTAACTATTTTATCAAAATTATGTATCCCAATGGGATTGAGAGAAACGAATTTGTTTTCTGACTGTCCATAATACGACATGTATACCAACAATACTGGTAATATAATCACAAATGAACCTGTAAAAGGTAAAAGGCTTAATACTTTGTATTCTAGTTTATCGTCTATTACGGTTTCAATTGATAAATAATAAGGATGATAAATATCTGTATATTTATCAAAATCTGCAATTGCTCTTCTTAGATACAACTCTTGTAAAAGAAATACTCCTAAGAGAACAAAATAAAACACAGGTAAAACTTTAGCCTCAGGTTCTAAAATACGACTATCTTTTCTCAAAATGTCTATCCATTCAAAGAATGATTTACTTTTCGCTTCATTGTCTCCGTTCAAACTGTCTTCTGTGTTAATATTTTTGTTTAAATGTAGGAAAAGTCTGACAAAACTATAGGGGCTATCTCCTTTATAGTAGTGCATAGAATGGTCTGCGGAGATGTGTTGTCTTTTAGGAAGAAAGAGGTAAAATAAAGGCAAGTTAGCACACATTAGAAATATGAATATAATTATTACAATGTTAACTGTTCCCTTACTAACAATACTTGCACAATCTATGTTTAAACAGAATGTACTAAAGCACTCAAAGTCATACCCTACCCAAGATCCCAGGATAAAATATATCACATATTTCCAATATTGTCCTTCGAAATATCTGTGACAAAATTTCCAGTCAGTAGTGTTTTGATCTAAAATATGATTAAAAAGCGATTGGTAAAGCGATTGTACGCATATAGAATAGTTTGCAGTGTTATGTTCTGGTATATATGCACTTGCATTCACAAGCACGCGAATTGTTCTTTCTGCTGACTTAGTTAATTGAAGAGTTATCCCGTCTAGATCTACAGGGTATGATAGTATGTCAGTTTTAGGTTTGGGAACCCATATCCATCTTAAAACCCCGTTTTCGTGTTTGTTGTCATACGTAGTGTTTTTCAAGAATTCTTCGTCGACTTCTATGTTAAAGAACACTAAATCTGCCTTTTCAACACGTACAAACTGGTCAAACATTTGTTTTACGGTTTCCGGCTTCAAAATTTTGAACTCACACGTAGTGTTTTTAGTAAAGCTTTCAGTGAACTTTGCTGCTGTATTTATTAATTTCGATCTGGCAACAATGAAAAGAGTAAAAATGATAATGCACTCCTTCCATAAGTTTGTAGCACTCAGTTTGGATTTCAGCTCTGAAAAAATAAATGAAAACACTTTTACTTTCACTCAACTTAATTAAATTGCTTATGAATATGACACAGCTTAATCTCAGCTGTAATTCTTGTGACAACAATAAATAAATTTCATTTCCGAATTTAACCCTTCAGTTTGAACATAATCTCTTCCTATGATGACATACAGTGCACATAATTAACTGTTCTGTTCACTGTCGCTTTGCTTTCGCTTCTCTGTATTGTATCGTTCAATATGAGTATGAATCTACCAAGTCAGGAATATTACAGTTGTTGATGTCCATTCGTTTGGTGTGTTTGAGATTTTGGTTTTGACATTTGATTAGGGACTTTCCGTTTAAGTATACAGTTCAGTATTTTTTTGTGATTTCACTTGTTACATGTATGTGTAATTGCCAATACCTGCACATGATTCTGATAGTGCTCACACTCCTATGTAGATATTGTTTTGATTGAAAATGTCATAAATCATTTGAAGGTATTTGATCAATTAACAGCATATAGTATTACATATAATTGTGCATAAAATTGACATAATCCATATGAAGCTGCGCAAACAAATTAAGGGCATCAAGGAAGATATACAATTGACGTTACTCTAATTTGAAATCCCTCTGTAGTACAGCAATTGAGTCATTGTTTGGTTTGCGACTAATTTGTTGCCTTCGAATCTATGGAGTCCTCATACTAGTTTGGATACCAAACATTTAGGAAAAAATTCAGGAATATGGTATAGATTTAACGACCTGTGGTGCATGTCTGTGCAAGGATACAGTTATCTAGACAAAGCCGACAAAGAATGGGTAGACAAACTTATTATTGTAAAAAAAATAACTCCTGACTGTTAAAATGTTAACCCCCCAAAAAAACAATATATCAATCAGTATAGATTAAAAAAAAAATGGAAACACAAAAATATTTTAAGATTTTACTTTCTTAATCGTCAAAAAATCTTTTCCCAAGTTTCGTTAAATTACACGAAAAAACTGACAAAGTTCTTGGTGACTTAAAAACATTATGAAATGTATGATAGGTATATGTCCTCTCTTGCGACGTCTGTAGTTGGAGTTGGTGCGAACAAAAATAAAATAACTTGCCACAAAGTGACATCTTGTAGTATTTTTAAACTGCCACATTAAAAAATATATTCTAACCTTCTTTATCTATTTTATCAGAATATTCAATGTCTTTTTACATAAACTAATGTTTGAGCAAAATGCCATTTATACTGAAAAAATAATTTTCTTACCCATTTTGCATTGACTATAGAATAGTCTCACTTTTCCGAAGTAAGTCGAAAAGTTTGAAATGGTAACAAGGCCAACAGCTCATATATATTTATGCATCTTTATTAATCTTATTTTTTTTTTTAAAATCCAGATAAGATGTATGACCGGCTAAATCAGTAGAAGTTTGTTAGATACATAATAAAAATTATCACAAAGTATCAGGTACAAAGTATTATTTCTGAAGTGTTAATATAAAATAAGATGTAATATGATTATAAATAAGACACCTATCTACCAAATGAATTTGATATATCAACTTCTATAGGTCAACATACGGCCTTCAGCAACGAGCAAACCCCATACCTATATATATAGTAAGCTTTTCAGGGTATAAGTGTTAATACACATGTAATGCTCTGACATAACAAATTATAAAGCAAATCAAACAACAACAAAGAAAAATAACAACGAACTGATGTATGTACACGAAAATAAACTAAAAATAACTATGATAAATCACAGATGCTTTGGTTATCCTTGAGGTGTACTGTAAAAAGTAAAATGTCAAAAATACCGAACTCCAATTAAAATTCAATAGTCATTTTTAAAATGCCAAAATCAAAAGCTCAAACACATCCAATTCAACGAATGGAAAACAACTGTAACCCTCCTGAATTGGAACCGCCATCTATATGTAGAGAATGACGGGTTACACCTGGTGTTATAGCTATAGCCATACCTCTCTTTCATTTTTACGGCAGTATTAAATAAGGGATTATCTCTTCTCTTTATATAACACTCGTGGATAAGAAAAACAAACAGAAAAAAAAAATGAAACATAAGGAATGGTTGTGGTCCATGACTCAAACAAAGCTGATTGAAGTTATAATAGCAACTGTATGGGAAGTTCATAGACATTTAAACATTTGCACAATAACGCAATTAGCTAAACACGAGTATATCCTTTATAAAGGCTTGCCAATCGTGATCAAGAATTGCAGTTTTTACAAAATTGCAGAGAATTGTTTAGAAACATTTTGTTTGTGATATAATCTTTTTTCTTCTTTTTTTTGAGTTTGAGAAAGATCGGGGACTACTATATTGAACGTATATTATGTCCAAGAAAAGAATGAGCAGTGATTAAGATGCATCTCGATTGTAAGCTGTTGCAGGTCTGGTGTATGAACCAGCTTTTCTAAGCATATCTTTCATTTATATAAATGTGACTTTGATTAGGAGTAACGCATATAAAAAAGGGATTTCAAAATTACTTTATAGTCTTGACTGTTGATAACCGTGCTTGAACTAATGGAAAATTTTCGTCGACTGATACTCCAGAATGTGTATTCTATAGAAAATCAATTAGAGAGAGACACAAACACAGTTTGTTTTTTCTTTTATTAAAAGCACAATAAGCTTTAGTGGTATAACAAAAAATATATTTTCATTAGGGGAGACTGATCAGATTTGTCATTTCTTAGTTTACTTCACAAAATTTTAAATGTCGGAATCTATAAATGAATTGGGAATAGCACATTTTGGATGAATCGCACACAATCAAAAATTTATATTGAAACAACCCTAGAAGTTTTTAAAAGCATATATTCTATTCTGGAAAGGTATATCGATTTGAATTTCATCAAATCTCTTAGGTTAACCATGGTTCATTTTCTATTTGTCTATGAAAATAGTTAAAAATTTTGAATGTACGTTTTACTTTAACAGTGGATCATATATGCAGTAAGATAATATTATTTTTATAAAGAGTACACAAATGGAGGATATATATTATTCTGCTACAGTTCATATTCATTCTTCTTAAAAAAGTAAGTTACCAAAAAACCGAGCTCTGTGCAAAATTCAAAACGGAAATTTGGTAATCAATGTGAAATCTGTAGTATTTTGGCCTGAACAATAATTAGGGCAAAGTATATACCCTTCGTGAAAATACTCATTTGCTGCATTGCGACATTGACTTTGTTGTAACATCTAATATATGCTGCTACCAGCTAAAATTAGTTGCATACTAAAACAGAAAATGATCTTTTACTAGGGAATTTCAAATGACGAAAAAATTAGTATGCTATCTATAAAATTCTAGAAATAATAGATTCAGCGTCATATATATGAGCCACATTCAATTTTAGAATATGGGTCAAACATAGGAGAGTTGCTGCAAATATAATGTAAAAGATACATATTAAAAAGTATATTTGTTTATTTCAGATTCCTTTAGGCAGCAACCATTTGATTTTCTGGGGGGGGGGGGGCTATGGTTTTTTTTTCTGTACAAACTATTTTTTTTGCGACAAGTCGAAAACAATTTTTTTCTTTCAATTTTAGCATTACATATAGTGGCAGCTGAGGGTGTAACAAACAATTTTTTTTTTTCAGAATTCAAAACAAATTATTTTTTTCTCCAAAAACTGGAAACAAACTTTTTTTTCCAAAAAAAACCATAGCCCCCCCAGAAAATCAAATGGTTGCTGCCTTAATCAGTCTGATATGCGGTTTAAATAGAACAAAATAATTCGACCTCTTGTGTTTAGAAGGTAGAAAAGTGAAATGAACTTTGTATACGGTTGTCAAGATGTCAAAAAAGTTACTTTCCGTAAAATCATTATAAATATTTGCATTCCCGTTGTTTAATTTTCATATTGTAGAATTGTTAACAATGCAACTTGCAAACAATCGACCATAAGTCAAGCTGTTACGTCATTTAGGGGGTCTCCTTATAAACTGCTACTTTTTTTTGCCCGAAATAGAAAAAAATCGTGGAAAAATAACAAAAATTGAGAAATGAATTATCAATCGTTTAAGACCATTCCCAAAGTGACACACCTAAATTTGACATTTGGACGCAATTTCAAAGTTGGATGTTATATGACGGGGTTTTGTTAATTAATTTACGCATCGAACACACCCGTCCTATATATGTAACATCACATGACTTTCAAGTGATTAAAACTATTTTTTTTAAAATAATAATTGCATGTTTGACATGTTTTTTTCTTAAACAATTACAATTACACCGACAGTCATAATTTCTGTATTATTTAAAAAAAAGTTCTGTTATTGTCCGCCTCCATCAATCAAATATTGGCACTTACACCACATCTTCCTATATCAATAAGGATTTGTCACCTACGATTTGTTGTATATATTTCATGTCAATCTACGTTTTCTTTCATAAAAATTATTCAGGGACTATTTAATGTTGGGGTTTTAATCAAAATTGGTACCAATAGAAGTAGAACTCTCATATAGTGTGTTTGTTATTTATCAATAAATTTGTTGAGAAGCGAGGGGCGGATTCAGGAATTTGGAAAGGGGGGCGAAGTTTTTAATGTTCGCCGATCGGAGCGAGGCGAAAAAAATTTGGGACCTTTTTTAGGCTAAAAACCATAAAATAAGTGTAAAATGCACTTTTTAAACGGTTCCTGGCGTGGGGCATGTATATTCTATAGTTGCTGTAAAGTGTCAGTGTTGGACATTTTTTTATACTGTATTCTCCCTATTGATTGTCTGTCATAAAATGATAGTATGGATCCAAAGCTATGTACTGATATATTTGATGTGCCGCGACTAGGCAGTAAAAAATAGACCTGGAAAATTCTCGTTTGTTGTATGTTAAGTTAGCATAACCTCACAGATTTCTTGTTGTAAACAAGAAATACGTCGGGCTATTCTATGAAATTTACAATACGACCAACACGAGTTAAAAAAGTCAAACAAGCAATTTTTATCCAAATGTTTGGTTTCACCCAACAAAATTAAGGGAGGTGAGGGGTTCCAAATCAACCAAAGGCTACGAATGAGTCTGAAATGACAGCGAATTTATGAATGACGGTCGACAAATGGAGACATAAAGGCCCCACTCAGCAGACATGTTGCAGTCTGGTCTTGAAAAAAGTATTCAATATATCAGTTCAGCGAAACAGACATTCCGGTCAGACATGAAAACCCCGGCCTCAAACAAATACGCCCGTTTTTTATTCATCATGTGCATTTAATACTAAATAATTCTGTTGGAAATTATCGTTTCAAATAGCAAAAAAGATTATTGTTTTCAATCCAGATACGGCCAGAATTTTTATGTAATGCAAAAATCAGAGTCAGATTTTGTTCTCTCAAATACTTTAGACTGCCTCCTCAAATCAAATGGTTCGTACCTTAGACTTTAAATCTATCTAGAGCTTATACTGACTGGGGATCATTATTCAGCTATCACGCTATTTTAAAATAGGCTGGGGCGTTTGGGATTAAACATGTTTTCGTAGGTAAATAATATTGCTGTGGATTTTTTTTTCATGAGAGTGTAATAGAGTATTACTTTCTGTTTAGTTGAATTGTGAAATAGATGTCACTACGTTCTTGCTCAATCCTGTGTTGCTTTGAAGGTATCATGGTTGTCATCCTCAGCCTAAGCAATGTGTTACTGTAATTTGAATTTCAAAATAACTAAGTGACGTTTTATTTTACGCACTAGACAACTCCACCATGTAGCGAATTACATGACTTTGACATAATCAGTAAATATCAGCGAAAAATATCTTTATAAGTAAAGAATTGTCGCATAAAAATTAAATACACGGGAAATGGCAAAGTTCACAAAGTCTAGTCTGATTAATCATTTTACAAAAAAAAAAAAAAGTCCAAGCAAAAGGGGGGGGGGGGGCGTACGCCCTCTACGCCCCCCTCTGGATCCGCCACTGGAAGCGTTAATTATCAATTTCTGATGATATAAACACAAAATTGTTTTTTTTATCCTATAAGATTTGCTTTATATTCTAACAAATTTAATTTGTAAAAGTAACTAAAGAGAAATTATGACCAGATAAACAAAAATATATTCGGACAATCATGCGTCTTTCAACGCATGGTTTGTAAATGCCGTCAAAATGTACAAAATTCTAATGATTTTTATATTCAAAGACCGATTTATTTGTATGCTGAAAAAGCCAGAACTAATAAAAAAAAATACTTATATGAGCTTTGGAGATGATGGGTATACGATAAAGGCAGTCGGGACGTTCTTCTTGCATTGAGCCAAAATACCAACAATTGTGGAACTATCATGTAGTCATAATGATTTATAAAATGTACGTCACATCAAAGTTCACGGTATCGCATTCAGAGTTAATTAACTTTCTCTATTCTATTTTTGTATATAGTTTTCTTTTAGAGTTTGAAAAGGTTGAATGGAAGACAAGGTATGATAAGCTATTGCAACTGGCCCCCTATTTTCCCCAAAATTAAAATGAGTATAACCTGTTCATCATCACATTATTTTAAAGGCGCATTATCAAATCTTTCAAAAAATCAAAAGAACTGTCATGATAATGTGTGTTAAAATGATTAAATGCCTCGCTCTATTCCTCTTAATTCGTGAATTTAATCGAAATCGTGATTTTTGATCATTTTTGTTACCCTTCCAGCACAATTTTAACTATGAGCGGACGCGAGTACCACGACGATATTTGTGTGTGTTGTTTGTTTGACACATATGATTAACTGTTTTCAAAATAATCGTGGTACTCGCGTCCGCTCGCAGTTAAAAAATAACATTTCCTCCCAAAAAATATGCCTTTTTGACGGATGATAAAAGTATACAAGTAATAGCTTTTCCAAAAAGCTTGCCGTATTTTAGCTGATTATATTGAGATCAGTGGTTTGTGAGTAGTTTATTTTTATTGGAATATTGCAATTCAAGCAATATGAAAACATAGCGCTTTTTTTCTACTAATTTGTCATTTTTGTTGTATTATTGGTGGACCCGTGTTATAATGGTAGGAGACTTTATAAAATTGAGAATGGAAATGGGGAATGATATTATAATAAAATGTATTCTGTGTCCATAATCAACGTGATAAAAATAGCATATAACCTACACGTACTTTTGAGGATTACTATTTGACAAATGGACAACAACAGAAGGCAGTGGTGAATCCAGAGGGGGACGTAGAGGGCGTACGCCCCATCCCCCGCCCCCCATTTGCTTGTTTTTTTTGTTTTTGTTTTTGTTTTTTTTGTTTTTTTTAAATGATTAATCATACTAGACTATGTGAACTTTGCCATTTCCTGTACTCTATTATTTAATTTTTATGCGACAATTCTTTACTTATATAGACATTTATAATAGGAATTTACTGATTGTCAAAGTCATGTGATTCGCTATGGTGGAGTTGACAAGTGCTTCGAAAAAGTCGCTCAGTCATTTTGAAATTCAAATTACAGTAACACATTGCTTAAGCTGAGGATGACAATCATGACACCTTCAAAGCGACATAGGATTGAGCAAGAACGTATTGACTTCTATTTCACTATTTTACCAAACAGGAAGTAATACTCTATAAACTATAAGGGACGACATCAAAAGTTCAATGTAGGATAAAAAACTTAATTCACATAGTTTTTTCGCTGACCCCCCTTCTTAACTTAATTTTGGAAAAATTGATTTACCTATATGGATATATGGAAAATCGATTTTAGATTAACAAAACTTGCAGCAATGTTGACCGCCCACCCCCAAACTATTCGATTTAAGTTTTTTATCCTACATCGATCTTTTGATGTCGTCCCTAACACTCTCATGAAAAAAGTTCCATGGCAATATTATTTACCTACGAAAACATGTTTAACCCCAAGCGCCATTGTCATGATTGATATGGACTATATAATATTGCTGTTTGGTGTGAACCGAGCTTTGCGTTGAAGACCAAACTACAACCTTTAATAGTTTACTTTTATAAATTGTGACTTGGATAGACAGTTGTCTTTGGTATTTACATGTACATGTATATGAGATCCTGTAATATCTATCTACAAGATTGAGAACACATTTTTTTGTAATAAATTTAAAACATATTTAATTCTGTAATATCTGATAATATGTATCAGTTATTTGTGATTTTTCATTTGATGTGTACTCTCTGGTAATGTCAGTATCAGCATGATCAGTTGAATGGTTGTGATAAAAAAAAATGGGGCAGTTTGCAATTGTCATGTGCAGGTACACCACATGTGGATCTTCTTTCCCCTCTCATTTATAAAATTGTGCATGATATTTATCACAGAAACGCACCAGTATTTTGGTGAATGAAACACTTGTCATATTAAATTAAAGTCAGAGGTGGAGTTTTGTTGTTTTTATAGGGAATCACTCAAGCATGACTGGAGTTGGCCCCTTTGTAGGCAGTCAGTAGGCTCCCGCTTATGAAAATTTCTGGATCCACCACTGAAAGTTTGAGTAAAGTTAGATAAGAATTTATGACAAATTATGTTGAAATTTGCACAGATAATGAATGAAAAATCTAGTAAATTAAAAAATAGGCACTATTATTAAAAGCTTTCCTTGCTTATTCACAATCACATATAATATCCTCCATGCTATTCCGATCTGAGTTTTTATTCATACATACATGTAGTCTGGTGCTGTTCCAAGTAGTCTTCTTTTTTCTGTTTCTTGAGAAGTATTTGTTTTACCTGTTCAGTCACTGTAAAGTGTTACAATTTATATTTAAACGCAACACATAAATAGTGACCAAAAAGGTATGGCTATCACATGAGAGAAGCTAGAAAAAAGTAAAATGTAAACATTTTAAACATTTTTGTGGGACCATGAAAATGTGGTATAAAGATAGATATGCATAGATAGACCATAGAACAAATAAGAAAACAAATTCAAGGGAGATGTACATGTAAGATGAATTATGAAAAAAAAGAGGCATGGACAATAAATATAGCCTTTGTTAGAGGTGACCCAGGTCGCCTTTCTCTAAATCAGCTATATTAAAGGTAACCACATATTTCTGGGCCGGGTTGAAAAATAAATGAAAATGACTTTGAAAAAAGCTAATAGAAATACACCAAATTTGGGAGACATCTATTAAAATGTTTGAAATAATAAGAAAGTTGAGAAGAACTAAGCTTTTTCAGATAATATACAGACTATTGCAGTCAGCCTATAAAAGACTCTTTGCCTCCTGAAATGTTTGCTTATACACTGTGCTTTCCTATAATGATTTAAAATCAGTGTGATAGTTTTCATGAAGAACACTGAGGTATAATGTTAAGATAAATGTTGTGTTACATGTATCTACCCAAATAAGTAAAATATAAAAATTCTTGACTTCTAAAACCAGTGATTGATCTCCTGATTTATATCTCATCACTCTATGCAGATGCTGTGCGAAAAAAACCAATTGACTTACCAGTATGCTTCTTTCCATCGAGTTGATTTATTATTAATTATTTTGCTTTGAATACACCTTATTGCTACAATATGTATATGTCCGCCATTACAAACTGTACATGTACATCACAAATATTTCATGTAAAATTTTGATGTTTTAATACAAAATATATGATGCCACAATGGAAAAGTAATTGTTGTATGACATTAATGGTTAAAGAGGGACAGATTCTCAGGTCAGCTGGGACAATAAGGGGGAGGGGGGCGATTTCTCCACTCATGCTTCAGTGCTTCCCTACATAATCAACCAAATAGTAATGTTCATCACGAAAAAATATACTAAGTGCAAGACCTGATGATGTGAATAAATTGAAATCAGACGTATCAAATAGAGTTTTCAGTGCTTTTGATATATCAATGGGCAATCTGATGAGTTAAGCCTTTTTCGACTGATTTTTATAGTTCGTTCTTATGTTGTACTGTTATACATGTACATGTACCACTGTCCAAGGTTAGGGGGAGGATCGGAATCCCGCTACAATGTTTTACCCCGCCACATTATTTATGTATGTGTCAGTCCCAAGTCAGGAGCCTGTAATTCAGTGGTTGTCGTTTGTTTATGTGTTACATATTTGTTTTTCGTTCATTTTTTTGTATAAATAAGGCCGTTGGTTTTCTGGTTTGAATTGTTTTACATGTCATATCAGGGCCTTTTATAGCTGACTATGTTGTATAGGCTTTGATCATTGTTGAAGGCCGTACGGTGACCTATAGTTGTTTTAAAATGTCTGTGTCATTTTGGTAACTTGTAGACAGTAACTGTTGTCTCATTGGCAATCATACCACATCTTCTTTTTTATAATGACTGCTGATCACCACTGTGTCCATACTGGGACTATTATGGTCCAACAACCAGTGGTGGATCCAGAAATTTTCATAAGTTCAGGCCCACCAAATTTACCAGAAAAGGATGGCATGCACCCTGGTCCCCTTCTAAATCAGACTCCTGACAACTCCAAAGAATAAAACATCATGTACGAGTACATCAAAGATCATCAAACTGTCTACCCCACATGCAAACATCTTTTTCGGAGTTCACTGTGTTGCAAGTTTTTTTGGTTTGAAGGATCGTATAAATGATTGCCTCGGGGGTCATTGTCAAATATAAAGCTAAATTACATGTATATAATTTGCAACAGCTGACACTATAGTATCCTATAGTGCACTGAAACCCTTGCCAATAACAATACCGTGATGCTTGGTGTAGGCTTCTTTGCATATAAGAAACCATATTGCTCACCTTGTAATTTTTGTATTCTTCTAATCAGTAGCGTCGGGATTGGTTATTTACACCAGAAATCAATGAAGCGATGAAAGTCCTGGAAACGAAATTACATAAGATAAGATAAGATAAGAAAACTTTATTTTGATTCGGCATGAGTACAAATAAGCAACACAAGCTCTAAGGAGCTTTTGACCGAATATAAAAACATATAAATAACATAAAAACAGTGCATTTTGACATATAAAACAACCTGTAATACAAAGTTGAATCTCACATACATAGCATGCAATAAAAATAATCAACAAATTTAGAATGAAGTAAAAACATGCTTGACCAGAGCAACCAAAAGCAGCATAAATAATAAAACAGTTTAAGAATTATCTGCAAGCAGAACAGTGACATTCCAAACCGTTCCAGGACTGAACAAGACTTTTAAAATGTGAAAAACTGTTTTCAGTCCTGAAATGGTTTGGAAGACTGTTCCATAAAGTAGCAGCAGCAAATTTGAACGATTTTTTACCGTAACGGGTTGACTTTACCTGTGGAATTTCAAGAATATTTACATACCTGAAAGAATATTTAGATTTTTTGACATTCACCAAATTTTGTAAGCACACAGGAGCGATGTTGTTTATAATTTTAAAAGTTTCTAGAGCCATTGTTCTTATCCGTCTGATCTGCAAGGAAGGCACCTTAGCTTTAAGTAAGAGGTCCTCGTAGGAGCTGGTAAAATCCTCATAAACAAAACGGAGTGCTCTTTCCTGCACCTTTTCTAGTTTTTTGGAATTTTTCTCAGTGCAAAAATGCCATGCCAAAGGGCAAAAATTAAAATTACTAAGAATAAAAGTATGAAATATAGTAAGTTTACTAAGTCTATCCAAAAATGAGCCTAAACGTTTTAAAACATTTAATTGCTGTGATGCCTTCCTACAGATTGAGCTGACATGAACATCAAAATTTAGCTGGTAGTCTATTTCAATGCCTAATAATTTTACTGTTTTTTCACATGTGAGGTTCGAATTTTGAATATGTATAGATGGGTTCTTTTCAAAGGTCTTTTTGCCAACAGTCAAAACTTGAAATTTGTCAGGATTTGCTTGCATTTTATTTACCCTGAACCACTCAATAAGTATTTTTGAATCATATTCCAAAGTTGAAATTAATAAATCGAAATCTGGAGTACAAAAAGATAAAGTATTGTCATCTGCATAGTTATATAAACTACCATTTTTAACAAAAAGAAAAATATCATTTATAAATATATTAAACAACAATGGCCCTAGTATCGAACCCTGTGGTACGCCTTTATGGATGTCAGCCCAACCACTCAGAACATTGTTGACTTTAATTTGCTGTTTTCGATTAGATAAATAGGACTTTAAAAGAGCAACTGCATTGGGGGTTAAACCATATGCTGATAATTTATCTAGCATAATATTGTGAGGCAGGCAGTCAAAAGCCTTAGAAAGATCCATTAATACTGCTGCAATGTACTGGTTTTTATCAAGAGCTTCTCGCCAGTCTTCTAACACTCTGAGAAGTGTGGTCTGACATCCATGTCCACGTCTAAATGCACTTCGGTAAATTCCGTGATTTTAATATTTTATGTCCAAGCAATGAAAAATAAATGGTTATTATTTTTATACAGAGAGCATACGTTTTGTGTATTCTAAGCTGACGAAGAAATCTAACACAAAAGTATCTCAATCATTTAACCGTTTTAATACGCAGTTTAAAGTGTAAATTATACACATTACTGTCCTATTTTTAGAGAATAGCAATAATACATATATGTACAGTTTCTTACCAAAATATCAACATAATTTCAAGATTAAATCATCACATTGTCACATGATTATATAATCTGCACCAAATTGACAGTTTGACGTGAGTTATCATCATAACTAATCACTATAGCAAATGAACACTTTATCATAATATGTACCTATAACCTAGTATCATGATTTCAATCCGACCCCACTTACGGACGCGTAGAACGAATACAGGACATCTCGGCACACTACAAACTCGGGACATGTATAACTCGGCATAGTACAAACTCGGCCTATACAAACTCGGCATATTACCTATACATACTCGGCACACCAATGAATATATTTATGGAAATGGTTCATAAAAAGAAATTTTACATAATAATTACGATGAGAAAAAAATAAACAAATTTTATTTTAAAAATAGGTGAGAAATGGAACAAATTATAGGACAGAAAGTCATATGACAAAAAGTCACAAGTTAAATAAGAAAACACTTGATATAAAAAAAAAATTGTTTTACTTTTATAAATAAAGCAAATATTTAATTAAATTTTACTTAAATCAATAAGAATAAAAAAGTTGTTTAAGCCTAAAATCTTATAAATGTTCATTTACCAAGGCTAATTATGGTAGAAAAATCAAAAAAATCAAAAAAAAAACAAAAAAAAAAATCGGGAAAATTCATTTTTTCTTGGTCATTGATATATGCTATGTGTATTTACGGTGTTGCCCTCGTTTTTTGCGTATCTAGATCGAATGTCTTAAAACTAATGCACATATTAATTAATCATATAACTGATAGATAGTTATAAAAAATGACGAAAAATCATTATGTTAAGGATGGAAAAAAGGTGGCCATTTCTACATGTCTCTCGGGTGATATAGTTGTTAGTTTGATAAAATAACCAGAAACAACACTTCTTACAGTTTTCAATTAGTCTCATGACTGATAAAATTTAAATGTAATCGACAGCATTTGTGATAGACCTGACAGGATTTTAAATCATCTGATCACTAGAAAAAACAACAGTCTTAACAACTTGTAAAGAAATTAGGGTGCATATGGAAAGATTAAGTGTTCGAGATTTTAGGAGTTATCCATATTCGAATGTTTTCGTGTAAATATATCATGTTCAGTAATTTATTTATATTATCACCATCGCAATAGTAGTTTCATCAAATATGATAGTTTTCAATAAGAACCTATCTTTTCAAAGGAGAGTTGTCTCATTGGCAATCAAACCATATCTTCTTATATTTATTAATCAGACTTTTTTTTTTTGGTTAGGTTTCAGTGTATTTTAATTGGAGTAGCATGGAGTAAAATTTCTCTGTAGTCCTTTTTTCAATGATTGATAAAACGACTTGATAAAAAGCAGCATAATCAACTGACCAGAACGTTTATTATCAATGAAGTATTTTCAATTAAGTAATTACATATAAACAGATTATGTACACGATATTTCTCTTTCTCTCTCTCTTTCTCTTTCTCTTTCTTTCTCTCTTCCACTCTCTCTCTTTCTCTCTGCTCAATAGGAAAATACCATAAATAATTCAATAAATAAATCATACATCAACTAATGAACCATTCACAAAAACCAACACACAATTCCTATAAATACCATACAGACACTAAATGAAATGTTAACGACAAATAAAATGTCACTTCCTGCATTCTTTGTATTGTCAATTTCTAGATGTAAGTCAAGATATGAAGCCGACTTAACTGTATCTGTAGTATCCTTTATCTCCAATTCGATGGGATAGATGCGTTCCACATAGTCACCAAATTTTGAATTGTTTAGTGAAAGAACGTCATCTATATAGCGGAAAGTAGAGTTAAAGGATATTGCTAACTTCTTATCTTTCTTCCTAAGAAGTTCCTGCATGAAGTCAGCCTCATAATAATAAAAAAACAAGTCGGCAAGTAGAGGGGCACAGTTTGTTCCCATTGGGATGCCGACAGTCTGTTGAAAAACACGTCCTCCGAACGTTACAAATATGTTGTCAATCAAGAAATCAAGCATCTTGATAATATCGGTTTCAGAGAATTTTTTGTTTGAATCAGAATGATTCTTTACAAAGTATGATTTATCCCTCCCTAAGACAAGATACTTGTATCTACGTTGGCCATTCTTTTTTATGAAGCAAAGTAATACCAACTCTTTCAATTTGTCTTTTAGTTTGGAATGTGGAATACTTGTGTAAAGAGTAGAAAAGTCAAATGTTTTAATACGGTTACAAGATGAAAGAGAGTTAGATTGTATGTACTCTAAAAGATCTTTGGAATTTTTAAGTATCCACATCTGATTCACGCTACCTCTAGAATAGGCAGTTTCACAATAACTTTGAAGCCCGTCTTTGATTGCTGATAAAATACATGTTAATAATTTAGAAAGAGGTTTCGTGGAGCACTTGGAAGACCCAGCAATATACCGTTGTTTGTAAGGACACTTATGTAGTTTAGGTATCCAATACAGTGATGGAAGATCCAGCTCTTCATCTTTGGTTGAAATACCAAAGGAACAAAGTACAGACCTATGATTATCCAGGATTTCCTCTTTGGTAAGTGTCGTGAGGGTATATGTTGAGTTTCCAAGTGAATTGTCTATACCTAATTCGTTTATCAAGCAATTAATGTAGTGACTTTTACAGACAAAAACGATGTTATTTGGGGCTTTGTCTGCGGGGACAACAACATATTTATCATGGAGGTCGGATAAGTGTTTAGCAACATTTGGGTCTTTAAAGATTGACGTAGCATGGGCATTGATGGACCCATTCAGTTTCTTGATTCTGATTTGTATTAACGACCTCACTGCCTTAATCCATTCGGATAGAGTGTCTACGTCTTCCTTTTCACGTTTAGCCCATTGCCTGGCATAATCCTCGACTGAGTCCATCAAAATTTTAAAGTTGTATTTCCAATTGATGGATTTAGGCTCACGATATTTCGGACCTTTCGATAACACATTTCGTAGAGAAGTGTTATTAACAATGTTAAGGTCACCGGTAATAACGTGGCCAGCATGATTATATATGAATTGGGAACTAGCACAAGTGCAATCAGGAGGTTTAGACTTGAAGTCGTCAATATCGAGATTCTGCAAAACGCGTTTGTAATTGAAAATTTTAGTTGCAATAGGTTTGGTATAGGTATAAGAAATTATTGGTACAGACTGGTCTTTGAAATAAGGAGGTATTTTCGATTGAACTAATTTATGATGAAGGATATTGCCTAGGTTGACGCCATCGAGACCTTTGTTGGCAAAGGAAAGATTTAGAAAAGATCTTTTCTCTTTTTCATCTTTTCCAATGCGAACTGGCTTGAAAAGTCTGTGACTTGCAATATCCGAAATTATAGCTTGAAGTTTGTATTGGTTTGAATGAGGGTTTGTAACAGTGGATTCCAAACATAAATTGAACAGAGAATGAAGTTTTGAAAGGGGTAATGAATAAAGTTTCGTGCGAATGTGATGAATACCTAACGGCTTTTGTATGAATGACAGCAAGTCATTAATAGAGACATCATGCAGAGAAGGTGATGTATAATGACGATGACCATGACTGCGTCTACGTCGAGGAGTCGAGTTGAAAATATACATCACATTCACCGAGTTACACGAAGGACTAGATAGAATACCTATACCATCAATTTTGTCATTGCAGCCATACGGTGTTGCAGTTCCCAATTGTCTAATCCAGTAGTCTTCTTTTTGTCTACGGAGAGTCGTTGAAAGATTAGGATTGTTAGAGCTATGATATATTTTCGATAATGCAAACTGTCATAGAAACGATGGAATGATCAGGCTGATTGAAATGCTGGTATAGAATGTCGTTAGCATTGAGGTTAATGTCTGATCTATGACCGCACATACGTTTGTTTAGCCTTCCTTTCGTTTCACCGACGTATACCAATCCGCAAAGGTTGCACTCTAATCCGTAGACGACATTTATCGATTTACAATTCAGATCATCGTAACTTCTGGTAAAATATGACTTCTTGGTCAAATTGCTAGTGAATTCAGCATCTGTAATTAAAATAGCACATGTTTTGCCGCCTTTGGTCTCACATTTTGAAATGCGACAGTGTTGTACTGTGTCATCAAAAACCAAAATGTCTTTAAGGAGAACTGAACATGGCTGTATACGTGTAATATTGCTATTGTCACTAGGACGATGATCTGAATGAGTCGTGTTTGAGATAATTGTCATGTCTGGTGATGAGGGGACACCTGCCATATCAGACGACACCGTGTCCATGGTGACGTCTGTTTCGGACCTTTTTATACTGGGCGACGTCCGAGCCAGTTTCCTGTTTGATCTTCGTAAGTTCATGCAATTGTAGTTTTGCTACTGGGCGGATGATGTCCTCGGGGACAAAATGTCCACCAGCAGAGACATCAACCCAGTGGTAATAAAAGAGGGACGAAAGATACCAAAGGGACAGTCAAACTCATAAATCTAAAACAAACTGACAACGTCATGGCTAAAAATGAAAAAGACAAACAGAAAAACAATAGTACACATGACACAACATAGAAAACGAAAGAATAAACAACACGAACCCCACCAAAAACTAGGGGTGATCTCAGGTGCTCCGGAAGGGTAAGCAGATCCTGCTCAGCATGTGGCACCCGTCGTGTTGCTTATGTGATTACAAATCCGGTAAATAGTCTTATTCGGTAGGTCACATTCATGAAAGGGAAGGGGATTGTAGTTACGACGTAAGGAACATATCCGATATCATTTGTGAAACGGTTATTTCATAACGGTCAACCAACTCGTGATGGCGTCCGTAAAATTTACGAAGGGATGATTTCAACTTCACCATTTGGAACTCTTGGTTTAATAGCTTCCTTGTGAGCAGTAACCCTCGTTAGCGGTTTACCTGGAATGTCCATGATACTGAGTTCGAGACTCGATAACATGAATATTTTTGGAGATTTGTTTTGCAATATAAAATTCGAATACTTATACACACACCAAGTGCAATGCAGATAATGATTATTAATTTACTTTTTTTTTGTTTTTTTATGTGTAGGGCCTACAGATTTTGAATCTTAACAGCGGAATATATTTTGTACAAACGTATGTGTTTCGAAATGTGTCTGCGTAGCGGACGTGACATACTCGCAAGAATTAAAAAAAAAATTAGTTATAAAGTTAAGCAGTTAGTCGAAATACTGTGTTAATTTGAAAACGTAAATGTATTTTCCGAATTGACAAATTATCTGCGTTTTGAAAGAAAATAGCGGCCAGCGCATTTCGTCACAGTAAAACTTTTTAACATTCTTTTATATATATATATATAGATTATATCCTTGGTTTTCCCGTTTGAATGGTTTAACACTATAGTCATTTTTAAGGGTCTTTTATAGCTTGCTGATCGGTGGGAGCCAGGGCACTATGTTGAAGACCGTACTTTGACTGTAATATGGTTTTTCTTTTACAAATTGTGACTTGGATGGAGAGTTTTCCCATTTGAAATCATACCACATCTTCTTATATCTATTTAAAATCGGAAATCTCGGCGTCAGCGTATATTTATTAATTGATTTGTACAACCAGGAATATGTACCTTAGAATTACTCAGAGATTTAAACTATCGATCCAAATCGATTTACAGACTTAAGATCGTGGTAGAAAAAATCTATTTCGGTGTATAGTGTTAAACATTGCCGGATCGATGTGATATTTTAATGAGTTACTTTTCCACTCTTTTTCAGTTATATTTAACAAATGCCACAGAGAATGACAGAATGGCATGACCTGTAAGAATATCACGTTTGAACCAATGTCATAGCAGGTGAATACATACATAGCAATTATAAAACAATTGATGATTTAGAAAAAAGAGTTATGCAAAATATAAGAATACCAAATCGTACGTCGTTCGCCTATCCGTTCGTTGTCCTAACCAATCAATAAACTTTGATTATTCACGTCTCGTAATATCTTCCAATCAGGTAGCAAGAAAAATTCACACACTAACTGTCCATCGTTTAATTCTTAATATCGACTCCTAGGATTCGGTAATAATTCATTAAAACTAAATAAAAAATATTGGAAACATTAAGTACGATGTACGATGCAGACTGGTAATTTGTAGTAGCAAAGAAGTACATGGTCAAATAATTTCTATTGCAGATGGTTAAAGAATACAAGTGTTCCTTGTGTGGGAAGTGTCACCTTAAAGATAGACGTCCTATTAAGTCTGCACCTTTAAAGAAATATGTATCATCAATAATAGGACGTAATATAGAAAATGATGAAGTTATCTGTGGAAAATGTAGAACTATGTTTAACAAATCAGCTAAGACAAATGTACAGACGAACAACAATCATTCTGAAGACAGTGATTCTGAATTTGTGGTAGAAAATCCACCAATAATCGATATCCAAAGCCCAAAAACAATTCACCTGAATATTTCTTCAACGCATACTTCTCATAAATACTGTATTATATGTAAGAAAAAAGGAAATAAGCGTGTTAAACTATGCGTTGTTCTTTTAAAAGCAAGAACGCAAGCATTTATACAAAACGCAATATTTGTTGACTCTAAAGCAAGATGTTGCACGTCTCATCTTCAAGAACTGCATTTTTCTCAAGCATCACTGATGATCCTGAAAGCTAAATACACTAAATATTTCTTCAGCCGTACCGACATTGTAGCTCTTCTAGAAAATGTCCGGCTTACTATGTCAAAATCCTCTATTTTGGATTTTGATAATCCATCTAGACTAACAGACGATGATTATTATAACTTGACTGGGTTAACAAGGCAGTAGTTCGAGGATTTGTCAACTGACTCTACAACAATACGTCAATCTAATGTAAGATCTGTTCGAACATGTTTGGCAATACTTTTGACTAATTTACGCACTGGTCTTCCTAATCAAATTATTGGAACTATATTTTCACTGACAAAAAGCCAAGTTCAAAGAAGTATACACAGCGCTCGAACTTCTTTGCAGTCATTTGTTACTCAGAACGTAGGGTTTCAGCACATAAGCCATGATGATTTTGTTGAGAATCATACAACTGCCACTGCTCAAACACTTTTTGGCAACAACGAAAAAGTAGCTATTATAGTACTGGACGGCACCTACATATACATCCAAAAAAGTTCAGATTACAAATTCCAACGCCAATCATATAGCTTGCATAAACATCGTCCTTTGGTAAAGCCAATGGTAGTTGTTGGGACAGACGGCTATATTCTTTCCGTTTTAGGTCCCTACTTATCCAATGGTAAAAACAACGATGCAGCTATTACTAAACATATGGTGGCAGTGAATGCTGAAGGAATGAATGAATGGCTTCAACAGGATGATGTATGTATTGTCGATAGAGGTTTCCGTGATGTTGTGGAATACCTTGAACAACAGGGTTACTCTGTTCAGATGCCACTGTACCTTAAAAAGGGTCAAAACAGCATACAACAGAAGAGGCAAATAGCAGTAGACTAGTAACAAAAGTCCGGTGGATCGTAGAAAGTGTTAATGGTAGGCTGAAACAATGGCGGTTTTTTGACAAGGTTGTTTCGAACCATTACATCCCTTTCATCGGAGAATTGTTACGGTTAGTATGTGCATTGTGTAACAAATACCGACCTGCAATAGCAAGCTCAAATGCAGATGATATCAAGATAGCTGAGGCAATGCTTGATAAAAGCAAGAAAGGAAATTTAGTTCAAGCGATTGTTGAAAATGAGGGATTGATAAATAAAAGGGTAATATATACTCTAGTTGATGGATCATCAGCGGATCAACTAAAAGATTTCCCGGTCTTATCCGAGGAAAAACTCCGCCAGATTACGATGGGCATATACCAACTAAAACAGTCCCCTTTATATGTTAGAGAGCATATTGGTGAGGACAGCGTATATCAGCTGTATGTTTGTAAGATCAAGGAGAACTTGATTAAAATCAAATTGCAGTCTCGGTTCAGTAACAGTGCTACCCACAATGTATTTGTACAGTATACATTAGACGGTGAAATAAGTGGGTGGTACTGTACTTGCAAGGTTGGAGCCAGAATTGTTGGATGTTGTGCCCACGTATCCAGTGTACTTTGGTACTTAGGATTACACCGTCTTCAAAATACCTCAATTAATAGTCCCAGATTTATTAAGTCAGTTTTGGATGCCACAGATCTACCTGATTTAGACACTGACATTGACGGTAGTTCTGTTGTTGAGGAATAATTCTACAATGCGTCTTGCTGTCGTTTGGCTTCGGTGGCAACTTCTTAATATTTTAATGATTTAGAAAAAGAACACTTTCCAGAAACATTCAGACATAATTTTTTTTTAGTATATATAAG
The DNA here is from genome assembly GCF_965363235.1 of Mytilus galloprovincialis. Lineage (NCBI taxonomy): Eukaryota > Metazoa > Mollusca > Bivalvia > Mytilida > Mytilidae > Mytilus > Mytilus galloprovincialis. The sequence goes on along the minus strand of NC_134844.1, from coordinate 49,331,448 downwards.
TGAGGATGAACAGTATTAATTGGTATTGGAAATAATTTATTTGTCCATCTTGATTTAAACTTTTTATTCTTCAGCAACAAATGTATACCGTTTACCTAATGTCATCAGTGTTTTATTTGAAAATAATGTTGTTGTTTAAATCCGCTTTGTTTATACACTGCTGGATATAGATATCATTGGCATTCATACAACAAATCCTTAATTTATATCATTATATGGTTAACTTCTGTCTCATTTGGTCTGTTGACAATCATACCACATCTTCTTTTTTATGTGTATATTGATTTGGTTGCCAAACTATTATTGTATACTACAAATGAGATAATATTGTGTTAAGTCTGGTGTTTTTGTGACTTGCTGAAGGTAATGGGAAGCTACCAGTAAGATTAATAGATGTTTATCCCGTTGTCCTGCAAATATTACAGGAAATAACAAAGACCCTTGACTGTTTGTTTGTCATCATTTATATTTTTGGTTAAGCTTTTTAAGAAATCTTACTGAAAGGAAGACATTGGCTATGATATTAAATCAAAACTACTTGTTTCTGCTTTATCAAAGTGGCATTCTTTTATTTTTCCATTCTTTATTATATGAAACGTATAGCTGGTATTGTATTTAGTATTAGCGTCAAATAATTAAAGAATATATGACATTGACTAATATTAAAATGGAACGATGTTCGAGTATCACCAAACATGTATTTTGAAATTGGACAATATCACCACATGGGATTCTGGTCATGTGTAATTAATAGCTCAGCTTATTACATGACATGGGTTAATTGTTAAGTTTTTAAGTCCACTACCGACGAAGTCGAAGAAGACTATCGGTTTGCACTCTGTCACCTGTAGATGCCTCTTGCTTATGTTCCATTGTCACGATTTTTACTGTTCTCCTTGTGCTGTATACTGCTGTCTTTATTGTTTACTTTTACCATAAAAAATAATTACCATAGCTGTTATATTTATCAACCAAAAATTAATATATATATATGGCGATCCGATGGATACATCTGTTGTAGAGTTGTCACTGACTCAGACGTACTTATAAATATAATTATTTTCTGTGACTGTATATTACATTAATTTGTAGGATCCTTTACTATAGATAATTTAGCTGATCTGTAACAATAACATCTTCATGCCTTATATATCATGTACTGTAGTACGCCGCTAGATTAAAACTGACGAGGAAAGGTAACACACGGCCAGCGAAAGCTCTTTTATTGAGAGCCCAGGTGGTCGTGTGGTCTAGCGGGACGGCTCCAGTGCAGGCGATTTGGTGTCACGATATCACAGTAGCATGGGTTCGAATCCCGGCGAAGGAAGAACCAAAAATTTGCGAAAGCAAATTTACAGATCTAACACTGTTGGGTTGATGTTTAGACGAGTTGTATATACATTATGTACACAGCCATGTATCACCATCATTGATGGCGATCCGATGGATACATCTGTTGTAGAGTTGTCACTGACTCAGACGTACTTATAAATATAATTATTTTCTGTGACTGTATATTACATTAATTTGTAGGATCCTTTACTACAGATAATTTAGCTGATCTGTAGCAATAACATCTTCATGCCTTATATATCATGTACTGTAGTACGCCGCTAGATTAAAACTGACGAGGAAAGGTAACACACGTCCAGCGAAAGCTCTTTTATTGAGAGCCCAGGTGGTCGTGTGGTCTAGCGGGACGGCTGCAGTGCAGGCGATTTGGTGTCACGATATCACAGTAGCATGGGTTCGAATCCCGGCGAGGGAAGAACCAAAAATTTGCGAAAGCAAATTTACAGATCTAACACTGTTGGGTTGATGTTTAGACGAGTTGTATATATGTTCCAGACCGTATGAGTATTTGGACCGTACGCGTACGGTCTGGACCGTATGCGTACTTTTTCAAAATACTCATACGGTCGGACCGTACGCGTACGGTCTGACTAATATTAAAATGTTGGTCAAGTTTATTAGTTACAAATGCATAAAGCAGATCAACATAACTTAACTATCAAATTAATCTAAAAAAGTTCAATTGTTATTGAAACAAAAACTTTATATTTTAACTTTTTTTAAATTCACGCTAATTAAATCTGTTAGTCTCTTGTATTAAGCATGTCGATCAGTAATACATTAATTGAATTATGATCACTGAAATTGAAGATATTGGAAGTAAACATAATGTTGGAGGTCAATTGTTTTAGAATATTTAGCAACTTTACCAAAAAATGCAAATGCAAAGGAACATGCATGAACTGCATACATGAAAATGTAAAAAAATATTACATTACTTGAATTGTGTCACCTTGGGCGAGAGTACCAAAATGGGATTCAGATATAAAATTAAACAAATACTTAATTTCAATTGTTCGTTTGTTCATTTTATCTATCTATAATTGTAATAAATTATCAATAACAATTTGTAAAACTAAAAATAAAGATTGTGATAAATGCTTGTTTCAATTTAACCCATATGATCAAATAACATGTATGGTCAGCTCGTACTGGACCGTACGCGTATACTCATACGGTCCGACCGTACGCGTATGGTCGGACCGTACGAGTATACGTATACGGTCCGGACCGTACGCGTACAGTCCAAATACTCATATGGTCTGGAACATATACATTATGTACACAGCCATGTATCACCATCATTGATGGCGATCCGATGGATACATCTGTTGTAGAGTTGTCACCGACTCAGACGTACTTATAAATATAATTATTTTCTGTGACTGTATATTACATTAATTTGTAGGATCCTTTACTATAGATAATTTAGCTGATCTGTAACAATAACATCTTCATACCTTATATATCATGTACTGTAGTACGCCGCTAGATTAAAACTGACGAGGAAAGGTAACACACGGCCAGCGAAAGCTCTTTTATTGAGAGCCCAGGTTGTCGTGTGGTCTAGCGGGACGGCTGCAGTGCAGGCGATTTGGTGTCACGATATCACAGTAGCATGGGTTCGAATCCCGGCGAGGGAAGAACCAAAAATTTGCGAAGAATTTCTAGAATTTTTGGCAACTTAAACGAACTGATCTTGTCAAATATACATCAAATTCATAGTCTTTGAATGTAAATTTGTTGCGTGCAATTGTTAAATATTTAATGTCTCTTTTAGAGAGTTGTCTCATTGTCAATCATGTCATATCTTCTTTTTTTATATAATAAAACGAAAACCTGAACGACTTTACATCATAAATTAAAATGCATCCTAGTCGTAATGGAGACAGAGTCAAATGAACAAATGGACTAGATGAAACTGAACGAAAAAAAGAAAGAAAACACCAATTTGATCTGATACGAGAAAAGATTATATTTGCTTCGGCTTTTTCCATTTGCGCCAATCTGCACTTAATTAGCGCATAATTTTTTTTATTTCTTTGCGCCAAATTTATTTTCTTCATTTGCACAAATTAACAGGTAAACACAAGTCATGAGGCATATAAGATGTATAGAATTTATTTATATAATAACAAAAATATTCCTTCTGGCCTTTTGCCACCTGCCACTTGCTCACACGTGACGGGGAGGAGGAGGGGGATTGAAAGCAGGATAAGTTTATTGCAAAAGTTTTAAAACTGTGTACATCACACTTGAAGTAGCACTTTATAAAATAAGATTGTAACAGTTTGACATAAAAAGCACATTTGCATATGCACAAATCTTTTTTAACTGAGTATTGTCATGCAACACTTCTGTTGAACTGCAACCTTGTGATATCTTCCCTACAATAAAGCATCCCCTTTTTTATTAAAAAAAACTTTTCATGTTATGGTACATTTGCTGCCACGTTGAGAGATCTGATTATCATTTTTACAAGTTAATGCCTGTTTTTTTCTTTATGGCATCGGTTCCATATATGAAAGTAAATGTTCGGGTACCAGAAGTGTGATTACATGATGATACCCATGAGCTCAACATGTGTCTATATACACATTTATCTATATTGTAGCTTGTGTTAATTGAACTGCTGCGTTTGGTTAAAAAAGTTTAATTTTATCATCTAAATTTATCAGACCTAACCTTTCGAATTAATTTGGCGCAAATTAAAAAATGTCAATGTGCGCAAATGAAAAAAAATATGCTTTTTCAAAATTGGCGTAATTGTCATACGTACATTCGCCGATCACATATTACTGGTTAGATTAAAAAATAATTTATTATTTAGATTAAGAAGTACTTTAAGAAATTGATTGATTGTTGTTTGCCATCAGTACAGCCGCAAATATTTCAGACAAGTTCAGGGAGAAAACTAAATAATGAATACAATAGGGAATGTTACTGGTCAAATAAATGTCATCGGTCATTCAGAGTGAAGTATAGATACGAAACTGTGGACTGCCGATTGAACATAGTTTGTTTTGGTAACAACCGCCGGTAGGTATAGACAAATACGGTTGATAGACGGTATATAGGAGCACTATAGTGTAGGTTAACCACAGACGGTAGGTATAGACAAAAAACTGTTGATGACGGTATATAGGAGCACTAAATTCTATGTTAACCACCGACAGTAGGTATAAAGAAATACTATTGAAATACGGTATATAAAGGAGCACTATATTTTACGTTAACCACCGACGGTAGGTATAAAGAAATGCTGTTAATAGACGTTATATATGAGCACTATATAATACGGACCATATAATACGTTATATTAACCATCGACGGTAGGTATAAATGAAAACTGTTGATAGACGGTTTATCGTATGTTATTAACCACCGACAGTATGTATAGACACATAATTTTAGTAGACAGTATATACATTTTGTAGGAGCACTATATTATACGTTAACCACCGACGGTAGGTATAGACAAATACTGTTGATATACGGTATATAGGAGTACTGCATTGCTTGTTAACCACTGATGGTAGGTATAGACAGGTACTGTTGATATACGGTATATAGGAGTGCTATATGTCATGTTAACCACCGACGGTAGGTATAGAAAAATAGTGTTGATAGACGGTATATATAGGTGCACTGTATTATATGTTAACCACCGACGGTAGTTAAAGAAAAATAGTATTGATAGACGGTATATAGAAGAATTGTATTGTATGTTAACCACCGACGGTAGGTAGAGAAAAATAGTATTGATAGACGGTATAAAGAAGGACTGTATTGTATGATAAACACCGACGGTAGGTATAGAAACAGGTTAGAAACATAGTGTTGATAGACGGTATATAGGAGCACTATATTGCATGTTAACCACCGATGGTAGGTATAGAAAAATAATGTTGATAGACGGTATATAGGTGCACTGTATTATATGTTAACCACCGACGGTAGGTACAGAAAAATAGTATTGATAGACGGTATATAGGAGTACTGTATTGCTTGTTAACCACCGATGGTAGGTATAGACAGGTACTGTTGATATACGGTATATAGGCGCACTGTATTGCATGTTAACCACCGAAGGTAGGTATAGACAAATACTGTTGATATACGGTGAATAGTACTGTATTGCATGTTAACCACTGACGGTAGGTATAGATAAATACAGTTGGTAGACGGTATATAGCACTATATCGCATGTTAACTACCGACGGTAGGTTTAGAAAAAGGCTGATAATAGACGGTATATAGGAGTACTGTATTATATGTAAACCACCAACGGTAGGTATAGACAAATATTGTTGATAGACTGTATATAGGAGCACTATATTGTATGTTAACTACCGACGGTAGGTATAGACAAATACTGGTGATAGACGGTATATAGGAGCACTATATTGTATGTTAACTACCGACGGTAGGTATAGACAAATACTGGTGATAGACGGTATATAGGAGCACTATATTGTATGTTAACTACCGACAGTAGGTATAGACACATACTGTTGATAGACGGTATATAGGAGCACTATATTGTATGTTAACTACCGACAGTAGGTATAGACAAATACTGTTGATAGACGGTATATAGGAGCACTATATTGTATGTTAACTACTAACAGTAGGTATAGACAAATACTGTTGATAGACGGTATATAGGAGCACTATATTGTATGTTAACTACCTACAGTAGGTATAGACAAATACTGTTGATAGACGGTATATAGGAGCACTATATTGTATGTTAACTACCGACAGTAGATATAGACACATACTGTTGATAGACGGTATATAGGAGCACTATATTGTATGTTAACTACCAACAGTAGGTATAGACAAATACTGTTGATAGACGGTATATAGGAGCACTATATTGTATGTTAACTACCGACAGTAGGTATAGACACATACTGTTGATAGACGGTATATAGGAGCACTATATTGTATGTTAACTACCGACAGTAGGTATAGACACATACTGTTGATAGACGGTATATAGGAGCACTATATTGTATGTTAACTACCGACAGTAGGTATAGACAAATACTGTTGAAAGACGGTATATAGGAGCTCTATATTGTATGTTAACCACCGACGGTAGGTATAGACAAATACTGTTGGTAGCCGGTAAATATGAGCACTGTATTGTTATTGGTTGCTGTCTTTGATATTGATTTTACGTTCATCGTTTCAGCATTAATCGGGCTGTTAGTTTTCGTTTTTCGTCACATCTAGTCAGGAATGGGTTTTAATAGCATTTTACATGAATACATATGTGTAACTCATGGCTGATTCACGTTCGTTTGTCTTTGGTGGATAAGTTTCTCATTGGCAATATTACCACACATCTTCTGAATTTTCATTGCATCATCTAAACATGTAAAATTCGTATATAGAAAATATATACGTATAGATAATATATATATATAATATAAAAAAGTAGATGTTGTATGATTGCCAATGAGACAACAGTAGTGTTTGTGGGACAGAATGACCCCATTAAGGTGGACGCTATATATTAATGTTTGACCAGGCTACCCTCCAGGGTGGATACTATTAGTGACCCTAGAAAGAGTTTTTCAAGACTTGAGACCTGCTACACATCCATGTAGGTGTTTTAAGATTTTTTTTTCTTTCTTTTTTCATTATTTTTTTTGTATCATTATTTTTCATTTAACCAAATAGGGCTACGAGTTTACTGTCATTCTGAATCGTGTCAGTGGATGAAAAGTTGTTGATAATGTCTCTCATCTCGAGTCCCGACATCTCAATTTGACGTAATAAATGCAATACAGGCCACATGTATCTGAATCATCGGGTTGGATTTGATTGCAAACCACACAGTATTTCGGTCCATTGACGATGAGTACATTTCTGAAATAGCGTTGGTACTTTTCCGGTAATCGTCCTAAGGAGTCGAAAAATTCTGATGGAACCCGATGCGGGGAAATGAAATGCAACCCAATGACTCCCCTTTTGATCACAGTTGTCCGTATTGACCACAAACCTTCTAGGCCTGTCGCTCACATATCTAGGCAAGTCTTCTGCACAACAAACGGTCAAGGGCAATCCACTCAAAGCATCCTCTACATCTTTCCCGGTCATCGGGAGAGCAAAGCCGTTTTTCTTCCCACATCCTTGCTGACGTTGGGCTTCTAATCCACGTAGGTGAGCAAACACTACTCCGCAATCCAGGCGATGAGATCTTTTCGTGTTTCAGCATCCTCTGACGAACTATGTGTTGTCTCGTCGACAATATCTTCGTCTGATGAGACCGAACTATCGTCTTCAAAAGTATTGGAGAGACGGTCGTCATCCCTCTGTCCGTCTGGTGTCTCTCCTTGACCGACCTGCAAGACCTCTGTGTGCAATCTGGAGGCATCTGGGGTTCTAGCTTTTAGGTCAACAAGAAGGTACCCGAAAGGTGTCCTCGTTGCCTCTTCAAATTTCCGGAGAAAGAAGTCCCCTCGAGAAGGATACATCTGTCGGCCAAGAGTCACGATGGGCTGTCGATCAATTGGGTTATTAAAGAGAACGAGATAATGACAGTTTCGTCTCTGGGTGGGGTCTTTGCCAAAGTATAAATTCTGATTTAAAACGACGACCGATAAATTCCTATGGTGACACCCTTCCGTAAACAAATCATTTATTCTGGAGTCTTTGGCCGATGTCGACATGAGGTCATCTAATAGGATCATGTTTCGAATGTTGGGATCGAAAAAATCGTCCTTTTCGAGATCAAAAGGAATTCCACGAATGAATTCAACGCGTGGAAGCACTGTTCGTTGTATTTCCTCATAAAGAGGTTGCCACCTTTTATACAACCAAACGATCCTGTCTGGACTAGGACTTCACAGCCTTTTTATGTGTTGAAACAAATAAGATAAAATAAGTTTTTTCCGCAGGAGGTTGGACCGGACACAATCATGGTGAAAGGGTGTCTAAACACGAAAGCCTTCTGCTGATGCTTTTGCTGCTGCTGCTTCTTTTTCTGCTGCTGCTGTTGCTGCTTTTGCTGCTGCTGGGTAACACTTGGTAGGTATAGTGGCTCATCGGAAGAATGCTTACTTCTCATATGTCTTTGAAGATCGTGCGGCCACACATACACTTTACGGCAAATATTGCAATTAAACATACTCGTAATTTCCTAAATGACAGTGAGTAGTTTCCTCTTATAGATTTACTTCACTTCCTTCGAAAATATAGCAAGAGAAATACATGGTCATCTTTTAGACGACATATTTGAAGATGATCGTCTCTCAAAACAAATTCGATGTGATACAATTCATTCCTGGTTACCGTGAAATAGACTGGTTTCCCAAACGTCACGTCCGTGATATCTTCATTTAATCGTATCGACTGGGGAATATGGAGAGATTTCCCCTAACGTACGACTGGTGCACGAAATCGGAACAGAAGTACATACGTCTCGTTTAGGCTTCTAATTCCGGTATGAACGACACCTTCAATGCACATTCCCACGATCCATCCAACGTATAGCGTTTTGGAAGGCGCACTTTGAAATTGCCACGTACGTTACTTTCAAACGATGGATGAAAGCGAGTTTTCGCTATTAATAAATAAACAAAACTCGTCCATAGTGTTAATTCCAGTGAAACCTTTAGTATCTCTCTGATAGCTTTGTTATACTCAAACCCGTATTTAAGGAAATAAACGGAAATAGTAATTGATTGCTTAACGTCCAGTGGCAAATAGTTCATGAATGTTTAGAACACGTTAACCATAAATACAATAGCTATAGGTCTTGTAAAAGAGGCCACCCCGCGGGATAAAGGGTATATTGGATAGGAACATAAATTTTGCCTTGCAATAGGCTAAAATGTGTTGTGCATAACTATATATTAAGTACGTATACAGTAGACTAATTTATCTTCTATACGTTTGAAATAATTATTATAGTCAATCTAATTTTTTTTTGTTTCTGTATAATTAATGAATCCTCCTGATCATCTTTCTTCATTAAGCATTTAGTAATCTTCATCATAATTTTATGTTGAGGACTATATAGACATAAAACTTGTTTGATTGGACTGTATGCTAAGAGCCGGCCACCTACAGAGCCAGAATAATCTCATTTATACCGGTTCAAACCGGTTCTTGTTTCTCTGCACGGACATAATTCTTGCACGTGCACAAACAAACAAAAAATGCTACTGCAATTATATACAGTCATATTTGTTTGTATTCCTCTATATTTTTTTTAAAGTTTAACATCCCATAATTCTTCTTTCCTTATATTTAAGCAGCCGTATATTTCTCTATTCGATATATTTTACCAGTCCCTATTTCACTATTCTAAATGATTAACACATGTTCCTATATAGATAAGAACTTCCCAGGACTGGTGTCAGTTTGATCACAGGTGAGGGATGAAAGTATTGTTGATTTAGTACATACAACATGGAAGAACTGGTCAAATGATGAGGTTACATGTGGACTATGGAAATATTGTCATGACATCTCAGGAGATGATAACACTGATAAGGGATTAATATATCACAATATATTTATTTATTCTATTCTGTGCCTGTTACACCCCATTGATAGTTGTGGCTTTTGTATGTACAGATACACTGATATTTCATTTATAATTATATTGACACCTGACATAATTTGTATAGTTGTTGAGTCTCATGGTATACAAGGATTTCATCGTTAAGTGTATCGTTAAGTGTATCGGTAACTAAAGCTTGATCTTGTGAGAAAAAAAAAAAAAAAAAAAAAAAAAAAAACAGAAAGAAAACAGAAAGAAAAAAAAAAACAGAAAGAAAAAAAAAAAACAAAAACAAAAACAAAAACAAAAACAAACAAAAACAAAAAGCAAAAAACAACCCATTAAAAAGTTGAAGGTAGAAAATAGAACAAAAATGTCAGTTTATGGCTTATCATCTTCGTTCAGAGGCAAAATAAAGTATGAATTTATTATTTTATTTTAGAAAAGGCAAATTTTATTTGTCAAGACAGTATCATTGAAGCTGGTGATAACTACAAATTGTAGAATATAGATTAGAAATATAAGCAATGAAAGGAATTTTCGCTATAGACAGGAACAAAATTTGTTAACACATTTTGTCTTTTGTCCCTTTAGCACCTCGTTTAGAGATGCTTTTCAATCCAAATCTTATATATTGGGACATGGGAATCATTTATAATAGAACACTATTCTTTATATTTATTTTGGTCATATTTCTTTATTCTTTATTTTTCTCGCCCATATCATTCTTTATTTATTTTTTCGTCCATTATTCTCTATTCTGTAAACCCAATCCAAACTCCTTGTATATAAATATTGATTGATTAAATATATTATCCGTGTATTTTTGAAGATAAAAACCAACTACGACCGTGGAACTTTCAAATATATAGATACGATTATGTTAAATGAGAAACAATTTTAAATGACCAGACGTGGTTTTAGTTAATCATTTGGGTTGAAATCCTAATCATATGATAGTAATTATATGTGGTTGAAATGAGTTGGAATGCAATACTACTGAATGTTTACGGTTGTCATGCTTATCTAAAAGATAAAGATAATTATTTAATGTCACAGACTATATTTTTATAATTGGTGTCCGTTAATTAGAACCAAATAAAAAAGTGTACACTTGTAAACATGTTATTGAAAGAAAGTGTATAAAGATACTTATTTTTAATCACCAGATGTGCTTTATCTCTTAATCTAATTATTTGAGATGTCATGTTAATAAGGACCATAGGATATTAATTAAGTGGTTCAAATAAGTCGGAAAGCTACGGATGCCCATAGGACCTCCCACAAATATAATTTGAATTCGAAATCACGAATTTAAATCGTTATTACGAATTTTATAATTCGTTATAACAGCTTAAATTTGTGACAACGAATTGGTGGAAATCGTTATGTCAGATTTTGTAATTCGTTACGAATTATTACGAATTAAATTCGTTATCACAATTTTTTGTAATGTGTGATAACGATTAAAATCGTTATAACGAATTGTATAATTGGTTATTACGGATTAAATTCGTGATAACGAATTTGTGGAATTTGTTATCACATTTTTTTTATGTAATTTGTGATTCCAGATTAAAAACATTTTCACTTAAATTTGAACTAGCTCACCTCGCACACAGGGTCAAGTGAGCTTTTTTCTCTTTACTGAAACCTTTTGTTCAAAGTTAAACAAACTTGACCACGAGCAATTTAGTTTTAACGATTTCTATTTTAAAAATTAGCAAAATTGATTGGACACTTAATTTGGTTGTTTGTTGGTTTTGTTTTGTTTTTGTAAATTAGCGCTGAATGGGCACAACTTCAGAACGGTAAAAGTGACGTCACCCAATTTCAAACTTGATCATCAGTGTTTTGTGTTAATAAACATTGTGTATTAGTTCAATAACATTTGGTTGAGGCAAACTAAATGTAGAGAGCGGAAATTACAGAATAAGCACTAGGTCTTTGACCATTTGTAAAGGGGCATAACTCACGAACTATAAAAGAGACGCCATTCAATTTCAAATTTGATCTGTGTGTTTTAGTAATTGGCATAGTGTATAAGTTGAATTTATAACATTTGGTTGAGGCAAACGGAAACCATTTCTGGGAACGTACCCGACAAACGGACTGGACTGACAGACAAGGGCTAAACTAAACTTCTCCCACGCCTAGCGGCGGGGGCATAAAAAATGTGTTTGATACCCATAATTCGTGACAGTAACATTTGTATGCCTTTTTTTTTAAATTTAAAGTCTTGTTAGACAGGCGATTTCCTTTGTGTGTATCGCCAATTAATATATTTTACACAGAAGCAAAAGAAGTAGTTTCGGCAACATGGTTAATCGAAGTGTAAAACCTAAGATTTTCATCCCTAAAATACACTTCGATAAACCATGTTGGTGAGGAAGAAAGCTCTCTTAATTCTGTGTGCCATGTGATTGTCATGTTAATAAGATAAGAAATCCAAAAATTAAAAAGATAAAGACAAATATTTTATGTATTGATATCAAACATTTTAATCCAATTCTCTTTACACGGGAATAGTTCCGCCTACTGCATTGAGTGACAGTTTTTCTGATTAATATAAATAGTATATCTTGGAGAATTCTTACAGTTGTTATAAACATGTATAAGCAGTTAATTATTTAAGTGGTAGAAGATTCTTTTCAGAATTATCACAGACTTATTACCTAGGGGTTGGTTAAGCGTTTATCAAAGACAAATTCTCGTCCGTTTTCGAGAATATACCGTCCACTTTTAAGGGTATGACGTCACCTTAAAGGGTAGTCTGATGCAACATTAAGGTATAGCGTCCAAGTTTCAAGCCCAAATATGGCGTCGGCGTCTCGATGTCCGAATCACACGGTCCAACCCCAAATTCGCGTCCCGATTTCAGGTCGACCATGGCGTCCGCGTTAAGGCCCAAATATGGCGTCGGCGTTCACACCCAGGTCCAAATATGGCGTCAGCGTCCGACGTCCACCTTTATGTGGTCATACTGTCCCACAAACACTACTGACAACTCTCCACAATAGACCAAAATGGCACAGAAATTAACAACTATAGGTCACCGTACGGCCTTCAACAATGAGCACAGCCCATACCGCATAGTCAGCTATAACAGGTCCCGAAATGACAATGTGAAACAATTTAAACGAAAAAACTAACGACCTAATTTATATACAAAAAATGAACGAAAAACAAATATGTAACATATAAACAAACGACAACCACTGAATTACAGTCTCATAACTTGGGACAGGCACATACATAGAGAATGTGGCGGGGTTAAACATGTTAGCGGGATCCCAAACCTCCCATAACCTGGGACTTTGGTGTAACAGTACAACATAAGAACGAACTATAAAAATCAGTTGAAAAAGGCTTGCTCATCAGATGGAAAAAAATACAAATATATAAGATCCATACAATACATACAGACCATATATCGAAACCAATATATACTAAGCATTCAGCCAATCAAACAAAATGCATCTTAGAACCAAAGATCATTTTCACACTGTATATGGGTTAGAGATCTTAAAACAGAGTTTTTTTGGACACTGTATATGGGTCAGAGATACAGTTTGTATACAGACTGTATCTAAAGATTAGACCCATAGATAAAGCATACAGAAAATGCATACAGACTATATATAAGAACCACAGGCAGTGCACACACTTTATCTTGCAGTAACAGGCAAAACATACAGACTTTTATTTCAACTTGGAACAACTTACAATGCATACATACTGTGTCTCTGATCCATAGACAGTGTTAACCGACTAAATCTAAGATATACCGACAATAGAAGTATATTAGACTCATAGTCAAAGCATATAAACAATGTATAAAGACTAAGAACGACGTACAATACATAAACTTAATTTAATTTACAACAAAGAAAATGCATACAGACTGTATCTGGGATGCACAGACAATGCATTGACTGTGTGTAATCAAAGAACATTTGTGAGCACGCTCACATACTTCACAGCCCGACATTGTCACTAAGCAAACAAAATTTCAACAGATTATTTAGTTCAAACACGCATGAAATTCTGAAGGCATAGTTCCTAATTCCTAACAAGAGTACACACGTTGAAATTTCTCGCCTTATTTATGTTGATAGACCATATAAAGCTTTACTACAATTATCACATAAACTTATTAATAACATGACCAAAGAAAATGAGATCAAGGTCATATGACCAAAATGAGGAATACATTTACACCTTACAATCATTCAATACAAATGAGGTCAAGGTCAGATGACACTTGGCACAAAAACTAAACACTGAACAATAAACCTCGAAAATGAGATCAAGGTCAAATGAGACTTGCGAGGCTGACATCATAAGATATTTCCAGACACCAAATATAGTTGACCTATTGCATATAGTATTAGAAAAAACGAACAAAACTCAAAAGCTTAACTTTGACCATTGAACCAAGGAAATGAGGTCAAGATCAGATGACACCTGCCAGTTGGACATGTACACCTTACAATCCTTCTATACACCAAATATACAAGACATATTTCTTATAGTGTCTGAGATATAGACTTGACCACCAAAAACTTAACCCTTTTCACTGATCCATGAAATGATGGCGAGGTCAAGTAAAAACTGCCTGATGGGCATGCTGACCAAGGTACGCAAATACTAAATATAGTTACCCATAATAGGAGAAATTACAAAAACTCTTAACTTTTTTTCAAGTAGTCACTGAACCATGAAAATGAGTTCAAGGACAATGGACATGTGACAGACGGAAACTTCCAAACTTAAGGCATCTGTATTTGAAGTATGGAGCATCCAGGTCGTTCGCCGTCTAAAATATAAAACTTTTAAGAAGTGAACTAACGCTGTCGCCGCCGCCGCCGGATCACTATTCCTATGTCGAGCTTTCTGCGACAAAAGTCGCAGGCTCGACAAAAACAAGAATGTGTCCATCGTACACCGTTCCCCACTTGCCCTATCATTTTTTTTGTTCAGTGGACCGTGAAATAGGGGAAAAAAACCTTCTTTGGCATTAAGCTTAGAAAAAACATATTATTGGAAACATATGTACTAAGTTTCAAGTTTATTGGACCTGACCTTCAACAAAAACTACCTTGACCAAAACATTTAACCTGAAGCGAGAAAACGGACGAAGGAGCAGACGCATAGACTGGAAAACTAATACCCATTTACTATCGTAGGTGGGGCATAAAAATATTAATCATAATTTTCTGCCAATATGCACATTTACATAGCATGTCCTAACTATCTTAAAAATTCATGAAACTCTGTTGTGGTCTTTAGACAGATTTTATGACAAACTGTTGTAGGAGTATATAGAAAATCAATGAATTGATAATTTCATAATTTCCTCATTATCTACAAAAATTTATAAAACTCTGTTATGTGGTTTCAGTTGCAATAACGAGAACAGGACTGACAGACCGATGGATCAAAAACATTGTACCATAAAGAACTTTGTTTGGTTTGGTATAATAAAGGGTCTGCTAAATAATGTAAAGCTGAGATAAATTAGTCATTTGGTCACACCAGTTTTTTGGCGAGGTTCGTTTTGTTCAGTCTTTGATGTTCTTTGTTATGTTTTGCATACTGTTGTTTGTTTTTTAATCTTTCTCTTTTTTTGCCGTGGTTTTGTCAGTTTATTATTGACGTATGTGTTTAAATAAGCCTTTAGTATCTTTCGCCTCTCTCTTCGGTCAATTTGATTATGTGGGACATACAGATTTAGATCCAAACTTGTCTCTGATTGTTTCGTGATTATTGCAGATGTAAATCAAACTATAAAATTGAGAATGGAAATGGGGAATTTGTCAAGGAGACAACAACCCGACCATAGAGCAGACAACAGCCGAAGGCCACCGATAGATCTTCAATGTACCGAGAAACTCCCGCACACGGAGGTGTCCGTCAGCTGGCCCCTAAACAAATATGTATACTAGTTCAGTGATAATGGACGTCATACTAAGCTCCGAATTATACACAAGAAACTAAAATTAAAAATCATACAAGACTAACAAAGGTCAGAGGCTCCTGACTTGGGACAGGCACAAAATTGCGGCGGGATTAAACATGTTTTTTGAGATCTCAACCCTCCCCTATACCTGTAGCCAATGTAGAAAAAACAAACGCGCAACAATACGCACAGTAAAACTCAGTTTAAGAGAAGTCCGAGTCCGATGTCAGAATATGAAACAAAAGAAAATAAACAAAATGACAATAATACATAAATAACAACAGACTACTAGCAGTTATTGACATGCCAGAACCAGACCTCAATTAAACTGATTGAAAGATGATGTCTTCATCATATGAATATCAGGCACAATCCCTCCTGTTAGGGGTTTAGTATTATACCGTCATGAAATATACAACCTTCTTTTTTACAATATCATTTGATCAACACCTATTTACAAGGGTCTATTTGATATGATTTTTCTCATTGTTGAAGGCTGTATGGTTGCATATATCTGCTTACATCCACTTTATTTGAACTTGAGTGGACACATGTAGGTGTCTGATACGGTGCTTTTTGTCCGCGATTTGCTTTTTGTCCGCTTTTGCTTTTTGTTCGATTATTTTGCTTTTTGTCCGATACTTTTGCTTTTTGTCCGTTGCTTTTTGTCCGTTTTGCTTTTTGTCCGATAATTTTGCTTTTTGTCCGATACTTTTGCTTTTTGTCCGTTGCTTTTTGTCCGTTTTGCTTTTTGTCCGATAATTTTGCTTTTTGTCCGACACTTTTGCTTTTTGTCCGTTGCTTTTTGTCCGTTTTGCTTTTTAGCTCACCTGGACCATAGGACTAAGTGAGCTTTTCTCATTTTCTCATTATTCGTCGTCGTCATTAATTTTTACAAAAATCTTCTCTTCTGAAACTACTGGCAAAATTAAAGCAAACATGGCCAAAATCATCCTTAGGGTATTTAGTTTCAAAAAAGTATCCGATGACCCCGCCCAATAATTAAGATGGCCGCAATGTCTAAAAGAAGAGCATCGCATAAAATGTAGATTTTGGCTTATATATCTGAAACAAAACCATAGAGACAATCTAACAAGGGATAAGAACATTTCGCCTCATAAAATAATGTGGACCAGTCAGAACTTTTCATGTGGGACAATATGAGCTCTTAATTTAAAAAAAAGTGGGACAATCGGGAATAAGCCCTACAGACTTGAGCAATTCTAAAATAAACACTGTTGATGTATCTCTTTTAAATTTTCTATTAAAAAGTGTTTTACATTTACGAATGCACTATATTGTATCTGTATCTAAAATATTAAACGCATTTATTTCGTGATAGAAATTAAGTAAATGCTTAAGTAACCATTTTATTACTTTTCCCCCTCTTTTCGAGTTTGTCAAACAAAAATAAACTACTTTGTTGAAAATGCTGTTGTGTTAACCAAAGTTTCCTTAATCTTATTACTTGAATAACCTCGAACTTCCTCGTCATTTGGATATAGTTGCTAAATAATTCCGAAATGTATGGATTAATACAGTTTATCTAAATAAATAGCTACACATGTATTACGAAAATTTTGTGATAGTGTTCCAAAAATGAAGTTTGTTTGTTTGTTATATTTGTAATATTTGTAATGTTTAAGAAAAATAAAGTTGTTGGAAATATGACGAAAATATTACCAGACTTAAAAAAGTTTTTTTTTAACTGAAATGTTGCAAAATATTTTGGAGCGACTGTCAATCGGCCATTCGCATATAAGTGCAAATGGTGACTATATATTATTAGCGGGAAGAAGAAACTGTGCGTTTAAGCAATAACATGTCGTAAATGTGTGCACTTCCACATGTAGCAAACGCCGACACCATTTAACATAATGATAAAACTATTCAAACGAGAAAACCATTGATTTACAAAACACTATACGACAAACAAATACAGAAACAAACAACAACTATTGAATTACAGATTGAAACTCCGTTCCTGACTTATTCGTATGATTATCATATATAATATTTAGCGCGGTTAAACATCAATTTAGAATTTCAATAACGAAACCATCACTCAAGGATTATTTGATTTGATAAATTTCTAAACTATTCTAAAGTTTCGAGCATATAAAAAAGAAGATGTGGTATGATTGCCAATGAGACAATTATCCACAAAAGACCAAAATGACACAAACATTAACAACTATAGGTCACCGTACGACCTTCAACAATGAGCAAAGCCATACCGCATGGTCAGCTATAAAGGCCCCGATAAGACAGGGTAAAACAATTCAAACGAGAAAACTAACGGCCTTATTTAAGTAAAAACATGAACGAAAAACAAATATGTAACACATAAACAAACGACAACCACTGAATTACAGGCTTCTGACTTGGGACAGGCACAGATTTAAATAATGTGCCGGAGTTAAACATATTAGCAGGATCCCAACCCTCCCCCTAACCTGGGACAGTGGTATAACAGTACAACATAAGAACGAACTATAAAAATCAGTTGAAAAAGGCTTAACTCATCAGATAGACACAAATACAAGTGGACGTGGCCGGGTACTTATACATCCCGACACAAAAAGTCACAATGAACAGATCTGAGAGTACTCGCAGTTATCTGACAGCTATTTCAAAGCCACTAACAACTAATAAAAAGTCATGCCTTTGAGACTTAACGTTCGTTTAAGTCTGAATATCCCATGTATTCTACAAATTGGTGTACGTACACCATTGCTCACACGTTTGAGGATGACAGACTAACTTACGACCAGAATGAATAAGAATTAGTCTATATAACAAGATCTAAAATATTTCTAGTGTAAAAGACTTTAACCTCGCCACATTATTTATGTATGTGCCTGTACCAAGTCAGGAGCCTGTATATTCAGTGGTTGTCGTTTGTTTATGTGTTATATATTTGTTTTTTCATTTATTTTTTTTGACATAAATAAGGCCGTTAGTTTTCTCGTTTGAATTGTTTTACATTGTCTTATCGGGGCTTTTATAGCTGACTATGCTGTATGGGCTTTCCTCATTGTTGAAGGCCGTACGGTGACCTAATGCTGTTAATGTCTGTATCATTTTGGTCTTTTGTGGATAGTTGTCTCATTTGCAATAATACCACATCTTCTTTTTTATAAGAATGCCAACTCCTCACACGTACAATTATTACTTCATTTTCTTTTTTTCACTCATCTAATTATTATGTCTATTTTAATTCAATATTGTATCCATATAAATGTATATGAACGCTTACATATATATAATTATTGCGATATCATATATAAGAGAGAGGCAAAGTGTACCAAAGGATAATCACACTAAAAAGGGTTGAAACAAACCAACAAAGCCGCAGCTGAATGAAAAACAACAAGATACACAACAGTCCACAAAACAAATGGTCCGAGAACACAATTAATTCGTAGTGCATTTCTTTTAGAACATAAATGAAAATTAAAAAAATCCCACCTGCGCTTTCTCAATGAAATTTTTACAGTGTGTTGTACTAATTTTGGGACAAATTATATCAAAATTATAGAAAACTTCATCGCGTCTAACTCAAAATATGGACAATTTTGTGTTTAGGGTGTCTTGAAATCTTTTGACAGCTTCCGAAGTGCTAATTTTTAACCTTTTTCAGCTGGACCAAATCACTACTTTCCTGTAAAATTCTGGACCCAAATTTTTTTACAGTGTAATTTCACCCCCCCCCCCCCTACTTACAATGTGAGGCATTAAACAAGGAGAAATAAATTTGGAAGGGGTATAAAAATTATTGGCAAGTAACCCACTGTTATCACTAGGGACTAATAACGAAAATCAAGGGACGACAATTGTGGTCTCGGACGAAATCATTGAAATTTAAAATCTGAGCAACAAGAACCAATGCAACTGTGATGATGTATGGTTAACTGGAAGAGTAAGATAATCCTGCTCCGTCAATTAAGTTTTAATTAAACTCAAACTCTCGAACACGTTGTCTTGGAAGATCTTTATTCCAAGGGGTCCTTAATAGTTGCTTTTTGATAATCCTATAAGGAGTTTATAATTTAACTCCTTGCGAACACTTTCATAAGGAACGAAAATTCCCATCTGCATCTTTTTGAAAAGATTGCAAATATTGTTTAAATTAAATAGGGTATCCCATTTCAAACCCAGCGTCTCGGAAAATCTCATTTTAGGGCACTAAACAATGATTAAATGTAGTAATTCGATAATAATAATACATGGATTTCTCGCGAAAACATCGTTAAGGCGAAATTTAAAGTTTGTCTTGGCTGATTGAAGAAATTTCACAATAAAAACTGAAACGCAAAAACGCAAAAACGCATAAAGATGTTTATTCAGGACAATAACTTATATAAAACAACAGCAGAAATACATATAATGTATCACCAATGGAGGTTGTAAAATACTGTAGGTGATACTTAAACGTAATGTTCTATTTATTTTTTTTTGTCGTTAAGGGGACTGGAGGGTATTAATCCATTATTTTTTAAATATACATGTAGGACTTTGCTTGTTTTTCTATAGATGAACTTTTATCATATACTAAATAGAAAAATCAAATAAAAAAATGGGGTTATCGTTCACTTAAGCTCACAATCTGCCCTCGAAAGAAGCAACCATTTTTGTTAAGGTACTTTTTTTAAGTTGAACTAATAGGAGAAATAGAGAGAAATATATATCGAAATAAAAAAAGAACTTAATTACAGAAATCGATTTAATTTTACAACTGTTTAGTTTACGTAAAGCATATTTGAAAAATATCTATAGGTCACCGATGAGTTGAAAAAGACATTTTAATTCTAATGCCAAAACAAAATGTCATTATTGCACTAAAGGGAGACAATTTGGAGCTTTTACAGTGATATAAACAATTGAAAAATAAATCTGAGGCCAAAATCATTCGATTTTTTGGGTTGATTTTTGAGCCAATTCATAAAGTTATAACTACTAGTGTAATAAATAAAATTTGTAATGAAAACAAAAATGATAAAATTTTTGCTGAAATTACCCTCGAGCCTCCGAAAGAGCAAGTATTGCACACAAAAAAAGGAATCATCCTTTAACGGAAACAACTCTTGAAATCATCGGCTATTCGTCGATGACTAAAGGCTATTTATTTCTGAAATCTAAATTTTGTTTTGCTGTTCTGAGTGTTCAAGATGTTACATGCAGCTAAAATATTGGTAAAACATTTGAAAAAATACTGATCTGTATAAAATTTACACAAAAGTAAACGAATGAAAGCCACTGGAAAGCAGTCCAGGACTCGGATAAATAAGCACATTTAAACAAGAGTGCACACACTGAAATGTCTCGCCTACTTTACTCATCATTAATATTATGTTGATAGCCCTAAGTATAAAGATTTATTACAACTGCCACATAAACTTAACATTAACCAAGATAGCTAAACAAAGATCAAATGAATTATGAAAATGAGGTAAAGGTCAGACGAACCATACCAGGCAGACATGAACAGCTAACAATTCTTCGATACAACAAATATACTTGACCTATTACTTATAGTTTAAGAAAAACAGACCAAAACACAAAAACTTAACACTGTGCAATGAACCGTGAAATTGAGGTCATGGTCAAATAAAACCTGGGAGACTTATATATAGATCATAAGATATTTTCATGCACCAAATATAGTGACCTTTGGCATATAATATTAGATAAAAAGACCAAAACTCAAAAACTGAACTTTGACCACTGAACCATGAAAATGAGGTCAAGGTCAGATGATATCTTCCCGCTAGACATGTACACCTTACAATCATTCCATACAACAAATATTGTAGACTCATTGCATAAAGTATGAGAAAAACAGACCAAGACAGAAAAATTTAACTATAACCTCTGAACCGTGAAAATGAGGTCAAGGTCAGATGACACCTGCCAGTTGGACATGTACACCTTACAGTCCTTCCATACACCGAATATACTAGCCTATCCACGAAATGAAGTCGAGGTCAAGTGAAAACTGTCTGACGGGCATGAGTACCTTGCAAGGTACGCACATACCAAATATAGTTATCCTATTACTTATAATAAGAGAGAATTCAACATTACAAAAATTCTGAACTTTTTTTTCAAGTGATCACTGAACCATGAAAATGAGGTCAAGGACATTGGACATGTGACTGACAGAAACTTCGTAACATGAGGCATCTATATACAGAGTATGAAGCATCCAATTCTTCCACCTTCTAAAATATTAAGCTTTTCAGAAGTTAACTTACGCCGCCGTTGCCGCCACTGGATCACTATTCATATGTCGAGCTTTCTGCAACAAAAGTTACAGGCTCGACTAAAATGACAGGTTATATGAACTGAGTGGCAATAAAAGCAGAAGTCTAACAGTTGCTTTTTAAAAAATTAAAATCTTTATTTAAAATGGTCATCTTTAAACAAACAAAAATTGAATATGAAAATTTACAATTCCAACAATAGATCGATATTAAACAGAAATGTTTCATTATCATTTTTCGGCTACAATTGGTATATGAACCATCCAAATGTCAAAATATCAACATAGAGTATTTACAAAGAATGTTTCTGTTATGTTGTGCAACTAAATCTCTACAGCAAATGTTAGTGACAACACTAGATGTTAATTAGGATCCAGCGAAAAGCCAGGCTTTTGTCCACGAAGGTAGCAAATTGTCGGTGTGACTATCGCTGACGGTTTTTGGTAACACACGATATGGTTGTTGGTCATGTTGTTATCGCCAAGGGAAGGTCATCGTGCTCTTAATTTCCACACAAACTGATATAGCTCCAAAGGTTTAACAATGAACACCAATGGACACTCATGTCAATTGGAAGGCCACGCGGAATCAATATCGGAGATGTTAAAGACAAATGCATCGGTCATGCTGGGCTTTGTTGCTTAATGTCTAAATGGACATGGCCTATAATTAAAAGATCCTTTTGCGGAATTTGTGGATTATTTGGTCAACTGTATACAGTCTACGAGCAATTGCATCCTGGGAAAAGCCTCATTAGATAAACCCCAATTTGTTTGTAATTGGTTGTCAGAAAGACCTGGCATATAGTCTTATATTTATTGAACTTACTTACTTACAATAAGGGATAAGCCAGCGAGTAAGTCAGCAAAGGGTTAGGGAAGTACCTTGGTATATAAAAAAGTCGAAATAAACAATTGCCGGCTGGCCAAGAGATTCTCCACGTGGGGTATGATGCCAGAGGTAGAAGTAGGCATTGCCTTAAAAAAGGCACAGATCACTTAGGCCCAAGACCCGTACGAGTTTGACAACAATGAATTAAAAGGGTAAGGTGGTACCTCTGTTTGCAACGAAGTCGAAATACACTTTAATAATTGCCGGCTGGCCAAACTAAAAGATTCTCCACGTAGGCCATTTTACCAGAGATAGAGGAGGGCATTGCCATACAAATTTCTTATAGCACTTATGCCCTAGACCCGTACGAGTTTGACAATAATGAAATAAAAGGGGGAGATGGTACCTCTGTTTACAACAAAGTCGAAATAAAGTATTGCCGGCTGGCCAAACTAAGAGGTTCTCCACGTAGGCCATTTTACCAGAGATAGATATGGTAATTGCCTTTAAAATGGCATATAACACTAATTCCAAAGACCTGTACGATTTTGCCTGCAAGGGGTTAAAAATAAAAGGTGTTACCTTTGTTTACAACGAAGTCGAAATAAACCTCTACCTCTGGTATAATGATCCACGTAGAGAATCCCGGAGTTTGGCCTACCGGCTACAGTCATTTTGACTTTAATGTGAACAGAGGTACCACATCCTCATTTTAGCTCTTTACTGACAAACTCGTACGGGTATATGCCATATAAGTGCTATAGGCTATTTTAAAGGCAATGACCACCTATACCTCTGGTAGCATGGCCCATGTGGTGAATCTCGTAGTTTGAACAGCCGGCAATATTTCATAACGACTTTGCGATATACTAGAATACCCTCCTTTCCTTTTGCTGGCATAAGTGCTATAAACCATTTTAAAGGCAAGGCCCACCTCTACCTCTGGTATCATGATAAACGTGGATCATCTTTTTTTTTTGGCCATCCGGCAATAGTTTATTTCGACTTTGTTATATACCAGGGTACCCTCCTTACCCTTTGCTGACAAACTCGTACAGATCAATGGAATAAGAAGTATGGGCCATTTTAGATGCAATGTCCACCACTACCTTTGTTATAATGGCCTATGTGGAGAATTTCTTTGTTTGGCATGCCGGCAATAATTCATTTCGACTTCGTTGTAAACATAGATACCACCTCCCTCTTTTAACACTTTGCTGAAGCACTGGTACGGGTCTACGGCATAAGTGGCCATTTTTGAGGCAATGGCCACTTCTACCTCTGGTATCATGGCCCATGTGGAGAATCTCTTCGTTTAGCCAGCCAGCAATAGTTTATTTCGACTTTGTGATATACTTAGGTTCCCCCTTACCCTTTGCTGATTAACTTACACGGGTGTGGGACATACGTGTTATGGCTATGTTAGAGATAATGCCTACCTCATCCTCTGATATAATACCCCGCGTATAGAATCTCTTAGTTAGGCCCGTCGGTTTAATTTATATTTTCGTTGTAAAAAGAGGCATCGCATCCCCCCTTTAACCTTTTGCTGACAAACTCGTACAGGTCTAGGGCGTTAGTTTTATCAGCCATTTAAAAGGCAATGTACACATTTAACCTAGGATTAATGGCCAACTTGGAGAATCTCGTATTTAAGCAAGCCGGCAATAATTTATTTCGACTTCTTTGTAAACAGAGGTTCCAACTCCCTTTTAAACCCTTTGATGATACCGCGTACTTCTCTAGGGAATAAGTGATTTAGGCCATTTTAGAGGCAATGACAACCTCTACCTCTGGTATCATGGCCCACGCGGAGAATCTCTTAGCCATCCAGCAATAGTTTAGTTCGACTTTATTATATACTAGGGTACCAACCTTACACTTTGCTGACTAACTCGTACGGGTCTAGGTCATACGTGCTCATGGTCATTTTATAGAGGCAATCCCTTCCTCTACCTCTCATATTATGGCCCGCGTGGATAATTTCTTAGTTTAGCCAGCGGGCAACAGTTTATTTCAACTTCGTTATATACCGGGCTAATTCATCCCCCTTTTAACTCATTGTTGACAAACTCGTTCGGGTCTATAGCATAAGTGCTATGAGCCATTTTTAAGAGAATGACTACTCCAACATCTAGTATAAGGGCGCACCTAAAAATGTCTTAGTTTGGGCAGCCGTCACTATTTTTGGTGGACTGTGTGATATACTAGAGTATTCCCCTTACCCTCTTCTGACCAACTCGTACGGGTCGAGGACATAAGTGCCATGGCCCATGGACCATTTAAGAGGCACTGCCTACCTATACCTCTGGTATAATGGCCAACGTGGAGAATCTCTTAGTTTGAAGAGCTGGCAATAATGAGGTTTATTTTTACTTCGTGATATACCGGCGAAACTCATGCCCCTTTTAATTCGTTGCTGATAAACTCGTGTAGATCCAGGACATAAGTGCTATAAGCCATTTATACGGGTTTGACTACCTCTTCTTCTGGTATAATGGCCTACCTGGAGTATGTCTTAGTTTAGCCAGCTTTCAATAGTTGTTTTTTAGACTTAGGGATATACAAGAGTATTCCCCTTGCCCTCTGTTGACCAACACCTACGGGTCTAGGATATTAGTGCTTCGAGCCATTTTAGAGGTAATGCGATATATTGTAAAAGACATGAAATTTCATGTACAAATCATTTATAATGTGAGTATGGTCTGTATTTAACTCCTAAAAGGACATGGTATTTTGAAGTTCAAAATGAAACCTGCCAAAAATATACACATTTTATATCGGACATAAAGCAAAATTATCGGACAAAAAGCAAAACGGACAAAAAGCAACGGACAAAAAGCAAAAGTTTCGGACAAAAAGCAAAATAATCGGACAAAAGGCAAAACGGACAAAAAGCAACGGACAAAAAGCAAAAGTTTCGGACAAAGAGCAAAATAATCGGACAAAAGGCAAAACGGACAAAAAGCAACGGACAAAAAGCAAAAGTTTCGGACAAAAAGCAAAATTATCGGACAAAAAGCAAAAGCGGACAAAAAGCGAATTGCGGACAAAAAGCACCGTATCAGGTGTCTCATTGGCAATCATACCACATCTCCGTATTTTTACAGTATTGTATCAGTACTGTTACCTAATAAAAGGACAAAACAAGACAGCAATTTGACAAAACTAAAGACATACATACTTGATTTTACTTCTCTAAAGATATAAACAAAATTTTCATAGTTCGTATCTGAACATGTACACAGCCATGGTAATTTTAAGGGACTATATTTCAGTGTGCATATATTTAGTAGCTAATCTGGCTACTTCCTGTTTATCAGACCGGTACCTTAGAAAAAAATTGTGACAATATATCCAATCTTTTCAAAAACCAAAGACTAACGTCACTAGGAGCAGCAGTTAGTTGTCATAGATACTCTAGATAGAAAGATAATCTGCCACTTTTATAAAAGGGACTACACATAGTTTTTGAAAGGGTATAATCGGTTTGTGCCGAAATTACTTTCTTTAGTCCAGAAACTCATTTGTGCTAAATGGTAATCTCCACCCACATTTAGGACTGGCAGTTATTTGCAGTTTTTATCAACAGCTTGCACTTTTTCTAAATTATATTTGCTTCTTTTAAGACTGACCAAAACTGTTTTTTTACCATTGTGGTTTGATTAAGGTAGTGTATATCAAACAGCTGTTGGAAATATTTTGGACAACCCTCTTATTTACAATATCATTTGATCAACACCTAGTGGTCTTTGGTGGTATCTCGCATAACATTAATAAGGTCTTTTTTAAAAGGCAACTTGAAATTATTGGTCCAATATTTATGTGCTATAGCAAATGTATGGGCTGCTGATCTGCATATATGATAGCAATATATTCTTATGTTTTCAATGACCCCTTATTTCTTCACTCCACTTTATAAGATAGAAATAAATGTTATTCCATATTTTATTGTTTTTTTAAAAGGTATCATAATTTAGACATAAAGACAAAACTAAGCACAGTGAAAAAAGTCTACTCTGTCCTGTAAAGTTTGAGATGTTTTTGTTGTTCAATCTTTGTCACTTGTATGGAAACACTAAATCTTGATAACCTACAACAGAAATATTATCACTTTTATTTCAATTCAATTGTTGCAGTTATCATGCATGTAATAAAGAAAATGATAAATTAGACCAGATCTCCAAATTAATAATATCAAAACTAGAGGCTTCAATGAGCCTGTGTCACTCACATGATACTTTTATTTACAATTGATGCATGATACAGAATTTGTCCATACCAACCGTCAGTGTTTACCATACAATACAGTACTCCTATACACTGTCTATATACATTATTTGTCGGATTTTGTCCATACCTATCGTCGATGGTTGACATAAAATACAATACTCCTATATACCGTATATAAACAGTATTTGTCTATACCTACCGTCGGTGGTTAACATACAATACAGTCCTCCTATATACCGTCTATCAACAGTATTTGTCTATACTTACCGTCAGTGGTTAACATACGATATAGTACTCCTTTATACCGTCCATCAACAGTATTTGTCTATACCTACCATCGGTGGTTAACATACGAATTAGTACTCCTTTACACCGTCTATCAACAGTATTTGTCTATACCTACCGTCAGTGGTTAACATACGATATAGTACTCCTTTGCACCGTCCATCAACAGTATTTGTCTATACCTACCGTCGGTGGTTAACATGCAATAAAGTGCTCCTATATACCGTCTATCAACAGTATCTGTCTATACCTACCGTCAGTGGTTAACATACGATATAGTACTCCTTTGCACCGTCCATCAACAGTATTTGTCTATACCTACCGTCGGTGGTTAACATACGATGTAGTACTCCTTTACACAGTCTATCAACAGTATTTGTATATACCTACCGTCGATGGTTAACAAACGATAAAGTACTCCTTTACACAGCCTTTCAACATTATTTGTCTATACCTACCGTCGGTGGTTAACATACGATATAGTACTCCTGTACACAGTCTATCAACAGTTTTTGTCTATACCTATCGTCGGTGGTTAACATAAAATATAGTACTCCCATGCACTGTCTATCAACAGTATTTGTCTATACCTACCGTCTGTGGTTAAATACAATAAAGTGCTCCTATAGACTGTCTATCACCAGTATTTGTCTATACCTACCGTCGGTGGTTAACATACGATATAGAGTAGTATTCCTTTACACAGTCTATCAACAGTATTTGTCTATACCTACCGTGGGTGGTTAACATACGATATAGTACTCCTTTACACAGTCTATCAACAGTATTTATATATACCTACCGTCGGTGGTTAACATACGATAAAGTACTCCTTTACACAGCCTTTCAACATTATTTGTCTATACCTACCGTCGGTGGTTAACATACGATATAGTACTCCTGTACACAGTCTATCAACAATATTTGTCTATACCTACCGTCGGTGGTTAACATACGATATAGTACTCCTTTGCACCGTCCATCAACAGTATTTGTCTATACCTACCGTCGGTGGTTAACATACGATATAGTACTCCTTTACACCGTCTCTCAGCAGTATTTGTCTATACCTACCGTCAGTGGTTAAAATACGATATAATACTCCCTTACAACGTCTATCAACAGTATTTGCCTATACTTACCGTCGGTGGTTAAAATACGATATAATACTCCCTTACAACGTCTATCAACAGTATTTGTCTATACCTACCGTCAATGGTTAAAATACGATAAAGAACTCCTTTACACAGTCTATCAACAGTATTTATATATACCTACCGTCGGTGGTTAACATACGATAAAGTACTCCTTTACACAGCCTTTCAACATTATTTGTCTATACCTACCGTCGGTGGTTAACATACGATATAGTACTCCTCACACAGTCTATCAACAATATTTGTCTATACCTACCGTCGGTGGTTAACATACGATATAGTACTCCTTTGCACCGTCCATCAACAGTATTTGTCTATACCTACCGTCGGTGGTTAACATACGATATAGTACTCCTTTACACCGTCTCTCAGTTGTATTTGTCTATACCTACCGTCAGTGGTTGAAATACGATAAAGAACTCCTTCACACAGTCTATCAATAATATTTGTCTATACCTACCGTCGGTGGTTATCATACGATGTAGTACTCCTTTACACAGTTTATCAATAGTATTTGTCTATACCTACCGTCGGTGGTTAACATACAATATAGTGCTCCTATATACCGTCTATCAACAGTATGTGTCTATACCTACCGTCGGTGGTTAACATACGATATAGTGCTCCTATATACCGTATATCAACAGTATATGTCT
This sequence comes from Mytilus galloprovincialis, assembly GCF_965363235.1. Classification (NCBI taxonomy): domain Eukaryota; kingdom Metazoa; phylum Mollusca; class Bivalvia; order Mytilida; family Mytilidae; genus Mytilus; species Mytilus galloprovincialis. The sequence continues at coordinate 49,302,181 of NC_134844.1, read as the reverse complement.
ATACCTACCGTCGGTGGTTAACATACGATATAGAGTAGTATTCCTTTACACAGTCTATCAACAGTATTTGTCTATACCTATACCGTGGGTGGTTAACATACGATACAGTACTGCTTTACACAGTCTATCAACAGTATTTGCCTATACCTATCGTCGGTGGTTAACATAAAATATAGTACTCCTATGCACTGTCTATCAACAGTATTTGTCTATACCTACCGTCTGTGGTTAAATACAATAAAGTGCTCCTATATACCGTCTATCACCAGTATTTGTCTATACCTACCGTCGGTGGTTAACATACGATATAGAGTAGTATTCCTTTACACAGTCTATCAATAGTATTTGTCTATACCTACCGTGGGTGGTTAAATAAAGGCAACAGTAGTATACCGCTGTTCAAACTCATTAATCCATGGACAAAAACATAATCGGGGTAACAAACTAAAACTGAGGGAAACGCATAAATATAAGAGGAGAACAACGACACAACACTACAATGTAACTAACACACACAGAAACGGACCAAGCATCTGACAAAATCCCACGAGAATAACAAATATAACATCAAAACCAAATACATGAATTTGGGATAGACATGTACCGTGACACGTCTTATCGCAATGTCAATTTACACTCAAAACAGACGACGCAACGTTAAATTGTAACACAAACAGAAACGAACTATAATATAACAATGGCCATATTCCTGACTTGGTACAGGACATTTTTAAAGGAAAAAATGGTGGGTTGAACCTGGTTTTGTGGCATGCCAAACCTCGCACTTTAATGGCAATGTTAAATATAACATAGAAATGACAACATAATATTACAGGACTACAATACAAATAAATAGGAAAACGTATTAGACAGAGAAACACATGATTAATGAATAACAAAAAGCATCAGGTTTAAAATTTAATACGCCAAATACGCGCCTCGTCCACACAAGACTCACCAGTGACACCCAGATATTAAAGATCGAAAGCGAAAAAAAGTACAAAGTTGTACAGCACTGAAGATCAAAAGTTGAAAAAGGTTGTGTCAAATACGGCTAAGTTTGTATGCTTGGGATAAGAACATCCTAATTATTTAGGATACAGGTTAACATACGATATAGTACTCCTTTACACAGTCTATCAACAGTATTTGCCTATACTTACCGTCGGTGGTTAAAATACGATATAATACTCCCTTACAACGTCTATCAACAGTATTTGTCTATACCTACCGTCAATGGTTAAAATACGATAAAGAACTCCTTTACACAGTCTATCAACAGTATTTATATATACCTACCGTCGGAGGTTAACATACGATAAAGTACTCCTTTACACAGCCTTTCAACATTATTTGTCTATACCTACCGTCGGTGGTTAACATACGATATAGTACTCCTTTACAGCGTCTCTCAGCAGTATTTGTCAATACCTACCGTCAGTGGTTGAAATACGATAAAGAACTCCTTCACACAGTCTATCAACAGTATTTGTCTATACCTACCGTCGGTGGTTATCATACGATGTAGTACTCCTTTACACAGTTTATCAATAGTATTTGTCTATACCTACCGTCGGTGGTTAACATACAATATAGTGCTCCTATATACCGTCTATCAACAGTATGTGTCTATACCTACTGTCGGTACTTAACATACAATATAGTGCTCCTATACACCGTCTATCAACAGTATTTGTCTATACCTACCGTCGGTGGTTAACATACAATATAGTGCTCCTATATACCGTCTATCAACAGTATTTGTCTATACCTACTGTCGGTAGTTAACATACAATATAGTGCTCCTATATAGCGTTTATCAACAGTATTTGTCTATACCTACTGTCGGTAGTTAACATACAATATAGTGCTCCTATATACCGTCTATCAACAGTATGTGTCTATACCTACTGTCGGTAGTTAACATACAATATAGTGCTCCTATATACCGTCTATCAACAGTATTTGCCTATACCTACCGTCGGTGGTTAACATACAATATAGTGCTCCTATATACCGTCTATCAACAGTATTTGTCTATACCTACCGTCGGTGGTTAACATACAATATAGTGCTCCTAAATACCGTCTATCAACAGTATTTGTCTATACCTACTGTCGGTAGTTAACATACAATATAGTGCTCCTATATACCATCTATCAACAGTGTTTGTCTATACCGTCGGTGGTTAACATACAATATAGTGCTCCTATATACCATCTATCAACAGTATTTGTCTATACCTACCGTCAGTGGTTAACATACAATATAGTGCTCCTATATACCGTCTATCAACAGTATGTGTCTATACCTACTGTCGGTAGTTAACATACAATATAGTGCTCCTATATACCGTCTATCAACAGTATTTGTCTATACCTACTGTCTGTAGTTAACATACAATAGAGTGCTCCTATATACCGTCTATCAACAGTATTTGTCTATACCTACTGTCGGTAGTTAACATACGATATAGTACTCCTTTGCAACGTCCATCAACAGTATTTGTCTATACCTACCGTCGGTGGTTAACATACGATATAGTACTCCTTTACACCGTCTTTCAGCAGTATTTGTCTATACCTACCGTCAGTGGTTGAAATACGATAAAGAACTCCTTCACACAGTCTATCAACAGTATTTGTCTATATCTACCGTCGGTGGTTATCATACGATGTAGTACTCCTTTACACAGTTTATCAATAGTATTTGTATATACCTACCGTCGGTGGTTAACATACAATATAGTGCTCCTATATACCGTCTATCAACAGTATGTGTCTATACCTACTGTCGGTAGTTAACATACAATATAGTGCTCCTATATACCGTCTATCAACAGTATTTGTCTATACCTACTGTCTGTAGTTAACATACAATAGAGTGCTCCTATATACCGTCTATCAACAGTATTTGTCTATACCTACTGTCGGTAGTTAACATACGATATAGTACTCCTTTGCAACGTCCATCAACAGTATTTGTCTATACCTACCGTCGGTGGTTAACATACGATATAGTACTCCTTTACACCGTCTTTCAGCAGTATTTGTCTATACCTACCGTCAGTGGTTGAAATACGATAAAGAACTCCTTCACACAGTCTATCAACAGTATTTGTCTATATCTACCGTCGGTGGTTATCATACGATGTAGTACTCCTTTACACAGTTTATCAATAGTATTTGTATATACCTACCGTCGGTGGTTAACATACAATATAGTGCTCCTATATACCGTCTATCAACAGTATTTGTCTATACCTACTGTCGGTAGTTAACATACAATATAGTGCTCCTATATCCCGTCTATCAACAGTATTTGTCTATACCTACCGTCGGTGGTTAACATACAATATAGTGCTCCTATATACTCTCTATCAACAGTATTTGTCTATACCTATCGCCGGTGGTTAACATAAAATATAGCACTCCTATGCACTGTCTATCAACAGTATTTGTCTATACCTACCGTCTGTGGTTAAATACAATAAAGTGCTCCTATATACCGTCTATCACCAGTATTTGTCTATACCTACCGTCGGTGGTTAACATACGATATAGTGCTCCTATATACCGTCTATCAACAGTATATGTCTATACCTACCGTTGGTGGTTAACATACGATATAGATTAGTATTCCTTTACACAGTCTATCAACAGTATTTGTCTATACCTATACCGTGGGTGGTTAACATACGATACAGTACTGCTTTACACAGTCTATCAACAGTATTTGCCTATACTTACCGTCGGTGGTTAACTTACGATATAATACTCCTTTACAACGTCTATCAACACTATTTGTCTATACCTACCGTCAATGGTTAAAATACGATAAAGAACTCCTTTACACAGTCTATCAACAGTTTTTGTATATACCTACCGTCGGTGGTTAACATACGAAAAAGTACTCCTTTACACAGCCTTTCAACATTATTTGTCTATACCTACCGTCGGTGGTTAACATACGATATAGTACTCCTGTACACAGTCTATCAACAATATTTGTCTATACCTACCGTCGGTGGTTAACATACGATATAGTACTCCTTTGCACCGTCCATCAACAGTATTTGTCTATACCTACCGTCGGTGGTTAACATACGATATAGTACTCCTTTGCACCGTCTTTCAACAGTATTTGTCTATACCTACCGTCGGTGGTTAACATGCAATAAAGTGCTCCTATATACCATCTATCAACAGTATTTGTCTATACCTACCGTCGGGGTTAAATTACAATATAGTGCTCCTATATACCGTCTATCAACAGTATTTGTCTATACCTACTGTCGGTAGTTAACATACAATATTGTGCTCCTATATACCGTCTATCTACAGTATTTGTCTATACCTACTGTCGGTAGTTAACATACAATATAGTGCTCCTATATACCGTGTATCAACAGTATTTGTCTATACCTACCGTCGGTGGTTAACATACAATATAGTGCTCCTATATACCGTCTATCAACAGTATTTGTCTATAACTACTGTCGGTAGTTAACATACAATATAGTGCTCCTATATGCCGTCTATCAACAGTATTTGTCTATACCTACCGTCGGTGGTTTACATACAATATAGTGCTCCTATATACCGTCTATCAACAGTATTTGTCTATACCTACCGTCGGTGGTTAACATACAATATAGTGCTCCTATATACCGTCTATCAACAGTATTTGTCTATACCTACTGTCGGTGGTTAACATACAATATAGTGCTCCTATAAACCGTCTATCAACAGTATTTGTCTATTATACCTACCGTCGGTGGTTAACATACAATATAGTGCTCCTATATACCGTCTATCAACAGTATTTGTCTATACCTACTGTCGGTAGTTAACATTTAATATAGTTCTCCTATATACCATCTATCAACAGTATTTGTCTGTACCTCACCGTCGGTGGTTAACATACAATATAGTGCTCCTATATACCGTCTATCAACAGTATTTGTCTATACGTACTGTCGGTAGTTAACATACAATATAGTGCTCCTATATACCATCTATCAACAGTATTTGTCTATACCTACCGTCGGTGGTTAACATACAATATAGTGCTCCTATATACCGTCTATCAACAGTATTTGTCTATACCTACTGTCGGTGGTTAACATAAAATATAGTGCTCCTATATACCGTCTTTCAACAGTATTTGTCTATACCTACTGTCGGTAGTTAATATACAATATAGTGCTCCTATTTGCCGTCTATCAACAGTATTTGTCTATACCTACCGTCGGTGGTTAACATACGAAAAAGTACTCCTTTACACAGCCTTTCAACATTATTTGTCTATACCTACCGTCGGTGGTTAACATACGATATAGTACTCCTGTACACAGTCTATCAACAATATTTGTCTATACCTACCGTCGGTGGTTAACATACGATATAGTACTCCTTTGCACCGTCCATCAACAGTATTTGTCTATACCTACCGTCGGTGGTTAACATACGAATTAGTACTCCTTTACACCGTCTATCAACAGTATTTGTCTATACCTACCGTCAGTGGTTAAAATACGATATAGTACTCCTTTGCACCGTCTTTCAACAGTATTTGTCTATACCTACCGTCGGTGGTTAACATGCAATAAAGTGCTCCTATATACCATCTATCAACAGTATTTGTCTATACCTACCGTCGGGGTTAAATTACAATATAGTGCTCCTATATACCGTCTATCAACAGTATTTGTCTATACCTACTGTCGATAGTTAACATACAATATTGTGCTCCTATATACCGTCTATCTACAGTATTTGTCTATACCTACTGTCGGTAGTTAACATACAATATAGTGCTCCTATATACCGTTTATCAACAGTATTTGTCTATACCTACCGTCGGTGGTTAACATACAATATAGTGCTCCTATATACCGTCTATCAACAGTTTTTGTCTATAACTACTGTCGGTAGTTAACATACAATATAGTGCTCCTATATACCGTCTATCAACAGTATTTGTCTATACCTACCGTCGGTGGTTTACATACAATATAGTGCTCCTATATACCGTCTATCAACAGTATTTGTCTATACCTACCGTCGGTGGTTAACATACAATATAGTGCTCCTATATACCGTCTATCAACAGTATTTGTCTATACCTACTGTCGGTGGTTAACATACAATATAGTGCTCCTATAAACCGTCTATCAACAGTATTTGTCTATTATACCTACCGTCGGTGGTTAACATACAATATAGTGCTCCTATATACCGTCTATCAACAGTATTTGTCTATACCTACTGTCGGTAGTTAACATTTAATATAGTTCTCCTATATACCATCTATCAACAGTATTTGTCTGTACCTCACCGTCGGTGGTTAACATACAATATAGTGCTCCTATATACCGTCTATCAACAGTATTTGTCTATACGTACTGTCGGTAGTTAACATACAATATAGTGCTCCTATATACCATCTATCAACAGTATTTGTCTATACCTACCGTCGGTGGTTAACATACAATATAGTGCTCCTATATACCGTCTATCAACAGTATTTGTCTATACCTACTGTCGGTGGTTAACATAAAATATAGTGCTCCTATATACCGTCTTTCAACAGTATTTGTCTATACCTACTGTCGGTAGTTAATATACAATATAGTGCTCCTATATACCGTCTATCAACAGTATTTGTCTATACCTACTGTCGGTAGTTAACATACAATATAGTGCTCCTATTTGCCGTCTATCAACAGTATTTGTCTATACCTACTGTCGGTAGTTAACATACAATATAGTGATCCTATTTGCCGTCTATCAACAGTATTTGTCTATACTTACTGTCGGTAGTTAACATACAATATAGTGCTCCCATATACCGTCTATCAACAGTATTTGTCTATACCTACTGTCGGTAGTTAACATACACTATAGTGCTCCTATATACCATCTATCAACAGTATTTGTCTATACCTACCGTCGGTGGTTAACATACAATATAGTGCTCCTATATACCGTCTATCAACAGTATTTGTCTATACCTACTGTCGGTGGTTAACATAAAATATAGTGCTCCTATATACCGTCTTTCAACAGTATTTGTCTATACCTACTGTCGGTAGTTAATATACAATATAGTGCTCCTATATACCGTCTATCAACAGTATTTGTCTATACCTACTGTCGGTAGTTAACATACAATATAGTGCTCCTATTTGCCGTCTATCAACAGTATTTGTCTATACCTACTGTCGGTAGTTAACATACAATATAGTGATCCTATTTGCCGTCTATCAACAGTATTTGTCTATACCTACTGTTGGTAGTTAACATACAATATAGTGCTCCTATATACCGTCTATCAACAGTATTTGTCTATACCTACAGTCGGTGGATAACATACAATATAGTGCTCCTGGTGCTCCTATATACCGTCTATCAGCAGTATTTGTCTATAACTACTGTGGGTAGTTAACATACAATATAGTGCTCCTATATACCGTCTATCAACAGTATTTGTCTTTACCTACTGTCGGTAGTTAACATACAATATAGTGCTCCTATATACCATCTATCAACAGTATTTGTCTATACCTACTGTCGGTAGTTAACATACAATATAGTGATCCTATATACCGTCTATCAACAGTATTTGTCTATAACTACTGTGGGTAGTTAACATACAATATAGTGCTCCTGTATACCGTCTATCAACAGTATTTGTCTATAACTACTGTGGGTAGTTAACATACAATATAGTGCTCCTATATATTGTCTATCAACAGTATTTGTCTTTACCTACTGTCGGTAGTTAACATACAATATAGTGCTCCTATATACCATCTTTCAACAGTAGTCGTCTATACCTACTGTCGGTAGTTAAACTACAATATAGTGCTCCTATATACCGTCTATCAACAGTATTTGTCTATACCTACTGTCGGTAGTTAACATACAATATAGTGCTCCTATATACCGTCTATCAACAGTATTTGTCTATACCTACTGTCGCTGGTTAACATACAATATAGTGCTCCTATATACCGTCTATCAACAGTATTTGTCTATACCTACTGTCGGTAGTTAACATACAATATAGTGCTCCTATATACCGTCTATCAACAGTATTTGTCTATACCTACTGTCGGTAGTTAACATACAATATAGTGCTCCTATATACCGTCTATCAACAGTATTTGTCTATACCTACCGTCGGTGGTTAACATACAATATAGTGCTCCTATATACCGTCTTTCAACAGTATTTGTCTATACCTACTGTCGGTAGTTAATATACAATATAGTGCTCCTATATACTGTCTATCACCAGTATTTGTCTATACCTACCGTCGGTGGTTAACATAGAATATAGTGCTCCTATATACCGTCTATCACCAGTATTTGTTTATACCTACCGTCGGTGGTTAACATAAGATATAGTGCTCCTATATACCGTCTATCAACAGTATTTGGCTATACCTACCGTCAGTGGTTAACATAGAATATAGTGCTCCTATATACTGTCTATCAACAGTATTTGGCTATACCTACCGTCAGTGGTTAACATAGAATATAGTGCTCTTATATACTGTCTATCACCAGTATTTGTCTATACCTACCATCGGTGGTTAACATGGAATATAGTGCTCCTATATACCGTCTATCAACAGTATTTGTCTATACCTACTGACGGTAGTTAACATACAATATAGTGCTCCTATATACCGTCTATCAACAGTATTTGTCTATACCTACTGTTGGTAGTTAACATACAATATAGTGCTCCTATATACCGTCTATCAACAGTATTTGTCTATACCTACAGTCGGTGGTTAACATACAATATAGTGCTCCTGGTGCTCCTATATACCGTCTATCAGCAGTATTTGTCTATAACTACTGTGGGTAGTTAACATACAATATAGTGCTCCTATATACCGTCTATCAACAGTATTTGTCTTTACCTACTGTCGGTAGTTAACATACAATATAGTGCTCCTATATACCATCTATCAACAGTATTTGTCTATACCTACTGTCGGTAGTTAACATACAATATAGTGATCCTATATACCGTCTATCAACAGTATTTGTCTATAACTACTGTGGGTAGTTAACATACAATATAGTGCTCCTGTATACCGTCTATCAACAGTATTTGTCTATAACTACTGTGGGTAGTTAACATACAATATAGTGCTCCTATATATTGTCTATCAACAGTATTTGTCTTTACCTACTGTCGGTAGTTAACATACAATATAGTGCTCCTATATACCATCTTTCAACAGTAGTCGTCTATACCTACTGTCGGTAGTTAACCTACAATATAGTGCTCCTATATACCGTCTATCAACAGTATTTGTCTATACCTACTGTCGGTAGTTAACATACAATATAGTGCTCCTATATACCGTCTATCAACAGTATTTGTCTATACCTACTGTCGCTGGTTAACATACAATATAGTGCTCCTATATACCGTCTATCAACAGTATTTGTCTATACCTACTGTCGGTAGGTAACATACAATATAGTGCTCCTATATACCGTCTATCAACAGTATTTGTCTATACCTACTGTCGGTAGTTAACATACAATATAGTGCTCCTATATACCGTCTATCAACAGTATTTGTCTATACCTACCGTCGGTGGTTAACATACAATATAGTGCTCCTATATACCGTCTTTCAACAGTATTTGTCTATACCTACTGTCGGTAGTTAATATACAATATAGTGCTCCTATATACTGTCTATCACCAGTATTTGTCTATACCTACCGTCGGTGGTTAACATAGAATATAGTGCTCCTATATACCGTCTATCACCAGTATTTGTTTATACCTACCGTCGGTGGTTAACATAAGATATAGTGCTCCTATATACCGTCTATCAACAGTATTTGGCTATACCTACCGTCAGTGGTTAACATAGAATATAGTGCTCCTATATACTGTCTATCAACAGTATTTGGCTATACCTACCGTCAGTGGTTAACATAGAATATAGTGCTCCTATATACTGTCTATCACCAGTATTTGTCTATACCTACCATCGGTGGTTAACATGGAATATAGTGCTCTTATATACCGTCTATCAACAGTATTTGTTCATACCTACTGTCGGAGGTTAATATAGAATATAGTGCTCCTATATACCGAGAGGGATAACGGATCTGCATCTAGAATTTATCATGCTGCCCGTTTTTTGGATTTTTAAAATTTTTGTTATCCCTTAAATTTTAAATTGATCCCAAATAATACAACAGTAGTCAATTAGGGACAGAATACCCATTGTATTATGTTTTCTTGCAGTTATATAAAAAAAAATGTATTTAAGAAAGATGGTATATTCTGGATGATATATTAGCACAACCTTGGTCAAATTGATTTCTCCAGTTACTTAGTGGGCTGTCAATTTTGAAACTAATATTTTTTCACATGAAGAATTTTGTAATACTTTAATTTATTATCAAGTTCGGTTGAAAAGTCTGAATAGTTTCTGCTTTGTTAATCAAACATTTTGTTTCATTTGCATTTATGAACATGTTATTCATTTTACACCACTCTTCAACCCTGTATAAATCTTCTTGAACATCATCATTTATATTTTCTAGATGTTTCCCCCTGATTTATGAATAGTGGTGTCATCAGCATATACAACAATGTAGGTCTGTTTCACAATTTTTAATGCATAAGGGAAGGTCATTTATAAATAGCACAAACAATAGAAGACAAGGTATAGAACATTGGGGAACACCACATTTTACATGTTGTTGTTCATAGTTAACATTACAAATGTATACCTGTTGTTATTCAGGTATGACTTAAAAAAACTAACAGTAGTCTCACTAAATCCATAAATGTCGAGCTTTAAACAAAGAAAGTCATATTCTACCAAATCAAAAGCTTTTTTTTTAAATCTTAATAAAATTGCTAGGTTTAAATTACCATCATTCATTTCTTGCAACCATGTGTCAATGATATTAAATAAATGTCAAGCTCAATCCAGTATATATTCCAAGTTATGGACAAATGATAATGCTATTAAAAATACCAAATCGTAACCAGTGCCTTTCTCTTTTTCTATTTACAGTATATGATTAGGTAATAATGATTACTTTTTTCAACTATTTTCATACTTTTTTGTTTCCTCTGCTTTTGTATCAAGGGCATAATTGTTTATGGCAAACTAAGCATCTGCATATTCAAACTATTCCTAACTATACTCTACCTCAAACTCTGGAAACTGCAGAATTTTTGTCATAGAAGTCTTATGGTAGCTGAACTATTTCTATTTTTTTGTAAATCTGGATTAATAAGTCTTTTGTCACATTCTGGGGCTATAGAAAAAAAACATTACAGAATTATCAAAATTATGTGTGTATAATGTTTGTGTACAATCATTCAACTAAAAAAGGACAAAAATTATTTTTTTGTGTACAAATAAATAATTGTGATTTTAATGTCTTAATATTATAATAAAAAACTTCAAAAGATTAAATTTAAATTATAATCTAAACATGAAAGAGCACATATAAATCAACCTTTTACTCAGATTTATATCTAAAACCAGTTATAACTAGCTATAATATCTTTGACTTCACAAATATCATCATCTAATTTTACAAATCAGTATTTATTTGGTGGCACTTCCTGCACACTAAGTATGTTATGCCTTAGGTTTAATTTTGATGCAATCACATTTCAGAAGGTACATGTCTTGAACTATTTTAATGAATAAATTACAGTTTTAAACTCAGTTTAGGTTACCTGAGGTCAATAGTCTTAAACAATGTCATCAAACTATCAGTTTTACTGTTTTATATTGATATTGTGACATTTATGCATACCTGTCAACTGACCCGTATTCTGCGGGTGTGACCCGAGATTTTCACAATTCTGAGGGATTACCCGGAACACCCGCCGGGTCATTGAAATAACCCGGGAATTTCGAAAATGACCCGATTTCACCCGTATTTCTTAGCCTTGAGATTGATTTCATAAGTAATATTCCCTCGAGAATATTCCTTTGAAATACCGGCAAATTCGTAATTCTTCCATGAACAGGAAGTTCATCTAGCTATGTAAACTGTCAAATTAAGTGACCCATTAAGTGCATGGCTTCACTTGACAGCTTTGGTGTCAGACACACTGTTAACACCAATTACCTTAGCTTTAGGTCGTAAATAAATTGCACCATAATTGGTTTACAAACTGAACTAGAGTTACTTCCCCTTATTTGTCACCATTCAAAATTATTCCTTATATTTACGTTTTATGGGTGAAAAAAATTAAATCATAAAAATATAAAATTCAAATACATATTGAAAAATAACTTTTCATTATTTTTATGCCTTTATACAATTTTATAAAAAAAAGTTGAAAATTATTTTTTACATTTATACTTCCTTTAACTGTATTACTATATTTTATCATAGTCTAATTTCCTTGTTAAAAGAAGAATAGTATGGTTAAAGGCTACATAGTCAATAGTCTCAAACAGTCTCAGTCTAGTGTTTTATGATTGTAGTATTTTCTCTCAAAAAGTAAAGCACATAAGACTGAGTTACACAAATAAATAATATTTAATAAGATTTAAAATGACTTAACAAAGTGAACATGCATTTATGTTTTGGTATCTTTGATATACATTATAAGAAAATGTACCATAAATACTGAAATTCAGCTCAAAAAAGTTCGTACGCGTTATGACCTGAGATTTGATTCTTCAATGCAGGTCATGACCTGCATTTTCATCGTCACAGGTTGACAGGTATGTTTATGGGAAAGAGCATATGAGTTAGTCATATTGGTCAATACAATGGAAAGTTTATAGCTGAGACTACTATAACACTATGTGTTATACTAGTAGTCTCAGTTTATAACTATGATAATGTTAATTATATACATGACATAATAATTAAATCATTTAAAAAACTATTCCAAAGATTTCTCTCAAATCATGTTTACATTTTTTTTAAAGAAGAGTCTGTTTGAAATATATTCAGGGGTAGTCCAAATAATTATGACTTCTTAAAAAGCTATATTATGGGGAAAAGGGGGGGGGGTCTATTATGTTTTTTTTTATACAGGAGGAAGACGTCAAAGCAAAAAAAAACCCAACAAAACAAAATAAAATAATAGCCTGTCAAGACGTAATTATATCATAATAATTTGGTCTAATTTTGGGATAATACATTTATGCTCCTTTGATGTCGGGGAGGGGATAAGTTTTGACGATTAATTATTCTTGAAACTAACAATAATTATTTCTTATTGTTACTTTGTTCAGCGAGCGCGATATGTGGTTCTCGAGTTATTTAAAAAAAAAGGGGGGGTTGTTACTATATCAAATTTACCCAGTTAGGAGACAATAAATATTTAAAATCTAACCATAAACTCCAATGTTCCTGCTTTTTTGAGCAGAACAAACATGAGGGCATTCTCGTCTCTGTTATAATCAATAGTTAACTCATTTCTTCTTCCAGGTTATTTCTTAATCAATTATGATTATCAGCTGTCTATCTATTTACCATGTTTATGTTAAACTGGTCCGTAATTCCATCGTAGTGTATCGATAAGTGAACACAACAGGGAACCAGTTTATTTACGGGTAACGAAGGATAAAACAGGGTACACAGTTCCGTATTTTCGTATACTTTTCTTATCTTCATACTAAAGAGCTCCAAAAGTAGGCGTGCTTAGGTGCACTGGGCGGGTCTAAAAACCGACTCTCGGTGGTTAACGTCTCTCGATGGTTAACTTTAAGTGCCTACCCCAATTTGTAAAGTTGATTATGTTGCATGATATATATTTTTATCGGGGAAAAAAATTGATATGCAGCAAAGATTGGCTGTTTTTAATTTGTGTTGCTATGTGAAATAATGGGAGGTAAATTAAAGTATAAGAAGGCGCGCTTTTTCAAATAGTAAACAATTTAATTCAGATGCATAGTATTTTGTCAAATGATAAAGAATATCGTAGAAACTTACTAGAAATTTATCTAATTTATAAAATATATACAACATGACATACTGAAATCTGAAAAGGGGTAAAACCACTATACCTTGAACAAATTCAGTTGAAAATTAGGGGGGGGGGAGGTTGTGAAAATGCTACGAAATTTAGATTATATTTATCTGGGGTCTACAACCAAAGGATGATGGGACATGCAACAAACTACTTTTTCAATTTGATTGTAAAGTAAAATGGCTGTTTTTTTTTGGGGTTTTTTTTTTTAGCATCTCTGTTCAAACGTACTTTGGTCTAATATTTTCAGGTTCTCTTTTTTACACACCCCTATGTTGAACAATAGATTGTTCAATTAACAGCATGTTTGGCAATTAAAAATTAATATATTAACAAATTTAGCTTTAACATATACTTTACTTATAGTAGTTGTATAAAAGTTATATAATGGTTTTGTGTTTTAAGAGATATTCATCCCTATGCATATCGGTTTTTATGCGTAAATTGTCTCTCCTTTTTTTTCTACCTTTTTTTATCTCTTTCATAAGAAGAGTGATTTTTCTATTGTTCTAGTCACTGGAAATCCCACTGTTTGTATCTGCTTGGCATTGCAAACCCTCACATGTCCTCTCTTGCCGTTTCACACATTCCTCCCAGTCAAATCGCCCATTGTGTTCTTCTGATATCTAGCTCCAGTGTTTTCGTAATCTTCAATTTGGATCTTTTCCAACAACAACTTTCGGTCATAAATTATATCAAATACATGTATACGTAATTTCTGTTTTAAAAAGTTACTTAGGCAAAACGTGTAAGTAACAGAAATTCTGATACTGATATCTTTATTTTGTAAACAGGCGCATGCCTTATCTGACCACTTTGTGAATATCCAATATAAATTAGTAAAAAAAAGTATAAATGCAAACAGTGAATTAATAAGATAAGGGAATAATGATATATTGCAGAATCATGTTTTCAAAATGGCCACCATTCAAAATGGCTACCAAAAAATAAATATAGATGAAGTCCTTAGATGACAGTCATTGTCATCTGTGATGAATATACCATATGACTATATAAAAACTTCCTGCAGCAAGCGTTTAACTTGTAAGTCAAAGTGAACACGGTTACTAAGGAAATGCAAATGTGTAAAGGCAGTATTAAGTTGTACTACTCTATGTAAATGTGGAGGACAATGTGATAGAATATGATAGACAGAGTGTGGTTTGACAAAACATGTACATTTCATTTATTGTTAGATATTTTAAACGTCAATTGCGAACATTTGAGCAATTGATGTTTCCTATAACATTACTTGTATGATATGAAATTTATGATTATGTCTGCAATCAAGTAGCATATTAATCTATTGTAATAAAAATTCATAATAACTAATAAAATTTGTAGATTTAGCTAACAAGGTCCTTATATTTGGATAAAGTAACATTTGTTTATAGTGGAAAGTTGTTTTATGGTGAAATAAGCTACACTTAAAAAATGCTTGCTAGTCTCTCTCTGTGATTACCTTTAGATAACTCTGGTTTATTTTCCAATCAATCTATCATGATGGGAAGTTAAATAAAACCAATTTCAATCATAGTCTTTTTTAAAAATGATGAACGGTTCTTTATATTGGTATGTAATAATTTTAAACGTTTCAAATTTATGAAATTATATTCGTACATTAATGTTTTTGATACACCAATAACAAAAACTGAAATATATTGAATTGATACATAATGTAACTATTCAAATTTATATCAGAAACCTAAACTTAATTATAAAATAATGAACCTGTTAAAGGGAGACAATACTCGCATAACTTATTCGAATTGGCACATAATACAACGGAATGTCACTCTTGCATACAAATGGCACATCAATATAATTAATTAACTGTGCAATCGCGCTCCACCTTCAATGATGATTCTAAATTATAATTATAACCAAAAGTTGTTAATCTATAGATAGTAAAGACTAATGAAATCTAACCCACTGTTTAAATATTTCTTTGCATTTTTTAAAAACGTCCTCAGTAAAATGCTTGAGCCACTTGACTTTCATAGCTCATAATTAACGTTTTTACACAATATTTAAATAAAGTAGCTAAAGATTATTCGCTTCTCAAAGTGTAAGACGCAATAAAAATCGTATGCTTGCACCATCTTACCCAAAAACAGATTTAATTAAGTTCTGAACATTTCGACATTTCTTTGTTAAAACCGGTTTTAAACAAATCACAAGTACGTGTTAAGATCCGACTAAATACCCATATCCAGATATCGTCAGGTAAATTTGCTAAATCAAGGTTTTTGAAAGTTGTTTCAAATGAACAATATCAACAAAACGAATTACCCTGTAATCAGCCAACTATTATAAATGACAGGTATACAAATATTTTCTTGCTTTATTTGTACTTGTAAAATAAAATGTTCCTGTTATTTTATGTTGAGCAAGCGGTGGCACGAATATTGCTTTTAGACTAATAGTTTATTATATGATCCTCTTCGTGGTCCGCGTTTTAACTTTCGATTTCAACAACTAAAGTTTCAAGTGTTGGTGTAAACTTTTGGATAATAACAATAAATGTACATTGTCGGAAAAAATAAAGTAATTTGTACCCGCTACGAAACAAAAGAATAAATCGGGGAAGAGGATAGGCTCGCTTTTTGTTCTGTTTATATAGCTCAAACAAATACATTTGTATATCTTCG
This sequence comes from Mytilus galloprovincialis, assembly GCF_965363235.1. Classification (NCBI taxonomy): domain Eukaryota; kingdom Metazoa; phylum Mollusca; class Bivalvia; order Mytilida; family Mytilidae; genus Mytilus; species Mytilus galloprovincialis. Next base: position 49,285,522 of record NC_134844.1, on the reverse strand, counting down.
ACAATCGTTTTTTTTAATTTTTATCGAATAATGACTACCTATTTTGGCTTAATAAAAAAATACGATTTTTCAAAATGGCCGCCATTCAATATGGGTAATATTTCCAAAAAGTTTGTTCAACAAGACAATTGGAATCAGCACTGTTATTCTATGAACCAGGTTTCATGTCAATATCTTCTCTAATATCATTTTCATGGTTTTTTTTTATTAATCTGAAGAGATCAAACGGCCGCCATTTTAAAATGGCCGCCTGTTCCGCCAATTTCGAATTTCAGAGTGCGTTCATAGCTTAAAATGTTGTCCATTTCATATACTACTACTATGCCAAATTTCATGCTTTTACCACAATCTGAGCAATTTTGTCAAAAATCTGCACAAATCGACTGGACTATATTGTGCCAATACAGTACACAACTGTCAGTGTAAATTATATCAATACCATTTATTGTATCATGTCCAAAATTTTTAACAGTGACTTCGTAAAATTTACTTTTAGCAAAATCTCATGTTAAATTTCATTATATTAGATCCCAGATGTAACTATCATCATCGATATAAAATTCACAACCTTCTAAATTACAAAAACAAAAAAAAATATTCGTTAACCTTCAAAAAGTTGCTATAGCATATTTGGTATTTCTGATCTTATCTACGCAATCATCAATTTCTGTAAATAGGAAAATTATGACTATTTGTCATAGAATTTAATTTTCTAAATTCTGTAACAAGTATTGAAGTATTATCAAGTTTAGGAACAAGACGGCATGGCAAACTATAATCAATTATATCATAATATACATGTACCCAATTTCCTACCCTGTGCATTATATCTTTACATAATTTAACTATCCCAAATTCATGTATTTGGTTTTGATGTTATATTTGTTATTCTCGTGGGATTTTGTCTGATGCTTGGTCCGTTTCTGTGTGTGTTAGTTACATTGTAGTGTTGTGTCGTTGTTCTCCTCTTATATTTATGCGTTTCCCTCATTTTTAGTTTGTTACCCCGATTTTGTTTTTTGTCCATGGATTTATGAGTTTGAACAGCGGTATACTACTGTTGCCTTTATTTATATGGATAATGTTTAATCTTTGGTGAGTTTATATAGATGTGGTCTCATCAACACACTATTATGTGTCATAACATTTTTAAAAAGGGGACGGATAATAACAAGGGGGTGTTCTAAAATTTTCTTTTTTGTAATGTTTGAAGCTAGACGCATATAGTCAAAATTGTTCATTTCAATATCATTACAGTAAAATTGAGAATGGAAATGGGGAATGTGTCAAAGAGACAACAACTCGACCACAGAAAAAACAACAGCAGAAGATCCATTTGTCTTTCAAAATGTTAAAAAGTCCGCATAATGTATGGCCAAACACAAGCTTAAAGTCTACTGTTTAAAGACTAGTGAGTGGTTGCCTATTTGCAAAATGATAGCATCGGAACTACGTTACCCCTTTCTTTCATCATGCTTTGAGTGTTTTATGAAAGCGGTTAAGACACTTCGAATTCAGGATGGTACGCAATAGACTTTAACTTAGATCTTTTTATTAAAGTAAGAAATAAATACAGACTTTCCAAATTAAATTGAACCCATATAAAGTCTTCTCTGAAAGATTAAACTGTTACAAACTTTTTAAACATAAAATTATATCACACAAAATTATATCTGGCTAAAGATTGATATTTCCACACTTTCAAATGGCACAATTCCTGCAGAACTAAATGGCTTATTATTCGCTTAAACAGAACCAGACTTTAAAATTGAGAATGGAAATGGGGAATGTGTCAAAGCGACAACAACCCGACCATAGCGTAGGCAACAGCCGAGTACTTTGTATTTTAAACCTCATCAAGGTTTTCAACCAAGAAGGGCATTTAAGGGCTCTGAATTGAACAGCATCAAGTAGGAGTTCATTTATTTTTATGTTGGACTTTTCTTTTAAAGAGACCAAACAATCAAAAATGATTTGTGCTTTATTCAATAAAAATAATGTAGGAATGATTTATAAATGGACGTTTTTAAGACACTTAGGATATGGTACCTTAAGTTTATCCGAAGAGCATTTCGTTGATTTATTTTCAAATGGGAGTATACAAAGTATAGGAAGTGTTTTTTTAATTTTGAGATGGCTTACCTTAAGGTCTCTCAGTACTTTGATTTTTGTGATAATTGGTAATGTGAATGCATTCTAATTAATATAATGAGTATAAGCACACTCATCAGCCATTGATGCTATTTTTCTAAATAAAGGCAACAGTAAAAATAGAAATAGGGAATGTGCCAAAGAGACAACAATCCGACCAAAGTGTAAAAAACAACCAAATGCTATCAATCGAGAAAATCCTGACCCCGGAGGCGGACTTCAACTAGGCCTTTAAAAAATGTGTACTAGTTCAGTGAAAATTGATACGTAGTATACCGCTGTTCAATAGTCGATTAAGCGAAAACAAATCCGGGTCACAAACCAAAACATATCCATGATATAGAAACACATCAATTCGTTTATAAGAGAAAAACTACGGAACAACAGAAACACAAGTTGTTTCAATATGTTTTAACACATTTATTTCTTAGAAGTAAACATTATTATTAATTTCTAAATAAATACTTCTTAATTTATCTTACATATTATTTCACATAACAATAGAGATTCAAGTACAACAAAACCTTCAATCTGATTTAAACATAAGAATATTTTCTACTCGAAAATTAAGCATTTTTACATTCGGATTGAACAAATCATATCAATTCGTCCTGATCATTGCATATGATTTTATGAATAAGCTATATATCTTTTGAGATATCTTTAAACTCCAAGTTGTCATTAAATGTGATTGAATATCCTTCATGTATCATGCATTTCGATAATTGAAAGACCCCTTCTAATTTCTCTCTAAATCTACCCTATTGCATTAACCTTGATATCTTGTTGTCATTTATATATATACATCCAATTGTGCTTACGCCTTGATGGATGTGTCTTATATGATACATATGATTTACAAGCGGTTAAAAAATAACATGATAATATAAAACAGTTAGATAAAAAGCAATCAAATAACAATCGCAATAGAAAACAATATTCAACTAATCAACACTTACACACACAAATCCAAGTAAGCATCGAAATAAACTGTTTCTTTCATTATTATACAAAGATAAAGCTTTTTAAGAACCATTTCATTTGCTTATTTTTTTAAGAGAACCATTCTTCTTTAACCTCCCTTCTGACAAAATTAAAAATAAACAAAACTGCGATATCAACAATATATAAAATAACATGTTCTGTCATCCTCATCCTAAAGTTAATTGGTTGGTATCTAACTCATTCATTGTACATTTCCAATATGTAATAGGAATCCGGTTTATGAAATACCACTCGTCAAGTAAATCCTAAAATTTTAAAACAGACAGATCTACAAGTTTTCAATAGATTTTTACAGTATCCATTGTAATCTTCTTTTTATTCAAATTTATGAAGAATAAAAACCTTTCTCAATGTCCTTCAAGAAGTCCCCTAAAATATTTCCATGTGTTTCAAAATGAATATTAAAAATATACGCTGACGTTATTCATAAGTAAAGAATTATAACATATCAAGAATGTTATCAGAATGCTTGATTATAATAAACAAATGCAGTCAAAGTATTCCAAAATAGATTCCCTTCACCCGTAGGCTACACTAAAGGGCAACATAATGACAAGAAAATAATGAAAAGAAATTTTGAGAAGAAAAATGCTTTTTATATGCGTATATACTAGTATATGTATTTCGACTTCGTTATATTGGATTGTAGTCACCTCTATTCCTTCCATCTCGAATACTGTTCGTGTCTTCCGGAGCAACTTCGATATCAATTTCGTCTTCACATTCTTTACAACAAAAGAAAATTGATGTAATTACACATTTACAAGTGTAAATGATGGGAAACATCACAGCAAAATGTTTAGAAACCATCACAGCAAAAAGTTTAGAAACCATCACAGCAAAATGTTTAGAAACCAAATGGTTTTGATTTAAGGGACTCACATTTTTATTTACCTTATTATCACTGACATCTTTGTTCAGTGTAGTTGGACTATTATTTAATGTCATACGTCTGATACTTTTCTCATTCATTTTGATATCATCTTTTGACGGTGGGCATAGTCCTTCAGCGGTAGCAGGCAGATCGTTATCACAGGAATTTACGTTTAGACTACTGGGTTTATAGTTCATAATCATAAATGTTATATCGTCTTCATTTGTTTGTATATCATCTTCTATATTCGACGATGATACGAGTCTCTCTGCTATACCAGGCATTACAACAGTAATAATCAATGGTATTTGAGTCACAAGAAAGCCATCACTTCCACCTTTACTGATACTATCAAATGTTACGTATAGAAATATCCCAGTAAAGAATAGCTTGAGGAATAAGATAAAAAGTTGAATTCTTAATGGCATAAACTCTCTTGCTATCTGTTCAAACAATTCAACATGTATAGATACCTTCTTTTTGTTGGCGAGTGAAAACGATTGTCTAGAAGAATTAATATCTTCTATGTGATCAGTATTCGAGTTGCACGTTGTTTCGGACCTTTTTTCTTTCCCATTTTGTTTAAGTTTTAATAATTTCTCGAGTAGGTATTTGTAATTCGAATTAAAAGTCATCGTGAATTTCAAACTATAAACTAAAACAGCAAGAGATATTGCCCAAAACTGGTAAGAAGTTTGAGATGTTGAAAATAGAGGTCCAGCAACAAAAATAGTGTACACAATTAGTTTGAATAAAAATTGAGTAGTAAATAAAAAATATTGCTTGAATGCATAAATGAAGTAAACAATGAAAAGTGAATACAGAAAGATAATGTACAAAAAGTAAAAAAAATACCATTTATATTTCGTTCTAAGCCCTCTTTCGACGACTCCACGATATAAATCTATTTTCGAGCGGATATATTTCACAGGGCACAATATAAAACATTCAATGATAAAGGGAATCATTGGAACCAAAAAAAACAAAGTATATAGTATTATGTTCAACGGTGTAACTAATGGAAGATACAGTAGAAAAAGCAATATTCGAACCAAACGTGGCCGGTTCCGTAGAAAAAACTTCATCGAAAACGTCTTAATCCACAATTCTCTTTTGAAAAAGAAAGATATTCTTGTGAGAAATTTATTTGCAAACTGGGTGTATCCTGTATATTTAATAGAATTGTCTTGTTGTTTATCAATTTCATTAAAATCTATTATTCCAAATGGATTGAAAGAGAAAAAGGTGTTTTCTGACTGCCCATAGTATGACATAAATACCAACAAAAGTGGTAAAATCATAAAAAAAGAACATGTAAATAAAGATATGTTGGTGAAAATGTCGTCTGATCCATATATATATGGCTGATAAATATCAACATACTTATCATAATCAGCTATTGCTCTTCTGAGATACACGGTTTGTAAAATGAATACTCCTAAAAGAACAAAATAAAAAAACGACAAAACTTTAGCCTCTGGATTCAAATTACTACTATCTTTCCATAAAACCTGAAGAAATTCTGGAAATGTTTTGCCTGTCTCTTCATTGACTGTCTGAAAATTTTTATTTAAATGTAAGAAAATTCTTGCAAAACTATAAGGGCTATCCCCTTTATGGTAATGCATAGTATGATTTGGGGAGATGTTTTGCCTTTTAGGAAGAAAAAGATAAAATAAAGGCAAGTTAATACACAGCAGAAAAATAAATAAATCGATAACAATGTTAACTGTTCCCTTTTCAACAATTTCTGCACATTTTATGTCCGAACAAAACGTATTAAAACACTCAAAGTCATACCCTAGCCAGGATCCAGTGATGTTATTCATTACATGTTTCCATTGCTGCCCTTTAAAATATCTGTGACAAAATTTCCAGTCAGTCGAGTTTTTATCTAAAAGCTGTTCGGACAGAGTCTTGTAAAGTGAAGAGACGCATATGGAATAGTTTGATAAATAAGCAGTTGCATTGACACTAACGTCAATTGTTCTTTGTGTTGACTTTGCTAACTGAAGAGTAATTCCGTCCAAATCTACAGGGTATGAAAGTATGTCAGTTTTAGATTTAAAGACCCATATCCATCTTAAGATACCGTTCTCGTGTATGTTGTCATAGGCGGTTTCATCCAAAAATTCCTGATTGACTTCTATGTTAAAAGACACCAAATCGACTGAATCAACAAGTACAAACTGGTCAAGCTTTCGTTTAACAGATTCCGCATCCAAAATTGTGAAATCGCATGTCATATTTTTAGTTAAGTTACCAGACGGAGAAACTTGTATTGTTGATTCTAATAATTGCGGACTGGCAACTATAAAAAAGGTAGTAATGATAAAACGCTTCTTCCAAAAGTTTGCAGTCTTCATTTTAAACTCTACAAAAAAAAGTTATTCACACTTAAGTTGATATTTGATTATGATATTGATATAGTAAGTTGAAAACATATCTCTTCCAACTCAACTGTTCAACGCTTAGCCTCTTGAGAGGACGGCAATATTATCAGATGATTACATGGCATTTTTCATATCATATGTATTATCAGCCCAGGGTTCAATATCAGCCCAAGAGCCGTGCTTCAACGATGGAGAAAAATAACAGTTTGATATATTGATCCTTTTAAGTTGTTCTCAATTAGAAGTTTAAAAAGGGAAAAGTTTACGGACACCAAATTTAATACATCCCATATGAATTCTTTCTATCATATGCCTCAACAGAGGAGAAAACCAGCAGTATAATGTATTTCTATCTTCACGATAAAAAAAAAATCAACAAGACATAATGAACAGTGTTTGGAAAAAATCATATAAATTTTGTAAATTAACTTTCTAATTTTTTTTTAAACTTTGAAAAATGCTTTTATTGTATACTTTTTTTGGGGGCATTTTACATAATATATGTTTCCTAATAATTATTGTGTACCCTTCTTTGTACGTTTTTCACTAAACACAGACCATTGAGGTGTGTAGTTTCCAGAATTTGCCAAGAAACACATGAATGCCATGTGATAATGTTACGGAAAAACTTTCTCTAATTCTTACTCGATTTATCCCTTTCCTGACCTGTTGATCATATTTATTTAATCAACGTGTGGTTCGTTTGATCTCAGTTCCTCATTGGTCAAAATCCGATTATGACGTCGAAATTTCTTGCTATCCTCTTAATTTCCTATTGTGACGGCATAAAAAAGGGCGACCATGCCTGATGACGTCACATAGAAAGAACACATCTGTTTGCAGGTCATCCAAAAAGAAGGAATAAGTTTGCCTGCATATTGTTTGAAAATCATTAGAGTAACAGATTTCACCACCAAATCTCGTGTAATACGATATTTATCCACTCTCGACAGTTAAATTATAAATATTTTAGACGCTCGGTGTGACACGCGTTTTGAATTTGAAAATTTAACTGTCTCGAGTGGATAAATATCATATCAAACTCGATGCAGTGGTAGAATCTATATGTAATAATAGTCGAATCATGCGATAAATTTTACATATCATCCCGGTAAACACCATTTCGAAAAATATGGAATTCACGTGAATTTAAAACTATTATCATACTGTAAAATTTATAAGATATTTACTCTAAGTATATGATAATACTTATTATTATCACGCCAACCCCCTTTTTTTTTATCATTATCTCCATTGTTGATTTAAAAGAAGAAGAAAGGGAAGAAGTGAATTTAACAAACTCTTGTGAAAATGAGTATGCAGTTGTTTAATGCATTTCGGCTTACTTGAAAGTCTGGTTTATATATCCATTTATTATACTTCAGGTTAAAATGCCATATTTTGATTGGCTAATACGATTGTGTTAATTTACTCTATCACATGGCTGAGAGGGTGACAATTTTTTTTAATGTTAGCCTCTCGATTAGACCAATCAAAAATCGATAATTTAAAGGACAATGAATTGAATTTACATCAAGTAGTTAAATACACTGCTAAAATTCTACGATTTGGTTCAGATTTTATTATTTGACAGTAAAAAAAACCCAAAAAAAACCCAAATTACTTATAAACTTTGTTGTTTTTTTCTAATATCCGTAACGTTGTTATGTAAGTGACGTCATTAAAACACTTGTAAAATAAAATTAATCTGTAAAAGACTATAATGATAGAACATTCAGTATAATAAATTAAATAGCACATAGCTCAGAGGGTGATAGAGCAGAGCGTTACCCCTCGAGGTGTAACAATCTGCTCTATCCCCTCTCAGCTATGTGTTATTTATATAATGACATATCCTTAACATGTATATTTATAATACTTCATCTCAAACTGCCAGATTTTGATTGGCTAATACGAGGGTGTTAATTTACTCTATGACCTTTCATGGAGACGCTTGATCAAGTGTGCGCTTTATTAAACACGACTCCATTCTATGGCAAATACTCTCAACCATGGCTTCGCCTCAGTTGACAATGTTTTCTCGGGGTAACAATCTGCTCTATCACCCTCTCAGCTATGTGTTATTTATATATTGTTATTCATTATTTTTATGAAACAAAGTTGGATTTATTCTTTCAAAGTTTTCTTTCTGCTTAGAAGGAAGCATATAAGTGTAACTGATGGAGAAGTCATCTGCTTTAAATTATACTATTTCAATAAAATGCGTATCAAAGACATCTACAAAACTGTATTATTATCTATAATTACTGTAATTTGTTTACTAAATAAATCCAATGAACTTGTGTGGTAGAAAAAAATGGTTTTTTAAACATGAATTTTCTCGGATTTTTAATTTAGAGACCATACACGACAGCAAAATAAGTGAGTGGTTAGAGCCATGCTTTACAGCTAATTGAGATAAAGCAAATATAACACGCATAAAAAGTAAAATAAAGCAAAAAAACTGAACTCGAAGGAAAATTAAAATCGTATAGTCCCTCATCAAATGACAAAATCAAAAGCTCAAACACATCAAACGAATTAATGGAAAACAACTGTAAAATTCCTGACTTGGTACAGGCATTTCTTGATCTAGAAAGTGGTGGATTAAACATGGTTTTAAAGCTAGCTAAACCTCTCACTTAAGGGGAAACTTCGAGCAAGCTATAATATTTATAGTTTCATTGCATTTCTAAAGTTAAACGGAATTTTGTGGCAAATAGACCAAGATTTTTGTAGAAAATCCACAGATTGTTATAAAATTTTAAGCATATATTACTCACTTGATTTTCTAGCGTTTATAGTTTACAAAAAGTCCTATTAAAACAACCTTTAAATTAAAAAGAAAATTGTGCGAAGTCAAGAAAGTCGAGCTCACCCTAGAAGGTGTACTTGCATTGGTCCATATTTATATTTGTTTAAACCAATATCTAAATTTATAAACTTGTTTTAAGGAAATCATTGCTAGCACTGCTTGCAATAATCCTCCATCTATCAAGTACCAAATTGACAACTATGACAGTACAAGGGGAAATGCTGTGGATTTTAAATAAAATTTCTATTTGTTTAGCATTGAATCAACACTAAATATTATCATCCTTGAACATAACATAAACCGTAACTCCGCATTTAATTTATTGTAATACAAATAATTGTTTAGTTCAATCAAAGACTATAAGAAATAAAATGTAATTTGCAAAGTTGTTTAGGTAAACCTGTTTGTATGAAACATACATATTATAAACAGGCCATTGATATGAGTGTTTTCATTGGATGATGAATTGGTGCTTTACCCCTCCCAATTTTAAGGTAATAATCATTTCATGGTTGAGCTAGCAAGGAAGCTAACTAAGGAATATACCTGTAGCTTCATACTCGTTGGAATCTGCTGTAAACCTTTCCTTAGTAGGGTGCCCAATCAACAAATTTGATCGATTTGCCTTAACGGAATAACACACGGCTATATCTTATATCATTTGAAAGAGGAGAACAAGTCTTATCGAAATACCGTTGTCGTCGTTGTCTGCTGTGGTCACGTTTTTTTTTAAATCAGGGTCAAAGGTCAAAGCAAAAAATTCAGAAAAATGCACAGTCACATTTAGATAGCTTGTTTCTGCAACATATATGCGTTTAGAGCAAAATGAAAACAACTTATTTATAGAAAAATATCTTTTGTATCTACATTTAGAACTTATTTTATATTTTTATCGCCAAAAATGACTTAAGATAGACTTTTTTGCATATAGGGTGCAAATTGAAATTTTCAGCTATATTAGATTATTACTATATTTCCCACGATTCCAAAATTGAGTAGATGTTATATTAATTGTTTAGAAAAGATTATGGACTGCTTAACCTTCATTCGATAGCTAACAATGATTCATAAGGTACAAACAGAAAAATGAAATCTGATACATCTACATCTTCGTCGTCATCAATGTTTCTAACTACCACCAGACGAGTATTTACATTTTGACAAATGTCATTTGCGTAACAGAGGAACGAAAGATACCAGAGGGACAGTCAAATTCATAAATCGAAAATAAACGGACAACGCCATGGGTAAAAAATGAAAAAGACAAACAGACAAACAATAGTACACATGACACAACATAGAAAACTAAAGAATAGGCAACACGAACCCCACAACAACTAGGGGTGTTTACAGGGGCTCCGGAAGGGTAAGCAGATCCTGCTCAACATGTGGCACCCGTCGTGTTGTCCTAACATGGGCATACATCTGTACATGAGAGATTTTGTTCGAGGCAAATACAAACTAAATCTTGCAGAAATTCATGTGACTTCTGACCTTCGAGATAAAAAGGAACAAGACATTCTTCTTTTCCCATTCGAACTATAGAGGAGAATGTATGATAGTTTTGCTATATGGGAAGACATCAAATTTTTGTCTGGAGTGAAGCTCTTATTACATATTGTTTAAAAGTAGATTCACAAGGAGGAAGTTTGACAAGGGAGAAATTTTAAACTGTAAAAATTGTAAAAAATGAGAATGGAAATGGGGAATGTACCAAAGAGACAACAACCCGACCATAGCACAGACAATTTTAGCCAATTTTACGCTCAATTTGTTTAGGTCACAATGATTATTTTGAGATTGACTTGAGATCATTCAACGTAACAACAAGATCTCGAGATGCATCTATAGATAAAGCTCGTGTTTGTGCTAATTCCTCGCATATTAATAAGAAATTCAGTACAAGAACCACGACATATAACACACTAATCCCATTGTATTTCATTCCGACTTCGTTTAGGGCTTGATGGGCATAGTTTAACAGGATTGTGAATGTATGGCATATTCCGGCTCTGAAACGTGATCGAAGGATTTGATTTGTATATTATAATTATAACTGACAAAACTATCAATTACAAAAAACAATTAAAGTTATAAAAACAAAAACAAAATATTTTCAAAAACAAAACAACGATCTTCTAACTAACAAGAGTATTCAAAACATACAAATCGACCATACAAATCGCAATAAAAACGAAATGATTAGTGACACTTGTCCTAGTTAATGACCTGATAGTGTAAGCTACAAAACGATTTACGGTACGAGAAAAGGCGTGTTTGAATCGAGGCAGAATTATCACTAAATTTGTGTTTTAAATTGCTATTTTCTTCTTACCGATTAACATTACACACATATATTTGACACACATATGAACCATGTCTAATTGATGTAATCAGAGTAAAAATCCCGTGAAAGTAACACGCAATAAATTTTCTTTCGTTCAAAAAGGCGGTAAACTTCAGCTAAAAAAATAGTCTTGCGAAAATCATGAAACACTTATACTTAAATGATATAAATCTTTTCAGCTTTTGTTATATAGTGACAAAAATCGTCAGTGGTGGTTACATAGACGTTTGGCACCCTCCTTGGCCAAAAGTTGTGCGTTTTGCCAGATTTAGGTATGATAGAGCAAATTTTGCATCAGATTTGACATGGTTTAGACGATGAAAACCACCACCAATATCATAAAGTCAGCTTGAGTTTGCTTTACTGGACAAGTGGAATAACATTCCTCGAGATCACATTAAACGTCCGGGATGATCAATTCCACAGCGCTGTCGAGATTGCGCTGCACAACGGGGTTGTAACATTTTTTGTTAGGACTGTGATTTGATGATTCGACATTGGATGTTTCGTTTATCTATTACGCCGAAAGATGACAATGAAACATTTTTGTTTGATATTGATCTATTGTTAGAATTGTTAATTTTCAAGAACAATTCATTTTGAAAGATTATGATTTCCTAATATAAATTTTATATTTGAAAAACCAAGTGTTGCGTTTTCATTGGCACTCAGTATATATAAATAGAACCATACAAATAGTTAGCAAATACATATAAAAAAAGATGTGATATGATTGCCAATGAGACAATTCTCCACAACAGACCAAAATGACATAGAAATTAACAATTACAGGTCGCCGCACAACCTTCAACAATGAGCAAAGCTAATGCAGCATAGTCAGCTATAAAAGGTCTCGAAATGACAATGTGAAACAATTCAAAGGAGAAAAATAACAGGCTTATTTATGTACAAAAAATAAAGAAAAAAGGAATATGTAACACATAAACAAATAACAACCACTGAATTACAGGCTCCTTATATCATGTTCTCAGATATCATCTCCCAATTAAAAAAAATCACGAAAAATTGAACCTATTATGTGTTGCTCTCCTAGCTAATAAATGTATCCAAAATCAAAGATGTGGAACATATTCTATCATAATCATTTGGTAACTAATGCAATTAGTGTCTCTTCCATGCCTGTCTTGAACATAAAAACTAAACTTAATATAAAATAAACAATACTCCTAATGCTCCGGTTGGTTGTCATCGTGCAACAAGTTAATAACACATATAGGAAAATCATAGAACTACATTTATCATAAAACACTGTCAAACATCCAAACATACTATCCACACTCATCTGTGTCCACACTTGTATAGTGATTAATTTAATTTTTAAGCTATATGATAAGTATCATTTGAACAAATAACACAGAAAGCAATAATTTAATTTTCGTGTTGAAGATGACCTGTATGAGGAGGTATTTTTGGGTACCCTAAGAAACCACAAAATTTTGAAAAATGTGACCACGGTAGCTTACGACGACATTCATGATTGGAAAATATAATGATTTTCCAATAGTTTGCATATAAATATAGCCGTGTGTTATCCGTTAACTTAAACTCGTTAACTAGACGTCTTTTTCGATACTGGGCACCTTATTATTTCTAGAAAAGGTTGTATACCAGTCATGGGCCATATGGTCATTCAAGCTAGACCTGTTAAGAGCCATCACCCGAATATTAAATCTCGTCAAACTGTCCTGAATACAAGATTAACAAAATTTGCCGATTATATCGAACTTATATCTAAATCACAAGCTGGTTTTAAGAAAAGGCTACTTAACTACATATATCTTTTTTTTGCTTAACGTATGCCACGATTCAACTTACTTGGAAAGTTGTCTTGCATTTGTCGATTATGAGTGTTTTATACGTAAATTGGATAATCTATATTCTTCTTTTTTGAAATTTTTAACTTAGAAAGGTATTCGCTGAAAATAATGTATCAGGGTTAGACATGTTTCAATTTATGTGAATAAAAAAAGTCTTATTTAAAGTAATTTTATTGTTATTTGTTGACGACACAATATTGATAAACCGAGAGTTCAGAATAGTAAAAAATATGTTAGAACATTTGAAAAAACTACTGCACACAATGGAAACTTAAGGTGATCTCTCAGAAATCAAAAAATGTTATTTTGTTCAAAACGTAAAACGTAAATCAGACTGATCTCTGATTTCAAGTTATGTGGTGAAACATTTAGTATAATTGACGATTGCCCCAAGTTTGGGTTAACTTTTAAAATACAACGGAAATTTATTTTATGCAAGATCAAACTTGATGCAGCAAGAACATTTCTTTTAGGACGTACTTGACATTTGAACATTCCAGTAGAACTCCATATGAACATTCCAGTAGAACTTCATATGAACATTCCAGTAAAACTCAATATGAATATTCCAGTAGAACTCCATATGAACATTCCAGTACATCTTCAGGTAAAATGATTTGACAGTTTCGTGTCACAATTAGGAACAAATGTATAAACTTTTTTTAAAAACTCAATAGCAATATACTTACCAAATTACGAAGTGGAGGCTTCAAATCAAATTTAGAAACAGGTCGGTATGACAATATTCCTAGAAACAATCGTATTTGTAGAAGTTGTAAAATGAATAATATTGTAGATGAATACCGTTGTGTGTTTATTTGTCCTGTATTAAGAACATTTAGATATATCTTTTTGCCAAAATGTTGTTTTTCATGGCCAAATAAACGAAAGCATTTTTTTTTGTTACAAGCTGAGTCAAAAAGAGTAACTAAGAAACTATGTAACTTTTCAAAGGCGGCATGGAAATTAAGATCACAAATTATCAGTTAATACGTTGTACAAATGTGTGTATTATTGTAAATTATCTTTGCATTATTTCATTGTTCTTTATATTCTGTCATGTTTGTGATAGATAGATATAAGAATATGTGGTACATATGTATGAGTGCCAATGAGAAAACTCTCCATCCAAGTCACAATTTATAAAAGTATACCATTATAGGTTTAAGTAGCAAGGTATATATACATATACCTTGCTATTTTGTTAGAGCAATGTTGTTCTTAATGCAATAAAGATTGATTCATCCGTTGAAACATTTTTACTCTTTCCAAAAATAATCTCTGTCGATTATATAGTCTTAAGTTCAAATATCTGTACCTATGATTGATATCGCAAATTATCGCGCCGCGGGTAGATTATGACGTTGTGATTGGTTAAACGCCGTCACGTGGTGACCCCCTATGGATCTGTAGGGGGTTAGTAAATTTCAAAGGGGGTTCATGACGTCACGTATACTATTTATGGTGACGTTATCTATTGATGTTGTTGTATTTTTCTACAAAATGCGATAAATTCGTTATACGGTTCACTACTGACCCCCCTACGAATAGCGAACCTTATAACTTATACTATCAGCCGCGAGCCACAATGTGAACTTTTTTTGGCGAATGAGCGTACCTGCTATATATATATATATATGTATGACATTCAACAAAAGCCTATTATACCAAAAGGATATTCAACAAGTTACTGATATTTGTAAAGGACATTAATCAACTACCTAGAATTATCATTGGACATTCAACAAGTACCTGGTTTGATTACATGACATTCAACAAGTACCTAATATAACTATAGGACATTTAACAAGTGCCTCATATAACTATAGAACATTCATCAAGTACCTGCTATAACTAAAGGACATTCAACAAGTTCCTACTATAACAGTATGTAATTAACAGTTACACGTACCTGATATAGATAAAGAACATTCAACAACAACCTACTATATCAATAGGATATTCAACATTTACTTGTTATAGCTATAGGACATTCAACAAGTACCTGCTATATCTAAAGGACATGCATCAACTACTTGCTATACCTATAGAAAATTCAACGAGTACCTTCCATACCAAAAAGATATTCAAAAGATACCTGCTAAAGGTATAGGACATTCAACAAGCACATACTATACCACTAGGATATTCAACAAGTACCTGCTATAGATTTTGGACATTCAACAAGTTCCTACTATAAAAGTAGGAAATTCAACACGTACCTGCTTTATCAATAATACATTCATCAGGTTCCTAGTATAACAATAGGAATTCTACACGTACCTGATATATAACTAGTGCCTCGTATAACTATAGGACATTCAACAAGTACCTACTTAACTGACAGGAAATTCAACATGTACCTGTTTTATCCATAGGACAATCAATAAGTACGAACTATAACAATAGGATATTCAACAGATACCTGCTATATGTAAAAGACATTCATCAACTACCTGCAATAATTATATGACATTCCACGAGTACTTGCTATAACTTTAAGACATTAAACAAATTCCTACTATAACAATAGGAATTCAACCCGTATCTGTTAAATCTCTAGGATATTCATCAAGTACATGTTATAACTATAGGAATTCAACAAGTTCCTGCTATAAGTATAGGACATTCAACAAGTTCCTACCATAACAATGTGTATTTAGCACGTACCTGGTTTAGATATAGGACAACGAAAGAACCTAATATACCAATAGGCTATTGAACAATTTACTGCTACAGTTATAGGACCTTCAACAAGTACCTGAAATATGTAAACAAAATTAATCAACTTCCTATAAATACTATATGACATTCAACACGTTCCTACTATTACAATAGAAAATTCAATACGTTTCTGCTATAGCTATATATATATATATATATATAACTCGTCTAAACATCAACCCAACAATGTTAGATCTGTAAATTTGCTTTCACAAATTTTTTGTTATTCCCTCGCCGGGATTCGAACCCATGCTACTGAGATATCGTGACACCAAATCGCCTGCACTGTAGCCGTCCCGCTAGACCATACGACCACCTGGGCTTCACAAAAATAAAGCTTTCGGTGGTCGTGTGTTACCTTTCCTTGTCAGTTTTAATCTAGCGTCATACTACAGTTCATGTTATATAAGGCATGGAGATGTTATTGTTACAGATCAGCTCAATTATCTATAGTTAAGAATCCTACAAATTAATGCAAGATACAGTCAATAATTATATTTATAAGTACGTCTGAGTCAGTGACAACTCTACAACAGATTTATCCATCGGATCACCAGCAATGATGGTGATACATGGCTGTGTACATTATGTATATACAACTCGTCTAAACATCAACCCAACAATGTTAGATCTGTAAATTTGCTTTCGCAAATGTTTTTGTTCTTCCCTCGCCGGGAATTTAAGAAATCCATTCAGTTTATTTAATTTAAAAATGTTAACAAATATAGATCTAATTCATAAGAAAATGTTGAGTCCTGTAAGGATCAAAACCCTGTTTTAATAGCGTTTGGTTAGTGGTTATTTATACACTGAGCACGTGTCTTGAAAAAAACAAACTGATTAACAATATAGCAGAGTTGTAAGGTAATAAATATTTCAGGTATTGGTCATTTTTCATCATCATGATTAGATTATCTAATTGACAAAAAACTTTATAATTGAACTTACTAAATAAGTACTAAAATGTAACACTTAGCAATAAAATGGATGATAAATTCCTGCACCATATTTCACTGTTTTACTAGAGAAAAGTACGGAAAGAAAAACGGCGCGTGAATTTTTTTTTTTTGTTATAAGATTATGACTTTCTAAAAGGAAACTCTTTAAAACTTCGAAATGGTGTATTTCAACTTTTCGCTAAACTTATTTCAACATTTTAGTTATTTGTCCTAGCTAATTGTGCCGATGCCAGATTTATGTAACATATTTCACTATCTTAATAAAGAAAAATACGGATATAAAATTCAAATTCTCTTAAAAGAAACTCTCAAGACAAACTTCTAAATTGTTCAAACTCTCTGATCTTCATTAATATCGATATACTTTTAATACATGTACATCCTGAATAAATCAATTATTATTTTTATCAAATTTGGAATATTAAACGTTCTTAAACGTTTCCCCTTAAGATCCTTATCTTTCATTCTTCTCTATCTGTATAGCTGCACCATTGTCTCTATATCTATCCCTTATGACCATGAAATTTTCCTCCAATGTGTCGTGACTTTCTATTGGCTCCTTTTTTTCAGTCAATCGATTTTCTCTGAATTTTCAGATAATCCCGGATTTTCTCAAGTTAATTATTTATCTATTTTTGTGAGGAATATAATGAATTATCTCCAATGTGCATTTAGCTGAGAAAATTCCGGTTTATCTGAAAATTCTGAGAAAAACCGGGATTATCTGAAAAAATCGAGATAATCCCGGTTTATCTGCGCTTAATGTAAAATAGTGAGAACATCCTAGTTTATCTGAGATAATTTGAAATTATCTATAAAAGTGGTTCAGGCGTGCCATACACCATCCTCTCTTCTTTTTTTGCTATCGGGGAAATTTCCTCGTCATTTGGAATGAAAATTTCACCATAAATAAATAGGTGTTAACCCGACCTATCGAAACTTTAGTTAACGCTTGGTAGACAAATTCTTAATCGTTAGTCCGCATTCACAAACAGATTTTATCAGTTTAAAATAGGACCTCCCTGGTCGATAGATATAGGTAGTGCAACTACTGTATTTCTAGTCTGTCAACACTGGGCTTGTGAGTCAGCAAGTTACAGGTGCGACCGACTGCAATATTTTTTGATTGATTGATTGATACATTAGTTGATTGCTATTGATTGATTGATTTTCAATAGGGACAAAAGTGTCGTTAATCACCAAAAATTAATCAATTTTTCTATGGTTGAATTATTTTTTGAGAAATGAATGTAATTTACAGCCAATGAAAACCAACACAAAAGTTCATCCCTTAAATATCAGATGCGTATCTTGATTCGCAAAAAGGGACAAGGTAGTATGAAGATTGGTAGCCGTTATATTTAAGACTAGATGAAACACCGTGAAGGGAGCACCCCCCCCCTAATTCCGCCTCTTAATTTTGAACTTAACTTGCCTTTTATTATTTGGATTGACCATATTCAGTTTGGAACGCATATAGTCAACCAAAAACGACGAGGGTCAATTTTCTCCATCCATTTAATACACACATTTTGATCAAATCGTGACTATCCTTTTTCTATTTAGACTATAACTTTTAAATTCCTACCTTAGTCTATGTACATCCATCTAAGATTGTATTAGTTTCATAAATACTCAGTACAATATCTGATTTCGAGAAATATTGGACGTATATATGAGGGTCTAAATGAGATGCTCATATCACGTAATACTATTTTTTTTTATCTTGACAACCTTTTTTTTACGTAATTTTCTTTTTTTTTTATCCTCAACCCTAATCATTTTTTGAATAAATGACTTTACAGCTTTCTTTTCTTTTATTTGTTTAGTCAATTATATTCTATTCATTGGCTTCATTTTTGTCTTCTGGTATAAATATATGCACAGAAACAATTAAAAATGACGAAAAATTGTAAAAATGTGTGGACTACAAAATTAAAAACAATGTACAAAGAGCAAAGTATAATATAATATTTTTATTGAGGTGATCTTTTATCCATCATGGCGTCTCTGTATCAGCTTGTCTTAATACGAAACGTATTATAAGTAATTTAAGAAGAAGAGGAAATATGCGAAAAATCTGTCATTGTACTATTATGGACTCAGGATGGGGATGAACACATACATATGAAATAAATATTTTTAGTTTGCATATTCATACAGTCAATTGCAAAATATAACAATTTATTGCTTGATTATTACCTGCAACCTCCAGTGGCAGATATTCCATGCATAATTTTTCTGAAAACAAAATAACAATCAGTATAAGAAGTAGGTTCTCCTCGTCGGTCGACGTGATGACGGGCGGAACATTTGGATTGGCAGTACAAAATGAGGGGTACGCTGGCTAAGGGTTGAAATCTGGTCTTGCAACAAGCTACCTAGTCAGACTTCACGTGTATATACAAGGGTGCCTTAACGTGCAGATAGAAAAAGAATACTCTTTTGTATTACGTTTGTGCAAGAAATTAAAGAGAAGGAATAGATGAGATATATACCATGTAAGTGGAAAACAATAAAGAATACTGTGTAGATGCATAAACGCGACAACCGACACAAAGTTTACAGGTCGATACCATATATGTTAAAGCTCGTTGATTGCCGTTCATAGGGATGATCGTTGTTGAAATTTAAAAGAAATCTGCATTTTCATTAATAATATTCTTCTCTAATCGACAACGTCTAAGACAGCAATATTATGAATAAATAAAGAAACGTCGAAAGTGTTTTATTTTTGTGAAAAACATACAGGGACAAACACTTATTTTGAAAATCAATTTTGCATGTATCCCTTCCTTTTTGATTCTTAAGGAAAAACAATTCGAACGTTCACTTCCTTTGTGAAAGAAATGAGCATTTTTTTTAATCCATGTCCCCCACAAAAGATTAAAATTCGTTGCCTAATTGTGACTAAAAGGTAATTTTTTTCAAAGTTTCGAGATACATGGACCAATGTTTAATTAATTCATAATATGTTTGTATTTTTTATATTGCTTGTCCAAATAAATTGACAAACCATTATTTCTATTTAATTTTCTTCATTATAAAAAGAAGAGTGATGCTATGATTGCCAATGAGAAATTATCCATTAGAAACCAAATGACGTAGATTTTACCAAATATGATGTAACCGTAAAACCTCCAACAGAAAATCAACGACCTGATTTTGTTTTTACTTTAGCCGCCCAGGAGTTAAGGTCCTTCATTACTTTATCAAGACTCTAATAACTTAATGAAAACCCAGTTTGTTGTTATTTCTTGTTCTCCTATGTTTTGCTCAATATTTTCCATTCTGTAAATTTTATTTAGACCCTTATATATTCCTCATAAACATAAAAATATTAAAAGTACAACGAATGATTTTTTGTGACACAATATATCAGCCATTTCATAATTATTTGGTGGGTAGAAGTTTCGAATAATTTACCAAATAACGCCCAACCCCAACCCCAACTCATTTTGAAAAACCTTAATGTCTGAACAATTTCCAATTAATTTCTTATATAGTTTTGTTATCTTAAAACAAACAATTTTACAATGGTTGCTGCTGAAAAAGATGAATTGATCATCTTAAGTTAGATTAACTGTATATGATCTTCTTGAACTGTAAGGCAGAAGTACATAGAATAGAATATTTAGAAAACAATATTTTTAATTCTATAACAAGTCATTTTATGAATTAAAAAGGAGATAAACATGATAAATGTATTCTTACCGTCGTAGTTCAACCCAAATTACAAAATGGCGGACGAGGAAGTTATTTCTAACTTACCGAATCGATCGTGTTCTTTAAATAGCGGCATGGGTATACAATTGACATGGGTAGTTTAACACGAATGTTTCAGAAAACCGATATTAAATCATTTGACCTACTTTATATTTTAAATCAGATTAATTATCTTCTCCCTCGTTTAACTCCTCCGAAAATAAAAAGATTCCTTATTTAAATTTCGTAGAAACAACCAAACACAATTTAGTGTTGTGCGATCGTTATAAAATCGCTTTTAATTATAAAAACTTAATAAATATATATAATCATACAAACATAAATGCATCAAATTTTACCATGCATAAGTTGATACTAAACGGAAAAGTTACATAAATGACAGTTATATGGGATATAGCATACAAACAAGACTTTGTCCTTACAATCTTGTAACGAACGTCACATGGAAGTATTATGGAATTCAATGGATATCACCCTAACAAATATTGAAAAACATAATGTAAAATCTGTTTTTGAGCGTTCCTGAAGTAGACAAATAAAAAAATGCTTCAGATGCATACAACTTATAAAGTGTTAATTTTTATTTTCCAAGCCTTCTTCTCTAATAAGCTTAGACAGGTTAATTTGATATTTACTTACTGGAGTTGTGACGCCACGATTGAAGCTGTTAATGTTCTCCTTGATAACATGTATATACGTTTTGGAAATAAGAACATACTCTATGTATTACTGGTGAAGTATACCTTCAGAGATTTCGTTTACCCTAATAACTTGAAACCTTTACTTAATTCTTCATAGATACCAAGATTTGGTTTGGAAGTTTGGCTGTACCTGTTAAACTTATTTAAAACAGAATATTTCATTTGATGCCCAGAAATTTAGATACGATCCGGATAAACTTTAATGATGTCTTTTGTCATAGTTTTGGTCTGACGAGTTATGCGTATTTTAACTGATTATATACTGTGTTACTATGTTGTATTCTTAAACCACTATCCCAGGGTAGGGGAAGAGTTATGGTGCCAGCAAACTTGTTTAATCCTTCCACATTCTTTACGTGCATGTCACAAGTCATAAGCCTGTAATTCAATTGCCGTTTATTGCTGTATATTATAAACTTTTTTCTTTCATTGTTTTGTTTATAGATCAGATCTAGGAAGATGTGGTGTAGGCCATCCAAATTACAGGCCTATTTTCCACGTTTAAAATGGTTTACATTTGTATTTTCTTTGGGCCTTTCTAGCTGCTTAAGATGTATGAGTTTTAGCTCATTGCTTATGGCCATACGGTAATCTTTAGTTGTTAATTTCTACGTCATTTGATTTCTGGAGGATTTTTTTCTCATTGGCAATCATACCATTTCTTATTTTCTTATGGAAAACAATGATGTGAACAACAACACATTTATTTAAAATAATCTTCAGATACAAGTTGTACGTTAGATAAGAAACAATTTGAAAAACGAATCCGATCATTGATATCAGTCTTCAAAGGTTTAAAATTACACAAATTGAAGTGATGAAAGTGACTATGCCTCACCCGAGTAGGTTAAATCTATAAAGTACTACAGGTATACATTCAATGGTTTATAATAAACATTGGTGTCTACGTGTATATGTGGCAGAAGAATTATATGATCATATCCTTAAAATGCTCAATTTGTCCTATTTGTAGATAAAAAATAAATAGGGTCCAATTGTTTGCCATACTAGTGTTTTTTATTCTCCAAATTAATGAAAGAAAAATAATAAACGTCTCCCTTTTAAATCTGAAATAGATCAACAAATGTATAATGTGATCAGGAACACAACCGACAATTAACTTAGATTCATCGTTCTCAAGACTGAGCAAATTAAAAAGTGCACATAATAGAAGTGAAAATTTTCAATATTAATAAACATATTCTTATAAACTTTGACACCTCTGAGATTTGAAATTGCGAATGAACAGATTACAAAGATACATTATCAACTGTGCCTAAATTTTAAGCAAGATATTCTTCATGCTATTAACCTATATACCAGTAGTTAAATTTTTTTAACTTATATTTTCAAGAAAAAAACTACAAGATTAAACAATGTATGTCGTAACTACAATCCCTTTCCCTTTTCACGAATGTGACATACCGCCTTGTCAAACGTTATAAATTAAAGAAACACGGTGTTAACCTCTGGTATAACCTCACTTGGCATCAGCCGCCTGTTATATTAAAACTGGAGGGAAAACATGTACATGGAAACCTTAAAGGCAAAAACATATATTCACTAACAGCATCAAAGAACCGAGTGGTGCACTTACTTAATATTTCTAAAGGGAATAGTTCATTAAAAAAAGTCAATCGTCCACCATTATAGAACCTGTCCGAGACATTAATGATAGTAACTTAAAGTATAAGTCTTATAAAAATCTTGAATAAATTGTACCTGTGAGAGCGCCAATGAGGCAATTTTCCATAAATTTGATATTTCAAAAGACATTGCTCTTTTGAGGTCGATCGTTCCCCTTTTTAGAACTTGTCCGGGATATTGCTGATATTAACCTATAGTATAAGTTACATAAGAATTTGGCAAGAATTGTATGCATGAAAACGCTAACGAGGACATTTTCTATAAATTCATTATTTATAAGGGGCATAACTGTTTTAAAAAATGTCGATCGTCCACCATTTGAAGCGAGGGACAAGAAAACATTTTTTTGTTTTGTATTTAAGGGAATCTTTAATGAAAAGATGGGGAACTCTTTAACATTGCCATTAAGCACGAGGTTTGGTTAGCCACAAAACCAGGATCAACTCCAATTTCTTTTCTTAAATGTTCTATTCCATGTGGGGAAATTGGAAGTTCGTTTCTATGTATGATACATTCACGTTTGTTTTTGTTGCAGTTCAGTGTTTCTGTTGTTTTGATCGTTTCCTCTTATACTTGATGTGTTTCCATCAGTTGAAGTTTGTAACCCAGATTTGTTTTCTCTCAATCAAATTATGACTTTTTAACAGCGGCATACTATTATTTCCTCTATTTTGAACTGTAAGGTATTGGTAAACACTGGAATTATAATTTATATATATATGCACATTCATAGCTCTACAATATGTCGATACCTGTATCTTGGTATTACTCAAAAGCTTATGTTATTCTCGAACTGTTAATGACGGTTTGCGCTAAATCAAATAGAAAGTTGGATTTGTTCATGTTGTTCTGATTGATATTTTACTCTTAGATGCGTATTTTTTTATTTGTTGTCATTTGCTTTAAGCTGGCTGTCAGCACTGACTCTGAGTACTTTCAAGTCTGTCCTTAATGTCTTTTTTGTTGGGACGTATAGATACCCTGCCACGTCCGGTATTTTTTTCATCATAGTTTTGATCAGTTTTTTAACTGATTTTCATAGTTTGTTCTTATGTTGTACTGTTACATCTCTATCCCAGGGTAAGGGAAGAGTTCGTTCGTAAAAAATACCATATCCTTTAGATTTTATGATGCGGGAGCTATGGGCCGTCCAATCAATAAAAATACTGGACTATTCGGAGTCATTTTTATCAGATGAAAATAAATAAATAGATGTAATAGATTTTATTTAAACCAATAACAAACGATAACATGTCTAACCAACCGTTTTCGAAGAAATCGCACATCAAACTAAAGTGTGACCAACATAGGACATTATTAAAACAAATATAGTGTGTAATGATATCGACGTTGTAGAGATAAGGAGGTAGATGGTGACTTTTCAACCTTTACAATAAGAACGAGGTTGGGCTAGCCACAAACCCAGGTTCAACCTACTTTTTTTCGTGTAACAAGGCAGGAAAATTGCAGTTGTTATTTAATAATTCGTTTCTATGTATGTTGCATTGGCGTTTGTTTTTGTTGCAGTTCAGTGTTTCTGTTGGTTTTTTTTTCTTATGGTTGATGTGTTTCCTTCGGTTTTAGTTTGTAATCCAGAGTTGTTTTCTCTCAATCAATTTATGACTTTTTCACAGCTGCATTCTACTGTTGCCTTTATTTTGGACTATAAGGTATTGATAAACAATGGAATTATAATTCATAATAATAGTAAAGGATTTTAAGCGTAAAGATATACTTAGATATATCAAAAGGATGTAAAAACAAGTAACATAGTTTATTGAGTTACACTAAACGAGAATAATATGGAGTAATAGTTTTCCTCATTACTGGTGCAAAGCAGTGGGGACTTTTACATCACAACAATGCAGATATCAGCAAATGGACATTCATGCAGTAATACACATTCCACCACTCTAACTCGTGTATTACGATATTTCTCCACTCGAGAGAGTTAAAGAGGTAGGGCCAATATGCCGAGGATTTTTTTCACAGAAGGGCCAATTCAAAAAAGTGTCGACAGAATGAAATTTACTATAAAAACAAAAAATAAAAATGCTTTTTGATCAATATCTCGATTTACATATATTATGATACGTGTGATCAATAGTTAATGTAACCTTCAAAAAGGATAAAAGTCCAATATGCGGATTTTCGGGTGTGTTTAGGTAGGAAAAACAGGGAGTCCCCCCTGAAGGACATTTCAAACCAAAAAAAAGTTATGCTTTTTATGACTGTTGTTATTCATACTATATTTTCGTTTAAAAATGAAATTGGTTTAGTGTGTCCTTATTACACAAAAAACAACTTTTTAAAGAAAAAGTTGTAACATCGATAAATTGTACCGATATAGCCTCTTAATAAAAGATAAAGGTATAAGCATCGCCGTAGCTCAATCAGTAGAGCACAGAACTACTAATATATGATGACTTTGAAGTAAGGGTTCAAATCTCGCTCAATATATTTGCATTTTTTGTGTTGTTATATTAAATTTTAATGTTTCTATCATATTTTTTCGGATGTTTGCTTATTTCATAGAGTCTTTCTGGTTCATTTTTGACTATATAGTTTACTGGTATATCATTCAACATGTATCAAAGAAAAAAATAATGTATCGCTTATTGTGTGCATTCCTATGACTGTCCATACTCTTGACGAACTTTCTATTTATGTGTTTACATTTATTACATATATTCAAGGAACAACTGCCGTTAAACTGATGTAGGTGCCTGTACATAACCAATAACACGAGAATTAATTCTATAGCAATGGAGCCTACATGTTGTGAGTGTAATATACACATAACTTCAAATAAGGCCATTGTATACAAGTTTCAAAACAACACAAACAATTTTTCGAAACCTTTTTTGAACATGGCATTATATGTAACAAATGCAGTCAACAACAATTTTCTCGCCAATTCACAAACTATATAGATACTAGTATTGAATTTTTTACCACCGTCCCTACACCGGTACCTAAGTCATCGAAAAAACACAACAGATCAAATCAATTACACTACAAATAGTGATTGTAGGTAAAACATCAAGAAGCTGTTGCATCTGTATCACAACAAAGGGCCGATTTGTTAAAATGACAGAAAAGACAATATAGCATGTGTTAGTAACATGGGGTGATCTATGACCAACTGATGTAAGATGTTCTCCGGTTATAATATATACATGTATTATCTTATCTTATCTTATAGACGATAAAACATTAAAAGACCAGGACAAATACAGATATACATATATTCAGAATGAGAAAATCACGATTTAAATTTGTTCAATATTATTTGGCTCTTTGACAAGTTACGTGGTACATTGTATGGCACCTTGCATAAAGGATGTTTATAATAAAATAGAATCAATATTAAAAAATCAATAGTCTTGGCCTTGTTATTGTAGGAATACCTGTTCAAGGTATGGAAATAGATGATGTGACGCTGTTGTCTCCTCTATGGTCGGGTTGTAATGGGTCTTTCCCGCATAAGCAATTTCACACAGCAAAATATAATGAACATGTTTACTTTTATATAAGTTTCTTTAATAAGGAAGTTTATAAGTAAATTGAGTTGCATCACTTAAGTAATTACATGTAACGAACTAACATAGGTCCAAGTAATGTGCAGTGGCTGATCCAGGGGAGGGTTTTCAGTTGGAACCGCCATTTTTTGGGGTGATCAATGCATTTGAATGGGCACATGGTTGGACCCCCCCTTTTCACAAAATGGCTGGATCCGCCACTGATGTGTTTCAGTTTAGATTAGAGTAACTGAGACAGATCCAACAATTTTTTAAAAGGGGGGCCTCACCCAGGATAAGCAGAGGCGGATTTAGTAATTTTTCAAAAAGGGGGACCTAATGTAAATTGAGTTTTTTCGCATCACTCACTAAATAACATAGGTCCGAGTAGTGTGCAGTGGCGGATCCAGCAGGAGGGTTCCCGGTTGGAATCGCCCCTTTTGTGGGGTGATCAATGCATTTGAAAGGGGACATGGTTGGACCCCCCTTTCAAAATGGCTAGATCTGCCATTAATGTGTTTCGGTTCTGACTTGACTAGCTGAGACAGATCCAGCCATTTTTAAAAGGGGATCCTAACCCAGGATAAAGGGTCAGTTCCAACTGATATCCCTATCCAAATGAATTGATCGTCAACAAAAAAGGGAGGTTCAACCTACGGAATCCCCCCTCCCCTAGATCCGCCACTGACCAGAGACTTAATGTGTACAAACCTGACGTAAAATTATGTACTATTGAATAATAAATAATATCACATTACCTCCAAAAATCACATGTTTCAATAATCCAAAAACGATGTTTATGTAAGAAGTTCCCGCGCAAACTGCAAATGTCATGTGTTACCGAAACGGGAAACAAACAAAAGAATTGTAGGTGCATGTTGTCATTCGCATTCCGATTAATTTACACAGTTCAATAAAATATATATGTTAACATTATCTATATTGGTTTTGAATTTAGTTACTAGATCAGAAAAATGATTTGTTTCTCGCAGACAACACAAAATAATATACATATTAACTCGACACTTAATCTAAACATCCCTACAACAAAATGGGACGACCAAACAGATTTCCTAATTTTGATAAAGGTGAAATATGTAGAATAAGAATTGTGCACTCTGGAATAAGATCATAAATAAAGCCCTATATAGAGTGTAAACAAAAAAAAAATAATGTATGAAATCATTGTTTATTACATCTGCTTGCATAATAATATTGAAGTTGAAACTAAAAACGATCACGTGTATCCTGTCAACCCCTGAAAAACATAATATTGTCTTCTTGACTACTTCCGCAAACCGTGGTCTGGTAAAATGATATATTGTTATAGTGTATGTTAATTACAGGGCCCATAAAGGGCATATAATAGAATCAGTAACAATTTATTGAACATGTTATGTTAGATCTTAAACCTACCCTGTTCCTCCATTTAAAGTGGAATAGTTAAACTCAGCTCAAAAGAAGTCCGAGTCCTATGCTAGAAAAGATATCGGTAGAAACTAGAAATCAAAATAACAACGAAACCTTGACCGGTTATTAAGCGAGGTTTTTATCCAATGCAATCATAGGTTTGAACGTTGTTTTCAATTGAGACAAGTTTATATATTATATGCATATATCACAACAACTCTGTTAGTTTGTTCCTACTTTGTATCTTTCTATCACCACTTTCAGATAAGTTCATAAAATGTTGTTATATTTTCGTGGATACATCTGTTCCTGATTGCATATATACGATCGTCCAATGTGTTCAAGTTTGACTACCAAAGTGGGGTCCTCATTTGTTAAATAAATTATAACTCACTGACACTCCATGAATTGAAATGTATTTCATTTAATAGTCAACAAAAATTATTTTAAGTAATAATTTTGCGGTACGTCTATAAACCGCCAATTTAGAAAAGTAAACGCATAACAATACGCACATTAAAATTCAGTTCAAGAGAAGTCCGAGTCTGATGTCAGAAGATGTAACCAAAGAAAATAAACAAGATGACAATAATACTTAAATAACACATAGTTTTCAAAAGTACCAGGATTATAATTTAGTACGCCAGACGCCTTTCGTCTACACAAGACTCATCAGTGACGCTCATATCAAAATAGTTGTAAAGCCAAACATGAACTAGGTATAGAGTTGACCGAGTGCGAGATCCTCCTGTAAAACCACTGAGGTCGTTAAACATCCCTTGCAGTAGACTTTGGTTAAATTTAAAAAAAACAAATATCTTTAAAATGCTATCGAAATGAAGTCTGAGCTCATTTCACCTCTTATTCCACTAAATATTACATTGCAGTTACAAGTGTAACAAAACTTTCCTGACCTCTTTTCTTAATCATAATCTTGAATTGAGACTTGAGAATAAAATGTTACTTCTTCAAAATTACATTCTCTATAAATTATACTGTGATATATAATGATACTAGTTAATCAAACAAGAAAGGTTTTCTTAGAACAAAAATTAAAAAAGAAAGATGCAAAAAATGTTAAACAAACGTTTCGTTTTGTTTGTTATAATATTAAAGCCATTTAAGAAATCCATTCAGTTTATTTAATTTAAAAATGTTAACAAATATAGATCTAATTCATAGGAAAATGTTGCGTCCTTTAAGGATCAAAACCCCGTTTTAATAGCGTTTGGTTAGTGGTTAAGTATACACTGAGCACGTGTCTTTAAAAAAACAAACTGATTAACAATATAATAGAGTTGTAAGGTAATAAATATTTCAGGTATTGGGCATTTTTCATCATCATGATTAGATTATCTAATTTACAAAAAACTTTATAATTGAACTTACTAAATAAGTACTTAAA
Source organism: Mytilus galloprovincialis (assembly GCF_965363235.1). Lineage (NCBI taxonomy): Eukaryota > Metazoa > Mollusca > Bivalvia > Mytilida > Mytilidae > Mytilus > Mytilus galloprovincialis. The sequence continues at coordinate 49,256,006 of NC_134844.1, read as the reverse complement.
TGTAGCACTTAGCAATGAAATGGATGATAAATTCCTGCACCATATTTCACTGTTTTACTAGAGAAAATTACGGAAAGAAAAACGGCGCGTGAATTTATTTTTTATAAGATTATAACTTTCTAAAAGGAAACTCTTTAAAACTTCGTAATGGTGTATTTCAACTTTGCTAAACTTATTTCAACATTTTAGTTATTTGTTGTAGCTATAAATTGTGCCGATGCCAGATTTATATCATATATGTTAAAGCTCGTTGATTGCCGTTCATAGGGATGATCGTTGTTGAAATTTAAAAGAAATCTGCATTTTCATTAATAATATTCTTCTCTAATCGACAACGTCTAAGACAGCAATATTATGAATAAATAAAGAAACGTCGAAAGTGTTTTATTTTTGTGAAAAACATACAGGGACAAACACTTATTTTGAAAATCAATTTTGCATGTATCCCTTCCTTTTTGATTCTTAAGGAAAAACAATTCGAACGTTCACTTCCTTTGTGAAAGAAATGAGCATTTTTTTTAATCCATGTCCCCCACAAAAGATTAAAATTCGTTGCCTAATTGTGACTAAAAGGTAATTTTTTTCAAAGTTTCGAGATACATGGACCAATGTTTAATTAATTCTTAATATGTTTGTATTTTTTATATTGCTTGTCCAAATAAATTGACAAACCATTATTTCTATTTAATTTTCTTCATTATAAAAAGAAGAGTGATGCTATGATTGCCAATGAGAAATTATCCATTAGAAACCAAATGACGTAGATTTTACCAAATATGATGTAACCGTAAAACCTCCAACAGAAAATCAACGACCTGATTTTGTTTTTACTTTAGCCGCCCAGGAGTTAAGGTCCTTCATTACTTTATCAAGACTCTAATAACTTAATGAAAACCCAGTTTGTTGTTATTTCTTGTTCTCCTATGTTTTGCTCAATATTTTCCATTCTGTAAATCTTATTTAGACCCTTATATATTCCTCATAAACATAAAAATATTAAAAGTACAACGAATGATTTTTTGTGACACAATATATCAGCCATTTCATAATTATTTGGTGGGTAGAAGTTTCGAATAATTTACCAAATAACGCCCAACCCCAACCCCAACTCATTTTGAAAAACCTTAATGTCTGAACAATTTCCGATTAATTTCTTATATAGTTTTGTTATCTTAAAACAAACAATTTTACAATGGTTGCTGCTGAAAAAGATGAATTGATCATCTTAAGTTAGATTAACTGTATATGATCTTCTTGAACTGTAAGGCAGAAGTACATAGAATAGAATATTTAGAAAACAATATTTTTAATTCTATAATTACAGGGCCCATAAAGGGCATATAATAGAATCAGTAACAATTTATTGAACATGTTATGTTAGATCTTAAACCTACCCTGTTCCTCCATTTAAAGTGGAATAGTTAAACTCAGCTCAAAAGAAGTCCGAGTCCTATGCTAGAAAAGATATCGGTAGAAACTAGAAATCAAAATAACAACGAAACCTTGACCGGTTATTAAGCGAGGTTTTTATCCAATGCAATCATAGGTTTGAACGTTGTTTTCAATTGAGACAAGTTTATATATTATATGCATATATCACAACAACTCTGTTAGTTTGTTCCTACTTTGTATCTTTCTATCACCACTTTCAGATAAGTTCATAAAATGTTGTTATATTTTCGTGGATACATCTGTTCCTGATTGCATATATACGATCGTCCAATGTGTTCAAGTTTGACTACCAAAGTGGGGTCCTCATTTGTTAAATAAATTATAACTCACTGACACTCCATGAATTGAAATGTATTTCATTTAATAGTCAACAAAAATTATTTTAAGTAATAATTTTGCGGTACGTCTATAAACCGCCAATTTAGAAAAGTAAACGCATAACAATACGCACATTAAAATTCAGTTCAAGAGAAGTCCGAGTCTGATGTCAGAAGATGTAACCAAAGAAAATAAACAAGATGACAATAATACTTAAATAACACATAGTTTTCAAAAGTACCAGGATTATAATTTAGTACGCCAGACGCCTTTCGTCTACACAAGACTCATCAGTGACGCTCATATCAAAATAGTTGTAAAGCCAAACATGAACTAGGTATAGAGTTGACCGAGTGCGAGATCCTCCTGTAAAACCACTGAGGTCGTTAAACATCCCTTGCAGTAGACTTTGGTTAAATTTAAAAAAAACAAATATCTTTAAAATGCTATCGAAATGAAGTCTGAGCTCATTTCACCTCTTATTCCACTAAATATTACATTGCAGTTACAAGTGTAACAAAACTTTCCTGACCTCTTTTCTTAATCATAATCTTGAATTGAGACTTGAGAATAAAATGTTACTTCTTCAAAATTACATTCTCTATAAATTATACTGTGATATATAATGATACTAGTTAATCAAACAAGAAAGGTTTTCTTAGAACAAAAATTAAAAAAGAAAGATGCAAAAAATGTTAAACAAACGTTTCGTTTTGTTTGTTATAATATTAAAGCCATTTAAGAAATCCATTCAGTTTATTTAATTTAAAAATGTTAACAAATATAGATCTAATTCATAGGAAAATGTTGCGTCCTTTAAGGATCAAAACCCCGTTTTAATAGCGTTTGGTTAGTGGTTAAGTATGCACTGAGCACGTGTCTTTAAAAAAACAAACTGATTAACAATATAATAGAGTTGTAAGGTAATAAATATTTCAGGTATTGGGCATTTTTCATCATCATGATTAGATTATCTAATTTACAAAAAACTTTATAATTGAACTTACTAAATAAGTACTTAAATGTAGCACTTAGCAATGAAATGGATGATAAATTCCTGCACCATATTTCACTGTTTTACTAGAGAAAATTACGGAAAGAAAAACGGCGCGTGAATTTATTTTTTATAAGATTATAACTTTCTAAAAGGAAACTCTTTAAAACTTCGTAATGGTGTATTTCAACTTTGCTAAACTTATTTCAACATTTTAGTTATTTGTTGTAGCTATAAATTGTGCCGATGCCAGATTTATATCATATATGTTAAAGCTCGTTGATTGCCGTTCATAGGGATGATCGTTGTTGAAATTTAAAAGAAATCTGCATTTTCATTAATAATATTCTTCTCTAATCGACAACGTCTAAGACAGCAATATTATGAATAAATAAAGAAACGTCGAAAGTGTTTTATTTTTGTGAAAAACATACAGGGACAAACACTTATTTTGAAAATCAATTTTGCATGTATCCCTTCCTTTTTGATTCTTAAGGAAAAACAATTCGAACGTTCACTTCCTTTGTGAAAGAAATGAGCATTTTTTTTAATCCATGTCCCCCACAAAAGATTAAAATTCGTTGCCTAATTGTGACTAAAAGGTAATTTTTTTCAAAGTTTCGAGATACATGGACCAATGTTTAATTAATTCATAATATGTTTGTATTTTTTATATTGCTTGTCCAAATAAATTGACAAACCATTATTTCTATTTAATTTTCTTCATTATAAAAAGAAGAGTGATGCTATGATTGCCAATGAGAAATTATCCATTAGAAACCAAATGACGTAGATTTTACCAAATATGATGTAACCGTAAAACCTCCAACAGAAAATCAACGACCTGATTTTGTTTTTACTTTAGCCGCCCAGGAGTTAAGGTCCTTCATTACTTTATCAAGACTCTAATAACTTAATGAAAACCCAGTTTGTTGTTATTTCTTGTTCTCCTATGTTTTGCTCAATATTTTCCATTCTGTAAATCTTATTTAGACCCTTATATATTCCTCATAAACATAAAAATATTAAAAGTACAACGAATGATTTTTTGTGACACAATATATCAGCCATTTCATAATTATTTGGTGGGTAGAAGTTTCGAATAATTTACCAAATAACGCCCAACCCCAACCCCAACTCATTTTGAAAAACCTTAATGTCTGAACAATTTCCAATTAATTTCTTATATAGTTTTGTTATCTTAAAACAAACAATTTTACAATGGTTGCTGCTGAAAAAGATGAATTGATCATCTTAAGTTAGATTAACTGTATATGATCTTCTTGAACTGTAAGGCAGAAGTACATAGAATAGAATATTTAGAAAACAATATTTTTAATTCTATAATTACAGGGCCCATAAAGGGCATATAATAGAATCAGTAACAATTTATTGAACATGTTATGTTAGATCTTAAACCTACCCTGTTCCTCCATTTAAAGTGGAATAGTTAAACTCAGCTCAAAAGAAGTCCGAGTCCTATGCTAGAAAAGATATCGGTAGAAACTAGAAATCAAAATAACAACGAAACCTTGACCGGTTATTAAGCGAGGTTTTTATCCAATGCAATCATAGGTTTGAACGTTGTTTTCAATTGAGACAAGTTTATATATTATATGCATATATCACAACAACTCTGTTAGTTTGTTCCTACTTTGTATCTTTCTATCACCACTTTCAGATAAGTTCATAAAATGTTGTTATATTTTCGTGGATACATCTGTTCCTGATTGCATATATACGATCGTCCAATGTGTTCAAGTTTGACTACCAAAGTGGGGTCCTCATTTGTTAAATAAATTATAACTCACTGACACTCCATGAATTGAAATGTATTTCATTTAATAGTCAACAAAAATTATTTTAAGTAATAATTTTGCGGTACGTCTATAAACCGCCAATTTAGAAAAGTAAACGCATAACAATACGCACATTAAAATTCAGTTCAAGAGAAGTCCGAGTCTGATGTCAGAAGATGTAACCAAAGAAAATAAACAAGATGACAATAATACTTAAATAACACATAGTTTTCAAAAGTACCAGGATTATAATTTAGTACGCCAGACGCGCCTTTCGTCTACACAAGACTCATCAGTGACGCTCATATCAAAATAGTTGTAAAGCCAAACATGAACTAGGTATAGAGTTGACCGAGTGCGAGATCCTCCTGTAAAACCACTGAGGTCGTTAAACATCCCTTGCAGTAGACTTTGGTTAAATTTAAAAAAACAAATATCTTTAAAATGCTATCGAAATGAAGTCTGAGCTCATTTCACCTCTTATTCCACTAAATATTACATTGCAGTTACAAGTGTAACAAAACTTTCCTGACCTCTTTTCTTAATCATAATCTTGAATTGAGACTTGAGAATAAAATGTTACTTCTTCAAAATTACATTCTCTATAAATTATACTGTGATATATAATGATACTAGTTAATCAAACAAGAAAGGTTTTCTTAGAACAAAAATTAAAAAAGAAAGATGCAAAAAATGTTAAACAAACGTTTCGTTTTGTTTGTTATAATATTAAAGCCATTTAAGAAATCCATTCAGTTTATTTAATTTAAAAATGTTAACAAATATAGATCTAATTCATAGGAAAATGTTGCGTCCTTTAAGGATCAAAACCCCGTTTTAATAGCGTTTGGTTAGTGGTTAAGTATGCACTGAGCACGTGTCTTTAAAAAAACAAACTGATTAACAATATAATAGAGTTGTAAGGTAATAAATATTTCAGGTATTGGGCATTTTTCATCATCATGATTAGATTATCTAATTTACAAAAAACTTTATAATTGAACTTACTAAATAAGTACTTAAATGTAGCACTTAGCAATGAAATGGATGATAAATTCCTGCACCATATTTCACTGTTTTACTAGGGAAAATTACGGAAAGAAAAACGGCGCGTGAATTTATTTTTTATAAGATTATAACTTTCTAAAAGGAAACTCTTTAAAACTTCGTAATGGTGTATTTCAACTTTGCTAAACTTATTTCAACATTTTAGTTATTTGTTGTAGCTATAAATTGTGCCGATGCCAGATTTATATAACAAAATTATTTCACTATCTTCATAAAGAAAAATACGGATATGAAATTCAAATTCTCTTAAATGAAACTCTCAAGACAAACTTCTAAATTGTTCAATCCCTCTGATCTTCATTATTGTTGATATACTTTTCATACATGTACATCCTGAATAAATCAGTTATTATTTTTATCAAATGTGGAAAATTAAACGTTCTAAAACGTTTCCCCGTAAGATCCTTATCTTTCATTCTTCTCTATCTGTATAGATGCATCATTGTCTCTATATCTTATCCCTTCTGACCATGAATTTTTCCTCCCATTTGTCGTGGCTTTCTATTGGCTCCTTTTTTTCAGTTCATCGATTTTCTCTGAATTTTCAGATAATCCCGGAATTTCTCCAGTTAATTATTTATCTATTTTTGTGAGGAATATAATGAATTATCTCCAATATGCATTTAGCTGAGAAAATCCCGGTTTATCTGAAAATTCTAAGAAAAACCGGGATTATCTGAAAAAATCGAGATAATCCCGGTTTATCTGAGCTTAATGTAAAATAGAGAGAAAATCCTAGTTTATCTGAGATAATTAAGAATTATCTATAAAAGTGGTTCAGGCGTGCCATACACAATCCTCTCTTCTTTTTTTGCTTTCGGGGAAATTTTCCTCGTCATTTGGAATGAAAAATTCACCATAAATAAATAGGTGATAACCCGACCTATTCAAAATTTAGTTAATGTTTGTTAGACAAATTCTTAATCGTTATCCCGCATTTACAAACAGTTTTTATCAGTTTAAAATAGGACCTCGCTGGTCGATAGATATAGGTAGTTCAGCTTCTGTATTTCTAGTCTGTCAGCAATTTGCAGGTGCGACCGACTGCAATATTTTTTGATTGATTGATTGATTGTTTGATACATTAATTGATTGCTATTGATTGATTGATTTTCAATAGGGACAAAAGTGTCGGTAATCACCAAAAAATAATCAATAATTTTATGGTCGAATCATTTTTGAGAAATGAATGTGAATTTCAGCCAATAAAAAAGAACACAAAAGTTCATCCCGTCAATATTAGATGCGGATCTTTGCATTATTAAGATTGAGTGCCGTTAGATTTAAAAGGCTAGATGTGACACCTTTAAGGCAGCACCCCCTACTAAATTCCGCCTCTAAATTTTGAACTTAACTTGCTTTATTATTTGGATTGACTATATTCAGTTTGGAACGCATTTGGTCAACCTAAAACGACGAGGGTCAATTTTCTCCATCCATTTAATACACACATTTTGATCAAATCGTGACTATCCTTTTTCTATTTAGACTATAACTTTTAAATTCCTATCTTAGTCTATGTACATCCATTTTAGATTGTATTAGTTTCATAAATACTCAGTACAATACCTGATTTCGAGAAATATGGGACGTATATATGAGGGTATAAATGAGATTCTCATATTACGTAATACTTTTTTTTTATCTAGACAACCTTTTTTTTACGCCATTTTTTTATATCTTAAATCCTAATCATTCTTTGAATAAATGACTAGATTTAAAAGTCATTGTTATGAAAGTATATGACTCTCATATATTTTTCTACTACCTTTCTTTTCTGTTTAGGTCATTATACTCTATTTGATCTTAGTTTAGTTGAAAAACATTTTATTTCCTAGAATAGCATAAAAGGAGAAGGACACAAGTTATAACACCATTGGAGACTCTCCCAGTTACACAAGGATCTGAACGAGCGTCTCAGATTTCGAATTATTTATTTTTTTATCTACCTATTCTATTTTTTACGCACCATTTAATTTTTCATAACACTAATCATTTGTATATGTAGAGTTCTCAAGATCATTATTCTTAACGTAGATACTTTAAGAATATTTCTAAATTAAAAAGATTACACCATTTTTTTCTCTTAAGTGTTTAGTCATTTACATTCTATTCATTGGCTTCATTTTTGTCTTCTGGTATAAATATATGCACAGAAACAATTAAAAATGACGAAAAATTGTAAAAATGTGTGGACTACAAAATTAAAAACAATGTACAAAGAGCAAAGTATAATATGATATTTTTATTGAGGTGATCTTTTATCCATCATGGCGTCTCTGTATCAGCTTGTCTTAATACGAAACGTATTATAAGTAATTTAAGAAGAAGAGGAAATATGAGAAAAATCTGTCATTGTACAATTATGGGCTCAGGATGGGGATGAAAACATACATATGAAATAAATATTTTTAATTTGCATATTCATACAGTCAATTGCAAAATATAATAATTTATTGCTTGATTATTACCTGCAACGTCCAGTGGCAGATATTCCATACATAATTTTTCCGAAAACAAAATAACAATTTATAGTATAAGAAGTAGGTTCTCCTCGTCGGTCGACGAGATGACGGGCGTGATATTTGGATTGGCAGTAAAAAATGGAGGTACACTGGCTTAGGGTGGAAATCTGGTCTTACAACATGCTACATAATCAGACTTCATGAGTATTTACAAAGGTGCCTTAGCATGCAGATAGAAATAGATTACTCTTTTGTATTACGTTTGTGCAAGAAATTAAAGAGAAGGAATGGATGAGATATATACCATGTAAGTGGAAAACAATAAAGAATACTGTGTAGATGCATACACGCGACAACCGACACAAAGTTTACAGATCGTTACCATATATGTTAAAGCTCGTTTATTGCCGTTCATAGTGATGATCGTTGTTGAAATTTAATAGAAATCTGCAATTTCATTAATAATATTCTTCTCTAATCGACAACGTCTAAGACAGCAATATTATGAATAAATAAAGAAAGGTCTAAAGTGTTTTATTTTTGTGAAAAACATACAGGGACAAACATTTATTTTGAAAATCATTTTTGCATGTATTCCTTCCCTTTTGATTCTCAAGGAAAAAACAATTCGAACGTTCACTTCCCTTGTGAAAGAAATGAGCATTTTTTTTAATCCATGTCCCCCACAAAAGATTAAAATTCGTTGCCTAATTGTGACTAAAAGGTAATTTTTTTCAAAGTTTCGAGATACATGGACCAATGTTTAATTAATTCATAATATGTTTGTATTTTTTATATTGCTTGTCCATCGAAATAAATTGACAAACCATTATTTCTATTTAATTTTCTTCATTATAAAAAGAAGAGTGATGCTATGATTGCCAATGAGAAATTATCCATTAGAAACCAAATGACGTAGATGTTAGCAAATATGATGTAACCGTAAAACCTCCAACAGAAAATCAACGACCTGATTTTGTTTTTACTTTAGCCGCCAAGGAGTTAAGGTCCTTCAATACTTTACCAAGACTCTAATAACTTAATGAAAACCCAGTTTGCTGTTATTTCTTGTTCTCCTATATTTTGCTCAATATTTTCCATTGTGTAGATCTTATTTAGACCCTTACATATTCCTCATAAACATAAACATATTAAAAGTACAACAAATGATTTGTTGTGATACAATATATCAGCAATTTCAAAATTATTTTGTGGGTAGAAGTTTCGAATAATTTACCAAAAAAACGCCCTCCATCCCCAACCCCAACTCATTTTGAAAATCCTTAATATCTGAACAATGTCCAATTAATTTCTTATACAGTTTTGTTATCTTAAAACAAACAATTTTACAATGGTTGCTGCTGAACAAAGATGAATTGATCATCTTCAGTTAGATTAACTGTATATGATCTTCTTGAACTGTAAGGCAGAAGTACATAGAATAGAATATTTAGAAAACAATATTTTAATTCTATAATTACAATGCCCATAAAGGGCATAGAATCATTAACAATTGATTGAACATGTTATATTAGATCTAAAACCTACCATGTTCCTCCATTTAAAGTGGAAAAGTTAAACTCAGCTCAAAAGAAGTCCGAGTCCTATGCTAGAAAAGATATCGGTAGAAACTAGAAATCAAAATAACAACGAAACCTTGACCGGCTATTAAGCCCTTACATGGTTGTCTAGGTGCCCTGATGCGTTTGGTGAGCTTTAAATATTGTAGTAGTCGATATCAAAGTTGGCCTAGTTTGAGGCGTCCATTTTGGTTTTGCTATTGTTGTTTGTTTTTGCTCTAGAGTCGTTGTTACACACAAAAATGACGACTAAGATTGTTCGTAAGTATACATTCATCAACTACCTCATATAACTATATGATATTCAACAAGTTTCTACTATAGCAATATGAATTCAACACGTAATTGCTATGAATATATAAACAAAGTGTTGATAGATATATACAACATGTATGTATTTACAGACAGTAGCTACAAATACACTGTGTGGTGAATAATATATATATATATGATATATACATTTCATCCATTTTGTTATATCTGGTGATCAATTTATTTGGCAATCGCCAATGGCAGTCAGCAGGGTTTAAGAACATCCGTTGTTGGACCTGTTAGTCTAATTCGTTTTGTTGAAATATACCTTTTCACTTGTTTGGTCTTTTGGAGAATGTTGTTTGTGCTGTATTTAGACCCCTCTAATGAGAAATTTGTTTTACATGCACACGTATAAAAATTGAGGTTTTTATCCAATGCAATCATAGGTTTGAACGTTGTTTTCAATTTAGACAAGTTTATATATATATATACATATATCACAACACTCTGTTAGTTTGTTCCTACTTTGTATCTTTCTATCACCACTTTCGATCACCACTTTGTATGTCTTTCACCACTCTATATATATTACCACTCCATATATACCACCATTATGTATGTCTATTGTCCTATTCATATATATATATATATATATATCACAATTATGAATACCTATCACCACTATATATATTTATCACCCAACTCTTTCATGTGTAAATAATTTGTATATCTTTCACCACAAAGTATATCTATCACAAATCTGTATTTCCACCATCACTTTGTTTATATATCACCAACCTGTATATCTATCACCACGCTTTTGAACATATTTGACTACACTGTGTACATCTATCACCTTTTTATTTATCACCACACAATATCTGTCACTGCATTGCACAACTATCGCCAAACTCTGTATATTTGTCACGACTTCATGTACATGTATATACCACTTTGTTTATCTCTTTCTACTCTCTTTATTTAACACCAGTTTTAATATTTATCACTTCTCTATTTATCTATTAACACTTTGTAAATCTACCACCACTGGGTATATCTATCTCAACTATATCTATCACTCGTCTGTATATCTATCTCAACTATATCTATCACTCGTCTGTATATCTATCACCAAAATCTGTATACTTTTCACTAACCTCAATATCTATCGCCATTCTGTATATTGATCACCACTATGGATATATATATATATATATAAATGACTGAATAAATAGTCAACGATCAATCTTACAGGGCGATGGATCATGTAATATGATTCTGTACACTACAAAATATAATATATAACAAGTCAAAAAGGGTACAACATCACCATTAAATAACTATAAAATACACAAATATTAGATATTTCGGATAACAGATATCCTTCTTCGGTAATTGCACAATGACAAATGAATCATGTCAATTCAAATTGAGACTCTATCAAAATCTTGATTTATACAATTTAAGCGAACGCTGGAACAATTTTAAAATTTCCAAACACACCGCAAAGACTACAGAAATATGCCAAAAATAAAAATAGTTATTTACGATGTGAAATGGCACAACTCTAGATTTCCAAAGGTTGTGACAGTTGAGATGTTATAACTGCATTGAGGGCAGTCCTCAAACAAAAAAATCAAAAATGTCCTAACCGATCAAGGATGGTATAAAATAGACAACGGTAGGGCAATTACAACAGAAACTACATATTTAAGCCTCCCAAACGAATATCAGTATAATACTGATTGAAAAAATAAGTATTGTATAATGAGGTAAAATAATTGAACGTGGCAACGTACTTATACATCATCCCGAATCAATGAAAACCTGTAATTTAAACTGTTATTTTAAAAATAATTTCGAACTGTAAAGCCAGTACTAAATCCGGCGTTGTTTGAAACAGGTAGTCACAGGAAAATGAGGGACTCGTTCTATGTTTTTTCATTTATACCCTCTGGGGAGACTGTCCGTAACTTTCTTATCCAAAATCTTTCCCGAGCGACTCTGTCGACCTTCGACCAACCCTCGTTGTGGTCTATGATCGTGATGGAAAGGTTTTTGAGATCAGCTTGTGTGTGTCAATCTCCCCAGAGGGTATAAATGAAAAAACATAGAACGAGTCCCTCATTTTCCTGTGACTACCTGTTTCAAACAACGCCGGATTTAGTACTGGCTTTACAGTTCGAAATTATTTTTAAAATAACAGTTTAAATTACAGGTTTTCATTGATTCGGGATGATGTATAAGTACGTTGCCACGTTCAATTATTTTACCTCATTATACAATACTTATTTTTTCAATCAGTATTATACTGATATTCGTTTGGGAGGCTTAAATATGTAGTTTCTGTTGTAATTGCCCTACCGTTGTCTATTTTATACCATCCTTGATCGGTTAGGACATTTTTGATTTTTTTGTTTGAGGACTGCCCTCAATGCAGTTATAACATCTCAACTGTCACAACCTTTGGAAATCTAGAGTTGTGCCATTTCACATCGTAAATAACTATTTTTATTTTTGGCATATTTCTGTAGTCTTTGCGGTGTGTTTGGAAATTTTAAAATTGTTCCAGCGTTCGCTTAAATTGTATAAATCAAGATTTTGATAGAGTCTCAATTTGAATTGACATGATTCATTTGTCATTGTGCAATTACCGAAGAAGGATATCTGTTATCCGAAATATCTAATATTTGTGTATTTTATAGTTATTTAATGGTGATGTTGTACCCTTTTTGACTTGTTATATATATATATATATATATATATATATATATATATCACTACTCTGAATATCTTTACCACTACTCTGAATATCTTTTACCACTACTCTGAATATCTTTTACCACTATCTATCACCAGATTTTTGTCACTATTTTGTATATATTTCACCACTATCTATCACCAGATTTTTGTCACTATTTTGTATATATTTCACCACTCTGTATAATTATCACCACTCTGTATATATATATCACCCCACTCTGTATATATATATCCAACCGTGCACTAGCGATAAGTGATCACACACACTTATTGTGATCCATGTATTTACCGGTTGTGATACGGTTTTCTGTTTGCTTGAAAAGGTTAAAAAAAAGACTGCGTTGGAGACATTGGTGGCATTTGAAGATGTGACTTCAACATAAAGAATTATAATTGATCCGCCTAAATCACCGGTGTTTACTGTAAGATCGCACAAACTTACCAGATGGGGTTAGCATGGTTAACAAAGATAGAAATAACTATTTACGCAAAAGGGAAGGCTAATTGAGGCTATTCCCTCAACTTAGTCTAGTCTTTTCCAGCATGCAAAACGTACAATATACTAAGACACGTGTTTAGGGGACGAGCTTGCAATTGACTCTTATGCTACCCAGTCCAGGCGCTAATGGATGACGAAGGGACAAAGAGGATCACTTTTATTACTCTTTCTGAGGTCTCATCATTTTGTCAGAAGCTTGCACATTGTGGATTTAAGAAAGGTTGCCGCGGTTGTTGTTAATGCGGAAAATCAAGTCTCCCGTGTCCTGCGTCGTGTGCATGTGGTGGTGACTGGGAATTAACATGTTTTTTTTGGCCAAATAGTGTTAATTTTTTAAATGTTTTAGTACTTAAGTGATTTTATTTTGTTTTAATCAATCTATCCAAAACTCTACATCGAAGATATGGATTGAGGACTCATCTTTAACATTTACGCCATATTGGTTTTTTTTTACCGGAAGTGTTAACTTTGTATTTAAATATTAACTACAGAATATGATTAGTGGTTTAGAGGATAACTTAAACCCAAAAATTTAAAGACCACCACAAAAAAAACCCCACTTTCTTCACATTTTGAAAAGAAGTTGAATATCAAAATAAAAAAAATAATATTTTATATGCCCGCCATTTTGAATATAACCGGAATACCAGAATTGAGGGTTTTTAAGACATATGTCTTATACATTGTATCCCTTAGAAGCATCAAAGAAAGGTTCCTGCACAATTTAATGATAGTAGCAATACGTTAAGACACATTTCAATCACCCTCTCACAAAATAAGCTTATTTTAGTACAATGTCCACCATGTTGGATTTTACCGGAAGTAGGGTTTTTTAAAGACATTTAATCTATATAATATATCCAAAAGTAGTACATAACAAAGGTTTGTACCAAATATAATTATAGCAGCATGATAATAATACCTTTTCACATACTATCCTTCGATATTGGGACGATTTAAGTATGATGTCCGCCATTTTGGATTTTACCGGAAGTGAGACTTTTTTTTGCTACATTGAAGACCCATTGGTGGCCTTCGGCTGTTGTCTGCTCTATGGTCGGGTTGTTGTTGCTTTGACACATTCCCCATTTCCTTTCTCAATTTCATTTTCTGGAGGTTTTAGTTTAATTCTAGTGAACTTGTTTTTGGTAGTGTTAGCTCTTATCCATAGAGAAGTACTGGAGAAACGTAACACGAATGACCGAATGACACTTGTAATGACCGAATGACACATGAAATTTTAATCTTAATTTAAACAGTATTTATTAATGAAAAATTTTCAAAGTATTACAATGTTACACGAAGTTTAATCTTAGCACATATTGGTGACTTTTAAACATTGATTTATAAATAATATTACATTAAAATAAACTCATCATAGATACCAGGACTAAATTTTATATATACGCCAGACGCGCGTTTCGTCTACAAAAGACTCATCAGTGACGCTCGAATCCAAAAAAGTAAAAAAAAAAAAAAAAAGCCAAATAAAGTACGAAGTTGAAGAGCATTGAGATCCAAAATTCCTAAAAGTGTTGCCAAATACAGGTAAGGTAATCTATGCCTGAGGTAGAAAAGCCTTAGTATTTAAAAAAATTCAAAATTTTGTAAACAGTTTATTTATAAATATAACAATATCAAAAGTATATGTTAAATATACTTAAAAATGATTTATTCAAGCAGGTAGGTTCATAAAATGTTATTATATTTTCGTGGATACATCTGTTCCTGATTGCATATATACGATCGCCCAATGTGTTCAAGTTGGACTACCAAAGTGGGGCCCTCATTTGTAAAATAAATTATAACTCACTGACACTCCATGAATTGAAATGTATTTCATTTTATAGTCAACAAAAAATATTTTAAGTAATAATTTTGCGGTACGTCTTAAAACCGCTCAGGACCTCCTGAGTGCTCTCAGGCCATGTAATAGATAAATAATTGATTTTTTTATCTTATTATTTTTGTTTGAATAAAATCAATTGAATATTTAAGAAGTTATTGAAGTTTTTATTAGCACGCGCCGTTATTTGGGATATGTCAGGCATGACCGATAATCATATTCAATACCAATTATCATGTTGATTAGGTCTATACAAATTAGGTCGTTTGATCTTCTTTTGTGATTAGTGAAGGTAATCAACACATACTAGTTAATCAAACAAGAAAGGTTTTCTTAGAACGAAAATAAAGATAAAAGTTACAAAAAATGTTAAACAAACGTTTCGTTTTGTTTGTAATAATATTAAAGCCATTTGAGAAATTTAAGAAATCCATTCAGTTTATTTAATTCAAAAATGTTAACAAATATAGATCTAATTCATCGAAAATGTTGCTTCCTTAAGGATCAAAACCCCGTTTTAATAGCGTTTTGTTAATGGTTAATTATGCACTGAGCACGTGTCTTTAAAAAAACAAACTGATGAACAATATAGCAGAGTTGTAAGGTAATAAATATTTCAGGTATTGGGCATTTAATTGTCATCATCAGGATTAGATTATCTAATTGACAAAAAACTTTATAATTGAACTTACTAAATAAGTACTAAAATTTAACACTTAGCAATAAAATGGATGATAAATTCCTGCACCATATTTCACTGTTTTACTAGAGAAAATTACGGAAAGAAAAACGGCGCGTGAATTTAATTTTTATAAGATTTTAACTTTCTAAAAGGAAACTCTTTAAAACTTCGAAATGGTGTATTTCAACTTTGCTAAACTTATTTCAACATTTTAGTTATTTGTTCTAGCTAATTGTGCCGATGCCAGATTTATATAACAAAATTATTTCACTATCTTCATGAAGAAAAATACGGATATGAAATTCAAATTCTCTTAAATGAAACTCTCAAGACAAACTTCTAAATTGTTCAATCCCTCTGATCTTCATTATTGTTGATATACTTTTCATACATGTACATCCTGAATAAATCAGTTATTATTTTTTATCAAATTTGGAAAATTAAACGTTCTAAAACGTTTCCCCGTAATATCCTTATCTTTCATTCTTCTCTATCTGTATAGATGCACCATTGTATCTATATCTTATCCCTTCTGACCAGGAATTTTTCCTCCAATGTGTCGTGGCTTTCTATTGGCTCTTTTTTTCAGTTAATCGATTTTCTCAGAATTTTCAGATAATCCCGGATTTTCTCCAGTTAATTATTTATCTTTTTTTTTGTGAGGAATATAATGAATTATCTCCAATATGCATTAAGTTGAGAAAATCCCGGTTTATCTGAAAATTCTGAGAAAAACCGGGATTATCTGAAAAAATCGAGATAATCCCGGTTTATCTGAGCTTAATGTAAAATAGAGAGAAAATCCTAGTTATCTGAGATAATTAAGAATTATCTATAAAAGTGGTTCAGGCGTGCCATACACAATCCTCTCTTCTTTTTTTGCTTTCGGGGAAATTTTCCTCGTCATTGGACTGAAAAATTCACCATAAATAAATAGGTGATAACCCGACCTATTCAAAATTTAGTTAATGTTTGTTAGACAAATTCTTAATCGTTATCCCGCATTCACAAACAGTTTTTATCAGTTTAAAATAGGACCTCGCTGGTCGATAGATATAGGTAGTTCAGCTTCTGTATTTCTAGTCTGTCAGCAATTTGCAGGTGCGACCGACTGCAATATTTTTTGATTGATTGATTGATTGTTTGATACATTTATTGATTGCTATTGATTGATTGACTTTCAATAGGGACAAAAGTGTCGGTAATCACCAAAAAATAATCAATAATTCTATGATCGAATCATTTTTGAGAAATGAATGTGAATTTCAGCAAATAAAAAACAACACAAATGTTCATCCCGTCATTATTAGATGCGGATCTTGATTCGCAAAAGGGACAAGGCATTATTAAGATTGAGTGCCGTTAGATTTAAAAGGCTAGATGTAACACCTTTAATGCAGCACCCCCTACTAAATTCCGCCTCTAAATTTTGAACTTAACTTGCTTTATTATTTGGATTGACTATATTCAGTTTGGAACGCATTTGGTCAACCTAAAACGACGAGGGTCAATTTTCTCCATCCATTTAATACACACATTTTGATCAAATCGTGACTATCCTTTTTCTATTTATACTATAACTTTTAAATTCCTACCTTAGTCTATGTACATCCATTTTAGATTGTATTAGTTTCATAAATACTCAGTACAATATCTGATTTCGAGAAATATGGGACGTATATATGAGGGTCGAAATGAGATTCTCATATCACGTAATACTATATTTTTTTTTATCTAGACGTCAACCTTTTTTTTACGCCATTTTCATATCTTAAATCCTAATCATTCTTTGAATAAATGACTAGATTTAAAAGTCATTGTTATGAAAGTATATGACTCTCATATATTTTTCTACTACCTTTCTTTTCTGTTTAGGTCATTATACTCTATTTGATCTTAGTTTAGTTGAAAAACATTTTATTTCCTAGAATAGCATAAAAGGAGAAGGACACAAGTTATAACACCATTGGAGACTCTCCCAGTTATACAAGGATCTGAACGAGCGTCTCAGATTTCGAATTATTTATTCTTTATCTACCTATTCTATTTTTTACGCACCATTTAATTTTTCTGAACACTAATCATTTGTATATGTAGAGTTCTAAAGATCATTATTCTTAACTTAGATACCTTAAGCATATTTCTACATTAAAAATATTACACCTTTCTTTTCTTTTATTTGTTTAGTCAGTTACATTCTATTCATTGGCTTCATTTTTGTCTTCTGGTATAAATGGTAATTTAAAGATTTAAATTTTAGTTTATACGATAAATAGTTCCTGCCTACGTCAGGTGGGATATTAATAGAATACAAATTGAGAAAACAGAGAGAGATATTTTTAGAAATTACTGAGAGAACTGAGATATTTTTAGAAATTACTGAGAGAACTGAGATATTTTTAGAAACTACTGAGAGAACTGAGATAATTTTAGAAGATTGGTTAGCCAATCAAATAGGAGATATAAATCAAGTATTATAAGATTGTTTTAAGCTGCCAGTTCATCGTAGCATATTTTAATTTTGTTTTTACAAAAAGTTATTATTACAAAATAGTTGTTTCAGTATTTAAACTGCTGTGCATAAACTTTAAGTGTTGGATTATTCAGACTTTATATGAACTCAAATAAGTTATCCCGTGTGATAAAATATATCAGGAAAAGGAGCATGGAATAAACTTTGAACAATCCACGTGTTTGTACGGCGAGAAGTCTTCATTCATACGACATGTTCTATTTTATATTTGATTTGGAGTTTTATTATTCATAGATCTGAGGTCTGTTTATTTATTTATTCACCTATATTGCATTTGACATTACATTTATACACATGCACGGACGCAATGGGTCCGATTAGGAAAAAGAAAAACAATAACGCAGTCTATAATCCTACATTACTTGAAAATTGGACAATTGCTAGACTAAAAGCAGAGTTAGAAAGAAAGAATATCGTTTTTCCTATAAATGCAAAACGTTTGACATTGGTACGTATTTTGAAACGATACGAAAATTCCGATAGTATCACATCAAACACAACAAACGCACGTGGAGAGGAAGCACGAGGCGAAGACAGTCACACACGTGGTGAGGAACCCTTAAATGGTAGTGCGGTATACCATCATGCATTGCCACAACAAAACACACGTGTAGATGGGGATCCGCGATCCCAGGATGCACCAAACACAAACAATAATGAAAACACGACCAGTAACGACAATCGTGTTTTGATAGGAATTGTATCAAAATTATCATCGACTGTACAATCCCTACAACAGAATGTTTCCGGCTTAACAGGAAAGGTTAATTTATTACTTCAAGCCAGAAATGAAACTACCAGTATTAGTAGAATCGCAGAAACACCAAATGCATATGTCTCCGCTCCGGTGGATAGTGCATCCAATACCATCAATCATACTTCTACAAATTCAGGTCAATCTTGGTCAAATTTCAATTTACAGTCCGCATACAATGCATTACAAAGCACACGAACTGCACCGAACGCAGCCGCAGGAAGCGAGGAACAGCTTTTAAATATGGGAAATTCAGGCAACATGGTGAGAACAGCACACGGCTATTCTGCAGAAACTCTACCGTTTGTGGAAACAATTTCACCCCAGTTACGAAAGAATATTATATCAGGTATGGATATTAATCTAACATCTTTACTGATACCATACTATTCTGGTTCAGGAACACACTAGTTAAGCTTGAGTGAAGACAAAAACAATAAATCTGACCCTAGGAGTTCAAGATCATTGTCTCTGGGCGAATTTATTCAGGCTTTTGGGATTTATAAGAACATAATGTGTACAACATTTCCTCATCGTAGGAGTGAGCTGGATCTTTATGAACGTGATTTGGTTGATATGGCCACCAGGTATCCGGGTAAGGGATTTTACGAGTACAATAAACGGTTTTCTGCTGATGCAGCAGCTCATTTAAGGCATAACAATATTCCCGTTGACTGGTCTATCAGAAATAACACTTTATTTTGCAATATTTTTGCGAACATTAAACCTAACACATGTAGCATTTGCGGTAGCACTTTTCACTCAAGTAGTTATTGTAATCAGTCAAACAATAGCAATAGGAATACGACAGGGTCATACAGGTCAGATCAAGACATACACGGCAGGGAGCGTTCTTACCATGGAGGAAAGGAAATCTGTAATAATTTCAACGGGAAAACAGGTTGTTTTAGACCTCATTGTAGAAATTTACATATTTGTCTAAGTTGTAATGGAGAGCACCCTAAAACAGTCTGTACGAGTTCAAAAAACGAGGCACTAGGACCCAACAAAATCGGGTCCAATATGCAGAGAAGAATGTAAACGATCAAGTTTCCCTAAGTTTTAGGAGTATCAACACCCCTTGTGATTAGTAATTTAGTTCATGAATTAGAAAATCATCCAAATAAGGAATTTAAGAATTACCTAGTTTTTGGGTTAAGTCAAGGTTTTTCCACAGGTATTACAACATTACCATCTAAGTCTATTGAGTGTAAAAACTTAAGATCAGCGTTATCTCAACAAACACACGTTTTAAAATTAATAGAGACGGAGGTAGAAAAGGGCTATTTAGAAGGACCATTTGATTTCATTCCATTTACACATTACCGCATTAACCCTATCGGTGTGGCAGAAGGTAAATACAATAAAAAGAAGCGTTTGATCGTAGACTTGTCAGCGCCTCATGAGGATCCAAAAAATCCTAGTTTTAAACGAACTTATCGATAAAGATGAATTTTCTTTGCAATATGTTTCAATTGATGATGCTATCAGAACTATCAAAAGCCTAGGTTTTAAATCTTGGCTTTTAAAAACCGATATATCCGACGCCTTCAAGGTTATGCCCCTGTCGCCAATGTTATGGCCGTTTCATGGAATCAAATGGGATGACAGATATTACTTTGTTTTAATAAATTGGTGTTTGGGTGCAGGTCTAGCCCAAAAATCTTTGACACTCTTTCACAAGCAATTTGTTGGATTGCTCAGAACAATTACAATATAGAGCACATTTTACACTTTTTAGATGATTTTCTAGTTATTGTACCAGAACAAGACAATGCTCAACAAACTATGAATACTTTTTTAGATATTTTTAAGTCATTAGGTGTGCCACTTTCATTTTAGAAAACTGAAGGGCCATGTCATAAGTTAGAATATTTAGGGATATTTTTAGATACTATTAATATGGAGGCTTATCTCCCTTTAGAAAAGGTTTTACGAATTCAAGAAATTATAGAATATTTCAGTAAGCGAAATTCGTGCACAAAAAGAGAGTTATTAAGTTTACTAGGGCATTTAAATTTTGCTTGCAGAGTTATAGTGCCAGGTAGATCATTTGTTTCACACTTAATTAAACTGTCTACTACTGTTAAAAAGTTGCATCACCATGTGCACTTAAAAAGTTGTAAACCTGACCTTGTTATGTGGTCAAAATTTTTAAAAGATTGGAATGGTGTTTCCTTCTTTTTAAATGATAATATAACGAATGCTGCGGACATTCACTTGTTTACTGATGCTACACCTTCCTCATTTGGAGTTTTTTTTTATTAAAATGAATGGTTTCAAGGTGACTTTCCTTATGAACTATTGTCTTGTGAGCAAACATCTATGGCATTTTTTGAATTGTATCCCATTGTAATGGCATGCGTACTGTGGGGAGATAGATGGAAAAGAAAACGTATATTATTCAATTGTGACAATTTAGCTACTGTTGATATTATAAAAAAGGGTAGATCTAAGATTCAAAGCTTGATGAAGTTAATGAGAAAGCTCACTTATCATTCAGCAATTAATAATTTTGTAGTGCATGCCAAACACATTCCTGGTATAAAAAACTGTATAGCTGATTCTCTTTCTCGTTACCAGATGATGAAGTTCAGAGCCTTGGCACCACACGCAAACGCGATACCAACTCCTTGTCTGCATCCCTCAGAGCTGATGATGGTTTGAATTTAAAGATAGACGAATTATGGGATGCGTCTTTGAGCGAAAGCACTAGATTGACATATAAATCCGCTTTTAAATGTTTCAGAACTTTCCTGGTCATGAATGGTCAACCGTGCTCCGAAGTTAATCTTCCTTATGTAAAAGAAGATCTTCTAGTCTATTTCGTAACTTATTGTCAAAAAGCACTTAATCTGAAACACCAGACTATTAAACTCTATCTTGCCGGAGTACGTCATTATTATATAAGATTTTTAGGATATGATCCTATGGCGAATGCTATCAGATTACCAGTTATTCTTCGGGGTATTAAAAAACCTCAGAACAATGTTGTTCAAGAAAGATTGCCAATTACATCATCAATTTTGAATAAGCTTTGTGCTTTATTATCGAAAGGAATATTTTCACCAGTGCTAGACCTCATGTTTCAGTGTGCTTTTAAAATGGCATTTTTTGGTTTTCTTAGGTGTGGAGAATTTACCTGTCGGTCTTATAATGATAATTCATGTACAGTACTTTTGCAAGATATCACTGTGGATCCGATGAAACAGTTTTTCATTTTTCGCCTGCGATCATCTAAGCGTGATCCCTTTCGTCAAGGGGTGAATATTACTATTTATGAAAATGACACATTTAAACCAGTGGATACAATGAATAAGTATCTGTCTATAAGATATAACAATGGCGCTTTACCAAAATCTCCACTTTTTGTCGAGGATGAATTTCAATCATCGCCGTTAAGCAGGGAAACATTTATGTCTTCATTGAGACAACTATTGGACACACTTGGCTATAATACTGTTAAGTTTTGTGGTCACTCCTTTCGTATAGGAGCAGCTACATCCGCAGCAGCATGTGGTGTCGAGGATCATATAATTCAAACATTAGGCAGGTGGTCATCAGACTGTTACATACGATACATACGAACTGATGCCAAAGTATTGAAAAGAGCTCAGCACGATATGTGTTTTCATAACTAATTCATTTGTTGTAGTTTAAAGCTTCAGAGAGATTATTATTGTTTCTTTTTTTTGTAGTTTTACACACATGTAATTTTTGTTTTTGTTTTTTTGTAACATTATGTGACATTTGAGTGGTAAAAAAAAACAAAAAAAAAAAACAAAAAAACATGGAGACCATTTTAATTCCATATTTTAATAAATTTAGGTTAGATTAAATAACTAAATAAAAAAAAAAAATTAATATTAAATCGCAATAAATGATGTATCTATCTTGGGGGCTTTCACTCATTTAATGGTATTAAATTCGCTTAATTTGGCCATGTTAATTTCAGGGAAATTATTTTTTACCCCCAAGTCAATTATACATCAGTATAGTATATATTCTTAATTATCAGTTCCAATTATTATTGTATAAGTAAGCATGGGATTATTTTGCATATCGTGCTGCTGGTATCCACCGCAGCCGATACCCCGCTGCTGGTATCCACCGCAGCAGAAACCCCGCTGCTGGTATCCACCGCAGCCGAAAAACCCGCTCCTGGTATCCACCGCAGCCGAAACAATGTTGCAGATATCCACCGCATCCTATAGTTAATAGTTTATTTTTAGAATAATGTTTCAAATTATTGTTTAGATTAGGTAGATTTTTTATAAAGTGAGTAGCCCCCGAGAAAGCCAAAACATAGATACATTTATTGATTATATTGTTACATTTTTTATATGTTGTCATGTAGTTTTAGCAATTATATAATGGAAGTAGTATAGCTTGTTTTTTATTAGTCTAGATAATAAATATATATACCACTATGCTATATTATGATGTTTGTTGTTTTGTCGTCTTTAGATATAATGCGAGGTTAAGAAGGGATCGGAATAACTATAGACAATAGCTTTTACTGATTGTCATTTAGAGAACATGTGTGCTTATATACAGTCATATAGATTTAACATTTGGGTTGTCGTAATTTGTCGTTGGTTAGTCGTTTTTCAAGTCACTGATACTAGAAAAGTATGATTGTATAAATATATGCACAGAAACAATTAAAAATGACGAAAAATTGTAAAAATGTGTGGACTACAAAATTAAAAACAATGTACAAAGAGCAAAGTATAATATGATATTTTTATTGAGGTGATCTTTTATCCATCATGGCGTCTCTGTATCAGCTTGTCTTAATACGAAACGTATTATAAGTAATTTAAGAAGAAGAGAAAATATGAGAAAAATCTGTCATTGTACTATTATGGACTCAGGATGGGGATGAACACATACATATGAAATAAATATTTTTAATTTGCATATTCATACAGTCAATTGCAAAATATAATAATTTGTTGCTTGATTATAACCCGCAACGTCCACTGGCAATATTCCATGCATAGTTTTTCCGAAAACAAATTAACAATTAGTATAAGTAGTAGGTTCTCCTAGTGGGTTGACGAGATGACGGGCAGAACATTTGAATTGGCAGTAAAAATGAGAATATGCTGGCGAAGGGTTGAAATTTGGCCTTGCAACAGGCTACCTAGTCAGACTCTACGAGAATTTACCAGGGTTCTTTAGCGCGTAGATAGAAATATATTACTCTTTTGTGCAAGAAATTAAAGAGAAGGAATAGATGAGATATATACCATGTAAGTGGAAAACAATAAAGAATACTGTGTAGATGCATAAACGCGACAACCGACACAAAGTTTACAGGTCGATACCATATATGTTAAAGCTCGTTGATTGCCGTTCATAGGGATGATCGTTGTTGAAATTTAAAAGAAATCTGCAATTTCATTAATAATATTCTTCTCTAATCGACAACGTCTAAGACAGCAATATTATGAATGAATAAAGAAAGGTCTAAAGTGTTTTATTTTTGTGAAAAACATACAGGGACAAACATTTATTTTGAAACTCAATTTTGCACGTACCGCTCCCCTTTTGATCCTTAAGGAAAAACAATTCGAACGTTCACTTCCCTTGTGAAAGAAATGAGCATTTTTTAAAATCCATGTCTCCCACAAAAGATTAAAATTCGTTGCCTAATTGTGACTAAAAGGTAACTTATTCAAAGTTTCCAGATATATGGACTAATGTTTTATTTAATTCATAATATATTTGTATTTTTATATTGCTTGTCCATCGAAATAAATTGATAAATCATTATTATATTGAGTTTGCTTCATTATAAAAAGAAGAGTTATGCTATAATTGACATTAGAAACCAAATGACGTAGATTTTACCAAATATGATGTAACCGCACAACCTTCAACAGAAAATCAACTACCTGACTTTGTTTTTACTTTAGCCGCCAAGGAGTTAAGGTCCTTCATTACTTTACCAAGACTCTAATAACTTAATGAAAACCCAGTTTGCTGTTATTTCTTGTTCTCCTATATTTTGCTCAATATTTTCCATTGTGTAAATCTTATTTAGACCCTTATATATTCGTCATAAACATAAAAATATTTAGAGTACAACGAATAATTTGTTGTGATACAATATATCGGCCATTTCAAAATTATTTTGTGGGTAGACGTTTCGAATAATTTACCAAATAACGCCCTCCACCCCCAACCCCAACTCATTTTGAAAAAACCTTAATGTCTGAACAATTTCCAATTAATTTCTTATATATTTTGTTATCTTAAAACAAACAATTTTACAATGGTTGCTGCTGAAAAAGTGAATTGATCTCTTAAGTTAGATTAACAGTATATGATATTCTTGAACTGTAAGGCAGAAGTACATAGAATAGAATATTTAGAAAACAATATTTTTAATTCTATAATTACAGGGCCCATAAAGGGCATAAAATCAGTAACAATTGATTGAACATGTAATGTTAGATCTAAAACCTCCCCTGTTCCTCCATTTAATGTGAAATAGTTAAACTCAGCTCAAAGGAAGTCCGAGTCCTATGCTAGAAAAGATATCGGTAGAAACTAGAAACCAAAATGACAACGAGACCTTGACCGGTTATTAAGCCCTTACATGGTTGTCTAGGTGCCCTTATGCGTTTGGTGAGCTTTACATATTGTAGTTGTCGATATCAAAGTTGGTCTAGTTGGAGGCGTTTTTTTTTTGGCGCAGGCTTATTTGATATAACATGTATAAATATGTTATCCGACAGCTTGTTCATTTAAGAATTAAGAATGCTTCTTTTTGTAACTTCATAGAGTTGTAAAAGCGTTGACCGTGTGTACATTTTTAGAATGAAGCACTTACGCGCTTCATCCAAAATGTACTTCGGTCAACGCTTTTACACCCCAATAAAGTTACAAAAAGAAGCATTCAATTCTTAATTAATATTCGAAAATACACATAAAAGTGATAAATAGATTATTTATGTTTTTTTTAAAACTCGATGCATTTTCTCATTCTCATCTCATCTCAGGGCTGTCACCCTTCTATGAGATGAGAATGAGAAAATGCATCATGTTTAAAAAACATAAATAATCTATTAAGTACATGTTATGCAGTTTTTAGAATATCTGTGAAAGTGCAGATATAGAAATCTGCTCTTTGAAGCCTTCGATTGTTGTATAAAGGATTGCTGATGCAGGAAGTAGGTTCCATTGTACTATTGCATGTGGGTAAAATGAGAACTTGTAAGAGTCTTTATTTGTTTGAATTTGTTTAAAGTGGTTGGTATGTTTATGTCTTGTTCTACTGTCTGATTTTACATGTTTTACGAGGAGATCTTTAGGGTAGATTGCTATGTGTTGATATATTATTTTATAGAATATCACTAGTCTTGTTTGTATTCGTCTCAATTCTAATGTAGGCCACTGTAGGTGATCAAGCATATTTGAGACCAAGCTGGTATTGTGGTATCTATTACATGTAATCTGATGTACAGTAGTTGTCGTTTGTTTATGTAATTTATACGTGTTTCTCGTTTCTCGTTTTTTTATATAGATCAGACCGTTGGTTTTCCCGTTTGAATGGTTTTACACTAGTAATTTTGGGGCCCTTTATAGCTTGTTGTTCGGTGTGAGCTAAGGCTCCGTGTTGAAGGCCGTACATTGACCTATAATGGTTTACTTTTTTAAATTGTTATTTGGATGGAGAGTTGTCTCATTGGCACTCACACCACATCTTCCTATATCCATATAGCGAGCAGCTCTTCGTTGGACCTTCTCAATTTGGTTGATTTGATTTTTGTTACCATCATCTTTGTTGTCAATACGTTTTCATTTAACGTGCTCTGCCTTGCTGGTGAATATTTCAATAAATCGTTGTCAAATCCTATCCCAGCACCCCAATTCCATAGATCACAAGGTGTTTCGAACATCTATTTAGACCAATGAGAATGAACTAATTCACCATGGCCATGTCCATCGTCAGGAGTCCAAGCCATTGCATGGTGACATTTATTATTAAAATACTGTAATTTTTTTAAGGGGCTCGACACCTCGTTATCTGTTTGACTAATGCTTTTCTATACTGAGAGTGTGACAAATTTTTTCGAGTGAATATGAACAAAAATGTAAACAAACAGACTTCCTTTCTAATTTGTTGATTTATTGGGAATAAATGACATTGTTCTTCACTTAATTACAGCTATAAACTAGAAATAGTCATTTTTTAAAGTCAAGAATACTTTTTTTCTTATTCAAGATTTCCGGACGGTTTCACTGTTGCTCTCGAAAAAAACCTTTACAATATTAAAAACTAATTGTTTTGGTTAAATACAAGGAAATCGTGCTTCTTTGTTGCTCAAAACATGTTTAGTATTCAAAATAAGATGGGTAGTCATGTAAAAAAAATATATGAAATAACAGGTACTTAAACTTATCGCATGTTTTCTCATTCGCAAAAACAGATCTACACTAGCTCGAAAAAAAATAGACAGATTCAGCCGAAATCGTTGGTTATGCTGGAACAATTATAAATCATTTTTAACAATAATTATTGTAAAGAAAGGTCGAGTAACTAAGGAGCATGTTGATAATATCTAATGTTTATACTAAGACATGCAGTCCAAATATTTTTTCTCGAGGCATTATACTTGCCGGTCGGAATATTTTTGTTATCTCTTATTTTTCTGAACTAAGCAAACACTTTTATCTACGTTATTGGTATAAAAAAATCAAAAACATACGAAAAATGCAAAACTTCTTTATCAATAAACATCTTTGAATGATTATTGTATTGAATAAATAATTTAAACTATGTGTCAGACTCTGTTGAAATGCAAAGTAGTAGTACTCAAATAGTTTGAACTAAGAAAAATTTCCCTGTGCAATGAGACTTGTAAAATTTCACGCTATCAGCAACAGGAAGTTGTTGTACAGGCAGATGTTAAAAAATCATATACGCTGCGACTGACTTATTATTAAGCTGTACAACAAATATTTAATAATTTCTTTCTAAAGAGGTCAGGAAAAAACTACGCTATGTCTTTCGGACGGATGGACGACATACCCGAAAGTTTCTAGACCTTCTTCCACCATCAGCGACACAGGTAAACATGACTACAGCCTATTGAGTTGTTTGTTTATGCAATTTGTATAGAGATCTTAGGATTTTCAATTCCTTTACATTAACATTCAATATTATCACACAAGGTTCATATGTTATGTAAACATTCAAATTTGTTTATTGTTTGCAAAATAAAAGTTTCGGCATAACATGCATTGACAGTGTCCTAATTTAAGGAATACCGGCATTTTTTCATTTTATGTCCAAATTTTTAGCAGGACCAACACTGTATTTTTGTCTCATGGCGGCAAAATCGAGAGTTGTTACGCTCTTCGTAAAAGAAAAAAACAAGCACTAACGTGAGAATTGTTGAGATTTATAGTTGTTGTGTCCGACTTTTCTTTTGTGACGTTGACAAAAGCATCGTATAGTCTGAGAAGGGTTGCCGTTCCTCTTTCAGTGAGGTGAATTCCGTCACGCCAGATTTGTTCGCTGTTGAGATGACTATTTTTCTAATAACACTTTCGACTGTTTGTAAAGATTCCACATCATAACTGTTTGCCACTTTTCCAATTATGTGGTCAACGATTTTCTCATTTGCATCTCGTCGTGGTGGACATTCGGCTAAAATAATTCTGGCATTCCTAGTCGTTTTGCAAATTATATTGATCAAATTTACAAATTCACATTCAACAAGTTCAGGACCACGCTTGTTTCTAGCACCATTGCCTCTTACTATAATGATTTTTCAGATGTAGTCGGTATAGTTTCGGTTTGTGTCCTTTGAACTTAAGGACGCTTAACTATGGCAACAGAATACGCATGCTCGAAAATCCTTTCTGTGATTGGACAAAATGCTGTCATGGTGGGTGATTTGGTTGTGTTTGAAAAATCGTCACGTTAATTATATCGTGATGGAAAGCAAGTGAAAAATCATAAATATTTGAACTAGATCTTACAAAGATTTATATTTTTTATTAAAATAATTGTTTCTCCAATAGCTCTTTGCATCCGTGACAGCTGTTTATTCGGGATAATTATATAATTTTAATGTAAACTTTGTTGTACGAACGTATATGACTTTTAGAACGCACCTACGCATGTGAGATTTCCCCGGGGTTTTGGTGAATGTAAACAGAAAGATACGAGGACCGCGAATACTGAACACAAACAGAGAAAACGTTATTTAAATGGTATCTGTGTGCTTCTGAAGGTTATCGAACTGATAGTTTTAAACATATACTCAAATTTAAATACGTCGGAGATAGTTCTTGTTTTTTAAATCTTTTAAATCCATTTTTTTTAGATCGTGTCTAATGTGTGATGTATAAGCCCCATGAATTGTCTTTACCACGGTGTTTTTCGTGAGTCTACGAGTGAGTACGTATCTTTTGTAGGGTTGAACTACCAATTATAAGGGTTTCTTTCGGGTCAACTAATTTGACTGTTTTTTCTCTAGCATGTCTAGATTGTTCAGTCTCTCTTGTTTTGAATTATTAATTTTTGGCGTCTTAAGAGTTTTTGAATAACTAGGAGAAATTGTATAAGTTTCAGTTTCAGTGTGATTATTTACAATTAGTACAGTATCTTTAATTAGTCTAATGGCTGACTAGTATTTTCCGGTTCCGTGTGAGACCCAATGGGTTGTGTTGTCCTGATGTTTATATTAGATACACTTGTATATTGCATTGTTTGTGTTTCCATGGTGTTTGTTGATTTAATGTTCTTTGAACTTAATGCAGATAAATTTGTACCTTGGTCTGCTAGAGTGTTACATTGTTCAGTGAGGTCATTGATTCGTTTAACTAGACTTTGGATTACTTCACTATTATTATGGTGACATTATCCAGATGTTGACTGATTTGTTTGTGGTGTAGGCATAAATTTGGGATTTCAATAACCTCAGAATTTTCAATGGCACTTGTGTACATAACATTCATCACTTGTTATTGTATCTGATAAGAGACTTTCTGTGTTTTCCAACATCTGTTTTGGCTCAGTTTCAGATTCATCCTGATCATCCCTTTGTGAATTGTGAGAATTGTTTTCAAATTTTTCATAAATTTCTTTTCAAATACTGTTGAATATGTTTTCAAACCACAAAATATAACCCCCTCTTTGAATGTTGTGTGAATAGTTATCAAAGATACCATGATTATAATTTAGGACGCCAGACGCGCGTTTCGTCTAAATGTACATAAGACTCACCAGTGACGCTCATATCAAAATATTTATAAAGCCAAACAAGTACATAGTAGAAGAGCATTGAGGATCCAAAATTTCAAAAAGTTGTTCCAAATACGGCTAAGGTAATCTATGCCCGGGATTAGAAAATCCTTAGTTTTTCGAAAATTCCAAAGTTTTGTATACAGAAAACTTATAAAAATGACCACAATATTGATAGATTCAAAACCGAAATGTTGACTACTGGGCTGGTGATACCCTCGGGGACGAAACGTTCACCAGCAGTGGCATCGACCCAGTGGTGTTAAAAGTTATCAAAGGTACCAGGATTATAATTTGGTACGCCAGACGCGCGTTTCGTCTACATAAGACTACCCAGTGATGCTCATATCAAAATATTTATAAAGCAAAACAAGTACAAAGTTGAAGAGCATTGAGGATCCAAAATTTCAAAAAGTTGTTCTAAATCATTTAATTTCCAAGTAATTTAGTAGATTCATGTAAATGAAGGACCACTTTTCTATTATCAATTTCGTGTTTAAATAAGCCCTCATTACAACTTATAATAATTAGAAAACTGTGTCTTTAAAAAAAACCAAAGACATTATATAAATGCTTGCTTATTCCTTGGATTCGTTTAGACATGTGTTATAATTAATTACGAAAAATACACAATTTTGATATCAATAAACATCTTTTAATGTACATTGTATTGAATATATAATTCAAACTATTTTTCAGACTTTGTTGAAAGGCAAAATAGGCGTACACAAATAGTTGGTACTATCTATCCTCTCAAATGAAGCAAAAACAATACTGGATCTATTCTTAAGTTGAATTAAGAAAACAAAATCTTGTGCTATGAGACTTCTGAGATATTTCCAACTATCGCTGTACAGGTAGATGTTAAAAAATCATACACGCGGCGACTCACTTATTATTAAGCTGTACAGGAAATTTTGAATCATTTCTTTCTATAGAGGTCAGGAAAATTAACACTATGTCTTTCGAACGGATGGACAGACAGACCCGTGTGCTTACTTGACCTGCCTCGCCCTCAGCGACACAGTTAAACATGACTCCAGTCTTCTGAGTTGTTTTTGTATGCAACTTGTATAAAGATCTTGGGAACCATTTGAGTACAGCTGTTTTTTTTCACGGTGTCTATAATTTTTTCTCTCCCGTAAACATGGTTGGGTCTGGTCTGATCAAAGTAAGAGAAGAAACATTTGATCCAAGACCAGTACAATTGTACTTAACAGTACAGTTATGACGATCACACAAAGTTTTTTTATTCCGTTGATTAAAAGAGATATAAGGTACGAAGGTATGCTGAAAATGCAAGGACATGTTTTTAAAAAAATCGTAAACTATTTAAGCCGGTTAGGGAGAAATTTCTGAAACAAAATATAATCGTGGAAACAAAAGGAATTTGTATTTCAAGCGCATTGCTAAATAACTACTGTGTCTTATTCACTTATTGCATTCCCTGATTGTCAAAGGCACCGTTTGTAGAGTACCCTCTGAACGATTTTTTGCTGATTATTCTAGAATACTAAAATGAGGTAAGATTTGGAATTATTACTAAACTGTTATAAACCTATAACCTTTATAACCGAAGAATCACGAGACACCAGATTGTTCGAAAACCCCAGGATATGTAGAAGTCTAAAAAAAAAATCAAATGGACTTATTGCACACTAATTAAGGTACAGCTTGAACACGACATCAGAAAAATACAAAGTAAATGAGATTTTTGGTAACGTATGCAGCGATTCAAATCTGTTGTGACCATTTCACCTGCATTTGTGTATCGTCGAAACGTTTTATTAACATAAAAAAAACAAAAAACACTCATTTACTTCTATTAGTTATATTTATTGTTACTTTTTTCAAATTTTGAGATGACCCCTTGTTTTTCGTCAAATGTAATCGTAAGTCTAAGTGTAATCCTAGTATAAAAATAGACGTAGTTTTTGCAAATGTCTACTTGTGTATAGATATTGTTACACAAATACTAGTGAACAATGGACTTTAAGCTATCATTTGTTTATTCATCTTTTGATAACATGGCGGCCATTTGTATATATGATAGCATTTGATTTTGAACTGTATAGAAAAGGTATGATTTAAAATAACTTTAATATGCACAATACAAATAACACGAAAAACACTTTATACATTATATGCGTCCGACGCGACGATGAATTAAAAGGATTGCATCGATATTAATAACTTTTTTGATTAAGGGTTATACTGCTCAATGTTTAAACTATAAAAACAATTGTTCTAAATGGTCAATTTTAATATCATCACTTTTTTTAAAAGATCAACAAATAAATGTCATTTTGAAAATATAAACATGTGTAATATAGCCGCGAACTTATCAATGTGGGACGTTATTTTTCCTTGATTGAAACTATTTTAACTATAATATTTCACCAAATATATGATTTAATATTCGCAATCGAGTTGCAAAGTATAACTTAGATTTACAGAACTTGTGAATTTGATGTACAAGTAGGTATTGGGTCGCTAGATTTACCATTGAGAAAAAGGACAATAATAAAATTGTCAGAACCAGCATTTTTAGACAGAATAATGTTCGAATACCAAAGACCAAGTTCAAAAAAGAGATAACTTTATTGGAGCACCTAGGCTTTTTTATATGGAGAAAAAAGACATAAAATGGCGGCTCACTTCGTCATCTATGACTTAGTTGGACATGAAAAGAAATATACTATTATACTTAACACGTACATTTTTTTAAATCTAATGTGCGTGTACTTTAACATGTTATTATTTCTTCCAGTGGTTTTGTTGATAAGATTTTGGTTATCCAGTAGAATGAAGTTGGATTTTGCCTACAAAAATATATAGTAAAACAGATGTATTTTTTTTTCTGTGTACGGAAGTGACATGTGTAATGTCGGCTAACATGTCATATTTCTGATAACGAACCATGTATTTGCACACCTGCAAATTTTCAATTGGAAAGTATTTAGTAAATATTATTCGTGAACATTTTATAGATAATATTTCAAAGGATGACTAATGCTGTCAAATGTAGAACATTTAGATAAAGCAGACTCTAAAATGAAGCAAAATGTATTTTGTTGTAAACGTAAAAATTCGTCAATCATGCGCCCCTTTATGACGTCATTTACCAGACATAGGTTGAAGATGCATATATGTTACAGTAAATAGGTGAAATTAGGAATTAAATGTAATTACTTAAAAGGAATTACATGTAATTCCCGATGCACTTATTCAATTCAAGAAATTCCGTAAACGGCCCAGTTATTACCAGTAATTACAGATTATAAATGATTTTTTTACACCTATTTACTAATTCTTAAAACATGTTGTAATATGACTAGGCATCACATAAAAGATGATTGATAAATTTTCTCACCTCAGCAGTTATTTCCAACTTCCTCTGCCTATGTAGTATACATTTTAGAACTGATATGATTTTCAAGAGATTGCAGCTTATACTCAGATCGAGTTTCTAAAACGTTATCAGTGACTTTGCAACAATCAATTAATGAACCAAGGTTTTAGGTGTTGCCTCTGTGCAGCTTTTAACCTACTTACAAATGTAACAGTTATTTATGTATTTGTTTTTGTACAGCTCTAGTATTATGTTTTATCTATTCATATGCCTATTGTCGTGGTTCGGTATATGTGCATTCAGCTTTCCGATTTTGACTTTTAGCGTTCTTTGTATGGGTTGGTTCAGATATGCCATAAGGACTCATGAAGATTTTTACAGCTTAGTTTCATTGTGCACCCTTCTACTTATATTCTTATTTTTATAAATGTTATCGGCCTAGTGTATATGTCATTATGAGATGCTCCCCATATGGAACCCCTTAAGTGCCAAGTAAATATAAATGTTTTCTTTTAAGCAGTTGATCACTAGCGTCAAAAGTCCTGTATATGATATCTGCAAACTTGTGTGTAACTTTCAAAATCTGGTGCGCTTGACTTTTAAACTGGTGCACACGAGTTTGAAAGTCGTATGCATCATTTTGAAAGTCGTGTGCGCCAGTTTGAAAGTCATGCAAACAAGTTTGAAAATCAAGCAAACAAGTTTAAACTTCATGTGCGCCAGATCTTGAAAATTTTGCACACCATCTTTGAAAGTCGTGCGCGCCACTTTGGAAGTCTGGCATGCCATTTGATAGTCGTGCACGCCACATTTGAAGTCGTGTGTTCCATTTTGAAAGTCATAGGCACCAGTTTAAAAGTCATGCGCTCTACTGTGAAAATCATGCGCACAATATTTTGAAGTTCATAAACACATTTTTTGAAAGACGTTTTGAAGACACTTTTTGTAATGCTTACACACCTATACGAGTTTTAAAACTGGTCTGTGCAAGTTTTAAATATCCAGCACACGCTTTTGGTTAGCGTATTTGTTCAATATGATTGTAAGTGCGTTTGTTCGATGTGAGCCAATGTTCCGTGAATGCAATGCTTTGTACGTGAAGGGCATGCTTTTGAGAGATGTTTCATTGGCAATCATACCACATCTTCTTTTTTATATTTACTGGAGGGTTTGTTACTCATGGTGTGTGGATGCAGGAAATTTGTCTCATTGGCAGTCATATCACATCTTCTTTTTTATAATTAAATTGTAATAAAAGATGATTGATAAATTTGTTTCACCTCAGCAGTTTATAATTAACTATACTCTAACGTTATAAAATTAACAAATCAATAAACAATCGGTCAAGTAAATTTGCCAACACTTACAATTGTCTTAATGTGACAAATCTGAAATAGAAAAAACTAAAACAACAAACAAACCGACCTCAAAGAACATTTAGAACGGTGAGTTTCTTAAGAAATGGCAAAACCAAAAGCTCAAATTCATCAATCCAGTAGAAAACAATTGCCATATTCTTGACTTGGTACAGTAATGTTTTAATGAAAAAAATTTTAAAATGGTGGACTTAATCTCGTTTTATAGGTAGTTTAACTTCTCCTTTTACTTATTCATGATAGTCGCGTAACTTCCATTATATTTTTAAGGTTAACAATGTGTGAACAAATATACAGACACAAAAGATAAAAATTGCACAACAACACAATAGCGGGATATATAAATACTGAGCAAAACAGGAAGTAAACAGTGAAGGTAAAAGATATACAAAGACAAAGACAAATGAACATATCACTAAAACACGTAATTAAGATGATAACCAACGTCAGTATCTATAATATTAACTTCAAGAACATTATGTATTATAGGATAAGTTACAAAATGGTGTCGTTTTTGGTGAACTTTTACAGAAAAGGGACGAAACGTCATTTTACATAACCCTGGTTCATTAATTTTCTGTTCACTGTGAGATATTGGTACTGAGATGACCGCTTGTGTCTAATACGAGGCATAAGTAAAAAAAGTTATGCTGAGAAAGCCGTGTCTGTTGTTTCTTTTGTTTCTAGTTGTTCGTTACCCAATCAGAAAAGTTTGGATTGTTAATGGTAAGAATATCATAAATATATCTGAATGTGAAATCACATCAAGTTAGAAACTTCACGACAAAGTCTGGATAAATTAGTTTGACCAATTTCAGATTACAATAATGTGAAAATCCAATACTGTATAGTCGGTAATGAAAAGCAGCTTCATGAAAATATTTTTTGTTTAAACGCATGTTCCGTTGATGAGGATTTCGTTCTGCTGGTTTAGTTATATATTTTTCAAATGCAAACCAACTATGAAAGTTTGATGAAGGTTAAAAAAATCGCATTAGATGTACCATACTCCAGGAAATATAGTTTGAATATAGTGTTTGTCTTATCCTTTCCGTTAGGATATCATTCATTGGAAACTTTGGTACCTTATGGAGATATGAAGTTTTAAACGGATGTTCATCATTGCGTTTATTTTAAAACAAGGACATTGAAAGTAGTGATTAAAAGTTTAAGCTTATTTTCGTCTTTGTTCCTCTATGGTCAGCTGATCAAAAGTTATAGTAATGCTAAATAGAAGATCAGTGAGTACTCTTAAAAAGTGATCAGCCTAAAATGTACCTTTTAGTTATTGGTGCATTAGCTACGAGATATAAAAAAATGTGATTTTTTTTGTTGTTAAATCATTAATGAAAATGATATAATGAAATTATAATTCACTTTTATCAGCCAATCTGGTTCTATTTTGTTAAAAACTAAGCTAAGAAACACGGTTGATGAGTTGTTCACTTGCACGTTAATAAATAGACCTCATTGAATACGTATTCATGTAACCTTGAATTCAACCCCTAGCTGGAGATGGGTTACTGATGTATTCAGCTATTAAAATTGTAAGGGTTTCGCGGAACCCATAGTCCCGCCTACTTTTGCTATTTTACTGGCAGGCTAAACAAAAAGGGGGAAAATATTAAAATGTTTGCTCTATATACTATCTTTTGACTAGCACTGTAAAAAGCTTCTGTCAAAATTTGTTAAAAATCCAGGATGGTTTATGAAATCTAATAAATGTTTAAAAACTTTAACTGCAGAGTGTATGTAATTTTAACCGGGAAAAACTAGTCCATTTATAAGTAATATACGAAAAAGGATTTTTTTTACAAACTTTACTTCTGGATATTATCTTATGATCATAAACAAGCTTCTATCCAAGATTGGTAGAAATCCAGGATATTTTTTTAAAGTTTTAAAAACTTTAACCACACTGTCAATGTAATGTTAACTGGCATAAAAACTAAGTCCATTTAAAAGTAAAATACGGAAAAATTTGATTTTATTTTTTACAAAATTTACTTCTTGAAATTTATCTTATGATTCCCACAGCCCAATGCCGGACTACCTGCACTGTCTGTGAACAACTCCATAGTTTCATTGTTAAAAAAACAACTTTTCTGGTAAATAACATTCCCCTTTAAAATTCGACAAAAATTCTAATCACACCACGCAATAGTGCTATACCCCAAAAGAATTAGTACAGTAGTTGGTCCAACTATTTTATTCTAAGCAATTGGGACACCAATTTGTGAAGTCACCTCCAGGAATTTGGACATTAAAACTTGACAGTCATTAGTCAAAGCATTTCCAGCAAACAAAAAACATCCAGGTAATGATCAAGCGTGTCTAAATTGGACTCCGTTTTCACAACCCAATGTAAAAATGTCGAAAACTTTTCAAAACAAACAACAAGAAATAGCACAGCCCATGGGGAGGCATTTGTCTATGTAATATTTACCGTCAAACATAATACCGAGGAGATAAAAAAAAAAAAAATGAAAACAACACGTTTAATAATTTCAATGCGTCCGAAGCGCTTTTCTGGATTCACCTTCATCAGGAACATTCAAGGCCAAACATTTGAAATATGCAGGGTTTATAATAAACAAACGAAAAGCCCGGCTTGTATCTAACTTTGCAATAAATGCCTATCTACATAAACTTGAAATCAATTCTAATACAGAGTCAAAAGATGTATATATAACTTAATATAAGTCTTTATCTATTAAGTCATTGACACTACACAGATTTAGGTAAGAAAGGTTGGTAATTAAACGCCATCCATTATCTTGCTTTTGAACCAAACCAATAGGTGATTTCCTCAAGGTAGAAATATGTTTTGCTGTAAATGGTCTCAACATCCTACACAATTCAACTTTTTTTGCCAGCTTCATTTTAGTTTCATTTTTATGCATTCCAGTTGAAATGAGTGTTTTTTTTCACCACACGGACAGTCTAGGTCAACATAATTTAAACGAAAGCCATCCTTAAATCCAGTAAACAATAAATCTGCATCATGACGATTGTAACAATTTTTCAAATACTTCAGTGGCGTAAGACCTTTGACCTATAACTGGTCCTTGATATATTGGTCTTGAATACAGCTGTGGGGTCCTGAAAGAATAAGTATCCTGAGGTCTCTACTGTTAACGAGGCCGTGGAATAAAAGTAGGACGAGTTCCACCCAACATTTTACTTGATATTTATTTACCCTCCCTCGAGGACAAGATACCAAAGGATGAGCAGCAAAACATCTAATTCATGAATGACTATACGTACAATTAAATATATTACAAGAACCATTATAATTGAAAGCATAGCACTTTTGTATGCTTCGAACTGTTGACTCTGTGGCATTATTGGTTAGACTGATATACATCAACCACAACTCCAAATCTATATCTTCCCATGATGCAGTAGGGTTCTGAGATATTTTAAATCCGAACTGTTCATCATATTGTTTCCACCTATACTATACGAACCACATCGTTTGGCAGCTAATTTGATGTTGTTAGTGTATTTCAACAACTCTTGAAACTTTTCCGGATGAGTTAGACATTATACATTTATAAAAACTAGAAATGCATCAGTCCTCTGATCAATATTTATAATAATTAAGGTCTTTCCTTTTTCAAAAGGGAAAGACCTTACTGTATTTCTTCTGTTTATTATTATTATTCTTCCGCCAAACTTTGACGAAGTTAGCAGCCTTAACCGTAAGACGTGTCGCTTTCATATTCACACTTTGTTTCGGTGTCATGAATACCTATCCGGAACTCACCCTGTGAGTCGAAATATTTTGTCGGTCCGGAGTTATCCCTCCGAAACCTAAAAACCTTGTTACCATTTAAACACCGTAACCGTAATAGGTACAAAGAAACCGAAGGGTGAAATTTGTTCAGGACCAGACCCTGGTTCTTCGTTACATTTGGATCGAAAAGATTCAACGACTCATTGGTAGGGTTATGCCCCTATTAAAATTAACCGGTGTCGGTTGGCCACCAAAACTCAGAAACCGTAAGTCGTAGACACCTAGGATCTTCACCATTCATCATCAATTCATGTGACTTTGAAAAATACCTCAAGGTCAAATGTGTATGTTGACCTTGACTTTTGACCTAACACCTTGTTACGGGATAATCTCAGAAACCATTATACTTACAGAAGTTTTGAATAGTGGAAAATGTTTGGGTCATTAATGCGCAACTTTGTTACATTTTGACCGAAGAGATTTGATCTTTCTGTAACGGGCATAACCCCTGATTTAGGTTTCTGAAAAGACAAAATCAGCTTTTACTATATAACCAAAGGTCCTAGACCCATGGGGTCTTCAGCAATGACATCCCAGATAGCGAATTTAGTGTTTTTAACCTAATATAAAGGATTTTTAGTGTGTTTTCAAGCTTTTTAAGGTTGACCTTGAGCTTTCACCTTTCAACTTTTTATTGGATATCTCAAAAACGATTATACTTACAGAAATAGTAAATAGTGAAACATGTTGAGTTGACTAAGTCGCAACTTTTTTACATTTTGACCGAAGAGCTTTGATATAATCTTAAGGGGCATAACCCCTGTTAACGGTTTCTGAAAGGACAAAATTAGCTTTAACTCTTGAACCAAAGGTCCTAGACCCATGGGGTCTTTTATAATGACATCGTGGACCAATGACCTTTACAAAGGTCACAAGGTCAAAAGTCAAGGTCATGTCCTAAAAAGCGAATTTGTTGTTTTTGTCATATTTTAACGGTTTTATGTGTGTTTGACAGCTTTTCAATGCATTCTACGACTATTGGAACATGTATTTTACATTACGAAAAGGAAAGACCTCTCAATTGTTCAAGAACAATTGACATTTTAATTTGTTGCTGTTTTTTTTTTTATTGCAACACCAATTCACCTTGCACAAAGCATATGGTTTGTTTAATGGAATTGTTTTGAATATTTGTATTTTGCAGTAAACATGCCAAATCAATGTATTCCCAATAAGCTATTTTCTCTTTATTGGCAATTGGTATATGCATGCCCAATTTATCACTTGCTTTGGTAGATTGTAAAATAAAGTTCTGAATATTACCTGTAGTGTCAGTAGTAGGACTACTGTATACTGGAGGAGCCGTTGTTGTGGGCACCAACACCGCTGTATGGGTCCCTGGCATATGTGTTCTGTCAACTTCAGGCATGTTGTCAAGCATGAACTATTCCTATCGTCACCATTAACAATGGATTCTGACAAATGCTGAAGGCTACCAACAGATGATTTAGGTGCTGTCACTTTTTTTGCTGCTGGCGCCGCTTTATTGTGTCTCTGAGGAGGGGCAGCTCTTTTTCTAGTAGATCCTGGAAACATCTTAGAAACTGAAACACAACCTAATCGTTTGTAAATTGAGTTTATCGAGTTATTGTTATACCGCATGTTAAATTTGTAGACTATACTTGTGATAAATTGCATTAACAATTATATCAAAATTATAAAACCAAATACTTGATGTTGGTGTGTGCAAAGTTTAAACAAAAACATTGTTCTATACAAATGATTGACATAAATTGTTATGACCAAGACAGATGATTACATTTATGAATCAAGTAACCACATATGAATCAAGTAATTAGCTATAAATCACGCAATTCATATGTGGTTACTTAATTCATAATCACTTAAGAATCACTTAATCGCTTTAGAATCACATAATCACTCATGTATCACGTATTCGCTTATGAATCACGTAATCACTTGTGAATCAAATAATATTTTATGATTCAATTTATTACATTTGAATCACGTAATCACCTATGAATAAAGTAGTCACTTATGAATCACATAATCATTTATGAATAAAACAATCTCTTATAACTGATAAAACCTGTAATTATAACCTTACAACAGTGACAGACGATTTCCATATTCATAATATGGTTATCACAACAATCAGACCTGCATACAAACAGGCAAACATCTAAAGTTGAGCGTTTCTGCAGTGCACACAAGCTTAGATATCAGACATTTTGTTCCTAGCAATTCAAAATAATCGAAGACAATGAATATATTACATCGATTTGAAGTTCATGCATACGCCAAATACTACACAAAATCGTGAAACAAAATATCGCATGTGCACAATAGAATTGCAAGCGACAAAGTTTTTTTTCTGAATAAATAAATCCATTATAAAAAATCTGTCTTGCTACACAAGACAATTCTACGCAACTGTGGCCTTTGTGCGAAATAATTACGCACGTATCATGGCTATGATATAACTCTAGTTGTTCGCTTAATTTGTACAAATAACGATGCGATAAAGTGAATCTACAAAATTAAAGACCCCATTGAAGCCCTTTTCTTATTTGGGCGTTTTTCAATAAAAACGTATTTTCTTGTCCCAGCCACTTTAAAAAAAGATGTTTGATCTTTGCAAGTAATTTTTTGTGCAGTCAGTACATTGAATTAGATTTAACATTTTTAAGCAAAGAAACAGTTTATTTTTAGAGGGATTGATAAGATATTGACTCCTGAATGGTTCAAAACAACCAATATGACATGTCCCTGTTCAATATTTATACTATAAATTATCGTAAAACAATGAAGAAATAAATGTTATTTTTACTTTACATAAGTTCTTTATAATTCAAAAGTATGTTCAGAGCAAACATATTTGTATTTTATTTATATTGTATTTTAAAAAAACTGCTTTCAATATAGGATTTTTAATTTCAGAAGGTGTGTCCCTCACAAAATGTCCACTACGAAACGAAGTAATTAAAATTTGCCAATAAACAGTTTCATAAAATCAATGTAAATTTTGTTTGCAAGATATATAAACATTAGGGTCTTACAAAAGAAGTGATGCTTTTATAACGGCAATTAAATTGTTGGTAAGAAAAATTGAGAACATCAAATGGACCAGAGTGATACCGTATTTTTGTCCACTACGAAACGGGTCAAATCTCCTTCAGTATCTGGTTTTAAAATTATGAAAAAAATATCAGTGTACAGCTTAATAAATGCTTTGATGAATACAATCAGTCTTGTTACTATTGCAGTATAGGGATTGTTGGGGGGAAATAAAACTTGCGAATATGTCCCTTACGAAACGGTCCCCTACGAAACAAGTATGAGAGAAAAACGTTTCGTAGTGGACACTACCACTACCATGCCAGTGGCGTAGCTTGCATGTATGCTCAGATGCTCAAGCATCCACATCATTTTGACAGGAAAAAAATTATAAAAAAAGATATGTTCGCAGCAGTTAAACTCGGAGGTATCCGTATGTAACAAGGGTTAGGATATGAGGATAACATCCAATAATATTCCGATGAAGTATGCGTGGTCTTTTATTAAGGATAATTTAGTTCATGTAATAAAACAAGATGGATAAATCGCAGAAAAGTGTTCTCGATTTTTTTTCGTAAAAAGATTACGTCGTCGGCTACGGCAAGTGCAGATGACGATGCACAGATCCTCGGACATGTCTCATCTGAAATTGAGCCTAGCGGAGCGATGGCTTCTACAACTGACTAACAACATAACTGACAACTAAACCACTATATCCTGATATCGTTTCCTGTGACATGAAAGACGACGTGAAAAAAAACTAATCTGTAATAGAGTGTGATCATTCCTAGGCTTATCAGTAATACAAGTTTCTATCTAGGTCCACATATTAATTTTATTTTCAATAAAAGAACAAAGTTCCTATGTCCCCTGTATTGCACATATTTTATGTAACCAAGGAACAAGGGCAATAACAAATAAAAAATAATGTTTTTCCTTTTCCTTTTATTTTTAATGGAGAAATAAAAGCTTTAGAGAAAATGCAATAATATTTCCGTTATAATTTATATTTCAAAAGGTCAAAGCTTAGGACTTATTTTCGAAATTGTCATTGCTGATGATATAAAAATCTGGCAAGAATTGTACACATGAGAGTGCAAACAAGACCGGATGGACGGACACCAGGAATTTCGATGATGTCCCCTGCGACGCGTTAATGGAATCACTTCAGTTCCTGTATTCCGAAGTGCCGCTGTGATGGGGCTGTTTTTTGAGAAATGCTAGGAAAGGGGATCACTTCAATTCCTTTAAACAGAAGTGACGCTGTGATGGGGCCGTTTATGAGATGTCAAAAATAAGATTGGTGGGAAACCTTTACATCAAATAAATAAATTATGAATTGCATTCAATTTCGAGAATTTCGAGAAAACATTAAAATTTTGTTTGAAAATAATTATATGAATTGGTGGGTATTTTGAAATTAAACAAAAATCTAACCAGTGTCGGATTCTAGGGGAGTACATGTGCTTATAGGAACAATGTCTGAAAAAAAAATCTGCATAAAATAGTCTAAAAAAAAAATTTGCCTCGCTCCGCTCGGCGAAGACATCCATATCATTTCAAACCTGGCTACGCCACTGCATGCAGTCTTTTTTTTTTAATCTTTTTTCAATTATATTCGTGCAAAACAAATAACAAGGGTTAGTTTCATGTAATTTTTATTATGTTTTTATTAACATATCATAGGGTTGATGTCAACTACAAAACTTTTTGTCCACTACGAAACGGTTTTGTCCATTACGTAACATTGTACCTTCATATGTGAAGTACTGTCTAATCTTTAACGATAAAAATGGTTTTCCAATTCAGAAAAAAATGAGATTTTTCTAGTATTTAAAGTAAACAAACTGGAATGTCTATAGGAAACATTTAAAATTACAAAACATATGTGTGTTTAGAAGAAGTTTTGTAGGGGACTTTTTACGAAACAGTACACAAATTTTAAAAATAATATCATTTTAAAGAATATTTAAGATTGCACTTTTTGTTTAC
This sequence comes from Mytilus galloprovincialis, assembly GCF_965363235.1. NCBI lineage: Eukaryota > Metazoa > Mollusca > Bivalvia > Mytilida > Mytilidae > Mytilus > Mytilus galloprovincialis. The sequence continues at coordinate 49,212,192 of NC_134844.1, read as the reverse complement.
AAACAGGTCTATAATAGAGGTATTCAAAATAACTCTTGAATTTAAATTTTAGACAAGTTGATTTTCCATTTTTTTAAGGTCTGAAAGTTACGCTTTTATTGAAAAACGCTTATTTATTTCACTATATTAAAAAGTTATTTCTTTAACAAATCAAACATAGATGGACATAGATGAAATGAAACAATTCTAAGCCTTTCAACCATGTCTTTTCTCTTCCAACGTTGTAAAAAAAATGGAATTATGTCACTGTGAGGGTGATAACGTATGCTGAAGCTAATTACCGCAAATGTTTTAAGATAACACAAAGACAACTATAAATCAGATCACTGCGGATAAGATTTAAAATATAGTTTTAAATCCTATTGATAGCGTAAAAAAACTGGAGGAAAAAATGTGTGCTTTGTGCGAAATTTTTATTTGACTCGGACAAAAAAAATCAGAATCCCTTGAAGTTAAATGGCTGCTCCCTTAAACTTTGACATTTCTTAAATCGAAACAAATTTATGATGACCACATGATAGATCAACTTAAGGAATCACAAGATAGTACGGAAATATTAAATGAATGACATAGATACAATTCAATAACAAGTTTGAGCTAGGTTTCTACAAAAATCTCTGGAGGTGCGCCTAGTTTGTCAAAAGTTAAAAAATATGCATTTTTGTAAAGCAAATCGTAGATTTTTCTTGCATAACCTACACGAAATCTGGCGATTGTGCACAACCTGCAGCGTGCAAAAAATTCCGGTGACCCATACATTTCATTGCATTTTTGAATAAAGCATGTAAGTAAGACACCCCAGCTACGTAATAAAACTAAAACCCACATCTGCTTTTATTCGATATTTTTTAAAATCGTATATACTTATAATAGGTGATTGATGCTGACGGAAGACGAATGACCTCGTCCATGACTGAATACTTTGAAGCAAAATTGTTTCTCAGATGCTCAACAGTTTAATCATGGCATCGATTTCACAGCTTACAGAAGAAGAGCAAAACTTCACCAGATTTTTCTTGCTGAACTTTAAAGTATCACCTGGCATTGTCAGTCGATTCTTTGATGGAGTGTTTCCACCAACACAACTAGCCCAATGTATTAATAGCAGTATGCGTGCCATTTTCAATTTATACAAATCAAAAAGAATAAATGCGGCTCAATTAGAAATATTAAGGGGTGTTCAAGGAACTGTATGGCCATCCTATCTTCCACCGATGCCTGTAGGAACAAAAGGTAAATATATATGGCAGAGCGAACAGTTTCTCTTAAGCGTTCACATTCTCTTTTTGAATAGGAGTAAACTTTTTTTTGTGTGAAAAACTGCACGTGTTCCTGTACCATGATAAGGATACGCTATTTGTCTGTGTTTTCCATAAACAATATGATGTCATTCTACTCATTGTAATATATCATAAATAAGGAAATGTGGTATATTTTATTTTATAATATAGGTGACGTGTTTAGAACAATTGTTAAGGAAGACCAGGTCAGCAATTCTCTTCCTAGCGACCCGCCTAGAATTTAAAAGGAGAAACTAGCCACCGTCTGGTTTCGGTTCGGTTCATGTTTTGATTGTGCAAAATAATTTATCAGAAATATATGTCACGGGATGTTTAATCGTCTCATCAACTTTACACAAGGTATTTTTTTGTGAATTGTTAACAATAAATTGTACTCAGGGACGGATTTTATTGTTTTTGTGCACAAATTTGATAATGTTTTGAGTATACAAATACGAAGATGAGGTATGATTGGCGATGAGACAACTCTTCACAAGAGACTGTCAAAAGAGTATTTGACCAGTTTCTCCGTAAAGTTCTGATTTTAAAATACTAGAAATTTGCAAAATCTAAAATCGCAGTTTAATTCCCTCTTAAGTTAGATATAACCAACTTGCATGTTTAGAAATACGATGCAATTTTGTTACTACCTCAAAGTAATCGTGGTGGGATACTGCATTTTTTTAAAGGCACAAGACTCAGTGTGAAATGGTTTTGCATTTTTGACCCTTCCTAATTTCATTCTTCATTGGGTTTTTTTAGCCACCTCGTCTAAGGACTTTGATTTGACTTTGATGATATGCCTGCTGCGCAATCTAGGAGGTTTATTAACACCCTCCAATGGATGGGATCAGCTTCCGCATCCGAATGATACGATACCAGGAGCAGACTTGTCTACATTGATGTGGTACAGAAATCAGTTGGCCCGTACGACTCTTACGTCTATGGATAACAACGAATTCACAGACAAGTGGACTCAGGTTGAGAAGGTGCGCTGTGACAGCAAAAGCATGAGTTCTGATAACAATCATTGTAATTTATACATGAAATAAGAAAATAAATAAATGAGTTTAAGAAAACATTGGTGAATTCAGTTGGTGTACAAGTGGTTTAAGATTTCGTCAGAGAAACGGAAAGATGTAATAGTCTTCCAAAAGTTAAGGCTCTGGCCTATGGTACCGCTTTTTGAATAACCTGTGAGGGAGATTGGGTCTAAAACAAGCTGATGTAAAAATGAAAAAGTTTAGTACGATTGCCAATGTGACAACTCGAGATCACCGCGAGAGACCAAATACAATATAAAGTAAACAAAAATAAAACGAAAAACAGATATGGTATACAGCAACTAACGACAAATTTTAAACTACAGGCGATTTTTATGTTAACTGTACATGAACACCTTGTACTTTGCAAAGAATGCACTTTATACAAGACAAAAACAAAATAAAAAATGACCAACAATCATTTGATTCATTATATTTACTAAATGGTAAATGCAACACCAGTATATGATCAGACCTAGTTTTTTAAGGGGCTATTCTATTTTGAAGCGGTATGAAACTTGTTGGCAAATGTAAAAGAATGATAGAATAGCGGATTTATCCCTTATGTCTTATGCTACTATAAACACAAAATCTATGTGATGAAATGTTTTAAAACAGGTTTGAAATTAGAGATTGGTTATCATCAATTACGTTTATACTCTTATTATTTCAGGCATTGACATCTTTAAATAAAGGTAAAATACCGCACGAGGTCTGTGAAATTTTGAATTACGATATTGATGGAGAACAAGCAAAAACATTAGCAAAAGCAGAACTGAAGCAGTTGACAAGAGAATACCTAGGCTGTGAAAAGATAAACCAGATAGAAAGTTATTATTCTCATTTCAGGGAAGGAAATCTTCCCCAAAACATTGCAGGTTTGTTTCAATTTTACAAATAGAGCCAGTTTGAATACAAGGAGTCTCATATTTTCTAAATCTTACTTTTAAGATTTCTATTGTTCCTCTGTTTTCGCAGTTTAATTGTAGTGGAATGTGATGTATTTTAGTTCATGACTCATGGTTATCCAATGATGTGTTGACTTTTAACTATAATGATTAGCAAAAATTATTTGACTGGTTGACTTTGGCATAGACAGATAGTCCGCTGTACTTCATAAGTCCGAGAACTAGAACCATGCAAAGGAGTGATGCGGAATATATAAATTTGCTGCAAATACCGGTCTATATGGGAACCAACAATGAAAGAATGTTAAATGCTTTGAACGTATTTGAACTTTTCCGATGTTGATGTGGTCTGTCAATCAGTCTGTCTGTTTCCTCTACAAAATACCTGATTTTGATTTCAATTTATCAACCCTATAGAACTTTTTCAATATGAGTCATTGTGTTCCTTCCCTGAATGAATTAAATAACTGCAACTGTTGAAATATCGTTCAGACTGTTGGATTAAGGCGAATGCCGTTGCCCTAGGAAATAGAAAATTGTTTGAAAGTATCTATTTCCCTATTTTATAAGCTAATAATCAGTTGGTTAAATATTTGGTATAAATGTTACATTGTTACGGTAGAACGGGTTGTTTTGATGTTGTGCTATTTTGTAATTGAAAATTGCTTTTCTGTTGATTAGATAATTATGGATTAACGATGTTTTTTCATGCTGAATTTATCTTTATTTCTCAACAAACCAAATTACATTGGTATAAGGATACACACAATAAATTATCCATAATATATATGTACACACATACAAGAGTTATTCGAGAGCAAGATGAAGGCTACGGAAGCGTATGAGGGCCATCCTTTTTTATTTTTGTTTTCAAATTGATGACTTTAATATTGGAATTATCAACTTTAATCTTGAGATTATTAACTTTTATCTTGGTTTTATAAACTCTAATCTTAGAATTATCAACTTTAATCTTGGAATTTTCAACTTTAATCTTGTAATAATCGACTTTCATCTTGGATATATCAGCTTCAATCTTGAATTTAATAATTCTAATCTTTGAATTGTCAACATTAATCTTCGAAATGACTGATTTTTTTGTATATCTCAATATAAACTCAATCTACTTCGCGGCTAAAATTGGGTTAAAATATCAAAGAAAATAGGCATGTGAAGTCTTGTATGGCTTTACGTAGTTAAATATTCATGAGGGATGTAACTTCTTAGTAAAGGCTATATGTGGATATGCCAAACATGTAAGTAAGTAAGCAGTGGCGTAGCCAGGTTTGAAATGATATGGATGTCTTCGCCGAGCGGAGCGAGGCAAATTTTTTTTTTTAGACTATTTTATGCAGATTTTTTTTTCAGACATTGTTCCTATAAGCACATGTACTCCCCTAGAATCCGACACTGGTTAGATTTTTGTTTAATTTCAAAATACCCACCAATTCATATAATTATTTTCAAACAAAATTTTAATGTTTTCTCGAAATTCTCGAAATTGAATGCAATTCATAATTTATTTATTTGATGTAAAGGTTTCCCACCAATCTTATTTTTGACATCTCATAAACGGCCCCATCACAGCGTCACTTCTGTTTAAAGGAATTGAAGTGATCCCCTTTCCTAGCATTTCTCAAAAAACAGCCCCATCACAGCGGCACTTCGGAATACAGGAACTGAAGTGATTCCATTAACGCGTCGCAGGGGACATCATCGAAATTCCTGGTGTCCGTCCATCCGGTCTTGTTTGCACTCTCATGTGTACAATTCTTGCCAGATTTTTATATCATCAGCAATGACAATTTCGAAAATAAGTCCTAAGCTTTGACCTTTTGAAATATAAATTATAACGGAAATATTATTGCATTTTCTCTAAAGCTTTTATTTCTCCATTAAAAATAAAAGGAAAAGGAAAAACATTATTTTTTATTTGTTATTGCCCTTGTTCCTTGGTTACATAAAATATGTGCAATACAGGGGACATAGGAACTTTGTTCTTTTATTGAAAATAAAATTAATATGTGGACCTAGATAGAAACTTGTATTACTGATAAGCCTAGGAATGATCACACTCTATTACAGATTAGTTTTTTTTCACGTCGTCTTTCATGTCACAGGAAACGATATCAGGATATAGTGGTTTAGTTGTCAGTTATGTTGTTAGTCAGTTGTAGAAGCCATCGCTCCGCTAGGCTCAATTTCAGATGAGACATGTCCGAGGATCTGTGCATCGTCATCTGCACTTGCCGTAGCCGACGACGTAATCTTTTTACGAAAAAAAATCGAGAACACTTTTCTGCGATTTATCCATCTTGTTTTATTACATGAACTAAATTATCCTTAATAAAAGACCACGCATACTTCATCGGAATATTATTGGATGTTATCCTCATATCCTAACCCTTGTTACATACGGATACCTCCGAGTTTAACTGCTGCGAACATATCTTTTTTTATAATTTTTTTCCTGTCAAAATGATGTGGATGCTTGAGCATCTGAGCATACATGCAAGCTACGCCACTGGTAAGTAAGTAATTAATGACTTTATTTAAAGATGGTGACTCAATTAGCTTTCGCTAATCTACCTTGAGGCCCTCACAAAGAACAAACAGTACAAATATTACAAAGCTTACAGTTTCTAACATATTATGTAAATGCACTATTCATACTAACTATAAACTGTCTGTAGAACAAGAGAAAAACAAATTCATATACTGACTCAGACGTACTTATGAATATAATTATTTTCTGTGACTGTATCTTACATTAATTTGTAGGATCCTTTACTATAGATAATTTAGCTGATCTGTAACAATAACATCTCCATGCCTCATATATCATGTACTGTAGTACGCCGCTAGATTAAAACTGACGTGGAAAGGTAACACATGCCCACCGAAAGCTCTTTTTTTGAGAGCCCAGGTGGTCGTGTGGTCTAGCGGGACGGCTGCAGTGCAGGCGATTTGGTGTCACGATATCACAGTAGCATGGGTTCGAATCCCGGCGAGGGAAGAACAAAAAATTTGCGAAAGCAAATTTACAGATCTAACATTGTTGGGTTAATGTTTAGACGAGTTGTATACATAACATACAAATCATTAGAATATTTGAGTAAGTTGTTCTAAATCATTTATAGTCAAGAAATCAACACATTTTTGTTTAAAAGTGTCCAGGTTTTCACAAAATTTTATTTCATTTGGTAGTTTATTCCAAAGTATAGATGAGCTATATGCAAAAGATTTCTTCATTGAATTTGTGTTCGGTCGTACAACAGCTCAATTATTATTTGCAGATGACCTTAGATTTCTACTATGTAGGTTAACAATTGGACAACAGAGTTCCTTTAAAGTAATCAGGTGCTTTATCGTTTAGAATTTTATGAACAAGAATAAATTTATGATATGAAATTCTAGATTTGAAATTCAACCACTTTAGCTCTTTAAATAAATTTATAAGGTGTAAGTATTGGTGCATCAAGTATAACCCTTGCAGCTCTTTTCTGCATTTTAAGAATTTTTTTATATCCATCCTCATAGCAATTTCCCCATATTGAGCAACAAAAATCAAATATGGGCAGAATATAAGCATTATAAAACAGCTTTCTACTACTTACATCCAAAAATGTCTTAATTCTAGATAGCAGTGCGATACGAGAACTTAAGTTTTTACATACATACTCAAATTGAAATTTCCAGTCAATATATACACCCAAAAGTTTCTGTATTTCAACGGGTGTGATTGGGCTATCTTGTATACATATATTCATATCATTTCCTAGCAAAGTCCGTTTCTTATTTGTTCCAATCAACATAGAAGTAGTTTTTAAGGAATTTATAACCATCCTATTGATCAGACACCAATTATTTATGGTGTTGGCATCGTAATTTAGTTTCCTTTTTATCTCTTCCTTATTTGTTCCATATGTATGAAGTGTTGTATCATCAGCATACATATCAATGGCTGGTATGAGTGGCTTCTAAAGTCATGTCATTTATAAATAAGACAAACAAAAGGGGACCTAAAATGGACCCTTGGGGAACCCCATATTTGATAAATTTAGATTCTGAGGCTGTATTACCAGAGCACACTTTTTGTTTTCTATTAGACAGGTACGACTCAAACCATTTTATGGAATGATAAGAGACTTTGTATAAATGTAATTTATGGCAGAGAACGGCGTGATTAACGAGATCAAATGCCTTTTTTAAATCTAGAAAGACTGTTCCTACAACATTACCATTATCTATACATTTGAGCCAGGTGTCAATTAATTTGGTAAGGGCTGTCTGACATGAGTGGTAAGATCGAAATCCAGATTGTGCCTCATGTAATACTTTATATTTTGACAGATATAGATAAAAAATGTTTTGCGACATGTTTTTCAAATATGTTTGTTAATGTAGGAAGTATTGATAAAGGTCTGTAGTTTTCTGGCATATGTTTATCACCATTTTTAAATGTAGGAGTTACTTTAGCTAATTTAAGATTTTCTGGGAAAACACCCTCTAGTATACTTAAGTTTATTAAATACGTTATACTTGGGGCTAAAGGTTCCGATGACAGTTTAATGAAAAACTGACCAACTTCATCAAGTCCAGTTGCTTTTGATGTTTCTAGTTTAGAAAGTAATTTCTTAGTTTCGTCTAGTTTAATAAACGGATTTGTAAATCTAACACCAGCGGGTATTTTATCTTGAACATAATCATTTAATTTATTTGCTTGATATTGCGTGTTTTTTGTAACATATTTATCACCTATTGTTGTAAAGTGAGTGTTGAAATGATTTACTATATCTTGCACATTATCATACTCTTTATTGTCAAAATTCATGGTAGATGGAATTTCATTTTGGGTTTTGGGTTTTAAATCTTTGAGTAAAGCCCAAATTTCTTAAGGTTTTTTGTTATTTTCTATTGCTTGCTTGAAAAAGGACTCTTTAGATTCTTCTATTAATTTAGTACATTTGTTGCGCCAATAACGGAATTTTTCCCAATTCCTCTTGCTTTGATAATAGTTTCTTTTCTTTTGAGCGTCTTTTATCTCATCTGTAAGCCAATCTGGTTGGCGTATATGTTTAATTCTTTTTACTTTAACAGGAGCGTGCCTGTTAATAACTGACAGAAATAGTTTATACCGCATGTCAGTGACAGATTGAATATCACTTATTTGTTCAATTTGAGCAAAATTTTTCTTATTTAAATGTGGGTCATAGTTTTGAGTAATGTATATATATGACACTATTTTTGTATTTATTAATGTCATCCTAAATTCACAGTGTAGATACTATTCTAAACGCTATCCGGAAGTCGCGATTTTCGAAGCGAGAACTTTTTGGATCACATTTTAAATTTGATTGATATACTGAATTAAAGGGTAAGTTAATCATCTGTACATAGCTTAATGATTAAATCAGCTGACATCGATATTCTCAAACGGTTTAGAATTCATTATTCGTATCTTTGCCTTAATCAAGAGATTTTCAAGTGCATCACTTAAGCCTCGGTCACATCTTAGAATTAAACTCAGCACATTTATTATTCGTATCTTTGCCTTAATCAAGAGATTTTCAAGTGCATCACTTAAGCCTCGGTCACATCTTACCGGATAGCTCGAACGGACGCCTAACGGATAACTTTTTTTCAATCCGTTCATGTCCGTTAGGCGTCCGTTTTGTACGGTACTCGTCCGTTTCAATTCCGTTTCGTATCAGTTACTTGTCCGTTATACATCCGTTGGAGGTCTGGTAGACAAATTCACCAACGGACGTTTAACGGATAAAACGGATGTCGAACGAATGTGAAACGGACTTCTACCGGACGTATAACGGATAAAACGGATGATGAACGGATCTAAAACGGATAAATGCCAATTGAAAATTTCGCGTCAGATATAACAATTATTGGTACGTCAGATTTCTTGAGTGTCGCGATTTTTTATTTTTCATAATCGATCTCAAAGTAAGTGCATGTCTTTACTATCAAGCGGCTCTTATTCAGGCCAGACACTACCCTTTGGTGGCATTTTGTAGAACAAACCAAAACCAGTTCCGGTCGCTGTTACACTTTCTCTAATTTTAATGGAGGTGTCTAATGGATGTGTGCTATCACCAGAAAAAATAATTGATAATTAACTTGTAATGTAACTTATTATATACGTGTCAGTGTAGTTAAGCAGGGAGAGCATGTCTGATATGTGTAGGAAAAATGCGTCCTGGAAGGATGAAATGTCGTCTTTGCAGACTGTTTTTTGTGCACTTGAAACGTATACAATCCAACTAAGCATGTATGCCTTGTATGTAACATGCTCATATTCAAACCACCATAACTTACTCCTGTTCTGATATGAATGTAATATTTGTTACTGGACCTTAAACACTAGCTCATCATTTTCATCCATTATTTTTTAATTAACAATCTATTTGATTAATTTTTATTTTGTTTCGTTTATTTCGGTTTCTTTCTTTATTTCGTTCGTTTCTATTTCGTTTCAACCTTTACAGGTTCCCGATAGTATCGTTCCTGTCTGATGTTGGTGTGGGGATTGTCGTTCGGTTTGGGTACGTAAATCAAAGATTAAAACCTGAACACTTCTTTTTTGAAACAACTTCAAATAATAAAAAATTGAAAAATAAATGCCTCCGGTCGCGGGAGTTTTTTGCTGCATTGAAGACCCATTAGTTGCTATCGGCTGTTGTCTGCTCTATGGTCGGGTTGTTGTCTCTGACACATTCCCCATTTTTATTCTCAATTTTATTTCAGCTGAAAAAGGTTACATTTTTTCAGCTAAATAATATGAAATACTAAGGCTTTTCTACCTCAGGCATAGATTACCTTATCTGTATTTGGCAAAACTTTTAGGAATTTTGGACATCAATGCTCTTCAACTGCGTACTTTATTTGGCCCTTTTAAACTTTTGTGGATTCGAGCGTCACTGATGAGTCTTTTGTAGACGAAACGCGCGTCTGGCGTATATACAAAATTTAGTCCTGGTATCTATGATGAGTTTATGTGAATAGGTAGATTATATCAGAAATATATGATATGACACAAAAAAGTTCCCATTACTTGTTATTTAAAAAGCCCGGTATTTTTTTCACAGCCGAAATTGCATGGCTATGTTTCTATCCACCAATAGTCCCTCTTCGACACTTTGGTAGTCATTTTTTTAACACACCAGATGAAACCAACCAACATGTTAAAAGGTTACACTTTCACATACGCAAATGTTTAAAACAATGATTATACGGAAAGGGTAGGGTACAAGAACCCCAGCGGCACCCCCTTATCAATTGAGTATTGAAGTACACCCCACCCCCTTTCTGGCCCGACGATGTCTTTGTAAAACGCTAGGAAAAGTCGTAAAATGTAGATAGAAAAGTAAAGATTAATCGACTTTCAGCATTGATTTGTTAACTTCATTTTACAGATCATTATGATGTTAACAATAATGCCATTTCAAACATCTACCGATCTGGACTATCTCTCAGCTTTTAGTTAATAATAATATTCAAGAATACGACTAAATAATCATTAGTACAGGGAAACTTGGTACAAGTTACGGATTATGCATTTTTCACCGTACCTTTCAACATGATTTGCAAACAAATGATTTAAGTAAACTATCTAAAAAAACCAAAACAGGTTGCTTTCTTGATAGTTAAAATTTGGTGAAAAGAATATAAGCCTGCATCTTTTTGTTTTAAGCTTGTATATTATTTAGTGTTTGTTTGTTCATTTTTTAAGGGGTACCAACCTATATTCGTTGCCTTTCGTGTCGCCCTAAATCTTTTCAACTCCGAATCGCTGTGGACAAACAGTGATGGATTCACAACTTTTTGTAAGGGGGCCGTTTGAGCTAATGAGGAGCCGTTCCAGTCATGCTTCAGTGATTCCCGATATAAGCAACTAAATTTTTTTCAACAAAATAGCCCCCCCCCCCACCTTTCCAGTCCCCCTGGATCTGACTATAGCAAATGCAACATTAGAGTCGATTAATTCCTTCATCTTGAAAGCGATTCCTTAAGGTTCACAAAACGATTTCCTTCACGGTCTTTTTTTTATAGTAACAATCGACATAATAGTATGTCAAAATTGTTCCATGTTATATCGAGGTGATTGTATAGTATACAAATGTATTGTTATAATATACTAAGATGACAAAGTAGTATGAAAAAGTTGCTTAATGTTATATTAAAATGTATCTTTATGACGTAGCAATATCACATAATAGTTTATTAAAATGACAAATCAATATCAAAATATAGCTCCATGTTATATCAAAATGTCTTCATAATATGAAATATTATCTTCATAACAAAGTGAAATGACATAATAATATGAAAAGCTAACTCAATGTTGTATCAAAGTGCCTTTATAGTATATAAATGTATCTTAGTGATATAGCAAATTGACAGAGTATTATATAGTCAAATGCCGTTATAATATATACATTTATCTTAGTCATATAGCAAATTGACAGAGTATTATAGTCAAATGCCGTTATATTATATAAATTTATCTTAGCGATATAGCAAATTGACAGAGTATTATATTCAAATGCCGTTATATTATATAAATTTACCTTAGTGATATAGCAAATTGACAGAGTATTTTAGTCAAATGCCGTTATAGTATATAAATTTACCTTAGTGATATAGCAAATTGACAGAGTATTTTAGTCAAATGCCGTTATAGTATATAAATTTACCTTAGTGATATAGCAAATTGACAGAGTATTAAATGCCGTTATAGGAACATTTTCTTCATGATATATCTCTACCCTTAAGGATATGGTTATTGCTATCATAAGGCAGCTGAGGCGTTCCATATTATAAGCACTTTATAGATATAGGAGTAAACAGTTGATGAGAAAAGTCACCGTAGGTAAAACTGTCCTGTTAGCTAGTTAGAAATCATCGCTTCGAAAATCGCGACTTCCGAATAGCGTACAGAATAGTATCTACACTGTGATATTGGTATGCATTTTTCTCACATAACTTTATATTGGTTTGGGTATTTTTGGATAATGGCCAATTGTAGTATTTGAATCAATCAGGAACTTTATATTTTTGTAATATAAAGTCACTGAATCTACGCAATTAAAAAATAATATAATGTATAAAGCAGGTTTAGTTCATTCTTTGTATATATATATATTCATATATAAATTCAGGTACCAAATATTAGTGATAATAGCAATCAACAACAAAAAGAAAAGTACAGGGGTGTGTTTCATTGGTCTCTTCTGTTCATCGCCCTAACGTCTTTTGGTGAAGAGTCTAAAAAATGGAATATGGACCTCCTCTGGAAATATTCTGTAGAAGAAGCAAGAAAAAAATATTTGCCGTCGAATATTTCAGTTTTTATTATTTTGGATTACATAAATGAATTTTACGATGATTTATAAGAAAATTACTGTTCGTCAGATCATTTCGATGGACATGACTGTAATAGTGTGCTATGTTTCAGCATTGGTGAAGTTATGCAATAAGTTTTAAAAACAAAGAAAATTGGTTGGAAGAAATCGCTGTGTTCGAGTCATTTTTTCTTTATCTTACCGTAATTCAATTTGGCTAAACAAATCTGAACATTTGATGTTCAGGAATAATCTTAAACTGTACAAGAATTTGCCAATGTTTTTTGGTATGCGATCGAAAAGGACATTTGGTCTATCAACATTTTTTAAAGTAAAGAACTGAATTATTATTTTTATAAAAATAGTGCAAATCTAAAAGTCGTTTCCCTTCAAGAAAATCTTCTGGTCCTAACTATTATTTACATTGAAACATTTGATTTTCGATGGTAAAAAACTTCGAACCACGACTTTTTGAGATTTATTACTGTAAAAAGTAAAGTCACAAAAATACTGAACTCCGAGGAAAATTCAAAACGGCAAGTCCCTAATCAAATGTCAAAATCAAAATCTCAAACACATCAAATCTCTGCAATATTCCTGTCTTTGTGCAGGCATTTTCTTATGTAGAAAATGGGGGATTGAACCTGGTTTTATAGCTAGCTTAACCTTTAACAACTTGTATGAGATTCGCATAAAATTCCATTATATTGAAAACGATGCATGAACAATACAAACAGACTTATTCCATGAAATCCTATATGAATATTTTCCAGACCATATGAGAATTTGAACCGTACGTGTATACGGTCCGAACCGTATACGTATATTCGTACGGTCCGACCATACGCGTACGGTCTAGTACAAGCTGACCATATATGGTATTGGATATCATATGGTTTAGATTTAATCAAACAATTATCAAAATCTTTATTTTTTAGTATTACAAATTGTTATTTTTGAATTCGATTGATAAAGTGATCTACAAATGAGTCAACATGACCAAAATTCTCAGTCAACTCCTTAAGGAGTTATTGCCCTTTATAGTCAATTTTAACATTCTTTTATCATTTTTTGTAATCTTGTACAGAAATCTTCTTCTCTGAAACTAGTGAAACTAGTGAGACAAATTTAACCAAACTTGGCGATAATCATCATTAGAGTATCTAGTTAAAAAAATGTGTCCGATGACCTCCCCTTCCAACCAACATGGTTGACATGGCTGAAAATAGAACATAGGGGGTAAAAAGCAGTTTTTGGTAACTCTGAAACTCTGAAACTAAGGCATTTAGAACAAATCTGACATTGGGTGAAAATGTTTTATCAGGTTAAGATCTATCCACCCTCAAATTTTCAGACGAATCTGTCATCTCGTTGTTGGGTTGCTGCCTGAAAATTGGTAGTTTTAAGGAAATTTTAAAGTTTTGTGGTTATTATCTTGAATACTATTGTAGACAGTGTTAATCTGTGAACAGCAATAATGTTCAGCAAAGTAAGCTATAAATGAGTTTATTAACATGACCAAAATTGTCAGTCGACCCCTTAAGGAGTTACTGCCTTTTATAATAGTTTTTTAATATTTTTCGTCATTTTTGTTCTCTTGTACAAAAATCTTCTTCTCTGAAACTACTGAGACAAATTTAACCAAATTTGGCCATAATCATCCTTAGGGTATCTTTTTAAAAAATGTGTCCGATGACCTCGCCTTCCAACTAACATGGCCGACATGACTAAAAATAGAACATAGGGGGAAAGTGCAGTTTTTGGTCTGTATCTCTGAAACTAATGCTTTTAGAGAAAATCTGACAGTGGCAAACATGTACATCATATTTAGATTTATCTGCTTTGAAATTTTCAGACGAATCCGACAACCCGTCGTTGGGTTGCTGCCCCTGAGTTAGTAGTTTTACTGAAATTTTGCAGTTTTTTTGCTAATATCTTAGATATATCATTATATTTTCTAATAATATTCAATATCTAATACTATTAATTATAATGTCATGATTTCCAAAGCATCAGTAAAAACAGGTGAGCGACACAGGATCTTGAGAGCCTCTAGTTTTATAAGTTTGAGAGTTAAGTTATGTTGATATGTAACATGCATTTGTATCTAATGAACTTGACCAAATTCTTAATGTAAATCAGACCTTTCGCGTACGGTCCGACTGTATGAGTATTTTGAAAAAATACGCATACGGTGCAGACCGTTCGCGTACGGTCCAAATACTCATACGGTCTGGAGCATATACAAGGTATAACTGCATAGTCGTGTCGTTTCTCAGAGAATATATGACAAAACTTCTTTGAATGTGTACTGGTTGATACTTTAGTCTGAGGGGACAAGATTTATTTGTTAGTTGTAATCGGCTTTGAACAAACTTCCGGTAACTGCATATACTCTTATTTCGTTGCTTTATGTTTGTTGTCATAATGTTAGTTAATCTTCGTGTCTCGTATCTTTAGATTTAGTTCTATTACAACTGCATTATCACAGTTTGTTCATATGTTGTACTGTTTCACCACTGTCCATGTTAAGAGGATAGTTGAGCGATCATAAACATGTTTAACCCTGCCATATTCTTAATATGCCTGTCCCAAATCAGGTGCCTGTACTTTTGTGGTTGTAGTTGGTTCATGTATGTTAACTCGTATTGATTCTTGTTAATTTGTTTTGTTATATACGATAAGGAATTTGGTTATTTCGATTCAGTTGCTTCACATTTTTTATGTCGGGGCCTTTAATAGGCGAATATACTATCTGTATTTTTGTCATTGTTGAAGGTTCTTAAGTTATCTATAAAAATCCTTATATACCCTTCATTTGAACTCCAATGGAAGTTTTCACTTTAGTAATCATACCACACGTCTCCTTATTTATACATTTTTCTATTTTGTTTGGGTCGGGTTCATGCGGATTTTGAATAGAAATATGGTTGCTTAGTAATAGGTATGTGGTTGAACTGGAATGAGTTGAGAATATGCATGATTTGGGACCGATTTAGGCTGTGGTACTATACATACGTTTATCAAACATCTCACATTCTACAATATGTACATTCATTTAATTAATGTCCATTAGCCTAAACGACGCCCATATTTTGTATGTGCTTTTGCCGTCTAAACCACCTATTTAAAAGGAAGAGGTAGAAGAGAAACAGGAAATCATCCCATTGCAAAAAAAAACAAAACAGAAATGGACCTCTTCTGGCTCAATACCGATGAACAACAAAATACGCCCAAGCACACCAGAAGTGCACTGTTTGTTCTCGTGATCTAAAAGTCACGATGTTCTTAGTCCAAAGATTCACTAGGTTAATGAAAGTCGGCAAAATCAAAATCACACTAACGAGGGTAGGAAGATTGAAGTTAGAATTTCCAAGTTTAATGTTAATAATTCCAAGATAAATGTTGATAATTCTAAGATTAAAAATGGAAAATCCAAGATTAAAGTTGATAATTCCAAGATAAATGTTAATAATACCAAGGTTAATGTTGATAATTCCAAGATTGAAATTTATAATTCCAAGATTGAAGTTGATTATTCCAAGATGAAAGTCGACAATTTGCAAAAATAAATAAAAAAAGGGTGGCTCTAATTCGCTTCCGTATCATTACAATTCATTGTGTAGATACAGTTGCAGATATTAGTTTGTGACAAAAAAAATAAAATTAAAAATATTAAGGAATTATTAATGATATGAATATAAAGTTTGATTACACTAGGTGTATTTAAATATTGTTCCCTTATTATCAAGATAATAAAACTTATGGTAATTAGCAATCACATAATAAAAATTGAAGTGACAAATTTATGCGACAATTTTTGTTTTACATAAGTGTTGTTGATGATAAGCTCTGTAGAAATCGTAAAAATGTAGTTGGAAATATACTGTTCATTATAAGTTATTTTGAAGATAATTACAGATAAGTTTTATAGATTTTTTTTAAAGACATTGTATTGATGATAAATGATATTTTGGAAATTCTTTTCTTTGGTTAATTGTTTTGAAGAATTTTTAGGTAGGTTTGTTTGTTATTCTGTATAAACTAATTTTCTAAATGTTTTCTATATTTTTGTTGAACTCCTTTAAAAACAAGCTTATATTGTCTATTTTGTGCCCATGTTTCAAGTTGGTCCAAATCAAGATTAAAAATTAAACTGTGTTTGATTTCCACTTAAATTGAATATATAAAGGGTTCTTTGAAACGCTGACTCAAAACCTGGATTTAAATAAATCTTGGATTTTTTTGGTCCTTTTTCAAGTTTGTCCAAATCAGGATGGAAAATAATTAATTTTGTTTGATTTAAAAAAAATTTAATTGATTGGCTTCCTTGACATGCTGAATCAAATCATGTATTTTGGTTTTTGATTTTTGACCACTTTATCAAATTGGTCCACATTGAGGCCCAAAAGGTCCTTAATTAATTATGTTTGATTTCATAAAAGAATTAATGGGTTCTCTGATATGCTGATTCTAATCCTGTACTTAAATTTTGGATATTGGACCATATTAGGTAAATGACCATTTTCAAATTTTTCAGGTCTTTGACCACATTCATTTTGTGTCACAAACTTATATTCTGTGTCAAATATTCAAAAGCATACAAAATCTATTGCTGTTTTAAGATTAAATGTTGTGTCCATACTTGCCTCAACTGTTCAGGCTTCGACATCTGCTGTCGTGTCAAGCATACGCCTAGCGGAGCCTTTTATTGATTTTGAAATGTATTTTGGTATTATTTAACAATACACCAGATGTATTTGAATTTTTACACACATAGAGATATGATCCTGAATAATGTAGAAAGTAGCCAATTTTAGGGTTTCATTCATTACTCAAAAATGTTTGTATGAAATCATATGAAAATTGTAATTATCAGGATGTTGAGAACTATTGAATATTAAGATTTAAAGATTTCATACTTATTGTGTCAGATAATTCATAAGCTGGCCAAAGTGGAAAATATTCTTATTTGGAGTTTGTGCTCAATATGTCAATACTCTTTACAGATGCGAATGCAGTTTTGATTGAAAGCTGGCAAAAAGACGACGAAACATTTTATGAGACAAAGGGAGCAGAACATGTTTATGATCAACTAAAAGATAGAAGCTGTATTGTGGTGACATCTAATGTAGGATACGGAAAGACAGCCACCATCCGACATATCGCTTTAAATTTTCAATCAGAGGGATATGAAATTGTTCCCATAGAGTCCCCAGATGACATTATCAAATCTAAAACAAAACAAAAACAATTGTTTCTTATTGATGATGTACTTGGTAAATACGATTTAAGCCCAACCTTGCTAGACAACTGGGAAAGAATGAACGAAAGGCTTATAAGCTGTTTTGAAACAAAATTAAGTTCAATGAAAATTTTGTGTACACTGAGATTACAAATAGTCCGGCAGAAAAGGTTTGAAAATGCATCGACAATTTTAAACAAAGTAGTCATTAATTTGGAGCATGGTTCTGATGCGCTTTCAAAAGATGAAAAGCAGAAACTATTGATTAAACATCTTACGAGAAATAACTTAGAAACGGCAATTAAAATACAGGAGGTTGAGATAATGTGTAAGACGAATTATGCATTTCCTCTTCTTTGCAAATTGGTTTCAAATGATAAGGAGAGATTCAGAAAAAGACTCTCATTTTTTAGGCAACCATTATCAATTTTAAGGGATGACCTTGATAAAATGAGTAATGAGAATAAGAAGCTGTATTGCATTCTGGTGATATGTATGTTGTATAAAGGTTCATTTAGTAGAAGTATATTGGATATTCACTCAGCTGAATGTGATGAAAAAATATACAGAATAATGCATACTTGCGGACTTCAACGATCCATGTCTAAGAAAGAACTTGAGGATAGCGCTGTTTCTGCTATAGGGTCTTATTTCGTTGAGGACAGTTACAGTTTTCGGTTTATCCATGATGCTTTTGAAGAAGCTGTAGGCAATCATTTCTTTAATTTCGACCCCAGAGTAATGTTTTCAATCTGTGATTTTTCGTTTATAAGAGATCGAGTCAGAGTTCATTCCAAGGAAAACATGAATGAAAATGTTGATGAAAATTTGGTGATCATTCAGGAAGATGAACTGAATAAGGACTATTTACAACCATTATTTAAGAGATTGACGATTGAATTAACAAGTGAAAGATTCTCCAATTTGTTGACGAGTCACCTTTTTAAGAATAGAAACTTTGTCGATACATTTCGATCCCAATTTGAAAGTAATCATAGCGTACAAAGATTAAAAAAATCATTTTTGAAGAAGATTAATTCCGCAGGGATTTGGAACCAATGGTATAGACATGATAATCTCTTTGATGCGGATAAGTCAGTCAGTTTCGGGAAAACGGTAAGAGAATTTTTATTTATCCAATAAATAATTTCTAGATTATTACAGTGAAGCCATAAGACGAGTTATAGACTGAATGACTGCCAGAAAAACACGTATGCACTAGATCATGTTTTTTTTCAATGTGCATGGAGCCAGTTACATCTTTAGAGCATGCATGAATTGATTAACCAATTCATGATTTTGACCATAAAATTTACAACCCTGTTGAAGCATTATTGGGTCAGGAGCATATCCCTTTTAACAATGTATATATGTTGTTAGCGTAAAGTAGCCATTGATAAATTAGTTTAGATTAAACATATTTATTTATAGTGGATTGGGAAACAAGTTTTGAAATTTAAATTAATCCCTTTCCACTTTGCGAGTGTGAGTGCTGCCTTGAAGCGGAATTAGCCTGCTCTTTTTCATAATCTACAAGGTTGTATTTAACGTGCAAGAGATATGTCTCTCTCTTTACACGGGTCAGCCATTTATCGTCCCTTTCCGATCCTGAAATTTTCATTCCTGAACGGGAATCGAACCAAGAATCTTTGTGTTAGTAGTCCGAAGCACTACACCACGATACATTGATAAATGTATTCCAACACGACAGAGGGAATAATACTTTTGCCAGATTAGTTTGACACGTTAATAGCTTAAATCATCTCCATTAGAATAATTCTTATTTAATGTTGTCTATTTTAATATCAAAGAAAATATAAAAATATGAAGTAGACCTTTCGGTTTCGATTGTATTCCTCTTTTTGGGTTCTTTTAATAAATGTGATACAAACACTAACTGAATTATACGTTAATGGGTGATAGAAAATCATCGAATATCTGAAGGTGAAATTAAAGTACTAGGAAGTTCTCTTTCAGAAGCTGTTTTAAAATTTTGTCTCATATAATTACAAGTTGGTCAGTACTAGTGCACTATTAATAGTTTTTGAAATAATGATACATTTCATTACAATATTTTCTGACTAAAATGAAGAGCAAAACTATTCGAAACAACTAAGACATCTTTTCCAAATTGTAACATTTTGACTAAACGTGGATTCCCATGTTTGGCAAGCATGCATAGCAAGAACAACTCTATTGTTTTAGACTTCATGCGATTCCCTCAGTTGTGAATTTTAACTTGATTTCTTGAAATCATTTGTGACATTAAAAATCGACAATCTACAATTGTCTATAATTTATCTTATTTAAATTTTAAGACCATCAGGATATATAACTTATATACCAACATTATGTTACTTTGTTATATATCAAGCATTTTTATTTCAGACAAAAGAAGAAAAAGGTAAGTTAGATATAACGTATATGTCTGTGCAACGTACTATTGTATTGTAATGGATATACCGAATAATCTTTCAATAAGAATCATTGTTTGTACATTACCTTTGGTAATTGGGGGAAACCAATCGTTTGATGATTAATAAATGCATGTTGATAACATAACCAGCTGCAATGTGTTTAAAATCAATGCAAAAAAAAAAAAATAATTACATATTTTCAAATTCTCAATTTGTTCTTTATGAAAGCTTTTAAAACTACAGATCTTGCATAGTATTTGAAAAGGCAAATTATATGATTTGTTTGCAATACTATGAATAGTTATGATATTTGAATTTATGATACTATATTAAATATATCAACAAATAAGCATTGAAAAAATAAACTCTCACAGAACACTTTAAATTTGCAATACAATCATTTGCAAATCCGGTGCCCCACTTTTTTTTTTTTATAGATACCTTGTCATGTAAATAGCATAAATTTGCGGAACAACAACATGGGAGATACTGTAAACTAAATTTTAAAGCACTAGGCTATAAGTTGCTTTGCAATTTTAATATATATATAAAAAGGGATTTAAAGCATTATTCCATGGGATTTTCAGTAAATCCCATGAGATTGTTTTTTTAGTTTCATGGGACAAAAATCACATGGGGTTCAAATCATAAAGTGTAGTAACATATATTTAAAATGAATCCTGTTTGATGGCTAACTGTAACCAAACAAGTTAGAATTGAGTTGATGAATTATCAGAAATACCATAAACTACAGCACAGAGGGCTGAGGGATTTAATTGGAAGTCAAGATACTAAACTTAGCTATTTCTCATTTTTTGATTCAGTCATGCTGAATCTATGTCAGATCACTCCGAATCTGAAGATGTGTAAAATTCAAAATTGAAGACAAATCATGAAAATAGTTAAGTGTTTTTTAAAAGACTTTCGGAATCTTTGTACACCATTTCAATGATCAACTGCCAACTTTGAACATGTTTTTTGTCCTTAAATTAAGAAATTTTGGCGAACAGCTCTTTTTGTAGATATACACTCCTTTGTTAATCTTGTATTATTTTAATTTTGGTTTCTTGTGTACAATTTGGAAATTAGTTTGGCGTTCATTATCACTGAACTAGTATATATTTGTTTAGGGGCCAGCTGAAGGACGCCTCCGGGTGCGGGAATTTCTCGCTACATTGAAAACCTGTTGGTGACCTTCTACTGTTGTTTTTGTTCTTTGGTCGGGTTGTTGTCTCTTTGACACATTCCCCATTTCAATTCTCAATTTTACTTGCATATAGACTACAGTTCTGTTGTTAATCAACAATTCATATTAAATTACCATTTTAAATTAATATGAAAAATGTGATTATCGAATTTAAGCAGTAGATAAAAATAATGAAAGTATCTTAAGTGCCTGTTACCACTAAATAAAATTCGGTTGAAGATGTGTTATAATATCAAAGTTGATTCCCACACTTTAAAAACAAATCTTGTTTCCAGTCTTTCATTAGGCAAATAAAAAACAATATCAGTATGATAGATAACTGTCACAAGTTTCAAACAATTACACTGAAAGGTGTTAGTATTGATTGGATTAAACGCCACTCAAATGCAGTCTCAATTGGCCAATGTTGATCTATCATTACATTTGATAGTCATACTGGTATTGAGGTCAAGAATTTATGCATTAACATCTAAGTGACTACAAAAGATCTTGACATCAACAGTTTAATTTTTTTTATCAACACTTCATAAGATCGTTCTGCTAATTTTGTGTAAAAGCTGACTGAATAATTATGGAACGAGAAAATGTTTGACTAGAAACAAAAATTGCTGGATCACATCATGCATGAAGCTTTGATTAAAATATAGTATGTTAATGTCTCCTTTTGAAATATTTCTGTCAAAAATAACAGTATATATAGTTTCAGATTATCAACATGGCAAAATTATATGCTAAAACTTTAGAGTCAAATTCATGTCTAAAAGAAAGCTTTGTAAAGGACTATTCATAGTTTTTGATAAATAACACAGTTGTCTATTTGAAAAAAAAGGAATATAACAAAAATACCCCGAGGAAAATTCAAAACGCAAAGTCCTTAATCTGTTAATAAAATGGCAAAATCAAAAGCTGAAACACGTAAAGCGTATGGATTACAACTGTCAAATTCTTGACTCGGTACAGTTATTTTCTTACATGCATGTAGAAAATGCTAGATTAAACCTGGTTTTATAGCTAGCTTAACATCACACTTGTATGACAATAACATATCCATTATATTGACAATATTGTGTGAACAAAACAAACCAACATAATATGTCAAAATGTCAAAAAAAGAGTACATCAGTCAAGATTAATGTTATAATCTTAATCACTATAAAAACACACAAATATATCAACAATAAGGCCAAAGGCTAGCACATTAGCAAAAAACGAAAGAGAAGAATACAAAACAAAACACCATAGCGCAATAACACAATGACGGATCATGACGAGATGTACCGAATAAAGTCAAATTGATTTAACCACGAAAATAGTCTAAACAGTAAGAGTAATATTCAAAAGGACAAATAAAAGAGTACTTTAACACGTTATTCAGATGATAACCAACGCCATGATAAATACCTAGAATCTATACTCCACAACCTTCGTGTATTATTTGTTAAGTTGATACGGAATATTTATCAACAATGACTTGATACCTTTCGATGAAATTTTTACACCACAGCCAAACATTTTCATTCGTATATTGCCATCATGTCGTCATTGTCGTCCGAAGATATTTGATATCCGGACAATAACTTAATACAAATGAACATTGATGAATAGAATTCTAAACACAAGGTTTAATACCACAACAGGAGGATTGGGTTTGATTATGGGGGTTATACATGTTATAGTTCTACCTGTATAGGAATTAGGGGCCAAACATAAAAAAACCTCAAAAACTTGTCTAGTTCCAGGACAATATCTTGTTTAACAGTGTATGGAGCTCTCTGAAATTGTACCACAAGTTTTCATACAACAAAGGGAATATTAGAATTGACTTTGCATGGGGATTATGACTCAAATCGTTCAGGAATTAGGAGGAGAAACAAAGTTTTCCTGTTTAATGGACAATAATTCAATTATTAGTTTATGGATCTCTTTGAAATTGAACCACAAGGTTTATTAACATAAACGGTAGGTTGAGGTTGACTTTGGGTGTTATGGCTCAACGCCTTCAGCAATAGAGGGCAAACAAGGGGTAGGTTTTTCTTGTTTTTGGACAAATACTTACGTATTAGTCAATGAATCTCTTAAAAATTGTACCACGAGGTTCATTACCACACACGGAAGGTTGGAATCAATGTGCAGGGTTAATATTTAGGGGTTATGGCTTTAATTGTAAAGAAACTAGTGAGGAAATAGGGGAAAACTACAATACTGTCTAAGCTGGTTCTAACATGAATTATTTCTAAACTGAATGAAGAAACAACAAATAGTTATATGGCAGGAGATACACACCAAACTGAGCATGCGAAACTTTAAATTTAGTAAGTAAACTGATTTACCAAGTACCGTGTATTACTTTAGTGGATATTTGGGCCCCATTTTTCAATAGGTTTACATTTAATATTAGACTTTGATTGATTTCAACAGAAACTCAATTCATTTGGTTCTATTTTCAGCTGAATCGAATAAGGAATTAAGAGTTTTCATATGAGGCCCTTTTTATCAATAAGTCCATATCAAGACACAAAGGGTCCAAAATTAATCTTTGTTTAAATTCAACAAAAACTGAATTAATGTGACAAATGTTCAATCACAATCCAAATGCATAGCTTTTATATGCTTCGATGGTGTGTCTATAATTCCAAGACTGTTCAGAGTTTAGAATAAGACGAGACCTTCTTTGACATACAAAAGTGGCAAAAAACAATTATTTGTCTGGTTTTAAGACACTTACTTGAGTATAAGTGTTTATACCTCTGTTAATTTTTAGCATACGGTTCCACAACACAATAGGAAAGTTGGAGTTAATTTTGGGGTTATTGCCAAAGCTGTTTCTGATTTAGGGTCCTAAAAAGACTTAACAAAACATTTATTGGGCTGGTTCACAGAGTTTACATAATTTAGTATAATGTATAGATCTCTATTTTAGAAAAAGGGGTCAAAACAAGCATTCCTCATGTTTCGTGACAAAAGCTTGTGTATAAGTGTGCACTATTCTATAAAATTTTACCACAAGGTTACATAGGTTACATTAGTTCCATGACATCCTTTATTAAGATAATTTAAATATGTCAAATTTAAAGAATAATATAGTATCTCTCATCCGGGTCTTACGTCGAGCGTACGTTCCTATGTCAATTTATATGAAAGCTCTTGTATAACGTAAATGTTTGTCGCGTTTCTACGATTTGTGTTTACAGAAAATACAAACACGAACAATGGTATGATGCAATTCTGAAGGGATTTGTCAATAAAAAGTCATTCGGTTTCGTAACGGAAAGAGAACTAAATTTGTAAATTCCCTGAGTTGTAATATATGTTTAGGATATGTAGACAAACATGAATCTAGAAGTAAAAGTGAGCCGAAGTGGTATCATAACTTTATCAAATGAAGTTTTATTACTTTTTATCGCGACAAAATTGAAGATAGCGATGAAATGTAAATTCAAGTACTAGTGCGACATATAAATTCAGCTGCAAAAATTTCTTATCATCTTCATCTAATTTCACCTTGATAGATGCACGCTTGATAAAGCTAGTTTGTTTAGCGAAATATTACGTTTATTTTTATCATTCTGTAAAATGACCTGAAAACGTCTGTGTAATAAATAAAATAATAAATTGTGTAAAAACAAAAAAAAAATTGCGAAAGCAAATTTACAGATCTAACATTGTTGGGTTGATGTTTAGACGAGTTGTATACACATTATGTACACAGCCATGTATCACCATCATATATATATCATGTACTGTAGTACACCGCTAGATTAAAACTGACGAAGAAAGGTAACACACGGCCACTGAAAGCTTTATTTTAGTAGACCCCAGGTGGTCGTGTGGTTTAGCGGGACGGCTGCAGTGCAGGCGATTTGGTGTCACGATATCACAGTAGCATGGGTTCGAATCCCGGCGAGGGAAGAACGAAAAAATTTGCAAAAGCAAATTTACAGATCTAACATTGTTGGGTTTATGTTTAGACGAGTTGTATATGTATTATGTACACAGCCATGCATCACCATCATTGATGGTGATCCAATGGATAAATCTGTTGTAGAGTTGTCACTGACTCAGACGTACTTATAAATATAAATATTTTCTGTGACTGTATCTTTCATTAATTTGTAGGATGATCCTTTACTATAGATAATTGAGCTGATCTGTAACAATTACATCTCCATGCCTTATATATCATGTACTGTAGTACGCCGCTAGATTAAAACTGACGAGGAAAGGTAACACACGGCCACTGATAGCTTTATTTTAGTAGAGCCCAGGTGGTCGTGTGGTCTAGCGGGTCGGCCGAAGTGCAGGCGAGTTGGTGTCACGATATCACAGTAGCATGGGTTCGAATCCCGGCGAGGGAAGAACAAAAAATTTGCGAAAGAAAATTTACAGATCTAACATTGTTGGGTTGATTTTTAGACGAGTTGTATATATATATATATATATATATATATATATATATACACGAGTTGTATATACATTATTTACACAGCCATGTATCACCATCATTGATGGCGATCCGATGGATACATCTGTTGTAGAGTTGTCACTGACTCAGACGTACTTATAAATTTAATTATTTTCTGTGACTGTATATTACATTAATTTGTAGGATCCTTTACCATAGATAATTTAGCTGATCTGTAACAATAACATCTTCATGCCTTATATATCATGTACTGTAGTGCGCCGCTAGATTAAAACTGACGAGGAAAGGTAACACACGGCCAGCGAAAGCTCTATTATTATTGTAGAGCCCAGGTGGGCGTGTGGTCTAGCGGGACGGCTGCAGTGCAGGCGATTTGGTGTCACGATATCACAGTAGCATGGGTTCAAATCCCGGCAGGGAAGAACCAAAAATTTGCGAAAGCGAATTTACAGATCTAACATTGTTGGGTTGATGTTTAGACGAGTTGTATATACATTATGTACACAGCCATGTATCACCATCATTGATGGCGATCCAATGGATAAATCAGTTGTAGAGTTGTCACTGACTCAGACGTACTTATAAATATAATTATTTTCTGTGACTGTATCTTACATTAATTTGTAGGATGATCCTTTACTATAGATAATTGAGCTGATCTGTAACAATTACATCTCCATGCCTTATATATCATGTACTGTAGTACGCCGCTAGATTAAAACTGACGAGGAAAGGTAACACACGGCCACTGAAAGCTTTATTTTAGTAGAGCCCAGGTGGTCGTGTGGTCTAGCGGGACGGCTGCAATGCAGGCGATTTGGTGTCACGATTTCACAGTAGTATGGGTTCGAATCCCGGCGAGGGAAGAACAAAAAATTTGCAAAAGCAAATTTACAAATCTAACATTGTTGGGTTTATGTTTAGACGAGTTGTATATACATTATGTACACAGCCATGTATCACTATCATTGATGGCGTTCCGATGGATAAATCTGTTGTAGAGTTGTCACTGACTCAGACGTATTTATAAATATAAATATTTTCTGTGACTGTATCTTTCATTAATTTGTAAGATCCTTTACTATAGATAATTGAGCTGATCTGTAACAATTATATCTCCATGCCTTATATATCATGTACTGTAGTAAGCCGCTAGATTAAAACTGACGAGGAAAGGTAACACACGGCCACTGAAAGCTTTATTTTAGTAGAGCCTAGGTGGTCGTGTGGTCTAACGGGTCGGCCGCAGTGCAGGCGATTTGGTGTCACGATATCACAGTAGCATGGGTTCGAATCCCGATGAGGGAAGAACAAAAAATTTGCGAAAGAAAATTTACAGATCTAACATTGTTGGGTTGATGTTTAGACGAGTTGTATAAATATATATATAAACGAGTTGTATATACATTATGTACACAGCCATGTATCGATCACCATCATTGATGGCGATCCGATGGATACATCTGTTGTAGAGTTGTCACTGACTCAGACGTACTTATAAATATAATTATTTTCTGTGACTGTATATTACATTAATTTGTAGGATACTTTACCATAGATAATTTAGCTGATCTGTAACAATAACATCTTCATGCCTTATATATCATGTACTGTAGTACGCCGCTAGATTAAAACTGACGAGGAAAGGTAACACATGGCCAGCGAAAGCTCTATTATTATTGTAGAGCCCAGGTGGTCGTGTGGTCTAACGGGATGGCTGCAGTGCAGGCGATTTGGTGTCACGATATCACAGTAGCATGGGTTCGAATCCCGGCGAGGGAAGAACCAAAAATTTGCGAAAGCGAATTTACAGATCTGACATTGTTGGGTTGATGTTTAGACGAGTTGTATATACATTATGTACACAGCCATGTATCACCATCATTGATGGCGATCCGATGGATACATCTGTTGTAGAGTTGTCACTGACTCAGACGTACTTATAAATATAATTATTTTCTGTGACTGTATCTTACATTAATTTGAAGGATCCTCTAGTATAGATAATTGAGCTGATCTGTAACAATTACATCTCCATGCCTTATACATCATGTACTGTAGTACGCCGCTAGATTAAAACTGACGAGGAAAGGTAACACACGGCCAGCGAAAGCTTTATTTTAGTAGAGCCCATGTGCTCGTGTGGTCTAGCGGGACGGCTGCAGTGCAGGCGATTTGGTGTCACGTTATCACAGTAGCATGGGTTCGAATCCCGGCGAGGGAAGAACAAAAAATTTGCGAAAGCAAATTTACAAATCTGACATGGTTGGTTTGATGTTTAGACGAGTTGTATATACATTATGTACACAGCCATGTATCACCATCATTGATGGCGATCCAAAAGATAAATCTGTTGTAGAGTTGTCACTGACTCAGACGTACTTATAAATATAATTATTTTCTGTGACTGTATCTTACATTTATTTGTAGGATGATCCTTTACTATAGATAATTTAGCTGATCTGTAACAATTACATCTCCATGCCTTATATATCATATACTGTAGTAAGCCGCTAGATTAAAACTGACGAGGAAAGGTAACACACGGCCACTGAAAGCTTTATTTTAGTAGAGCCCAGGTGGTCGTGTGGTCAAGCGGGTCGGCCGCAATGCAGGCGATTTGGTGTCACAATATCACAGTAGCATGGGTTCGAATCCCGGCGAGGGAAGAACAAAAAATTTGCGAAAGAAAATTTACAGATCTAACATTGTGGGGTTGATGTTTAGACGAGTTGTATATATATATATATATATATATATATATATATATATATATATATATGAGTTGTATATACATTATGTACACAGCCATGTATCACCATCATTGATGGCGATTCGATGGATACATCTGTTGTAGAGTTGTCACTGACTCAGACGTACTTATAAATATAATTATTTTCTGTGACTGTATATTACATTAATTTGTAGGATCCTTTACCATAGATAATTAAGCTGATCTGTAACAATAACATCTTCATGCCTTATATATCATGTACTGTAGTACGCCGCTAGATTAAAACTGACGAGGAAAGGTAACACACGGCCAGCGAAAGCTCTATTATTATTGTAGAGCCCAGGTGGTCGTGTGGTCTAGCGGGACGGCTGCAGTGCAGGCGATTTGGTGTCACGATATCACAGTAGCATGGGTTCGAATCCTGGCGAGGGAAGAACCAAAAATTTGCGAAAGCAAATTTACAGATCTAACATTGTTGGGTTGATGTTGAGACGAGTTGTATATACATTATGTACACAGCCATGTATCACTATCATTGATGGCGATCCGATGGATACATCTGTTGTAGAGTTGTCACTGACTCAGACGTACTTATAAATATAATTATTTTTTGTGACTGTATATTACATTAATTTGTAGGATCCTTTACCATAGATAATTAAGCTGATCTGTAACAATAACATCTTCATGCCTTATATATCATGTACTGTAGTACGCCGCTAGATTAAAACTGACGAGGAAAGGTAACACACGGCCAGCGAAAGCTCTATTATTATTGTAGAGCCCAGGTGGTCGTGTGGTCTAGCGGGTCGGCACAATGCAGGCGAATGGTATCACGATATCACAGTAGCATGGGTTCGAATCCCGGCGAGGGAAGAACAAAAAATTTGCGAAAGAAAATTTACAGATCTAACATTGTGGGGTTGATGTTTAGACGAGTTGTATATATATATATATATATATATATACGAGTTGTATATACATTATGTACACGGCCATGTATCACCATCATTGATGGCGATCCGATGGATACATCTGTTGTAGAGTTGTCACTGACTCAGACGTACTTATAAATTTAATTATTTTCTGTGACTGTATATTACATTAATTTGTAGGATCCTTTACCATAGATAATTAAGCTGATCTGTAACAATAACATCTTCATGCCTTATATATCATGTACTGTAGTACGCCGCTAGATTAAAACTGACGAGGAAAGGTAACACACGGCCAGCGAAAGCTCTATTGTTATTGTAGAGCCCAGGTGGTCGTGTGGTCTAGCGGGACGGCTGCAGTGCAGGCGATTTGGTATCACGATATCACAGTAGCATGGGTTCGAATCCCGGCGAGGGAAGAACCAAAAATTTGCGAAAGCAAATTTACAGATCTAACATTGTTGGGTTGATGTTTAGACGAGTTGTATATACATTATGTACACAGCCATGTATCACCATCATTGATGGCGATCCGATGGATACATCTGTTGTAGAGTTGTCACTGACTCAGACGTACTTATAAATATAATTATTTTTTGTGACTGTATATTACATTAATTTGTAGGATCCTATACCATAGATAATTTAGCTGATCTGTAACAATAACATCTTCATGCCTTATATATCATGTACTGTAGTACGCCGCTAGATTAAAACTGACGAGGAAAGGTAACACACGGCTACTGAAAGCTTTATTTTAGTAAAGCCCAGGTGGTCGTATGGTATAGCGGGACGGCTGCAGTGCAGGCGCTTTGGTGTCACGATATCACAGTAGCATGGGTTCGAATCCCGGCGAGGGAAGAACCAAAAATTTGCGAAAACAAATTTACAGATCTGACATGGTTGGTTTGATGTTTAGACGAGTTGTATATACATTATGTACACAGCCATGTATCACCATCATTGATGGCGATCCGATGGATAAATCTGTTGTAGAGTTGTCACTGACTCAGACGTACTTATAAATATAATTATTTTTTGTGACTGTATATTACATTAATTTGTAGGATCCTATACCATAGATAATTTAGCTGATCTGTAACAATAACATCTTCATGCCTTATATATCATGTACTGTAGTACGCCGCTAGATTAAAACTGACGAGGAAAGGTAACACACGGCCAGCGAAAGCTCTATTATTATTGTAGAGCCCAGGTGGTCGTGTGGTCTAGCGGGACGGCTGCAGTGCAGGCGATTTGGTGTCACGATATCACAGTAGCATGGGTTCGAATCCTGGCGAGGGAAGAACCAAAAATTTGCGAAAGCAAATTTACAGATCTAACATTGTTGGGTTGATGTTGAGACGAGTTGTATATACATTATGTACACAGCCATTTATCACTATCATTGATGGCGATCCGATGGATACATCTGTTGTAGAGTTGTCACTGACTCAGACGTACTTATAAATATAATTATTTTTTGTAACTGTATATTACATTAATTTGTAGGATCCTTTACCATAGATAATTAAGCTGATCTGTAACAATAACATCTTCATGCCTTATATATCATGTACTGTAGTACGCCGCTAGATTAAAACTGACAAGGAAAGGTAACACACGGCCAGCGAAAGCTCTATTATTATTGTAGAGCCCAGGTGGTCGTGTGGTCTAGCGGGTCGGCACAATGCAGGCGAATGGTATCACGATATCACAGTAGCATGGGTTCGAATCCCGGCGAGGGAAGAACAAAAAATTTGCGAAAGAAAATTTACAGATCTAACATTGTGGGGTTGATGTTTAGACGAGTTGTATATATATATATATATATATATATACGAGTTGTATATACATTAGGTACACGGCCATGTATCACCATCATTGATGGCGATCCGATGGATACATCTGTTGTAGAGTTGTCACTGACTCAGACGTACTTATAAATTTAATTATTTTCTGTGACTGTATATTACATTAATTTGTAGGATCCTTTACCATAGATAATTAAGCTGATCTGTAACAATAACATCTTCATGCCTTATATATCATGTACTGTAGTACGCCGCTAGATTAAAACTGACGAGGAAAGGTAACACACGGCCAGCGAAAGCTCTATTATTATTGTAGAGCCCAGGTGGTCGTGTGGTCTAGCGGGACGGCTGCAGTGCAGGCGATTTGGTATCACGATATCACAGTAGCATGGGTTCGAATCCCGGCGAGGGAAGAACCAAAAATTTGCGAAAGCAAATTTACAGATCTAACATTGTTGGGTTGATGTTTAGACGAGTTGTATATACATTATGTACACAGCCATGTATCACCATCATTGATGGCGATCCGATGGATACATCTGTTGTAGAGTTGTCACTGACTCAGACGTACTTATAAATATAATTATTTTTTGTGACTGTATATTACATTAATTTGTAGGATCCTATACCATAGATAATTTAGCTGATCTGTAACAATAACATCTTCATGCCTTATATATCATGTACTGTAGTACGCCGCTAGATTAAAACTGACGAGGAAAGGTAACACACGGCCAGCGAAAGCTCTATTATTATTGTAGAGCCCAGGTGGTCGTGTGGTCTAGCGGGACGGCTGCAGTGCAGGCGATTTGGTATCACGATATCACAGTAGCATGGGTTCGAATCCCGGCGAGGGAAAAACCAAAAATTTGCGAAAGCAAATTTACAGATCTAACATTGTTGGGTTGATGTTTAGACGAGTTGTATATACATTATGTACACAGCCATGTATCACCATCATTGATGGCGATCCGATGGATACATCTGTTGTAGAGTTGTCACTGACTCAGACGTACTTATAAATATAATTATTT
Source organism: Mytilus galloprovincialis (assembly GCF_965363235.1). Taxonomy (NCBI): domain Eukaryota; kingdom Metazoa; phylum Mollusca; class Bivalvia; order Mytilida; family Mytilidae; genus Mytilus; species Mytilus galloprovincialis. Next base: position 49,179,793 of record NC_134844.1, on the reverse strand, counting down.
TTTGTGACTGTATATTACATTATTTTGTAGGATCCTATACCATAGATAATTTAGCTGATCTGTAACAATAACATCTTCATGCCTTATATATCATGTACTGTAGTACGCCGCTAGATTAAAACTGACGAGGAAAGGTAACACACGGCCAGCAAAAGCTCTATTATTATTGTAGAGCCCAGGTGGTCGTGTGGTCTAGCGGGACGGCTGCAGTGCAGGCGATTTGGTATCACGATATCACAGTAGCATGGGTTCGAATCCCGGCGAGGGAAGAACCAAAAATTTGCGAAAGCAAATTTACAGATCTAACATTGTTGGGTTGATGTTTAGACGAGTTGTATATACATTATGTACACAGCCATGTATCACCATCATTGATGGCGATCCGATGGATACATCTGTTGTAGAGTTGTCACTGACTCAGACGTACTTATAAATATAATTATTTTTTGTGACTGTATATTACATTAATTTGTAGGATCCTATACCATAGATAATTTAGCTGATCTGTAACAATAACATCTTCATGCCTTATATATCATGTACTGTAGTACGCCGCTAGATTAAAACTGACGAGGAAAGGTAACACACGGCTACTGAAAGCTTTATTTTAGTAAAGCCCAGGTGGTCGTATGGTATAGCGGGACGGCTGCAGTGCAGGCGCTTTGGTGTCACGATATCACAGTAGCATGGGTTCGAATCCCGGCGAGGGAAGAACCAAAAATTTGCGAAAACAAATTTACAGATCTGACATGGTTGGTTTGATGTTTAGACGAGTTGTATATACATTATGTACACAGCCATGTATCACCATCATTGATGGCGATCCGATGGATAAATCTGTTGTAGAGTTGTCACTGACTCAGACGTACTGATAAATATAATTATTTTCTGTGACTGTATCTTACATTAATTTGTAGGATGATCCTTTACTATAGATAATTGAGCTGATCTGTAACAATTACATCTCCATGCCTTATATATCATGTACTGTAGTACGCCGCTAGATTAAAACTGACGAGGAAAGGTAACACACGGCCACTGAAAGCTTTATTTTAGTAGAGCCCAGGTGGTCGTCTGGTCTAGCGGGACGGCTGCAATGCAGGCGATTTGGTGTCACGATTTCACAGTAGCATGGGTTCGAATCCCGGCGATGGAAGAACAAAAAATTTGCAAAAGCAAATTTACAGATCTTACATTGTTGGGTTTATGTTTAGACGAGTTGTATATACATTATGTACACAGCCATGTTTCACAATCATTGATGGCGTTCCGATGGATAAATCTGTTGTAGAGTTGTCACTGACTCAGACGTACTTATAAATATAAATATTTTCTGTGACTGTATCTTTCATTAATTTGTAAGATCCTTTACTATAGATAATTAAGCTGATCTGTAACAATTATATCTCCATGCCTTATATATCATGTACTGTAGTAAGCCGCTAGATTAAAACTGACGAGGAAAGGTAACACACGGCCACTGAAAGCTTTATTTTAGTAGAGCCCAGGTGGTCGTGTGGTCTAGCGGGTCGGCACAATGCAGGCGAATGGTATCACGATATCACAGTAGCATGGGTTCGAATCCCGGCGAGGGAAGAACAAAAAATTTGCGAAAGAAAATTTACAGATCTAACATTGTGGGGTTGATGTTTAGACGAGTTGTATATATATAAATATATATATATATGAGTTGTATATACATTATGTACACAGCCATGTATCACCATCATTGATGGCGATTCGATGGATACATCTGTTGTAGAGTTGTCACTGACTCAGACGTACTTATAAATATAATTATTTTCTGTGACTGTATATTACATTAATTTGTAGGATCCTTTACCATAGATAATTAAGCTGATCTGTAACAATAACATCTTCATGCCTTATATATCATGTACTGTAGTACGCCGCTAGATTAAAACTGACGAGGAAAGGTAACACACGGCCAGCGAAAGCTCTATTATTATTGTAGAGCCCAGGTGGTCGTGTGGTCTAGCGGGACGGCTGCAGTGCAGGCGATTTGGTGTCACGATATCACAGTAGCATGGGTTCGAATCCTGGCGAGGGAAGAACCAAAAATTTGCGAAAGCAAATTTACAGATCTAACATTGTTGGGTTGATGTTTAGACGAGTTGTATATACATTATGTACACAGCCATGTATCACTATCATTGATGGCGATCCGATGGATACATCTGTTGTAGAGTTGTCACTGACTCAGACGTACTTATAAATATAATTATTTTTTGTGACTGTATATTACATTAATTTGTAGGATCCTTTACCATAGATAATTAAGCTGATCTGTAACAATAAGATCTTCATGCCTTATATATCATGTACTGTAGTACGCCGCTAGATTAAAACTGACGAGGAAAGGTAACACACGGCCAGCGAAAGCTCTATTATTATTGTAGAGCCCAGGTGGTCGTGTGGTCTAGCGGGTCGGCACAATGCAGGCGAATGGTATCACGATATCACAGTAGCATAGGTTCGAATCCCGGCGAGGGGAGAACAAAAAATTTGCGAAAGAAAATTTACAGATCTAACATTGTGGGGTTGATATTTAGACGAGTTGTATATATATATATATATATATATATATACGAGTTGTATATACATTATGTACACGGCCATGTATCACCATCATTGATGGCGATCCGATGGATACATCTGTTGTAGAGTTGTCACTGACTCAGACGTACTTATAAATTTAATTATTTTCTGTGACTGTATATTACATTAATTTGTAGGATCCTTTACCATAGATAATTAAGCTGATCTGTAACAATAACATTTTCATGCCTTATATATCATGTACTGTAGTACGCCGCTAGATTAAAACTGACGAGGAAAGGTAACACACGGCCAGCGAAAGCTCTATTATTATTGTAGAGCCCAGGTGGTCGTGTGGTCTAGCGGGACGGCTGCAGTGCAGGCGATTTGGTATCACGATATCACAGTAGCATGGGTTCGAATCCCGGCGAGGGAAGAACCAAAAATTTGCGAAAGCAAATTTACAGATCTAACATTGTTGGGTTGATGTTTAGACGAGTTGTATATACATTATGTACACAGCCATGTATCACCATCATTGATGGCGATCCGATGGATACATCTGTTGTAGAGTTGTCACTGACTCAGACGTACTTATAAATATAATTATTTTTTGTGACTGTATATTACATTAATTTGTAGGATCCTATACCATAGATAATTTAGCTGATCTGTAACAATAACATCTTCATGCCTTATATATCATGTACTGTAGTACGCCGCTAGATTAAAACTGACGAGGAAAGGTAACACACGGCCAGCGAAAGCTCTATTATTATTGTAGAGCCCAGGTGGTCGTGTGGTCTAGCGGGACGGCTGCAGTGCAGGCGATTTGGTATCACGATATCACAGTAGCATGGGTTCGAATCCCGGCGAGGGAAGAACCAAAAATTTGCGAAAGCAAATTTACAGATCTAACATTGTTGGGTTGATGTTTAGACGAGTTGTATATACATTATGTACACAGCCATGTATCACCATCATTGATGGCGATCCGATGGATACATCTGTTGTAGAGTTGTCACTGACTCAGACGTACTTATAAATATAATTATTTTTTGTGACTGTATATTACATTATTTTGTAGGATCCTATACCATAGATAATTTAGCTGATCTGTAACAATAACATCTTCATGCCTTATATATCATGTACTGTAGTACGCCGCTAGATTAAAACTGACGAGGAAAGGTAACACACGGCCAGCAAAAGCTCTATTATTATTGTAGAGCCCAGGTGGTCGTGTGGTCTAGCGGGACGGCTGCAGTGCAGGCGATTTGGTATCACGATATCACAGTAGCATGGGTTCGAATCCCGGCGAGGGAAGAACCAAAAATTTGCGAAAGCAAATTTACAGATCTAACATTGTTGGGTTGATGTTTAGACGAGTTGTATATACATTATGTACACAGCCATGTATCACCATCATTGATGGCGATCCGATGGATACATCTGTTGTAGAGTTGTCACTGACTCAGACGTACTTATAAATATAATTATTTTTTGTGACTGTATATTACATTAATTTGTAGGATCCTATACCATAGATAATTTAGCTGATCTGTAACAATAACATCTTCATGCCTTATATATCATGTACTGTAGTACGCCGCTAGATTAAAACTGACGAGGAAAGGTAACACACGGCTACTGAAAGCTTTATTTTAGTAAAGCCCAGGTGGTCGTATGGTATAGCGGGACGGCTGCAGTGCAGGCGCTTTGGTGTCACGATATCACAGTAGCATGGGTTCGAATCCCGGCGAGGGAAGAACCAAAAATTTGCGAAAACAAATTTACAGATCTGACATGGTTGGTTTGATGTTTAGACGAGTTGTATATACATTATGTACACAGCCATGTATCACCATCATTGATGGCGATCCGATGGATAAATCTGTTGTAGAGTTGTCACTGACTCAGACGTACTGATAAATATAATTATTTTCTGTGACTGTATCTTACATTAATTTGTAGGATGATCCTTTACTATAGATAATTGAGCTGATCTGTAACAATTACATCTCCATGCCTTATATATCATGTACTGTAGTACGCCGCTAGATTAAAACTGACGAGGAAAGGTAACACACGGCCACTGAAAGCTTTATTTTAGTAGAGCCCAGGTGGTCGTCTGGTCTAGCGGGACGGCTGCAATGCAGGCGATTTGGTGTCACGATTTCACAGTAGCATGGGTTCGAATCCCGGCGATGGAAGAACAAAAAATTTGCAAAAGCAAATTTACAGATCTTACATTGTTGGGTTTATGTTTAGACGAGTTGTATATACATTATGTACACAGCCATGTTTCACAATCATTGATGGCGTTCCGATGGATAAATCTGTTGTAGAGTTGTCACTGACTCAGACGTACTTATAAATATAAATATTTTCTGTGACTGTATCTTTCATTAATTTGTAAGATCCTTTACTATAGATAATTAAGCTGATCTGTAACAATTATATCTCCATGCCTTATATATCATGTACTGTAGTAAGCCGCTAGATTAAAACTGACGAGGAAAGGTAACACACGGCCACTGAAAGCTTTATTTTAGTAGAGCCCAGGTGGTCGTGTGGTCTAGCGGGTCGGCACAATGCAGGCGAATGGTATCACGATATCACAGTAGCATGGGTTCGAATCCCGGCGAGGGAAGAACAAAAAATTTGCGAAAGAAAATTTACAGATCTAACATTGTGGGGTTGATGTTTAGACGAGTTGTATATATATAAATATATATATATATGAGTTGTATATACATTATGTACACAGCCATGTATCACCATCATTGATGGCGATTCGATGGATACATCTGTTGTAGAGTTGTCACTGACTCAGACGTACTTATAAATATAATTATTTTCTGTGACTGTATATTACATTAATTTGTAGGATCCTTTACCATAGATAATTAAGCTGATCTGTAACAATAACATCTTCATGCCTTATATATCATGTACTGTAGTACGCCGCTAGATTAAAACTGACGAGGAAAGGTAACACACGGCCAGCGAAAGCTCTATTATTATTGTAGAGCCCAGGTGGTCGTGTGGTCTAGCGGGACGGCTGCAGTGCAGGCGATTTGGTGTCACGATATCACAGTAGCATGGGTTCGAATCCTGGCGAGGGAAGAACCAAAAATTTGCGAAAGCAAATTTACAGATCTAACATTGTTGGGTTGATGTTTAGACGAGTTGTATATACATTATGTACACAGCCATGTATCACTATCATTGATGGCGATCCGATGGATACATCTGTTGTAGAGTTGTCACTGACTCAGACGTACTTATAAATATAATTATTTTTTGTGACTGTATATTACATTAATTTGTAGGATCCTTTACCATAGATAATTAAGCTGATCTGTAACAATAAGATCTTCATGCCTTATATATCATGTACTGTAGTACGCCGCTAGATTAAAACTGACGAGGAAAGGTAACACACGGCCAGCGAAAGCTCTATTATTATTGTAGAGCCCAGGTGGTCGTGTGGTCTAGCGGGTCGGCACAATGCAGGCGAATGGTATCACGATATCACAGTAGCATAGGTTCGAATCCCGGCGAGGGGAGAACAAAAAATTTGCGAAAGAAAATTTACAGATCTAACATTGTGGGGTTGATATTTAGACGAGTTGTATATATATATATATATATATATATATACGAGTTGTATATACATTATGTACACGGCCATGTATCACCATCATTGATGGCGATCCGATGGATACATCTGTTGTAGAGTTGTCACTGACTCAGACGTACTTATAAATTTAATTATTTTCTGTGACTGTATATTACATTAATTTGTAGGATCCTTTACCATAGATAATTAAGCTGATCTGTAACAATAACATTTTCATGCCTTATATATCATGTACTGTAGTACGCCGCTAGATTAAAACTGACGAGGAAAGGTAACACACGGCCAGCGAAAGCTCTATTATTATTGTAGAGCCCAGGTGGTCGTGTGGTCTAGCGGGACGGCTGCAGTGCAGGCGATTTGGTATCACGATATCACAGTAGCATGGGTTCGAATCCCGGCGAGGGAAGAACCAAAAATTTGCGAAAGCAAATTTACAGATCTAACATTGTTGGGTTGATGTTTAGACGAGTTGTATATACATTATGTACACAGCCATGTATCACCATCATTGATGGCGATCCGATGGATACATCTGTTGTAGAGTTGTCACTGACTCAGACGTACTTATAAATATAATTATTTTTTGTGACTGTATATTACATTAATTTGTAGGATCCTATACCATAGATAATTTAGCTGATCTGTAACAATAACATCTTCATGCCTTATATATCATGTACTGTAGTACGCCGCTAGATTAAAACTGACGAGGAAAGGTAACACACGGCCAGCGAAAGCTCTATTATTATTGTAGAGCCCAGGTGGTCGTGTGGTCTAGCGGGACGGCTGCAGTGCAGGCGATTTGGTATCACGATATCACAGTAGCATGGGTTCGAATCCCGGCGAGGGAAGAACCAAAAATTTGCGAAAGCAAATTTACAGATCTAACATTGTTGGGTTGATGTTTAGACGAGTTGTATATACATTATGTACACAGCCATGTATCACCATCATTGATGGCGATCCGATGGATACATCTGTTGTAGAGTTGTCACTGACTCAGACGTACTTATAAATATAATTATTTTTTGTGACTGTATATTACATTAATTTGTAGGATCCTATACCATAGATAATTTAGCTGATCTGTAACAATAACATCTTCATGCCTTATATATCATGTACTGTAGTACGCCGCTAGATTAAAACTGACGAGGAAAGGTAACACACGGCCAGCGAAAGCTCTATTATTATTGTAGAGCCCAGGTGGTCGTGTGGTCTAGCGGGACGGCTGCAGTGCAGGCGATTTGGTATCACGATATCACAGTAGCATGGGTTCGAATCCCGGCGAGGGAAGAACCAAAAATTTGCGAAAGCAAATTTACAGATCTAACATTGTTGGGTTGATGTTTAGACGAGTTGTATATACATTATGTACACAGCCATGTATCACCATCATTGATGGCGATCCGATGGATACATCTGTTGTAGAGTTGTCACTGACTCAGACGTACTTATAAATATAATTATTTTTTGTGACTGTATATTACATTAATTTGTAGGATCCTATACCATAGATAATTTAGCTGATCTGTAACAATAACATCTTCATGCCTTATATATCATGTACTGTAGTACGCCGCTAGATTAAAACTGACGAGGAAAGGTAACACACGGCTACTGAAAGCTTTATTTTAGTAAAGCCCAGGTGGTCGTATGGTATAGCGGGACGGCTGCAGTGCAGGCGCTTTGGTGTCACGATATCACAGTAGCATGGGTTCGAATCCCGGCGAGGGAAGAACCAAAAATTTGCGAAAACAAATTTACAGATCTGACATGGTTGGTTTGATGTTTAGACGAGTTGTATATACATTATGTACACAGCCATGTATCAACATCATTGATGGCGATCCGATGGATACATCTGTTGTAGAGTTGTCACTGACTCAGACGTACTTATAAATATAATTATTTTCTGTGACTGTATATTACATTAATTTGTAGGATCCTTTACCATAGATAATTAAGCTGATCTGTAACAATAACATCTTCATGCCTTATATATCATGTACTGTAGTACGCCGCTAGATTAAAACTGACGAGGAAAGGTAACACACGGCCAGCGAAAGCTCTATTATTATTGTAGAGCCCAGGTGGTCGTGTGGTCTAGCGGGTCGGCACAATGCAGGCGAATGGTATCACGATATCACAGTAGCATGGGTTCGAATCCCGGCGAGGGAAGAACAAAAAATTTGCGAAAGAAAATTTACAGATCTAACATTGTGGGGTTGATGTTTAGACGAGTTGTATATATATATATATATATATATATACGAGTTGTATATACATTATGTACACGGCCATGTATCACCATCATTGATGGCGATCCGATGGATACATCTGTTGTAGAGTTGTCACTGACTCAGACGTACTTATAAATTTAATTATTTTCTGTGACTGTATATTACATTAATTTGTAGGATCCTTTACCATAGATAATTAAGCTGATCTGTAACAATAACATCTTCATGCCTTATATATCATGTACTGTAGTACGCCGCTAGATTAAAACTGACGAGGAAAGGTAACACACGGCCAGCGAAAGCTCTATTATTATTGTAGAGCCCAGGTGGTCGTGTGGTCTAGCGGGACGGCTGCAGTGCAGGCGATTTGGTATCACGATATCACAGTAGCATGGGTTCGAATCCCGGCGAGGGAAGAACCAAAAATTTGCGAAAGCAAATTTACAGATCTAACATTGTTGGGTTGATGTTTAGACGAGTTGTATATACATTATGTACACAGCCATGTATCACCATCATTGATGGCGATCCGATGGATACATCTGTTGTAGAGTTGTCACTGACTCAGACGTACTTATAAATATAATTATTTTTTGTGACTGTATATTACATTAATTTGTAGGATCCTATACCATAGATAATTTAGCTGATCTGTAACAATAACATCTTCATGCCTTATATATCATGTACTGTAGTACGCCGCTAGATTAAAACTGACGAGGAAAGGTAACACACGGCCAGCGAAAGGTCTATTATTATCGTAGAGCCCAGGTGGTCGTGTGGTCTAGCGGGACGGCTGCAGTGCAGGCGATTTGGTGTCACGATATCACAGTAGCATGGGTTCGAATCCTGGCGAGGGAAGAACCAAAAATTTGCGAAAGAAAATTTACAGATCTAACATTGTTGGTTTGATGTTTAGACGAGTTGTATATACATTATGTACACAGCCATGTATCACCATCATTGATGGCGATCCGATGGATACATCTGTTGTAGAGTTGTCACTGACTCAGACGTACTTATAAATATAATTATTTTTTGTGACTGTATATTACATTAATTTGTAGGATCCTATACCATAGATAATTTAGCTGATCTGTAACAATAACATCTTCATGCCTTATATATCATGTACTGTAGTACGCCGCTAGATTAAAACTGACGAGGAAAGGTAACACACGGCCAGCGAAAGCTTTATTTTAGTAAAGCCCAGGTGGTCGTATGGTATAGCGGGACGGCTGCAGTGCAGGCGCTTTGGTGTCACGATATCACAGTAGCATGGGTTCGAATCCCGGCGAGGGAAGAACCAAAAATTTGCGAAAACAAATTTACAGATCTGACATGGTTGGTTTGATGTTTAGACGAGTTGTATATACATTATGTACACAGCCATGTATCAACATCATTGATGGCGATCCGATGGATACATCTGTTGTAGAGTTGTCACTGACTCAGACGTACTTATAAATATAATTATTTTCTGTGACTGTATATTACATTAATTTGTAGGATCCTTTACCATAGATAATTAAGCTGATCTGTAACAATAACATCTTCATGCCTTATATATCATGTACTGTAGTACGCCGCTAGATTAAAACTGACGAGGAAAGGTAACACACGGCCAGCGAAAGCTCTATTATTATTGTAGAGCCCAGGTGGTCGTGTGGTCTAGCGGGTCGGCACAATGCAGGCGAATGGTATCACGATATCACAGTAGCATGGGTTCGAATCCCGGCGAGGGAAGAACAAAAAATTTGCGAAAGAAAATTTACAGATCTAACATTGTGGGGTTGATGTTTAGACGAGTTGTATATATATATATATATATATATACGAGTTGTATATACATTATGTACACGGCCATGTATCACCATCATTGATGGCGATCCGATGGATACATCTGTTGTAGAGTTGTCACTGACTCAGACGTACTTATAAATTTAATTATTTTCTGTGACTGTATATTACATTAATTTGTAGGATCCTTTACCATAGATAATTAAGCTGATCTGTAACAATAACATCTTCATGCCTTATATATCATGTACTGTAGTACGCCGCTAGATTAAAACTGACGAGGAAAGGTAACACACGGCCAGCGAAAGCTCTATTATTATTGTAGAGCCCAGGTGGTCGTGTGGTCTAGCGGGACGGCTGCAGTGCAGGCGATTTGGTATCACGATATCACAGTAGCATGGGTTCGAATCCCGGCGAGGGAAGAACCAAAAATTTGCGAAAGCAAATTTACAGATCTAACATTGTTGGGTTGATGTTTAGACGAGTTGTATATACATTATGTACACAGCCATGTATCACCATCATTGATGGCGATCCGATGGATACATCTGTTGTAGAGTTGTCACTGACTCAGACGTACTTATAAATATAATTATTTTTTGTGACTGTATATTACATTAATTTGTAGGATCCTATACCATAGATAGTTTAGCTGATCTGTAACAATAACATCTTCATGCCTTATATATCATGTACTGTAGTACGCCGCTAGATTAAAACTGACGAGGAAAGGTAACACACGGCCAGCGAAAGGTCTATTATTATTGTAGAGCCCAGGTGGTCTTGTGGTCTAGCGGGACGGCTGCAGTGCAGGCGATTTGGTGTCACGATATCACAGTAGCATGGGTTCGAATCCTGGCGAGGGAAGAACCGAAAATTTGCGAAAGAAAATTTACAGATCTAACATTGTTGGTTTGATGTTTAGACGAGTTGTATATACATTATGTACTCAGCCATGTATTACCATCATTGATGGCGATCCGATGGATACATCTGTTGTAGAGTTGTCACTGACTCAGACGTACTTATAAATATAATTATTTTCTGTGACTGTATATTACATTAATTTGTAGGATCCTTTACCATAGATAATTTAGCTGATCTGTAACAATAACATCTTCATGCCTTATATATCATGTACTGTAGTACGCCGCTAGATTAAAACTGACGAGGAAAGGTAACACACGGCCAGCGAAAGGTCTATTATTATTGTAGAGCCCAGGTGGTCGTGTGGTCTAGCGGGACGGCTGCAGTGCAGGCGATTTCGTGTCACGATATCACAGCAGCATTGGTTCGAATCCCGGCGAGGGAAGAACCAAAAATTTGCGAAAGCAAATTTACAGATCTAACATTGTTGGGTTGATGTTTAGACGAGTTGTATATACATTATGTATTTTCTAGGCACTATGTACTTATATATATATATACGAGTCTAAATTGAAAACTACGTTCAAACCTATGATTGCGTTGGATAAAAACCGAAATTTTTATACGTATGCATGTTAAACAAATTTCGTTGTAGAAGGGTCTAAAAACAGCACAAACAACATTTTTCAAAAGACCAAAAAAAGTGAAAAAGTATATTTAAACAAAACGCATTTGACTAACAGGTCGAACAACTGATGTTCTTTAACCCTGCTGACTGCCATTGGCGATTGCCAAATAAAATCGATCACAAGATGTAACTTAATGGATCTTAATATAAATTTAATACTAAACAGATTTTTTTTCTTTTTTTTTATTTTACTTGTGGCCACGATGTTATGCCACAAACATAAGGTGTCAATATTCTTTTAGTACACCAGATCCGGATTTCGACAATAAATGTCTCTTCAGTGATGTTAGGGATCGAAATGGTATTTGGAAGGCCATATAAAAAGTACCCTCATTTTTAAAAGTACCCTCATTTTTAGAAGAAGTACCCTCATTTTTTAGATAGACTCTTGAATTTTAAGAGTCAATATAGGATGAACGGAACATATAAACCGGAGGGTAAATATGATACAAGCCCAAACAAAAAAATTTAAACGAGTCTAAATTGAAAACTACGTTCAAACCTATGATTGCGTTGGATAAAAACCGCAATTTTTATACGTGTGCATGTTAAACAAATTTTGTTGTAGAAGGGTCTAATAACAGCACAAACAACATTAGTCAAAAGACCAAAAAAAGTGAAAAAGTATATTTAAACAAAACGCATTTGACTAACAGGTCGAACAACTGATGTTCTTTAACCCTGCTGACTGCCATTGGCGATTGCCAAATAAAATTGATCACAAGGTGTAACAAAATGGATCTTAATATAAATTTAATACTAAACAGATTTTTTTATTTTTTTTTTTATTTCACTTGTGGCCACGATGTTATGCCACAAACATAAGGTGTCAATATTCTTTTAGTACACCAGATCCGGATTTCGACAATAAATGTCTCTTCAGTGATGTTAGGGATCGAAATGGTATTTGGAAGGCCATATAAAAAGTACCCTCATTTTTAGAAGTACCCTCATTTTTAGAAGAAGTACCCTCATTTTTTAGATAGACTCTTGAATTTTAAGAGTCAATATAGGATGAACGGATCATATAAACCGGAGGGTAAATATGATACAAGCCCAAACAAAAAAATATAGACGAGTCTAAATTGAAAACTACGTTCAAACCTATGATTGCGTTGGATAAAAACCGCAATTTTTATACGTGTGCATGTTAAACAAATTTCGTTGTAGAAGGGTCTAAAAACAGCACAAACAACATTTTTCAAAAGATCAAAAAAAGTGAAAAAGTATATTTAAACAAAACGCATTTGACTAACAGGTCGAACAACTGATGTTCTTTAACCCTGCTGACTGCCATTGGCGATTGCAAAATAAAATTGATCACAAGATATATATAAACGAGTCTAAATTAAAAACTACGCTCAACCCTATGATTGCGTTGGATAAAAACCGCAATTTTTATACGTGTGCATGTAAAACAAATTTCTTTGTAGAAGGGTGTAAGAACAGCACAAACAACATATTCCAAAAGACCAAAAATGTGAAAAAGTATATTTAAACAAAACGCATTTGACTAACAGGTCGAACAACTGATGTTCTTTAACCCTGCTGACTGCCATTGGCGATTGCCAAATAAAATTGATCACAAGATGTAACAAAATGGATCTTAACATAAATTTAATAATAAACAGATTTTTTTTTTAACTTGTGGCCACGATGTTATGCCACAAACATACGGTGTCAATATATATATATATATATATTAAATGACTGAATAAATAGTCAACGATAAATCTTCCGGGGCGAGGGATCATATAAACGTGATGCAGTACACAGTACACTACAAAATATAATATATAACAAGTCTAAAAGGGTACAACATCTCCAAAAACACAATAAAACGAACAATATGTTAGATATTTCGGATAACAGATATCCTTCTTCAATAATAACACGATGTCAAATGAATCATGTCAATATATTTAAACTGAGAAACTTTTTCCAAATCTTGAAATTTATACAATTCATAGACGCTGATACAATTTTAAAATTTTCAAACACGGTGCAAAGATTACAAAGATATGCCAAATGAAAATAGTTATTTGCGATGTGACTTGGCACAACTCTTAATTCCCAAAGGTGGTGACAGTTGAGATGTTAAACAACTGCGTGGAAAAACAGTCCAAATAAACAGTCCTGACCGATCTAAGCTTGTATAGTATTTAAAATATGACAACGGTAGAGAAATTGCAACAGCGACTGCGTATTTAAACATCCCAAAAATATAGTTATTTGATGATAAGAAAAATGAGTACTAAAATTTTACTAAGGTTAAGTAATAGAACGTGGCTGCGTATTTACACATCCCTGCCAACTGTAATCAAAACTAGTATAATTCTTAAATTCCTGAAAAGGGTAAGAGTCCAGTACGGAAGCCGGAGTTACTGGACACAAGTGATGGCAGGAAATGAGTGATGGTAGGGAAAATGAGTGAATCTTCTATGTTTTTTCATTAATGCCCTCTGGGGAAACTGTCCTGAGCTTTCTTATCCGAAAACTTTCCCGAGCAAATCTGTCGCCCTTTGACCAATCCTCGTAATGATCTATGATAGTTATGGTAAGTTTTGTAAGATCAGCTTGGGCGTGCCCATGTGATCTTAAATGACGACTTACGGGGAGGTCGGACTTGCAGGTGTAGTCACTACGATGACCATTCATGCGTTTGTTGAATGGCTGTTCTGTCTCGCCAACATACTGCAAGCCACATCGACACTGAAGAATGTATACAACATTATCGGTTTTGCAAGTTACATTACAAAATATTGTGTACACAGACCCAGTGGAGTAGCAAGTAAATGTTTGAGTATTCAGTATTTGTTGGCAAGTCAGACATCGTTTGTTACCACATGACTTGCACCATCCTGTAGTTGAACAGCTTTTATTAGAGGAGACGGCAGCTTTCACAAATAAATCTTTAAGACTTGCTGGTCTCCGAAAAGCTAAGACAAGAGAATCGGGAAAGATTTTTGGATAATTTTTGGTGATTGGCAATACTTTGCCAATTGGCACGGATCAAGCGTGAAAGGTTAGTAAAGGCGGGATTGTATGTTAAAACAAATGGAACTATTTTGCTGCGCCTCTTCTTTTTGTACTGTAACAGGTCATTGCGGCTGTTATTGTTAGCACGCGCAAACCCCTTATCTATGTCCAATTTCCTATTATCTCGTTTGATTAAAAATCCGCGAAGTTCCTGTAACCACTGAGTGATAGCCTCCTCAAAGGAGCAAATCCACTTTACTCTGAGAACTTGACTGTACGGGATACTTTTTTTACAGTGTTTGGGATGACAGCTTTTGGGAGAAACGTACTGATGTTTATCTGTAGGTTTACAGCAGAGGTCTGTTGATATGACACCGTCTTTTATAGATGTAGTTGTGTCTAAGAAAGATATCTTAGAGTCGGATATTTCATATGTAAGTTTAATTGACTGGTGTACGTTGTTTGCATGTCTGATAAAAGCATCCAATTTTGTTGGGATTCAATCCATTTCATGTCAACATCATCGATGAAACGGAACCAAGACAGAGGTTTGGATAGAGATGTTGAAATAATTTGTTTCTCTAATTTGCCCATGAAAATATTGGCCCAAGACGGTGCCTTTTTCGTCCCCATCGCTGTCCCGTTTATATGGCGGTAATTATCACCATTAAAGGTAAAATTGTTGCATTTGAGGACCAGAGTAACCAGCTGGACTAAACATTCGGTAGGTTGTTCTAAAGTGTTGCGAGAGTCCCATACTTCACTACACGATTGTATTCCGTCATCATGAGGAATGTTGGTATACAATGAGGTAACATCTAAAGTAACAAGGAGGGTTTCCGGAGGAAGAGGGTTCATGAATTCCATTTTGCGAAGGTAATATGTAGTGTCTTGAATGTGAGAGGGAAGATTTTCTACATGAGATCTTAAATGAAAGTCTACAAATTCCGATATTTTCTCAGTCGGGTGGCCGTTAGCGGATACAATGGGTCTAACAGGGTTGTTAACCTTGTGTATTTTAGGAAGAAGATACAATCGACCGGGCTTGTCGTTCTCTGGTTTTAAATATCCAATCGTATCCTCATCTATGTGACCGTCATTGTGCATGGTTTGTAACGCAGTAATAATTTTGGAACTAAACTCGGAAGTAGGGCCATAGTCAAGTTTCTTATAAAATATCTCATCCGAGAGTTGACGCTCTGCTTCCGCGATGTAGTTGGCTTTGTCCATTATCACAACGGCACTTCCCTTGTCTGCTAGCAAAGCCCAGCAAATCTGCTACACTGGAAGATGTTATTGACAAAATCAAATCGGATGTTGTACATCTAGCCAGCAACTTGTACTTGTCGTTTTATAACACCTCTTCTGACGAGAAAAAAGCCATACAATCGCTGAGAAACCGAGATGATATTGTTATAAAACCAGCAGACAAGGGAAGTGCCGTTGTGATAATGAAATGGAATCCATGAACCCTCTTCCTCCGGAAACCCTCCTTGTCACTTTAGATGTCACCTCATTGTAAACCAACATTCCTCATGATGACGGAATACAATCGTGTAGGGAAATATGGGACTCGCGCAACACTTTAGAACCACCTACAGAATGTTTAGTCCAGCTGGTTACTCTGGTCCTCAAATGCAACAATTTTATCTTTAATGGTGAGAATTACCTTCAAATACACGGGACAGCGATGGGGACGAAAATGGCACCGTTTTACGCCAATATTTTCATGGGCAAATTAGAGAAACAAATTATTTCAACATCTTTATCCAAACCTCTGTCTTGGTTCCGTTTCATCGATGATGTTGACATGAAATGGATTGAATCCCAACAAAATTGGATGCTTTTATCAGACATGCAAACAACGCCCACCAGTCAATTAAACTTACATATGAAATATCCGACTCTAAGATATCTTTCTTACACACAACTACATCTATAAAAGACGGTGTCATATCAACAGACCTCTACTGTAAACCTACAGATAAACATCAGTACCTTTCTCCCCAAAGCTGTCACCCCAAACACTGTACAAAAAGTATCCCGTACAGTCAAGCTCTCAGAGTAAAGCGGATTTGCTCCTCTGAGGAGGCTGTCATTCAGCGGTTACAGGAACTTCGCGGATTTTTAATCAAACGAGGTTATAAGAAATGGGACATAGATAAGGGGTTTGCGCGTGCTACCAATAACAGCCGCAATGACCTGTTACTGTACAAAAAGAAGAGGCGCAGCAAAAAAGTTCCATTTGTTTTAACATACAATCCCGCCTTTACTAACCTTTCACGTTTGATCCGTGCCAATTGGCAAAGTATTGCCAATCACCCAAAATTATCCAAAATATTTCCCGATTCTCCTGTCTTAGCTTTTCGGAGACCAGCAAGTCTAAAAGACTTATTTGTGAAAGCTGTCGTCTCCTCTAATATAAGCTGTTCAACTACAGGATGGTGCAAGTCATGTGGTAACAAACGATGTCTGACTTGCCAACAAATACTGAATACTCAAACATTTATTTGCCACTCCACTTGGTCTGTGTACACAATATTTTGTAATGTAACTTGCAAAACCGATAATGTTGTATACATACTTCAGTGTCGATGTGGCATGCAGTATGTTGGCGAGACAGAACAGCCATTCAACAAACGCATGAACGGTCATCGTAGTGACTACACCTGCAAGCCCGACCTCCCCGTAAGTCGTCATTTAAGATCACATGGGCACGCCCAAGCTGATCTTACAAAACTTACCATTACTATCATAGATCATAACGAGGATTGATCAAAGGAAGAAAGACCTGCTCGGGAAAGTTTTTGGATAAGAAAGCTCAGGACAGTTTCCCCAGAGGGCATTAATGAAAAAACATAGAAGATTCACTCATTTTTCCTACCATCACTCATTTCCTGCCATCACTTGTGTCCAGTAACTCCGGCTTTCATACTGGACTCTTACACTTTTCAGGAATTTTTGAATTATACTAGTTTTAAATACAGTTGGCAGGGATGTGTAAATACGCAGCCACGTTCTATTACGTAACCTTAGTAAAAATTATTACTCATTTTTCTTATCATCAAATTACTATATTTTTGGGATGTTTAAATACGCAGTCGCTGTTGCAATTTCTCTACCGTTGTCATATTTTAAATATTATACCAGCTTAGATCGGCCAGGACTGTTTATTGGGACTGTTTTTCCACGCAGTTGTTTAACATCTCAACAGTCACCACCTTTGGGAATTTAGAGTTGTGCCAGTTCACATCGCAAATAACTATTTTCATTTGTCATATCTTTTGTAATCTTTGCGCCGTGTTTGGAAATTTTAAAATTGTATCAGAGTCTGTGAAATGTATAAATATCAAGATTTGGAAAAAGTTTCTCAGTTTGAATATATTGACATGATTCATTTGACATCGTGCTATTATTGAAAAAGGATATCTGTTATCCGAAATATGTAACATATTGTTCGTTTTATTGTGTTTTTGGTGATGTTGTACCCTTTTAGACTTGTTTTATATATATATATATATATATACATGTAATATTGTGTATTGTTACACAATCTTTCAGACTCATATATATATTATATGAGTCTGAAAGATTGTGTAACAATACCGATAAATAGATGGAAAACAAAACACTAAAAAGTGTTGAATATCATCGCACAAAGATGGAAAACTGAACAGATGATATAAATTATACAATAATTGCAAATATTTCGGCTCAACAAATGGCCTTCTTCGGTGACAAACGTTTTAACAATAATGATATATAATGTATATGGTGTAAACATAGATCAGTAATAATACAGGTAAGTTTTGGTCGATTGATTTTAATCCAAAATCCTGAATATAATAATATAAACACTAGACTGTAAATTTAACTATTTCTTTCTATTGATTCAATCTGGATGGAGGACACCCAGTGTTTTTATCCAAAACCTCTCCCGATTCTCTCTTTGCCTATTTTGCCATGTACAATCCTGTTCGATCACAAGGATCTTCATATGATCAAAATCTTTTAGATTTTGATCTGGTAACCTGAAGAATTGGCTGACAGGAATATACGTTTTTTTTGTGATGTCACTCCTGTGGCCATTAAGGCGTTTGTGAAATGGCTGCATAGATTCACCAACATATTGGAGACCACATCTAGGACACTCAAGAACGTAAATCACGTTTGAGCTTTTGCAGTTGACATTGCAGAAGATCTTGTATGTCTTTTCTGTGGTCTTACTGTGAAATGTTGATGAATGCTGCAATTGGTTGCAACATTTGCAGCGCTTATCCCCACAAGGCTGGCAATTACCTACAGTATGGTTAGGTTTGGAAAGGTCAGCACGGACAAGTATATTTCTCAGGCTATTAGGTTGTTTGAAGGCAATCATGGGAGGCTCAGGAAAGATTTTGGATAACTTCGAATGTTTCTCGATTGGTCTTGAAACTATTTCTCAGGCATGGATGGTAAGTGAGCACACATGGGATTCTTTTACTTTTCTGTTTATCTTTGTAAGTTAGCAGACTGCTTCTGGGGATGGATTCCGCTTTTCGAAAACTATTTTTGATGTTTTTGTGTTTATATCCCCTTCTTTTCAAATGTCCTTTTAGCTGCCCCAGACGTTGTTTTGCAGTGTCTTCAGAGGAGCAGATTCGCCTTATTCTGAGAGCTTGGCTGTATGGAATGCTCTTCGTGCAGTGTGGAGGATGGCAACTTTCAGGCGACAAGTATTGATGAGTATCTGTAGGTTTAGAGTATATATCTGTGATTATTATACCTACAGAGAGGGTGCTAGATGTATCAAGAAAGTTTATGGTGGAATTAGATGTTTCATGGGTGAATTTGATGGTAGGGTGTTGATTGTTAGCTTTTGTTATAAAAGTTTGTAATTCTTGGTCTCCGTTGTCCCATTTCATGTCAACGTCATCAATGAATCGATACCAGGAAAGCGGTTATTCGATGGAGCACTCCATCAGTTGCTTTTCAACTTTACCCATGAATATATTGGCATAAGATGGAGCCATTTTTGTACCCATAGTAGTGCCATTTGTCTGTAAATAGTGTTCTCCTTGGAATGTGAAGTTGTTCTTTTTCAAGACCATAGTAAGCAGTATATATACCTACGAGTCTAAATTGAAAACTACGTTCAAACCTATGATTGCGTTGGATATAAACCGCAATTTTTATACGTGTGCATGTAAAACAAATTTCGTTGTAGAAGGGTCTAAATACAGCACAAACAACATTTTCCAAAAGACCAAAAAAGTGAAAAAGTATATTTAAACCAAACGCATTTGACTAACAGGTCGAACAACTGATGTTCTTTAACCCTGCTGACTGCCATTGGCGATTGCCAAATAAAATTGATCACAAGATGTAACAAAATGGATCTTAATGCTAGTTTAATACTAAACAGAAAATAATTAACTTGAAGTCACAATGTTATGCCACAAACATAAGGTGTCAATATTTTTTTGGTACACCAGATCCGGATTTCGACAATAAATGTCTCTTCAGTGATATTAGGGATCGATACGGTATTTGGAAGGCCATATAAAATGTACCCTCATTTTTAGATAGACTCTTGAATTTTAAGAGTCAATATAGGATGAACGGATCATATAAACCGGAGGGAAAATATGATACAAGCCCAAACGAAAAAATATAAACGAGTCTTAATTGAAAACTACGTTCAAACATATAATTGCGTTGGATAAAAACCGCAATTTTTATACGTGTGAATGTAAACAAATTTCGTAATAGAAGGGTCTAAATACAGCACAAACAACGTTTTCAAAAAGATCAAAAAAGTGAAAAAGTATATTTAAATATACTATATAAACAAGTCTTAATTGAAAAATACGTTCAAACTTATGATTACATTGGAGAAAAACCGCAATTATTTTTACATATGAATGTAAAACTAATTTCGTTGTAGAAAGGTCTCAATGCAGCACAAACAACATTTTCCAAAAAGACCAAAAAATATATTTGAACAAAACGCATTTCACTAACAGCTCGAACAACTGATGTTCTTAAACCCTGCTGACTGCCATTGGCGATTGCCAAATAAATTGTTCACAAGATGTAACAAAATGGATCTTAATACTAAACAGAAAACAATAAACGTGCAGTAAAGATGTTATACCACAAACATGAGGTGAAAAAATTTGAACACCAGATCCGACTTTCGACAATAAATGTCTCTTCAGTGATGTTAGGAATCGAAACGGTATTTGGAAGGGTATAACATTTTACCTCAAATTAGGATAGACTGGAATTTAAAGAGTCAAAATAGGATGAACGGATCATATTAACCGGAGGGAAAATATGATACAAGCCCAAACGAAAATATATAAACAAGTGTAAATTGAAAAATACGTTCAAACCTATGATTGCGTTAAATACAAACCGCAATTTTTATACGTGTGCATGTACAACAAATTTTGTTGTAGAAGTGTCTAAATACAGCACAAACAACATTTTCCAAAAAGACCAAAAAGTTAAAAAGCATATTGTAACAAAACGCATTTGACTAACAGCTCGAATAACTGATGTTCTTAAACTATGCTGACTGTCATATTTGGCGATTGCCAAATAAATTGATCGTAAGCTTAAGATGTAAAAAACGGACCATAATATTAATCTATACTATTAAACGTTTAGTGTGTCGCTTCTCTTCTTTCCACAATAGATTATTCATCATGCCTCTATGTACTATAGATAAATGGCATAGTCGCATTTGTCATCCATTCATATGATTATTTAGATTGAGATATTTTGGGAGAAAAACGAGAAAAAAGCGTCCGAATATTATTTCCGTCATAGGACGAAATTTCAAGTCAGATTAGACGTCCGGTTTGCGTTTTTCTTTATACTTTTAACATATATACTATGAATAAAGTGTATTTTCTATCTGATATCATTTTCAAGTTTATACTTTTAAACGAGATGACCTCATTTTGTGTGTCGCTTCTCTTCTTTTCACAATAAATTAATCATCATGCCTCTATGTCATATAGGTACATTGCATATATATATGATTATTCAGATTGAGTTATTTTGTGAGAAATTGATCACAATAAAATAAGATGTGGTATGTTTGCCAAAGAGACAGCTCTCAACCAGAGACATAAATGACACATAAACTAACAACTGTAGGTCACTGTACGGCCTTCAACAATGAGCAACGTCCATACCGCATAGTCAGCTATAAAAGGCCCCGAAATGACAATGTAAAACAATTCAAACGAGAAAACTAACGGCTTTATTTATGTACAAAGTATGAACGAACAACAAATATGTAACACATAAACAAACGACAACCACTATTTATGCATATGGCAAAATCAGAGCTTCTTAATTCAAATGATTTGCACCACGTGACTTTGTCCCTTTTGATCAATTTACTTTTTTTAATAGCTTAAGATTGAAAATATAATATATTTCAGATTTGACTATAATCCAGTCCTTTTCCATAATGTATATAAAACTAATGTAACTTTTAAAACTTCCTTTGGCGGAAATTTACAAAAAATGTTGAGTAATTCTTAGGGAAAATGCTTAAAATTTGACTTTTTACAAAATGGGAAGGTTGAAATCATCATGTTTTTGAAAGAATTTGGCCAAAAACTTAATAAAGCAGGTAAGTTAAAGTTATTTAACTTTAAAATTCAACCTACAAGGTGTTTCCCTATTTGCGAACAAATCATGAACAATATCTTCTTGCATATGTATTTCTATTTTGAATCTTGCTATTTGACGATTTTCCGTCATTTTATATGATCTTATATAGCAATTATACTATGGATACGCTTCCGAGTTTTAAATTAAAAAGGCCGAAAGATTTCAGAGTAGACAATGTCCATTTGTACATCAACAGAAGCATAAAAATATGTACAATTCACCTATATGCGAAGAAATTGTCCATTCGACATAGGTATTGTCATATTTTCATTTCTATTTAAGGGTCTTATATAATGCTATTGTAATGGCTGTCGTCATGATCAGGCAAAATGGCAGCTATGCAAATAATCAAATTACCCGAAACTTTGCCATATGAGGCTCCTGACTTGCATGTTCATAGTATACTAAATATATGTTCATACTGTAATTAATAGAAAACCCAAAAATGAGAATTTTTTAAATAAAGAAGAAGGGATAAAGAAAAACATTTTCCTGCCCCCAAGTACTTATGACATTTGATATTTTTCCTAAAATTCTCAAGTCATTAAATCTTTTACAAAATTCTTCCGACAAAACTTTACATTCTTTCAACCATGCTCTAAATCCCCGCGATTTCGCGGGTGTGTTCTAGCTTAATACTAATCAGAAAACAATAAACTTTTAAACATGGATATCAATTATATGGTCATTTTTATAAATTTCCTGTTTACAAACTATTTATTTTACAAAAAACTAAGGATTTTCTTATTCCAGGAATAGATTACCTTAGCTGTATTTGGCACAACTGTTTGGGAATTTTGGATCATCAATGCTCTTCAACTTTGTACTTGTTTCGGCTTTATATCTATTTTGATCTGAGCGTCACTGATGAGTCTTATGTAGACGAAACGCGCGTCTGGCGTATTAATTTATAATCCTGGTACCTTTGATAACTATTGTAATATTGTACTATGAAGACTACATGCTGTTTTTCAGCACTATAATAACATGGTGAAAATTTAACATTCTCTTTTCAGCAAGAAATTTTCTGCGGGCATTTGTTGTAGAAAAGATTCTTCCTGTTATAAAAAAGGACTGGGTAGCATTTTGTGTCAACATTGGATATAACAAAAATACATTAAAATTAGCAAAAAACAAAGAAGTGATTAATCCATTTTGGCAAGTCATGGTGTATTGGACAGAAACAGTGGAACAATCGTTAGATTATGCAGAGCCTTTAAAGATACTTTACAAAGGTCTTAGTAAAGTCAATAAAAGTCTAAAGAGAGACCTGTTGACATGGATTGAACGAGATTCAGAAAAAATCAGCATGGAAGGTATAATGAATTACTTGCATAAATATACCAAAAATATTACCAATTATAATTATTTTCTTATATAAATGTGATTAAATTGGTTCCTACAAAGCTTTCACGTTATCCTGTTTGTGTAAACATATGAAATCATTTTATGCAGGTGGTACTTATTTGAAAAATATTCACCTGAACATTTTGAAATTTCTCAGCAAAGTATCACAACGACCTTGGATTCTTTGCCATATACATGTAGTGCGAACATTTCGTAATAGAGATTTACGGAAAGTCTCGGTTCCGACTGTTGACTCCGACTCTGACAGGAAAAAATATAGGGGTTGTCTCAAAAATTAATTAAGAGGTACACTAGATTCAGAAGTTGTCCATAAGCGGCGCATACTATTGCTCCACCGAAAATAAGAATCAAAATTTGAATCAAGAGTTTCGTAACAGCACATTTCAATCGGTTAAGTCTTCTAGCTCCTACACATTTACCCTGGCACGTTATGCTGGTTGATTTTTTCCTTCATCTATGCCATAGGTATATATAAAGGCAACAGTAGTATACCGCTGTTCAAAACTCATAAATCCATGGACAAAAAACAAAATCGGGGTAACAAATTAAAACCGAGGGAAACGCATTAAATAAGAGGAGAACAACGACACAACACCGAAACGCAACACACACAGAAACGGACCAAGCAACAGACAAAACACCACGAGAATAACAAATATAACAGCAAAACCAAATACGTGAATTTGGAATGTATTTAAACTTATCTTTGATATAAAAAAAAATCTTTCAAATCTCAATCTTTCAATCAAAACGATTTACTCAATTAAAATATCAATTTGTTTTTTAAATTCTGAGATAAAATAATTGTTGCAAAGATATTTCAAAATGTTTGCTTTGGTTGATTTACCCCAAAATCACTTTTTATCAGTCTTCCGTGTTGACAATTTGTATGCCGATTTTAATTTAAATTTTAATTTAACGGAAAAGGGTTGTCGTCCCCCTCTCCAAAAAAAACATCAGCTCGCATGTTCAATATTTAAAAGGTTAGGTACTTATAGACATGTTTTGTAAATCATAACATAAATCATAAATCAAAAGAAGCTCAATTTGATTTACAATTACAAATTTACAGAAAAAAGTGGCAAAAGCAGATTAAAAAGTATACCAGTGACCGGTAACGGAAATTTCAAAAGAATGTGGTCCGGTCCCTTTTACAAGAAAAAAATGTAGCGGCCTTTTTTAAATGTATGGATCCGCATCGGGGGAAAAAGTGGGGGTCAGAACTTCGTTTCAAATGACATGTATATGAACATGCTCACTTAGCTATTTGAAAGTAAATTTCTAAAATTAAGATGAAGATAACAATTAATGGATCCTGTTATAAAACAAAAATTTCTTCAGATTTTTCCTGTTTTAAATCCTGATTTAACGGAGTTTCTAAAAAAATGATTCAGATCATTCTTCAATGGATAACATTTATCCAAATCAGCATTCATTCTCAATTTTGTTCTGAAATTACACCATTTCGCGACAGCAAATCAACAGAAAACATGATCACCAGCAATGCCAGGGTCAAAGTTAAAATGAATCGTTGCCGAATATTGAATTATTGTCGAATATTCAGTAACATTTTGTGGAAGGCACCCAAGAGAAAAACTGAGACAAATTGTGGAGACTGTTCCAGGATTTGTAAACAGAAGAAAAAACAAATCGTAATGTAAATTCTCGTTTAACTAAATTTTACATCGAAATGTTAATTTACTAGTACCTTTTATTATATTTTTGAGACGACCCCTTCATTTTACCTGTGAGAGTCAGTGTCAACAGTCGGTACCGAGACTTTCCGTAAATGTCTAATTGTATGGGCAACTTTTGAATGATGAAGTTTCCTGTTGTCGTTTTTCATGAATATGTAAATTTTTTATTCTTTTAGTTCACATTTGCGTAAGGGCACATTCTTTTATTTAGTACACAAGACACACACGTCCAGACAATGTGTTTTTCACAAAAAAAAATGTAATTATATAAACGTGTGCAAAACATTTTTTTTTTTTTTGGGGGGGGGGGGGTAAAGATCTTTCACATATCTTATTTTGTTCATAAACAATGCTTGAAATAGTACTTTGATGTCAAATACATAAACGTCGATATGTTAATGACTTCATAGAGACATCGTAAGAGATCATACCGTTTTCAATTGAAAGGTAATAGGTATGAAAATAAGGTATACAAATTGCCCCAACTATGATGTTTTTCGGTATGTGCGTCCGTTCGTTCGTCTGTCCGTCAGTTTGTCGTAAGTCAATCCGACAATGTGTCTGTCCCGCTTCAGGTTAAAGTTTTGGTCATGGTAGTTTTTGATGAAGTGGAAGTCCAATCAATTTGAAACTTAGTACACATGCTCCATATCTTATGATTTTTCATGGAATTTTAGTGCCAAATTAGAGTTTTGACTGAACAAAAAAAAATGATGGTGGAAGTGGGGCATCCGTTTGCTATGAACACATTATGTTTGTAATGCATTACAATTGGAATGACAGTACTTTAATTGAGGAGTTGCCACTGTCAATTTTGATTAAGACGATCACAAATATCATAGTTATATCAGCAACACTGCATTAACGACCGCCCAATCACCAATTGCAGGCGACAACTCTTCAACTACAGTACTGTTATTCCTAAAATAATCAAAGACGAATGGACAGAATGGACGTATGCAGTAATATTTCAATACTGAGATAGCCAAAAAAGCACAAACATAGATCATTCACGAAAACTTAATTAAAAAAACAACGTGAATGATTCGAATGAAAAACCTTTGTTGAGAACAAATATAGATTTCAATAGTACCGCTGGATAATTACAAATACATGTATATACCATTAGCTCAGTCTGTGATTCGTCATGGTATATATGGGTAAAGATAATTCATCAATCATTAAATCGTTTATTCGTCTTTTATAACTTAAACACAACGCATTATATCTTAAACAATCAAAGATTGGTATTGAAACCAGAATAAAAGATTGATTCGACGAGGACCAAGTCTTCTAGAGCTGGAAATAGACCGACATTAAAAATATTTTTCAAGAAACCTGATGAGTTGTCACTTTATTTGTACATCGGCATTGATATCGCAGGTTCAATATTTGACTCTTTAGCAGAAAAAAACAACCAAAGTGGAATTCTTAAATTGGATGAACAGATCTTGGTTAATACATCGGACAGATACATCGAAGTTGAAATCACAGATGCAGTATAGATAAGAAATCTATTTCTTTTTACATCCATATAAAAATGTTAACAAATGTGAGAGATAATGAGTTAGCAATATCGTTTAACTTTACTTCCGCTATACAGATGATGTTCTCTCGCTAAATAATTCAAAATTTGATGACAATGTTGAACGCATCTATCCAATCGAACTAAAGATAAAGGATAAAACAGATACAGCTAAGTCTGCCACATATCTTGACTTACATCTAGAAATTGATAATGAGGGTCGGTTGAAAACAAAACTTTACGACAAAAGAGATGATTTCAGCTTCCCAATTGTGAAATTTCCGTTTCTTTGTAGCAACATTCCAGCAGCGCTTGCATACGGAGTATATATCTCCAAATTGATATTCCTTGGGTTGTATTTCCTTGCATGATTTCCTTGATAGAGGGTTGTTGCTCACAAGGAATCTATTAAACCAAGACTTCCAAATGATGAAGTTGAAATCATGCCTTCGTAAATTTTACATACGCCATCACGAGTTAAATGACCCGTATGGCATAACCGATCCATATTTGTTATCGGATATGTTCCTTATTTCGTAACTACAATTCCCTTCCTATTCACGAATGTGAACTACTGAATTAGTTTGTTTACCGCTTTTGTAATAACATTGGAAACTCGACGGGTGCCAAATATGGAGCAGGATCTGCTTACCCTTCAGGAACATCTGAGATCACCCCAAATTTTTAGTGGGGTTCGTGTCACTTAGTCTGTAGTTTTCTATGTTGTGTCTTTTGTACTATTATTTGTCTGTTTGTCTTTTTTACTTTTAGCCACGGCGTTGTCAGTTTATTTTCGATCTATGAGTTTGACTGTCCCTTTGGTATCTTTCGCCCCTCTTTAACAGACATCACACAAGAGAGTACCGTGACATTGATGGGTTTGGGAAATTAAAAATTATTATTGTGTATGATTGCAGTTGTAATTAACTGTTTTCACTCATATCCACAAATTATAAATTGTATAACCGATATACTAAATAGATTTCTAATTTGTATGTTTCCAGTGACAACAGATATTTTCCAAATTTTGGCCAGTTGCAGTTTATAAATCATACTGTAAAGTTTCTTGCCTTTTTATACGACCGCAAAAGAAAATTTGCATTGTATAATCCTACCATGTTGTCGTCGTCGTCTGCGTCCTCAGCGTCGTCTGCGTTGTCAGCGTCGTCAGTGTCGTCTGCGTAGTCGTTCGGACGCGTTTAGTTTCCGGACCATTTCTTTAGTTGAAGTAAATGGATATCTATAAATTTTTACCAGAAGGTTCAATACCACATAAGGAAGGTTGAGATTAATTTTGGGGGATATGGTCTTAACAGTTTAGGAATAAGGGTCGAAAAGGGGCAATATGAAAGCAATGTAAGGGAGGTAATCCAATTACATTTAAAATCCAATGTTGTCTATGTTACTTCCCGTATCCTACTTGTAAAATATGTAAAAAAAAATGTCCAGTTTTGGACTTTTTGCAAAATAAAAGGTGGGGGGGGGGAGGGAGTAAAATGATTTTTTGGGGTGTGTTTGTGTGTGGGGGGGGGGGGGGTTGAGGTCAATAGGCAACAGCATAGTGTATTGCACAAAAGCGAAATAGGAGGTGAACAGTTTTTTATGACCCATTTATGGGCATTATATTTTCTGGTCTGTGCGTCTGTCCGTCCATCCGTTCGTCTTGTTTCAGGTTAAAGTTTTTGGTCGAGGTAGTTTTTGATGAAGTTGAAGCCCAATCAACTTTAAACTTAGTTAACATGTTCTCTATGATATGATCTTTCAAATTCTAATGCCAAATTAGAGATATTCCCCCATTTTCACGGTCCACTGAACATAGAAATGAAAGTGCAATGTGCAGGTTAAAGTTTTTGGTCAAGGAAGTTTTTGATGAAGTTGAAATCCAATCAACTTTAAACGTAGTAAATATGTTCCCTACGATATGATCTTTCTTATTTTAATGCCAAATAAGAAATTTCCCCAATTTTAACGGTTTATTGAACATAGAAAATGATAATGCGGATGCGGTATCCGTGTACTTGGGACACATTCTTGTTAAGGGTGGATTGGGGATGGTGGTAAATGTGCAACAGTATAGTAAATTTCACAAAAGCAAAATAGGGGGGCTTAGACTTTTAGTTGTTATTGGGGACGGGGGGTCAATTCGCAACAGCATAGTGTATTGGACAAAAGCAAATAATATATAAATTCAAACCATATAACAAATTCTAAGTTCATTGACTACAGTTACATTGTCTTCTGTGTGAGAAACCTAGTGTGTGTAAAATATTTAATTACAATCTAAATTCAGATCTGTATCAAGCGCGATAATTGTCACCATTTTTGCCCCAATTGTTCAGGGCTGGACCTCTGCGGTCGTATCCAGCTGCACTTAGCGAAGCAATTTATTAGTATGTTTTAAATAATTATATTTATAAGTACGTCTGAGTCAGTGACAACTCTTCAACAGATTTATCCATCGGATCACCAGCAGTGATGGTGATACATGGCTGTGTACATTATTTATACAACTCGTCTTAACCTCAACCCAACAATGTTAGATCGATAGAGGAGTAGGTCCGGTAAGGACCGATTTTGGCCTCAAATTTCAGGTTCATCTGACGAAAGATTTTGACCACTTTTTGACCACTTAAGTGTCTATTTCATTTGAATCAATTAGTTTATGTGAAAGATTTTAACTGATTTAGGCATTAAAAACGATCCGATTCAAGCTCAAATATAAAAAATCTACCAAATATGCCGAAAAATGTCACTTTTCAGATGGTTTTTGTCAAAAATGAAAGTGGCCGCATCCGTGTTCATCCTCAACCTTTATATATGTTATGTTTTATCATAAAATACAACTTACATTTCAATATTAAGGATGAACACGAATGCGGCCACTTTCGTTTTACATGAAAACCGTCTAAAATTTAACTAAAATGCTAGAATTGTGAAGATTTCAGTAATTTAGCATGACTTCATGGTGCTAGTACCCGATATATGTGCATTGTATTGTCAAAAACAGCCCATATTTATGTAGCAGAATCATTCTTCTGTCCAATAAATAACTAAAAGGTAACATTTTAACAATTTTGTAAAACTGCTTGTTTTAGGGCCAAAAAGGGGTCTTACTGGACCTACTCCTTTACTTTCGCAAATATTTTGCTGTATTCGAACCTATGTTACTGAGATATCGTGAAATCAGATCGCCTGCACTGTAGCCATCCCGCTAGACCACACGACATATATGTATGCCTCTTAATAGCAATACATTAAATACAAATTTGTTTGGGTCTGGATTAATCAGTTCAATGATTAATACAAAAAAATCACAATGAAATTTTAAATCGCTTCATTTTAACACATATTTTTATATTTATATATAAGCTATAGCGTTAAACAAATTTGTCTAAATTCTATTATTACTGACTTCACCTTTGTCTTGTCGATGAGGTCAATGCATCTTAGTTGAGGAACAATTTCACATTTATTTTCAGGTTACATTTCCAAATATTATAAATGGCTTTTTGGTGCTAAAGACGTTATTGTAATTTTATAGAATTCCTTATTTTCCATACAGTCAATTTAAAATGTATGATAATTTGTTAAGAAAATTTACATAGTATTATTATTCGAATATTACTGTGTTTATTCCAAATGGCATACCCTTTACAACAATAGGATTTTGTTATTGCCTATGTTTGATAGGATATGTATTGGTTTGACCTTATTTAGAATAAAGCAAGTTTCAGTAATATTATTTCTTTCAAATTTCACAGACAATTACTGGATTTTTAAACATTCTTCTTTTAGATTTCACATGCACTAACTCGCGCCCCCTATTACTTTGAATATAAATAGAGGCTATTATAGTACTGCATACTATATGCATGTTTTTATACGCGTAATCGCTGTCCGTGTAACGTCATTATATCTATGTGTTAACGTCACCTATCAATCATTTACTCGTTCAATTCTACAGACGTCTTCTACTACTTACAAGTCTGTCAATAAGAAAACCATGCAAATCAGTTCAGAAGCAACGTTTGCCAATCTTTATGATGATGAAAATTATATTGTTTGTTAAAATGATAGTATATGATTATCTGTAATATATAAAAATAAAGCATGTGAATAATTTCAGAATATATAGTTTGTCCATTTCGTCTATTTCATTATAAGCGAGCAGCGTCACAGAAACTGATATGTTTAACATGAAGATAACTGAACTGTTTTTATCTTTCTCTTGTCTGAAAGGATTATTAAACATTACATATTTTGTTTTATTTTTTTGTAGAAATAAAGGAGTATTTAGAGGAAAAGGAAACGTTCGATTTAAAACATTTTAAATCGCAGCTTACATTGTTTCAATTTTCCGAAGATGGTAAGGATTGAATATTACAAACGTTCTATAATAAACTTTCAACTGTATTC
This sequence comes from Mytilus galloprovincialis, assembly GCF_965363235.1. NCBI lineage: Eukaryota > Metazoa > Mollusca > Bivalvia > Mytilida > Mytilidae > Mytilus > Mytilus galloprovincialis. The sequence continues at coordinate 49,148,331 of NC_134844.1, read as the reverse complement.
CAATACTGCATAAATGTGTAAGCTCAGGTCTATAAATAAAAGCAACCAACTTATAATGGCTATTTTAACAATTGGAATCATAGTTTTAAATGATTAAGAAGTAAGTTGACTATAATATAACATCCTGTCAGCAATTCTATTATTGCAAAACAGTAAACTTTTCGAAATCTGGTTATAATGTCTTAACGCTTAATTAATTATAAACGTTATATTGTATTGAGAGAAAACTTAACTAAATGGTACCACGAGTTTCCACAATGAATGTCTCTTTGAAGATATCCATTCATTAATACTTTTATCGTAAAGCAATGCTAGAAAAAATCCTCACATGATAGCGTATTTTGTTCACTGATTACGGCAATAATTTGACGTTATATTTGCACTAATGCAATATGAATATGCCTTTCTAACTCTTGGTATTGTTCTACGGGAAATACTATGTTGCTATGCAATGTCTTTTGCACGATTTATAACTGCTTTCTGGACTCAAAATTAAGGATTATATTCCTCGGTTGGTAAAAGTTTCTAGATAATTTGTTCAGGTTAATATGTTTCATGAATTCGATCTTACCATAAATACTTTAACTCTTTGTTTTCGTTTTTTTTTTCACTCGGCTCACTGCGAAAAAAGATAAATGAACTGTTGTGTTTTAAAAAGGGACATGTTTCTAAAATTTATATAGCATAGTAATTGAAGGAGTTTTTTCAAAGAAAAACTTCTAGTCCGAGGGCACAGTTAATTTAAAAAAATAAAGACGCCAAGTGAATACGATATCAGTAGGTGTTTAATCCTTGATTTTGCCATTTGATTAGGAACTTTCCGTTTTGGATTTTCCTCGAAGTTCAGTTTTTTTTTGTGATTTTACTTTTTACTAGAGAGACGTCTAGTAATTGACTTCTTGTTATATGTATAGCTCTATGGATAATTGATCAGAGGCAAATTATATCTTTGCTATTAAGTTATCGAAATTAAAAGTAACTAGAAGATATAAAGACTACAATATAATTCATGACTAAAATCTCATTTTTGTTGATCATTTTTCTTTTTTCAATTTCTCTCTATCTTCCATATTTTGCCATACACTTGCAAAAGTATAAACATTGCCATTTAAAGGCAATAACTTTCATAAATAACAACTGACAACGCCATCTACACTGAACTATTTGCAGATCTGTATTTGATTAATTTGCTATTCAAAATTTCTATCAATCAAGGGCAGTGACTACAATAACAAGTCGACTGATGATTTAGGATTGCTGATCACTTTTGCTTTTGAAATTAATCTCTGTTTATTTAAGATATCAAGATAATAAGCCGTACTTTGAATTATAATGGTTTACTTCTACAAATTGAGACTTCGATGGAGAGTTGTCTCATTGGCACTCATACCATATACTCATATCTCCTTATATCTATATGGAACAGAAGTTGTTCTATGTTACGGGGACTATATTATATCTGTACATGTCATATCACAAGTTGATTTATTTCATACTTATACACTATTCACTCTTGTATTCCTAAAATTAACAATTCAGAATGAAAATATAACCATAACACTTTTTTTTATCTATTACCTTAACATTCAGATTTGTTTTACTGAAAAGCAAACATAATTTTGGCATTCAATTTATTTTATCGTTATGTTTTTGTTGTTGAGGTCAATATTACTTTATTAAAATAAATTTTATTTGTTTATGTTTTCTAAAAACCTACCAAAATATACAAAACTTAAACATTTTACATTGATTTAAAGTTATTACGAACAAAATATATATAATGAGTAAAAATTGTTTTGTAATTTGGCTTCTTTTTGTCTATGAAGTTTTAGGGGGAAATAACTCTTAATTATAAACCTTTCGTACCAACGATTACTTGCAACGGTTGCTTGAAAGTATAATCGAGTGCACAGAATATTGTTTACTATAAATACAAGAAGTAATCACATGAAATTAGTACCAAATTACAGCTAAAAATTCTCAAAATAGTTCTATATATGATTTACAAAGCATACGTTAATATTACGTGTAAATATCAATTATTTCCAAAAATAAAATGACGGCTCCCAGTTCGTATTACGATTGGTACGGTAGCTAATCGGGAAACATCTACTAAGTTTGCAAGATGTGGAGCAGGATCTGCTTATACTTTCTGAACACATGACACCACCAACAGTTTTTAATGGGGTTTGTGTTGATCAGTCTTTAATTTTCTTTGTTGTGTTTCGTGAACTGTTGTTTGTTCGTCCTTTTCTTTCTTAATCATGGCATTGTCAGTTAATTTTTTACCTTTACATAGACGATGTTAATCTGATCATCATATTGAGAAATATTTCTGGTTGTCTTCTAAGATTTATCTATTTTTTGTGAGGCACTACTTATTTTTTTTTTAAATTATATATAATTATTCAATTTAGAATGATTGAGCATGGCCACATAGTGTGGAAATGTGGTTGTGGTGTCACTATAATGTAAACGAAAAACAAACATTTCAACGTTTGCTTTGGAAAGGAGAAGGTTCAGTTAGACACCTTCTTGTCCCCAAAATATAGCAGTTTTGCAAAATTGTTTAAATGTAATCTTTTAGGTTTTTTTTTGAAGGTATAATGCCTCTGCTACATGATTAAAGGCTGTTTTTTGCATTACAATGCACATATATTGGGTGCTTGCATCATTAAGTCGTGCTTAATTACTGAAATCTTCAGAATTTCAGCATTTAGTTAAATTTTAGACGGTTTCCGTCTTAAATGAAACATGCGAAAGGTGTTCATTCTTGATATTGAAACGTAAGTTGTGTTTAATGATAATAAATAACATATATAAAGGTCGAGGATAAACACGGATGTGGCCACTTTCATTTTTGACAAAAACCATATGAAAAGTGACAGTTTTTGGCATATTTGATAGATTTTTCACATTTAAGCTCGAATCGGAGCATTTTTAATGAGTGAATCAGTTAAAATCTTTCACAAAAAATAATTGAATCAACTGAAACAAACATTTGAGTGTTTAAAAAATATCCAAAATCTTTCGTCAGATGAAGTTGAAAATTGAGGCCAAAATCGGCCCTTACCGGATACTGCTTTACTAAATTGATAGACTTTTTTTAATAGTTTTTAGATATGTGGTTTTGGAAAATGAGGTGATTATTCCCAAAACGTGTTCAGTTTTAATTTGGGCGTTTATTAAAATTTTGGAATTGGAGTCCTGTTATGAAATTGGTTTAAATTGAGGACCAAAGTATCCCACAGTAGTAAAAGAAAAAAGAAAAGTATCCAACTGAAACTTTTTTGGGTTCTTTGATATGCTGATTCCAACCATATATACATAATTTGAATATTGGACCATTATTTGTCATGTTTGTAAATGTCCAATTTTTATACGCCTGTCAAAATTTTGACGGGACGTATTATGGTATACAAATGTCCGGTGTCCGTCCATCCGTCCGTCCGTCCGTCCGTCCGTCCATCCGTCCGTCCGTCCGTCCGTCCGTCTGTCTGTCTGTCCTTCCGTCTGTCTGTCCGGCGTAAACATGTCGCACCGTAACTTGAGAACGACTTATCTAAATTTCATGAAACTTAATATAGTTGTTTTTTATGATGGTCAAATGATCTGTATACTTTTTGGTGAAAATAAGATTTAAACTTTTTGAGTTACGGCACTTTGTAACTAAAACAGGGGTGTGTTTTTTTTTCACATGTCGCACCGTATCTCAAAAACAATTCTTGATTATTGCTTAAAACTTTACACACTTCTTAGTTATATTAATCTTAATATCTGTATACTTTTTGGTGATGATTCAAAATTTCATTTTTGAGTTATTGAGTATTTTGTAAAAAAGGGGGAGGGTTTTTTACATGTCGCGCCGTATCTCAAAAACGATTTATGATTATTGCTTAAAACTTTACACACTTCTTTGTTATATTAATCTAAAGATCTGTATACTTTTTGGTGATGATTCAAAATTTCATTTTTGAGTTATTGAGTATTTTGTAAAAAAGGGGGAGGTGGTTTTTACATGTCGTGCCGTATCTCAAAAACGATTTATGATTATTGCTTAAAACTTTACACACTTCTTTGTTATATTAATCTAAAGATCTGTATACTTTTTGGTGATGACTCAAAATTTTATTTTTGAGTTATTGAGTATTTTGTAAAAAAGGGGAGTTTTTTTTTTACATGTCGCGCCGTATCTCAAAAACAATTTATGATTATTGCTTGAAACTGTACACACTTCTTTGTTATATTAATCTAAAGATCTGTATACTTTTTGGTTTGATTCAAAATTTTATTGTAGTGATATTTGTAAAAAGAAAACAGGGTGGGGGGGGGGGGGGTTTCACATGTCCCGACGTGTCTCAAAAGCAATAAATGGTAATTGCTTAAAACTTTCTCAGAAACTATTTATGATCATTGCATAAAACTTCCACACAAGACGTCGGGCGTATCATGCGCTCATGGCGCAGCTGTTTATTAATTGTTTTAGAACTTAGACCACATTTATTTTTTGACAGAAAACTATGCTACATTAAATATTTAATCAAAATCTAAATCAATTGAAAGTTTAGGTTGAGTCATAGTAAAAAATTAAATAGATACATCATCATGATCAAGATAACAATACATGTGGTAATTATCAATCACAAATTTAGTAGCGCCAGATTAATTTAGAACTTTTGTGTTTCCTAATTGTTGTTAAAGATAAGCTCTGTAGGACTATAAATATACATGTAGTTTGAAATTTACTTTTCAGTATTATATATTTTGGTCTTTTTATGCCTTCGCCATAGCGGAGGAGCATTATTAGTTATCTTCTTTTTTTAGTGTAATCAGGGGTGTACAGAATTTAACACGGTTGATGAAAATTCATACCAACTAAGGCGAAGCTGAATGGTTGTATGAATTTTCAACAATGGTGTTAAATTACGTATACCCCTGATAACACCACGAATGTATTTCTGAGGAACAATTCCTTTACTTATTTTAAAACCAGGATGTAAAATTGAAAAAACGGTAAGGAAAAATGACCAGTGAAACTTTTTTCAACGTTTAATGTTAAATTTTGGCAACATTTTATTTATTCTGCGGTGAACAAGGAAGGGGTGTTATTTTCACCGGGGTAATTTAATAATCAGATTGCAGTATTTTTAATAAATACAATATAATATAATATATAATATATAAGATATAATACCCTTGTCCGTCCGTACGTTCCAAAATTGGTGATCGTTGTCAAACTTTAGTTTGCCTCAATTAAATGTTATGAAACTTGCAATGCTTATTTTACATACACAATTTATTTTGGGCCAAATGTTTGAAACATTTGGTTTGTTAATCTGTATAAACCAATTTTCTGAATGCTATATATAAATATATTTTTTGATGTAGGGAACTCGTTTAAAAACTAAGCGTATATTGTCTTTTGATAAACATGTATTTAGATTTTTGATTTTGGGTTCAGTTTTTGGGTTGGTCCAAATCGGGATCCAAAATTGATCTTTGTTTGATTTCAAAACAAAATGTTATATATGGGGTTCTTTGAAATGCTAAAATGCTGATATGCTAATCTAAATATATATTCAGATTTTTGATTTTCCACAATGAGGTCCAAAGAGCTTTTTGTACGACCGCAAAAATTGATTTTGGGAGTTTTGGTCCCAAAAGTTTAGGAATTAGGGACCAAAAAGGGCCCAAATAAGCATTTTCTTGGTTTTCGCACTATAACTTTAGTTTAAGTAAATAGAAATCTATGAAATTTTGACACAAGGTTTATGACCACCAAGGGAAGGTTGGGATTGATTTTTGGAGTTTTGGTTCTAACAGTTTAGGAATTAGGGGCCCAAATAATCATTATTCTTGGTTTTCGCACAATGACTTTAGTATAAGTAAATAGAAATCAATGAAATTTAAACACAAGGTGTATGACTACAAAAAGAAGGTTGGGATCGATTTTGGGAGTTAAGGTCCTAACAGTTTATGAATTAGGGACCAAAAAGGGGTCCAACTAAGCATTTTTTTGGGTTTTTGCACCATAACTTTAGTATAAGTAAATAGACATCTATGAAATTGAAACACAAGTTTTATGACCATAATAGGAAGGTTGGGTGTTTTGGTTATTATTAATCCAATACCTAAGTCGTCGACGTCGAATCCAAAAGACCCAATGTGTTACCGCGGTTTAACACTTGTTCCTGTTTGCTACAAGCTGTACTGTCACATATTGAATAATCGATTGCTCGAATGGGAGGAGGAAAATAATATTTTAGATGATTGTCAAAATGGTTTCCGGAAGGGACGTAGTACTATTGATCATATAAAGTCATTATCGTCAATTATTGAAACAAGAAAGCTAAAACGTTTGTCGACTTTCACAGCTTTTATAGACTTCCGAAAGGCGTATGATGGGATAGACCGTAATTTGTTATGTCAGAAATTGCTTGATATTGGAATATGCGGGAATATGTATAATGCTATCGTGTCGTTATATAAGTCAGTAGAGTGCTGTGTTCGGATAAATGGACAATTAACGGACTGGTTCAATGTTCAATGTGGTCTAAAACAAGGTTGTTTGCTCTCACCATTACTTTTTAATGTGTATGTGAACGGTCTTGTTACGTATATATGTTCATTAAATGCTGGAATAAATATTGACGAGGAAAATGTGTCGATTCACTTTACGCTGACGACCTTGTTTTGTTAGCTGGCTCGGAATCAGACTTACAAGTTTTGCTAGATGGGCTTCAGCTCTGGTGTGCAGAGAATAAGATGACAATAAATCATAACAAGTCAAACGTTGTTCATTTCCGACCAAATTCGACCCCAAGGACAACAAACAGTTTTAAATGTGGCGAACTTGACATAAATGTGGTGGAAAAATATACATACCTAGGTTTAGTGTTAACGGAGCATTTGGACTATCAAATTATGGCGAAACACGTAGCAGCATCCGCCAACCGTGCCTTGGGACTAGTGATATCTAAATATAAATCCTTTGGAGGACTATCGTTTGATTCTTTCACAAAATTGTATGACTCGATTGTTTGGAGTACAATCAGCTACGGAGCGGCAGTGTGGGGTGATAGAACATTTTCATGTATAAATTCGATACACAATAAGGCAATTCGTTTTTATATGGGAGTCGGACGGTATACACCTAATGTAGCAGTGAATGGAGATTCAGCCTGGAAACCACCTTGTGTAAGGCAGTGGCGAACTGTTATAAATCAATGGAATCGTTTAAGGTATATGAACACTGATCGACTTAATAAAAGAATTCATAACTGGGCGGAACATAGTTTTAGGCGTTATAAAGCATGTAAAAATTCAAATTATAGACTTTATCAGCAGTTTGAATCGTGTAATATTAGTGACTGGTATAGTGACACGAACATTCACAAAACTACGGTGTTAGCGAAAATAGAAGATAAACTTTTAACCGATTTTAGAAATAAGTGGACGAAAGATTTACATAGAGTTTCTGCAAGACGTTTGGATGGTGGTAGTAACAAATTAAGAACATATAGAACATTTAAAACCGAAATTAGTTGTGAACTTTATTTAAAAACACTATTATCTCCTGCTCAACGTAGAGCTTATTCGCAATTCAGATGTGGGGTTGCACCCATACGAATCGAAACCGGGCGCTTCGAACGTTTACCAATGCATGAACGGACTTGCTTTATGTGTGAAAATAAAACTGAAACTGATGAATATGTACTAATTGAATGTCCGCTTTATGACGATTTAAGGAACGAACTTTATGAATATATAAACAGTGTAGATGAGAACTTTAACATGTTGACGAACCGTGAGAAACTGTCTTTTGTGTTAGGATGCCAAAACGTTAATGTTATTTACAAATGTGCCAAAACCTGCAAATCTATTTTAGACAGAAGGAGACGTTTTTTATATCGATACATTTTTTTAGACTGTTAAATTTTTGTAATTTGTTTTAGAAATTTTAATAAGTGCATGTACATAGTTTTTTTTTTAAGTCCTTTTATTGTTTGATGAAATTTTACTTTTTGTCTCTCATAATTCTTTTAAGAATGGCATTAATATATATTTATGTTTTATGATATATGTAAATATTGTATTGTGTATATTAATGGTGAGACGTTAATAAACTATCTATCTATCTTTGGTACCAACAGTTTAGGAATAAGGGGCCAAAGGGGCCAAAATTAAACTTTTTTTGATTTCATCAAAAAATTAATAATTGGGGTTCTTTGATACGCCGAATCTAACTGTGTATGTAGATTCTTAATTTTTGGTCCCGTTTTCAAATTGGTCTACATTAAGGTCAAAAGGGTCCAAAATTAAACTAAGTTTGATTTTAACAAAAATTGAATTCTTGGGGTTCTTTGATATGCTGAATCTTAAAATGTACTTAGATTTTTTATTATTGGCCCAGTTTTCAAGTTGGTCCAAATCGGGGTCCAAAATTAAACTTTGTTTGATTTCATCAAAAATTGAATAATTGGGGTTCTTTGATATGCCAAATCTAACTGTGTATGTAGATTCTTAATTGTTGGTCCCGTTTTCATTTTTATTTTTATTTTAACGAAAAATGAATTCTTGGGCTTCTTATATGCTGAATCTAAACATGTACTTATATTTTTGATTATGGGCCCAGTTTTCAAGTTGGTCAAAAACAGGATCCTAAATTATTATATTAAGTATTGTGCAATAGCAAGAAATTTTCAATTGTACAGTATTCAGCAATAACAAGAAATCTTCAATTGCACAGTATTGTGCAATAGCAAGAAATTTTCCATTGCACAGTACTGTGCAATAGCAAGAAATCTTCAATTGCACAGTATTGTGCAATAGCAAGTATTTTCAATTGCACAGTATTGCGCAATAGCAAGAAATTTTTAATTGGAGTTATCTTTCTTTGTCCAGAATAGTAGTTGAATCAACTTAAATCATTGTTTTATACAATATACAATGTATATTCACTTTTATTACCAACTGATAAATTAAAACAATCTGTACCATTCAGTAATAACAAGCACTTTTTTTTACATTTTAATATTTAGTGATGTATTTAAATGAGTAGTTATTGTTGCAAATTCCATTAGAATTTAGATCAGTTTTGGAATTAGGGAAAGGGGTATGTGAAAAAAAATTGGGGGGGGGGGGGGCAATATTTCTCATTTCAGATTTCATATAAAAAGAAAATTTCTTCAATAAAATTGAGAATGGAAATGGGGAATGTGTCAAAGAGACAACAACCCGACCAAATAAAAAAACAACAGCAGAAGGTCACCTCCAGGTCTTCAATGTAGCGAGAAATTCCCGTACCAGGAGGCGTCCTTCAGCTGGCCCCTAAACAAATATATACTAGTTCAGTGATAATGAACGCCATACTAATTTCCAAATTGTACACAAGAAACTAAAATTAAAATAATACAAGACTAACAAAGGCCAGAGGCCAAACATTTTTTAGGAGGATTAATATTCAAAAGCATAGTGAATTGCTCAAAGGCAAAAAAAAATTTAAGTTCATTAGACCACATTCATTCTGTGTCAGAAACCTATGCTGTGTCAACTATTTAATCACAATCCAAATTTAGAGCTGAATCCAGCTTGAATGTTTGAATGTTGTATGTGTCCATACTTGCCCAAACCGTTCAGGGTTCAACCTCTGCGGTCGTATAAAGCTGCGCCCTGCGGAGCATCTGGTTATTTTTATTTTTATTTTTGGGGTTCCTCGATATGCTGATTCTAACCATGTATTTATATATTTGATATCAGACCATAATAGGAAAGTGTCCAATTTCATTTTTTTCACTTTGATTAACACATTGATTTCGAATCACAAACCTATGCTGTGTCAAATATTCAATTTCAATCCAAATACAGCTCTGTCTAAATGTTGTATCCATACTTACCACAATTGTTCAGGGTTCAACCTCTGTGGTCGTTTCAAGCTGCGCCCAGCGAAGCATTTTATTCTCAATAGTTATGTCGTTACTATATCCTTTTTGTTGTTGACATTTACCAAAAATTTGAAATACGTCCACTTATTCAACTGCTTATTCGTTGTATACATCACAGATCAAATACCATTGACTATTTGGAGGATGGGAAAAGCAGCTGAAAAACAGTACAGAGACGTTCTACAAAGCGGTGTTGAAAATAGATATATGATACGTTTACCCGTCGTTGGTCCATTTGGTGTGGGAAAAACGTGCCTAACCAGAAAGTTGTTAAGAAAACAAATATCAGATGTAACAAGCACAAATGGTATAGAAATCATGACACAAACATGTAAAGTTTCATTGACAGATGATACTTGGGTTTTGTCAAAAGGTAAGTATTTAGGTGACTTAATTATACACATCACACTTCACAGTATGTTATACCGGCTATATTCTTAACTCGAAATTTCTATATCTCACAATGAATATAGGGATATCCGAATTGGTCTAGGGATTGTTTTGGTCGGAAAATGTTTTTTTTAATTTCTATTCTAGTCAACAAAAGAAACGATACACGACTTTGAAATAAAATTTATCAAAAAGTATTAAAAATAAAACAAAATGAGATACACTATTTTAAAAAGCTTTCATTTGAAATGTATGCACATGTGATAATGAAAATAAAAAACACTCGGAAAGTATCTAAATTCCGTGTAAACGATCATAGGATGCACATTAGTTTTGCGGAAAGTTGAATAAAAAATCGACACATAATTTTATTACGAAATAAAATTTCAAATTTGTTTAAAAATGATAATCAAGTTATGTTCATGTTTTAACTAATGGGTTGAAATATTGTTTTTTTTCAAGTTTTTGGGAAAAAAAAGTATTTTTTAAAATCTAAAAAAACGCAAAAGATTTTTTTTATTTTCGTCTCAAATCAATGCTTTAGATACGAAAACAACACACAGTAAATTTGGAACCTTTCTGATTAGTTTTAAGATTGGTACCGCTTTTTGAATATCACTTTACACATACTGTCTATTTTCTATGGTAAATCATTTGATAATGTATACATTTTAAAGATTTCTCGTGGGGCCGAACTTTGCTTAACAAATAAACGAAGAAACTGTATGCTTTTTAAAAACAAATTGATGGCAAACATTGTCTTTACCTTTAAATGAGAGGTTAACATCATTAGTTGGAACTTCTGTTTTTAAAATTGTCGTTTTATGTAAATTTTTGTAAAAAAAAAATCGCGAAAAAAAGTCACGAAAGCAAAAAAAAATTTTTTTTAAACGGATTATATTACTACCTTCAATATTAGTCCAATGAATGGAAAACTTTATCTTTAATTTGAAAAAAGTCTTGTATCGTTTCTTTTGTTAACTAGTTTATATTCTGTTTGTTTTAAATTGTGATAATATACACATGGAAAAAAGTATTGCAACACCTTGATTTTTTAAAACTTGAAAAATCAACCTCTTTTTTTGGATGAAATATAGTAAAATATTTGTATAATATTATTGAAACATAGTTTATGGTAACATTGGCATTTACACGAACAAAAAAATGATTTAAAAAAAATTGATTTATATAATCACAATTTTGATAACAAAATGAAGTGTTTTTTGTACAAAAAAATGCATTTTACAACTATTACTATAGTCGAACATTACAATGTCAGACATTTCAAAATTAATCTTCCGATGACTGTTCACATCATGAGTGATCGTAATACGCCAAAGAATTAGTACTTTGTGCGCAGCCTCCATTCAAACGGATAACCGCATCATAACGTCTTCTGATTCCTGCTATAAATCGACTAATTTGTTTCTAAGGTAGCAGCAACCATTTCTGATGAAGGGTATTGTTTATTTCATGATGTGTTTGAACTCTGGTGTCCTTTTGCACACTTTACGCCCAATAATGTCCCATATATGCTCGATATGGTTCAAATCTGTGCTACGATCGGGCTAAGGAAGATGAACCGAATTCTATAGAACAATGGATCTTCCTCCACGATGCTAATTTTCAACTTTGGCGAGCTCTGCACTACATTGGATACGGAAAACTGTGTGTCTGTTCGTAAGCAAAGGTATCCGAAGTGGTCTTATCGCACGATAACCAGATGCGATGAGTCGATCTCAAACAGTTCTTGTTAAAAGGCTCCTGTATACCCATCACTCTCGTTTTAGGATTGTATTGTATGCAATGGATTTCCTTCTGACCAACCTTCATTATGCCTAATTTTCCCTAGCAAATGGTATAGGGGGTCTTCTTTATCTCCGAAGGTCTTTAACATCGTTTATTGCCTGATTTTTATTCTCAAAACGACTTATAGTGGAATGGTGATGACCAACAATACATGCAGTTATTACAGCGACATCCCTGCTTCGCTCATGCTGATAATCTGCCATCTTGCTGCAGTTAAGAGTTGTCGAGGACCCATTACAAGGTGTCAATCACATAACTTCAAAAACTTGGTTATTTAAAGTGTTGAAAACAATGAGGATTAAAACACTTGTTTTGCTGTTTACGGGTACGGTAGCTGCATGTGCAGATAAGAACTGATCAAGTCGATATTTATTGATTAAACTCAGGTGATACTTAAATAATGTTTAACTAATTCTATTTTACCAAATTATATCACAAAAAAATAAAAAGTGTTTTTTTAATTAGAATTTCAATTTGGTGTTGCAATACTTTTTTCCAGGTGTATATATGTTGGTCACAAACTGTAAAGTTTATATGACAATACAATATTTACTCTGATTTGATTTGTTAATACTTTTACATTAATTTTAACATTGCTATCAATATATTCAATTTCAAAGTCTGATTTACAAGTGCAATGATTGTAGACGACAGACGCCACTGTAATATGACATTGTAAGCCTGATATCTTCGAAGGGCAAAACCGCTACTGCTGGAAACTGCGTCTATCTGAAGATTATTAGACTAGTAGTTAGTGCTCATGCGCTTGCAATAAAATATAATAAGTAAGAAATTTTCGGTAAATTGACTGCTGGCCTGGTCTATGATTGAAATAAGACAGTTTTTTTTCCATTCGTTTGATGTGTTTTGAGCTTTTACTTTTATCATTTGACAAGGGTCTTTCCGATTTGAATTTTCCTGGAAGCTTTTTTTTTGTTTATTATATTTTTTCCAATAAGTGTTCGAAAACTAATAAACTGAATAACATTTGTAATTCAACATTCTTTTCCTAACTCTCAAATACGCTAAATAAAGTAGTTCACCTTTTATAGATATTCGTTTTGATGCAAACCAAGGAAGAAAATCGAGACTGATAAAGAACCTGTTGTTTCCTCCTCCGAAAGGAAAGAAACACTCAAATACAACATCAGAGCTGCAACATATACCTGACCGTTATGTAACAGTAGAAGACGATAATGCTGCCATCACCAATTCCAATTATCAAAGAGATCAGGTTACTAAAATATCTCTAGACGTAGAGATGACTGGTAATCAAGAACAAAATACACACCTTCCGACTATGACTGCTGTTAAAGAAAATTATGAAGACACAGAAAAGAAGGACCATGAACCGCAAGATAATGTTCTATACCCTGCTGAAGTAAAAGAGGCGGATTTATTCGCTGACCTGAAAGGTTGGTCGGAATCTAAAGCGTCTTTAGACGACTTTGCTGAAGTGGCACTTTTAGATTTTGCTGGTCAATACGAATTCTACGCAACTCACCAAACCTTTTTAAATAAACATGCAATTTATTTGTTGGTTATTGATGCCAGTAAAAACATAAAAGGATTGATCACATCTGAAGATGTAGACGAGAACTTCCTCGATCTGTCGGAGATTCCATTTAAAGACATTGGAGGTAAATGTTTATCAGCATTTAATAAAAATCCCTGTAAATCTATGACAATGACTGTCTCTGTATACGGGCTTTACATGAAGTTGATATAATGCTTTACTTATGCCCGTCGGTGTGTCTGACTATACCTAAAATCGTGTTTTACTTCTCCTTTGTCTAAAACATTAACAACACAATTAGACATTTATTTCAAATATTGGCTTGTTACAATATCCTTCAGGAGTCCAAGCTCCTCCTGATGTTCCCTGTTACATTCCACTTATCACTAAGGGTAGTAATAAGTTGTAAAATTATTCATCAAATATATATATCAAATAATATCACTTAAAATGACTTTTCATATGTTTCTAATTGTTGCTAAAACATTACTTTGTATTGTCAAACATACTCTTTAATTGAACGAATTAAGAAAAATTAAGGAAAGTTTCTAATGGTTGCTAAACCATTACTCTGAATTGTTAAACATACTCTTCTATTGAACGCATTAAGAAAAATTGGCCTCCTAAGCATTAATCTAACTATTTGTGCCTTAAATGAGCATATGTATGTAATTAGTATCTTCCATAGATTTGAATTAATTTTATAATTAGTATCTTCCATAGATTTGAATTAATTTTATAATTAGTATCTTCCATAGATTTGAATTAATTTTAAAGTTGAATAGTGAAACATAATTTCTTTTTTGTGTATCCATGGCAACATTGTGCATTTATTTACCATGAAATAGTGTAAATAAAGTGGTGAAAATGTGACATATTCCCCACACATTAGGTTCCATTTTTTCTTAAAAGGAGTATGTCCGGTAAGGGCCGATTTTGGCCACAAATTTCAGGTTCATCCGATGAAAGATTTTATACACTTTTTAAACACGTAAGTGTCTACTTTAGTCGATTCTATTATTTAATGTGAAAAGTTTCATCAGATTTAGTAATTTAAGACGCTCATATTCAAGCTTAAATAGTATATATCTATCAAATAAGCCATAATATGTCAATATTCAGATGATTTTTTGTCAAAAATAAAAGTGACCACAACCGTGTTCACTCTCATCCTTTATATATGTTATGTTTTATCATCAAATACAACTTACAATTAAATATTAAGAATGAACACAAATGCGGCCACGTCCGTCTAATATTTATCTCAAATGGTAAAACTATAAAGATTTCAGTAATTTAGCATGACTTGAGCATGCTAGTACCCGATATATGGGTACTGTTTTGTCAAAAACAGCCAATATTTATGTAGTAGAAGTATTATACTTTCCAAAAGATAGCTAAAAGTTTACATTTGAACAATTTTGTAAAAATGCTATACTACCTTGGGGCCAAAAAAGGGTTTACTGAACCTACTCCTTTATCCCAAAGTTGGTGCGGCAAAAGGTTGGAAAAACATTGAAATAATTGCCGGACCAATTTATTGTATGGTTATGAAAATACGGACTTTAATACAGACAACAGACCATATTACGTACATAACATAATCTTGATGTTCAAATAACCCTACTATGGAGGCTATTTTAATCATAAGATATCCATAAATTCAGTTAATTGCACAACAGATCTCATATTTTGAAAATCCACAGTGGTCAAAATGCGAAGCGAAACACCTAACTGTGGAGTGCTATCTTGATTTGATGTTTCCCCCTGCCTCAGTTGTAAGTACGTGTTCTGTGTTCTACTAGCTGTAACGATTGAAATTGTACCTCAGTTTTTAAAATTGGTTCAGTAATAAAGATTTTATGAACGTTAGCAGTTGATGATGAAACGCGAAAAACAGTGATTTAAAAAAAATGTAAAACCTCAAGTCTGTCTGATTTGTTTTGGTAAATTTTTAAAATGTTTTTCTTTCTTCTGTTTAAAATCATAACATTCAAAGAGAAAAAAAAGAGAACAATTTGTAGGTATTTGAAAGCCCTTATAAGTCAATTTTGCTGTAAATAGCATACCCAACCATGGTTTAGAAACTAGGGTATACATTTCTAACAGTACTGCCATCTTTAAATTCCAATTTATGCCAAATTATTATTTAAAATTTTGTTAAAAAAAATAATTTGACTTATTCGCATGCAAAAATATTAAGCGATACATTCTGAGGCTATCATAAAAAGTGCAATCTTTGGTTACAAGGGCGAAGCTAATAAGATACAAATTTAGGTCTGAAATGTGTCTAAGTGTCAAAATGTGTCTATTTGGCTGATAAGGACAGTAAACAATAATATTAATATGTATTGCCATACTAGCAGATTTCCCCCCTTCAGAACTTAAATAAAAACCTAACAGACAAAAGATTTGTGGTATTATTTATACAAATATTAAAGAAAATGTCATTTCCTTCCTAGATTGAATTCAGATAAGTGTTTACTTTGAACTTTCAAAAAATGGTAATGTGTAAATCATTTTTGTATCGTAAGCTTGTTTTTTTCAAATTATAATTATCTTCTTTGGTGCTTTACAGAATACATAATTTTTTGGATGGATGCTATCCATTGTTATGGTGATGACGTACAGGAAATCGACAACACAAAAGAAGCGTTTCCCTCTATTATTGTCGTTGGGACATGTTGTGACAAATTACAGGTATATATATTCCTTGCACTATTATATTTTAGTTGGAATAAAGGCAACAGTAGTATACCGCTGTTCTAAACTCATAAATCCATGGACAAAAAACAAAATCGGGGTAACAAACCAAAACCGAGCGAAACGCATTAAATATAAGAGGAGAACAACGACACAACATCGAAACGCAACACACACAGAAACAGACCAATCATCAGACAAAACACCACGAGAATAACAAATGTAACATGAAAACCAAATACATGAATTTGGGATAGACAAGTACCGTGCCACGTCTTATCTCAATATCTCAAAAATAAGAGAAAACACAAACGACTCAACGTTAAAATGCAACACAAAGAGAAACGAACAATATATAACAATGACCATCTTCCTGACTTGGTACAGGACACTTTTAAAGGGGAATAAAAGTGGTGGGTTGAACCTGGTTTTAAGGCATGCCAAACCTCGCACTTTAATGGCAAAGTTAAATATAACATTGAAATGACAACATAATATTACAGGACTACAATACAAATAAATAGGAGAACATATAAGACACAGAAAAACATGATTAATAGATAACAAAAAGCATCAGGTTTAAAATTCAATACGCCAAAAACGCGCCTTGCCCACACAAGACTCACCAGTGACGCCCAGATATAAAAGATCGAAAGTGAAAAAAGTACAAAGTTGTACAGCACTGAAGATCAAAAGTTGAAAAGGTTTCGCAAAATACGGCATTGTTTTTATGCCCGGGATAAGAACATTCTTATTATATAGAACAATTCATGCTATTGCAAACAGTAAATTTTATCAAATGAATATGAAAGAGATATACACAAAGAAACTAAAGTATTAACTAATTACAGAAAACTAAACCTGAATACATAAACAAATAAAATAAAATATGACATTGTTTGACCATTTTGATATAAAAGGAGGTTGTTAGCTATTTAAAGTGACATAAAATGATAAGACGAGGATATTTATTTTTATAAACAAAGTTTATTTAAATGTGTATTATCATAGTACGTCATATCCAGTTGCATACGAAAAATGGTAAAAAAAATGTATACATTTGTACCCTTGAATTTGACAGCTGCATGTAATGAATCTTTCATTTCATTGCAAAAAAAATCTAGGACATAAACATATGTCTTATGTGTTTCAATGCACCATTATCTTTTTATGTGGTGTTTCTATAGAATATTTTGGAAACTTGAGGTTACATGGTTACTAAATCTTTTACACAGGTTAAAAAGAGGTGAAAATTTGATTGGTTATTTTCTGATATGCAATGAATTGTTATGTAAAATTTTCTCTATAGTAATGCACATGATAAAACTGTACTCATGCTATGTATTTTTTCATTTGAAACAAAGATATTCATAAATACTGCACAGTTTTTTTAACGTTGCATATTTAACATAGACTAATAGGGGAAAATCAATCGTGGTATTACACCTTAAGGGGAACCACAATAATAAGTCAATGGTATACGTTAGGGAGTTGTACAAAATTTTATATCTCATTTACACGTATAGTGTGTGGTCTTGCACCTTCAGTCATGGTTCATTGATTTTGAATGTTATAACATATTGAAGAATTGTCATTTAAGGTAGCACAATACAAAGATTTTTTCACTCCCAATCAGATAACTTTAAACTGATGTAATTCATTTCATCCTTCTTTATATGTTATAAATGAGGTACAAAACGAAAGAAGAAAGATTAATCTTTCAAATTGTGATAATTTCATTATGACATAATTATTACATAATCAATTGTTATGTAATTGGTTGCTATATTGTGATGTCCACACTCAGATTTCCAAAAACATCAATAAAACAAATTATGCCCAATTGAATTTAGTGATCTCTTATGAATTGAAGTTGCAAACTTCATTGAAGATTAATGAGAGAATGAAATACAATAGGAAAAATCTGAGACAAAGTTTTGGAGGTCAAACTGTGTTGTGCAAGAATCTATAAAATATTTTGGGATGCTATGAATAACAAAGAAGCTAAATTTATTCAAGTATGGACATCACAATATAGCAAATTATTGCATAACAATTAATTATGTTATAATTATGTCATAATGAAATTATCACAATTTGAAAAATTAATCATTCTTCTTTCTTTTGGTACCTCATTTATAAAATTTAAAGAAAGATGAGTGGAATTACATCAGTTTAAAGATGTCTGATTGGGGATGAAAAATCTTTGTATTGTGCTACCTTAAATACCAAAAACTACATTTTACTATCAACATAAGGCGAGATACTACATGTTTATTTTTAAAAGACTTAAGGGGGGTCGCGGGTCTAAATCATTTTTTTAAATTTAGTATAGGATTTCTCTATATTTTTATATAAATGAACTTAATCTTATACTTAAAAGAAAAATGAAATAAAAATGGGGTCACCGTTCATTAACGCTCACAATCTGCCTCCGAAAGAAGCATACATTTTTGTTAATGTCCTTTTTTTCTGTTGAACTAATAGGAGAAATGGCGGAAATATCGAAATAAAAAAAGAACTAAATTACAGAAATCCCTTAAATTTTACATATATTTAGTGTATGTACCGCTTTTTCAAAAACAACAATAAAAAATAGAGGTCACCGATGAGGTAAAAAGGGATATTTCAATTTTAATGCCAAAAAATGGCATTTTTGCACCAAAGGGAGATAATTTGAGGCTTTTTCAATGATATCTACATTTTAAAAGTCACCTGGGGCCAACACAAATTGATTTTTTGGAATGATTTTTGTACTATATGATAAAGTAACAATTACTCAAGGTAATAAATAAAATGTGTAATGAAAAATTAATATTTTTTTGTCTTCTGAAAATCTTATACCCGCGAGCCTCCTTAATGAGTTATCTATCGATTTTCGCTGGTTAGATGTTATAAAGTACAAAAGATTTGAAATACATAAGCAAAAGAACGGAACGATTATCATTTCATGGTATATCATGTGTTTTATACAGTGATTATTCTAGAAAAGGTTAAGTCTAACTTTTGCCTCTCAATTGCATGCAAACGAAATTATACGACTTTTATTAATCTGGTGATAAATATGAGCAAAATAATTCATATGCCTTTTTGTTGTTTACTATTTTCATATTTACTCTTATTTATTAGTTTATCAATTGTAAGGAAACTATTCATTGTGATTGCTATTCTTTAATTTTGTTATGTCTTTGTCAATTTATTTGTAGATTGATAAGGAAATAAGGAAATTGGAAATTCAGGATCAGTTTGATCAAATACTAGGAGACCATCCGAAACGAAAACACATTAAAGATTTTATTATGTTGTCAAACACCACTTCCACTGAATCCGATTTTGACGTCCTGCGACATCGCATTGTACAGCTGGCTGCAAAAGTTGAAACATGGGGACAACAACTTCCTACTCGTTGGATTAAGTATGAACAAGCTTTAGATCAACACAGAGAAAATCACGATAGAGTCATGACATATGAGGACATGAAAACATTAGGGAAATCAGTTGGACTTGACATCAAAGACAGAAATGAAATTAATTTGTTCCTAAGATATCAACATGATATAGGAAATCTCATTTACTTTGATGACATTCCAGATTTAGTGATCTTGCAACCACAGTGGTTAGTTGATGTGTTGAAATGTCTTGTGTCAGCCAGAAAATTCCAGCTTCAAAGAAATATTGTTTACAACTCTGACTGGAAAGAGTTAGAAACAACGGGTAGACTGACAGAAGATTTGATCACAGAGGCATTTACAGGAGAAGAAGAGGGGACAGGTTTTTTAAAATACCGACGTCACATTCTCCAAATAATGGAAAAGTTTGATATAATTGTCAAACCTAACATGGCTGATGATGAATCAGTAGTAGGAGAAGATGGCGAAATTAACAAATCAAAAATACCAACAGTTAATTATTATGTGCCATGTTTGATTAAATCAAAGCCCATTAGAAATATAATTGACAGTTTCAAGGTAGATGGGCAGGATTTTCAAAGGACATCTTGGATATGTATGAATTTCGATTTTCTGCCTCCTGCTTTCTTTAACCATGTCCTTGTTAATTACATACGCCGTTATCAGATTAGTCGGGAACCATCAAAACATGGATGTAAATTAGCTCTTTACCGCGGAATGGGAGTCTTTAATCTCGATTCATCAACAAAGCTGGCAGTTTGTGTAAACAAACAAATGATCCTATTTCAGATCTGGAAATGGGGCAAACATTCCCAGGTGTCCTTCAAATGTATCTGGGAACATGCAGAAGCCACCATTACTGGAATAAAAGGGAGGTACAAGATGAATGTATCGTACACTGTGAAAATGAAGTGCTGTAATGGAAGCTACGACAATCCAGATGGAATGGTGGACATGACAAAGTTGGAGTCTGAAGAAGAATATGTTTGTGATGAGCACGCAGTACTACATAAGTCAAAAGACTTGTTAGACTCCTGGTTTAAGGTATATATTTTGGCGGCAACTATTGAAATTATGCATAAAGGTTAAATTCTAGGCAATAGGCTAACGCCTAGGCATTAAGTTATTGACTAAACCAAGCATGAAGCTTATTTTCTGAAATTTGATGATGATTATTCAACCTATTGCAAAACATCATTTCAGGCAAAAGTTAATTTTGTTCATTTTTATCTTCCAAGTACATGTTAATTCGGTGAAATATTCGTGATGGATAATATTTTTAAAATTATATCAAAAAATTAATATTAACAAATTTTTAGTATTTTTTCGTATTGAAAACGAAATTTACTCATAATTCTTTGTTGTCTCGCTCATCATTGTTCGAGCCGATTTGAGCTAGTAAAAAATGTACAATCTGAAATGTGCAATCATGCCACATCATCTTTCCATCTGTATTATTGGATTTATATATTTTATCAAATACCCATCTTTTCTTTTCAATCCTGAATTTGGAATATTGGCATTTAAGCGGTATACTACTGTTACCTTTATGTATTTCTTAAAACTGCTACAAGTTAAAACATTGTTATCCTCAGTACGTCTGCAGTCAAAATCTTAAGCGATTTTAGTGTAGTAAAATGGACAACACAAAATTCGTACTTAATAGGCACGAGGTATGGGACGCCGAATGGGTCTCCTGTGGTTTTGTACAAAATTCAATTATGTCAAAACAAAATCATTTTTGTCTCATAAAACTATGTGGTCAAGACTTGTTTTATGAGACCTTCAATTTTGTGATGACAAAATTCATTTTTGTCATAGACAAAATTCATTTTTGTCATGACAAAAGCCATTTTGTCATATAGTTATGCAAATATAAACTTATTTGCATACAAAATTGACTTTTGTTACCTGACATGGAAATTAAAACACAAAAGTCAATTGTGTGAGACAAGATTCAATTTTGTGAGACAAAATTCAATTATGTGACGACAAAATTCAATTATGTGACGACAAAATTGACTTTTGTGAGACAAAATTCAATTTTGTCAATTTTGTCTAACTAAAGTCAATTCTGTCTCACAAAAGTCAATTTTTGTCTCACAAAAGTCAATTTTGTCTCACAAAAGTCAATTTTGTCTCACAAAAGTCAATTTTGTCGCCCAATTTTCAAAATAACAAAAGTAAAGTCTGTGTTACAAAAATGAATTTTGTCATGACAAAAGTAACATTTTTTCCACTGAAAGATAATTTTGTATGACAAACTTTTAAATGTGTTGTATAATGCTACAATTTTTTTTAAACTGAACTCATTTTTGTTGAACAAAACTCACTTTTGTTGTAAAAAATTGAATTTCGAGTACAAAACCACAAGAGTCCCATTCGGCGGCCCGTACGAGGGTACAAACATTTCAGAATTGTTTTCATTATAAATTTTATTTATTTCACTATTTATTGTCATGGTATCATAAGGTACAAAAAAAAACCAAAACAATTGATTCGTCTTGGTCCTAGATGACTTTTAAAATGTTTATATCATTGAAAAATTCCCAAATTATCTCCCTGTGGTGCCAAAAAAAATAATTATTTTCTAATAAGCTGTACATAAACTAAACAAAAGTAAAATTGAGGTGATTTCTGTAATTTAGTTCTTCTTTTATTTCGATATTCCTATATTTCTCCTATTAGTTCAACAGAAAAAAAGTATCTTAACAAAAATGCATACTTCTTTTGAAAGCAGATTGTGAGCTTAAATGAACGGAGACCCCATTTTTTATTTTTATTTTTCTATTAAGTATATGATAATTAAAGTTCATTTATAGAAAAAAAATAGCGAAATCCTATAATTAAAAAAAATCGATTAATACCTGCGAGCCTCAGTTAAAAGAGTATTATACAATCGCACTTAATTATCTCATGCCATCGTACTAAACGTGACCATTGTTCATGCGAGTCATAAATATGTACTTTAGTTTTCCTAAAAAAACACTAAATCATTCAAGCACTGAAGCACTGACTGCTGATTGAACGATACTTTTGGCACCGTCATGCTATAAGTAGCTGCACTGACCAAGATCTAGTTTTGAAATGATGAATATCAAGACGTCTATTCATATATATAGGAGTTCGAAAATAAAGCTTGAATAACTAGCATTTGTTTTCATTTAAGTTAATGTATTGTGCTTTAATTTTCTTCTTTTGTGTTTTGTAGGAGGAATTGAATGCTGAAATGTTGAACTATGTACGACTAGCAAAAACAGTTACTGACCTAATACCAAAAGTAATGGCAGAACAATTAAAATCTGAGGAATTCGAACTCACAGGAAATACTACCATGACATTTCAATCTCTGTTCACTTCTTTCCAACTACAAAACAAACATAAACCAACTAACGGAGAATGGGCAAATCCTATGTGCCCGAATGAAGACACTGAGATAGCTGTAGGCGATGATGTTAAACGTTGGCGTTTCATTCTCAATGAACTTAAGAATCATTCCAAAATATGTGAAGAATCTTTCGTAGCTCTTGAAAAGGTGTTGGCAAATGTATTCGTCAGATTTGAGGAACTTTTCGAAAATTACTCGTTTCTTACCAAATATCAGAGGATAATGACTGAAATGTTTGAGGCAAACGATTATGATTACTATCAGCAGAAGATAAAACATGGTTAGTATATACCAAACGTTAGCTTTAGATCTACTACTTAAATTGAGTTGTTAACTTTAACTCCTTCTATGTTCCATAACAA
Source organism: Mytilus galloprovincialis (assembly GCF_965363235.1). Taxonomy (NCBI): domain Eukaryota; kingdom Metazoa; phylum Mollusca; class Bivalvia; order Mytilida; family Mytilidae; genus Mytilus; species Mytilus galloprovincialis. The sequence continues at coordinate 49,124,809 of NC_134844.1, read as the reverse complement.
AAATATAACTTTTTTGAATGTAAGAAACAGATTGTTGCAAAAAGTTTCACATTCATGAAATAAGGGGAATTCAGAACCCTATCAATTGCATCCAGCAGGTTGAAAATATTTTGACGTTCTTCATGCCAAACAAATTAGATTGTTTTGCTAAATCTGAAATATTCATTAGAAATCATGAAGTTGTCTAGTCGTTTTATTTCTCGACCTATAATTCTTTATTATTCAATTTTGAGTCTTGTAATTTATCAGGAGAACACAATGTAATGTATTATATATACGGCTCGACATACTTTTTTATATTAATTCTTAGACAAACTTAAACATATGTGCATTTATAAGACGTTAATATGTTGGAATGTTATTACAGAAATTATACCCGATACCTTCGAAATCAACATCAGACGTCATTACCAGATGATTATACAGGAAATATCTGTAAGCAAAATATTGGACCAAATGATGACCCATTGCATGTTATCCATTGAAGACAGACGCCATATCGAACAACATGTCAAACAGACCGAACAAAATAAAGAGTTGCTAGATATAATTATTGAGAGGAATCGTTCTACTTTTAATGTATTCATTGATGCTTTGCGGGAAAGCGGATATGATGATATAGCCGAACTACTCAGATGCGATCTAGAAGATACCACAGTAGATACAAGAACAACACAAATGGAAGGTAATGAAATTGTTTGTGATTTGTGTTGTTTCTAAATTGATACAGTCCATATAGGTACATGCATCTACAGTCTTACAAATATACATGACAAGGCTAGGTGCATGTAAGTAGTGTAACATATAATGGATTCGACAAGTTTTAAGTATTTTATTTGAAAATTGATTATTTTTTCTATCAACTGATAATGCGTCGGAAATAAAGACTAAACGAGACTTTGTTTTCATAACTGCATTATTATGAAGCGTATTTGTTTAACAATTCAAGTTTTAATGTTGGGCATTTTTTTAAGCCCGGGATTTCGGGATCAGTAACCCTTACCCCCCCCCCCCCCACCCCCCACCCCCTTTCCCCCTTAGTTAAGATTTGTTTTACAAATATCAACAAAACTTCGAGCCTTGTTATGGATATAGCTTAAAACTTTCATCCATTTAATCACAGTTTCTTAAACGATAAGAATTTAAAACATTATGCACTTGATCTCTATCATTGATAAATCTTTCTATGTGATTACACTCCTTCTACTACGACGAAATTTTGTCAAACTGGATATGTTTGCTTGATTATCATAACTGCTTCTGTCTATTTAACTGTTAATTAAGCTAATTGTGGTATTATTATTATATATATGCATATGTTAAAATTGCTTCGAACAACTACCTTAATTTCTATGTAAATTGATATAAGCCGTATGAAGACGGTCCTTCTCTTATATATATACTAGAACACACCCGCGAAATCGCGGGCATATGCAGCTTGAAGACTGTTGTAGGATGATTTTTTGTAAAAAATATTATGTATGGAGAATTTCATAAAAGGTATCAAAAGCCCTAGATCCCTTTTTCCAAAGTCCGATATTTGTTTCCTTTCTGTTAAATTCAATAATTTTCGTGTGTCTGGCCTCCAACCACAATTATTCTTCTCCTTTGCTACAATGCTTCTTTTGGTAAAAGTCAAATCAAATTAACAATTTGCACCGTTTCAAACATGAAATAAATGTAACTGCTTATATATAGACCATTATTAGTCTAATAAAATATGCTTCTAGGATAATCCATCAGTGTTTTCTTTTTCTTTTGAGAGCCTTATCAACATGCCAATGGTAGGATATGAATCATGTATAAATGACTAAGGCTAATTTGAGGTGTAGTCGGACGGGTCCTGATCCCGAAATCCCGGGCTTAAAACCATGAAATCCCGAGATGCAGAATTTAAAGAAATGCATATCCCGATATCGAAAAATATATTCCCGGATCCCGTAAGGATCAATCCCCAAATCCCGAGCTTAAAAACACCCGATCCCGACGCCCCGAAAAAGGTTCTGCCTACTTCTAATCTCTACCTTACTTTCATTTTTGCCAAATCACTATTTTCCCTTTCAACAATAAATTGTTATGCCCCATTTATGGGCATTATGTTTTCTAGTCTGTACATCCGTTCGTTCGTTCGTTCGTCCGTGTCTGTCCCGCTTCAGGTTAAAGTTTTTGGTCGAGGTAGTTTTAGATGAAGTTGAGCATGTTTTACTTATTTGAATATATATGCAAGTGGTATGACCCCTTAAATAGTAAAAATTTCAAAGAAAACAGTAGACAGAATCAGGGCAGACTTTCTATACTAACATACTAACATACTAACATAGAAAGTCCCTGACAGAATACAGACAGTCTCTATATATTAAAGTAGTATAATCGTAGTTTACATGTAGATAAATGCGAAAAATAAAATTGTCTTCTCTAAGGAGGTATAATAGTTGTGGTTCTTGCGATCTAAACACCATGATATGAAACGCGAAAAATAATAGTCCTCTCTAAGGAGATATAATAGTTGTGATTCTTGCGATCTAAACACCATGATATTGAGAACGCTCTGAATGGCTTATTTTTTTCCCCATTTTTGTTATCCATCATACGATTGGTTGTACTTGTGTCAAATGTTTTACTTATTTTAATATATATACAACTGGTATGACCCCTTAAATAGTAAATATTTAAAAAAAAAAAAAAACAGTAGACAGAATACAGAGTCTCTATATATTAAAGTAGTATAATCGTAGTTTACATGTAGATAAACGCGAAAAATAATTGTCCTCTATAAGGAGGTATAATAGTGATCTAAACACCATAATATGGAGAACGCTCTGATTGGCTAATTTATTTTTCATTTTTGTTATCTATCATACGATTGGTTGTATTTGTGCATCTTTAAAACCGGAAGTCTTATCTATGACTAAAAGTCAGTCCGATGACGGAATCATATCCGGACTCCTTTTTTGTCGTTTTTCTCCCAAAATAACTCAATCTGAATAATCATAAGAATGGATGACAAATGCGACTATGCATGTAACCTATAAGACACAGAGGCATGATGATTGATTTATTGTGGAAGGAAGAGAAGCGACACCCAAAATGAGGTCTTCTCGTTTAATAGTATAGATATATATAAGAGTCTATCTTAAATTGAGGGTAAATTATATGGCCTTCCAAATACCGTTTCGATCCCTAACACCACTGAAGAGGCATTTATTGTCGAAATCCGGATCTGGTGTACAGAACAAATATTGACACCTTATGTTTGTGGCATAACATCTTGGCCACAAATTTATTGTTTTCTGTTTAAATAATTAAATTCATATTAAGATCCATTTTGTTACATCTTGTGATCAGTTTTGTTTGGCAATCGCCAATGGCAGTCAGCAGGGTTAAAGAACATCAGTTGTTCGACCTGTTAGTCAAATGCGTTTTGTTTTAAAAATATACTTTTTTTTATCTTTTTGGTCTTTTGGAAAATGTTGTTTGTGCTGTATTTAGATCCTTCTACAACCAAAATTGTTTACATGCACACGTATAAAAATTGCGGTTTTTATCCAGCGCAATCATAGGTTTGAACGTAGTTTTCAATTTAGACTTGTTTATATATATATATATTTATGTATATATTAAAACTTTGTTTAAAAAATTATCAGATGCCACCTATTTACATAATGGCTACCAAAATACATGGTGCTTAAATTGACCAAAACTTGAATTCAAGTCGGAACTTATCTTGAATATTTAATTCTTGTTTCAAAATTGGACCAATCAAAAATGAATGATTTGCTACACTTCTAACTATTGTATAAGTGTCCCACACCAAAATGTGCAAACAGGCCCTTGCTGCAATGTCAGTTTTCTTGTTCATTTATGTACATTTTCAAATTTTTAAAGCTGTGAAAATATTTTTCTTTTTATCTTTTTCAGGATTATTAGCATGGACTGTTCCATTACATAAGGTACGTCTACAGAAAAACTACGTAGATATCATATCTACCATCAAACATGAGGCCATAGTAGATCATTTGATATCGGGTGAATTATTAAGCATAGATGACAAGCAAACCATATGGGCTTGTCCAGCACAGACTGAAAAGAACAGGAAATTGATGGACCAATTATTGCATTGTGGAGAGAATGTCTTTATCGAATTTATAAATGCTTTACGATCTGATGACGCTTATGAAGATCTTGCAAATCAGATAGAACAAACAGTTGTCACCAGTATTGATATTGCAAGTCTGCAGAGTTGTTATACAAATATGTAGACAAACAATTATTTTACCATGTAACATGTATTTTTAAACATGTATTAAGCTTTTAATGATGAAACACACATGCACAGCGATGACTAAAATATGAACTGTTTCTTCCCTGTAACTAACCGAACTCAAAGGCCCAAGTGAACTCACTTATCATTTGGCGTCCGTCGTCCTTCGTCCGTCGTCTATTGTCGTCCGTTCATTTTTCCAAAAATCTATTGCCTCAATAACAACTTGGCGAACCAAACCTAGCCACGTCCATCATAGGAGTTAAAAGTATAGACAATGTTTCCGATGACACCCACCATTAGACAAAATGACCGACATGGCGAAAATAGAAAATAGTGTTTTCTTATATCTTGAAACCCGCTTTAAAGGGACAGAATCTGATAGATCACCTATAGAAATGTTCAAGTCTTGAGATCACATTGTACCTACGGTCCACGAAGTCAAAAATGTCCGACGACTACTTATACATGTTACAAGTGTCAATGATTTAAAAATATGACCATTTTGGGTTTTTTTCTGGTATTTCATCTTGAAAACAATTATAGATACAGAAAAACTTTAAAATGCGAGACGGATCAGCAAGACAAGATATTCAAATAAGTTAAACATGACTGAAATCGTCAGACGACTCCTCATTGGAGATTTGCCCTTTAATGATGAATTTTACCATTTTTGGCATATTTCACGAACCATTCTGTTTGTTTAAATGTTTTCACTCTTTTAATTTTCATTGGTGCACGCTTGTCAATAACTTGTTGAAAAAAAATCATACAATTTGTCGACAGCAAGATCAATATCGTATTCCTTTTCAACAATATGAAATTGGGTTTGAAGTAAGTCTGCAAAAAAGGCATCTTCTCTACATTTTTAGCTCACCCGAACCAATTGGCCAAGTGAGATTTTCTCAACACCTGGCGTCAGTCGTCTGTCTTTTTAAATACGATACCTAAAAAATTTGAGAGACATGTATATATGTACACAGTTATGTAAATTCTTTTATAATAAGAAAATGTTACATATAGCTCAATCGGGTTTCAGGCGAGGTCTTTCATGTCAAACTACTCTTACTAAACTAATTGATGAATGGTTAACATATTTAAGAAATGCAGAAATAGTTGGTACTATGGTTTTGGATTTCAGTAACACTTTTGACCTTATAAATCACGCCATAAGGACCAACAAAAGCTTAAATTTAATCATATCGGAGAACATATGATAAATGGAATAGGATCATCTTTGTCTGAAAGAGAACAAGAAGTTCAATACGCAAATCTGATAAAACATTTGTAAAATATTGAGTGCCTCGTGGTTCTTTTTTTAGGTCCTCTGTTATTTTCAATTTACATCAATGATTTATCACTTCATGTTAAGCAACCCAACATTGATTTATATGTTGATGATTCAACATTGCACTTACATAATAAGAAAATTGAAAAAAAATAATAAGCATATTGCGAAATGATTTAAATGCTAGACAATCTTGGTTTTACAATAACTGGAATTGACATTGATGAAAATTTAAGGTTGATCGTATATGTAAGATTATCTCATCTAAAATATGACATTTGTATTAATGAATATTTACCTATACACATAGACAATTATTGTATAATGCATACATTCTACCATATATAGACTAGTGTAGTTCAGTTTGAGGAAATTTATTACAAAAAGGTTCAGATATAATCCTAGAACTTCAAAAAAGAGTTTGGAAAATTATACTTGTATGTGATATTTATGTTCCATCTAATTTTATCTTTCCTTCTTGAGAATGGCTTCATTTTACAAAAAGAATAAATACCAACAGACTATATGTATCTATATATTTTTTAAATGAGAAGACCTCATTTTGTGAGTCGCAAAACACAAAACAAAATAAAAATGCCTTCCTGGGAGCATAGTATTTATTGAACAGGACATTGCATTAATCTTTTTGACAATTTCATCTCAACTATTTTTCTTCATTATGGATTACTTATTTTTAGTTCACCTGGCCGGAAGGGCCAAATGAACTTTTCTCATCACTTGGCGTCCGTCGTCCGTCGTCGTTAAGTTTTACAAAAATCTTCTCCTCTGAAATTCTGGACCAAACTTAACCAAACTTGGCCACAATCATTATTGGGGTATCTAGTTTTAAAATTATGTCCGGTGACCCGGTCAACCAACCAAGATGGCCACCATGGATAAAAATAGAACAAAGAGGTAGAATGTAGGTTTTGGCCTCTTTCTCTGAAACCAAAGCATTTAGAGCAAATCTGACATGAAAAAATTGTTTATCAGGTCAAGATCTATCTGCCCCTAAATTTTCAGATGAATCGGACAACCTATTGTTGGGTTGCTGCCCCTGAATTTGGTAATTTTAAGGAAATTTTGCTGTTTCTGGTTATTATCTTCAATATTATTGTAGATAGAGATATACTGTAAATAACAATAATGTTAAGCAAATTCAGATCTGCAAATCAATCAACATGACCAAATGATCCGTTGACCACTAAAGGAGTTATAAAATGATTGCTCTTTATAGTCAATTTGTAACAAGTTTTCGTAATTTTTTGTAACCTTTTACAAAATTCTTCTCCTCTGAAACTATGAAGACAAATTTAACCAAACTTGTCCACAATCATCATTAAGGCATTTAGTTTTAAAAATGTGTCCGATGACCCCTCCCGTGAACCAATATGGCCGACATGGCTAAAAATAGAACAAAGGGTAAAATGCAGTTTTTAGCTCGTATCTCTGAGACCAAAGCAATTATAGCTAATCTTTTGAGGATTTTTTTTCCTTAGGTCAAGATCTATCTGCCCTGAAATGTTTATACCAATCAGGCAACCCGTTGTTGGGTTGCTGCCCATGAATTGGTAATTTAAAAAAACAAATTGCAGCTTTTGGTTATTATTATCTTGAATATTATTATAGATAGAGATAAACTGTAAACAGCAATAATGTACAGCAAAGTAAGACCTACAAATAAGTCAACATAATCAAAATGGTCAATTGACCCCTTAAGGAGTTATTGCCCTTTATAGTCAATTTGTAACAATTTTGTAAATTTGTGTTATTTTTTACAAAATATTTTCCAATGATACAAGTGTGGACACAGATGAGTGTGGATAGAATGTTTGGATGTTTGAGTGTTTTATGATAAATGTAGTTCTATGATTTTCCTATATGTGTTGTTAACTGTGTTGCACGATGACAACCAACCGGAGCATTAGGAGTATTGTTTATTTTATATTTAGTTTAGTTTTTATGTTCAAGACAGGCATGGAAGAGACACTAATTGCATTAGTTACCAAATGATTATGATAGAATATGTTCCACATCTTTGATTTTGGATACATTTTATAGTTAGGAGAGCAACACATAATAGGTTCAATTTTTCGTGATTTTTTTAAATTGGGAGATGCCATCAGAGATATGATATCAGAGAACATGATATAAAGAGCCTGTAATTCAGTGGTTGTCGTTTGTTTATGTGTTACATATTCGTTTTTTCTTTATTTTTTGTACACAAATAAGCCTGTTATTTTTCTACTTTGAATTGTTTCACATTGTCATTTCGAGACCTTTTATAGCCGACTATGCTGCATTAGCTTTGCTCATTGTTGAAGGTTGTGCGGCGACCTGTAATTGTTAATTTCTATGTCATTTTGGTCTGTTGTGGAGAATTGTCTCATTGCCAATCATATCACATCTTTTTTAATATGTATTTGATAACTATTTGTATGGTTCTATTTATATATACTGAGTGCCAATGAAAACGCAACACTTGGTTTTTCAAAAATAAAATTTATATTAGAAATCATAATCTTTCAAACTGAATTGTTCTTGAAAATTAACAATTCTAACAATAGATCGATATCAAACAAAAATGTTTCATTGTCATCTTTCGGGCGCAATAGATAAACGAAACATCCAATGTCGAATCATCAAATCACAGTCCTAACTAAAAATGTTACAACCCCGTTGTGCAGCGCAATCTCGACAGCGCCGTGGAATTGATCATCCCGGACGTTTAATGTGATCTCGGGGAATGTAATTCCACTTGTCCTGTAAAGCAAACTCAAGCTGACTTTATGATATTGGTGGTGGTTTTCATCGTCTAAACCATGTCAAATCTGATGCAAAATTTGCTCTATCGGACCTAAATCTGGCGAAACGCATGACTTTTGGCCAAGGCTGGTGCCAAACGTCTATGTAACCACCACTGATGATTTTTGGTACATAATAAATGATTTTTGGTCTAAAGAATTCGATGTTTACACCAGACAGCCGTTTAGATGTCGACTGTGGTCCTCTTTAACCGTTGAATTTCTGCGCAAATAGTGCTTTACTGAAATTGCTCCATAGGATCTACCGTGCCCACCATTGAACTCATGTGACCTTTGGACATCCATCAGAGTCGATATCGGATATGTTAAAGACCAAATGTATCGGTTTTACTGAGCGTTTCTTGCTTTTTGAACCCCGGGATGTGGCTTATCATTAACTGATCCATTTTTGTTGAATTTGTGGATGATTTGGGTTATTGTATGCTGTGAAAGGCTTCATTGGATCATGCCCGAAACTGCATGTCGCTGGTTGTCAGAAAGTCCTGGCATTTACTCAGATGTTTATTGCAGTTTCCTTACAATAAGGGCGGGAAAATTCATGACATTAGCCAAGCTTTAAATGACAAAATCGTGAAAATGGTGCGTATGTTGAAAAGCGGTGAACTCGGTTTATGTCCGTTCAAAATAACCCTTACTTTGCATTTGTTCCAAAAAGCACCCAACCCTAAAGTTGTAGACAATTGTCTTTAAAGTCATTTTCAACCAACTTTACAAAGTTCTAATATAGTATGAAATTCAAAACAGTGTAGCTGTGGCCATTGATTGACACATTAAAATCATTCATTGACTGGGACAATTTAGGTGAACGTTTGTATGTAACGACCAATGCTCACTATGTACTTTTTAAAGACACTTAAACTATGGGGTCACCAAAGGTTCTCAACACCTAAATAAAGTAATTCGAAAAATTAATCAGAAATAACACGATATTTTGATTTATATCAATTATATAAATCAAAACACAAAGGTTATTCCTGATTAATTTTTCGAATTATTTTATAATTAAAGGCGTTAAGAAACCTTTGTTGACCCCACAGTTTAAATGTCTATCGTAGGTACGTCATGAACAGTGGTTGTTACAGACAAACGTTCACGTAAATTGTCCCAGTCAATGGATGATTTTGATGGGTCAATCAATGGCCACAGCTACACTGTTTTGAATTTCATACTAAAATAAATAAAAATTATCAGACTTTTTTGAAAAACAAAAGTGTTGCGTTTTCATTGGCACTCAGTATATCTTTGTGGTGGCTTGTCAGTATCATTAGTAAAACACCTTAAAATGTTGAATTGATCCTCAGATTAGAAGACATTTATTGGTTTTTAGTAATGACGATGCCTAACATGATGCTTGGGCCTGATGAGCTAGAAAGTAAGCTTCTGTGCTGTTTTCTATCAATTCTTTGATAATATCTCCTTCAAAGCTGGTGAAAGCAAAACAATTTTGGTCAATGGACAAATAATGTTTGGTTCAAACAGAAAAAAATGCTTTTATCTCCCTGTTACTTACATTGTACATAGAAATGATAATACTTGGAGACATCCTTGTACATGAGAGTTGTCTGTAAAATCTTTATTTCACAACGAATGAATTGCATAACAATGAACTGAGCTCAAAGCAAAGCACTTTAATAATACACTTTGACCGAGAGCTCAATCCAGTGATATACTTTGTACTACAGGTCCTTCATGAACATCCATCAACCAGAACCATATCTCAATAACATGCCATTCTACATGGTTGGATCAGAAGTCCTGAAAAAGACATGATTTTTTTTTTATTGTATTTAAAGTATATATGCATACATGTAGGTTAAAACTTTCACAAATTGGTGGTATAATCATTCAGTGTCTGGCAACTATCAATCGCTTCATGCACAAACTGATATAGGTTGAGCATGAGTGCCCCTCTGTTGGAAATAAAAATATACCTCCACCTAATTTTAGTCAACTGATGAAGAAACATTCAAAACTATAAAATGTTATCAAAGACTTGTCAGTGTCTATATATAGCTAGTCACCATCGCCACTGAATCAGTGATATATGTACACATAAATACATGTAAGACTAAAATTAAAGTACATATATAAGACTAAAACTGACATTCGGTCTTTACCTTCATTCCCCAAGTCGTGTTCAAATCTGATTCATGATAAAATAAAAATTATAACCAATGAAATCAAAGGTAAATTAAGAGCCCCCCCCCCCCCCCCCCCCTTGTCTGGAAAAAAAATGGTTGATTATTTAGAGAACCACTGGATCATGATCCGAGTGGTCCCTCTCTTAGGCAGTCAGTGGGCCCCCACTTATGAAAATTTCTGGATTCGCCACTGGAAATATCCCTCTAATAGACTAGCGTTTAAATCCCAGTTTTCTAATATGGTAGCTAGGTGGAACCTAAAACTAAAAAATTTGAAAAAAATATTTTAAATATATTTCAAATGCATGTACATGTGATAATATAAATTCTCCAAATTTCACTGTATTTTCCCTTTTGATGTTTTTCAACTACAGCCAGTTTGGTGTGGGTTGATGTTTGATTGTTGTACATGTTATATATCGACATGAGATTTGTTTATATACATACAACGCAAAGAAATTGTTCTGGTCATATAAAAAAATGTTAAGCGTCTTAATTTTCTTCCAGTCTTAGTACCGCCTACTTAACGTTTTTTTTGGTACAATTTTCAATAAGCACTGTTAAAGTGTGTGAATAACGTATAAATGTTAAGTTTAATAAAAGACACAAAAACTGTATTGCTATCAATTCTAAAATGAGTTTTGAGGGTGGTGTGAAGAAGCAAGCTTATTATAATTATATATGCCAATCTCTTATTATATTATTTATTGGCAACCCTTATTACCCTCGTGACACAAGTTCTATTTATTTTTCACTTTTAAGAGGAAAAAAAATGACTTAGGGTTAGTGCTAAAATTAGGGTAGGTCATCAGGTAACGGTAATCAAACATATACTATTTTTTTGCCTAAGACTAGTCATTTTGCCACTGAGTTTTGAGGGCAGTGTGAAGAAGAAAGCTTATGCCAATCTCTTATTATATTATGCAAGTGTATTTCAAAAATTTTGAGGAAAATACAGCAAGATTAGAGTTAGTTTAGCATGGGCTTAGTTTATTTATAAACATAATGTAAACTTACCTAAATTTTCAATATTAACTACTGAACAGGATCCGGAACACTAACAATACTATGGTACGAAAATACTTCTAATCTGCAACACCTACTAAGAGACCAAGAAATAAAGAGAATCAAAAAGTGAAATAAATAAGTTTGATTGCACCTTGAGTGAATAATTCTACATATTCCCAAGAATTCATTTTTTATTGAATCTTGGATTTCTAAATACCTAAATTGACTGGCTGATTAAACATACACATGTATCAATGAACTTTAATAGATCAGGTTTTCAATGATCTTTCACTATTTTGGTTTCCCTCTTACACCTCAATTGATATCAATAACCCCAAATAAGAGGCCCACAAACCATAAACTGAATACAATTTCATTAAATATCTGGGAATCCACCCCCTTTATAAGTAACGTACCACTCAGAAATATTAATCTTAAATTTATGTAAATGAAAAGTAAGCTCCATAAATAAAATTCAACAATGTGGCTAAAAATTGACCATAGATAGACAAACAATTCACTTACATTCGCATTTGAACTATGTTTTTGTTAATACAAATTAAAAGTAAACGTCATTCAGACAGCTAAGCTAATTTGAGGCGCATTGCAATTCAAATTACAATTGATGGTAGGATGTAAACCTTTTCAAATGTGAATTAAACTAATTCAAATTAGTTAATGTCAATCCAATTCAAATTAGGTGTGAACTCTGTATTATTATCAGGTAGTTTTAAAACTGAAAGATACTTTTAAGGGAAGGGAAAGAAACGGTTGAAACCATGTGTGTTACAAACACTGTTTATTCAAGTCAGAATCCTGGATCTCAAAAGCACTTTCGTAATGTCAAATGAAAACATGAATATGATAGTAATATACAAAACTATTTATTACTAAGTAAACGACATTTATTTTAGTGAAAAATCTGCATTCCAGGTGTAAATTGAGGCAAATAATATCATTGAGTGCATTTTCTTGTCAAGTGACCAGCAGACATTGAAATCTACCTTTTGAATGAAAGGAGAACTCATAAGTTGAAAATGAATGATGTAAATCTAGATTCTAATAATAGCAAAAGGGAGCTCACATTCACAACAGTTAAAGCATTGCTGAGTTAGTGAACAGAGCATTTTTCTCATTAACTTAAATCCACCTATTGGAATGGATAAAACCTGAATTTTAAGACATAAGTTATAAAATATCTGATAAAAAGCAGTACTAAGCGTGCATGTTACGCTAGAAACATATTCAAAGAATACAGTTTTATAACTTCTTAATGTCATATCCAATATTTATCAAAACCTAAAGGGGAGATACATGTGTACATGCACCTTACTTCCTATTTTTTTCCGTGGATGTCAATACACCTAATCGCTATTTATTCCATACCGGATAAGTTCTAACATTACACAACTTTTTCATCCAGTTGAAGCTATCTGGGGGCCGTTGAAACAATTCACCATGCACAATACTTTTTAATGAAAACCCTTTTAACTTACCGTAAATACTTAAAACAAAATAATTTTTACTTCAATTTAATTTCGAAAAAAGTGGATCATACTATATTAAAGTTTCTTGATAATCGCTTTCTAAAGTTTTTCCTCCCTCAGCTCTCTACTGAAAAACCTCTATTTTCAGCCGCATGACCCAAACAGGAAGTTTTACATGTGACTGGTTTTGCCAGATTGGACTAAATAGCAATAAGGTGTATTTTCTGGGATTGTTGAAAACTTGCATATTCATCACTATCTGATTTTATGGGTATAACAATCCAGACAGACAAATAGCAATAAGGTGTTTAGGAAAACATGACCTAAAGCCTCCTTCATATAAGTCAAAAACTTGGGAACTCATACTGAATGGTCAAATGTGTTCAATATGAAAATTGCAGTTAAGATGGTAAAATCACAAATCAGCCGTTAACGAAATGGACTGAAAGTATGACTTTTGCGCAAATTTAAAAGGGAAACAGAGGCGGATTTAGAGGGGGGCCCGGCCCCCCCTTTTTGGGGAAAAATTTGGTTGCCTATATAAGGAATCACTGAAGCGTGACTGGAGCGGGCCCCCTCTTAGGTCAGTCAGTGGGCCCCCACATATGAAAATTCCTGGATCCGTCACTGGGAAATGACGGGGAAGGGGCAAATTAACATTCAAGCAGAGCAAATGCTGTTTAAATTAGTATGCAGGTTTTAAATATAGAGTGAAAGTGGAGTCATCTTTTTAAACTTAAGTTAAATATAACTTATGTAGACTTACCTTCTAATTCAATAAAAAAAAAAAACCACACACGACTCAGAACTATGTCTAATTCACTTGGACTACTAATATGCAAACCTAAAAACAAAAAGAAATATATCATAAAATAGTGATTGAAAAATTCACAACACTTTGAAAGGATAATCCAGACACGTGTTACACGGGGAGCATGTTTGTTTACAAATAATAATGTCACGTGATCGCGCACTGACCTCGCATGTTGCATCGCCCTTACAATTCACCAATACATAACCATTTTCATGCAAACATGCAACGTGAATGTGATTGGTTATCAAATAATACAAAAATAATGCATGAACCGTTGAAGAAAAAATTATTTCATCAAATAGATGGATTTTCACTTTCGACACGAATAGGTCGAGTTGACATTTCTGTCATCGGAGATAGTATTGAGATAAATGGGATAAAACGGACCGTCAAAAAGGTCTAGAGAAGCACATCAGTAGAACCTTAACATGAATAAGTAATACTTACAAAAAATTCTCTAATTGATAAACTATATGACTAAAATTTCACGAAAATAACAATAAATAATTTTGTTCTTCGTGATGAAACTGCTTAAATTGGCGCGAAGAAATATTCTTACTCCTACTGCTTCACGTAAAAAAAAATGTATAGAATTGAATTCGACTACAGTTCAGCATAAAAAAACGTGAATATGCAAAAGTCTGATAATATGTTAATGAAAAAGTGTGTATAAATTTTCGTAAACGAAGTTACCTGTATACTTCACCAAGAACTACATTTGAGCGCAAAGATCGTATGTGTGATTCGGCTTATGTAACAATCGTCAATCGGAACTACTCGGCTATTCACTTCGTGCAACCAGAAAGGCCGAGTAGTTCCGATTGGTAACAAAGTACAACATGATTAATGGAATTTTTTGCGTTGCTATTAAATCATTGAAACCACGTGATTGAGGCCATCTATTTTTATTGCGGGTTCCACATATCTAAATCGGAATTATAGAAAAAATGGAATTTTGTGAGCAGAATCAAAACAGAAATGATGAACACTGCAACATTTCCATCAAAATAAAAATAGGATGGAGGATCTGTGTATTCACATTATTTGTAAAACTCTCCTTCTTCCTGTGAAGCGTCTCTGAGGAAGCGTGTGCTTTACATCGAGGCTTATTATGCTAAGCATCGACGCCACAGTACTTCAACCAATCAGACAATGTTTATTTGGGGCATTCTATCTAATTTTACTCAGATTTTGGAATATTTTAATCGAAATTATAGAAAAATGGAACATTGTTAGTACATATAAAATAGAAAAAGATGAATACTTTTAGCTGGAGATAATTTGGATGGGGGTTCTGTGTATTCACATTATTTGCACAACTCTCCTTACTGATGCCATATTTTGGAATTTCCGTGACCTAAATGGTTCGCGAAAATTAATATTTTTATATATAGTATAGTAACTACTGGGCCAAGTTTATTATAGATAGGGATAATTGTAAGCAGCAAGAATGTTCAGTAAAGTAAGATCTTCAAACACATCACCATCATGATAATAAAAACAGTTTTGTCATGAATCCATTTGTTTATAATGTTTAATATTAACATAGACCCAGGTGAGCGACACAGAGCCTCTAGTTAATTTAGCTTAAACTTTTTCATTATTCTGTTTGAAAACCCGCGATCAAAGAAATACGTTTTATGATTTTTTAAGCGACTTTAGGATGTACATTATGGTATTGTAGGTTACAATTAATACACCATTAGATTTTATGGGCGCAGCCATTTTATGATTATAACATGGTATTCAGAATTAAAAGTATGGCGAATCCTGATTGGTCGATATGTGCGCCCGTTATTTTTTATTATTAGAGACTTCGTGCACTCTGCTTTATACAAAAGGCAAAATAAAAATTATTCCGTAGCCCTAAAGGCACTGAGATGACTTTTCAACGCTAGGACAAGACACGTATTTTTAAGGGCAAAATTGATAGGCATGGGAGATAAGTACAAAATACGCTAAGAAAAGCAACGCGAACCTATATTTTTTGGACCAAAAAATACTGTCCTAATAACTTTTCTTTGATTCTAGCAAGGTTTCGTTAAAAAAATCAACTTCCTAAAGTCTGTGTCTCGAAAAAGGCTACCATTGTCGCCTATGGGGAAATTAATTGTTTATTTCAATCTGTAGCATATTGGTATTTTGTTAAACTGTTATTACACATTTCACATTAGTACAAAAAAAAATTCTTACTTTGATTACTCGTATTTTCTTGAACATACCTTATTGTATAGTGTTCAACCCATTTTCCATTTCCATTCACAATTTTATTCCATTGACAATGTGTTCATTAAAATAATACTGTCACCATAAATTTTGTGAACATTCAAATACAATATTTATCTTTTTTAATAAGAATATACACACATATTAAACATTATGTAATCGAGAGACGTAACCTTGTATATATATACATTAATAAATGATTTGTCAACTAATCATGGTTTTTTTCAATAAGACTTAGTGTACATTAACATGGCAATCCACTTACAATCTGTCCGTATTAATTGAGGAAATACACAAAATAAACTTCAAACAAGCGATGTCTAGGATAAACGTCCTGTAAAAAGAGTATGAGTAAGACTTATCCTGTATCATAATCAACATTGATATACTTTTGATTCCTTACTTTATTCTGCATATACTCAAAGTTGTTAGTGATGAATGAACATTATGTTCTTGTTCGTCAACTCAAACGAACATAAATTATTTATAAATAAAAAACCAAACACTATTTGGGATATCAGCTCGCCTGGACAGTACAGTTAAGCATGTTTATTCATTTTATTTACAATATATGAATATGTGTCTGCCCGCCCGTAGCCGCTGCTTCAACATATCATTTTCCAATTATACACAATCTACAAAAGAAATATCTTTGTTACAATCTGTTCAAGCATGTATAATCTTAAAAAACATCCACATCAATTATAAGCATGAATACATCAATTTACAATATGGACAAAATAAAAATCAAATGACCAGACTGATCTGTCCGAAATGCAAGCGTCGAATGATACATAATTACACACAGATTTACCGTTACAGTTCTTCCCGCTTATATTATCTCGTGAAATACTCATTACTCTAGAGTATACCTTAAACCGGTATATCTAGTCATGTGACAAATGTCACAACAAATACTAGTACACGTGTTCTTTAATTTATAACATTGATAATTACATGGTATATGGACACAAATAACATTTAATGCTGATAAACGGACAGATATTTTATCTTTAAATAATTGACGTATATGTGATGCCTCAATAAGAGAGACAAAACTCATTCAAACTCATTAGTCGAAAAGGACAAGGTACAATGAGGTCCGTTTTTGTCCCCCCCTTTTTTTTCTATTTTTTTAAATTTTGTTTTAGAAAGCTACTTATCACGTTAAAATATTCCCCTAGGTTTGAAATTTGTTTGGATGAACTTCAAATGGGTGAGGCGAGGGTAGTAAATATGCATAAAAAAACGCCAAAAGAAGGAAAAATTACGTGTTTTTGCCATTGTTTCATAAAACTTAATAGCGTGCGCCTACGTGACTCGGAGAAAATTATAGCAATTTAGACAGCAAACACAGTGCTCATGACATTGGAATAAAAAAAAATCCTGGGTCACGTGGGCGCAGGCACTAAAACTAAAAATTCGTTGTACGGAACACATGCAAAGTGAAAAATAATTCCAATATTGGAATAATAACAGAAAGTTTGCCCCCTCACCTCACCCAGTTGTTAAAATTAGTGGCTTTGAAGTGCACCAAAACAAACTTCAAACCTCAGGGAATATTTTAACATAATAATTAGCTTTCCAAAACAGATTTTGACAACTGAGAAAAAAAGGGGGACCAAAAACAGGCCTTATCGTACCTAGTCCTTTACTAACAACTCTAGGTATTTTTCTCTTTTTGTTTTATTCAAATTCAGTCTGATCGATTAAAGAACTGTCAAAATACATGTATCTGTTAATATAAAAAAGAAGATGAGGTATTGTTGCCAATGAGACACCTCTCCACACGATAAAATGACACAAAAATAAACAACTATAGGTCACCGACCGGGTACAATGTTTCTTAGACTAACCAAGAGAATCAGAACACTTTGAACAGTCGACATAGGTGAGGCGAGGGTCGTCAAAAATAATTGGAACACCAAAAACTTTTTAAGACAAGACAAGACAATATATTTTATTTTCTCAGAAACAAACATGTACAAAATATAGTACAGTCAAAACGAGAATTCTAATGCATTGAAAAATAACCAAAGATAATTCAACATAGTTATAGTACAGTACAAACAGTGACCTAAGGTATTTTCAACAAAGGGTACAGTTGTGAAAGATTTTATCGTCGTTGTTGATGTATACTTCTCATGTGGATCACTTGTTAAGGTATGAATGTGATTGTACTTGAGGATTTCCATGTTGATAAACATGATGGTAATTGTCCTTCACTCGTTTGCCAAGTTCTCCTACGGTTCTTGTGGATAGAAATATGTATAGATATCTGGGGTCTACATGTCCTTGTTTTGGGCTTGCTTGGAAACGAGAGCGGGACTCGCGCTTTCCGACCTTTTTAATGACATAAATAAAAGAACTCAATTTGCTGGTAGGAACAAGGATAACGGGCAGATGTAGTGGCAATTCGCCAATTTTACAAATTGTGACTTGGATGAAGAGTTGTCTCATTGGCACTCATACCACATCTTCTTATATTTATTTTATGGTAATATTCTATACAAAGCACATATTCGGCATTCACCTCAAAAGAAAACCTTTACACAGACTTATATATTTAGAAGGGAGATAATTTCAATAAAGTTGTCAGGTCATTCAATATGGCCTTTGATAGATAGTCTCGTATGGTTTTTTTTTTTTATTTTAGTACATTAATGTTTTGGAGTTTAGTGTGACGTCCATTTTCAGTGATCGAACTACAAATGTAGTACACAGTTTTGTGAAATGACCAGCTAAAGCTCGCCTTCGGATGCGGGATTTTCTCGCTGTGTTGAAGGCCCATTAGTGGCCATCGGCGTTTTTTGCTCTTTGGTCGGGTTGGGTTTTTTTTTTACACATTTCCCATTTCCATTCTCAAGTTTATGTTATAATTCTTGAATTTTTAATCGAGTAGGTTGACATATTTAATACTTTGTTTTTAAAGAGTAGGTGTTGTATTGATCAAATTAGCTGGACATTTATTCCCTGAAAGCTATAGCTTTCGAGATATTAGCCAAAGCTACAGTCTGAACCTCATATTATTCATTTTTTTAACCATGATGACAATGTTGGTTGATCAACCTAAACAAAAACACAAATTTTATAGAAAGTATACTTTAGATGAAGCAGACAAGCTTTGTTTTAAATCCATTTAACGGTGTCTGATGGAAAGGTATTTATATACTAGATATGGACGCTTCCCCATTCTGCTTTGCAATATGCATGAACAAAGTTTCACATACTTTAGATTCGACAGTCAGTGATATTGAAGAAGACATTGAAAGTGTTGCGCTGTGTGTACATTTAAGACACACATGATGCCCTCGCCTGATTATAAGAAATTATAAATTTAATACCTTGCATGATGATTTGTTTTCATCTTTATTCTGAGTCCGAAAATTTACTGTTACTCCAAAACTGTAGGAGATAGCCTACAAACATGATCTCTTTATGAAGCTAATACAAAAAATGACAATGTCCAAAGAGATTGAATTTATTTTTTAATTTTGAAAACTATAATCCTGTAGATATGCACACCTCTATTATGTGTAGAAACATACAGCCCAAGCTCAAGAACTGTAGGAGGAAATGAACCGGTGAACAGACGAACAGACAGTGGTAAATTAATATGCCCCTCAACATTTTTTCAAGATTGCATAAAACAATTACAGATAACCGAGGACAGATGCAAGATGATGGGGGGAAATATTGGGCCACATGAGCTTAAAATAAGTGAAAGTCTAATGAACCATGCCAAATAAACATGTGAAACTACAATATCTCCCAATGAAGTTCGTCTATTACTTAATATATATGTGAAATGAACCAGGCCTTAAGGTTTAGTGCTCACAAACATATTAAGCCTTGCCACAGTCTGTATGAAAGTATCCCAATTTTTTTTTGCTGTCTGCTATTTCAGTTTTTACCATCGCGGAGGGGACATTAAGTTTTACCCTTGTATGTCGATGCGTACGTCCGTACGTCCGTACGTCCCAAAGTTGGTTTCCGTTCTCTAACTTTTGTTAGCGCCTCAACAAAATGTTATGAAACCTATACACAATGCATATAAGTACAAAATACAGATCCAGTTCCAATATCGGTGGTGCCACTTTAAAATTTCTAGAGTTATGCTCCTTTACAAAAGAAAAATTACTGTTTTTTTTGTTTCCGTTCTCTTACTTTAGTTTGCCTCAACCAAATGTTATGAAACTTATACACAATGCTTATTACCACAAAATAAATGTTCTCGAGTTTGGAAAAATTGCAAAATTTTTCGTTTCTGTTCTCTAACTTAAGATAGCCTCAACCAAATGTTAAGAAACTAATACACAATGCTTATTGCCACAAATTACAAATCAAGTTTGATTTTTGGTAGTGTGACTTTTACTGTGCTTGAGTTATGGCCCTTTACAAATGAAAAAAATGCTGATTTTTTTTTTCTGTTTCCTAACTAAAGTTTGCCTAAAGTAAAACCATATTTTGAAACTTATACACAGTTTTCATTAACACAAAATAAAAATCAAGTTTTATTTTTGGTGGTGTTACTTTTACTGTTCTAGAGTGACATGTATGTAACCACTATGTTCCATTACAAAAGGAAAATGTTAACTTACTTGTTCCCGTTCTCCTTTAATTTGCCTCAACCAAATGTTATGAAACTTATACACATGCTTATTACCACAAAATACAGATCAAGCTTAAATTTTGGTGGCATCACTTTAACTGGTCTTCAGTTATGTCCCTTTATAACTTTATGATGTGCAAGCAGGGGGAATCATCTGTGAACACATTCCCCTTTACTGTTTTAGCATAAATAAGGTTGTAAATTTTCTAGTGACTAGCTTCACATACAGTCTATGCTTTGCTCATTCTTGTTTGCTGTACAATTACCCATAATTGACCCATTGGCAATCATAGCATGTCTCCTTATTTTTAAACAAATCAAAAATATTTGCAAAAATGGCTTTCTAAAGAACACTGCAAATGAGGTCAATTTTAGATGATTCTGGTCATCAGATATGTAAAGCTTACTCATTAGTCATGAAAATTTAGACATGGTTATCCACATCTAATATTTTAAAACATAAACTGTTATCGCAGAGATATGTCTCGCTTTTTTGTAATTTCGATAATGCAAATTTTGAAATAAAAAATAGCAACACTTTAACATGTAAGTTTAGCAAAGATTCAAAGTCAATGAACTATGACTGAAGGTATATGGCTAACAATCTCCATGGAAATGAGATGTACCAATGATAATACAACTGCATACCAAATACCGTTGACTTATCATAAGTAGTTCTCTTTAAACAAACCTAAACACAAACTAATACATGAAAACTAAGCAAAAGTTTTAAAGTCAATAGACCATGACTTAGGGGGTGGGGCCAAATAATCTCCATTGAAATGAGATTTGCAAATGTTTATACAACTGCATACCAATTGTCATTAACCTACGACTAGTGGTTCCCCATAAACTGACCTAATCACAAACTAGTACATCAAAACTAAGCAACAATTTCAAAGTCAATAGACCATGAATGATGGGGCGGGGCAAAATAATCTCCATGGTAATGAGATGTGCTGATGCTTATACAACTACATACCCATTATCATTACTTTACCACTAGTGGTTCCCCATAAACTGACCTAATCACAAACAAATACATGAAAACTAAGCAAAAGTTTCAAAGTCAATAGACCATAACTGAGGGGTTGGGGTCAAATAATCTCCATGTTAATGAGATGTGCCAATACTTATACAACTGCATACCAAATATCTTTGACTTACCACTAGTAGTTCACCATAAACTAGACCTAATCACAAACTTATAATTGTTGACGGCGCCGCCGGAAACAGCACACCTGTGTCTTGCTTTTTGACTCCGTCAAGCGAGAGAATAATAGTTATGAAAGGATTATAATTTAGTACGTCAGACACGCTTTTTCGTCTACATAAGACTCATCAGTGACGCTTGTATCAAAATATTTATAAAGCCAAACAAGTACAAAGTTGAAGATAATGTTATCTGCTCTTTGGTCCTGTTGTTGTCTCTTTGACACATTCCCCATTTCCATTCTCAATTTTAATTGTATATATACCATTCAATGAATCTGTATACCATATACAGATGTCCAAATATCCATAATAAACAGAGATATGTCTCAACTTTTTCTAAGTTTGATAGCTATTGCAAGTATTGAATTCAAATAGCAATATTTAAAAACATTTAAACTATGCATCATGCAAAGTCAATGAACTTATTATGTTGGTGCAGGACCAAATAACCCAATATAAATGAGAAATGACAATACATATAAAACTGCATACCAATAATCATTGACTTATAATAAGTGGTTACCTTAACAATACCCTGAACACAAACTTAAATTTGAAAACATTGTCAAAAAACCATGCTGAAGGTTGGGGCCATATAATCACCATGGGTAAGAAACTTGCAAATGCTTATAAAATGCATACCAAATATCATTGACTTAACATTAGCATTTTTTCAAAAACTGATCTTACACAAACTGAAAATGTAACATACATGTATGCCAAACATTTTAGGCCAATGACCATGACTGAGGGGGCCAAAATAAATAATTTCTATGGAAATGAGATGTGCCTATGCAACTATATACCAAATACCATTGATCTACCACTAGTGGTCCTTATTACACTGACCTAATCACAAACTCATATGTATGTAAAATAATTAAATGTTTAAATGTCAATAGACCATGAGTGAGGGAGAGGGGCAAAATAATCTCCAGGGAATTGAGATGTGAAAATGGTAATACAACTGCCTAGTGCCTACAAAATATCATTGACTTATAATTACTACTTATGTTTCCCCATCAACTGACGTTTCCGACCTAATAAAAAACTAATACATTGTTGACGATGCTACTGCCACCATCACCAGAAACAGCATACCTTAACATTGCTGTGTCAAGATGAGACAAAAACTGTGAAAAATATCATATTAGAAATATATCTTAATTGACTTACAGAAATAATGCAAGAACTGAGACCAGTACAGATAAAACAAATTATAATTCTTTAAAATTCTATCACAATTACAAAAATCACAAACAAATATGTAAAATATATCACATCTTATCAAGGAACAGTTTTTTAACTGGTAAATTTCCATAAGGTGAATGTGTACTGTTATATATGGATGGACTAAACAGGTCACAGGAGTAGTTAACAGAATGTGAATTAGTAGAGTTATTCCCCCTTATAAAACTTGATTTAGAATTGTTGTCTCCCTTTTCAGATAATTTTGAACTTGAAAATGAAAACAAAGAATTACTCTGAGAAAATAATGCTGGTGACCTAACACAATTGTCATTCTTTGCAAAATTTTCAACCTTTTCTGAACAAGATATGTTTTCTTTAAATCCATCCAAGTCCTCTTCAAAAGATTCAGAGAAAATAGAAATTAACGATTTATTGTTATACACTTTGTTGTCAGCCTCATCTGTTTCTGATTCTATCGGTGTAGATGAATGTCGGCTTGATTGCACTAAATCCTTTTGCTCTCCAAGCTGATTACAGACAGTTTGAAGTCTATTGTTTAACTGAAGAGGCTTGGGTCTTTTAAAACATATATCTGGACTTGGTGAAAATAAATCTTGCGATAAGTCAACACGATTACTGGTATAATTAACAATCGGTGAATTTTCTGTTGCAGTAATAATATTATAATTCATGGTTTGGTTTGCTGTTATCTCCTTTTCTGGAATTTTTTCCAACCCTGTTTTTAAACATGATTTTCTTGATTCACCATTATACACTGCAGGATTAGAATTAATTTTCATTTGGAGGTCAATCAACTGAACAGAAGTTTGATAGCTCAGCCGACGGGAAAACTTTACCGATTTCTTTGAAGTATCTTGTCTTTCGGGTCTTCTATTTTCCTGTTCTTCAAATTTATTGTCCTGATTAACATTTTCAACAAGATATCTCGTCAAACTTTTAGAAACAGCAGACGTTTCCCCAAACAAATCTTCCGATGCATTTAAATAAAGTGATTCTGAAACAAGACTGTGCCCACACTCAAATTGATTATTAAGACTGTCCTTAAAATCAGGGTGTTTCTGATCTAGAAAGGGCTGACTTTCACAAATGAATTCCAAACTGTTTTCCTTATCTACATGTAAACATTCATTTTTTGTTCCCGAACCAAACAAGTTATCTTTGAATTCTTTATCAGTTTGAGTTGCCCTTAATTCAATTGATATCGCTGGAATTTTATCTAGTTTGTTGATTTTATCACATGTTTTCAAGGAAATGTTAGGATTTACATTTGCTTGTAGGTTTTTGTCAAATTCATGACTAAGATCTTCAATATCAATATCATTCAATTCTGAGGCACAAGAAATAACATCTTCATCATCAAAAGATGTATTGTTGATGTTATCATTTTGAAGCTTTTCTTTATTATAGTGTTCTTTTATCAGGAGGGGTAACTGACTGTCAATTTCCGACTTATTATGAAGTAGAGCAGTTGATGTTTGCAGAAGTATGTTTTTTGGTTCCTTTTTTCTGATTTCATTGTCTAAGTGCTGCTGCTTTCTGTTTTTATGTGCACAAGCCTCATCAATCAGTTGTTCAAATGAATCTTCAAACATGCCATCAAACTGTTCTTCCTCTGTTTCATGTTTACATGCTACTTTTGACTCTGACATCTTCTTTGTACATGTATCGTGGTTACCATGGTTACTGTTTAGAGTTTTCTTTATTACCATACTGCTAAAATTGTCCATGTTTAAATTTGAATTTGTTTCAGCTTTTAATCTTAGCCCTGCTTTAAATTCCTGAACAGGAATATCTTTAATGCTTGTGCAACTTTTGGGCTTTCCATTTGTAACATTAACAGCTTTATTCTGCATTTGCGTTGAACCATCATCTGTTTGGTTCTCAAGTTCAAAACTTGAATCATCAAATAAATACAGCTCTAATTCTTCAGAATCTGGTACATCTTCTGGCAAATCTGGTACTTTTAGATTCTGCAGTAAGATTGATCCTTCAAGGCTAACAGACATGTTTGCACTAGAAGGTTTTAATTTTAGATTGGACTTCTTTTCCAGTTTAAAATTTGTAGATACAGCAGAACCTGCATCATTACAAACTTTGATATTAGATTGTTCTTTATGTTGAATATGACTGATAGAACTTTCGTCTTGTGAGAAAAGTGGTTCAGAGTTTGTACACATTATTTCATTCATTTCTGAACTAAAATCGACTGTTTTAAGATTATTTTTGAATTCACACCTGTTGTTTCTTGAGTCTATGCAAAGAGGGCTCTGATTAACAGAGCTTTCATCTTGTGAGAAAAGTGGTTTGGAATTTGTACATAGAACTTCCTCTTCCATCATATCCTGATTTTTTGAAAACAAAATGTTCTGGTCACCCACTGCATCTTTCTTTAGATTTGTTTTTATTATGTCATTATCCTTGCAATGTTGTCTAATTTTGAATGGGGAATCTTCTTGTAATCTATGATCAGTATCTCCATCATCTTGTGAAAACAATGGTTCAGAATCTGTCTCCAATTCCTTGTTTAAGATTGTACTTACTTTCAATTCTTTGTCAGAAAAATTCAAAAATGTTTGCTTATTATCTCCCTTAGATAGACAAATTTCTTCAGACAAGTTTCCAATAGTAAAATCATTTTTTGATGAACTTCTTTCTGCAGTGCATTCTGATTTAGAAACCTGTATTTTTTTTGAGGAATTAAAACTGGTTTGAGGTCTTCTAAAGCTTCTACCATTTCTATTTTTAGATTCTGATTGAAAAGAAGACTTCTCTATATCAGACATTTCACAACTCAACAAAGCAGTTGTCTGACCTAGAGTTATAGAACTTTGCTCATTTGACCTTGATTGTTGCGAGGAATCTGTTCCCATATTTGAATATTGCATATAAGAGGAACCAGATTTAGATTTATCTGACACATGTTCCTTGTCTACTGTTTCCTCACTGCCGTCTTTAAAGAAATTTCTTATAATCTCATAAACTGTCTTGGTTTCTCTGTTGATTGCAGGAACCATTTGGAAAGCCACCATATTTGAGCTATCTTCCTGGGAAAACATGGCATTCTGACATGCAGTACGTTTTGGCATCATCAAATCTTTTAGACATATTCTTTCCTTCCCACCACCTGCAGTAGAAGCTTTCACACCAAAGTAATAATGCTGTCCAATAAAACAATGTTTTAGTCCTAGCAGTAGAATATCTTCTGAGTTACCATACATACTTTCTATCTTTCTTAAAAACCTACAAAATTATTTAAAAGTACTGAAAGTTAAGAAAAATAATATATGGTAAAAGAATACATCTAATTTCTGTGTCATTTGGTGTCTTGTGAAGGGTTGTCTCATTAGTAAGCTGACATACCACATCTTTTTTTTTGAAAATCAACTTTAAATGGTTAAATGGAACCAAAAGTGCACACGCTGAAATGTCTCGCCTTCTTTACTAATCATTGAAATTATGTTGATAGTCCTAAATATAAAGCTTTATTACAACTGTCACATAAACTTAACATTAACCAAGAAAACCAAACATCATCCAATGAACCTTGAAAATGAGGCCACGGTCAGATGAACCATTCCAAGCAGACATATACAGCTAACAATTCTTCCATACAACACATATAGTTGACCTATTGCTTATAGTTTAAGAAAAACAGACCAAAACACAAAAACTCAACACTGACCAATGAACTGTGAAATTGAGGTCAAGTCAAATAAAACCTGCCTGACAGACATATGGGTCATAAAATATTTCCATACGCTAAATATATATGTAACACTCCCAAACGTGTCCTGTCCCCCAAACGTGTCCGATTCCCCCAAACGTGTCTATTCTCCCTAAACGTGTCCGCAATATCCAATATTCCCCAAACGTGTCTGATTTTATAACCCCCAAACGTGTCCGATAATTGTTATTCGCCAAAACGTGTCCACTATTTAACGCCAGGACGTCTCACGTCTTTTAGCGCTAATACATGAATAAAATGAATAACGTTTACGGCAATTCTATAATGGGGGACACAGTTGATGAAATGATCATTTATTAGTATTAGTTGGTTCAATGCCGGTTGTTATTGCAAATTTAATCTGTAACATATAAATCGACTTTTGACTGAAATTGCTTATAGTCCAGTTGCAAGTATTATACTCGTTTAGAGCGCACAAACATGTACAAACAATTCTAGTTCAGTTGGATTAAGCGTTTACCATAGGATAACACCAAATTAAATTCAAATATAATATATTCAGGTTAAACTATGCCTATACATATTGTTTAAAGATGTCAGTCTTATTTACAAAGCTTGTATTAACAATTAAACAAACAAAGCAAGCAAGCCAAACAAAGTTTTACTTTGCAAGCATTAGGAAATCAGCTGTAGCCTAATCCGTGAATACTGCACGGTAGGATTTTAAAAGAATTGACTTCCTTTTTTTCAACAGTTCCAATATTTTAAAAGATATTCAAATCATAAACTGTTTATCAGGTATTTTAATAAATTTTAGATTTCCAGCATCACTACTAAAGTGAAGACATACAAACAAGAGTAATAAGTCCAGTGCCAAATATTTCATGCATTATTTGAACGATATCATATTAACAATAAATACTATACATAAGTTTTATTATCATACCGGGGATTTAAGATTGGGCCTAAATTTGTTTACGTTTATTCGGGATAAACCTTGGTTAAACTTAAAAATCTAAAGAGCCAGTAAAGACCGATTTTTTTTAAAACATCACTAAGAAACTATTTGATTCTCTCAAAAAAATGGAAAAAAAAGCTCTAAAAACTATAAACTGGTAGTAAGGTTTTTTATTATGAACTTTTAGTTTCGAGCATCACTTAAATACACGCAAACAATAGACATTACGTCCAGTGGCAAATATTTCATGCATGGACAGGACGACAACATACTTTGGATAAGTTATATAATGAGATGCAGAAAAATATTTGCCGGACTGACTCTTGGATTGTACCTTAATTATTCCGGGAATTTGGGATTAGGCCTAAATGAATTGTGTACAGTTATAAGAATTTACACTTTACGGTTTTTAGGTATCTACACTAATCGTAACTCGGAATCAAATTATATTTTTTTGGAGCGGAAAAGGACAGTTTTATTTTTACGAAATATCAGTGTAACAATCTTTTAGTTCCCTTTATATTATAGGACAAGTTTGGGGGATTGGGCACGTTTGACGGATTGGGCACGTTTGGGTGTTTATTAAAAAATGGACACGTTTAGGCGTTTAAATAATACAAATGACACGCTTTGACGCCCTTTTTACAACTAGACATGTTTTGCAGTTCAGTGACGTCGATGTGGACACATTTGGGAGTATCGGACATGTTTGGGGGGAAGGACACGTTTCTGAGTGTTACATATATAGTTTACCTATTGAATATAGTATTAGAAAACAAGCCCAAAAACTCAAAAACTTAACTGTGACCACTGAACCATGAAAATGAGGTCAAGGTCAGATGACACCTGCCAGCTAGACATGTACTCCTTAGAATCATTCCATGAACCAGATATAGTAGACCTATTGCATACAGTGTAAGAAAAACAGATCAAAACACAAAAACTTAACTATAACCACTGAACCATGAAAATGATGTCAAGGTCAGATAACACCTGCAAGTTGGAAATGTAGTCCTTCCGTATGCCGAATATACTAGACTTATTGCTGATAGTATCTGAGATGTGGACTTGACCACCAAACATATAAAAAAGAAGATGTGGTATGATTGCCAATGAGCCAACTATCCACAAAAGACCAAAATGACACAGACATTAACAACTATAGGTCACCGTACGGCCTTCAACAATGAGCAAAGCCCATACCGCAAAGTCAGCTATAAAAGGCCCCGATAAGACAATGTAAAACAATTCAAACAAGAAAACTAATGGCCTTATTTATGTATGTAAAAAAAATGAATACCTTGTTCACTGATACAACAATGAGGTCGAGGTCA
Source organism: Mytilus galloprovincialis (assembly GCF_965363235.1). Taxonomy (NCBI): domain Eukaryota; kingdom Metazoa; phylum Mollusca; class Bivalvia; order Mytilida; family Mytilidae; genus Mytilus; species Mytilus galloprovincialis. The sequence continues at coordinate 49,095,743 of NC_134844.1, read as the reverse complement.
AGTGAAAACTGTCTCACGGGCATGAGGACCTTGCAAGGAACGCACATACCAAATAAAGTTATCCTATTACTTAAAAAAAAGGGAGAATTTAACATTACAAAATTTTTTTTTGTCTTTGTCAAGTTTCTGCGACAAAAGTCACAGGCTCGACAAAAACTAGTTCTACAAGGAGGTTGGAACAGTTTCAAGTGAGGGATATTTAGAAAAAAGTCTTTCACTCTACGTAACAATATACCCTTCGTCTTTTTAAATTTAGTTCTATATCATGTACTGCAAATAGAAAAGTTTCTTTTGAAGCAAACCTTGGTAAATGCAAACAGATTTTTTTGTGTGATGCAGATGATGTAAAATATTGTTTGTCTAATTATTCAAACACTGTTGATAATGTTTTTCTTGAGGTGATAAGAGTTTTGTATTGTGTATTGCCATTACCAATCCTCATCTTTTTTCAATGAATCAAATTTCTTTAAATGTTCAAAGAAAATATAGTTGTTGTTTTGAAATTGTATTGCTGATTGAAAAATAAACATGATAAATAAATGCAATCCAATGTTTTGAAATATTCGGATACATCATCAATGTGTAATAAATTACATTGAGGATTATTTTGTTTTAAGCATGGTAACTTCTGTTAGGTGTATATTTACTCTTAACTGCACAGGCACTTGTTTCTGTCAATATGGGGTTTACTATCCATACCCCATATTAACAAAAACAAGTGCCTGTGCCTAACTGGCATGAATCAGATCTAATCCTGGAATGTTACCCAACTACATGAATATCAAAATGGAAGTCAAGGCCTTTTGTGATTCTAGTAACAGACAAGAACCTGATGTTCAGTGGTTGTCATTTTTTTTTATGCAGAACATAAGTGTTTCACGTACCTTGTTTTTTATATGTATAGATAAGACCATTGGTTTTCCTGTTTGAATGGTACATGGTTTACACTAGTTAGTCATTTTGGTGGCCCTTTATAGCTTGCAGTTCTGTGTTGAAGACCATACTTTGACATATAAAGGTTTACTTTTACAAATTGTGACTTGGATCAAGAGTTGTCTCATTGGCATTCATACCATTTCTTCTTATATCCATAAGACAATACAACTGAAAGTCTGATCATCATGTTTGACAACTTACCTCACAAACTGGTTGGTAGACATCCCAAAATAAGGCTGCAACAAACTACCAAACAAACAAATATTAGCCAGTGTATGACCATCAGTTACCATTAATGACAATCTATATCTCCAATCTAAATCTTCTGTCGTGGAGCTACAACCACATTTTAAGCACTGCCATCTACACAAATGGAAATTAAAATGCAAGTTAGTCTATGAAAACAGAGTTTAAATTAAAACATTGAATAAATCATGTCCTCATGGTCCTGACAACGTTCTCCCAAGGATCTTATAGCACCATGCATGGTACAATTGTGCTATATGTTTACCACATGGTGCTATCTGAATAGATTTATTAATGTTTTGTATCATCATAATGGTGCAGTATTTCTAGGGAACAGTGCTTTTTCAAACCCCATCCAATGGTGCTATTTGAAAATACTAGGGAGATCACTAAGTCATGAAAATACTGGGGAGATCACTAAGTCATGAAAATACTGGGGAGATCAGTAAGTCATGAAAATACACTTTTGTTAGTATGTTTATTGTTCATGTTGAACATATACTTTTTCTTCAAAAGGTATCCAGTATGACATTAACTTCATGAACATGCTTGTAAAATACAAAAATTACTATCTGAGGATATATGTAGTCAAAATACACAAAAACAAGAAACTATAAAGAAGAAACACAAACTATCATGAGTTTGTAAACCAGTTGATTAAACATGTTAAAAGGCAATAAATATCAAATACACCATACTAATATTTGTACTAAATGTTCATACCTATCTTGAAAACAATCAGATCTAAGCTTAGAACAGCATTGTGAGCAACAAGGGTAGACAACTTGTCCATCTCTGACATCTGTTACAGTACATAATATCATGTGTCGTTTTTCTGGCATATTTGTTTACCTGTTAATAAAAAAGTTAAAAATCAAAACAACAAGAACAATGGCACTAATTACGAGACATTCTGAAATAAATTAATTTTGGTTTAACACGTCTTCTGATTGGCTGAAAGATTTTTATCTATCAGCTCAGAAACATATTTTTTTCCCATGTGACCCAGTGGTCTTGCTAGCCCAAAATAGAAGGGCACCGCGCCCTGGGTGCCCTCAGCCGCGCCCTGGGTGCCTTCATCCGCGCCCTTCTGCCCTGACGTCTTTTTCCAAAATTATCTTGTGCCGTTTTGGTAAAATTTTGTTTCATCGATTTCTGATCTCCAAGTTAATTACATATATGACACCTGTGTGATTGCCCTTAGGTTAATCATGTCATTACAATCAATTACAATGATAAAGACTTCAAAGGTGTTAATAACTAGGTAATTTAATTAAGACAATGTATCTTTTTGTCATACTTTTGATGAATGTGTAATTGAATTTAAGTCATCAAAATAAAACTATGCCTTTACAGAAATGCCTTCCATCTCAACTTGTTAGCGACAAGCACAGTTTTTAATTAACCCAAACGTGGTGGAAATTTATTTTGAAGTTACTTCCCCTGTTTTAGCTTATTACAAATTTGTGCTCTAAAAATATTATCTAGTATAAAAAAAGAGATTTGTTAACTCGTGATACACACAGAAACGTAGACAAATAAATGAGCAGTGCCTATTCTTATCATAAAAAGTGCCCTGCCCTCCACTGGCACCCTGCCCCTTTTGATTTCTAGCTAGAGCACTGCATGTTAAATACTCTTTAATATTAAATTTAGAATTGAACTAAAAGTAATGACTGCAATATATTTTGTCTATTCCAAATAATCTTAAAAATATGGTGCACACTTTTAAATTATGTTCTATATAATGTATGGGTTATTCAATGTGCACACCACATTTTATGTATATTTTTTATAGACATACTGCTGCTTTTTATAAGGTTGTCTGCATATACAACATGTATATGATATATATCATGTATATACTGATATTTTAAATACCAGCTGCACGTCACAATATGTAGGTTTTTGGATGAGCAGCAGATATTTGGCAATTTTGTTGCATGTGTATTTTTAAATTGCTCGATAGACAGTCAGGGGTACTACTTAAACAAGTGATTTCAGAATCACTTCTTCAAGTGATTTTGGCTGTGAAATATTTTTTTAAAATCTACATGTATAAATAGACACAGACTTTTTAAAATCACTGAAACAAGTAAATTGAGAGGATCACTTCAATAACTGTTTATAACTTTTTCTTGATATTTTTCTATTGGTAAAAAGACAAGAATTCCATTGAAAAAATGTACATCTTAAAATTGTCTTTTGCTTGATAAGCCTGTCAGTTTTTACAATTTATTTAAAATATGCATTTTCTGAAATAATTTGTAGATCAGGACATAACTTTGAAGTATATCATTCTAACTCTAAAGAAAACCAATCAGATTACCTAATATTGTTGACCTTTGTCTGATAATCAGAGTACATGTAGTTAATGAACATTTGATTACAGAACAATTCCCAAGGGTACTTTTAAAAGCTTTAGAGCACTAACTTACTGCCCAAGCTCACTGGTGAGGTTAATATCCATAGAAAAAGGGATAATTGCTCTGACTATGTAGGAAAATTATAGAAAAGTTTGTGAAAATATGGAAAATCAATGAAATAAGCATTTGAAGATCAAAGAAAACACCAAAATCACTTAAATAGGTGATAACTGAATTTATTAAATGACTGAAATAGGTGATAATGAAATCACTTGTTTAAGTAGCACCCCTGACTGATAGAAACAAGTGTTTTCTTAATTTGTTTTCCAAACAAACATGACAAACAGGAAGACATCCTGAAGTGATAAGTTCAGACAGGTCAAAACTAAATTCATCAACATGATCAACTTCCGTTAAGTCTGAGATTACTCTGACATCCAAAGGCTGTTTTGCCAGACAAGCTGAGACCATGGGTCAAAACAGCTGTTAGACATCAGAATAATCTTGGACTACAAATGTATGTCTGTTTTAAATACATTATGACTTGGCTGATACATGCAATGTTCGTGGTCAAAGTTTCAATATTAAAGCTGGGTCAACATATTTGGTGTCACAAAGCCATGATATACAATTTTATCAAAATCTATTACAAGTTAACAAGTTACAAGTCGACAGGCAAAAATCTCAAATGCTGTTTGACATTAATTTCTACATACAATACACCTTATATTGCTATTTGTCCACCATTACTGGATATCTCACAGGTTCCTGTAAAATTCTGACGTCATAAAACAAAATATTTGACACCACAATGGAAAAGTGATTGTTGTATGCATCAATAGTTCAAGGTGCCGGGTCTGCCGGGATTAGCGATAAGATGTATACAATGTACATGTGACATATATTAAAAGTGATAAATAAACATTTATTTAATAAACAAGAATGTGTCCATCAGCATCATTGTTAAGATTGTCCATAGAACATGGATGCCAGTGGCGGATCCAGAACTTTTCCTAAGGGGGGGCCTGCTGACTGACCTAAGGGGGGGGGCTCCAGTCATGCTTAAATGATTCCCTATATAATCAACCAAATTTTTCCCACGAAAGGGGGGGCCGGGGCCCCTCTGGATGCCCTACTCGTTCACACTATCATTTTCTATGTTTAGTGGACCGTGAAAAAGAGGTAAACCCTGAAATTTGGCATTAAAATTAGAAAGATCATAAAAAAGAGAATATATGAACTAAGTTTCGAGTTGATTAGACTCCAACTTCATCAAAAACTACCTTGACCAAAGACTATATAACCTGAAGCAAGACAGATGGACGAACAAACGGATGCACAGAACAACAAATAAAAATATGCCCCTCTGCTATCGTATACTTGTAGGGCAAAGAGGTTTGTTACAATTGCCGGGTTTACTATCCATACGAACTCCTAAAAAACACATGCTTTTTTAGGGGTTCGTATGGATAGTAAACACGGCAATTGTAACAAACCCCTGTGTGTGCATGGGGCATAAAAATAATTAAAATTAAAAATTATATGTGGGGTGACTATGGGTACTTCCACTCAGGGGTTGACCATAAGCTCTATGAATCAAATCTATATTAGACTGCTGAACATAATTGATTGATTGAAAAATGTCATACAGGACTACTATAAAGTTCATATACTTGGAAAATTACAATCGTACATTTGTTTTGAAAATGCCGCTGTACAACCGGAAACTCATATTCTAGTTAAAAATATGACGGTATGGACTAGGATGTCGTTCCGAACATAAAATTATTCTAAAGAGGTATCAAGGATTTGTACAGTACTTACTGTACAAATCCTTGGAGGTATGACCATTTTAATTTGATTAGGCATTTAGAACACAACTTCGAGAGATTTTGACTGAATGGGAAATCATATAAATGACATATAAACAAAAATAACAACATAAACTGTATCCCTTTCTTTAAAAGTTTTAACAAGATGCATGCATAATATATCAAATAAAAACTGGTATTTTTTTAATGTGACTTTTCAAAGATCTTCAAAGGGTGGACTCCAAAACGGATAATCTGTTTTTTCGTTATTGTTTACTTTTATGTTTATCATTCAAATATAAGAAGATGTGGTATGACAGGCGCGGATCCAGAGGGGGGTTCCGGGGGTTGGAACCCCCCCTTTTTTTTACGATCAATGCATTTGAATGGGGACATGTAATTGGAACCCCCTTTTGTCCTGGGTTAGGAACCCCCCTTTTTAAAATGGCTGGATCCGCCGCCCCTGTATGATATCCAATGAAACAACTCTCCACAAGAGACTAAATGAGACAGACATTAACAACTCTTGGTCACCGTGAGACCTTCAACAATGAGCAAAAGCCATACCGAATAGCCTGCTTTAAAAAAGCCCCCAAAATTACAAATGAAAACAATTAAAACGAGAAAACTAATGGTATAGTTTATGTAGAAAATAACAAACGAAAAACAAATATGTTTACCGAACTTTACCGTGAATGTTCTTTCTGTCCAACATTCAGTTTTACCCGTATTTTTTGTATTTTTAGGGAGCTACCATTTGATTTTTATGGGGGGGGGGGGGGCTAGGATTAAATAATTGTGTCCTGTCTTTGTAATCTCTGTCCTGCCTTTTTATTTTTCACTCTATTCGGTCCTGCCCTTTTTTTTTTTTTTTAGTTTATCCTGACTTTTTTACCTAAATTGTCATCCTGACTTTTTTTTTTTGCAAGTGTCTCATCCTGCTTTTTTTTTTACTCAATACTCCTGTCCTGCCTATTTTTTTTAAATTTCATCATAGCCCCCCCCCCCCCCCCCACCATAGAAATCAAATGGTAGCTCACTTACCATCAGTGGCCATGCTGATTGGTGGGCCAAGTCCACAGAGTTTTAAACCGGATTCCCTAAGAAAAATTCAGGTAAAAAAAAATTACATTTTGGGCCAACATTTTCTGAGAAGAGGATTTTTTCTCAAAATTTAGGACGAAGACTGGCGGACGACAACGCTCAGGGAGTCACTTCCAATATTCAATTGATATCTTATAGTGTGTCTTTTTTATGTTGTGATGTTTCACTATTTTTTCAGATCAGGGCGAAGGATGGTACATATCAAAACGTTTAAATCCCGTTGCATTTGTTTGCATCTGTCCACAGTCAGGAATCTGATGTTCAGTAGTTGTCGTTTGATGATGCGGTTGATTATATATATGATTGGTGTTTCTCGTTTCTCGTTTTTATACTGATAGATTAGACCGTTGGGTTTCCCGTTTAAATGGTTTTACACTTTCATTTGTTGGGACCCTTTATAGCTTGCTGTTCGGTGTGAACAAAGGCTCCATGTTGAAGACCGTACTTTGACCTATAATGATTTACTTTTATAAGTTGTTACTTGAATGAGAGAGTTGTCTCATTGGCACTCAGACCACATCTTTTATTTTTTTTTTTTATTTTTTACAATTTTGTAAAACTGCTATATTTTGGGGCCAAAAAGGGGCCTTAGCTGGACCTACTCCTTTGCACCAATGAAATAGCTTTTTAACTCTTGTTTTCTTTAGTATTGTTAAATTTTAAAAGTGTTTAATTTAAAATTTAATCTATTTTTTTATTATGAATTTTATATTTTTTCAACAAAATTTTGCTAGTATCAAGGGTTCTATTTAACCGTTTTTGTCTTTTTAGATATTTTTTAATTATTCATTTTGTACTACAACACAATTTTGCAAATACTTTATTTTAGTTTCTGAATTTTCAAAGAGTAAAATTTTAATGCTTAAATATACTGACTGTATTTTACCTTTTATTAATTAATAATTGCTATAACAACACCTATTGTGTTTTGTTTGTAGGCGTAGGTTGAATATATTTTTATCAAATGTTGGCATAGGTTGAAGACACCATCTTTTATATCCATACGATAGGACGTGCCGCTGGACTAGGTAACATTTTCCATCTTGAAAATATGTGAATAGGTGGGGAAAACTTTAAGAAATATTGGATAAGGTCAATAGAGTTTTCATTACTTGGTACTCAGCGGCGGATCTAGAAATTTATGTAAGTCGGGGCCCACTGACTGCCGAAGAGGGGGCCCGCTCCGGTCACGCGTCAGTGATTCTCTATATGGGTTATTTAAAAAAAAAATGTCGAATTTTCAGTACACCCATGCTTAATTTTTTTTATTTTTAATGGAAATTTCAGTTGTAATGGTTTAAATGAAAGCTTGTCGGATTTGTGATTCAGAACATTCAGAATAAACACACCTTACATCTATTTTGATAAGATTAACATTTTATCTAAACCTTTTCTTAATAACCCAAAATTTCTTCTGAAAATGGTAACAGGATCGACAAAATATTGTACCAACGATCAAAAAATGTTTCAAGATTTTCTTGTATGACATCATTAAGATTGCATCTTTTAATATGTTGTTCTTAAAGTTGTTTTGATTTGCTTATGTAGAGGGTTGTTTGAATAAGTAACTTTTGATAAATTTTTCAATTTCAAAATTCGACATTTTTCTAATGAAGAGGTATACATTTTTATAATCTAAAATATATGAAAAGAGTGGGGAAACAAAGCCCCAGCGGGAAGTGCCCTCTATCAATTAAGTATCCGCGATGTTCAATTGTTCTTTTAAATATAATTCTTTGTTATTTTAGCTCCTATATCGTGTAGAAATAATAAAAATGTAAACATTTCAATTATTCAAACAAGGGATAAAGTTTTTAAAATATCAATTTCTTTTGCAGTTGGAGAAAACAAACAATAACATGTTGAATTATTTATATCGTGCCTAATGTTTTGTTCTCAAGTTTATTTGATTAAGTGTGGGTAATTGTAAAATAAAATATAATATAACAAACAGATACTTCCTTAAAATATTGATTGACGGTGTGACTGTCTATAGATCTCTATTCCAATACACAAAAAGTAATAAACAACTTCGTAGTAAAATGTTCACTACCGAATTCCTATATATATGTTCAATACTTTGACGAGAACGAGACCAATATTTTTTTTTTACAATTACGCAACATTGGGGTGAACGACCACGCAGAAAATAGTTGAACGAACCCTATTGGGTTGAATGAACGTTTGAAATCAATGACAAACTGATCTTTCAGAGGTTATTAACCCTAAAAATTATATCAGTTTTAGGACAACAAGGTCACTAAAGGTTAAAAAGAATGATGCGAGGACGCTTCCTTTTTCTCATCGGTATCGATTAGATTTCTATCAACATTAATGAATTACATGTAAAGCATTTGATGTATTTATTTTAATAATGATATTGTTTTAAATCCATATTTGTTTATCAGTAATGAGACATATAATCAATAAAAGTTTGTTTTATTATATATTAAGAGAAATATAGTAGGCTTTGTTCGGGGCCTTTGGTCTCTTGTGGAAAGTTGCCAATCATACCACATTTTTTTTTTTTTCTTTTTTATATTTGTGTTATATTTTAGAAGTACCATACGAGTAGACTGGGGTTGCTGAGGGTAGGAACCTCTGGAAGTGATCATGCAGTAAAAAAAACCCAACAACATTAGGACCTTTTGTCTTATTATATACTTTAAGCGTAATTCACTGTAATTCTGTTTTCGCCAAACCGTGGGACAAGGACACAAACCAGCTCCTTCACCCGTGTTTAGATTCAATAAAAGAACAGCATTGAAAACTAGCCTGGGATCCGGCCCAATCTAGCTGCGCGTCGTAAGGTATACTGACAAGATTAGCCAGGACCCCAGGCTACATTGAAAACATTCATGAAATTGTCGGATCAAAAAAGAAGGCGAACAGTAATATGATTTAAAAAACAAACGAAAGCAATCTATCATGCAAAAACGTTACATTTAGAACAAGCACAAAAGGATTCTACAAAATCCGTTGAACTCTGACCTTTTTTATTATTGTGTATTGACAGATGTTACACCATACATGTAGGTACTGAGGGAAAGGACAATTTCTTTTGGTCCTCACCCTTTTTTCCAAAATCCGTAATTTTTTTGTTTTCTATTAATTTCAATTATTTCGCGTTTTCCTGTATCATTAGAAACATAAATTACTTGTATTTGTAATTTACTATTTATTCCAAGTTCACTATCCACAGCGGTCACTGATAAATTGCACAACGCGAAAATAATTGAAATTAATAGAAAACGATTTAGGAAAAAAGGGGGAGGGATTCTCGTATTTATATAAATGCGGACACTCCTTTGTCATATTCATAGTATACAGAAGTCATGTTTTTCAAGTTACCCCAAAACACACTTAAAAAACTACTGCTTTTAATTAAGAACGACTTTACAAATTTTTTGAAGACCGTTTTTTAAGATGTATTTAAATATATAGAAGAGAAGAGAGAAGATGCTTTATTTCCATAAAATGGGCTCACAAGGAGCATAATATAATATCATTGTAATATAATATATATATATATATACAAGTAACTCTAAGAGAAAAATATTGCACACAATATAATGTCTCTTTCATGGTTTTTGGAATACTCTAACTGTTTAAACTTTTGAATAGCAGAGTAAACAAAATATCTTAATAAGCATTTCTTAAAACAGCTAGCTGCCACCCCTATTAATTGAATGGTATGGTGCAGTCTAGACGATTGGACTTGACTGAGATCCTTGGTTCATATCAGGTCATGATAACCGAGAAGAAAGGTCATTTCAGGTCACTTCAGCAGATCATTGGAATATTCCATCTGACTGACACAGTGACCGTAATCAATGAATGGAAAATAGAATAATCCACGCTAAATTGTCATATTAGACTGATCTAGGATTATACCATTTGCTTGAAACTTGATGATGTAAACAAGTGTATGACGGCAAGAAAAACAAACATTCTCTGTAAAAATAGATAAATTATACTAAATGAGATTTTAAAAAGACATTAGTTTTTAAATTTTGACGAAACCAAACAATATGTTAATTTGAACCGTGATGTAGCTGGGACATATCACATGTATCAGAATGTAGTGACTATATTATAAAAATCAAGGAATAATTATTGTTTATTAAAATACTAGTATACAATTCCTTGTAAAAATATATTAAACTATTAATCATTATGTGTATTTTTTTTTATATATGTTCTATCTCAGACGCCGGGATCCTGAATTTTGATGTTAGGGCACTCAGGGAATTATCATGCGTTAAATATTCATTTAATTTTCAACTGGACGTTATACGGCCATCTATAGCTATAGCCATCCAGTAATGACCCCACTTTGAGAGCATACTTGAACATAAACATAAAACCCTGAGATAAAACATAACAACAACGGATAAGAACATTTTAATAACCTAAAATTAAAATCAGCCAAATTTAAAATACACCATTAAATTTCCAAAGTAGATATACTATGATATCTTAAATTCTGTTAAGATCAGTGGCATGATACTGGCCTATATGACTAGATGTGTGCTTGTAACATGTGTAAAGGTCTGGCATAATGCATGACACAATGTGAAAGCTGTCCGTTAATTTTTTCATTCTTTTGTTGTTTATAGAATACTTAAGTGAATTTATTTACATTTTGTCATGCATTATGCCAGACCTTAAATAACTTACTATGCAGAAGGGGATTTGCTCATAGTTGAAGGCCGTACAGTGCCCTATATATAATTGGCTATATTATCGTCCTTTGGTCATGTTGGTCTCTTGTAGAAAGTTGTCTAATTGGTATATGACATGCACGATTATGTCTGACTTGTGAGATATATATATACCGTTAGTTTTCTCGTTTGAATTGTTTTACATTGTCATTTTGTTGCCTTTTAAAGCGGACAATGCGGTATGGACTTTGTTGAAGGACGAACGGCGACATATAGTTGTTAATTTCTGTGTCATTTGGTCTCTTCTGGAGAGTTGTCTCATTGGCAATCAACCCACATTTTCTTTTTTATATGAAGGTGTCAATATAATTTAACTATCTACCCATAAAATTGAAAATTGAAATGGGGAATGTGCCTAAGAGACAACAACCCGAACATAGAAAAAAAACCAAAACAACAGCAGAACCAACAGGTCTTCAATGTAGCGAGAAATTCCCGCACCCGGAGGCGTCCTTCAGCTGGCCCCTAAACAAATATATACTAGTTCAGTGATAATGAACCATGTCAGCTTATAAAATGTACTGCAGTGCAAGAACCTTGAATGCAGTTTGCACAAATGGACTCTGACTTTTTTAGGGGATATAAAAAAATATGTAACACATAAAAAAAAACGACAACCACTGAATTACAGGCTCCTAACTTGGGACAGGCACATACATAAATAATGTGGCGGGGTTAAACATGTTATTTATTATCATTATTAGGCATAAAAAAATTTTTTGTGGAATAGAACTTGGTACGAGGCATACTCTACTGAGTCGAGCGGTAGAACCTTACCCAGGTGAAAAAATTAGAAAAGGTATTTCAAATGGTTGTACAATACTAAAACAAACACAGGAGACATATAGTCCTGTGGATTCTTTTATTTTCTATGGTACCAATTTTCTTGGAATGCTGAAACCTTGCATTTTCGTGCATATTTGATTTCGTGGTTCAGCCAAAGTCTGGATACAACTTTATAGAAGTTTGTTTTCGTTGAACATTTGAATTCGTGGTTTACTTGTACCAACGAAACCCACGAATATTGGTATCCAACGAATAATAATGAATCCACAGTATACAATGTTTCTGAAGACACTAAGGGTGGATGTTTTTGAAATTCAATTATGTTTTGGTTCTTCACGTTTCTGACCAATCTTAGCAAACATATATGAATACTAGTAGTTATAAATGCCATAATTTAAATCATGAATAACATACGTTTTTAGATGTGGCTCAATTAACAATGAAGGCGAGGAGACACCATGCATATATATCATATGAAAACTTGATTCTAGCTCTTCGAAAGTTAACACTGCTCCGATAAGAAAATAGCTGGTACCTAAGTTAGCTACTCAGCCAGGCATGATACTCAAGTCAGCTACTCAATCAGACATGGTACCTGAGTCAGCTACTAAGCCAGGCATAAAGTTCAAAATACTATAGCATTATTACTAGAACTGTGTCAGGGCATTTTATGGTTAGGGCACATTTAGGTGGTTTATTTTGAATTATGTTTTTGGCTAAGAGGTCACATATCTAGGTAAAGGGTCAAGGTTAGGGTTAATGCATAGCTTAGTTGTCACGTAAAGTACCGCCATGGGGTTAACATGGTTAAGGTATCAAAAGTCATTTACCTACAATAGTTTTTTTCTCGATGATAGAAACTATATTAATATAAATCTGTACCACGATTAAGTGTGTGGAATAATATAACTCATTTGTCATTATATTATTTAATACAAAACGGTAAAAAAAATTACATCCATATGCTAATAAATTCTCCAAGTGACGTGTTGGATATTCAGGAACACGGCGTACATACTATGAAATTATGAACACTTGGAGAAACTAGTCGAAAAGTATTTGACATAATTTGGTGAACCCTAGAAATTTATCAGAGACGACATGAACCAAAATCCAAATGTTGATGAACGTGATTGATTGATTGATTGTTGTTTGGTTGCCGTTAATGTACATCTAGTCGGGCAAATGCGCCCGTTTCATGCATGTTTAGTGCGATGTATGAAGTAAAGCCATCGGTAAGTTATCTTTCGGACATTTATTTTACATGTCCAAAAACTATTAACAAAAGTGTAGAAAAGAATCCTAAATAGAATAAATACATTTCCAAAAGCTAGCACTGGCTGTGACGTTGAGATGTCGGGGAGTAGTAACCTGCTCGTCACAAGTTGGCTTGTCAGTTTTAGATGCATGGGACTACTCAGTTTAACTCAGCCATGTGTTTTATAGTATATATAGTCTTAGGTCTTAGTCTGCGCGACGAAATACGCAATAGTGGACAATATTCTCCTCTCAGGCCGCATATATTGTAATGAATAAATTACATAATGTCATGATTTACGTTGTATTATGTTCTGCCTTCGCGGCGTTCTAGTTCTCTTCGATGCAACAACATAGAACGACTTCTGGGAAAGCATGATACTTTTCATTTCTGGGTGCCGTGACTAGCCTTTTGCCGGTGACATGCCAAGGACAGTTCTGTAACTTAATCCCATTACTGGTCGATATTTTGTAACTGTTTTGCAGTTCAGGGGAAATTAGCAATTGATTCAAATTGACATATATACAGATGACAGACTGAGAGTAATGATCAGGTTTCTGAACGATATAATAAAAGATTAGAGAATAAGGGTCAAAGAAGATAAAAAATAGAGAAAAATTGTTGAAAAAATTCAAGAATAAAGAAATAGAGGCCCCAATCCAGAACTTAGTGTTATGACCAAAGAAGGCTAACTCAGTTTTTTTATAAGTATGTCGGTTTCCGGAAAGAAAGATTGTTAGTTCCGACACCGTTTCTTAAATTACAGTTATTTGTCCTTGACTCAAATGTAAATACAAACAAGGGCGCCAGAACATGTGTTTTTAAAATGCTGAAAACATCAATTGATATACATCATGCATCAAGATGAGGAAGTCATATATGAATTTCAAGTTTAATAGACTGATTTGACCAGAGTTAGAGGCCTGAAATGCAAAGCAGTTACAAAATATTCATTCCTGTTGATGGGATAAAATACTCTGGTACCATATGGAAATTTAGTAGCTCTAAATACTTCTATCATGAGTCCATGTCTGATCTATACACTAAAATTTTCATTTGGGCATGCCATGTTGGGTATCTATGTATACCCCTGAACAACTAGATATGACTTTTATTTTGAATTACTATAAAAATAACGTACTAAAAGATAACATTGTTTTCAATGCACACATCTTACAGTTTGTGGTTTCTGTAAACTGTTTACGTACAATGAACATGACAAAGTATGGTATATGATGATGATATAAACATAATTTTATCAATTATTCTGAAACAACTTTTCAAACTTTAACCCACTTGACAATTTTTAGATAAGTGTTCCAGTTAGGATTTTGAATGGTTACTCACACATCATGAAGCCAATACTATACATGTATCTGCCAACCTGGGAAACTTTCAATGAGGAAGATCTCCACTCAGCGACAACAACTAAGGGAGATTTGAACGAAAAACATTTTCAAACTAAATGTATGTCTATGACATGTATTTCATTTTAACATCTCTTTAATCATGTTAATTACATGTACTACATGTATGCTTAAGGTTTATATAATAATTCATCAGGACATAGACAAAGTCACTATGAACTCTTATTACTGACTACATGTACACAAAAATGTACCTGTTTCCCTGAAATGTTGTGTTGTGTGTTTAAACTAAAAAGACAAGATATTTCATCAGCTACATGTACATGTATAAATATAGAACACATTTCTGACTTGTACTTATACATGTGTGATGTACGTAATTTAACATTCATGGTAACTTTAAGTCTTTACTCTATAAATTTATCTAACTTTATATTTTTCAGATTTGTTTGACTGGTCTGATCCTTCACAAAAATGTAAAGTAGTACAAACTTCAATACAGCGTCCTGGTTTACTGCGACAGAATAGTAGAACTGGTTCCTTAATCAACTGTAATGAGCAGAAAATAGCCTTGTTCAGACATGGAGAAGATGTTTTTGCCATTAATGAAAAATGTCCACATGCAGGTGCATACAGTTAGATGTACATTGTATTTAAAATATAAATAATTATAAATGATCTTGCTACAAGTGTATATTGAATTGCAGATACTTAATGAACACCTTAGTACACACTGTTTTTTCGGTTTATTTTTTCTCTCCAACTTCAGGGATTTGTGAACTGATGTTTATTTTTTCATAACTAATTTTGTAACTGTGTACAACTTTGATATACAACTAACCACATGGTTTTGTTTTAGGTGGTCCACTGCATTTAGGAGACATTGAAGAAATGCCAGATAATACTTTATGTATACGATGTCCGTGGCATAGTTGGAGATTTGATTTACTGACTGGGAAAGTAAGAATGCCAAAGGGACAAAACCGTGAAGCCAAAGTTTATCCTGTCTCTGTTGGAGAAAATGGAAAACTCTCTATAGGGTTTGATGAATTTAATGCTAGATATTTTAGTGGAGACATTGATTTTTAATCATAGTTGGTAATATTAAGGTAACCAATATCCAAGAAGATGAAAGGCTGCAGTCAAGAAAAGAATGTTACTCCTTGACTTCAGAGAGGGTAGGGAAGACTGCAGAAATATGTAAAAGAGTTTATAAATTATTTTCAGAAAAGATACAGAAAATAGCAGTGTGAAATTGTAATTTTAAGATAGCCTTGTGAAATTAGCTCTTAACCATGTTATTAAAATGTTCCATGTTAGTTATTTTGTTAAAGACAGGGATTTATCTATTTGTAAACAAACATGGCTACTAGTAGCTATAAGTGCATACATGACAAATATTTTAGTTTTTAGTAATAAAAAATTGTATTTATGGATGTATGATTCATTTTCAAAGTAGCTTATCATACATGTAGTTATCCTTTTCATCATGAGTTATTAGATTGTTTTTAATTAATTTATCTTAGTTACTGCTAATATTAGATTATTACATGGCATTTTTCATATCGCATGTATTATCAGCCCTAGGTTCAATATCAGCCCAAGAGCCGCATGGCTCAAGGGCTAATATTGACCGAGGGCTGATAATACATGAGATATGAAAAAGTAACATGTTATGATCTTTTTATCATATGCTTCAACAGTAGAGAAAAATAAAAGATTCATATATTGATCCTTTTACGTGGTTCCAGAAAAGAAGTTCAAAGAGTGAAAATTTCACAAACGTCGGACACCAAATTTGATGCATTTGATATGAAATCTTTCTATCATATGCCTCAACAGAGAAAAAACAACATTTTAATATGGACAAATCGACAAAAGAATAATTCAACACTATAATGAACACAGTTTGGAAAAGTCAACTTTTTTTTAAAGAAACATATGTTTGAAACTTTAAAAAAATGCATTTATTTAATAATTTTTTTATTTTTTTTTTAATTTCATTTTTTTTATTGTACACAATATACTTTCCTGTATCCAAATAATTGTTTAGTACACTACTTTGTAATGTTTTTCACTAAAAACGTAGCATGGAGGTGTATTTTCCAGAATTTGTCGAGTATCACCGGAATGCCATGCGATAACCTTACGGAAAGGCATGTGATAACAATCGTGATAACAATGTCATAAAAATATAAGCTTTTTTGTACTCGGCGCAAAACAGGGGAAGGGCTCAGTAGAACCTCGCGCTTCCCCAGTTTCTCAGCCTCATACAAAAAAGTTTATATTTTTCTTTCATTGACCTAATATTGTATATATATTTGGTGGGATAAAAATTTTGGTGGATTTCTTGGGTATATCATCTTCGCTAGCCAAGGGTTATGATCCACTCCCGTTCTCTTCACATATATGTGAAGCACAAAATTTTAATGTAAGCAGAAGTAAATGAAATCTGAAGGCTTGTATGAGGACTTTTGCAAAACTTATATACAGACTTTTGCAAAACTAAAGAACATTTTAAGTTTTAAATTTGTTATGAAGTTTTGTTTGTTTTTTAATTTGTTCTGTAATGCTTGTTTGATTGTCTTTTTCAGTTTATACATGCTGTATAAACATGCAAAGATAATAACTGAACTATCCTTGTAAATATGTGCATTGTTTTTGATGATTTGAATTACAGTATATTTCTAGTCCAATGTAGAGTTTTTATCATACCTTGTACATACATGTTATATATATAGTTTGTTACAGTTTTTGTTATGTATCTCATTTACTTATCAATGTTGTGATAGACACTTACAATTATTAAAGAGTAGAAGTTGTTGAAGGGTCAGAAAAGATTTCAAACGTAAGAAAAACTACAAAATAGCAAAATTTAGAAAGAAAAATTATTCAAAAACACCAAAAGCATAACAATTTGAAATTATTTTTTTAATTCCCTAAGATCAAATGTACTTGTACAGAAGTTTTTTTGGCAACTTTTGTGATTGTTGCACATTTTTATGTTATTTTCATTTGAGTTTAAAAAAAAGTTATTAATTCCATTTTCGCCTTCATTCCTGGAATAACCAATAATTTGTTGTGTTAATGTCATTGAATTTTATAGGGCATGTTTACATATGAAGTCAAACATATTCAAAATTAAAAAAAACTTTGCTGCTATTGTGTTTTGTTTGTTTTTAGAAGAATGTCACATTTTATAGGCATTTTTTACAAGTATTATTATTCTTGTTTTTTCTTGCCAAAATTTCACATTTTATTTTATAAATGTACTAAATGTTGGTCTCTGTAAGAAAAGTTTATTGTATCATTCGTCAAATCTTACTCTTGTATTATCACAATTATTTTTAACGTGGAAGGTTATGGCAAATTTTACTACCTCAGGGAGGTAGAAATCTCAGTTTCTCACCCGATTACAAAAATACAGAAGCAGCTCTTGAACATGTCAAATAAACAATACTAAATTTCAGAGTGAATCCCAAAAGCCACCAAAAATTTAAAAGATTGTTAGAAATTGTATTGGCTGTTTTACTTTTATGTTTTCTGTGATGGTTATTAAAGATTTTAAAGAAGAGGGGAACTGGATAAAAAAAATGTGTTTTTTTCTTTCTTTTAGTGATGTTATTTTGTTATGGAACTTGTCAATGTTATTATTATAACTTGTGATTTGTGATTTAGTTGTAAATACAAGTTGTTTTTAAACACATATCAGTTTTCTGCAAGATTTTTTTTCTTCTGGAAAGCAAAAATTTATCGAATGGTAGTCTCTCTTGTAAATTTTTTAACTATGCCTTCACATTTTAGATATTATTGCTTCAGAGATGATTTTTGTATCTTAAAGTTGTTGATATACTTGTCCTTTAGGCTTTTGTCTCTTGTGAAAAGTTAAAATTCCAGATCTTTTTATTTTGAATTTTTATGTTCAATGGGAGATAACCCACAATTTGTTTTATATTTTTTTGTTTAAACAGTAGTTACAAAATATACTACTGCATTTAATGCAAGATTTTTCATGTTTTGATGATGCATCAGATGATAAATTTCATTAGCTATATATAATTTAATAAATTGAATTTATTCAAATATTAATAAAAGTCACACGAAATTAATATTTTGTTCTCCAGATTTTAATTTTGGAATATTTTTAACTGTTTTTTTTTTGTTTTAAAAAAAAAATAACTTTAGCTCACATCGATATTTTAAGATTGGAAAAACAAAATGTGTATGTTATATATTTCTAAAACAATAAAAATGTTTTAATATAAGGATTATATGTCAGGATGATAAAGTGTCAGTTAATGAAAGAATTACTCCCCATGCACATGTTTTGTCTTCTTAAAATCCCATAGAAAAAACCCAATTAATTTTGCAAAGTCACTGACCATCAATCAAATTAGAAAGCTCAGTGATAGGTTTTATTTGTTGAATATAAATATATGTGGTACAGATTTCAGTCTGTCTATGATAACAAAATTAAAAAAAACAACATTGGCATAAAAAATATATAAAAAAGTTAAAAAAATGTCACTATTATAGACAATAACTCTTTATTGTTTCTTCAAACCTTGGATCTGTTAATAATAAATCCCAATACCAAAGCACTATCTACTAATCATAAGCTTCATTCAAGAGGGGGGAGGACCTTTTTTGGGATGTAGGGATCTGGTGTTTTTAAGCTCGGGATTTCAGGATTGATCCTTTTGGGAAACGGTAATTCTTTTCAAATTTTGGGATGTCGGGATCTAAATTCCTTTAAATTTGGGACCTCAGGACTTCATGTTTTTTAAGTTTTTAAGACCGGGATTTCCAGATCAGGACCCCTCTGAACCCCCTTCATTCAAGGACAAACAGTGCATTGGAACCTTTTTTTATGTCATAGTTCTATTAAGAGTCAGAGGAAGAAATATTTTTTCAATTACTGCATATTATGTTTTATAATGATAATGGTTTTAGGGCATACTTAAGTTTTATACAGATTTTATATTTTGTTCATTATAATGCTTTATTGTTAAATAAAAAAGATAGTTGGATAAAAATGTTTTGTTGAAAAATGGTGAATTTGTGTAAAAGAATGTGAAGAAAGTTTAGCTTTTTTTTGTAGAAATTTAAGTTACAAATTTCAGAGTTGATATTGGTGTCTTATAGTTGTTACAATCCTTTTCATTTGCTTTTTGTGCGATTGTTGTCTAATTGGCAACAACATCACATCTGTTTATTTTAGAATTTTATGTTCGTTTGGAGATAACCACAATTCACAATTATTTTTTAAAATGATCTTTAAACAGTAATTTTGAAATGTACTACTGTATTTGATGAATGATATTTCATGTTGAAGACTATTTCATGCATTATATGTTTTTAAAAATTCTTAAGCTACATATTGTAGTAATGGTCAATATCAAAGCCCTAACTTCTTAGGTTTAGGTTCATTCAAGGACAAACAGTGCACCAACATTGGAACCTTATATTGTGTCATAGTTTTGTGGAGGTTCAGATGTACATGTAGAAATATTTTTCAATTACAGCATTTTATGTTTTATAATGATAATGGTTCTAGGGCATACTTTTAAGTTTTATACAGATTTATATTTTGTCTTTTATAATGCATTATTATTAATAAACAGAAAATTTTAAACATGTTTTGTTGAAGAGTTGTTGTACAGGTGAATTTGTGTAAACTAATTAGTTTGACAATTTTAAATAATCTGGTTGTTCTTTTCAAGTCCATCATAAAAAGTCAAAGTCATCTGTTATAAAGTATGACATTTTTATAAAAGATAACCTTTTAAATTAATGTTTGTTGAACCTCGTCAGACAAAACACCTGAAAGAGTGGTGTCATTATCTAAATTGTCCTTTAAAAAAGTTGTGTGTGAATACAACAACAGCTATCAAAGATCTACAAGCAACACAAAATTCTCTAAAAACATACAACTTGTGATGAGAATAGCTCATTTGACCCCTTGGGCCAGATAAGTTAATAAAGAAACTAGTTAAAAAGAGGAGAGACAAAGCTGGCTTCCAAAAGGAATGTTGATTGCCTGTTCGAAAACTTGTCTTCCAAACATAAAAATTTCTTATCAATCAAGAAATGATTTTATTTTTGACAAAGTATGATTCATCTATTCCTTAAACAAGATATTTGAATCTACTTTAACAATTCCTTCCAATGAAACAAAGCAGTACTTACTCTTTCAATCTGTTAACCTAAGATTGGGAAATAATGTATAAAGAGTAGATAGTCAAATGCTTTTATACTGTTAATTTTGCCAGAGGAAAGAGACATGGATTGTAATTTCCTCAAAAGAGTTTTTGAATTCTCAAGTTTCCACCTCTGACATCCATTTAGTAATTACCCCTAGATTGATAAGTTTTAAAGAAACTCTGAATCCCATCTAGAAATGTTATTACAATTGTTGTTGATAGTTTGGAAACAAGCTTTAAAGATCACTTTGCAGACTCAGCAATATATTTTTGTTTGTAAGGACGCTTATGCTATTTTGGTGTCCAGTAAAATAAAGGAAGATCCAGTTTTTCATCTTTGGTTGAAATTATTAGAAGCAGAAAAGACGTATGTTTGCCTAGGATTTCCTCTTTGGTATGGGTGTTGTCATATATATAAGAAGATTTGGTATTAGTGCCAATAGGACAACTCTCCGTCCAAGACACAATTAGTAAAAATAAACATT
The DNA here is from genome assembly GCF_965363235.1 of Mytilus galloprovincialis. Classification (NCBI taxonomy): domain Eukaryota; kingdom Metazoa; phylum Mollusca; class Bivalvia; order Mytilida; family Mytilidae; genus Mytilus; species Mytilus galloprovincialis. The sequence continues at coordinate 49,074,457 of NC_134844.1, read as the reverse complement.
ATAGGTTAGAGTGCGGCATTCAACACAGAGCCTAAGCTAACACCAAACAGCAAGCTATTAAGGACCTGAAATAGTCTAGTCAAACTAAGGTTTAACCTCAAACTAATTGCAACAGACAATGTTTTAGTTCTAATCTATATACACAAAAGAAAAGTCCCATAAAATCTAACTTGAGGAAATCTCAAAATCAGCAATTTAATTTCCTATGGAAATTATCATTGGAAAGGGAAGATAAATCTGCAAAAATTAGTCCTTTTTTGTCAGTTTTTTGTTGATTTTCTTAAAATTCACATAAAGCATGATACTTTGATGGGATACGTTCGTATTTGACTATATTATATCATCTTTCTCTCATGAAATGTACAAAACCAAAGAGTTATGGTTATTTTCTTTTTTTGGGGCACATATTTTATTGAAGAAATTGCAAATTTGGTATTGTTTATATCTGTATATCATATTTGTTCAGCATCTACCTTGTTTAAAGAAACTTTAAACCACAAAAAGAAGATTATATGCTCAATTATTTTTATTAAATTTGAGATTCTGTACCTTGACATGTCGAAAATCTAATAAATCATGTTCAACTAGTCATAATGAATTACGAAATTTAGGTTGAAGCTTGATAAAAGATATGGTAACTCCTTTATAGTTGTTTGTTATACTCTAAAGACGGCTAAAATATCAAGAATCAGTTCCTTCTGCTAAAAAGAAGCGGTAAAGTTATAATTTTGTTTCATTTTTTTATTAATATTCTTTTGCAGAGTTATCTCCAATTTTAATTTTTAAGTCTTCCACAAGTTATAATTTGTTTAACTTTTTCCTGTGTTTTGGGGTATAATGCTAAAGATTAAAACTTAAAAGTCTTCTGTTGCAATCGTCCAATTTCTGCTAGATTGACTGGACTAAAAATGACTAGTGTAACACCACTCAAACAGGAAAACCAACGGTCTAATCAATATGAGAAACGAAAAACACTAATAATAGTCTTTGGTTAATTTTCCAAGTGAATTGTCAACCTCCTTTTTTACGATATTTTTTTTTAAATGAGAACGGAAATTGGGAATGTGTCAAAGAGACAACCCGACCAAAGAACAGACAGCCCACCAATTGTAATTTTTTGTTTGTATGAATTTTACTGAAGTGGTATTTGTTTATACAAGTTTTTCAGTCGCGTAACGTTACTATATAGTCCCAGGTTTCTACTGATTCAGTGAGTTGTGAGCTGACATAATTTTGACTTCGCGCGACCTATATGGCATACATAAGCAACTTCCCCCTTAAAGACTGATCCCTCGTTGAAATGAGTGAATTCTAAACCCCCGCAAAGTTAGATAGTTTCAGTTCATACATATATCCAATGTTTAAAGGTTGGACAGGTGCTGCGTGAATGTAATCTAACCAATAATTAAATTGTTAATGTAAGAATTAAATAACAAAACATTAAGATCAGATTGTTCAATAAGAATTACCGTATGGTACATAACAAATGTGATTGAACCTTTAAATTTCGGATTCGGCGATCATGTGTTAATTGTTTCGTCATGGTTACTATATATATGTTAATGAAGTTAACACTAGCAAGTATCAGAGACATATAATAACATATGTCTTTTCAAGTCTTCAAACTTGATCGAACCTTTATGCTTTACATGTTAACCTCGGAATCACCGATCACGTGTTGTTTTCGTCATGGTTACTATGTTATACCTGATTATAACAGAGGTGATTTTCTATCAAAGGCAAGATCCGTCCTAAACAATTATAAATCTATTTCATAAAATTTTGTGTCTATGGAAGTTTGAATGCTACGTAACACTTTTTCTGCTATATTCAGATACAAATCAACAAACTAAATGCATACGAAATTTAAAAACGAAATCCGAAAATGCTATATTCTATATCTAGTGTGATGATCTCGCACAAGCAAACTATACCCATTAATAAAATATCATTTGTGTTTGTTCTTTACCTAATGCACACATCACATAAATGGTCAACACAGTTGATAAATAAACTGCATGGTTAAAAAACTGAAGTGCATTCGGCTCCGTCTTTATTATTTTAGATATTAACGTTAGACAAAGATACCATAAGAAACAAGCATACCAAATCATTTTTTGGAACATTTATTGTACAGAATTAAATATTTAAATGGTATATGTTGTAAAGCTATACCTATAAATATTGTAATGTGTATAAGGTCGGTTTCTATTGATTAGGCCTAATTATATTTTACATATAATCTGGGGTATAAAAAGGAAAGTTAAAATCACAATGTTTAATCGGTTTTTACCTATAGAGATTGAGGACAAGTACGATAGTCACTTCTGGGAGGAATACGTTTTTCCGAGTTACTTCAGAGATCGAACAATGTCCCAGTCAACGGACCCAGCAACTAAAAATAAAATTGCAGAGTAAGTGATTTTACAATTTATTTGCAAGTTTTTTTTTTGTTTATATATTCTTTTTTTCAGCCAGGTATACGTTTGCAGATACTAACACGCTTAAATTTTTTTTAAACTTTTAATTAATTCGACTAGCTGGTCAGCACACAGTTGTAGCACTGTACACATCATCAGCATAAATCGTTATTTTATTCAAGATTTGAAATGATATTTAGATAACTTTTTGTTTCATAACGGAACAATTATAAGACTGCCATATATAGACATCTTAGTCTTTGAAATCTTTTTTCATTTATTAGAATCATGAATTTATTAATTAGAATTGGACTCTGATCTTGGTTTCAGTAGCTTGTCTCAGTCACGGATACAATGTTTTATATATTAGTAAAAAGTGGTCTCTGAACTTGATTTCAGTAACTGCGAGTCCTCTAAGAACGCTGTATATTTATGTCTTTTTTTTAGTTGTTTTTGTGCGGATGACCCATTTTCTAATTGATTTTTGCAGTTTGTTGATATGTTGTGTGAGGGGCCAATAGTTATACAGGAAGGACGAGCGCTCGTTTACATGTTTAACTCTGCCATATTCTTATGTCCTTATCCCAAGTGAAAAACCTGTATTCCAATGGGTCTCGCTGTTTTAGCATAAATCAGACAGTTGGTTTTCTTTTGAAGGGTTTCATATTTTGCCGTAACGGGGGACTTTTTATAGCTTTTCATACACTAAAGGGTTGCTCATTGTTGAAGGCAGTATGGCGACTTGTAGGTTCACCTCCTCGTCCTCATGTCTCTGGTGGAGAGTTATATCATTGAAAACCATACGTAGATATAAGAAGATCTGGTATGAGTGCCAACAAGACAACTCTCAGGCCATCCAAGTCACAATTTGAAAAAGTAACCATTTTAGGTCAATGTACAGGATATTTTTCTATTTTTATATTGTGAGACATTCAAACAGCCGAGCCATGACAACCAACTATCCAACAAAGTTATATAAAAATCCAAACGTGTATGATATTTTTTTTAAGGGGTGAGCTCAAGAACACAAATTTATAGGGTCGATGTCATTGTTTTATCTTTTCTCACTCTCTTCTTTTTCTTAATTGACATTTTAAATAATATGAATATTTATATGTAATGCATTAAGCCTAAAAGACATCGTTCCATATTATTAAAGTGTTGTATTGGTTTCAAGCGAATACCCCCAACAACCTTTATTTATGTTTTGTTTTAGTGTTTGTTTAAGGATCATAAGTTATTTGGCAGATATTATTTTTAGAGATAAATAATAGACCCTCTATAGTGTTACACTAACCCAGAACGTATTAGTAGACTTGTCCTATATAATACTTGTAACAATGTATTCGAATGTTTGTATCTATGTCGTCTATCTGTCACAAGCGAGCAGTCAATTCAAAATGTTTCTTTTTTATTACAATTGTTCAAATATGATTTTACAATCAATAATTAATTCACCGATTGTTGTTTCGTTGTACTTCTTTTAAATACTAAATCGTTCAGATAAAGCATTTAAATCAACTTTTAATTCATACAACACTGTTTTAATTTCTATACGTTTGAACGGTTTAAATTAATACGTCTTTTGATTTTGAACTTTATATGCACTTTTTTTTATTTGAAAGCATGTATGATATTGAATTCACATGTATTCAATCATTTTCAATGAAATATTTGAATATCTTAAAAAAAATGTTAGTTGAACCAAGAATTACCTTGGTTGAACACCAAGTGTTCCTTGTGTAAGAACGGAACGGTGTTCTATACGGAATAAACTACATGCAACTATCTCCTTTTTCCTTTTATGAACAAAATATAAAGCCTATTTTGACAGCCGTACTAAGCATAGCAATTAAACTTTACCGAACCCGAAAATTTATACTGCGTTTATACACATTATTAAATATTGTTACGTCTCAGCACAATACGTCAAAATATGTCGACATCAAAATGGATTATCATTCTCACATGGTTCATGACTTATCATGACGAGTGTGAATAACCATAGAGTTTGACTTCGAGTTCGAGTTCAAGTTTGTTCAAAGTTCGTGAAAAAGTTCAAGTTATAGTTTGGGTGAAAGTTCGTGATAAAGTTCAAGTTAATGTTTGAGCTGCATTTCAGGTTCATCGGCACGCTGTGTTTGACTTCGAGTCGAATGTCGCGTAAAATTAATGAGTTCCATGAAACCACTCAAGTTAAGAAATCCAATCGTAGTACTAATTTATCGAAGGCCCTGTAGGAAAGTCCGTCTGTTCGGAACAAATCTTAACTTCAGTATACAACATTATGCACACGTGCCCTATATAACATCGAACGTTCTATAATACCCATAATCAACTTATTATCATCATTTTATTCTGGGCAGCAAGCATAATAAGAATCGAAATATTAATATTCCAATAAGTTTTACTTGCTCCAGTCATTACTATGCAAGTCTACTGTTGTGTTAAGTGCTTAAAAAAAAATCCCACCACATACAGTAAAATAAAGAGACAAAAGCAGTTAAAAATGTCAGTTATTTTGATTTTTTTTCAAAAGAAACAATAAACTTTATTTACAAATGCATTTTATATGAGATTTTACAAAATATATCATACTTCTATCTTTTTATCACATTTAATGTCTTTATAAAAAAAGCAAAGACTTTTCATTTATGTATAAAAGGTTTTGACAATCTCTTATTATTTTCTCTTTGTCATTCTGCATACTCATTGAAGTTAACCCCAATACACTATGAAATAAATATGAAAACATTTATGATATCGTAAATTTATTCAACAGCATTTTTATTGAGCAGCTTGGATCAAAAGTAGGGTATCTTTTGTTTTCATAAAAGTTTTATATATCTTTCTAATAAAGCCGTCAATCATGGGTCTCATGCAGTTACTTTTTTTAAAGAGATAACATATGGACCAAAGTTAGGTAATAATATGTTTTAAATTCCTTTTAATACAAAAATTAAATTAAATTTGAAAATACGGGTTTATTGCCTTCAAATAAAGCTCTAATATAATACATGTTAAGAGATATTGCTTGTGCATATTACACCCACTTAAAGTGTGAAAAGTAATGTTTGTTAAGTGCATATATTTAACAATGTTATATGTTCCTTTTAAACATCTAAAATGGAAAAGGGTAGTAAAACTATTGTGAAATTGAAGCTAAGAAACGGAATAATGGATGTAAATGTCCTGCTTTTTAATTAAGGTTTGCCTGATATTCAAACTTTTGAAACGATTTACTCAGCTATAGTATATAATCTGTATAAAATTGTATTAAAAATTGTTAAAATTCATGATAGAATCCAGTGTCCCAGGATAGGGGCGAAATTGTCCTGATCAAATATGTGCTATCAACACCCCTCTGAACCAACCACTGTAATTGTAGATGAAAAAGGAGATAAAAATAATTGTAAACTGCATTCATGCAGTTTCTATTTTCTGATGAGTTACTTGATTAAGATCACTAGGCCTGCGTTAACCAAAATAATAGCTAGGGTCTTTAATAATCGACTAATATATAATACGGGATTTTCCTGATTGTTGAAGGCCGTACGGTTAGCTATAATTGCTTACATCAACTTTACTTTGATCTTTGGTGGATAGTGGTCTCTTTGGTTATCATACCTCATCTCTTTATTTTATATCCCCTCTTGTTGTTGTTTTTGGATATAAAGCTATGTTAACTTTTGTATATAGTAGAAGACCTGATGTTGACATTTTGATGTCATTTTTGATTTTGAAGAGTTCCGGTCCAAATTGCGAGTAGATTAGAAACAGGGTTTGCAAAATATATGATTTTATGGTTTGTCGTGTGAATTACTTTGAAAAACTAGATGTCATATAATATGATATCAAATAACTAAATTAAAACCGATTAACATAATGTTTTAACTAGAAAGGAAATGGATTTTTTGGTTGAATTTTTTTTTCTCGACAGAATCACTTTTAAATTTGAATTGGATGTGTTTTTCAGGTATAGGCGACGCAGAAGGTACTATTAGTTTTTAACGCTCCACTTTAAGTGGGCTTATTTAGACTGTGTTGGGAGTTTGAATTTAATATCACATCGTTCGGTGTGCTTGTACATGCTTTTACTGTAACTAGACAGCCAGATTGCTCCCTTTTAGGTGCACATTTTCATCACAGTCAAACCTCACACGAACATCTTAGCAGTGTGTATTTATATTTGTCAGAGGGAGGGGTTTTGAGACAAGCTTATGTATCACATATTATTTTAGAATACATCTACATGGCTTTACGTAGAAATTCAGTGAAATATTTACTTGCTTTTTGCTTTGTTTTAAATCTGTCAGATATGTATTAAAACTGACGTAATTTATCTATCCAAAGGCACGAAGAGTTTGAATTTGATTTATACCTGTGAATTCTCTCAAAATAAAAGTAAATACAAATATAAATATAAATCCAAATGTTTTTTATACGTTTCTAAGAATAATTTTTTGCGTTCTGTTCTGTATTTCAGAAATTAAGTGGTTGACTTTTGTATTATTTTTATTCCAGAGAGCTGAGACCACCAAATATTGACTACAGTCATCAAGATAGTATGTTTGGGGTAAGTTACACTCAGTAGAATCTGCTGTATACAGGCATATCATTTCAAAATTTCTATTCTAAAGGATTTCATGTTGATGGCGAAACCTGTTCTATGCATTATGTTCCATTTTTTTTGTGTATACACATTTATAAATTATTTCCGTACATACAAGGCTTGAATGGTTTGTTGAAGACAAACATTAGAGACAGAATGTGCCCCCATTGATTTTCTTTTTGTAAACCTTGTGTTAATAACTTGCCGAGTTGTAGTCAAATAAATATTTACTCCTTAATCACTGTTCCGCCTTTTTGTATTCATCTTTAGAGAAAATCACTTTATGGATTTAACTAAAAGTTAAATTGTTAGGTTGATTTTACTTTGATATGAACGAAATATTGTATTTTCCATTTATGTTAGATACATATTTAGATTTTTTTTATCCATTTGTTCAAAGCAAAAAATAATTTGTTGATACGTTTTATAAGTAACTCAGTGTTACATTCCTTGCTGCAAGACCATTAGAATAAAAGAAGATTTGAGATTCGCATATATCTTTCCCTATTTGCCAACTATTCACGTAAAAAAAAGAAGATAAATATGACCCGAATAGACTGAATTTTCAGTTATATAACTTATAAACAAAATAAAGTGATAAACCTACATTTTAACACTTTTTTACAGAAGCTTAGGAATGCTTATTCAATTTAATACAATGAAGCTGAAATGGTAAAAACAATATAATCATCGACATAAGCTAGACATAAAATATCATTTGGAATCAATGCTTATAACTTATATAATTGATACTAAACGGGATAAAGGTGTCAAACAAGGTCAAACAATTTGACAAAGTTTGACCTTATATATGTTTCACTGCCAACTTCATAATGCGCCAGTTTCTAAATCTTTACTATGTATGTAAATGGAAAAGATAAGTTACTGTTTTTGACTGAAAGGATTTGATAAAGTTAGGTATTTCTAATCTGGATATGCTCAGATTTTAAAGATTAATTCGTTTTCACTATAGTGACAGCCACTTTAAAATGTACGAAGTTAAGTTTTGATAAGTTATTAAGCTATGATCCTTTTTAGACATATATCTAAGCACCAAAACAAGATTACATGTGATCAATGTTTAATGCGATCACCTGGATTTAATAAACATTTGATGTATACTGTATACATACCATACTTATCATAAAATGGTCAGAGAATGACATCCAGTTAGCATTTCATCTAAATCGGGGAATGTGTAAGAGAGACAACAACCTAACCAAAGAGCAGAAAATTAAGACCCAAGGCTACCAATGGGTCTGCAACTCAGCGAGAATATCGCACCCGGGTTTCAGCTGGTCCCTAAACACAAATGAGTACTGGTTCATAGAAAATGGACGTCACTCTAAAACTCTAATACATGAAAGAATTAAAAAAAAACATACAAGACTAACAATGGTCAGAGGTTCCTGGCTCAGAGTTGGGACAGTCGCATAAATGCGGTGGAGTTAATCTATTTGCGCATAGATGATTTAGATTTTGTCGACGCCCTTTTCCCGTGATCAATCGTCCCACGTCTCCGAAGATTTGGAGAAGAAAAGTAGTGAGCATATTGGTGTCCGTCAATCAATTGTCCATTTGTCCGTCCTGTATCTGGATCTTATATCGGAATTTTTTTATATGAATTTGAAATAACGAACACATGCTATGAACTTTAAAAAAAAATCCGAATGTGCCCGGGATGTGGTGTCATAGGACACATGATCTTATCGTATTTTTTTATATTCGAAAAGTTCTTACTAGTTTTAAGGTAAACATTAAATCCAAAATGAAATGAGTCCTAAATGTTATTTTAATACCATTAAACAAAAATAGAATTGTATTTTTTCTCTATTATTTACATTGAAAAATTCTTTTGCAGAATTCATTTTCATCTAAAGCATATTTCGTCGTACACCCAGAATGGATATCTGAAAATGTAGACCCACCTGTGTCAAAACCCTTGAACAGACCACCATGGCCTTGGGAACAACCAAGATACCGTCAAAATCTACAAAGATTCCATGCATACAAAAACGCACAGAACGGAAACGGTAATGGAGAAGGAACAGAAGAAAGTAAAAACGATATCGAAAACGGAAACTTTGGGTTAAATAATGGACTAAAAACGCAAGAAGAAGAAATTCCATACACAGTGCCAAGTTCTTATAAAATAACTCATCCCCCAGAACAACGATTAGGTTATTGATTTTGTTTATTAAATAAGCAGGGATTTTGTCTTTTGAAAATATATTTTTTAATGTTTGGAGATTCATTTGTGTTGGTAAAGGAAGATCAGGCATAGAAATGCGAAGGACAAAAAGTTAATCAGTATTAATAGAAATTTTATTTACATTCAGTCATATAAATTAATTTATTAAAAAAATGTTTTGTTGTATTTTTCTTTTATATTTTGCATCTTTTGCATGTTTTACTTACATCTAGACATTTTCAATGAGTGTGGGTTGAGATCAAAACTTTACGCCAAAAAAATTCATTTACGAATTAGCTTATTGGCGTAAACATTTCCCTTTTCCATTTCCAATTGTGAACTTTCAATTTCTTTGTAGCAACATTCCATGAGCGTTGGCATATGGAGTAGATATCTTCTATTTAAAACAATATTATAAAGTTTGCATTTCCTATTGGTGGATTCAAAGGTCTAAAAATTGAAGTCATTCCTTCGGAAGTTTTATGGACACCATCGCGAGTTGATTGAAAGTTGTGAAATTATTATGTCAGTCACATATGACATTGGATATGTTCCTATTCTTGCTACCACAATCCCACCCTCTTTGTGTCAATGATTACATCTCCGAATGAGACTTATCATCGAATTTGTTCTTACCATGAACAACATGACTGATGCATGCTACTTCTGAAGTAGTATCTGCCTAAACCTTCTGGAGCATCCGAGACTAACCCAAGTTTTTAAGGGTTCTTCATGTTCATTCTTTTCATTTCAGTGTATGGTTTTGTGGAGTTGTTGATCTTTTCGTCGTCTTTTGTGTACCACTAAGTGTTACAATACATCTACGTTTTATTCATTTTTTGGCCAATTTTGTCCGGCTTTACCTTCTGAAGAGACTTCTGAGTCGAATGCATGTATAACAGGAATATCATGCAATTTGCATTCCTATAGGAACCAACTTATTTTTGCCGATTTGTTTCTTTGTCATAAAAAGCAGATTTCATACAGCAGCTTTTCAGGAAAATAAGCTAGCATTATATCCTTTAACTTCTATCGTTATATTAAGGTTCTCTCACTGAATAATTCAAAGTTTGGTGATTGTTGACTGCATCTATCCCATCAAACATGAAAACTAGGAAACCACAGACACAGCTATGTCTGTCTAATATCTTGATTTACATCTAGAAATTCGGTCAATAACAAAACGTTATAATAGATGAGACGAACTTAGCTTCTCAGTTGTGAACCTTCCGCGATTCTATGTATCATCATTCCAGCAGCGCCTGCATAAGGAGTATACAATGTATATTTTCCAACTTAATAAGACATTCCAGCGATTTAATTCCTATCACTATTTCCTTAATAAAGATGACTGCTTACAAGGAAGCTATACTAACCAAGAGTTTCAAGTGGCACTTTCGAAAAAACGTAATGGAGTCATCGCGAGTAAGTTATGAAATATCTATGTCAGAGGTAACAACGGCTTTGTTCCTATTGTCTTTACCACAATCCCTCCCGCTTTTCATATATTTCGTACTTACCATGATCAGTATGAGGAAAGCCACTATTAGAGAAGGATCTTTCATTTTGTTTGTTTGCAGTGTCGTCGACAGTTTGCCGTAGACTTGTTAGTTCTGAAGGGCCCCTAAGTGTCACCTGCTTTTGTTTGGTACACATGCGGACACCCCTCCAATAATTTATGTAGATTTTTATTTAAGACTTAAATATGGTAAAAGGCTTGAACAGACTGCATGCTAACCTATATATGTGTTTTGATTATGTTTTTGTCACCTCATCTAGACTTCCGTGAATGTTCGAACGTATTAAACAAAACTTAATGATGTAAAGCCCTTGACTTCGAATGCAAGGTCTAGATAAATACATGATTTGGATAATGGATAGAAACAACGATTTTGGTAATACAATTTATTTTGAGAAATAAAATTGCCTATTGAATCAAACTCTATACCGCATTAGTCATAAAAGTAGCTAGATTAATAAAATTTTATTGGCAAACACTGAGATATATACAAATAAATTATCATGGTACCGTTGTAGTTTTAAAAGAAGCTAGAACAATAGACAACACATGACTAGAATATATCTATAAAAAAGAAATATCAACAAAACGATTTTACTAATTCGAAATTACAATATGATAAAGGCAACAGTAGTATTCCGGTGTTCAAAAGTCATAAATCGATTGAGAGAAAACTATTCCGGTTTACAAACCAAAACTGAGAGAAACACATCAGCTATAAGATGTTTCAATGGTTCTTTATTAATGTAAAAGAATGAAAATCGCCTGATCGGAAGTGCTACAAATTTCATCATGACTTAGATGGCCTCAAGACATATCTTTGTTATTGATTTTGCTTCCAAAACACATATTCTTTTTTGAACTAGTTTCATCATATTGGACCAAACTACACGATGATAACAGAAACGATCATATAAATATATAACGGAAATAGGTCAATCTTCAAGATTGCAAATTCTCTTCAACTTCCAAGATTCAAAGGAACGCAGTTTGCAGAGTTTGCTTTTAAAGCTTGTGAGCTTTACTTTAATCTTATACTGATAGGAGGTATGTAAGCTATTTAGGTGTTCTTCGAAAGAAATTAAATATGAAAGGATATGATCAATATTTGCTGAAATTCTGTTTACGTATACTTAATGTAAGACTATTTCTGACGCTTCAATCTTAAACTTTGACCTTTTCGAGCTAATATTATAGACGATCCTTCTTGCCAATGTGAGTCAGATATTAAGGGTGTCCATTATTATTTGTTCGTGTATCCAAAAAACACCTCATGCATGTAGAAAAACCTTATTCAATAATTTTAACTGGCTATTCAGAATCTTTGTTTTAGATACAAAACTATTAATTGGCGGAAACTAATTTTCTTGGACCTTTCGAACAAACAAAATGTTCACATTTTCAAATCAGTTCAAAATTTCATCAAAAGGTCAAGCAGATGTCTAGTACCTTCATAAAGCGTTATTGATACCGACGAAACATCATCATCAACACTCACCTCATCATCACAGAATTATATGACTTTTCAAACATTCTTTTTTTCTCACTTCTTTTCACCCATAGTAGCTTGTGTTATATTCTATAAATTGTTTGCTCTACATGGATGGTCATCATACTATTATTGTATTTATCTATATTGTATTATGGAGAAGATTTCATAAGTATGCTGTACTTGTGTCTAATCAATTTTGCTTTAATTTAGCAAAGGAAATATGTTTAAACTATAACTATTTCAGTTTGTGTCCAATTTACGAAGGACGATTTACTGTGGTAACGTAATGAATGAGGTCACAATCTCTGACAGAATAAAATAACGGAATTATGTGTTAAAAAAAGTCTTAAAAAGATAAAAAACTCTATGCTCACACCTGTATGCGTCAGATAACTATTTTTTAAAGAAAGTACATATACTTTTTATTTATACTATCGTATACAAATACAAAAATCGATTCGATGAGAAAAATTATTGATAAATCCTGAATAAGACGTGGTACTGTTTTTATGTTTTACTGAATCAAGTACTTTGGTCTTCGCCATGTAAGAAAGCATAATAATACTATCTCAATGTCTGGAATACATAATAATGGGTTAAAATTAAGAATAGCGAAAAAATGTTTCCCAAAAAAATAAAGAAAAGATAATTAAAAGGTGCTAACATATAAAGAATGCAGGTGAATAATGGACATATGTTATATAATAATGGTCTAAAATATAAAATACTACAGTAATGAAAATCATTCCAAACCCGCTCCCTTTCTCAAGACAGAAGTATATGCAAACTTTAAGGGAAATAACTGTTCACGATAAATGGGGTGTGTTATCATATGCTGATTATAATCTTCCGGGTTGTAAGTACGTCTGATAATGTTATGAATTATTTTTATATACTCCTTCATAAACAAAACATACGTTTTTATTTTTCAATTGTGTGCTGATTATTAGACACGAAACCCAATACGTTACAGAAAACTCTTTACAATTGAAATAGCCGTTCATGTTAACACTACAAAACATGAAGTAATGGAGAGTATATATTTGAACCGAAGTTTGGATATCATTCTTTTAGTCACATTTATTGTATTTGAGCTTTTATACTTGATATGACGCAAAATGTTACCTATATAATAAAAAGAAAATAGACACAACAAACAAAACAATGATAATATACTTCTTTTCAATAAAGATTTATTATGACAAACGGGAGGTAATCCAAATTGATCCACGTTTCATCGTTCATCACAAATATATTATAGTTATAAATCTGTAGAATAGCTAAATGACGCCCTTAAGGCAATCAGTGTCAAGTATTACAAATAAAATACACGCATGTTGAAGGATAGTGAAAAAACAAACCATTACAGATCGAAAAACAGTCAATGGGCATAGGTTTTGGTAAAAGTTTGTAAACAACTTTGGTTCAATAAATTAGAACTGAAAATCGTATAAAATAATACATGTATCTCTGTTATTTTTATTAAGAACCAATATGTTCTTTTATTGATATAAAATAAACACAGGGTCGTCGACTTCGTGTTCGGTGTATTCGCACATATATTAACTTGTTGGTAGTGGAAGACGTCAAAAATAGAAACGTGCGTCTGATCTGTTCTGGTGTACTATAAAATTGAGAATGGAAATGGGGAATGTGCCAAAGGGACAACAACCCGACCATAGAAAAAAAACAACAGCAGAAGGTCACCAACATGTCTTCAATGTAGCGAGAAATTCCCGCACCCGGAGGCGTCCTTCAGCTGGCCCCTAAACAAATATATACTAGTTCAGTGATAATGAACGCCATACTAATTTCCAAATTGTACACAAGAAACTAAAATTAAAATAATACAAAACTAACAAAGGCCAGAGGGTCCTGACTTGGGACAGGCGCAAAAATGCGGCGGGGTTAAACATGTTTGTGAGATCTCAACCCTCCCCCTATACCTCTAGCCAATGTAGAAAAGTAAACGCATAACAATACGCACATTAAAATTCAGTCCAAGAGAAGTCCGAGTCTGATGTCAGAAGATGTAACCAAAGAAAATAAACAAAATGACAACAATACATAAATAACAACAGACTACTAGCAGTTAACTGACATGCCAGCTCCAGACTTCAATTAAACTGACTGAAAGATTATGATTTCATCATATGAACATCAGGCACAATCCTTCCCGTTAGGGGTTTAGTATCATACCATCATAACATATATGAGCAGAACATAACCCGTGTCATGCCAACAACTGGTTTTTGAATAAATGTGTTTAGTTCCGATGCAAAGACCCTATAAGTGAATCAATATTAACTATAGTATAAACCTGTGTTATTAAGTTTATAAATTTGTTTGTCACATCAGTGTTGGTTGTTCTATTTAGACCCGTTTTTTTTATGCTTCTAGACAATTTATATTTAGCCATAACCACGAGTTGTACTCACTGAATCGTATCATTTGTTTTATGTTTGTTTGTTGTTTTTAGTAAAAGAGATGTATATGATATGATGATAAAAAAATGTACAATGATAAATGTATCGAACACTAAGAGAATTTAAAACGGAAAATCCCTCATCAAATGGTAAAATCAAATGCTCAAACACATCAATCGAATCGAGAACAACTGTCATATTCTTGACTTGGTACAGGCATTTCAAGAAAATGCTTGATTAAACCTGTTGTTATAGCTAGCTGAACCTCTCACTTGTTTGACAGTCTCATTACATTCCATTATAATGACATTCGGCCTCACCCCTTTGGATTTTGTTAACCCTCTATGGATTCGTAATGGGTCAGTAGTGAACCATATATTTACTTATGATAGAACTTCAAATTGACTTTTGATTTGAACATAGAAAGATATAATTTCAGAGTAATGGCAAGTAACTGGAATATTTGTGGAGTTTGTGATCTACGCAATATCAGTAAACAGTCAGTCATATGGTGTTCAGATTGTGAGGAGGGTCTCTGTGATGATTGTGAGGACCATCACAGTTTATCCAAAGGAACACGTAATCATGAAACCGTGACGATAGCCGAGTACCAGAAGTTACCTAGCAACGTTGTTCAAATCGCACAGTCCTGTAGAAAACATGATCAAAAGTATCAAATATTTTGTAAGAAGCATGATTGTCCGTGCTGTAAACGGTGTGTGGTCGAGGATCACAATAAATGTGAAGATTTAAAAGACATAGATGATGTCATAAGCGGTATTAAGTCGTCAAATGTATTTGAAGATATCGAAAAGACTCTGAAAGAGGTTAAAAAGCATATCGAAAAAATTCGAAAAGACCGTGAAGAAAATTTAGCGTCTTTACAAGATCAAAAGAAGAGCATTGGAATTGAAATCCAAAAAGCTAAAACCTCGATCAATAATCATCTAGACCAACTACACCAGACATTGCTGAGAGATCTTGATACATCAGAGGAGACCGAGAGTAAGAAGATTCGTCAGCTACTGAGCGAGGTTGAGAAGAACGAAAAAGAGATTACAGAATTTCAAGCTGCCTTAGCTAGTATTAAGCAGTATGCTTCCGATTTGCAAACATTATTAGCAGTAAAAGATATGGAGCGTGATTTAGCAAAAAATGAAAACTTTGTACACACAATCACTAAAAGCGGAAAATTAAATCATCATCGAATGACTTTGAAAATTGAAACGATTTTACAAAATATTGCAATAGATGTAAAATCCTTTGGAGAAATAATTGTTGTCAATGAGCCGAACGAACTTATGATAAGAAGACAGAAAGATCAACAGGCTCAAAAGATGATTGTCGCCACTGTATCAAAGTCTATTGATAACCTGACACTGACGTTACGACGAACCGTCAATACTGATGCAGCTGACATTAGAGGGTGTACCATACTACCAGATGGAAGAATGATGTTTACATGTTACTCGAAAAATAAAATTATAGTAATTAACAAAGATGGTACAACTGACTTCGAAATAAAACCAGGTAGATGTTTTGATATGGTGTATATAGGTAACAATAAAATTGCTGTTACTTCTGGTCGTTACATTGACTCTCGTTATATCAATTGCATTGATATAGAGCAAAGAAAAGTTACTGAAGTGTTTGATGTTCAATCATACAATCAGGGGGTGGTGCTAACAGATGAAGGAACATTAATATATTGCGAAGGAGGGAATGGGATGAAAACAATCGATTTAAAAAACAAAACAAGAGGTTCAATAAGATCTGGATCACTAAGTGCATTTGGATATTCATATGTAACAATTTATGATAAAAACATTTTATATACAAACCAAGAAATCAACACAGTGAGATGTATTGATTTCCAAGGAACGACACAATGGGAATTCACGAACAAAAGAGTATTACATAATCCACACGGTATTTCTGTAGACAAAGATGGAAACGTTTATGTTGTGGGGACTGATTCAAACAGTGTTGTGGTTGTCTCTCATGATGGAAAACATCATAGACAAATTTTATCGAACGCCGAAGGTCTTTTGAATCCACAGACAGTGTATTATGACCAGTCATCAAACTTACTACTAGTTGCAAACAGAAAGGGTCGTGCGTTTTTGTATGATGTACAGTAGTGAAAGAAGTATGAAATGAAATTTGATTAAAACTTCATCAATGAATTATTTCAATAACAATCGCTATATTTCTCTTCAACATTTTATCTGTGATAACTACACAACAAATTTTAGTCTTAGATATATGTTTTTTTGATTGAGAATTGAATGCTTTTTTTTGGTAAATTCATTGGATCGTAAAATCGTTGACCGAAGTAAATAACAAATGTTTATTTTAAAAATGTGCGACCGGTCAACGCTTTTACAACCCTGTGAAATTACTAAAAGAAGAATTTCGTTATGATCGTGAAAACACAATTATTACCATTTTGTTTTACCTATACATTTTATTGTAGAAGCTCGTGTCATCATGAATGTTACCATTCAATTTGAAATGAAGGTTGATTTAAAAGTATTATACTGAAACATACATCTAGTGTTCTTAATAGTTGTTATCGACTTTAAATTAGCTTCCAGTTACTGTAAGTGCTCTCAGAACAGTGTACTTTGTGTGTGTTATGTGCATGTATTAAGCTCTTTTCGTCTGATTTTAATTGTATGTTCTTATGTTGTTATGTTACACCACTGCCCTATGTTCGAGGGAGGGTTTTATTAGGCGCCAGAAAACATATTCAACGCCGCCACATTATGTATGTGTCTGTCGTAAGTCAGGAAGCTGTAATCCAGTGTTTTTCGTTTGTTACTATAAACTGTTTTTTTTCGTTTGTACATGAAACAGGCTGTCAGTTTTCTCGTTTATTTTTTTTACATTTGACATTAAGGGACCTTTTATAGATTGCGGTATTGATTCGTTATTGAAGGCCACACGGCGACCTATACTTGTTTGACATTAAAAAACATGCATCATTGCAAGTGATTATTTTCTTACCTTACAATCACATATTGATGCAATATTCACAAAACTGTTTTTTTCATACTTTGGACAACTGATTTTTTTCTGGACTAGAAATAAACCTACAACCTTATAGTATGACGGTGATTTATCTATGCTAGTCAATAAATTAGATATAAATTTTACAAATATAAAACAAGCATGATTTCATGTGAACAGTTTTGTTAGATACGATAAGAAATGCATCTGATTGGAATTTCTTTTTACATTTATTGTATTTACTTAAAAAAGACTAACTTGTATTCGAGATAATTTTTTTGGTGGTTGAGCATACATTTGTTGGAGTGAACTTGTAATTTAAAATAAAACAATTCATAAAAGGTTAGATTGAGACATGCGTCTTGTCTTCGATTGCTTGCTTTTGTCAGTTTAAAGTGTAATTTGTATGATTTTAGTTTAAAGCAACTATGTTTACAGGACTTATTAACCGTTAACAAAACTTTGAATGTTTGAAATACTAAGTATTTTCTACCTCAGGAATAGATTACCTAAACTGTATTTGGTAAAACTTTGAGGAATTTGTTGTCCCCAATGCTCTTCAACTTCGCAATTAAGGTGTCATTTTTAACATTTCTTGATTCGAGCGTCACTGATATGACGAAACCTGCGTCAGGCGAAAATATAAAATTTCAATCATCGTATCTATGATGAGTTAATTTAACCTTAGCCGTATTTTGGCATAACTTTTTGGAATTTTCGATCATCAGTGCTCTTTAACTTTCTACTTGTTTGGCTTTCTTTACTATTTTGATCAGAGCTTCACTGGCGAGTCTCATGTAGACGAGAAATACGTATGGTGTATTAAATCATAAACCTGGTACCTTTGGAAAATCCTATTGTAATGTTTATTTGTGTATTTCTCTGTTCGTAATGTTCTTTCATTTATGTGTACTGTAATCCTGGCATGTAGTGGTATCGTTCTAGTGTTATATCTATTATTGTATAAAAAAGTGCGAGCCTCAAAATCAGGTTCAGCCCACTATTTTTTTCTTAAAACGTCCTGTACTAAGTTAGTCGGCAGTTGTGACCTTATTCGTTTCCGTTTTGGTTTTTTGTTGCACTTCAGTGCTTCTGTTGTTTTGATGTTTTCCTCTTATAAGTGACGTGCTTACCTTAGTTTTAGTTTGTAACCCGGATTGATTTTTAACCGGATTTTTGTGACAAAAATGTCAGTTATTGATTTGGGGATGTACGGCGGTCGGTGGCAACCAAATGTTGTCCGTGCATTTACTCGTGAACCGTTGAACCAAAGCTACTAATTTTAATATGTCGTTACTGACAACAAAATGAAGGTCAAGTTCAATAATGACGATTTTGACTTTTACCGTTCAGGAGTTATGGTTCTTGAAAGATTGAAAAATGGCATTTCCAGTGTTGTCCGTGCATTTACGCAATAACTGTTCAACCAAAGCTACCCAAATTTTAATATGTTGTTACTGATGACAAAATGGAGGTCAAGTATAATAATAACGATTTTGACTTTTACCGTTCAGGTGGTATGGGTCTTGAAAGATTGAAAAATGGTGTTTCCAGTCGTGTCCGTGCATTTACTCATGAACTGTCCCACCAAAGCTTTTTCAAGTTTTAATATGTTGTTACTGATGACAAAATGGATGTCAAGTTAAATAATGACGATTTTGAATTTTAACGTTCAGGAGTTATGGTTCTTGAAAGATTGAAAAATGGCGTTTCCAGTCGGATTCGTGCATTTACTTGTGAACTGTTCCACCAAAGCTTTTCAAATTTTAATATGTTGTTACTGATGACAAAATGGAGGTCAAGTTCAATTATGTTGATTTTGACTTTTACCGTTCAGGAGTTATGGTTCTTGAAAGATCGAAAAATGGCGTTTCCATTCATGTTGTTGCATTTACTCATGAACCATTCAACCTAAGCTTTTCAAATTTTAATATGTTGGTACTGATTGCAAAAATTGAGGTCAATTTTGATATTAACGATTTTCACTTTCACTGTTCATCAGATATGGTTTTTGTGATATTGCCAGGACACAAATAAATGTTGATAAATCCGGTTTGCTGTCGTTGTGACAGGCTCTTGTCTCTCAATCGATTTATGACTTTCGAACAGCAGTATACTACTGTTGCCTTTCTTTATCTACTAGTATTTTACGCACTTTAATTTGGAAGAGAGACCGACATAGTTAGTAGCACAATTACTAACACAATGCTATATTAATATTCTTGTAATTGTTATAGAATACATCAAATAACATAATTAGAAACCTAATTTTGTTTTATATCCAATTAACAAAAATTTACATGTGACGTTACTTTTTGTGGCGTTGATCAATTCGCGTTACACACCCGCAGTTTGTAATTCAATTAGCTGTTTTTGTGTACTAACCTTAATTAATTTTAGTTATACGTTGCCATTTTGTGGTTAACATGTCGATATGTACAATTGTAATCTTGTGTTTTTCATTTATTTGTATATTATTCCCGTCATGTAATGTTGTCATTATCAACCCTCACTTTTTGCTTAAAATGCCCTATAATAAGTCAGGAATATGGAAGTTGTTATATAATAGTTCGTTTGTGTGTAGCCTTGTTCTTTGTATTTTGTTGCGGTTCAGTGTTGTTTCGTTGTTTTCCTCTTTTATTTGATGCGTTTCCCTCGGTTTGAGATTGTTACCAGGATTTTTTTTTTTATGTCAATCGATTTTTGACTTTTGAACAGCGGTATACTACAGGTGCCTTTTTTAGACTGCTGAAACAATGCCAATAATTGGTTACATATGGGACATAATTTTGTTTATTCATTCATATGAATTTATGAACTTTTTTTCGATGCTTTGTAGCATAATATCATTCAGAAAGTTAGGATTGTTTAAATATCTAACCCTTAGTTGTTGACAATTGTGCCTGCCATCGATTATTTAAATACTGAAAAATCAAAATAAACAACGTATTTTGCGTTGCATACTGTGTTTTCCAACAATGAAGCATGGGCATTTTCAATCTAATTAAAAACCGATCTCTCATCGCTCCTGTTTCTGATATGTCGCGTGGGAGATCTAACGAAACCGGCTTTGAGGTCACATGTGAGTGAACTAAAAGTCATGAATTTATAAAGATATGCAAATGAGTTGACGACCTATTAATAAGCCAATCAAAAAAGTTTACTGACGATTTCGTCGTTAATAGAATGAGTTACATCCCTTTGCCTTACGTTAAACTTCCAAGATCGTGGAAGACTCAATTTCATTGGTCGAAAAAGACACACCTACGAGGTCACTCACATGTGACCTTAAAGCGGGTTTCGTTAGATCTCCCACGCGACATATCAGAAACAGGAGCGATGAGAGATCGGTTTTTAATTAGATTGGGGCATTTTGAAAGTATCGTTACATTCCTTGAAAGTTATTTTAATGTCCAACACCTTAACATAAGCTTCTATAGAACTTTTTTCGGCATGTTTTTTTTTCTCTATGAACCATAACTCATGATCAGACCCATATCATTAAAATATGTGTGTGTGTGTTTGACGACTATTTTGTTTTTCTCCTTATTACTGGTTTTAAATACAAAAAAGACGAATAAAAAGTTTGAAAAAATGTTGCTTCCTCAAATTCTGCAAATGAATAAAATGCTATTTTTTTAATATTCGTTGTAATTTTTCGTAATGCAGGATGGTATTTATAAGCAATATCTCGCTGTTGTGTTTTGAATAGTTTGAGATTTAGTTGGAATATCTTCACTTTAACTTTAATCTTTTAGCACTACTTGCAATCTACGTCAGATGCATTTTCTATGTACAGACATAGTCTTTCTTTGTTATGAATTCATACATTGCGCTCGTTTTCTGATATTTTTTTATTTTGAATCTTAACAACAAATGTTTTCAGGGGTTATCTTTATGTCAAACAGAATTCTTAGTTTAAGTATTATAATTAGTTTTATTATCAAGTGATTCCAAATGTGTGTATTGTATAATAAAGACACAGAATAAGAGGGTTGGGCTGTTCACTGGACAAGTATCATAAACGATCACATTTGGTCTTGTGAGAGTTATAAAATACGTTCAAAAACTATGATGCGTAAGATTAGGTTTATATTTGTCAATTTGTAAACTGATAGGAGGGATGTTTGCATTTCACGTTTATGATATCAGTATTTTTTCTAGAAAGATTGATAACAAAAATGCAGATTGTTGTCTGATAATGTGGTAAGGCCTATTTAATGTGAATGATATTGAAAAGTAAAATAAAATGGAATAGAATAAGGTTGGTTTCATTCATTATATTTTTATATCCTTTACAAAATTCACTGTTTTGAATTTCTAAATCAAACATGCACGGTCTTTACTACTGTTTAAAGAGGATACAAATTTATAACATAATAAAAACATCCACTATGTCTACTTTTACTAGACAAAATAAAATACATTGAGAAAAAACTGTCTGAGCTGAAAATGTTGAGTGATCATCATGAATCGATGTTTGTAACAAAATCATTGTTTTGTAAAGATATTTGTACCTATGCAATCTCTGTATTATAGACAAATTATTACACCAGGGTTTTCGATATCACAAACAAGTTAAAATATTTACTAAATTTTATCATCGGTAAAGGAACGTTGTATAAATCAACAGGCAGACATATTTCACTTTTAGGTATTTCACATCCAATCCTCTATTGTAATATTCTTTACAAAGCACTAAAAAGTATGCATTTACCTGAAAAGCTAACCAATCCTTTGAACAGACTTTTTCAGAAAGGAAATACTTACAATACTGTTGTTAGGTCATCAAGGATTGCATATTTTGGTAAGTATATTGATTCACTTATAGGGTCTTTGCATCGGAAATAAACACATGTATTATAAAACTAGTTTAGGCATGATACGGATTATGTTCTTTTCATATATCGTATGGTGGCATGCTACTAAACCTTTTACGGGTTAGATTGTACTTATTTTTATATGATGAGGACACTATTTTTCAATCAGTTTAATTGATCATTACGATGACATGTCAGTAACTGCTAGTAGTCCCTTAGCTGATGATGCACATATTCAATTTTGGGAGGGATAATGTAGTTTATTTTTAAGTCGAAGAAAATATAACATCACTATTTTTTTTATCATCGAGGGACTACTCCGTCTCAAGATACCTTGTTAAAGTTGATGTTTATCCTTGATGAATGGGGAATTTCTTTTATATAATTGACTTCTCTTCCAAAGTAACATTTTAGCAGTACATACCTGCGGTATAGAATTTTTATTTCAACTCGTTTGCTACTATAGAGAATGTTGTCGTTGTAAGTCTTTTTGGACAGTGCCAAGCAGGGATATTAAGTTCAACGACTTAGGTTATACCTCATTTAATTATTTAGTCGTTCTTACGAACTGATTGACCGCTATATTGGTCTGAGTCCCGAAAAACAACATACCTTGTCCCTTTGTCGTAGAGTCCTTCCATCGTTTCCGAAAATAGCCTGTGTAATTATTTTTACAAGAAGCACGAATTGATTAGCATAAGACTTTAAATTGGTGAATTAAAAAGTTACAAAGTATTGAGTGCATTATGGAGGCAACAAAGGCCAAAACTAACAGACATTGTACAGACATGTGCCGCCCTTGTGCCTGTCAACAGACATAAGACATTGTGAAATGGAACGTTAACTACAATAAAACATGTTTTGTTCTTTTTATTTTTCTAATTCCATCAGGATAGCTAGAAGCTCAACGTCTAATAAGATGAAACGTGACTTTAAGCTCATCATTTTCTCCATATTATATTAAAAGTTCCATGTCGTGTGATTTCTCTTGGCAAGTTGTTTCATTGTCAATGAAAGCAATACAATCAGTGGTGATCAATACTATTATTTTCATTTTTTTTTCAGAACGACCCCTGATTTTTTAAATTTTCTGTCGTAATCTTTTCAACTGTAGGTGTAGACAATTGGTGGAAAGGTCTATTACGAGTATGGTATAAATATCATGAACCTACATGTATATACATTTGTATCTATAATGCATTGTTTGAGAAAGACTCCAAATATGACAAACCATCTCAGAGGTGGGCCAACTAAATTTAATTCATAAGCTAATTCGTATTTCTACTACAGGGTTTACAGTACTATACATTCTCTATTAGTAGTTAAAACCCAAATTTATGACTTTAATATAAAATTATGATATAAAAAAAAATATGCTGTTAAACTTTATACTCTTTTTGTTTTGTCATATGTTTTGGTTACGTCTGGAATATTAAATTAAATGCTTTTCTAATGTCGATGTTTTGGTGTTTTATTTAGACATATATTCATTGACACTCATCTTCCTATATCTGTTTGCTTTTATATGTTTCAAAAGCTCTTTGTTTTAGAATGTGTGAACCCATACAAAACCATTTATTGCATAAACACTTGGAGTACTCACTGTATAATAAAATGTGTTTTGTTTTGTTTGTTTTACTTTTAGCCAAAACAGAAGTAAAAGAGGGACGAAAGATACCAAAGGGACAGTCAAACTCATAAATCTAAAACAAACTGACAACGCCATGGCTAAAAATGAAAAAGACAAACAGAAAAACAATAGTACACATGACACAACATAGAAAACTAAAGAAAAAACAACACGAACGAAGTAAGTGATATGATGCGTGATACCTAATTTAAATGAACGAAAAGATTATCAACACTAACACCCAGTCGTAAATAGTTATCAAAGGTACCAGGATTATAATTAAGTACGCCAGACGCCCGTTAAGTCTACATAAGACTCATCAGTGAAGCTCATATAAAAAAGTGATAAAGTCAAACAATCACAAAGTTAAAGAGCATTGAGGACCCAAAATTCCAAAAAATTGTGTCAAATACGGCTAAGGTAATCTATTCATGGGATAAGAAAATCCTTAGTTTTTCGAAACATAATTATGTAATACATGTAATATCAAACAAACTTCTTGTCATATGTTTTACTCTATATTTTTTCATGACGACCTCGATCTTGTTCACAAAAAGGAGGATGAGAACGATTGAAGAGATCTTGAGATGTAAACATTTTTGCGCATACTTTATATTTTATAACTCCTTTTCATTGATCAATCATTATCGAACATTTACAGATTTCGAACTGTTATGCACTGCAGGTGAATGCGAAACATTATCATATACAATTTAATATTATGGGGACGAAGTCCCCTATTACAGTAGAAAATTCAATAACAAAAAAAAAATCGAGAAAATTTCCGGAATTGCGCAGAACACTCAACTCTCTTCCTTTTTCCGGTCTTGTTGTCGTGAGACTTTGATTAGTCTAGTAAAATACAGGAACTCAATGAACACAATACCAATATTTCATTTTTAATCATTCTTTGTCTTTCAAATTGGTATGAATAAACGTTACCTGATGCATTGCGTTTCTTTGTTTACATTGAACATGACGTCATAACTTAAATAACGTCACAAGTAAAATCCCTAACAACAGAACCAAAATCGGAAACGTTACGGTATTTCCGTTTCTTTTTTTAACAAATATTTAAGTTACAAAATAAATGATTTAAGCAAACTTCGTCCCCATTCACAGGTAATGCCTGCCTCATATTAAAAATTCAATTAAACTAAAAAAGGCATTTTCAGAGTAATGGCAAGTAACTGGTTAGTTTGTGGAGTTTGTGAACAACGCAATATCAGTAATCAGTCAATAATATGGTGTTCAGATTGTGAGGAAGGTCTCTGTGATTATTGTAAGGACCATCACACTTTATCCAAAGGAACACGTAATCATGAAACCGTGACGATAGCTGAGAACCGGAAGTTACCAAGCAACGTTGTTCCAATTTTACAGTCCTGCCAGAAACATAATCAAAAGTATCAAATATTCTGTAAGACGCATGATTGTCCATGCTGTAAACGTTGCGTAGTTGAGGATCACAATAAATGTGATGATTTAAAAGATATAAATGATGTCATAAAAGGTATTAAGTCTTCAAATGTATTCCAAGATATTGAGAAGACTCTGATTGAAACGATTTTACAGAATACTCCGATTAATATAGAATGCTTTGGATAAATAATTGTTGTTAATGAGCCGAACAAACTTATGATAAGTAGGCAGAAGGATCAAAAGGCTCAACAGATGAGTTTTGTTTCGTCACCAAAGTCCATTGAAAACCTGACACTAATGTTAGAAATAATAGTCAACGTCGATGCAAGAAAGATCAGAGGATGTTCCATTAAACCTGATGGAAGGATGTTGTTTACTTGAAACAATCAACAAAAAGTTATAGGAATAAACAAAGATAGTACAAAGGACTTTGAAATAAAACCAGGTTAATGTTTTGATATGGTGTACATAGGGAATAATAAAATTGCTGTTACTGCTGGTCGTTACTTCGGATCGTATATCATCAAATGCATTGACATAGATCAAAGAAAAGTAACGACAAAGTTTGCAATTGTCGACATATAGACAGACATGCAGTTGAGAATGTAGAAAGACTAGGGGACACAAAGCAAGACAGATTAGTTGAAACATAGACAGACTGATAAACCTGTAGACAGACTTTTGTTAATGTAAAAGAACTAAAAATTTGTATCTATAAACCGATTTCTAACACTGTTCGGTTTAATTTTCAGGCGTGTATATATATACAGTGATATCTATAATATAGGGGGAAAGATTGGCATGGGGGATAAGTGACTATATGTATACGTATTGTCAAATTTCCGCGGGGGGAAGAATGGAAATGATCCAAAATTTCCACGGGGGAAATATTGGCTCATGCCAGTCTTTCCCCCGGGGGAAAAACTGGCATGGAGGAAGAATGGCTATATATATATAACACCGGTCTATACGCCAATGTGTGAGGCCGGCATAAGGTAATCTATTCCTAAGGTAGAAAAGCCTTAATATTTCAAAGAAAACGCATGGAATTTAATCAGCTGCATTGCAACACATGACAGATTCATAGATGTTACAGACTTTGAACAGACAAAAAAAAATAAGGCTGATTGATAACTTGGCGTAAATAATAAATTCGTGCGAATTCGAGCGGCCAATCAGTCCATATAACGCTATATTGAAGTGACACACCCTTCAATGAAATGCAAAGAAATAAAATTAAAATAAAAGTTCTCTTTCTATAAGGATACTGTTGCACCGTATTGTAATTTTTTCGTCACAAGTACATCTCATTTTTTTCAATGTGAAAATATAAACTAAAGGTAGTAAGACTATTGTCGTGGCTAAATAACTCTTAACTGACACGATTTAAATTGTCCAACCCATTAACAGACTGTATTCCCCTAATATTCATTAAAATGTGGTATTACTCAACTTATATAACAATTATGAAATATTTATCAATGACAATTATTTTTTTAGAACCAAAGTACTATTTTGTGTCCTTTAAATCATATATAAAAATGTTTTTTAGCCTTTTATCCAAAATATTGCTATGCGTACAAGCATAAAAACCACATACTTGCGAACCAGGCAGAAGCTAGCGAACAATAGCTAGCGAACAATAAGCCAGCGAACAATAAGGCGATATATCGAGAAACCAAACAAATGAATAAGACAACAACGGCCTTTAAATAAAAAAATATTTAAAAAGGCAGAAAATCAGTTAAAATATAGCAACTTAAACTCAATTTTGAAATGGTTTTTATCCAATCTGTTGATATAACAAGTCGCATAACTTTTTAGGCTAATATTCAGTACCACAATAACTATGCATCTATCAACGGATTATTTGTAGGTGTAGGGCCACCTATGCACCCTCTTCAATTTAGAACGTATTTAAAAGTAGTCCTACCCTGTAAAATATAGCACCTTTTATGTCATTGTTTAATCTAGAGCTCAAAATTTGAAAAAAATGTCAAAAAATTAGGGGGGTCGTCCTATTCTAGGACTTCTAGAGAAAAATAATGAGGGGTGTCACGGGGAATGACTATATAGGTCTTGTAGAAGAGAAACGGGCGCTTCTTTTGCCCTAGGTATCGAAGGGCGCTATGTTCAAAAATCTTAAACTAGAGCTCAAAATTTGAAAAAAATGTCAAAAAATTAGGGGGGTCGGCCTATTCTAGGACTTCTAGAGAAAAATAATGAGGGGTGTCACGGGGATGACTATATAGGTCTTGTAGAGGAGAAACAGGTGCTTCTTTTGCGCTAGGTATCGAAGGGCGCTATGTTCAAAAATCTGAAACTAGAGCTCAAAATTCGAAAAAAATGTCCAAAAAATTAGGGGGGTCGGCCTATTCTAGGACTGCTAGAGAAAAATAATGAGGGGTGTCACGGGGTATGACTATATAGGTCTTGTAGAGGAGAAACAGGCGTTTCTTTAGCACTAGGTATCGAAGGGCGCTATGTTCAAAAATCTGAAACTAGAGCTCAAAATTCGAAAAAAATGTCCAAAAAATGGGGGTAGGGTCGGCCTATTCCAGGAGTTCTAGAGAAAAATAATGAGGGGTGTCACGGGGTATGACTATATAGGTCTTGTAGAAGAGAAACAGGCGCTTCTTTTGCGCTAGGTATCGAAGGGCGCTATGTTCAAAAATCTGAAACTAGAGCTCAATATTTGAAAAATATGTCAAAAAATTAGGGGGGTCGGCCTATTCCAGGGCTTCTAGAGAAAAATAATGAGGGGTGTCACGGGGAATGACTATATAGGTCTTGTAGAGAAGAAACAGACGCTTCTTTTGCGCTAGGTATCGAAGGGCGCTATGTTCAAAAATCTGAAACTAGAGCTCAAAATTTGAAAAAAATGTCAAAAAAATTAGGGGGGTCGGCCTATTCTAGGACTTCTAGAGAAAAATAATGAGGGGTGTCACGGGGTATGACTATATAGGTCTTGTAGAGGAGAAACAGGCGCTTCTTTTGCCCTAGGTATCGAAGGGCGCTATGTCAAAAATCTGAAACTAGAGCTCAAAATTTGAAAAAAATGTCCAAAAAATGGGGGTAGGGTCGGCCTATTCCAGAAGTTCTAGAGAAAAATAATGAGGGGTGTAAAGGGGTATGACTATATAGGTCTTGTAGAGGAGAAACAGGCGCTTCTTTTTCGCTAGGTATCGAAGGGCGCTATGTTCAAAAATCTGAAACTAGAGCTCAAAATTTGAAAAAAATGTCAAAAAATTAGGGGGGTCGGCCTATTCCGTAAAAATGATCTGAAATGTTAACTTGGCATGCCATACTTGATAAAATGCGGACGTGAAAGAAAGTACCCTTCACATACGCGTCAATGGAGATCGTTATTCCCAATTATTTCGTCATTTATAAAGCAAAAGCGTATCTTTCGCATGTGTAGAAGGTATGACTTAATTAACAAAAAATATTTTAACAGATATTTGGAGGAATCATTATGTAAAAACAAAGACTTCAACTGAATTATCATTGCAATCACGGACACTGTCGGTGTTGTCAGACACCAAATTCCGGCATTAAAATCATGGCCATGAATGATGCATTTTGATTGAGGACCGAAGACAATCTCTGACATTGCTTCTGAGTTAGAACAGTCACATGTTGCATGATAAGACTTTTTCAACAACGATTGAATTTTTTTAATATTAATAATTTTAAAAGAAACAAACTGATTTCAAGTTACTCATTGAATGTTGGTTTTTCGACCACCTGCATGACCTCATCATTTCAGATACCACTTGAGATTTATGAGCAATAACATGAAAAACTCTGGCCCTAGTCATAATTTAAAGTGGAATGCAAATGCTGATTATTACAAAATGCACCCTAAACCATTTTCATGGTAAATAAATGCATATATATTACTTTTGAATTTGAGATTACTTAATCAGTGCATTCACTGAAATTATTTCAAGCATGTTTCATTTTGAACTGGAAACATATCTAAAATATTTTTATGTTTCCATAAGAAAAAACATGAACATGTTATAAATCTTATAAGATATTTATTCGATAATTATTGGCACCCAAAACCTGTTTAAAAGAAGAATGGTATAATTTAATGCATCAAAGGAAGTTTTGTAGGCCCTGATTTACAATGCATTGTGGGAAACACTTGCTAACTACCCAAATTTAATCATATGATTAAAAATTAATCGGATGATTAGTAAATACAATGATTAAAATAAGTTGAACAACACAATTTAATCATTGCATTTACTAATCATCCAATTATTTTTTAACGACTGATAAAATTAATCATATGATTAGTTTAATCACAAGTTGAACAACAGACCCCTGTTTTACACAAAACCCGACAGCAACACAGTTACATGATGACCAGTCAACAAACTCACTACTGGTGGCAAACAAACAGGACCGCGCTTTTTTGTTTAGTGGAAAGTAGTGAAAGAAGTAAATTGGATTTGAATAAAATGTGTATGTACACTATCAGCATAGCGGATGAAGGATGCCATTTACTCTAAAAACCTGTTCATTCATCCTGAGACCTGATACGGGTTAAGAGCTTTTACATGTTTCAACTTAACCAATCATCTAGTGAGATCACCGGCAACTGACTTGGATAATTTTTTTAAACAATTGGTGCCAAAATGGTTAAAAGTATTCGACCCAGAGAGCTGTTGATTCTTTGTTTTTGTCTTTGGTTCTTCTGATCTTACCTATACGGAAGCCGATAAGGGCCATTCAAAAAAAATAATTTATGTCGTAATTACGACATAGCATGTCGTAATTTCGACATAACATGTCGTTATAACGACATCGCTATGTCGTAATTTCGACATAACATGTCGTTATAACGACATCGCTATGTCGTAATTTCGACATAACATGTCGTTACAACGACATCGCTATGTCGTAATTTCGACATCGCTATGTCGTAATTTCGACATAACATGTCGTAATAACGACATAGCTATGTCGTAATAACGACATCGCTATGTATATAAAAGAATATGTATTATGATTGCCAAGAGACTAAATGACACAGAAATTAATAACTATAGGTCATATCATAATGCCCCAATAATTAGAAAAAAAACGTATAATCAGCTATAAAAGAGGGACGAACGATACCAGAGGGAGAGCCCCCGAAATGTTGTGTGGCAGACAGTGTTATTAATTAATTGTTAGCTCCCTTGGTAAAACTCCAAATTTCATATTTAATGTATTTCACAGTTAAATGATTTACATGAAGCTTAATAAGTATATATTTGTTAATTGCAAAGCTTTTGCTATTTGAATTCATTGGTTAAAGATATTTATTTATATTGTAAAGTTTAATATTTGTATCGTCGCAAAATCTTTGGTCACCTTCTTCGGTTACCTTCTGTGAGAAACTTATATATTTTACAGATCCCATATCAAAGTAATACGTTATCTACTGTGGAAGGGTGGTACAGTTAATCATGGTCGATATGGACTTAATGTGGTGAAAGATTAATATATGGAATTATATGAGGACTGAGTTTGCGTACTACCAAGGCAAGCCAAGCCTTCCACCTCCCTGTAAATAAGCCCAACTCCATGGCTCGTTGTAATAATTAAGTATTGATTGCTCTTTGTCTATTGTCAAACGTTGGGCACGATGTTCCTACAACACGACGTTACACTTTAAAAAAAAAAGCGGCGTCGAAGAGGGTTTTTGACTTCGATTATTTTTTTTTATTCGTTTTTTTTTTTATATGTTGGTTGATTCTGGTTCTGTTCGTTTTGTGATGTCATTTTATCATAAATTACCTCAAGTTGTGGAAATCGATTTAATAATGTTTACCCTTTAAGTTATTTCAACTAAAATGCATTACTGTCGCAAGTAATGTAGGAAGGAAAGATGGGACGGAAATAGATATAGGAAGATGTGGTACGGTTTTCCATAAAAAAATTTTTTTTAGATGTACGAAACTTTTGTCATATGATGTTTAACTTTCAAGGTGCATATCATCTGTCATTGTAAAATTTCTATATCTTAATTCAACCCCAATACAAATATATTTGATACTCTGCAAGTAAATCGAACATTTTTACCCTTGGTTAAATTTGAATAAAATTGTATTTTCCCTAGCACATAAGTTGTCGAAATACACCCCTTCAATAACTTGAACATTGGTTTGAGAATTATTTCCCCAAGTTATCTATAGTGTTTAACTTCTGATATACATTTTAAAATATAGTAATCTACTCCTGGATCGTCCGCGAAAACGGCTTATATAATCCCGGGTTTTTATTAATTCGATGAAACGGTTTTCGTCGCGGTTTGGGATTTGTCTTTCAATTACCTCTATTTCATACACAAGTTTATATTGACGAAAAGTTCCGGCTTTGCTAGTACAGGAATTAATTTCACTACGACAGTTATAACATGAATAGCAGAACAAATCGCGAAGTAAAACATTCCTTGAACTGGTATAAGTCTTTTAATATTGGTGATTGCACCTACCTGAAGTGACGACTTTAAATGATCTATTTCGGAGTACTTCCACAACATAAATTTCAATTCGCATTATACATTAAGAGGACTGTCTTGGTGTCTCCAATTTGTCTTTGGAAAACTTGGACGAAGTTCATGTAATGAGATTTTCCCCCCATTTCACCATTCTTTTAAATAAATCGTTAAAAGCTACAAACGATTAATAAAAATTGCAAAATTGAACCTGTGTCGAACCTATGTCTCCAGGTGAAGTCTATAGCAATATGCGCTATTCTTTTTTTTCGGCAGCAATCATCAACCTCTTTTTCCAAATTTCATAATGAACAATGAGGCAAATATTTGTACTTTTGTAAGATATTACAATTGTCTTACTCTTTTTATTCATTTTCTGCTATATTTACTTACAAAATTCACTTTCAGTCGTTGAGTTAACGAAAAACGTCGTTGGACATTTTTCTTATTCCAGCTTAATATGAAGCCACCGAGTCAAATGAAATTTGGCAAAATAACGGCTTTAACGCCACAAAGAACCGACACATGTCGTTGTTCCCAGAGGCGGATTTAGGGGGGGGCAGGGGGCCCGGGCCCCCCTTTTTGGGAAAAATTGGTTGCTTATATAGGGCATCACTGAAGCGTGACTGGAGCGGGCCCCCTCTTAGGTCAGTCAGTGGGACCCCACTTATGAAAATTTCTGGATCCGCCACTGGTTCCTGCCAAGAATGAAGAAGATCAGAGAATAAGAAATAGGATCACTATACATAAGAGTTAAAACAGTTTTTCATAAATGTAACGTTGGACATCCGGTTTTTTTCACATAGCTTTGTCTAATCCTCAAATATACTAGATATTAATTAGTATATAATCAAGAACTGTAAAAACATAATTTGAAACATATATTGAATTTGTTTTAATATTGGTTCGTGTTTTCTAACATTTTTATTTTGTTTTGCGGATGAAATTTCGAAGATTCTGTTTTAAATCGTAGAGGTTGTAGGAACATCGTGTCCAACGTTTGAAAGTAGGAAAAGAGCAATAAATACTTCAATTCATCCTTATGACAAGAAGGCATGTCGTTGGCGCTTATTTTTAGGGAGGCGGAAAGCATGGCTTGCCTTGGGGGACTGATTTTGGGGGGACTGAAAAGCAGTCCTTAAATAATTCCACACATAGTTTTTCCACCATGTAGAAGATTTACTAGAATTTGACGGGCTCTACACCCCTGCTACGGACAGTATCTTAACAACCTTAAGTGGGATCTATAAAATATATAAGTTTCTCACAGAAGGTAACCAAAGAAGGTGACCAAAGATTTTGCGACGATACAATTATCAAACTTTACATATGAATAATATCTTTAACCAATGAATTCAAATAGCAAAAGCTATGCAATTAACAAATATATACTTATTAAGCTTCATGTAAAATTTTTAACAAGGAAATACATTAAATATGAAATTTGGAGTTTTACCAAGGGAGCTAATAATTAATTAATAACACTGTCTGCCGCCCAGCATTTCGGGGGCTCTCCCTCTGGTATCTTTCGTCCCTCTTTTATAGCTGACTATGTGGGGCTTTTCTAATTATTGGGGGCATTATGATGACCTAAAGTTGTTAATTTCTGTGTCATTTAGTCTCTTGGCAATCATAATACATATTCTTTTATATACATAGCGATGTCGTTATTACGACATAGCTATGTCGTTAAAACGACAAAGTGATGTCGTTATTACGACATGTTATGTCGAAATTACGACATGTTATGTCGAAATTACGACATAGCGATGTCGTTATAACGACATGTTATGTCGTTATTACGACATGTTATGTCGAAATTACGACATGTAATGTCGAAATTACGACATAGCGATGTCGTTTTAACGACATGTTATGTCGAAATTACGACATGCTATGTCGTAATTACGACATAATTTTTTTTTTTGAATGGCCCTTATCGGCTTCCGTATACCTATGAAGTTTTTCATATTTCAACTATTTTCATGCGTATATTTCATGTAAGATGTGGATTGAATATCTTCTTATTTGTATTGTTTTTTAAGCCATTTTTATACGACAGCAAACCATTTTTTCAAATTTTTTTTCTCTCAAAATTTCCATTTTTCATTGATTATTTCTAATTTAAATATAAAAGCAAATAATAATGATATGGGAGAAGATACACATCAAACAGGGTGTGTAAATTTTTTTATATAACAGATTAACAGTATTGCGCAATAACTACTGTTGCCTTTATTTATAGATTTTGTGCCTCTGAAGTGCTTTTCCTGAAACAGGAACGCCCAAAGCCAAATAATTATATGGATGTATAAGAACCGAAACAATTGAAGAGCTATATATTTAGATAAAAGTGAAATCTATCTGATGTCATCTTGGCCTGAGAGACCTATATTAGGTTTAATCTAAAATCTTATAGTTCTATTTTTCTTGGATTTTACTAAGATCTCATAAGTATCTATAGTATAGAAGTGTTGATCGTTCTATGTTAAATTATAAATGTCCATATATGTTCGGTTTTATCTTATTTTGATAGAATATCAAATAGGTTAATGCTGTGTACCTTTTAGTATTAATGTGAAGGTCCCATGATTGTCATACATCATACGGTTATACTCGATGTGACATCAGATCCTTATTTGAAATAGACATAACGGTCAAACAATTACGGATATGGAAACAAAAACTGGGTTTCACCCACCATTTTCTTTTTAAAATGTGTGTACCAGTTCAAGAATATGATCAGTGTCGTGTTGTTCGTTTCGTTGGTTAACATAATTGGCTGTGATTTTTATTTCTATGATTGACTTTATTAATTTATGAATCAGTTTTCTATTTTTGTTCATACATTTGTACATGCCAAAAACATATTTGTGGGACTTGTATTTTGTTATTGAGATCCAATATACCAACACAGGTCAAATATGTTACCTAAGGATGATCATCAAAGACATTTCAGTAAATATTGTTTGTATTCTTTTATCTTTTTTTTCTTTCGAGAATCACCTGAATTTTATATCTATAAAACACAATAACACCTCTTATCGATAGTATTATTGAGAATGTAGCCCATTATCTTAAGTGCAATCCGCAACCATTATCTCACGAATCAACTCCCGCCCCTTTAAACAAAATATCTAGTATGGTATCGATTTATATAGAGAAAACAACGAGTTATGTATAAAAGCCCAATACTAACATTGTTCTATGGCAAATTGATAGAATATACGTTTATAACAACATAGAGAACACTATTAAGTAAAGAGTCAAGAACAAGCACCAATTATGTGTGATATTGTATACTTATTGACTGGGTATGAGTGGAATAGTACGCTTATTGTCCCCGAAGTGCAACTTTTGCCCTCGAATCTAAACATCCAATCTAGTAGCTGCATTGAAATCCGCGAAATATAATGACGTTTGCGGTCAAATAGTTTCATCGAGGTCCAATTGTTGGAAACTATTGACCGGTCCAATAGTTCACAATTTGAAAAAAAAAATCAAACTATTGTGTTCTTCTTTTGTATAGAAAATGATAACGGAATTAGGTATGTGTTGTCATCGCTTTGTAATTAATCATATCAACTCCTATATTAATGTCTCGACGGGTTTACAGAATGAGGAATAAAAGGTTGAAAAATACAGAATTGCGATCTTGTGTCCTCAAACTACAAAGAAAAAGAATACTGATGTGCTCAAATACAAATAATGAAGAATGATGAACTAAAAAATAATTGAGAATTTGTTCTTAAATATTACAAAATATGGTAAAAAAGATTCTTCCTTAATCCGAGCCCATTCTTATCCACATATAGATCCTATATCAATCAAAATAATTATATGCAAAGGGAAATAACTGTCGACGGTTAGGTATACGTAAACGGGTGAATGGTTTGTGTGATTAAATGATCGTTATATTCTTCCTGCTTGTAAGTATGTCATTTAATGTTACCAAAATAATATAATTCTGTTTAGATTTTACAATCTTGTATTGCTTATCAGACTTGGTTTGTATAATGCAACTTTATGAATTTACCTTTACGTACAAGAAAATGTTAAAATACTGAGTTAACCGTTAGAAATGAATGAAAACTATTCAAGTTCGTGGAAACTCCATTTTTTTTTATCGGAGTAGAGATATCATTTGCAATGTCACGTTTATTGATTATCATTTATTGTTGTACTAGATGTGAATTGAAATTCGTCCTACATGATTAAAAGAAAATACACAGAAGCAACATAATCATGATTATATACTTCACTTAATAAACTTCTGTTCTTTTGAAATTTGACTAAATGGATATCATCCAAATTAAACAATAGATATCGCCCATCACAAATGCATTGTACTAATAAATCTTACAAAGCATCGCCCATAAAGAGTCAAGTAATATAATATTAAGGTACAAACATTTTTTTTTGGAATTTCACAATTCATGTCTATCACGTTAAAACACAAAATTCCTGTGATGTGTGTTAGTTGATTTATATTTTCTGATGAATGATTTTTTTATGATTATTTATTTTTGATTTCAACAAGCTTTCAGTAACTGGGATTACTCTCGAACCGAACTTACGTTACCTGTTGATACAATTTGTGATTCAGTTTTGTTATTTTATGAGCGGCACTAGCTGTCAAATTCTTGTTCACCGATTTAACTATTGAGATGACCTTCTGAAGAATGTCGACGGTTACATAACCGATATTAACATAAACAAAGATATAAATAGATAGCAAACTCGTACAATGGGATTTTTGTAGGACTGTTTGATCCCATTTCAATAGTTAAAACAATATGTTAATAATCGTTTTTACCTGTATAAGAATTAGTTTTTGTAGATCGAATTAGTCAACAAAATTGTGTATCCTTGTTTCACTTTTAATGTTCACATTTTTTTTTTTACTTGCTCAACACGGTTAGGTCATGGTAGCCCAAGAGGTTCAGTTCAACTTCGCATTAATACGCTATGTATCTGCCTATTTAAACACAACTGAACCAAACTGGATGATTATTGCGAATTTTTAAATCCCTATTTCATTTTCATTAATGTCATATTCACTTTTTTTTTATAACTCGCAGCTAGTGCTTATTTGGTTTTTACTTTTTTGTGTTATGTCTTGTCGAGGTTTTTTTTCTTGGATAAGAATTTAGTATGACGATAAATTCTTAAACTTTTGTTCTCTTACTTTATACTAAACATCTATTTAATATTTTATTAAAATATATTTCCGTACATAATTTAAAACTTAATACACAATTATTTTTATTTACCGGTGTACATTATTTAATTTAACGGCATTTGGTCCAATGTTATAGTTGTCTTTCTGATAATGTTTTACATCTGACTCCCCTTATTAATAATTTTTTTATTTTTATTGTTTTTTTTTATTATTATCAAATTTATTCGATCAGTGTATGTATACATAGGTTTGTTGATATGTCTTTTGATTGAGTTTTATGTTGCACTCGTGTTTCAGGAATTGGCGAGGGATGGTGCTTGTTAAATCGTTTAAACCACAGACATTTGTGTGCACCTATCCTAAGCCAGAAACTGTTATTCAATGGTTGTCGTCTGTTGATGTGATTCATAAGACAGTGTTTCTAGTTTCTCGTTTTTTTTTTATAGATTTGACAGTTGGTTTTCCATATTTGGACGGTTCTATACTAGTCATTTGTGTGGCCCTTTATAGCATGCTGTTCGATGTGAGAAAAGGCTCCACATTGAAGGACGTACTTTGACCTATAATAGTTTATTTTTGACTTGGATGGCATAGTTATTTCTTTGGCACTCATGCCACATCATCTGATATCTAGGTTTAAGATATAGAAAAATTGATCTAAACACAAAACAATAAGATCATGTTACTTACTAATGATTCTACATTGTACTGGAATGAAAATCATGGCGTAAAATCCGTCTGAGAGGGGTCTACAGCTAATACCCTCAATTCTGAAACCTGTTCAATGAAGACTCCAATATAAAAAGAACAACTGCAAGGGTGTACGTTAGTCATATATTATTATTGATATTTAATGTAGAAGTGAAATTGCTTATCTTTACTGCGGGGTTCGATCAGATTTCAGGGTACATGACTGAGTCTGGTTTATAGATTTACGGAAAATATAAATTCAGTTGATTTCTTAACATTAACCATAGGCAGTTGGGTATAGGATTGGGGGCCTGAATTTGGAATATTGTATTTTCAGTGTTTGCATTAAATAAAACATCATCTGTTGTATGCCACTTACTTTACACTACTATGCTTCTCTTACTTTGTTCTAATTAAACTAATCGACCGTGGTACAATTATCCTTTATTTATAACCCATACAATCACAAGAATTGTAAGTTACACCCTTCTTCTCCTTACCCCTGTGATCTTATGAAGATTTGGCACACCGAATATGAATATGTTCTTTTCATTGTTTCTCAACTTCCATATGTCAACTGTTTTGATACGAGTAGCACTGGTGATTTATTGATTGATCGATTTTTGTTTAACAGCCAGTGACTAAACATGTTCTACAGGTTCGGAATGTGTGCCACTAGTTAGTAATATTTAGACAAAACGTGCTTGTG
This sequence comes from Mytilus galloprovincialis, assembly GCF_965363235.1. NCBI lineage: Eukaryota > Metazoa > Mollusca > Bivalvia > Mytilida > Mytilidae > Mytilus > Mytilus galloprovincialis. The sequence continues at coordinate 49,035,836 of NC_134844.1, read as the reverse complement.
AAACCTGTATTTATGAGTAATTAAAGCTTTATGGCACTTCAGTTTTGGTTATTTCATATTAAACCCGTTTCCTTTATTTTTTTCTCCGAAAGTTTTATATTTGTGGTCCTCAAATTTGTGGGTCTCGAAGGTACCTGCATTATAAAATTCATATTCAAAAACATGTGTTGTGCGCATTGAATCATCCTAGAGGTTTGCGTTTCATGTTTTTTTTTTTTATCTAAACAAATTCATCATAGATTCCATGATTAACAATGATTTCGCCAGACATATGTTTTGTCTAAAAAAAAAGACTCATCAGTGAAGGTCTAATGAAATAAATTAATGAGAAGACCAACAAGTGTACGAAATGGGTGAGCATGAAAGTATTGATATATTGTTTTGAAATACAGCTAAGGTTATCTGTTCCTGGTGTAGAAAAGCGGTTCATTTAGGACCATAATAATGATTAAACATATCAACAACGAAAATCTGACATCTAGGCTTTAAGAGTAGTAAATGATGATATAATGATAGAAAAATGCTTTCAAACTTGAATTAGCAAAACATTTTCCACTAACGTGTTCGTGTAGAATCCATTGTCGAATGGAAAATCCTTATCGGATATTCACTGACGCCAAAAAAAAAACAACAAAAAACACCAGAGCTACAAGTAATTAAAACTAAATAATGATTGCTTGCGATGATATCGGAACAGTCTGGTTGAATTTGGAGGATATTGTTTTGTGCTCATAAGGATACATTATTGCTAAAAATTAATTTCAAACTTTTCAAGTAGCTAAATTACGGAAATTTGTTTTTATACATATATTCACTTGTACAGTAAGATTCAAATCGACTTCTAGTATCGTATTAATCTGAGAAAAAAAAAATTCTTCTGAGAAATGGCAAGTAACTGGAAACTTTGTGGAGTTTGTGAACTACGAAATATCAGTAAACAGTCAGCCATCTGGTGTTCAGATTGTGAGGAGGGTCTCTGTGATGATTGTAGGGAACACCACGATTTATCCAAAGGAACACGTAACCATGAAACCGTGAAGATAGCAGAGTACCAGAAATTACAAAGCAACGTTATTCAAATCGCACAGTCAGACTCCTACAAGAAACATGATCAAAAGTATCAAATATTCTGTAAGAAGCATGATTGTCCGTGCTGTCAAAAGTGTGTCGTTGGGGACCATAATAAATGTGAAGATTCAAAAGACATAGATGACGTCATAGGTGGTATTAAGTCTTCAAATGCATTCAAAGATATTGAGAAGACTCTGAACGAGGGGAAAGAGCATATTCAAAAAATTTGAAAAGACCGTGAAGATAATTTAGCGTCTTTTACAGAACAAAAGAAGAGCATTGGAATGGCGATTCAAAAAGCTAAAACCTAGATCAATAATCACCTAAACCAACTACATCAGACACTGCTGAAAGATCTTGATACATCAGAGGTGGCAGAAAGTAAGAAGATTCGTCAGTTACTGAACGAAGTTGAGAAGCACGAAAACGAGATTGCAGACTTTCAAGCTGCCTTAGCTAATATCAAGCAGTATGCTTCCGATTTGCAAACATTCCTTACAGCAAAAGAAATGAAACGTGATTTAGCAAAGAAAGAAAAAATTGTTCAGTCAATAATTAAAAGCAAAAAATTAAATCATTCACAAATATCTTGATAAAATTGAAACGATTTTAAAGAATATTGCTATAGACGTTAAATCCTTTGGAGAAATAATCGTTGATAATGAATGAGCCGAACAAACTTATTATTAGTAGATAGAAGGATCAACAGGCTCAACAGATGGTTGCCGTTCCATTACCAAAGTCCATTGATAACCTGACACTGGCGTTAAAAAAGACCGTCAATATTGATGCGAGTAATGCATGTCAGAGGATGTACCATTCTGCCTGATGAAAGAATGCTGTCTACTTGTTACGAGAAAAATTAAGTCATAGCAATAAACAAAGATGGAACAAAGGACTTTGAATTTAAACTAGATCAAAGCTTATATATCTCATATAAAGGTAACAACATAATAGTTGTAACTTCTGGTTGTTATTTAAATTCTAATTTTATCAGGTTTATTGATATTGAGACAAGAAAAATAACAAAAGAGCTTAATATCGGGTCAAACAATGAAGGCATGGCACTTAAAAATGAAAGGTCATTGATATACAGTGAAAGGGCTGCAGGATTAAGGACAATCAATTTAAGCAATAAATCAACAGGCACTATTGGATCCAGGCTACATGGAAATAGTAACTATTTATATGTTACAGTTATTACTAACAACATTATATATACAAACGATAACCTTAATACGGTGACGTGCTGTGATTTCCAGGGTAATACGCAATGGTAATTCAGAGAAAGGGACGTTTTAAAAAGCCCACATGGTATATCAATAGACAAAGAGGGAAATGTTTATGTTGCGGGAACCATTTCAAACAATGTTGCAGTTGTCTCTTACGATGGTAAACGTCATAGACAAATTTTATCTTCCTCCGAAGGTCTTAAACAACCCAAGGTATTGCATTATGATCAGTCAACAAACTCACTACTGGTAGCAAACAGAATGGACAGCGCATTTGTGTATGATGTTCAATAAATAAATAAATAAGTAAACCAGACTTGAATAAAAATTGTCTGTATTATATTGATATAGATTGATAAATGTGAAGTGAATTGAGCTGAGAATGTGGTAAGGCCTATTTTATGTGAAAAATATTGAAAAGTAAAATATAATGGTTAAGAAAAATGTTGATTTCATTCATTATATTCTTATATTTTTTACAAGATTCACTGTTTTTAATTTCTAAATCAAGCATGCACGGTCTTCACTACTGTGTAAAGAGGATACAAATTTATAACATAATGAAATTATCCACTATCTACTTTTACTAGATAAAAAAAAATACATCGAAAAGGAACTATCGGAGCTGCAATTGTAACAAAATCATTGTTTTGTCAAAATTTATTTGTATGTATGCAATCCCTGTATCATAGACAAATTATTACACCAAGGTTTTCGGTATCACAAACAAGTCAAAACATTTAACATCATTGGTGAAAGGACGTCATATAAATTAACATGCAGACATATTTTACTTTTATGAATTTCACATTCAATCCTCAATGATAAAAAAACATTACATTTATACAAATTGTATATACCAAAACATAGTTTAGTTACAAAAGTTATGTCATGATTCCTTAACATTTTCAGCTTCGACAGTTCTTTCCGATGTTTGTTTTATTGTCTAGTAATAATAGTAGGACATTTAAAGACGTATCGTGTCCGTATATGATACGTTGACGTATCCAAACGTACATATTGGTTGTTATTCAAGTGATTATTTATGTGCTTAAAAAGTAATCGAGAAAAGGGAAGAAAGATGGGGAAAAGGAAAGGGCGATGCAAATTTTTTATCTCTTTCATGTTTAATATAGAAATTGTTCGTTCAATAATTTTGAATTATTGCTTAATTTATGTATTATTTGTGTTTGCATACTTGCTTCTTGTATGTCAAAATCTGGACTTAATTTATTTTTTTGCCCTAAACGTACTTATAATACAATTATGAAAACATTGCATGGACGACAACAGAAGCTAACATTTGAATTATTTTACATTCTCTTATCGGGGCCTTTTATAGCTGACTATGCGGTATGGGCTTTGCTCATTGTTGAAGGCCGTACGGTGACCTATAGTTGTTAATGTCTGTGTCATTTTGGTCTTTTGTGGATAGTTGTCTCATTGGCAATCATACCACATCTTCTTTTTTGTATTTACACACATATAACAAGCACGTGATTTTCGTGTAAATCTACATACTTATATATATGTTTTGAAACTTGATATATAAATCATTAGAACTACCAAGGCGTGAAATTGAATTAAAAAAAACAAACACAGTTAGCGTAATTTGCTAATAAAAGGGAATTGAATCATCCACATCATATGAGTCGAATTGATTACTGATATCAATAATAAATTAAAAACCAATTGTTCAGAGAACAATTAAAGGTCTTTCCACCAGTAAATATCTATTTTGATATTAGCATATTAAAAATCAGTCTAAAATGTCAGTTCCCATGGCTTTATGATGTAAAGATATGAATTTTAAGCAAAGGTCATAATCTAGAACGTCAAATTTACCTATAACCTTGACCTCAATTTCAAGGTCACAAACTGAGGATCTCAAATCAAAAGACTCTAGGTCTCTAATATGTATGGTTAATAAGTTATATCACGTTACGCATAATTTTAGATATGATTGGTGGCTAAAACTCCAAGTCATTGTCTACGCACCCTTTCAACCAAAATTATTATGTTACGACATGTCGCAACTAACAATTTAGTAAAAATAATTTGTCGATATCTTATAAGGTTTATGAAAATGAGTGAAAATAAGCCAAAATCAAAATTTAGAATATGACCTTGACCTTTGACCTTGACCTAATTTTCATTTTTTTGGACCAAGGACCTCAAATCAAAACACCCTAGGTCTCTATCACTTATGGTTTTCCAGTTTAAAATACATTTCAAAATTTCAAATACAAAAGGGGAAATAACTCTCATATGGAATCTCGATACGGCTTCGGTCAAAATAAAACAGAACATTCTGAGGATGTAACCAGCAATTTGGAAAAATAAATTTGTCGGTTTCTTATACGGTTGCGAACCCTTAGAGATAACAAGAAAAACAGTGTTCGGGGAGATAACTCTTATATGGTAAAGTATTCGGTTAAGCAGAGTTGGTTTCAAAAGCGTATAAACTGTTCGATATCATATTCCAAATTTCTAAGCGACATCTTGTGAAACAAAAAAACAGCGAAGGAAAAAAATTAGGCGGAAGAAAAGAAAAAAAAATTAAAAACCAATTGTTCAGAGAACCATTGATGGTCTTTCCACCACTTCCAACATATTTTGATGTGAAAATATTAAAAATTCAGATGATATGTCAGTTTCTATGACTTTATGATGTCTAAATATGAATTTGGAGCAAAGGTCAAAATCTAGAACGTCCAATTAACCTATGACCTTGACCTCAATTTCAAGGTCATAGACTAAGGATCTCAAACCTAAAGACACTAGTTCCTTAATATGTATGGTTCATGAGTAATGTCACTTTACGCATAATTCTAAACATAAGAGGGGCGAAAACTCCCATTTATTGTCTACGCACCCTTTTAACCAAAATTTATAAGTTACTACATGTCGCAACTAACAATTTATTAAAATTAATTTGGCGATAAGTTATACGGCTTTTGAAAATAAGTGAAAATAAGCCAAAATCAAAATTTATAATATGACCTTGACCTTTGACCTTGACCTTATTTTCATTTTTTTGAACCAAGGATCTCAAATCAAAAGACCCTAGGTCTCTATCACTTATGGTTTACCAGTTAGAAATGCATATTCTTATATCAAACATAAAAGGGGGGATAACACTCATATGGAATCTATATACGGCTTCGGTCAAAATAAAACAGCACATCCTGAGGATATAACGAGCAATTTGGAAAAATAAATTTGTCGGTTTCTTATACGGTTGCGAAGCCTTAGAGATAACAAGAAAAACAGTGTTCGGGGAGATAACTCTTATTTGGGAAAGTATTCGGTTAAGCAGAGTTGGTTTCAAAAGCGTATAAACTGTTCGATATCATGTTCCAAAAATCTAAGCGACATCTTGCGAAACAAAAAAACAGCGAAGGAAAAAAATTAGGCGGAAGAAAAAAAAAAAAAAAAAAAAAATAATTAAAAACCAATTGTTCAGAGAACCATTGATGGTCTTTCCACCACTTTCAACATATTTTGATGTGAAAATATTAAAAATTCAGTTGATATGTCAGTTCCTATGACTTTATGATGTCTAAATATGAATTTGGAGCAAAGGTCAAAATCTAGAACGTCCAATTAACCTATGACCTTGACCTCAATTTCAAGGTCATAGACTAAGGATCTCAAACCTTAAGACACTAGTTCCTTAATATGTATGGTTCATGAGTAATATCACTTTACGCATAATTCTAAACATAAGAGGGGCGAAAACTCCCATTTATTGTCTACGCACCCTTTCAACCAAAATTTATAAGTTACGACATGTCGCAACTAACAATTTAGTAAAAATAATTTGTCGATAAGTTATACGGCTTTTGAAAATAAGTGAAAATAAGCCAAAATCAAAATTTATAATATGACCTTGACCTTTGACCTTGACCTTATTTTCATTTTTTTGGACCAAGGATCTCAAATCAAAAGACCCTAGGTCTCTATCACTTATGGTTTACCAGTTAGAAATGCATATTCTTATATCAAACATAAAAGGGGGGATAACTCTCATATGGAATCTATATACGGCTTCGGTCAAAATAAAACAGAACATCCTGAGGATATAAGGAGCAATTTGGAAAAATAAATTTGTCGGTTTCTTATACGGTTGCGAAGCCTTAGAGATAACAAGAAAAACAGTGTTTGGGGAGATAACTCTTATATGGGAAAGTATTCGGTTAAGCAGAGTTGGTTTCAAAAGCGTATAAACTGTTCGATATCATATTCCAAAAATCTAAGCGACATCTTGCGAAACAAAAAAACAGCGAAGGAAAAAAATTAGGTGGAAGAAAAAAAAAAAAAAAAAAATAATAATAATCAGAAGAAATCCAATAGGTCTTTCCACGGAAAAGTGGAAAGACCTAATAATCAGAAGAAATCCAATAGGTCTTTCCACGGAAAAGTGGAAAGACCTAATAATAATCAGAAGAAAAGCAATAGGTCTTTCCACGGAAAAGTGGAAAGACCTAATAAAAAAAAATAGCAGGCAATCCTTTCTTCAAATATGTAGCCAAGTACAACGTCAAGGGTGCACTCGACTTAAGTGACTTAATACAAGTTTTGTTTTTGAATATAGTTGTTAATGACTTTTTGTTAACAACAAACGCTAGCAAATTGAGAAGTGAGTAAACTATTTTTTTTATAATAAAAATCTTTTTATTCATCATCAAGTCTGTAGATTTTAACTATATTTGTCACAAAGTCCCGATTTTCTTTAAGAAGTTTCTCTTGTATATATGCACAATATGGCAAATCTCTATTGTACCATTGCTATTTTGATTTCATTACTCAATTTCGTATTACACATGGCTATAGAAGGACAGATTTTGGACGGAGAAATGGGGATAGTTTAAATATCGAGTGTTTAGATATAAACGAGTACTCATAAATTGAAAACTATCATGTAATAAAAAGAGTGGATCAATGGGTATCTATGACAGAAAGATATCTAACATAGAAAAACACATTTTTAAATATGAAAATAATCTATTGAACAATAACACATAGATATTCTTAGATATGTCAACGTATCAGAAACGGATACGATACGTCTTTAAATGTCCCACTTCTAATAGTGGATGCTGGATAGTTTCATTATGTATTGTGTAGCAACACTCCATTAGCGACTGCATATGGAGTGTGTATTACTCAATTAATACGACATTCTAGAGCTTTAATTCCTATCATGATTGTCTTAATTAAGGGTTGCTGCTTACAAGTAGCTTTTTTCACCAACAGTGTTTCTACGAAATGTGTTTCGTTTGTTCCTCTTTGGTATATTTTAGGACGCATCTGCAAAACTATCTGCAAATTTTTATTTTAGCCGTCAAAATGATAAAAGACCTGAACAGACATCATGATTTTGATTATTTTTTTTTTGTCACCTCACCACGGTTTGCTTGTTCTAACGTATCAAACAAAACGTAAATGTTACAAAACCCCTTACCTCAAATGCAAGGTCTACAAACATACTTGATTTGGATAATTGATAGTAACAACAATTATGTTTGAAAAAAAACCCCGTTTGAATAAATCTGTAAACCACATTAGTTTTAGAATTAGTTTAATGAATAAAATTTTATCTGAAAATACTGAGAAATATGCAAATATGTAAGCATGATGATAGTTTAAAAAGACCAATAGACATCACACGACAAAAAAACAACGAAAAATTCACCAAAGTTTTTTTTTTTTTTTTTTTATCTTTGATTCGATATTCCAATATTGTGTTAATACCGCTTAATCAACGGTTCTTAATCAATTGAAAAGAATGATAATCATCTGATCGGAAGTCTTGACTTGAATGACATCTAGAAATATCTGTTTTATAAATTTGGCCTCCAAAACACATATTATTTTTTATCTAGTTTCAAGAAATCATTAGACAAAATTATAAAATGCGAAAAGACACACCAGACATATAACGCAAATATGTCAATTTTAAAGATTGCTAATTCCCTTCAACTTCCAAGATTCAAAGGGACGCAGTTTAAGGGATCTTATTTTGAGGATTATGAGCCCCAAACTAATCAAATTCCCGATATTCCCGATATATGGTATGTATGCTATTCAAGTGTTTTTCGAAAGAAATTAAATATGAATGAAGATGAACGATGTTGAAATTCTGTTTAGGTATATTTATTCAGTGGCGGATCCAACCATTTAACATAACAGGGGACAGGGTGATCGTAATAAAAAGGGGATCCTGAATCCGCAACTGTTCAATGTAAGACTTTTTCTGATGCAGTCAGTAATGATTTCGGTTTGTTACTCATTTACAAAGGACGGTTTAATACGGTAAAGACATAATTGATATAAAACATTTCTGACCTAACGAAATAACGCAATTATATGATAAAACATATTATAAAAATTAAAGTCTATGTTCATATATGTATGCATCGGAGGTCTTTTTTTTTAAAGATAGTACTTGTTATTGGTATCGTATGTAAATACAGAAATCACTATGATGAGAAATATTATTGATAAATCCTAAACTAGTAAGACACAGTACTGTTATTATGTTTCACTGAATCAAGTATTTATGATGTTCGCCATGTTATAAGGCATATTACCCTCTATATCAATGTCTGGATTTGGCTTACATAATAAACAATAGTAAAAATACCCCCCCCCCCCCCAAAAAAAAACAACAAAAAAACAACATAAAATAGATTAAAAGGTGCTAAAAAATAAACTATGCTGGTGAAGAATAGACATACCTAATAGAGAAATATGGTCTCAAATATCATACAATTATAGCCTTTGTATGAGGTCGATACTATGCTATACTTCTTTGGGTCGATAAATTGTGTATTGACCTCATACAAGGCTTTAATTGCTATATTAATAATTTCCGACATAATCGTCAGTGTAATGTATTCGATTATTTGATTTTGTTGCAATTTTATAGAAATAATATGGTCGTCTAGACGATAACAACATATAAGTTGTTATTTCGTTTTTTTTTTTATGTTTTTTTTGTACATCTTATGTATGTGTGATGTATTTGCAGATTTTTTCTTCAAATACTCGATCATAAATATAAAAGTTTTATTTTTTATTACAATATTATGAAGCTCATTACATGTCGTAACAAAGTATATAATTTTTTAAATATTTTAAAAATAACTGCAATATGCTTTTTTTTATCCGCTGTTTTCTATCTTTCTTCGAAAATGTAGTTTTACATGTGACTTTTCCGAATCGAATTTAGATATATTCTGCCAACGGGAGATAATCCTGATTGAATCATGTTTCTTCACAACTGTATATGATAATTATAAATTTGTATTTCTAAATGACGCTCATAAGACAATCAATATCAAGTAGTACATGTAATTACAAATAAAACACTTGCATGTTGAAGTGTAGTGAAAAAAACAACAACACAAAGGAACAGTCAATGGGGTATGTCACAGATTTTGTCGGCTTTTGAATACCACTATGGCTCTAAGTACTATAGGAACTGAAAATCGGGGGAAATATCCATTTATCTCTTTTATTTTTTTCTTTAAAAAACAACATGTTTTTTTTTTATTGATATAAGATAAGAAAAGAGTCACCGATGTCGTGTATGGTGAAGTCGTTACCTAGTTATTAATTAATGAGAAACGTTACCGATAGAAACTTGCGTTTGACGAAATAAAGTATCAGCCTGTATTAATGAGTTTTTAAATCTGTTTGTCACGTCAGTGTTCGTTGATTTTTTTTCGACCCGTTTAATTTTTGTTATTCTACTAGACGATTTATATTTGATAAAAAATTCTGTTCTCGTGTGTACATGTACAATGACATTTATGTTATAAACCGAGTTGTACACATTTATCGGATCATTTGTGTGTTTTGGGTTTTTAGTCAAAATAGAAGTAAATGATATAACGATACCAAAAAGTCAAATAACAAAAATACTCAAAACGAAAAGTTCCGTATTAAATGGCAAAATCAAAAGCTCATTTTCCGTGGAGTTTGTTAACTAATATTTTTTTCGTACCGGACATTTACAGTTACATTACTGCAGTCTATTTAAAATCTGATTAAAATACATATCCTGTTGCCAAAGTTTGCTAATAAAGCTTCCACATGATATCGCATTTTAATTAAATTAGTCTATTTGCTTGTTACAAATTATCATATATAATTTCAAATTGACGATTGCATTAAACTAAGAGAGGTATAATTTTAGAATGATGGCAAGCAACTGGAAACTTTGTGGAGTTTGTGAACTACGCAATATCAGTAAACAGTCAGTCATCTGGTGTTCGGATTGTGATGAGGGTCTCTGTGATGATTGTAAGGAACATCACAGTTTATCCAAAGGAACACGTAATCATGAAACCGTGACAATAACCGAATACCAGAAATTACCAAGCAACGTTATTGAAATCGCACAGTCCTGTAAGAAACATGATCAAAAGTATCAAATATTTTGTAAGAAACATGATTGTCCGTGCTGTAAAAAGTGTGTCGTCGAGGATCATAACAAATGTGAAGATTTAAAAGATATAGATGATGTTATATGTGGTATTAAATCGTCAAATGCATTCCAAGATATCGAGAAGACATTGAACGAAGTTAAAGAGCATATCCAAAGAATTCGAAAAGACCGTGAAGAAAATTTAGCATCTTTGAAAAAACAAAAGAAAAACATAGGAATGGAGATCCAAAAAGCAAAAACCTCAATCAATAATCACCTAGACCAACTACATCAGACATTGCTGAGAGATCTTGATACAACAGAGGAGACAGAGAGTAAGAAGATTGGTCAGCTACTGAACGAAATTGAGAAGCAGGAAAAAGAAATTGCAGATTTTATAGCTGGGTTAGAAAATATTAAGCAGTATGCTTCCGAATTGCAAATATTCCTGGCAGCAAAAGAAATGGAACATGATATAACAAATAAAGAACAGTTCGTACAGTCCATTATGAAAGGCGGGAAATTGAATCATTCACAAATATCTTGGAAAATTGAAACGATTTTACAAAATATTGCGATTGATATTAAATCCTTTGGGGAAATTATCGTTGATAATGAGCCAAGCAAACTGATGATTAGTAGACAGAAGCATCAACAGGCTCAACATATGATTGCCGCCCCAGTACCAAAGTCCATTGATAACCTGACACTGACGTTACGACAGACCGTCAACACTGATGCACATAAAGTCAGAGGATGCACAATACTGCCTGATGGAAGAATGATGTTTACTCGTTTCAAACGACATAAAGTCATAGGAATTAACAACGATGGAACAAAGGACTTTGAAATGAAACTAGATTGATATCGATTATATAGATAACAATATAATGTTTGTCACGTCTGGTACCGGCAGGATCTTTTCGTATATCGTTCTTTGTGACATTGAGAAAAGAAAAGTTGGTAGAAAGCTTAATGTTGGAGAATACAATGAAGGCGCAGTGCTCACAAACGACGGAACATTAGTATATTGTGCAGGTAAGAATGGATTGAAGACAATCGATTTAAATAACGGAACAAAAGGTTCGATAAGATCAGGACCTCTTGGCATTTTGGGATATTCATATGTTACAAGTTGTGATAAGCATATTATATATACAAATTCTGATAACAATACAGTGACATGCATTGATTTCCAAGGTATGATACAATGGGAATTCAAAGAGGAAAGCGTTTTAAAATGCCCTCAAGGTATATCCGTAGACAACGATGGAAATGTTTATGTTGTGGGAGCCAAATCCAACACTGTTGTGGTTATATCACATGACGGTAAACGTCATAGACAACTATTATCGTCCAAAGAAGGTCTATCTTATCCATATGCATTACATTATGATCAATCAACAAACTCACTACTAGTTGCAAACGATCAGGACCACGCTTTTTTATTTAGTGTAAAGTAGTGAAAGACGTAAATTTGTTTTTTGATCAAATGTGTACATACACTATCAGCATATGTCTTGTCTTATAGTTTTGTTCAACAAAAGCGTGTATCAATTTGACGCAATCGTTTGTGTTGAAAGCCATTGGCTTTATACATCTATGGCTGTATATTAGTTACAAGTAGGGCACAAAGGAAACCAGAAAAAATACCGTTTGAAAAAAATACATGTGAAAATAAATATAAAAACAACTCATTAACGGTTTAGTATCAATATATTACTGCAATGATAGTTTGCATTTGCTATCGGTGTTGATCATTATGTACAGTTATGTTCTTCTTATCTATGATTTTAGTGGAAAGAAGAAAATAGGAATTTTAGTATCATAGAAAAGTGGGGAAATTATAAAATAAGAAGATGTGGTATGATTGCCAATGAGACAGCTATCCACAAAAGACCAAAATGACACAGATATTAACAACTATAGGTCACCGTACGGCCTTCAACAATGAGCAAAGCCCATACCGCATAGTCAGCTATAAAAGGTCCCGATAAGACAATGTAAAACAATTCAAACGAGAAAACTAACGGCCTTATTTATGTAAAAAAATAAAACAAAAAAACAAATATGTAACCATAAACAAACGACAACCACTGAATTACAGGCTCCTGACTTGGGACAGGCACATACATAAATAATGTGGCGGGGTTAAAGTTGTAAAGGGATATTCGTAACTTTGAAAAATAGTCTACAAAACACCTATTAGAAAACAAAAACAAACGCAATATTAACCCCAGAAAATCTTAAGTTATTTGAAGTGCTCATGGAACGATGCAATCTCAGGTACAGAGATCATATTCGTTGCGTTCAATACTTCGTAACACTACACTCAATATCAAATGCAGTATTGCGGATCATGTATGAAACGGATATGACCTCTGCGTCGGAGAGTGGGGAGGATGAGCTGACCTTGCTCTTCATGTGACATCTCTCACATTCTTGATTAAATCATTCAATTGTTTGAAATATGTCATCTACTCTAACATGTTATTCATCATTAAACGTGATACAGAATTGATAAGACCTTTCAACTTAACCAATCATCTACTGGGATCGTCTGCAGCACTTTGATTATTCTTTAAACAATGGGGGCTCAAAGGGTTAAACGAGAGCTGTTGATTCTTTGTTTTACAGACCATGAAAAGAAAGTACATTTTGTACAGTCAATAATTAAAGCAGGAAATTAATTTCTTATTCTATCAAGTTTATGGATATTGAGACAACTTGACAAATAACTAAAAAGCTTAGTGTTTGATCAAACAATGAAAGGTTGGCGCTTACAAATGAAGGAACATTGACATACGGTGAAAGGGCTTCAGGATGAATGACAATAAAATTAAGCAATGAATCATAGGCACTATTAGATCGAGGCTACTTGGATATAGAAGCTATCCATTTGTTACAGTTTTTGATAACAACATTATATATACAAAATATAACCTTACTACGGTGACGTGTCGTGATTTCCAGGGTAATACACAATAGGAATTCAGAGAAAGGGACGTTTTAAAAAGCCCACAAGGTATCATATCAATAGACAAAGATGGAAATGTTCATGTTACGGGGACCGATGTATCATTAGTTTAAGTTTGGCAGTAGTTTAATTATCAATTGATGCCAAATATGTGTATAGCATAGTAAAGTCGAAGAATGAAAGGGTCGGGCTGTACGCCGACAAGTATCATAAACAATCACGCTCGATCTTGTAAGAGTTGCTAAATCAAGGAAACATAGTTCAAAACTATTATGTGTATGATTAGGTTTATATTTATCAATTCGTAAACTGATAGGAGAGGTGTTTGCATTTCACGTTTATGATATCTGTATTATATTGATACAGATTGATAAATGAGAAGAGAATTGGGCTAATAATGTGGTAAGGTCTATCTTATGTAATTAATATTTTAAAGTAAAATATAGTGGTATAAAATTAGGTTGATTTCATTCATTATTTTGTTATATCCGTTACAAGATTCACTTTAATGACTTTCTAAATCAAGTATGCATGGTCTTTACTACTGTGTAAAGAGGATAAAAACTTATAACACTATACATTAATTTCCCATATGCCTGAGGGAGATATGAAGATTTGTTCGCCTAACTAAGAATATTCATATTTCACGAGGGTTAAATAACTATAGGTCACCGTAAGGCCTTAAACAATGAGCAACGTTCAGCTATAAAAGGCCCCGAAACAGGAATTTTCTTATGTAAATTTTACCTTTTCTAACATCGGACTTTGACCTCTTTTCAACTGGTATTTACTGTGCGTATTGGTGTGTGTTGAATTATTCTACATTAACTAGAGGTATAGGGTGAGGGTTGAGATCTCACATAAAATGTTTAAGCCTTCTGCATTTTTTTCGCCTGTCCCAAGTCAGGAGCCTCCGTTCTTCGTTGGTCTTGTACGTTTTTTTTTGTTATTAATTTAGTTCATTTTTATGTTTTGGAGTTAGTATCTGGTCCATTTTCACTGAACTAGTTCACATTTTTATTTCGGGGCCAGCTAAGGACCACCTCCAGGTGCGAGATTTTCTCTTTGCTTTGAAGACCCATGTGTTGCCTTCGGATGTAATCTGCTCTTTGGTCGGGTTGTTGTCTCTTTGACATATTTCCAATTTGCATTCTAAATTTAATATCTTTCATCATTGATATTTTGTATCACAAGTTGTCTATTAACAACTGTTTGGATCATTCGAGATACTAATGATTTTCTTTCCACGGAATATATTATAGATTACTAAGCTGTATGTTTTTGAAGACAAAAACATTAATTCGGTATCTGTGATGAGATTATTTGCCCATGTTAAGGATTTTATAAATGCTTAATTACGTTTTTGTGTTACTCATCGGTTTGATGCCATATATATTAACGTTATTATACTGAACACGTTTAAGCAATATATTTCCATCCCAACTTTTTAAACCCTTAATTACTGCTAAAAAAAGTTGTCCGAAATCATTGCATTCGGCTCTACTTTATGAACATTTAAACACCGTGTAGAACGCCACATGCGGGGTGTCGGACATGTTTGACATGGGGTGGCAATTTTGAAGCGACGAAAAAGTAACAAGGTAAGTTCAAGCATCAAAATTTCTTATTTTAAGAACTCTCAGTACTATATAATGTATTGCACGGAAGGAACCACAACAATCTATTTTCTGAAAGCAGAAGCAGTCGTTTTTAGTGCTCAGTTTTCTCAAACACCTCGCCCTAGTTTTCCGTGTTGCAGATTTTGAGGCTTTATATGCAAATTTCTGTATAAAAAACTACTTTACACAACTACCCTCCGTATTATTTATATAGAATTGTATTCCTCTCATGGACTTCTACCAAATACCAGTTTCTTACTGAAAATTAATTGGTTTTAAAACTATTATTCGTCAAAAATATTTACAAAATCATTTACGATCTCGAATATACATTTGCATTTACGGAATTGATAAAAAAAAATCATAGAAAGATTAAAGATTGGTCTGTTCAAAGCATTTGATTAATTATTCCTATGCAAATTAATTTAAATCATTAATGATTTGATAATAAATCGGTTACACCCTTCTTCATTCATACGTGTAATTTTCATATTCTTACGTGTATTTGTTAATATTTTTGTTATTTAAAGGTATAATATAAAACAAATAACATTACACTTATATGCATATCCAATTATTTTTCTACTTTGAGGCTTTATTTGCTATGTTTATCAATAAAATGCACATTACTTATAAGACTAAAATATGGACCAAATGACATACCATAAGTTTGTAATTTGTCATCATAACAGTGTAGGTGTGTTTGAATAAAAAAGTATCAGATAGAGACCGATTTATTAGAAAATGTATTCTTTTTTTTCTTTTTTATGACAAGCCTCTACCCATTGAGATGCAAAATCTGACACCCCGAGCGACACTTTACATTCTAATGAATAATAGTTTTAAAACCAATTAATTTTAACTAAGAAATAGGAATTTGGTAGAAGTCCATGAGAGGAATACAATTCTATATAAATAATACGGAGGGTAGTTGTGTTAAGTAGTTTTTTATACAGAAATTTGCATACAGTCCACCACACAGCCCTCTATTTTTCGCTCATCTGGAGCGCTCTTTCATCTGGTATTAAATGTCAGATAAGCTAGTGTTATCTAAGTACTTGTCACTTTCAATTAAATATATTATTGTTTCAATTTTTATCTGTAAAAAGTTTAACTATGTACAAGATGGAGTAATATGATTCCCAACAATGTAAACACTACCTGACTACAGTTTTGTCATAGATGAAGATTTCACATTATGAATAAATAGCTGCGCCATGAGGGCATGATACGCTCGTCACATTTTCA
Source organism: Mytilus galloprovincialis (assembly GCF_965363235.1). Classification (NCBI taxonomy): domain Eukaryota; kingdom Metazoa; phylum Mollusca; class Bivalvia; order Mytilida; family Mytilidae; genus Mytilus; species Mytilus galloprovincialis. The sequence goes on along the minus strand of NC_134844.1, from coordinate 49,019,252 downwards.
TAGAATAAAGTTCAATTTCTTTTCAATGTCATGTAAGAAATTTATGAAAATGAAAACAGAGCTTACATCAATGGATATTAACAATTCACCAAAGTTTCATGAGAATTGCTGAAAGCATTTTTGAGTAAATGTCGGAAAACTGGAAAGTCCCCCTTTTTAATAAATTTTAATCATTTATTCTTGTCGGGCCTTCGACTTTAGTCGAAAAAGCCAGACATAGCGAACCTACATTCCGTCAGCGTGGTTTCGGCGGCGGCATCGGCGACCACACATATTCACTCTGTGGTTAAAGTATTTGAAATTGTAATAACTTTCTTTAACTATACTGTTAAAATGAAATTCCATTTTTCCTGTATTTTCCTTACAAATGAACTTAGTTTTTCTGCCAGGAAAGAATATATTCACTCTGAGGTTAAAGTTTTTTAAAAAATTTAATAACTTTCTTATACTATCCTTGATTTGCACCAAACATGGACAGAATAAAATTGAGAATGGAAATGGGGAATGTGTCAAAGAGACACAACCCGACCAAATAAAAAACAACAGCAGAGGGTCACCAACAGGTCTTCAATGTAGCGAGAAATTCCCGCACCCGGAGGCGTCCTTCAGCTGGCCCCTAAACAAATATATACTAGTCCAGTGATAATGAACGCCATACTAATTTCCAAATTGTACACAAGAAACTAAAATTAAAATAATACAAGACTAACAAAGGCCAGAGGCTCCTGACTTGGGACAGGCGCAAAAATGCGGCGGGGTTAAACATGTTTGTGAGATCTCAACCCTCCCCCTATACCTCTAACCAATGTAGAAAAGTAAACGCATAACAATACGCACATTAAAATTCAGTTCAAGAGAAGTCCGAGTCTGATGTCAGAAGATGTAACCAAAGAAGCTTGTTTATGATCAAAAGCTAGTATCTAGAAGCTTTTGATCATAAACAAATATTTGTACCTGTTTTTCTGTATTTATATATATATATATTATATGGACTTAGTTTTTCTTCAAGTTAACATTACACACAGTCTGCAGTTAAAGTTTTTAAACATTTGTTAGATTCATAAACTATCCAATTTTACCAAACTTGGACATGTTGGACAGAAGCTTCTTAAAATTAAAAGATAGTATAGAGAGAAATATTTTTATTGATGTTTTCCCTCATTTTTGTTGAGTCTGAGATTAACAGCAAAAGTAGGCGAGACACTGGGTTCCGCTAAACCCTTACAAATTTTATAGTCTGGACGTTGTGATTTAAATAGGGTAGGAGGTGCTTATGAGTCAATACAAAACAAGATTGGTGTTTGTGACTTCTCCGCAAAGCACAAATCTTTAAAGAGTAACTGCAAAGTGTGGTCAGCTCAGAATTGGAATGTTGTTTCTCAGATGACTAAATGATAAACTAACAGTAACATTTGTCCTGAAATGTTATTGATCGTTATTAAGGGATGTGTGTGTGGAGTGGGAGGAGAGGCTGAGCCTTAGTGAAATTTACTATAAGAATAAATTGTGAAACCTCATTTATTGATTTCCAATTCATTAGTAAAATTTAAATGAAACTTTTATTCTAATTTTTCAACCCCCCCCCTTTTGTTCTTTATTTTATTAACTTGACTTGTGTGATACATGTAAAGTGCAAAATAACTAATAAGATGAACTTTGAAAATGCCAATTGTCATGCATTTTTAAATGTTAAATTTTATCTATTTAAAATGTTCTTTTATTATAACTAGTTGAAATGTTTATATTAAATAGTTACTTTCTGTTGATTTCTTTTGCATCTATACAAAAAGTCATGAAATTGTTTGTTCCTTTTTCTATATTATACACTTAAAATTATATTTCATGTTCTGCACAAAAACAATGTCACTTATATATACACCAGTTTTATCACAAAGGAGGCAGAAATTATCACTGTAGCTAGCAAGATATTTGAACCGACCCAACCTGTGTAATGTTAATTTTACTGATAATATTACAAATTTGACAAATTTCATTTAATGAATGTTGACAGCCACTTAGGTTTTATGTTGTTTTTATCTAAACAGTAGTTTTGTAAAACTTTTCAATTTGAGGGCTGTGTGTAGGACTGCATATAGAGCCTTAAAATCTGCAACACGGAAAACTAGGGCGTGGTGTTTAAGAAAACTGAGCACTGAGAACGACTGCTTCTGTTTTCAGGAAATAGATTATGTTGTGGTTCCTTCCGTGCAATACATTATATGGTACTGAGAGTTCTTAAAATAAGAAATTTTGATGCTTGAACTTACTTTTTTACTTTTTCGTCGCTTCAAAATTGCCACCCCATGTCAAACATAGCCGACACCCCGCATGTGGCGTTCTACACGGTGTTAAATGACACATAGTTTACAAGTGTGAACAAATCTTATGTACAGGTAATTTAACAAGGTGTATAGATGTGAACAAATTTAATGTGAAACCAGTGTCCATTACATTAAACTAATTGTAAACATGTTTACTGTACACGACGTTTGGTGTGAACACGGCCTTACATTGTAATTTCGGGGCCTTTCATAGCTGACAGTGCGGTATGGGCTTTGCTCGTTGTTGAAGGCCGTACGATGACCTATAGTTGTCAATTTTTGTGTCATTTGGTCTTGTGAAGAGTTTTCTCATTGGCAATCTTCTTTTTTTAATTAACCGTTACGATACAATTCACTTAATGCATTTGTTTTATTTCTTATTTAGTCTGGCAAACGGGAGATAATACAAACAGAACAATGTTTTTAATTATATGCATAATAGAATAGAATATTGTATTTCAAAATCGTTATATTGTTAGTAGATCCTTATTGCAAAATTATACACATCAGCAATTACAAAAACCTTACTACGTACTCTGAACGACCAATTAGATAATTTTGTAAATTTATTTACTATCGTACATCCTCTCACAATATTAATTAAAGAATCAAGTTTAAGGCAAAGCATAACAAAAAAACAATTTATGTGAAATTAACGGCCACAGTTCAATTTGAAGACGAGGTCTGACATGATAACAGAATGCCGACATGATTGATTTAACTGACAAATCTGTGCACCATTGGTAGCAATGGATGCTCAAGTTCCTCTAGGTTAAATCCTAAAGAGAACGAGGGCCATGATCCCCAAATACGTCGGGTCTTATTCGCATCACCCCCTGGTTTCAGGGGAGTAAAGATTAACAATTTAACAATTTCTAGATCATAAAACAGTTAAGCTCGAACTTGTACCAATTCAGAACCGGCCACTCAGGGTAGACATGAGATGGTCTCGACAGAACTTCCTGCGGTAACGCAGGAAAGTAAAAAACTAATATGATCCGACATACAATACAGGAACGGATCATGACCCCTTAATCTTGCCACGTGAGTGAGTCTATACACACTCATTTAATACACCCCCTATTTTTTTCTTAACCCCTTGAAAACCATAAGAAATTCTATTCCGAATTATAATTCCGGGAAACAGCGAATTTTATGAGATGATAGGAAAGTTTCAATACCCCCTTGTATGTTGTTCAAGTATATATCATAACCAATATCGGATAAGTGAGTTCCGTCATATCTATACAAGTTCATCTCTCGAGCTCGGATATTAGGATGCTGAATAACACAGTGCCCGTCATTCTAGGCATAATTGTTAAAAGCTGAGTTAACTCGTTTTCGAGATCTTTCGATAGCTTTTCCATCTGTAGCACCGTGTCAATACCTTCGCATTAGCATTTCGCTCCATACGATGCGAGTGTTAGGTAGAAGTAAATGCAGACGCAGAATATCCCTTTCAATATTTTGGATGAGTTCCAAAGTTTTAACTTTTACAAGATCATTGGAACCAAGCTGAAAGACTATCATGGCGGAGGAGAAAATTTGTCAACTGCATGGGATACATTAGCATTAAAATCATTCCACAACATACCCCTTTTTCCAAACCAGCGTATGTACACCCCTCTGCTTTGAAGACCAATGTTTGGGTCCCCGTTTCTCGTTTTTGCATTTGTCTGTGCCCAATATACAATTGAAGATCCGACGAAACAAATAGCTTTTGAACCTAAAAGGAGGTAATATGTATTATAATATTAAAAACACTTCGTTTGAGCTGTAATGAAAGTTAAAGACTCAGATACGAATATAGCGTAAATATGCAACGGAAGACCATCGACCGCACTGCTTGATAATATCGTCTTTAACACCATTTTTTGCCATATCAGTAGCTCGTCTTATCCGAAAAGGATGAGAACGAATGTGGAACGGTAGTTCACAGAAACCCAAACAATTTTGAAGCAGGGAACAAAATTGATATTTTGTTAAGGCCAAACCATTAAAATGTGTATATAATTTATTTGATCCATTTACGCTGGAGTAGCGAACCTGCTCTGTGCCCAATATTAAAAATTTAAAGTACAATATGTGTTCCAGGTGGATAAACTAAAATCATACTGATTGTTCCAATCACATTGCTGGTGGCTGATTGTCCTGGTAAAACTGTATAACACTCAATCGAATATTTAGAATACGATAGTTCTCAAAAGTTTGTTCAGCAAGCAATTCCATCGGCTTAGTCTAGTCATCTTTATTTTGTCCAACAACGTATGAAGTATCAGGTTTCTCTCTGAACAGTCTGAAAAATGAATAAAACAGCAGCAGACACAAGTAATTGTTGATAGAGTGTGAGGGGAGGTGGGTGGGTTTTTGAACTTTCACTTATCCAGAGCACCTAGTTCAAATGTGAGGCTGAAGTCACGTGATGTTTATAAGCCGGAAGCGAGATGCGGATCCTAATGATAAAATATTTCATTTAAGGAAAATAAATATATTAATCAAATCTCTTTCATTAAATTGGTTTATCTTATAAGTGATAGACCTTATTATTACATTTTAATTTACCTGTGTGCGTTGTTTTATTTAACGACATCTAGTCCCAGTTACAGTTGCCTTGTTGACATTCTAACTACATCGTTTTAACACAACCTGTACAGTCTATGTTTTATAGGCACCAACACGTATTGATTATGTATTTATATAGTTTCATAGATCATATGTATTCGTTCAGTGTACATGGTGTATGTTTACTTGTTTTTGTTTAGATGTCTTTTTGATCGAGTTAAGCCATTGATAATTTATGGTGTATCTTTTTTATGTTGTAATGTTTCACTACTGTCTCAGGTTAGGTTGAAGGTTGATGCCACTTTAAACGATTAACGCGCTGCATTAAAATGCACCCGTCCTAAGTCAGGAGCCTGCTGTTCAATGATATCGTTCTGATGTTGTATTGTACACAACAGTCCCAGATTAGCTAAAGGGGAGGAATGGGATCCCGCTAACATGTTCAACCCCGCCATATTCTGTATGAATAACCCTGTCCTAAGTAAGGAACCTGTAAGTCAGTGGTTGTCGTTTGTTTCTACATGTTCTATGTTACATCTTTTTTTTTGTTCATTGATTAGGTCGTTAGTTTTCTCGTTTGAATTATTTTTCATTTTTCATCAAGGCCCTTATGTAGCTTACTATGCGGTATGGGCTGTGCTAATTTGTGAATGCTGTACGGTGGCCTATAACTTTTAATTTCGGTGTCATTTGTCTCTTGTGGAAAGTTGTTTCAATTGAAATCATACCACATCTTCTTTTTTTATATTTCTCGTTTTTTGTTTTTTATATTGATTAGACCGTTGATTTTTCTGTTTAAATTGTTTTATGCAGGTCATTTGGGGGCCATTATAATGCGGTCTTCGTGTTGAAGACCGTACTTTGACCTATAATTATTAACTTTTCATCCATTGTGACTTGGACGGACAGTTGTCTCAATGGCACTCATACACCATTTTCTTATTCATCTGTACAATATTACAACAAAGAAACATTTAAATACTCAAAAGACCCTTTCAACAACTTTCGACACCGTCTAGTTGTCTCAAAGACAAAAACCATCATGATTATCATTACGTATAGATACTCGATTTGCGGTTATACACTGTCTTGACTATATAGCTACAGAAGACATATCAACCAAAAAATTAATTAAATATATTTCTCTGTCATGTACATGTAATTTTCTTATTGTTTGTATTTACACGACATTTCACGTTGAATTGATTTATAAAAAAAATACTGCAATCATTTTGCATCCTGATCAGCTTTCTCTCCAATTTTATGATTATGTCAGTCTTGCATTAAAGATTGTGCCGCATGCCAATAACGATTAATATGTTTCTGTAAATAAAGGCAACTGTAGTATACCGCTAAATCGATTGAGACAAAAACAAATCCGGGTAAAACTAAAACCGAGGGAAACACATCAACTATTTGAGAAAAACAACGAAACAACAGAAACAAAAGTGAACAAAAAACAAACGACAATGCAACATACACAAACACGAACTATAAGATAACAACCGCCATTTTCCTGACTTGGTACATAACATTTAAAAAAAAAATGGTAATTAAATTTTTTTCAATATTTATGAAATACAATAACTGGACTGTCCTTCCGTCCGTATAACATTTGTAAACACGATTGAGTTGGTGTTTTTCAGCCGATCTCCACCTTAGTTTTCGCAAGGGATAATAACATATAGATTCCCAAGGTCGAGTGAAAATATAACATCACTATTTTTTATCAACGAGGGACTACTCCGCTGCAAGAAACCTTGTTAAAATTGATGTTTTTCATTATGAATAGGGAAAAAATATATTTAATTGATTTCTCTTCCAATGTAACAACATTTGAGCAGTACATACATGTACTTGCGGTATCGAATTTTATTTTTCAACTCGTGAGTTACTATAGAGCTTGTTGTCATTGCAAATTCTTTTTGGACAGTGCCAAGCAGAGATTTTGAGTTCAACGACTTCGGTTATCCCTCATTTAACTATGTGGTAGTCCTCCCCAAATGATTGGCCGATATTGGTCTGAGTCCCGAAAAGCAACATTACTTGTCCCTTTGTCGTAGTGTCTTTCCACCATTCACAAAAAATGGTTTGTGGTGGGTTTTGTTTTACAAGAAGCAGGAATTACTTAGCATAAGAGTTTAAATTGGTGAATTAAAAAGATACACAGTATAGACTATATTATGGAGGCACCAAAGGCTAAAACTAACAGACATTGTACAGATATGTGCCGCACTTGTCAAAAGATATAAGACATTGCATTGTTAAATTAAACATCAACTACAATAAAACATGTTTTGTTTTTTTTTAATTTTCCTAATACCACCAGGACAGATAGGAGCTCAAAGTCTCAAAAGATGAACTGTGACTTACAGCCCATCATTTTCTTCATACTTAATTATAAATTCCACGTCATTTGGACTCTGTTGGAAAGTTGTTTCATTGTCAATGAAAGCCATAAAATTAATAGTGGTCAATACTAATATTTTTTTTAAAACGACGCCGGACTTTTTACATGTCATAGTCGTTCTCAACTGCATTTGTAGACAATTGTTGAAAAGGACTATTACGAGTATGAATATCGTGAATCTGTCTGATATACATTTGTATTTATAATGCATCGTTTAAAAAAGACTCCAAATATTTTCATAGTGGGCCAATTAAATTAAATTGATAAGTTAATTCGCCTTTCTCTACTACAGGGTTTACAATACTGTAGATTCTTTATTATTAGTTGAAAACTAATTTTATGACTTTTAAATAAAATTATGATTAAAAAAAATTGATGCTGTTAAACTTTATACTTTATTTATTTTGTCATATGTTTTGTTTCCGTCTTTTTTGTAACATCGATGTTTTTGTGATTTATTTAGACCTATTTGCTTTTTGATGTTTTATATTTTAGAACGTGTGAACTCGTATAAAACCATTTATTTCATAAACACTTGAAGTACTCACTGTATAATATCATTTGTTTTGTTTTTTTTTTTGTTATTGTTTTTAGCCAAAAGAGAAGTAAATAATTTGATGATAACAAAAAACCTTTCAATAGAAAAGTGAATGCATGAATCTTTTAAATCAAAACGATTGAAAAGACTAATTACAATAACAACCTGGCAGTAAACTAGGTTCTAACAAACAAACAATTGGGCATATGTATACATTCTATATATTTGCATGACAAACTCAAGAAAAGGAGGATGAGATTAAAGATTGAAGTGATCTTGGCATGTAAACGTTTTTGCGCATAATTTATATTTTATTACTTCTTTTCATTGGCCAATTTTTATCGAACATTCACAGATAGCAAACTATTCAGCACTGCAGGTGATTGCGAAACATTATCATATAATTACATTAGACGTATGTTTCATTATAATACGTTATACTGATTGGCTACATTGCAATCTCGCGTTATTCCTTAAGCAATTTCATTACACAATAAAATTCATCATTCATAATGACACGAGGTCCCACAATAAAGTGCACAGATAAATTAAATAAAAACTTGATAAAAATCGTGTTTTCATGATCCTAGCTAAAAAATGTAATTATAAGTATTGAATGCCTCTTTTTTTTTACCATGCGCACATTTTTAGAATGAAGCGCATCCGCGCTTCATACAAAATGTACTTCGGTCAACGCTTTTACACCCTAATAAAGTTACAAAAAGAGGAATTCAATTCTTGAATAAAATTTAATATTGAAATTCAATTAAACTAAGAAATTTTTTTTTCAGAGTAATGGCAAGTAACTGGAATGTTTGTGGAGTTTGTGAACTACGCAATACCAGTAAACAATCAGTCATATGGTGTTCAGATTGTGAGGAGGGTCTCTGTGATAATTGTAAGGACCATCATAGTTTATCCAAAGGATCGCGTAATCATGGAACCGTGACGATAGCCGAGTACCAGAAGGTACCAAGTAACGTTATTCAAATAGCACAGTCCTGCAAGAAACATGATCAAAAGTATCAAATAATCTGTAAGACGCATGATTGTCCATGCTGTAAACGTTGCGTAGTTGAGGATCACAATAAATGTGAAGATTTAAAAGATATAGATGATGTCATAAAAGGTATTAAGTCTTCAAATGTATTCCAAGATATCGAAAAGACTATGAACGAGGTTAAAACCCATATCCAAAGAATTCGAAAAGATCGTGAAGAAAATTTAGCGTCTTTGAAAGAACAAAAGAAGAACATTAAAATTAAGATTCAAAAAGCTAAAACATCAATTAATAATCACCTAGACAAACTCCATCAGGCAGTACTGAAAGATCTTGATTCAACAGTGGAGACAGAGAATAAGAAAATTCGTCAGCTACTGAGTGAAGTGGAGAATAAGGAAAAAGAAATTGAAGAATTCAAAGCTTGTTTACCGAACATTAAGCATTATGCTTCCGAAATGCAAACATTCATTGCAGCAAAAGAAATGGAACGCGATTTAGCAAAGCAAGAGCATTTCGTTCAATCGCTAATTAAAAACGGAAAATTGAATCATCCACAAATGTCTTTGAAAATTGAAACGATTTTACAGAATATTCCAATTAATATAGAATCCTTTGGAGAAATAACTGTTGTTAATGACCCGAACAAACTTATGATAAGTAGGATGAAGGATCAACAGGCTCAACAGATGAGTTTAGTTCCGTCACCAAAGTCCATTGAAAACCTGACACTAATGTTAGAAATGATTGTCAACGTCGATGCAAGAAAGATCAGAGGATGTACCATTATACCTGATGGAAGGATGATGTTTACTTGTAACAATCAACAAAAAGTTATAGGAATAAACAAAGATGGTACAAAGGACTTTGAAATAAAACCAGGTAAATGTTTTGATATGGTGTACATAGGTAACAATAAAATTGCTGTTACTGCTGGTCGTTACTTTGGACCGTATATCATCAACTGCATTGACATAAATCAAAGAAAAGTAACGACAAAGTTTGATGTTGGATCAGAAAATACAGGTGTAGTGCTAACAAACGAAGGAACATTAATATATTGTTCAGGGAATAAAGGGTTTAGGACGATTGATTTAAATGACGATACACAAGGTTCAATAAAATCCGGACCACTTTGTAATTGGGGATATCCATGTGTAACAACGTTTGATAAACACCTGTTTTATACTAACCCCGACAGCAACACAGTTACATGCAGTGATTTCGAAGGACAGTTACAATGGGAATTCAAGGAGGAAAACGTTTTAAAATATCCACAAGGTATCTCCGTAGACAACGATGGAAATGTATACGTAGTGGGGACCAGTTCAAACAATGTAGTGGTTATTTCTCATGACGGAAAACATTACAGACAAATTATATCTTCCACTGTAGGTCTAACTAGTCCACAGGCATTGCATTATGACCAGTCAACAAACTCACTACTGGTGGCAAACAAACAGGACCGCGCTTTTTTGTTTAGTGTAAAGTAGTAACAGAAGTAAATCGGATTTGAATAAAGTGTGTATGTACACTATCAGCATAAAACAAATGATGCCAGTTACTCTATAAACCTGTTAATTCATCCTGAGACATGACACAGGTTAAGACCTTTCACATGTTTCAACTTAACCAATCATCTACTGAGATCAATGGCAACTCACTTGGCTAAAAAAATTTAAACAATTGGTGCCAAAATGGTTAAAAGTATTCGACCCAGAGAGCTGTTGATTCTTTGTTTTACAGTCCATGATTTTAATATATAATCGAAGATTGATTCTTCTGATCTTACCTATGAAGTTTTTTCATATTTCAACTATTTTTAAAGGAATAATGCCACTTGGAAATATATTTATAGAAAATTGCATTGTAAGCGCTCTTGTTTACATTTCTTGTAGGATTTTTTTGAAATTTATAGCAAAAGTTACATCAGCAAATTCTCGGAAAGTCTGCGCTTATCAACATTTTTACAGGGTTGATGCCCTTTTGGGAATACATGTATATATTGAAAATGCGATTTCACGCATACATTTCATGTAAGATGTGGATAGAATATCTTCTTATTTGTATTGTTTTTAAGCCATTTGTATACGACCGTAAACCATTTTTTTTTTCATATTTTTTTTTCTCTCAAAATTTTCCATTATTCATTGATTATTTCGGATTTATATATAAAAGCAAACAATAATGATATGAGAGGAGATACACACCAAACAGGGTGTGTAAATTATTGTATATAACAGATTAACAGTATTGCGCAATAACAAGAAATCTTCAATTGCTCAGTATTACGCAATATCACAGTATTGCGCAATAGCAAGAAATCTTCAATTGCACAGTATTGCGCAATAGCAAGAAATCTGCAGTAGCGTTGTATTGCTCAGTAGCAAGAAATCTTCAATTGCACAGTATTGCGCAATAGCACAGTATAGCCATATTCCATATTCTATATGTACGACGCGTTATACAATTATTGACTTGAAAAAAATGAAAACAAATCAACTATTTATACATATTTCTCTGTCCTGAATATTTTTGCGTTATTTGTACTGTATTCCTGTTACGGAATGTTGTCATTTTAGCGGTATGTTTAACATTGCCATATAAGCGGGAGGTTTGGCTAGCCATAAAACCAGGTTCAACCCACAATTTTTTCTTACAATGTATTGTACGAAGCCAGGAATATGGCAGTTGTTACCAAACAGTCCGTTTCTATGTATGTTTGCAGTTGTTTTTGTAACAGTTCAGTGTTACTGTTGTTCCGTTGTTTTTCTCTTAAAGTTGATGCGTTTCCCTCGGTTTTAGTTTGTGACCCGGATTTGTTTCCGCTCAATCGATTTTTGATTATTGAACAGCGGTAAACTACTGTTGCCTTCATTTATAGATTTCGTGCCTCCGAAGTGCTTTTCCTCAAACAGGAATGCTCAAAGCAAAATATATGACTAATGGATGTATAAGAACTGAAACAATTGAAGAGCTATATATTTAGATAATAGTGAAATCTATCTGAGGTCATCTTTGCCTGAGGGACTTATAGAAAGTTATATTTAAAATCTTATAGTTCTATCTTTCTGGGATTTTACTAGGATCTCATAATCCACCATTTTCTACATTAGAAAATGCCTGTACCAAGTCAGGAATATGACAGTTGTTAACCATTCGTTTGATGTGTTTGGACTTTTGATTTTGCGTTTTGATTTTTGATTTTCCTTTTTGAATTTTCCTCGGAGTTCAGTATTTTTGTGTTTTTACTTTTTATAAGAATCTATAGTTTAGAAGTGTTGATCGTTCTATGTTAAATTACAAATGTCCATATAAGTTCTCCGGTTGTATATTATTTTGATAGAAAATCAAATAGGTTAATGCTGTGTACCTTTTAGTATTAATGTGTAGGTCCCATGATTGTCATACATCATACGGTTATACTCGACGTGACATCAGATCCTTATTTGAAATAGACTTTTTTAATTTACCAATGAGTTTGATATTTTTGTTCATACTTTTTGTCATGTCAATAACATATTTGTGTGACTTGTATTTTGTTATTGAGATCCCGACTCTTTACTAAATAGTGTTCTCTGTATTGTTATAAACATACATTTGACCAATTTTCTTAGAATAATGTTAGTCTTGGGCTCTTATATAGATTTTCAACTTTTGTTTATGTCACAAGTATTATGTTACTTATATGACAAATACAGATTATATTATATAAGTCTTTGTTTTCAAGCCTGTACATATCTCATGCATTCGACCATGTATATATGTGCCTGTCCCAAGTAGGGAACCTGCAATTCAGTGGTTGACGTTTGTTGCTGTGTTACATATTTGTTTATCGTTCATATTTTTGTACATTTATTAGGCCGTTAGTTTTCTCGTTTGAGTTCTTTTATATTTATGATTTCGTGGCCTTTTATAGCTGACTATGCGGTATGGGCTTTGCTCATTGTTGAAGGCCGTACGGTGACCTATAACTGTTAATTTCTGTGTCATTTTTTTATCTTGTCTCATTGGCAATGAAACCACGTCTTCTTTTTTATATTGCTCGTTCCTCGTTTTTTATATAGATTAGATCGTTGGTTTTCCTGTTTGAATTGTTTTACACTAGTCATTTTGGGGCCCTTTGTAGTGTGCTGATCGTGTTGAAGATCGTACTTTGACCTATAATTATTAACTTCATAGATTGTGACTTGGATGGAGAGTTGTCTCATTGGCACTCATATCACATCTTCTTATTTATATTTACAATAATACAGCAAATAAACATTTAAATAAACAAAAGTCAGATCATGATATATACTAGCTAATGATACTTAAAATTACGAGTATGAATAGCATGAACCTGTCTGACATATTTCTAATGCATCGTTTAACAAAGACTCCAAATATGACAAACGATCACAGAGGTGGGCCAATTAAACTTAATTTATCAGTAAATTCGCCTTTCTCTACTACCGGGTTTACTGTGGATTCTTTATTATAAGTTGAAAACTAATTGTATGATTTTGGCAAAATAATGATATGAAAAATTAACGACATGCAAGTTTTCCGGAATCTCCGCAAATTATTAACACAAAAAAAAATATGAATCCACAGTATTAAGACTTTCCGTCGTTTTACTAACATTTATCACAGACACTTGGTTATAGGGTTTGGATATTTTATATTCAATGTTCGCATTAGATATTCAATGTTCCATATATACTTCACACTGCTATGCTTGTTTTATCTTGTTCTGGGTGAATTTATCATTTCTGGTTCAGGCCCTTATTTTACTATCCATACTCAACCAAACCTTGTTTTCTATTTTACTTTACTACCCCTGTGGTACATTTTTTTTTTTTTTTTTTTTTTTTTTTTTTTTAAATATTTCGGTTTTTATGCTCTTAAACTTTATGCTTTATTTGTTTTGTCAAATGTTTTAGTTGCGTCTGGCATATTTAATTAAATCTTTTTTGTCATGTCGGTTTTGGGTGGTTTATTTAGACCTGTTTGCTTTTTAATGTTTCCAAAAACTTTAGAACGTGTGAACCCGTACAAAACCATTTCTTTCATACACACGGTGTGTACTCACTGTATAATAGCATTTACTTTGTTTCTTTTTTTTGTTGTTTTTTTAGCCAAAAGAGAAGTAAATGATATGATGATAACAAAAAGACATTTCAATAGAAAAGTCAATGCATGAAATTTTTAAATTAAAACGAATGAAAAGATAAATAACACTAACACCCAGTAGTAAATTAGGTTATATCAAACAAAAGTCTTGTCATATGTTTTTACTCTATATTTTTTCATGACGAACTCGATCTACCTCACGAAATGAAGGATGAGAAAGATTGAAAAGATGTTAGCATGTAAACCTATTTGCGCATGAGTCATATTTTATAACTTCTTTTCATTGGCCAATCATTATCGAATGGTCACAGATATCAAACTGTTGAGCACTGCGGGTGAATGCGAAACTTTATCATATACAATTTAATATTAAAAATTCAATTAAACTAAAAAAATGTATTTTTCAGAGTAATGGCAAGTAACTGGAAAGTTTGTGGAGTTTGTGAACTACGCAATATCAGTAAACAGTCAGTCATCTGGTGTTCGGATTGTGAGGAAGGTCTCTGTGATGATTGTAGGGAACACCATGGTTTATCTAAAGCTTCACGTAATCATGATACCGTGGCAATAGCTGAGTACCAGAAATTACCAAGCAATGTTATTCAAATCGCACAGACCTGCAGAAAACATTACCAAAAGTATCAAATATTTTGTAAGAAGCATGATTGTCCGTGCTGTAAAAAGTGTGTTGTCGAGGATCATAGCAAATGTGAAGATTTAAAAGATATAGATGATGTCATTGGCGGTTTTAAATCATCAAATGCATTCCAAGATATCGAAAAGACTCTGTCTGATTGAGGTAAAGGAGCATATGGAAAGAATTCGAAAAGGCCGAGAAGACAATTAAGCGTCTTTGAAAGAACAAAAGAAGAGCACGGGAATGGAGATTCATAAAGCTAAAACCTCGATCAATAATCACCTAGACCAACTTCATCAGACACTACTGAGAGATCTGGAAGCATCAGAGGAGACAGAGAGTAAGAAGATTCGTTAGCTACTGAGCGAAGTTGAGAAAAATCAAAAAGTGATAACAGAATTTCAAGCTGCCTTAGCTAAATTAAACAGTATGATTCCGATTTGCAAACATTCCTTACAGCAAAAGAAATGGAACGTGATTTAAGAAAGAAAGAACAGTTCGAACAGTCAATAATTAAAGGCGGGGAATTAAATCATTCGCAAATTTCATGGAAAATGGAAAATATTTTTCAAAATTTTGCCATTGACATTAAATCCTTTGGAGAAATAATCGTTGATATTGAACCGAACAAACTTATTTTAAGTAGACAGAAGGATCAACAGGCTCAACAGATGATCACTGAATCAGCACCAAAGTCTATTGGCAACCTGACAATGGCCTTATTACAGACCATCGATATTGATGCAGCTGACGTCAGAGGATGTACCATACTACCTGATGGAAGGATGATGTTTACTTGTAACATTCAAGATAAAGTCATACATTGTCATAGTAATTCACAACAATGGTACAAAGGACTTTGAGATGAAACTAGATAGTTGCTTTGATATCGATTACGTAGATAACAATATAATTGTTGTCACGTCTGGTACAAACATAGTCGCTCAGTATATCAGCCCTGTCGACATTGAGAAAAGAAAACTTGTTATAAAGCTTCATCTTGTGGAATACATTGAAGGGGCAGTGCACACACACGACGGAATATTAATATATTGTACAGGTGAGAATGGGTTGAAGACGATCAATTTATTGAATGGTGGAACAAAAGGTTCTGTAAGATCAGGACCACTAAATCAAAGGGGATTTTCATATGTAGCAGTTTTTAATAAAGATATTATGTATACAAACAGTTTATTAAACACGATTAAATGCTGTGACTTCCAATTTATGAAACAATGGGAATTTAGGAACGAAAGAGTATTACGAGATCCACACGGTATTTCAGTAGACAACGCTGAAAATGTTTATGTTGTGGGGACTTATTCTAACACTGTTGTGGTTGTATCACATGATCGAAAACATCATAGACAATCCTATCGTCCAGCGAAGGTCTTATCAAACCACAGGCATTGCATTATGACAAGTCAACAAACTCTTTACTAGTTGCAAACAAACAGGGTCGCGCGTTTTTGTTTGATGTTAAATAGTAAATTAGTTTGAATAAAATGTGTACGGCCATTATCATTAGAGTTTTCTCAATAACTCTTGTCATATATATTTGTTTTGAATATCATTTTGCCTTCATAATAGATCTAGATGTTAAAACGCCCGACTTTACACGCACATGTCTGTGAGTTACAATAATACACATACTCACGAACAAACAAAATTGTGGAAATGCATTATTAATTGTCAATAAAGCAAATCGTACACGGATTGGCATCAATATATTGCATCAGTATTTATAGTTTTCATCTGTTATCAGTGTTGATCCCGACATAAAATGTTCTAATTTCGCATTGTATTACATACGTGCAAAAAGGGGATACCAATTGTCATGGATTTTTCCTGGTAAAAAGTAAACCACAAAAGTTCGTTTCAACCAAATATACGTGTGTGTAAATATTCTTTTCAAAAACTACAGGTGTGTATGCAGAATTTGGCAAAACCACGAAAATAATACCTTTTATCTCAATTCTTCGAAAATTGGTGCCTATGAAAGAAATAAAGTCACAGTGTAGAATTCGCATGATATTAGAGGGAAAGGGTTGACTGGGGTTTATACTAAAAAACTCATAATTCAAGGAGAAATTGGCAAAAAAAATAACCAGACAAACAACAGTCTACAAATCACTATTATTTCTTCTTCTGTGCTATGTAAAATCTATGGAAAAATGAATTGAATTACTGGTAAGATTTTTATAAATCAAAATTGTGTGACTGTTGAAAAAATCTATCCCATTGTTAAAGAGATAAAGGATACAATAGATACAGTTAAGTCTGCCTCATATCTTGACTTACATCATGAAGGTTAGTAGAAAACAAACTTTACGACAAAAAGGATGATTTTAGCTTCCAAATTATGAATTTTGCAATTCTATGTAGCAGTATTTCAGCAGCGCCCATGCACACAGAGTGTTTATCTCCAGGTTGATACGATATTCCAGGGCTTGTATTTTCTATCATGATTTCCTTGATCATGTTGATAAAGGGTTGCTGCTCATAAGGAAGCTATTAAACCAGAGTTTCAAGTGCTGAAGTTGAAGTCATCCCTTTGTAAGTTTTACAGACACTATCACGAGTTGGTTAACCGTTATGGAATATTCGTTTCACAGATAACGGATATGTTCCTAATGTCGTTACTACAAAACTCGTACCCTTTCCCTGAATTTGACCCACCGAATAGACTTAATACCGCGGTTGTAATATCATAAGCAACACGACGGGTGCCACATGTGGAGCAGGATCTGCTTACCTTTCAGGAGCACCTGACATCACCCACAGTTTTGGGGGGGGTTTGTGTTGCTCAGTCTTTAGTTTTCCTTGTGTTTTGTGCACTATTGTGTGTTTATTGGTTTTTTCCTATTTTATTCATGGCGTTGTCTGTTTTGTTTTTCAACATATGAGTTTGAAAATTCCTCTAGTATTTGTTTTATTTATAAAAAATAATTGTTTGGGCCTTTGTCTGCAGGGTCAACAACAACATGTAATTAAGGTAGGACAGTTGCTTAGCAACATTTGCTGATAGATTTAGCATTAGTGTTCATAAAACTATAAAGCTTTATGATTTCTGATTTGTAGTAGTTTCAACAATTCCACAGCCTTTGTTCGGAAATAGTAAACAAGTCCTGTTTTGTGTCTTCAGTGTCTGGTATATAACTCAACTGAACCCATTAGTATCTAAGTATTTAATGTGTTCCAAGTTAATGGCTTAAGGTATTTCAAGTGTTTGACTAACAATTTTCGTATAAGGTCCAAGTCATGCCAAATATTAAATACATAATTAACTCAATAACACAACAATAGGTATATTAAACATCAACAATCTTCTGATAAATTATACGGTCATGACATTTAAATAAGATTTAATAGATAGCTGCTCCTACGTGTCCTTGGGAAGGAGGGACTATTTACTGTCAAACCAATAGGATTTCAAATATGAAGGTCTATTTATCTGTTTTTTTGGGGGGTTGTAGTCTTGCCGTGCTTCGTACCTTATATATGTTTACCTCATATCTCCTTTAACTCAAATCAGTAGTTACGTCCTTAATATTTATTTCCAAAAATGAAAAAGTTTATTGATTTTGAAAATAAACATTGTAACATTTAAACAATGCAAATCATTTCAGCAAATTATGCAAGACTACAGGGATGTACCCTTATGTTTTGGTATCAATTACCTTGGCGAGATTTTAAAGGAATTGCATTCAGAAATATTAACAGTCCGTGGCAAGTATTTCTCACCAAATAAACTTTACATTTGAACAATCAGTCAATGTAAAAGTTTCAGTCGCTGAATTATACAATGAGAATAATGCCTCATAATTTTTTAGCATAATCAGCTTGAAACTTAAATGATCAAATACTTTTATTACATCGTATCAAATACCAATGATCAAAGTCAATACTTCCTCATAAAAACATCTATTAAAAATCATTTTGTTATAAAGACTTATTTTAAATAATCTGTTTGAAAATGAATTGTGTGGATGCCAATGTAACAGCATAGGTTGAATGCCAAAAAGCATCACACTAGGGTCTCTTTCAATTCAATATGCAACTTTTGTAGAGATGATCATCAGTATTTGATACATTGCTGTATATATATTTTAGAGTGTATCCACACCATTGAATTTCTTAATACTTCTTCGTGAAAATAAAGAATAATAAAACAATAAAACAATATTCAAATTTTGTCATAATAAATAAACATCTTTATTTGTAAACATTATGCAGTAGTTCTACAGTAATACATTTCAAGATTTCCATTTTATTCACATTTGGAAAAGTTAATATACTAACACATAACTTTACTGAACAATTTAGTTATGTTTATTGTCTCAATGTAGCAAATTATACTATTGCAAAGCCATCGTTGTTGAAATGTACTAAATATCTAATCTTCAAACTGATCATTCAGGCATAGACAAACATATTACAGCATATAATTCTATCATGTTTTCATAATACTAAAACTTTTTTGGATTTCCAGACAACAACAAAATTGCAAATACATCTTACATTATTACTGAAATATAATTAGATTACATTTTCATTATTCTTGTTTTCTATACAATATTAAAACATTAATGTACAAGATTTAATTTTAAAATATGGAGGCTGAAAACCAAACCTAGCCATGATGTGGAAAAAGTTACCAGGATAACAAGGGAGACAACGAGAATACAGTATTACATACATGTTCCATCATTGGAGCAGAGAAGAATATAAAGTACTAAGTGTTTGCCCCATTGCCAACAATGCTATTTCTGGCAATTATTTCCTTAAATGGTGTTTTAAATAAACTGTTTATGGAAAAAACCTACTGTTGTAATATATGAGCGTGATATCATTTTGTGATTTTACCTCATTTAAATATATATGATCACATGGCCATTTTTTTTTTACCAAAACCTTCCAATTTCATAGAAAATGTCCCATAATTTTGATAGAAATTTAAAAAAATCTTTGGCCCTTAATGGTATACTTTTGAGGACAAATTTGTGCTATCATTAAACTTTATTCATGATGCTTTCCAGGAGAAATATATATAACTGATATAACAACCAATCACAGATAGACCGCTATTTTTATCTCTATGTCATGTCCCCTTCACAAATGACTGCACCCATGTAGCATTTTGATATTTTTTACAATTAGTAGACCATAAATAGAAAAACAAATATCATAAGGACTTAAGGGCTACGGTTCTGCAGCTAGCGCCCAGGTTACTTTATTTATTACATTATAACCAAAACAACCATTCTTCCACCATAAATTATATTTGATCATTGTTCCATTTCTGATAAGTGTTTTGTTGACTGATGTGCAGATGTGTTTTCTATTGTGATGCCATTGTGTTGTTTCCTTACATCAACAGTACCATGATATATTTTTCATATTATAATAATAACAATGACTGAATTAAAAATATTTGAATTTAAATAAAAACATTTGTTGTACTTTCATAAGCAATATGTGTATGCACGCTATATGAACCTGTAACCAAAAGTCTTATCTATAAATATAATTCAATATACTATGGATTTCAATATATATTTTTGCATATATGCAAATAAAGTAAGCATTATCATTTACAGTAAATGTTTAACAATTTCAATATTGATATGCATTAATCATCTATTAACAACTATACATTTATAAGTAGATCTTACATAAGTAAACCCCTTCACAGAACTAGACACCAAAAAAAACTAGTATTAACATCACTTAAATGACTAGAAACTACATCAACAAAAAGTGCTAACAGAACTACATGACTAGATTAACACTACAACCATAATATTAACATTTAACAAGTTAGTTATATCCTCTACCATTCAATGATTCATACATAAAGCACTATATATCATAATTTAACACATGATTATTCAAAAATATAAATTTATTGTCATAAATATTCATCCATCATTCAACAACTGCAAAGCTAATCAAATGCATGTTGATTGTGTCATCCTTTAAGGAGGTAGCCCTAGGTTAAGGTAAATACTTCTTTAAATCATAAGTATGTTTGTGTCAACCATTTTCATATATATATATGCTAAGCTTCTAGGTTACATAGATTATTTTTAATCTGTTTCAGGTAAATACTTAAAATACATTGATGAAACTCGCCTGTTAAAAATGTATTACTGATTTAAAGAGTTATCTCCCTGAACCAATGTCTACCCCCTTAAACAATGAAAAGATACATGTTCAAATATAAAGTCTGAGCAGTAACTTTTTAAAGAGATCAGAATGATTAAACTTTCATATTATCTATTAGTTTTCTATGACACCCTACATAGTCCATTTTGTAGAAATGTGGAGCCTCAAAAATAAAAACATACACATTTTCAATGCAGATTTGTAGTAATCAAATTGTCCAGTTAACTTCGGAATTGATTTTTTTTGTACATTTTTACAAGTTGTAAATATGTATCATTATGTAACAAAATACTAGAAATCTAAACATTTTTTTTTCTACAACATGCTTGACTTTTGCAGTGGTATGCCTAATTATTTGGAACTTTTTATTATGCAATTCTTTCATTACAGACAACATAACAGATTTAGCATTCCCTCAACTGTATACATTGATTAGTTGTTTATTCAAATTCCCATGGCAAATGTTTCATGGATATTCATTTACATTTATGAGGATATTGACTATGGCATTTTGAAGAGGCAGTCACCATACACTGATGTTATATAGATGGATGGAAGTGTTAAAAATCCTCCACAGGAAATTCTTCCTCTGAAAGTAGGACTTTATATACAACATGTATATATATATATATATATGTATTACTGGCCACTATATATATATCATGGCAGATTAAATTTATCATATTCAAACATTCTGCTTATCCTAATCATGACACTCATAACCTGCCACCACAAATTAGAAAGACCAAATTCCATGCCAAACATTTGAAAGATAACATTGCTGTAAAATAATAGTGAAAAATGCTAAATCCACAATGTAAGTACTGTATATGACTAAAAGGGACTTTTCACAATGATTGTAAAAGCTTACAAATTGCAAGACATACCTGTGCAATCAATTTTTTTTGTAACTTATGGATATATTCTTTTTACTGATATTCACTTGAAGACAAAAAATCTTTTGAAAATCTGCCTTTCCAAAATTTCTAAACATGTATTTTTACAAAACACAATAATAAAAGTAAACTAATTTACAAACAATATAACTGTTTCACAATTATGATTAATACAAAGCACCTTCTACTAATGATGTGGTAAATATTATTTTCATAGCATCAAATGTTCAGTTCTGTATTCCACCCAAAATCATATGTATTTATTTTCACCATTTTATAACATAATGCTACATACATAATTGTTATAGGGAGCAGAAATGATAATTGTAATTTCAAGCATGGCACATTTGAATAAAGAATTAAAATTGATTACTAACATTATTAAACCAATATGTTACAATGAATGGAATGCAAATACAAATTTGCCTTACATTCAAACAGAAATATACATAATACACTTTTAGTAAAACCAATTTTTATCTTTTTCTAATTACAATTGCACATTTTTAAAACATTTTAACAGCAATAAATTTTATGTATACAAATGTTAAATTCAGACAATAAGATTAGTTTAATTTCATAGATTACAATGATTATCTCAGTACCGGGTACCAGCCAACAAATTCATTATCATTTTTTTTTAAACGCTACAACATATCCTTATATAACAATGTTTAATGCATTTTAAACAACAATAGCAATGATTTCATTTACATTTTTCACCCTAATTACAAACATTTACACATTAATAAATGTTCCTCTGGAGGTTTAAAAACTTTTTCCATCTTTGGATTTTTGGGGTGGGATTTTTTTAATAAATATTCATATTATAATTACATGAATTATGAGGGTCTGAATGATGGTCATCATTTTAGTATTCTTTTATGCTTTTTTCGTATTCATTATAATTTTGCACCCCAATATTCTCTTTTCTTTATTTATTGAACCCCTTCAAGACCCTCATACTTTGTTTGTTATATTTACATGTGTATTATTTAAGAAATAATTCATGGATGCTTGAATATATCATGATTTTACCATGGGTTGGCCCTTTATGACAAATATTTTACCCTGAGCTATAGCGAGGGGTAAAATATCGACATAAAGGGACAACCTGTAGTAAAATCTAGATATATTCAAGCCCCCATGAATTATTTTGATTCTAATAGGACAAATACGGCAATTATTTTGGATCAAAGCGCTCTAGGTGGAGGCAAATATTTGCCGTTCAAATAAATTAACGCACTTTTAGATAGGCGTAAAAGAACGGTGCAAACAGAATGAGTGACATGCTCAAACTATTTACAATAAGGTATTTAGATAGATTTTAATGATAATTTACTTATATGTCTTCTATGTATAAAAAAATAGGCTTATACCACATTTTAGCATCGTTTGTTTACGTTTCCTTGTTTTGATGATTTTCGGTATCAGAAGTGTGTATTTTCCCGTAAAATGCTTAAATTATTACGTCATCACTCTATGACGTCCGGTACTTCATTCATAAGATAACAAATGACGTGGGAGTACGATCGGAACAGCCAATGCAATATATTCATATTTTACCACGGGTGTGTACTCAAAGCGTTTGAAGGACGTCATGTTAGAATTGTAATTGATCATGAGTGGCAGATGTTCTATGCTCCAGGTCATGAGGATTTTCACATTTCCGCCTACACACAATGAACACTCAAAATGAACCTCAGATTTTGTATTGAATTGGAATACAAATCGTAACAAATGATTTACGCATTTTCAAAAAGAAAAAGTACTGTATGCTCTATTCTCAAGTGTTGTTGTTTAATGTAAGACTTTATACAATTCTTCTGATTTAATAAACAAAATAATATGTCTACTCCATATGGACAAAAAAATGATGGAGGCAGACGTAACTTGGTGACAAAAAATATATTTTACTCTGCATTGATGTGTGTCCACTCCAAATGTAGACACAATGAAATGACATAATGCACATGAGATGTACTATGGAACATTTTCAAACAAATACTAATAATACACATGTGAATGATAACATATGGAAATGACAAAATAAACATAAGCAGTAGCATAGAATGTCTTTCAATCAAAAACACATGTAAATCCAACAAGAAATGAATTGTTTTACAACTAAAATTATTCAAAAAAAGTCTTTCAAACTTATAATTCATTCAAGGAGTCCCCATGTCTTTTATTCAAATGCTATAGATTTTGGACCTTGGACTTGCAAACCCTTACTATTACCCTATGCCTAAACCCTAATCCTAACATATATATATATGTACATTTAAGAACTCATTATATAAGGATGTCCATGTCGCTTATTTCCTTTCAAAATGGATTTCAAAACGATTAAAATACTGAATAAAAATAAAATTAATATGGCAAGAACACTACTAGATAACAGAAATTGCATTGTTTTTTGTAATGATATTACTCCTCATTGATAATTATAATACTGATTGTAAATATGGCAGGAAAACAGAGTATATATACAACTATAAATAACCAATTCTATTCTTTCTTGTCTTTTCTTTTAAAACTTGATAATTTAGGTACTTTAACATTGCTAACAACTGTAGATCCAACGTCATAACTTTTACCTGCCACCCACTTGACTCCACCGACGCCCATTCCCACCGCACCAGTAGCTGTATTGTAAACTCCTGATGACATTCTCCATACAATATTTGCTTGTGGGATTTCTTCTATAAAACATGAAATTAAAATGAAAATGGGCATATATATATTTCAAATTTTTTATATCATAATCAATATAATGGTCTTAATACCATGTCATAACGAATACTAAAACAATCTTTTAAAAATGCTTTTATAACATTTTTGAATCATTTTGAATTCAGGAATGTATTTTCAACATGCATATGATGATAGCTCTGATTCGTTATACAGGTTTTTTGTTTTGTTTGTTTAATCAGCACTTAGATGATTTTTTTTTCAATCTAATATTTTAGCCTTAAGTATCACCAAACATGCTAAAGATACATTTATTGTCAAAATCAGGCGCGTAGCTACGTTTACGTCAAAACGCCCGGGCGTACACTTGAATTTTGATAAAAAATTTATTTTAATCTAAAGAAAATAAAAAGAACTTGTTTAAAGCACATCAGCTTTATAGTACTTTCTTCATTAGCTTGATCATGTTGATATTGCGGATCAATTTGACGAAATTTACTTTTCAGCCAAATTGTATCATATATTATATTTGTTCATTTTCTGTCAAGTCTGTAATTTTTCCGTGTTAGACAAAATTAACAGGTACCAATATTTAGCCTGGGGTTAACATTTTTTTTACACAACAATTTCTTTGTCAAAACTTCATCTGATTAAATGAAACTTTAACAGAATCCAAGATTTGTTTCACAAATTTTGTCTGAAGCAAAGCTTTGAAAGTAAATTTGTTTGTTCATTTTTCAGTATTATACTGACAGACTGTATGGCTTTTTAAAATTTTACATGCATTAACCTTCATAGACTGTCATGAAACTTGGCCGAAACTTATATTCCAGATCTTAGACTACTATAATATGTGTTATAGTAGTCTCAGTCCAGATCAAGAAAAACTATCTAAAGAAAATGTTTAATTTTTCAAAATCCTGTAATTGAAAGATAAATGGATTCACTTTTAGCGAGGAAAAATTCCAGACGAGAACCATAGTTCCACAGAACCCTTTATGATATCTAATATTGCACCTGAATATCTCTGAAGATTAAGACATACAATATATGTGTGTTTGTTTGTTGGGTGCTTTACCCCCACAATATTTTTAAAAATATTCTAAAAGTTACTGGTTTTGACATTTTCTCTAAATCAAATGACCATTAAATTTCAAATTAACAAAATGAATAATTTAACATAACATATAAACCATTTAAATTCAAAAGTATGCTGCTACTGATGAGTTTAGATGACATTAATGGTATCCATTCTCGATCACTCTTTAGACATGTTAGATTCCGGGGGCTTCGCTCCCTAGCTCTAACCCAATACAGCAATTGTTTGACATTGACACGTTTTAGGGTCCTTAGATTCTTTGCCGGGCTT
The DNA here is from genome assembly GCF_965363235.1 of Mytilus galloprovincialis. Lineage (NCBI taxonomy): Eukaryota > Metazoa > Mollusca > Bivalvia > Mytilida > Mytilidae > Mytilus > Mytilus galloprovincialis. The sequence continues at coordinate 48,993,542 of NC_134844.1, read as the reverse complement.
CGGGCGTACATGTAAACATGACCTAGCTACGCCACTGAAAATATGCTTCTAAAATTACTACCTGTACCATGAATTGTACATTTACTATCAGTGAGGATCGCCTCAGGGTACAGGATTTTCTCGATGTGTTAAATACAAAATGGTGGCCTTCAACTGTTTTCTGTCCTTTAGTCAGGTTGTTGTCTCTTTGACAGATGTTATGTCATGTATACATGAAGAATATCATTGAACATGTTGAATATATGGATAGTCAAAAGACCAGTTTGACCTTTCTAAACCATATGTCTTAGACTAATCAGCTGATTTTTTTAGTTTGTTCATGTTGTACTATTACACCACTGTCCCAACTAAGGAGGAAGGTTGGGCACATGCTAACATATTTAACCCACAATATTTTGTATTTCATGTTTGTTTTGTCCCAAGTCAGGAGACTTTAATTCAGCAGTTATCTTTGTTGCTGTATATCGTACATGTTCATGTATTTGTATATAGTTTATTGTTTTTACCTAAATTAGGCCAGTTTTTTTGTAATGTTAATTGTTTTTTATTTGTCTCTTTGAGGTCTTTTGTAGCTGACTTTGCGGTACGTGTTTTGCTTATTGTTAAAGGCTGTACAGGGACATATAGTTGTTAAATTTAACGTCATTTGGCATCTAGTGGAGAGTTGTTTCAATGCCAATCATGACACATGATTATTTCTTTTATCATGTTTATGAACATTTGAGTAAATAAAGTTATTGAAGAATATCTTCGTCATGTTTATAAACATTAAGACTTGTTTTCTTAAATTTGAAACTATAAATTAAAATGACATAAATTTTGAAGATATTTACCTTTGACCTCATCTGTTTTCTTGTCAGAGTGGCCTAATGAGTTTTCTTCTGTTACTTCTTCATCTGTCTCACTCTCATCCTTTTCTTTTTTCTCTTCTTCTTTTTCTGGTTCTGGAGGAGGGGTCTGAAATAGAAATGATATTTCTTATACATTAGGTGTCATAACTAGTGGTGGATTCATTGAGTGTAGAGGGCATCCCCTCTTAATTAACTGAATAAATATGATTTTTAGAATAAAATTGTTGAAAAATTATTTTTATATACATAAATAATCCGTTTTTTTTTTTAAAATTATGACCATGATGATGCCCCTACATGTACATGTACTAACCCTGTCTCTCATATGGCTACATTTGTCATTTCATATTTTCTTTTCATCTTTTGGCTATTTAATTTTTATATTTTTTTGTGTCAAAAAATAATTGAATACCCAAATGATGAAAAGAAAATATGAAATGACAAATGTAGCCACACAAGAGACAGATTATTCAGTCTATTTGATATGGTCATATCAAAGGTTTAACCTGTTTACCAGGTCATTGGATGACCGTGAAATGTCTGAGTTCCGGTGTCATATGGTATTTTGAACCCCCTAAAAATTGAACCCGGTGTCATATGGTATTTTGAACCCCCTAAAAATTGAACCCGGGGTCAAATTACCATGCGGTAAAATGACCCCGGGGTCATTATACCGCATGGTATTTTGACCCCGGGGTCATTTTTCACATATGGTATTTTGAACCCCCCTGCGGTATATTGAACCCCCCTGTTTTTCATAAATAATATTGCAGATAATTTAATTTACAAATTATTGGCTATAATTTTTTTTAATTTGAGGTCTATGGTAGGGGGTTCAATATACCGCAGGGGGGTCAAAATACCATGGCTAAGTAAAATTTTCAAAATATATTTTCCAGCATATTTAATACATACAAACTACTTATTGGGGTATTATAACTATGTTAAGGAGTTACAATAGCTAAAATTTTTGAAAATCAAGGTCTATAGTAGGGGGTTCAATATACCGCAGGGGGGTCAAAATACCATGGCTAAGTAAAATTTTCAAAATATCTTTTCCAGCATATTAAATACATACAAACTACGTATTGGAGTATAATAACTATGTAAAGAAGCTAGAATAGATTGAGTTTTTGAAATTCAAGGTCTATAGAAGGGGGTTCAATATACCGCAAGGGGGCCAAAATACCATGGCAAAGTAAAATTTTCAAAATATCTTTTCCAGCATATCTAATACATACAAACTACTTATTGGATTATTATAACTACATTAAGGAGTTAGAATAGCTAGAATTTTTGAAATTCAAGGTCTATAGTAGGGGGTTCAATATACCGCAGGGTAGTCAAAATACCATGGCAAAGTAAAATTTTTAAAATATCTTTTCCAGCATATCTAATACATACAAACTACTTATTGGATTATTATAACTATGTTAAGGAGCTAGAATAGATTGAATTTTTGAAATTCAAGGTCTATAGTAGGGGGTTCAATATACCGCAGGGGGGTCAAAATACCATGGCAAAGTAAAATTTTCAAAATATATTTTCCAGCATATTTAATACATACAAACTACTTATTGGGTTATTATAACTATGTTAAGGAGTTAGAATAGATTGAATTTTTGAAATTCAAGGTCTATAGTAGGGGGTTCAATATACCGCAGGGGGGTCAAAATACCATGGCTAAGTAAAATTTTCAAAATATCTTTTCCAGCATATCTAATACATACAAACTACTTATTGGATTATTATAACTATGTTAAGGAGGTAGAATAGATTGAATTTTTGAAATTCAAGGTCTATAGTAGGGGGTTCAATATACCGCAGGGGGGTCAAAATACCATGGCTAAGTAAAATTTTCAAAATATATTTTCCAGCATATCTAATACATACAAACTACTTATTGGATTATTATAACTATGTTAAGGAGCTAGAATAGATTGAATTTTTGAAATTCAGGGTCTAAAGTAGGGGTTTCAATATACCGCAGGGGGGTCAAAATACCATGGCTAAGTAAAATTTTCAAAATATCTTTTCCAGCATATCTAATACATACAAACTACTTATTGGATTATTATAACTATGTTAAGGAGCTAGAATAGATTGAATTTTTGAAATTCAAGGTCTATAGTAGGGGGTTCAATATACCGCAGGGGGGTCAAAATACCATGGCGAAGTAAAATTTTCAAAATATATTTTCCAGCATATTTAATACATACAAACTACTTATTGGGTTATTATAACTATGTTAATGAGTTAGAATAGCTAGAATTTTTGAAATTCAAGGTCTGTAGTAGGGGGTTCAATATACTGCAGGGGGGTCAAAATACCATGGCAAAGTAAAATTTTCAAAATATCTTTTCCAGCATATCTAATACATACAAACTACTAATTTGAGTATTATAACTATATTAAGAAGTTAGAATAGCTAGAATTTTTGAAATTCAAGGTCTAGTAGGGGGTTCAATATACTGCAGGGGGGTCAAAATACCATGGCTAAGTAAAATTTTCAAAATATATTTTCCAGCATATTTAATACATACAAACTACTTATTGGGTTATTATAACTATGTTAAGGAGCTAGAATAGATTGAATTTTTGAAATTCAAGGTCTAAAGTAGGGGGTTCAATATACCGCAGGGGGGTCAAAATACCATGGCTAAGTAAAATTTTCAAAATATATTTTCCAGCATATCTAATACATACAAACTACTTATTGGATTATTATAACTATGTTAAGGAGCTAGAATAGATTGAATTTTTGAAATTCAAGGTCTATAGTAGGGGGTTCAATATACCGCAGGGGGGCCAAAATACCATGGCGAAGTAAAATTTTCAAAATATATTTTCCAGCATATTTAATACATACAAACTACTTATTGGGTTATTATAACTATGTTAATGAGTTAGAATAGCTAGAATTTTTGAAATTCAAGGTCTATAGTAGGGGGTTCAATATACTGCAGGGGGGTCAAAATACCATGGCAAAGTAAAATTTTCAAAATATCTTTTCCAGCATATCTAATACATACAAACTACTAATTTGAGTATTATAACTATATTAAGGAGTTAGAATAGCTAGAATTTTTGAAATTCAAGGTCTAGTAGGGGGTTCAATATACCGCAGAGGGGTCAAAATACCATGGCAAAGTAAAATTTTCAAAATATATTTTCCAGCATATTTAATACATACAAACTACTTATTGGGTTATTATAACTATGTTAAGGAGTTAGAATAGATTGAATTTTTGAAATTCAAGGTCTATAGTAGGGGGTTCAATATACCGCAGGGGGGTCAAAATACCATGGCTAAGTAAAATTTTCAAAATATATTTTCCAGCATATCTAATACATACAAACTACTTATTGGATTATTATAACTATGTTAAGGAGCTAGAATAGATTGAATTTTTGAAATTCAGGGTCTAAAGTAGGGGGTTCAATATACCGCAGGGGGGTCAAAATACCATGGCTAAGTAAAATTTTCAAAACATCTTTTCCAGCAGATCTAATACATACAAACTACTTATTGGATTATTATAACTATGTTAAGGAGCTAGAATAGATTGAATTTTTGAAATTCAAGGTCTATAGTAGGGGGTTCAATATACCGCAGGGGGGTCAAAATACCATGGCGAAGTAAAATTTTCAAAATATATTTTCCAGCATATTTAATACATACAAACTACTTATTGGGTTATTATAACTATGTTAAGGAGTTAGAATAGATTGAATTTTTGAAATTCAAGGTCTATAGTAGGGGGTTCAATATACCGCAGGGGGGTCAAAATACCATGGCTAAGTACAATTTTCAAAATATCTTTTCCAGCATATCTAATACATACAAACTACTTATTGGGTTATTATAACTATGTTAATGAGTTAGAATAGCTAGAATTTTTGAAATTCAAGGTCTATAGTAGGGGGTTCAATATACCGCAGGGGGATCGAAATACCATGGCAAAGTAAAATTTTCAAAATATATTTTCCAGCATATTTAATACATACAAACTACTTATTGGGTTATTATAACTATATTAAGGAGTTAGAATAGCTAGAATTTTTGAAATTCAAGGTCTAGTAGGGGGTTCAATATACCGCAGGGGGGTCAAAATACCATGGCAAAGTAAAATTTTCAAAATATATTTTCCAGCATATTTAATACATACAAACTACTTATTGGGTTATTATAACTATGTTAAGGAGTTAGAATAGATTGAATTTTTGAAATTCAAGGTCTATAGTAGGGGGTTCAATATACCGCAGGGGGATCGAAATACCATGGCAAAGTAAAATTTTCAAAATATCTTTTCCAGCATATCTAATACATACAAACTACTAATTTGAGTATTATAACTATATTAAGGAGTTAGAATAGCTAGAATTTTTGAAATTCAAGGTCTAGTAGGGGGTTCAATATACCGCAGGGGGGTCAAAATACCATGGCAAAGTAAAATTTTCAAAATATATTTTCCAGCATATTTAATACATACAAACTACTTATTGGGTTATTATAACTATGTTAATGAGTTAGAATAGCTAGAATTTTTGAAATTCAAGGTCTATAGTAGGGGGTTCAATATACCGCAGGGGGATCGAAATACCATGGCAAAGTAAAATTTTCAAAATATCTTTTCCAGCATATCTAATACATACAAACTACTAATTTGAGTATTATAACTATATTAAGGAGTTAGAATAGCTAGAATTTTTGAAATTCAAGGTCTAGTAGGGGGTTCAATATACCGCAGGGGGGTCAAAATACCATGGCAAAGTAAAATTTTCAAAATATATTTTCCAGCATATTTAATACATACAAACTACTTATTGGGTTATTATAACTATGTTAATGAGTTAGAATAGCTAGAATTTTTGAAATTCAAGGTCTATAGTAGGGGGTTCAATATACCGCAGGGGGATCGAAATACCATGGCAAAGTAAAATTTTCAAAATATCTTTTCCAGCATATCTAATACATACAAACTACTAATTTGAGTATTATAACTATATTAAGGAGTTAGAATAGCTAGAATTTTTGAAATTCAAGGTCTAGTAGGGGGTTCAATATACCGCAGGGGGGTCAAAATACCATGGCAAAGTAAAATTTTTTATGTAGTTATGTAGTTATACCATAGCGGTATTTTGACCCCGGGGTCAATTTACCATGGGGTTCAAAATACCATATGACACCGGTGTCATATGGTATTTTGAACCCCATGGTAAATTGACCCCGGGGTCAAAATACCGCTATGGTAAATTGAACCCCCCTATGGTAAATTGAACCCCCCCTGTATGGAAAATTGAACCCCCATGGTAAATTGAACCCCCCTGTTTTTTTCATCCAAGATGAATATTAGAACATTTTACATTATTCTAAAGCTTATCATAGATTAAAAAATCATTCATACAAGACGGGGAGGTACATTTTCCATGCTTAATTAAAAGAAATATCTTTGCTTGGTATAAGTGCTCTGAAGTCTTTACCAACAAAATGTCATTCAAATACTTATTGACACATTATAACTAGACCATATGTAGCTTGAATGCTTTAATTATTTGCAATTATAACATATGTATATATATATATATATATATATATATATATATATATATATATATATAAGGGTAGTTTTGATTTTCCATGGTAAAAAAGGGGGGAGGGGTCAAAATACCATGGCAAAGTAAAATTTTAAAAATATCTTTTCCAGCAAGTTAAATACATACAAACTACTTATTGGTGAATTCTAACTACATAAAAGAGTTAGAATTGCCAGAATTTCTGAAATTAAAGGCCTAAAGTAGGGGGTTCAATATACCGCAGGGGGTCAAAATACCATGGCAAAGTGAAATTTTCAAAATAACTTTTCCAGCAAGTTTAATACATACAAACTGCTTATTTGTGTATTCTAACTACATAAAAGAGTTAAAATTGCCAGATTTTTTTGAATTGTCTATAGTAAAGGGTTCAATATATCGCAGGGGGTCAAAATACCATGACAAAGTAAAATTTCAAAATATCTTTTCCAGCAAGTTTAATAAATACATTTGCTTATTGGTGTATTCTAACTACATAAAAAAGTTAGAATTGCTAGAATTTCTGAAATTAAAGGCCTAGGGTAGGGGGTTCAATATACTGCAGGGGGGTCAAAATACCATGGCAAAGTAAATTTTTCAAAATAACTTTTCCAGCAAGTTTAATACATACAAACTACTTATTTGTGTATTCCAACTACATAAAAAAGGGCAACACTCCTTTTGCGCCAATTACTGTTTTTCAGGGGTATCATTTGCGCCAATTTTTTTTTCTTCAAATGTATCAATTGCGCCAGTTTTCAGAACTCATTTGCGCCAATCTACCAAAAGAAAAGCTACAGAAAATATATCCGAAAGACTAGCTAAGATCATATGTTCGGAGCTATTCCATCATGAAGAGGAACATCTACAGAAAAATGACTTGAAGTGCATATAAGACAGTCTATGTACAGAGAGAGAAGATAACTGATCCCTGCCCAACCAAAAAGTTCAGTAGGATTTCAAAAAATTTAAGTGAGGTATAGTGATCACAAATAAAGAAGAAGAGTTTGTTTTAGTAAATGATATTGACAGTGGCATTGTTATTCTTGGTTGTGAAGCTAACTTGAAATATCTTTGTATGCGGGCAGAAGATGTTTTTGCATATATACAATACATGGATTCAGGAATGGACATTTAATTTATATTCCACTTTTAGATTGCCTTTTGCCTTCTAAATCAGGAAACTGTAATAGAAAAAAATTTCTGTGTTTAAGAAATGTTTTTCTTTAAATTGGCGCAATCGTATATTTTATTTTTGGCGCAATTGATACCATGTAATTTTTAAACATATGGCGCAAACATAGCATTAGAGAAAAAAAGTTGTGGCGCAAAAGGACGCATTTTTGGCGCAAACGGATCTCTCCCTAAAAAAGTTAGAAATGCCAGAACTTTTCAAATTAAAGGTCTAGAGTGAGGGGTTCAATATACCGCAGGGGGGTCAAAATACCATGGCAAAGTAAAATTTTCAAAATATCTTTTCCATCAAAGTTAATACATACAAACTACTTGTGTGTGTATATTAACTACATATAAGAGTTAAAAATGCCAGATTTTTTTGAATTGTCTATAGTAAGAGGTTCAATATATCGCAGGGGGTCAAAATACCATGACAAAGTAAAATTTTCAAAATATCTTTTCCAGTAAGTTAAAAACATACAAACTACTTATTTGTGTATTCTAACTACATAAAAGAGTTCGAATTGCCAGAATTTCTGAAATTAAAGGCCTAAAGTAGGGGGTTCAATATACCGCAGGGGGGTCAAAATACCATGGCAAAGTAAAATTTTCAAAATAACTTTACCAGCAAGTTTAATACATACAAACTGCTTATTTGTGTATTCTAACTACATAAAAAAGTTAGAAATGCCAGAACTTTTTAAATAAAAGGTCTAGAGTGAGGGGTTCAATATACCGCAAGGGGGTCAAAATACCATGGCAAAGTAAAATTTTCAAAATATCTTTTCCATCAAGTTTAATACATACAAACTACTTATGTGTGTATATTAACTACATATAAGAGTTAAAATTGCCAGATTTTTTTGAATTGTCTATTATGTAAAGGGTTCAATATATCGCAGGGGGTCAAAATACCATCACAAAGTAAAATTTCAAAATATCTTTTCCAGCAAGATTAATAAATACATTTACTTATTGGTGTATTCTAACTACATAAAAAAGTTAGAAATGCCAGAACTTTTCAAATTAAAGGTCTAGAGTGAGGGGTTCAATATACCGCAGGGGGGTCAAAATACCATGGCAAAGTAAAATTTTCAAAATATCTTTTCCATCAAAGTTAATACATACAAACTACTTGTGTGTGTATATTAACTACATATAAGAGTTAAAAATGCCAGATTTTTGAATTGTCTATAGTAAGAGGTTCAATATATCGCAGGGGGTCAAAATACCATGACAAAGTAAAATTTTCAAAATATCTTTTCCAGCAAGTTAAAAACATACAAACTACTTATTTGTGTATTTTAACTACATAAAAGAGTTCGAATTGCCAGAATTTCTGAAATTAAAGGCCTAAAGTAGGGGGTTCAATATACCGCAGGGGGGTCAAAATACCATGGCAAAGTAAAATTTTCAAAATAACTTTTCCAGCAAGTTTAATACATACAAACTGCTTATTTGTGTATTCTAACTACATAAAAAAGTTAGAAATGCCAGAACTTTTTAAATAAAAGGTCTAGAGTGAGGGGTTCAATATACCGCAAGGGGGTCAAAATACCATGGCAAAGTAAAATTTTCAAAATATCTTTTCCATCAAGTTTAATACATAAAAACTACTTGTGTGTGTATATTAACTACATATAAGAGTTAAAATTGCCAGATTTTTTTGAATTGTCTATAGTAAAGGGTTCAATATATCACAGGGGGTCAAAATACCATGACAAAGTAAAATTTCAAAATATCTTTTCCAGCAAGATTAATAAATACATTTACTTATTGGTGTATTCTAACTACATAAAAAAGTTAGAATTGCTAGAATTTCTGAAATTAAAGGCCTAGGGTAGGGGGTTCAATATACTGCAGGGGGGTCAAAATACCATGGCAAATGAAAATATTCAAAACATCTTTTCCAGCAAGTTTAATACATACAAACTACTTGTTGGTGTATATTAACTACATATAAGAGTTAAAATTGCCAGAATTTTTTGAATTGTCTAGAGTAAGGGGTTCAATATATCGCAGGGGGTCAAAATACCATGGCAAAGTAAATTTTTCAAAATAACTTTTCCAGCAAGTTTAATACATACAAACTGCTTATTTGTGTATTCCAACTACATAAAAAAGTTAGAAATGCCAGAACTTTTTAAATAAAAGGTCTAGAGTGAGGGTTTCAATATACCGCAGGGGGGTCAAAATACCATGGCAAAGTAAAATTTTCAAAATATCTTTTCCATCAAGTTTAATACATACAAACTACTTGTGTGTGTATATTAACTACATATAAGAGTTAAAATTGCCAGATTTTTTTGAATTGTCTATAGTAAAGGGTTCAATATATCGCAGGGGGTCAAAATACCATCACAAAGTAAAATTTCAAAATATCTTTTCCAGCAAGTTTAATAAATACATATACTTATTGGTGTATTCTAACTACATAAAAAAGTTAGAATTGCTAGAATTTCTGAAATTAAAGGCCTAGGGTAGGGGGTTCAATATACCGCAGGGGGGTCAAAATACCATGGCAAAGTAAAATATTCAAAACATCTTTTCCAGCAAGTTTAAAACATACAAACTACTTATTGGTGTATTCTTACTCATAAAAGAGTTCAAATTGCCAGAATTTCTGAAATTAAAGGCCTAGAGTAGGGGTTTCAAGCTCATCTAACTCCTTAACATAGTTATAATACTCCAATAAGTAGTTTGTATGTATTTAATATACTGGAAAAGATGTTTTGAACATTTTACTTTGCCGTGGTATTTTGACCCCCTTACCATGGTATATTGAAACCCCTACTATAGACCTTAAATTTTTTTAAATTCTAGCAATTCTAACTTTTAACATTGTAATAATACTCCAATAAGTAGTTTGTATGTATTTAATATACTGGAAAAGATATATTTTGAAAATTTTACTCAGCCATGGTATTAGTATATTGAACCCCCTACTATAGACCTTGAATTTCAAAAATTCAAGCTAACTCCTTAACATAGTTATAATACTTCAATAAGAAGTTTGTATGTATTTGATATACTGGAAAAGATATTTTGAAAATTTTACTTAGCCATGGTATTTTGATCCCCCTGCGGTATATTGAACCCCCTACTATAGACCTTGAATTTCAAATATTCAAGCTATTCTAACTCCTAAACATAGTTTAAATACTCCAATAAGTAGTTTGTATGTATTTAATAAACACAAAAAGATATTTTGAAAATTTTACTTAGCCATGGTATTTTGACCCCCCTGCGGTATATTGAACCCCCTGCTATAGACCTTGAATTTAAAAAATTCAAGCTATTCTAACTCCTTAACATAGTTATAATACTCCAATAAGTGGTTTGTATGTATTTGATATACTGGAAAAGATATTTTGAAAATTTTACTTAGCCATGGTATTTTGACCCCCCTGCGGTATATTGAACCCCCTACTATAGACCTTGAATTTCAAATATTCAAGCTATTCTAACTCCTTAACATAGTTAAAATACTCCAATAAGTAGTTTGTATGTATTTAATAAACTGGAAAAGATATTTTGAAAATTTTACTTAGCCATGGTATTTTGACCCCCATGCGGTATATTGAACCCCCTACTATAGACCTTGAATTTAAAAAAATCAAGCTATTCTAACTCCTTAACATAGTTATAATACTCCAATAAGAAGTTTGTATGTATTTGATATACTGGAAAAGATATTTTGAAAATTTTACTTAGCCATGGTATTTTGACCCCCCTGCGGTATATTGAACCCCCTACAATAGACCTTGAATTTCAAATATTCAAGCTATTCTAACTCCTTAACATAGTTATAATACTCCAATAAGAAGTTTGTATGTATTTGATATACTGGAAAAGATATTTTGAAAATTTTACCTAGCCATGGTATTTTGACCCCCCTGCGGTATATTGAAGCCCCTACTATAGACCTTGAATTTCAAAAATTCAAGCTATTCTAACTCCTTAACATAGTTAAAATACTCCAATAAGTAGTTTGTATGTATTTAATAAACTGGAAAAGATATTTTGAAAATTTTACTTAGCCATGGTATTTTGACCCCCCTGCGGTATATTGAACCCCCTACTTTAGACCTTGAATTTAAAAAATTCAAGCTATTCTAACTCCTTAACATAGTAACTACTCCAATAAGTAGTTTGTATGTATTTAATAAACTGGAAAAGATATTTTGAAAATTTTACTTAGCCATGGTATTTTGACCCCCATGCGGTATATTGAACCGCAGGGGGGTCAAAATACCATGGCTAAGTTAAATTTTCAAAATATCTTTTCCAGTATATCAAATACATACAAACTTCTTATTGGAGTATTATAACTATGTTAAGGAGTTAGAATAGCTTGATTTTTTTAAATTCAAGGTCTATAGTAGGGGGTTCAATATACCGCATGGGGGTCAAAATACCATGGCTAAGTAAAATTTTCAAAATATCTTTTCCAGTTTATTAAATACATACAAACTACTTATTGGAGTATTTTAACTATGTTAAGGAGTTAGAATAGCTTGAATATTTGAAATTCAAGGTCTATAGTAGGGGGTTCAATATACCACAGGGGGGTCAAAATACCATGGCTAAGTAAAATTTTCAAAATATCTTTTCCAGTATATCAAATACATACAAACCACTTATTGGAGTATTATAACTATGTTAAGTACTATAGACCTTGAATTTAAAAAAATCAAGCTATTCTAACTCCTTAACATAGTTGAAATACTCCAATAAGTAGTTTGTATGTATTTAATAAACTGGAAAACATATTTTGAAAATTTTACTTAGCCATGGTATTTTGACCCCCCTGCGGTATATTGAACCCCCTACTATAGACCTTGAATTTCAAAATTTCAAGCTATTCTAACTCCTTAACATAGTTATAATACTCCAATAAGAAGTTTGTATGTATTTGATATACTGCAAAAGATATTTTGAAAATTTTACTTAGCCATGGTATTTTGACCCCCCTGCGGTATATTGAACCCCTACTATAGACCTTGAATTTCAAAAATTCAAGCTATTCTAACTCCTTAACATAGTTAAAATACTCCAATAAGTAGTTTGTATGTATTTAATAAACTGGAAAAGATATTTTGAAAATTTTACTTAGCCATGGTATTTTGACCCCCCTGCGGTATATTGAACCCCCTACTTTAGACCTTGAATTTAAAAAATTCAAGCTATTCTAACTCCTTAACATAGTTGAAATACTCCAATAAGTAGTTTGTATGTATTTAATAAACTGGAAAAGATATTTTGAAAATTTTACTTAGCCATGGTATTTTGACCCCCCTGCGGTATATTGAACCCCCTACTATAGACCTTCAATTTAAAAAATTCAAGCTATTCTAACTCCTTAACATAGTTAAAATACTCCAATAAGTAGTTTGTATGTATTTAATAAACTGGAAAAGATATTTTGAAAATTTTACTTAGCCATGGTATTTTGACCCCCCTGCGGTATATTGAACCCCTACTATAGACCTTGAATTTCAAAAATTCAAGCTATTCTAACTCCTTAACATAGTTAAAATACTCCAATAAGTAGTTTGTATGTATTTAATAAACTGGAAAAGATATTTTGAAAATTTTACTTAGCCATGGTATTTTGACCCCCCTGCGGTATATTGAACCCCCTACTATAGACCTTGAATTTCAAAAATTCAAGCTATTCTAACTTCTTAACATAGTTAAAATACTCCAATAAGTAGTTTGTATGTATTTAATAAACTGGAAAAGATATTTTGAAAATTTTACTTAGCCATGGTATTTTGACCCCCCTGCAGTATATTGAACCCCCTACTTTAGACCTTGAATTTAAAAAATTCAAGCTATTCTAACTCCTTAACATAGTTAAAATACTCCAATAAGTAGTTTGTATGTATTTAATAAACTGGAAAAGATATTTTGAAAATTTTACTTAGCCATGGTATTTTGACCCCCCTGCGGTATATTGAACCCCCTACTATAGACCTTGAATTTCAAAAATTCAAGCTATTCTAACTCCTTAACATAGTTAAAATACTCCAATAAGTAGTTTGTATGTATTTAATAAACTGGAAAAGATATTTTGAAAATTTTACTTAGCCATGGTATTTTGACCCCCCTGCGGTATATTGAACCCCCTACTATAGACCTTGAATTTCAAAATTTCAAGCTATTCTAACTCCTTACATAGTTATAATACTCCAATAAGAAGTTTGTATGTATTTGATATACTGGAAAAGATATTTTGAAAATTTTACTTAGCCATGGTATTTTGACCCCCCTGCGGTATATTGAACCCCCTACTATAGACCTTGAATTTCAAAAATTCAAGCTATTCTAACTCCTTAACATAGTTAAAATACTCCAATAAGTAGTTTGTATGTATTTAATAAACTGGAAAAGATATTTCGAAAATTTTACTTAGCCATGGTATTTTGACCCCCCTGCGGTATATTGAACCCCTACTATAGACCTTGAATTTAAAAAATTCAAGCTATTCTAACTCCTTAACATAGTTAAAATACTCCAACAAGTAGTTTGTATGTATTTAATAAACTGGAAAAGATATTTTGAAAATTTTACTTAGCCATGGTATTTTGACCCCCCTGCGGTATATTGAACCCCCTACTATAGACCTTGAATTTCAAAAATTCAAGCTATTCTAACTTCTTAACATAGTTAAAATACTCCAATAAGTAGTTTGTATGTATTTAATAAACTGGAAAAGATATTTTGAAAATTTTAGATAGCCATGGTATTTTGACCCCCCTGCGGTATATTGAACCCCCTACTTTAGACCTTGAATTTAAAAAATTCAAGCTATTCTAACTCCTTAACATAGTTAAAATACTCCAATAAGTAGTTTGTATGTATTTAATAAACTGGAAAAGATGTTTGGAAATTTTACTTAGCCATGGTATTTTGACCCCCCTGCGGTATATTGAACCCCCTACTATAGACCTTGAATTTCAAAAATTCAAGCTATTCTAACTTCTTAACATAGTTAAAATACTCCAATAAGAAGTTTGTATGTATTTGATATACTGGAAAAGATATTTTGAAAATTTTACTTAGCCATGGTATTTTGACCCCTCTGCGGTATATTGAACCCCCTACTATAGACCTTGAATTTCAAAATTTCAAGCTATTCTAACTCCTAAACATAGTTTAAATACTCCAATAAGTAGTTTGTATGTATTTAATAAACACAAAAAGATATTTTGAAAATTTTACTTAGCCATGGTATTTTGACCCCCCTGCGGTATATTGAACCCCCTGCTATAGACCTTGAATTTAAAAAATTCAAGCTATTCTAACTCCTTAACATAGTTAAAATACTCAAATAAGTAGTTTGTATGTATTTAATAAACTGGAAAAGATATTTTGAAAATTTTACTTAGCCATGGTATTTTGACCCCCCTGCGGTATATTGAACCCCCTACTATAGACCTTGAATTTCAAAAATTCAAGCTATTCTAACTCCTTAACATAGTTAAAATACTCCAATAAGTAGTTTGTATGTATTTAATAAACTGGAAAAGATATTTTGAAAATTTTACTTAGCCATGGTATTTTGACCCCCCTGCGGTATATTGAACCCCCTACTATAGACCTTGAATTTCAAAAATTCAAGCTATTCTAACTCCTTAACATAGTTGAAATACTCCAATAAGTAGTTTGTATGTATTTAATAAACTGGAAAAGATATTTTGAAAATTTTACTTAGCCATGGTATTTTGACCCCCCTGCGGTATATTGAACCCCCTACTATAGACCTTGAATTTCAAAAATTCAAGCTATTCTAACTCCTTAACATAGTTAAAATACTCCAATAAGTAGTTTGTATGTATTTAATAAACTGGAAAAGATATTTTGAAAATTTTACTTAGCCATGGTATTTTGACCCCCCTGCGGTATATTGAACCCCTACTATAGACCTTGAATTTCAAAAATTCAAGCTATTCTAACTCCTTAACATAGTTAAAATACTCCAATAAGTAGTTTGTATGTATTTAATAAACTGGAAAAGATATTTTGAAAATTTTACTTAGCCATGGTATTTTGACCCCCCTGCAGTATATTGAACCCCCTACTTTAGACCTTGAATTTAAAAAATTCAAGCTATTCTAACTCCTTAACATAGTTAAAATACTCCAATAAGTAGTTTGTATGTATTTAATAAACTGGAAAAGATATTTTGAAAATTTTACTTAGCCATGGTATTTTGACCCCCCTGCGGTATATTGAACCCCCTACTATAGACCTTGAATTTCAAAAATTCAAGCTATTCTAACTCCTTAACATAGTTAAAATACTCCAATAAGTAGTTTGTATGTATTTAATAAACTGGAAAAGATATTTTGAAAATTTTACTTAGCCATGGTATTTTGACCCCCCTGTGGTATATTGATCCCCCTACTATAGACCTTGCATTTCAAAATTTCAAGCTATTCTAACTCCTTACATAGTTATAATACTCCAATAAGAAGTTTGTATGTATTTGATATACTGGAAAAGATATTTTGAAAATTTTACTTAGCCATGGTATTTTGACCCCCCTGCGGTATATTGAACCCCCTACTATAGACCTTGAATTTCAAAAATTCAAGCTATTCTAACTCCTTAACATAGTTAAAATACTCCAATAAGTAGTTTGTATGTATTTAATAAACTGGAAAAGATATTTCGAAAATTTTACTTAGCCATGGTATTTTGACCCCCCTGCGGTATATTGAACCCCTACTATAGACCTTGAATTTAAAAAATTCAAGCTATTCTAACTCCTTAACATAGTTAAAATACTCCAATAAGTAGTTTGTATGTATTTAATAAACTGGAAAAGATATTTTGAAAATTTTACTTAGCCATGGTATTTTGACCCCCCTGCGGTATATTGAACCCCCTACTATAGACCTTGAATTTCAAAAATTCAAGCTATTCTAACTTCTTAACATAGTTAAAATACTCCAATAAGTAGTTTGTATGTATTTAATAAACTGGAAAAGATATTTTGAAAATTTTAGATAGCCATGGTATTTTGACCCCCCTGCGGTATATTGAACCCCCTACTTTAGACCTTGAATTTAAAAAATTCAAGCTATTCTAACTCCTTAACATAGTTAAAATACTCCAATAAGTAGTTTGTATGTATTTAATAAACTGGAAAAGATGTTTGGAAATTTTACTTAGCCATGGTATTTTGACCCCCCTGCGGTATATTGAACCCCCTACTATAGACCTTGAATTTCAAAAATTCAAGCTATTCTAACTTCTTAACATAGTTAAAATACTCCAATAAGAAGTTTGTATGTATTTGATATACTGGAAAAGATATTTTGAAAATTTTACTTAGCCATGGTATTTTGACCCCCCTGCGGTATATTGAACCCCCTACTATAGACCTTGAATTTCAAAATTTCAAGCTATTCTAACTCCTTAACATAGTTATAATACTCCAATAAGAAGTTTGTATGTATTTGATATACTGCAAAAGATATTTTGAAAATTTTACTTAGCCATGGTATTTTGACCCCCCTGCGGTATATTGAACCCCCTACTATAGACCTTGAATTTCAAAAATTCAAGCTATTCTAACTCCTTAACATAGTTAAAATACTCCAATAAGTAGTTTGTATGTATTTAATAAACTGGAAAAGATATTTTGAAAATTTTACTTAGCCATGGTATTTTGACCCCCCTGCGGTATATTGAACCCCCTACTTTAGACCTTGAATTTAAAAAATTCAAGCTATTCTAACTCCTTAACATAGTTGAAATACTCCAATAAGTAGTTTGTATGTATTTAATAAACTGGAAAAGATATTTTGAAAATTTTACTTAGCCATGGTATTTTGACCGCCCTGCGGTATATTGAACCCCCTACTATAGACCTTGAATTTCAAAAATTCAAGCTATTCTAACTCCTTAACATAGTTAAAATACTCCAATAAGTAGTTTGTATGTATTTAATAAACTGGAAAAGATATTTTGAAAATTTTACTTAGTAATGGTATTTTGACCCCCCTGCGGTATATTGAACCCCCTACTATAGACCTTGAATTTCAAAAATTCAAGCTATTCTAACTCCTTAACATAGTTATAATACTCCAATAAGTAGTTTGTATGTATTTAATAAACTGGAAAAGATATTTTGAAAATTTTACTTAGCCATGGTATTTTGACCCCCCTGCGGTATATTGAACCCCCTACTATAGACCTTGAATTTAAAAAATTCAAGCTATTCTAACTCCTTTACATAGTTATAATACTCCAATAAGAAGTTTGTATGTATTTGATATACTGGAAAAGATATTTTGAAAATTTTACTTAGCCATGGTATTTTGACCCCCCTGCGGTATATTGAACCCACTACTATAGACCTTGAATTTAAAAAATTCAAGCTATTCTAACTCCTTAACATAGTTAAAATACTCCAGTAAGTAGTTTGTATGTATTTAATAAACTGGAAAAGATATTTTGAAAATTTTACTTAGCCATGGTATTTTGACCCCCCTGCGGTATATTGAACCCCCTACTATAGACCTTGAATTTCAAAAATTCAAGCTATTCTAACTCCTTAACATAGTTATAATACTCCAATAAGAAGTTTGTATGTATTTAATATACTGGAAAAGATATTTTGAAAATTTTACTTAGCCATGGTATTTTGACCCCCCTGCGGTATATTGAACCCCCTCCTTTAGACCTTGAATTTCAAAAATTCAAGCTATTCTAACTCCTTAACATAGTTATAATAGTCCAATAAGTGGTTTGTATGTGTTAAACATGCTGGAAAAGATATTTTGAAAATTTTGCTTAGCCATGGTATTTTGACCCCCCTGCGGTATATTGAACCCCCTACTTAAAACCACAAATAAAAAAAAATGATAGCCAATAAATTGTAAATTAGATTATCTGCAATACTATTTATCAAAAACAGGGGGGTTCAATATACCGCAGGGGGGTTCAAAATACCATATGTGAAAAATGACCCCGGGGTCAAAATACCATGCGGTATAATGACCCCGGGGTCATTTTACCGCATGGTATTTTGACCCCGGGTTCACTTTTTAGGGGGTTCAAAATACCATATGACACCGGGGTCAAATTACCATGCGGTAAAATGACCCCGGGGTCATTATACCGCATGGTATTTTGACCCCGGGGTCATTTTTCACATATGGTATTTTGAACCCCCCTGCGGTATATTGAACCCCCCTGTTTTTGATAAATAATATTGCAGATAATTTAATTTACAAATTATTGGCTATTATTTTTTTTAATTTGAGGTCTATGGTAGGGGGTTCAATATACCGCAGGGGGGTCAAAATACCATGGCTAAGTAAAATTTTCAAAATATATTTTCCAGCATATTTAATACATACAAACTACTTATTGGGGTATTATAACTATGTTAAGGAGTTAGAATAGCTAGAATTTTTGAAAATCAAGGTCTATAGTAGGGGGTTCAATATACCGCAGGGGGGTCAAAATACCATGGCTAAGTAAAATTTTCAAAATATCTTTTCCAGCATATTAAATACATACAAACTACGTATTGGAGTATAATAACTATGTAAAGAAGCTAGAATAGATTGAGTTTTTGAAATTCAAGGTCTATAGTAGGGGGTTCAATATACCGCAGGGGGGTCAAAATACCATGGCAAAGTAAAATTTTCAAAATATCTTTTCCAGCATATCTAATACATACAAACTACTTATTGGATTATTATAACTATGTTAAGGAGCTAGAATAGATTGAATTTTTGAAATTCAAGGTCTATAGTAGGGGGTTCAATATACCGCAGGGGGGTCAAAATACCATGGCAAAGTAAAATTTTCAAAATATCTTTTCCAGCATATCTAATACATACAAACTACTTATTGGATTATTATAACTATGTTAAGGAGCTAGAATAGATTGAATTTTTGAAATTCAAGGTCTATAGTAGGGGGTTCAATATACCGCAGGGGGGTCAAAATACCATGGCTAAGTAAAATTTTCAAAATATATTTTCCAGCATATTTAATACATACAAACTACTTATTGGGGTATTATAACTATGTTAAGGAGTTAGAATAGCTAGAATTTTTGAAAATCAAGGTCTATAGTAGGGGGTTCAATATACCGCAGGGGGGTCAAAATACCATGGCTAAGTAAAATTTTCAAAATATCTTTTCCAGCATATTAAATACATACAAACTACGTATTGGAGTATAATAACTATGTAAAGAAGCTAGAATAGATTGAGTTTTTGAAATTCAAGGTCTATAGTAGGGGGTTCAATATACCGCAGGGGGGTCAAAATACCATGGCAAAGTAAAATTTTCAAAATATCTTTTCCAGCATATCTAATACATACAAACTACTTATTGGATTATTATAACTATGTTAAGGAGCTAGAATAGATTGAATTTTTGAAATTCAAGGTCTATAGTAGGGGGTTCAATATACCGCAGGGGGGTCAAAATACCATGGCAAAGTAAAATTTTCAAAATATCTTTTCCAGCATATCTAATACATACAAACTACTTATTGGATTATTATAACTATGTTAAGGAGCTAGAATAGATTGAATTTTTGAAATTCAAGGTCTATAGTAGGGGGTTCAATATACCGCAGGGGGGTCAAAATACCATGGCTAAGTAAAATTTTCAAAATATATTTTCCAGCATATTTAATACATACAAACTACTTATTGGGGTATTATAACTATGTTAAGGAGTTAAAATAGCTAGAATTTTTGAAAATCAAGGTCTATAGTAGGGGGTTCAATATACCGCAGGGGGGTCAAAATACCATGGCTAAGTAAAATTTTCAAAATATCTTTTCCAGCATATTAAATACATACAAACTACGTATTGGAGTATAATAACTATGTAAAGAAGCTAGAATAGATTGAGTTTTTGAAATTCAAGGTCTATAGTAGGGGGTTCAATATACCGCAGGGGGGTCAAAATACCATGGCAAAGTAAAATTTTCAAAATATCTTTTCCAGCATATCTAATACATACAAACTACTTATTGGATTATTATAACTATGTTAAGGAGCTAGAATAGATTGAATTTTTGAAATTCAAGGTCTATAGTAGGGGGTTCAATATACCGCAGGGGGGTCAAAATACCATGGCAAAGTAAAATTTTCAAAATATATTTTCCAGCATATTTAATACATACAAACTACTTATTGGGTTATTATAACTATGTTAAGGAGTTAGAATAGCTAGAATTTTTGAAATTCAAGGTCTATAGTAGGGGGTTCAATATACCGCAGAGGGGTCAAAATACCATGGCAAAGTAAAATTTTTAAAATATCTTTTCCAGCATATCTAATACAAACAAACTACTAATTGGAGTATTATAACTATGTTAAGGAGTCAGAATAGCTAGAATTTTTGAAATTCAAGGTCTATAGTAGGGGGTTCAATATACCCCAGGGGGGTCAAAATACCATGGCAAAGTAAAATTTTTAAAAATCTTTTCCAGCATATCTAATACATACAAACTACTTATTGGAGTATTATAACTATGTTAAGGAGCTAGAATAGATTGAATTTTTGAAATTCAAGGTCTATAGTAGGGGGTTCAATATACCGCAGGGGGGTCAAAATACCATGGCAAAGTAAAATTTTCAAAATATCTTTTCCATTATGTTTAATACATACAAACTACTTGTTGGGGTATGATTACTATGTTAAGGAGTTAGAATAGCTAAAATTTTTGAAATTTAAGTCTATAGTAGGGGTTTCAATATACCGCAGGGGAGTCAAAATACCATGGCTAAGTAAAATTTTCAAAATATCTTTTCCAGTATGTTAAATACATACAAACTACCTATAGGAGTATTATTACTATGATAAGGAGTTAGAATAGCTTGAATTTTTTTAATTTCAGGTCTATAGTAGGGGGTTCAATATACCGCAGGGGGGTCAAAATACCATGGCTTAGTAAAATTATCAAAATATCTTTTCCAGTATGTTAAATACATACAAACTACCTATTGGCGTATTATAACTATGATAAGGAGTTAAAATAGCTTGAATTTTTTTAATTTAAGGTCTATAGTAGGGGGTTCAATATACCGCAGGGGGGTCAAAATACCATGGCTTAGTAAAATTTTCAAAATATCTTTTCCAGTATGTTAAATACATACAAACTACTTATTGGAGTATTATTACTATGTTTAAGAGTTAGAATTAGCTAGAATATCTGAAATTCAAGGTCTATTGTAGGGGGTTCAATATACCGCAGGGGGTCAAAATAAGATGGCAAGGTAAAATTTTCAAAATTTCTTTTCAGACAAGTTTAATTCATACAAACCCCCTACCATAGACCTTCAATTTTAAAAATTCCAGCTATTCTTAATGAACAACATAGTAATTGAACTCCAATTAGTAGTTTGTATGTATTAAATATGCTGGAAAAGATATTTTGAAAATTTTACTTAGCCATGGTATTTTGACCCCCCTGCGATATATTGAACCCCCTACCATAAACCTTGAATTTCAAAAATTCTAGCTATTCTAACTCCTTAACAAAGTTATAATATTTCAATTAGTAGTTTGTATGTATTTAACATACTGGAAAAGATATTTTGAAAATTTTACCTTGCCATCTTATTTTGACCCCCTGCAGTATATTGAACCCCCTACAATAGACCTTGAATTTCAGATATTCTAGCTAATTCTAACTCCTAAACATAGTAATAATACTCCAATAAGTAGTTTGTATGTATTTAACATACTGGAAAAGATATTTTGAAAATTTTACTAAGCCATGGTATTTTGACCCCCTGCGGTATATTGAACCCCCTACTATAGACCTTAAATTAAAAAAATTCAAGCTATTCTAACTCCTTATCATAGTTATAATACTCCAATAGGTAGTTTGTATGTATTTAACATACTGGAAAAGATATTTTGATAATTTTACTAAGCCATGGTATTTTGACCCCCCTGCGGTATATTGAACCCCCTACTATAGACCTTAAATTAAAAAAATTCAAGCTATTCTAACTCCTTATCATAGTAATAATACTCCAATAGGTAGTTTGTATGTATTTAACATACTGGAAAAGATATTTTGAAAATTTTACTTAGCCATGGTATTTTGACCCCCCTGCAGTATATTGAACCCCCTACTATAGACTTAAATTTCAAAAATTTTAGCTATTCTAACTCCTTAACATAGTTATCATACCCCAACAAGTAGTTTGTATGTATTAAACATAATGGAAAAGATATTTTGAAAATTTTACTTTGCCATGGTATTTTGACCCCCCTGCGGTATATTGAACCCTCTACTATAGACCTTGAATTTCAAAAATTCAATCTATTCTAGCTCCTTAACATAGTTATAATACTCCAATAAGTAGTTTGTATGTATTAGATATGCTGGAAAAGATATTTTAAAAATTTTACTTAGCCATGGTATTTTGACCCCCCTGCGGTATATTGAACCCCCTACTATAGACCTTGAATTTCAAAAATTCTAGCTATTCTAACTCCTTAACATAGTTATAATACTCCAATTAGTAGTTTGTTTGTATTAGATATGCTGGAAAAGATATTTTGAAAATTTTACTTTGCCATGGTATTTTGACCCCTCTGCGGTATATTGAACCCCCTACTATAGACCTTGAATTTCAAAAATTCTAGCTATTGTAACTCCTTAACATAGTTATAATAACCCAATAAGTAGTTTGTATGTATTTAACATACTGGAAAAGATATTTTGAAAATTTTACTTAACCATGGTATTTTGACCCTATGCGGTATATTGAACCCCCTACTATATTTAGACCTTTAATTTCAAAAATTCTAGCTATTTTAACTCCTTAACATAGTTATAATACTCCAAATAGTAGTTTGAATGGATTTACCATGCTGGAAAAGATGTTTCGAAAATTTTACTTTGCCATGGCATGTTATTTTGACCCCCCTACCATGGTATATTGAGCCCCCTACTATACATCTAAAGACCTTTAATGCTAAAATATCTAGCTACTGTAACTCCTTTCCACATTTATTATACTCCAATAAGAAGTTCGTATTTATTTTAGTAGCTTGAAAAGATGTTTTGAAAATTTTACTTTTTAGATTAACTGAGCCATGGTAATTTGACCCCCTCCCCCTTTTTTTACCATGGAGAATCAAAACTTAAGTCTACCATTCTATATAAATATTACAAATTTCAAAGAATTAAAGTGTCCAAGCTACATGGTCTAGTTATGCTTTCAGAAGTTTTTTGATTGAAATTTTGTTGGTTAAGACTTCAGAGCACTTATACCAAGCAAATATTTTCTTTTAACCAATCATTGAAAATTGACCTCCCCTTCTTGTATTAATGATTTTTAATATTTGATTAGCTTTTATATAATGTTAAATGTTTTATTAATCATCTAGAACTAAAAAAACAGGGGGGTTCAATTTACCATGGGGGTTCAATTTTCTATACAGGGGGGGTTCAATTTACCATAGCGGTATTTTGACCCCGGGGTCATTTTACCATGGGGTTCAAAATACCATATGACACCGGGTGAAATTAAGACTCAGGACTGTACAGTAATGGATCTGTGAGCTACACTAATGGACAGTACCCAGCTCAAAAAAGAAAAGGGGGATTAAAAGTGTTGTAGACCTGTAGATATTTACATAAAGAAAGTTGAGTAAGGAAAGAGCTTCTTTGGTTCAATTGGTTTATAGAGTGCTGCCTTTATATCCCCAAGATGTAGTGTTCAAAATTACCACTGGCACTGGTAGCATAATTTGGATTTTCACAACAACTAATCTGCTATTGCTAATTAAGAACTTTTGATTCGACCCATGCATAATTTTGCATGCTTTTAATATAATATAAGTTGATTTTTACCTTGAATATGTATCCTTTAACACTCTGGTATAAATACGACATTATGCAAAAATCTTTGAAAGAAATGAATAAACTTTTTCTTCAAAATTTCACTTTCTTTTTACTTTTCTGTAAAATTTCAGTGAACAGCAATTAAGTTGATAAATCAATTAGCATAAATTTGCACGCACTATAAATCACTTTCTGTACTGTTTGTATTTCTATTGTAATCTGTCAGCACGTTTTAGATCACGTCAGTCATTAGAAAATTTGACGTAAATGTTCAAACTTTTCAAAACGTCTCTGCCACGTTGAGGTTGTTGACAATTTGCGTTTTCTGTCAAGTTTTGTGTTTGGAACAGTTGTTTGGATTTGTCAATCTAAAGGTATCTTCCAAAATATTCACCAATGAACAATGCTGTAACATTCCCTTTCGATCTAAAAATAGCTAAATATATAGTATATTCCAGTAAAGTTATAAATACTGTTATTTCTTTAAGTCATGTGATAGCAACTGATGCTGATTCATTATTCATTGATATTTCCCTATAAATCAATACAATAAACGTTTTGTCATTCTACTGTTAGGTAAATGATAATTGGTTGGTATAATATTCCCAGGTTTAATAATGGACAAGACTCCACTGAGATAAAAAAAATAGTATCTTTTTTTTCAAGTTCAATCATTAATGGAAAAGAAACAGTTATATAATATTTCGCTTTGAATTATTCGCTTTTAATAGCCAGCCCGTTTTGTTTCAATTTTGTCAAATTAAGATAAGAAACATCGTCAATGAATTATTCACTTGCAAGTGAATAATTCGACTTCATTGAATCCGTACTTATTTGAATTTCAATTCAAGCCCTCAGCTTTAAAGAGACATATTAGCATAAATTATGCGTGTTCAGCTATTGAAGAGGAAATTAAGTCAACATTGAAAGTGAAACAAGGGTCAACTAATTAGGTTGACTGATTCGATCCACAAAAACTTATTCTTATACAGATAAAAACGATTATCAAAATGTTTTTAACCTTTAATATGAAATCAAACAGACCTGAAATTACCAAATGCACGTGTTCGCTAAAACGCAGATTTTACATGAATTAATTTGACACATGATGACTTTTTAAAATAATGCCAAAAAAAAAACCAATGCAGATTTGTCCTGAGACTCGGTTAATATCTCACTTTGGTACCGGTCATCAGCTTATCATACTCCAGATTTATTATTTGTTTGAGCAGGCGAGTGAAATATGGCACTGGGAATTGCACAGCATCTTTTGACAATCACATTTACATTTAAAAGTGCTTAACCCGACTATGCATTCACATAAATTAAAGAAATTCCGGGCAACCTGTTTTTAAAATAGCTGTTTAACTGCTTCACATCGCGCAATTTGAAGCTCAGGAACCTTTGCAGTGAATAAAAATGTGTGTCTCTCAGAGCTTCAATTAAACTTTTCGACATATATACATATATCCTGTATAAATTCATACAGCTTTTCCAATTTGATACCCGAAATCTTCAGATTCAACAATTACGCCTCATATAGTTTGAGGATCGGTTTGACCACGATCATACTAAGGAATATGTATAATGACATTAACCCTTAACAACAATTCTGATAGATACTGTCTTGTTTTTTGTAAGATATTAGTCTTGGATCTCAGTATTTTCCAAACAGCGCACGATTCCTGGCAAGAATGATTGGTGTTTCAATGTCATTTCATACTCAATCAAACCAAAAGCCCATTATGCTTGTCATTGGTGTACACATGACTGTTCTTTCATGTAGCTTTCCCTGCTATGTTCAGAAAATTTTGGACAAATTTTTCCTTTTAATAAAAAATGCCGACAATGCATGTTTTAAAACACTGTTACTAGAACATCAAGTGAGTAAATAACTAAAAGAGTGTAAATGATAATACCTTGGATATATAGCTTTGGCAACTTATTAAAGCAATTCCCCCAAAGTAATTAGACGTTGCAAAGTGTTTGGGAAGAGTTAAATGTGAAAGTCAAAAGATGCAATTTCGGTGTTGACCTAAGGATTTTCTCATCTCAGGCATAGATTACTTTAGCCGTATTTGGCACAACTTTTGGAAAATTTTGAACCCTCAATGCTCTTCAACTTGGAACTTCACGTCTTGTTTGGCTTTATTAATGTTTTGATATGAGCGTTACTGATGAGTCCTATGTAGACGAAACGTGCGACCGGCGTACTAAATTATAATCCTGATACCTTTGATAACTATTCCCATGCCATAATTAACTTACCGGCTAGAACGAATGATAAAGAACTATTTTTGAACTTTGTGAATAAGGTGTTTCGTGTTGTTATTTAATAACAATTCTATGATGGTGTGTATCAATTCTTTTTTCACCAAAATCCATATTATAAATTGTTTTACAAGTTCTAAGTGAATTTTCGTCAAATATTGTACAAATTGTAATTTGTACAGGCACTTTTTGTACAAATTACAATTTGTACAAAGTCAAAATACAAATTATGATTTGTGCAATATTTTTGTACAAATTATAATTTGTACAAAATGATAACTTGTACACAACATATGTTATATAAAGTGCCTAGAAAACCAACCTAACGATGTTAGAGTAGATCTGATTCGTAACTTCTTCCCCGAGCGGGGCTGGAACCTGTACTTTTTATTTTTAACTTCTACAACACCGCCTAGCATTGCCGTATAGAGACCTTATCCCCTCCTCTAACTCTATCTTATATATATATATAGTATACTGTGTCGTAGTAACCTAATGTAACCTAAACTGAATGAATTAAGACAGTGAGGGTGTTGATACAAATTAGAATGAAGAAACTGAATGGGTCTATCAATGCCCATGCTACGTCAATCTTTAAAGACCCAAATGTTGCAAAACACTTATCCTAACTCCATGACAAATATGTTGTTGTCCCCGCAGATAAAGCCCCAAACAACATCGTTTTTGTGTGTAAAACTCATTACATTAACTGCTTGATAAACGAATTAGGAATTGACAATTCACTTGGAAACTCAACATATACCCTCACGATAATTACGAAAGAGGAAATCCTGGATAATCATAGGTCTATTCTATGTGTTCCTTTGGAATTTCAACCAAAGATGAATAACTGGATCTCCAATTACTGTATTGGATACCTAAACTACATAAGTGTCATTACAAACAACGGTATCATTGCTGGGTCTTCCAAGTGCTCCACGAAATCTCTTTCTAAATTATTAACATCTATTTTATCAGCAATCGAAGCAGGGCTTCAAAGTTATTGTGAAACTGCATATTCTAGAGGTGGCGTGAATCAGATGTGGATGCTAAAAAAATACAAAGATTAATTAGAGTGCATATGCATACAATCTAACTCTAGATCTCTTTCATCTTACAATAGTATTAAAACATTTGACTTTTTCTACACTTTACTCAAGTATTCCACATTCCAAACTTAAAGACAAATTGAAAGAGTTGGTATTGTTTTGTTTCATAAAAAAAGAATGGCCAACGTAGATACAGGCAAGTATCTTGTCTTAGGGAGTGATAAATCCTTCTTTGTAAAGGATCACTCTGATTCAAACAAAAAATTATCTGAATCTGACATTATCAAATGGATTTTTTTTTCTGGACAAATTTTTTTCTTTCAGTTTTAGCATTACATATAGGAGCAGCTGAGGGGGAAACAAACATTTTTGTTTTCTCAGAATCAAAAACAAATTATTTTTTTCTCAAAAAAACTGGAAAAAAACTTTTTTTTCAACCCCCCCCCCCCCCAGAAAATAAATGGTTGCTGCCTTACTGAACCTGTTTAGATAAAGATCATTCACTGATACAATGTAAGGAAACGGAAACAATTCAGTCGATGTCGGTCAATCACCTACTTTCGTTTTCACATCGAAACAGACTATAGATTCATTTATAAATAGCATCGCACCTGTTGGGTTTATAGACAATAACAAAATGGAAACGAAAGCATCAATTTGTATTTTGGCATTTTATTTCTTTTTAACATGCATCAAATCCTCACCTCTTCAGTTTTCAAAAGAAACATATCTAAAAACAAGACAATCTTTTCTTGATGCTGAGGAGAAATTGAAAATTGGAGGAAATTTAACATTGACTGCTAAAGAGGAAAAAGCTAATGCAGCTCTTATGCGTTTGAAGTATGCGGAAATAAATGCGTCTAGGAATGGTGCTCCTTTTCCTCCAAGTATGCATTTCTTCAAGGGAAAGCCAATTATAGAGAAAAGCAGTGTATTCAAAATTTTACAAAAAATGCCAAAAGGTTAGTTTATATTGATTAATTATATGATCACATGTATTATTTATAAATGTTTCCTTTGTGTACAAAGATAATTTCCTACCAGTATATTTACAGTATAAGATTAACATGTGTATGTAAACAGAAAGATTAAGATTAGATATATTACAAAATGTGAAGTAATTGCTCAAATTACCTCCCCTGTTGTGGTTGCACATCCAATCCTTGGAGAATTGAACATGCTGAAGAAAACATATTTAGATAGTTAAAGCTCTAATTTCAATTGAAACTTCCATCAAACTTACTACTTAAATAATTCTTATTCATTATAATAAACTATTATACATTTTTTTTTGCATATTCATTACAATAAACTATTATACATTTTTTGGCAAATGGTATATTTTCAATCAAATTGAAAAATATGTATACAAATTTTAATAAAGATAATCTTTTTTTTTAATCATCCTGATCATGATCTGAATTTTGGACTTAGTTTTAAACTTTGAACAGTCTTATCTCTAGTAGTGCAATGTAGTGTATATCATGTATATAGAATATTACAGATAACAAAGCCCACTATGAAAGTACTTAAACATGTAGTACAATTACATGTACATGTCACCATGGTCATGGTCAGTACACATGGTACATAGAAATTGTTATCCACTTTATGTGACAGAGGATTTATTTTGAATATGACAGATTTTTTAGCCCATATTATATATACATATATATATGGACTAATGAAAAACAATTCTATAATTTACATGTATACATTTTGTGTAGCATTAAACTAGAACTGTCCCCTGACCCAAAAAATAAATACATGTAGATAAAAATAAAGCTGTACGTAACTGCTCTCAACTCCCATCCTTAGTAAACCATTGAACAGCTACAAAATTCCGAATAACTCCATTGATAGGTGATGTATGTGCATTGATCTCTAATGGTTTACTTTTATTAATTGTTATTTGGATGGAGAGTTGTCTCTTTGGCACTCATACCACATCTTCCTATATCTATATAATACCTAAATCAGGGTTGATTCACATGATTTACTATGATCAGAATTTTTTTTTTAATTCATGAGAATAACAGTCATGGCATGCATGGCAACACTTTTTTCTCCCTATTTACAATGATTTAGACCCCTTGTATATGCATGAAGCAGTATCAAAAGTAATTGCTTCATCATGAAAACCAGCGTTAGACATTATCTTCAACTAAGTAATTAGTCATGGCTTTTGGGGAAATATAGCCTTTACATTTTTTACAGAATGAGCATAAGGTTCTCCATTACAGTGAAAATCTTTAAATCTTTTTATACACTTTAAATTCATATTTCTTTACTCTGAGTAAGGTAATGAATGGTAGAAGTAGACCTACCAAAATAAAATTAAAAATATCCCCCCATCCCCAAAAAAAAGAGTAGTTACGAAAGCAAAATGAAACAATGCCTAACACTAAATATTTGCATCAATAGGATATAGAAAAACAAATTGTTTTTATTTTGGATAAATCTAAATAAAACACCCTGCTCACTCATTTAAAACAATACTTTATATGCTTTGATTTCAAAAATATCATAAATTGGATTACTGGTAGTATATATGTGCATTTCAACCAACAAAAAGCTTATATAATTGTATATATAAAAATAGATTCAAACTTCGTCTCACACATTCTTGGAAAATGCAAGTAAGCAAATAGATTTTTTTCAATTTTTTATTAAGCAAGAAAAATTTATGCAAATTATCAGAATAACCAACACTACATGCAGATGCATGATTCCAATAATTTAGCAGACTGTTTTTTTTTTTGTTATTTTTAAATTTAATGAATCATGAATTCAAGGGTCTGAATTAATCATGGGGTTTATGATTCATATATATACATGTATATAGAACAAAGTGCAAGTACTAATCTTATATTTCTTCCACTTATTTTTGAATGACTTAACTATATAACTTAGTAAAATAAAAATACATATATTAAATGATAGAGGGTGCAAGTGATGGGATAAGTGTGCTTTGAACCATGTAACTATATATAAGCATAATAAGTGATTGATTATGTCAAATTACAACTTTGTCAATTTATTTTTTTATAAAGACTTTTGTGCAGACTTCAGTAAAACTACAAAATTAAAGTGTTTTCCACAATCAACGAAAATTGGTACCCTAGAATAAATGAATCCAGAGTATTACCTAAACATGCACCTGTCTTCTTTATATAATTTTCATTCATCATGTTCATGAAATCAAATTTTATATATTTCAGGTGGCGCCTTACATCTCCATGATATTTCCTTGACAGATATTTGGTGGATTGTGAAGAATGTTACATACCGTCCAAACTGTTACATGTGCCAAGATGTCAACAAATCTAGCATTGAGTTTCATTTCTTTGCTAACCCACCACAAAACCCAGGTTTGTATATCAATTTTATAGAACTTCATTATAACCTTGTAGAATTAGAGAAATGTGATAAGACCCTCAAGTTCATAAATCATCAATAAATGAAATACTGTACAAACTTTTCTTATTGCTGCTATTCATCTTGAGTATCCTCAACAATGAGGTAGAAAGTCACTCACTGCTGCCCCTTCTCTTCCAGGAGGATCTCTATATTGATGAAAACACAGTTTAAAAGTTTCTACTGATTCTTACAAAATATGTCATTGAAGGTTATGCAAAGAAATGGTGAAACCTTCACTAAAATTTTGCAACAACTATGAGGGGGGATAGGACCTTTATCGGGACTCCGGGATTAGGTGTTTTTAAGCTCGGGATTTCGGGATTGACCCTTTCGGGGTCCGGGAATTCTTTTTTTTGGATTTCGGGACGTCGGGATTTACTTTATTTAAATTCGGGACCTCAGGATTTCGTTTTTTTAAGTCCGGGATTTCGGGATCAGGACCCCTCCTATCCCCCCTCATCTATGTGCACATGAAGATTTGAAGCTTTTTTTAATTTGTATTTTCTTGGGTTTAACATAATAAAATGTTAATTTACTTCTTTATTTGTAGTTATATATGGTTTACCATTATATTCAAAGATTTTATCATCGCACACATTTTAGAATGAAGCATTTCCTTACAAAATGTGCTTAATTTTATACATTTTCAAAACTCCAATGTAACTAAAAATAGAGGTACATGTGTTCAGTTCTTTAACCCTTCCTCCATAATGACGCTTTTTGACGCCACCCCATTACTCCATAATGACGCCTTTTGACGCCTGTGTAGTGCCTCAGTTGAAACATCTGATCTAATAAAATTTGTATCTAATATAAAAAGGATATTCAAGAGAATATCTGACCAGAATTTCATTGATTAAATATTCCTTTTTGCAATGCATTGATACTTTAAACCTGATGATTTTTTTTATTGAAAATAATCCTATGCGAATCAAGTATGAACAAAAAAATGTCAATGGAGGAAAGGGTTAACTAACACATGACAAATTCAGAAGTATATTTGAAAATGTCTTTCTAATTTGCACCATTTAAATAGTGAACTGAGCAGGAAGTAAAATAATAGATAGTAAATATTAATTAATGATACCAATTTTTATTTTTTAGGGTGTCCATGGATATTAGTTAGTCATCAAAGACAAGTTTCAGGAGATCCATCCAAGTTTGATCAGATGTGAGTTATAATTAATGTGTTCTCATGATTTTTTGTTAATGATGTTCAATACTTTTTTCAAAATAACAAACTTTTATAAGACTGTTATTAATTTATATCATATATGAATAAAGGAAATAAAAAAGAGAAAGAAATAAAGGGTCCAGGTGCTTGTTTTCGAGATATGAGCCATTGAAAATTTGGCTGGAAATGATTCTTTCTAGATTTTTCATACATTTAACATTTTTTCTTTCAAAAACTTTGAAAAAAAAACAAGGATTTTATAAGATTTTCAAATATAGCTTTATAAACTATATGTAATAAAAAGAGAATGAAAGAAAAGTTGGGGTTAGCAGTCAAATTTTTAATTGCAATAAATGCCCAAGATTCCCAAGATTTGGCAAAAATACTTTTTTTTGTGATACTGTAATCATGGTAATTGTTATATATTTGCACACCAGGTTGTATAATAGTATGTCCTTAGTAGTAAATGACCCAGTGAAGACATATCCAACCATAGATGCTGTATGGGCACAATTTTTACAGTGTTTTGATGTTGCCAATGGTATGATCAACTATCTTCCGGTCTTTAAGGACTATTTCTATGAAGCCTTGAATGAGTTCAGATTAGATAACGTTCAGTACATTGAATTAAGAGGACTTTTGCCACAGGTATGTAATGAGATGTCCTAATAACAAGAAATATTTTGAATCTTGATTGATTTTTAATTCCAGAAAATTGACAAGAAATATATGATGAAAGCATAGCCCAATTAAGGAGGGTAAGCCATTTATGCATGGCTAAGGTTTTTCTTGTTATTTACTTCATACTGAAATTTCAATGAATAAGTTACCTGAACTGTAGCCATGCATGCATGGCAGGGGCAGATCCAGCCATTTTAAAAAGGGGGGTCCCAACCCAGAGTAAAGAGAGGGGGATTCCAACTATATGCTCTCATTCAAATGCATTGATTGCCCAGAAAAAGGGGAGTTCCACCCCTGGACCACTCCCCCCTGGATCCGCCACTGCATGGCTAACCCTCTGAATTTTGGTTAGTTTTGATTTTTAACAATGACCAATATTCAGGAAATATATACAATAAGCATGTGTTGAACATACAAAAAAAGATATGTTGTATGGATGCCAATGATACAACTATCCACAAAGTTCAGGTGGTGTTGATATGACAAATAATAGGTCACTGTACAGCCTACAACAATAATAATTACCCTTACCATTTTACCCAAACCTTTGAAATGTCGTGTAATTAGGAGCTACCATTTGTTTTTCATGGATATAAAAAGTTGAAAAAATGGCAGGACAGGAGTTTTGAGTAAAAGGAAAGGATGAAACACTTTGCAAAAAAAAAAAAAATAGGCAGGATGCCAATTTATGTAAAAAAGTCAGGATAAACTAATAAAGGAAAGGCAGGACCGAATAAAGTGAAAAATTAAAAGGAAGGACAGAGATTACAACTAAAAAAAAAAGATTCATCCTAGCACCCCTCTAAAAATGGTAGCTCCCTTAAGGGTCCTCACTGAGATAATGGTTTAACCCCCTCAAGTTTGTGAATAACAAAGTATTGTATGATAAGTCAAGATGATTTCAGAGATATTTCATATCTTGATGAAAGGTAACTTTTTATGACTTCTTGGTGATGTTATATGTAAGAAATCTATGGAATAGAAATACCAAATGAGAAACGTTCATATATAAAACACATTTCTAGGTCAGATTTCATAAATTGGATTTGATCAAATTTAAAGATTTGAAAGAATTTTTGAAGATGTGTGGGAATATGCCCAAAACTTTTTTTAGCTTAAATTGCAAACTTGTGCATGGTACAAAATGTGCTTCTATGCCTTTCATGCCTTTGTACCCCAATAAATCAAGGACAAAAATTTAAGAAACCATATATTTGTTGTGTTTCTACATTTGGCAGCAGTAACAATGTGCACATGTATTTATAATTTCTGTAAACATAAACACATATTGTTTACAGTTCTCTCGAAGCAATACACTGTTTATCAATTTAATACTGATGATTCATGATTTTTTTTATTGATTTCAGGTATATGATTTAAATGGACGAACATACGACAAGACAACTGTAATGCAAATTTACCAAGATGTATTTAACCAGTTTAAACGAGATCATAAAGACTTTTCTGGTGGAAAATATATATACTCTAGTATAAGGTAGTGAAATCAAAACAATTCTTTCCTTGAATTTTAGATTTGCCTTTTTTAGCTCACCTGGACATATTTTCAAAATTTAACAGAAACAGTTTTAGATCTACATCAACATGAAATTATCCAAATACAAGACAAATAGATGATACAAGACCTATATGTGTCTTATGTGTCTTACAAACCTTCTAAAAAAAATAGAATTTGACAAATTTATGCTCTTTTAACCACAATATTGCTATGGTTTTAACAAGAAGGTCAAACCAGTACTAAGGTCAGATGAACTTAAAAGCTATGCTTTCCTCTTACAGATCACATTAAGCAACCTGGATACAAACTAGAAATTATATAAGCAGACAAAAAAATATGTTATTGTGTATACCATCAAAATTATAACTAGAAACTTCAAATTTCCTTTAATTCACTATAAGCTTTTACTTTTATTTCAGGATTAAAAGTCCAACAGACATTTTAGGAGATGTTAAACTTTCCCTTTCTCTTAAGACCAAGTTTCCAGAATATTTTGCTGGTTATGACTTAGTTGGACAAGAGGATCCTGGGAAATCGTTATTGTACTATATTGATCCTTTATTGTATCCACAGCAACAGAACCCACCAATCAAATTGCCTTATTTTTTCCATGCGGGAGAAACAGGTTTGTTATTTAAACTGTGTCCAATGCAATAATTATGCAATGTTTAAGGGATTTTAACAATATGATGTTTAATTCATTTAATAAAAAAGTACATTTCTTTATACATTTTGGAAGCTGCATAGAAGGACACTTGACTCTTTTAACAACATTCCTAATTTTGAGTTTGAATAGTTGATCTTCTATGAATTGAACTCAAGAAGAGCTGATTTATGTGTTAAAAAACTCTCATATCTTTGAATTTTACTGCAGGTAATATTAAATCATTTTTTTTTCAAAAATACCTCTTTTTACTTTAGCCAATTCTTTTTGTTATATTTTATATTTTTGATTATACTTATTTTTAAATTGTACTTTTATAAACATGCAGATGAAATCAACTCCTAAATGAAATTGACCTTTTTCCTTTTTATTATAAATCACTTTTGGTAAAATTTGGAACAAAATTGAACCCACTGCCCATCAAATATATGCCTGCATGTTTAATTGCCTAATAAAAATAATTATATTGGGAAAAAAAAATTATATTGTGAAAAAAAATGTACTTTTTTATAAGGCAGTTAATCTGAACTTTATCTATAAGCTACAGTATAACAGTACGACTAGTAGTATGCTTAAACAAGTATATGTCAAAACATCTGAATAACTCTATATTATATTTTTAAGAACATCATGGGTTTTCCATCAAATTCATTCTGCATATGAATCAAAATGTGAATCCTGGCTTCAAAAATCATTTTTGTGCTGTTGGGTTGTTGTCCCAGCATATAATTTTATAAGCTAGCTAGTAATTAATTTAAGATGTAAATTTTTTGTCCATCTTTTTTTTTATGTCGTTTTTCAATAGATTGGGAAGGAACACCCACTGATGATAACCTGATTGATGCAGTGTTGTTAAATACAACAAGAATTGGTCATGGGTATGCTCTGACTAAACACCCAAAAGTTCTACAGGCAGTGAAACAGAAACAAATTGCCATTGAAGTGAACCCTATATCTAACCAGGTTAGTGTATATAAGTACTCTAAAAAACAAATATAGACTGAGATTTTGACTTCAAACTCTTTTAATGTCAAGGTGCTCTTGACTCTAAGCTTTATTGAAAAAGATTGACAGTTTTTCTGCTGAAGTTCAGTGGTTCCCTCCTGGTAATCAGATTAATCCACCAATAATCGAGTATATGTTATTGTTTTGATATTTGTTGGAGCCTGTACAGTAACATTAAGGATGTACTTAGGTGAGGTTTTGGAATTTGTGTCAAATTATCGGACTCCTTGGTGTTTTTCCATACAATACAATGTAAAATATTTTGCCCCATAATACCCATTTATTTTTTCATATAAGACTTAATAGCTCATGATAGGTAATTTATCCAAATTTTAGACGATTATTGATTTTTTTTTCTTTTATTTTGAGACCCAAATAATACCAATGCAAATATAAGGTAAAAGTCTGATTCAGCCTTTTCCCACCATATTTTAAATCTCAAATATCTCGAAAAGGAGGTCCATGACCTATCAATATTTTTAGCTTATCTTTATCCTTAATTGATGCTCTACCAGCTTATAGTATCAATTTTAATTTCTGAATTTCTTAATTTTTACCTAATCTCACCTAAGTACATCCTTAAGCAATTAAAAACCACTTATCTTAAATCTGTTTGATAGTTGTCTCATTGGCAACCATACCACATCTTCCCTTTTTATACGACCGCAAAAATTGAAAATTTTTTGGTCATATATTGGTATTACGTTGACGTTGTCCAAAATTAAACTTTAAGTTTGATTTAAAAAAAATTGAATTCTTAGGGTTCTTTGATATGCTGAATCTTAACATGTACTTAGATTTTTTATTATGTGCACAGTTTTCAAGTTGGTCCAAATCGGGGTCCAAAATGAAACGTTGTTTGATTTCAACAAAAATTGAATATATGGGGTTCTTTAATATGCTGAATCTAACCATGTATTTAGATTTTTAATATTTGGGCCTGGTTATCAAATTGGTCCACATTGAGTCTAAAGGGTCTAAAATTGATCATTATTTGATTTCATCAAAAATTGAATTCTTGGGGTTCTATGATATGCTGAATGAATCTAAATTTTTTAAGTTTAAGTTCTTAGACAACATTCATTCTGTGTCAGAAACCTTTGTTGTGTCAATTATTTAATCACAATCCAAATTCAGAGCTGTATTAAGCTTAAATGTTGTGTCCATACTTTCCCCAACTGTTCAGGGTTTGACCTCTGCGGTTGTATAAAGCTGCGCCCTGTGGAGCATCTCGTTATATACATATTATATTGGGAAAAAAATCTTAAAATATTTTACCAAAATCAGTATGTGGATGTATCATGGCAAGATGGTATGTCACATATGAAAATTAGGTCACTGTGACCTTGACTTTGATATTTGACCCTTATGGTAGAAAATCTTGCTTAATTAGTGTCCAGGGCATAACTGTTGTACTTCAAAACTATATTGAATCAAATGTAGTATGTTGATGCATTAGGGCAAGCAAGCCTGTGTCACATACCATAGTCATGTCATGATGGATTTAACTTGCATTTTTTAATTTTTCTTTTATCCAATGATCTTATTAAAATATAGTATTGATTAATTTTCTTTATCTGAATAAATAGGTATTAAAGTTAGTAGATGATTTAAGAAACCATCCAGCTGCAAGCTTGATAGCAGAGGGTTACCCAGTAGTTATAAGTGCAGATGATCCATCTGTATGGGGAGCCCGTGGACTGTCATATGACTTCTACATGGCTTTTATGGGAATGGCTGGTGAAGATGCTGATCTTAAATTCCTGAAGCAGTTGGCATTAAACTCCTTACAGTAAGTCAATCAAAATTCAATCATTAGATTAGTAAAAAATATTTACCCCTTGGAAATTTTAGTCTCTTTTCAGAACCAACCTTGTCTTGGCAAATCCTAGACCCAACCATCTCTTACTTGATTATATATACATTAATCACTGTTATATCTGATATGCAGATGTGTATGTGGGTAGGATGTTTTGGTCCATTATATTTTGTGAAAGCCCTTTTCCATTTAATTTTTTTTGCCCTCTCCAGCACCTCATTTGTCCTTCATGTTTTATGATAATTATACTTAACTTGGTATATCAGTAAGTCCTAATATGTAGATTTTCCTGTGGGTTGGATGATTCTTTCCATTGAATTTTGTTAAAGTTATGTCCCTTGTAACTCTGGCCTTGTCAAACACCTTCTTTGTCACTTCAACTTCTATATGTTTTTCTATGTCTACACTGTACTTGGTATATTGTTAGGTCCTAATATGTATATATGCATTAGGCTTGGATGTTTCTGTCCACAGAAATTTGATACAGTTATGACCCTTTCAACTTAGACATGTTTGCATTGTGAAGCACCTACTTTGTCATTGCAACTCAATCTCCTATGCAGTTTCCTATATCTACATATATAATATCGAAATAAAAAAAGAACTAAATTACAGAAATAGCTCAAATTTTACAATAGTTGAGTTTAAGTACAGCTTATTGGAAAATAATAATAAAAAATATATGTCACAGAATAGTTAAAAAAGATATTTCAATTTTAATGCCAAAAAATTGCATTTTTTGCACCAAAGGGAGATTATTTGGGGCTTTTTTTTTTAATGATATGCACATTTTAAAAGTCATCTGGGGCTTTTGTACCATATGATAAAGTAACAACTAATAAAGTAATAAATAAAATTTGAAAAAAAAATTTTTTTAATTTTTTTTCTGAAATTTTTATACCCTGGAACCTCCTTAAAGGACAATTCTATATATTTTAAACTTTATAAAATACACATGTATCAGTTTCAGTAGCTGACATATATCAAGGACTACCTTTTTCTTACTGTAAATTCAAAACTTATTGTGTGCATTTATTTTAGCCATTTTTGAAACAATGCGAAATTAGTTATTTCTTTTTCATGTGATCTGCTAATTGCATTTGTTTTTAAAAATAAT
Source organism: Mytilus galloprovincialis (assembly GCF_965363235.1). Classification (NCBI taxonomy): domain Eukaryota; kingdom Metazoa; phylum Mollusca; class Bivalvia; order Mytilida; family Mytilidae; genus Mytilus; species Mytilus galloprovincialis. Next base: position 48,954,370 of record NC_134844.1, on the reverse strand, counting down.
TTCAGGTATAGTGCCATGACCCCACAAGAAAAGAGCAACGCTATGAACCTTTGGAATTACAAGTGGGATACCTTTATTGAAGACATTAATGAAGCATACTGGTACCATAACCACATGGGGAGAACTGGTATTAATACAAGTTTGATTTTTGGTTAATGGTTTTGTATAAGAGAGCTAGTCTTTTATAAATTTGCAATAGACTCAGTTCCAGAAAGATATTTTAAAATCAACTTAAGATACTATAGATTTAAACTTATTGTTAATATTTCTGCTAGCAAGTCTAGTTATGATTCAACTAGAAATAAACATGTTTTATGGGTTGGGATTTTACACTTGTAAGATAGGCAGGTGTAGATTAGGGATTTTAAATTTGGTGGGGGTATCCCTGAGATTAAGAATTAGAGGACCTTATTGGGACAAACTCCATTTCATTTTGTTTTCTTTTTTTAAAAAGGTAAGGGGGCTGTCTCAATCATCTGGTCCTCCCTCCCCCATCTGAACCTGTTCCAGATAAGTGTATTGTAGATTTTGCTGCTACTATTTGTTAAAAAAAGCTATTCTATGTATACAGATATTTAAGACAATAATCTCCAAATTTTAAATTAAATACAATACTGAAACATAAATGTATACATTAGCATACCTGCCAACATTTCAAATGCCCATGGGCTGTCACAGTTCTACAAAACCTTTGAAGGGGCCTTCAAATTTAATTTAATATTGTTTATTTGCTTCTCCATGCTTTTAAAATGCTATACCAATGGTTAAATTGATCGTTTTGTTTTAAACTGTGGACAAAATTGCTATTTCAAAATTTCAAATTGGGAGCCTCCATGGGGAAATCTCCCGCAAATGGTGACAGTTGGCAGGTATGCATAGGGTATCCCTTGTACAATATCCTGCTGTATACAGTGGATTACATACACCTACAGTACAAAATTATATGACAGGGATCCAGTAGAAATTAAAAGTACATGTATACTGCAGAGGCGGATTTAGGGGGGGGGGGCCAGGGGGCCTGGGCCCCCCTTTTTGGGAAAAAATTTGGTTGCTTATATAGGGAATCACTGAAGCGTGACTGGAACAGGCCCCTTCTTAGGTCAGTCAGTGGGCCCCCACTTATGAAAATTTCTGGATCCGCCACTGTACTGTATTCCTGTCATGTAGTTCTACTATTGTTAGGAGCAATTATTTGGTTGACAGTAAACATAAATACCCAGTGTTCCAGTGTTTGACAATTATAAAATTATTTGTAGACATTATTTTGCAAAACGGGTATAATATTTTGTTATTTAGCATGTGTTGAATCTTTTTTCATGGTATTTAATTTTGAAAATTATACCCCATGCAAAATGTATACATAATGTTTTTTACCTGTCTGTCTGTATGTCAGTCTTGTCCTTGTAGTCACAACTCCTCTGAAACCACACATTAGAATTTCATGAAACTTTGTAGATAATAAGAACATACTACATAGATGTGCATATCGACAGGAAATCATGATTGAATTTTTTTTCTAGTAGTTATGCCCCTTTGAACTTATTGGCCTGAATATACTACTGCAACAGTTTGTCATTGCAATTCCCCTGAAATCACACAACAAAATTTCATGAAACTTTGTAGTTAATGAGGACATTATATATAAATGTGCATATCTATAAGAAAATTTTATCAGTTGACTTTTGTAGAGTTATGAGTCTTAGAGTTTAGGAATCTGGTGAGATATTTATTTTCGAGTGACAATGTGGAGAAGTGGGATAATGTAGCATACTCACAAAGGTTTTTTGATTTAATGACTTTTTTTATTGATTTATTTAATAGCACAAATAATAGTAAAATATAATATATTTTGTATAAGGAGGCACTGTTTCATTTGTTGTTAAGATTTGTGAATTTTGTTTGTTATATGTAGATTGATTTCTAATATTCATTAACATGTATTTGAAATGAAGATTATTTTTTATGACTAATTATCGTTTATTTATCATTTTGTTTTGATTTTAGCATTTTCACATTGAATAATACTAACACAAATGTGTTAAGGGAGCTACCATTTGATTGTTATGGGGGGCTAGGATGAAATTTGAAAAAAATAGGCAGGACAGGAGTTTTGAGTAAACAGAATGAGACAGAATGACGACAATTTAGGTAAAAAAAAGTCAGGATAAACTAAAAAAAAAAAGCAGGACCGAACAGAGTGAAAAATAAAAATGCAGGACAAAATTTTTCATCCTAGGCCCCCCCCCCTAAAAATCAAATGGTAGCTCCCTAAAGGAGAAGGACAAGGTAATACAAAGTGTTAGTGGCTGGTTTTACTTGAAGTGAGGGGAGAGTTTTTGCTCAGTGTTGAAGGCCTCACTGCAACTTTGATATGAAGAACAGCAATAAAAGCTGTTTTTCTGCTTTTTGTGTCATGAGTGAATACCTTTATGGTTTGTTTTTCTATTCGAAAATGCAATGTTAAGAATATAATTTTGTTTGTGAAATTTTTATTTGTTAATGAATGATTAATATAATTTTATTGGGGTATAAAAAGAATTTGTATAGTAGGTAGTTTGGGATTTTGTTTTATTGTTTTTATTTTGTTGTGATTTATGATTTTCATGTTTACATCTTTTAAAATGCTAATATTTTTGTGAATATTTATTAATTTATGAATTAAAAAGATTAATTTATGATTGTGTGTCCAGATTGTATGTAAATAATGCAGGAAGACTTTTTTTTAAAGTGTATATTTTGTACAATTTTACATTGAGACAGAAGAATGAATACTTAATTTTCCGATTAGGCCAATTAGTTTAATAAATAATTTTTTTGTCAATGTCTACCTTGAGGGGGGATATGACCTTTATAGGATCTATAGGCGTTCAGTTATGCTTATCATATTACCAATTTATGGCACATGGAACTTTTCCTACTAAATTTTGTATACAAAGTAAAAATTAAACAAGGATTTAAAGAAATATAAAAAAAAAAGATAATTGCTTATCTCATGCCAACCACCTTAATGCCTTTCTTGAAATCTACTGACCCCTACAGATTCATAGAGTGACAGTGTTAAACCAATTATATTGTGACTAATATATCCAAGTTGTGACAAAACCAGAATTATGGTATGCTAAAACAAGGCAATAACTTATGGTATACTGATTTGTTATGCAGACATGGGTGAAAGAAAACTATTTGATATTTTGCATTTTATATTTAAAACTTTTACTGACTTATTTTTATATAAGATTTTAATATTAAGATTTTATATTTATTGTTTGTAATATGCCTTTTAAATGTTTTATCTATGATGACTAGTATGTATTGTATGTAATTTGTTCTGTTATCAAAATAAAAATGATGAAAAAAGTTGTAATTGCTACACTGATTTATGAGAAAAAGGGAGTTAAAACACACTTGACAATACTCACTTTTCTTTGTTGTCCATTATAATATATGTAAAAAATATAATTATATAATAGCAATACACTAAACTAGAGCCTTTGTCGCTCACCTAGGTCTATGTGAATATTAAACAAAGGACACAGTTGGATTCATGACAAAATTGTGTTTTGGTGATGGTGATGTGTTTGTAGATCTTTAATACTTTTAGGCAAGGTGAGCTTAAAAACTAAGGATATGAACTCAGATGTCACAAGGCTGTAGAGATTGATAAAGAACCATGCTTAACCGTCAAATCCATTATACTTTGAGTCTGCAAGTTTATTATCCCCTTTAAATTTTCAGACTGTTTAGACTGTGTCAAGTTTTCTTTAGTTTTATATAATTTGGCATTGTTTGTTTTGGGTTGTCTATACATTTGTATGTCTATTTTAAGTTGTCGATGACTGTTTATTTTCTAGAGTTCTACAATTTGGGTTGCTTGCTGGATTTTCAATTTTTAGTTTCTGAGTTCTCTTGTCATATTCACCTTTCCACTTTTAATTGTTTTTAATTTGTAGATCTCTTTTGTGAGACGGAATAAAAGTGTGTTGATATTTTTTTCATTTCAAAGAACAATGATCATGGTTATTCATAGAGTATTTCAAACAATACTTTTTGTGGGTACCAATTTTCGTGGATTGAAGAACACCTGTATTTGCAAGGATATTTGATTTTGTGGTTTTGCAAAAGTGTGCACAAGAACCTATGTGAAATGGTCATTCATAAGTCAACTTAACTGCATTTCATGTTTCCAGTTTGGTTAATTTTCATGCGAAGTGCATTCTTTTTAGCACCGAGTGGTTTTACAAATGATCTTACTGTTGTTACCTTTATTGTTCTAGTTGGTTGAGCATCAGGGGTTTTCTTTACTCACATTTTGCATATTTTATGATGGTCAAACTGGATTAATTTCTACTCTTTACTTTTTTGGTGATTTTTAAAAATTTTGAGACCAGTTATGGCTTAAAGAATATAAAAACAAAAGAACATAGGTTTGATATATATTTTTGATAATGAAAAGTATACATAACTTGCAAAATGTAGCACCAAATAAATCAGAAAACGGAATAAAACAAAAAATAAAAAAAAGAAGGTATGAATATAAAAAGTCAACGACAGAAACAACGATGATTCATTAACTTAATTTTTTTTAAATATCTAAGATAAAAAATAGAAAACTAAAATATAAGGAATATTTACATCCATTATTATTGCAAATGATAAGCAATGGACAAAAAAATCATGATTAATCCATTTTCAGAATTTTAAATTATGCATAAAAATAATGCCATCAAAATGAAAAATAAACAGTATAATACAACTCAGAAATGCATCAGAAATACATATGTTATGATGGTATATATTGTTCAGTAATTCATTCAACAAATAGATTTGGTCATCAAACATAGATAGTGAATTATATCAACAAGTATAAATAAAATTGGCTTAGAAATGGAATTTTAAAATTCAAAGGGGAAAAATTATGAATTCTTAACCAATGAAGTTCTTGTTCAAGGTATTTAACTCATATTTATTGTGAAACCACTTGCAGTAACACATTTCATTTAATGTCACTCAATTCCGTAAATTGCTTATTTGAACAGAATAATTCAATTGAATTAGAATACTAAAAACTTCATTACATGTAAACTCTATATACTATTCCAATTTTAAGAGGTCATACATTGTAAATAAAACCTTTGTTTTGAAAATTCATATATACATTGGTGTGTATAGACTCTGGTGTAAAAAGGTGGAAGTTAACAAAACAAAAATCTACATGCCTTACATGTACATCTTTGATAGACACACTTTTTCAGTAAAACAATTACTTGTTTCAAGTAACTATTTTCATATCTAGTAAAATATAAGTAATTGATAGTAATAGTGAGTAATTGGTAAGTAATTCCTAGTAATGAGTAATAAAAAAGAATACTTAATTTAAGTAAAATATAATTACTTAGTAATATTTTTTTTGTGTGCAAAAGTATAAAATGACAATATATTAAACATCATCACATGACATTTTAGTTATGTGACAAATAGTGCCAAAGTTGGAAGTTTAGGGTTGAGAATATTTTTCCTCAAATTTATGCAAACAAAAGGTATATTTGCTGATAAAAAGGCAGACAATCTGAATATGTCCTTATAACAGTAAGCAGGTTTAGCACCAACTGTAACCAAATAAAATGACTTTTATGTCTTTCAGGACTGTCAGAACTAAAGGATTAAGATTTTATGTAGGACATTCAATAGTTATCACGATCAAGAATCCATTAAATAATTAGAGTTTATCACTTTTTTTTTCAAATTTTCCTTTGATCTCTCCATACAAAATTTTCCCATAGCATGGTACTAGTGTAAAACATAATGGGTTTTCTCAATCCATTAGACAGATTTTTTTTGTAGTCAGCATGAACACAAGAAAGGGTTTTACAACTACACAAAAAAATAATAATGCAGCTATACCTAACTATGATATTTCAGAGGAAGGTGCATTATTTAACCACAGTTAATAGTTAATTCAATTAGTACTAGTATACAAAGATATATTATATATTTGAATTATATATTAAATTCCAAATGTTGCTTTGAGATTCTTCTGATCTAGCTTTCTTTCATAATTTTTGTTGCTTTTACATCTCTTCCATTGAATACTGTAGGGGGGAGATAAGAAATAAATTATCTATTGATTATCTCCCCTGAAAGTAATTTATTTTGATCACTTGGCCTGTTCAAGTCCTCGTTGCAATAGAACTTCCCAAGATGACTGGTTGGCTTTCTTTAGTACTATCGTAATCTGGCCATCTTTAAACTGAAACAAAAGTTTGTGAAATATAGAAAATTACCAATACCTGCAGTATGCATATGAATCTTCAATGATTTCAGTCCAACATTTAGATATACAGTTTTGGATGAGACACATGCTACTTTTAAAAAGCTTTTTAACTTTTTAACTGGGATTACTGAGAGGCACATTCTCAAATTCATCATATATAGTGCATAGTACATGTAGCATGAGAAATTCATGAACAAATGCCTGTTATTTTTAATTAGAAATTACTTATATAAAAAACAACATTTTTTAAAACTAAAAAAAAGGAGACATATCCAGTCTAGCATCCCAATTCTATAAATGATGTGTCCCTGATGTCAGAACACTTGCAGCACCTGAACACTTCATCTGCATGTATTAATCATATAAATAAATCTGTTACTAAAAACAATTCATGAAATTAATTCTTCAAAATGAATTGTTTCGTTATTGCTTTTGAACAATGACTTTGAAAAACCTCATATTTCCACAGCACAAAAAAAACACCCAACAAGCTTCATTTTGAAACAATAAAGTACCTTAAAACCTCTCAACAGCAAATTTGAAAAAACCAGAAAAACTTGTACTAATTTTTTCATACCTTGGTTGAACATTCTGAAGGAATTATCTCCCCTGGAAGTTTTTGCACTGTGTATTTATATTTATGTTCCACTCCATTATCCTTCTTGACAACAGCAACCACTTCTAGAGACCTGAAAATGAAGCACACATTAGCGTATCAACAAAGACTGTTACCAACATCTTATACATGAAGTCCTTGACTTGCATATAAAGGTCTATACATTGTATTTTATCTGAGGCAGCTAATATGCTATAGACTTTTGTTCATTGTTGAACATTGTATGTTTAATTACATGTAGGCATATTTTCTGGTTTTGTTTTATAATTATATGGTTGAGGCATCATTGAGATTACCCCATATACCATTGTTTTCTATATGACCTGTAGTAGTCTTTGAATCTTTATGTCACAACAGAGAGCACTAGAAATGTGGCTATTGTAATGGCAAGGTTATTTCTAGCTGCGAAAACGTAGCTCTTAAGGTTCTTTTGATGATTTTTGATATCAAAGAACAATAGAGCTACATTTTCACAGCTAGGTTATTTCATACTTGTGTAGTTTTCAAAGATTACATGAGATTTATACATACTCTGTGTTAAATGTAGGAGTAACTGAACAGTTATTCTTGAGTTCAGCAGTGCCTATACCTGGTATCTTCCACTTGACCTCCAGACCAGGTATACTGATATAGGTCTCTACAATCTTAGAACTGATTTCTTCTGTGATAGCTGAAAACACACATAATATGAGAAATACATATGTATAAAAAAACATACTTATCTAAATCTAATCTTTTTTAAATATGACTAATGAAGCAAGATTTAAATTTTTGTATATGTGTGGTGTGACTGATATAATTAGAATTATTGTTAAATTTATAAGTGACATGTACATTTCTAGAAATGCTTTATTAAGTACTAAATAACTTTGTGGTACCACCTCCTTATATAAATATACAATGTTTATGAATTTGGTATGATATATATGTTTGTATATTTTGTATTGTCTTGGTATCAATCCTGTAATTTTGGATTTCAAAACCATAAAAATTACTTACTTACTTACTTACTTACATTGTACTATCTATGATCTATTTTATATACATGTTATAAAACTGAGTGAAAGAGAGAGATTGCATTGTAAATTTATACAATTTACACAATATTGATTTAAATGAAGCATATGCATTTATTTGTCAGATATATTTTGTTAATTATTCTTTTGTACTTGTAAAAAAAAAGTACAATGTATGTTAACGTTCCAGTACTGGGTTCAGAATAACATAAAATAAGTTCCTTACTATACAAAAGCATTTCAGTTATAAATTTAAAAATATGCATGATGCATGCTTGTGTACTATTTCTAATTGTGTAATAATTCGATTAAAAAATATTTTCAACATGTTCAAAGTCAGTATTTCAATATTGTCTGTCGGACAAAATTTCATATAAAATATTGTCCAATGACAAAATTTCATAGTGAAATATTGTCCAGAAGGAGGTGACAACATTTCACGGAAAAAGACACTTTTTCATAATGAAATATTTCATTATGAAATACTGTCAGTACTATCAGTGGACAATATTTTATATGAAATTTTGTCCGACAGACAATAGTTCATGAGGGACAATATTTTATGTTACATAATCACCATCCTCACCGAAAATTGTTATTCTAATCTGTTATTGATTATAGTATCTAATAAAAAAATATATAAATCTTTTGCACTTTGCTTTATACATGTGCTTTATGGTTTCAAAAGGATTAAAAAGTTATTCATTGATTATATACATGTATATAAAATATACAAAAAAAAGACATGTCCATCATAATATTCAGTAAAAAATATCCTTTTCAAATATTCTATGGATCAAGCACACTTGAAGATTTATTTAATAGAAATCCTATTAGGAGATCAACTACAAAATAATATAAAATGAAGCATTATAATGTTGAAAAAAAATATTCTGCAGTCCATCGCAATATTCAGTGAAAAATATCCTTTTCAAATATTCTATGGATCAAGCACACTGACATTTGAGAATATTTTTTAGATATAAATCCTATCAGTAGATCAACCACAAAATAATGAAAAATGAAGCATTATAATGTTAAAAAAAAATTGGGTACGACTTGGTAGAAGTACAAGTTGGTAAAAATAGGGTACGAGTTGGTTGAGTACAAGTTGCCGAAAGTACGAGTTGACATGTATCCTTTTGTATCTATCTATATCTACATCTACATCGTACGACGATCCATCAGCACATTATTGACTATACGTCGGCGCATCGAAAATATAGGAATCACTGAGCAGTTATGGATCTGTAACTGGAGACTTAGAAGTCAGTCTGCACAGGAACATATATCAGGTCAGGAATAACCACCAATTGGTGGATTATACCTCAATTGACGTATAATCCACCAATTGACGTATAATGGTATAGACCAATTGGTGTATAATTCTTTGTTTTTCGAAAGAAATTATTCTATCAAAATGGAGCATTGTTTTCTTAAAACCATATTATGGTATAAAAACTTGTCAAACATTCCTAGTTAAGTATAGTGACATAACATATTGCATTTAATCAATAATTGTATTTGCAGTTTCTTCTATTGTTATCTTGTCAATTCTTGATTGGAAAATTTACCTGTAATCATCTGTCAATGGATTGTTTGCAGTCATGCGATCATGAGTACAACTCCACAGGTGAATGGAGCTCTTTGTTAATACTTGACTTTCATTATTAAAAGTCAATCATGGTCAATAGTACAAATGTTTCAACAAAAGAATTGCTGTACACATGCATTCTCAAGAGATACAGCAGGCTTTGACAAAACTGAAACTTTCAGAGGACTCAATAAGGGTCATAAATAGGTTGCTAGTTGCAAAATCATGCTCCTATCGCACACTAGCATTTTATTACAAAAAAATTACATTATACGTCAATTGGTCTATACCAATATACCTCAATTGGTGGATTATATGTCAATTGAGGTATAATCCACCAATTGGTGGTTATTCCTGACCTGTATATGGCACCAACATATATATTGAGTTAGATATTCTGTTCCCAGGTCTGGAGTGTGTCAACAGTCAAGCTTAAAAAAACGTATTTACACTTTTGGTATTTAGATGTATTTTGCCTCCGAATGACCTTATATCACCTCCGAATAACCTTTTGACGTCAAGCAACTTTTTAGTTATGACGTAAAATGTTTTGAATTATGATGTCAAAGTTTACGGGAACCTGTGTGATTATAGGTAATGGTGGACAAATTTGCATACAAGTGTAAATACGTCTATTATTCCCCTTAATCTAAATTCTGTAATCTAAACAAAAGAAGCTGTAAGAATAGTACATGAAAAAAAAACCATAGCACTAAATGTTCATTGACAAACATTTATGTGCATGTGTTTCCGATTGCATAATTTTAAATGGGTGCAATACATTGTATGTATTGGTCGTACTAGAAATTAGAATAGATACATGTATATCACTTAAATTATTAACCCTCCCCCTTTTTACTTTATTTTGTTTAGTTCGTCTTAATCTTTGTTAATAATTGATACTATATATAATTTGAATACTGTAAAATGAAGTTGAAGCGGAAATTATGTAAAAACACAATTCAAACAAATCTAACCATCAGGAATTGTATATTCTTCCTTTTCTGCCATTGCTCATATTATCGTTCCGGAGAAGTTCGTTTCTTGTCTTTTAAAATCCGCAATTTCATATAAAAAAAAACGGAGTGCAGTATTCGAGTATATACCAATATTCCGCTATCATGGATGCTCCTAAAAGTTGCATAATTAAACTAAACCACTTCCCAATACATTTGAAAATGACGAAATACTAATGTCAAAACAATAACAATAAAAAGTGTAAACCAGACAAAATTAAAAGAGAAACAATATCTCAAATATATATACAGGGTGGACTTAACCATGTTAACATGTTAGATCTAATAAAACAATACATCAAAGGAATAAGAATAACTTGGATAAGAAGAATAATTAAGCAAAATAATAACTATTGTAAGTTACTAACTTGTACTGAACAAATTAAATTTAATGAGTTATTCTGGGTAGGTGCAACATGGACGTATATTACGTCCTTGGTCCAAGAACACAAGTTAGAAATCCTTTTTGGCAGGAGGTTTTTATTAATGCTTGGACTGAACTCCAAACCAAAGTAGATATTAAGAATGGATATGATTTTATCACATCTAATCTTTGGAATAAAAAAAAAATGGTAATCCCTGTATAGAAAATGAACTGAAAAGATAGTCTGGCTAATCATTGAAATGATTTAATTGATTATGATAGACATTTAATGACTTGGCAGGAATTTAAAGAAACATATAATATTGATAAAAACTTTCTTATATTTCAAGGAGTAATGTCACCTGTTTATACCTATATGAAAAGTCTTAATATTAAATGTAATCAGCTTATAAAGCCTTATGGGCAAATTATACCTACTACTAATTCTATATTTATGAAATCTACAGAAGGATCAAAAGACATGTACAATGTTTTAAATGAAAAAATAACAAATATCACATCACAGGAAAAGTAGTCCATAATCCTAAATAGACATAATATTATTTGGAATAAAATATACAGACTGCCATTTTACATTACTAAAATTTCAAAATTACAGTGGCTCCAATACAGGATAAATTAGAGAATTTTGGGAACAAATAAATTACTCTACAAAATTAAAATCTCACAAAACAATAAATACACTTTCTGTATACAGACTCAATAAAAACTATAGAACACATATTCTGGACATGTCCAAAAGTTTTTGATGTTTGGGAAGAACTTATAATAAATGGATATATTCAAAAGTCCAAATTGAACTACCACTTAATTTAGATATTGTCTTATTTGGGATATTAGAAAAAAACAGAAAAAAACTACATTAGAAATCTCATAATACTATTAACTAAATAGTATATATACAAAACAAAAATGCAATGTGAACAAGTAAATATTGTAGCCTTAAAAAATTATCTTGGGGAAAATTTGTTTATTGAAAAAATAATATTTTATTAAAATAAACCATAACAAAGAGCGTACGCCTGCTGAAACCCCTGGCTCCAAATAATAGAATGATTTTATAAGTTAACCGTAACGTAATAAAAATATCTATCCAATCCATGCTACCTTAGATTAAGATTTTCTGTTCTTATTTAAAATCATAATTATTAATATTATACGTTTAAAGAATGATTCAAAATATCAGCTTTGTGTACTTGTCTCGGTTTTGCTGATGAACTATGAACTTACTTACTATTGTTATTATATATGTAGGTTTTTTTTTGCCAATAAACACATTACAAAAAAAAAAAAATAAAGAGGGACAAAATACCAAAGGGACAGGCAAACTCATAAATCGAAAATAAACTGACAACGCCATGGCTAAAAATGAAAAAGACAAACAGACAAACAATAGTACACATGACACAACATAGAAAACTATATAACAAACAACACGAACCCCACCAAAACTAGGGGTGATCTCAGGTGCTCAGGAAGGGTAAGCAGATCCTGCTCCACATGTGGCACCCGTCGTGTTGCTTATGTGATAACAAATCCGGCAAATAGTCTAATTCGGGAGGTCACATTCATGAAAGGGAAGGGAATTGTAGTTACGACGTAAGGAACATATCAGATATCATTTGTGAAACGGTTATTTCATAACGGTCAACCAACTCTTGATTGCGTCCGTAAAATTTACGAAGGGATGATTTAAACTTCACCATTTGGAACTCTTGGTTTGATAGCTACCTTGTGAGCAGCAACCCTCTATCAATAAAATCATGATCGGAAATGCAAACGCGGGGATATCGTATCAATTGGGAGATAAATACCCCGTATGCAGGTGCTGCTGGAATGTTGCTACTTAGAAAATGAAAGTTCACAATTGGAAAGCTGAAATCATCTCTTTTGTCGTAAAGTTTTGTTTTCAACCGACCCTCATTGTCAATTTCTAGATGTATGTCAAGATATGAGGCCGACTTAACTGTACCTGTAGTATCCTTTATCTCTAGTTCGATGGGATAGATGCCTTCCACATAGTCACCAAATTTTGAATTATAGAGTGAAAGAACATTATCTATATAGCGGAAAGGAGAGTTAGACGACAAAGCATCTTTGTGTGGTATTTGTCATTATCGTTTGTGTTTTTGTGAGTTTTTTTTATAGTTTGTCATAGTTTAATTTGCCACGGTTTTTGTTTTTAATTTATTTGTAGTATTATAGTTTGGAATGCTAGGATTTTTTGGCATTCTTGGACGATTCAAACTTTTTAAATGACAGGGGTTCATAATTGTTTATCATTTCTCATTTTTTATATAGATTTATAGAATGTTGGTTTTCCCATTTGAATGTTTCATATATGTTAGTCCTTTTTGGGGTCCTTTATAGCTTGCTGTTCGTATTGAGCAAAGGCTCCGTATTGAAGACCTTACTTTGACCTATTGTAGTTTACTTTTACAAATTGTGACTTGGATGGAGAGTTGATTCATTGGCACTCATATCACATCTTCTTATATCGATATAACTTGCTATAGCTCATTCTCGTATACAAACCTCTATATTTGTACATTAATTATTTTTGTGGGGTTTGGTTTTTAGTTTTGTAAATAATGAATATTCATGTCTGCTATCTCGTTTAGGTTATATTTTCTTTTATGACAATGGCGGTGCATCCATGGCTGTTCGTCTCTAACTCATATTTTTTTATTGTCTCTAATAATATATCAAATGAAAAAGTTCAAGATAAGTTTCATACCAAAGTAAAGTTTCACCATGCATATCAATGAATTGTTCCATGGTATCATTTACAGCAGCTTGGTACACATAGCCTTTTATGATGTGAGGGAGGTTAAAAACTTATAGTACGCAATGGTTGTGTCTTATACGTATACCAGTATTATGAGATATTGAAATACAGGACACGTACATCTACGTACGTAATATTATATCTATTTTGAAAAATTAACTTACGATTAACATTTAAATTTTTAATATAAATCGCAATTTATACACACCATGCACAAGACGAAAGCGCTTTGGATAAACCTCTACTCTAAGTCTATTTAGTATCCTTAAATGACCATTGTCTTAATTGATTTTGTGTGCTAAAAAGTGTACCTGAAAGAACACCACTTTATATGAATGTATGTACATGTATGCGATTCACAGTTGCCAAACGATTCCTAAAATTGTCGAGTTTTTGACTCAAATATAAGACTTCTATTTACCACTTTCTTTTCAAAGCTATGCATTTTTTTTGTCATATTATCCTTTTAATATAGTGCATGTAAGCACGAGAGACACACACGAGCTAGACTGTTGAAATCACATCTCAACTAATCACAATTTGTTGTTCTATTCCATATTTAAAGTCACATTCTCCTTTAATATCAATATATACAGTTCTCCCATCACTTTCAATGTCTTTTATTTTATCAGATAATATAGCTTTCATATCTCCGGTGTACACTTTTAAGAATTTATTTTTATTTTTCCGACTATGAATGTTAACAATCACAGTTCCATTAATAGCAACTTTAGTTTCAAATGTATATTCACATTGTTTCTCAATGATTTCTAGTTCGGCTGTTAGTTTTGATTCCGGGGCAACAGTCAGGTTGCCTTCGGTTGCCCAGGTTAAAGTCTTTTGGTCTGTGGTTTCTTTATTGTATGTTACCGTGTATCCAGCAGAATATCCTACGGACGCCGTGGCCACGCTCTTTGGAGCTGAAAGTGTAAGGGCCATGTTTGTACTTATAGTGTAGCACTTCGTCAGTGATGCCTTGCATGAAGCCACGGTTTGCCTTTCAGCTTTCAGAGAATGCGACTGCTCAGTTTTACTTTTGTTTTCAAATACTGATTTAAAAATTATATTTGAAACTAACTTTTCCGAGCCAGATTTCTCGGTGTACTTTGGCTCTTTCACATCAAAAGTAACTTCTGACCAGTCAAAAACGAGGTTTACATTTTTCCGTTTCTTTGGTTGCCACTTTTTGCGGCATTTGGTGTAGAAATTCCATGCCCGGTCTTCTACGATTTCTTTCAAGTCAATAATCTCTCTTTCTGATGCCATTTGTTGACTCTGGAAAAAAATGAGGTAAAAAATAAAAACTTTGAAAAAAATATAGAAATTACAGATTATCATGTTTCTTTCTTGTTGTACTTTTAGCTATTGGGACCCAATTTTGTGGAATTTAGTTTAAAAATCGTATTTTCTCGCCTATCAACCAACATGGTCGACATGGCTACAAATATAGCATAGGGTTTAGAATTGTTAAGAATGTTAAAACATATTTTTATGGCAACGCGTCATGCATGGTTTTTGTCCGTGCTTTATACAAAATGTTTTTTTTAATGCTGTTTCAATCGAATAAAATTACGAAAAGAAGCATTCAATTCGTATATAAAACTTTGATCAAAATTCCAAAAATCTAAAAAAAAAATTTAAAACTTTGAATTGATAAGTGTTACACGGACCTTCGTATATATGAAAAGTAGTTTTATCGGAAATCTGATAATCCAAAGCACTAAACAAAACTGTATATCATTTAGCATAAAATTATTTAAACCAGATTTGTTCCTTGAACACAATGATTGTGCTTCATTCGGACTTCCAGGACTCATGTTGTACAGTATACTAGTACTTTAAAGTAAGAATTGATATGATTTGCTTGATTTGTTCATATATATAATTAATTGATGGATTATTAATTATTAAATGAAATTTGATCAGTATAATATAGCTTTAAAATGACTATTAATAATGATTTATTCAAATCAAAAAGGCATTCACCTATCCAGAAGAATCATGCACGATGATGACTGTTTGAAATTTATCCAATATAAATAATACAACTGTTGTCTAAATCAATATGGATAAATAGCAACAAAGTCGGAAGATCAATCAAATAACTAGAGTAGCATAAAATTTCATACGTTTAATATTAAACCAAATTGTCACAGCTGATGTAACATATGTGTAAAGGGTTGTCCCAATCGGAGACATATATATGGTAAATGCAAAGAATTTTAAAAAATCGTACTCCAAACGTTGTCTTGCCACCCCAACTTTTTTTTAGCGCACCTGGCCCAACAGGCCAAGTGGGCTTTTCTCATCACTCGTCGTCCGTCGTCGTCCGTTAACTTTTACAAAAATCTACTTCCCAGAAACAACTGGACCATTAAACAAACTTGACCACAATCATTCTTGTGGTAACTTGTTTGAAAAATGTGTCCGATGACCCGGCCAACCACTTGAACCAAGATGGCACCCGAGGCTAAAAATAGAACATTAGGGTAAAATGTAGTTTTTGGCTTATATCTCTGAAACAATTTTTTGTAATCTTTCAAAAATCTTCTCCTCTCAAGTTACTGGGACAAATTTAACCAAACTTGGCCACAATTATAATTAGGGTATATAGTTTAAAAAGTGTGTCCGATTACCCTGTTAACCAACATGGCCGACATGGCTAAAAATAGAACAAAGGGGTAAAATGCAGTTTTTGGCTTATATCTCTGAAACGAAAGCAAAAGTATAATGATTGCATTAATTTATGCATCGATTGTAAATAAAAATATCAAGTGAGAGACACAGGATCCTTGGAGCCTTTAATTTTAAATCCTGGATCCGCACCTGATCGTGATCCGGTTTTTCTTTTTTCGTGTGAGTGAAGAATGTTATAACTGACAGGCATTGCTTAATATCGAGCAATAGTGATTATAGTTTGGCATGATGATCAGTTATAAGTAAAAAACTGACGTCGATAAAAAAGAACAAAACTACTGGTATGAAAATTCCAAGTAAACTAATAAACATGGAGTAGTGTAAATGTATATTACAGAACATGCATGCCCTTGAGATAATGTTTTTAACCTTGGCATATTCTATGTTCAACAAGTATGTGCACTTTCTAAAGCATTGATTACTCTTCTGTCAGTACCTTATCTGTTGATGAACATCGGAGGTTTTGTTGCTTAAATAACTCTACAAAACGGTAACATAATATTGTTGTGCACTAATACTATCTATAAAAATAAAAATTGAGAAATCATGATATAGAAAAATCTCATCATAATAGAAAAAAAATCATTCTAATAAAGACCAGGTGCTCCGCAGGGCGCAGCTTTATACGACCGCAGTGGTTGAATCCTGAACAGTTAGGGCAAATTTTGTCACAATATTCAAGCTTGATTCTGTCTGCATTTAGATTGTAATCAAATTTTTGACATAATATAGGTTTTGTCAAAAAATAAATGTGGTCAAAGATCTAACAAATCTATTGCACAATACTGTGCAATTGAAGATTTCTTCTTGAAACTTTTCAAAATTCGAAATTTGAAAAATTTTGAAAAAAGGCAGCCCTTCTAAAAATGGTAAACAAAAAATCCACCCCCCCAACTTTTTGAAACCTCAATAACCCTTAAACTCAATCCTATGCTTTCCATTGCAGTATTGAACCTTGTAGTACAATTTCAGAGAGATCCATACACTTAAACACAAGTTATTGTCATGATTGTTTGGAAACTAGAAACATGCTTCTTTTTGGCCCTTTTTTTGCCCCTAATTCCTACATATTTTGGGCAATTAACCCAAAACTTAATCCCAGCCTCCCCTTTGTTTAATGGTACATTGTGATACAATTTCAGAGAGATCCATACAATTACACATAAGTTATTGTCTTGAAACTAGAAAAATGCTTGTTTTACTCCTTTTTGGCCCTTAATTCCTAAACTTTGGCCCCATAACCCCTAAAATGAATCCAAACCTTCTACTTGTGGTTTTAAACATTGCGGTATGATTTCAGAGCAATTGAAATACTTCTACACAAGTTATTACCCTGAAACTAGAAAAATGCTTGTTTTGGACCCCTTTTGGGCCCCTAATTTCTAATCGGTTAGGACCATCATCCCCAAAATCAATCCCAACCTTCCTTTTGTGGTATTGGACCTTCTATTCACTTAAACTAAAGTTATTATCCGGAAACCAATGTGTCTTCGGACGACGACGACGCAGACGACGCAGTCATAGTTTACCATTATACGATCCCAAATTTTTTTTGGGGTCGTATAAAAAACCTCATCATGATAAAGAAAAACCTCATCATGAAATAGAAAAACCTCATCATGATAAAGAAGGAAGTACCATAAGGCAGTTACGGCGTTCCAAAAAAACCAGTTGTAACATCTTTTATAAGATGTCCAGGACATACAAAGAAGAGAGTAGTTTCGAAACTCATCTGTAAATTTTGGATGTCAAATTATATTTTTGATCCTTTTTAGAAGTAAAATATTAGCATCGAGTTTTTTGGAATGAGTAACCAGAGACATCAAAATATGTTTAACCAGGGACATGTATATATATATATATATATATATATATATATATATATATATATATCTAAAGTAACAAACAACCCTTATAAGTGTAAAAAACAACACTATGTAAAGGTCATTGCAGGTAACGGAATGACCATTTTAATTAGGGAGGGGAGGAGACAGGAAGTTTTTGAAAATGAATAACTATGCCTGGTACGATCTGAAAATAAATAACTTTGCACAAGAAATAATCTATCAGGTATTGTATATCAAATCTGAAACATTTCATCTTGAACAAACAAATATGCATTCCCATGGTAACCAGTTCTAAATGAAAGTTTTAATGATATTGATGAAAACAATACTGTTATCTTTAACAGGTTCAGGCTATTAGGTTGAAATACTAAAAATGTGTCTGCAAAGAGAAAATGAGTTTTTAAGATATCTGCATCCTTTCATAAGCTACCTATGTCTGTTTAATTTCTACAAACGTTACGTGTCATGTTTCACATGTTTCATTTAATTAAGCGAGACCAGGATTTGTATAGTAAGACAAAACCTTGGCAAAACCAAAGTAAAGCAGAAAACATTATTTTTTGTTTGTGCACACAAACAAAGTGGTTATATATAACACGAACAAAGTGTTCAGGGGCGGATCCAGCCATTTAAAAAAAAGGGGGGGGGTTCCAACTATAGGTCCCCATTCAAATGCATTGATTGTCCAAAAAAAGGGAACCCTCCCCCTGGATCCGCCACTGGTGTTTATATATTAGGCTCTGAACCTGTCCATAACGTTATGGTATGGTATTAGGTTTCTGTTTTGCTTTTTTCCAATCATATTGTGCATAATATTGTTGTAAAATGATGCCCTTTATGGGTTCTTGATTAGATTAATAAAATTCTTATCTCGAAATTCTCTTATCTTATAACCCCTTCATATTTTGTGCTTGTAACAAGTCAAGGTATGGACAACCTGTTGTTTTCTTTGTACGTCCATCTGTTAGGTGGAGTTGGGAATTGTTGAACTGTCAAATATTTTAAATAGTTCGTGCATGTTATTAGTTTTACTTACTTTTACAGTTTGTAAGATTGAAATTCTGGACAATCTACCCTATAATCAATTTTTTAAATATGTCATTGTTAATGAAGTAATTAAATGTCCAATTGAAAAAAAAACATATTCAAATGAGCAATTTATAAACCTGCCGGGGAATGCAAATTTGAATCTATGAAAACACAAATATATCTGGTATAATGCATACTATAGAAGACGAAGAAACTGATGCAGAGTTGTCTCATTTCTAATCATACCATATCTTCTTATTTTTATTTATTCTATTTGCATCATGAAGATGTCATGTCAAAACAAAAATGATTCAAATTCAAAGTTTATATGAGTGTCTTTATTGAGGGTTTACAGAATAGACGATGTGTAAAAAAACAACAACATAAAACAAACAAACAAAACACAAAACAAAACAAAACAAAACAAAAAGACAACTTGAAGGTAAAAAACAAGGACCTGGTAAAAAAAACAAGAAAGAAATACGAGGGAAAAAAGGAATACAAACATCTTAAGTACGGTAAGTTTAATAGATATACTCATAGAATATTAAATTTAATCTATTCCTGTTGATACGATCTGTAAGATTTTGTATGATCAAGTTATAATAGGTCAATACATTGTACTAGAAAAAAGATGGCGAACTCCTTTGGTTTGATACAAGTATTTTAAAAAGTTGCCGCAGATTATGAAGATTATCGTGGTCGGGGAAAAGTTTCAACAATGAGGGAAAAAACATATTAGATAACCGAGTATGATGGCAGATTTGAGCAGATTTTCAGCTCGTGGTTCCTTTCTATGTGTTTCTTTTCTTAAATATTAAAGTACTAAGTGATGTCATCCGGAGAAGCACAGGCGTTTGAAGTCTATACTTAGTAAAATGTCATCAAAATCATTGGAGATGCACCGATTGGGCCCATCTTAGATCAATTTGATAGTGACAGTTCTCTTCAAACTGCTTTAAAGCAGAACCTAATTGTGCAATTATTAATTAACACTGAAAATTTTCATTTCCATTAACATCTCAAATCATCAAGAATTGTTGCTTAAGATGATAAAACAGAATCATGATTCAGGAAAAGTCTACGATCATAGTTATTGGGCTAGGTTCAATTTAGAGAGAAGCAACCGCCATCATGAATAAATTTAAACTTAATTGGTGAATATTTCTCCTTTCGTAGATCTTTCATTTTTTTTTTTATGGTTTTCACTCAAAAAGAGTTTTTCTTTTCTTTTTTTCTTTTTTGATAATGATATGGTTTCAGAGAAAAATTGGAAATCAAATGAAAATTATATAATACTGAATTTGAATGAAAATGTCCTTTTTGACTTTAGATTAAAAGAAATATACACATTTCCTAAAACAACTTCAATCCAGCAATTCTTTGTTTTTAAGCATTAAATATATAATTATGCCTACCTTTTTATTTCAAGTGTGCTAGTTTGTTTTACTTCGATCCTACTCTTCTAGAATATCAATACATTTTCAGTACATGAAATTATAATTATGATATTCTCATAGAAAAAGTGTCTTTTGATTGGTTGGAACCACCATGTGACCACTGCCTTAACTTTGATCAATTACACTAATAAGGCAGTTTAATGATTAGTAATAATATTACTTTATGATTTGATATAAAACTGCTTTGTGAATGATTCTTGATATTGAACGCTATGATTAGAGACATGAAAACAGAATTAAATAAATACGGATCATTACAGCATGGGAGATAACCGAAGATCATTCTTACAGCTTGAAATAGACATGGGAGATAACTGAACCAACAGCAGAAAACATTGTAAAACTGTAGAAACAAAGATCAAAAAAATATTAAAACGATTTTCTTTTTTAATACTAAAGTATGTAATATGTAAGAGCAAAAAAAAAATCAATTAAAAAAATAACTAAAAAATGTTTGTTCTATTATATTGTTTTACCCTTTAAAATATGCAGAAATTGAAACAAAATGATTTTTAAAAAAAACTTTAAATATTGTATAGGACTTCCACCAGATGCTACAATCTTAGGCCACAATCTTATACATGTTGTGAAAATATCATTACGATCATTATAAGTGACACAGATATTTTATCTATCAAACTTAATAATTATAAAAGCGGAAATTTCTGTATAAGGTTACATTAAACTATTTTTTAAAAGTTCACGTGTAGTCTTTCTCTTTTGTTCAGCCTTGGAACTATTACCCACAAACAATAGACCAGCAAAATTCTTCCCGTTCAGGTTCTGTAAAAAAAGAGGTCAAGTTGACTCACAGCAATTTACTATAACTGGGTTGGAGTGGGTAAAATATTTCTACATTTTTCTCTCAAATAATTCTCAAAGAAAAAATGTTTAAATACGCTGTAGAATTTTGTTTTCGAAATGCAACTCCATTGTTTGGAAAATGCACAATAAATTAAAAGTACTAAATTCATGGTATTCTCTGTGAATTTATTCTGATTTGGATTTCTCTCCCCAAAATCTGCAGAGAAAAGGGTAAATAGTTTTTTTTTTCACCCACTTTTTGGTGTGATTCAAACTGTTTACGCGTCCCCATCAAAATCTAAGCAGATTCAGATTCAATATTTTATTATAGTCTCACCACATACAAACATAACATGATATTCACATACATAGATTTAAAACATGAAAACGTTTGCATTGCATGCACCAATCTTAAAAAGATTTAAGAGAGACTTTTAAAATATATTATATACATACATTGTATAAACATATTTTTACATATTTATAATTAAAATTCACAATATACATTTACTACATGATAGTAAAACATTTGTTTCTTTAAGAACTAGTGAAATAAAATACTATTTCTTCTTAATAAAATATTGTTGCAGGTTTTGGCAACTATAGCAGCAACGTCGTTACTAAATAAAAACATAAATTTTTCATTATCTTATAAAAGGTTAAAACGTTCGTTAAAATGTAAAGCTTCATGGTCATCATGATTTGTCTTAGATCCACATACAATGGGCATTTTAAAATTAAGAAATAATTCCTTCATGTCATGCTCTATGCTCATTTTAACATGGGCATAAAGGCATTATATTTGTCGATATTTTACACTGAGCGTTAGCGAGGTGTAAAATGTGGTCAAATATAATGCCTACCCATGTTAAAATGAGCATAGAGCATGACATGAAGGAATTATTTCGATTCTAATAGGACAAATTAATACAGTATTTTTATAGGTCGAAGCGTACGAAATTACCGTAAAAATGTTTGGCTGTTCCCGTTTCCTCCTCGAGGAGTCTGTGCATTGAATTTCATATTTGATAAGTTTAAAAACTACGAGCAGGATAAATATATGTTGTTTCATAAAAATATATTATAAAAGTTTATGTTATCTGCCTAAATGTATATATTTTAAAGGATAACGATGGAAATAACGTTAATTTAAACAGTAAGTTTGTGCGCATGTGTCAAACATGTTTTGTGCTTATTAGAACACGGCTTTGTTTACAAAGCGTAATAAGGACGTCATATTAGAATGACGTGCAGTTCATCTTCAACAATAGAGCTACAGTTAAAACAGGTCCTCTCATAGACTTCTTTCCTTTCATATCTTCCAGTATCTAGTTTTAGTGGAGCTACCCCACATCTAAATTTAGCGAATAAACTTCTGTTTTTCTAATGACATAATATTTTGCAAATAATTTTCAGTACAATAGTTATTTTTAAATAATTTGTAAGACCTCAATTTACTTCCCTCTGCAACTCTTGATTTAAAATGATCAAATCTGACATCTTCCTCAATTTGTTTAATAAAATTTTTGTTCAATACATTTAATTCAAAATTACAATATTGCTCATAATTATACAATTTTAACATTTCTATAACTCTGAAACTCCAGTTTTTAATTCTAGTATTACACTTTCGTATAGACCACTTAAACATTTTAAAAATTATCCTGTGTGGGTCCATTATGGAACACCTAGCCCAATGTCTCAAGACACTTGACCATTGTTTGACGCATGGAGGTTTCCGGCCCATATCATCTGCATTGATCAAATAACAGAATACAAACCAACTCTAACTTTGAATTTAATCAATATTTTCAAACATCATGGGTTTTTTTAATAGGTTTTCTTTTAAATGTGAACTGTATTTGTACATATAGTGTTCTGAAATATTGAATTAACGAATTTGTCATAAAGATGTTGTGGTTTCTAGCAGTGACATGGATATTTAAAGTTATATTTGACATAATATTGTTGGATATGGTCGATTTCAAGTGTTCAATAGTTCCAGTACGTTTTGAAAAACATTATTTTACACAAGAAGTGCTCAGGTGTTATACCATTGTGTTAGTGATTTGTTATGTGAAACAGTAAAAACACTCGTGTACATCCAACCACGGAAGTACCTAGCTAGACTGGTCATTTCGGGGTCTTTTATAGCTGGTATGGGCTTTGCTCATTGTTGAAGGCTGTACGGTGACATATAGTTGTTAATTTCTGTGTCCTTTTGGTCTCTTGTGGAGAGTTGTCTCATTGGCAATAATACCACATCTTCTTTTTATGGTAGATTCTTATCCGATGATGACAATGGATGGCTGTATAGCGTCCAGTGGCAAGTTAATTGCATATTCAAGACGAGAACATGCTAATACACTATGAACTTGCTTTGTACTGACCGACACGCTTAGTTGGTATTTCAACGTGGTTGTTCCGCCAAATAACATGACACCCTACTAGGACTTATTATTTAAATTACATTACATTAAAAACATTTTAGAAGACTTATAAGACAAATATTAACAAAGTAAGACTTATAAGGCAAACATTTACAAAATAAGACTTATAAGGCAAACATTTACAAAATAAGACTTATAAGTGATATATTAGTTCTATATAAAGTGGCCGCTACTTTGCAATTTACAGATGAAATAGAAAACTCTGGGGGTTTAGTACTGTGGATTCATTATTATTCGTTGGATACCAATATTCGTGGATTTCGTGGGTAAAGATGAACCACGAATTCAAATGAACAACAATAACAAATATCATATAGGCATGTAGGCACACTTTCGCAAAACCACGAAATTAAATATCAACGACAATACAATTTTTCCTCAATCAACGAAAATTGGTACCCACGAAAATAAATGAATCCATAGGATTAGGACACTAATGGTGTCATTTGAGATGCTTTTCATTTTAAAATTTCACACTCTTATGATCTTAGAACTTTTTTTTATCAAATTTTATTATTGGAAAAAAACATATTTGTATGAATATATAAAATAATGAGTTAAATGATTTGAAAGAGCTGTATGTATTTTGGGTAAATTTATATATCGAGCACAATAAATTATAAGATCCGACATACTCTAATATGTTTAACAGAATCGTCTGCTGTTATCTATGTTGTAAACTTATATAATAGTTGAGAATGGAAACGGGGAATGTGTCAACTACACAACAACCCGACCAGAAAGAGCTGAAAACAGCCCAAGGCCACAAATGGTCTTCAACGCATGGAGAAAATCCCGCACCCTTGGGCGGGCTTCAGCTGGTCATTTAACAAAAATGTGTACCATAGTTCAGCATAAATGAACGTCACACTAAACTCTTAAAATTCTTTTTTAATTTTTGGTGCTTGCAATTATCCAATAGAAAAATTAAAGCAGCATACATATTCAAATCCAAACGTTTCAATTTCTGTAAATCAATTAAATAATTGTCTTGACAATGACAAACATACTACCTTGTTTTGATCGTCCAGATGCTTTCATTCAAGTGTATCCGATTTACTGAATGTAAGAGATACACAAAGAGTTATAACTTAAAAGATGTTAATGGAAAGTTAACAACACTGAAACTGAAATTAATACATGTATTTCCTGTACCATGTAGAATCGGCTAACGTTCGAAACACTTCCCTGTTGTTCTAGATTTTATCTGAGACTACTGTATAGTAGTCTCAGATCTTATCTTCTATTTTGTAAATCAATTATATCACGTCCTTGTTAGTTATATAAACGGCCTTGATTTGATGAAATAAACTTTATATTCTCATTTAGTTTGTTACAGGGGCACTAGCTACGAGATATATATTGAAAAAAATAGGAGATGATTTTTGTTTTGTTTCAATCATTTATAAAAGTGAAATGATGAAATAATAATTCGTTTTTAGAAACCAATTTGGTTCAATTTTGACAAAATAAGCAAAGAAACATCGCTGATGAATTATTTACTTGCAAGTGAATGTTTCGACCTCATTGAATCCGTATTCATGTGACCTTCAATTTAACCCATTAGATAAAGGTTGGTTACGTATACATGTATGAATCGTGTTTCAGTCACTAAAAGGAAAAGAATGTCAAAATTGAAAGTGAAACAAAGGTGGACCATTTCGTTGGCTGATTCGATCCACAAAAACATGAAGTCAAACAGACCTAGAAAATCCAATTGCACGAGGTCGCTATCTATTTATATTTATATCGGGCTATGTGACCGTCGGCAGTCTTCGAAGGTTATCTCGATAGTTAATAAGATGACGTTTATACTAAAATACACACGAAATTATTATATATATTATCGAATACATGCATTGTTAACTGTTTATTTCAGACTTATTGTAATTTGAATATACGTTTTAGTATGTTATAAATCTAATATGAGAATTTGAGCCCAATTGGTGAACATGAATTTGACAGTTAATACCCCTTTTATAATTTATGTGTTAATGTGCTACAAACATGTCAGATCTGCGAGAACCCTTATCTCACGGAGGCAATGCTTAACCAATGGTATAACATTTTAAACAAATTCAAAGGCTAAAGTATGTAGTTGGTAGCAGGCGAGAAGAATGGTTTTTGGAAAAAATCATAGCACTTTTGATCAATTATCTTTACTCTCAGACATAATTGATGTCATTCAAAAGCTTTGGTGTCTGTAAAATTTACGATTTCAACTTCACCATTTGGAACTCTTGTTTTAATAGCTTCTTTGTGAGCAGCAACATTCTCTCAAGGAAATCATGATAGGAATTGTAACCAATTTTTTATAGATCATAATGTAACTGTTGAATCTCCTGCAAACAGAG
Organism: Mytilus galloprovincialis; assembly: GCF_965363235.1. NCBI lineage: Eukaryota > Metazoa > Mollusca > Bivalvia > Mytilida > Mytilidae > Mytilus > Mytilus galloprovincialis. The sequence continues at coordinate 48,928,043 of NC_134844.1, read as the reverse complement.
CATTTGGTCTTGTAATAGCTAAATGGAAAATTTAAGGTGGTGTCACTGTAACCCATAATGTCTTTTCAAACTATTTGAACAGTTGTTGCTCCCGATTGTTGAATATGGTGGCTGTATTTGGGGTTGCAAGAATTTTTCCTTCATTTATACCATACATAAATAAGAATGTAGAGGACTTTTCTTGGAGTTGGTGAAAATACTCCAAACACAGCCGTTACAAGGAATATGTGGTGAATATTTATAAAAAGAAAGACCAATGGCGATGTGTTATTGGACTTTCAAATTGCATTGAGTTCTAATCTGTTAAACAATAGTTTTCATATGAGCAAACATTAGTGGAGGCCACAGGTGTGTGGTATGAGGGCCCATGAGGCCAACTCTCCATCCAAGTCAAAATGTAATAAAAGTTAAACATTATATCTCAAAGTACGACCTAACTGGAAAGAACACCTTAAACCACTATGAAAATCACTATTGCTCCCTCCCCCGCCCCCCCCCCCCAATAAAAAACAGGGGTTGTTCACATTTGCTCTGGAAAAGTATGAGGATCCTTCTCCACTTGTGGCTGACCTGACGTGTTGCTCTTGTAATAGTATAATTCGGTAGGTCATATTCAAGGAAAACAGAAAGGGATTGTGTGAATCATCACCTGAGATGTTCACCTTGTTTTCTTCTGTCCAATCATACTTATTGTTATGCTTATAAATAAGAGTGCACATGCTAAGTTGTCTGTTTTACTTAGCATTGAATTTATGATGAAAGCCTGTAAAATGAAGGTTTTTTATCACATAAACTTAACATTATCAATGTTCTATGAAAATGAAGTACCCAACAGATGAACCTTGCCAGACAGACATGTACAACTTCAAATCACTTCATGCACCAAATATGGTGATCATATGGCTAATATAGTTTATGAGAAACAGAATAAAGCACACAATCTTTACATTGATCAATGAACCATGATAAGATCATATGAAACCTGCAACACAGCCCTGCACACATAAAAATCATTCCATACACAACATATAATTGTCCTATTCCTTCAATTATCTCAAAAATAGATCAAACTACAAAAATTAAAAATTTGTCCTATGAACAATAAATAGTTCAAGGTCAAATAAAAGATGCTAGACGGACATGTACACTTTACAATCATTTCATACACCAACTATTGTGGCTCTTTTTCTTATAGTATCTGTCAAATAGACCAAAAAACCCCGAAAATAAAACATTGCCCAATGAACAATGAATTTGAGGTAAAGGTCAGATGACACTGCCAGTCGTACATGAACAACTTACAATCATTCCATACAGCAAATAAAGTTGACCTAATGCTCATAGTTTATGAGATAAGGACTTAATCATGTAACTTTAGTCTTGATCATTGATCCAAAATGAGGTAGAGGTCAGGTAAAACTTACATGAAGGACATGTAGACATTGTCAAGAACCCATATACTAGAAATCATATTAAACAATTCATGTGAGTGTTTCACTCGACAAAATAAATGAAGAATGTGTCCATGGAACAAAGATGCCCTCGCTTGTAAATATACAACAAATTCTGCAATTTTCCGATTACAAAGTAACATAAGTCAAGAACAACAAAAGAGACTCCTCCCAAAATTGAAATTTGAGTTGTGTTTGGTGGTAATTAGCATTGTGTATAAGTTTTATGCAATGTGGTTGAGGCAAACTTAAGTTAGAGTAAAATTTGTATTACCCAAACTCATTGCCCAAAATGCCCTATAAATTTTCCTTATTGTAAAGTGACAATAGCAAAATTAACTATTAGATATTGAATACAAAAAAAGCACAAAATTTTTCAAAATATTTTACTAGTTGATTAAATGCTTCAAATGTATATAACTATAAAAAGAACACATCAGATCATTGCAATAAACATAAAAACAACCTATTAAATTATAAATACAAATTAACTTATGTTATTCAAAACATTGGCATAATTATATTTAAGGAATAAAAGTAAAAAAAACTGAGTTTTTAAACCACAGAATCTACTTTTGAAAAAATTTAGGGTAGATTTTATCAACATAGGAAGCTTGCTGTAGAATTAAATCAAAAGCAGACACAAGAAGGCTTATGTAAGTTTGTGTGTTGCTGTTTATGAGGTACCTCACCGACACTACATCTACTTGCATTCTTACTGTAACTTATAGTTCATGTATTTCTCATTTACAAAAGAGCACCCTTTGGTAACATTTCAAATATAAATACATTTTCAATTTCTTTTCAAATTTTGTTTAATCAAAACTTTTTTATACTGTAATTTTATCTCCAGCAATAAATCGTTTAAATTGGTTTATTAATAGAGGAATTCTTGAAAAGAAAATACAATAAAAAAGAAAATAGAGCATAAAATGTTAAGTTAAAAATAGATTGTTTGCAACCTTGTTATGATATAGTACTAAATTAAATATCAATTTCAAATCAAATTTAGAAATAGTTCATTTTAAAAACTGCAAAATGCAGAATCTTGAAAAGTTATCTATTTCATTTTATAATCAGGGTAGATAACTCAAAAGTTATCAAGGGAGATAATATACATTTACTATGTTTAATGTATAAAAATCAATCTTTCAGACAGATGCAAATAGTTGTACAGACCAAATAATAAAAGTAACATTGGCATTATTATATACCAAATTTTTTTATCAAAGTTGAGTATGAGGTAGATAAAAAATCTAAAAAACTAAAACCAATCACCACATACATAAAATGAACTCAAGTACTAGGTTAAAATGTAAAACAAAATAATCATACAAAAAATAAAAAGATTACTTAAGGGCAAGCCTCACGCTTTAAATATCAACATTTAACTGTATCAAGTGGAGAAATATGGTAACACACTGACTTGTTGCAGTGATGGAATATATATATCACATTTATAACACTGTTTTTAGAAATAATTGCATCACACCCAGAGCACAATATTTCAGAAAATCTTTTCAGATGTAACAAAAATCTTAAACTTGTATATGAAAATTATGTTATGCATTCTAAACAATAATAACTAAATATAACAACATCAATAGAACACCCAATATACATCTGGGACATGAAAACTAATAAAAAAAAATAATGCTGATAAAACAACATATACATCATAGTCCATTGTCACACATACTGACACTTATAATTATTTCCTTCTAAACACAATTAGTATTCAAATGTAAACATTGTTAAATAAGAAATAGAACTGTTAGTGAAGTCAGTGAAACCATGAAAATACTTCTATAACTTAATTTATTATCTCCCCTTTTTACATTTTAATCAATAATAACATTCCTTTATTCATATCTTCCATAGATGTTCTATAATTGTGTAGAGTTTTATCTAAACTTATCCATCCTTTAAAAGGAGTTGTACTTGTGAGATGAGAGACTATCATCACATTTCTGTATTATTGAATTTAATTGGCCGTTTCAGAATGATCTGAATCTAAAACATCATGGGTAATTTCATTGTTGGTACCCCAAAATGAAAATAACGTCACATCATTGGTTAAATTTCCATTGTTTAAGACATTTCAAACCAATCTGGACGTTTTGGTGTACACTTTTAAAAATATTACCCAGGATACATTAGATTCTGAAATGGCTAATTAGTTGGGTTGTCTCCCCTTTAACATGCAGGATCTGAAATAATTATATATGCACACCCTTAGCAGAGGCGGATTTAGGGGGGGGCTGGAGGCCCAGGCCCCCCCTTTTGAGAAAAAAATTTGGTTGCTTATATAGGGATTCACTGAAGCGTGAAGCGATCTGGCCCCCTCTTAGGCAGCCAGTGGGCCCCCACTTATAAAAATTTCTGGATCCACCACTGCTTAGGTAGTGTCCTACAATTATGTTAAGTTTCGTTGACATTCATTTAGCAATTTAGGAAGCTTTTAATATACATGGACAGACAGATACACAGATGAACTAGATGATACCAATATAGCCCTCCCAAAACATTATTTGCACAGGGTATCAAAGAAAGATGTTCAAAAACAAAAGAGCAAAACTGTGTGAAGTGAAGAATCTCATATTCTGCTAAGTATTTGATATGTGTGGATGATATTTAATTGTAAAGTTAATCAATTATCTATTACAAGTACCAGTTCTGAAATGGACCAAATCAGAAACCTTTAACAGTTTGTGCAAGCAGTATACACAACACACAAGTAACTATAAATTAAAGGCATATCTTTTACAGATTAAGGAATACATTATGTATGTAAATTCAATATACAAAAGAGAAAATGAAAATTGCACTAATTTGAAATATACATTGTATAATCTGACTTTATGGGGTAATTTATGATTCACAATCATATCTAGAGGAGTGTAGACAACACAACAGATGCATAGGTTTTTGTTGTAAAAATCAGTATTTCTATAGGTTTATATACAATCTTAATAAATCGTTTAAGTTGATATGCAGGTTATACAGTAGTAAACCAGTGGAAAGAGGCATGATGGCCCTTCAACACTTGAGTTAGGTATCCTTTTTAATCTTTAGCTTGCTCAAGTCCTCTCTTTAATTGTATCTCCCATGATGATGGCTCAGCTTTGTGTAGTAATACAGTTATCAGATCATCTTTGTACTGTGAATAGAAAAATCTATAAATTACACTTCATGTCATGCATGTTGGAAGATAAAAAAAATCAACTTATCATTCTACACAAAAAACACTTCACATTTCAATGACCTATATCAATTGTATTTTAAGGCTTTATTAAAATCTTACTGTAGTTTAACATGACAGTTTATGTAAATTACAAAAAAGAAAGATACATTTACCCTATTTCATTTAAAGATTTGACCATTACCAAGTTTAACATAACACCTACTATTACAAGTGTGATACACATATATATGTAATGATACATACTATAGCCATTGGCTACTTGTATACATGTATATCATTTAAGCACTTATGTGTACCTGGTCATTTAACTGAATTAAATCTAAATAAGAGATAGATGACTTCAATGTACAAAATACAGGTTTCTCTTCACCTATTGCTGTTCATTTAAAATTATGACCCTATTACAATTGTTTTATCAAATCAAACTTTTCAACTGTTCAATCATTTTAACCAATCTGACTTTTTTTCTGTGTATTATATTACAGGGGAAAACTTCAAGCATGACAAATTTTCTTATTTTTTATTGATTCTTTCTTTATTGTTTTTTGGCATGTTTTCATTATTTTCATTTCACTAAACGTTTTCTGGTTTTAATTGTCATTTCATGCCCCTTTAAAGCGGACCTTGAGATACCTATAGTGGTTATGTTGGTGTTATTTGGTCTCTTAGGAAGAGTTGTCTCACTGGCAATCATACCACATCTTCTTATTTTTATGTTTTAACAATCTACTAACCTTTGTGGTGCATTTTTCTGGAATTATCTCCCCTGGTAACTTTCTTATATCATATCTAAACTTATTTTCAATATCATTCTTCTTAATAATGGCAGTAATTTGAAGTGAACTAAAATAAACAAATAAAACAATATAAATTAAATGTTTAATTTCATTTTCCTAGTTAGATTTAAGTTCTAAAGGTTCCTAGAATGGCTTTAAAAAACCTGTTGTTTAATTAATGTTCACAGATTTGACTCAAATTTGATTTTAATATACTTAAATATATAACATCAAAGTCTTAAATTAATTAGCAATGCATAATAATTATTCAGTTAACAAAAAGGTTCACATGTTTTACTCTCAATGTTGCATATGACCATGATGACAAAATATTATTTCAAAATTCCTTTTTAACTTATACCTGAAACAAAAAGATTTGTATTTTATTTTTTTGTCTAAATTGAAGCCTATACTGTACATAATCCCCTTTAAAGCAAGTTTAACAATTACAAAATAAAAAAAACAATGTTTTTTGTAAAAGCATATGACCACATATGGCCCTAAAAATTGACCTTTGCAGTGTCATATGTCTTAATTTTGTATGCCATAACCATTTAGTAATGTTTAGTGTAAATGTGTTTGTGCTAATAAATATTGTCTATTGTCTATGTAAAAATTTATAATCACATAACAATCTTTTTCTTTTGGGTGTTTGTTTTAAGCCTGTTAACATCCTTAAACAGTTAAAGGAATGATATTTTACTGGATTTCAGCCAGATTGCTTGTTATTATGCATTTTTAAGGTCTACTACCTTCTGAAATCCATTGGTCACAGCCTTTGACCAACATAAATGTGTTACACAAAGAAGATATATGCATCAGATACACATTCTTAACAAAAATGTATATTCATGAATGTTTCCAAGGACTTAGTCTTATACAGTATTAATATTTAGAAATAAGCTGTTACTTATTTTCTACCATACATGTATGTTTTTAAGTATCATATATTTTCTGTTCCTCAAGACATTACAAGTTTATTTCTTTATAATTATAATAATGCAAGTCTTACTTACTTTGCCTCAAAACTGGGTGTTACTGTACAGTTATCCTTTAGTTTAGCAGTTCCTATCCCTGGAATCTTGGCTTTCACTTCCAAATTAGGTATTCTTATATCAACTTCTACTGTTTTCTTGTCAATTTCTTGAACAGTGGCTGAACAAATAACAAACATGTTAGCATGATCATGATGGTAAACCTAATTTACTGCAAAAGTGTATATAGTTCACAAATGTGCTGGTCTAATTATTTTGTGACGATTTCATGGATTTAGACCATATTAATTTAATGTAGAATTGTTCAACTAGTTATTTTAGATCTCATTCCTCACTTGTTTTTTTTTGTGTGGCTTTTTTCTTGTTTTGTAGAAATAAAACATACATGTACATGAATGTATGCGATATATACAAAAGGTTCTCTGCTCAGGTCAATAAAGCATATTACATGTACAATGTACTTGCAAGTCTTATTATAAAATGAACTCATGTGTCTATTTCATTGACTAGACAAAGTCAGCAAGATATGAGGTTTATATCAACTCCCAAAAAGAAATGAAAAAGGATTGATAGAAAAATCCATCTGAGTACTAGGGAATTCATTTTCCTATAAATGCCTTCTCCTTTAAATATACTTGTGATGTTAAAGTTTTACTCAATGCAGGTTACTGTTCTTTTTGTAAGAAAATTTTCCATTATGGAACACTCACATCAGATGTTTTCTTGTTTATCAATGCTTATACATTTTTGTAGTTATATTCTGCATGTTCTGTGTGATGTGATTTCTGAGGTGTGTTCATACCTGCCAACATTTCAAAATGCCCATGGGGGTTTTACGAGCAAGATGGCTCTCATAGTCCCACAAAACCTTTAAAGGGGCCTTCAATTTTTTTTAATGATGTTTAGTTGCTTCTTCATACTTTCACATTCATACATGTCATATATCAATGTAAAATTATTGATTTATTTTATTTTTTGGACAAAATTTAGCTTTCCAAATTTCTAATTGGAAGTCTCCATGGGGAAATCCCCCGAGGTTAGTGACAGTTGGTTTTAATAAGTAGATTGGAGGTACATGACTAAGACAAAAAAAATGTAAGACAGTGATGACAGTAATAAGAGACAAACAAAATTTCCGTGTTACCATTGAATTTGCATATTGATTGATCTTTTTCAAAAGCTTGGATGTTATTTAGACCAAATAATTCTGAAGTCTTGAAAGACTTAGTTGTCACAGCAAAAAAGAAGCCTTTAACAATGTTTAAGGAGTTATTAAATTACATTTGTACTTTAACTAGGATAATTTTCATGTGCGTTGATGTATAAGCCTGTTTGTTTTGCTACTGTTTCAAGACTTTTGGTCTGATGTCGTGCATATTGAAAGCGATGGGATATATATAGTGCACAAATGTCATCAGCAAATTCAAGATCTTCAAGACGTGTTGTGAGGGTCCATCTAATGCCTTTTGGATCTTTGTAGGCTGATTTACCAATTAGGCTAAATACAAACCAGCACGATTGTCTGAAGATCGACGACTCTACTGTTGAAGATGTACAACAATTCACCTATCTTGGAAGTATTATCAGTACATCAGGAGGCACAGACGAAGACATATCGGCTTCCATGCTTAAACCTGTTTGGAGGAGTAATGCTTTAAGAACTAGAACAAAGTTAAGGATATTTACATTTGTACCACAAAGTCAAATCTGTACTCTTATACGGATCAGAAACCTGGAGAGAAACAGCTGCATCCATCAAATCTATCCAAACTTTTGTCAATAAATGTTTGAGAAACATCCTCAACATCAGATGGCCAAACAAAATATCCGACAATGAGTTATGGAGAGGAACCAAACAACAGCCAACAACTCAGACAAAAAGAGCAAGAAAGTGGAAGTGGATCGGGCATACCCTCAGAAAAAAAGCCACACACATTACCAAGCAAGCCCTAAAATGGAACCCCCAAGGACACCGAAAAAGGGAAAGGCCAAAAAACACCTGGCGCAGGGGACTAACAACCGAGCTGAGTAAAATTGGGATGACCTGGAAAGAAACAAAACGAACAGCCATGGACAGAAACTGTAGTCGCCCTTATAATGTTCCCCTTGGGACGAAGTGGATTAAGTCAAGTCAGGATAATTTTCCAAAATACACATGTATGGACATTCTTTTTATATTTTTTTGCCTATTCATCACTTTTTATGCCAATGATTTTTATTCTGTAAATCCCATGTTGACCCTCATAACTTGATGTAAATAAAATGCTGCCTGGGGCAAGAGTGAGCAACAATGTATAAATATCATTATTATTATTGAATTAATTTTATAAATTGTAGTCATTGCCAAGCATTAAACCAGATTACTTTCGAATGATTCAACAAAAGAAAATAATTGAAAGGCAAATAAATGATTTAACATTCCAAGAATGTAATTTAAACTGAAAGTAAAAATAAATGTCATATGACAGTACTCATGTTTTTGATTCAAACTGCCAAATAGTCAGCATTAACATTATATCTTCGATTGCTGTTAAAACCTAAATGTAGAAAAAGCTAAGTTTGACAAATATTGGGTTGTCTTATAAACTTATTACACCTGAAATATACACCTTTGGGAATGCGATATTCAGATTCCTCTGCCATTGCACGCAAGTTCGTTTTGTTTGACAATTCGATCCGAGAAAAAAAGCTAAAAACTAGTAAGTTATTCCGTAATCGTTTCCATGTTATAAGAGTTTCATACCAACAATGTTTTATTCAGTTCGGATATTTCAATTTTATTAAAAAAAAGTATTTGTCTTCTTAAACTTTGGTCTCGAGCGTAATTCCCCAATGGTGCTGGTTTTCCAAATAGAAAAAATATATACCCGGTGTCCAACTCTCGAGTCAGTTACATATCGAAGGCAACTTGAGGTCTGACTTTTACCTAAATCATAAAATGAATCTGAATAAGTACGTTGCAAATAACAGGATTGGAATATTTGTCAATTTGCCGAATCTTAACACAGTTTTAACTTACTATAGAAAGAGACGAGGAATAATAGTAAGAGAAAATTAAAAACTCAGAAGACGAAGAACAAATGACAACGCAATAAAAAAATACGAAAACCCACGAGAGGAAAACAAGTCACCAAAACACTATATCGAAAACTAAAAACTGAGCACAATTAAACCCCACAAATTGAACAAAAATACACCCCAAAGACCTTCAAAGACATCTATACATAAGGATCAGTGTAAATATCCCTATGATAAGGAGATAGGAAGATAGTCTGTGCCAGCAGCTCTATCGCTTCAGCTCACCTACCACTTCACAAAATTAAAGTAGGAAACAAAGATATATAACCGCAACAGTTGCCCTAATTTTTTTAGACCAGGACCTCATATTCTTTAAAGCAGTAGCTACAAACTCCATTCATAGCTAGATGTCAAAATTAATTATTAAATGCGCAACCACTCATTCAATTGTTCTAGAATTTTGATCAGAATGAAAAAAAAATAAAGTGGATTCGTGGCTTCTATTTTGTCTAAGAATACGTGATGAGAACCGAATGAAAAAGCGTTACAGAGTGTATATTGTTCAGTGTATGTAAGAATTAGCTTCATGTGTTTCTATCAAATTCATATTTGCATTTTTTAACGTTACGGTTAGATCTTATAATTATGGAAATAAAATAAGTAAAATGAAGGGATTTTTGTTTCTTCGAGATACAGGAAATTTTAAAGAAGCAGAGTAAGCCTCAGTGAGGTGATAAGTTCTTTATATTTCCCAGAGGTAAAACACCTTTTAGGTTCTGCAATATAATTGAGTAATTCAACAACAACAATTGGATAAAATCTTTGAAAATGATTTTTTTATATAGAAAACGGTACTATTGATAGACTATAAGCAATATAAGCCTAATAATATATTATAAAAAAACTTATTTGTAAAAAATAAATATCTGCATGATGATCACGAAATACATCAGAAAATCACAGCCCGGTTACAACAGTTAATGCATGTCGGCGAATCAGTCTAAGAGCTCTGGCTCCTCAGAATCAAGTCAAATATTCCTGAACAATCGATAAACAACGATGGCAATTATAAATGCATATAAACGGATATGAATCTACGATATAACTATTTGTTGTTCAATCCCAAACTTAAAATCACAGCTTCCCTCTATATCAATAAACACTGTCCGTCCCTCGGTCTTTAAGTCCGGTATAGTTTTATCATCTAAAAGAACGTCTTTCATATCTCCTGTGAATACCATTAAATATTTGTCATTGTCCCTCCTACTGTAGAAATTCACTACAACTGTTCCACGTATGGCGGCACGAGATTTGAATGTGTATCCACATTGCTTTTCTTTGATATGAATTTCAGCTGTCAGATTTGAATGTTCTGGGACTGTAAGTGTCCCTTCACTTGACCATGTCAATGTTTTCTGGTTAGTGGTCTCTCTACCATTAACCACCTCATATCCTCTAGAATATCCTATTGAAGCCTTTGCTATTTCCTCTGGTGCTCCTATTTCTAAACCCATATTTAAACTTGTCGTGTAGCCCTTTGACAAGGTACTTTTACACTCCGCAACTGTTTGGCGCTCGGCTTTAAGAGAATGAGTCTGCGCACTGGCACTTTGATTTTCGAAGACCGACCTAAATATAACGTTCGATTCAAAATGTGCGTTTCCTGTTGGGGAATAAGTTGGCTGTTCTGTTACAAAAGACACTCCAGACCAGTCAAATACTAAATTTAATTCTTTTCTTTTCTTTGGAAATCCTTTCTTTCTACTGCTCATATATAAATCCCATGCTTGTTTTTCAACGATTTCTTCCAAATCTATTATTTGCTCATCCATAGCCACCTAAAACACATTACAATATTATTAATATTTAACAAATTGTTTTTTAAATTATTAAAAGTAAAGTGAGATCAAAACATCACAGTGACTATATATATATATGTGTATAATAATAATAGATATAGGAAGATGTGGTATGAGTGCCAATGAGACAACTCAGCTCTCTATTCAAATCACAACTTGTAAGAGTTTACCATTATAGGCTAAAGTAAGACCTTCAGTACGGAGCCTTGCCCCACAACGAAAATCTAGCTATAAAGGGCCCGGAAATGACAAGTGTTAACCCATTCAATCAGGAAAACCAAAGGTCTAATCTTCTAGTATATAACAAACGAGAAAAAGTTAGAACCATATCAACAAACGACAACTAATGAACATCAGGTTCCTGACTTAGTATAGCACTGTCCTCTATCGAACTTTATCTTTGAGTCTACAGAACACAAATCTGACGTTTAATTACGAAAGGTTTTTGAAAAATTCGACTTCTCAAACAAAACTGCATTTTATTTAAAGATTCTGGCGGTGGAGGCATGGCTGTTCGTTAACCATGTTTTTTTTACTGTGGATAAATTTTCGGATTGTCATTTCTATAGACTGTATGTTGACTTGTCACTATCTTTTTAATTTTATTGTTTTTGTGCCATTCATGGATTGCTGTCTTCTACATTCCTTCCCTTATTTAACAGATACACCTTTTTTTGGTACTGAAAGCAAAGAGGTTGGACAAATTGATTGAAACTTAGTCCAATAGAAGTGCTTTAAATACAGTTTACACATACTAGATAGCTAATTTATTTAAAAGCAAGATATCAAATGAATAAAAATATAAGGCGAACCTCAACAGTTTTGCCACCTTTTTAAAATGGATATATGCGCTTCATCTTTTGACGACTCATCTTATTTTGAGCCATTTACATTTTCTAAATAATCGGACATTTACACTTTATTTTTATATATAGGAATACGATACTAAACTTCTTAGCAGTTAAATAAGATCAGTTAAGGAGGTAGACCTAGGTTCAGGGAAATAACTCTTAAAATCATCAGTACGTTTGTGTCAACCATTTTCAAAAACATATTCTAAGCTTCTACGTTACATAGTTTATTTTTAATCTGTTTCAGGTAAATGCTTAAAAAACATTGATGAACTTGACTTTTAAAAACGCTTAACTGATTTAAAGAGTTATCTCCCTGAACCAAGGTCTACCCCATTAAAGTGACACTAGAAAAAAAAAGGCGGACGATACCAAGGAGACACAACAATTCGTACGCGAAATAAAAACTGACAACGCCCAATAGAATGATGATAATGCTACTAACATTTGAACATATTTTTATCATTTTATATTGATTTTTTGAAAGATCAGATGTCAATCATATCGACCGCAAAGATTGATGTAATCGATCAACGTAATGGATTATCGTGATTTCATATTGACAGAAATGAAATAAATATATCAATTTTTGATCGTATAGTGTCTTAAACACCGAAAATATAAATTAAAAAAAGTTTAAATAATACCAGGTACATAATAACAACTATATTGATATGTATGTATATGTAATTATATTTTTTTGTCTTTGTGATTCATATTAATTAAAATACCTTATATGGGCCCTGTACTTTGGAATTGAAGATATTTGTATTTGAATATTTGTTCAATGTACTATCATACTATAATTTGATAACAGTAAAAAAAAAAAGAGTTTTCAGAATTTTTTTATCATGGAGCTCAGTGTCAGTAACCTCTATTCAGGTTCAACGTAAAAGTTGTTTATTTTACTGTCTGTACAAAATTTTCATTTTTAATAAAGAGTGTTCTGTGAAAGAAAATCAAATTTAATGCACAGAACAAGAAAAGAATGTAGGTACTATTTGAAAGTCTATTATCATAGTTGGCGATCAGCTGTGCTTTTAAATCAAGATCAAAGTTAACGTTTATAATACACATTTGAGGAAGTTCGTTTTGACTTTAGTTTTCTTTTTGAAAGGTCACGTTCGCTATTCTGAACAAAAGGAATGCTAATAAATTTCGTTCATAATAACACGAATTAAAACCAAACCATATAATCAACCCATTCATCGATGAAGTAGGTAAATTTTGGAATGTGTAGCTATATATCTATTACAAAGAAACCTATTGACAACATAAACTTGTCCTTATTTATATATATTTAAACGACAAAAGGCACAATTTAACAAGTATTTATTTTAAATCCAGACTGATTTTGACCATATTTATGAAGAAATATTCGAACAATGAAATAAATGTCTTTAAAGTTAACACAAATGAATAGTTGTCGTTAAGGCCTTAATATAAGTCATTTTAGCGTTAAGACTATGGTGTGCCTGCTGCCAAATTCAATCCGAAGGCACCATGCAGGATCATGCAAAGCGAGTATCACCAAATTGTTATGCCCCTTTTTTAGCATCCCTATCTGTCTATATATACAGAAACTTGCTTGGTCAAAAACTATAACATATTTTGATTTCTATTCTCTTTTACGCCAACTCTTATGACATCAGTTAGGTCATCCTAGCTAAGATGAGCCTCCTTGTAGGGTTTTTGATTACGTAATAAATATGCCGTATTCCTTCTCTCTTTTTCTGACGTTATGGAAGAATCATAATGATGCGAAATGTTTTTCATCGTCATTATCTCTTCGATCGAATAGATTTACATGCAACGGAAAACAACCAAGGTTGGACGACTGTTATAGCTTTGTCAAGCGACATATGCAATTAACATCAATTTTCTAAATGTCAGAATGGTATTTCACTGTTTGTACAGTAGCCGTTTATTATGATGTCCATTTATCACATTATAAATGATTAAAACGACGAAACTATTTGCAGAAAATAAATAATTTATTGTTCTGCACACGGAAGTTCGTGAGGTTAAGATAGGGAAAAGGATTACTAATTGCGAAGATCTAAAAAAAAAAAAATAGTAAACAGCCACGATATCTGCAGTATATAGGATCACAATCATTTCATTTTGTGCATAATTTTGTATGAAATGAAGACAGGTGTAGCCTATAGTATTCACACTACGGACACACAAATGGTTAAAGGTTCACCATGATTGTGTATGTATGTCTAAAAAGAATGCTAGCTATGCACTAAAATTGCAGCTTAGAGACTTAATGTATTACTCTTCTTTTCGTTTTATTCCCTGCATTTATGTTTTTTTTGGACAAAATAAGATGAGTCGTCAATCGATTCTTATTTTCTATTTGTTGGAGAAAGAGAAGATGCGATTCCAGAGTTTTAAAACAAGGGAAATTTAAGGATTCAAGTGGAAAAGGGGGAATAATCTGCTTAGTTTTTGCCGATTTGTTACGTTATTGAAATAAATCCATAGAAATCTTTAGACACCTCCTCTCTGGATGCGCCAATAACGCAATTGAATATTATTTAGGATGTCATTGTGCCCACCAAAATGTCGAAGAATCTGAAACGTGTGTCTTGGACCATTAGATATCAAATAAGTCCCATGCATAGTGACTAATAGAAGGTCCAGCTTGGTAAAAGGTTATAAGCACAATGAAGCAAGAAGTTAAAAAAAAATTTGCTATTTTATTTATTGCAAAAATAAGTAAATTTCATTCAGACAAACTTCAATAGAATTATATTTTGATGTCAACTCGGTTTAGGTACTTAAATCAATAAACGTATATAATGTTCCGTTGCACTGACGGAAATAACGAGTGTTTTTAGTTTAGAGTTACTGTAATAATTATAGTATAATTCATGTAAATTGCACCGCGTGTTTTATATTCTACAAATTCTGTTTGTTGATTCATATAAATTATCATTTGTTAAGATAAAGAAATTGTTTTTAGATGTCAGATCCCTGGCGGGATACTAGATCAATAATTCAAATTTGCCATTCCATAAGCTCTGGGATTTCTTTTGCATTACACTCCAATAGTTTTATGCATATTTCATGTATTTATCAGAAATGAGCGACTGGAAACCGATTCATTTATAAACAATCATACTTCCTTGTATTTGTAATAATAACACAAAATGAACATGTTTGAAAACGTGTTGAGTCAAACACGATAAAGCAAACATTCTTCAAGTGCATTTCATATAAGATTTAAAAATTGAAAGCAATATATTTAGTGCATGCATGCGTATTTGCATCCCTATGTCACGCCGTTTAACTGTTATTGAAGCCAGTATTTACATATTTATACATGTTGTATACATACATGTATTTTCAATTCAATTCAAGGTTATTTTTTTTAAGTTTCACCACTCAACAAGTATATTCACTATACACAATTATAACTTATGTTTAAAAAAATTCCCTATTTAAAATTAGATATTCTATTCAGAAAAATGAGAATATTTATCATTTCTAAACAAATTCTCTTTTATCAAATTGAAGTAAGATTTTAAGGCGTTTCATTGATGAATTACATGATAAGTGATTTCTTAAAGATTGAATAAATATAGACAGATATGTCTTTATCATGTTTATATATTTTAAATAGTTGCAGTATAAAAACTTCATTGTAGATAGACATACTACAGTGTATGTGACAAGTCTAGGCATAAAACAGTAGTAAATATCAAATATGTACATTAAGGTGTCAATAAGAACATGAAAACACCCTCGATCTACCATCCTTATTCAACAGTCAGATAAATTCAACCATCAACGTCTTCTGTTTTAACCATAAAAACATATGTCAGGGTATTATTGCAAGTAAAGGATTATAGAGATGTCAACACAATTTTACATATTTGCACTCCTCTTTGGGGACAACTGAATTTAATGGAATATACAAAAATTCAGCCGTACCTTATGATTACCTTTCTACATAGTGAAAAAAGTGGCAAAAGAGTATAACTGTTGAGAGAACACTTTCGTAAAAGTTTACTGAATTGTTCGGTATACGAGAGTATGTAACTATAACCAAAACATTGCCGGTGTGAAGGCTTTTGGGGGATATATCCTTTTTTCAATGTTCTTTGTGTTTAAGTCGAGTCTTTAATCTGTTTAGTACTATAACACAAGAGATGTCAAAGAAAGCGAGTTTGCTGCTAATACAAAGTAATTTTAAGATGGTATAAAAGATGCAAAATGCACGACTCCGATTATTTTTTGTTGAGAAAGAACCAGAGACTTAGCATGTGCATGTCTTTTGAATACATGCAGCAACATCATGATGCAGTTCTGAAAAAAGCCATACCACCACATATGAAACAGAAAAATGGTAGATGTAAAAAACACGTCCTGGTGGTCTTTTATGATGATAATCTTGAGCTATAGATTTAACATGTGTCTTTAGAATATATGCATCATAATTCACTTCTGATAAAAGTCAAAACACCAAAATGGAACAGTAAAAACCATGTCTTGGCAGGTTTTTTTTATGTTGAAAATCTTCAATGAGGAAGAGACTTTATATGTGCCTTTTGAATACATGCATCATGATGTAGTTCTGAAAAAAGCCATACCACCACATATGAAACAGTGAATTGGTAGATGCACAATAGGTAAAAAGCACGTCTTGGCAGTTTTTTTATGACGAGAATCTCGAGCTAGAGATTTAGAATGTTATTTTTTTGATACATGAATCATGATGCTGTTTTTTTAAAAAAGCCATAGCACCACAGCTGCAACCGTTAAATGGTAATTGAAATCCAGAAACAGTTTGATATGTAATGATTTATCTCAAATGAAAACAATGTGCAGATCCCTGGTATGTTATTTGCACCTGACAGTATTTACTCTGAAAACTTACTATGTCTTAAGGTGGATTTACCATTAATCTTTTCTGAATCCATTAATTTTCTTTTTGTAGCAATAAATCTGTTTTGAATGAGATATTTAACACACTGTATGTTTATTTTAGAAATAATGATGATCATCGAGTTGTGTATTCTTTTTAATGACTGTGGAAGTATACACTTCAATGTATTTCCTGTACATTTGTAGCCATCTGTTTCGTAACAGTTAAATGTACATGTAATGAGTTAAAATCGTGTTGTCTAAAATGTGTGTAGACTTTTTCGTTCGTATCTTCAACTAATACAATGAATTATGATCTTGCGAAATTTTAAATTGATAAAGAGAAAAAAATCCAACGAGATTGAAAAATGGGAATAGGCGCGACTACTACTAGTACCTAAAAGTTAAGGTGCATTATTGGTGCATTTATCCATTCCCTTTTGCAACAGTACAATTCTTATTTCGAGTTGGAATCTTTTAAGAAGCTAATTTAAACATATTTTTTTAGAATAGAGTTAAAACAAAAGATATGAAAAAAATACCCACTAAGGCAGTGTATCCATGGTATTATGGTAAATTCTTCATACCAATCAGTTCCATGACTTCATTCGGATTTATATTGAAATTGCTGCCAAAATGTTATTTTCTTTATTTACTACAAATTCAATGAAAAAAGATAGAAAGCCCATGAATGGGAACCAAATTCATGTTCATCCGGAGATAAACAATACTTTAAGTTAGGTAATACACTGTTTCAATCAAAACTATGAACTACTTCATTGTCCGTTTTACATACGTTATTGGAGGAGTATGTATAAAATGTTTGTTTTACAGGTTGGTTCAAATATTGATAAAGTTTTTACATATTTAATAGCTTTGAAACATTAATAGCCGATTTTGCTATCATTAGTTGAATACAAATATGAATCATTTTGAAAAGTTTCGTTTCAAAATGGAAGTTTCTCCGCCATCATGAATAAATTTCATCCACTAGACTTAAAAAATTGGACAAACATAATTTTTTTTCATCAAATAAAGCAGAACATAGAACTAGTTTTTCTTATGTGGGAGACATACATTGTATACCAAACTTGATTAAAAAAAACCAATTGAAAATTTAACAAAAAACAATTGAAAAGATACAACAAAGACAAACTATTCGAATGTTATTTAACTATAAAACATAGCAAATTTCGTTACAAATCTGAAATAAAACGACAATTTAATATCAACAAAAACAAAGCTCTTACCGTTCGACAAATGTCCTTGTTTTTATCCTGAAAATATCAATACAGTTTTTCCGGAGCACACAAATTACATGAATTATGAATAAATGATACCTGACGAAAAGAAGCCATATGATTGGATGTGACAGCGCACATGACCAAAACGACTTATCATTTCCTACAGCTGATTGACTTTACTAATAAGGCTTATTTATTACTTATACATAATTGATAGTTTTTGTATAAACTGTGACAAAAGCAGCTGTTGCAATGGTTATGAAGACAGGTTTTCTTTTATATATTTGTAAGACAATACATTTATATCTATATATATTATGTTGCATATCATCTAAGAATATATAAATAAAGAGACGAACAATCATAATTTATAAATATAATATGATTGCATTTGAGACAACTATCCATAGTTCAAATGAAGTGGATGTAAGCAATAAAAGGCAGCCGGGAATACAAAAAAAAAGATATGATGTGATTGCTATTGAAACAACTTTCCACCAGAGTTGAAGCGAGTGGATGTAAGCAATTCATGATAGGCAACTGTATGGCCTTCAACAATGAGACAAATATCATACAATCCGCTTATAAAGGGTCTCTACATGGAAAATGTGGCTGAACATTTATGAGAATCATGAGAGTTCTAATGTCGAAATAGTATGTCTCAGATTCCTCTAGCAAAATCTCTAGGCAACCCAGCACAGAGGATACCTAAATATAGAATAATGATCGTGTATATTAGCACACAAGAGACTTCGTAACAAATAAAGTACCATCACAGCTTTTAGTAGATATGTTTATTTAAAACCAGTAAGGTTTTCTGTTAAGAACTGAAGTGTAGTTATATATAAAGTTTTTAACTCAAATAAATTATAGATTGAAAATTTCAACTTTGCAAGCTAAACTGTCACTGAGTTTTTTCCAGGAAAACAAATTCCTACTTTATAATGTTGCTTCGTTCAAACTTATTATAGAATTAACAAAATTGCTCAAATAAAAAATCAGGACGAATGGCAAACTCCAAATAACAAATGACCAACTGTGTTTCATAGTTTTATGTAAACTTGAATCATGTGAGACATGCTTGGAATATTCAAATATATATATAGTGAGATTTCAACTGCAAAATTAAATAAGAAAAGTATTTCGCACAATTTGTCTTAATTTTGATGTCATTTGCAAAGCCAACACATTTACGAATTGTCCTTTTAAATCAGAAATTGCTTGCTGTCTCATTTGATATTCATTATACATACAGACAAATTATTGTTAGAAAAATCTCCAAGATATAAAAAAGTAACTTTTCTTGTCTATCACATAAAGGAACATATTGCAGTTCTTATGAAGAACTACATTAAGATATAATGCATCTATATGTTATTCGGAAAATTAGAAATACTGCTTATATATGAAAAAGATGTGGTGTGATTGCCAATGAGACAACTCTTCATAAGAGACCAAATGACATAAAAACCAACATCTAGAGTTCACCGTACGGCCTTCAACATTAAGCAAAGACGATACCGCATAGTCATGCAGCTTTAAACGGCCCAGAAATAACAAACGTAAAAAAAATCCAACGAGAAAACTAACGGTCTCATTTATGTACAAAAATGAACGAAAAACAAATATGTAGAACAGCAACAAACAACACCCACTGAATTACAGGCGCCTGATTTGGCTTGTATTTTGTTGACGCAGGTTTAAAAATTAACTGAGCAATGTAGTATTTGAAAAGTTCCCCTCTGGTTAAATAAACAATATGTATATAATATAGAAACTTTAAACAAAAAGTAATGACGAACTATTAGTCTGTGCATCTCATACGTTGTAACAAAGCGATGTTTCGAAACCGGAATATGATTTTCTCTTTTGACAGTTTCTTAACATCTAAAACCATCAAGTTTTATAAATGTGTTACAAGCAGATCGCTCCATAGCTAAATCGGTTTGGTAAAACCGATGAGAGAAAATTGAGTTGCAATACAGAATTTAGCAATTAAACCGATATTTAATTGGTTTAATATTTTTGGATCAAAATAGCCTCTTTGTAGTAGACTTGTATAACCAAATTTACCATATTTTTGTCTCATCTTTTGTATTAATCTCATTATATCAAATGTCACCTCAATAGACTACGATTGAGGTTGGGTTCTAACTCCTCACTACACTGTTATACATTTCGTACCTTTTTAAGTTTGACCAAGCCAGTGGTGCATGTAATGAGCTCCCATGTCTGAGACCAGCATGCTATCATGAGCTAGACCACCAGTATAATGATTATGTACAAGACAGAGATCTAGACTACAGACATTCTCTTCTGACAATGACCGAAATTTACCATTAAATCATTTGTGCAAATTTTCCTTTTTATCATCTACTAGTATATATATATTTAACATTTAATTACAATATTAAACATTTTAGGAGCCTGTAATTCAATGTTTGTCGTTTGTTTATGTGTTACATATTTGTTTTTCGTTCATTTTTTGTACATAAATAAGGCATTAGTTTTCTCTTTTGAGTTGTTTTTCATTATCATTTCCTGGCCTTTTATAGCTGACTATGCGTTATGGGCTTTGCTCATTGTTGAAGGCCGTACGGTGACTTATAGTTGTTGATTTTGTGTCATTTTGGTCCCTTGTGGAGAGTTGTCTCATTGGCAATCATATCACATCTTCTTTTTTTTTATAGTCAAGGAAAAAAGGGCCCATTTAATCATCTTTCTCTAGTTCCAATCAACTATGGAATTAGAGAAGGAAGTTACTTTAATATTTCTGAAGAAGGTGCTGAGATAGCAAGTAATGTTTTCTAGATAGTTTTTAAATTGTTTTCTCATATATTTAACATTTTGTCAAACACATTGCGTGTATATAAAAAAAATGTGGTATGTTCTTTTGTCCAGATGAATTAGCGAGACTTAATAAAATCTAGCATATTTACCAATGATACAACTTTCTACCAGATAAATGTGTACCTTATAACAAAGATGTTATCAACTATAAGTTATGCAAGGAGCAAAACCCACAGCGCATATGCTATTAAATTAAAGGCCCAGATAAGTTGGTCAACATGATGCTTGGCTTAGTGTCAAGAGAGTTTTTTCAATCTTAAATCTGAAGAATGAGATGTTAACTTTTCCCCATTCCGGTGCTTTGCTTTTGTGCCAATTGGCATTTCATTTGCGCCAATATTACAGGTACTAGTAAATAGTATAAAAATAGTATTTTTTGAGTTTTTTCCCCCAAAAGACTTTCAATAATCACGAAAGGCAGTTTTTGTATTCATAATTATAAAACATAAAAAATAAACATGAAAGAAAGCACTATACACTGGAGTAAAACTTGTAAACCGGACGGTATTGCTGTATTCAGGTCTTGAAATTTCACGTCTTATGTGCATAGATTGTCCGTTTTTGTCTTTCATGTTCCGTTCATGTTCATGCTCTCTCTCTTTTAATATATACCAGCTTTGATAATTGTTTGGTATGACTATAAATTTTCACTTCAGTCTGTTCTCGTACCACGAGCAACAAAATTTATTAA
This sequence comes from Mytilus galloprovincialis, assembly GCF_965363235.1. Lineage (NCBI taxonomy): Eukaryota > Metazoa > Mollusca > Bivalvia > Mytilida > Mytilidae > Mytilus > Mytilus galloprovincialis. The sequence goes on along the minus strand of NC_134844.1, from coordinate 48,906,228 downwards.
GATATTTTGTAAAAAATATTTCCGTTCTTCATTACTGTACTCATACCACATCTTCTTATATATATATAATGAATACTATAGAAGTCTAAACCTTACTGACTCTAAGTTTTGTATCAGAAATGAGTATGAATTCATCCAATTATCCAGGGTGGGTACTCTGTAGAAATTAATCTTTGAGAGCAATGATTATTTAACTTTTCCGTTCAATATCTTACCTGTATTACCTAAACAATGGTGCAAATGAAGTTTTTATTTTTTGGCGCAAATGAAAGATTTAATTTTTAAAAAATTGCCGCAAATGCAATGCGCCCTAAATTCCACCTCAGGGAATGGATGTATATCTCAGATGTTTATCAAAAATTAAACCAAGTCTCACTGTTTTCAAATCATGCCGTTCCGTCTGGTTATTTCTCTTGGTTCGTATATTCAAAATGAATTAATAAGTTTTGAAAATCAGTAAATAACTGTTCATTTTGATATATATATCTCATCTATCTGCCTTGTATAAAGTATAGTTCTTATCACATACACATATTCTTATCTTGATATACATGTGATATTTGCTGATGGACATCCACCTTTATTATAAACATCTATAAATAAGAGTTGTAAAACAAAGTAGGGTTATACCCCTTTAATATGTTCTGGCTCTTTTATGCATGTTATATTTGCTGCTGGGCATAAAACTCCACCAAAACTATTTAATTCATCTATGAAGAAATGTTGTAATACAAAGTAGGGTTCATATCACTTTATTATCATGGTCTCATCTTTATAAGCATGTTATATTTGCTGATGGACGTTCAACCCCATCCATGAATAAGTTTTGTCACACAAAGTAGGATTAATATCACATTGACATGTTTTTGTCCTGAAATGCTTGTAATATTTGCTGCTGGACATGACATTCCTTCTATCATCATTATCATCCTCTATCAGTAAGTATTGTAATACAAAGTAGGGTTTGTGCTTGACTTTCATATGATGAAGATATAATCTTAAATCAGATTAATTTAAGGTCTGGAGCTGGCATGTCAGTAACTGCTAGTAGTCATAAGTTAATATATGAATCCTTGTCATTTTGCTTAGTTTATTTTGTTACCTTTTCTGACATGAGAATCAGTCTTCTTTTAAACTGAGTTTTACTATGTGTTTGTTTATTCTACATTGGTTAGATGTATTAGGCGAGTGTTGAGATCTCACAAATCATGTTTAACCCCACAACATTTTTGTGCCTGTCCCGAGTCGGTGAAATCTGGCATTTGTTAGTCTTGTATGTTTTTTAAATTTTAGTTGATTTATATTTTTTGGAGTTAAGTATGACATCCATTTTCACAGAACTAGTACCAATTTTCTCGCAGTGTTGAAGACCCAATGGTGGCCTTCGTCTGTTTTGTGCCCTTTGGTCGGGCTGTTGTCTCTTTGACACATTCCCCATTTCCATTCTAAATTTTATTAATATCACATTTACATGTTTTGGTTCTGTTTAGCATGTAATATTTTCTGCTGGACAGACAACTTCATTCAGTGAATCACCATCAGCATCATCATCTAATAAGAAGTGTCATAGCAAATAAACAAATTTTACATCACAGTTTTTGAAAAAAGTTTTAATCTTAAAAGTAAATACTTAAGTGTAAATGCCTAATATATCTTAACTACTATAAATATTACATATCATAAACTTTATAAACTAACAAAAAGATATTGAGCTATATATAATGATCATCTTCAAGTAAAGTATATGATTATAGATGTGGACTGACTCACTCACTCACAACTGAATTAAATGTTTAACAGATTGAATGTGAAATTTATGTGAAAGATGCACATTTTCTACTAATAACTCAATAAGATTATTTTGATATAGTGTTTTATATCATTAGCATTTAAAAGAACTATTTCTCCTCTAGTATATTTATACTTTTGACATCATAAAGGTTAAGAATACATGTATAATATACAAATTTGGTTGCCATCAAATACTCAAAAATGAAAATTAATTTAAAACAAGAATGTGTCCAAAGTACACGGATGCCCCACTCCCACTATCATTTTCCATGTTCAATGGACCGTGAAATTGGATAAAAAATATAATTAGGCATTAAAATTAGAAAGATAATATCCTAGGGAACATGTGTACTAAGTTTCAAGTTGATTGGACTTCAACTTCATCAAAAACTACCTTGACCAAAAACTTTAACCTGAAACATGCACTTTCATTTTCTATGTTCAGTGGACCGTGAAATTGGGGTCAAAAGTTTAATTTGGCTTTAAAATTAGAAAGATAATATCATAGGGAACATTTGTACTAAGTTTCAAGTTGATTGGACTTCAACTTCATCAAAAACTACCTTGACCAAAAACTTTAACCTGAAACATGCACTTTCATTTTCTATGTTCAGTGGACCGTGAAATTGGGGTCAAAAGTTTAATTTGGCTTTAAAATTAGAAAGATCATATCATAAGGAACATGTGTACTAAGTTTCAAGTTGATTGGACTTCAACTTCTTCAAAAACTACCTTGACCAAAAACTTTAACCTGAAGCGGGACAGACGGACGAACGAACAGACGAACGAACGAACGAACAGACGGACGGACGGACGAACGAACGAACGGACGCACAGACCAGAAAACATAATGCCCCTCTACTATCGTAGGTGGGGCATAAAAAAAAGAACTCAAAAAACATAGAATTTTATGTATTAAATCAGATTCTGAAACTAGAATTTTTAAAGTATATAAATTTTTGACTTGCATTGAGATAAGAGTTCTCTTTTTTTTTTATAACAACTATTTCAGATTGGTTATATAGGCTATCTATTATATCTTCATTTCAAATCTAAGAACTAAGCTTTTTTCATTCAAGAAACTTTAAAATCTTTCAAATAAAAAAAAAATAACATGTAAATTGGCCGGAAAGTAAATATTCTGATACAGAGATCAAGACTTGTTACAACCTTTTTTGAGGATATGTAATTAATACATTACAGCTAATTTAAAGATATAAATGTTTACAACCTATCTGCAACAGACTAAACAGGTACCGTCAAGTTCCCCTCAATTTATATAAATCTTGGAATTGAAATGGGAAAGTTGCATTTGAATATCAAAAGGGTAAAATAATAGATTTAAAAGATTTTCCAACAATTTGACGAAAATTTATATTTTCAAAAATATTTATTTTGATAAAAGAAATCAGTAACCAAAATGAGAGAATTTGCGTCTAGCATAATTGTATTTACCTCCAATAGAATTTTGGTTTTGGTTCTGGAAATGGTTACCTCCCTTTTTACTTTTAAATAACGAAAGTTAACTATGAAGTTTCTTGTTCATGTAAAAGAGTTTATTTTTTCTCAGAAAATATTGTGAACATGAAATCAAAATTGTTCTTATTACTATCAAAAATATACCAGGACAACACAATCTACAATAAACCAAGCCTCATTGTCAAAATTTAATATTGCTTGATTTAATATTTTAAAACTACATGTGCATGCTCATTCCTCAGCAAATTAAACATTCAAGAAAATGGTAAAAAAAAAGAATATGACAATAAAAAAAATAATCAAAGACTACTTCTTGATTATTGAACATTATTTTTCACGTAAAAAATGTACATTTTATAATTATTACTACAGTAACCTTAGCACACAAAAGATTATCATATTGGAAGAAATGATTTTTCAATATAAATGTAAAAAATTTGGCAAAGTGGAAAAGAGAGGTACTTTCAGATCAATAAATGCATAAAATTGGATCACATTCAAACCACACAAAAAGAAAACCCCCAAAATCAAACAAGCTTAAATATTTCGAAATTTTTAATTCCCCTTTATAATTGTCTTGAACAGGACTAGTGCATACACATTTAACCTCTTTTATTTCTAATATCTTTCTGCAAACAAGGTAAGGGCACTTGAATTCAATTAAAATGTATGTGGGAAGGTAGGAAGGGACTTTCAAAATGTCCCTACAACTAAGAACCATTTTTTAGATAATTTTGCATACTTATATGCAAATTTGGCCGCCATTATTTCAAACAAGTTGCCACAAAATATTGGAGCACAATTTATAATATTCCATGTAATACTAAAAAAGTGATGGTTGCTTGACACCATAAGGTTATTAGGAGATAGATCAAGGGTCAGTCAGAGCCAATTCAGCTAAATACCCCAAAAGGTAAAATACTTCTATTTGAGCAGGTACTACAATAATACAATATTATACATAACTAACATTCTACTTCATAAAATTCATAACAACTTTTTATACATTGAAGCCTTGAATTTGTCTTAATCCTTGGTTAAGTTTCCTAACATTACCAGTTGGAGCAAGAATAAAATTGATTTGTTTTCTTTTCGAAACATTTAAACCAGCAAATAATAAAAAGCTACAAAACATTCATTGGATACAAGATAAACTTATCCTAAGAATCAACTCAAAATTAATATCAAATACAGTAACTTTCAAATTTTTAATACATTTGACTCCACAATTCATTTTTTCAGGTGTATTAAAGAAACTTTGTTGATAAATATACAAATAAAGTGGGAAAAAATGTTGCTTACCTTTTATCAAATTTAAGAATTAAACAAGCAAGACAGCAACCAAAATGATTTTTTTTAAAAATTGTAAACAATAAAAATTGCATGATCAATTTCAATAAAATGGTTGTTATAACTTTATAAAGATACAAAGATACCCCACGTGACGTTACATGTTCTGTTAGTATAATAAATACATTTTATTTAAAAATATTGCACATTTAGTGTTAATAAAACCTTTTAGTATAACCCATAGTTTATCAAATCAAAATTATTCTTAAACATAACTTGTCAAATATTTAGGTGAAAAAAAATATCAGTTCTTGATATTGAATAATACCATTCAGATCATTTTTGTAAACCTTACAAAACATAGAAGAAACAAGAATGTGTCCATAGTACACAGATGCCCCACTCGAACTATCATTTTCTATGTTCAGTGGATTGTGAAAATTGAGGTTAAACCTTTAATTTGGAATTAAAATTAGAAAAATCATATCATAGGGAACATGTGTACTAAGTTTCAAGTTGATGTAACTTTAACTTCATCAAAAACTACCTTGACCAAAAACTTTAACCTGAACTTCGCACTATCATTTTCTATGTTCAGTGGACCACGAAATTGGGGTCAAAACTATAATTTGGCATTAAAATTAGTAAGATCATATCATGGGGAACATGTGTACTAAGTTTCAAGTTGATTGGACTTCAACTTCTTCAAAAACTACCTTGACCAAAAACTTTAACCTGAAGCGAACGGACGAACGAACGAACGCACAGGCCAGAAAACATAATGCCCCTCTACTATCGTAGGTGGGGCATAATAAAAAATCATTAAAAATAATAAAAGTATAATAAAATGAATGCCATTAGTTCTAAAATAATTATAGAGATTGCCTTATGTTTAAGGTACAATAATTAACTAAAAGTATAGGAATTATTTCATGCCTTTAATTGTTCTATCATGAGCTTTCTCCACCGTAGAAATCTATTTAAAAGGAGGTAACTTAAGTTATATCTCATCATTACAAAATAGAAGTGATCTGAATTCATCTTGACTGAAAGGAGAAGGAGTATAAGGCTGAGACAAAGTTTTTAATCCTCTGCTTGTTCAAGTCCTCTTTTGGATAACTGCACCGCCCATGACGACTCTTCAGCTTTATGAAGCAACAAAATCACCTGCTCTTTCTTGTACTACAAAATATAATATAATAATTTAACTTAATAATAATTTCAAACCTTCAAACCAGAAGATTTACAATTCATCATTTCATTCTATTTTATGATAAAAATAATAATAATGACTGAATTAACCCTTGTCATGCGGGGGCTGTATTATTACGGATGTACCCAGATCACCGTTATTTGGCATCAATGGCGCTCCATACATTTGAAGGTCATCGTAATACCATTTAATTCGTAGTGTATGCACATTTCCTCAATCTGAAACTATTGATTGTCATGTTTCTCACTTTTAATATTCATTTTGAGCTCAAATTCAAACTTCAAAAATTGAAATCGGACAAAATTGTTTTTTTTGGAGGGGTGGGCTTACCTTCGAGGTCTGAAACCTTTACAAATACTGCTAACCCAAAGGCATATAACGACTGATCCTATTCATTTTAAAATACGCCAAGGAAACGACTACTTCCCGTTGCAAGTCCAGTTAAAGTTCAAAATCGAAAAAAATCGAACATATTTTGAATTTTGGTGCAAATGACCTTCTTAAGACTGATGAACCCAGATCAGTTTCACTCCTACATAACAACTGTTGTGATAAACGTGTTCAATAGGGTCCACTCTACATGTAAACTACAATTGGATGCATCTATTAGCATCTCTCAGACTTCCAGGTCGAGAAAAAGAATGAAAAAACGGCAAAATTGAAACTTTTTGCACATGAGGACCAACTTTATTCTCTATGTATAACAAAGAAAAGAATAATTTAGGATGGGGGTAATTATTCCAAGAAATTACAGTCTATTAGCAAAATGAATAAAACTGACTGAAATGGACTCTTCCATAATATTAAGTTCATTTCGAATCCTACGAAATGGATTTCCCCATGAAGCCCAATCATATCACTGAAATTGACTATTCCATGAAGAGGTTTTTGAAGACCAGTTAATTTTAAGTAGTAAACCTTACTTGGAATGGTATGTCCCTAAGTCAGCCAGTTCATTTACTTATCAGTCATCAATGATGACTGTGAGTAAACTTCAATTTAATTCTTCCTTGTTAAATACTTCAATCATTTCAATTATAATTGAACTGTTTTCATTGAACAAATTCCAGTTTTTGAACATGTTGTACACATAATCCAGAGTTTTGTTTACTTGTGAGTTCAGGTTGCAATTAAGTTTTTATAAAGATAGTTCAGTTTTCTTAGTGTAGTAATGGTAGTGAACAATGCACTGTAATCATTATAAATAAACAATGTTACGGAGACATGCAATAATAGTCTTGATAGCATTCCTAATATTTGAAACATTTTTCACCATTTTTTTACTTTTGAAAATAAATTTAACAAATAATAAAGTAAGATTTTCGTTCTTTAATTCTTTAGTTTACCGCTATGAAATGAAGGATTAATTTCCTACAACTGTCAAATTCAAGGGAATATTCTTTACTACTCTTTTTCGTATGCAATCGAATATAATGTACTATGATTTGGTGGTATTACACCTACTGGACTGTTTATTATGAGCAGTTCCCAGTTTTCTGGTAGTGTCGAATTTGACTGAATCTTTATTATTACCTCAATTTTACATTTTTCTGGCACAATATCTCCAGGAAGTTTCTTCACAGTATATCTAAATTTGTTTTCTTTTTCTTTCTTCTTTATTACAGCTGTCACTTCAAAAGAACTGTAAAAATAATTAACAACTTGAATACTGTCATGACTGTGGATTCTTTAATATTTGTGATCATTTGTAGGATACCAATTTTCATGGATCTAGTGCATACAGGGGAACCACAAATTTAAATATTCAATGAATTACAAATTTCTGAAAGGAATATATATGCCATGTATGTGTAAATGGTCTTTTGTTCCGACGTTGGAAAGTTCTCGGCAGAAAAAACTAACTAGCCTAAAAGTTCCAGGGGAACTTATTAACTAGTTACTTTGTTCTTTCTCTGGTTTAAAAGTTCCTCCGGAACAAAGTGACTAGTTGAAAAGTTCCAACAGAACATATCAACTAGTTAGAAAGTTCCTTTTTGCCAAATTAGTCAAAACCGGAACGAACAAACTAGCCCAAAATTTCCATAGGAACTTATCAACCAGTCACAAAGTTCCATTTGGAGAATTGATGCAAAGGAAAAGCGCAACATATTATATTTGAACCTTTCAAAGGGGAACCAAGATACTGATTACAAAAGTCAAAAGAAACTTATCAACTAGTCACAAAGTTCCTCTTTGGCAAAGTAGTCAAGACCGGAATTAACAAACTAGCCCAAAAGTTCCTCCTCATGACGGTGGGTACTTTTAAAAATATCAATTTCTGATTAATGTATAACAATAAATTAGAACTTATTCCGTTATGAAGGCAACATTCTTACCGAATTAACTAATTGTTCTGTTCCGCCAGAACTATTGAACTAGCTACATTAGTCCGGGACTTTTCAACTATGGTAGTTACTTTTTTCCGGAACTTTTTGACTGCACTCAGAATAAAACAACTAGTTGGAAAGTGCCATCGGAACGAAATAACTAGTTGAAAAGTTCCGCCAGAAAGTAACTCACGGAACATAGTGGCTGTTACATATGCAGACTTTGCAAAAAAAAAAAGAAAGTTAATATACATGAAAATGCATGATTCCCTCAATCCACGAAAATTGGTACATTTGAAAATAAATTCATACACCATGTACACAGTATATTGATAAATGGTATTGAAATTGACAAAATCACCCTACATGACAATTCCCAAACGAATAATTAAAATTATTTTTTGAGAGATATCTGTGGAGAAAAAGCCTTGTAAGATTATATCTAACAAAATAAAACCTATTATTGTATAGCAATATAATATTAACAACAGAAAGTAACCAAAAGTTAGCGTGCAATAAATTCTATTATTGCACTAGTGCAATAAATCTTCAAAATGCATGACGTCATCAACGACCAAATCTTAATTTAAACCAATTTTTACTTTCAAATATTATATTGCTATACAATAAAAGGGTTATTGCATGAATATTGGGGAATATTGTCCTTCGTAGAACATATATTGCACTCGCAAGCTCGTGCAATATAAAATTCTACTCGGGACAATATTCCCCAATATTCATGCAATAACCCTATATTCCAAAATGAAATATAATCCCATTGAACTTTAAACATATGACTATAATCTTGAATATGCCTTTAAATATACATGTTATAGTAAATTGGAGTGACAAATATCTACAAGTTACACTAAATATTGTTTAATCATGAAATTTTGTTTTTATTCTTTAATACATATTCCCCTATGTCAATCTGTTTTATAGATTACTATGCATTATGGGTTTTGTTAATTGTCAAAGGCAATATGATGATTGTGGAGCAGAATTTGCTTATGTCTCCGGAGCACCTGAGATCAACCCAGGTTTTGGTGGGGTTCGTGTTGCTTGGTCTTTAGTTTTCTATATTTATGTTTTTTGTGTACTATTGTTTGTCTGTTTCTTTTTCCCTATTGTATCTCTGCCTCTCTTTTAGTTGTTTACATCCTCATCACTTTGTCTTTGGTGAATAGTTGTCTCAGGCAAACAAAAATAATACTTGTGTTTCCGTTAACCTACCTACCCAAATTTTAAATGCATACCCAAACGCTTTTCATGCCTTTTTTGAACAAGCCTTGTTAAAGTCAGACTGATTCCCTAGTCATGCTAGTAGTAACCAGATAAACTAGAGGCTCTAAAGAGCCTGTGTCGCTCACCTTGGTCTTTGTGAATATTAAACAAAGGAAGCAGATGGATTCATGACAAAATTGTGTTTTGGTGATGGTGATGTGTTTGTACATCTTACTTTACTGAACATTCTTGCTACTTACAATTATCTCTATTCTTGCTACTTACAATTATCTCTATCTATAACATGTATAATGAACTTGGCCCAGTAGTTTCAGTGGAAAATGTTAGTTAAAATTTACAAATTTTATGAAAATTGTTAAAAATTGACTATAAAGGACAATAACTTCTAAGGGGGAAAATTGACCATTTCAGTCATGTTGACTTATTTGTAAATCTTACTTTGCTTAACATTATTGATGTTTACAGTTTATCTCTATCTATAATAATATTCAAGATAATAACCAAAAACAGCAAAATTTCCTTAAAATTACCAATTCAGGGGCAGCAACCCAACAACATGTTGTCAGATTCATCTGAAAATTTCAGGGCAGATAGATCTTGACCTGATAAACAATTTTACCCGATGTCAGATTTGCTCTAAAGGCTGCGGTTTCAGAGTTATAAGCCAAAATCTACATTTCACCCCTATGTTCTATTTTAGCCATGGCGGCTATCTTGGTTGGTTGGCCAGGTCACAGGACACAATTTTTAAACAATATACCCCAATGATGATTGTGGCCAAGTTTGGTTTAATTTGGCCCAGTAGTTTCAGAGAAGAAGATTTTTGTAAAAGATAACTAAGATTTACGAAAAATGGTTAAAAATTGACTATAAAGGGCAATAACTCCTAAAGAAATCAAGACCATTTTGGTCTTGGTGACTTATTTGTAGATCTTACTTTGCTGAACATTTTTGCTGTTTACAGTTTATCTCTATCTATAATAATATTCAAGATAATAACCAAAAACAGCAAAATGTCCTTAAAATTACCAATTCAGGGCAGCAACCTATCAACGGGTTGTCCAATTCATCTCAAAATTTCAGGGCAGATAGATCTAGACCTGATAAACAATTTTACCTCATGTCAGATTTGCTCTAAATGCTTTGGTTTTTGAGTGATAAGCCAAAAACTGCATTTTTTTCTTCTTCTGATATACAGTTACAGCTTCATTATTATTGAAGATTACAAACTGTTGCATGCGCGGAGTATATGATTAAAAATATGAACAAAAATTTATCTTTAACTTAGTAGAATACTTGGTGATATTTACATGAAAGAAAACAACAAGTGATTAAAAAATATGTACATTGTTATTTATAGAATTAAATTATGTTGTGGAGAACAGTTGGTGTCAACTGATCTCTGTAAATTTCAATGGTTTGACTTGCTACCACAACTTGTGGCAACATGTTCCATTGCATGATTGTTTGCGGAAAGAATGACCATTTGTAGCTGTCTTTAGAGGTGGATATTTGCCGAAATGTTTGAGTATGTAATTTTCTTGTTCTAGTATCTGATGGTATGAGGACTAGTGATGGGATTGCGATGAGTCCATGGATGACCTTGTAGAACATGATAAGTCTGGTTTTGAGGCGGCGCTCACTGAGTGAGGGCCATTGTAGTTCGTTTAACATGGATGTAACACTACTGGTGTTGTGGTAATTGTTACATACATATCAGGCCGCACGCCTCTGTACCATTTCTAGCTTATTTTTATAATCTGCTGTGTGTGGATCCCATAGACTACAGGCATATTCAAGTTTTGGTCTCACTATTGATTGGTAAGCACAGGATTTGATACTGGAGTTAGAAATTTTTAAGTTTCGCCTAAGAAAGCCAAGAGATTTATTTGCATTTGATAAGATGTTGTTGTAGTGAATGTTCCATTTTAAGTTAGACTGTAGGGTTACGCCAAGATATTTTGCAGATGTTACTAGTTCTAAAGTATGGTTATGAAGGATGTAAGCGTGTTTAAATGGTTGTTTTTTTTTTTGTGTGATGGTTAAGATAGTGCATTTTCCAGGATGGAAGGCCATGAGCCATTATCATAGATAGATTTTACCCCTATGTTCTATTTTTAGCCATGGCGGCCATCTTGGTTGGTTGGCCAGGTCACAATTTTTTAACTAGATACCCAAATGATGATTGTGGTCAAGTTTGGTTTAATTTGGCCCAGTAGTTTCAGAGGAGAAGATTTTTGTAAAAGATGACTAAGATTTACGAAAAATGGTTAAAAATTGACTATAAAGGGCAATAACTCCTAAAGGGGTCAACAGACCATTTTGGTCCTGTTGACTTATTTATAGATCTTACTTTACTGAACATTTTTGCTGTTTACAGTTTATCTCTATCTATGATAATATTCAAGATAATAACCAAAAACGGCAAAATTTCCTTAAAATGACCAATTCAGGGGCAGCAACCTATCAATGGGTTGTCCGATTCATTTCAAAATTTCAGGGCAAATAGATCATGACCTGATTAACAATTTTACCCCATGTCAGATTTGCTCTAAATGCTTTGGTTTTTGAGTTATAAGCCAAAAACTGCATTTTACCCCTATGTTCTATTTTTAGCCATGGCGGCCATCTTGGTTGGTTGGCCGGGTCACCGGACACAATTTTTAAACTAGATACCCCAATGATGATTGTGGCCAAGTTTGGTAAAAATTGGCCCAGTAGTTTCAGAGGAGAAGATTTTTGTAAAAGCTAACGACGGACGACGACGACGCCGGACGCCGGACGCCAAGTGATGAGAAAAGCTCACTTGGCCCTTTGGGCCAGGTGAGCTAAAAATGTTTGTAAATTAAAATGATATTGCCTACCTACCTAATTTTATTTCAGCAAGTTTATAGCAGAAACACATGAATTATTTTTTTTGGCCCCATTTGAAATCATAACACACTTCCTTATTTTAACATTTATCTTCAAGTTCTCTAAAAGACATCCTATTACTTGCAATTTTAGATCTGAAACATAGCTCGATCTTGAGTCTTACTTGTTTTCAAATTTAGGCACGACAGTAGCATTTTTTTTAGGTTTAGCAGCACCAAACATCTTGGAGGTCACTTCAAGATCAGGGATGATCACAACAGCTCTGACAGTGGTTAAATCTATCTCCTCAGCTGTCACTGGAAACAAAAATAACAAGTATTCAAATCTTTATTCAAATCTTCTTTATACAGGGAAACTTAAGTTGTTTGAACAAATGTGGTATATTTTTAGCCATCATAGATCAGCCGAATATAATGACTGAATAATTCGGGTTAGGGCGTATAAAAAAAATGAGGTAAATAATGGCCTTAAACCATGTTAACAATACGAATCAAAAAAAAATGAGCAAAATAATAACTAAATAAGGAATATATTTGTTTGAATTTACTTTAAAACTATGGAAAATAAAAGAATTTAAGCCAATACAATACCAATAGGCCACTTCATAGTTATTGTGACAGTCATGATTGTAGCCACTATTGAATACTGAGCAGATGTGTGCATTGGAAGGAAAATAATAACATTACTAAGTATGACTAACATGACTAAAGAGAAGTTATACTTTTTTAAATGCACTTTGTTGCAAAAAAAAAAAGAAATGCTATCTTTAATCAATGTCAATGTTATTTCATCTGTCAAAATTTTATGCTTTTTTTCTAACTTTTTCAATAAACCTATTATTGTTGTACATGTTCTAATTTCAATCATTTCAGCATGACATATACAACTAGGAGCACATGCTTCATGTAGTCAGCACATTTGTATTCAAACTTAATTTAATTTTATACATGTTAAACGAGCTGCAAAAATGCCAACCATGGTGTACAATAAACTTACAATTCCACTGACCACTCATATCCAGTCAACATGGTCATTTAGATTAGTACAAATAATTATGACATCTTGAAACACTATTTCATTGATGGAGTCAAAGCAATAAAAAAAAAGTACCGATTATCAGGTCGCCTGCAAGTTGATATTGTAAAATATCAGCTGCAAGTCCAATATGAAGCTTTTTGTCCAGTGAGCGCACGCAGCGAACGAGATAAAAAAAAGTCTTCATATTGTGTCGAGCAGCTGATATTTTACAACATCAATATGCATATAACCTGATAATCGATTTATCGGGCTGTATTTGCCTCTTTTGGAAGTGTTTTCTTAGTTTCACCAGCAACCGGAAGATGACTTGATAAGGTCGGGTCAAACTTATCAACTTCGCTGATATGTCCAGGTCAAAGTTATTAAGGCCAGATCAACGTATTTGATGTCACAAAGCCATGATATGCAATTTTATTAAGGTTCCACTAAAGTCAAAATATAGGACACTTCATAAACATCTAAACTTTGCCTGTAATATTCAACCTATAATGAATAAAGTTCTAAACTATGGGAACATATGTTCATGTAAACATACTTAACATATACACACTGTCAAAATTGTAAATAAACTTGAATTTTTTATGTTGTGGCCAAACCGGTTTTGAGGGTGAACACTTAATTTTCCAAAAAATCTGGAGGCTTGAGAGATGTCTAAATTCGTTAAAAATTGGTATGAATGAATACTGTAACATACAATGCAGTACAAGCTAATGTTGATTTTTTAAGAAAATGTATTGATTTACGAGTTTCAGCTAAATTCATGTATCTAAATGAACGAATATCAAAGATACAATACAGAAATTGGACAAAAATGTCATTGCAACTAATTTATTTCACAAATAAACACTAGCTTGTACTGCAATGCATGTAATAGTATTCGCCTATACCAATTTTATACAAATTAAGTCATCTCACAGGCCTCCAGATTTTTTGGAAAATTTAGTGTTCACCCTCAAAACCGGTTTGGCCACAACATTAAAAATTCAAGTTTATTTACTATTTTGACAGTGTGTATATGTTAAGTATGTTTAAATGAACATTTGTTCCCATAGTTTAGGACTTTATTCATTATAGGTAGAAAAATACAGGCAAAGTTTAGATATTTCTGCAGTGTCCTATATTTTGACTTTAGTGGAACCTTAAGAGTTGAGCAGAATGATATAGACAGTGGGATGCTAAAAAAATAGCACTGCAAGACGTCATAATTATTTGAACTAGCCATGACTATGTATAGAAACATCAGAAAAAAAGACTCTATCCAGACTCTCATGTATGTTTCATCAACTCTAGATTAAAAAAAACATTAATTCACATGCCGTGTCCTTCTATTATAGTTCAGTGCAAATCTTATTCGCCAATTTGCTTGATATCTGAATAACCTGACGACAGTCTTTCCCACAGGCACTTGTTTCTGTCAATATGGGGTTTTCTATCCATACCCGTACGAATATAGTGCTGCTCACTTGTTTCTGTCAATATGGGGTTTTCTATCCATACCCGTACGAAAATGGTGATTTTTCGTACGGGTATGGATAGAAAACCCCATATTGACAGAAACAAGTGCCTGTGGTCTTTCCCCCTTTTTTCTATCAATATGATATATAATATGCAGAAAACAATGCCCAAACAGTTGTTATTCCTTATTCTTTTTCACTAGCAATGAAGCATTTTTAAATTGAATGTTATTTAAATTGGGTTTTAGTACAAGTTGTTTCAAATATGGTAAGTATAAATAACCCGTTGGAATGCGAAACTCTTCGCCTTCGGCCATGGTGGTAATTTGTGATTATCTCTCTTGATTCACTAAACCGAAAGTAAGCGTTTGAAAATGAAAGTACTAAACGTCAGAATCATTTATAACTCGGCCCATTTCTAAATCGCCCCAAATTTCCACCGACTCAGACACTAATGAAAATGACTTAAATCCTATTAATTTATACATTTTCATTTACATATACTTTCTTAATGCAATTAACGGTGATATTCGCTTTTTTTTTTAGCTATTCGAAGGTTACTATCCATGTCCGAATTCTCATGAAAATTGGGGATATTTCTGTATACAGATGTGGTAAATAAGGTTGTTCACAGAATGACAAGATGCACAGCAAAAACACCCAAAAATTGTTAGTATTCTTATTACAGTGCTTTTTGTCTACCGTTTGTTGTTTGGTTCCTTGTTGCAGTCTTGTGAATTAAGCCCATTGCCGGCAACAAATGTTTACAATTTGTTCAAATGTTGTGCTGTTATTAAAACCACTTTCGGGTATAGGGTTTGCTCAGTGTCAAAGGCTGTACAGTGAACTTTTTTTGTTAAATTAAGGGGGCTCGCGGGTCTTAATCATTTGTTTAAATTTAATATAAGATTTCGCTAATTCTTTCCATAGATGAACTTTATCTTATACCTAATAGAAAAATAAAATAAAAAAGAGGGGTCACCGATCATTAACGCTCACAATCTGCTTTCGAAAGAAGTATACATGATTTTTGTAAAGGTAATTTTTTTCTGTTGAACTAATAGGAGAAAAAGAGGTAATATCGAAATAAAAAAAAAGAACTTAATTACAGAAATGGCTTAAATTTTACAATCATTTAGTTAATTTATAGCTTCTTTGAAAACAATAATAAAAAATAGGGCACCGATGAGTAAAAAAAGGTCTTTCAATTTTAATGCCAAAAAGTAGCTTTTTTTATGTCAATAAATACGTTACCATCATAAATTCTGAGTACATCCATCTGCGCAAGTCTGACAGGCGGAAAACCCCAAATAAAAATATCATCCAATGAGAAGAGGGATGACCAAGCAGTGCCCGTATAACCATGCCTTTATATCATCCATTTAATTTCCGCCTGCGCATCGAGACACACGTATTACAACTTACTGAGAAGACTTTAAGTTTTTGTTTTTTTCAATAGTGAATATATTGTAGGTATCCCCATACCATTGTTTATTTGACATTTTTTTTGTTATAATATTGTTGTTTATAAGTGTTTAACTTCATACTTCTTTAATTATGGAGTTTAATGCTCCCAGTCCTTACGAAGCCATTACAGGTAGTGATGTCTTTTTAGACGGTCCGTTACCTTTTCCTGTGACCGTAACAACGGTAGGGCAGGGAACCCCTCCTAATAGTAGTCAACTTACCGACGTTTTTACTTCGGTGACTTCTAAGACCGGTCAACAGATCCTGAATGCAGGTTCTGTCGGTTATCATGGAGGTGTCCCTACCATTACCACTGTAACGCACACTTTTTCTAGACCAGTTGACACCACAGGGTCCATTTCATCTTACCCTGGTACCTCTATGGGTTTAAACTTACCTAGCTGGTTCTGGAGAACCAGCGTCCTATTGTGGCTTCACTTTACCTGCTTCGGCTAGTAATGCCATGTCGTGGTCTAGACCTCCTTGGTCTCAGGGTTATCCTTATTCAGGCTTTCCTGGTCAGGGGTTTCATGGTCAAGGGTTTCCTGGTCAAGGTTTTCCTAATCAGGTTTTTCCTAGTCAGGTTCCTAGTCAGCCATTTCCAGGTTTCTGGCCTTATTGTGGACCAACACCAGTTATTGTTCCTCAGAGTACTACACCTAATCTGTCAGTTCCTGCTCCTCCTTTAGCAGTGTCTAGTAGTTGTAGTAGTGTATCTGTACCTGCTGCTCTGCCTACCTCTTCTGTTAGGCATCAGTTTAATCAGGTAGCTGACTCTGGCCCCTCCTTAGATGGGTTCAAGAGTATTTTGGACGAGTTTCGTCAGTCTATTTCTTCTGAATTCACTTCTTTCTCCAAACGTCTGGGTACGCTAGAGGACATTGCCAATAAATCAAATTCTCCAGTGATTTCACTCCGTCCAGATCATGATATTGGAAGTGACTTGGAGGACAGTGACGAGGAAGAACGCTTTTCAGTTGCCCCAGGCAGCCAAGAAGAAGGTTTTACTTCTGATGAAGATGACAATTCAGTTCAGGTCTCTCAGAATGTTTCGCAACATTCTGTTCCTGTGTCTATCTCTTCATCTCTTATTGGTCAGTCTTCTACCAATTCCAGTAAAGAACCAGAGGCTGAAGATGCTCCTTCCACTTTGAAGGATCTCAGAGATTCTGTTTTTACAATCATGAGAGATGTCAATAAGGTGCCATTTCAGTCTCCTCCAAGACCCAAGAAACTAACCTCTACTTTCGAGGCTTCATGTGGTTTGTCGGTAGACGATACTAAATCTCATACTAGTTTTCCACAATCTAACCATATGTCTAACTCTCTGCAGATCATTAATGATGGGATTGTGGCTAATGAGTCCCAATTTTCCTCAGTTAGTGGTTTTGGTCTTGCCTCCTTTACGGAGCAATTCCGCTCTAAAGACTATGACATTTTTGACTCTACCTTGGGTAAACTGGTACCCAAATGTGACAAGGTTTTTTCATCTACTATTGCTTCTAAATCCGCTGATGGACTGCGTTTTACTCAGTCTGTTTGGTCAAAAACGGAGAACCTTCTTAGAAACGCATCTCATGTGTTAGGCACTGCTGAACACTTTTTATCAGCAGTTGCTCCAGTTCTTAAAGACTCTACTCTTCCACCAGAGGTAAAACCTTTTCTATTACAGGTAGACAAGGCTTTGGGTGCCTCCCAATTGTTGATTATGGGTTCCATCGCCAACTGCACCTTATCCAAAAGATCTGAAATTTTGGATAAGGCAAAGGTTTCAGATAATCTTAAGGATGCTTTAATCAAGTCTCCATTGGATGAGAAGATTTTTGGGTTACCACTTGATGAGGTACAGAAGCATCTCAATCAAACTCCAGCCCCAGTGAAGGTTATTGTATCTCTTTCAGGAAATAATTCTAAACGAGGTAGTTATTCTTCCGCTGGAGGCTCATCTTATAATCCTCAAGAAAAGAGGCGGAAAATCACTAACGATGGAGGTAATAAACCTAAGAAATCTTCAATCCCTAGGTCTTAACCTAACAGTTTTAAGAGAGGTGGCAAGAGGGCCAATCCCTCTTCCTAGGAAGTTGTCCCCTCGTACGTTACTGTCAGAACCCAATCCAGAGATGTACTACAAAACTCCTCTTTCTCAATTGCCAGTAGGGGGGAGGTTAACTCATTTTCTAAAAAATGGATAAGTATTACCTCAGATTGTTGGGTTCAGTCAGTAATTCGAGGGGGATTGACTCTTCAATTCAAAGAACAACCACCTCTTTCTCCTGTTCCTATCCCACTGTCCAATACTCAAGATCCACAGAAGTTTCTTCTTCTGTCAACAGAAGTAGAGACTCTTTTGACAAAGAGGGCAGTGGAGGAAGTCCCTGTATCTTCAATAGATCCAGGTTTCTATTCTCGTCTCTTCCTTGTATTGAAGAAGACCGGAGGAATGAGACCGGTCATAGATTTGTCTATCATCAACTCTTATATGATTATTCCCCATTTCAAAATGGAGACGAATCGTTCAATAAGAGCTTCTATTCTTCCAGGGATGTGGACAACATCCCTGGATCTGACAGACGCGTATTTTCACGTTCAAGTTTGCCATTCATACCGCAAATTCCTTCGGTTTGTTTGGAACAAAAGGGTTTACCAATTCAGGGCTCTCCCTTTTGGTCTGTCAACTGCACCACTAGCCTTTACCAAACTCATGCAGGTAGCAATTGCTCACCTTCATTCACAGGCTATTCAGATTCATTCTTACCTGGACGACTCACTGATCAAGGAACTTTCTCCCGAGAAACTCTATCTCAATACCGATGTAGTCATCAGATTGTTTCTCTCTCTGGGGTTTCTCATTTCTTGGAAAAAGTCGGACCTCATTCCGTCTCAGGACTTTATTTTCCTAGGCGAACATTACCTTACTCGTCAATGCATAGTTCGACCTCCTCAGGAAAAGTTTCAGAATCTTTGTTCAAAAATTCGTCTGTTTCTATCTCAAAAAACAGTTACTGCTCGCCAGTTTTCACAACTGCTAGGTCTTTTGAATTCACTAGCGGATGTTGTTCCACTTGGTCGCCTGCACATTCGACCTCTTCAATTTTGTCTACATCAACATTGGCTCCCAGCTACACAGGATTGGGAATTTCCAGTTCCAATCATTCATCAGGAATTGTTTCCTCATTTGGTTTGGTGGACTTTCTCAAGCAAACGTTCTGAGAGGCCAACTTCTGTCCTCTCCAGTTCCAAATCAGACTCTGTTCACAGATGCCTCCAACTTCGGTTGGGGAGCTTATCTGGAAGGTCTCTCAGTGCCAGGAGTGTGGACTCTAGATCTTTTGAAGGAACACATCAACATACTAGAAATGAAGGCAGTTCTTCTTGCACTGTCTCATTTTCAGTCCCTACTGCAGAACAAATCTCTGGTTCTAGCAACGGACAACACCACTGTGGTGGCTTATTTGCGAAACCAAGGAGGAACTCATTGTTACGAGCTGTATCTTTTAGCAAGAGAAATCCTCCTTCTTTGCAACCACCTTCATCTACAGATTGTAGTTCGTCATGTCCCAGGGAAACTCAACGTGTTAGCAGATGTTCTGTCAAGAACACTTACCCCAGTCAATACAGAGTGGGAACTTCTCCAATCAGTATTTCAGGCAATAACACTTCAGTGGGGGTCTCCTCATGTAGACCTGTTTGCAACAAGCCTCAATTACAAAGTTCAAGTGTTCATGTCTCCTGTACCAGATCCGAAAGCTTACGCAGTAGATTGCATGAGTGTTCCTTGGGACGGGATGTTCGCTTACGCCTTCCCAGCGTTCAGATTTCTGTCACAAGTTCTTCGGAAGATCTCAGCAGAGCAAGGGTTGATCATTCTTATTGCTCCAGCTTGGCCCAAACAAGCCTGGTTTCCAGATCTTCTTCATCTGTCTTGTGCTCGTCCACTGGTTCTACCAGTACGACACAATCTTCTGTCCCAGTTCAACGGCAAGATACTTCATCCCAATCCAGAGAAGCTACATCTGTTCGCGTGGCTTCTCTCAGGGATAGCTTCCAGGAGAGAGGTTTTTCTGAATGCGCAGCCAGACATCTCTTCAGAGCAGTTAGAGAATCCACTAACATCGTCTATGATGCCAAGTGGACTATCTTCAGTAGTTGGTGTAGCGAGAAGAAAATTGATCCTTTCCAAATTTCTGTACAACAACTAGCAGACTTTCTGATCCACCTTTTTGAAGAGAAAGGATTACCTCCCTCTACTATTAAAGGCTATAGATCAGCTATTTCTAGGACGATTCAACTGTCTGGAGGTCCAGACTTTGGTAATAATGAATTCATTTCTCTTTTAGTTAAGAATTTCACTCTTGAACGCCCTAGACAGAGAGTTTTAATCCCAACTTGGAATTTGAGTGTTGTTTTATCAGCTTTAAAAACCCATCCTTTTGAACCTGCTGAAAAGGTTGAAATCAAGTTTTTATCGTATAAGTGTTGTTTCCTTCTTGCCTTGGCCTCTGGTAGAAGAAGAAGTGAAATTCTTGTTTTTTCCACTGCCGATTACTGCCTTCGTTTTAATAGGGATAAGTCATCTGTTACCCTATTAACGGATCCAGCTTTTTTATCCAAAAATCAAATTCCGGGTAGAGGTTCAGAACCGATAGTGATTCCAGCCCTTCCTGATGATTCAAGTTCTAAAGTACTCTGTCCTATCCGAGTCTTACTTTTATATCTTCAGAGAACTCGAAGTCTCTGCACCTCCTCAAATTCCAGATTATTTATTCCTATTAACAAAGGAAAACAAGATTTGTCTGCTAAAACCATTTCAACTTGGATCTGTAAAACTATTCAATTAGCTTACAGTTTTTCTAATGAAGAACTTCTGAATAGTATGCATGTTAAAGCCCATGATGTTAGAGCTATTTCTACCTCCTGGGCCCTGTTTAATAATGCTTCTTTAGAGGAAGTCTTATCTGCAGGTTTCTGGAGAACTGAAAATTCTTTCATTTCTCGCTATCTGCAATCTTTAGCTATTCAAGCTCAGAGTTTGTACTCCTTAGGACCTTTAGTTTCCGCACAAAGAGTTGTTTTTCCTCCTGCATCTTCTGGTTCAGGGGATTCAGCTTTGTGTTAGATTCTATATTTTACTTAGAATTTATGATGGTAACGTATTTATTGACATAAAATTGTACATTTTTAAAGTAAAATGAGATTTTATTAAATAAATACTTACCATCATAAATTAAAGGTCCCTCCCAACCTCCCCTTCATCCCCTGGTTTTTTCCTATGGCTTCTTGCTTATGTTAGGAAATTAAATGGATGATATAAAGGCATGGTTATACGAGCACTGCTTTGTCATCCCTCTTCTCATTGAATGATATTTTTATTTGGGGTTTTCCGCCTGTCAGACTTGCGCAGATGGATGTACTCAGAATTTATGATGGTAAGTATTTATTTAATAAAATCTCATTTTACTTTAAAAATGTACAATTTTGCCCTAAAGGTAGATAATTTTGAGCTTTTTCAATGATATAAACATTTTAAAAGTAATCTGGGGCCAAACCAAATCGTTTTTTTG
The DNA here is from genome assembly GCF_965363235.1 of Mytilus galloprovincialis. Classification (NCBI taxonomy): domain Eukaryota; kingdom Metazoa; phylum Mollusca; class Bivalvia; order Mytilida; family Mytilidae; genus Mytilus; species Mytilus galloprovincialis. The sequence continues at coordinate 48,884,489 of NC_134844.1, read as the reverse complement.
GTTATTTTTTGTATCATATCATAAAGTAATAACTTATAGTGTAATAAATAAAATTTGTTATGAAAAAACAAATGTTTAGTTTTTTGCTGAAATTTGTGTACCCGCTAGCCTCCTAATCTTTGAATTTAAGGATGTTTGTGTGTCATGTTTTGGAATTTTTGTCAGATTTTCGGAATCCTCTGGTTTTATCCATTTGAATGCCTTAAAAAAATTGCCCATTGATCCCCCTTTTTTTATAAATCTTTTACATGTATAACTAATTAACTATAAACATTTTTGTAAAAGTGTTGTAAAATCCCTGTTATTTCTTAGTAGTTTTTGAGCACTTTAACCTGTCAATGACAAAGCTATGAAAAATCAAGAGAGAACATTTTCCCGCCAAAATTTCAATGGCTGATATCTTGAAAACAAGCACATTGACCTATTTATATTTTTTTGCTTTTTTGGTTCTTTTAAAAATCCCCTTTCAATTTATACTAGTGTTATGAAAAGTTTGTTATTTTGAAACTGAGTAGCAAACCTCCTTAAGCTAAGGGGTATGTTATAGTTTATCAAATCATGCAAATTGAGATCTATTACCATAGACTGAATGATCACTGTTCAAGGGAGACTGTATGTCCTGTATGAAAGGAAGCAGTTTTAATCTAAAAAAAGCTTTATGCTATCAATCATCTATCATCAAGATTTACTCTTTCCTGAAGACTTTCTATACATCTCACATTGATCAGTATTGTCTTTGTTTTACTTTGAATTCATTTTTTTTACCCAGTGTTAACTATTTTAAAAGAAAGTGCAAGTAACCGAATCTGTCAAATTTTATATTTAAAAATCTGAGACAACTAATATATCCGCGAGGAGTGTAAAATGTATGAGTGAAAATTAATCGAAATTTTATCACGATTTTGCATATATATATAGGCCAGAAATCCATGTACAATACAATAAAAAAAAAATTATGGATATAATGTAGCATTGAGGGGAGACGACTACCTTCTGGACAATGTGATAAAAAGTCCTTTGTTAATTAATAGATTAACTAAGAGATGATTGTCTTGAGTTTATTGGACAAATTGTATATGTGTTCCAATGAACTAATATGTATGTCGCCTGTCATTTTTTGGAAAATGACGCAGTCATTGTTCCATAACTGCCGACCTGAACTTCATAACATTTCTCTGCCTACCGCGCTTGGTTTCGTATTTACTATTTTCCATACAAACTGGAATCTGTTTGTGTTATCATTATGCATGATCATTGTGTAGTTATCAGCCAGGAACCAGTTTACACTCGGTTTCATAATTTACTATACAAACAAACTGGTTCCTGCTTGTATTCCACTACACTCGAACAAAGTGTTGTAGTTTGACGGGAACCAGTTTAGAATTTGTAAACTACAAAACGTAATCGGTTATTGTTCATTCCGTTTTGGTGTTTCATACCGACTTATATGGTTTCAATAAGCTTAAGACCCTTCAAACATTAATGTGATAGGTATATTAAAGACTTTTTTACAAAAGGATGGAACTGTTTTACTTTCAAAGTCGTACTATAGTGATATTTGTCATGTACGGATTTCCACTCTCACCGGTTAATTTCTTCTTTTACACGTGCTTTTGAAACTTCCTGAGAGTTATCCACCCCTGGACAGTATGGACGTCTTTTTTGCGGTCCCGAGAAAAAGACAAATTATATTGAATACAGCATAGTTACAGAACATGGAAAGTAACCATAAAGTGGGAAACTATTAAGGAAATAGGATCCAGCCGGAAAATTTAATAGGTTCGTCAGTCTGAATTTTATCTAAATTTTGCACTAAACTGAATATATATTCTATATACAGCACCTAAAATAGACATACATAATACCATTGACCACAACTCACTAAGTCCGAATACGTTTAATACTTAGTGAAGACATTATAGCCTGTGGCAAAGTTGACCTTTGAACTTTTAACTATAAACTTGGATCACTATTGTTATTCAATTGAACTTATTAACGATCTGACAAATATACACAAATATGTCACTAAGCGAAACCAGAAAGTTACTTCAGCAAAGCAGAAAAATAGTCGACGAGGCAGATGAAAGTACGAGTGTAAATCTCATCTTAAATATGATTCTGAAACTTGTTTCAAGCATCGATACTAGACTACAAGGGGTGGAAAAAAGTGTTGGAAAATTCGATGAGCTTAAGAATATTATTACCTCAGTAACAAGCCGAGTGGTAACAGTTGAAAAAGATGTAAATGATTGCCACAAGAAAATTAGCGAGGTTGAAAATAACTTACAGGGTGTTGGAAACTTGTTTGATAACCTTAAATCACTCTGTGACACAAATAAATCTACAGTTGCGAAAGTCCAGGACCAATATGAAGTAGTCAAGATTGCATGTAACAAAAACAAAGCAGATCTAAAGAAAGTTTCTGAAAACTTAGAAAAGGTAACTAATGGAGAAATCAATCCGTGTGTTTGTTCGGAAGAAGTGCAAAACCTAAAAAAATCAGTTCTCGACCTGAAATGCCGATCCATGAAAAACAATCTAATTTTTTCTGGTCTGTGTGAAGTACGTGAAGAGAACACAGAAGCGCTCTTAAGAACTTTTCTTCACAGAGAAATCGGTATTGACTATCAAATTGAGTTTGGTAATGTTCACAGGTTTAGCAATTATCCAAGAGGAAAGCGCCCAATAGTAGCTAGATTTCTGTACTTCAGTGACTTGCAGTATGTTTTAAAAAATGCATATAAACTACGAAACTCTCAGTATGGCATTCGACAGCAATTCCCCAAAGAGATTGAGGACAACAGAAAACTATTGTATCCTATCCAAAAGGAAGCTAAACGTCAAGGGAAAAAGGTAGTGCTTGTCCGAGATCGCCTTTATATAGACAATCAACTATATATACCGTACAGTGAAGCCGACGAAAGCCAAATGATGAACGATACTGAACAACCGCTTGATGATGTTTGGACAACACCGACCAATGGTGGCTCTAGACAACCACCAAAACGTCAACGCGTAAGCTCGTCCACTCCCAGGGGATACTAGGGATGCCTTGGAGAACAACATAACTCACGAGACTCTAACTCAAGTCTGTTATCTAATTGTTGTAACATAGATAAATGTATTGGTGATATTGCAAACATTAACAGTAAATCTCTATTGGTTGATGAAAATGAATGTAATGTAAAAGTAAATTCATGTACAGTTGACTCTATAAATACAAATAATTTACATGTTTCAAAAGCCAAACCGAGTGAAAAAATTGTATTGAATAATCCTGTTATAGAAAATATTGACACAAACTGTATTATTGAAAACAAATGTAAATTAGATATTTTAAGTCTGAACTGTTGTGGTATAAATAAGCGTCTCCAGTACCCTGAATTTTGTGAACTTTTATATGATCATGATATAATTTGTCTGCAAGAAACGAAGACTGATGATTTAGATACGATAAATCTTCCTGGTTTTATTTTTCATATGAAAAACAGACAAAAATATGGGAAAAAATCTGGTGGTATTATTCTAGCATATAAAGAAAAACTTAATAATTATTTAGAACTATTAGAAACAGATTCAAAGTATACATTCTGGTTCAAACTCTCTTCGGTTTTTTCAAAAATAGATGAGGATGTTGTCTTTGGTATAGTATACATCCCGCCAGAAAATTCCGTATATCACCAGCCAGATACTTTCGATCAAGTTGAAAATGAAATACGTAGCTTTTCTCAAAATTTTAAGTATATTTGTTTATTGGGCGATTTTAATGGCAGAACTGCAGATGAACCAGATTATTTTGAGATCGAAACACATGAACACGAGCAAGATTTTTCGGAATTTATGCAAGATAATTTAAATTGCTTAGAGACTCTTAATATTGACAGAAAAAGAAAGAGTATGGATACTGTAAAAAACCGTTCTGGTCAGAAATTATTAGAATTATGTAAAGGTAACGACCTGTTTATTGTTAATGGTCGTATTGGTGATGATAAACATGAATCTGGTAAATTAACATGTAAAAATACCAGCGTTATTGATTACTGTATTTGTACATATTTTTTTCTTAAATTTGTATCAAACTTTAAAGTTAAAGATTTTTCACGTTTATACTCAGATGTTCACTCTCCAATTACCACTACTTTACACATGAATGAATTTACCGTTGTCAATGACCAAATTGACAATACATGCGATAGTTCAGTTAGCTGTAGAGTTAAAAAGTGGGACGTGTCAAAAAAAACTTCATATGTTGATAATATAGATAAAGAAAAACTTCAAGTTTTGTATACTGATTTGGAAGAAACTTTGAGTGACAATTTAGATAAGGATAAAGTTAATTCTTTTGTTAGCAAATTGAGCAATCTTTTTATTGAAAGTGCAAAGAATACTTTTGGTTCCCGAAAAGATACCCAAAAACGAAAATCTACAAATAAGAAGCCTAAGGGAGATAAACCTTGGTTTAACGAAGAATGTAGATTCGAAAGACAAAACTATCGTAAACTTAAAAGAAAGCTTAAGTTTAGAAAAACAGATACACTTAAACGAGAGGTTTCAGAAGCAGAGAAACGATATAAAAATACACTCGATGCGAATAGTAAAAAGTATAGAAAGCAAATGCGTAGTAAACTTAAATATATGAAAACTTCCGACCCGAAAGAGTATTGGAATCTTTTGAATAGGGGTAAACAGAAAAAGCAACCAAATCTTCCGCTCGAGGACTTATTCGACTTTTTTAAAAAGCTGAACCAAACGGTTGAAGAACCCCCTAATCGAGAAATGTCTAATACAGATATATTTGATAATGTTGATATTGATAATTTAAACGATCAAATTAATGCCTACATTTCTAGAGAAGAAATAGCTAAATGCATTAAAAATCTGAAGAATAACAAAGCCTGCGGTGAAGATTATGTAGTAAATGAATACATGAAATCTACTGCAGATTTATTTCTTCCGATCTATGAGAAGCTATTTAATCTCATATTTGACTCCGGCGTTTTGCCCGATATTTGGCTAATTGGAAATATAAAACCTATATATAAAGGTAAAGGCAACCAGTTTGATCCAAAAAACTTCCGTCCGATAACAATTTTGAGTTGCCTTGGTAAATTATTTACAGCTATACTTAATGAAAGATTATGTCTTTTCTCTGAAGAAACACTCTTGCTAAATGAAAATCAATTTGGATTTCGAAAATCATACTCGACAACTGATAGTTTGTTTGCTCTATACTCATTTTTTGAAATTTTGAAATATAGAAATAAAAAGCTGTTTTGTGCATTCGTCGATTTTGAAAAGGCGTTTGACACGGTTTGGAGAGAGGCTCTCTGGTATAAACTTCTTTTAAATGGTATTAAAGGGAAAATATATAATGTTATTTTAAATATGTATAAAGATATTAAATCCTGTATTACATATAATAAACAGAAATCAGACTATTTCTCATGTGATATTGGTGTACGGCAAGGTGAGAATTTGTCGCCTTTTTTGTTTGCCTTATTTTTGAACGATTTGCAAGATTTTTTAGAAACGGAAAATCTTCAGGGTCTTAACGTGATTTCAGATTTACTAGAAGATAAGTTAAACATTTACCTGAAACTTTTTGTTCTGCTATATGCAGACGATACGGTCCTAATGTCTGAATCAAAAGAAGACTTACAAAAAATATTAAACAAATTTGGAGAGTACTGTAATATATGGAAACTGAAGGTAAATGTTAATAAAACCAAAGTCATGGTATTTTCCAGGGGAAGGCCTTGTGCAGATTTAAATTTTTCCTTAAATGGGGCAGATATAGATATAGTTCATGAATTTAACTATCTTGGTATACTATTTAGCAGGACCGGCAATTTTAGTAAGGCAATAAAAAAGCAAGCAGAGAAGGCAACAAAAGCAATGTATGAGGTTTTAAAAAGAGGTCGCATTCATAATTTAGCAATTGAATGTCAACTAGAACTTTTTAATAAAATGGTAAAGCCCATTCTTTTGTATGGCTCAGAAGTATGGGGATTTTGTAAAAATATTCAATGTATTGAAAGGGTACAATTACGATTTTGTAAATTGTTACTTAAGTTAAAATCATCCACCCCAAACTATATGATTTATGGTGAACTTGGCATTTTTCCTGTTCAACTAGATATCAAACTAAAAATGATTGCATTTTGGACACGACTTTTATCTGGAAAGGATTCAAAACTGTCTTATTTATCTTATCAATTATTATACAAATTGTCGGTCGACAATCATTTTGAATCGCCATGGTTAAAGTTTTTAAGAAACGTGTTTGATGATACTGGCTTTTCCTATATTTGGACAACTCAGCTTTTTCCTAGCTCAGATTGGCTTATCCCTTCGATAAAGATGCGCCTACATGATCAATTTAGACAGAAATGGCATTCACTTATGTTAAATTCACCAAAATCTATAAATTATAGATTATTTAAGGAGACATTTCAGTTTGAATGTTTTTTAAATGTATTGGAAGATAAAGATATCTATACGTTGTGCAGGTTTAGAACCACAAATCATAGACTTCCTATAGAAACAGGACGGTGGAATGGTATAGAAAGGGAAAATAGAAAATGTTTGAAATGTAATAATAACTGTATTGGTGACGAATATCATTATATTCTGGAATGTAAATTATTTGAAAATAACAGAAAAAAACTAATTGATAAAAATTTGTGGCAAAGGCCAAATATTTTGAAATTCAAAGAAATAATGAGTTGTACTAACAAGTTTAAATTAGAAAAACTATGTAGATTTATACGCCAAATAAATAAATCATTTGTTCTCTAGGCAATAACATAACCCCCATTTTGTATATTCTGTACATACTGATATATGTGTATGTGTGTATTTAACGATAGTTAGTGTATGCCTGTGTGTATGTATGTTTGTGTATAAGTTGTTATTATAAATAAGTTTGTTTTCATTGCTATATGTATGTATATCTCTGTACCGTTGTACCTTATGGTTTATGAGAATAAAGATTATTATTATTGTTTAAACATCGCAAGTTTCAAAATTGTTATTTGAGTGAATTAAATTTATTTTAACAATCATGAAGCGTTCCAGAATCATTTTCAAGCAGTTTCTTCTCTTTGATGATGGAAAATAGGTTTTCTCAAGAAAATACCGCAAACGATCGCAGAGGAATTGAAACGTACAAGTTAAGTCGGCACCTGGTTAAATTGGCATCTAGTCAAATCGGCACCTATTTGACGTCAATTCGGCATCCAATAATATTTGTTATAATATTTTCTATTCAATTAATTAATAACTGTTACCAAGTACATAGTGAATATGTTGTTGTGTATTTAGGTAAATAAGGAAACCAAAGTGAATATGTTGTTGTGTATAAAGGTAAACAACGAATCCCTTACCCAACTGTTGTTTTAACAATTAGACAATTATTAAAATAAAATGGAAAACTATGAGTCCCTTTCAATAAATCAAACTTTCATGCCAAATAATTAGCAAATATAAGGTGTTTTTTTTTCAGTAAAATTTAAACAGCATTAAACCAACAATCCTGTAAAATGCTCAACTGGTTAAAATAATGCATAAAAATATCCAATATCTCATGTATTAGTCCAAATAATTATGACGTCGGGGTAGGATATTTTTTTTTCTGGGCGTCCCAGAAAAAAATTAACATAGCCTTGCGGTCATAGGAAGGTGTCCCAGAATGAAATAAAAAAAGCCTTGCCAGACGTAATAATTATTTGGACTACTCATATATACATTATATATCATTAAAAATACACCAAAAAGGTCATTTAGTTGAGAAAAATAAATATATACAAAATGTACATGAACACCCAAAAATGTGAAAGTTAGTATACTCTTTTTGCTTAAATACTGAAAAAAATTCTGGCAACCCCTTTCTTATTTTTACTCTTTTTGCTTAAAATACTGTTAAAAATATATATTTAACATGGGTGACGAATTGACTATAGCAGGTGTCGATTTAACCAGGTGCTGATTTGTCCAGGTGCCAATTTAACCAGGTACCGGTTTGACTAGAATTCTTTGACAAATGTTTGAAATTACCTGAGTTTCATTAGACCTTTGATAACAGTAACAAAAAGATTATTTACTTAATATTTTGTGGGAGAAGGGGGTTCAGACTGTGGTATCAGGTCTGTTCGCGCCCAATACAGTTTCGCACCCTACATGTTCGCAGCTCGCACGTTCGCACCCAAGGTCCGTTCGCACTCTACTCATTCGCGCCCAATTTTAATTCAAATTCAAGTTGAATAATTGGAAAATCATGATTGTTGTTTTAAATTGCTTTGGTGTAAATACTGAATGTATTTATAGCTTGGTATGAGTAAAACATTGAAGATTTTAAAGGAAAAACACAAAAGATAATTGTTTTTAACAGCTTGGTCCCTTTGATCTGAAACAACGAAGCAATAAAATATAGGAACTAAAATATAGCAATCCACTATTATAACCAAAACATGATAAAATTTATTCAACACACAGAAAAAAACATAGTCAGAATCTCACTTCATTTTGAAACAAGTCAATGAAACAAAGTTATAGCAATACAATAACCAAAACATGATTAAGAGTTATTCAACACAAAATAAAACGTTGACAAAATACCACTTTATTTAGAAAGGATTATTATTATTTTTAACAATACCCTATCCAAAACATGATTAAGATTTATTCAACACTTTATTTTTGAGACAATGACAACAATTATACTTATAAGAAAACACTTGCTTACAGAGTTATTAAACACAAAACCAATTAAGATTGGGTGCGAACATGTAGGGTGTGAAAGTGAAAGGGGCGAACATGAGTGGGCGCAAACGTGAATGGGCGCGAACGGACACGGATTCAGACTATGTACCAGTGAGAAATATACAAGCCTTTCTACGGTATTTATTTGTACAATTCAGGTAGTCTTGACCTATTCATTTGTCTTAAAAAAAAACACAGCCAGTTGTCACCTTCACTTCACACACACACATATACAAATATCAATTATATGCTTACGAGACATGTTGCATTGTTAAACTAATTAAGGTATGTGAAAATCAAGACTTGCATAAAAACTATCCCAATATTAGAGACAGTGGCGTCATTTTTCCTCAGAGCTTTCAGCTCTTTGATTTAGTTAAACTGTCCTGCATACGATTTTTCAATTTTGCTCTTTAGTGAATCCTCCTTTAGCTAGATATGTTTTGTTTCCCTCAAATACATTAACCGACCCCCTTATCAAAATAATGCTTACCACTTATCAAAATAATGCTTTAATACCAGTGATCGTTGTGAAGCTCTAATCGAACGCTTGAGGTATCGATTGTCACATAGGCAAAAAGGAAAGGCAAGATTACAAAAAATTACCATAGCGATAAACAAAGTCAGTACTTAGAATCTACACTTTTAAGACCATCGTGTATTATTTGTAAGGTTTATAGTTATCACATGGTCTTGGTATCTTCCATTGACAATAAAACTGTTTAGAAATAGGACGATACGTTCTATATATGACCTGGTCCTGGTTCATCAGTAACTTTTTTGCTCAGACACCGGTGACGTTTTATAACGTCTGAGTATTCGCTCAAGCTTTTGAATACCGAATGAATTAGGAAATGTATATCTCATATGCAGTTAAATTTGGTATACTTCTACATTGTACTTAGGTGGGGGAATTGACGAACTTTTTTGCTTTCTTTCTTTCTTTCACTTTGCATTTATATTTCGTCGGCGTTATTATTAGTTACATAGTGTGCTAGTGACCTAATACGGTATATATCGGGACAGTAAATTCCATATGGAATGAGAGCGAAGCTCGAATACTGGTAGCATTAAGAAACTATTTTCATTGATCCTACAAAAACAGATGCCAACACTAACAACTTGTTAGGTTTAAATGTGTTTTATGATTTTATTTCAATCTTAATCATCAATTTCTTCGTCTGTTGAAACCTTTAAGATTTTTTCTCAGTACCGTTTTGTTTCTTATAAAGGGACGTAACACCACTACTAATTTAACCGTGTATGAAATAAGCCCCGCCTCCCTTCTAACCTAATAGGGAATATAAAGGGACGTAACATCACTACTAACCGTGTATGAAATAAGCCCCGCCTCCCTTCTAACCTTATAGGGAATATAAAGGGACGTAACACCACTACTAACCGTGTATGAAATAAGCCCGCCTCCCTACTTACCATATATGAAATATACACAGTCCCCACGAGGACGCCTTTAACCAATCATATTCCTAGAAATGTATAGGCGGTAAGATAAATCGTATTCTTCTAATAGTCAAGTCTTCTTCTTTAATGTTATGCGTCCTGGTAGGTCAGTTTATTCAACCGGAGGTTCCGTTGTTGTGATTTAGTTGCGTTGTGGTGACGGAATGGGTTTCAGTGGGGTAAGATGATTTTGAAGAAATTGTGGAATCAATGTGGTGTATGTTAAATGGACAAATTACTGGCATTTGAACTTATTAGCTTTGACTCCACCGTTTGTTTATAAATTGATGCATGCTCCGTCTATACATATGGTAGAATCATTTTTTCTCAAGACGGTGGAGATGATGACAGTGACTATAATACTGAAAAAAAATCTTGTATTGAAACGGGATTCTCTAAATCATTGCACTTGATCATGATTTTGTCCGAATAGCCAGTCAATAAGTTTTTTTTATTTTACAGACATTTCGGGGAAATGTTTGCTTCTAGTTAATAGTTCATACCCAGTAAATAGTCTTTTAATTTTAAATTGTCTTTTTTATATAGATTAGACCGTCGGGTTTCCTGTTTGAATAGATTTACACTAGTAACTTTTTGGGGCTCTTTATAGCTTGCTGTTCGGTGTGAGCCAAGGCTCCGTGTTGCAGACCGTACCTTGACCTATAATGGTTTACTTTTATAAATTGTAACTTGGATGGAGAGTTGTCTCATTGGCACTCATACCACATCTTCCTATATCTATCTGAAGTGATAGACGCGGTAAATAGTATTTTACGGATAACAGTTTACTTTCAAGAAATAGTTTATTGTAACTATTAACCGTTCAATAACATTTATAAATTTAAAATTTCGCAAAAAAGTAGTTTTATAAAGAAAAATATATCCTTAGATAGAATAAATGGTATTCATCAAAGTGTATTAACCTAAATCAAAGTATGTTTATTTTGTTCCGAACATTAATTAAAGCGTTGTAATTATTATTCGCCATAATGAACAACACTTTTGGTTCAATTTTGTAGAATTAAAACTATACAAGAATGTGTCCATAGTACATGAATGCCCCACTTTATCAAAAACTACCTTGATCAAAAACTTTAACCAAAATCTTTAACCTGAACTCTGCACTATCATTTTCAGTGGACCTTGAAATTGGGATAACAACTTTAATTTGACATTAAAATAAGAAAGATCATATCATGGGCAACCTGTGTACTAAGTTTCAAGTTGATTGGACTTCAACTTCATCAAAAACTACCTTGACCAAAAACTTTAACCTTAAGCGGGAAAGACGGACGGACGGGCGAACGGACGAACAAACGAACGACCGGACGAACTAACGCACATATCAGAAAACATAATGCTCCTCTACTGTTGTAGGTGGGACATAAAACATAGCTGATATCTTATTGCATTAATTTAAAAGTAGAATAGCTTAATCTCTGTTCTTTTTGATCAAGTTTTTGTCTCTTTGATACATTCCCCGTTTCTATTCTCATTAAGTCTGACAGAATATATTTGGAAGATACCGGTAAATGTACATTATGACAATTACTTATAATAAATTCAACATGCATGATGATGTTAAATTTCGAAACATATTTGTTGGAGTCAAATGGTATGTCAAGTCTTATGTATGTTTTACAAATTTTATTGAAACTGAAATCCAAATTAAAGTACTAGTACCTTAAAAATGAAAAAAAAGTTGACAAAGAGTACGAAATCATATTAAGGGGTGCAAAATCGACAAATGGCTAAACAAAAATAAACCGAAGCATTAACATTTTCCCCACAAGAAATATGATTTTGTACGAGATGTCCATTATTTTATCATACAGATTATTATTTTTTTATTTACTGCGATGAAACATCAATGGGGATAATGAAATGTTGCATAATTATCTTTTTCACGATCGCCACGATATAACCAAGAGTGCAGAAAGTGAAATTAAACACCAACAGTCAATCAACCAAACTCTATTCCATGTATTTATATTGAATTAAATTGGCCCTTACAATAAATATTAAACGAGAGGCTCCCACGATAAATCTTATAACTAGTTTGGCATAAGACTATGATGACTTACTTGTATATATTAGTATATCTGATTTTTCTGATCTTTAAGGTTTTTAAATATAAAAAAGAAGATGTGGTATGATTGCCAATGATACAACTGTCCACAAGAGACCAAAATGACACAGACATTAACAACTATAGGTCACCGTACGGCCTTCAACAATGAGCAAAGCCCATACCGCATAGTCAGCTATAAATGGCCCCGATAAGACAATGTAAAACAATTCAAATGAGAAAACTAACGGCCTTATTTGTATAAAAAATGAAAGAAAAACAAATATGTAACACATAAACAAACGACAACCACTGAATTACAGGCTCCTGACTTGGGACAGGCACATACACAAATAATGTGGCGGGGTTAAACATAATAGCGGGATCCCCTAACCTGGGACAGTGGTATAACAGTACAACATAAGAACGAACTATAAAAATCAGTTGAAAAAGGCGTAACTCATCAGATGGACAAAAATACAAGTGGACGTGGCCGGGTACTTATACATCACGACACAAAAAGACACAATGAACAGAGTGTGTTCATTGTCAGATAAAGTCTGGATGAAACTCCAATATTTTTTTACAAAAATAAAAAAGGATATGCAAATCATAATTCAGGGGAAATAATTTGATGACCTGTATTTTCACCAAATGATTTAATTTATGTACAATAGGTCGAGTTGTCTCGAAAATCTTATTAAAATATAGATATGTCAAGCGAACAAATATGATTTAGATAAAATTCACACCCATCTTATATTACTCGCTTACTTTTTGGAGCTAATGAGCATAACAAAATCAGGTCACTATATTTTAATAAGATTTTATGTTATTTCTACTGTATGTCCTGTATTAATGTATCTATCTGTGTCAGCCATGTCTAGCTCCAATTTTGGATGGACAACGTCTGCCGTAAAGCATTAATATATTTAGTCAAGGTCGTATCGTAGTATAGGCAAATGAGGCAAATTATGCTTCCAGCTGGAGCTAACTTTTAAAACATTCACGCAAACCGTGAGTGGTTTTGTTTTCAATGACGCTTTGTCTATAATATGTCTTTTTGTTTTTCTTTGTTGACATATTGGTTTAATTTATAGTGATTGAGATTATATTACAATGTTGACTGCTGTACCGTACCCTCTATTTTTTGACTTTTTTTCTTACCTATTATGTCTGTTTGATTTATTCACACATTGTTGTCAATATAATTGAAATTATGCGACAAGTAATAGGTTAAGCTAGCTATAAAACCAGGTTTAATCCCCAATCAGAAATACCTGTACCAAATCAGGAATATGACAGTTGTTATCCGTTCGATTGATGTGTTTGAGTTTTTGATTTTGCCATTAGAGCAGGACATTTTTTCGTTTTTGAATATTCCGTAGAGTGCGGTATTTTTCGTCTTAAAAATAGGTGAATATATTCAAATATACACTAAACGTTCACAGTTTACATCAACAGATGAAGCTTTCTATGGAAAAGAAAAATACGTTCACAAAAAGTTATCTTTTAAAAAATGAACAACAAAAATATGTTACAAGCATCAATTAAAAACAAGAAAGTGTCCATTAGTACACGGATGCCCCACTCGCACTATAATTTCCCATGTTCAGTGGACCGTGAAATTGGGGTCAAAACTTTGATGTGGAATTAAAAGTAGAAAGATCATATCATAGGGAACATGTGTACTAAGTTTCAAGTTGATGTGACTTTAACTTCACCAAAAACTACCTTGACCAAAAACTTTAACCTGAACTTCGCACTATCATTTTCTATGTTCAGTGGACCATGCAATTGGGGTCAAAACTATATATTGGCATTAAAATTAGAAAGATCATATCATGGGGAACATGTGTAGTAAGTTGCAAGTTGATTGGACTTCAACTTCATCAAAAACTACCTTGACCAAAAACTTTAACCTGAACTTTTGCACTATCATTTTCTATGTTCAGTGGACCATGAAATTGGGGTCAAAACTATAATTTGGCATTAAAATTAGAAAGATCATATCATGGGGAAAATGTGTAATAAGTTTCAAGTTCATTGGACTTCAACTTCATCAAAAACTACCTTGACCAAAAACTTTAACCTGAAGTGGGACGAACGAACGGACGAACGAACGAACGAACGGAGGCACAGACCAGAAAACATAATGCCCCTCTATTATCGTAGGTGGGGCATACAAATGAATAGTGAGCATGTGCTAATGTCAAATTGTTCTAAATATTTGAAAAAATAAAACAAAACATCTGTTATTTAATTTTTAATGATATGAATTTAAGCATGGATGCAATTGTACTCCTCATTACATAATCATTGATAGTTTGGAGGTCGATTCAAACACATTTTTCTATGACTTAATATGGATTAAAAATTAAATTGGTGTACCTATATAATAAAGAAGGATACGGCTACAAAATAAACACAAAATGGAAATTTTTGTATTGATCATAAAAAAACGTAGGTGAAAAAACTATCAAAATATGTGCAATTTGGGTACCGTCACGTTAGACACGAAAAGCTATAATTACGCAAACGAACACGTTTCATTCAATGCTATACAGTAAAATAAGATCATCAACACTATGAATTTATTTGAAAACTTTTCACAAATACTTAAATCTGTGTAAGCCTGAGACAAAAAGACTAAAATACGTTATTTTCTTTTTACATTATGGAACAGCTGTTCACAGCTTCAACAATTATTCTTGCAGCTCCTTTTACTCCTGTCAATATTTGTGAAAGTACATCGTCTTCTTCCTTTTCAATCCCTTTCCTTGAGTTGTCACGTAAAGCGGAGTCTTCCTGTTGTTTTCTATAGCTTTCCTCTACTTCCCGCACTTTCCGTTCGTTTTCCTTTTTCAAATCTTCTATCTGTTGTTCGCGTCTGCGCTCTGTTTTCCCAATCGCTAATGCAAACTTTTCATCAAACTCATGTCGAAGAATTTGTACTTTCCTTTGTTGCTCTTCCATCAACTGTCTCTTAATTTCACTTTCACGCCTTCGCAGTGTTTTTTCGGCTTCTTCGTACATTTCATTTGTGTAGCAAACACCACCATTTTCGTTAACAACCTTATCCACTGTGTTTATCAAACTTCTAACTTGATTTTCTTGACTTTCACCAGAAAGTTTATTGTTAAAAGGAATACACCTATTGTCACAGAGGTTGAGCAATGTCATGAGTGATTGGGGATACTTTTTGACGTGATCCCTAAAGTCTTCTTTTGTATCTTCAAGATCATCTGCTCTTGTGAAAACAACCATTAAGTACTTATACATACCAACTCCGAAATGATCAACTAAATGTTTAACCGTATCGTGTTCTATCTTAGTAAATCGACCAATGTTGACCGTCAGCAGAATAGCATGTGGTCCTGGCGCAGTCATCCCAATACATTTTACTATTTCCTTTGTAACTTGCTCATTTGTCATCCCTGTATCATAGAGCCCTGGAGTATCCACAACGACGATTTTACGGTCGAATCTGGTATTCGTTGCAAGATGGCAACACTCTGTAATTGAGACTCCACTTGGTTCAGATTTAAATTCAGGTCTGCCTAAAATTGTATTTCCAGTGGCGCTTTTACCTGTGCCTGTTTTGCCAAGTATAACCATTCTTAATTCAGTTGAGTCGACCACTCCACTAATCTCTTGTCTTTCACATGGGTCTAGAAAAAAAAGTTATTATAATAATTTGATCAGTAAACAATATTCACTGTCGGTCACAAGAACTCGTAAAGTATTTGTTTTGAATAAATGCAACATTGTTTTTCACTCTTTTTGCTTTGAAAGACAGAAACACTCAAATCTATTGCATTTATTTCCGATTTAAAATCATATATTACATATTTTTTCATTCTTATTTTTATTATTTCCGTGTTTCGTGCAAATAGTGTTTGGATATGTGCAGACATATATTAAATAACATAGTATAGTCCTCCAAATGGTGGCTGAAGGAAAGTTGCCGGAGTTACAGTAGAAAATGGATTCAGTAAATCGGAAATGACCGTGGTTCGAAAGGTAAGACTATTTTATTGCACAAAACCCACACTAGGTATACTCCTTTAGACATGATTACTTCTTTGATGGTAGATATGATATGGAATATTTGCCACTAGGCGTTTACGCAAACATTGATCGATCAATCCTTCAATGACGTAAAAGGGACTGAAACATGAACATCTTTCCATTGTTATCCTTAAAAATAGTCTACAACATCAATTGTAATACAAGTAATTGAAATGTAAATGTTATTTATAAATTCATTCGGCAAAATTCCAGAAGGTTTCAATAACTTGCGGGATTTATCCTATGATATTTGATACAAATTGACAGTGAGTCTCTTGTTTTAAACGAATTCTTCAGATGTTTTTATGAAAAATGATTATTCCTAATTATGATCAATTCTAGAAATTTAGAAAAATATATGTTTACACAAGTAGGTTAATATGACTCAAAACGTTTCAATATTTATTTGTTTTTGGCACGGAGACTGTTTATTTGTTAATTATCCACAAGCGAGATAAATCGAAAGAAATTAATCATATTGCTTATTTCTACCTCTTTTTCAATGGAAGGCAGATTTCTTCCCATACTGTAACTTAACACAATAGACTGTCAGATTTGCATCAAATCGGATTTTCCTTCATGTAAAAAGTATTTGCAAATATTGACCCCACACATGATCAAATAAAAAAGATAAATGTCTTTTTTTGAGTTAACTGAAAAAGCTAACATCAATCTAGATATCATTGTTCTCATTAAAGGTTACAACTGGACAACGATAAAAAGAAGCTCAAATCATGAAATTGAATTTGACATTCATTCAGTCACAGGAAACAACACAACTATATAAATTTAACCGCCATACATCTTCGAATTAAAAATCGATATTTTCCTTTAGAAATGTGGGTAAAGATAAGATATTTTAGGGTGCGAAGTCGCTTATTGATAGTTGTAATGCAGGCTGGTCTCACCCCTTAAATATATTTACGATTTGCAGATATTTTCACAGGCAAATACATGAAACCATGAGACAACAAGGTTTTACCAAAAGACCGTCGTCTACACAATATACTCTAAATGCATGAAAATTGAGTCTTTACAAGTTGTAAATATTAAAATTAAACTGAAACAATATCAGATCTGCAAATGACAACCGATTCTAAACAAGCATTCTTGAAGTATTGCATGGCAATAAAATGCAATACATAGTCCACTATCGGTTGAAAATTCATTGTACTGGAACAAAATGCAAACCGTTTCTATAATTTGTCATGGTGTAAACTATTTTACAAATATCAAATAAACTCATAATAGAAACCAGGATTAAATAGTTATATTTACGCCAGACGCGCGTTTCGTCTACAAAAGACTCACCACTTACGCCCTTATCAAAAAAAAAAAATTAAAAGGCCAAATAAAGTACGAAGTTGAAGAGCATTGATGACCACAATTCCTAAAACAGCAGTGGCATCGACCCAGTGGTTGTAAAGAAACTCATCATAGATACCAGGATTAAAAATTTATATTTACGCCAGACGCGCGTTTCGTGTACAAAAGACTCATCAGTGACACACGAATAAAAAAATGTTTAAAAGGCCAAATAATGTACGAAGTTGAAATTAAAGCATTGAGGACCAAAATTCCTAAAAGTTTTGCCAAATACAGCTATGGTAATCTATTCCTGAGGTAGAAAAGCCTTCGTATTTCTAAAATTCCAAATTTTGTTTACAGTTAATTTATAATTATGAACATATCAATGATAACTCATGTCAGCACAGAAGTGCTGACTACTTGGTTTGTGATACCCTCGGAGAAATAAATCTCAACCAGCAGTGGCATCGACCCAGTGGTTGTAAATAAACTCATCATAGATACCAGGATTAAAAATTAATATTTACGCCAGACGTGCGTTTCGTCTACAAAAGACTCATTAGTGACGCTCGAATAAAAAAATGTATAAAAGGCCAAATAAAGTACGAAGTTGAAGAGCATTGAGAACCAAAATTCCTGAAAGTTCTGCCTAATACAGCTATGGTAATCTATGCCTGAGGTAGAAAAGCCTTAGTATTTCTAAAATTCCAAATTTTCTTTACAGTTAATTTATAATTATGAACATATCAATGATACCTCAAGTCAACACAGAAGTGCTGACTTCTAGGTTTGTGATACCCTCGGGGAACTAAATCTCCACCAGCAGTGGCATCGATCCAGTGGTTCTAAAAAAACTCAAAACAGCATCTTCAAGCATAACAGAAAAAGTATAGAACATTGATTATTTGTATGCATTTTAACAGTCCAATAACCATTCTAAACCTGCGAAAAAATCATCTGAACAAAACAAATTCAAACTTGATCTGAAACTTATCGTGGCAAAGCTGTATACCAAATATCAATTCAATATCTTGAAGCATGATGAAATTAAATTTGTTATCATATTTTGTTTGCAGCTTTTTACATTCCTGACTTGGTACCTACATTTTCGTATGTAGAAATGCCTCTACCAAGTCAGAACTATGACAGGTATTATCCATTCGTTTGGGGTGTTTTAGGTTTTGATTTTTCAAAAATGGTCTTTACTTTTTGAATTTTCCTCGGAGTTCATGTTTTCTGTGATTTTACCTTTATTACCAATTATGCAATTCGTCATAACGACTTTAAATCTTTATCTCAAATTACAAAAAATGTGATAACCTATTTAACCCACAAATTCACAAATTTAATCTGTTAAAACAAATTATACAATTCGTAATAACGATTTTAAATTCCTGATTTCGAATTCAAATCATATTTTTGGAATGTCCTTAATGGGCTCCCTTAGATACCCAATAATGATTGAGGCCAAGTTTGGTTTAATTTAGCTTAGTAGTTAAATTAATAGCAGGTCATCCCTTTATACTATTACAATAGTTACTGAATATCCCCTTATTATTATTTAGAAAAGTTATGAAGTTGTGATGAAAAGCTTGTGTTTTTTTTTACAATTTCCCTTACAATTCTATAATAAATCCCTTTGTTCTATTTTTATCCATGGCGGCCATGTTAGTTGGATGACAGGGTCATTGGTTACATTTTTCAATCAAGATTGTGTCTAATAAGTTTGATTCTATTTAGCCCAGTAGTTAGTGGAGATTTGTGTAAAAGATTACAAAACATATGAAAATTGACTATAAAGGGCAACACCTCATTAATGGGTGAATTGAAATTTTGATCATATTTGACCCGTGATGATATAATTTATGTACCCTTCATTTTCATGAAAGACGCACGATATTTGTATTTGAACTCTTTTAAGTATAAAACTGTGACACCTCGAATAAAACTCTCTCCATTTTTTTTCAATGATTGTTTCGGATTGTCTTTTATCATTATTCACTGTTACTGCTGTTTACTAACATTGTTTTCCATTTTTATGTAAAACGTTGTTACGGTTTTTGCTTTTTTAATGTCTTTTGTGTATCATAAAGTTCGAATGCAGCATTATTTAAATAAGTATTATTTATTTTCTTTATGTTATAATACTAATGATGTTACTAATTTTAAGTCTTGTAATTATTTACTACTGGTGAAATTCAATGCATTCTTAAACATTTAACATTTAACATTTTCAAATTTCTATTTTCTTTACTTAGTACAGTAGTTAGGATATCCTAGCCAAGAAACAGTCCTAAGACGGGTTCGATGTGCATGCTGAGACATATCGTAAGTAGGTCCTTACTATATCCTAATCTATTCCTTAGAGGGGTCTTACAACAAATTCTAGGATAGCTTCGATAAACAGGCCCAGTATTTCAGTACTTTTATTATGAATGCCGGGTTACAAATTGGACCTCATTATCTTAGTAGTAAAAATATTAAAATGTGTCATTTTATCACAACTTTTAAATTTGAGCAATTCGATAGAACATTAAATGTACGGTCAGTTTTGACAATATTTTGGATATTTTGGATATTTTGGATAATTTGGATGTTTTGTATATATTTATGAAATTTGTTTAATTGAACAATGAATTATCATAAATAATAAGCATACATGAGCGTTATTTAGAGTCTGCATACTTTATAAACAAGAAGATAGCATAAGCTCTATTGAGCTTTTAACTGACATGCAAGACATTTATAATAATATAACAAATAATACACATGCAATAAATTACACTGCACAAAATGAACCACTAAAAGCATGGTGGTGATAAGCAGCCTATAATCATGATAAGCTAGGTATTAAAGCTAAAAGTATATTATGTATTAGAGCTAAAAGCATATAAATGTTAACTAGACATGATTAGAAAGTTGATAAATGCATAACTTAAAATCTTTAAAAAAAACGGGTAAGATCTAAATGGTAAAAAATAGCAAAATATATTAATTAATCATTTGTACAAACTGTGCATTTACAGTCATTTCCATTCAATGACTCACCCCTTAAATATATTTACGATTTGCAGATATTTTCACAGGCAAATACATGAAACCATGAGACAACAAGGTTTTATCAAAAGACCGTCGTCTACACAATATACTCTAAATGCATGAAAATTGCCCAGAGTCTTTACAAGTTGTAAATATTAAAATTAAACTGAAACAATATCAGATCTGCAAATGACAACCGATTCTAAACAAGCATTCTTGAAGTATTGCATGGCAATAAAATGCAATACATAGTCCACTATCGGTTGAAAATTCATTGTACTGGAACAAAATGCAGACCGTTTCTATAATTTGTCATGGTGTAAACTATTTTACAAATATCAAATAAACTCATTATAGAAACCAGGATTAAATAGTTATATTTACGCCAGACGCTCGTTTCGTCTACAAAAGACTCACCACTTACGCCCTTATCAAAAAAAAAAATTAAAAGGCCAAATAAAGTACGAAGTTGAAGAGCATTGATGACCACAATTCCTAAAAGTTTTGGCAAAAACAGGTAAGGTAATCTATTCCTGAAGTAGAAAAGTCTTCGTATTTCTAAAATTTCAAATTTTGTTTACAGTAAATTTATAATTATGAACATATCAATGATAACTCAAGTCAGCACAAAAGTGCTGACTACTGGGTTTGTGATACCCTCGGGGAAATAAATCTCAAACAGCAGTGGCATCGACCCAGTGGTTGTAAATAAACTCATCATAGATACCAGGATTAAAAATTTATATTTACGCCAGACGCGCGTTTCGTGTACAAAAGACTCATCAGTGACACACGAATAAAAAAATGTTTAAAAGGCCAAATAATGTACGAAGTTGAAAAGCATTGAGGACCAAAATTCCTAAAAGTTTTGCCAAATACAGCTATGGTAATCTATTCCTGAGGTAGAAAAGCCTTAGTATTTCTAAAATTCCAAATTTTGTTTACAGTTAATTTATAATTATGAACATATCAATGATAACTCATGTCAGCACAGAAGTGCTGACTACTTGGTTTGTGATACCCTCGGAGAAATAAATCTCAACCAGCAGTGGCATCGACCCAGTGGTTGTAAATAAACTCATCATAGATAACAGGATTAAAAATTTATATTAACGCCAGACGCGCGTTTCGTCTACAAAAGACTCATCAGTGACACACGAATAAAAAAATGTTTAAAAGGCCAAATAATGCACGAAGTTGAAAAGCATTGAGGACCAAAATTCCTAAAAGTTTTGCCAAATACATCTATGGTAATCTATTCCTGAGGTAGAAAAGCCTTAGTATTTCTAAAATTCCAAATTTTGTTTACAGTTAATTTATAATTATGAACATATCAATGATAACTCATGTCAGCACAGAAGTGCTGACTACTTGGTTTGTGATACCCTCGGAGAAATAAATCTCAACCAGCAGTGGCATCGACCCAGTGGTTTTAAATAAACTCATCATAGATACCAGGATTAAAAATTAATAT
Organism: Mytilus galloprovincialis; assembly: GCF_965363235.1. Lineage (NCBI taxonomy): Eukaryota > Metazoa > Mollusca > Bivalvia > Mytilida > Mytilidae > Mytilus > Mytilus galloprovincialis. Next base: position 48,862,308 of record NC_134844.1, on the reverse strand, counting down.
TTACGCCAGACGTGCATTTCGTCTACAAAAGACTCATTAGTGACGCTCGAATAAAAAAATGTATAAAAGGCCAAATAAAGTACGAAGTTGAAGAGCATTGAGAACCAAAATTCCTGAAAGTTCTGCCTAATACAGCTATGGTAATCTATGCCTGAGGAAGAAAAGCCTTAGTATTTCTAAAATTCCAAATTTTCTTTACAGTTAATTTATAATTATGAACATATCAATGATACCTCAAGTCAACACAGAAGTGCTGACTTCTAGGTTTGTGATACCCACGGGGAACTAAATCTCCACCAGCAGTGGCATCGATCCAGTGGTTCTAAAAAAACTCAAAACAGCATCTTCAAGCATAACAGAAAAAGTATAGAACATTGATTATTTGTATGCATTTTAACAGTCCAATAACCATTCTAAACGCTGCGAAAAAATCATCTGAACAAAACAAATTCAAACTTGATCTGAAACTTATCGTGGCAAAGCTGTATACCAAATATCAATTCAATATCTTGAAGCATGATGAAATTAAATTTGTTATCACATTTTGTTTGCAGCTTGTTACATTCCTGACTTGGTACCTACATTTTCGTATGTAGAAATGCCTCTACCAAGTCAGAACTATGACAGGTGTTATCCATTCGTTTGGGGTGTTTTAGGTTTTGATTTTTCAAAAATGGTCTTTACTTTTTGAATTTTCCTCGGAGTTCATGTTTTCTGTGATTTTACCTTTATAACCAATTATGCAATTCGTCATAACGACTTTAAATCTTTATCTCAAATTACAAAAAATGTGATAACCTATTTAACCCACAAATTCACAAATTTAATCTGTTAAAACAAATCATACAATTCGTAATAACGATTTTAAATTCCTGATTTCGAATTCAAATCATATTTTTGGAATGTCCTTAATGGGCTCCCTTAGATACCCAATAATGATTGAGGCCAAGTTTGGTTTAATTTAGCTTAGTAGTTAAATTAATAGCAGGTCATCCCTTTATACTATTACAATAGTTACTGAAGATCCCCTTATTATTATTTAGAAAAGTTATAAAGTTGTGATGAAAAGCTTGTGTTTTTTTTACAATTTCCCTTACAATTCTATAATAAATCCCTTTGTTCTATTTTTATCCATGGCGGCCATGTTAGTTGGATGACAGGGTCATTGGTTACATTTTTCAATCAAGATTGTGTCTAATAAGTTTGATTCTATTTAGCCCAGTAGTTAGTGGAGATTTGTGTAAAAGATTACAAAACATATGAAAATTGACTATAAAGGGCAACACCTCATTAATGGGTGAATTGAAATTTTGATCATATTTGACCCGTGATGATATAATTTATGTACCCTTCATTTTCATGAAAGACGCACGATATTTGTATTTGAACTCTTTTAAGTATAAAACTGTGACACCTCGAATAAAACTCTCTCCATTTTTTTTCAATGATTGTTTCGGATTGTCTTTTATCATTATTCACTGTTACTGCTGTTTACTAACATTGTTTTCCATTTTTATGTAAAACGTTGTTACAGTTTTTGCTTTTTTTATGTCTTTTGTGTATCATAAAGTTCGAATGCAGCATTATTTAAATAAGTATTATTTATTTTCTTTATGTTATAATACTAATGATGTTACTAATTTTAAGTCTTGTAATTATCTACTACTGGTGAAATTCAATGCATTCTTAAACATTTAACATTTAACATTTTCAAATTTCTATTTTCTTTACGCTAGCACTTAGTACAGTAGTTAGGATATCCTAGCCAAGACACAGTCATAAGACGGGTTCGATGTGCATGCTGAGAAATATCGTAAGTAGGTCCTTACTATATCCTAATCTATTCCTTAGAGGGGTCTTACAACAAATTCTAGGATAGCTTCGATAAACAGGCCCAGTATTTCAGTACTTTTATTATGAATGCCGGGTTACAAATTGGACCTCATTATTTTAGTAGTAAAAATATTAAAATGTGTCATTTTATCACAACTTTTAAATTTGAGCAATTCGATAGAACATTAAATGTACGGTCAGTTTTGACAATATTTTGGATATTTTGGATATTTTGGATAATTTGGATATTTTGTATATATTTATGAAATTTGTTTAATTGAACAATGAATTATCATAAATAATAAGCATACATGAGCGTTATTTAGAGTCTGCATACTTTATAAACAAGAAGATAGCATAAGCTCTATTGAGCTTTTAACTGACATGCAAGACATTTATAATAATATAACAAATAATACACATGCAATAAATTACACTGCACAAAATGAACCACTAAAAGCATGGTGGTGATAAGCAGCTTATAATCATGATAAGCTAGGTATTAAAGCTAAAAGTATATTATGTATTAGAGCTAAAAGCATATAAATGTTAACTAGACATGATTAGAAAGTTGATAAATGCATAACCTAAAATCTTTAAAAAAAACGGGTAAGATCTAAATGGTATAAAATAGCAAAATATATTAATTAATCATTTGTACAAACTGTGCATTTACAGTCATTTCCATTCAATGACTCACCCCTTAAATATATTTACGATTTGCAGATATTTTCACAGGCAAATACATGAAACCATGAGACAATAAGGTTTTACCAAAAGACCGTCGTCTACACAATATACTCTAAATGCATGAAAATTGCCCAGAGTCTTTACAAGTTGTAAATATTAAAATTAAACTGAAACAATATCAGATCTGCAAATGACAACCGATTCTAAACAAGCATTCTTGAAGTATTGCATGGCAATAAAATGCAATACATAGTCCACTATCGGTTGAAAATTCATTGTACTGGAACAAAATGCAGACCGTTTCTATAATTTGTCATGGTGTAAACTATTTTACAAATATCAAATAAACTCATAATAGAAACCAGGATTAAATAGTTATATCTACGCCAGACGCTCGTTTCGTCTACAAAAGACTCACCACTTACGCCCTTATCAAAAAAAAATTTAAAAGGCCAAATAAAGTACGAAGTTGAAGAACATTGATGACCACAATTCCTAAAAGTTTTGGCAAAAACAGGTAAGGTAATCTATTCCTGAAGTAGAAAAGTCTTCGTATTTCTAAAATTTCAAATTTTGTTTACAGTAAATTTATAATTATGAACATATCAATGATAACTCAAGTCAGCACAAAAGTGCTGACTACTTGGTTTGTGATACCCTCGGAGAAATAAATCTCAACCAGCAGTGGCATCGACCCAGTGGTTGTAAATGAACTCATCATAGATACCAGGATTAAAAATTTATATTTACGCCAGACGGGCGTTTCGTCTACAAAAGACTCATCAGTGACACACGAATAAAAAAATGTTTAAAAGGCCAAATAATGTACGAAGTTGAAAAGCATTGAGGACCAAAATTCCTAAAAGTTTTGCCAAATACAGCTATGGTAATCTATTCCTGAGGTAGAAAAGCCTTAGTATTTCTAAAATTCCAAATTTTGTTTACAGTTAATTTATAATTATGAACATATCAATGATAACTCATGTCAGCACAGAAGTGCTGACTACTTGGTTTGTGATACCCTCGGAGAAATAAATCTCAACCAGCAGTGGCATCGACCCAGTGGTTGTAAATAAACTCATCATAGATACCAGGATTAAAAATTAATATTTACGCCAGACGTGCGTTTCGTCTACAAAAGACTCATTAGTGACGCTCGAATAAAAAAATGTATAAAAGGCCAAATAAAGTACGAAGTTGAAGAGCATTGAGAACCAAAATTCCTAAAAGTTCTGCCTAATACAGCTATGGTAATCTATGCCTGAGGTAGAAAAGCCTTAGTATTTCTAAAATTCCAAATTTTCTTTACTGTTAATTTATAATTATGAACATATCAATGATACCTCAAGTCAACACAGAAGTGCTGACTTCTAGGTTTGTGATACCCTCGGGGAACTAAATCTCCACCAGCAGTGGCATCGATCCAGTGGTTCTAAAAAAACTCAAAACAGCATCTTCAAGCATAACAGAAAAAGTATTGAACATTGATTATTTGTATGCATTTTAACAGTCCAATAACCATTCTAAACGCTGCGAAAAAATCATCTGAACAAAACAAATTCAAACTTGATCTGAAACTTATCGTGGCAAAGCTGTATACCAAATATCAATTCAATATCTTGAAGCATGATGAAATTAAATTTGTTATCACATTTTGTTTGCAGCTTGTTACATTCCTGACTTGGTACCTACATTTTCGTATGTAGAAATGCCTCTACCAAGTCAGAACTATGACAGGTGTTATCCATTCGTTTGGGGTGTTTTAGGTTTTGATTTTTCAAAAATGGTCTTTACTTTTTGAATTTTCCTCGGAGTTCATGTTTTCTGTGATTTTACCTTTATAACCAATTATGCAATTCGTCATAACGACTTTAAATCTTTATCTCAAATTACAAAAAATGTGATAACCTATTTAACCCACAAATTCACAAATTTAATCTGTTAAAACAAATTATACAATTCGTAATAACGATTTTAAATTCCTGATTTCGAATTCAAATCATATTTTTGGAATGTCCTTAATGGGCTCCCTTAGATACCCAATAATGATTGAGGCCAAGTTTGGTTTAATTTAGCTTAGTAGTTAAATTAATAGCAGGTCATCCCTTTATACTATTACAATAGTTACTGAAGATCCCCTTATTATTATTTAGAAAAGTTATGAAGTTGTGATGAAAAGCTTGTGTTTTTTTTTACAATTTCCCTTACAATTCTATAATAAATCCCTTTGTTCTATTTTTATCCATGGCGGCCATGTTAGTTGGATGACAGGGTCATTGGTTACATTTTTCAATCAAGATTGTGTCTAATAAGTTTGATTATTTTTAGCCCAGTAGTTAGTGGAGATTTATGTAAAAGATTACAAAACATATGAAAATTGACTATAAAGGGCAACACCTCATTAATGGGTGAATTGAAATTTTGATCATATTTGACCCGTGATGATATAATTTATGTACCCTTCATTTTCATAAAAGACGCACGATATTTGTATTTGAACTCTTTTAAGTATAAAACTGTGACACCTCGAATAAAACTCTCTCCATTTTTTTTCAATGATTGTTTCGGATTGTCTTTTATCATTATTCATTGTTACTGCTGTTTACTAACATTGTTTTCCATTTTTATGTAAAACGTTGTTACAGTTTTTGCTTTTTTTTTATGTCTTTTGTGTATCATAAAGTTCGAATGCAGCATTATTTAAATAAGTATTATTTATTTTCTTTATGTTATAATACTAATGATGTTACTAATTTTAAGTCTTGTAATTATTTACTACTGGTGAAATTCAATGCATTCTTAAACATTTAACATTTAACATTTTCAAATTTCTATTTTCTTTACGCTAGCACTTAGTACAGTAGTTAGGATATCCTAGCCAAGAAACAGTCCTAAGACGGGTTCGATGTGCATGCTGAGACATATCGTAAGTAGGTCCTTACTATATCCTAATCTATTCTTTAGAGGGGTCTTACAACAAATCCTAGGATAGCTTCGATAAACAGGCTCAGTATTTCAGTACTTTTATTATGAATGCCGGGTTACAAATTGGACCTAATTATTTTAGTAGTATAAATATTAAAATGTGTCATTTTATCACAACTTTTAAATTTGAGCAATTCGATAGAACATTAAATGTACGGTCAGTTTTGACAATATTTTGGATATTTTGGATAATTTGGATAATCTGGATATTTTGTATACATTTATGAAATTTGTTTAATTGAACAATGAATTATCATAAATAATAAGCATACATGAGCGTTATTTAGAGTCTGCATACTTTATAAGCAGGAAGATAGCATAAGCTCTATTGAGCTTTTAACTGACATGCAAGACATTTATAATAATATAACAAATAATACACATGCAATAAATTACACTGCACAAAATGAACCACTAAAAGCATGGTGGTGATAAGCAGCCTATAATCATGATAAGCTAGGTATTAAAGCTAAAAGTATATTATGTATTAAAGCTTAAAGCATATAAATGTTAACTAGAAATGATTAGAAAGTTGATAAATGCATAGAGTAAAATCTTTAAAAAAAAGGGTAAGATCTAAATGGTAAAAAATAGCAAAATATATTAATTAATCATTTGTACAAACTGTGCATTTACAGTCATTTCCATTCAATGACTTTAAGTATTTTTAAACTTGCTAAAATGTTATTTTTTGAATCATTAGCAGCCGGTTGTACGAAAGTGCCATTAGCTTAATGCGTCATTACGGCTAATCATTCATTAAGTTCTTAATATGACATTAGTTAATGAGTCCATTAAAATGTGTTGCACGAAGCACAATTTTGTTGCTCGTTAACTAATGAACATCTGGGACAATATCCCAAATGCGCCTTGAAAAAATCTCTGTGTAGTGATATTTGACACATTTCTATGATGAACAAATGACTGAGCTGAACCATTTGTGTTAATTTAGAAAGTAAGGGAACACAGAATAAATGTGTAAAACCTATGGAGCTATTAAATGTGTTCAAAGTATTAAATTTTCAAAGAACTTATTGTGTTAAAAATGGGATTTTTTACCATGAGGAGCCGCATCGCAAAAGAATACTCGGGGTTTGTACCACATATGTAAAAATGTCTTAGCTTCGAAACAAGCCATCATACACATACAAGTTTACGATATGCGCTGAGCAACAGAAGAAAACGATACCATTACCGCCTATGGAGAAACAATTACGCATATTGCCCCATCTAATGAAGAATTCGTCATTAACATATCATTAAATATTGGTTTTCCCCTATATTAAACATTTCCCACAATTCTCTGAGTTGTAAACATCCGTTGTCTGCATAATTATCATCAACAACTATGTAGATGCCTGCTAGTGGTTCTAAAACGTACAAAAATAGATTTAAACATTTAAACCAACTGAAATAACCTTGATCACGGAACTGATACAGCAAATCATTTCATTACCAAATAACAAATTTAAGTCTAGTCACGGTACTAGTTCCATGGCAGGTGAAAAGATTGTTTGGAATGAAAGCACATTACCGAAAAGGTAAACTATTTAGGTGTGTCGCAGATCAACAAAAAAATTAAAACAAAATGGCAAAACTTGCATCCAGTGTCAAAAAAGGCATTTACGGAAAAGGCCCGTGACCAGTAGAGATTTGGCGGTGGGTGATCCACCATCTCAACCTTTGACAAAACACAACTTGAAGAGAAAGTAGTGGATATCTACTAGTCAAAATAATTATGACGTCTTGAAAGGCTATTATATTTAGATAATTGTTTTTATCAAACGGATTGTTCTTTTTATGTAGTGGTATGACCTGTGCTTCTTGAAGTCTGGCTATAAATTCACTAGATTTAATAGTATTTCATTTCAAAATCATTACATACTAAGTTAATATCATCTATATATCTTTTTGAATCATGTAAAAAAAAAGTATTGATAAGATCAATAATATAATTATCAGCATTAAAGATTTTAACTTCTATATTGTGTCTTCCTGTTTACACAATTACATGTTGACCATTTATTAAAGGTAGATATCATCTAAGAAATAATTGATGCAAGTTATACTTTATTGAGGTTTTAACATAGGTAGGCATTATATTCGTGATTATGTTTGCCCGAGCGATAGTGAGGTCTAAAATAACACGAATATAATGCCTACCATGTTAATACTACAATAAAGAATAGCTTGCATCATTTATTTCGATTCTTTTTAGGACAATCAAGGTAATTCCTATTTCCTATGTGTCTAAGCGTAGAAGGTTTGTGTAGTCTCGTCCATGAAACTCCCTTTTTTGTTTGTAAACAAGCAAATGACTGGTATTGTGATTTTTTTTAGAGGGAGGAGTTTGAATAGCCAGCATGAACCGATGTCGTATCTAGATCAAATATGTCAATTTCCAATTGCAACACATTACAGTCATAATAAATGAATAAGTAACAACATTTGCATCATTTAAGAGTGTCGAAGTGTTTTAAGTTAACGAAATATATCAAATGCATGCCAATTTGATTATTTTTTCATTATTCTGCAGAAGTCAATATACGCATGTGCAAACACGTTTTATTAGATTCAGAGCATTGGTTTATTCACAAAGGGAAAGAAGCATGTCGTATTCGAATTGATGAAAACCACTAACACCAGTGTTGCAAATTCAGTGTCCTGAAACAATTGGTTGTTCTATTTGTAAGGATAACATCTACAAGTGATGGTTCATACCATTTCATACAGCATGTAGGTTTCTTTTTTAACTATATTTGACAGATAAAAAATGTCACATATATACCCTATTACTTGTGATTTGTATTTAACCATAAAATCCCAATTAAGATCACATATAACCATTTAATTTTCAAGACATTTGAAACTTTTATCTAAAGGAATATTTATGGAGTCATAAAATATATTATTCGCCATTGATGATGGACGATAAATAGCATAAATCAACCATTTAGTGTTATCAAGAGTAAACTCGTATAAAATGTTTTCAAGAGTCTTACATTCAATGTCAAGTCTTCTTTTTTTTGGTAAGTCAGCTCTCATGAAAGTAGCTATACCTCCTCCATGGTCAGTACGTTCTCTTTCCTGTAGTTTGTACCCATCAATTTCAGATAAGGGTCCTTTAAAAGAGTATAATGTAGTTTCAGAAATTGTTAGACCGTCAACCATTTTATGAAGTAAAACCTGTTTAATTTTGTCAAACTTGTAACGCATTCTGTTAATATTTTAATACCTTATATATATGCAAGTTGTTCATATGTTTCTTTCTTTTTTCTCCTAAGTTAAGTTAAAATGCCACCGTCTTGCCCATCTGTATGTTGATGACGACATGTTTCTAGTCATTGCATTACCAGGGATCCACATAATTACAAAGATCAGTGTAAATGGTGATGAAATATTGGTACATTGAAAATGCCACCAGTAGTTACAAGACTCACATAGTACTTCACGGTAGGTTGTCGCAACTACGTTATAGTAGTGACTGCATGGATGATTAGCTTGTCCTAGATTTAGTTAAATATCACCGATTATGTGATAGCCTGTTATTTTTGTGTAATTTGTATTTTTTAATATTCTCAGTACTTGATATTAATATATACCTGAATAAAGTTACATTGTTAGCTTTTTAATTACATGTCATAATTAAGAATTAACATGGTGTATTATTCTATTTTAATTTATTTACATGGACTATTGACGGACGAATTATCATCTCATGCTTTGGTTAAGTTTGATTTCACTGTAGTTAGTTCTTTATTTTCACGGTTGATTTGAGTGCAATCGTACATTTTTACTATTAGGCAGTCCCTTTGGCGGTGTAATCACTTTGTTCTAGATTTTCTTATATAAGGTCTTATTCGTTCTTTATCAATTTTGCAATACCTGTCCAATAGTTCATATTTAACACGTATGCATATCTCAACTTGTTAGATTCGCTTGTGCATGTAACAACATATTTGATTTTAACGAAATATCTGAATTTCTGAAAAACTATCACGCCAGTGTTTCCGAAATCACAAACTAGTCAAAACCTTTACTAAATTCGATCATCGGTACAAGGACATCATTTGTAAATATAAATCAACATGCAGACATCTTATACGTTCAGGTATTTCACATCCTATCTTTTATGGTAATATTCTTTACAAAGCACATAAATTACGGCATTCACCTCAAATGCTTACCAAAACTTTAAACAGACTTATTTGGAAGGAATATAGTTATGATACTGCTGTCAAGTCATTAAGGATTGCATATTTTGGTATTGATAGTGATTCACTCATAGGGTCTTTGCATTGGAAATAAACATTTTTATTCTAAGACCAGTTGTTAACATGATATGTCCTTCTCATATATTTTAGGTTGATATGATTATAAACCCCTAACGGGAGGGATTTTGCGTAATTTACATATGATGAAGTCATTATCTTTCTATCAGTTTAGTAATGGTCAGGAGCTGTCATATCAGTTACTGCTGGTAGTCCTTTGTCAAAATATGTATTATTATCATTATGCTTAGTTTCTTTTCCTACCCATTCTGACATCGGACTCTGACTTCTTTAAACTGAGTTTAACTGTGCGTATTGCTGTGTTTCTTTATTTTACATTGGCTAGAGAGATGGCGGGAGGGTTGAGATCTCACAAAATATGTTTAGTTCCGCTGTGTGTTTGTGCCTGTCTCAAGTCAGGTGCCTCTGGTCTTTGTTAGTCTTGTATGTTTTTTTTTTTAAATTTAACTTCATAATGAATCATTTAAATCTTTTCATGTTTAGTATGAAGACCTATTGGTGGTATTCAGCTGTTATCTGCTGTTTGATCGGGTAATTGTCTCTTTGACATATTTCCCATATTCTCAATTTCATTAGTTTGAGACAGCATACGAGAACATGCACTATACCTTAAAGTCTAATTGGTATAACAATAATTGAGACAAGTAATTGCTACGGAATCACCAGTATATATTTCTGTGACTAGATACATATGTATCCAGCTTAATAAGTTTTAATGATAAGGAAATACGAACGTTAGTTTTAATTATTATTACTTAATGAAACAGATGCATCTATCTGTAACTGATAAGTATATCTATATTTTACAGTGCTGTATTAAAATATATTTATTATATTTATTTCGTTTCGTCTGAATAAAAGTTAAAGAACACTAGATTGTAGTTATTTCTTTTATTATTAAAAGCCTGAAAAATTCGCCATACACTTATAACAAGAAGAAGTCTATGATATCGTTGCTAATACTTATCTGGGATAGGTTTTAAGCATCTTCTGTTGTGTTCAACCCACCATTTTTTCTTAAAATGTCCTGTCTTATAGTTTGTTTCTATGAATTTTGTATTGTTGTTTGCTTTAAGTTACAATTCTGTGTTCTGTTATTTCGTTGTGTTCCTCTTATAGTTGATGTGTTTTCCTGGGTTTTAGTTTGTAACCCGAATTTGTTTTCTCTAAATCGATTTATGACTTTTGAACAGCCCAATACTACCGTTGCCTTTATTTATCTATTTATAAGGTCGTTTGCTAGGGTCACGTTGTACGTGCCTGTAGAATTTTGACAGTGTAATATGTCAAAAATACTGTTCAAACATGGCACTAAATTACAATTGTTGCACATGTGATGCTCTGTTTACTGATATAATGATAGATTTAAAAAAAAAATATCTTGAAAAAGTAAATAGAATTGGTTGGTCCTCAATGTTTATCTTTACTCCGGAAGAAAAGTTCGTGTCCCGAGAAGTAGCGAGTAAAATTTGATCGCTAAGTATTCAAACTTGAAATTTGTTTAAAAATAATTGAGATACATTAACAGTTTGTACACTATGTTGTTCAAAGTTAATTTCTTCATGATCTCCACATAAAATTTACGATGACAAGCTCTTCAGATTCATTAAAGATTTATAATTTTGCGCTGGTTTAAATTTTGTCAATGTTTTTTTCCGGGCATGCGCATAAAAATGAAGAATACATACAGTAATTATCTTTCTATTTATATGAAGCCTTGCTTAAACATTCACATCTACCTTAATGAATTAATTTCGACAGATGCTTATTATAACAATACAGGTCTCTTCAATCCTGTGTTATGATGGTAATGTGATGTAAAAAATTAAAATAGAGGAATTCCAATACTTCATTTAAAAGTTATACATTTTTCAAATAATAAGTTAAAAAATCTAAACGCCATCACCTTAAACATGTTAAAAAGTACAAGTAATTTCTAATAAAAAAGTAATCTACAAGCCATCGTATTATGTTACCATTGATACAATGTCGTAAGGTTCCAAAAGGATATTCATCAGGTTCATGGGTCGAAAATAAACTGACAACGTCATGACTAAATTCCAAGGAGATCAGCAGACAAAAGATAAAAGTATTTGGAGTAAAATACTCTATACTTGATTAACGAGGACATTGAGCAACTACCTAACCTTTTTACACCCTTATAAACATTTCCTTTCGTAAATACTGATAACTTAGTTATTTTCTATTGTCTACTTACAATGGATATCAGAGGGAGTAAATGAATTAACATGTACAATAAATTTTCCCCTCAAAGGTAAGTTGAAAGAGTGTCCCCAAATTAAGTAAAACGTCAATCAAATAACTAACAGAAACCTTTCAAATTAAGATACTTGTTCTAAACCGTATTCTAACTAGTGAATTGGACCCACTAAGCACGTGATGTTAGGGTCTAACGGTGTAATTGTTTAATTCGAGTTGGCTTCTCAATTTATAAATTGTTCCTGGACAGTCGATAGCTAGAGTCACTTTATTAAAGAGAACAATGACAATTTGAAAACAGATCACAAAGTTTGTTTCAGCAGAAAAGAAGGCGGACTGCTCACCTTTTTTCAGCTTAACAGAAACAAGGGATGATTTTCAATAAAAGGTATTTGAAATAAAATATTTGAATATAAAAACACTTAGCCAACCAAACTTACAGTGTATATTGTGAGAAATTTGAAAGTATGAACAGTAATAATGAAAACAAACGTCGGTATATTATTGTCTATGACGTAAGTATCAAACGAATGACCCAATGACTAGTATGATCAATGTGAATTACCTCTGTTCAAATGATCAGTAATATTAACTGGATCTGTAGCACTGTCATCTCGTAAACTGTTGCATATCTCGCATATCTGATCGTTTCCTTTGTTAATATACGTACACGCAGGACAACTCCATTCTGAAATTTGATATAAGCTAGATACAGTTTAAGTTGAGTCAAACCATTTTACTGCAAACTGTTTTCACAATATGTTAAATGTTTGTCACTATTGAGAGCTTTGTATTATTTTTACCCCAAATAGCTCAACATTCCTGTTAGATAAGTTTTATTGGGTGGACCCATAAACTTTGCGACAACGGCATTTTCCTATATTAATCAATTATGGACTTCTGGCGAAATCTATACGTTGTATATATATAGACCTGTTCAGATTAAATTGACCGAGGTGAAGTTCGAATTCCAATATAATGTAATATGTCCGTATATAATGTATTGTCTGAGTGAAATGTGCGCATTGATTGATTTGTGAGAATATACAAAACAGTTTACCGCAATTATGATATAGATAATCAATTTAAAATATCATAAACACTCAACAGAAGTGTTATAGGATTTTTATAAAAATTCAAAATAAATTTCTTTCACAATCACAAATAATAATTTCATATAAATATACATATTTTGACAAAATTTCTGTTTAAGCTACTTTAAAATAGAGGAACGAGATTATTCAGAAATTAATAATTGAGTCATGCATGCATAATGAACAAAAATCATGTTTATCTGCATTTTATCATTTCATTGAAATGTAGTTTGTAGTTTTTGTAAACTGTGATATATAAAACTCTGAATTTTTCTGATACTGGACATAATATCGAATTATTATGACATACAATTCCTTTCAGAATTTGTTTTTATAATATTGGTAAAGTTCCAACGTTGTGTCTCTATAATATAAATCATGGTGATCATGTTTAAGGGGGCTCCTGGGTATAAATTTAATTTTTTTTCTAATATAGGATTTCACTATATTTTTTTTATAAATGAACTTTATCGTATACTTAATAGAAAAATGAAATAAAAAAATGGGGTCACCGTTCATTTAAGCTCACAATCTGCCTCCGGAAGAAGCATACATTTTTGTTAATGTCCTTTTTTTCTGTTGAGCTAATAGGAGAAATAGAGGTAATATCGAAATAAAAAAATAACCTAATTACAGAAATCACTTAAATTTTACAATTATTTAGTTGATGTATAGCTTATTTGAAAACAATAATAAAAAATATAGGTCACCGATGAGTTACAAAAGATATTTCAAATTTAATGACAAAAAATGGCATGTTTGCACCAAAGGGAGATAATTTGGAGCTTTTTCAATGATATAAACATTTTAAAAGTCATCTGGGGCGAAACCGAATCGTTTTTTGGGTTGATTTTTGTACCATATCATAAAGTAATAACTAAAAGTGTAGTAAATAAAATTTATAATGAAAAAAATAAAGGTTTAATTTTTTTGCTGAAATTTTTGTACCCACGAGCCACCTTAAGTACCGATGGGTAAAGTTGATCTTTTTAAAAACATATTTCAAATAAACTAGATACTTCCATTCTTTTTGAAATATCATGATTATAAAGAAAAAAAGAGAGAATTGTTAAAGAAAAAGAAGAAGAAATAAAAATCTGACAATAGTGTATGATTTTTTCCCCCACTCTAAAATCGTATATGATATATGGCGCGAGTACAGTTTTCGTCCGAGGATTTAGAAACATAGTTCCTATAGTGTGGACGGTTTATAGCTTGCAAATATTTTTCATACAACTTCCATATTTATTCTTTTATTTTTTCTGGAGGATAAAATAATACGTAGGGGTGAAATTACACGAAGAACAAAATTTGGGTCTCGAATAATTAGGTAAAGTAATGTTTAGTCAATTTAAAAAAGGCAAAATATAGTATGCCTTAACATGCGTATGTCGTCAAACTGAATTATTGACCCCTATACTATAAAAGTGTTTATTTATTTAGTTAGACATGACCGACCTTTCTATAACTTTGATATAAGTTGTCCAGAAAGTAGCACATTACTTTCTAAGCAGTAAACACATTTTTACAATAGAACAGGTGCGATATTTCAATTTTTGTATATATTGTCTAGCATAATGAAAAAACCGTGTTCTCGGGTCAATTTCAGAACGAGATATAAAAAAAATTGAAGCTGTATTCTTTTTTTTTTTTTTTAATAATTGCTTATGAGAAACATAGATTATGTTACAAGTCATTATTGTGAAAACTGAGAACCAGTGTACTTAGTGCAGTCTTACAATCTATAACCAAACTAAAGTAATTATGTGAAACAAAATAACGTGCAATAACACTCGGTTACGACATTTTTGAAATGAAAAATTCTTTCATTTACCTACTTTTTTTCTCTTCCGCAACTTCTATTGTCAATGAGTTCAATTTGCGTTCTTCCTTTCAATTTGAAAATAATACGGTCATAAAAATCTTTAGAATGATATTCTTTAGATCTTTATAAGACATTTCTTTGTGTGTCATATATGATTCTTTTTTTCAGATTCTGTCATACTCATTCAACACTGATATGGGGATAGAACATTGATTGAGAAAGGCGCTGTCTCTCACATAATGTCTAGTACTTAGCTCTTCTCAAGTAGACGAAACACACATTTGGCGAAGGTTAATCTATACGCCTGTTATGTATGAAAATCTACCCGCATCCAATAATATGTTTAACTTGTCATTGCAACATGGTTTGGATTTCATAGTGACATCATGACTGATATTTTCTTTCTACATTATCGTGATCATTGAAACATCATCAAATTCATTTGCTTAAAAAAATGTTTTTTTGAAAAGGATTGCAAACTTTTATGTTCTATTTGTTTAATTTAATGGTTATATGATACCTCCATGCAATGTCGCTATAAAAAAGTTTTATCAAATAATCATCCACAAAATGTGAGAAAAAAAGCAAAATCGGTGTAATAATTTAGAAAATTTCGAGACATAAACATTATAAAAAGAACATTACAAAAAAAACATCGATTTTCGGAAATTATTGTTTAAAAAAAATACTTTGTGATAACAAGTTGAGGATGCATTATAAAAAAATGACAAAAAAAATATTAGGTAATATCCAGCAAAAGCGTTAACTCGCTTAACACGGAGGAAAATATTAAAAGTTCAATATGTGAATAAGGCTTGCGTATCCATAAAAGAATATCATAAGAAATGCAGTTCTATTGTATTACCTTCTGATGGAATAACAACAATACTCAAATCTTTTTCTAAGAAATTCAACATCCCAGTCGAAGAAAAAATATTTTGTACAAACAGAAGTAAGTTTGACAGAAACAGGGTTCTATTTGCGATGACTGTATTTCTAACAAATACGGAGACAGCTATGCATTCTTGTTGAGCACATATGAACTTTATGTATTCAGTATTGAAGTTGTTCTTCAAACCTAAATTGTTCAACAGTTCTAATAGATTGTCCGCAACTTTCACATCTTTGAAAATTAGTTTCACTGCAGTCATAAGTTCCCCTTCAACTAAAAAATTAAATAAATAAATAAATTAATTTTTTTTTTGTTCCGATTTGCTGTTTTAATCTTTTAAGTACGCATCGTCCGCTTTGATGTCATTCTTTTTAGTGTATCCTTTTTGTGAAGAATTCGAACTAAATTTTAAACGTCTTTTGTTCATGTATACAAATGAATCCGAGGATGTATGTTCATTCAAATCCACCATAGTAGACTTTCTGTTTAGTTGCCAGCTTGTTTGTTCAAACTAATATATAGATTTGTCTTACAGTAATCGTCTTTATATGCTTTTCGTTTAGCATTGTTTTGTCTCATTGCTATCTCATAATACTATTCCCAAACTTATTTATTTTAAAAAATATACCCCCAAAGTAGCTCATTCAAGATATTCTATATATCATGTTGTATTTAAGTAATCATACTTTTTCATTATCTGATAGAGTAATAGACAAAATTACCAATTTGCCTATCAAAATCCATATTGATACCAGTTAATTACGTAAACAAAGTTTATCAAAGGTTTTATATGTATTTTTAATTGTATAGAACACGAAGAAATCAATTCCAATTACGAATCGGATGCAAACAATTTGTCTAGTTTTGTCTTCGTTTTATATGCCCTTATATCGTTATTTTACTTAATTTGTACTTTTTGGGGGAACTTGTTTATACGACATTGTGCTTTTATGTACTGAACTATCAACGTCGATGTTTTTGCTGGCGTCATTGTTAGATTTATTGGTATGTTTGTTAGGAATAATCGAGTCAGTTGTGTTGTATATCTAGATCTATGATGAATGTTTTACACAATTTTGGCTGCTGGATCCCAGTCATTTTTAATAAACCCTGTTTTATAAAAAAAAGGTAGATGTTCAAATCAATTATTGGCAACAGTTAGGCCTTCAACAATGAGAAAAACTAAAAAAAAAATACCTAAAATCAATTGATAAACTTTATTGCCGACAATTTTTGTGTGGGTAGTTCACACCCTTTTCAAAGATACATTTTTGTAAAAATAATTTTGAATCGATTAAATATCATTCAGATTATAAAATGAACTCATCTAAAAATATCTTATAATTGAATCAGAGATCTTAGATTAAAAAATACTCAATGAACAAAGTGTTCAATTGTTTTGAATTATTTCATAAACTTTATATGCGCGTTTAATTAAAGAGATTAATTTTGTCTTATAGGAATAGTATATTAAATTATATTTGTTCTTTAAGATTAATACTGATCTTCTTTGATTTAATATTGTCATCGCACCATCTATTCTGTCCGTCACAGACGCCACAAGATGATCCATCGACTTTCCTTCGTATAAATGTAGTGTTGAGGAATCAACCCGAACCATCATTTTTTCTGCCAAAAAAAATTATAAGATAATAATAACAATATTTGTGTTTTTAGAGAATTTCATAATGCTCATTAAAATACATTACGTCATACTGTTTAAAGATATGGCAAAACAACCGTGACTGATATCGATATCATTACGAATAGCTGATATAACTCGATTAACGTTGACCGTATCAAACAAACAATTTATCTTTTATTACTACAATGTTCGTAATACATAAAGAGTATCATATGTCTTTTGCAATATTACACCTGTATCAACCCGAGACACCAATATATTCTGAAGAGCTCTCTGTGCCCGAGGAATTACATTGGATTAGTAGGATATTGTAAAAGTCATATCATATACACTTGATAATATACAGGTACCTCAAGTACCGCTGAATAAGATTTTTTTGTTCACATACAATGACGTAACACATTCACAAGGGGTTAAAACCCTTTGTTGCATTAACTGATATCGATTACGTAACGTCATACATATAAGGGGTTTGATTGATAAAGCATTTGAATCCGTGATATCCATATCATCACGGTTGGCTGTTGCAGCACGATTGCCATCGATATTATTACACATATGATTTAAATGTATTTACTACGAAGTATATGATAAATAGGTGTAGTCAAGCAAAACAACCCATGCTTAGGAAAATGAGTATGTTGGGGTCGCATATTGTTATGATTCTTACAAAAAAAAAAAACAGTATATAGGGAATTCTAAGTTTTGTCGTTGGATTATGAAAATAAATGTACGGTATCTTTTCATGTAATAAATGATGCTCTGTTTTGTTTATTATTTTTATATTCCTTTGAAATTATGCCAGTTTTGTTATTAGTTATTAATTTTCTTTATGATCTTTTTTTGTTGGTTTGCTGGGGAGTTATCATTTACCATTTCTCAGTTTCAAGTGTATGATTGATACTTCCAATGAAGTTCAAAGTGAAAAATACCAAGTTAAAAAAAGAAGTATCAATCTGAAAATGAGAACTGTAAGAATGTTCTTTCGTATTGAACTGTTGGATTATCAGTTCATATTCTATTTTACAGATGGCGATTACATTCTTATAGACAAGGTTTCAGGTGTTAATGCGTGTATTTAATTATTAACAAATCATATAAAAGTAATGAGCTTGGATATTAAGGATGTACTAAGGTGAAATTTAAAACATCAAGAAAATAAAAATGAATATTCATTTTGAAAGAGCAACAGTTAAGGAACAAAATAAGCTAGACCTATTGATAGGTCATAGACCTCCTTTTCGAGCTACTTGAGTTTTTAGAAAAAGCGGGAAAAAGGCTGACTCGGACTTTTACCTTACATTTATTTGTATTATTTGGGTCTCAAATCAAAAGAACAAATATTAAAAAATTGCTTAAATTTTGCATGTTTTAGAAAATTGCCTTTTATGAGCTTTTGAAATCTTTTATTCAACGAAAAATGAGTGTTATGGGGCAAAATATTTTACCCTGTATCGATGAAAAAACCCAAACATTTGATACCAAAACCTCATCCAAGTACATGTTTAAAATATTCATTATAAAGATCTTACCCTCAAGAGATTCGATTTTCTGAAGATCCTGAAGATATTTGCGAGATGTTTCTGGTTCCATAAAACAAGATTGATAAAGTTTGATAGTTTTTTCATATCTGCCTTGATCTGTTTTATTCAAATAATTGTCCATGCGTCTTCCAATTTGAAGGCATGTAGTAATGAACTTATTCATATCCTGTTCTGATACATCTGCTTTAATCTGATGAACAAATCTGTTTCTTTTTCGGCGAATCCTTTCGACATCGTCACCTATATCAATTTCATTTGACAGTGGTTTGGCACCCCAATTCCTTGTTGGCGGATTAATCAACTGAAAACGTCTGAACATTTTGTAAATAATTGAGAAGTCTAATTTTGAAAATCCGTCGTTCGTCAATGTTTGAATTGTTGCCTTTTCATGTAGATTAAGCTTTTTCATAAACCATTTATCACTAATGATCCTCTGATATAGAGCTGGTGCTGATATAGGTTGATGTTGCATCAGATCTTGCATTATAGGATTAAATACATTAATGACAACCATACCGCATCTTGCATATCTCCTGTTGCCTTCAGTTTGCATTTTTGCTTGATATTTTTACAAACTAAAATATAAAAAACATGTTTAAAACCAATAGTTGAATTAAATCTATGATTCCTGAAAAATTTGATAAAATTTTAAAAATTTGAAGTTTGCTTTCATTGTAATTTATTAAAAATCAAAACTATATATTTCACTTTCTGTCTGCTTTAAATTTGAGTTGCTATGATTGACATTTTTTTTAATACTTACGTGCATAAATATTTCATGATTCATTTAGAACAATAAATATGTAGTTTTACACTATACATTTATTGTACGATCCTTAAAATAAATAGGGGAATGCTATTGTGAACTAAGATTTTCAAAAGATTCATATCGATTTTCTTTTTTTAGAAATAGGTATAATATTGTTTTATAATGAAGTTGCGTAACACTAGAATGACATGCATAATAACACACGTATTTACGTAACGTAGAGGTGCTATAATATATTATGAAGAAGGGAATTGACTTGCAATTAACCTGTTCACAACATACAAAAAATGAGTTTTAAGTTTATTTAGAAACTAAGGACAGCATGGACTTTTCTTGCTTCAATATATAAAACTTTACTTGTTTTAACAGAAAACTGGTTAGGGGAGGTGTAACACTATTTTACACTTGTCGGTCCACCCGTTCGTCCATATGACCGTTTGATGTCCTTCCGTGTCCAAAATTGTCTACGAGATATGCTATTCGACTTCACCTCATCATGTTATAACTAGTGATGCAGTTTAAATTATCGCTCATCACAATTCTGTTTACCGAATACTTATATCTAACATTATGGCCTACAAAAACTACAAATAATAGCTGATTGCTTTTTCTTAGGCTTTATGTTAGTAGGTTGTAACCTGTGACACGGTTCTGTTGGAAACTTCCCAATACAAAATATCTATATTATACGAACACACGCGGCTATTTTTGAATGTTTTGTCGCGTATTTTCAGGGAACTACTATAAGCGGCTTCCTGTAATTTCATATGAGGCTTCATGGAAACATATTAAACCGAATAATGCCACGAGCATCACTGAAGAGACATGTATTGTCGAAATGCGCATCTGGTGTAGGAAAATTGGTACCGTTAATGTTATTACTCGTAGGTATCATTAGTGAGCATTCTTCTTGTCATGGTGAATTCTGTCCCATAATCATTGTTATTTTTGTTATATTATCAAATTAAATCAGTCATATACCTTAAAATACAGACATGTGTACCAAAAGTACACGTTTTTTTTTATTTCGATGACCGTCTTTTTGTGTCCATACCCTGGTCCGTTTTTTCTTGGAGGCAATGGTATTGCATAGCATGAACGGGAGATTGTTATGTCATTTACTCCGAAATGAAACCAATGACTTGAACAGTGCTACTTGCTGCTTTTCTTATAACCAGTGCGATATACATAGAATATTTAAGACGGGTCTAGATCTGTTAATAATAATCTAGAATACGATTTGTCTTTCTGCAGTTTTAAACGGGTAAAGTAGAATAAGACATAAACATCCGGCTCATTTTGTTGATCTTAAACAAAGCAAAATTTACTTTCATTTACCTTACAATGTTACCGTTCTAGTTCTAGTTTTATCTCTTCTTGAAGGAGTCACAAAGTGAGACATAGGTATGATGTTTCCGGTGTCATTGTCGTCGTCGTCGGCAGCGGCGGCGTTAACAATGTATTAGTTTGTGATTAGGTCTAGTTTATGATAAACCACAAGTGATAGGTCAATTCTATTCGGAATGCAGTTGTATAGGCATTGGTACATCTCATTTCCAGAGATTATTTTGACTTGTCCCCCCTCAATTATAGTCTATTAAATTTGAAAACTTTGCTTAGTTGAAATGTATTAACTTGTAACAAGATCAGTTCAAGATTAATTTTAAGTCAACAATATTTGGTATGCAAATTTATTGGAATTTGCATATATCGTTTCCATAGAGATTATATAGCCTCACTCCCTCATCATGGTTCATTGACGTTAACGTATGTGTATAGGTTTGTTTAAAAGGAACAACTGATATCAAGTCAATTGAAAGGTATTGTATGTTGTGCCTTGTGTACAATAATTGTTTGTCATTTAGCTTTTCCTTTTTAGCCATTGCGTTTTCAGTTTATTTTCAATTTACATCATCAGAGAAAACATTACCAAATTTTACCTTTAAAGTTTCATATTAGTTTGTTAATGTTCCGTCGATATTAGTCATTTCATTTACGAAAATAGCGTGGACAAAAAGTTTATAAAAAAGTTTATAAATATAAAGAAAGCAATTAACAATAACAATATCCACCGACTTCGGGGCGACATAACAACAGAAAAAGAACAAAAAACAGTACACAAAAGCTGCAAACTTCGTTTTGAAGACTACCGTTAACCCGATGTAGTCGTTGCGTGCGTCCCCAAAATGTGAACGTTAACTCAACTACATTCCGATTGATTAGAATTAATTTTGAAGTTGGAAGTTTAAATTTTTTTTCGATCAGCGGTAGACTACTGTTGTCTTTATTTGATAATGTGCAGTCGAAAGGGGATTTTAGTTTGAACTTATGTTAAATATTATTAATTGAGTTATAAATCTTTTCATTGTCCAGCACTCATTTTCTTTTAGCATTGAACACAATTCAAAAAGCTAATCTAACCAATCTGGATACAACGCATTCATTATTCACATTTTATACATACACATGTAATTATAATGTAAATTCAGAAATGTTTTCGCTCTTTGTTAATGTAAGTAATGTGACTGGATGACTATCCGAAGCCTATCCGTCACGCTAAATAACTAGCTCTGGAAATTTTAAACGGAAATTCCCATACTTAAGAAATTAGAGTCGGAAACCTCTGGAACATCTAAGGAGACATTTACTAACCATGATAATTGAAAATCAGAACATTTTGCTATTGTACTTGGTAAAATACAATATATTCGCTTCTGAAACTAGATCGTAGTAGAACAACATCCACGTCATCTGGACTTTTGTTGCAATGAAAGAGGAGGGGAAAACATTTATAGATGATAAACAAAACAAAAAAGTTGTTCTGTTGGTTCATAGCTTAGAACATCGCTTATTGTAAACTTCTTACGTACAATGTACTAGTTTATTGTCAAGTACACAGAATTCTTTAAAGTAAAACAAATAAACAATTTTTTACAATTTTTAGCGTCCTCATGACTAAAGGAACATCGGATCTTATTAACGTCTCTCCATATTAGCATACTTGTTACACCACTGTCCTAAGGTTAGGGAGAGGGTTGTGAACACGCTAACATGTTTAACCCCGCCACATTGTCTGTGTATGTGTCTCTCCCAAGCCAGGACCTTGTAATTCAGTGGTTGTCGTTTGTTTATATGTTACATTTGTTTTTTCTTTCATTTTTTGTATACATATTAGACCATTAGTTTTCTCGTTAGAATTGTTTTACATTGTCATTTCGATAACTTTTATAGCTGAGTATGTGATATATGATATGTTCTTTGCTCATTGAATTGTTGAATGCCATACGAAGACCTATAGTTGTTAATTTCTGTGTCATTTGGTCCCTTTTGGAGAGTTGTCTTATTGACATTCATACCACTTCTTCTAAACCCTAAAACTCGGACGATCACTTGAAAGATGTTCATTGAATCGTACTGAAAATTGTCATATGTTTATCTTCTTTATATAAACAAACAAAAACAAAATGTATAGTTGTAAAAACTTCAACTATACATTGTAAAAATATGAAAATGAAAACCATAATATAAATGAACATATGATATTATTAGAAAACAACCAGTTGGAGAGAGAATGATCCTTTTAAAAACTACAAACAGAGAACATTTTATACCACGTGTCCGTACATTCATATATAAAAGAACTGTTTGTACAATGATAATCATTAGTACCTCGATGGGCGGATTATTAGTAAATTATAAGTATTTTCAATTGGAACATTTATCATCTGTAGGTTTCACTTTGTATGCCGGTATTAATACACACGGATGGCGATGAAATGGATACCAGAAGAAGTCCCGGAAGTGAAGAGAGAGTTCTACAGCATTTTAGTATAAGTTTTAAAGTAGAAGTTCGATGCATAACTCTCCACTGCCCTATGTGTTCACTATTAAATAAAATAGAAGTGCATATTAATTTTTCCATTTTAGGATGTAATTTTGACGAAACTTTAGAGTAAAAGCGGTACAGTTATAATCTTAAATAAAAGGGGATTCATTTTGGAAATTGCAATCTATATTAATAGAAGTGCAACCTATATTTGGTGAAAAAGAGAAAATGTAGAATTTCACCAAATCTTAAGAGATTTTAATTAACTTATTTATTAAAGTTTAAGAGTTAATTAATAATTTTTAAATTAACTGTTAACAAAACTTAGAATTTTTGAAAAACTAAGGCTTTTCTACCTCAGGAATATATATTTCCTTAGCTGTATTTGGCAAAACATTAAGAAATTTTTGGTCCTCAATGCTCTTCAACTTCGTACTCTATTTGGCCTTTTAAACATTTTTGATTCGAGCGTCACTGATGCGTCTTTTATAGACGAAACGAGCGTCTGGCGTAAATATAAAATTTTAGTCTTGGTATCTATGATGAGTTTATTTGCAACCACACTGCTGGTGGAGATCTATTTCCCCGAGGGTATCACCAGCTCAGTAGTCAGCATTTCTGTGTGGAATTGAGTAGTCATATTCATTATTTTAAATTAACTGTTAACAAAAATTTGAATTTTTGAAAAAAAAGTAAGGCTTTTCTACCTCAGGAATATATTTCTTTAGCTATATTTGGCAAAACATTTAGGAATTTTTGGTCCTCAATGCACTTCAACTTCATACTTGATTTTGCCTTTAAAACACTTTTTGATTCGAGCGTCACTGATGAGTCTTTTATAGACGAAACGCGTGTCTGGCGCAGATATAACTTTTTTTTATCCTGGTATTTATGATGATGAGTTTATTCATAAAGATTGAGAAAACCCTGCATGGGCTTCATATATGATAACTCAGCATGAATTCAGAATTTACAGTATGTAAATTTAACTCATAGCCCTATATGCAAAGTAAATAAACGAAATATGCATATTTGTAATTTCAATTTTTAACAATTCCTTCATATACTTTATACATTCATTGGAACTCATTGATCCTAAATGTTGTTTTTTTTCGTTATGTCGATAACCCAAAGATATAAGTAACACCGGAATGTGCTTTTTGTGTCCGTGGCATACAACAATACAAGCTAGAGATACAAACATACATCAATAAAACTGACAATATTGTGTTTAATCCTAAATATGTACGAAATGTTCCATTTTTTCTTAAACAGAGGAATTTTGCAGCAAATTTCAGGCCCCAGTGACAAAACAGAACAGGAAAATGTCTAACCCCTAGCTCATAAAAACAAAATTTAGCTTTGTTTAAATTCTTCTAGTTCATAGAATAGCTAAATTATATTAGATACATATTAAGAGATATATTGTTGTGACAAGATTTTTAATTTGACCAATTAATAAACTCATCATAGATTCCAGGACTAAATTTAATATATACGTCAGACGCGCGTTTCGTCTACAAAAGACTCATCAGTGACGCTCGAATCCAAAAAAGTTAAAAAGGCCAAAGAAAGTACGAAGTTGAAGAGCATTGAGGACCAAAATTCCTTAAAGTTTTGCCAAATACAGCTAAGGTAGGCAGACATTGTGAACGTTTCTTGATAAATAGACATATAGTAAGATTAAAACTTGCACCATATGCATGATTCGATACTTTATATAATCTTAAATGTTAGAATAATTAACTACTCAACTTTAAATTTATAGTGTTTCGAAATGCTTTTATATTGGTATAAGAATAGTTTCAAACAGGTTTTAGAATTTTATTTTAGATAACATGCGCATAAGATAAGCTGACAATAATAAATATAAGAAAGATGTGGTATGAAAACTCTCCAAAAGATACCAAAATGACACTGAAATTAAATAAACTATAGATTACTGTACGGCCTTCAACGATGAGCAAAGCCCATACCGCAAAGTCAGCTATGAAAGGCCGCGAAATGACAAATGTAAAACAATTCATACTGGAAAACTAACGACCTAATTTGTGTACAAAAAAAAACGAAATTAAAATATGTAGCACATCAACAAACGACAACCACTGAATAACAGGTTTCTGACTGTTGAAAAAGGCTTAACTTATCAGATGGATACAAATAGATATACATATAACAAAACACAGAGTTGATGTGTCCGGCTTCTTGTATATCCCAACTACAAACAAGACGCTATGTACAGATATGTATACTCGCAGTCACTGACAGCTAAGCTAGTTCAAAGCCACTAACAACTAAAAAAAAACCATCATGGATCTAAGACTAAATGTTTTGTTTTTAAAGTCTTTAAGAAAATGAAACAGGGATGGGTATGAAATGTCACACAAAGTTTATAGTATATGCAGTGATTTCTTTTAGGCTTTCATTATGATAAATACCTACTTTTGCTTGCTTTTTAAGATTTTTCTTTTTGAATGAATGTAAGTAAAGTTTGCAATTGTAAATACAGCTGTTTCGTTCTTGTAGGAAGATACATGATAATCATAAATAATTTGTTATGTTTACATACTGGTTTACAGAATTGATCTCTATGTTTTATTTCACAGAGTCAAAACTTGAAAATATTACCAGTATTTGTATAAATTTTGCGGAATTGAATCGTGAATTAGCCATAAAGTGAAGAGAGGGGTAGTTATATATCATTTTAAATTCTCAGAAGTTTGGGGTATATAAATTTTGAAATAAGCCGTCCAGCCCAACGATTTGAATTTTAAATACAAGTGTAAAGTATATCAAGGTTCCTTTCTATGATATAAGTTTTTACGAA
The DNA here is from genome assembly GCF_965363235.1 of Mytilus galloprovincialis. NCBI lineage: Eukaryota > Metazoa > Mollusca > Bivalvia > Mytilida > Mytilidae > Mytilus > Mytilus galloprovincialis. The sequence goes on along the minus strand of NC_134844.1, from coordinate 48,835,866 downwards.
ACACATTTTTAGCTGTCAAGCAAATTCTTATGGGAATTTGCATTGTTTATATTTACAGAAATGCTACCTGTACATGACTTGTAGATGTCTGTGCATCAGAATTATGCACATATGTAGACTAAAAGTAATTGAAAAATGCATTATATGTAAAGAAGTGATAAATCAAGAACCAAGATTTCATTATCAAATAAAGAGTGTCGTAAACTTTCTCATGCCGTTGATTTCCGAAGAAAAAAACGGCTACAAAGTGACTTATCGATTTTTTGTTATCTAAGAGAGGAACAGATACTATTAATTCCAGAAGGATGATTTTAGCAATATTTTGCAATAATATATATATGGATGTAACTTGTCGTCTGATTGGCTGACAGTGTTTTGTTTATCATCTCATAGACATTATTTTGTCATGTGACCGTGACGTCATCAACGTGTTTCCTTGATTTTCGCCGGTTTAAAATGGAATTTAGAATATTTGTTTCTGTCTATTCATAATAATATAAAAAAAAATGTGGTGCATACTTAAAAATAACCCGCTACGTGGGTTATTCAGTGTGGACCACATTTAAATGTTATTTCTTCATACACAGAAAAAATTTACCGTCGTTTTTAAAAAAAAACAAAACCACAATCTATTAGAATCGAACTGAACATACGTTTTATTTTGTATTTTTGACACAGGGTTGCGGCTTCGAAACTTCTCTCCCAATAGAGTAAACACATACAGAAACTAGACATTGAATAATGCATGATAGCAAAACATCAGCAAAAGAGGAAAAACCTATCACAAGTATGTTCAGGAATAGACAAAATTTGAGGACAACTAGGCTTAAAAAGAAGTTATCATGAGTTCTTCATTTTTATTTAAAAACGTAATCGTGATTTCCGTTGAACTCTAAATAGACTAAAAACCATGAGATCAAATTTAATGCTTTCATATTAAACACAAACCATCAAACAAGGGGTTAGGTTTTAGTTTTTTTTCCTCTGAGAACAAAGCAATTCAAATAGAATATAATAAATAAAATAAGTTTTAATCAAGAACAAACTCGAATTTGACTTTGACTCTCAATTTGCAATTCATCTTCCCCTAAACTGATTAGAAACTAAACTCTTTTTTATACTTCCATTTTGTAACAAACAAATCATTACAGAAAATGGATGAATATAACCCTTCCCACCCCTTCACAAAAATGATTAATAGTCCATGCCCAGCTACTACAAAAGCTGATATTGACATTTTAAGTCCAATTTCGTGAAATGCACATTTGATTTTCTTCTATTTACTCGTGTTAACAAATTTCGTGTACAAGTTCTAGTAATGAATTAAATGTGAAAACAGTGGTAATAACATGAAACTAGCTGTACACATGATAAAATTACGCAGTCAATGTATATGTGTTTTGCCTAACAAAAGTTCCTCTGACAACTTTGTTATAATCAAAGCCGCGTAGGAACACATATTCCATACCCCATTCTCCATATGGAACATATACTGTACTCTTTGTTCATGTGGAAGAAATATTACAAAATATTTATCCAATTAAAACTTGTATCATGAAGGAATTTCTAAATCATGACATCACCACGTTTATTATATACACGACATAACTTTGTTATATGAGACTTATAGCGAGTTAACTTGAATACAATGCGGAAAGTTATACGCCTTATTCAATTGTTCATAACGATGATAAATTTAAAAACCTTTTTTTATCATTCAACAGTAACACCATTCATAATGTCTGCGATTCCGTATTTGTTTCGTTAAGGAACTAACCCTACATGAAAAAGTAATTATTTCTTTTAAGTATCATTCTGTCATAAAATGAAAATTACTATTTTATATCGTCAACCTTTTTTTAACCTATTTCTAAATCATGTAAATTGTTTATATAAAGCTGTAAATTATCGGAATCTCTCTTACCTAAACTGGTCTCGTGTACACCGAGATTAAATATATCGATATTCTATTAGTTTTGACCATAGACTTATTTTTTAACAACGCATTACAAACAGGTTTGTAATTGACACCAAGGTTGATAAACTAGACTCTAAACGTGTAAGTGTCCTCAATGCGTAAATTTAACCATTGATTCAAATCAATGTTTACATGAAGTTTAAATAAAATATTGGTTACATGAAGTCAATTCAAATGTAGGTCTTGTGCGGGTCAAGCACACATAAGAAAATGACAATCAATTTCTGTAAAGAGTATTGTAAAGTGCCTAAGGTGCAAATCTTGTTCGGCTTGATGAAATAATCCGTTTTATTGTCAATGCATTGTTTATAATAAGAATAAACACGATGCCCTCTAGTAATGCAATTGATGTATTTGATACTATAGTATGAATGAATGGGTATTTTTATAATGGCCCTGGTATATGTCCAAGGTCTGTAATAATGGTCGAGGGAGTCTGTAATGGCCCGAGGCAACGCCGATATATACGCCGATATATACGATATATACTTAATAACAATATTCCTCTCTTTACTATCTTATGATTGTAAGAAGCTTCTGTCCAAGTTTGGTAAAAATCCAGGATAGTTTATGAATCTAATAAATGTTTTAAAAACTTTAACTGTAGACTGTATGTGATGTTAACTGGCAGAAAAAAAACTAAGTCCATTTCCAAGTTTAATACGGAAAAAACAGGAACAAAATTTTAACATTATTTCCTTCTTGATACTAGCTTTTGATCATAAATAAAGTTATGTCCAAGTTTTGAACAAAGCCAGGATAGTGTCAGAAAGTTAGAAAGTTAATAAAATTTTAAAAACTTTATTCACAGAGTGAATGCTGTATTTTCTGGCAGAAAAACTAAGTCTATTCATAATTAAAAAAAAAAAAAGAACAGGATATTTTTTTACAAAATTTATTTCTGGATAATATCTTACGGTCATAAACAAGCTTCTGTATAAGTTTGGTAGAAATCCATGACAGTTTAAGAAAAGTATTAAAGTTTCAAAACTTTTACCACAGAGTGAATGTAATGTTTCCTGGAAGAAAGTCCATTTATAAGTAAAATACGGAAAACAGGATTCTGTTTTCACAAAATTAACTTCTAATTTTTATCTTATGATCATAACCAAGCGTCTGTCCAAGTTTGGTAGAAATCCATGATAGTTTTAAAAAGTAATTAATGTTTCAAAAACTTTAACTACAGAGTGAATATTTGTGGACGCCGCCTACGACGACGACGACGACGACGACTACAACGACAACGGACTGTAAGATCGCTATGTCTAGCTTTTTCGACAAAAGTCGAAGGCCCGACAAAAAAGATTATTAGAAGATTATTAAAGGATTTATACATCAAATGTACCACTACAAAAAATCGCAAAACACATGTTTATAGTGTGTGCATTAAAGACGACAGTAGTTTACCACTGTTCAAAAGTCATAAATCGATTGAGCAAAAAAGACAACTATAAAGAAGATATAGGCTAAAAATTAAGTAATCATGAGTTGCTGAATGAAGTTAATATTTCAACTCTTTTCTTCGCGTTGTTCATCTGTGGTAGCATGTTATTTTTTGTTTTACCTAATCGTGATTTCCGTAGAACTCAAAATAGACTAAACATCATAGGATCAAATGTAATGCTTTCTTTAAATACCGACCACACATCAAGGGGTGGGGTTTGGAGGAGTTTGGGGAATGGACAAAGAAACACAATTTTCATGATTTTACTCGAACTTAACCAATCATTCAATCGCGAAGTGGACTTAACTATTTATAGATTCTTATTAATTCTATATATAACTTTTGGACTATTTTCAATCTCGGTCTATTTATGAAATTTATTCGTACATACTTTTCATTTTTTTAACCCTATATGCTAACATTGCCTATGTAAATTTTAAAATTGTTTGTATGCACATTGAACGACAAATTTATGTGACGTATAAAATTTTATGACGTCAGACACACAAATCAATGAATGTGTTTGTAGATAGATGTTTGTGTGTTCTGTTAAATTGTTCCTTCTAAAATTGTTATACGATGATTACTGATGTATCCATATTTTGACTATTTTATTTATTGTGTCTGTATAGTTAACGCATCAATGTAAATATAACGGAATTTGATGAGACTGTCATCAAAGTGAGCGGGTCAGCGCTATAAAATCAGGTTTAATCCATCATTTTCTACATTTGAAAATGCCTGTACCAAGTCAGGAATATGACAGTTCTTGTTCATTGGTTTTTGATGCGTTTTGTTATTTGATTTTGCCATGTGATTATGGACTTTCCGAATTGATTTTCCTCTAAGTTCAGTATTTTTGTGATTTTACTTATTAATAATGCACAGTATTTTTCAAGAACACACTGGAACAAGATCATTTTGTTTTTTCACATTCAAAGTTGAGGTAATTTTCCCCTTATTTTCAAAATGTTTGCAAACTAGACTTTTTCATTTGCTTTTTAAAATACATATATTGGAAAAAATAGAGTCTTTTACAGAAAATAGTAAAAGAAATCACTCCGCCTCCTCCTCACAAAAAATAGAAACAAAAAAGGGACATGAATATTTTTAGGTCAATTCCGTGTCATGTACATTTAAAAGAGGGACGAAAGATACCAGAGGGATAGTCAAACTCATATATCGAAAATAAACAACGCCATGGCTAAAAATGAAAAAGTCAAACAGACAAACAACAGTACACAAAATAGAAAACTAAAGAATAAGCAACACGAACCCCACCAAAAACGGAGGGTGATCGCAGGTGCTGCAGAAAGGTAAGCAGATCCTGCTCCACATGTGGCACCCGTCGTGTTACTCATTGTATAACAAATCGAAAAAGTCGAATTCGGTAGGTCACATTCATGAACGGAAAGAGGATTGTAGCTACGACGTAAGGAACATATCCGATATCATCTATGAACCGTTTGTTCCATAACGGTCAACCAACTCGTGATTGCGTCCGTAACATTCACGAAGGGATGATTTCAACTTCACTGTTTGGAACTCTTGGTTTAATAGCTTCCTTGTGAGCAGCAACCCTCTATCAAGAAAATCATGATAGGAAATACAAACACGGGAATATCGTATCAATTGGGAGATATATACCCCGTATTTACTACAGTTGTTAACTCGTGTGTACAATTTTTATTTACACTAACTAGTAATTAAAACCAATGAATTAAATGTGAAAACAGTGGTCATTACATGAAATGTACTGTACACAGGTAGGCATTATGCTACTAACGTATATTTGTTTCGCCTAATAAATTAAAGTTCCCCTGGCAACTTTGATGTAATCAAGGCTGAAATGCCTGTTCCTGTTGAAACACATATTCTATGTGTCATGACATCGCGACGTTAAGTGTGTACACGAATAACTTTTATTATTTTAGACTTATATCAAGTTAACATGAATATAATGAATAAAGATATACGCTTGACTCAATTGTTTGTTACGATAATTAATTTAAAACAATTTTTTATCTTGTGATCACTCAACCTTAATACCATATTAAAATGTCCGCATACCCGTATTTGCTGCGCTGAGGAAATAATCACGCACAAATTACTAGTTATTTCTGTACAGAATCATTCTATCATTAAATAAAAGTATTTTTTTATGTAGCGAACCTACTTTTAACATATAACTAAATTGTTTAAAATAAAGCTGTAAATTATCAAAATTTCCTTTACCTAAACTGCTCTCGTGTACATGGACTTATTTTTTTAACAACGTGTTACAAACAGGTTTTTAATCGACGCCAAGGTTTATAGACTAGACTAGTAAATGTGTAAGTGTCCTCAGTGCGAAAAAACTAACCATTAATTCAAATCAATGTTTACATGAAATTATATAAAGCTGTATAAATTATATAAATTATCGGAATTTTTCTTACCTAAACTGCTCTCGTATGCACAGAGACTAAGTATATCAATATTCTATTGAAATCTGACCATGGACTTAATGTTTAACAATGCGTTACATACAGGTTTGTAATTGACACCAATGTTGACAAACTAGACTTTAAATGTGTCCTCAATGCGATTCAAATCAATGTTTACATGAAGATTAAATCAGATATTGATTACATGAAGTCAATACAAATGTAGGTCTTGTGCGGGTCAAGCACACATAAGAAAATGACAATCAATTTCTGTAAAGAGTATTGTAAAGTGCCTAAGGTGCAAATCTTGTTCGACTTGAAAAAACAAACCGTTACCAGGTTTTCACCTGGGTCAATTATTTTTTTCGCCACCTCTTTCGCCAAAACAATATATTTTTCGCCACTTTATTACTTTTTTCGCCAAATAACAACTTAAATGAGGGGACCACTGTACTTTTAATAATAAAAATGTTATAAGTCCTGGAATATAACAAAATTAATGGACATGTTTTTATCATATTATACCAGCATAGTTCTTAGGGAAAGTTTCTTTAAAAGAAAAATACTGATGTGCCCTTTTGTACATTGAAGTGGTTTTTACAACAAAACAAAAGCTTTTATCACATGAAATTGATCCCTCATTTCATGTGTAGTCATTACATTGAAGGGTTACTCTCATTCGAGGGGTTGTTCCCAACCTTTTGGATAGATTTCTTCACAACGACAGTTTTCATTTCTTGGCCATCGTAAATGAAAAAGTTGAGACGTAAAACTATGAAAGAAACACGTGTGTCACTCAAACGACTTTAGAGTAGTCTCCGTAATCAATTACCTATATTAAAGTCAAAAGATAATTAAAGTAACTGTTTTAAATCGGAGATTTGTCTTGCTTTTGAAAAGTTTTCGTCACAACAACAGCTTTCTTTTCTAAACTATCTTTAAAAGGAGAGGAGACGTCAAAAGTTTGCTTCAAACACGTGCGTCGCAAAGTGGTAAATAAATTATGTATTTATCGGAACCCATTTAACCATAACATTTTGTCAAACAATTCAAACAACCCATTTATCAATTAGTCCTTTGTTGTCGATAGCTATAAAATGCAATCAACTGATTATTGATTTTCTGTCCAAATCTTAATGAGGTCAAGGTGAATTCCGAGTATTGTCTGATCAGGTAAAGTCCGAGAAACTCGAAAAAAAAAGTAAACAAACAAGACGGAGGAAAATAAAAATAAAAAATCTTTCGCCAAATTCTTTCGCAAATGACGAATTCTTATCACCACAATTATTATTTTTTTCGCAAATTGCGAAAATGGCGAACGCCAGCGGAAACCCTGCGTTACATTGTCAATGCATTGTTTATAATAAGAAGATGGTAAGATGCCTTCTACCAATACAATTGATATTCCTTATTAAAGAGGGGATGTAAATAATGGTCTTAGTAAGGCATTATTTTATTATTTATGCATATATACATATCAAAACAAATACAAATCTAAAAATTATTACAACTGCTCCGAAGAACATGTATTTGTTACAACGGATTATTAATTGCATTTTGAATTAGGAAACAAACAGAAAAAAACATCAATATGAGTTTGAATTTGACTGGTGCACGTTAATTTTATTATGTAAATATTCAGAACTGGCTAAAATGAAGTATTGCAAGTTGTGTTAATCCAAAATCGATTTGACATATATATTCATATTGTTAAATCAATTTTTCCCAAATTAAGTTAAGGGGGGGGGGGGGGGGTTCAGTGAAATGTTTTTTTATCCTACAGTGAACTTTTGATGTCGTCCCTAAATTGACGTCATTAAATTCAATCCATTCTAGCTGATTAACGGCTTTCGAATTTTTAGGATGCTGAAACATGGTTCCATGTCCTTTTTTGCACGCCTCTTGTCAGTGCTCAAAATGGTGAATGGCTTTACCAAGCTAGGAATATGGCAGTTGTTTTTCATCTACTCTATTGATTGACGGCGTATTTAAAATTGTGTCAGAATTTTATTGTTGTCTATTATATATTGATAATAACAATATCTTCATTTAGAGAGCATCATTTGGATTACACCAATTACCAATACGACTTATATAACAACAATCATAATAAAAGTTAAACAATTTTTAAAAAAAAAATAATGAGAAATACAGATGCAATATAATCTTTTATATCAACTCGACAAAACGCGGAAGTGCACCGTTCGCATTACAACAATTCTTTTGGAAGTCTCTATTTCAAAATTGGTACGTATTTGTTACAGTTGTAGGTAAGAAAAACACGCCAACAACTACAGGTCACCCTACGGCCATGTAAAAAGTAAATAGATTTTAAAAGACGTGTAGGAAAGTCGACACTACTGCTGGCGCTCGTGTTGTATGTAAGATGAATACAGTATGATGTGGGGACCATCTCAAAAAGTACAAATACCAAATAAGTATGGGCGTGTTCGAAACCTCTGAGATAAAGCATAAAAAGTCTATTTATTAAAGTAAGTAGGAGAAGATCAAATATATTCTTTTATAATCAGAAAAGTTTTAATAGACACAATTTGAGATCAATTTATATTTATCTTATGAATAATTTATCGTGTTATAACGTTTCGTGAACAAATGGTAACGGCTGTATAACTACGAAAGCCATAACACACCCTAAAAAGAAAGTTAACCCGTGATCTCGTACTAGTTATCCGTGATCTTTGATTGCTAATCTGATCTCCGCCTAGTAATCTGTGATCTTTGATAGCTAATCTGTTATCTCAGGTTTTTAGTCAGTGATCTCGGATTATTAATCAATGATCTCTTATTGACAATATTTGATCACGGATTACTTATCTGTGATCTCGGATTACTAATGCTGAACTGAATATTTATGACTATTGAATCATTTTGTTATTCGATAATAAAACTCGCATTTACTCAAGGCTAGATCAAAGTCATTAACAACTTATAAATAATTCAAGTCCATTTAAACATTCGGATGAAGTTATCATGTACTTTGAGCTATCGTTCAGTACCTGCAAGTACTTTAATATTGGTTCTTTGTGTAGATTTCAGACAAAAGAAGTTTACCTGACGTAAAAAAAGAGAGAAAAAAACTCACCTTTAGTTGACAGTGTTTCTCATAGCAACAACGACATACTTATAAGGGTTTTTATTAGTTTAAATAAATAAACCCTTCGTACCCCCATTGTCATCAAATAAAATAAAGTGTCTGCATTTCCGATTCCAATGGTTTTTATCCTATTGCTAAAAATAGAGGGTCTTTTAACGGTACTGTCTGTCCGTCCTTCCTTTTATATTCAACATCGTTTCAGGATTTTGACCAAACTTGGTACATACATGTACTTAGTCCTTACAAATATCTAAAATCCTATAGATTTTCGAGGTCAAAGGTCAAGGTAACTTTTAGACTTGATTTTTTTTTATATCGTTGCTAACACTCTAGACTCGATTTTGACTTTTCTTGACATATCCGTAATAGATATAAATATCTAGAGCCCAATTCATTTTCAAGTTCATAGGTCAACGGTCAATTGACCTTCAATTGGAACACCTTATACGATACATCAATTAATACGAAAAACGCCAAGGGAAAAAAGAAATGTAAAAAATTGAATAAAAGAATGTCTGAGTGCCATTGTTTATAGGCAAGTGACCAAAGCATCCTAAATTTGCTATTTAGAATAAATCATCGAGTATTCATCTTGTGTGGAAGGGGAACTTGTTTTTTCCAAAATAAATTGTTTTAGTCTTAAATATTTTCTTTAAATCGTTCCAGAATGATAGTAAAACGAAGGCTTGTTTCAATTTGGAGATAAGGCAGTACAAAACTCCTGTTTCTTTATGTTTTGAAAGATTTTGTTGATCTGAAACAAATAAAAAAAAACATGCTGCCCTTCCTTTTTCCACAAAAGGCAAAGATTGTTTTATCATATTTAGCATTTTTTAATCAAATAATTACAATTACATACACAAAAAAAATGTATGGTGAAACTTATTTTAAATATCCCACGTAATTTTTTAGTTCACATTTAATGCTTAATTTTGGGTCTTTTCAAATGATTGATTGATTTTGCCTAGCATACTATAAATAAAGTATGTCAGTGGTCATACATGATACAGGTAAAAGATAGAGTATTTATACTTTTGGTGAAGACCCCCACATCATATTGTATTCATCTTTCGTCCAACACGAGCGAACAGCAGTATTGACTTTTTCTATCACGTCTAATGTAATAAATGCTATCGAATTAAAATTTAAAACTATCGTTCTGAGTTTTGTAACAACACTGAATGAAGAAATAATAGGGCACATAACAATCAACGTAAACCATTGAATGCATGTTGTGTGAAAGAAACACAATGGGGACGGTTCTACCACGTTTATAAGCACTTTACACATCAGTTGTAAAGCGTTAAACCGATCAGATAAATTCTTGATATAAACACAAATAACACTAGTCAACAGAGACGAATTATCGACATACAAGTACTGGTAGTTGTTTTTAGACTGATACCTCGAATTTGACATAAACAGTTATCTCAGTACTAGAGTAAATGACACACGGGACGATTCTAATTTTGAAATTATTAATCCCCCACCTACGCAGCAATATTGCAACTTCAACAGCATATGAACTATCAATTTTTCAAACTCATTCGAGCTTACTAAGACTTTATAAAACGTCACCAGTATCCGAGGAGAAAGTTGATGACAAGGGTTTGGTAAAAAAAAATCACAAAAATACTGAACTCAGAGGAAAATTCAAAACTGGAAATCCCTAATGAATTGGAAAATTAAAGCCCCAAACACATCAAGCGGATGAATAACAACTGTCATATTCCTGACTTGGACAGGCATTTTATTGAGCAGAAAATGTTGGATTGAACCTGGTTTTATAGCTAGCTACACCTTTCACTTGTATGGCAATCGCATAAAATTCCATTATATTGACAACGATGTGTGAACAAAACAAACAGACAAAATATGTAAAAATGTCAAAAATAGAGGTACCACAGTTAACATTGTGTTATAATCTTTATCCCAATGAAAACAAACAAATATTTAACAAAGAAGCACAAAAAGGCATATATCAAATTTAACATTTTAACAACATCTCAACAAGAACGTCTCGACCTTTTTCTGAAAAAATCATCATAAGATACTAAGACCTTGTGGATGAATATTTCCGAATCAACTTCAAAATCAATATTTGGCGGTTTGAAGTATATATTTTAGGTACTGATGTTCTTTATCACAGAAATAATGTGTCATAGTGTTTTGTTTATTTGTCTTTGTACATTTTAACCTTTACTGTTCATTTTTTTGTAAATGTCCTTTTGACGTGGCTCCGTATTTATATATATATCCCACCATTGTAATATCGTGCTATGGTCGTTTTCTTATTCTTGTCTTTTATGTTTGCTTTTGAGCTTTGTCTATAGAGTGTCTATATGCCATTTTGATTTTCTATGTTGACATTTTTGTTTGTTTTATAGTCATTAAGATTATCAAAAAATGATGACTGCTGTACCACAATTGTGAGATTTTACCTTAAATGTTTGTTTGGGTTTCTCACACATTGTTGTCAATATAGTGGAATTATATGCGACTGTCATACAAGCGAGATGCTAGCTATAAAACCAGGTTCTATCCACCATTTTCTTACATAAGGATATGCATGTACCTAGTCAGGATCATTACATTTGTTTTCCAATAGTTTGATGTATTTGAGCATTCGATTTTGCAATTTGATAAGAGTCTTTCCATTTTGCATTTGTCTTGGAGTTCAGGTTTTTTGCAATTTTACTTATCGTGACAGCTAGTTCCAATCCCTATTTCAATAAAGTAATAAAGCCATGATCTCCAAGACAGAGTTGTCATTTAGTACAAATCAAACGGATTTTTCAAAGATTTGATTTTTTTCCATTACATTTAAAACTGTGTGCAGAAACCTTACAACCTATTTCATACGAAATATCAAGTGTATTGCAAATTATCCGATTGAGTTCCAATAAGGACGTGGAGTACAACGTGAAATCAAATCGTAACTTCTTTGTTAAAACAATCGACATTAAATTCATGCTTGATATTTGCGCAAAACTATTGCTTGTTCAATGAGTTGTTAAAAATACATGACACATTCAAGTATTCTCAAGATATGATAAGTTATAAAGAAATCACAGTGACCAGTGTGATTGGACAAGTGTTAAAAAGTGTTTTGAATAATAGCTTTGATCATTGTTTTATCGAAAAATCTCGCCATGCACGAACGTCATTTATGTCTAAAAAAAGTATATATTGATAAATATTCTAGCTAAAAGGATGGAAAGTTTTATTGTCAGTTTTGTAGACTTTCATCACTATATGTTATACCTATATGGTTAAAAATTACTATCTGATTGCAAACTATTAGTTATGTTATAAAACACGGGTAGGAATTAATATAATCTGGTGTAATCAGACCCAGTAATCATATTATATCATATCATATTTATAAAAAACATGATAAGCTGCTTCGAATAAACAAATTCACGTCTACATCAACATGTGAACATGAAAAATATTTAAACTAAAGTTTATGTAACCCGTCGCACTTAACGTTATTACCAACGCTGTTCGATATAGCTGTCAACACTATAGTGTCACAATGCCACCATCTCTCTCCAAAGCAAAAACGCACTTCAGCGTAAAATCATCGCACTTCAGTGAGATTATCGAGGTTAGGAGTACCATCGCGTTTCAGAGGCCTACACATATATATAATAATATATATAATATGCATGAAAGGAAATAGGGGATACATGTCAATGAGATAGCTACCAAATAAAAAAAAAAACCAACACAGTTAGAAGCCATGTCAAGTGTCGAACCAAAGGTCTTCAATCACATATGGACAATGTACCATAATATCATTAAATTTGAATTGTCCCAATTTATTCAACAAAGCAACCTAAAGGTACTTTCTAGATGAAAACAAGTATATATTGGCAGCAGAATCATTCATTCAATGGTCATATTTGGTTGGTATTTAAAAAAACTTCTAAAGAGTAGCATCACCTTCATACCATATTTTGACAAAATTGAACCAAATTGGCCGCTAAAAGCAAATTATTGTTTCACTATTTCACTTTCAGTAATGATTGAACAAAAAATGTATATTTCATGCAATTGTTAAGAATGGATGTGGCGTGTTCAAACAAAATCACAAAACCCAAAGCTAACAGGGCGTTTATTGCTGTCCATCACCACAAATTCACAATAAGGCTTTTTATGAATTTTTAACTGATATTTCGTAGAGAGATAAAACAAACCGGAGCTGACACTGAAGTACCCCAAAAGAGCTTAATTTCACTGATAGATCATTTTTTATCGAATAGCGAATTTAATGCCAATTTGCAATTGCTTTTCATACCTGTAGCCTCCGTCGTGGCTTCTGTGATGATTTTTTAGGAGTCATGACTGGAATATAACATGTATAAGAGGGCAAAACTATTATTTATAGGGTAATTCTGGTTAAAAATCAAAAATGAGTTTTGAACATTTAATCAGACAATCATCCACCATAAATGTTATAGAAGTTTAAAGGTTTATAAATACCCCTTGATTATACTACAAAGTAAAAAACACCTTTATACAATTTGTATCTCGATACAATATCACCTTTAAGAGATGATAGGTTTATAAAGGGACTTCATTAGTGGATTCGTTGGTATTGAACTGGTATCCTGTCAACTTGGATCATATTCCAGTGCATGTGATACTAGAACCATAGGACCATGGTCAGTAAATAAACCTACTTATTTGAACTACTACTTTTATCCTGCAATCAGTCATATCTCGCTGTGTTGAAGACCCATTGGTGGCCTTGGGCTGTTTTCCTCTTTTTGGTCTGGTTGTTGTCTCTTTGACACATTCCTCCGTTTCCATTCTCAATTTTATCTATTATATACAAATAACAGGCATTCAAATAAATGATTGCTTTATTTGTATAGTTTAATAATACATCTCCTGGTATCCTGCTTCTATGTTAGGCGAAGGTTAATGTTAAAATTATGTTTTTAAGTCACATATCATGTTGGGGTCCTCTTCGCAGTCCGCATTTAAGCCATGTTGATTTCAATTAAAAAAAAAGGAATTAAAAAGAAAATGTTAAAACGTCAAAGTTAAATCAGTTTTCTTTATTTTCGCTCCATATTTTACAAGGATTCTAGTAAATTTAATTACCTATAAAACTTTTGAATTAACTTTTATAAGCCACAAACAATTATACCCTCTAGTTAAAACATCTACAATAAGATCCATTTGATCTGCTGTACAAGTGTATTAATACAACCAAAAATCAGTCTGATATCAACTTGAAATTAAACAAAAGAAATGAAACTCTTTATTAGAGAAGGTAAACATGGTCAAGTAGGTATATTTGAACTGTTTACATCTGTTTCTATGGGCTTTAAAAGTGTAATATATGTGTGTAATTTAGTATATACGTATTATGGTATGGAGCACGGGGGGTCAACTTCCTATTATTGGGTATACGGGGATGTGGCAAAAATATGGGTCATAGTTTTGCGAGATTTTATATAAAAATGACCCTCCTTTTTAATGACATCTTATATTGAAATGCATTTACGTTTGATAACTATATATTGATTCGGGGTATGATCTACATATCATATATAAATATGCTATTGAGAATCATACATTATTAATGGTCAATTATTATATTAAATTAAATCAATTCATTTGAAAGTTCACCTTTCAAACAAAGTGCTTTTAAATAAGTTCCCAAATGAACCCCGGTGAGTTAGTGCTTATATAAGCATGGGTCATATTTTAAATATTGTATATAAGTATGGGTCATTCTTTCTTAAATATTTATATAACTATAGGTACTAAATTTCAGTGAATGTTATATTAAAATGGGTACGTTTTTTGAGGCAAAAATGGCACACCCCTACCAAGAAAATATCGAAGTTACCCCCCCCCCCCCCCGTGGTATGGAGCGTCGAGATATTTGTAAACACTAAAATTAAAGACAAATTTTTACTAAACAGTCGATTATGGTAGGTACAAATACATGTGGAGCTTTTTTGTGCATCAGTATGATAAGCATAAATTGTGCCAAAAACAATCTTATAGAAAAATAAAAGTCGATCTTTTAAAATCTGCATCTTAAGTGAAAACCTTTCCAATGAGTAGGTGTGTTTGAATAACAGAAAAAGTTTCGTGCTGCTGTAAATGTTACAATTTGAGGTATATTTCTTACTTGTATTCTATTTTACTTTCGTTCACTCATTTATCAATTAATACCCCTTATTTTTTGTCGAGCCTGCAACTTTTGTTGCAGAAAGCTCGACATAGGGATAGTGATCCGGCGGCGGCGGCGGCTACGGCGGCGGCGTTAGCTAACTTCTTAAAAGCTTTATATTTTAGAAGGTGGAAGACCTGGATGCTTCATACTTTGTATATAGATGCCTCATGTTACGAAGTTTCCGTTAGTCACATGTCCAATGTCCTTGACCTCATTTTCATGGTTCAGTGACCACTTGAAAAAAAAGTTCAAATTTTTTGTAATGTTGAATTCTCTCTTATTATAAGTAATAGGATAACTATATTTGATATGTGCGTACCTTGCAAGGTCCTCATGTCTGTCAGACAGTTTTCACTTGACCTCGACCTCATTTCATGGATCAGTGAACAAGGTTAAGTTTTGGTGGTCAAGTCCATATCTCAGATACTATAAGCAATAGGGCTAGTATATTCGGTGTATGGAAGGACTGTAAGGTGTACATGTCCAACTGGCAGGTGTCATCTGACCTTGACCTCATTTTCATGGTTCAGTGGTTATAGTTGAATTTTTGTGTTTTGGTCTGTTGTTCTCATACTATATGCAATAGGTCTACTATATTTGTTGTATGGAATGATTGTAAGGTGTACATGTCTAGCGGGCAGATGTCATGTGACCTTGACCTCATTTTCATGGTTCAGTGGTCAAAGTTAAGTTTTTGAGTTTTGGTCTTTTTATCTAATACTATATGCCATAGGTCAACTATATTTGGTGTATGGAAATATTTAATGATCTTTATGTCAGTCGCGCAGGTTCTATTTGACCATGACCTCATTTTCACGGTTCATTGCACAGTGTTAAGTTTTTGTGTTTTGGTCTATTTTTCTTAAACTATAAGTAATAGGTCAACTATATATGTTGTATAGAAGCATTGTTAGCTGTACATGTCTGCCTGGTATGGTTTATCTGACTTTGACCTCATTTTCAAGGTTCATTGGTCTTTGTTTAGTTATCTTGGTTAATGTTAAGTTTATGGTACAGTTGTTATAAAGCTTAGTTTTTTACTTAGGACTATCAACATAATATCAATGATTAGTATAGAAGGCGAGACATTTCAGCGTGTGCACTCTTGTTTTAAACTGAGCCCTTAACGACAGACTTTATTTGTGGATCTTTTTTATGCATAACTGTAAAAAACAAGTATTGTTGTTTGTGTGTATTGTCTCGGGTTATAAGTCTTCAACCTCAGATTTTTTTAAGTCTGTACTTCCACGTATCAAGAATTTGTTTAGTGTTTTTTTTAACTTTCGAAATTTTACCCTGACAATTCGTCAGACAATAGTTTAAAAGAAATTAAAGTACAATATAAAATGATGCTTAACGGTTAGTAGATACATTTGTCTTTTAAAATACAACTGTCTTGTAAGGATCGTAATGATGTTATGTGAATAAATTTGTCGGTTGTCAAGAGCTATATTGACAGCTTGTCATTCCTACATTGTCTTCCATTATCACGATTCAAAAAAACAAGGTGGTGTAATGGGGAGATTATGACGGAGTAGAATCCTGACATCCTGATATGAACAGTTACCGACACTTAAGACAAGGCATATGAAGATGTTAACTTGCTATTTTATACGAATTTAGACAAAACAATTAGTTTAAAGCGTACTAAAAACACTCAATTCGGATATATAAGTCGTGTATTTAAAGGTTTGTGGGTATCAATGGGTGATTTATTTGTTGGGCTCAACTTTAGTTTACTGACGACGCTAATAGCGGATTCACTAAAAGAATATTTTCGGCCCTCAAATTGAAAAATGAACACCAGGGAGTCTTCAAATACAATACAGTTATTTCAATGCTAATGCAACTGAAAGTCAACATTGTTAAATGGTGCATTGAAAATTCATCCACATTACGTCTGTTCTTGTGTGTACAATTTCAGAACAAAGATCATGAAACTGATGGCCTAAAATATGTAGCATTATCTAGTCAAAATTAAAGTGACAACAGTTTTTCATTACAATATAGATTCATTAATAGTTTTGTAATATTACAAAGCAGCATGTAATGACCAACCTATATATTAGCTCTTTATTCTAGGAACAAGTAAAAGACCGAGATTAAGTGAAGTGATCGACACAACTGAATTGCGAATTGTAATAATTGGTAAAACTGGGACAGGGAAAAGCGCAACTGGAAATACAATATTGGGCAAGAGTAAATTTGAATCTGGAATATGCGGTTCTTCCATTACATCCAAATGCCAGTTTGGAATGACCACAAGAATCAACCGCAAAATCGTAGTTGTGGGCTATTTGATACAGAAATGACGAATCAGCAAGTTACAAAGGAAATTGTCAAATGCATTGGGATGACTGCGCCAGGACCACATGCTATTCTTCTAACGGTGAACGTTGGTCGATTTACAAAGGAAGAACAAGTTACGGTAAAACATTTTGTTGATCAATTTGGTAATGGTATTTACAATCACCTAATGGTTGTTTTCACAAGAACAGATGAACTTAAAACTGACATCGGGGAATATATCAAAGGTTGTCCTCGGTCCCTTAAAGATATTCTCGAACTTTGTCATAACAGGTATATCCCTTTTAAAAATACACTTTCGGATGACCGTCAAGAGCTGCAGGTGAATGAATTGATAGACAGAGTGAATGAGGTTGTGCAAAATAATGGAGGTGTGTGCTACACAAATGAAATGTATGAAGAAGCAAACAAAACACTGCAAAGACATGTAGATGACGTAAGGAGAAAGATGAAGGAAGAGAAACGAAGAACAGTAAAAATTCTTCAACGCGATCTTCAAATTGAATTTGATAAAAAGTTAACATTGGCGAATGAGGAAAAAGGAAAGCTTGCAGAAAAAAATAAAAAAAATCGAAATTGGAAAGGAAATAGCCGAATCTAGTGAATCAAATACAAGAAACCAGATAACTGTGTTACGAAATAAACTAAAAGAGTATGAGCAACAAGAAGAAACCCGAAATAAGGAACAGGAAGAAAAGTTTGAAAAAAGACTACATGATTTGGAAAGAAAACAAGCAGAACAATTACAAACGCAAACCACAAAAGCATACGAGGATCAAATAGCGCAAATTAAAAAAACAAATGGAGGAAAGCGAGCGCATACGAGAACAAATTGAATTTGATAAAAAGCTTACATTGACGAATGAAGAAAATAGAAAGCTTGCAGATAAAATAAAAGAGTGTAAGCAACAAGAAGAAATCCGAAATAAAGAACAGGAAGAAAAGTTTGAGAAAAGACTACATGATTTGGAAAGAAAACAAACAGAACAATTACAAACGCAAACCAAGAAAGCATACGAAGATCAAATAGCACAACTTAAAAAACAAATGGAGGAAAGCGAGCGCATACGAGAACAAATTGAATTTGATAAAAAGCTTACATTGGCGAATGAAGAAAATGAAAAGCTTGCAGATAAAATAAAAAAAATCGAAATTGAAAAGGAAATAGCCGAATCTGGAGAATCATAGACAAGAGACCAGATAACTGTGTTACAAAATAAACTAAAAGAGTTTAAGCAACAATAAGAAATCCAAAATAAAGAACATGAAGAAAAGTTTGAAAGAAGACTACATGATTTGGAAAGAAACCAAGCAGAACAATTACAAATGCAAACCAAAAAAACATACGAGGATCAAAAAGCGCAACTTCAAAAAGAAATGGAAGACAGCGAGCACAGACGAGAACAAACGATAGAAGATTTGAGGAAGGAAAACGCTAGCATTGGTAAAAAAGGAGATTGCTCACTAATGTAAGAAGAACATTTAACACAATATTTAAGTGTGTTTTTGTTTTCTCCTTTCTATAGCTTTATCCTCTAGTTTATAATAGATTAGATTTAGTTCCCACTATCCATAAAACTTAGTAGTGGAATGATTGGCAGCCGGTGACATTAAAACTGTTTTATAATTGTAGCCTATATTTTACCGGGTCGTTTAATGTGTTCTGTTTTGCAATGCGATGTCTTGAATAAATGGATTAGAACAAAATTTTCTCGATTAGAATATATTTTATCATCTACATCACACCTTGCCGCCGCCACAAGTTGGTATCTTTTGCAGTTGTTTGCTTTATTTTTTCTTTTCCATTTTTTACTTATTTCTGTTATCATTTATTATCAAAATGAATCATGATAGTGAAATTGTTTAAACATGCGTGTTGAATCGCTGGACAAACTTTCATACATTAGAAAAAAAAAAAATTCTTCGAACCACTAAAGTTTTTCTATCCAAGACATTATAGATGGCCTGATCAATGTTGGCTCTGCTTTTCGAAATGCATGGTTTTCAGTGCTGTTCACCTTCGTATCTACAACGTTTGATTCCAGTGCCATGGATGAGTCTTTTGTAGACGACACATACGTCAGGCTTTAAAAATGTTAAGTTTGTTTTTTTTGGCGAATTTTACTGCACTGTACAATATTAATAAGAAGATGTGATATGAGTGCCGTTGAGACAACTCACCATCCAAGTCACAATGGTCCGCCAAAAGTTAAGCACCACCGAAATATAACTGGCAATATTTTTTTAACTGTTGCAAAAAAAATATTAATTTTTGGTGTTATGAATTACCCCTAACATACACTAAGAAAATTCATTACGACCAAAAAGATTGAATTCCAATAAACCAGTCAAACAATCTTTTATCAGAGATCATCTGTGCGTTTACAAATACACTGTTTCTCCAGGTGGTCGTGTTAGTGTTCGTACATTGGTCCGTCGACTTCATAGCGGCAAACGAAGAGCAAGTCGTGGTGTATAGAGACCTGTACCTTCAAGCAGGCACTCTACCGTCAGGTTTAAATGGGATACTGACCATCTATGCTTGAACATAAGAACCTGACAAAACACTCATTGATCAGATGGGAGTCAGTTTCCTTTCCTGCCAGTAGACGCCATAATACGAATTTCGCAGGGGAAAAAACGGCCTATGACCAAAAACAATTTTTGCACAAGGACTGCATTCATTGCTGGTAGTGTTCCAGTACGGGGTTGCTTCTTATACCGTTATAAGCTGGGTATGCATATTTTGCAGGGTAACATAAACGGACAGACATACAGAGATTTGGTGCCTTAACACATTGTAGTCCGTCATTTTAATAATCCCCCACTTGCGTCAACATTGTCAAGACCCTTGTACCTGAATAACAACGCTATACCACACAGAGCAAGAATTTTAACCGAGTCCAAAGAGCAATTAGCCATTTACACTAATTTTTGGCCTTCCTTGACTCCATACATAAACCCTATCAAACATGTCTGAGATGCCATTGTCGGAAATCTCAATCGCAGAGTTTCACCTTTACAAAAGTTTGTCGATTTTAAGTGGCATTTGTTGTTTAATGCAACAGATTTACCCAACTAAAGTTTTGAAGGCTTGTACCGAGAAAGATACGTCGTGTTATGAAACTGTACCGGAAATGAGGTTGTTACACATGCTATTGACTCAAATATTGACATTAAATTTGCCGAACATACCAAAGATTATGTGTAGAAAATTTTAATGATATTGGGTGATTAATTGTTGTAAAAAAATTAAATCACAGTGAAACTTAAGTTCCATTTCTAAATTGTGTAATTTACACTTTTTCTATGAACGAAAAACCTACATGCATAGAACCTTCATAAGTGACCAAAATTATATGTGTGGTTTGTTTATGGTATACATTAGCAAAATTGCTATATGCTTGTTTTCTGTTTTTCGAGGAATAATTGATTTTTTAAATTTGAAAAAAAATCGATGCAATAAAAGTAGGTGGTGCTTAACTTTTGGCGGACTGTATATATACAACAATTTGGGATAAATTTCAGATACAGACATTTTCTCAAATCAATTAGCAATGAATTATCTTGAAATATGTAAAAAAAAAAAAATATTATTATCGATTTTTTCTGAAAATAGGCGTTTTTCAAACACTTGTTCTTTTATACAAAATCAACAAATATTCTGTTTCAGTTACAGTAGTTACCTTACCGTCTGACATTCAACCTCTGTAATAAATGATAAATATATTTTTACCTGAAGCGTATTTTGCAATTTAGCTCATTCATGTAATTAACCAAAACTCAAAACCACTCAATACCTCAAAAATAGTAACAAGTAAAAATCCAATCAAAGATATCCACACAGCAGAACTAAGCCATGAGTATCTTCTGGTTCATCTGTCAAGGAACATAATTCTGACCTTTAACAGGAGAAATGCTCCAAACATACAATGTTTTTGAACAAACACGTGACTTTTTACATGAAGATTTTCCCTTACATGAAAACACAAGCTCCTGCAAGATTTCTGCTGACATATGCCCTTTGAAATACACGGGGTTAATGAATCATTTAACTCTCGCCAACATTATAATAAAGATGACGGAATAGGGGTTTAGCAATGTGTAATGCGGTTCAAATTTCAGTTTGAAACGCATAAAATATGCTGTTTCAGTGCCGCTTTACAGAGAGGTTAACTGACTAAACTTACATCTTTACTGGTGGCAAGCTTGACGTGCATTGTATAAATAAATTTATCATGATGGAATGCTTTAAAGAGATTTTTCTGCTCATAAAGCTTTGAAATTAATGTTCATGCCAAACAAGGGCTTCATCTTTGTCAATATTACCGAAGCTCTGCAAACCACTGTCCTTCAATGTCTTGTAGACAGTTTGTTTACTTACTCCAAACACACACGGAGTAATGTCGCATCCGGTTAATGCATTTATAGCAGGCAAGTTGTTGACGAAGGACAGGCACATAGTTGGTGAATGGGTAACAATCTTCGCCCTTCCTTTACAATGCTTATGTTCCCTATCTGCACCCACAACTCGCTAGTATGGGACATATGTTTGTAGTATTCACAGTGGTCCGCATAATATTTCTTTTTCCATTTCTCTAATCTACGTGTTAAAGTTTGAGGCATGGAGAATCATACGAATATAGGACTCATCTTGAGTGCTAAACAAGTGTCGGCAGTCATTAAAAGTGTTAGTATACATAACTTTCACAATTTCGGGATTTACAATATTCCGGCTAAGTAAAGCTCACAACAATCAGGTGGAATCATAGGGGATTTGTTAAAGTTTTGAAAAATAAAACCACCAAAATAATTAAGGAGTGCCTGTTTGTTTTCTGTAACAGAAAGAAACTTCTTCCAGTCAGGAATACTTCTCCCTTCAATAATCTGAAACACTTTAATGGAAGCTGTAGTCTGTTGTCTTTTCTATGGTCGGGTTGTTGTCTCTTTGACACATTCCCCATTTCCATTCTCAATTTTATTTGTGCGGCCTGCGATTCCTTTCAGCAGACTTTATAGAGTTGTTCATGGTGTAGCGGTCAAAAACATCTGCTACTGTGTGCGCTACAGAAAAGCATTGAGACATATTTTTTTAATAACCAGCTGCAAGATCAACGAATTTATTAACATCAATACATTGAACCAATGCCATACCATCTCTAATTTAAGTTGTGATTGATGGTACAATGGAAGGTAGAGAAAGTGCACAATAGACTTAAGATTCTAATTGCTTCACCAAATCAAACTTGCATGATTTTCTCGTGGTGCCGTCATCATTAAAAAGGGAAATTGGAAGGAAACCTACAGGTTGCGACAGTACATGTTCTATTCTAACATCATCTTTACAGTTTCCTAAAATCAATGCCCGTCGTAATACAAGTTCTTGAACTATTTGACCTGAAATTATATCCCCCGATTTACATTTAAGGTTTGTTTTTGTGGTCATGTTTTCAAACGTTATTAGTTTGACTTTATAAACTCATTGACTAAAGAATGAAAAGTCTAGAAATATTCAAGCCTTCGTCGACAGCGGTGAGCAAAGACTCTTGAATATCTCTTGTAACATAAGACATTAAGGATGGGATTCCACATCAAAGGGATTAGTCATGGTTCATTTAAATGGTTCACATTGACAATAACATGTTTTTCATCTAATTTCATAGCTGTTTGTTTTGTTTACTCGTGTGAATTTGCATTATTTGCTGTAATTCCAGCCATTTCCAGTAATTTATGACCAAGGGAAATATGAAATGTCTAGTAATTAAGGGTCTATCTAACAAGCGCAGACTTTTAATTTGTTATGCCTACAGTGCCACCTGATCCCATTGATGCTTTTTGAATGTTCTTTTAAACACCAAACTGTCTACTGCTCCAAGGAAAATATCCCAGTATTTAAATGTCAGTAATACAGCACAACATCATTGTTTATATGTATCTATAAGAGGCTGTGTATGAGCTTCGAATAGCTCCCTCATATGAGCGTAAGGACTTGTGTCTGGGTTGAATTGCTGAAATAATGCTGAGATAAATGAATTTGATATTATTGATTGATAAAGGTACGAAATATCATATAAATGTTGATTGTTTAACATTTTGTGTAAAAACAAGTGATGCAATTGAATTGAAATGAACTCTGTTAAATGCAAAGACGTTGCGCACGATATTGGTGTCACTTTGGAAATATGGGTTAGAAGGCGGGTTATTCAAATTCAAGCTCTTATCCTATACAATAAATATCCATGTTATGCATATCATTCGAAAGGAAATAAACCACAGAAAACAATAACATAGATGATTTTGTGCTTTGTCTATTTTTTAATGAAAAACTTTGCTCATTTCAATGCCTATAACGTCATTTCAAGGGTGTCCCGCTGTTACAATTTTGTTTTATGTGAGTCTTTAAAATCCCAGTGCGGATTCATTAGTAAGTAGAATGGTTAAAAATTTTGCAATTGTTTTGTATACATTTAACTTAAAATGAAGTAACAGACGGTTTTAACTTTAAGAGAAGGAAGATCGTCAAAAGAGATTAAATAAAAAAGAGAAAAAATGTCCCAATTAGCTGCTCAACCCGTAAATTTTTTTTCTGTCTTCACTTTCATCAGATATAACGGACGAAAATGGATTTTAATAATATCAGAAAAATTATACATGTCCCGAAGAAGCTATCTGAAGTCATCATTAAGTAACTGCGGTCTTATTTTAAAAACATCGTCATTTTCCCCGTGTCCAATAAAATGTCCCGATGGACAAAATAACATAAAGAATAATTCAGAGGCTTTTTATCAAACGAAATTCTACTATATCTCAATTTTTTAACACCTGTTAACTAATATGAATGGAAAATACATTTAATTTCCTTTAAAATGATATGATATGTACTTTTGTTTGATTTGCAGTTAGAAAATCCGAAACGATCTAAGATGTCCAATGAAATGTCCCCGTAACCGTAATTTGACGTTCGCGTTATAATAACGTTAAACTGTATACGAATTTTCTTGCATATTTGGCATAACATAATTTCATGATATATAAAATAAAGTTCTCGTTTAATATGCATTAAAATACAGATCTGCATTAATTCATGCATATAAGATGTCCAAATATTTAACTCGGATATTTCATAAAGACAAGGCCCCGGAGGTATAACAAAGAGATAACTTACTAATAACCACACTCCCACTTTATAAAAGCAAGATACATTGAAAAAGAAAATGCGATCAAAAGTGAGATCTTCTTAATTATCATCCTAAGCCAGATAGTATCTGTAATTCCTAGCGTTGCTATTAAAAGATTCGAAGCTATACACATGAATGAAAATTCTCCCAAAACATTTATGAGAAAAAGTACACCTTAGTCGTAAACATTTCAGTAAAACGTGCAATCATTTTTTTTGTCGCATCGACTCATTTAACAAAACGTTTTATCAGAGAAATACTTGTATGTCATAAACATTTCAGTATAGCTAACGATCATTTTTTATCTACTGTGAGTAGAACAATTCCTAGTCATCTACCAACCAATATGTGTTTGAAAAATAAGGTTATTACATTTAGAAGTAGTGTGGCAGAATGAAGATTATTTTTTCGAATCTCCAACAGAATTGCCTGGTACATAGGCATGTGATGAAACTAGTATATTGAAATTGAAACTTTTCTTTTACCATAAATGAGAAAGTACGAAAGAGAGAGAGTGAGAGAGTAGTTGTCCGACATATTATGATGGATAGCACACCAACTCGCGGCATGTAGCAGCTAGCTCCAAGGTATTAATTTACAGACACTCCCAACTCATTCTAGAAAAAAAAATCAACCAATCAATCTGCGGTGTAAAGTAGATTTTTTTTTTTATCTTCGCAGAACGCCACATAGCTTGAATTTTAATTTTTACATCGCGATGACCGTGAGGGCATTTCGATGTATTGTTGCCATAGAGATTTGACTTTCGTTTTTGACTGGTAACCGATCGTATAAATACGCGGATATCATCGAGTGCAAAATAACATTTCTTATCGCTTGTTATAAAATCACTTCTTCAATGAATACTCATAAGAACAGAAATTTATAATACGAAAATATTATGTCGTTACAAATATTTATATGCATTAAAAAATGCACACGTACCGAAAAATTGTGTTAACGCATGCGGAAGAATATCACAAGAAAGTTTCTTTGGGAAAATATGAATGTCTTCTCAAATCCAATCTATTGGAAAAATCGAATTGTTATAGAAGAGTGTCCACCATGCACTTGTACTGCACTTGTATTAGAATCGTAGAATAGAATGATATATAATTGGATGAAAATTATACATACATGTAACTGCTATATACAATTATAAATATAATATATAACAACAAACAAGAGTATACGTATGTGTATCACCACAATATAATAGATATCAAAGCAGTGAAGTTGAATTCCTTGTCATTTATTCATCATCCACGCACGAACTTGTCTCAGAAAAAATATATCTCTGTACATAAACCTCAGTTTTACGGTATAGAAATGTGATTTTTTTTCTGATACAAGTGCTTGTGACCATCCACGAGAACTTGCGGTCATCCGAGGTTCAGTACTTCAGTACTTTGATTATACTTTTAAAACAATGTAAATACGAAACCAAAAAGATTGAAACCGAAAACATAAAAATAATCAGATGAATGTCAAAGAAGATTTTGTGTAAACCGATACTCAGTTATATGTTGAAAATGGAAGCGCGGAACCAAAAATATTGTATAGTATAAAAAATGCATGAAATGCATTCCTGACGGTCCGTAGTTGTTCGCTTGAGAAAAAACTGAACTATGCAAACATGCACGTATAGCAGTTACTTAAAAAAATCACATCTAGTAAAAAAAAAAAAGTTGTATTATTCAAAATCGGATTTCGAACTGCTGGTAATCTGTGATGTAGAATTGGTCTGTGTAAAAGTTTTCCATACTTTGCCAAATTCTAATATTCAAAAAAAATAAAAAAATATTGATTGTCGACCCTTTTTTGAAGCTTGAGTTTGTGAAAAAATATCAGATGAAAGGATAGCTTGCAAAATATGTTTCCGAAAGCAAAAACAATTCAATACAGAATCACGGTTCTCATTTTCACAATAAAGTAGAAGATGTGGCCGTATAAAACCAATTAATAATTTCTATATTCAAACAACAATGAGCAAAACCCTTACCTTAAAGTCAGTTATGAAAAGCCCCGAAATGACAAATGTAAAACAATTCAAACGAGAAAACTAACGGCCTGATTTATGTGCAAAATGTGTAAATTCCTATATAAAATGAATTTTCTTAATTATTTCCCTGGTAAAACAATCCTGATTTTAAAAATTTAATCAATGAAAACGTTTTCTTTCAAAAAAAAAATAATTTAGACCCCGACCAACTTTAAATTATTGAAAGTTGGCAACGGCAGCATAAGAGCACGTATTTTTTTTAAACATGATGCACATTTATAAAGTTTTTTGTTAGAGATTTTTTAAATAATGATATAGTTAACATTTTCCATAAAATCGGGATTGATGTTAAGATTGTGGACTTACTTATACGTTAAAATAAATAATATGAATTATGATGTAATTATAAGTCACTGTTTAAGAAAAATTAAATAAAACCAAATTCTTGGACTTTTATATTAACGTTAGTATACAGTATAATAGTCCCAGGATTAAAGTATTGATAAAATAAGATTATGAAAAAATAGCTTGCGATATACTACTTACATCTTTCACATAATCAAAGACAAATCAAGAAGCATTTGAATATTAATTGAGGGAGCGAAATTACCAAATTACAACAAACATATATAAACGTGTAATTGGGGAAAAGAGACAGAAACAAGAAACGAAATATTTACAATTTCACTAGCAAAGATAGGGGACGTCTTCTTAAAAAATAGAAGAAACTGATTGTTGAAGGCCGTACAGTTTTGTTAATTTCTGTGTTATTTTGATCTCTTGTGGAGAATTGTCTCATTGACAATCATACCACATCGTCTTTTTATATATTTAAATCATTTTACAAGACATCAAATTGTAATTTTGTGCTATTGTTGCAGACAATTCTTCGCAAATTAAAAATTGTTCATGTATCAGTATCTAAAATTTTGTTTTAATTCAATGGAATTTTGCATTTGCACCGGCTTGAAAAAATAAAACCATATAAAGAAGCAACTTCGAACATCTCTTTACTTTAAGCGGCATTTTCACATGAGTAGAATATAAGGTCAACGTTTGAAACTTTCCGTGGAACAACGTCAAAATCATCGTTTTATTAGGAACGTCGTGTAACGCTGAGTGGCACCAATACCGTGCGTAACGTCAAAATATTTGTAGTGTTAAACTTTTACAAAAACTCTTTAATAACGGATTAATTTTAATTAACTTTAATTGAAATCGTTAAAACAAGGTGAAACAACAATGTATATAATAACAGGAATCATATTACGAAGGTTCTCTTACCACGTAGACCTCAAAACTGTTCAAATTCGATTTTTCTTACAAATAAACAAACGTACTTTAACGCCCATTTTACAAAAATTGCACCGTACGATTTTTTGACGACAAGTTAAAATGATAACTTTAACATTTGAACTACCATTACTGTGATTTTTAGCCGTATAGTCCGAATGACGATTAAACTCCTTAAATAAGCGACTTTTTCCTACTCGGTCACCGTATATTACAGGTAGTAATAAAAAGATGTAGGAAGAATGTCAATAAGACAACTCTTACCTGGGACAAAATGGCGTTAAATAAAACAACGTACACAGGTAAATTTTAATATAATAATTTTGTTTCTAGGAGTACGGAAAAAAACATTTTTTACAAAATTAATAAATTTGTTGTTCAGAGAATGAGTACAGAGGTGACAATTTATCGTCATACTAAATAATTATCAAAGGTGGTATATATTAACAATAGAGAGACGAGATATTATAGCACAAAATAATTAAACATTGAAGTACAGAAATGCATTACAAATTGTGGCAAAAGGTCAAATTAAGCATATATTGTGTTTTTGTTGTTGTTGCTTATATTATTTTGTTATTAAATTGTGAATTTGTTGAGACGCCTCGGTTTGGAAACTTGACTCATTGGTATTATGAAATATTTGATTTACTTTAATTATTATAGTTTTTAAAAATTATATGTTGTTGATGTATACATTTCCTTTTTAATGATTTAAAATAATCATATGGTCACCGACGTTTTTTTTGTGTACTCACCAATCTTTCACCTAGTTGGTAGTGAAAAACGTAATTTTACAGTTAACATGTACAAAGCGATAACATAACAATTATTTTGACGTTTTGTGGTATTTTGTTCACCTAAAACACCACTTTGTAAAAAAGAAGTCGGTGATTTTTTTTTTACACCATCAAACCTGAAATTCATGTATCACCAATATATCATTTTAAAGGAAAATCTATTTAGAATTTAAAATTTAACGATTTTAAAGACAAATTCTAGAACGTTTTTCGACAATTTTATGTGCTTTCTATACAAATGATCACATATTTTAGAAGAATTCATTCAACAATACTTCAGAAAATAAAGGGATAAATGCATTATCTTTTCGATTTTCAGTAATAGATCAACGAGCAAAAGTTGCAAGCAAAATTTTACCGAAATATGTGACGTAAACCATTTACTGTAACTTGACCTTGACTCCCTTTCTGCTGAGATAGCTTACATTTAAGGACGCATCAAAGTCCTGTTACGTTCTGCACTTATATTTGCAGAAATTTTTCTTAAAAAAACATTTTTCAAATTAATATTTTTTTTCTTTATGTATGTAAATATATGAACTCTGACTATTACTTTCATAATTTTTAATCCATAATTACTAAAGTTATCCATTATTGTTAATTTTATTTTTTGATGCATTCATACGGTAGGCACTTAAAGTTAACCATCGAGAGACGTTAACCACCGAGAGTCGGTTTTTAGACCCGCCCAGTGCACCTAAGCACGCCTACTTTTGGAGCTCTTTAGTATGAAGATAAGAAAAATATACGAAATTACGGAACTATGTACCCTGTTTTATCCTTGTTGTTGGTGTTTCTTGCGCATGCGCACAAAGCACGGTGATAGTTACGGTTACTGACTCAGGAACCTTGTATATTATATACCTCGGTTTACAGACGTTTAATTAGCCTGGAAACCTGGCCCAATCATACTGCGTCGATAACATGTAGCGGAGCTAATCAGTAGCCAGGACCCCAGGCTAACGTTTAATAAACTGGATTCCTGTTGTGTTCACTTATCGATACACTACGATGGAATTACGGACCAGTTTAACATAAACATGGTAAATAGATAGACAGCTGATAATCATAATTGATTAAGAAATAACCTGGAAGAAGAAATGAGTTAACTATTGATTATAACAAAGACGAGAATGCCATCGTGTTTGTTCTGCTAAAAAAAGCAGGAACATTGGAGTTTATGGTTAGATTTTAAATATTTATTGTCTCCAAACTGGGTAAATTTGATATAGTAACAACCCCCCCTTTTTTTTTTTTAAATAACTCGAGAACCACACATCGCGCTCGCTTAACAAAGTAACAATAAGAAATAATAATGGTTAGTTTCAAGAATAATTAATCGTCAAAACTTTTCCCCTCCCCGACATCAAAGGAAGTTAAATGTATTATCCCAAAATTAGACCAAATTATTATGATATAAGGACGTCTTGACAGGCTATTATTTTATTTTGTTTTGTTGGGTTTTTTTTTTGCTTTGACGTCTTCCTCCTGTATGAAAAAAACATAATAGACCCCCCCCCCCTTTTTCCCCATGATATAGCTTTTTAAGAAGTCATAATTATTTGGACTACCCCTGAATATATTTCAGACAGTCTCTTCTCTAAAAAAAATGTAAACATGATTTGAGAGAAATCTTTGGAATAGTTTTTTAAATGATTTAATTATTATGTCATGTATATAATTAACATTAACATAGTTATAAACTGAGACTACTAGTATAACACATAGTGTTATAGTAGTCTCAGCTATAAACTTTCCATTGTATTGACCAATATGACTAACTCATATGCTCTTTCCCATAAATGTCACAATATCAATATATTACAGTAAAACTGATAGTTTGATGACATTGTTTAAGACTATTGACCTCAGGTCAGCCTAAACTCAGTTTAAAACTGTAATTTATTCATTAAAACAGTTCAAGACATGTACCTTCTGAAATGTGATTGCATCAAAATTAAACCTAAGGCATAACATACTTAGTGTGCAGGAAGTGCCACCAAATAAATACTGATTTGTAAAATTGGATGATGATATTTGTGAAGTCAAAGAATTATAGCTAGTTATAACTGGTTTTAGATATAAATCTGAGTAAAAGGTTGATTTATATGTGCTCTTTCATGTTTAGATTATAATTTAAATTTAATCTTTTGAAGTTTTTTTTATAATATTAAGACATTAAAATCACAATTATTTATTTATACACAAAAAAATATTTTTTGTCCTTTTTTAGTTGAATGACTGTACACAAACATTATACACACATAATTTTGATAATTCTGTGATGTTTTTTTTTCTATAGCCCCAGAATGTGACAAAAGACTTATTAATCCAGATTTACAAAAAATAGAAATAGTTCAGCTACCATAAGACTGCTATGACAAAAATTCTGCAGTTTCCAGAATTTGAGGTAGAGTATAGTTAGGAATAGTTTGATTATGCAGATGCTTAGTTTGCCATAAACAATTATGCCCTTGATACAAAAGCAGAGGAAACAAAAAAGTATGAAAATAGTTGAAAAAAGTAATTATTACCTAGTCATATACTGTAAATAGAAAAAGAGAAAAGCACTGGTTATGATTTGGTATTTTTAATAGCATTATCATTTGTCCATAACTTGGAATATATACTGAATTGAGCTTGACATTTAATTAATATCATTGACACATGGATGCAAGAAATGAAAGATGGTAATTTAAACCTAGCAATTTTATTAAGATTTAAAAAAAAGTTTTTCATTTGGTAGAGTATGACTTTCTTTGTTTAAAGCTCGACATGTATGGATTTAGTGAGACTACTGTTAGTTTTTTTAAGTCGTACCTGAATAACAAAAGGTATACATTTGTAATGTTAACTCTGAACAACAACATGTAAAATTTGGTGTTCCCCAATGTTCTATACCTTGTCCTCTATTGTTTGTGCTATTTATAAATGACCTTCCCTTATGCATTAAAAATTGTGAAACAGACCTATATCGTTGTATATGCTGATGACACCACTATTCATAAATCAGGGGGAAACATCTAGAAAATATAAATGATGATGTTCAAGAAGATTTATACAGGGTTGAAGAGTGGTGTAAAATGAATAACATGTTCATAGATGCAAATGAAACAAAATGTTTGATTACTGGAACAAAGCAGAAACTATTCAGACTTTTCAACCAAACTTGATAATAAATTAAAGTATTACAAAATTCTTCATGTGAAAAAATATTAGTTTCAAAATTGACAGCCCGCTAAGTAACTGGAGAAATCAAATTGACCAAGGTTGTGCTAATATATCATCCAGAATATACCATCTTTCTTAAATACATTTTTTTTTATATAACTGCAAGAAAACATAATACAATGGGTGTTCTGCCCCTAATTGACTACTGTTGTATTATTTGGGATTAATGTAAAAATTGAGGGATAACAAGAATTTTAAAAATCCAAAAAAAGGGCAGCATGATAAATTCTAGATGCAGATCCGTTATCCCTCTTGGTATATAGGAGCACTATATTCTATGTTAACCTCCGACAGTAGGTATAAACAAATACTGTTGATAGACGGTATATAGGAGCACTATATTCCATGTTAACCACCGACGGTAGGTATAGACAAATACTGGTGATAGACAGTATATAGAAGCACTATATTCTATGTTAACCACTGACGGTAGGTATAGCCAAATACTGTTGATAGACGGTATATAGGAGCACTATATCTTATGTTAATCACCGACGGTAGGTATAGACAAATACTGGTGATAGACGGTATATAAGAGCAATATATTGTATGTTAACCACCGACGGTAGGTATAAACAAATACTGTTTATAGACGGTATATAGGAGCACTATATTGTATGTTAACCACCGACGGTAGGTATAGACAAATACTGTTGATAGACGGTATATAGGAGCACTATATTGTATATTAACTACCCAAAGTAGGTATAGATTAATACTGTTGATAGACGGTATATAGGAGCACTATATTGTATGTTAACCACCGACGGTAGGTATAGACAAATGCTGTTGATAGACGGTATATAGGAGCACTATATTGTATGTTAACTACCGACAGTAGGTATAGACAAATACTGTTCATAGATGGTATATAGAAGCACTATATTGTATGTTAACTACCGACAGTAGGTATAGACAAATACTGTTGATAGACGGTATATAGGAGCACTATATTGTATGTTAACCACCGACGGTAGATATAGACAAATACTGTTGATAGATGGTATATAGGAGCACTATATTGTATGTTAACTACCGACGGTAGGTATAGACAAATACTGTTGATAGATGGTATATAGGAGCACTCTATTGTATGTTAACCACCGACGGTAGGTATAGACAAATACTGTTGATAGATGGTATATAGGAGCACTATATTGTATGTTAACTACCGACGGTAGGTATAGACAAATACTGTTGATAGACGGTATATAGGAGCACTATATTTTATGTTAACTACCGACAGTAGGTATAGACACATACTGTTGATAGACGGTATATAGGAGCACTATATTGTATGTTAACCACCGACGGTAGGTATAGGCAATACCCTGTTGATAGACGGTATATGGGAGCACTATATTGTTTGTTAACCACCGACGGTACTGGGTAGGTATAGACATATACTGTTGATAGATGGTATATAGGAGCACTATATTGTATGTTAACTACCGACAGTAGGTATAGACAAATACTGTTGATAGACATCAACGGTATATGGGAGCACTATATTGTATGTTAACTACCGACAGTAGGTATAGACAAATACTGTTGATAGACGGTATATAGGAGCACTATATTGTATATTAACCACCAACGGTAGGTATAGACAAATACTGTTGATAGACGGTATATAGGAGCACTATATTGTATGTTAACTACCGACGGTAGGTATAGACAAATACTGTTGATAGACGGTATATAGGAGCACTATATTGTATGTTAACTACCGACGGTAGGTATAGACAAATACTGTTGATAGACGGTATATGGGAGCATTATATTGTATGTTAACCACCGACGGTAGGTATAGACATATACTGTTGATAGATGGTATATAGGAGCACTATATTGTATGTTAACCACCGACGGTAGGTATAGACAAATACTGTTTACAGACGGTATATAGGAGCACTTTATTGCATGTTAACCACCGACGGTAGGTATAGACAAATACTGTTGATGGACGGTGCAAAGGAGTACTATATCGTATGTCAACCACTGACGGTAGGTATAGACAAATACTGTTGATAGACGGTATATAGGAGGACTGTATTGTATGTTAACCACCGACGGTAGGTATAGACAAATACTGTTGATATACGGTATATAGGAGTATTGTATTTTATGTCAAACATCGACGATAGGTATGGACAAAATCCAACAAATACTGTATACAGACAGTGTATAGAAGTACTGTATTGTATGGTAAACACTGACGGTTGGTATGGACAATTTCTGTATCATGCATCAATTGTAAATAAAAGTATCATGTGAGTGACACAGGCTCATTGAAGCCTCTAGTTTTGATATTATTAATGTGGAGATCTGGTCTAATTTATCATTTTCTCTATTACATGCATGATAACTGCAACAATTGAATTGAAATAAAAGTGATAATATTTCTGTTGTAGGTTATCAAGATTTAGTGTTTCCATACAAGTGACAAAGATTGAACAACAAAAACATCTCAAACTTTACAGGACAGAGTAGACTTTTTTCACTTAGTTTTGTCTTTATGTCTAAATTATGATACCTTTAAAAAAAACAATAAAATATGGAATAACATTTATTTCTATCTTATAAAGTGGAGTGAAGAAATAAGGGGTCATTGAAAACATAAGAATATATTGCTATCATATATGCAGATCAGCAGCCCATACATTTGCTATAGCACATAAATATGGGACCAATAATTTCAAGTTGCCTTTTAAAAAAGACCTTATTAATGTTATGCGAGATACCACCAAAGACCACTAGGTGTTGATCAAATGATATTGTAAATAAGAGGGTTGTCCAAAATATTTCCAACAGCTGTTTGATATACACTACCTTAATCAAACCACAATGGTAAAAAAACAGTTTTGGTCAGTCTTAAAAGAAGCAAATATAATTTAGAAAAAGTGCAAGCTGTTGATAAAAACTACAAATAACTGCCAGTCCTAAATGTGGGTGGAGATTACCATTTAGCACAAATGAGTTTCTGGACTAAAGAAAGTAATTTCGGCACAAACCGATTATACCCTTTCAAAAACTATGTGTAGTCCCTTTTATAAAAGTGGCAGATTATCTTCCTATCTAGAGTATCTATGACAACTAACTGCTGCTCCTAGTGACGTTAGTCTTTGGTTTTTGAAAAGATTGGATATATTGTCACAATTCTTTTCTAAGGTACCGGTCTGATAAACAGGAAGTAGCTAGATTAGCTACTAAATATATGCACACTGAAATATAGTCCCTTAAAATTCCCATGGCTGTGTACATGTTCAGATACGAACTATGAAAATTTTGTTTATATCTTTAGAGAAGTAAAATCAAGTATGTATGTCTTTAGTTTTGTCAAATTGCTGTCTTGTTTTGTCCTGTTATTAGGTAACAGTACTGATACAATACTGTAAAAATACGGAGATGTGGTATGATTGCCAATGAGACGCCTACATGTATCCACTCAAGTTCAAATAAAGTGGATGTAAGCAGTTATATGCAACCATACAGCCTTCAACAATGAGAAAAATCATATCAAATAGACCCTTGTAAATAGGTGTTGATCAAATGAAATTGTAAATAAGAGGGTTGTATATTTCATGACGGTATAATACTAAACCCCTAACAGGAGGGATTGTGCCTGATATTCATATGATGAAGACATAATCTTTCAATCAGTTTAATTAAGGTCTGGTTCTGGCATGTCAATAACTGCTAGTAGTCTGTTGTTATTTATGTATTATTGTCATTTTGTTTATTTTCTTTTGTTTCATATTCTGACATCGGACTCGGACTTCTCTTAAACTGAGTTTGACTGTGCGTATTGTTTCGCGTTTGTTTTTTCTACATTGGCTACAGGTATAGGGGAGGGTTGAGATCTCAAAAAACATGTTTAATCCCGCCGCAATTTTGCGCCTGTCCCAAGTTAGGAGCCTCTGACCTTTGTTAGTCTTGTATGATTTATAATTTTAGTTTCTTGTGTATAATTCGGAGCTTAGTATGACGTCTATTATCACTGAACTAGTATACATATTTGTTTAGGGGCCAGCTGACGGACACCTCCGTGTGCGGGAGTTTCTCGCTACATTGAAGATCTATCGGTGGCCTTCGGCTGTTGTCTGCTCTATGGTCGGGTTGTTGTCTCAATGACACATTCCCTATTTCCATACTCAATTTTATAGTATGATTTACATCTGCAATAATCACGAAACAATCAGAGACAAGTTTGGGTCTAAATCTGTATGTCCCACATAATCAAATTGACCGAAGAGAGAGGCGAAAGATACTAAAGGCTTATTCAAACACATAAGTCAATAATAAACTGACAAAACCACGGAAAAAAAAGAGAAAGATTAAAAAACAAACAACAAAATGCAAAACACAACAAAGAACATCACAGACTGAACAAAACGAACCTCGCCAAAAAACTGGTGTGACCAAATGACTAATTTATCTCAGCCTTACATTATTTAGCAGACCCTTTATTATACCAAACCAAACAAAGTTCTTTATGGTACAATGTTTTTGATCCATCGGTCTGTCAGTCCTGTTCTCGTTATTGCAACTCCTCTGAAACCACATAACAGAGTTTTATAAATCTTTGTAGATAATGAGGAAATTATGAAATTATCAATTCATTAATTTTCTATATACTCCTACAACAGTTTGTCATAAAATCTGTCTAAAGACCACAACAGAGTTTCATGAATTTTTTAGATAGTTAGGACATGCTATGTAAATGTGCATATTGGCAGAAAATCATGATTAATTTTTTTATGCCCCACCTACGATAGTAAATGGGCATTAGTTTTCCGGTCTATGCGTCTGCTCCTTCGTCCGTTTTCTCGCTTCAGGTTAAATGTTTTGGTCAAGGTAGTTTTTGTTGAAGGTCAGGTCCAATAAACTTGAAACTTAGTACATATGTTTCCAATAATATGTTTTTTTCTAAGCTTAATGCCAAAGAAGGTTTTTTCCCCCTATTTCACGGTCCACTGAACAAAGAAAATGATAGGGCAAGTGGGGGAACGGTGTACGATGGACACATTCTTGTTTTTGTCGAGCCTGCGACTTTTGTCGCAGAAAGCTCGACATAGGAATGGTGATCCGGCGGCGGCGGCGACAGCGTTAGTTCACTTCTTAAAAGCTTTATATTTTAGACGGCGAACGACCTGGATGCTCCATACTTTAAATACAGATGCCTTAAGTTTGGAAGTTTCCGTCTGTCACATGTCCATTGTCCTTGAACTCATTTTCATGGTTCAGTGACTACTTGAAAAAAAGTTAAGAGTTTTTGTAATTTCTATCATATTATGGGTAACTATGTTTAGTATTTGCGTACCTTGGTCAGCATGCCCATCAGACAGTTTTCACTTGACCTCGCCATCATTTCATGGATCAGTTAAAAGGGTTAAGTTTTTGGTGGTCAAGTCTATATCTCAGATACTATATGAAATATGTCTTGTATATTTGGTGTATGGAAGGATTGTAAGGTGTACATGTCCAACTGGCAGGTGTCATCTGATCTTGACCTCATTTCCTTGGTTCAATGGTCAAAGTTAAGCTTTTGAGTTTTGTTCGTTTTTTCTAATACTATATGCAATAGGTCAACTTTATTTGGTGTCTGGAAATATCTTATGATGTCAGCCTAGCAAGTCTCATTTCACCTTGACCTCATTTTCGAGGTTCATTGTTCAGTGTTTAGTTTTTGTGCCAAGTGTCATCTGACCTTGACCTGATTTGTATTGAATGATTGTAAGGTGTAACTGTATTCCTCATTTTGGTCATATAACTTTGATCTCATTTTCTTTGGTCATGTTATTAATAAGTTTATGTGATAATTGTAGTAAAACTTTATATTTAGGTCTATCAACATAAATAAGGAGAGAAATTTCAACGTGTGTACTCTTGTTAGGAATTAGGAAATATGCCTTCTGAACTTAGAATTTCGGCCTAAATATACTTCTGCATATCTTCTGAAATTACACAACAGAATTTCATGCGTGTTTGAACTAAATAATCTGTTGAAATTTTGTTTGCTTAGTGACAATGTCGGGCTGTGAAGTATGTGAGCGTGCTCACAAAGGTTCTTTGATTACACACAGTCAATGCATTGTCTGTGCTTCCCAGATACAGTCTGTATGCATTTTCTTTGTTGTAAATTAAATTAAGTTTATGTATTGTACGTCGTTCTTAGTCTTTATACATTGTTTATATGCTTTGACTATGAGTCTAAGATACTTCTATTGTCGGTATATCTTAGATTTAGTCGGTTAACACTGTCTATGGATCAGAGACACAGTATGTATGCATTGTAAGTTCTTCCAAGTTGAAATAAAAGTCTGTATGTTTTGCCTGTTACTGCAAGATAAAGTGTTTCACTGCTTGTGGCTCTTATATACAGTCTGTATGCATTTTCTGTATGCTTTATCTATGGGTCTAATTTTTAGATACAGTCTGTATACAAACTGTATCTCTGACCCATATACAGTGTCCAAAAAAACTCTGTTTTAAGATCTCTAACCCATATACAGTGTGAAAATGATCTTTGGTTCTAAGATGCATTTTGTTTGATTGGCTGAATGCTTAGTATATATTGGTTTCGATATATGTTCTGTATGTATTGTATGGGTCTTATATATTTGTATTTTTTTCCATCTGATGAGTAAGCCTTTTTCAACTGATTAATATAGTTCGTTCTTATGTTGTACTGTTACACCATAGTCCCAGATTATTGGAGGTTTGGGATCCCGCTAACATGTTTAACCCCGCCACATTCTCTATGTATGTGCCTGTCCCAAGTTAGGAGACTGTAATTCAGTGGTTGTCGTTTGTTTATATGTTACATATTTGTTTTTCGTTCATTTTTTGTATATAAATTAGGTCGTTAGTTTTTTCGTTTAAATTGTTTCACATTGTCATTTCGGGACTTGTTATAGGTGACTATGCGGTATGGGCTGTGCTCATTGTTGAAGGCCGTACGGTGACCTATTGTTGTTAATTTCTGTGCCATTTTGGTCTCTTGTGGAGAGTTGTCAGTAGTGTTTGTGGGACAGAATGAACCCATAAAGGTGGACGTCGGACGCTAACGCTATATTTGGACCTGGGTGTGAACGCCGACGCCATATTTGGGCCTTAACGCGGACGCCATGGTCGACTATGAAATTGGGACGCGAATTTGAGGTTGGACCGTATGATTCGGACATCGAGACACCGACGCCATATTTGGGCTTTAAACTTGGACGCTATACCTTAATGTTGCATCAGACTACCCTTTAAAGTGACGTCATACCCTTAAAAGTGGACGGTATATTTTCGAAAATGGACGAGAATTTGTCTTTGATAAACGCTTACCCAACCCCTAGGTAATAAGTCTGTGATAATTCTGAAAAGAATCTTCTACCTCTTAAATAATTAACTGCTTATACATGTTTATAACAACTGTAAGAATTCTCCAAGATATACTATTTATATTAATCAGAAAAACTGTCACTCAATGCAGTAGGCGGAACTATTCCCGTGTAAAAAGAATTGGATTAAAATGTTTGATATCAATACATAAAATATTTGTCTTTATCTTTTTAATTTTTGGATTTCTTATCTTATTAACATGACAATCGTGAAACATTCAGTAGTATTGCTTTCTACGGAAGCCCATTTAGGACTTCCCAAAAGTATAAAATTATTTGAATTCGAAATCACGAATTTAAATTGTTATCTCGAATTTTATAATTCGTTTTAACAGATTAAATTTGTGATAATGAATTGGTGAAAATCGTTATAACAGATCTTGTAATTCGTTATTAAGAATTAAATTCCTTATCACAATTTTTTGTAATTTGTGATAACGATAAATTCGTTATAACGATTTTATCGTTATAACGAATTGTAGAATTTGTTTAAACTGATTAAATTTGTGATAACGAATTTGTGGAATTCGTTATCACAGTTTTTATTGTAATTGGTAATTTCAGATTAAAATTCATTATCACAGATTTTTAGCTCACATGGCACACAGAATTAAGAGAGCTTTCTTCCTCACTCTGCACCCATCGCTGTTTATTACTTTTACAAAAATCATTAAAACCTTTTTGACAAAGTGAAACAAACTTGACCGCAATCAATTTAGTTTTAACGCATTTTACACTATACCTAGAAATTTTTGTCGTGTAAACGGGTGGGTTTATTAGCCAGCGACCCAGTTTACACACCGAAACTCTCCGGGGGAAAACTTGTCTAATTCTCATATTTCTTGACCGAAATATTTTTATTTTTTATTTTCTACCAAAGTTTTTTTAAGCGGTGAATATCATTAGTGTGTGTACCTGGATACATTTTACACAGATGCAACGGAAATAGTTTCGCCAACATGGTTTATCGAAATGTAAACCTAGGGATGAAAATCTTAGGTTTTACACTTCGATTAACCATGTTGCCGAAACTAATTCTTTTGC
Source organism: Mytilus galloprovincialis (assembly GCF_965363235.1). Classification (NCBI taxonomy): domain Eukaryota; kingdom Metazoa; phylum Mollusca; class Bivalvia; order Mytilida; family Mytilidae; genus Mytilus; species Mytilus galloprovincialis. The sequence goes on along the minus strand of NC_134844.1, from coordinate 48,795,455 downwards.
TTCTGTGTAAAATATATTAATTGGCGATACACACGAAGGAAATCGCCTGTCTAAGAAGACTTTAAATTAAGAAAAAGGAATACAAATGTTACTGTCACGAATTGTGGGTATCAAACACATTTTTTATGCCCCCGCCGCTAGGCGTGGGAGAAGTTTAGTCTAGCCCTTGTCCGTCAGTCCAGTCAGTTTGTCGGGTACGTTCCCAGAAATGGTTTCCGTTTGCCTCAACCAAATGTTATAAATTCAACTTATACACTATGCCAATTACTAAAACACACAGATAAAATTTGAAATTGAAGGGCGTCTCTTTTATAGTTCGTGAGTTATGCCCCTTTACAAATGATCAAAGACGTAGTGCTTATTCTGTAATTTCCGCTCTCTACATTTAGTTTGACTCAACCAATGTTATTGAATTAATACACAATGTTTATTAACACAAAAAACTGAGTCTGATGATCAAGTTTGAAATTGGGTGACGTCACTTTTACCGTTCTGAACTTGTGCCCATTCAGCGCTAATTTACAAAAACAAAACAAAACCAACAAACAACCAAATTAAGTGTCCAATCAATTTTGCTAATTTTTAAAATAGAAATCGTTAAAACTAAATTGCTCGTGGTCAAGTTTGTTTAACTTTGACCAAAAGGTTTCAGTAAAGAGAAAAAAGCTCACTTAACCCTGAGTGCCAGGTGAGGTAGTTCAAATTTAGGTGAAAATGTTTTTAATCTGGAATCACAAATTACATAAAAAAAAAAATTCCACAAATTCGTTATCACGAATTTAATCCGTAATAACCATTTATACAATTCGTTATAACGATTTTAATTCGGTATCACACATTACAAAAAATTGTGATAACGAATTTAATTCGTAATAATTCGTAACGAATTACAAAATCTGATATAATGATTTCCAACAATTCGTTCTCACAAATTTAAGCTGTTATAACGAATTATAAAATTCGTAATAACGATTTAAATTCGTGATTTCGAATTCAAATTATATTTGTTGGAGGTCCTATGGGCGTCCGTAGCTTTCCGACTTATTTTAACCACTTAATTAATATCCTATGGTCCTGTTTAACATGACATCTCAAATAATTAGATTAAGAGATAAAGCACATATGGTGATTAAAAATAAGTATCTTTATACACTTTCTTTCAATAACATGTTTACAGGTGTACACTTTTTTATTTGGTTCTAATTAACGGACACCAATTATAAAAATATAGTCTGTGACATTAAATAATTATCTTTATCTTTTAGATAAGCATGAGAACCGTAAACATTGAGTAGTATTGCATTCCAACTCATTTCAACCACATATAATTACTATCATATGATTAGGATTTCAACCCAAATGATTAACTAAAACCACGTGTGGTCATTTAAAATTGTTTCTCATTTAACATAATCTTAACTATATATTTGAAAATTCCACGGTCGTAGTTGGTTTTTATCTTCAAAAATACACGGATAATATATATTTAATCAACCAATATTTATATACAAGGAGTTTGGATTGAGTTTACAGAATAGAGAATAATGGATGCAAAAATAAATAAAGAATGATATGGGCGAGTTTTGTTTATTTATTAATAGCGAAAACTCGCTTTCATCCATCGTTTGAAAATAACGTACGTGGCAATTTCAAAGTGCGCCTTGCAAAACGCTATACGTTGGATGGATCGTGGGAATGTGCATTGAAGGTGTCGTTCATACCGGAATTAGAAGCCTAAATGAGACGTATGTACTTCTGTTTCGATTTCGTGCACCAGTCGTACGTTAGGGAAAATCTCTCCATATTCTCCAGTCGATACGATTAAATGAAGATATCACGGACGTGACGTTTGGGAAACCAGTCTATTTCACGGTAACCAGGAATGAATTGTATCACATCGAATTTGTTTTGAGATACGATCATCTTCAAATATGTCGTCTAAAAGATGACCATGTATTTCTCTTGCTATATTTTCGAAGGAAGTGAAGTAAATCTATAAGAGGAAACTACTCATTGTCATTTAGGAAATTACGAGTATGTTTAATTGCAATATTTGCTGTAAAGTGTATGTGTGGCCGCACGATCTTCAAAGACATATAAGAAGTAAGCATTCTTCCGATGAGCCACTATACCACCCAGGTGTTACCCAGCAGCAGCAAAAGCAGCAACAGCAGAACCAGAAAAAGAAGCAGCAGCAGCAAAAGCAGCAGCAGAAGGCTTTCGTGTTTAGACACCCTTTCACCATGATTGTGTCCGGTCCAACCTCCTGCGATAAAACGTATTTTATTTTATTTGTTTCAACACATAAAAAAACTGTGAAGTCCTAGTCCAGACAGGATCGTTTGGTTGTATAAAAGGTGGCAACCTCATTACGAGGAAATACAACGAACATGCAGTGCTTCCACCCGTTGAATTCATTCGTGGAATTCCTTTTGATCTCGAAAGGGACGATTTTTTCGATCCCAACATTCGAAACATGATCCTATTAGATGACCTCATGTCGACATCGGACAAAGACTCCAGAATAAATGATTTGTTTACGGAAGGGTGTCACCATAGGAATTTATCGGTCGTCGTTTTTAATCAGAATTTATACTTTGGCAAAGACCCCACCCAGAGACGAAACTGTCATTATCTCATTCTCTTTAATAACCGCATTGATCGACAGCCCATCGTGACTCTTGGCCGACAGATGTATCCTTCTCGAAGGGACTTCTTCTTCATCCGGAAATTTGAAGAGGCAACGAGGACACCTTTCGGGTACTTTCTTGTTGACCTAAAAGCTAGAACACCAGAAGCCTCCAGATTGCACACAGAGGTCTTGCAGGTCGGTCAAGGAGAGACACCAGACGGACAGAGGGATGACGACCGTCTCTCGAATACTTTTGAAGACGATAGTTCGGTCTCATCAGACGAAGATATTGCCGACGAGAAAACACATAGTTCGTCAGAGGATTCTGAAACACGGAAAGATCTCATCGCCTGTCAGGATTGCGGAGTACTTAGTGTTTGCTCACCTACGTGGATTAGAAGCCCAACTTCAGCAAGGTTGTGGGAATAAAAACGGCATTGCCCTTAACGATGACCGGGAAAGATGAAGAGGATGCTTTGAGTGGATTGCCCGTGACCGTTTGCTGTGCAGAAGACTTGCCTAGATATGTGAGCGACAGGCTTAGCAGGTTAAGGTTTGTGGTCAATACGGACAACTGTGATCAAAAGGGGAGTCATTGGGTTGCATTTCATTTACCCACATCGGGTCCATCAGAATTTTTCGACTCCTTAGGACGATTACCGGAAAAGTACCAACGCTATTTCAGAAATGTACTCATCGTCAATGGACCGAAATACTGTGTGGTTTGCAATCAAATCCAACCCGATGATTCATACATGTGGCCTGTATTGCATTTATTACGTCAAATTGAGATGTCGGGACTCGAGATGAAGGACATTATCAACAACTTTTCATCCACTGAGACGATTCAGAATGACAGTAAACTCGTAGCTCTATTTGGTTAAATGAAAAATAATGATACAAAAAAAAAATAATGAAAAAAGAAAGAAAAAAAAAACAGAAGAAAAGAAAAAAAAATCTTAAAACACCCACATGGATGTATAGCAGGTCTCAAGTCTTAAAAAACTCTTTCTAGGGTCACTAAAAGTATCCACCCTGGTGGGTAGCCTGGTCAAACATTAAGATATAGCGTCCAGGATTTAAGCCCAAATATGGCGTCGGCGTCCCGATGTCCGAGTAACATGGTCCAACCCGAAGTTTGCGTCTTGATTTCAGGGTCGACTATGGCGTCCGCTTTAAGGCCCAAATATGGCGTCGGCGTCTGCGCCAACTTTCGAATATGGCGTCAGCGTCCGACGTCCACCTTAATTGGGGTCATTCTGTCCCACAAACACTACTGTTGTCTCATTGGCAATCATACAACATCTACTTTTTTATATTATATATATATTATCTATACGTATATATTTTCTATATACGAATTTTACATGTTTAGATAATGCAATGAAAATTCAGAAGATATGTGGTAATATTGCCAATGGGAAACTTATCCACCAAAGACAAAGGAATGTGAATCAGCCATGAGTTACACATATGTATTCATGTAAAATTCTATTAAAACCCATTCCTGACTAGATGTGACGAAAAACGAAAACTAACAGCCCGATTAATGCTGAAACGATAAACGTAAAATCAATATCAAAGACAGCAACCAATAACAATACAGTGCTCCTATATATCGTCTACCAACAGTATTTATCTATACCTACCGTCGGTGGGTAACATGCAATATAGTGCTCCTATATATCGTCTATCAACAGTATTTGTCTATACCTACCGTCAGTGGTTAACATACAATATAGTGTTCCTATATACCGTCTATCAACAGTATTTGTCTATACCTACTGTCGGTAGTTAACATACAGTATAGTGCTCCTATACACCGTATATCAACAGTATTTCTCTGTACCTACCGTCGGTGGTTAACATACAATATAGTGCTCCTATATACCGTCTATCACCAGTATTTGTCTATACCTACCGTCGATGATTAACATACGATATAGTGCTATTATTTATACCGTCTATCAAGAGTTTTAGTTTATACCTACTGTTGGTAGTTAACATACAATATAGTGCTCCTATATACCGTCTATCAACAGTATGTGTCTATACCTACTGTCGGTAGTTAACATACAATATAGTCCTCCTATATATCGTCTACCAACAGTATTTATCTATACGGTTACCTACCGTCGGTGGTTAACATACAATATAGTGCTCCTATATACCGTCTATCAACAGTATTTGTCTATACCTACTGTCGGTAGTTAACATACAGTATAGTGCTCCTATACACCGTATATCAACAGTATTTCTCTGTACCTATCGTCGGTGGTTAACATGCAATACAGTACTCCTATTCACCGTATATCAACAGTATTTGTCTATACCTACCGTCGGTGGTTAACATACAATATAGTGCTCCTATATACCGTCTATCACCAGTATTTGTCTATACCTACCGTCGATGATTAACATACGATATAGTGCTATTATTTATACCGTCTATCAAGAGTTTTAGTTTATACCTACTGTTGGTAGTTAACATTACCGTCTATTATTATTCATTTTTTTTCTAAACCTACCGTCGGTAGTTAACATGCGATATAGTGCTCCTATATACCGTTTACCAACAGTATTTATCTATACCTACCGTCGGTGGTTAACATGCAATACAGTACTCCTATTCACCGTATATCAACAGTATTTGTCTATACCTACCGTCGGTGGTTAACATACAATATAGTGCTCCTATATACAGTCTATCAACAGTATTTGTCTATACCTACTGTCGGTAGTTAACATACAATATAGTGCTGCTATATACCGTCTATCACCAGTATTTGTCTATACCTACTGTCGGTAGTTAACATACAATATAGTGCTCCTATATGGGGCAATATGCGCAATTGTTTCTACATAGGCGGTAATGGTAACGTTTTCTTCTGTTGCTCAGCCCATATAAGAAACTTGTATATGTATGATAGCTTGTTTCGAAGCTGAGACATTTTTACATATGTGGTTAAATTTTCGGGGTACGAAGTGTGATTCATTTTTCCGTAAATTAGCAAACCCCGAGTAACCTTTTTGCGATGTGGCTCCTCATGGTAAAAAATCCCATTTTTGACACAATAAGTTCTTTTAAAATTTAATACTTTGAACACATTTAATGGCTCCATAGTTTTTACACATTTATTCTGTGTTCCCTTACTTTCTAAATTAACACAAATGGTTCAGCTTAGTCATTTGTTTATCATAGAAAGGTGTCAAATATCACTACACAGAGATTTTTTTTTTACACGTGACTTTTGAGTTCCTCATTTCAAGGCGCATTCGGGATATTGTCCCATATACCGTCTATCAACAGTATTTGTCTATACCTACCGTCGATGATTAACATACGATATAGTGCTATTATTTATACCGTCTATCAAGAGTTTTAGTCTATACCTACTGTTGGTAGTTAACATACAATATAGTGCTCCTATATACCGTCTATTAACAGAATGTGTCTATACCTACTGTCGGTAGTTAACATACAATATAGTGCTTCTATATACCGTCTATCAACAGTATTTGTTTATACACACCGTCGGGGGTTAACATACAATATAGTGCTCCTATATACCGTCTATCAAGAGTTTTAGTCTATACCTACTGTTGGTAGTTAACGTACAATGTAGTGCTCCTATATACCGTCTATCAACAGTATTAGTCTATACCTACTGTCGGTAGTTAACATACAATATAGTGCTCCTATATACCGTCTATCAACAGTATTTGTCTATACCTACCGTCGGTGGTTAACATACAATATAGTGCTCCTATAAACCGTCTATCAACAGTATTTGTCTATACCTACTGTCGGTAGTTAACATACAATATAGTGCTCCTATATACAGTCTATCAACAGTATTTGTCTATACCTACTGTCGGAAAGTAACATACAATATAGTGCACCTATATACCGTCTATCAACAGTATTTGTCTATACCTACTGTCGGTGGTTGATATACAATATAGTGCTCCTATATACCGTCTATCAGCAGTATTTGTCTATACCTACCGTCGGTGGTTAACATACAATATAGTGCTCCTATATACCGTCTATCACCAGTATTTGTCTATACCTACTGTCGGTAGTTAACATACAATATAGTGCTCCTATATACCGTCTATCACCAGTATTTGTCTATACCTACCGTCGGTGATTAACATACGATATAGTGCTATTACATATACCGTCTAGCAAGAGTTTTAGTCTTTACCTACTGTTATTAGTTAACATACAATATAGTGCTCCTATATACCGTCTATCAACAGTATTTGTCTATACCTACTGTCGGTAGTTAACATACAATATAGTGCTCCTACATGTGTTTATACCGTCTATCAACAGTATTTGTCTATACCTACCGTCGGTGGTTAACATACAATATAGTGCTCCTATATACCGTCTATCAAGATTTTTAGTCTATACCTACTGTTGGTAGTTAACATACAATATAGTGCTCCTATATACCGTCTATCAACAGTATTTGTCTATACCTACCGTCGGTGGTTAACATGCAATATAGTCCTCCTATATACTGTCTATCAACAGTATTTGTCTATACCTACCGTTGGTGGTTAACATGCCATACAGTACTCCAATATATCGTCTATCAACAGTACCTGTCTATACCTACCATCGGTGATTAACAAACATTACAGTACTCCTATATACCGTCTATCAATACTATTTTTCTCTACCTACCGTCGGTGGTTAACATATAATACAGTGCACCTATATACCGTCTGTTATCAGTATTTTTCTAAACCTACCATCGGTGGTTAACATGCAATATAGTGCTCCTATATACCGTCTATCAACACTATGTTTCTAACCTGTTTCTAAACCTACCATCGGTGGTTAACATGCAATACAGTGCACCTATCTACCGTATATCAACAGTATTTGTCTATACCTATCGTCGGTGGTTAACATGCAATATAGTCCTCCTATATACTGTCTATCAACAGTATTTAGTCTATACCTACCGTCGGTGGTTAACATGACATATAGTACTCCTATATACCGTATATCAACAGTACCTGTTTATACCTACCATCGGTGGTTAACAAGCAATACAGTACTCCTATATACCGTATATCAAAAGTATTTGTCTATACCTACCGTCGGTGGTTAACGTAAAATATAGTGCTGTCTATTAAAATTATGTGTCTATACATACTGTCGGTGGTTAACATACAATAAAGTGCTCCTATAAACCGTCTATCAACAGTTTTCATTTATACCTACCGTCGATGGTCAATATAACGTATTATATGGTCCGTATATAGTGCTCATACATGTATATACCGTCTGTCAGAAGTATCTGAATTTACCCACAGTATTTCTTTATACCTACCGTCGGTGGTTAACGTAAAATATAGTGCTCCTTTATATACCGTTTTTCAATAGTATTTCTTTATACCTACTGTCGGTGGTTAACAAAGAATTTAGTGCTCCTATATACCGTCTATCAACCGTATTTGTTTATACCTACCGGCGGTTGTTATCAAAACAAACTATTTTCAATCGACAGTCCAAAGTTTCGTATCTATACTTCACTCTGAATGACCGATGACATTTTTAGTTTTCTCCCTGAACTTGTCTGAAATATTTGCGGCTGTACTGATGGCAAACAACAATCAATCAATTTCTTAAAGTACTTCTTAATCTAAATCATATATTATTTTTTAATCTAACCAGTAATATGTGATCGGTGAATGTACGTATGACAATTACGCCAATTTTGAAAAAGCATATTTTTTTTTCATTTGCGCACATTGACATTTTTCAATTTGCGCCAAATTGATTCGAAAGGTTAGGTCTGATAAATTTAGATGATAAAATTAAACTTGTTTAACCAAACGCAGCAATTCAATAAACACAAGCTACAATATAGATAAATGTGTGTATAGACACATGTTGAGCTCATGGGTATCATCATTTAATCACACTTCTGGTACCCGAACATTTACTTTCATATATGGAACCGATGTCATAAAGAAAAAAACAGGCTTTAACTTATAAAAATTTTGATAAAAAAGGGGATGCTTTATTGTAGAGAAGATATCACAAGGTTGCAGTTCAACAGAAGTGTTGCATGACAATACTCAGTTAAAAAAGATTTGTGCATATGCAAATGTGCTTTTTATGTCAAACAGTTACAATCTTATTTTATAAAGTGCTACTTCAAGTGTGATGTACACTTGCAATAAACTTATCCTGCTTTCAATCCCCCTCCTCCTCCCCGTCACGTGTGAGCAAGTGGCAGGTGGCAAAAGGCGAGAAGGAATATTTGTGTTATTATATAAATAAATTCTATACATCTTATATGCCTCATGACTTGTGTTTACCTGTTAATTTGTGCAAATGAAGAAAATAAATTTGGCGCAAAGAAATAAAAAAAAAATAGGCGCTAATTAAGTGCAGATTGGCGCAAATGGAAAAAGCCGAAGCAAATATAATCTTTTCTCGCATCAAGATTTCAAGATTTTATTCATAACCTCAGACACATACTTGTGTACAAGAGGACAATAATATATACAACCATATTAAAATAATATATAGCGAGACAGGACAAACGAAACACAAATACATAGTATATTTTAAAAGACAATTGGTATAATTAGATTAAGTATTTTATGATTTTCTTCACGAAAATTGATAATTTCCTTTGAACTTGTACGTTACATATAGACAACAAGCCAGTGAATTTCTTCTTGCTTGGATTCATTACATAGTAATTTGGTACAAACTTTGATCTAAGAGCAGAAACATCAGCATTTTTACAGGTAAACAATATATGAAACTCATCCCCTATTCCCTCATTACATAATGTACATATTCTATTTTCCCTCGCGATCCCCGCCCATCTACCCGTCTCAATAGGTAACTTCAAATTCGAGCATCGAAGTTTAGATATGTAATATCTGTCCTTGGGTAATAATCGCAATAGATACGGTTCCAAACCAAACTCGAGTTTGAATAAAGAATAGAATTCACCCCTATCAGATCAAATTGGTGTTTTCTTTCTTTTTTTCGTTCAGTTTCATCTAGTCCATTTGTTCATTTGACTCTGTCTCCATCACGACTAGGATGCATTTTAATTTATAATGTAAAGTCGTTTAGGTTTTTGTTTTATTATATAAAAAAAGAAGATATGCCATGATTGCCAATGAGACAACTCTCTAAAAGAGACAAAGTGACACCGGAATTAACTATTAAAAAAAACCTTTAACAGATCACGGTACGCTGACGGTACAGATGTCTGTAACTTCAGAAATTAATGCGAGGTTTTTATTATTGCGACAATAATTAAGACTCGCATTTTGAAGTATTGCGTTTGAATTATAAATCAATCAAAATCTCATTTCAGGCTATAATGACACTCATCGCATTAAATATTTAACAATTGCACGCAACAAATTTACATTCAAAAATTTAATGTATATTTGACAAGATTAGTTCGTTTAAAGTTGTTAAAAATTCTATAATTAGTGTATTATTCTCCCAAGTTTATTTGAAAAGGTATAATTCCTCTATACAAATGGCAAAATCTTTCATAAAATATCCAGTAAGTTGGATAAACGTTTACCAAATCATCCCAATGCAGTTTGATTTATATATTCACTTTGCTATTCCGTTCTTGCACAGTGATATAGTTCATTTTGCGTCATCCCATATTCTAGCAAAGGGAGATTATCTAAGCATCACCGTTACATCAGTAATAGCTCTCGTACATAAAATAGTTAGCTCGAACTGTATGATCCTGTGTGAATCTGATCTTTATATTAAAAGTGCATAAATGGTTCACATATGGGTCTTATTTAAAAATTAAACAGTATCAAAACAATTAGTGCATTATAATATAACCAAATAGGCATGCAAAAAAGAATCAATAGGCAAAATATGCTTGTCTACCGTCTAATTCTAATTGCTAATATTTACTGTATTGTACATAGCTCAATTCCATTCCATTCCATTCAATTTTATTTATTTTTTAATTTTCAGCAGAAAACAGTATTTCTAACAATTAAATTGAATTAATTTGATATGACGTTGACACACGGTAATCACTCTCATGTTTTTATTTACATCGCTGTCAATCATCCGGTAAAGATGAATATTCATTACTACCCTCGGTAGTTAACGTCCCTCGATGGTTAACTTTAAGTGCCTACCATTAAACTTGATGGAGTAAGTATAATAGTGGAGTGACACATCAAGAAAAAAGGTACTTATTTTACGACTTTAATCGACCGGCATAACTGCAGGCTAAAAACGATTTTTTGCAAAGCCAATACCTTAATCTCACTTTTTTGACTGGTCGTAGCCATTTCCTGTGGTGCAGTTTTCCATAAAATGGAAAAAAAGACAAGTTTATATTTCCATTCAAAATGCAACTCGACAAAATATTTACTTTTGATTCTTTTTTATTAACTCCAAACTGTTGATTTGGCATTTAATGAAAGTTTTAATGCTAATTCATATGAGAAAACTATAGTTCCTTCTATATAGTTTTTTTTTCTCGTTTTCGCTCAGTTTTAGAAATATGCACTCTGTCTTATTTTCACTGAGTGTTTACAACATTTGTAAATTTACATTTCATCGATATCTTTCAATTTTTTGTGTTAAAAAGTAATAAAACTACATTTGGTATAGTTATGAGATTACTCCGGCTCAGTTGTTCTGATAAATTAAAGTTTTTCGACATATATTTGATAGACATATAATTTAGTGAATTTCCGGATTTATTTCTCCTACCAATCCGAAGTAAATTTACTTTTTATTGACGAATCCCTTCAACACTGCATCATACCATTGTTCGTGTTTATGCCAATTAAATATGTTAGGGTTGATATTTTTGTATCATAGGTTTATTGAACAATGTTTTACAAAATTTTTGATTGATAAATTTTGGTCACAAAGATATTTTATCGTGTTTTTTCTCTCTCTAAAGTTAAAAATAGATATTTCTAACAGTAAGAAACAAGTTGGAGCACATAAGTGTTATTCCTGGAATATGTCTACTTTGAGTAGTCCAATAATGCTGACATCTTCCAAAGCTAAAGGAAGCCGAGCTTCAAAGAACTGAGATTTTTCAAATACATATCAGTTTAAAACAAGTAAAAAATGTTCCTGTCTAACTGCAAAAGAAACACTATAAAGTTACGAATACAAGAAAAGAGGATGTGTTTTACCGACTCCATGAAGTTAGTATAGGTCGCCTGATGATGTTCATATATATAGGTATCATTATCACAAATCTTGTAACAAATCATACACTAGAATGGTAAAATTAGAAAAGTTTACACAGCCTGAAATTTTAGATGATCAGACAGACACTTTCCATGCCGATGATCAACCATGTTGTTCCTAGTCTGTTCTGACCAGATCAATGTTCACGCCTTATTACTGGACTTCTAGTATTTTCTGCAAGCACAGATCGTAGAAACGCGACACACAACTACGATATACTGAAACAGACGAAGGACTTCAAAACGTGATAATTTTTAGAAATATTGGACAAAAAAACTTTACTATAAGACTTGCATGGTTATTCTTTTCTTAGCATTCCGGTCAAAAAACCAAAAACATGAGAAGTAGAATGCTTAACGAGAAGGATTCTCATAGCCTAATTGGTGACATCCATGCTTGCTTATTCACAAAAAGCCTATGTCATGTCTTTTCGTTTTGGAAAATACTGCTGCTGATGTTCGCTTCAGCCAAACTACAGTGTAGGTTAGAAAAAAATTTACGAAAATCAATCGGTATACGGAAAAAGAAACGACAGGAAGAATCAAAGTATGGTTCAGTAGTTCAATCTAAATGTGTGAACCATTTAAGTAGCTAAACATTTAAAATCTGGATAAATACTGGCAGAAATTGAAATTGATTTTTAAACAATAACTATGAATGAAGACCAAACATTACACGCAACCACTTCAACAGTTCCTCGTTAAATGGAGTCCTTAGATATATCAAATTGGACTTATCCAACAACATCTCAAATATCTATTGCATATTCCCCACAACCCACTTCTTGCTAACTTACGAAGTTTTTGTTGTGGATAATTAATAATGGTGAGGGTAATGCTTCTGAACCTACTAACGACAAGATGTGACAAATCTTGTCAATAGCAGATGTATAAAGTCCATCTGATTCGTGCATATTTTTAGAAGAATTGTGGGTTTGATGATAAAAGCACGAAACTTTGCACAATTGTATATATATATATGTGGTAGTCAATTTAAGCTGTGAACCCACTCTGAAAAATGCAATATGGCGGCCATTTGCAAGATGTCTGCCAGCCAGTCTAAATTTTACAACCATGTATATATTAAAGCAAATAATAGTCAAACGAAATATTTTGAAAACATATAAAATGTAATCCAACGTTTTAAGTAAATCATGACATTATATTAGACTTCATTTTTTTTTTCAAAATGGCGGTTTCAAAATGGCCGCCAAAACGTGAAATGAACAAAAGTGAGTCAAGGCTTTGCTGATATATATTTCTTCTATCGAATTGCACTTTGTAGTTCATACAATATTCTAGGGAGTGCGTTTCCATGATATACGAATGCTGCTTGAAAGACAATGTTATCAAAGATCCCATAAGCATGATAAATGAAAAGATTCGAACAATTATCGGGACGTCATCAGAATTTGTTTGACCATTAGGTATCATCTAATTCACAAATGATAATGAATATGTTCCATTTCTCCTTGCCACAATACGTTTTTTTTTCTCGATTGTGGTAACATCAAGATGATAAATAAATACGACTAACTAATCACCGAATTTCTACTGGCAATGAGTAAAATCACGAATGCTAACAGTTTGCAAAAAAAAAAAAAAAAAAAAAACCTTCCAAACATCTGCGTTGGCCCTCAGTTTTGATGAACATGAACTCGTTGCGGTATTTTCTCTTTATTTTTCAATGTCTGTGTTGTTAACCAGTGAAATAAGATTGAAAATGGAAATGGAGAATGTGTCAAAGAGACAACAACCCGACAACAGAGTAGACAACAGCAGAAGGTCACCAACAGGTCTTCAATGCAACGAGAAATTCCCGCCTCGGAGGCGTCCTTCAGCTGGCCTCTAAACAAATATATACTAGTTCAGTGATAATGAACGCCATACTAAACTCCAAATTGTACACAAGAAAAATACAAGACTAACAAAGGCCAGAGGCTCCTGACCTGGGACAGGCGCAAAAATGCGGCGGGGTTAAACATGTTTGTGAGATCTCAACCCTCCCCCTATACCTCTAGCCAATGCAGAAAAGTAGACGCATAACAATACGCACATTAAAATTCAGTTCAAGAGAAGTCCGAGTCTGATGTCAGAAGAGGCAACCAAAGAAAATAAACAAAATGACAATAATACATAAATAACATCAGACTACTAGCAGTTAACTGATATGCCAGCTCTAGACTTCAATTAAACTGACTGAAAAATTATGTTTCCATCATATGGATATCAGGCACAATCCTCCCCGTGAGGGGTTTAGTATCATACCATCATAACATATATGAGAAGAACATATCCCGTGTCATGCCAACAACTGGTTTATTAATAAAAATGTGTTTAGTTCCGATGCAAAGACCCTATAAGTGAATCAATATTAACGCCAAAATATGCAATCTTTAATGACCTGACAACAGTATCGTAACTATATCCCTTCTTAATAAGTCTATCTAAAGGTTTTGTTAGCTTCTGAGGTGAATACTGACATTTTTGTGCTTTATAAAGAATATTTCCATAAAATATTGGATGTGCAATACCTGAACGTATAAGAAGTCTGCATGTTGAGCTATATTTGCGAATGATGTCCTTATACCGATGATAAGATTTAGTAAATGTTTTGACTAGTTTATGAAATCGAAAACCCTGGTGTAATAATTTTTCAGTAATACATAAATTTCTCTCGTTAAAATCTAAAACATTGTTACATAGACGAGAGAATCGTACAAGTTGAGATATTTAAACACCATAAGATGGTGACAAGGGAACGTTGACTTGTTTATCCATCGTACAGGCATGTAAATCCTTATTTCATTCCAAACGTTCACCTTCGGTCAAGTTTTAAATAATTTACATGTCCCTATTGTTTTTACATGTTTTATATTTTGTGAATTATATGGAATAGAAAAGATATATTTATAAACTCACTATTATATGATACATGCGTAATTACTAGATATGACTCATTCATATAGCTAAACAAGAGCAGGTGACAATTGTTGAACAGGAACTGCTGACACTTCTTGAGCACATGACATCATCCCCGGTTTTTATTGGGGTTGGTGTTGCTCATTTTTTAGAATTTTATGTAGCGATTTGTGTTAGTCCTTTTTTTTGCGTTTTTTCGTTCTAATCTGGTTTTGTTTACTAGTGATTTTTAGTTCCCAAGTATATTTGTTAATATCTAAACAACAACATATTTTCACAATAGTTTTCAAAATGTTTTATAATGACAGCCCATTAAGTGTTGGCCCCACTACCCACCAAATTTTGAACAAGACCGTACATAACAGCATTGTCCTCGCGCATTTTCATTTACTGTGACATCCGTTTTATATCTGTCAACCACTTGTTATTACATTTACCGCTATACCAAAGGCTGATACATTTGTAATAAATGTCCAAGAAGGTATATACCTTTTGCATTCACTAAAAGTAGCACTCTGGGTAAAAGGCTTATACATTTCCCCAGATATAGCTTTCAATGCTTTGGGAATGTTATGTTTTTGCTTTTTACCCGTTCCTGGTGTAGAACATTATGCGGATCACCTGATCACGTTATATTATATCAAAGGTGGATAGGAACTTGTTAATTTTTACGGCCATTTCTAGACAAAACACTATTAAATGCTGTATTTGTGCGATAATGATGGTCATCTGATTGCCACAACTACTAGTGTGGATCTAGCCGGCGTTAATATTCATGAGGCTAGCCGTCAATAATATTCATGAGATCAAAACCGCGTTCGATGAAATGTTTTGGGTAGTTATTAGATTGTGACAATAAAATAACTTTTGCTGTTAATATCCAAAATGGTTATGCTATTTATAGCAATATAAAGTAATTAGGAAATAGTAAGCCAATAGGTGTCTTCTGCAAGGTCCGCGTCATTTAAAATGAAAGTAAATGAAAAGTTTAATTGCATTGCCTCACACAACACAAAACAATTATGAACATTAAAATGTTGTTATTATTGAATCAATGTAAACTATAGTAATTAAAACAAGATGATTAAATATAGGGTAATTAAATGGAATTAATTGTCATATGGGCATTCCGTAATCTGTTCGTTGTCTACAAATATAGTCCAATTCTAAAACTAAAATATACAATACATACGATAGTATCACACAATTAAAAAGACCAGAAAAACAAGAAACATAGTTTATTGAAGGAATATAATAAACAGAAAAATAGAAACTGTCAATTACTATTTCAATGACATAATTCTTCAAAATTACGGAGATCAATAAGAGTCTTTAATCTCAACATTACCAGTCCATTTAATTGCCTCTAAAAT
Organism: Mytilus galloprovincialis; assembly: GCF_965363235.1. Lineage (NCBI taxonomy): Eukaryota > Metazoa > Mollusca > Bivalvia > Mytilida > Mytilidae > Mytilus > Mytilus galloprovincialis. The sequence continues at coordinate 48,779,276 of NC_134844.1, read as the reverse complement.
GGCCCATAGCACTTATGCCCTAGACCCGTACGACTTAGTCAGAAAAGGATAAGGGGGGTACCCTGGTATATCACAAATTCGAAAATGAACTATTGCCGGCTGGCCAAACGAAGAGATTCTCCACGTGGGCAATGATACCAGAGGAAGAGGTACTTATTGCCTTTAAAATAGCCCATAGCACTTATACCCTAGACCCGTACGAGTTTGTCAGTAGAGGGTTCAAAGGGGGGATATGGTATCCCGGATACAACGAATTCGAACTGAACTATTGCCGGCTGGCCAAACTAAGAGATTCTCCACATCGGTTATTATACCAGAGGTAGAGGTTGGTATTGCCTCTAAAATGGCCCATAGCACTTATGCCCTAGACCCGTACGAGTTAGTCAGAAAAGGATAAGGGGGGTACCCTGGTATATCACAAATTCGAAAATGAACTATTGCCGGCTAGCCAAACGAAGAGATTCTCCACGTGGGCAATGATACCAGAGGAAGAGGTACTTATTGCCTTTAAAATGGCCCATACCACTTATACCCTAGATCCGTATGAGTTTGTCAGTAGAGGGTTCAAAGGGGGATATGGTATCCCGGATACAACGAATTCGAACTGAACTATTGCCGGCTGGCCAAACTAAGAGATTCTCAACATCGGCCATTATACCAGAGGTAGAGGTTGGTTTTGTCTCTAAAATGGCCCATAGCACTTATGCCCTAGACCCGTACGAGTTAGTCAGAAAAGGATAAGGGGGGTACCCTGGTATATCACAAATTCGAAAATGAAATATTGCCGGCTGGCCAAACGAAGAGATTCTCCACGTAGGCAATGATACCAGAAGAAGAGGTACTTATTGCCTTTAAAATGGCCCAAAGCACTTATACCCTAGACCCGTACGAGTTTGTCAGTAGAGGGTTCAAAGGGGGGATATGGTATCCCGGATACAACGAATTCGAACTGAACTATTGCCGGCTGGCCAAACTAAGAGATTCTCCACATCGGCCATTATACCAGAGGTAGAGGTTGGTATTGCCTCTAAAATGGCCCATAGCACTTATGCCCTAGACCCGTACGAGTTAGTCAGAAAAGGATAAGGGGGGTACCCTGGTATATCACAAATTCGAAAATGAACTATTGCCGGCTGGCCAAACGAAGAGATTCTCCACGTGGGCAATGATACCAGAGGAAAAGGTACTTATTGCCTTTAAAATGGCCCATAGCACTTATACCCTAGACCCGTACGAGTTTGTCAGTAGAGGGTTCAAAGGGGGGATATAGTATCCCGGATACAACGAATTCGAACTGAACTATTGCCGGATGGCCAAACTAAGAGATTCTCCACATCGGCCACTATACCAGAGGTAGAGGTTGGTATTGCCTCTAAAATGGCCCATAGCACTTATGCCCTAGACCCGTACGAGTTAGTCAGAAAAGGATAAGGGGGGTACCCTGGTATATCACAAATTCGAAAATGAACTATTGCCGGCTAGCCAAACGAAGAGATTCTCCACTGTGGGCAATGATACCAGAGGAAGAGGTACTTATTGCCTTTAAAATGGCCCATACCACTTATACCCTAGACCCGTACGAGTTTGTCAGTAGAGGGTTCAAAGGGGGGATATGGTATCCCGGATACAACGAATTCGAACTGAACTATTGTTGGCTGGCCAAACTAAGAGATTCTCCACATCGGCCATTATATCAGAGGTAGAGGTTGGTATTGCCTCTAAAATGGCCCATAGCACTTATGCTCTAGATCCGTACGAGTTAGTCAGAAAAGGATAAGGGGGGTACCCTGGTATATCACAAATCCGAAAATGAACTATTGCCGGCTAGCCCAACGAAGAGATTCTCCACGTGGGCAATGATACCAGAGGAAGAGGTACTTATTGCGTTTAAAATGGCCCATAGCACTTATACCCTAGACCCGTACGAGTTTGTCAGTAGAGGGTTCAAAGGGGGGATATGGTATCCCGGATACAACGAATTCGAACTGAACTATTGCCGGCTGGCCAAACTAAGAGATTCTCCACATCGGCCATTATACCAGAGGTAGAGGTTGGTATTGCCTCTAAAATGGCCCATAGCACTTATGCCCTAGACCCGTACGAATTAGTCAGAAAAGGATAAGGGGGTACCCTGGTATATCACAAATTCGAAAATGAACTATTGCCGGCTGGCCAAAGGAAGAGATTCTCCACGTGGGCAATGATACCAGAGGAAGAGGTTATTATTGCCTTTAAAATGGCCCATAGCACTTATACCCTAGACCCGTACGAGTTTGTCAGTAGAGGGTTCAAAGGGGGGATATGGTATCCCGCATACAACAAATTCGAACTGAACTATTGCCGGCTGGCCAAACTTAGAGATTCTCCACATCGGCCATTATACCAGAGGTAGAGGTTGGTATTGCCTCTAAAATGGCCCATAGCACTTATGCCCTAGACCCGTACGAGTTAGTCAGAAAAGGATAAGGGGGGTACCCTGGTATATCACAAATTCGAAAATGAACTATTGCCGGCTGGCCAAACGAAGAGATTCTCCACGTGGGCAATGATACCAGAGGAAGAGGTACTTATTGCCTTTAAAATGGCCCATAGCACTTATACCCTAGACCCGTAAGAGTTTGTCAGTGAAGGGTTCAAAGGGGGGATATGGTATCCCGGATACAACGAATTCGAACTGAACTATTACCGGCTGGCCAAACTAAGAGATTCTCCACATCGACCATTATACCAGAGGTAGAGGTTGGTATTGCCTCTAAAAAGGCCCATAGCACTTATGCCCTAGACCCGTACGAGTTAGTCAGAAAAGGATAAGGGGGGTGCCCTGGTATATCACAAATTCGAAAATGAACTATTGCCGGCTGTCCAAACGAAGAGATTCTCCACGTGGGCAATGATACCAGAGGAAGAGGTACTTATTGCCTTTAAAATGGCCCATAGCACTTATACCCTAGACCCGTACGAGTTTGTCAGTAGAGGGTTCAAAGGGGGGATATGGTATCCCGGATACAACAAATTCGAACTGAACTATTGCCGGCTGGCCAAACTAAGAGATTCTCCACATCGACCATTATACCAGAGGTAGAGGTTGTATTGCCTCTAAAATGGCCCATAGCACTTATGCCCTAGACCCGTACGAGTTAGTCAGAAAAGGATAAGGGGGTACCCTGGTATATCACAAATTCGAAAATGAACTATTGCCGGCTGGCCAAACGAAGAAATTCTCCACGTGGGCAATGATACCAGAGGAAGAGGTACTTATTGCCTTTAAAATGGCCCATAGCACTTATACCCTAGACCCGTACGAGTTTGTCAGTAGAGGGTTCAAAGGGAGGATATGGTATCCCGGATACAACGAATTCGAACTGAACTATTGCCGGCTGGCCAAACTGAGAGATTCTCCACATCGTTCATTATACCAGAGGTAGAGGTTGGTATTGCCTCTAAAATGGCCCATAGCACTTATGCCCTAGACCCGTACGAGTTAGTCAGAAAAGGATAACGGGGGTACCCTGGTATATCACAAATTCGAAAATGAACTATTGCCGGCAGGCCAAACGAAGAGATTCTCCACGTGGGCAATGATACCAGAGGAAGAGGTACTTATTGCCTTTAAAATGGCTCATAGCACTTATACCCTAGACCCGTACGAGTTTGTCAGTAGAGGGTTAAAATGGGGGATATGGTATTCCGGTTTACAACGAATTCGAACTGAACTATTGCCGGCTGGCCAAACTAAGAGATTCTCCACATCAACCATCATACCAGAGGTAGAGGTTGGTATTGCCTATAAAATGACCGATAGCACTTATGCCCTAGACCCGTACGAGTTAGTCAGGAAAGGATAAGGGGGGTACCCTGGTATATCACAAATTCGAAAATGAACTATTGCCGGCTGGCCAAACAAAGAGATTCTCCACGTGGGCAATGATACCAGAGGAAGACGTACTTATTGCCTTTAAAATGGCCCATAGCACTTGTACCCTAGACCCGTACGAGTTTGTCAGTGGAAGGTTAAAAGGGGGGATATGGTATTCCGGTTTACAACGAATTCGAACTGAACTATTGCCGGCTGGCCAAACTAAGAGATTCTCCACATCGACCATCATACCAGAGGTAGAAGTTGATATGGCCTATAAAATGGCCCATAGCACTTATGCCCTAGACCCGTACGAGTTAGTCTTGAAAGGATAAGTGGGGTACCCTGGTATATCACAAATTCAAAAATGAACTATTGCCGGCTGACCAAACGAAGAGATTCTCCACGTGGGCAATGATACCACAGGAAGAGGTACTTATTGCCTTTAAAATGGCTCTGAGCACTTGTACCCTAGACCCGTACGAGTTTGTCAGTAGAGGGTTAAAAGGGAGGATATGGTATTCCGGTTTACAACGAATTCGAACTGAACTATTGCTGGCTGGCCAAACTAAGAGATTCTTCAGATCAACCATCATACCAGAGGTAGAGGTTTGTATTGCCTATAAAATGGCCCAGAGCACTAATGCCCTAGACCCGTGCGAGTTAGTCTTGAAAGGAAAAGGTGGGGGTACCCAAGTATATCACAATTTCGAAATGAATTATTGCCGGCTGGCCAAACGAAGAGATTGTCCCCGTAGGCAATGATACCAGAGGAAGAGGTATTTATTGACTTTAAAATAATCTATAGCACTTGAACCCTAGACCCGTACGAGTAAGTAAGTAGAGGGTTAAAAGTGGGGATATGGGATACCGGTTAACAACAAATTCGAACTGAACTATTGCCGGCTGGCCAAACGAAGAGATTCTCCACGTGGGCAATGATACCAGAGGAAGAGGTACTTAATGCCTTTAAAATGGCCCAGAGCACTTGTACCCTAGACCCGTACGAGTTTGTCAGTAGAGGGTTAAAAGAGGGGATATGGTATTCCGGTTTACAACGAATTCGAATTGAACTATTGCCGGCTGGCCAAACTAAGAGATTCTCCACATCGACCATCATACCAGAGGTAGAGGTTGGTATTGCCTATAAAATGGCTCATAGCACTTATGCCCTAGACCCGTACGAGTTAGTAAGGAAAGGATAAGGGGGTACCCTGGTATATCACAAATTCGAAAATGAACTATTGCCGGCTGGCCAAACGAAGAGATTCTCCACGTGGGCAATGATACCAGAGGAAGAGGTACTTATTGCCTTTAAAATGGCCCATAACACTTGTACCTTAGACCCGTACGAGTTTGTTAGTAGAAAGTTAAAAGGGGGGATATGGTATTCCGGTCAACAACGAATTCGAACTGAACTATTGCCGGCTAGCCAAACTAAAAGATTCTCAACATCGACCATTATACCAGAGGTAGAGGTTGGTTCTGCCTCTAAAATGGCCGATAGCACTTATGCCCTAGACCCGTACGAGTTAGTCAGGAAAGGATAAGGAGGGGTACCCAAGTATATCACAAATTCGAAATGAATTATTGCCGGCTGGCCAAACGAAGAGATTGTCCCCGTAGGCAATGATACCAGAGGAAGAGGTACTTATTGACTTTAAAATGACCCATAGCACTTATACCCTAGACCCGTATGAGTAAGAAAGTAGAGGGTTAAAAGTGGGGATATGGGATACCGGTTTACAACAAATTCGAACTGAACTATTGCCGTCTGGCCAAGCTAAGAGATCTCCACATCGACAATTATACCAGAGGTAGAAGTTGATATTGACTCTAAAATGACCATAACACTTATGCCCTAGACCCGTACGAGTCAGTCAGCAAAGGGAAAGGGTTTATTGAACTGTTGCCGACTAGCAAAACTAAAAGATTCTCCACTAGGGCCACGATAACAGGGACAAAGGTAGTTATTACCTTTAAAATGGATAAAAGCACTGATGCCTTAGACCCGTAAGATTTTTCAGAAGAGGGTTAAAAATGGAAATTAACTATTGTTGACTGGCCATACTAAGACATTCTCCACGTTAGCCATTATTGGTTAACCTATCGCGGGAGCATAACGTCCGATTTATTGTACTTGTCCATTGTCGACGTCGTACTGTCAGTGACTTCGCCTTGGAATACGAATATGTATATTTAATGTACTGGCTGAACAGTTGTTGTAGTACATATTGCCTTAACTATCATCTTTATTTATGATACCGTGACCCGGATCTCGAAAAAATGAAATCAGTCAGATCGGAGAACAGAAGACAGAAGCGCTGTTACTAGACTATTCCGAAATAGAATTACCGGAGAAATAATATCTCGGAAATACGTTGTGTGTCGCTTTCTCAAAGTCGCTTGCTACAGTAATCCTTAGAGTTTTCCGAAGCGTGTTTATCCCAATTCAATCCACTTTTCCATAGATCCTGTATGAGCTTCTTTGTTCGTATTGTGACCGGGCTAAGTATTCTAAGTGGATCGTATTTTTTCGAAGAATTTTCAAAATCTCTCTTTTTGTTACAATGTCTAGTATTGGAATATCACATTTAGTCCGGCGGCCACAAGTATATTTCAGACGAGTTGTGCACATCCTGATATAAGCATGAACATTGGCATAGACCTTCCTGAAATATTACTCTTTTATTTCAGATAAGAAGGCATTTGAAAAAAATGTCTCACTGCCGGTTAAATAAAAAATGGCGGACATCATACTTTAATCGGCCCAATATAGAAGGCTAGTACTGTGGATTCATTTATTTTCGTGGGTACCAATTTTCGTGGATTCAGGGAAACTTACATATTCGTGGATATTTAATTTCGTCTGCATACTAGTACAAGCCTTTGTAAAATTTGTCATTCGTTGAACATCAAATTTCGTGGTTTGCCTGTACCAACGAAATCCACGAGAAATTGGTATCCCACGAATAATAATGAATCCACAGTATGTGAAAAGGATCTGTCAGCATGCTGCTATAATAATATTTGGTACAAACCTTTGTTATGTAATACTTTTGGATATATTATATAGATAAAATGTCTCTAAAAACCCTACTTTCGGTAGAATCCAATATGGCGGACATTGACTAAAATAAGCTTATTTTTTAGGGAGGGGGATTGAAATGTGTTTTAACGTATTGTTACTATCATTAAATTGTACAGGAACATTTCTTTGATGCTTCCAAGGGATACAATGTATAAGATATATGTCTTAAAAATCCTTTCTTCCGGTAATATTCAAAATGGAGGACATAAATATGTCATTTTTTTATTTTGATATTTATCTTTTTTTCAAAATGTGAAGAAAGTGGTTTTTTTGTGGTGGTCATCAACTTTAGGTTTTAATGAAATCCTCTAAACCACTTATCATATTCTGTAGTTAATATTTAAATACAAAGTTAACACTTCCGGTAAAAAAAAACCAATATGGCGTAAATGTCAAAGATGAGTCCTCACTCCTTATGTGCGATGTAGAGCTTTGGATAGATTGATTTAATCAAAATAAAATCACTTAAGTACTAAACCTTTTAAAACTTACCACTATTTGGCAAAAAAAACTTGTAAATTCCAAGTTACCACCACATGCACACGACGCAGGGCACGGGAGACTTGATTTTCCTCATAAAAACAACCGCGACAACCTTTCTTACATCCACAATGTGCAAGCTTCTGACAACATGATGAGCCCTCAGAAAGAGTTTTTTAAAAGTGATCCTCTTTGTCCCGTCGTCATCCATTAGCGCCTGGACTTGGTAGCATACGAGCCAATTTCAGGCTCGTCCCCTAAACACGTGTCTTAGTATATTGTACATTTTGCATGCTGGAAAAGACTAGACTAAGTTGATAACCTCAATTAACCTACCCTTTTGCGTAAATAGATATTTCTTGCTTTGTTAACCATGCTAACCCCATATGATTATTTTTTGCTATCTTACAGTAAACACTGGTGATTTAGGCGGATCAATTATCATTCTTTAAGTTAAAGTCACATCTTCAAATGCTATCAATGTCTCCCAAACAGTCTTTTTCCCCCTTTTCAAGAAAACAGAGAACCGTATCACAACCGGAAAATGGATCACAATATTTGTGTGTGATCCCTAATCGCGAGTGCATTTGGAAGGTCATTTATATATATTTATCCAAAGCTTTTCCTCCTCTTCAACACAATCCATAGTTGGTCTACCCCTATGTCACGGAATAGCGAAACAGTAATGACAGCATCATCAGTAACAACTGTTCGAATAATGACTTGTTTAATTTCGTGTTTCACTGCATCAGACACATGCACCATGATTCTAGTGTCAGCCTTTTAATACATATGTATTAATATGGTGTTTAACTTGAAACGCATCACGGCGGTAAAGATAGAATATCCTGAACATGTGTTGCTACAACTGTCATATGCATCCAAGACTTTATCATAATAGTTTCATGCTTTTTAAGATAAGGGCATAATACCCTATCAGCATACTCGTTATGAAACAACTTGAAACTGTAACAGTGGATGAATGCATATATAGACAATACTGGTAGTTTGAATGCTGCCACAAGAAAAAAGAAATACACTTAAGGGTAAGAGAATACAAAGACGAATCCAGAGTCGAAACAAATCTCAAAATTGGTAAAGTTTTCTGAGAGATGACGACATTAAGAAAGAACTTTTTAGTTTTTATTCACAGGCGCTTGCTCAATAGATTTTGAGGAAGAGTTAGTTGTAGCAACAAATGCTCAGGATGTTTTGTGTTATTCACCACATGATGGTGTTTCAAGTTTAGCCCCATGTTAAAATGAATAGGCTTATACTATAGAATCAATATACAAAAAAAAAAACATGTGTCTGATGCAGTGATTCACAGACTTATCTGACTCATGACTTGAACAGTCGATACTGATGCTGCTGTCATTGCTGTGTCATTATTCCGTGACATGGGGGCAGATGAACTTTGGCTTGTATTTGGAAGTGGAAAAAGCCTTAGATATAATCTATCCGTGACCTTTCAAGTGCACGTTTACTTGAAAGGGAACTTCGTTGTTGACATGGATGGCGTTTGAAGATGTGACTTAATGATTTAGAATGATGATTGATCAGCCAACATCACCCGATATGGATTTGATAATGCCATTGATAAAACGATACGTGGTTTTGTAGTAAGATCGAACAAATTTATCAGATGGGGTTTACGAAGCAAGAAAACATGTTTTTGAAAGTGGAAAGACTTATTGATGATATTTGAACGACTCGGTCTAATGTTTTTCATCATGTAAAACGTGCAATATACCATGGCGGGTGTGGATGAGTAACAAGCTTGAGATTTGGTTTCTATGCTTACTATTCCAGACGCTTATAATGGCGGGGAAAATATGAAACTTTGGAACCCCTTTGGACAACTCTTTGTGAGGCCTCTTCACCTTATCAGGAGCTTGTACATTATTGATGTAAAAACCAATACCGCCGCTGTCTTAGTAAATGAGGAAAATCAGCTTTCCGATTGTGAATATTTGCGGCCATAAATGATCTGTACTTTTAAAGATGTTTTAGTACTACAGTGATTTTATCTTATTTTCATCAATCTATCCAAATAAAAGCTCTATTTCGAAGATATGGACTGAGGACTCATCTTTGAAATTTACTCCAAATTGGTTTTATATACCGGAAGTGTTAGCTTTGTATTTAATCATTATCTATAGAATACAATAGGTGGTTTAGAAGATAACTTAAAGCCAAAACCAAATGGTAACTGACCAGCACAAAAAAAAAAACCAGTTTCTTTACATTTTGAAATTAAGTTGAATATTAAAGTAAAATAATGATGTTTCATGTCCGCCAGTTTGACTATAACCGGAAGTAATGCTTTTAAAGACATATGTCTTATGTATTGTATCCATTAGCAGCATCAAAGAAAGGTTCCTGAACAATTTAATGATAGTAGCAATACCCTCCTTTAAAATTAATTTCTGGTACATCAGATCATCGAATCATCTATTCCATAACATACCAAGTACTTTTGTGTTTTGTTCGCATATAGTAGTACTTTTTCCGTTTTAGCTAGCTTACGTATATCCACACGGTTTGACGTCCAGGACCGTAGATAGAATCAAGTTTCCTCCATCATTGATCTCCCTTTCTTATAGTCAGCCCACCCTCGTTCTGTAAACTTAACAGAATGTTGTCCACATACAAATCAGTCATTCAAACTTTGCGAATTATGCGATGTCGACAAATGCAGTCGTAAACAATTTTGATAGGCATAGTGCTTGATTCCTTCTGTACAGGATGATAAGGAATGTAGTGATACTTTTCTTAAGTTCATCTGTTTCATCTACCTTCTCTATGAATCCTCTTCGTTCCTGTTCTTGTATAATGTTCCCGTACTTCTTTAACATATCAGAGTTTTGAGTAAGTCTTTGAAGGACGTTTTCTGTCCTTCTGTTCGTGACTGCTTAATTTATAGGCAATTCATTACGTTTTCAAGGTAACAAAGCGGAATATTTGTTTTCTCAGAACTCAATTGATCTGTCCTGATAGACTTAAATATATGCATTGTCGTCTTCGTCTACCTCCCTACTATTTATTACTATTGAATCTAAATTCCAAAATCTCTCCAGATTGAATTCTGTAACTTTGTGTGATACTAGAACATTACACATACTAGTCTTCGACGTGTTTGTTTTCTTACCGTATGTAAGTACCGAAAGCATTTATCCGATATTGGATTTCACGGCGGTCGGATCGTTTACACGGACTATATAATCGTTAACAATGTCCCCGTAGTGATATGCGCCTACCAGCAACGATATCTCGAATGAATCGTGCTTTGTCACCGTGTGCGCTATCTTTAAACCACGCAAATAACCGTTCTGTGTATCAATATTACGTATGTGATTCTGTATAGGCATGCAGATCATCTGTACTATCAGTACTTTGATTGACAATACGTGTCCTACATCGGTTTTCAGATAGATTGTTGACTTTTCTATGTGTCTCACGTTTTTCTCTGCACCTCCAAATGCCGATTAATATATTATTTATGTTCCCGCTATCTGTAAATTTAGTTAAGTTTTGCGTTTCAAAAGATGTTTGCTCTCCTTCGTCAAAAAGAATATCCGTATCGATAAAGAACTGATTTGAGCCTACTTGTGCCACGGCAGTTTTCAAAAGTACATTCGATTGCAATTCTGTACGTTGAGAATACAAAATAGTAGTATTATGTTCCGTATCATCAATGTCATTCACGAGTTGAACGTTGGGCGAATTCGAAGATAGTGGGTTTAACGTGCATTACATTAGTTTGTGTGGTGTTTCTCATTACAATGTGCGTTTAGATTTACATTCGTTTAGTCTGTGTATACCAAGGTAGTTAAAGATAACAAATTTGTTCATACGGCATTATGTGTCGGCTGTTTTACTGCAATGAGTTGGTGGATGTATTTTGTGACAGTAAACGCTAAGTCTAGTCTCAATATTCTTGTAAGATTTAGATTTCACCAATTTCGGATGTCGACTCTTTTGTCCTGTGTCCGGTATAACGATATCGTCTAATATGCTTTCAGGGAGGTCCGTTATACCAACGTTTTTGTTCTATGTCCTCGCGCGAGATATTTTCTGACTTCAACTGGTAATTTGTTGACAATAATGGGAAGAAGTAGTGTGCCGTATGTTTCATGTGTCTTACCCAAAGTTTCTAGACCTTGACGCTACCTCCAATTTGATCGTAAAAAACTTCGTAAGCTTGTTTACTGATTTATAGGCGAAGGAATTTCTAAATCTAGTGCTTCGTGTTCTACTTCATGAGCTTTCAAGTAGTTACACTTTTGTATATTTGTAAGTAACTAGTTAAGATGTACGGACGACTCACATGAGTCCCAGAAGGTTTGCCATTCTGAAATCGTGCCTTCGAAAGTTGGAAGCGTAAGTTTTGGTACGTTACTCTGATTAAAAGTTGCAGGAAATGTACTTTATTGCGTGTTGATTGTGAGAATGGCTTGGGCAAACTGGTTTTCAAACGACAGTGCGTTGTGTAGGTTTGCTATGTTTTGCGTTGAAACAAACGGTATAGTTTTTGGATTTAAAGTGTGCGTTCTAGTACTTTAGTATTTGATTCAATGTGACGGGACTGCAGGATTTTGGACATTTGTATGAACTTACGTACGTGTCAAATCAAGGTTATCATATTAACCGAAAATTCATCTGAATGAAATAATCTAATTTACCACATCTTCCGGTTCCGTTAACTTTAGAATTTGTTCATTCAAGTCCTAAAACAATGTTTGTGTTTGCACAAGTTTTCCTAGTGTTGTAATGACTTCTACTTGATCGAATTTTGTATTCTCCTTTGTTTCATCTAATCTTCGGTATACCTTGAACTACACATATTTTGCGACTGACTATCTGAACAACGGAACCGAAATTACGTTAGTGATTGCGAAAAGCAGATTAGCGCAAGTGAAAACCCTTACATAACCGCAACTAGAACTTATGGCCGCAGTTATTGGAACTAGACTAGCTTTTCATGTAAAATCGACCTTCTAATGTAAAAACGTGGCTTTCTGGTCGGATAGCTGTATAGTATTGCACTGGTTAAATCATCGAAACTGTTTAAACGATTTAGTGTGAATCGAGCGCGAGGAATAACAAAATCTACAAAATCAACATTAATGGAGATATTGCCCAAAAGAATGCAACCCAACCAATCTCTTAACACGAGGAATTGACGTCGATCAATACATCGATAGTGTCCTTTAAAAAAAGACAGAATTAGTTAACGGTATTGACAATTACAGAAAAAAACGAAGACGAGGAATTTCTAAACAATGAAGTTCATACTGATCACTATGATATCAGTAACGTTATAGACAATTGGAAATATTGAAATTTTCAGGAAAGTGATTTGAGTAACTGCTTACGTTCAGCGGTTCATATTTAACTACCAATATACCGATATACCAAACATCTGAGATAAAAACACAAGGCAATATCCTAGCACTAGACAATTGTGACTCTTCATAGATGACGGTAGCTTTTTGAGATGCAATGGAAAGATTCACAGCGGAATCATTTTAGAGAATACCAAATTTCCGTATTTATTACCTGCGAATCATTTACTTACCAAACTGATAGTGACAGACGCACACGAGCGTTCACTTAATTCGGACTCAATGCTATGCTTACTTACGTATTACAATCGTATTGGGTACCGATACTTAGACAATATGTTAAGGAGTAATTGATCAAGTTTTCGCTGTTGTTAATCATTGTAATGTAACGTAAGTGTCACGTGTTGACATTAGAGTCAAAATAGATATACATACATTCTATTCACTTTTGTTATTGTTAGCTATATAGTTGTCCGATGTAACCTCTTAACGATATTGGTGTCAAGTGAACCTCTTAACGATATTGGTGTCAAGTGACCAGGATGAATTTACAGCTGAAATCGATACTAGCAGGACATAGTAGTGCCGTCTCCGGAATATTCCAGAAATTCGACGAAAAATGGGGAGAGCGGCACAAAACTTGTTGATTACAATAACCTTCGAAACAGAAATCGTTAACTCTGATGATTATTTATTTAATTTAGAAAAAAAATACAGCCAATAGCAAAATTTATCTAAGTACAAACATCAACGCTAAACACAAATGCCACAAGTTCGCAACATCACGCAAACGTACATGAATGCATAATTTTACATACCTTCATACAAGAGCTTACGTTATTTTTTACGACAAAATTGAAACATATGTACGTGGTTTAGAATCCCTTGGTCAGACAGAGAATACATATGACCCATTATTGGTCCCTATCATATTGAAAAAGTTACCGGGGACGTACGCATAAATCTTACAAGACACCATGAATCAAATAGTTGGCAATTAAATGAACTACTACATATACTATCTCAAGAACTCAACATTATGGAGAGAGGCAATTCCTCTGATCATACGGAAACTTAAACCACTAAATCATGTGTACTTTTGTAACGAATAACATGTTCCCATTAATTGCACTAAGATAATTGATCAAACAGCAAATATTTCTGTTGTTAAACAGCATCGTTTATGTTTTAACTGTCTTCGACCCCCAATATAGCTGATTGCAAATCACACAAAAGTTGCAGGAAATGTAAAATAAAGCAGCATACTAGTTTATGCAAAGACGAGGTTAAAAAGATGAAAAACAGAGTAACACTAATGAATATATTACTAGTAACACAATTCAGTAAACACAACACAACGCGAAGAAAACGGGTACAGTTCTTCACTCACAGACACAGACTAAAAACTGTCGTAGCGTAAGTAAGTTCGGGCATTCAATGTACTTACACAAACACATTATTTGACAAGGGCGCACAGATGCCCTCATCACAGAAAAATAAGCTACAGAGCTTGATTTGACAATTACCAGACAGAAGACCATAAACTTGTCAGGATTTTGTGACACAAGTGATGGCACAGACAACGGCAAATTACCTATCAACGTTTTGATTGTACCAGAAATAGCTGTACCAATGAAGACTTATGTACGTAATATAACAAATTTAAAGTATTTGTTTGGCTTGAAATTTGACCATCCGGTCTCACATGACCCAATGGTTGAAGATTCTCTATTGAATTATATCTAATTCGATTATTACTGGTCAATTGTCGATGATAGAATAGTATGAGGAACAGGACCTACTACCGTCAAGTCGGAAATCCGTAACCTTCTGTCCGGCACAATCAATTGAACACCTGCAAATCCAGATCACACACTTACGTCAATGATGAACATATTAGTAGGTCACAAAGTTGAAGAGTAGAACTTTTATAATGGAGAAATTTATGGAAGTTGAAGCTGCTAGTATAAATAATAGTGACAACAAATCTGAAAACAGACAATTCCAAGATGTATATAAATCAAATGGTAGAGGTTACCATATGGAAACATAAAGATATGTTGATAAGTTACCTTGTAAGGAGGAACACCACACCTTACTAGACAACAGAAGTATTGAATAACGGAGAACAAAAAATGTCATTAAGCGTCTTAATCGTGAACTTAACCTTTTACAGAAAAACGGAAAAATTATTAATAAACAAGAAAAACGTAGATTTATCGAGAGAGTTGATGAACGATCAGCCAAAACAATTGTTCATTCCATACCGCACCATCATTTCCGTAAAAAGTCGTCAACCACGCCAATCAGAATTGTATTTGACTGTAGCTGCAAACCTTCACCTATTAATCTAAGCTTAAATGATTGTTTGATGGATCTTTGGCCAAACTTTAATGATTTAACCGGAATTTTTCTCCGATTTAGAATGCACAAATACGCCGTCTCGACAGGTATAGAAAAAGCCTTACTTATTATGGGCTGGATGAAGAGGATCGTGATGTTACCAGATTCTCTTATGCGTAGTAACCCGGATGACCCAAATAGTCAACTAACCGCAAACAGATTCAAGTCAGTATAATTTGGAGCAACTTTCTCTCCGTTTATCCTAAATGCTGTTATACGTAAACATTTGACTGCAATTCAACAGACTGGACAGCAATGTTAAAGAAATACTTTTATGTTGACAATATTATATCGAGCTTTAATTAACAAAGAGCTTTGTTAGACTTCTTCCATGCATCACGTTTAGTATTTGTAAATGATTTGTATGATGCGAGAGCATAAGAAATTGAACATTTATCAAAATCATCATGTAACCGAGAAGCTTAATCCTTATGGAACAATTTTGTTCGGTGGATGGTGGGAGAGATTGAGAGGAATAACGAAAAACTGCATTAAACGAGCACATATGGACAATAAAACACTCAACACGATAATGACTGAAGTAGAACGTTTACTCAGTGATCGCCCACTAACATACGTTTCATCGGATCAAACGCGGACGACGAACCCCTTACTCCGTCACATTTATTATATTGAAAACGGACCAAGACGCTACCGTATAACGGCTTTAAAGACTGTAGTTTACAACCAGGAACCAAAGACACTACGCATGAACCAGTAACTGGCTAGACAATCGAAGTTTCTTTCATTAATTCTTAAAAACTACATAAAAAGATGGAAGCAGGAATACATAAATTCGCTTAGGAAATATTACCGATACACAGATCGAAACACATAGAACATTAACGTCGGAAATATGTAGTTCATATTCAGGACTATGTATCTAGAGTAAATTGGACTTTGGCGATCAGTGACAAATTTTTTTACGGCAAAGATGGACTTACACGATCAGCCATAATTCGAACAAAAACTGGTTTGATATCTAGACCAATCATCAAACTTGAATTCTTTGGAACTTGAAAATATAGCAGCTCAGAGTGAGGAAAAGACGAAAATAAAAACATAGACTAACATGTGTTAAATATAAATCGTGAAAAGTAAAATGATAACGTGTGATTAGCATATGGACATTAAAATGAATTTAAACCGTGGGCTGTTAAATATTTTACATACAAACTTTAAAATTTTACTAGTAATTTATTTTATTAGAACTTTAATAATTAATGTTGTGATCACTTTCATTTATTTTAAAGTAATTCATGTGCGGCCCAAGTATGTTAAGAGCAAAATCACAAACGCAACGTTCTCGCTGCCCATATTCATTGTAACATGTGTGACATGTTGACATTAGAGCTTGAATAGAAAAAATTATTCACACGAGTCATTATATCAGAGGGAGAGGTATCCATTGCCTCAAAAATGACAAAAATCTTTAATGCCCTAAACTCGTACGACTTAGCCAGGAAAGGATAAGGTTGGTACCTTTATATATCACAAAGTCGAAATGAACTATTGCCAGCTGGCCAAACCAAAACATTTTCCACATGGGTCATGACACAAGAGGTATATGTAGTAGTTGTATAATGGCCCATAGTACTTATGTCCTAGACCCGAGTTTGTCAGGAGGGGATAACAAGGGTTGTGGTACTCCGAGTCATCACGAAGTCGAAAAAAACTATTGCCGGATGGCCAAATTAAGAAATTCTCCACGTGGGTCATTATATCAGAGGAAGAAATAGGAATTGCCTCTAAAATGACCTATACTACTATACCCTAGACCGTACGACCTAGTCAGCAAAGAGAAAGATGGGCACCTTTATATATCTCAAAGTCGAATTGAACTATTGACGACTTGTCAAACTAAAAGATTCTCCTCGTGGACCATGATACAGAGGTTAAGGTACTAATTACCTTTAAAATGACCAGCAAGTAAAAGTATGTTTGAATATTTTGATATACAAGAGTACTTCCCTTACCCTTTTCCTACCAATACGTACGGATCTATGATATACGATACATGGGCCTTTTTAGAGAAAACACCTACTTTAATCTTTTTGTTAGCCCACACGAAGAAACTCTTAGTTTCGTCTTTGTGATATACAAGAGTACTACCCTTTGCTGTTCAACAGGTACGGGTCTAGGACATAAGAACCATGGGTAATTTTCGAGGCAACATTATTCCATACATCTGATATGTTTGACAACGCAATCAGGGTTAGTCCTCTGGCCCATCTTAAAGGCAATGGCTACCTCTACCTCTGCTAATATGGTCCACGTTTAGATTATCTTAGTCGGTCAGCTGGCAATATTTCATTTTGACTTCGTTGTACACCGCGATACTATATCCCCCTTTAAACCGTCTGCTTACAAATTTGCACAGGTCTAGGGCATGATTTTTATGGGCCATTTTAGAAGAAATGCCTACCTCTACCACTGGTATAATGGCCCACGTGGAGAATCTCTTAGTTTGGCCAGCCGGCAATAGTTCAGTTCGAATTCGTTGTATCCGGGATACCATATCCCCCCTTTGAACCCTCTACTGACAAACTCGTACGGGTCTAGGTTATAATTTTTATGGGCCATTTTAAAGGCAATAAGTACCTCTTCCTCTGGTATCATTGCCCACGTGGAGAATCTCTTCGTTTGGCCAGCCGGCAATAGTTCATTTTCGAATTTGTGATAAACCAGGGTACCTCCTTATCCTTTCCTGACTAACTCGTACGGATCTAGGGCATACGTGCTATGAGCCATTTGATAGGCAATACCAACCTCTACCTCTGGTATGATGGTTGATGTGGAGAATCTCTTAGTTTGGCCAGACGGCAATAGTTCAGTTCGAATTCGTTGTAAACCGGAATACCATATCCCCCCTTTTAACCCTCTACTGACAAACTCGTACGGGTCTAGGGTACAAGTGCTAAGAGCCATTTTAAAGGCAATAAGTACCTCTTCCTGTAGTATCATTGCCCACGTGGAGAATCTCTTCGTTTGGCCAGCCGGCAATAGTTCATTTTCGAATTTGTGATATACCAGGGTACCCCCCTTATCCTTTCAAGACTAACTCGTACGGGTCTAGGGCATAAGTGCTATGGGCCATTTTATAGGCCATACCAACCTCTACCTCTGGTATGATGGTCGATGTGGAGAATCTCTTAGTTTGGCCAGACGGCAATAGTTCAGTTCAAATTCGTTGTAAACCGGAATACCATATCCCCCTTTTAACCTTCCACTGACAAACTCGTACGGGTCTAGGGTACAAGTGCTATGGGCCATTTTAAAGGCAATAAGTACGTCTTCCTCTGGTATCATTGCCCACGTGGAGAATCTCTTTGTTTGGCCAGCCGGCAATAGTTCATTTTCGAATTTGTGATATACCAGGGTACCCCCCTTATCCTTTCCTGACTAACTCGTACGGGTCTAGGGCATAAGTGCTATCGCCCATTTTATAGGCAATACCAACCTCTACCTCTGGTATGATGGTTGATGTGGACAATCTCTTAGTTTGGCCAGCCGGCAATAGTTCAGTTCAAATTCGTTGTAAACCGGAATACCATATCCCCCCTTTTAACCCTCTACTGACAAACTCGTACGGGTCTAGGGTACAAGTGCTATGGGCCATTTTAAAGGCAATAAGTACCTCTTCCTGTAGTATCATTGCCCACGTGGAGAATCTCTTCGTTTGGCCAGCAGGCAATAGTTCATTTTTGAATTTGTGATATACCAGGGTACCCCCCTTATCCTTCAAGACTAACTCGGACGGGTCTAGGGCATAAGTGCTATGGACCATTGTATAGGCCATACCAATCTCTACCTCTGGTATGATGGTCGATGTGGTGAATCTCTTATTTTGGTCAGCCGGCAATAGTTCAGTTCGAATTCGTTGTAAACCGGAATACCATATCCCCCCTTTTAACCCTCTACTGACAAACTCGTACGGGTCTAGGGTACAAGTGCTCAGAGCCATTTTAAAGGCAATAAGTACCTCTTCCTGTAGTATCATTGCCCACGTTGAGAATCTCTTCGTTTGGTCAGCCGGCAATATTTCATTTTCGCATTTGTGATATACCAGGGTACCCCCCTTATCCTTTAGACTAACTCGTACGGGTCTAGGGCATAAGTGCTATGGGCCATTTTATAGGCCATACCAACCTCTACCTCTGGTATGATGGTCGATGTGGACAATCTCTTAGTTTGGCCAGCCGGCAATAGTTCAGTTCGAATTCGTTGTAAACCGGAATACCATATCCCCCCTTTTAACCTTCCACTGACAAACTCGTACGGGTCTAGGGTACAAGTGCTATGGAACATTTGAAAGGCAATAAGTACGTCTTCCTCTGGTATCATTGCCCACGTGGAGAATCTCTTCGTTTGGCCAGCCGGCAATAGTTCATTTTCGAATTTGTGATATACCAGGGTACCCCCTTATCCTTTCCTGACTAACTCGTACGGGTCTAGGGCATAAGTGCTATCGGCCATTTTATAGGCAATACCAACCTCTACCTCTGGTATGATGGTTGATGTGGAGAATCTCTTAGTTTGGCCAGACGGCAATAGTTCAGTTCGAATTCGTTGTAAACCGGAATACCATATCCCCCTTTTAACCTTCCACTGACAAACTCGTACGGGTCTAGGGTACAAGTGCTATGGGCCATTTTAAAGGCAATAAGTACGTCTTCCTCTGGTATCATTGCCAACTTGGAGAATCTCTTTGTTTGGCCAGCCGGCAATAGTTCATTTTCGAATTTGTGATATACCAGGGTACCCCCCTTATCCTTTCCTGACTAACTCGTACGGGTCTAGGGCATAAGTGCTATCGGTCATTTTATAGGCAATACCAACCTCTACCTCTGGTATGATGGTTGATGTGGAAAATCTCTTAGTTTGGCCAGCCGGCAATAGTTCAGTTCGAATTCGTTGTAAACCGGAATACCATATCCCCCCTTTTAACCCTCTACTGACAAACTCGTACGGGTCTAGGGTACAAGTGCTCTGGGCCATTTTAAAGGCAATAAGTACTTCTTCCTCTTGTATCATTGCCCACGTGGAGAATCTCTTCGTTTGGCCAGCCGGCAATAGTTCAGTTCGAATTCGTTGTAAACCGGAATACCATATCCTCCCTTTTAACCCTCTACTGACAAACTCGTACGGGTTTAGGGTACAAGTGTTATGGGCCATTTTAAAGGCAATAAGTACTTCTTCCTCTGGTATCATTGTCCACGTGGAGAATCTCTTCGTTTGGCCAGCCGGCAATAGTTCAGTTCGAATTCGTTGTAAACCGGAATACCATATCCTCCCTTTTAACCCTTTACTGACAAACTCGTACGGGTTGAGGGTACAAGTGTTATGGGCCATTTTAAAGGCAATAAGTACCTCTTCCTGTGGTATCATTGCCCACGTTGAGAGTCTCTTCGTTTGGTCAGCCGGCAATAGTTCATTTTCGCATTTGTGATATACCAGGGTACCCCCCTTATCCTTTAGACTAACTCGTACGGGTCTAGGGCATAAGTGCTATGGGCCATTTTATAGGCCATACCAACCTCTACCTCTGGTATGATGGTCGATGTGGAGAATCTGTTAGTTTGGCCAGCCGGCAATAGTTCAGTTCGAATTCGTTGTAAACCGGAATACCATATCCCCCCTTTTAACCTTCCACTGACAAACTCGTACGGGTCTAGGGTACAAGTGCTATGGAACATTTGAAAGGCAATAAATACGTCTTCCTCTGGTATCATTGCCCACGTGGAGAATCTCTTCGTTTGGCCAGCCGGCAATAGTTCATTTTCGAATTTGTGATATACCAGGGTACCCCCTTATCCTTTCCTGACTAACTCGTACGGGTCTAGGGCATAAGTGCTATCGGCCATTTTATAGGCAATACCAACCTCTACCTCTGGTATGATGGTTGATGTGGAGAATCTCTTAGTTTGGCCAGTCGGCAATAGTTCAGTTCGAATTCGTTGTAAACCGGAATACCATACCCCCCTTTTAACCCTCTACTGACAAACTCGTACGGGTCTAGGGTACAAGTGCTCTGGGCCATTTTAAAGGCAATAAGTACGTCTTCCTCTGGTATCATTGCCCACGTGGAGAATCTCTTCGTTTGGCCATCCGGCAATAGTTCATTTTCGAATTTGTGATATACCAGGGTACCCCCCTTATCCTTTCCTGACTAACTCATACGGGTCTAGGGCATAAGTGCTATCGAACGTTTTATAGGCAATACCAACCTCTACCTCTGGTATGATGGTCGTTGTGGAGAATCTCTTAGTTTGGCCAGCCGGCAATAGTTCAGTTCGAATTCGTTGTAAACCGGAATACCATATCCCCCCTTTTAGCCTTCTACTGACAAACTCGTACGGGTCTAGGGTACAAATACTCTGGGCCATTTTAAAGGCAATAAGTACATCTTCCTGTGGTATCATTGCCCATGTGGAGAATCTCTTCGTTTGGTCAGCCGGCAATAGTTCATTTTCGAATTTGTGATATACCAGGGTACCCCTCTTATCCTCTAGACTAACTCGTACGGGTCTAGGGCATAAGTGCTATGGGCCATTTTATAGGCCATACCAACCTTTACCTCTGGTATGATGGTCGATGTGGAGAATCTCTTAGTTTGGCCAGCCGGCAATAGTTCAGTTCGAATTCGTTGAAAACCGGAATACCATATCGCCCCTTTTAACCTTCCACTGACAAACTCGTACGGGTCTAGGGTACAAGTGCTCTGGGCCATTTTAAAGGCAATAAGTACTTCTTCCTCTGGTATCATTGCCCACGTGGAGAATCTCTTCGTTTGGCCAGCCGGCAATAGTTCATTTTAGAATTTGTGATATACCAGGGTACCCCCTTATCCTTTCCAGACTAACTCGTACGGGTGTAGGGCATAAGTGCTCTTGGCCGTTTTATAGGCAATGCCAACCTCTACCTCTGGTATGATGGGCGATGTGGAAAATCTCTTAGTTTGGCCAGCCGGCAATAGTTCAGTTCGAATTCGTTGTAAACCGGAATACCATATCACCCTTTTAGCCTTCTACTGACAAACTCATATGGGTCTAGGGTACAAATGATATGGGCCATTTTAAAGGCAATAAGTACATCTTCCTCTGGTATCATTGCCCACCTGGAGAATTTCCTCGTTTGGCCAGCCGGCAATAGTTCATTTTAGAATTTGTGATATACCAGGGTACCCCCCTTATCCTTTCCACACTTACTCGTACGGGTCTAGGGCATAAGTGCTCTGAGCCATATTATAGGCAATACCAACGTCTACCTCTGGTATGATGGTCGTTGTGGAGAATCTCTTAGTTTGGCCAGCCGGCAATAGTTCAGTTCGAATTCGTTGTAAACCGGAATACCATATCCCCCCTTTTAGCCTTCTACTGACAAACTCGTACGGGTCTAGGGTACAAATGCTGTGGGCCATTTTAAAGGCAACAAGTACCTCTTCCTGTGGTATCATTGCCCATGTGGAGAATCGCTTCGTTTGGTCAGCCGGCAATAGTTCATTTTCGAATTTGTGATATACCAGGGTACCCCCCTTATCCTTTAGACTAACTTGTACGGGTCTAGGGCATAAGTGCTATGGGCCATTTTATAGGCCATACCAACCTCTACCTCTGGTATGATGGTCGATGTGGAGAATCTCTTAGTTTGGCCAGCCGGCAATAGTTCAGTTCGAATTCGTTGTAAACCGGAATACCATATCCCCCCTTTTAACCTTCCACTGACAAACTCGTACAGGTCTAGGGTACAAGTGCTATGGAACATTTGAAAGGCAATAAGTACGTCTTCCTCTGGTATCATTGCCCACGTGGAGAATCTCTTCGTTTGGCCAGCCGGCAATAGTTCATTTTCGAATTTGTGATATACCAGGGTACCCCCCTTATCCTTTCCTGACTAACTCGTACGGGTCTAGGGCATAAGTGCTATTGGCCATTTTATAGGCAATACCAACCTCTACCTCTGGTATGATGGTTGATGTGGAGAATCTCTTAGTTTCGCCAGTCGGCAATAGTTCAGTTCGAATTCGTTGTAAACCGGAATACCTTACCCCCCTTTTAACCCTCTTCTGACAAACTCGTACGGGTCTAGGGTACAAGTGCTCTGGGCCATTTTAAAGGCAATAAGTACGTCTTCCTCTGGTATCATTGCCCACGTGGAGAATCTCTTCGTTTGGCCATCCGGCAATAGTTCATTTTCGAATTTGTGATATACCAGGGTACCCCCCTTATCCTTTCCTGACTAACTCGTACGGGTCTAGGGCATAAGTGTTCTCGGCCGTTTTATAGGCAATACCAACCTCTACCTCTGGTATGATGGTCGATGTGGAGAATCTCTTAGTTTGGCCAGCCGGCAATAGTTCAGTTCGAATTCGTTGTAAACCGGAATACCATATCCCCCCTTTTAGCCTTCTACTGTCAAACTCGTACGGGTCTAGGGTACAAATGCTATGGGCCATTTTAAAGGCAATAAGTACATCTTCCTCTGGTATCATTGCCCCCCTGGAGAATCTCCTCGTTTGGCCAGCCGGCAATAGTTCATTTTAAAATTTGTGATATACCAGGGTACCCCCCTTATCCTTTCCAGACTTACTCGTACGGGTCTAGGGCATAAGTGCTCTGAGCCATTTTATAGGCAATACCAACGTCTACCTCTGGTATGATGGTCGATGTGGAGAATATCTTAGTTTGTCCAGCCGGCAATAGTTCATTTTAGAATTTGTGATATACCAGGGTACCCCCTTATCCTTTCCAGACTAACTCGTACGGGTCTAGGGCATAAGTGCTCTGAGCCATTTTATAGGCAATACCAACCTCTACCTCTGGTATGATGGTCGATGTGGAGAATCTCTTAGTTTGGCCAGCCGGCAATAGTTCAGTTCGAATTCGTTGTAAACCAGAATACCATATCCCCCCTTTTAACCTTCTACTGACAAACTCGTACGGGTCTAGGGTACAAGTGCTATGGACCATTTTAAAGGCAATAAGCACTTCTTCCTCTGGTATTATTGCCCACGTGGAGAATCTCTTCGTTTGGCCAGCCGGCAATAGTTCATATTCGAATTTGTGATATACCAGAGTACCCCCCTTATCCTTTCCTGACTAACTCGTACGGGTCTAGGGCATAAGTGCTCTGAGCCATTTTATAGGCAATACCATCCTCTACCTCTGGTATGATGGTTGATGTGGAGAATCTCTTAGTTTGGCCAGTTGGCAATAGTTCAGTTTGAATTCGTTTTAAACCGGAATACCATATCCCCCCTTTTAACCCTCTACTGACAAACTCGTACGGGTCTAGGGTACAAGTGCTCTGGACCATTTTAAAGGCAATAAGTAGCTCTTCCTCTGGTATCATTGCCCACGTGGAGAATCTCTTCGTTTGGCCAGCCGGCAATAGTTCATTTTAGAATTTGTGATATACCAGGGTACCCCCTTATCCTTTCCAGACTAACTCGTTCGGGTCTAGGGCATAAGTGCTATGAGCCATTTTATAGGCAATACCAACCTCTACCTCTGGTATGATGGTCGATTTGGAGAATCTCTTAGTTTGGCCAGCCGGCAATAGTTCAGTTCGAATTCGTTGTAAACCGGAATACCATATCCTCCCTTTTAACCCTCTACTGACAAACTCGTACGGGTCTAGGGTACAAGTGCTATGGGCCATTTTAAAGGCAATAAGTACTTCTTCCTCTGGTATCATTGCCCAAGTGGAGAATCTCTTCGTTTGGCCAGCCGGCAATAGTTCATTTTCGAATTTGTGATATACCAGGGTACCCCCCTTATCCTTTCCTGACTAACTCGTACGGGTCTAGGGCATAAGTGCTCTGGGCCATTTTATAGGCAATACCAACCTCTACCTCTTGTATGGTGGTCGATGTGGAGAATCTCTTAGTTTGGCCAGCCGGCAATATTTCAGTTCGAATTCGTTGTAAACCGGAATACCATATCCCCCCTTTTAGCCTTCTACTGACAAACTCGTACGGGTCTAGGGAACAAATGCTTTGGGCCATTTTAAAGGCAATAAGTACATCTTCCTCTGGTATAATTGCCCACGTGGAGAATTTCCTCGTTTGGCCAGCCGGCAATAGTTTATTTTAGAATTTGTGCTATACCAGAGTACCCCCCTTATCCTTTCCAGACTTACTCGTACGGGTCTAGGGCATAAGTGCTATGAGCCATTTTATAGGCAAATACCAACGTCTACCTCTGGTATGATGGTCGATGTGGAGAATATCTTAGTTTGGCCAGCCGGCAATAGTTCATTTTAAAATTGGTGATATACCAGGGTACCCCCCTTATCCTTTCCAGACTAACTCGTATGGGTCTAGGGCATAAGTGCTCTGGGCCATTTTATAGGCAATACCAACCTCTTCCTCTGGTATGATGGTCGATGTGGATAATCTCTTAGTTTGGCCAGCCGGCAATAGTTCATTTTCGAATTTGTGATATACCAGGGTACCCCCCTTATCCTTTCCTGACTAACTCGTACGGGTCTAGGGCATAAATGCTCTGAGCCATTTTATAGGCAATACCAACCTCTACCTCTGGTATGATGTCGATGTGGAGAATCTCTTAGTTTGGCCAGCCGGCAATAGTTCAGTTCGAATTCGTTTTAAATCGGAATACCATATCCCCCTGTTTAACCCTCCACTGACAAACTCATACGGGTCTAGGGTACAAGTGCTATGGGCCATTTTAAAGGCAATAAGTAGCTCTTCCTCTGGTATCATTGCCCACGTGGAGAATCTCTTCGTTTGGCCAGCCGGCAATAGTTCATTTTAGAATTTGTGATATACCAGGGTACCCCCCTTATCCTTTCCAGACTAACTCGTACGGGTCTAGGGCATAAGTGCTATGAGCCATTTTATAGGCAATACCAACCTCTACCTCTGGTATGATGGTTGATGTGGAGAATCTCTTAGTTTGGCCAGCCGGCAATAGTTCAGTTCGAATTCGTTGTAAACCGGAATACCATATCCCCCCTTCTAACCCTCTACTGACAAACTCGTACGGGTCTAAGGTACAAGTGCTAAGAGCCATTTTTAAGGCAATAAGTACCTCTTCCTCTGGTTTCATTGCCCACGTGGAGAATCTCTTCATTTGGCCAGCCGGAAATAGTTCATTTTCGAATTTGTGATATACCAGGGTACCCCCCTTATCCTTTCAAGACTAGCTCGTACGGGTCTAGGGCATAAGTGCTATGGGCCATTTTATAGGCCATACCAACCTCTACCTCTGGTATGATGGTCGATGTGATGAATCTCTTATTTTGGCCAGCCGACAATAGTTCAGTTCGAATTCGTTGTAAACCGGAATACCATATCCCCCATTTTAACCCTCCACTGACAAACTCGTACGGGTCTAGGGTATCAGTGCTAAGGGCCATTTTAAAGGCAATAAGTACCTCTTCCTCTGGTATCATTGCCCACGTGGAGAATCTCTTCGTTTGGCCAGCCGGCAATAGTTCATTTTCGAATTTGTGATAAACCAGGGTGCCCCCTTATCCTTTCCTGACTAACTTGTACGGGTCTAGGGCATAAGTGCTATGAGCCATTTTATAGACAATACCAACCTCTACCTCTTGTATGATGGTTGATGTGGAGAATCTCTTAGTTTGGCCAGCCGGCAATAGTTCAGTTCGAATTCGTTGTAAACCGGAATACCATATCCCCCCTTTTAACCCTCTACTGACAAACTCGTACGGGTCTAGGGTACAAGTGCTATGGGCCATTTTAAAGGCAATAAGTACCTCTTCCTCTGGTATCATTGCCCACGTGGAGAATCTCTTCGTTTGGCCAGCCGGCAATAGTTCATTTTAGAATTTGTGATATACCAGGGTACCCCCTTATTCTTTCCAGACTAACTCGTACGGGTCTAGGGCATAAGTGTTCTGGGCCATTTTATAGGCAAAACCAACCTCTACCTCTGGTATGATGGTCGATGTGGAGAATCTCTTAGTTTGGCCAGCCGGCAATAGTTTAGTTCGAATTCGTTGTAAACCGGAATACCATATCCCCCCTTTTAACCTTCTACTGACAAACTCGTACGGGTCTAGGGTACAAGTGCTATGGGCCATTTTAAAGGCAATAAGTAGCTCTTCCTCTGGTATCATTGCCCACGTGGAGAATCTCTTCGTTTGGCCAGCCGGCAATAGTTCATTTTAGAATTTGTGATTTACCAGGGTACCCCCCTTATCCTTTCCTGACTAACTCGTACGGGTCTAGGGCATAAGTGCTATGAGCCATTTTATAGGCAATACCAACCTCTACCTCTGGTATGATGGTCGATGTGGAGAATCTCTTAGTTTGGCCAGCCGGCAATAGTTCAGTTCGAATTCGTTGTAAACCGGAATACCATATCCCCCCTTTTAACCCTCTACTGACAAACTCGTACGGGTCTAGGGTACAAGTGCTAAGAGCCATTTTAAAGGCAATAAGTACCTCTTCCTCTGGTATTATTGCCCACGTGGAGAATCTCTTCGTTTGGCCAGCCGGCAATAGTTCATTTTCGAATTTGTGATATACCAGGGTACCCCCCCCCCCCCCTTATCCTTTCCTGACTAACTCGTACGGGTTTAGGGCACAAGTGCTATGGGCCATTTTAAAGGCAATGATATAAATTGTTAATGTTAAGATTAATGACTGAGATTGGTCTCCGTAATTTTGAAGAATTATATGTCATTGAAATAGTACTTGACAGTTTTTATTTTTCTGTTGTTTTTATTTCTGCAATTAACTATGTTTCTATTTTTTCTGATCTGTTTAAATAGAAAATACACTAGAAAATAATGTCTGTATTGTATGTTTTAGTTTCATGATTGGACTATATTTGTAGACAACGAACAACGAACAAATTATGGAATGCCCATATGACCATCAATTCTCTGTAATTCCTAAATTTCTATACTAGTATTCAATCATTTTTTTATTTATTGTAGCTTACATTAATTCAATAATCACAAAATTTTAATAAGAACTGTTCTTTACTTTATTTGTTTGTTGTAATGCCCCATTAAATTTCTATATTTAATTATATTTATTTCAACTTGTTATTGCTTCAGTTTACATTATTTCTCTTATCACAGAATGTTAAAAGACCATTACTTTGTTTTATATTTATGGAAGCATTTGCATTGTTTTTATTACATTTACAATGTTATTTAAAGACGCAGACCTAGAAGTCCTTGAAGAAGACCAAAAGTTAATTTAGTAAACGCGGACCTCGAAGAAGACACCCATTGACATGCCTGTTTGAAGTAATATCACATATAAATAGGAACGTTATTTAATCAGAGTTATCGTTCATAGTTTCTAACAACACTTCTTCGAACGCAAGTCATCTCATGAATATTATTGCCGGCTCATGAATATTATTGAAGGCTGGCCTCATGAATATTAACGCCGGCTGCTATCGACGGCTAGATCCACACTAGTGCCACAACTTATTCTTTTACAAGTGTGTAATTCTACTCATTGGCTTGATCTACATTTACTATTTTCAAATTACGTTTGCAACACTTAAACTGTATAGTTAAATGGCATAATATCGCGAACGGTACTGAAGCCATAATTTGGATAGAAAAATTCAAAGAACCAATAAATAAGCAGTATAATGGAATCTGTATACACCAAGAAGGAACATTCTCTTAATGATCTGTATTAAAATTTATAGTTCAATCTTTAATGTTACAGACCAGTGGTGGTTAAGTTGACTGTCAATTTCCCTCTTATAATTCCATTCCTCATATGTTACATAGTTCTCAACATGGTCTTGTTCCGCAGTAAAAATTATTCAGAATATTTGCATAAGAAATGAGGAGTAAGCCTACTTTAATCGCATGGAAATATTCTTGTTCATGATGCATGAGAGCCTCTAAAAATCTGATATTCATCAAGTATTATGTTTCCTTGATTGAAGACTTGTTCAACCACTGTTTTCTATCTAATTACATAAAGTTCTCAACGATGCCATTTCTATGCTATTTCCATATGAAGGCCTAAAACAAAACTAATCTTTGTTCAGTTAGAAATATGTTTGCCCATTTGCACTGTTCCGATTTTGCAAAGCAAATAACAATTTATCACAAATGATAATTGATACATGTCTAGAAAAAAAATAACACATTGATGAATTGATGAAATTTCGAATCGTTGTGACAGATTTGGGCTATTTCTGAATCATTGGTGATTGCGGACTGATATATAAAGGCGGTTTTTGCAGTATACGGATATGGATAGTAAAGTGCACATTGCTAGAAAACAAAGAAATATCGATGACATCGTCAAATACGTTAATAAAGTAATACAAATAGACAGGAAATACTAAAAAAAATATAAAAAACATTGATTAACAAAATTTTAATCTGCTAACCGAGTCCCTGTGAACCCGACCTGTTCGTGTCAAAAGTGAAAATCGCATCTATTTGATGAACTAATTTCTTCATAAACTGTACATGCATTATTTCTGTATTATTTGATAACCAATCACATTCACGTTGCATGTTTGCATGATAATGGGTTATGTATTAGTGGATTGTAAGGGCGATGCAACATGTGAGGTCTGCGCGATCACGTGACATTATTATTTGTAAACAAACATGCTCCCCGTGTAACACGTGTGAATTATCCTTTCAAAGTGTTATGAATCTTTCAATCACTATTTTATGATATATTTTTCTGTTTGTTTTTAGGTTTGCATATCAGTAGTCGAAGTGAATTAGACATAGTTCTGACAGAGACATATAGTACGTATTATATGTCTCTGGTTCTGAGTAGTGTGTGTGTGGTTTTTTTTAGAATTAGAAGGTAAGTCTACATAACTTCAGAAGTCATTATTTAACTGAAGTCTAAAAAGATTACTCAACTTTCCCTCTTATTCTCCCTCTATTTTTGAAACCTGCATACCAAATTGAAGGGCATTTGCTCCCCTTGAACACTATTTGGCCCCTTCCCTGTCATTTCCCTTTAAATTTGCTCAAAAGTCATACTTTTAGTCCATTTACAGTAACAGCTGATTTGTGATTTTACCATCTTAACTGCAATTTTCATATTGAACACATTGGATCATTCAGTATGAGTTCCCATGTATTTTTGTCTTATATGAAGGAGGTTTTAGGTCATGTTTTCCTAAACACCTTATTGCTATATGTCTGTCTGGATTGTTCAAACCACAAAATCAAATATCGATGAATATGCAAGTTTTCAACAATCCAGGAGAATTGACATCCATTAAAAATATAGGAATCCACAGTAAGTCAGATTTAGGTTTTGA
This sequence comes from Mytilus galloprovincialis, assembly GCF_965363235.1. Lineage (NCBI taxonomy): Eukaryota > Metazoa > Mollusca > Bivalvia > Mytilida > Mytilidae > Mytilus > Mytilus galloprovincialis. Next base: position 48,748,832 of record NC_134844.1, on the reverse strand, counting down.
TAAATTTTGGAAATGACATTAGGAAGTTATAAAACTTTATTCTTTGAATATGTTTCCAATTTACACCTGAATTTTCAGATTTTTCCTAATTACCAATCACTAAAATAAATGTCATTTAATACGTATTAAAAACATGTAGCATTGTATGGAACTATCATAGTCATGTTTTTATTTGACATTATGAAAGTACTAGTGAGATCCAGGGGCCGCGTCAATGAAATTATCCTAGGATATGTCCTAAGATATGTCTTAGGCCAAATAAAAATATATGTGTGGTTCCAGTAACCCTACCGTCCCTACTTTTTCGGCTTAAAAATAACCTACCCTAAAGATTTTATTGTCATTTTGCATTAAGCACTGTTAAAGTCAGAATGTTGCTTCCATAGTCTCAATGTAAATAAAAAACATAAAATAAAAAAAAATCCCTACCTACCTACCCTAACTTTTTTTCAGATGTAACTTGAACCACACATACTTTTTTATTTGGCCTTAGGATATTATTTAGGATGGTCTTAGGACGTGTCAGAGACATGTCTTAGGATGTAAAACAAAGCTGTCTTAGGACAGTCCTAACTACGATAGTTCTAGGACCATTCTTACACATTTATTTAATTGAAAAAATATGTAGAGATTTCTATGTCATAGATTTAATGGTATTTTAGTATCTACTCTTATATGGAAACAATTGACGCAAAATAAAAGTTAAAGTTTTAACGTAATACTAATAAATACGTTATTAAATATGATAAAAGAAATAAATGAATTTAATACGAAAACAAAAGTAAATAGTCACAAAACTTTGTTAAATGCGATATTCGTACTGGAATTTTAGTACATTAACTAGCTTTGTACTTAGGTCCACTCGATTTCATTGCATGTATCGAATCAGGATTACTTAAGAAAAAAAAGAAGTCAACTTTTTACCATATTTAAATTAATATTGCACCGTTTTGGTTAGTCGCAAAAGATGTTGCTTATAATGAAAGTATTTTTTAGGCTTCAAGATAAACAGCACGAATAATTTAATGTAATACAATTGAATCTTTAACAAATATTGAAAATATTTTAATTTATTAATTCAATTCTAATAACAGTGTAATAGTTTAATATTGTATTTTTTTTATACGCCCGTCAAAATTTTGACGGGACGTATTATGGTATACAAATGTCCGGTGTCCGTCCGTCCGCCCGTCTGTCTGTCCGTCCGTCTGTCTGTCCGTCGTAAACATGTCGCACCGTAACTTGAGAACGACTTATCTAAATTTCATGAAACTTAATATAGTTGTTTTTTATGATGGTCAAATGATCTGTATACTTTTTGGTGAAAATAAGATTTAAACTTTTTGAGTTACGGCACTTTGTAACTAAAACAGGAGTGTGTTTTTTTTTCACATGTCGCACCGTATCTCGAAAACGATTTATGATTATTGCTTAAAACTTTACACACTTCTTAGTTATATTAATCTTAATATCTGTATACTTTTTGGTGATGATTCGAAATTTTATTTTTGAGTTATTGAGTATTTTGTAAAAAAGGGGGAGGGTTTTTTACATGTCGCACTGTATCTCAAAAACGATTTATGATTATTGCTTAAAACTTTACACACTTCTTTGTTATATTAATCTTAAGATCTGTATACTTTTTGGTGATGATTCAAAATTTCATTTTTGAGTTATTGAGTATTTTGTAAAAAAGGGGGAGGGGGTTTTTACATGTCGCGCCTTATCTCAAAAACAATTTATGATTATTGCTTGAAACTGTACACACTTCTTTGTTATATTAATCTAAAGATCTGTATTCTTTTTGGTTTGATTCAAAATTTCATTTTAGTGATATTTGTAAAAAAAATTATGATTATTGCATAAAACTTCCACACAAGACGTCGGGCGTATCATGCGCTCATGGCGCAGCTGTTTATTAGTAATGAGTTTGTGCTATATTTGTTGTTTTAATTACGTTTTATGACATTGTAACCTTTAGGACTATCCTAAGACACCTATTTGTATATCCTAACTTTAGGACCAAAGTTAGGACATATCTTATTTTAGGAGACTTTCGTTAACCTGACTTAGGACTAAGAAGTGTCCTAAGACCATCCTAAGACATGTCTTAGTCCTAGGACAGCTTCGTTGACATGGCCCCAGGATTCTGACTTGAATGAACAGTGTTTGTAACACACAAGGTTTTATCTGTTTCTTTCCCTTCCCTTAAAAGTATCTTTCAGTTTGAAACTACCTGACAATCATACTGAGTTCACACCTAATTTGAATTGGATTGACATTAACTAATTTGAATGCAAGTGAATTGTTTGTCTATCTTTGGTCAACATGTTGGGGTATGACTATACCACTTTTACCAATTTAAGAAACATTGTTGAATTTTATTTATGGAAGCTTACTTTTCATTTATATAAATTTAAGATTAATGTTTCTGAGGTTATGGATTGTCTCTACTTATAAAGGGGGAGGATTCCCAGTTATTTAATATATTTAATTAAATTGTATTCAGGCGCGTAGCTCCCTATACGCCAACACGCAGTTGCGTGCACATAAATTCAGCATGCAAAAAAAAATGTCAAAATAAAAAGGAGTAGGCCCAGTAAGGCCCCTTTTTGGCCCCAAAATATAGCAGTTTTACAAAATTGTTAAAATGTAAACTTTTAGTCATTTATTGGATTGTAGAAAGGTTCTGCTACATAAATATGGGCTCTTTTTGCCAATACAATGCACATATATTGAGAACTAGCACCATTAATTCATGCTAAATTACTGAAATCTTCACAATTCCAGCATTTCAGTTAAATTTTAGACGGTTTCCGTGTAAAACGAAAGTGGCTGCATTCGTGTTCATCCAAAATATTGAAATGGAAGTTGTATTTAATGATAATACATAACATATATAAAGATTGAGGATGAACACGGATGCGGCTACTTTCGTTTTTGACAAAAACCATCTGAAAAGTGACATTTTTTCGCATATTTGGTAGATTTCTCATATTTGAGCCAGAATCGGATCGTTTTTAATGACTATATAAGTTAAAATCTTTCACATAAATTAATTGCATCATATGAAATAGACACTTGAGTGTTTAAAAAGTGGTCAAAATCTTTCGTCAGATGAAACTGAAATTTGAGGCCAAAATCGGTCCTTACCGGACCTACTCCTTTATAGCATTCAGCATGCAAAAAAAAAATGTCAAAATAAAAATTTATAGTATTCGGTATGCAAAAAAAAAAAATTTAAAGGAAACACAAATTTGCTGTTTATAATAAACAAATCATTTAAAAATTGTATGTTTTTCGAATATCATAAATACAGTTGTGAAAATGAATAATCAGTCCCTTGCTTTAATGAAAATGAAAAATCTTGCTTCACTAGTGCAGAAAATGAATAATTTGTCCTCTTAGATTACAAAAATAAATAACCGATCAAAAACAAATCCTCCTGCCCCCTCCCCCAGAATATCAAATGGTCGACCCCTAAGTCTATATATAGGATTTTTTTCTGCGACAAGTGCCTCAAACCATGTATTAAGATTTTTGGATAAAGGACCACAATAGGTAAAAGTCCAATCTAATATTAAATGTTTTAAGTTCTTAGACTACATTCATTCTGTGTCAGAAACCTATTCTGTTTTAACTATTTGATCACAATCCAAATTCAGAGCTGTATCAGGCTTTAATGTTGTGTCCATACTTGCCCCAACTGTTCAGGGTTCGGCCTCTGCTGTAGTATCAAGCTGCGCCCTGTGGAGCATCTGGTTTATTTGAAAGGTAGATGTTCCCGACCTGTTTATAAGTGGAATTGTGAATCAGGCCATTACTCTTCTCAATTGTATTAATGCATACTTTTCATGTTGGGACAGTTTCCCTCATTTTTGAAGGCTGTATGGTTGCAATTGCCTATAATTGCTTTGTCATTTGAACATTTGTGGGTAGTTGTCTTATTGGCAATCTTATTACATATTTTAATTTTTATAGGTATCCATCCTTCAGAAAAATTGTTCCAAATGTAATGAATTCCCTCCAGGCTTGCCTTCATCTTCCTTTATCTTCATTGGAAGAATTTTTGGGATACGATTGCTTTCAAGGAATCTGTATAGACTTATACCGGTGGCTCAGAGCATTGCCCTCACGTCAATTGTTTTATTCTAAACATTAAGGAACATCTCAGATTCTTATGATTGTCTTGCTTTAAAAGGTAAAAACAAACAAAGGGATTGAACTTTAACAACTTTCCTATAATGTTCTTTTCATAATCTTCATGTTTGATAATTCCATTGACTTATATGCATGTTTTTAACAACACGGAAAAAATCAGAATTAAGCAGTATTTATATTTAGTGTTTTTATAAATTTAGAAACACGTTAGAGGGAATTCCCAGTTTTGATAAAATGCTAGAGTTCTCTGAATTCCAATAAATCTATTTCTGTCATATAAGAACTGAAGTGGAGTTTTTCTTATATTTTACCGTTGTGAAACTGATATTTGAGATTGTACTTCCAAAAAGAAATAGAGAACTTCAACTATCTAGGTCGTTTAATAAACATTTGATATACGTTCTTGCTCCAGGCTGCCAGAGTTTTTTTTGAAATTATGCGCATGCGTATAGTTTTCTTGACTTCAAGTGGTTTTAGATTGAATGGTTGCTCTGGATTCCCCACTCAATTAATTAATTTTTATACGACCGCAAAAATTTTAATTTTTCGTCGTATATTGCTATCACGTTGGCGTCTGCGTCGTCGTCGTAGTCCGAATACTTTTAGTTTTCGCACTCTAACTTTAGTAAAAGTGAATAGAAATCTATGAAATTTTAACACAAGGTTTATGACCACAAAAGGAAGGTTGGGATTGGTTTTGGTCCCAACATTTTAGGAATTAGGGGCCAAAAAGGGCCCAAATAAGCATTTTCTTGGTTTTCGCACTATAACTTTAGTTTAAGTAAATTGAAATCTATGAAATTTTGACACAAGGTTTATGACCACAAAAGGAAGGTTGGGATTGATTTTGGGAGTTTTGGTACTAACAGTTTAGGAATTAGGGGCCAAAAAAGGGCCCAAATAAGCATTATTCTTGGTTTTCGTACAATAACTTTAGTATAAGTAAATAGAAATCAATGAAATTTAAACACAAGGTTTATGAACACAAAAGGTAGGTTGGGATTGATTTTGGGAGTTTTGGTCCCAACAGTTTAGGAATTAGGGGCTGAAAAGGGGCCCAAATAAGCATTATTCTTGGTTTCGCACCATAACTTTAGTATAAGTAAATAGAAATCTATGAATTTTAAACACAAGGTTTATGACCATAAAAGGAAGGTTGGGTTTGATCTTGGGAGGTTTGGTCCAAACAGTTTAGGAATAATAAGGGGCCCAAAGGGTCCAAAATTGAACTTTGTTTGATTTCATCAAAAATTGAATAATTGGGGTTCTTTGATATGCCGAATCTAACTGTGTATGTAGATTCTTAATTTTCGGTCCCTTTTTCAAATTGGTCTACATTAAGGTCCAAAGGGTCCAAAATTAAACTTAGTTTGATTTTAACAAAAATTGAATCCTTGGGGTTCTTTGATATGCTGAATCTAAAAATGTACTTAGATTTTTGATTATTGGCCCAGTTTTCAAGTTGGTCCAAAATAAAACTTTGTTTGATTTCATCAAAAATTGAATAATTGGGGTTCTTTGATATGCCGAATCTAACTGTGTATGTAGATTCTTAATTTTTGGTCCCGTTTTCAAATTGGTCTACATTAAAGTCCAAAGGGTCCAAAATTGAATTCTTGGGCTTTTTTGATATGCTGAATCTAAACATATACTTAGATTTTTGATTATGGGCCCAGTTTTCAAGTTGGTTAAAATCAGGATCCAAAATTATTATATTAAGTATTGTGCAATAGCAAGAAATTTTCAATTGCACAGTATTCAGCAATAGCAAGAAATGTTCAATTGCACTCAGTATTGTGCAATAGCAAGCAATTTTCAATTGCACAGTATTGCGCAATAGCAAGAAATCTTCAATTGCACAATATTGTGCAATAGCAAGAAATTTTCAATTGGAGTTATCTTCCTTTGTCCAGAATAGTAGTTGAATCAACTTAAATCATTGTTTTATACAATATACAATGTATATTCACTTTTACTACCAACTGATAAATAAAAAAATCTTTACCATTCAGTGATAACAAGCACTTTATTTTACATTTTAATATTTTATGATGTATTTAAATGAGTAGTTATTGTTGCAAACTCCATTAGGAATTTGAATTGAGATCAGTTTTGGAAAAAGGGAAAGGGGGATGTGAAAAAAAAATGGGAGGGGGGGGGGGTAAATTTTTCTCATTTCAGATTTCATAAATAAAAAGAAAATTTCTTCAAACATTTTTTTGAGAGGATTAATATTCAACAGCATAGTGAATTGCTCAAAGGCAAAAAAAATATTTTAAGTTCATTAGACCACATTCATTCTGTGTCAGAAACCTATGCTGTGTCAACTATATAATCACAATCCAAATTTAGAGCTGAATCCAGCTTAAATGTTGTGTCCATACTTGCCCCAACTGTTCAGGGTTCAACCTCTGCGGTCGTATATAGCTGCGCCCTGCGGAGCATCTGGTTAACTCATGGGATCTTTTCTATGTTTGTCTGCTATTGAAGGTTATTATTGTTGCATAATTTTAAATCATATGCATCATTTAAATTAAAATAAATATAGTCCACATCGTAGAACACCCCTTCAGGCGAAATTGAGTCTTCCATATTATTGTTTCGAGTTGTCTCCCTTCCGGAAGTAAGTTCCGTGAATTCTGAATCAAAACAATACGTCGAGTATTAGCTCGTTCTGTCAATAAAGTGTATTATATTAAAAACGATCGCAATTTAAACCGATAAATGTGTATGGAAAGGAGTCATGATCACTGACCGAAAGGAAATTAAATATTTAAAGAGTTAGGAATGGGGTTCCTCCTAGAATTAACGTAGGAAAATAGGTGATAAGATACGAAGTGAAATACCTTCTCTCACTCTGAATCTCAGTGACTGCTGTGGAAACTAAACTTGGAATTGATAGTACAAAAATAAAACACAATACTAGGCCTAATTGCATTGTTCATACACTTTTATCCGGGATTTGCTATTTTGTAACTATTTTACATGTGTAGTTGAATTAGTTTTGAAAATAATATTATCCAGCTACATGTATACATGTGTCAATGAAACAACAGCAATCGTATCCCTCAGAGCAATCTGCTCTTTGATTTTTTTGGGGGGAGGGTTCCAAACCTGTTGTTTATAAGTTGCAAATCAGGCCATTACTTTTCTTAATTTAATTGTTGCTTACTTAACATGTCTAGACTGTTTTTTTCTCACTTTTTAAGGCTGTATGGTTGCCTATAATTACTTTGTTATTTTGACCTCTGGAAAGCTGTCTCATTGGAAATTACACCACATATATACAGATTTTTATATGGATTGTAGACCTGAAAAAGATTTTCAAAGTTGAATATGCTGCTAACTTCAAACTACTTATTTACCATGCATGTTTATCATGAAAATTTTGATCAGAACTATATATAAGCGATTTTACCATTTCTTCATATGTGTACCACTATCAATCAACAGAACAAATGCAAATAATTTTTTTAATATTTGCATATGGTTTCCTTTAATTTCTCACATCTATTTTATTTGAATTTAGGGAAATAAGTATTATGTATATAAACAAATCTCATGTCGATATATAACATGTACAACAATCAAACATCAACCCACACCAAACTGGCTGTAGTTGAAAAACATCAAAAGAGAAAATACAGTGAAATTTGGAGAATTTATATTATCACATGTACATGCATTTGAAATATTTAAAAACAAAAATCAAATTTTTTTGTTTTAGGTTCCACCTACATGTAGCTACCATATTAGAAAACTGGGATTTAAACGCTAGTCTATTAGAGGGATATTTCCAGTGGCGAATCCAGAAATTTTCATAAGTGGGGGCCCACTCCGGTCATGCTCCAGTGGTTCTCTAAATAATCAACCATATTTTTCCAGACAAGGGGGGGGGGGGGGGGGGGCTCTTAATTCACCTTTGATTTCATTAGTTGTAATTTTTATTTTATCATGAATCAGATTTGAACACGACTTGGGGAATGAAGGTAAAGACCGAATGTCAGTTTCAGTCTTATATATGTACTTTAATTTTAGTCTTACATGTATTTATGTGTACATATATCACTGATTCAGTGGCGATGGTGAATAGCTATATATAGACACTGACAAGTCTTAGAAAACATTTTATAGTTTTGAATGTTTCTTCATCAGTTGACTAAAATTAGGTGATGGTATGTTTTTATTTCCAACAGAGGGGCACTCATGCTCAACCTATATCAGTTTGTGCATGAAGCGATTGATAGTTGCCAGACACTGAATGATTATACCACAATTTGTGAAAGTTTTAACCTATGCATATATACTTTAAATACGATAAAAAAAAAATCATGTCTTTTTCAGGACTTCTGATCCAACCATGTAGTATGGCATGTTATTGAGATATGGTTCTGGTTGATGGATGTTCATGAAGGACCTGTAGTACAAAGTATATCACTGGATTGAGCTCTCTGTCTAAGTGTATTATTAAAGTGCTTTGCTTTGAGCTCGGTTCATTGTTATGCAATTCATTCTTTGTGAAATAAAGATTTTACAGACAACTCTCATGTACAACTGAGGATGTCTCAAAGTATTATCATTTCTATGTACAATGTAAGTAACAGGGAGATAAAAGCATTTTATTTTTTGTTTGAACCAAACATTATTTGTCCATTGACCAAATTTGTTTTGCTTTCACCAGCTTTGAAGGAGATATTATCAAAGAATTGATAGAAAACAGCACAGAAGCTTACTTTCTAGCTCATCAGGCCCAAGCATCATGTTAGGCATTGTCATTACTAAAAACCAATAAATGTCTTCTAATCTGAGGATCAATTCAACATTTTAAAGTGTTTTACTAATGATACTGACAAGCCACCACAAAGATATATAAATAGAACCATACAAATAGTTAGCAAATACATAAAAAAAAAGATGTGATATGATTGCCAATGAGACTCCACAACAGACCAAAATAACATAGAAATTAACAATTACAGGTCACCGCACAACCTTCAACAATGAGCAAAGCTAATGCAGCATAGTCAGCTATAAAAGGTCTCGAAATGACAATGTGAAACAATTCAAAGGAGAAAAATAACAGGCTTATTTATGTACAAAAAATAAAGAAAAAACGAATATGTAACACATAAACAAACGACAACCACTGCATTACAGGCTCCTTATATCATGTTCTCAGATATCCTCTCCCAATTTAAAAAAATCACGAAAAATTGAACCTATTATGTGTTGCTCTCCTAGCTATAAAATGTATCCAAAATCAAAGATGTGGAACATATTCTATCGTAATCATTTGGTAACTAATGCAATTAGTGTCTCTTCCATGCCCGTCATGAACATAAAAACTAAACTAAATATAAAATAAACAACACTCCTAATGCTCAGGTTGGTTGTCATCGTGCAACACAGTTAATAACACATGTAGGAAAATCATAGAAATACATTTATCATAAATCACTGTCAAACATCCAAACATACTATCCACACTCATCTGTGTCCACACTTGTTAGTGTTAAGAATATATCTTATTATATAATAAAATATATACTAAGTATAGCAATGATATGAACAGTTGCGTGAGCGCATAATATATTGGCTAAAGTACCAGATATGTTAATTGAAATGCAAATATTTCAAAGCAAAACCCACAATGTTTTCACGAATCCGCTGGACTATTGAGGGATGGATTTTAAACTGTCATGGTCATGGGTATTACAGATGATTTTATAATGATGTTCACAAATGTTAAGTGTCCCCTTCAAAATGGGGATATATTCAAAATAGGTACTTATCTTTGTAGTAATTCATTTCCTATTAACATGATCAAAAGAAATCACTTGTTGTGTTTTAGCATGTTTAGAGAGAAATTATAAAGAAGAAGATGTGGTATGATTGCCAATGAGACAACTGTCCACAAGATACAAAATGACACAGACATTAACAACTATAGGTCACCGTACGGCCTTCAACAATGAGCAAAGCCCATACCGCATAGTCAGCTATAAAAGGCCCCGATAAGACAATGTAAAACAATTCAAACGAGAAAACTAACGGCCTTATTTATATAAAAAAATGAACGAAAAACAAATATGTAACGCATAAACAAACGACAACCACTGAATTACAGGCTCCTGACTTGGGATAGGCACATACTTAAATAATGTGGCGGGGTAAAACATGTTAGCGGGATCCCAAACCTCCCCCTAACCTGGGACAGTGGTATAACAGTACAACATGAGAAACAAACAAAAAAACAAAACAAAACAAAAGTTGTATTATTCTTTTAAGGATGTTTGCTCCTCTATTTTTTGAATTTTTGCCAGATTTTCGGAATTCTCTGGTTTTATCCATGTATTAACAATAAAAAAAAAATGCCCGCTAACCCCTACTTTTCTTTTCATATTTTTCTTATATATAGTTTAAAAAGACATATTTCAAAATCTTATCTCAACGGCTTATATCTCGAAAACAAGCACACGGACCCTCCATTGTTTCTGCTTTTTTAGTTAGTTTATTTGTATACTATCAATTTATAACAGTCTTTTAAAAAAGCTTGTTATTTTTAAACAGAGTAGCGAACATCCTTAATGTGGGACTTATAAATTCAATATATAAGTCCTAATTGTTATCAAGCAAGTTAGGATTGCTAGTCTTCTTTTAGGTAATTTACAGTTCTTGTAATTTTTGATATACCTTTTGGAACTTTTGGATTATAGCTCTTCATCTTTTATATAAACTTTGGATTTCAAATATTTTGGCCACGAGCACCACTGAAGAGACATGTATTGTCGAAATGCGCATCTGGTGCAGAAAATTTGGTACCGTTAATGTTATTATTGTAATTGTGACTTTCTTCTAGGTATATAGTACATGTATTGGATTAGTTACAATATTACAGTACTTTATTCTCAATGTATATTTCTTTAATAGAATTCTCATTGGTTTGAGCATGATTCCCAGCCAGAATATGAAGCCAACTTCATATGCACTTTGATGCATAGGAAATTTAGATGTCAGTGAGTCACTCTGATAGTGCAAATTGTGAAACAGTGGATGAATTTTTGATTTGGTGTTAGTTGTTTGTTGTTTTTGGAAATATCGAATTGCTCTTAAAGCATTATTCCATGATGTGATGTTCCGATAGAATTGGACAAGAAGGAAATTGTGCTTTGAACAAATAGCAAACTTATAATTTGTAAGAAGGATCACATTACTGGGTGACGTTGTATATCTTTGACATTTATTCATTTGAAACAGCAATTTGGAACAATGAGAATTCATAGTTTCAGTGAATATCAATAGTGCATCATATCTGAATTCATGAATACCGTGGATAACTATTCATTTAAAATAGCAATTTGAATAATGAGAATTCCTAGTTTCAGTGAAATTTATAGTGCATCACATTCGAAGTTAATGATAACATTGCAATCGTTAACTACCTCTAGGGGTGTTAAAAAACCTTGACTACCAATGAGGGTCTCTCATGGTCCGTCACTATTGTTTAATGTCAAATGAATTATTGCTGGACTTAAAGTCTTAATGTATATTGATAATAGTATAAATAACTGTTTATAGTCAAACTGGCATTTTATAAGTGGTCAAGCATATTAAACAATAATTCAAAGCATCATTTCATTGTCTCGCCTCCGACAAAAGTCGCAGTATGCAAGAAATAGGCACGGCGTAAACTGTTTTTATAAAGCTTTATATTTTAAAAACTAAAAGACCTGGATGCTTCTTATCTTTTATGCAGATAGCTGATATGTAACGAAGTTTCCGTTGGTCATACATTGTATGTTCATTGCACTTGACCTCATTTTCATGGTTCAGTGCACGTGATTGCTTGAAAAAAACCCTGTTTTTTGAAAATAGAAATACTCTCTTATAATGAGTAATAGGATAACTATATTTGGTGTATGGGTTCCTGGCAAAGTCTTCATTTCTGGCAGGTAGGGTTCACCTGAACTTGACCTCGTTTCGTCGTCAGTGATTAAGGTTAAAGTTACGTGGTCAAGTTCGTTTCTCGGATTCTACATGAATAAGCAGTAGATCAACTTTACTTGGTGTATGGAATGATTGTAAGGTGTATATGTCCGACTGGCAGGTTTCATCAGACCTTGACCTACGTGTCACTGTTTATTGAACAATGTTTAGTTTTTGTGGTTGGTCTATTTCTCAGATGCTATGAGCAATAGGATCACTATTTGTGGTGTATATAAATAAATGATAGTAAGGTGGACATGTCGGACTGGCAGGTTTCATCTGACCTTGACTCATGGTTCATTAGACAATGTTCAGTTTGTATGGTTTGGTCTATTTCTCGGATACTTTAAACCACTATATTTGGGGTATGGAATGATTGTAAAGTGTACATCTGGTTTATCTGACCGTGAATTTATTTTCATGGGTTATTGATAAAGTAAAGTGTATGTGATACTTGTAGTAAAACTTTCATATCACCGACTTTTAACAAAAAGTCGATCATCGGTAAAGCAGACTTGATATTTCGGCGTGTGCACTCTTCTTTATATCACCATTGATTATGTTGATCATAGCTGCCCTTTTGTTAACAAGAGTTGGACAACTATTAATTTTCTGTTAATGATATTGTACTCTTGTATAATGTAAAATATCTGGAATAAGGAGATGTGGTATGAATTTCAATGAGACAACCATCATCTGTAGACCACATGGTGTAATCATTGATACCTATAGGGTACTGCACATCCTTCAACAATCAGCAAAACTCATACCGCATAGCAACCTATAAAAGGCCCCGCCATTCATGTTACACAATGTAAAAAAATCAGACGAGGAAACCAACAGTTTGATTTATATACAAAAGCAACAAACAAACAAATATGACAAACAGCAACTAACACAAGCCACACATAACATTGAAAAGTAAGCCTGTGTCACCCAATATATTAGCATATATAAAAGAAGAAATTTCATAAAAAAAACTGATTGATACAAAAAAAAAAAATTGAGAAGAAAAGAAACATACGACTACCAACATTTTTAGAGGTCACAAGTTGATGAAAAAATTTAACAAATAATAGGTCAGTTAAGGATACGAAGCAATAATTCCTTGATTATCATTTCTGATATCTCCCATTTTTATAGGCCCATTGATGACAGATGTGTTATGGTTTACTTAAGTCTGTGATCATATTCATATTTGAACATATCTGTTTGACGCAATATTTACACGCTTCTGCTCCCAGGCTTTTTTTCTACAGATTCATTTTATTTGCTTCTGATTAAATGCCTTCTAAATATCCCATTTTATTCTGACAACAATTTCAATATTCACAATTAGCACGATAAGTGTGCATCATGTACTATTAGTAAGCTGTTTATTTGAATCATATTTGTGATTGGAAGCATATTTTTGGATTTTTTTTGCTATAATTTTTAAAACGTCTAGCAAAAGAAAGATAATAAACACAAATAAGAAAAAATGATATCAAAAAGTGGTTTCAAGAGGTAGGATGAGAATTGGAACTTTCTTTTTGTGGCTGTACAATTAAAATCAAACTGTATCTTGTTTATCCATGGTGAAAACATAATATAATGTCACAACAACATTTGTACATTATAGCATTGTGTGAAAAGCTTATAAAATACAAATAGCCATGCGTTAACCTGTATCCGGTTGATTCAATGATTTTTTTTTATAAGAAACAACCATGACAGTGCATGTTTTTACCTTTATTCTCCCGTTTCAATGCTTTTGTATGAAATAGCCTTATGTCAAACCTGTATACCCAGTTGCAATGATTAAGTAAGAAATAGTGCTCTGTAAATTCCTTTCCATGATTTTTATAGGAAATAGTCGGTGTCAAACTGTATCCTCCTGCTTCAATGACTTTTATAAGAATAATCCATATGTAAACATATATATCCTGTTTAAGTGAAAAGAAAAAAACACTATATGATATCCGCCTATATCCCTCTGTTTCAACAACATTCATATCAAAAAAGCGTTGTGTCCGCTTGCAGGAATGATGACCTTGTGTCAACTGTTTCAAGGATGTTTATTTTAGCACCGTATTTCCGTTTTAACATTTTTTAGAAGGATAAAATATGTGTCAACCTGTATACCACTGTTTCAATGATTTTTTGATAAGTAATAGCTATGTGACAATCTTTTTACCTCTGTTTTCAATGATTTAAAAAAAAATGGATTTATTTGTAAATAGTCTATATCAAATTATAAGTCCTTTCACAATCCTAACAAACTGTATATAAGAACCACAGTCAATGTATATAGATTGTTTCTCAGAACCACAGACAGTACTTACGAACTGTATTTAAGAACCACGTTCATAATTTACAAACTGTATCCACAAACCATGTATACAGATTGTATCTAAGAACCAAACAATGTATACGGACTATATATAAGAACCACATATAATTTTACAGACTGTATCTAAGAACTACAGACAATATTTGCAGACTGTATCCAGGAACTACAGACAATGTATACGGACTGTATTTACGAAACACTGACAAAGCATATACATTGTATCTAAGAACCACAGACAATGTATAAAACCTGTATCTTAGAACCATATCCAATGTATACTGACTGTATCTTAGAACCACTGACAATGTATACAGTCTGTATCTAAGACCCACAGACAATACTAACAGAATGTATGTAAGAACCACTGACAATGCATGAAAAATGTATCTAAGAACTAGACATTACTTAAACACTGTATCTAAGAACCACATATAATGTATACATACTGTATATAAGAACCAGACATTACTTTCAGACTGTATCTGAGAACCACCGACAATGCATACAGACTGCTGTATCTAAGAACCACGGACCATGCATACAGACCATCTAAGAACCACATACCGTGTATACAGACTGTATCTAAGAACCAGACATTTCTTACAGACAACGAAAACAGACGACAGACAATGTATACAGACTGTATCTTATCCCACAGACAATGCATACAGACTGTATAAAAGAACCACAGACAATGCATACAGACTGTATAAAAGAACCACAGACAATGAATACCAGGGTTACCAGTGGGTCAAATATTTCGTCAACTCATTTACAAACAAAATAAATTTCAATTTGCAGCTTATATAATTAGTTGTCTCATGTGCATTAACCTCACATCTTTCATGTTCTATATTTCATTTAAATAGACTAATAGTTTATTTATCTGTTTGTATAGGTACACCAGTCCAGTAGCCAGTACTTCGGTAGTGGCATGAAAATATGGATTTTGTGCTATTACAATTTGCTGTAATATTACTTTGGAAATTATTTCAAATTAAGGAATATATATCCCTCATGCAAAATTCTGATTCATTGCCCGGCCTTGGCTATACCTTTTTGGTGATTTCTGGGTTTATAGCTTTTCATTTTTTTTAATGATCTTGGATTTTCAAATATTTTGGCCTCGAACATTACGTATACTGAAGAGACATTGATTGTCGATATGCGCATCTGGTGCAAACAAATTGGTACCGTTTATGCTATTACTACCACTGGGTCGATGCCTTTGTGTAACAAAAAATATTCATACAATCTAATTCCAGTGATTGTTTTCAGTTTTCACAAAAGGAAGGTGTGATTTTGAGCACTTAGTTAAAAAACACAAGTTTCTAAAAGTATGACTTGGATATATCAACTGCCATCATGATAACAATTAATAAGTATTTTTTTTCTAAAAATTATTTCAATGGTTACTACATTTTTGTAATAAAATAGATCTTCCAAAATATTCGATATTCATGAGCTTGCAGTTTTAAGCTTTTAAACCAGGAGTTCCAAGTGGTGAAGTTGAAATCATCCCTGCGAAAATTTTATGGACGCCATCATCAGTTTGTTTGCCATTATGTAATACCTGTTCACAAATGGCGATAGTCATAACCACAATCCGGTCCCGTGTTCCCCGACTGTGATGTACCAATTTAGACTTATCACTGGGTTTGCACTTACACGAACAACACGACGGGAGCCACCTGTGGTGCAGGATCTCCTTGCCCTTCCGGAGCACATAACACCACTTCTGATATTTGATGGGTTTTTTTGTTGCTCAGTCTTTAGTTTTTTATGTTGTGTTTTGTTTACTCTTGTTTGTTTTTTGGTCGTTTTTTCGTTTTCTTTTTATGCGTTTGATTATTCCATTGGTATCTTTCGCCTCAATACTTAATATATTATTAATGATACAAAATTATAGTGATTTTACTTTCTTCATTTTATTCACATAGTTATAACAAAGTCTTTGTATTGATTAATAATTTGTACTTAAATTAAACTTGATTATTCTGCCTGTAATGGGCGTATTTGATTGACAATACAATGTTGAATTTGAAGTTCTATAGCAACTGAGTACATCCGTCATGATAAAGACTTACTAATAAAAACAAGGTCAGATGCTAACAAAAGATACTATCAGTATATCCGGATCGATGTATCCCAATATGTTTTAAGGTATGTGAAGTTAGCAGCCGGTTCGTTATTCGATATTCGATATTCAATATCCAACCGGCTGCTAGCAGTCGGTTGGATATTCAAAATTAAGTTGAAATCATAAAAAATACTTTAAATAACAATAGAAATAACATTAAAAGCATGATTTTCATACTTAAGAAGACTGATAAGATACGTAGAAAATTGTTTAATGACCTCTTCAAGCTGTCGTAAATTCTCGTTATTCTCGAATATAAACCCTTTTCTAACTTACATTTGCCTTTATGTAATATAGTTTGTTGTCAATAAAAAAACTTTAAAGATGTACCTATATACATGCTATTTCTTAAAACAAAAAGAAAAAAAACGATAACTTTAGAAAACATTTAGGAATATATAAATAGAAATATTTACGGAAAGTCCAAAAAGAAATATATAGTGAAAACCTACCTGAGACCGCTTAAATGAAGGTGAGACCCCCTGGTCTTTCAATGTCCATAAAATTTAATTAAATCATAGACTCTGTATACATAAAGGTTGTATTAGAAGGATTTCCCCGAATAATGTCAGATTCGATATCTATGGAGGGCTTATATTGTCACTTTTCAGCTAAAAATTATCAAAATTGTAGGACAAAGAGCATAGGGGAATAGTGAGAGCCCCTGATCTCTCAATCTTTCTAATATTAGGCAGACAGTTAGTGAATAGGTAGATACAAACGAGACTAAAAGGAATTTGGGTGCACTTCGGTTGCAGCCGGTTGGATATTGGATATCGAATATCGAATAACGAACGGGCTGCTAACTTCACATTCATTATGTATTACTTTAAACAACAAAAATCAAAACACATTTAGAATGTAAAATATTTAAACTACGATAATATTCAATGCCTTTCAGTTGCGCAAAATACTCCTACTGTGTGGTAATAATCCTGTCATGCACTTTAAGTCGATTGACTCATAAGAAAATTTCATTGTTCAGATCGATTAAATATTTCGATGGATTTTTTTAAAGCAACATATCTTATAAATACGTAAGCTATCGTGTTTCATTTCAAATGCATAATACTAGATATAAGATTACATCCACTATCATTTTCTGGACAGTTTGCACTTAAACGTTTATAAAAATTTAAGCCACAAAAATGTTTAAAAATATTAAAACAGTTATTTTCTTCTACATAATAGAACATTTCTTTACAGTTTCAACAACTGCTTTTGCAGCTCCTTTTACTCCAGTCCATATTTGGGAAAATGCATCTTCTTCCTTTTCGATCCCTGTTCTAGAGTTATCACGTAAAGCGGCTGCTTCCTGTTGTCTCCTATAGCTTTCTTCCACATCCCGCACTTTTCGTTCGTTTTCCCTTCTCAAATCCTCTATCTGTTGTTCTCGTCTGCGCTCGTTGTCCTCCATTTGTTTCTGCAGTTGCGTTATTCGGTCTTCGTTTGCTTTATTGGTTTGCATTTGTAGTTGCTCGGCTTGTTTCCTTTCCATTTCATGTAGCTTTCTTTCTAGCCTTTCTTCTTGTTCTTTATTTCGGGTTTCTTCTTGTTGCTTACAATCTTTCAACTCATTTGTCAACGCATTTATCTGGTCTCTTGTCTCTGCTTCCCGAGATTCTGCTATCTGTTTGTCAGTTTCGATCTTCTTGATCTCATCGGCAAGCTTTTCTTTTTCCTCATTCGCCAATGCAAACTTTTCATCAAATTCCATTTGAAGATGGCGATGAAGAGTTTCCACTTTTCGTCGTTCCTCTTCCTTCAATTTTCTCTTTACTTCATCTTCACGTCTTCGCAGTGTTTTTTCTGCTTCCTCATACATTTCATTTGTGTAGCAAAAACCACCATGTTTGCCTACAACCTCATCCACGCAGCCTATCAAATTTTTAACTTGCTGCTCTTGACTGTAACCAGAAAGTTTATTGTTAAACGGGATATAGCGGTGGTCACAAAGTTTGAGAATTGCCTGAAGTGACTGGGGACAATGTTTAACATATTCCCTTATGTCTAAATTATCATCTTCAAGATCGTCTGCTCTTGTAAAAACAACCATGAGGTAATTGTACATACCAATTCCAAAATGATCAACAAAATGTTTAACCGTATCTTGTTCTTCCTTTGTAAATCGACCAACGTTGACCGTTAGTAGAATAGCATGTGGTCCCGGCGCAGTCATCCCAATACATTTTACTATTTCCTTTGTAACTTGCTCATTTGTCATCCCTGTATCATATAGTCCTGGAGTATCCACAACCACTATTTTGCGGTCGAATCTGGTGTTCATTCCAAGCTTGCATTTGTTTGTAATAGAGGCTCCGCATACTTTAGATTCAAATTCACGTCTGCCTAAGATTGTATTTCCGGTGGCGCTTTTACCTGTCCCCGTTTTGCCAATTATTACAATTCGCAATTCAGTTGTGTCTATCACACCACTTAACTTTGGTCTCTTAGTTGCATCTAAAATAAAGGGTAGTCTTATATACGTTGATCTTTAAACATTGTGATCTATTTCAATGAACCAATTCGACAAACCTGCGATGCACATACATGCACAATTTGTTGCCGCGTTCATTTTGATAGCAAAACATCAATATATGAACGGCATACCTTTACGATTCGCAGGCTTAAATGATAAGTGTGTTATATATTAGAATGAAATTCAAAACAGTGTGGCTGTGGCCATTGATTGACACATTAAATTCATCCATTGACTGGGACAATTTACGTGAACGTTTGTCTGTAAAGACCACTGTTCACGACGTACCTACGATAGACATTTAAACTGTGGGGTCACCAAAGGGTTCTTAACGCCTTTAATTATAAAATAATTCGAAAAATTAATCAGGAATAACCTTTATGTTTTGATTTATATAATTGATATAAATCAAAACATCGTGTTATTTCTGATTAATTTTTCGAATTACTTTATTAAGGTGTTGAGAACCTTTGGTGACCCCATAGTTTAAGTGTCTTTAAAAAGTACATAGTGAGCATTGGTCGTTACATACAAACGTTCACCTAAATTGTCCCAGTCAATGGATGAATAAAATGTGTCAATCAATGGCCACAGCCACACTGTTTTGAATTTCATTCTATGTGGTTTCTTTCATTTGATTAAGAACTGAGATAACAACTGTTTATTGAATGTTTGCAGGCTTCAGTTGAAGATTATAAACATGACATCTTTTTTGCCATTTTGTTTTACTAATATGAGTTTGGTTATGGATCTATAGACATGTTTCAAGAAGATAAAAAAAAAAACAAAAACACAACATTAAATTAGAAGTCTGAAATCTTTGATGTTTACGACCAACATTAAATGTTTTAAACACGGGTTATAATTGCTTGAACAGTTTATGTTATACAATATGTAGTTTCATAACCAACCAAATTTACACAGTTCTTCGGCAAATATTGAAAACCAACGTTTGTATGATTGTGTATTATGTCCAATAAAAGACCCTAGGGGTTAGGGTATTAACATTGCGAATTACCTCTGTTCAAATAATCAGGGATATTTACTGGTCCTGTAGCACTAGCGTCACGTGAACTGCTACATATCCCGCATATCTGATCTTGTCCTTTGTTATTGTACGTACATACAAGACAGCTCCATTCTAAAATTCATTTAAAGATACATTTACTTTGATTTTCATTTCACACCGTACTTTCTCTAGATATGTTCAAATTTCTGTTATCTCATTTAAAGTAGCACTACACATGCTAAAGTCTGGCTTTTCTGACTGAAACAAACAGCTTTTAAGGATAAAATACTCCAAAATTACTCAATGGATTCTAAAAATCTTTTACTCATTTAAAAGCTGAAATATTACTCTTTTTAAATCTATAGATAGGTAAACGTTGTTTTGGTATGATCAATAACTCATTAACTGTAAAAAAAAATGATATTCCAACTTGAATAAGAATACCACATTCATGTTAAATGGTATTAAACATTTGTTTTCTTCCCTCTTACGGATCTTACACACGCTACAAAATCTTGTCTCATATTTGGTTTATATATGCCACCAGTGAGTGACGAGAGGCGACAAATAACAAAGGAACATTCAAACTTATAACTCGAAAATTAACCGACAACACTATGTCTAAAAAAGAAAAAAAAGACCAGCAGACAAACAATAGTACACAAAACATAACATAGAAAACTAAAAAATGAGCAACACGAGCCCCTACAAAAACTGGGGATGATCTCAGTTGCCCTGGAAGGTGAGCAGATCCTGCTTAAAAGGTGGCACTTGTCGTGTTCCTCATGTTAATATAAGTATGAACCCGGAAATAAGTTTAATTCGGTAGGTCAGAAATTGTAGTAACGACATTAGGAACATATACCCTATCATCTGTAAAACGGATTCAACCAAACTCGTGGTGGCGTCCGTAAAACTTACGAAGGGAGGATTTCAACTTCACCACTTGGAACTCTTGCTTTTAAAAGCTTACTTGTGACAGCAATCCTCTATCAAGGAAACCATGATAGGAAATACAAGTCCAGGAATATCGTATCAACTGGGATATATATATATACAATGCAGGCGCTTCTAGAATGTTGCTACATAGAAATGGAACATTCACAATTGGGAAGCTGTCTTTCGTGGTAAAGTTTTGTTTTAAACCGACTCTCATTGTCAATTTTGAGATGTAAGTCTAGATATGAGGCAGACTTAACTGCATCTGTGATTTCCTTTATCTTAATTTCGATGGATTAGATGAGTTCAACATAGTCCCCAAATTTTGTGTTATTTAGTGAGAAAACATCATCTATATAGCGGAAAGAAAAGTTTAGGATACGTATACTGACGTATTGTCTTTCTTATAAGACGTTCCTGTATGACGTTAGCCTCAAATGAATGAAGGAACAAGTCGACAAGAAGAGGGGCACACTTTTTTCCCATGGTGATGCCGGTTGTGTGTTGCAAAACACGTCCTACAAACGTAACAAATATTTTGTCAAGCAAGAAATCAAGCATCTTGATAACGCCAGTTACAGAGTTTTGTTTGAATCAGAGTGATGTTTTACAAAGTAGGATTTATCCCTCAATTAGACAAGATACGTGTATGTACTTTAGCAATTATTTTTTATGAATCAAAGCAGGATCAACTCTTTCAATTAAAGTCTTTTAGTTTGGAATTGGGAATACTTGTGTAATTGTGGTAGCCTCTTTATTTTGTTTATATTTTAATTGTAAAAAAAAGATGTAAATTATGTTAATATTAAATAAAAACTTCAAAACATATTGTCTAATATAAATTTTTATTACACTGAAACGTTTCCAAACATTATTTATGATTACTTGGATTTTATTGGTTAGTTGAAAGTTTTTCCACTTAGTTCCGAGGTTCTTTGTTATGGTTTAGAAGGACAAATGGGGTCAAAATGGACGGATGTATATGTCCAGTAGCTATTGAAGTCTTTGAGAATTTATAGAGAGTAGTTATGATTGTATTGTATTGTATTGTGACTTGACATTTTGACGTGAGTTTTCTTTATTTACTTCTTTATTAATAATTCTAATATATTTTCATAGATTGAATGATTTTTGGTATGAATGGTTATTTTTCTCTATGATTCCGAAAAGTATTATCACTACATAAAATGCATATATTATACACTTATTTTATTATATAAAGTACTGGTAATCATTCGTTAGAGCTATATGTAAATCACTTTAGAAAGCACACACATTCCGATCGATACTTTGAGGCGTATTCGATAAGACTTTGTTATGAGTAGATTTAAGGTTCATGTGGACCCTTTGGCTAAAATGGCCGTATTTTCACCTCAAAATTTACTCTGAGTACAGACAAACCTACCCATCTGTTAACAAATTCAGGCATAGCATGCCTTAGATAAATAAATGTCAAATATGTTTTATGTTTTAGAAAAATAAAATTACCAGGATTTTGCAGTGCACTTTTTTCATTCCTCCAGACGGTGCCAAAATAAACTAAGTTGGGAAACAGGTTTGAGAACTTCCCCACAAGTAATAATTTAAGTGAACAGTATTGATTGACATGGGCAATAGATGGACAATAGATACCTGACAATAACTGGTGATTTAACTGTGTACCTGAGTGGACCATATCAAGGGAAACTCAACTGTTTGTTAATTTTATCATCTTCTGCAGGACGAAAAAAAGTGCACGGCAAAATCCAGTTAAGTTATGAATTTTCTAAATCATACAATGCATTTGAATTCTATTTATCTAGGGCATGCGATGCCTTAAAACTTTTCCAGATGCACAGGTTTGTCTATATTCAGAGTAAATTTTGAGGTGAAAATACGGCCCTTTTAGCCATAGGGTTCACATGAACCTTAAATACCACCGTGTATTACATGTGTGAATTAGTCCGTACACAATAACATTGTTAATTGATTATAAATAGAAAACATAAACAAAATTAAAGCTGAATTAGATAGCAAACTACATTTCTGCACATATTTAAAGTATTGTCCGAGTTATGTTTTATTTTATACACAAGAACATTATTTATATTGTATGTTTTATAATTAGGTCTATGTTTAAATACCAGTATCACGGTGGGTATGGTTGTCCTGCGAGAGAACGTTCTGTGCTGGTGATTCGGTCCTGACGGGTGCTGGTGATCAATGAAAAAATGTAAACAAAGACGAAAATTATGATTTTTGACGTTTTCACTCATAAAAAATTGAAGAAAACAGTTGAGATTTTTCAATTTTGTTTCTTATGGGTTCATATGTAAACCATTAAAAAGTTGACCCTTTAAACTGTTTCAGTAAGCGTAACACAAAAATGCTCATTTTCAGAAAATCAGGAACTGAAAAAATTAAACAAAAATGCTCATAGAGTCCGCTTTCTATACCGTAATCCACACGACAAAACTATTTTGTGAAAAAACATTGCAATTTATTAAAATTTAGCATTTTCTCAATTTACTCATGTCCTGATACTGTGCTGGTGGGTCCTGTCATTGTGCTGGTGGGTCCTGATACGGTGCTGGTGATTTTGGATAAGAAGTTGGTCATATTTGAAACAAATTTTAAAAAATCAATAAAATTGGGCAGATAATTGTTGTCAATAGGATCTATGACTCCTATTTTAGTTCTTGTGCATCCATTTGGCTGTTTTATATGTGTTTTTAAATGATCGTAACTTGTATTACATAATTACATAAAAGGGCAACATCTTTCGTCAAATATCAGATAGCAAGATATAGTATCTAAAATAAGAATAGTTTTATTAAGATATTAAATGCCCCTTACATTGATGCTTCAACAATGATCAAAGCCCATGCCGCATAAACATGTTTGTTAGCGCTCCGCATACCCCTCCTCACTTCCACCCAATCAACCCTCCTCATTTCCTCCTTCATTGTTACAGTGGTGTACCAACACAACAATTTATCACATAAAATAAAAACACAAAGACACACATTATTGAACAACGAATGCTCGCAGGTACTGAAAGCTAGTTCAAAGCCGCATTTTCAACTAATAGATAAACCGTGTTCTCATATACGAAAATCCCAATCGTGTCGTTTAAAAAAGTCTCAAAAAATTAAGTTCACATTTTAATGTTTGATGAAGCAGAACTTTAAAAGTGTGTAGTGAATCTTGTGCTCACAGTAGTTATTGTCATTATTATGTTTACATAAGACTTATAAAGGAATTAAGAAGGTACCAAGAAATATTTTACAGTTCAATTTAATGATCATGAATGGAAGGAAATGGTACGGAAGTTTACATATGACAAAAAGAAATTGATAGTATTTTTTGGCGAAAGACTTAAACGCTTCTTTGTATTATATAGTACAGCTCTCCTATAAAAGCATGCAAAAAAAAACTTTGATTGAGTGACTTGCTTGCTATGTTTGCTTGGATGTTTTCAAACAATAGGTAGGCGGAGCTTCAATACATACTGGGATTTGATTGGACAAACACAAACTGACAGGAATTGAAGTTAATGTTTATTGTCCAAACAAATTCTAGTATATAGTAAACAGACTACTTACCTGTTGTTTACAAACATCCAAACAATCATAGAAAGCAATTTGATCAATGGTTTGCTTTGCATATATTTATAGAAGAGCTGTAAATTCTAAAAAAAAAAAATTCTTGTTGTCGTAGATGGTTAAATCCTCAACAAAATCTCAATAACTTTGTTAGAACGAATAAAGTTTTTAAATCAAATTTTCGTGAACTTTTTAGCTTCCACCCTGACGAGGCATGTTAGCTGTTCGTATGCTCTTGCACCTGACGCACGGAAACTTTCACATTTCCATCTTCTTTTCTGAAATATTTTACCCAGCTCATACTTGACAGGATTGTTATTCTAGTAAAATGTGTAACCAATGAATTTAACAGAAGTTAAAAATTCCACAATACTATATAATTCATTTTATGTGTCAATTTGTTTGAAAAAAGTCGAAAAGAAGAGAGTTTTTTTAATGTCATGATTATCTGTCGCTTTCTAGATCTATGCTTACTAGCATTTATTTCAGATGACATGGACTCCTCACTCTGGTGACCCTGCTGCCTTTCATAGCTTTATCCGTGTACATATATTAATAGATAAACAAAAGGCTGCAACTGGTATTTTTGTATTTAAAATGATTCGTTGTAACGAGAATATTTGTGGTGAATGGAAACTGTGAGGGTCAAAATCTTAAATTGCTTATAAATGTTGCTGGACCCAGTTTCGTTATCTGATCTGAATTTTCTGAAATGTGCAAGGTAGATAGACATTGGCCTTTTAATTTTTTTTTACTCGGTAAGTTTTGGCCTAATTGGTTGAACTTTTTCAATATAAAAGCCGATTTCAATGAGTGTGTAGACAAAGGGAATATCCTTGGTTATCTTGCTTGCAGAACAGAAAAGACATTGTTAGGTTATGTAAACTACACTACTTTAAGAGTAGACTAGTCCGACAAATGACACATCTTTCTGTCTGTAGGACCAGGCTACTTCGAAAGGAGGGTAGTATACCTTACCTAACAATGACTTCACGGTTTAGCTTACAAGTAAGCTAACCAAAGATATAACCTGTCCCCTGCCTACATACCCAATGGAATCGTCTGTAACTAAAAACTCGAATACATTTTAACAGACAGTGGTCATGTTTGTTAATGAATATTGTTTTTCCTAGATTCACTCTTGAAAAATCATTTGGTAACATTTGGTCAAGTAATTTCAGATTATATCTTTTTGTAATTGCGGACGCCAAGACAATACATGAATCTCACACGACCCCTCGACACAGGTGAGCTTATATATGATCTTATAGCGATTCGGGTTGATAACCAGTTGAAATTAAGCCAGTTTTGTGTGTGTGTAGATTTGTATTGTTTTAAACTGTTATGACCTTTTAAACTTAAATGTAGGTTTTTAATCTATGAATTTCTTTTTTAAACTTATATACTTGTTTTATACTCAATTGGTAGTATGAAGCTACGAGGTATTTTAATTTTTGAAATTGACATATTCTAGTCTGCCCTTTCATTGAATAGTGATATTTTTTAGTGTTCTATCGCACTTTCGAAAAAAAATACCTGATAACCGTTCAGACAAAAAAAATTATGATGAAAAAATCTTACAGATACAGCAAGTGAAGTGGTTCTTAATAGCTATAAGATCCATTTTTCTTTTAAAATACAACTTTTAAATCTTACGGGAAACTATTCCAAGCTTAAAACTTTCACTGTAACCTCGCTCTAACTTATCCCCCATCCCCCCCCCAAAAAAAAAACAAACAAACCCGCAATACTATTGTCATTCTTATAGTCAGCACTAAATTGTTCACAAACAAATGTGTTTTAAGCTGCTAAAGACATATGATTCAAACGCTCAGAAAGTCTTTTGTTCTATATTTTTGCTCTCCATTTTTATGCAAAACCTTTTACATTTTTATTTTATGGGTTATTGTTGAAGGTCGTACGATGACGTATGGGTGTTAACACATACTTCCTTTGGTTTCTTATGGAAAGTCCATTGACAACAAACATTCCACATCATCTACTTTATATAAGTATTGTATAAATTACAACGTATTTTGGTGATCTTGCAAAATGATAGTAATCCCGTAAATCGTAAACATATTTTCTTATCTTAAAAGGGGACAAGAAGGGTTCCATCAACAGGCCAATAAATAAGATTACAGTTAATTTAAAAAAAAAATAATAAAAAAATAGGGGTATTTGTTCTCTTATAATAACAGTAAACAGATTCACAACAATGTCAATTTCAAGAAAGCACACAACAGTTAATTAGTCAATAACGGTACAGCATCAATGATCTTGAAAATATGCCACTTTTAAGTAAAATATAAAGGCACAGAACCAGGACATAGGAGCACAGAACCAGGACCGTTTTTCTTATCACCAGCACAGCGTCAGGACAATTCCGTTTAACGAACTTGCACGACTTTTGCAATATAATATTGTTGTAATATACTTTGCATGGTACTTATGACGCATCAGAGAAAAATTAAGTAACAAAACTGTCGTTTTATTGCCGTTCTGATACAATGTAAACAAACCCACCAGCACAGAATCAGGACCCACCAGCACCTGACAGGACCAAATCACCAGCACAGTACGTTCTCTCGCAGGACAACCATACCCACCGTGAGTATGTAAATTTGAATTGGTTTGTGCCACGGCAGTAATTACCTTGCTCCACAATTTGGTAAGGATTAGTATCGTGTTATTAGAATTATAATGTATTTTGTTTAAAAAGGTTGAAGTAACTATGGAGTATGTTTAGCAAATTAACCTGACGATCTCGGGATATGGGTATTTAGTCGGATCTTAACACGTACTTGTGATTTGTTTAAAACCGGTTTTAACGAAGAAATGTCGAAATGTTCAGAACTTAATTAAATCTGTTTTTGGGTAAGATGGTGCAAGCATACGATTTTTATGTGTCTTACACTTTGAGAAGCGAATAATCTTTAGCTACTTTATTTAAATATTGTGTAAAAACGTTAATTATGAGCTATGAAAGTCAAGTGGCTCAAACATTTTACTGAGGAAGTTTTAAAAAAATGCAAAGAAATATTTTAACAGTGGGTTAGATTTCATTAGTCTTTACTATCTATAGATTAACAACTTTTGGTTATATTTATAATTTAGAATCATCATTGAAGGTGGAGCGCGATTGCACAGTTAATTAATTATATTGATGTGCCATTTGTATGCAAGAGTGACATTCCGTTGTATTATGTGCCAATTCGAAAAAGTTATGCGAGAATTGTCTCCATTTAACAGGTTAATTATTTTATAATTAAGTTTAGGTTTCTGATATAAATTTGAATAGTTACAAAATGTATCAATTCAATATATTTCAGTTTTTGTTATTGGTGTATAAAAACATTGATGTAAGAATATAATTTCATAAATTTGAAACGTTTAAAATGATTACATACCAATATAAAGAACCGTTCATCATTTTTGAAAAAGACTATGATTGAAATTCTATTAATTTATCTTCCCTTCATGATAGATTGATTGGGAAATGAACCAAAGTTCTCTAAAGGTAATCACAGAGAGGACTAGCAAGCAATTTTTAATTGTAGCTTATTTAACGTTTAAACAACTTTCCACTATAAACAAATGTTACTTTATACAAATATAAGGACCTTATTAGCTAAATCTACAAATTTTATTCGATATTATGAATTTTTATTACAATAGATTAATATGCTAGTATGTTAAGCACATAGTTTTGATAAAAAGTTATTTCCCTTGATTTTGAATGCTTTCAATATTTGTTTAATTTATCAATGTTGTTAATCTGAACCACTACATACATATATTATATGTAAAGACATTAATACTATGATCTGATGATTAAAAATAATATTTGATCTCATTATTTTCATAACTTAACTGTATTTTTGAAGTGCAATGTTTTGTATAATACCATTATATGCAATGAAAGATTATTATACTTAGTATGTGTATAACTGAATTATTGTTTTATTTGTAAAATTAGTATAACTTTATCAATGTTAAACAGGGTGTTTTACGTTACTGATTAATTATTATCCTGAACCCTATCAAAGTAACTTTAGTCTTTTATAAAGCCCAAAAGTCAGCTATTACATTATGTGTAAAAAAGTCAAATGTTTTAATACTATTGCTAGATGAGAGATTCACATATTGATTAAACTGATGGGTGTCCTACCTCATTTCACCTTTCGTCTTTGGGGACCTATAAATTATGAATTAGAAGAAAAATTCAAATTGACCAAAAACTGGGACACGGGTTTGTTGAAATTACTCCCTTTAATTACACAATGAGTTTGACCGCACATATGTGATCTGTTATGTAGTAATAAGATATTGTCAAAGCTCCTTCCCAATCCAGACAGTCTACGATAAGAGAATATTAAAAGAGTGCCCAGCTGTATATAACCAAATATCAATATCCAACATAGTGACATTTATGTACCTCCATACTTATATAAACTACTGTAAATTGCAATGCAATAATGTTTGAATAAGACCGCATAATTTATCTTGTGGTCAGAGATTAACAGCAGGACAGTTGGTATCAATGGAGGACTAAAAGATAAGCTTCTTCCATGTGCACGTATATAGATAATATTTACCATGTGCTGTCATTAACATACTTTGACACAACCTTGACCTATAATGGATTACTTTTACAAATTGTTACTTTGATTGAGAGTTGTCTCATTTACACTCATACCACATCTTCCTATATCTATTTGATTATTATTTGACTCCCTTTTGGGACATGATAATGACTCTAGAATGTTTTCAAAATGTTTAGATGGATAAATACTTCAATATAATGTGATAAAAACATCTTAAAATATTACTAAAAAGTACTGCTACTGTAAGTGAGACCGATCAACTTTTCAGATAACGATAGTCGACTATATAAAGTAATTAAGAAAGCAAACAAACAATATACAATTATGTTGCCAGTAAGTGATTAAATATAAAAAGATGTGGTATCAGTGACCAATGACACAACGCCCCATCCAAGTCACAATTTGTAAAAGTAAACCATGATAGGTCAAAGTTAGACCTTCAACACGGAGCCTTTGCTCACACCGAACATTGATCAGATAAGATAATATAATTGTTAACAAATATGGCATAACATACCACTGGAAGCAGTATTCTGTAGATATGGTGACCAAGTGTTTGCAGATGATGGTTTTGTGTTCAAACAAACCTCACATGTACGATTAGATGCATTATTTACTAAAGTACAAACACTGCATTCCCATTCACTACAAGATAATAAGGTAAAATACATTCAGTAGTATTACTTGAACAATATGTTGTCATTGATTGTTTTTTTTTCTCATCTTCTATCTAAACTCTTGGGCAAATATCGTAGTCTTTGATAACAGGCAGATGAATTCATACAAAATTTGGAAAGCCAAAGCCATTCACTTACATTGTAGTTGTCACACTATATTATGATTATCGCTCGTACGAAATAGTGGGCCTTTTCATATAAGAAAGTCTAGTGATATTTATACGAACAATCATTATATAACTAGAACACACCCGTGGGCATTCAGAGCGTGGTTGAAAGTATGTAAAGTGTTGTAGGAAGAATTTTGTAAAATATTTAATGACTTGAGAATTTTAGGAAAAGTATCAAAAGTCATAGGTACTTGGGGACAGGAAAAAGTTTTTTGTATCCCTCCTCTTATTTCCAAAATTCCCAATTTTTGGTTTTCTTTTTATTTCATTATGAACATACATTTAGTATATTATGAACATTCAAGGCAGGAGCTTGTAATTCTGTGGTTGTCGTTTGTTTATGTGTTATATATTTGTTTTTTGTACACACATAAGGCCGTTAGTTTTCTCATTTGAATTGTTTTACATTATCATTTCGTGGTCTTTTATATCTGACTATGGGTATTGACTTTGCTCATTGTTGAAGGCCGTAAGGTGACCTATAGTTGTTAATTTCGGTGTCATTTTGGTCTCTTATGGAGAGTTGTCTCATTGGCAATCATACCACATCTTTTTTTTTGTAATCAATGAATTTATGTAAAGGATTTAAAGACTGGAGAATTTCAGAAGTGGTATCAAAAGTCGTAGGTACTTTGGGACAGGACAATTGTTTTTCTAGCCCGGCTCCTCCTTTTCCCCCAAAAAATGTTCTCTATTAATTTTAATAACATATGAATAATTTTTAATGCTTAACTGTATATTTTGAACATTCATAAAGGGGGGTGGTGGTGTCGTAGTGTTCCTGCTCCCGATATCCTGGGCTTACATGTACAAACATGAAATCCCGAGGTCCCGAATTTAATAAGAATTAAATATCCCGTCATCCCGAAATTCCGATCTTAAAAGCACCCGATCCCGACGTCCCGAAAAGGTCCTGCCCCCTCTCATTCATTACTATAAAGTGTATTTTGTTTTTACTTTTAAGTCTCAGTTTAATGATCGATCCACGGCGGTCATTGATATATTATACAGACCATCTCTATCTAATAAACTCTGTGACCGCCGTGGATATCATAGTTAACTTGAAAATGATATCAGACAGAAAATACTCTTTATTCGTAGTATATGTATGTTCAAGGTATACAGAAAAACGCAAACCGGAAGTCTAAAATGACTTAAAATTTCGTCCAATGACGAAAACATATCCGGACGCCTTTTTTCTCGTTTTTCTCCCAAAATAACTCAATCTGAATAACCATATGAATGGATGACAAATATGACTATCCACTGTACCTATAGGACATAGACGATGATGATTGATTTATTGTGGAAGGAAGAGAAGCGACACCCAAAATGAGGTCTTCTCGTTTAATCATTATATAATAATAATATAATATAATAATTCTATATTTTAGGACATAGACGATGATGATTGATTTATTGTGGAAGGAAGAGAAGCGACACCCAAAATGAGGTCTTCTCGTTTAATCATTATATAATAATAATATAATATAATAATTCTATATTTTAGGACATAGACGATGATGATTGATTTATTGTGGAAGGAAGAGAAGCGACACCCAAAATGAGGTCTTCTCGTTTAATCATTATATATAATAATATAATATAATAATTCTATATTTTGTAATCTTTATAATGATACTGTTAATATTTGTTATCATTTTATCATTATTTAATATTATTATTATATTCACTGATTAATTTTTATGCAATGTTAGAACATTCTATGTAAGATAATTCTAATCGATATGCATGCTCAAACAGACTTAATTCCATCCCAAATCATGCTCTCAGATATGTCTTAGGAAAGATCTTAGGACTCCATCGATAAGGAGGCTCCTACCTTATATACATGCCATCGAGTTACATTTTGATATTAACAACCATTTACGAACTTGTCTTTTAGTTTCTCTAAAATGCATTTTAAACAATTATATAATAATATATGCATAAACACAACCAGACTTTGACGTGCTGTAATCATCTGAATGACACTGTGATAAAGACACTATTCGATGTCATTAGTTTTTGACTTTTTTATTTTTTAACAAATAAACGATAGTTTCTGGATCATTTATTATTAATCAGCAAAAAGAGATAACTTAATTTATTTGGATTATTTTGCCGAAACAATCAAATAATCAAAGAAAGCAAAATAAACTCTTACCTTTCCATGTTGGAGTATTTATCAAATGATCATTTTAATGTGTGTGTGCATGTATATATACAATATACGAAGTATGATTTATTTATAGTAAATGGAAAACCAATGTGTCATATATCTATTTTTAGATTGATTCAAGGAAATTTTCTTTTTTGCAAACTTTAGTCACTGTATGTCTTCAATAGAATTATGCATGCAACGTTAATATCTTCTAGCTATAGTATAACTAACATTCGTTTATATCAACATGATCAAATCTGATAACACTGTTATAATAATATATATTAATATTATTGTGCTATTTAAAGATCCTTAAATTATCCTAAATAAATCATGGTTTGAACTAAAATTAGACCTTTGGAATTTTTGAAAAGTTTATTTTTAGAATACGTTTTCTTCCTTGATTCAGTATTGATTTAGGAAGTTGAAAATAAAAACCCACAATAATGTGATGTTAAATTATCGATTTGCATTGATGTGGTCAGCGACTTCTTAAATGGAAGACCAAGGTGCTTTTGGGTTCGACATATGTAGCCGTGACGAAACTGGAGAACAGCATATCGAAGAGACAGGTATATATATATAAAAATATATTGTTAGAGAATAACAGAAATGAAATATTAATTTTGTTGTCCCAATTAAGGCCCATTGATGGCCAGTATAAGATTCACAAACACAAACAATTCACTATGATTTCGTTAAACATTTTCCCATTGAAATTTCATGATTCTAAATCAAATGCTATATACGCGATCGCAATCTTACTTTGGCATGTTGGATATATGGTATATATGTTAACATATACGATGATTGATAGGAATACCCCTTTGATTTTCAAGTAACTTTTTGGTAGATCAAGTTCATATTTCTAAATATAGATATGTGTTAGAAAATATTACTGTCTTAATTTATATGGGAAAAGTGTGTGAACTTCTAACACACTGTGACTTGGATGGAGATTTGTCTCATTGGTACTCATACCACATCTTCTTATATCTATTAAGAATGTTTTCAACTTAAATGACCATAGTGAAGATAACCCATGGCTTAAAAATAAAAAATAAGACGAAATCGTTTTGCTATTTATACAGGATGGACGTGCGAATCATGTACATTTTTGAACCAGTGTGATAGCAGATACTGTCAGGCCTGTTATGGAATCAGAATGCCAAATAATCATGATGATAATATGGATGCTGAACCTTCTTATGATGATGAAATTCTCGGTGAGTACTTTTTACGAATAAGAAAAAGTTTTATTCATGCCGAGCTTAGCATAAGTCATCCTTACATGGCCTTAGTGTATCTAATATGTGCCTCGGAAATAAAAAAAAAAAACAAATTTCACGTATTAAAAGTAGCTAAGCATGACAAGGTTAGAATATATTTACTTGTTATAATATAAAATTAAGAATGGAAACGGGGAATGCATCAAAGAGACAACAACCCGTCCAAAGAACAGACAACAGTCCACGGCCACCGATGGGTATTCGACAGGGCAAGCAAATACAAAACCTGGAGCGGCTTCAGCTGTCCATTTAATAATAATGTATACTATAGTTCAGAGAAAATGGACATTATAAACTCCAAAACATATAAATGAACTGATATCAAAAACACATACTAGACTTACAAAGACCAGAGCTTCCTGATCACTTGGGACAGTCGCAAATATTTGGTTGGGATAAACATGATTTGAGAGATCTCAACCCTCCCTCTACTTGTTTTGATGCAGCGTTTGTGTATAATAGTATTTAGGATTGCAAAATGATAGGCACATCAGACTAACAAATTTGTCTTTTGTAAAATCATGTTATTACAAAACACCTATTGATCTCTTTTTGTTATTTTACTGCGGAAAACCAAAGAAACAGTTGTGAAAAACTTCACAAAAATCGTATGTCTTTTCAAATTTTGAAGTATGGTCATATTGTGACTATATAACTTTGTAAGTTTTGACTAATTCATTTATAGTATTTGATTCTGTGCAATACTTAATATCATTATCAGTTTGTTTGAGGATGTTTTAGATAACGTAATATTTCTCTGGCCAAAAAAAAAAATATGTCCTCAAAGCTTCTTTTTTTAGTGTGCATTTCCATTTCACCATCATACCATAGTAACCCCACCATTACTTTTTTCTTGGTATCAGTCTTTGTTATCCTCATTCCAATGTTACTTAACGACAAGTTTGGTTGTTACCGTAAATGCAAATGGTAATGACCATACATGGTGAGACAAACAAGTGTTCAGTTTGCATTTATGATAGGTTAATGCTATAAAACATAATGAAAACCTGTCCAATGGTGCGCACTTCGATGTGACACAATGATAAAAATATAATATGTTCAATATCAATACGAAGATGTGGTATGAGTGCCAATGAGACCCCCTTGTTTTGAGAAAAGGAAGAATTCAATGCAAAGCAAAACGCTTCTATTTGTAAAACACAGTCTATTCACAAACGCACAAATAAATGTTGAATTTCAATAAGCAAGAATTTTACCATGTTAACAGGTCAAATCTTGCTGTCTTACAATATTAGATGTAAATATAAGTATCAACATTTAAATTTAACATTTTTTTCTTTTCTTTAAGTTTGGAAATGTGATGAATGTCGACATACAAATTATGTCGCCGACAAGTACTGTGACATGTGCAGTGAGTTGCGCCATGATGATGTACCTATCACTACATTGTCGCAGTTAACACGGCGTTACAAGTCAGCAAAAACAGGTAATATAAATAAGAAGATGTGGTATGATTGCCAATGAGACAAATCTCCACAAGAGACCAAATGACACAGAAATTATCAAATATAGGTCACCGTACGGCCTTCAACAATGATCAAAGCCCATACCGCACAGTCAGCTATAAAAGGCCCCAAAATGACAATGTAAAACAATTCAACCGAGAAAACTAACGGCCTAATTTATGTACAAAAAATGAACAAAAAACAAATATGTAACACATAAACAAACGACAACCACTGAATTAGAGGCTCCTGATTTGGGACAGGCACATACATACAGAATGTAGAGGGGTTAAACATGTAAGAGGGAACCAAACCCTCCCCCTAACCTGGGACAGTGGTGTAACAGTACAACATAAGAGTGAACTATAAAAATCAGTTGAAAGAGGCTGAACTCATCAGATGGATAAAAATACAAATACTACAAATACAAGTGGACGTTTTTTTTAATGTATAAAACATGCAGATAAATAGCTGTTTGCCAGCATGATCACTTCCCTAAATGAGGTCGGTTTAGATGATCGATGTCTGCGGCTTTTCTCTTAAAACTAATGACGGATGACAATTGATTGTTGAGAGTGTAATTTTATTCACAGTTTACCAGGACGGTAACGCGAACAAGCTCTACTGTATGTGATGAATTTAACACAAACTTTTATAGTATATTGTCATTTTGATGTTAATGATACCAGTAGAAAGTTAATTAAGATCAATTCTGATTCTTTTTTTTTGATAATAAATGAAATATTTCGCCACTGGAACAAACTATCATAGAACCAACGCTTCATTGATTTTCAAAGTAGGTTAGAGTTTTGTTCCGTTATTGTGTGGAATTAATACCTTTTGATTCTTTTTTGTCAGACGTTAGACATTTTGTCGCGATAACGAAACAACGCGGTCATACATTCTTTTGTTGGCGACGTCGGTGTAGGCGATGTCAACAGCTATATTCAGGCTGTGGTCAACAGTTTTTAAGACACCAATAGCTTTGTCAAACCTTCATGCAATTTTATGATATTTGGACAGAACCCTTAACTTTTTATAATCAAAAGACAAGAGGTAAATTTTGAAAATATAGTTTTTCCGATTTTTACCATATTTTACTGATAAACGGACTTCAGATTGTGTAGGTGTTTAACATAAAGGTACACTTTAGACTTCAATAATTTTTTTAAAATGTCATGGAATTCTATGAAAAATAGCAAAAGCCTTTTAATGATAAAGAGGTAATTTCTACATGAATCCAAATTTTGAAAATATATTTTTCGTTTTCATATTTTACTGAAAAGTGGGCTTTGTTGTTCTTTGCAACTAATTTTAATACAAGTCTGTGGATAAATTTTCAAACATCTGTCAATTTTTCAAAACTTCATGGAAAGTTTTGAAACTTGAAGCTTCTTCAACAACAAGAAATAGCATCTGCAAAAACATATCGATTAAAATATTATTTTGGTTCTACAAAAAAATAGAAATAGATTTTGACTGTAACATCGGCAACATCAATCGCAGACGAAACACAGGTGTCCGTGAAACCCTTTATGATTAAAACAAAATAAAATCTAGTATTGAAAAGGCCCAAGATCTCTGATTAATCTTTGATCATCATTAATTACTATTATTCTTATTTATATAAGATTTGTGAAAAAAGGATTTAAAAAGAAGGAGAATATACAAAGATCACCATGCAAAAACAAAATGGTCATAATAAATGCTCCTTGATAACACAAAAAAATGAAAGCAAGACTGAGGAAACGGACCTGAACAAAAGATCGCTCTCAGATAGACAAAATGGGTTAGCAGTCTCTGCTCGGCTAGTGTCACCCGTCGTGATTCTACAATCCGTGATTTAGTCATAATATAAGAAAAAATGCCCTATCGAACGTTAATTGTCTGTTATCTTATCAGCAGACATAAACAAGTTCAGAAATTATGGGCATTCACATATGTTACCCTAATACATAGCCAAATATGATCATTTTGTAGTAAATACAGTTTTTTTAATGGTAAATGATAAATAAGACCTTTGTCAATTAAAGAACAAAAGCATTTAAATATCACAAAATGTAAAACAGACGGTGAAAGCAAACGAAAAATTTATCCAACCGAAACAGTTGCCTTCTAAGGCATCATAATTGGAGTTTCTAATGCTAATGTCATTGTCCATACACCCCTTTGTTTTAAGTGTATGTGCCAAACATATAAATAAGGCTTCGTATTTGAAATTGTATCTCTAAAAAGATTATGGATTGGTGGGATTGGTATTGTAAGTACAGTGGCAAACATTATTAAATAAACGAAAACTTATTGATGTGATAGATTATGCACCCTGCTTTACTTGATTATCTTTGAGTTAGTTAAAAAATTATCGGCTTCATTGAGACATGTTACCATACCCGACCAGTCCTTACACTTACTTCGAAATGCTGCATTATCATTTGAGAAGTATACATATAAACTTTCAAGACGTAACTTTGACCCGCTTATCTTATGGTTATATACAATACATAAACCGATACACATTTATTTTATATCAAGCAGAGTAAACAGTAATTGTAAATAGTTCAAAATTTTGTTGTTAAAATCTTAACATTACATTCTGAATATGACTTGGCTGTTGTCTGCTTATGCCCATCTTCATATGACACATCGGATGTGGAATACAACGCATTATCGAAGAAGCACGAAATATGTATAATTGGTGATACGTCTTTGAACGACAAATGTTGAAAAAGATTGAAAAGGAGAAAGAAGATACAAAAGAAGCAAACCCCACTATGGTCGAAAGATAAAAACTAAACAAAACAATCTCTCCAAAACAACATAAAGCAGATAGATCACCAAGGCAAACTAAGGTTCACCGAAAAGGTTATCAGTTCACGATCTAGTGGCCATTGGCAAGTAAAATTCCACTTATTTATTACGTTCATGGATATACATTCAACGTAGTTAAGACATTTTTGTTATTTAAACGCTGTTACATGAACTCAGATTAATTTTTCAGATTGCAAGTGGGCCGAGAAAAATTCTCCCTTTGCAAATATGGAAGAAGATGCTGAAAGACGAATCTTGCTCATAGGTAAAACTGGGTCTGGTAAAAGTGCAACTGGTAATAATATTCTAAATACAAATGTCTTCCATTCTGCTGTTTCTGGTGAGTCTGTCACTGCGAAATGCCAGGTATCACAAGCAACAAGATTTGGAAGAATGATAACAGTAGTAGATACCCCAGGACTCTTTGATACTCGATTTACTAATAGAAATATATCAAATGAATTAGTAAAATGTACAGAAATGATTTTACCCGGGCCACATGCTGTTGTACTTGTTACTAGGATAGGAAGATTCACTAAGGAAGAACAAGATACTGTTCAATATTTTGTCGATCATTTTGGAGAGGGCGTATTTAGATATATGATTATTCTTTTTACAAGAAAAGATGATCTTGTTAAAGATAATATCTCCCTCGACCAGTTCATAGTTGATTCAACTCCTGAGCTGAAATCGTTACTGCATAAATGTAATAACCGCTACATATCCTTTGATAACAAAACAGACAATGCATCGAAAGAAAAACAATGTACAGAGTTAATTCTCTTGATTAATGAAATGCTACTGGAAAATGATGGACATTTCTTTACCAACGAAATGCTGATGGAAGCAGAAAGTAGTTTACAAATAAGGTTAATACAAATAGCTGAAGTAGAAGAGGAAAAGCAAAACGAGGAAATAAATAAAATAAAACGCAAAGAAAGGAGGAAGATAAGAAAGGAATTAGACAGTAAAATTATAGAAACAGACGAGCTTTACTGTCTTAAGCTGACAAACGAATGGGAGACTGAGGACCAGAATTTTAATACAAGGAATTTAGAAAGGGAAAAGGAACGTCTTGAGAATGAACTGAAAGAAGCTAAACAAAAATTGAACAAATAAATTTGTTCGTGTACAGATTATACTTTATACGAGAAACTGTGTTTGAAAGAAAACGACTGCATGTTATAGAATGTTAGTTAACACAAAATCTTGCCAATACGGTACACATTTGTGAAGTGTTTTTACATTTTTATGACAACACAACAACGGCGTGTTAACATGTTCCACATTTGTACTTGCTGGTATTAATATAATTAATCTTTACATAACATTTGTTTTTGTACTGTACCTTCATAAAGAAAAATCCTCACTCTGAAAGTTAAATAAAATGATAATTTATACACATCAGAGTACCGATATGGCACCGATCTCATATTTTATTTTTTAGAAATTAGGAGTAAAAAAATGTTCAAGGCATCTATTTCTTAAAAAAAAGTATGCCTTGACAAATAAGATTTTTTTTTAATATACGGGAAAATAAACAAACCAATATAAGTTATGCAATTGTTACAAATTCGACTTACGCAAAGATTTATTTTAGGTAATTCTCAGTACAGAACATTGTGTCGTTCGGAAGTCAGTTTAATAAGGTTGTCTATAGTTCAGGTTGGATTAAACCAGAAAATGAACATTGTTTCTGGATCCTACTAAAAGTAGGTGATAAACCGAACAATAGGTGCAATATGTGTAAGGAAATCGACATGACGTCCTGTTATACAACTTTATCAATGACTGATTGTTCATGCCGAGATATGTGCGTGAAGCTAAGTCTACACATGTTCCATGAAACATGCAAATAAAGCAGATTTCTCAGAATTTGCAATTTTGGTTGTCGATTTCAATATACCTACATATAATGAATAATTAAGTCTTTCAGATAACTTGTTATTTTAAGATGTTATCATAACCTTCGTGGTTATTACAAAAATCATATGTTACAGATATACAAGTATGTAACATGACTGGTTGTCATATAGCTACTTATTTACCTCGATTCCGACTTAAATTAAAACAATGTATAATGTATAAAAAAACAAAAAAATGAATAATGTATAAAAAAAAACAAAAAAAAAACTGACTGTAGTTTTTACAAGAAAAGGTTTTATTCGCAAATAACAATGCAACCCAACGACATAAATTACAAAAATTAAAAAAAAAAACAGCTGGTGTCGGGCATCCATTTTTCAGCAATAAACAGGTTTGCATACAAAATAATAAACTTTATATAGTATGGTATCTAAAATTTGTAAATCTATTAAACAAATGATACCAAATATTTACCATCAAACTAATTTCGGCGTATTTTTAACTGAAGCATAAACTTCAAGACATAAAATAAAACCAGCAATAAGTTATCGGAATTTTTATAGGGACAAGCATATAATGATAAATTCAATAGTGTTTTGTTTTAATTCAAGACCCTCACAGTATTTGTTTGTTATGACGGATTCGACAACTGGCTATCAATTTTGTTATGTTATGTGAATTAACAGTGGGAGAAAAAGTGCTATTTAGTTGATGTAATTATCTCCTAATTGCGTTTTAACTCAGGTCCTTGTACTTAACATAAACATACATGAATACTTGGGAATATGCTCCCAGGTTTACACAATTTCTCCATGCATACACCATCTAGACTACTAGCAATCCTGTCTATGCTTTCACCCGAAAGGATAATGTTACATTGCAATCTTTGCAAGTTCTTTGAAATTTCAATTTTCATCAATTTATTTTCTATTTATTTTGGTCTAAAGTTTCAATTCACATTAAATAAATAAAATGTCTTTTCACTACATCAATATTTATAATGAAGCTTTGCAACAAACAATTAAAAAAGTCGAAATATGTTTATTTCAGTCTGGTAGTTACAATGCAGATTGCAATTTTTAGTTTCACCCCCTTTATTTCAAGCAATAAGATGATTCGCGCACATATTGTTTTTACACTTAATTTTTCAGATTCTTAAGAATTTGTTTATTAAATCTTATATGGACCACATACAATGTTTAAATAGGAAGAAATGCTTAAAAGCTGTTTTTTCGCAGATGGCGGTATTTTGGGCAACTTAATGCGTTGTTATGATTTGCTGTTTGATTAGAAGTAAGCATAATTTTAGGGAATTTTATGATGTCAAAAGCTTCTTTGGTAGTCATTACAGGGTTTTACTTAGTTTTAATTGATTAGCATTTGCACCAGAAAAACAAATTTGGGTTTTCACACATTTTGTTAACTTTTACTCGAATTTCAGGAAACATGTGCTCTCTGTCAAAAACACGCTTTAAATATTAAAAAATGCATTTGAATAATGACTGTTAATCTTTATGCTTTTGTTTGCATATGTGAATTTAGTATATAAAAGTCATATTATGCAATCAGGCTGAAATCTTAGAAAATATGCACTTATTCGTCCTTGGCCTTTGATCTTGATTTGACGGAAATTGCACCGTACGATTTTTTTACGACCGGGCAAAACAGATAGTACAGATGGGTAGCTTTCAAATGATATATAATTTAGCCGTGTGTTAGGTAGGTGCATTAAAAATTTAATTTTATGGTTAAAGTCACTCGCCTAATAGTGATGCATACTTTTGGTAATCTACATAAAATACATTTATTTTGAGATAAAATTGAGAATGGAAATGGGGAATGTGCCAAAGAGACAACAACCCGACCATAGAAAAAAACATCAGCAGAAGGTCACCAAGAGGTCTTCAATGTAGCGAGAAATTCCCGCACCCGGAGGCGTCCTTCAACTGGCCCCTAAACAAATATATACTAGTTCAGTGATAATGAACGCCACACTAATTTCCAAATTGTACACAAGAAACTAAAATCAAAATAATGCACATACCTTCGTTAAAATTACCTGCTCAAAATAAATTTACTTTGTAGTTTAGAAAATGCTGTAATTTATAAAACAATATAAATTTATTTTGTGACGATGATATTTTTGTGGTTACGACTTGCTTTAATAAATGTATTAGATGATTTAGAAAAAACGGTTGTAATGAGCTGTGAAAATAAAATTATTTGAGGTTGTGATATGTTCATGATAATAATAAGCTCAAAGTATTTTTTTTTAGATAAACATATACATATAGAATTTCCGTGTGTTTGTCGTTAAGCCATCACATAATATTTTTATAGTCTGATTCTACTCGAAATAAATGTATAACTATAGGTAAATCATAGGATTATTGGAATGTTCCTCTTTTTTTAGACTCGGTTCATAGTACTTAATAC
Source organism: Mytilus galloprovincialis (assembly GCF_965363235.1). Lineage (NCBI taxonomy): Eukaryota > Metazoa > Mollusca > Bivalvia > Mytilida > Mytilidae > Mytilus > Mytilus galloprovincialis. Next base: position 48,706,719 of record NC_134844.1, on the reverse strand, counting down.
TAATTGTCAATTTCCAGTACTACATCTAGCCTATATAGGGTAGGAAAATAAATATGCGCAAAGTCTGTAAATCTTTTAAACAGTTGATATAAAAAACAACACAACGGACTTAAATTATTCTTTTATTTGGATTTGCATGTTCTATATTTAATCAAAGTCTGAAACAAGGACAACAATACGAGCACTTGAATAAGGTACATTTTATCCTACACAGGTGAATTATTATTCCAGTAAATCGATTTTTTTTCGTTAAAATGTTCATATATGCGACAGTTTCTGTAACATAACATTTAAAAAAAAGTATAAATACAAGCTGTGATAATTGTGTAAATAATTACAATAATCTGATAATTATTTACTGATAAAAGAGGGACGAAAGATACCAAAGGGACAGTCAAACTCATAAATCTAAAACAAACTGACAACGCCATGGCTAAAAATGAAAAAGACAAACAGAAAAACAATAGCAAACATGACATAACATAGAAAACTAAAGAATAAACAACACGAACCCCACTAAAAACTAGGGGTGATCTCAGGTGCTCCGGAAGGTTAGCAGATCCTGCTCCACATGTGGCACCCGTCGTGTTGCTTATGTGATTACAAAATTTTAATCCTGTAAATAGTCTAATTCGGTAGGTCACATTCATGAAAGGGAAGGGAATTGTAGTTACGTCGTAAGGAACATATCCGATATCATTTTTGAAACGGTTATTCCATAACGGTCAACCAACTCGTGATGGCGTCCGTAAAATTTACGAAGGGATGCTTTCAACTTCACCATTTGGAACTCTAATAGCTTCCTTGTGAGCAGCAATCCTCTATCAAGAAAATCATGATAGGAAATGCAAGCACGGGAATATCGTATCAATTGGGAAATAAATACCCCGTATGCAGGTGCTGCTGGAATGTTGCTACTTAGAAATGGAAAGTTCACAATTGGAAAGCTGAAATCATCTCTTTGTCGTAAAGTTTTGTTTTCAACCGACCCTCATTGTCAATTTCTAGATGTAAGTCAAGATATAAAGCCGACTTAACTGTATCTGTAGTATCCTTTATCTCTAGTTCGATGGGATAGATGCGTTCCACATAGTCACCAAATTTTGAATTGTTTAGTGAAAGAACATCATCTATATAGCGGAAAGTAGAGTTAAAGGATATTGCTAACTTATTATTTTTCTTCCTAAGAAGTTCCTGCATGAAGTCAGCCTCATAATAATAAAGAAATAAGTCGGCAAGTAGAGGGGCACAGTTGGTTCCCATTGGAATGCTGACAGTCAGTTGAAAAACACGTCCTCCGAACGTAACAAATATGTTGTCAATCAAGAAATCAAGCATCTTGATAATATCAGTTTCAGAGAATTTTTTGTTTGAATAAGAGTGATTCTTTACAAAGTAGGATTTATCCCTCCCTAAGACAAGATACTTGTTTCTACGTTGGCCATTCTTTTTTATGAAGCAAAATAATACCAGCTCTTTCAATTTGTCTTTTAGTTAGGAATGTGGAATACTTATGTAAAGAGTAGAAAAGTCAAATGTTTTAATACTGTTACAAGATGAAAGATAATCTATGTAAATCAAACTTTGCTTTATCATCTCAAATTCAATTGTGAAAGTCAATCTTTGTTTTAAGAAAATCCTACCATTGTTTTGCATAGTTTTGCTTTAAAATTATGTACTAACAATAACTTGCCGCCAAATAGATTAAAGCAAAAGAAATATCTGATACAGAAGTTTTAAAAAAAAAAAGACCAGGGGTTTCTTTTTTACTGTTTATGATCCACAAAAATAAGCTTAAAGGATCATATTTGACAGCAATGACAAAAAGTTACCTTTTTGAAATACACGGATACTTCTTTGTAGTACAGGATGTACGTGTATCCCGTTATTCGTTAGGTGCATGAATGAGTGCGTTGGTCAAAACACAAAATATGAGGGTCAAAAGTGTAAAACTATCACTGGAATAAGCGTATTTCTAAGTTTACCTTAAAAGTATAATCCAATCTTGAGTGATACTATTTAATGGAGGTCAGTAAATTTTTCTTGACTGTTTATCTCGGTGCACTCATAAAGTCAATAACAGATCTTTTCTTTGCACATTCTAAAGAGTTATCTTTTTTTTTTTTTATTTTTTTTTATTTTTAAAGATTTCAATCGTTCGATATATCAAATATCTTGCAAGTAGGGATGTCAACTCGGTGAAGATTTACTAATCGATTACTCGTTGGATTTACCGACCGATACTCGAGTACTCGCTCGGTAAAACATTTACAAAAAAGAAACACAAAATTATAACCAGTTTTGTACATGTATTGTGGGTTATGATCGAAAACCCTCAACATTATTACCTAGGGCTAGATAATAGTCCAAGGAATTGTATATCATAAATAATAACTCATTTGCTACATGCACTAATTATGTAAACTGCTAAATAGTCTAATCAAGTAATCAATTTTAACATATCTAAAGAAAAATTATTACTCAAACAACAGTATTTGGGAACCGTAGAAAAAACACATTTAATGATCTACAAAGGGGTGATGATTAAAACTAACTGATACAATTAATAATTGTCTGAGGGTCGTGCAACGAATTTATTCTTATTCAAAAATGTTATATTGTCACTGGTCAAGCGATTTCTCCATTTGTCAGGTAACTAACAGTTCTGCTGAGGAAAATATATGTTCGAACGGTACAGAGATGGCAAAGTGAATACAATTAGCTAACAACGTAAGCCTTGTAAACATGATCTTATTCATATATCCTATATGTACATCTGTGTGGAGGAATTTTAAATGACAGTTAAACTTTAATTTTTAATAATTTTGGTGAAGGTATAACAATTTCCCGGGCGCTCTCAATAAACAAATGTTTTTGTTTATAAATTTCGGAAAGCAACGACATTCCAACAGGAAAACCGATTAGTCGAGTCTCATTTTGGTAATCGATACTCGGTTCTATCGAACGATACTCGAATACTCGAGTACTCGTTGACATCCCTACTAGTTAGTATTAAAAAACAAACAATGTTTCAAAATGTACTTTCACCCCGCCGCATGTTTGCGTCTGTCCCAAGTCAGAGGACTCTGGCTTTTGTTACTCTTTCAGGTCTTTTTTTAACTTGAGTTCATATTTACTTTTTGGAGTTTAATGTGATGTCCATTTTCAATGAACTAGTACACAATTGTATTTAAGGACCAGCTGAGGACCAGCTCCTTGTAAGGGTTTATCTCGCTGCGTTTAAGACCCATTGGTGGCGCATTCGACTGTTGTCTGCTCTTTGCTCGGGTTTTTGTCTCTATTATTTAAATATTCCCAATTTTCATTCTCAATTTTATAATATGTGTTGTTTGAAAAATATTAGTGTAATAGCAATATTCTGTTTTTATGTGTATTTTTCACAAGTCCTTAGTTAGATGTTTCAATGATGTTCAAATCTACAAGACGACTAGCTTTCTTCATTGTTCTTCCATTATAAAGCATTGAGTTAACACCATAATTCCTACTTCACGTGGCTGCGTCTGTATACATCCAATCAACGAAACGAACGTCCCACTTTAGCAATGATTTGTTTGCGGGATTAGAAAAGGCCATGGATTATCATATTTCTGTATTCAAAATTCATATTCAGGTATAGCAAAATAGTATAAATGCGTGTATGAAAACAAACATACCTTGTTATCTAGTGTTTATAAATAAAAATAAAGTACACATGTTGTTTATATCTTTTTATCGGCATCAGGTGACTTGAAGGATACATATACTATCAAGTGCATAACATTTTCTAAAAATACAAATAAATAATCAAGAACAGATATCATATTTTTGGAAATATAAAACTGAAATTCAAACTTTGATCCTCAAAAAAAGTTGTCTTATATCAGTATAAAAGGCGAACATCCAGTGTTAAATATATATCGGGGGACTGATTGGTACTGTATCTGTTACTAGTTTTCTCATCAAAGCGCTGCTGAAATATCAATTGAAATAACTGATTCATCATGGTGTGAGCACTGGTAAGTCGATTATAACACAGTTATAAGTCTTGTTAAAGTATAATGAACAACATAACTATATACATCTAAGTTAATTAAACTTAAACAAGAAACAGCTTACCATTTTGATTTGATCGTCACTGAAGTATTCCAGGCATAGATTACCTTAGCCGTATTTGGCACAACTTTTTTGACTTTTGAATCCTCAATATTCTTCAACTTTGTACTTTGGTTTAGCTTTATAAATGTTTTGATATGAGCGTCACTGATGAGTCTTATGTAAACGAAACGCGCCTATGGCGTACTAAATTATAATCCTGTTTACTTCGTAGTACTGTAAATTCAGAAATTATTGCATGCATTTATTATTACGATTTTGTCATTTTAGAGTGAAATGCGATTTAAATTTTTACAATTTTGAGAAAAATCCTGTTTAGTTCATATAAAATATTTCAAAATGCGAGTTTAAATTATTGCATTTACAACGCATTTACAACGCTGTCGCATTTTTCGCAATAATAGAAACCTCGCAATAATTTCTGAAATAACAGTACTTTGTTTAGTCTTTTAACTTTTTTGGATTGGAACGCCATTGATGATTCTTTTATAGACTAAGCGCGCATCCTGATATCCTTGGTGAGTTTATTTACAAATACATTGTCGATGCCGCTGCTGGTCAATAACTCTATTATCTTGCACATGATCTTATAAAAGATGTAATAGATTTTAAGTTATTCCATGGTTTTTAACTGGGTCTTATTTATAGATTTTATAAACATAAAGCTACTTTTGTCTCTTTTGATTTTTAAAATAACAAATTCTTTTTTTTACAGAAATTAAAGTTTTATTAAAAATGTCTATCCCTAAAAGAAATTCGACACACGAAATAGAGAAACATGGAATAGAGCCCGAATTAAAAGATATAAACCCTGGTCTTTTCTCGATGAAATTAAACTTGATGTACCTTGACCATGTGCAAATTGAACATACAAAAATATCTTTACTTGCTGCAAAACAGGAAGAACATCAAATAGTCCATGCTGTTATTGATTTAATGTTAACATTACTGGATAATCCATTACAAAACCGCCGGCGCATAGCTCACAATATTGAAAAGGTTGAACAAAATATCAAAGCGAACCCAAAGCACTTGAATACATTAGCTGACCTTGCAGTCTTATACAGAACTATAAATGCAGACGACAAAGCTGTTGCGATATATGAGACAACTAATGAAATATTGATAAGCAATGATCCTAATGATATTAAAGAAAAAGCAGTGTGCGTTCTTGAACAAGGTTATGCTGTATTATGTGACGAATTATCCCAAAACGAATTTGAAGCTCAGCACAAATTGGCTGATTCCTTGCAACGTATGCAGTTAGAAAAGAATATATCTGTTGGGAAGAAACACGATCTTCTTTGCCAGGCCTCGAAACACACAATCATTGCCCAACAAATGCTGTATCGTTCACTCAACTGTAAAACTAAAGACAATGTTTGTTATGGAAAGACATCAAGCATGATGCTGTTCAAAAAAGGGATAGACCACCTTGAAAATACTGCATATCTCAAAGAACATGTTTACATATGGAAATATTATTTTGCACGAGCTTGCAATAGTGTGACGCTCATTTCAAGTACAAACGATATTAAAGCATGTGAATTGTATCTGTCGGTTCTTGGAAATCTACTTAAAGATAATAAAAGCTATGCCGTCTATAGGGCACGTGCATATGCTTGCATTGGTCACAGACTCGTGACCCGCAAGGAAGTCCACCAGGGAGATTTAAAGCATAGTCCATTATCAAATGATGAAATATTCCAAGTTCTTATGAAGGATCCGCTATCTGCTTTTGATTATGCAAATGCTGAACATGCACACGATGAGATTGTTCTTAATCGTAAAGGAAAAAGCTTGCTCTTCAGGTGTAAGTTTAGGCCTGAAACACCGGAAAATCAAAAACTTAGATATCTTACTGAGGCGGACACAGCACTATCCTTATCACTATCACTGAACCCTCGTATGGACCGTCTCAACTTTTCCGTACGAATGAACGTCTACTTTGAAATGTCAATCTTGAAAAATATTTCTAATGTCAGTAGATATAATTTTTTACAGAAGGCATTGGAAGACGGAAAAGCAGCAATACTTGTTAATTTGAAAGGAAATGACGTATGTAAAGTTGCTGAAATTTGTCAACGACTTGCGAAATATCCGAAATTTTTCTTATACGGACCAAAAGCTGTAACAAACAAAGAATACCTTTATATTGCTCTAGATTATCTGAATCAATATATCTGCGCAAAGGGTCAAACGTATTTCCAAGCATTCGCAATTGGAACTATTCACTATGACATGGGCGAATTTCGAACCGCTTTAGAATGGCATAAAAGAGCATTCCTACTCTCAGATTACAAACGTGCAATTGGTAATGTTACAAAATTGTGCCTTTGTATTCTGAGATTAGAAGAGACAGCATCTGTTTATATAGAGTTTATTAATGCATTAACGTGTATTGCAAGCAAACTGATTGATTTAGAATTTGTTAATACTTTAGTACCAAACAATCTTTGGAATGAATATCTTGGAAAGCTTTTGAGATTTCTTGACTTTTTAAAAACATTTCCACTAACAACAAAGCAGGTTGAAATAGCCGAGTATTTGAAGAACGTTTTATTAAAAAGAATCCTTATTTCAGTCCGTCAGTTTAGAAAATACCAATACACATCGTCTACAGGAAACATAGAATATGATTGGAGAACCTCAAGCTTCCCTCACCCAGTAATTGAGCCAGCGAGTGATCATCTGAACTTTGAATATGACTATTTTGCCATCATGAGTCATGAAAATTCTGGTTGGATTGAATGTTTTCTTAAGAAGCAGTTGAGCACTCAAATGCTTTATAATGATATGACATTTACAGGTATGTTTAAGCTATATTAAAGTAATATGGTTATAGATATTACCATTTGAAATTTGAAATTATAAGGATATAATCTTTTATAATTAAAATAAAGTAATTTGTTTTTGATTTTCTAAAATGGTTCATTGTGATTTATATGTATGATCAACCTAAAACTAATTATGAATAGGGACGTCAGATTTACTTTGTCAGTTTTTTGAAAACACATTCTTAGAATTGACATACAATAACAGGGAGACGATGTTCATACCTCTCTTATAGAGTCAAACCATTGGTCAGACTATATCTTGTTAAGCAGTTCAACTAATGTACCGATATCCGAGTAAATTAATGAGGAGGTAGTCAATAAAAAATGACAAAATATAAAAAAACGAAGGCCCAACCATTAAATCTAACTATCTTAATAATGTTTGATACATTTTATAGTTTTTACTCGTTTTAGCTTGTCCTGAAGTTATCACATATGACTCCTGTTCAACGTTATTGGAGACGACCATTAACGGTATCAATAAAAGTCGAAATGTCATACTCGTTCTTTCAAATGATTTGTTGACCAGAGAATGGTGCGTGCTGAAGTCAATAATTACAGAAACGTTAAAGAAAAGACATGGCATTCTATTGGTTATTTTACTGGATAATTGTGATGTGCCGCCAGAAATAGATTCTGAACAGTTATTGTACTTTGATTTCACCGACGAGAAGAACATCCCTACGGAAATTCATAACTTGAAACTGGCGTTGCTGTCAGTTTAATAAATGATAATATGACAAACAGTTTCAATTATGTTTCAATGTTTGCATTCATGAAATCCTACGCTATACAAACAATTGTTTGGATTTTATAACGTCTATAACTATTCTAGTGACATGAATTTACATATGAGAAGTTGAACATACAACACATTTTAGTATGTATACAATTATCTTTCAATCATATTATTAATCACATCCAATCAATCATACTACAATCAATATATTGTATCGGAATATTTTCTTTGTAGTATATTTTATATAACATTTGTTTCCGTACATTTCATTTATAGTCAGATTGAATTTTCATTATGAAATTTAGAGGAAGCTAAAAGCTAGATTAATTATAATGTTATAATTTGAATTGAACTTTCCGACGAAGTTTGGGTTGGACTTGGATTTATAGCACAATATTTGCTTGATGTAGTGATTTTCATTTGTAGCAGATGAATATAAACATACAAAAGGATAGCAACAATAGACGATAAGAGATGGTCTTTTATATATTATTATGATTTAATTGTATCGTTTATAATTGATTAAAACGACTATTAGAAGACTAAAAACCGCAATGTGAACTCTTTTCCTGATGTTGTACTAGTATTTATCTAATACAACTATGTTAAGAACTAGGACTGGTTTATTACAATATTTTTCTCCGTTTTTTCTTTTATATACAATTATGTTGGTGCATTAGGGACGTTTGGTTTTCTAAAGTCGCATCTAGAAAATCACTGTATGAGTCAATGTAATACAAGGACATTATAGTAGCACTTGAACATAGATTACATAATTTCAATCCATAGTGTGTGGTGTGGTTTGTGTTGCTCAGTCGTTAGTTTCCTTTTTTGTTTTTTATGTGGTGTTGTTTGTTTGTTTGTTTGTCTCTTTTATATTTTAGCAAAGGCGTTGTCAGTTAGGTTCGACTTATGAGTTTGAATTTTCATTTCATAGCTACAAATACTGATATTAGTACATGTATACGCACAGTCAAAAGCTCTTATACATCTTATAAAACATAATCTGTATTATTTCCTGCTTCAAAACAAATATTGTAACCTATTCGTGTCCTTGATTAAAAAATAAAGTAATTTATCCCTTGAATACCTGAAGAAAATCGATGACATGTATGCAACGAATTTGGCGAATGAAATGTCCAATGTTCTTTCACAATCTCTTTTCAATGATCGGGTTAACCTTGGTTTGTATTCTATTTGAAAAGTCATGATATAACCTATTTGTTTATTTCAGGCGTTTCATTATCAGTACTGTATTCAGTAAATGTCAAAATTTGACAATGCATTTGTACTAGTTTTATTTTCATAAGATAAACGTCATCAATCAATATGTTATCATTATGCAACACTTGACACAGCTAATTAAGTCGAACTCTAGTTTATGATAACAACGTACAGAAATGAAAGTAGGTTGTTGTTTTATGGAAATCAAATTCAATAGATTGAACTTTACATAACATAAAATGTGTTTTCTACAACATTTTTCGAAACTGCTTCCAAGCCCGTGTCGTTGTTTTGTAAGTGCGAGGAATACATTTACAACAAGATAAACCAATGTTGTGATTATTTGCCTGAATTTTACTATCATGTTTGTCCTTTCTTGTTTCAATCACTTCGATGTTTTACCCAAGTCAATACCTTTCTCCTCCAGTATCAAAGGATATATGAATTGTCATTTATTTCAAGATACTGAGCCAACTTATTAATTTGTTGACCGACGTTCGCTAAACATCTTGTCCTTTTGGGTTTTATCAACTTTTAATTCTTTTAAACAGCTTTGGATTTTTAAATACGTTCGTTCAAAAGCATCAACAAGAGGACATCAGTTGATATCATGGTGGATCAAACGTAGTTACACTAATGATATAGTAATTTGAAATAATCCTGTTTTACTTAAAACCGTTAAAACAAATGATTATTTCGTGCACCAACATGATCACAATGGTTACATTGTTTAATCTTTTAAAGTTGTTTATACGTTTTCATATGTTTTGGATAATCATATGATTATCCAACAAAAGATGGAGAACTTACAAAGCATATCCAAAGCGTAAAGACAGATTTGATTCTTGTCTATGAATTAAAAAAACGTGCTGTCTGTGTTGTTGAATTTGGTTGTTTTCTGTGTTTTGTTACATTGCTAATGTTGATTATTGTTTTCTTTATATTTTTTTTTAATTCATCAAGGTCATTTCTACTCTCCGATTCGAAATGAATATACAATGTATTTCCAATAATGTTTTAATGACAATACAATTCAACTCTCTTTAAATGATAAGCATCTGAGTTATATACCATCTTCATACTTTTCGTTTGCATGAAAAAAGGCAAATGTAAGAAAAAACGAATTACTTATATTTCTCAAGGGTACATTTGTTCAATGATGTTAAAAATAGACCCCAAAGTATACGAAACTTACACATGTCAGCTATAAAAAATGTTTAATATTTAGTTTTCTACATAAGGATACTTCCGTATTAAGTCAGGATTATGCCGGTTGTTTTCTATTTGTTGATGTGAATTGGGATTGATTTTGCCATTTTAGAAAGGAGTGTTTGCATTTCCCTCAATATTCTGTTATGTTTTTACTATACTTTGGTGCACACTTTAAAAACTACAGTTAATACCCCCTACCCTCCCCCCGCCCCCAGTAAAGAAATCACACAAAAACAACGAACATTTGTGTTTGCTGTTATTTGAAATTCAATATTGAAAACACGCTTTTCGTTTATATTATTTAATGAAATGCAAGTCTTATAATTCTGTTAAGACAGTATCTTTCATAAAAAATCAAAAATCGTTAATGGCGCAAGAATGAAAAACATACATACCGACTAGCCCAAATGTTTTATATTTATCCAAATTTAAAACTAGAGTAAGTATATAAAAAGCAAATACATTCTTATTATTGTAATCAGTATGTTATTCAATTTTTTTACTGTGATATTACTTTTAACCGCAGTTTACAAACTGTGAGCCAAAATAATGAAAAAAACCCTGTCATAATCATGACTTTATACGGGCATTTCATTACATAGAAAATTAAAGTTAAACCCAGTTTGATAGCTCACATGTATCACAGTCGTATACATTTTGAAGATGCAGCGCGGACTAAACAATGCCGATCGATTTTGCCAAATACTTTGGAAATAATCTGTTACTTGAAAAGACAGTATTTTGGATGCCAAAAATTCAAAATTTTAGTTCGACAAAGTCAATGATAAATCATGTCAACACATGTTCTGACTACTGGACTGATAATACCATTGGGTAGGACTACTCCACTAACATGGGTATCCTTATATGATGTAATATGCGTGTTAATAGTTTCATTTGTAGAACACATTTCAACCTTAATATATAAACGACCCTGTTTCCAGCAATCTATCAACGTCGTTTTATAGATTTAAGGAAAAGTAATCCAGATTTTCCGAAAATACAAAGTGTATTCATAAATAGATAAGGACAAAAAACACCGGTTTTCTACGGTCGATTATGTATTTCCCTCTTCTACGTATATTAATTACAGTGATTCAGATAAGAGGTGTATATACTTGATTTGATAATTGGTAAAACATAAACAAAGAAAAAGATAGAAACATTGATCGATAATAGATAGTTTTTAATCTATGATTATGAGTAAAGTGTATCGATTATAATTTATAAAACACGACTATTATTATACTAAAAGTGTAATAGGAATTCTTTTTTTGATGATTTACAAATATTTATATAATACAACTATGTCAAGAACTAGGACAGGTTTATTACAATATTTTTCTACGTTTTTTTCTTTTATCTACACCTATGTCGGTACATTAAAGACGTTTGGTTCTATAGAGTCTCGTCCAGAAATTCACTTTATGATTCAATGTTATACAAGGATATTATAGTAGCACGTGTTCATAGAATACATAACTTCACCCCCAAGTTTTGGTGTTGTTTGTGCTGATTAGCCGTTAGGGTTTTCTTGTGTTTTATGTTCTGTTGTTTGTTAGTTTGTTTGTTTGAATCATTTGTTCTTATCCATGGCATTGACAGTTAATTTTGACTTATGAGTTTGATTTTCTATTAACTAGCGACAAATATCTACTGCTATTGGTAAGTGTAAAGTCAAAAGGTCTGATAAATCATAATCTGTGTTATTTCTTTTCAAAACGAATATTGTAACCAATTCGTGTCCGTACTTAAAAAAACCCGAAGTAATAAATTATTCAGATACCTAATGGATAGTTTTTAATTTCCCGATATCTTTTAAAGGACTAACCTTGGTAAGCATAACATTTTGTAAGTCATGCCATAACCTTTTATGGTTAATTGCATGTGTTTTATTAGCAATACTGTATTAAGTGCATGTCAAACTTTGACAACGAATTTGTATTGTTCTCTTTTCATAAGATAAACGTCTTGCAACACTTGATACAGATACTTTAGTCGAACTCTTATGATAACAACATACAGAAATGAAAGTAGGTTGTTGCTTTCTGGAAATTAGAGTCAATACATTGAATTTTTTATGATATAAAATGTGTATTTCTCCGACATTTTATAAAATTGCAACCGTCTGTGTTATGAAAGAAGCCCATGCCATTTTTGAAGTACGAGGAATATATTTACAACAAGTTAATATAAAAAAAAAGATGCGGTATTTTTCCAATGAGATAACTCTCAACAAAACACCAAAATGACACAGAAATTAACAACTATAGGTCACCGTACGGCTGTCAACTATGAGCAAAGCCCATACAACATTAAACCGTAACAATCCAATTTTGTGATTATTTGCCCGAATTTGACTATCATTTTTGTCCTTTTTGGTTTTAAGCACTTCGATGTTTTACCGAGTTAAAAATGTTCAATACCTTACTCCTCCAGTATCACAAAGGATGTATGAATTGTAATCATTTCAACACATTGAGCCAACTAATTAATTATATTACCGACGTTGACTAAATATCTTGTCTTTTTTGTTTTATCAACTTTTTAATTTTTCCAATCAGCTTTGGATGTTTAAATAAGTTCGCTAACAAGTACACCAAGGTGACATTATTTGTCATCATGGTGGGGCAAATGTTGTAACATTAATGCTATAGTAATTTTAAGTATTCCTGTTTTACCTTAAGACAAATGATTCAATGTAGTACAGCAACATGTTAGTAGCAAGTGTCGTTTGTATTGTCAGTTGTTAGTTTTCTTTTTTGTGTTTTATGAACTGTTGTGTGTTTGTTTGTTTGTTTGTGTGTTTGTCTCTTTTATTTTTTAGGCAAGGCGTTGTCAGTTATTTTCGACTAATGAGTTTTAATTTTGATTTATTAGCGACAAAAACTAATTTCGGTAAACACAAAATTATAGGTTGCAATTCTGTAAATATTGACAATGCAATTTCCCACAGGAACTCCTTTTACGGCTAAAACTGTACCACTTTTACTATGAAGTTTTGAAAAAAATCTTATCCTATAATTGAAAGTTCATATGCACCACAATTTTTTTCAAAGGTCAAAATATAGGGCTGTGCGGCATATTTTCAAAGTTTATATGCCCTGAACTTCTCATAGTTTAAACTAACACTAATTTTCTCAACTACCCTTACCTCGAATGAAAGGTTACCACAGATTTCAATGTAAACAATATGCACATGTTTATTTACTGGTAACATTCCCACGTTATGTCTCTGTGAGATGGAACACAGAGAGCATAACTGGGAACCAGTATGTAAACAAAATAATTTTTTTTATGAATATTCAAGATCTCCCCAAAAGAGGCGTGTTTTGAAAACAGGTGTATTTACAAAGTGCAACCTATACAAACATTTATTCAAATAGAAAACTCTCTAAAATCAGTTTTTCTCACATTAATACTCATTTATCAGAATTATAGCCGTAAAAGATCACTGCGTATACTCTAAGTTTTTCTTTACTGTACATTTTATACCCCCTCCCCTGTTTCAATTTTTTAAAGAATTTGAAAACAAGACTTTAATTATTGCCAGCCTACCCTATTTGTATATTTTCTGATAAAAAATGCCTAGAACCTGTTTAAACCTGTTTTGATAACATATTGAAAGCATATCAGAATACTATAAATGTAATGTTTAGCAATCAATCATTACAACATTCAAGATTATATAAAGTATCCAATCCAGCCTCTGTCTCCATTCCACATCTTACTGTATGCCTATTTGTCAATTAAAGTACACATTTTCTGCCTCAAATGGTCAATTTAGAATTCTGGTCACAACAGTATCATCTGTAACCATATATCTGACACAATTTAGCTAATGTATGTACTAGAAGTGTTTAAACAAAGCCATATTTGCTATAGTTGTATGTATGCAGATACCAGTCTGAGAACTAAATTCACTTAAAATGTTATAGAGATGAATGCTAACATCTGATTTTTGCATAACTTCCAAGCAAAGTTATTGTTTTCTATATCAAGAGCTTTAAAATCATAAAATCATAGCATTTACAAGTAAAATTATTTGTTTTATGACCCAGGGGGTAGGCAATTTCCTATGTTTCTTGCCCTTGGGGCCTCAAATTTCCTAAATCATTCTGCTGTTTCTAGCAATTTTGAATATTTAGTACATATCCAGGATAGAACACACTATTGTAAGTTTTCTTGAGATATTTTTGTTTTTCTAGCTTGTATTTATTATGCCATGGTGGCTAACTTTTGGGTTATCGAGAGGACACAAACATCCCATAAATAATATTCAAGAAGGATCTTTGAGTTTCAATGACTAAGAAGAGTAAACATAAGCACTTCTTAGCAATTTAACTTAAAAATATGCAAATATTATGAATTAATTTTGTATCCAGGACTTTAAGTAAACTATGCATACTTTAAATTGTGAATTTATGCTGAGTCATCATATTTAAGGCCCAAGATTCTATTAATCTTCATTAAATATTTATAAAACTTTATATTTGAGTTAATTTCTTTAAAATCTGTGAAATAAAACAAGTTTGATTAAATTCTGAATGTTCCCCTTTTTCACCCTATATAAGCTCTTATAAATCTTATAAAACATTATCTGTATTATTTCCTGTTTCAAAACGAATATTGTAACCTATTCGTGGCTTTGTTTTGATAAGTCCTGATAAACACTATTTGTTTTTTCAGACATTCCATTATCAGTACTGTATTTAGTACATGTCAAACTTTAACAATGCATGTGTACTAGTTTTATTTTCGTAAGATAAACGTCATCAATCAATATGTTATCATTATGTAACACTTGAAACTGATACGTAATTGGAACACTTTTTTATGATAACAATGTAAAGAAATTAAAGTAAGTTGTTGCTTTCTGAAAATCAAATTCAATAAATTGAACTTTCGGTGATAAAAGATTTAGCCAACTTTGTGATTGTTTGCCCGAATTTGACTTTCGTGTTTGTCCTTTTTGGTACAGTATCAATGATTTAACAGTTTTAGGATTTTCCACACGTCTGTCCTTCAGCATTACCAACGAAATACTAACTGTTATTAATATAACATATAAAGCCAACCTATTGATTTCCTAAACTTTTTGTCCTTTTATCAACTCTTAAGTTTTTCTAATTATAATTTTGGATTTTCAATGAGTACGGCAACAGGGCGCGCAGTAAAGGTAATAACAATAATGATATAGCAATTTTGATTATATTTGTTTGGCTTTAAGACAGTTCACACACATGTTTATTTCGTACATCAATAAGCACACGAATAGCTTTCAAATGTTTTTAATACTTTTCTTTTGTATGTTAAAAAGGATATGCAACGAAATACTAACTACTTGTATTCGTCTTGTTGGCGACCCTTCAAATTGTGAGTTATATATGTTTAATATTTAATTTTCTTCATAATTCTATTAGGAATGAATGTCAGGTGTTTGCTTTTGGTTCCGTTTTTTTATCTACTGATAGTTTTTCGTTCAATTTCTTTACTGTGAACTTATGTTGACAGTAGTTTTCAAAGTGCAAGAAAATATAGAAATCAATTGTCTTTATCCTGACTTGACTTGATAAGGGCATGTCCTTATATAGAAAATTAGAGATTGATAACTCCCGTGTATCACAGTCGTATACATTTCGAAGATGCAGTGCGAACTAAAATTTCAGAAAAAGTTTGCCAACTGCTTTGGAGTTAAGATCTTACTAAAAAAAAGTCATTTTTTGTTCGAACATGTCGAAAAATTCAAAATCTTAGGTTGACCATGTCAATGAAATTTCATGTCAATATACGTTCTGACTACTGTACTAAGGATACCATCGAGTAGGTAAAAACCTACCAGCAGTGGCAACCTTTTTAGTTATAAGCGTGTTAGTGGTGTCATTTTTAAAATACATGTAAACCCAAAGATATTGAATAACTCTACTTCCATAAATCAGTCAACATCGTTTTATGAAAGTAAAACATAATAGTTTTCCAAAAATTCAAAGTTTAGTCATAAATAGATAAGGACTAAAACGCTGTTTTAAACCGTCGATTAAGTATTTCCCTCTACTACCTATATAAAGTACGGTGAATCAGATAAGAGATTAGCAATACTTTGGTCAGATAATTAGTAACATGTAGGACTAACCTTGTAAATGCTGCATATTGATGTGTGGAACGAAACGTTACGTAAGTTTTGTTAAACAATTATTTTACGTTTTGTTAATGTCGAATGAGTCAAAGCTAAAGAAAAAAGCTATTTTAATGAAAATATGATCAACAGTTAGTCATAGAATTTTGAATAAAAACATATTGGACATTCATTTTTAAAACAAATCGGTTGAACATTTTTATGTTCCTGTGCAATAACATAGGCTAACTGATTTTTGAATAATACTGATATTGGTATGTACTTATTGTTATTAAGAACACATATGTCTATCATTTAGTATTTAGTAATAATGCGTTCGTTTTGTACTTAAATATCAGGCTTTGATGGTTTTTAACTGTATGTTGTGTCAAGGACCATCAAACATTTTGACAAACAAGTTTGTTGTGATTGCCCGTGAAGGCATTTGCATTGCAACGACAGCTTCACTGTTCAGCTGTTTACAATTTGTACTTTTTTTTTCTCGATCTGAATTTTTAGTTACACCAGCTGATGCAATGGCTTGACACAATGTTTTATATTAAACATAATTACATATATGTTTTGCCGTATTTAGTGTGATTTTATTTTCGGAATTGTTTGCCTCTCTTTTAGATATGTCACACAACTGTCATAGTCCTTAGACTTATTACAGGTATTTCGATTAATAGAAAATTAAAGATTAAACTTGGCTTTATAGCTTGCTTAATTTGAAGATGCATGGCGCATATTGAAAGAAAATGTAGTCAAACCCCTCGTTAATAATCTTTGCATTTGAAAAAAAGTCTTGTGTATATCAAATAATTCAAAATTTTAGTATGACCATTTCAATGATGATTTATATCAACACATACGTTCTTTCTATTGGGCTTATTATACCATCGATTAGGACAACTCTACCAGAAATGGTTTCTTATCTGATTAATCTGCGTTTTATTGGTTTTATATTTTAAGTTCATTGTTCGAAAAACCCTTTTACCATAAATTATTCAATGTCGTATTATAAATCACAAGAAAAGTAATTCGCATTTTACGAAAATTCAATTACACAACATCTAGTCATAAAACGATAAGGACTTACAACGTCGCCTTTCCATTGTCGACTTACTGCTACCTTTTAAAATGTATATACAGTACGGTGAGTCAGATAAAAGGTTAAATATACTTTGGTATTATATAAATAAATATATGTAGCACTTTATATTGATTAGAGGATTTAAACATTACGTAAGATATTTTAATCATCTATTTTACGTATTATCATTTATTTTACGTATTGTTAATGATCGATGATTAATAGCTAAACAAAATTATATTAAACTGAACATGTGATGAACCACAATCATAGAATAATGCAAAGTGATATGCTGATGACATGTGCAACCCCCCTGTTTTCTTTTCTTTTCGTATATACAGTTTTTTATGAGTTTAAGCATTGTCATAAAGCGCAGAAGTTTGGCTAGCTTCAAAATCATATTCAACCCTCCATTTTGTTTTAAAATGTCCTGTACCAAGTAAGCAGTATGACAGTTGTTATCTAACCGCTCGTTTCTATGTATGTTTCATTGTTGTTTGTTTAATTGCACTTCTGTGTACAAATAATTGAACGACATCTTCATACCTGAATACTTTTTTGCATTGCAGGAGGAATACTCTTTACCGACTGCTGTTTTTGATATTAGAAACGGAAACGGAATGGAGTCCAAGAAACCAGAATTGAACGACATATGTCCCGGCTTATTAAATAGGAAATTGAACTTGATGCAAACATCAAATCAATCGTGGATCGATAATCGTAAAAGATCTCTGCAAAATGCGAAAGAAAAAGAACATCCAGTGGTTCATGATGTTGTTGAGATAATGATGATTGTAGTAGATAGTCCATCAAAAAAACGTAGAAACCAGGCGAATAATTTTGAAAAGCTTGAACGTAAGATGAGGCACAACGAGAATCATTTAAATACATTAGCTGACCTTGAAGTATAAAATAGAAATAGCAACTTACCAGAAAAGGCGGCGATCTTCGAAGCGAGAATAGATAAAATCTTGAAAAGCAGTGATCCGAATGACATTATTGAAAAGGCAATTTGTGTCCTTGAACAAGGTTATGCTTCGTTATTTGAAGATTACAACGGCAGCGGAATTGAAGCAGAGCAAATGCTACTAGAATCTTTACAACTAATCAAGGATGAAAAAAAAACTGCTTTAGGAGAGAAGAGAGATGCTCTTTGTCAGGCCTCAAATTACACACTGGATGCACGACGACTTATGTTTCAAGCACTAAACTGTAAAACAAATGACAGTTTCTTTGATAAAAATTCTAGTGTGAAATTGCTCGAAAAAGGGTTGCAAATTCTTTCAAATACTTCTTATCCGAAAGAAAAATACAACGTTTGGAAATTTTACTATGCAATGGCTTACAGTAGAATGCCCGACATTGAAGTAGCCACAAGCAACAAAACATCCATAAGTGAGACAGCTGTTAATCTATTCTGGTCTGTAATTGAGAACTTACCAAAGGACAACGAATGCTTCATTATTTATAGAGCTCGTTCCTATGCGTATATTGGCCATATTCTTGTTTCCACACATAAACCCTTCGATACCTACCCAAGTTACAGCTCATATGAAAATGACAAACAATTTCAAGCCCTTCTTAGTAATCCGCTGTCTTCTTTTCAATGTGCTAATAATGAACTGTCTGATGATGAAGTGGTTTTTAGTCGAGAGGGGATGAGTCTTTGGTTATTGTACAAGTTCGGTCCGGCTAAAAACATCGAATATCTTGAAAAATCTGAAAGACAATTATCGTCTTCCATATTACAAAACCCTTGCCTACGCCGGTTTGATTTTTCGAC
The DNA here is from genome assembly GCF_965363235.1 of Mytilus galloprovincialis. NCBI lineage: Eukaryota > Metazoa > Mollusca > Bivalvia > Mytilida > Mytilidae > Mytilus > Mytilus galloprovincialis. The sequence continues at coordinate 48,687,603 of NC_134844.1, read as the reverse complement.
CAGAATGAAAGTATTTTTGGAAATGTCCTCTTTGGAAGGTTGTCCGCTTGGAAGAATGGAAGATTTATTAAAGAAGGCGTTAGAGGACGGGAAAACGTCAGTAAGGCTAAATTTGAACGCAAGGGATGTATGTAAAGTTGCTGAAATTTGTCAAAGACTTGCGAAGCTTCCGAAATTTTACCGGAATGGACCAGAAGCCGTATACAACAAGGAGTACTTACATGCAGCCCTTGATTACCTTAACCAGTGCTTTAATGCAAAGGGTCAAAATTATTTCACAGCATTCACATTTGGGGCAATATATTTTGATTTAGGAGAATTTAGAACCGCATCAGAATGGCATAAGAGAGCATTCATGATGTCAAATTTTAAGTTCGGAAATGGAAATATCCAACCATTATTATGTTCTATTTTAAGATTGGGAGAAGAATCAATTATGTATGACGAGCTCATTCATGCGTTAACATATATAGCTAGAAAACGAAAGGACGTAGAATTTCTTCGTAAATTAGTACTAAAAGTTCATGGTGATAACTATCTAAGAAAACTTTCAAACTTTTTGATTTTTTTGCAAACCTTCCCACTCACGGCAGAGCAGGTTAAAATAGCGGAGAGTTTGAAAGCTAATTTAATCAAGAAAGGCGTCACACAAGCTGACCAGTCAGGTGACATTCAGTACGTGATATCTACCAACCATGCCGTTGAATATGACGTAAATCCGGAAATTGTGTATCAACGTGTTCAAATAGAGACTAAACCTGTGGATGTTCAACACAACTGGAGATATGATTTCTGTATTATCACGAGTGGAGCTAATACTGGTTGGGTCAAATGCTTTCTACAACATCAGCTTAGCATACCAATGTTCGATAGTGATATGATCTTTACAGGTAGCAATACAATAGTATATTATCGAGCGTATTATTAATCTCAATTCAAATCACAGAAGGTAACAGAATTTTTTTATTTTAACATCCACAAAGCTGGTTATAAGGGTATAGACACGTGCTTGCTTTGATGTTGGTAATGTAGCAAACAAAACTGAATGTATATTTCGAAAATGCAGACGTGCTTACTGGAAATATATGATACATATAAAAAGTGCAATGTAGGTAGCCATACATTATCTATGTTTGCCAAATGACACTTGAAACGACGACTTACTAAGCCATTATTTAATATGAATAAAACTACAATTGCTTTCTCCTAGCAATAGACACTTTTGTGTTTTGTTTATCCTTTAAATTTCTAACCCTTCATAACTCTTCACCATCTGTGCAAGACAAAACATACTTTTACAAGTATTTAAACAAGAAAATCCCTGAATTATTTGTCGTAACGAAATAAAAGAAAAAATACTATACATATTTTGTGGTCAAAAGAAACATTCAAACATATCTTTATGGATCAAAGCAATCAAAATAAGAAGCAAACACACATTTCTGTTTAGTGAGTAAACCTAATGATATATATTTGTAATTTGTTTTAGGTTTTCCTGGTATTGATTATGACTCCTGTTCAACGTTATTGGAGACGACTATGAACGGTATAAAGAAAAGTCGGAAAAGCATACTAGTTCTTTCCAAAGAATTTCTGACAAGAGAATGGTGTCTGTTGAAACAGATAATTCTTGAAACACTACAGAAAACATCGGACTTTTTGTTGATCATTTTACTTGAAAAGTGTGATGTGCCGTCGGAGATAGATGATAAACATCTGTCGTACTTTGATTTCACTGATGAAATGAAGATCCCTTTCGAAATTCAACATTTGAAGTTGGCTTTACTTGAAAACTGATTTTAAAATTAATGACGAAGACACAAACTGTCAGTCGCTCTATTCCTTATGTTATGAATTCTAAAGGCGTCATTGTGATTTTGATATGAAGAAGAGCATTTAAAGTGCTGTTCCTTTGCTTTTTTTGCTGCGCAAATGTTAATCATTTTTTTGTTATGAAGAGAAACCCATTGTTTTTCAATAAGTATTATTCCCATGCATATTTTCATGTTTCCAGATATCTTAATATGATCTGCATGTGAAGTCAATGAGAACGTGTATGCAATTTACCTGAAGGAATCTAAAGATTAATATTAGTTGCTTTCAATATGATTGTTTACTAAGGAATGCATTCATATTTGCAACGCTTAAGATGTTAAAAAAATACTTACACGAAATCTTCTAATCATCAAATGCATCTATTATTTTACATTGTATACTACAAGATTTATTTCACTTGACTTGGCGGGGTTCAACTAGTTCGCTTATTTAATTTGATTTTGCCATGTGATTATGGACTTTCCGAATTAATTTTCCTCTAAGTTTAGTATTTTTGTGATTTTACTTTTCAATATATTTTACTATTTCCTTTGTAACTTTCTGATTTGTCATCCCTGTATCATATAGGCCAGGAGTATCGACAACAACAATTTTGCGGTCAAATCTGTTCTTAAATTGTGTTTTATTTTGCTAATCATCACGTTCATGTTTAGTAGCAAAACAGTCATAATAATGACAGCTTGCTTTTCCCCAAAAAAATGCAAATTTTTTGCACGTTCCTGTATTTACCCCTTTTATGACTTTCATTATGAAGAAAATGTGATTTTAATAGACAATTCTTATAAAATATTTTTAGTCAGGAAGGAACACCCAATATTTATAGTTGATGTGTTCCTCTCGGTTTTAGTTTGTTACCCTAATTTTCAATCGATTTATAACTAGAGAACAGCGGTATACTACTGTTGCCTTTATTTATATAAATAGAGGCTGATAAAAAGTGACATTGCCGTTCCGTCTTAAAGGAAGCTGACACTATTGATTTTCTTTTAATAATTGTTATCATGTTTCATGTATACAAACCTTTGAATGTTGATAGGTGCAAATATCAAAATAATCTGATTAATAGCATCTATACTTACATGAGTGAAGATACAAAATTTGAAGATACATGGATTTAATTGGTTTTTCAAATAGATGGTACATTTACAACTGTGGTCCAACCACAACAGCAATATATTTATGCATCTGACTAGTTTCAGATTCTTATGATATAATGAGGCAAGTTATAATACCAATCTTTTGATATATTTAATCTGAATTCCTTGACCTCTTTCAAAGCCCGGAAAAGTGAAATATTCAGCAGCTCATCCGTACCACTTATTACATAGCAAGTGCACCCTCCCTGAACCTTGTTTGTTGATTTGTAATTAAATAGGACAAAGATATATGATAGATATTATATCAAAATATTATGATATTTGAAATAAACGGATTTTAATAATAACTAGAGAATATTAACCTCACATGTATAATTCTATTGAAGACATGCAGGTAGCTTTCTTTGCAGAAAAGTATGTTTCTTGTATCAATCTTAAAATAGATATATGACCATGATGACACATCGGTTTTTCGTTTTTAATCTGTCGTTTGTTGATGAGGTTCATAAGTGTTTCTCGTTTCTCGTTGTTTAAACATATTATACCGTTTGTTTTCCCCCTTTGAATGGTTTAACAAATGTTATTCGTAGGGCCCTTTATAGATTGCTGTTGGATGTGAGTAAAGGCTCCTTGTTAAAGACCGTACTCAGACCTATATTGATTAAATTTTACAAATTGTGGGATGGATAGTTGTTCTTTTGGCACTCATACCACATTTTCATTTATCTATGAAGTATAGCAAAAGTCATTCTCAACGAGTTGTGATATGAATTTCTGCATACTTTTAAGTTGATGTTAAAGAAATATGTACAAAAAGGCCAATAGTTGACTCAAAATTTTGTTCATATTTACTTCACAATACATACACATAATCACCCTTATAATCAGCCTTACATGGCCTACATGTAGCTAATAAGTATCTCACAAATAAAAGACAAACAACAATTCACGTGAGTAAGAACATTTGCACATGTTGTAATATAAAATTGAAAATGGAGAAGTAAAGACAACAACCAAAGAGTAAAACAAAAAACAAGGCCACCAATTGGTTTTTAAAAGAGCTAATATTTAACAAACCGGAAGGCGGACTTCAGCTGTACCTTTAAAAATAATATATATTATTGTTCAGCGAAAATGGACATCACACTGTACTTTTAAAAAAATGAACCGAAAATAAAACACAACATATAAGACTGGTTATAAAAAATACGAAGATGTGGTATGATTACCAATGAGACAACTGTCCACAAGAGACCAAAATGACACAGAAATTAACAACAATAAGTCACCATTCGGCCTTCAACAATGAGCAAAGCGCATATAAGTTAGCTATAAAAGGCACCAAATATGTAAAACAATTCAAACGAGAAAACTAACGGCCTTATTTATGTACAAAAAATGAACAAAAAACAAGTATGTAACACATAAACAAACGACAACCACTGAATTACAATGGCTAGAGATTCCTGACTTGGAAGAATCGCAAACAATCGATGGGGTTAAATTTGGCGTGTAAGATTCCTGCGTTCCCACTAGTTGTTTATGGCAGTTTCTGTGTATACTAGTATTTGGATTGCAAAACGATATACGCACCATGATTAATATCTTTGTAATCATGTTAATAGCTATAAAAAATCACTTTTAGAAATATTTTTGGAAGAATTAAAAAAAAGTGTTGCAAACTTCACAAATAATGAAATAAGGTCATTTGAGGAATACACAACTAAATCAATCTTGTCTACATTATTGACTGTTCTTGATTTCAAGCATTTATCAATATCAGTTTCAACGGATTTAAAGTTGTTTTTGTATCGGCATTTTTCTGGACAAAACAAAAATGAGTATATTTAATATATAACGAATAAATCCAGTTACAGTTTAGGTTATGAAATGTACCGTATTCCGGTATAAATTTATATTCTGTAGAACTGCTCTACTGTATTTAATATGATTTAATATAAATATATATCTAACTTTATAAACGCCTAAAGAAGTGTACACAACAACTCCAAATACAACTATAAATGTAATCATTTAGAATTATTTCGGATTACAGATATCCTTCGTCTGTCAGATTCTGATTAAGAAATAATTCATGGGGGCTTGAATATATCGTGATTTTACCACGGGTTGGCCCTTTATGACAAATATTTTACCCCTGAGCGATAGCGAGGGGTAAAATATCGGCATAAAGGGACAACCCGTGGTAAAATCTAGATATATTCAAGCCCCCATGAATTATTTCGATTCTGATAGGACACATACGGCAATTCTTTTGGATCGAAGCGCTCTAGGTGTAGGCAAATATTTGCCGTTCCCATAAATAAACGCACTAATAAACTAGCGTAAAAGAACGGAGCAAACTGCATTAGTGACATGCTTAAACTATTTAAAATAATGTATTTAGACAGTTTTGGATGAATTTGAATGATAATTTATTTATATGTCTTATATGATGTACAATAAAGGGCTTTTGCCACATTTTAGCATTAGTTTGTGTATGTTTCCTTGTGATGATTTTCGGATTCACAAGCGTGTATTTTCCCGTAAAATGCTTACATTCTAACGTCATTGTTCTATGACGTCGGGTATCTCATTCATAAAAAAGCGTATGACGTGGGAGTACAATCGGAACAGCACTGGCAATATATTCATATTTTACCACGGGTGTGTACTCAAAGCGTTTGAAGGACGTCATGTTAGAATGTTAAATGAATCACCTTTAAGTCTTCTTAAATTAAACTTTTACTATATCTAACTTTATAGATATACTTTAATGAATATTTTTCCCTAGATATTTAATAAATAATTCAAGGGATACTTAATTGAAGCTGTAGAATGAGTAAATTGTTGACAACAAAAGTGCAATAAAACTTTGATTAATTAAAAGAAAAAAAAGAAAAAAAAAATTAAAAAAAGAAAGAAACCACGATACCTGTACACTATTGTGCGCTTCGATGTGACATAATGCATGACAAGAATATAATATGTTTATTAATTTGAAAGAGACAGAAGAAGTCAGTGCAAAGCGAAGTGCTTCTATTTGTAAAACCCATTTTATTTACAAATCAACGAGGAATTCCAGTTAAGCATGCAATTTAACAGGTCAAATTTTGCTGTCGTACATTATTATATTTACATATAAGTCTAAATATGTATATTTCACATTTTTCTTTTCTTTAAGTTTGGAAATGTGATGAATGTCATAATACAAATTATGTTGCCGACAAGAACTGTGATATATGCAGTGAATAACGTCACGATGACATATCAATCACTACATTGTCGCAGATAACACAGCGTGGCAAGTAAACCAAAGCAGGTATTTTTTAAATTAACGTATATGATATGCAATTAAATAGCTATTTGTAAGCAAAATCACTTCTCTGCACGATCATTAATCGATATATAGAGAATAATACATGGCAAAATCCGTATCCTATGTCGTATCATCCCGAGACATCAATATCAGCCCAAGGGCCTTTAGGCCCGAGGGATGATATTGGTCGAGGGTGATACGGCATGTGATACGGATTTTGCCATGTATTATACACTTTATCATATATTTCAACAGAAGAGAATTATATTATATGAACTGTTTTTTGATCCATAGCACTGGGTTACCTTCAGTTCTACTTTTGTCTTGTTTCAAAGGCCTTAAAAGAACTGATCAATTATCCGAAGCACCTGGGTAACCTTACAATTTGCGTGCTGTTGATTTAAAAATATTTTGTTTATTATTGTATTAATATTTGTGTGTTTTGTATTTTTCATAGTTGCATTTAGTGTGCCAAAAAATATGAAAACTTGACGTTCGTGACGTCACATACAATATGAAAACTCGACGTTCGTGACGTCACATACTAAACAATGACGTCATTCAAAAAATTTACCTATTTTGAGGGAAATTTTTCTTAAGCAAAAAAAAACCCAAAACTGACTTTATGTAAAAAAAAAAAAAAAAAAAAAAGTAGGGGTGTGATAAAGGGTATGCGATAAAGGGTAAGGGTGTGATAAAGGGTATGCGATAAAGGGTGCGCATCAAAGTTGCGCGCTATGGATTAAACAGCAGGCTATTTATCACATATGCAAAACTACTGTATTTACTACTAAACATATGATAAATCTATATAGCTATCAGATTAAGCAGTAATCGAAGATAATGCAAAATCCTGGAGGCAGTCTTATCGTTACATACTTAATATGTCGTCTTTTAATGCCTTTGTTTACATGACATATCAAATAAGGCGGAATACGGGGCATAAGTAAAATTGTTGACACGTCTTTAAAAGACAAATGTTTAAGAGATTGAATATGAGTAAGACGATACAAAAGAAACTATCCACATTACAATTTAAAACAGACTCCCTACAAACCCCATTGACTGAAATCACGACAAATAACGATCACCAAGATGAGCTCAGAATCCCCCCAAAAAATAATCAGTTTACGATCTACTAGTGGTCATTGGCAAGTAACATTCCCGTAATGTATACATTCATGGATATACATTCAATGCAGTCAATACATGTTTGTTATTCAAAAGCTTGTTACTTGAATTCATAATTTCAGATTTCAAGTGGACTGAGAAAAATTCTCACGTAGAAAATATGGAAGAAGATGCCGAAAGACGAATCTTGCTTATAGGTAAAACTCGGTCCGGTAAAAATTCAATACTATTCTAAAAACAAATGCATTCGATTCCGCTGTTTTTGGTGAGTCTGTCACTGACTGACAAATGCAATGTATCACAAGCGACAAGATTTGGAAGAATAATAACAGTAGTAGATACCCCAGGACTCTTTGATACTCGATTTACTAATGGCAATACCTTAAATGAATTAGTAAAATGTACAGAAATGATTTTACCCGGGCCACATGCTGTTGTACTTGTTACAAGGATAGGAAGATTCACTAAGGAAGAACAAGATACTATTCAATACTTTGTCGATCATTTTGGAGAGGGCGTATTTAGATATATGATTATTCTTTTACAAGAAAAGATGATCTTGTTAAAGATAATATCTCCCTCGACCAGTTCATAGTTGATTCAACTCCTGAGCTGAAATCGTTACTGCATAAATGTAATAACCGCCGTATTGCCTTTGATAACAAATCAGACAATGCATCGAAAGAAAAACAATGTACAGAGTTAATTCTCTTGAATAATGAAATGCTACTGAAAAATGATGGACATTTCTTTACAAACGCTGATGGAAGCAGAAAGTAATATACAAATAAGGTTAATGCAAATAGCTAAAATAGAGGAGAACGAAAAGCAAAACGAGGAAATAAATAAAATAAAACGAAAAGAAAGGAATTAGACAGTAAAATTATAGAAATAGACGAGATTTACTGTCTAAAGCTGACAAACGAATGGGAGACTGAGGTAAAGAATTTAGAAAGAAGGAATTTAGAAGGAGAAAAAGAACGTCTTGAGAATGAATTGAAAGAAGCTAAACAAAAATTGAACAACTAAATTTCATTTGTTATCAGTTTATTACAATAGTGTCGTTTCTTTAGAAACTCAAAAAACAAAATGTTGCATTGCATTTTAGTCGTGTACAGAGGATACATCATACGCGATTTGTTCCAAAAGAAAAGAATTTCATGTTATAGAATGTGAGTTTACACAAAAGACGGTATACACGTATATATGTAAAGTAGATTTGTATTGTCGATGACATCGCAACAAAGGTGCGTTTACATGTTCTGTCAACTATTTTTGATATAAATTACCTTAATATTTTATTTTTTGTACTGAACCCATGGTGTCCTTTATAAGAAAAAAGTCAAATCATAAAAATACCGAACTTCGAAATATAATTCCAACTCTAAACGTTTAATAGAGTGATCATTGATACATATCAGAGTCCCTATATTGCACCTATTCTGTAAAATTAAAGAAAATAGTCGCGAGTTTTCTTAGAGACAAAGTAATTTGTATTTTTATAATTCGTCATTATGCACAGCTTTCAACATAACGATCTCTATTTGAACATACCAAACAGATGATCATGACGTGTTCCGATAAAAAGAAAATTAACTGAAACGTCGCATGCGAGTCCAACTTTAAAAATGAGGAAAATTTTGATGTTAATTCGAATTTTACGAATTTGAATTTACGCATTGATGTATTTTATGTACTCCTCATAGAAGAAGCTTGTGCCGTTTGGAAGTCGGTTAAAATCCAGTTTTGTATAATTAAGTAATTATTCAAAATTTTATTGTTGGAACTCTATAGTAATCAAAGATTCATTTATTTAATAAACAGAAAATGGAAACTTGTGTCTGGATCTAAACAAAAGTAGGTGATAAACTGTCATAAACTGTAACATTGAGTGTATCATTAAGTTATGTTGTTTTAGCATGATATCACAATTTACTTTTGACCTTTGACTTTGAAATTGACGTGACGTCCTTTTAACAAATTAATCAATAATTAATTGTTCATACCGAGATCTGTGTGTGAAGTTGACAGCCAGTCTACAAATGTTCCATGCAACATTAACATCATGAATATAAATTCTCAGATTTGCAATTTTTGTTGTCGATAACAGTGTATGCTAAGTTTAGTTAATTATCATTCAATTATCTTTCATAGTTTATTCTGGCATCTTTCAAAAGACCTGCAATATAATGAATGCTTAATCTTTCAGATAACTTGTTTTTTAAAGATCTTATCATAACCTTAGTAGTTATAACGAAATCACGTGTTACAGATATACTATTATGTAACATAACTGGTTGTAACATAGCTCCATATTTACCTCGTTTCCGAAATAAAACAAAAGACGAATAATATATAAAAAAATCAACTGACTGTAGTTTTAAGAAGAAAAGGTTTGAGGCTATTCGCCAATAACACATCAACCCAACGACACACATAACTATAAAAAAACAGCTCGTGTCGGGCATGCACTTTGAAACAATAAACAGGTGTGTGTACAAAATTAAAAACTTAACATAGTATGGTATCTAAAATTTGTAAAAATATTAAACAGATGACACCAAATATTTATCAACAAACTAATTTCGCCGTAACTTAAACTTAAACGTAAACTTTGAAAACATAAAATAAAACACAAGAGTTATCGGACTTGTAACAGGGACAAGCATGTATAATGGATTTAAATAACAGTTTGTTTTAAATCTAGACCCTCACACGTTTTGCTGGTTATGACGATTTAGACAACTGGCTATTAATTTTGTGATATTATGTGAATGGACAGTTGAAGTGAACGTGCTATTTAGTTGATATATTATCTCCGAATTGCGTTTTAACTCAGGTCCTTGTACTTAAAAGAAATATTCACACACGAATAGTTGCGAATAAGGCATGTTCCCATGTATACACAAATTCTCCATGAATACACAATTAAGACTTCTAGCAATACTTTCTTTGCTTTCACCCAAAAGGATAATGTACCGTAGCAATTATTAAAACTTTTGTTTGCTTAACTTGGCGTCGTAACATCGACTTCATTCGTTCAAAAAGTTATCAAAGGTACCAGGATGATAATTTAGTACGCCAGACTCAAAGTTATATGTAATGAAACTGCAGATATTTTTATGCAACGGTAGTAGACGACTAACACATGTACAACAGTATTCGTAAAATTGTAAGGAAGTATATATAAATGTCAGTCACCTTTTATTAAATATAAATGTAAGGTCAAACATTACAAAGGTTAATAATTATTGAGAGAAAATTGGAAACGTGACGAATAATTATGTTTTAAACTACTAAATGGGATACATCTGTTACCTGACATTTACACTACTGAATGATCAGCTAGTTTTAAGTGAGTGTTTGTGACCATGCATAGTTGGCTCTGAACATATGGTTGAAACACACACGCAGTAGTAAAGGTAAGTAGTTGTTTTGAAAATAAAACAGACAAATGAAATCAACAAAATTTAGATATAGACATATTTGAAAAAAATAATTGTATAATATATGTCTTGGACAAAATATTGAATTTAAAGTGGTTTTGAACCTTTAAGTAATACTAAGTTGGCCAATTATAACTTTCGTTAAAACTGCCATCAGACTCTGACTTTTAAACTGAGTTTTACTGTACGTATTACTATACATTTCGTTAGTCAATATTAGCTACAGGTAAAGGGGGAGGCTGGTATATCACAAAACATGATATAAACCACCGCTGCATTTTACGCCTTCCCAAGTTAGGAGCATCTAGTCTTTGTCTTGTATGTTTTTTTTTTTTAAATTTTGGTTCATTTATATGCTTTGAAGTTTAGTCAATTTATAGTTGATTCAGTTACCCTCTAAAGCCCATATAAACAGAAAAACACAATTTATATTAACCAACTTGGCATGTTTTTACCTTCTCTAACTAAGAGTTTAAAGTCAACTGTGTTTCCGCTTTTTTAAGTTGGTTGGTAAGAATAATTTCCTTACAAAGTGTCCTGGTGACCTGATACAATACATGTATATACGGAGTCGGTTATTTCTACAGGAGAGTCTTTTTTATAGAACATGTAAAATCACAAAAATACTGAGCTAAGAGGATAATTAAAATTGGAAATTCCATAATCAAATGGCAAAATCAAATGATAAAAAAAAATAAAACGTCGAATGGACAATAACAGTTACTGTTATATTTTGGACTTGGTACAGGCATTGTCAAATGTAGAAAACGACGAATTGAACCTGGTTGTATACCGCTAAACCTTTTTTTACATGAATTTTGTGTGAAATGTACAACAACAAAAATTACTATATTTAATGATTTTAATTAAATTTTAAAATCAAGTTGTTATTTGAATAACTCTTTTTTACAAATTCATGTCATTTTCACATGAAAAAAATTCACGTGATTTTCATATGAAATTCACACACGAGTTTCACATGATATTTACGTGAAACTCACAAAAACTAATTGCATGTGAGTTTCACGTATAAGCTCGTTTGAGGTGAAATTCATGTGAATTTTACGTGAGATTCACATGAATTTAAATTCACGTGAAATTTATGTGAGTGAAATTTGCCTGTGTAATACATCATATTTTGGAAATGAATATTATGGTAAAGGGTAAAGCAAAAGAGCGGTTGTATCACATCGTTTCACAAATTTAACAAATGATTATAAATATATATATACGACAGAGAGGGAACAGTTGCCGTCAGTAATGTGACGATTCCAAATAAATGAAAAGTTGGTTTCAATTCATATATGCTTTTAAGTAGATAACATGTCTCATTTTGAATACTACTGTGTTTGTGAATTTGTTTGATGTTCATGAGCTTTTGATTCTGTTGTTTGATTAGGGAATTTCCATGTTGAAGTTCCCTTGTAGATCAGTATTATTGTTATTTTACTTTTTTTGCTACAAATCTAGCAACAAAGATGAACTCCAGCTAATTCAACATGAGACGTTGTTGTCGCAGATTTTCCTACTATTACTATTATTACTACCCTAATATTTTTGTTTTATGAAGAAAACTATTGATGTTATTGTGTTATTCCTTCGTTAGAGTTTCTTTAGTCGTAGTATTTGTATTATGTTTCAATCAAATATAGCATCATTACACACCAAGAAAACACAATATCGAAAATCAATAAAGAGGTGGAAGTCGTCGTAATTGATTAACTAAATTCTCATTGATGCAACTATATCGGTTAAAAGTTGTGATGTAGCTGTAGAAAACTTATTACTTACAGGATGTTGCATCCTAATTTTCACGCAAAAATACGTAGTTGATTTAGAAACTTTTCTTAGATGTTATAATATGAATTTATCTTGTGGAAAGATAAATTTAGGTAAAAGAAGTGTATAAATGTCCAAATGTCGTAGTTAGTTGTAAAATGAAAGAAAACAAATCAAGGTAGCACATAAAAGGGGATGGAATCGCAAGAACTCAAAAATAAACGATAAATACTATTACTTAATCTCATCAAAGATACCAGGCTTATAGTTTTGTAACCAAGAAGTACGTTTCGTCTTTAATTTAATCACCAGGATTCTATAGTTAACATGTTTACAAAACTCCTTCCGTACAGACAAAAGTCAGTTTATGACCAAAACACCCTTGAATTCACCAAATGTTTCATATCTTCAAAATTATTGACAATCGGGAATTCTTTTATTTTTATTTTGTTACAAAATATATTTTTTTTTATGTCAATGAAGGTTCATGAATAGAACAGGTCTGGTTTTCTGCCATTGTCAATTCATCAATTATGAAATGTCCTCTGCTTCATGCAGACATATACTATCCTTTCTTTAAAATTTCAAATTAAGCAACAAAATTAAAAACTGATCCGGCATTATTGATGTTTTTAGCAATGGCTTTATCATTTGTTCTTCGACTTGATCGTTTCAAATTCCTTATGTGTCAATTGCATGTAGAATGAAATTCAAAACAGTGTGGCTGTGGCCATTGATTGACACATTAAATTCATCCATTGACTGAGACAATTTAGGTGAACGTTTGTATGTAACGACAACTGCTCACTATGTACTTTTTAAAGACACTTAAACTATGTAGTCACCAAAGGTCCTCAACACCTTAATAAAGTAATTCGAAAAAATAATTAGGAATAACACGATGTTTTGATTTATATCAATTGTATAAATCAAAACATAAAGATTATTCCTGATTAATTTTTCGAATTATTTTATAATTAAAGGCCCACAGTTTAAATGTCTATCGTAGCTACGTCGTGAACAGTGGTCGTTACAGACAAACGTTCACGTAAATTGTCCCAGTCAATGGATGAATTTAATGTGTCAATCAATGGCCACAGCAATACTGTTTTGAATTTCATTCTATTTTATGTTTTTTTGTGGGTTTTAATTTGGTGACAAGTAATGAAGATTCAGTACTTATTCCTGTTTCCATTATTTAAACAAAATATAAAATATTTCATCAAAATGTCTGCAAACTAATTATAAGTGAATTGTTATTAGAAGTAAGTGTACAATTACATAAAAAAGAAACACTTGATATTCTACAGGTAACAAGCAGAAATTGAAAAATTTAATACACGCTCCTAGCATAGCTCTCAAAAATACAGAAGTACATTGCTAGAATAGCAGATGCTTAATGTTTACTTATTTTTACTGGGAACTACTGTTTAAAGGCAAGGTTTTAACCGTACAAAAAATCAACGTTTTAATGTGATATTTAATGACAGGCGACGTTTGTTGTACATAAAAACCGATTTGTTTATTTTCAGTTAAATAGGAGAAAGGTACCAATAGTTGTACTGATAGCAGCAGTTGCACTTAATGCTCTTGTATTGAGTTTAGAGTTATCAGTAGAGTCTTCACTTGAGACCAAGAAGGACATGAACATTAGTAAGTGGTACAAAATATTCTTAGATCTAAACAGCTCTTGAGATCAAATAAAATATATACATCGGGAAGTATTTTCAAATAATTTTAGATTTACACTTACCCTGTTTACCCTAAAATAAGGAAAACATACACATCAATAAGAATCACAAAATATTTGTACATCAACACTTAATCTCAAAAAGGAAGGACGTTAACGCTATTCTGTATTATTAAATCTCATCAATTAACACTTACTCCTGAGATATAGATATAGACATCCGCATGTTTATGATATAATCTTTTATTCTCAATAACGATGCAACCAGAGATCAGTTAAATATACTTGTGTCACTTTTTAGAAGAGGTCAGCTTAATTGGCCAAAATATTTAGTGTCTCAGTAAACATTTAGTTGTTATGGTGCAATTTTATTGCATTTCTATATATTTTGTGTAATATTGCATTATTTTGTATGTTTAAGCAATAACATAGCACTATTTATTTAACTGCATATCAAAACAATTATAAAGAATTTATGAAACGTTTAAGTTTTACTAATGTTTGCAAGTCAAAATAATATGAAGGAATATAAGAAACGGTTAAGTTTGACAAATGTTCATATCTTACCTTCTAAACACTTTTTGTTTTATTAACAAAGAGGGGCGAAAGATACCAGAGGGACAGTCAACCTCATTTATCAAAATAAAATGACAACGCTATGACTAACAAAGAAAAAGACGATCAGACAAATTATAGTACGCAAGACAAACCATAGAAAACTGAAGACTTAGCAACACGAACCTAAGGGTGATCTCATGTTCTCAGGAAGGGTAAGCAGATCCTGCTCCATATGTGACATTCGTCGTACGTGGTGCTCATGTTATCACAAACCCGGTAAATGGTCTAATTCGGTAGTCACCTTCGTGAAAACGGAAGGGGATTGAAGGATCTACATAAGGAACATATCCGAGATCATCTGTGAAAAGGTTATTCCAGAACAGTCAATCAACTAAAAGCTTACACATGGAAACTGTAAACATACAATTATGTTGGTGTGCGTATTCCATACGTGTTACACGGTCAATGGGGATAGTTTAGTTTGCTAGCTTTTTTGAAATTTTGTTTGTTTTTAAAGTTATTAAGATAATAACACAACGTTATTTGACAGTTTGATCTTTAGAATTTCACCACTGTCTTTCAAGTACGAGATATACATAGCTATAACACCTGTTTAAATCTGCCATTTTTCTAAATGAGGAAATGCCTGTACAAATTCAGGAAGACGCCAGTTGTTTTTTATTCGTTTGATGAATTATCGCATTTAATTTTGCCATTTGATAAACGACTTTTAGTTAGCATTTTCCTTAGATTTCTATATTTTTCAAATCCTACTTTTTACTTCATCTCAATTCGGTAAAATCTTTTATACAATTTTGTTCCTCAATGTCCTTAAACGTAATACCTAATTTGGCTTTTAAATGTATTTTTGATTCGTTCGTCACTAATAAGTCTTTTGTATGAAGTAATATTTTCAGTCGTTCTACCGTAAGAGAATACTTCTAAGTTTAGTATAATGTAAAAAAAGTAAATATAATATATAAGTTGCCGCAAATACTTCATGAATCAGATTATAGATTTCTGATTTAATCGAAATTAGAAACACAACAGTTGATAATGAAACCTACTTTTTTTATTAAACAACTTATCGAAGATGTAATCAGAAATGCGCGAGGTTACATTTAAATCATTAGAATCTTTTTTTTTTCCAGCAATATGATTTACAAAATAAAAACAATTCATCCAAACATTGTTAAAGATCTAAATTTGCGTTTTACTCATTTTATTTTTACTAATAACATTGACCTTCATTTTTCAGGAGGATTGTGGACAGACAGAAAACAATGCTGTAACTATAAAAATTGTCGCCACCCTTGGTGTCGTTGCTGCTGGGTTTTCATGAGATAATGACAAACTGATACTACAAATAAATTACTTAAAAATAAAATGATTGAAGTTTGCGTTTGTGATTTGAAACATTCCAAATAAATAACTATCGTTGATGTAGTTTTCTACTCGAAAGAGGAAGAGCAAAAAGGACATAAAGATATTGTTTGAATCAATGTAAGATAAAGTATCTTTGGTCATTGATATTTACTTTTTGAAATATGATATGTAACATATTTTTTTCACTTTAATTTGCGTAAAGGCAAAAGCGAATTTGATGACAAGCGAAATGGTTTGGAAATTATAAAACTGATTCAAATGATGCATTTTGAATCAAAACTTACATATTACACTCGCCATTGAACTTAAGCTGAAAATGATACCTTAAACTGCTGCAAGTCGTTTGTGGTTAACAGTCCTTTTTTGCGTTTGGTACTTTTTCCAGGATGACTTTTACCACGCACAATAAACCCTGTAATGGACACTATTCAATGAATGTCTAATAGTATAAAACCTACCATGTAATTTATAATATCAAGAAAACTGCTGTTTTCAGAAAAGCCTGAATCGTTGAGGGCAACTTCTCTCATTAAAGAAAGAAACCCAAAACATACGACAATTTAACACACTGTGTACTTGTGGTACCATTAGTTTATTAATGATTAAATAAAATTTCTTTATGCAGAAATACACACATCCAATACATGAAATTGCATGTTAAATTTTTCATATGCTAGAAAAGTATACACATTAAGCACCATTCAATTATGATAAATAAAAAATGAAAATGAAAATACTGAAAATATAATTCGGAGTTTAGTATGACGTCCATTATCACAGTACTCGTATACATATTTTTTAAGGGGCCAGCTGAAGGACGCCTACGATTGCGGGAGTTTCTCGCTAAATTGAAGACCCATTGGTGGTCTTCAGCTGTTGTCTGCTCTATGGTTTGGTTGTTGTCGGTTTGACACAGTCCCCATTTCCTTTCTCAATTTTTGTATTTTATTATTTTTAGTTTCTAACTATATCATCACTGTGAATTCAAAAACAAGCTATCTAAGGTGAGTTTAATAAATAAACTCATCAAAGATACAGGGATTGAAATTAAGTATTTGCTCGCGTTTCGTCTTCACAAGATTCATTAGTGACAATCGAATAAAAAGGTTAAAAAGTACGAAGTTTAAGAGCATTGAGGACCAAAATATCTAAACGTTTTGCCAAATACAACTAAAGTTAACTATTCCTGAAGTAGAAAAGCATCACTTTTTGAAAAATCCCTTAAAGACTCACTGGGAACATAAATAATACATAACTCTATACAATTGTCAAAACGTAGTATCTATTGATATATCTTCAAAAATATAATCAAAATTATAGGTCAACGCGCATTTTCTCAAGCTACAGATTGTGAAGAAAATTACACATTTTGTATGGATTATACACGAAAAAACACCATTTTGTGATTAGAAACTAAACAAAATGATAGAATTGTTAAATAAATTAGAAAAAATAGCTTTCAGACAATGCTTTGGGAATATCAAAAGAAAAGAAAGGGTCACCGTGCGATTTTTCCTGCTAAAATACAAAAAAAGGAAAATTCCATGTAGATTCCTTCAGAAAATGCACTGTTTTATGGTTACCTCCCCTTAAAATGCCAATTTAAAAACATTTAAAAACAACCAAAATTAATCTTCACCTGTAAAAATATTGATATTTATATGTTATTCTCTTGGTATAAATTTGTTCTTTTAAATGAAAATTCACATAAAATATCTACATTCCTGCATCAAACTTTGCTAACTTGATAGAAAATTTGGACCGTAGTCTCTCTGTTTTTTACAATCCAAGATGGCGGAAGACACCCATACCACCTTAATAGCTTAATATGGAATGAGTTTATGTAGAATATAAATCTGTTTTGTATTGGGAGCTTTCCTGTGTATCATACTCAAAACACTATACATAGATTTATCAAAAATATGAGAAACACAATATAATAGTATACGCAGCAACTGATATACAAGGTCATGCTATAACTCGTAACAGATTTCCGTAAGGGATATAAGCCGATAACAGTCCATTCTGTTCATTTTTTTTACAGAATGGACTGTTAGAGGTTTATATCTTACTTAAAACATTGTTTAACACGTCGAAAACGATAAAACAAGAGAATAAGCAAGCAAAGATTTATTTTTCATCAAGTATGAAAATTGTTTTGTTAATAAACTTTCTTTACAGTAAAATATATCCTACATGTTGGCCCCTCTTTTAACAGTAGCACGGGTGTCATTCGGTTTAACGAGATAAATGATCGTGAAAGAATATCTAACATAAGTCATGTATTGCGATCGTGAAAGCTCTGGTACCGGATCATGAAAGACATTTAATGCAAATTCTTGTTCAGAATTTTGGAAAAAATCGCTTAATTTTCAAAACACGGAACAAATCCGAACAAAAAATGTGTCTTTCAAAATGGTCCAACTCCCTCAACATAACTGTGTAATAAGATAAGAAAAATATGCAGTACTTTATGAAAAAACACAAAAAGCGCAATGCATGTCTATGGAGTCAATTAAAAAAACCCACGCTATTTGTACATATAATGGTCATATTTCAATATATTATGATATATTTGAAATTTAATCTTTGGTGTAACTAATAGTACAATAAAATAAAAGTATGCTATTCCCTTAAAAGCGTTAATTTGTTTATGAAAACCTTGAATTTTGTTGAATTTTCATCAAACTTGATCGTGCAAGATCAGGCAACGCATTATTTTGATCGTGAAAGATAATGCGTGAACATACTAAATACTAGTAATCATAAATCAATATTTCTAATATACTTGCAACTAATTGAAGCTTGTAACTGTTTTGATAAGAAAGAACATGAAAGCTATTTTTATTTTTCAACACTTCACCTTGAAAGTAAAAAAAAAACCCAACTCAAAACGTGTCTTAATCCGTGTGAAAAATTTAGCTCTGAGAATCGGTCTAATACAATTCAGATAGACTATTTAGCCCATAATATGGGTATACAACGTTTAACAAAAATGTTAACCATCAATCAAAAACTTATAGCAAAAACAGCATCTTTCATGAACAATTTGAGATTGAACAATAACCAACATTTTTGTGTAACAACTCTTTCTTTAGTTCTATGTATCTTTATATACAACATAGCAAATGTGTATTAATTTCCAATGAGATAACTATATACTACAGAGTACAGACTAAAAATATACCAGAGCGAAAATGCTGAAATGTCTTGTACTTATATGATAGTATATTTGTTGAACGTCTGTACTATGAAGGGTTTTTACTAGACGCGTCAAATACGCGTAAGATTGTCAATGAATCATAAAAAGGGATCAAGGTCAGAGGAACCATGCCATAGTAATCTTTATAAACATCCCGTTCACCAAATATAGGTGTTCCGATCCTTACAGTACCTGAGAAACTGACAAATGTAAATGTTATGTTTGGTCAATTAATTCGGAACATAAGGTCGAAAGTATATGAACCCTGATCGACCGCCAAACATAGACATCTTACTACCATTCAATATATCAAATACAATTGACATCATATATGGAAAACAACATAAAACGAACATTGCAAAATGATGCATGATAATGAGGTCAATGTTATTTAAAACCTTGCAGAAGTCGAAAATGTACACCGTACAATCTTAACAACAGACAGTTATCCTATTATAGCTAAACCAATCCGCGATACGGACTTGACCACAAAACTAAACCTTCATCTATGAAATGAGGCAAAATCGAGGTCAGGTGAATTATGTCTGATTGAAATGTAGATTTTAGGATCCAATATACAAAATGTAGTTTTCCTATAACTTGTGATAAATGAGTACTTCACATGACAATAACAACGTTCATCCTACTATCAGCCAACTATTTTACAAATAGCATATTCACAAATGCACACATAATAATTTGTTTGTATTATTTGTACTTGTACTTGTACAAATAAAATCCCCTGTTTATATATCTTGAGCAAGTGATAATATGGATTGTCTTTATGCGTAGAGGTCCATGTTTAAACAAAAGTTTCAAGTGACGAGTGTAACTTGTAGGATATAACAATATACATACATTGGTGGATCATAATATAAAATTTACTTTTTTGAAACTATTCATACTTTGAAATGTTTAAATTTATTGAGGATCTTGGCCAAACTAGTGTTTCTCAATTCCAATAACAAATATTAATTATCATAATTGAAGAATAATTTGAACGTTTTCGTAGCATTAGATCTTTCAAGATCCTTTTCACGATCCGAAAAATCAATTTTGTGTAAATAGTTCTTTTTTTTACCACGTTTCAGATTATGTTTATAAAAAATAACTTTGAGAACCATTTGATTCATTCAAATATACTGCCCTTATTCGTATAAAGGTAGTTTATTTTAATCCAAATAAAAAAAATCATGTTTGTTTACATTTTTTATGTTTTCAAAAAGTTGAGAAGCAATCTGCCTTTTGTTGTTTTGTAAAAACTCTTTACTTTTAAAACTGGATTTTCTCACAAACTGATCATAATGTTGAACCATTTTGACATACAGTTTGTTGTAAATATGTCTGTGTAATTAATTAAATTATATTATTTTACTGACTTTTCATATGTCTTCTCGATTATATATCTTTCACGATCCGTTACCACAGCTTTCCCGATCGTCTCGCAATACTTGACTCTCGTTAGATATTCTTTCATGATCATTTCTCTCGTTAAACCGAATGACACCCGTGAGTAGCGCAACTAAAAAAAAAAATTGACAAAAAGAAAGTACGGTTTAAGGTAAACAACATGTATTGCTACATGAGGAATAAGACACAGGGTATGCGTATCATGATTTTTGAATGCATAAGGACTACGCACATTTTCCGCTCATAGTTTTCGTGATTACCGTTACATACGGTTTGTGTTTCAAAATGGATAAAGTGATGAAAGTATATTCTTAATGCAAAAACGAAGAAAGATATGTCGTTATTAGTGATTGTGTTGTTTCAAACTTTGGATTATAATCAAATGTGTATTCAGAATATATTCAGATACATTATTTCAGTGTGAAATACCAAGAGAAAGTATTCAAAGCAGCTAATAATGGCAAGTTCATATATATTGTATTTCAAAAGGTAGTCTTCTTCTAATAATTCTTGTTTCTTCTGTGGTTTTATTTTTTAACAAGGTCAATGAGAGAAAAACGAATTAGCATATTCATGGAGACATGTTCTTGTTGAGCCATATCGAGTGCACCGCAGTCGATTTAATTTCGAATATATAATTGATATGGATTTTGTAATTGTTTGCTTTGCTAGTTCTTAAAACTCCAATTTAAAACAAAACTATCGTTTTGCGATTACTGCAATCAAACACATCACATGTCATTTTTTTTTTACATATATATTTGTAGGATAAATAGTGGTAAATTTGTCGTTCAATTGAGGTATACTATTACAAGTTCGTTTGGTAGTTGTTTTAGCGTAAAATTGTTGAGGTGTTTAAAAGAATGCATTTCATTTCTTCTTTAATACTCGTCCAACTCGTCAATGTCTGAAAACGTGTTTTTTAGACTTACCTTATATAAGGTAAGTTCATCGATAGTCTTATTTGAAAAGCATGGATAAATAAATACAGAAACAATTGAAAATGTTGACTAAATGTCCTACGATCAATGATATAATTTGATATCCCTGTGTTTCTCTCCTTGTTGACCTCTTTATATTTTAATATGAGTTGTGCAGTTCCTTCAGACGCTTGTTAAAAAAAAGAATATCAAAGAACCCGGATCATTTAATTTCACATTCAGATAGATTGATGATATTCTTTGCACTATCAACCCAAATTTTTTTTAGGGTTCCGTTAATATATCCTCTATCATGTCTATGAAATTATAAACAAAAGAGGGCCGAAAGATACAAGAGGGACAGTCAAACTCATAGATCGAAAATAAACTAACAATGCCATGGCTAAAAATGAAAATGACAAACAGACAACAATTAGTACACAATATAGAAAACTAAAGACTATGCAACACGAACCCCAACAACAACTGGGGGGGGGGGGGGGGGGGTGGTGGGTGATTTCAGGTGCTCCGGAATGGTAAGCAGATTCTTCTCCGCATGTGGTACCAGTCGTGTTGTTCATGTTAATACACCCGGTAAATAGTCTACATTCACGACTTCCTCCGCCTAATTTGTTAGACTTTTTACAGCACCGGTCCTCTGAGTGCCAGAATCTATGACAATATTGTGAAATTATCAATTTCCATCACCTTGGCAACAATATACTAACTACCAGTGTCTGCGCAGAAATGTTACGACCAAGGGTAATGTCAAAGAACGTCACGTCCTTTTCTAAATGAAAAATGTCATTTGAAGATATAGGAGCAAATACATATAATGTTCATTTTATATGTTCTCGTATATCTAAAACCTAAACCGTTTTTTTCATTTCTTAATAATATCCGTTTTGACTGTTATATCCCAATTTTTTTTGAGGTTTTGAATTATTATGCCTGTTTGTGTGGCGCACACATTGTTGTCAATATAATAAAATTTGGTACGATTTCCATACAAGATAACGTTTAGCTATCTATAAAACCAGATGCAATGAAATCCATGTACCAAGTTATAACAGTTGTTCGCCAGTCGTTTGATGTTCATGAGGTTTTGAATTTGCTATTTGATAGGAGACTGTACCTTTTAATTTTCATTGGGGCTTACAGTTTTTGTTATTTTACATTTGCATTGTTTTTACTCTTGTGATAATTCATATAAACTGCATGTTTTTCATTTCAGGGACGACTTCCGTTATTGTCTATAAAGGTAGAACTATCTTTCTGTTTTAACAATACATATAATAAGGTCATTGGCTATCTTAATATTTTAAGTACATGCATTTATTTTATAAGCAGTAACATATGAATACGACCGTGATATTAATGTGGGAGGAGCTTTGTCGCCATGTTATAATTTATCACGTCTGTGATTCCTATGCTCAGTTTACACAGTCTTAAACTCTAGAATATTGTGTTTAAAATAATTAAAACCAAATTGAAACATTTTCATTTGTTTTAAAACAATCTTGAAACCCTAGTATTCAATGCATGTGTTTTGATCAATAATATATCACAATGTAACATAGTCTTGCGCTGCGTTTAGCAAGTTTAAAAATGCACATCGTGTTAAACGTAACATATGAATGCATGACATTATACAACAAAGAATAAGATCCTCAAAGCGACGACAATAAATAAACACATCCTAGATACTCGGATTGAAATTTTGTATTTGCACCAGACATGCGTTTCGTGTACAAATGACTCACCTGTGACGCTGGAATCTAAAAAAGTTCAAAAGGCTAAATGAATTACGAATTTGAAAAGCATTGCGGACCAAAAAGCACAATACAAATAAGATCATTAATTCCTGAGGTGGAAATGCTTTAGTATTCCAAAACTCAATGTTTTGGTAAAAAAAGCACCGAATTATCTTCCTTATGATTTTTTCCTGTCTACCTTTTTTCAAGCAATACTAATTGGAATGTACCAATAAATCATCAATATCCATCATAAAAAACAAGCACTCTGTTATCTTAAATGATTTTTTGTCAGTTTGTTTAGTCATATAGGTTTGGACTATTCAAAGTTGCTATCTGAAGATAACTCATTATTATATAACCCTTTTTTCTGAATTAACTTACGATTGTTTCAAAATATTTTCAGTTTTCTTCTTAACATTTAATTAGTATTATATTATCTTGATTTGAATAGAATATGAACTTTTAATACATTCATGTATATAATTTCAGAAATGGCCCAACATAGACATTATTCCTGAAGTAAGTTGCCAGTAACTGAGAGCATTCATAATCAACTTTTATCTATCAATTTACCTTAAAAATATTTGAACAAGACACATGTATAGCGAGCTCAAATTTTAATTATAACTTATAAGATACATGTAAACATAGTTCTCAGAAGCTAACAAAACCTTTAAATAGACTTATTAAGAACGGATATAGTTACGATACTGTTGTCGGGTCATTAAATATTGCATATTTTGGCGTTGATATTGATTCACTTATAGGGTCTTTGCATCTGATCTAAACACATTTATTTAAAAACCAGTTGTTGGCATGACACGGGTTATGTTCTTTTCATATATGTTATGATGGTATGATGCTAAACCCCTCATGGGGAGGATTGTGCCTAATATTCATATGATGAAGACATATTTTTCAATCAGTTTGATTGAAGTCTGGAGCTGGCATGTCAGTTAACTGCTAGTAGTCTGATGTTATTTATGTATTATTGGCATTTTGTTTCTTTTCTTTGGTTACATCTTCTGACATCAGACTCGGACTTATCTTGAACTGAATTTTAATGTGCGTATTGTTATGCGTTTACTTTTCTGCATTGGCTAGAGGCATAGAGAGAGGGTTGAGATTTCACAAATATTTTTAACCCCGTCGCATTTTTGCGCTTGTCCCAAGTCAGGAGCCTCTGGCCTTTGTTAGTCTTGTATTATTTTAACTTTTAGTTTCTTGTGTACAATTTGGAGTTTAGTATGGCGTTCATTATCACTGAACTAGTATATATATTTGTTTACTGGCCAGCTGAATGACGCCTCCGGATGCGGAAACTTCTCGCTGCATTGAAGACCTGTTGGTGACCTTCTGCTGTTGTCTGCTCTATGGTCGGGTTGTTGTCACTTTGACACATTCCCAATTTCCATTCTCAATTCTATTTTTTAAATCGTAAGATTCCAAATTTTATCAAATGATTAGGAATTCAAAAAAGCGATCATGATGGAAAAAAAACTGTGGTTTGTTGAAAGTTTATAATTGCTACAGAAAATGTAATTATTTTTCGATCTTTTATGATATTTAAGCCCTTTTATCAATTTGAAGATTATTTTTATGAGTTATAGAAGGACTATAAAACTTTGGAAACGACTTATTTTTGGAAGTCCATATATAAATGTACACACAAAATATTTCCATTAGAGGAGTATATTGCAATATCATAATGAAAAATGCTATCGAATTGAATTGATTGCCAACATGTTACATCATGCTTAATATAACCAGCTTTGAAGCAAAACAGACAAATAAAAAAAGTTTGTTTTTTTAATCTTTACTTCAGCAACCCAAAATACCGGAACCTTTGCCGCCTCCACCGGAACCTTCTCCTCCACCGCCAAAAGAATCTGATAAAGATGCAAAACAGAAGTGGGAAGATATAGAAAAATGTGGAAAGCCACGAGTTGTAATATCAGTGATAGGCGCCTACAATGAACGAATTCCATCATACAAATGGAAACAACAGATGTTGATACGGAAATCACTTAATCACGTTGCAAGATATGCAGGAAGTATATTTTCGTTTTTTTTTTATTTGGTCATGAATATTGAAATGTTCATTAACATTTCACATTAGACGTTGGTAATACTGTTTCCTTTTCCGATCTTGCAAGAAGGTACATAATGTTTAACTATAAAATGTTCCTTTTGAAGGATATATATGTTATACTGAAAACCTTGACTTCTAAAACAGGTGAAATATTACACATATTGCCATCTTGGCTTAGAAGAACGTTATATATTTATTCAAAGTTTCTTTAAACAGGTCAAAATCCTTAATTGTTTTATAATTTTGTTTTCTTTCAATATAAGAATTTAGAAACAGATATGTTAACAACATATCAATACCGAAGCTCTGACTATTAGGATGATGGCAATAATGGAGACTCACAGTTCAGCATCAATAGTATACCAACTGCAATATCTACTCAAGACATATGATTCTTTTTTTTTTGTACATTTGTCTCTCAACCAACCCTCAATGTCAATTTCTAAACTGAGCTGTGTCTGTTTTAATCTTTTTTTCAAGCTCGATCGATGCGTTCAACATAACCACCAACTTTGTATTATATAGTAAGAGATAATGATCTTATTTAATATAGCAGAACTTGCAGTTCTTGTATAAAGCCTCATTTGAATAAAGGAGGAGGTCGACAGCAGGAGAATCATGTTTGGTTATTATTAGAATGCCGATTGTATGTTGAGAAAAACGTTCTTCAAACGGTACAAGTATGTGGCGATCAAGAAATCAAACATCTTGATAATATCAGTCTTAGGGTTTCAAAATATGAGATATTTAATTGTATTCGAAAGTTTTATTGGCGCCATTACAACTTTGATGACCTTTATAAAATAACCTAGAAACGGACTGCTATCAAATCCACTATCCCATACACCTTTCCTCTATTGTGCATTAATAAATGCAGATATTTACTTGCTATAAGTGAAACTATGCGTGCCGTAGTAGAACATTGGTATTTTGTGTTAATAGGTTGTTGTTTGTAATGTTCTTTGTGTTGATGTTTGTCGCCTTTTCACTTAACTGTTTTCATTTTGTAATTGCGTTTAACCAACTGTTTAAGTTACAAAAACATTCATTTGCAGATATTAACAAATATTGGGAATGTTAAAATTTATAATAATTGAAAATACATGTAATATTTTATGATAAAACGTATTATCATTTATTAACTGATTTATTTTATTGAGGAAGCCAAACAAAGTTTGAGAAAAGTTAGAAATATTTGCGCAAAATTTATTTTTATAACTGACTATTCTGACTTTTGAGTAATAACTTAAATAATTATGCTTTTGTCA
The DNA here is from genome assembly GCF_965363235.1 of Mytilus galloprovincialis. Lineage (NCBI taxonomy): Eukaryota > Metazoa > Mollusca > Bivalvia > Mytilida > Mytilidae > Mytilus > Mytilus galloprovincialis. Next base: position 48,660,712 of record NC_134844.1, on the reverse strand, counting down.
TGTTATTCCAAAAGAAATACCACATAATATTAAAATTTTTAAATGAACTTATACCGTCCACTTGTATTTTTGTCCATCTGATGAGTTAAGCCTTTTCAACTGATTTTTATAGCTTGTTCTTATGTTGTACTGTTATACCACTGCCCCAGGTTAGGGGGGGGATCCCGCTAACATGTTAAACCCCGCCACATTATTTATGTATGTGCCTGTCCCAAGTCAGGAGCCTGTAATTCAGTGGTTGTCGTTTGTTTATGTGTTACATATTTGTTTTTCATTCATTTGTTTTACATAAATAAGGCCGTTAGTTTTCTCGTTTAAATTGTTTTACATTGTCTTATCGGGGCCTTTTATAGCTGACTATGCGGTATGGACTTTGTTCATTGTTGAAGGCCGTACGGTGACCTATAGTTGTTAATGTCTGTGTCATTTTGGTCTTTTGTGAATAGTTGTCTCATTGACAATCATACCACATCTTCTTTTTCATATTATAAAAAGAATTTGTACAACATATTGTTGCAAAAGAAGTAATTAGTAATAAGTAGGTTGACTAATTCAATGGTTTAGATATAAATTTGATTTCATGACGTACGCTTAATTATATGTTAATAACTGAAATATTGTCGATTCGTCTAATGAAGCAAAAATTCTAATCTTAATCTTTAATGAAGTGGATATGAGTTTTGTACAAACCATCGTCAGGGACAAACGAGGTGTTCAAGGTTTAAAACCTATAGTATATGGATTCGCATCAAACACATCAGTAAGTATACACAATTGTTTACATTATGATGATTTTGTTTATCATAATGCAGATTTCCCCATGAGAATAACGATTGCCAAATGTTTGTCAATGTGCTTGTCAGTTTTAAGACATTGCCGAACAAAAACTTTATTAATATATTTACCCATTATAGTTTTAACCAATCGGAAGAAGGAGTGTGTTTTCTTATGTTTCTGTGTTGGAACGGTGACTGAATAAATTTGAAAATGAAGTGTTATAATTATAGAAATTATCCTAAAAAGAAATTCAAAACTTTATTTCTGAACAATAATCGTTTGGTACATGTTGTAATCATGTTCCAATACCAATACTCGCTGAGGACAAATATCATCAACTGGTGCCGTTTATAGTCTTGCTATTATGTTGAAAAGTTAAACACATCTAAAAGAATTTAATAACTGCATTGTTATATTTCACATCAAACATAAACTGATAAAAGACAAACAGGTAACGCCATGGCAAATTCATAAAAAAAACGATATGTCGAGCTTGTCTAGAAAAAGAAAAAAAAAAGATAAACTGTACACATGTACTAAAAGCAGTTGCTTCAGAACTGACATCAAATGCAATAACATTCCGATTGTAAACCTCCTTCATTAATGACACAATCGAAGAAAAAACATTACCGATTTAAATATATCAATTAGGGTATTAATATCGCAAATAATAAAAAACCAACAAACAAAAAACCTCTAAAAACAACGTTTATAATGTAAACTAGTTATCTGTTTAATAAGATGTAAAGCTAGTCTGTTGAATTATCATACTAATCATTATTGAATGAAGAATATTTCAGATTTCCTCATTTTACAAATAATTAAAACATTTTTTATTTCTGATTTCAGACAACTTATACAAGTGATGGTGACGAAAATGCTTCAGTACGTTTTTGATATCAAACACATGACGCTTAAACATTAACTTAAAAGCGGAGCGAAAGATACCAGAGGGACAGTCAAACTTATAGATTAAGAATAGACTGACAACCTCATGGCTAAAAAATAAAAAGACAAACAGACTAATAATAGTACACACGACACAACATTGAAAACTAAAGACTTAGCAGCACGAATCCCAGCAAAATCTTGGGGTGATCTCAGGTGCTGTCGAAGGGTAGGATCCTGCTCCACATGTGGCAACCATCGTGTTGCTTATGTTATTACGAACCCGGTAAAATAGTCTAGTTTGGCAGGTCACTTTCATGAAAATGGAAGAGTGTTGTAGTACCGACATAAGGAACATATCTGATATCATCTGTGAAACGATAATTCTATAACGATCAACCAACTCGCGATGACGTCCGTAAATTTACAACGAAATCATGATAAGAAATATAATCCCGGGAATATTGTATCAACTGGGAGATATATAGTCCGTATGCAGGCGAGAGTGGTTGCTCGACAAATTGAACGTTACAATTGGCTAGTTTTGTTTGAATATTCATACTTTGCAATTATAATATCAACCGATCATTTAGAAGCGCTGCAATAGCCAGCTAGAATCCTTCTTTTCATTAGCTCTAATTTACTAATTGCTTTTAGACTAATTGGTCCTCTTATATCTTATTTTACATATATATGTAGGACTCTAAAGTGCGATGGTACTCTAAAGTGCGATGGTTACGCTAAATTGCGATGGTTACGCTAAAGTACGATGGCGTATCACGCTAAAGTGCGATGGTTGTTTGTTTGCTAAAGTACAATGGTATATCACGCTAAAGTGCGTTGGACAAATATGATAAGGTTCGACGGTTTAAAATGTACATGGATACAAAAAAGAAAGTCTTTTTGGAAAAGCTATTATGCTAAAAGAAGAAAAAAAGATACCAGAGGGACAGTCAAACTTATAAATCGAAAATAAACTGACAACGCCATGGCTAACAATTACAAAGACAAACACACAAACAATAGTACACAAGACACAACATAGAATACTAAAGAATAAGCAACACGAACCCCATCATAAACCGGGGGTAATCTCAGGTGCTCCGGAAGGTTAAGCAGATCCTGCACCACATGTGGCACCCGTCGTGTAGCTCGTGTTGTAACAAATCCGGTATGTTAAGGTTTAACATATGTGATGATTTTATGATTTACCGGTAGGCTTAAGTGATAGTTTCCCTTAGGGACAGTAAACACAGCATTAAGTGAATTTAAATACAACAGTCAATGCTGAACAATAACTCATATATGTATAAAAGAAATGACAGTATACACAATCTACTCTATAACCGGATCATGGTCTACACAGCTGTCGATAAGTGTGTTTTTAAGAATGAAGAGGTAGCAAAGATATAATTATCCACAAAGAACCGATTTAAAAAAAAACAAAGGTATCAATACAAGCAAAAATATGAACCATCTGCAATATTTACTAGACTTCACATAACTAAATGTAAATTTGATAATGATTTATAATAAGTCGGATATGAAAACAGGGTCATAACAACTTCCGTGAATTTAATATGATTTACATTATAACAGAACATATACATTTGGTGCATTATTTATATTTTCAGTCAACACAGCCAGGAACAGTTTCACCAAAGGTAAGCGATTTTAAAAGTAATAGCAAGCATTACCAGACAACAACATTTCACCTTACGTAAATGCAGTCTACTTACCTGACCTGCATATGGTATATACCTTTTCCAATATATTCGGTATTATGGAGCGTGTAGCTTCTAATTGGAATTTATAAATACGTCACCATTATCGTCGAACAGGATTACGTTGAAGGACTTTTATATTCCTATTGTTGACATTTTTCTATCACGGCTGTTTGATTTGTTAACACATTCTTATCAATTCCTGGAACAGTATGCAAAGCTATCAAACCAGGTTTAATGCACCATTTTACACATAAGGAAATGCCGTTACCAAGTCAGAAATATGACAGTTTATTTTGGATTCGTTTGATGTGTTTAAGCCTTTGGTTTTGCCAATTGACCAGGGATCTATCGTTTTGAATTTTCCTTGATGGGCGACGTTTTTGCTATCTAATATTTTATTGAATGATATTTAGTCTACCACTCGATCTATGTAATATATCTAAAGACAACTAAGATCATTCTCATGATTTAAAAAAAAACTTTAATCCATGAGTCTAACGATTGCATTAAAACAACATTATTCTGTACTGCAAGATACGATATGGGTTTGAACAAATAAAGCATTCAAAATATATGTAAGCCGTCACACACCAATGCAACAGAAAAAGGCGAACCAGAATTCGACCATATGAAAGTCAGAAAGTTTGAAAAACACTCCTAAATAACCAGATTATTGTCTACAAAACGACTAATCAGTGTGTTATGAAAATGTACATAGAAAATTATTCACAAATTCATCTTCTGAAAAGATTTTACGAATCTAGATTCCGTTATAGGCGTCAACAATGAGAAAAAAACCATTATATACAGAATACATCATATAACCAAATGTGAATATAGATTACAATATAGCATCAAATACTAAATCAGATTCCATAAAAAACAATCATTGTTTTTAATAAAATATTTTACATCACAACATGTATTTTGAATATTATTTTTATTTCCAGAATAAAGACCAAAGATCAGTTTTATTGGAAGTAAGTGATTTGAACATATAAAGCAAGTATTGTCAGGCAATATAATTTTTTTTAATGTTTGTTTCTAACTCAGGAACACAAGATTGGTTTAAGGCACTTCTTAATTTTTGGCTTCTCTCTTTTTTTCTTTTTTTTTTATCTCACACAACCAATGTACACTTCACTGAGTTTAGCCTAAAATTTGTATAATAATATCATCAGAATAATCTTCTTACTTTAAAAAATAGATTTAGAAAGTAGACCATCTTAGAATATTTCCCTAGTGAATGTATCATCAACCTTTGATTTATTTCTGTTTTAACCTTAAGTAAATTTCTTTTATTGTTTTTTTGAGGTCAACAAATATAGTTTAAACGATGAAGTGCTTAAAATTTACTACATAATACGTGTTACAAATCTAAAAATTCTAATCAAGATATTTTTGTTATTGTTCATTTAAATATTTTGTTAGTATGAGAGAAAATTCATTTAGGTCTAAACAAAGGAACGTATCTTTACAATATCATTTTAATTTAGCGACTAAAACTAGAAAACTACATCAATTTAGAGGAACGTGCAGGATTTGAAAAGGAAGATGACGTAGGTTCGGGAAAAAAAGGTATGTCTATATGCGTTGATATTAATATTGTTAAGGGATTTATATTGCTTTGTACCGATGCATCCATTTTGACTGTGCGATTAAAGAAACTATCCAGTACAAAATTATCATAAGAACTATTGTATCATTGGCACTCATACCATATCGTATTATATTTATTAGAATGTTGCATGTTCGAATGTTTATACGGGTAATAGTTCTTTCAATCTTTTGTTATGAAGAACCGACTTCAACCAAAATTCCTTATATCATCTTTGGTTGAATTTGTGTTTTTTTCAGTTTTAAATCTTTCTATCAATTTTCTGTATACTGTTATATGTTTTTGAATTCTGAGTTGATTGTTCCTTTGCTATATTTCGCCTCCATTTTATGCGTTGTAATTTTTGACATTAATTTTCTAATACCAGAAATAAGGATTCCAGTTGTTTTGTTGGTATTGAATGGTGAATTAGATACACTTGAGCACGTGATAAGGGCTATTGACAACAATATATCAGTTGTTGTCGTGAAAGGCACTGGTGGAACAGCTGATCTTGTCGCCTTATGCATGAAAGAGTGAGTATATGTAAACATTATTTTGATTGTTGATGTTGTACCAAACTTTGTCCCCCACTAATTTATAAAAATCTTGTTTTCAAAGCTTATTAATTTAGATAAAAAATAAATATGAAAAAGTTCTGTCTGCACCAGAACCCTCTTCAAAAGAACTGTGTTCGAATAAATCAATTTACTGGAAGTGAAAGATACTAAGCCTTAAGTTTAAATGGTTGACAATCATAAAGTGAAATGGTGTAAGCATTTAAGTTACAGATAGATGTAACATGAGCACCACGATTGGTGCCACACGTGGAGCAGGATCTGCTTACAATTCCGGAACACCACATATCATCCCAAGTAAAGTTATGAGGTTCGCGTTGCTTAGTTTTTAGTTTTTTATGTGCCGTTTGCACTATTATTTGTCTGTCTGTCTTTTTACCGAAGTGCAAAAACTAATTGAAATATATGTACATGTTTCTACCATGCTGATCTGATAAAAATTACAAAATGTAGGTATCTATGTTTTTTGTTTTTTTCTCTCATTTATTTCCATTATATATTTTAAGTTTAACCAGAGTCCGAGAAATTTGGAAATTATGAGGACAATGCAAAACATACGGTCGCGCAATTTCGAGAACACATTTGAGAGCATGTTTAGGAATATATATATATATATATAACAGTTGATTTCCCTTCGTTTAATGATTTTAAGTTTTTGATATTGCCATTTGATTGGTGACTTTTCGTTTGGAACTTTCCTCGGTTTTCAGTTTTTTTTTGGACTTAACTTTTACTTTTTTGAGGTTTTTCCTTAACTTAACACACATTTAAATGTGTGTATATGAAAACTTTACCTTGCACATAATTGAAGTGATTTATGTAAAAAAAACAAATTGTTTCATCTAATATAATACTTATTGTTATAGACTTATAGACGTGCTTCGAATTATTTTGTCTAGGTGTTGTCAGTCTATCTGTGACTAATGAATTTGTGATACCCCTTTGTTTCCTTTAATTTCTCTAAGACTGTTGAAAATAAGGCTTATGATTGAAGATAGAGACATATCAAATTGGTCAAACAAATTAAGCTGGTGACGTTAAACGTATGTCCCGTTAAAGTCAAAACAAAAGCATTTTAATTAATTTTATTGTGTGATGTTTAATAAATAACATTTAACATTAATTTTAAAATTACGCTATTATGTAACACTGCATCGTTTACCTGACTTGTAACAAGTATTTTAATAATAAAACGTTTAGCCAATAGAGTACAATAAAAATTTAAAATATGTGCCGTGTTCTCAATTAATGAATCACATGTTTAAATAGCTGTATTAAGAATGAATAAAAGCAAAACAAGATTGTAAGTTAATTGGAAATAATGTCAAAGTCTGAATCACCTCCAACCCCAAGCGAACGCCCTACATAGTTTTTTCCAAGGCTCAGAAAGTCGGGTGCATTGACATGATAGTTAGATCACTTAGAATAACAAGAGAAAAAGCTATAGAGAAATCGGTACTATTACATTTTCCAAGTATAACTTGGCCTTTTATGTACCCAAGGCAGGTGAAGGAAGTCGAGTTAGGATCGCTGTGATTGGATGCAAGGGTACACTATATTTTTTAGTTATCTATGAATAACTGTAGTGTGTAAATGTACAGTATAAATTTTGCAACCTATTGAAATAATAAAGTACTACCACAACACATTACTGTATTATCCAAGTTTTTTTATTATAGAAAGTGGTATATTTAGAAAATGTTAGTATTGTCGCCTATGGCAGAATAAATAGTACCGTTTTTCCATTAGCGTTTAAAAGATCCTATCTGGTAATAAACTTGTATTTATTGCAGGTCGTGAAGTCAATAAGCAGCAAAACAGACAATGGCATGAACGGTTTTACGTTAGTTGAGGTATTATCTCTGGGCTACTTAGACATTAATCTATCAGGAAAAGATTGAAGACAAATATTTGATATCGATGAGAGAATAAATAAATTTGGAGGTCGGTTTCTTTTGACGACATTTGAAAAATAATTGCCCTATCAAGCCAGGCCGATATCTAACCAATTACACATATTGTATCTTACACACATCGTGTCATTATAATGAAATTTTATGACTCTGTCATACAAGTGAGAGGTAAGGTAGCTATAGAACAGGTTGTATTCACCATACCCCAAAACATGCATGTACAAGTCAAAATATGACAGTTGTTATGCATTTGTTTGTTGTGTAAGAGCTTTTAATTTTGCCATTCGCTTACGGACTTTCTGTTGTTATTTTTTCTCGTAGTCGGGTTTTTTTTTTCTTCAGATGAATAGTACTTTCAAGTACGTATGACAGCCGTTGTCCATTCATTTGTATTTGTTTTGTCATTTGCTTTTGCCATGTGAATAGGGACTTTCCGATTTTATTTTCAACTCGATTCAGTATTTTTGGGGATTTTACTTCTTAAATGTGTTTATTATCATCATACATTTGGTTATTGAAAACGATTTATTGATCTGTATTAATCTTGTAATTTTTGGGATCAGTTGCTTGAGTGGATTTGCTGATAACTTCATAAATTCATACACGTGGATTTCAGAATACAAAACTGTTCTAACTGGGCAAACTAATGTATTTTAAACTTTATTCTCCTTTTTTTTAGTGGGACCTTTAATATTTAGGAGTGAACGATAAAATGGCTAAAAGGTTAAGAAAAAAAATGGTGTTTGGTGGAAAAGCATCTGCTTCTGCCTTTTGACTAAAATAACCACTCCCTGTTGTTGGCGATCATCCTTGTAAATATTAAACATTGTAAATACGTTAATGACACATCTCAATCATTCCCGATAGGGAGTGTATTTGGATGCCAATGTACCCTCGCATCTCTCGAGGGGTGCTCCTTAAACAGTGGGATTTACGTACATATATACATACATCAAATGGATAAATAATAACAAACGATTGTGTGTTTATATTTTCTAAATGTATCGTAGTAACATGTATTTATAGGCTAAATACGATCTAATAACGTTTACGGATAGTACAAAACGTATAAACATTCGTATTAGAATGTGATTTTATTATACAAATTTAACAAATTTAATCAAGATACTCAAATGAACAAAAAGGGTCATATTTGCCATATAAGAAAAATATAAATTATTTTTTTACTTAATGTATACGTTAAATGTTTGATAATCTGGAACTTTCAAGCATTTAATGCAATGGACAAAAACACCCACATCACTTTAAATTTGTACTTTCATTATAGTTTTTACATTTAGATTGTATCAGCTATCTTCCGTTGACTCTTTAGAGGATTGTATTTGTATGTTTGTTTCAGAATGTGTACCCGGAAGCATTCACATATTTGAAAGAAGGCAAGGGACCAGGTTTTATAAACGCTAGAGATGCTGTTATTAAAATATCAAATAAACTTCTCCAAGGTTAGTGACGAACAGTATGTGTGCAAATTCTCCTCAATTTGCATAACCAATTGTGATATCGATTGTTAGCAGTGTTTGTTTTTTGAAAACCCAAATGTATATAAATTTTTATGGGATTGTGCATTGTTTCGTGGGTACAGGTGAAACACACATTTAAATGTTCAACGAATTACAAATTTTCTACAGGCTTTGTATGCACATATTACGAAATCAAATAACCACAAACCTGCAAATCTTTCTCAATCCATGAAAATTGATTCCAACGAAAAAAAATGAATCCACAGTATTTAATTTTGGCAGTAACTGTTTAATGATGATTACTTCTCATTTAATTTTTACACTTCGTATATGATTTGACAGTAGTGAATTAGAATATCTTGTATTCAACTGCAATTTTATTTGCATGCGCGAATACTTTTTCTGCTTCCTTAAAAACCTTTTGTAGGAATCTGCTTTTCAAAATTTGGAATGGTAACATGCTGTAAAGCTGATGCGACCAACACTATGGAAATTAAACCAAATTCAGAAATACCTGTGATTGAGTCACTGAGGGTTGCTGTAATAAGCAATCATGTTGATCTAGCAGCAGAACTCTGGAGTCAATGTGAAAACCCACTGCGTAAGAACATGCTTTGATTTTCATTAGATCAACCGGTTAGGGGTATTTGACATGACAAAACATGCATTGGAATGCAATGCAGTTAATTCTGTTCAATAAACATTTGTGCATATTGTCTTTCTGTCTTGGTTGACCGAATTATTTACTACATCTGTATCAAAATATGTATCAACTAAATAACGTAAAGTAAAATCTGATGTGTGTGATCAAGTCATTTTAATGTTTTATGGCAAATATTGCATTCATCTTTAGATACATCTTTTATGCAAGTTAGACAATACGTCAGAATATCTTGATTAGACGGTTTCGTTTTAACCCTGTCGATTTTAAAAAAAGACGAAAATTTGACATCTTGTTTTATATTTGTTTTTGTTGTTATTATTTTGTCGGAAGCCTAAGTGTTCATGTATGAGTGTTAATAATAACAAATAAAGTATTCTATTTGTACAGTGACAGCTCTTGTTGCACATACATACCTTATAGCATTGGCAGACAAAGTCGAAAGTTTATACGAGGAAGAACTTTTAATAAAAATCTATTATCCCATTCAAGGTACGTACTGTTATAGTTAAGGTATCAAAATTGAGAATGTAAATGGAGAATGTAAATGGAGAATGTAAATGGAGAATGTAAATGGAGAATGTGCCAAAGAGACAACAACTCGATCATAGAGCAGACAAAGGCAGAAGGTCACCAACAGGTCTTCAATGCAACGAGAAATTCCCGCACCCGGAGGCGACCTTCAGCTGGCCCCTAAACAATTATATACTAGTTCAGTGATAATGAACGTCATACTGAACTCTGAAAAACAAACACAAAAAACTAAAATTAAAAATTACTAGAACACACCCGCGAAATCGCCATACTAAACTCCAAATTGTACACAAGAAACTAAAAGTTAAAATAATACAAGACTAACAAAGGCCAGAGGGTCCTGACTTAGGACAAGCGCAAAAATGCGGCGGGTTAAACATGTTTGTGAGATCTCAACCCTCCCCATACCTCTAGCCAATGCAGAAAAGTAAACGCATAACAATACGCACATTAAAATTATTACATTTATTTTCGGATATGTATGGACAGTTAACTACTATGAACATGATAGAGCCCTATTTTTCAAATTGTGCTCAACATTAATAACTGCACCAGTAAGGGTTTCTGGAAGGATAAAACATAATTTTGATAGGGGGTTATCATATACTATACTATTAATTTATTATTCCTACATTCTGTTTCATTTAATCCTGTTTTCCATAATCGATTTTGTTATTCTTTGCATAACAATTCTATAAGCCACAAGTTATTTTGGCAATATGTACACCGTCTTGAAATAGTAACTATACGAAAATAGGTTCAGATTGGTTACTGTACGATGAGCTTAGCTTCTGCTTAGTAGAATAAAATGTATAAATGAGAACATGTTAACAATAAAGAATATGATATCAAATATATCAGACAAATAATAAAATTACTGTATAAGTATTCAAGACCATACAATAGTTATTGCTTTATGTTGACGGAATATATGGTACCGACAGTTCCTTAATGTACAATGCTGTTATGCAAAAGTTTGAAGAAATAATAAAATTTCTTTGCTTTTAAGTTATACTATTTGTGAATACATGTATGAAGCTATTAACAAAACCAAAGCTCATTATTCAAATTACCATTTTGAAGGTAGAAGGAATATTCAGTATCAGATATACGAAGATAATTATAAACATTGGATGGAAATAACTATAATTTTTGTATTTCGTGGTGTTTTAGTTGGGACTGTCGACATTTTCTATAGTTGATGCAAAAACTTGACGTGTTAATTATTCGTATAAGGAATCACGATGACCGAGTGGTCAAACTCGTCCAACAACAGTAACATTAGCTAGTCAACTTTAAGTTTGTGGGTTCTAGTTCTGCACCTGGAATGATCCACCAATAAAAACTGAGCGCATGGAAATAGTACAATAGTTTTTTGAAAGTGTTTAATACCACTCAAAAATTTGTATTAAGTGATTTGACATTGAGTTACAAGTGTATCTCTGGTTTAGCAGAAACAACTAAATTAAAAAATAAATAAAAAAATACCAACGCAAACACAATCATATTCACTGTTTAACGACACATTTCCTTGAAGTGCATTTGTATATACAGTGAAGGTAGACAAGTATGATATTATGGTTGTGTCTCAAACTAATGAATATTGAACTACTTGTAATAAATACTTAGCTGTAAAAAGGTACAGAACAAGTATGATGTATTCATGTATTCATTTATAGTTTTAATTTTATATCGCTGTGCCTGCCAGGACGTTCTTGTCACGTGCCATTAAACTTTTGGACAAAATATTTCAAAAAGACGAAGACATGGCAACCAAAGCTCTTGACTACACCTCTGAAGTATGGGGTCTTGAAGAAAAACCGTTACATTTTGGACACCAATTCAACTTGGAAGAATTTATTTCGCATCCTTCTGCACAGAAGGATGCTAGCAAACGACTATTCCCCTACGCGTCTACTCAACAAAGAAGCATCATCGACACAAAAAAAGAATAAAAATCTTAGTCGAGAATGTACAACATTTGTTAAGGTATGTATGATTTTTTTTAATCATACGTATTATGGATAAAAAGTAAAACTGGATAATGCTATCAATATAAAATTTCCTTTCAATTTAGTAAAAACATACAAAGATATAAGAAGACGTGGTATGAGGGCAAATGAGACAACTCTCCATCCAAGTCACAATTTATAAAAGTTATTCATTATACATTGTTATAGGTCAAGGTACGGTCTTCAACACAGAGCCAAAGCTCACACCGAACAACAAGCGATAAACGGCCCATAACATTACTGGTGTAAAACAATTCAAACCGGAAAACGAACGGTCTGATCTATATATAAAAAAACGAGAAACGTAAAACACTTATGAACCACATAAACCGACGACAACCACTGAACATCAGATTCCTGACTTAGGACAGGTGCAAACAATTGCAGCGGGATTAAACGTTTTAATGTTGCTAAACCTTCTCCCTTTTCTAAAACGATAGTATAACATCACAACATAGAAGGACACACTATAAAATATCAATTGGAATGTGTATATTGTATGTTTAGAATAATGTATTAATGAAGAGAAGAGATATGTAAAAACTTTTATAATATTCGCAATTTAACCATTATTTTGCGTTCGTAACTTCATTTTTTATAAAATGATATCTCTTTCGTAGAATAACATTTTCATCTAAAGAAACTATAGTCGCCGTCAGCTAAAATTCGTAGCAGGTATCGGTAAAAATAATCTTAATTATCAATCGCGTTTTGAATGTATTGAATGTGAAAAACTATATGACGAGTGAACGTGGTTGATAGTTTAGATTATTTTTACCGATAACCGCTACGAATTTCAGCTGACGGCGACTATACATGTACTTGTATATGTTAATTAAAAGATTCACAATCTTGAGATCAATCAGATATATGTGTGTGCTATTGATAGAGCTATGATTTGGCTGTGTTCTACTGTTAGTCCAATTGTTGTCTCTTTGACACTTTCCCTGATTTCCATTCTCAATTTTTGCATCCTCAATTTTGACGATGTGTTTTTACACTTGTTACTTGACGGATGATTTTGTATAACGTTTCTTCAGTTTGATTATTTGTTTTGTATCTTTATTGACTAAAATATAATTTGATCCACATAACATTCCATTGATAATAAGTACTAAACTGTATTATAGCACCATTTGCACTGGAAGTCGACATGGAAATTTGTCACAGCACCGATCATCAAGCTAGTGGTTAATGTTGTAAGTTCATATGCAAGAATAATACAGTTATGTTTGCACAATTAAATTCCATTCTTGTGTGTTTTTATCTTCTTTATGAGAGTTAGCTATAGGTGCGTCAAAGAAAAGATGACGCACGTATACAACATTCCAATGACACGTCTTTCTATACCAAATTAAGCGAAATTGTATTGGAGTGGTTCAGGAAATATTTGATCTTTGCTAATTAATTTTAGTGCAATTATCAACATTTAAAGAAATAATTGATATTTTTGCTAATGTAACTTTCATTCTTTTAGAATATTCCAGTATGTGATAAGACTACCGAATTGACACATAAAAAGATCCTTGTCACTTAAAGGAACGCGATTGGAACTTATAGCATTTATAAAGTTTATTTTGTTTTATTTCTATTTATATCTGCAAAGGGAACTACTGCTGCTCCTTTGATTCTAATACGATCATAAATCAATGTTATTATCCAAATAGTTGTATTCTTAACCTGAATAAATCAAACTTTTTACGAAATGTTCAAAGTGAAAGTATTCGTACTTAACGCTTACACTGCATTAAAATATCAATCTAATAAATTGTTTGTTTTTTATCGTTAATGAATTGATAGATTTACGCTTAAAATTTTCAGGTGTTTTTTATACTAGCTTTAGTTTTGTTCAGCTATTTTCTCACCCGTGATCTTAACACAAAGATTTCCGTGTTAGAAGTCATGCTATTCTTTCACATGGTTGGAGATCTATTAGAGGAGCTATGGAGCATGGTAAGTATAGTTCACTGTTGCCTATGAAATATAAAAGTCCTATAAAATATAAAACCTGTTTTTAGTTTTTGAAAGACGGCATTCGCGTCATTGTAATAATAAATACCCAAGGTACATGATTGATTTGTTACATTTTCGTGAACTCTAAATATGATTACCAAATAACCAAAGTTTGCTTCAAGTGTTCATATACCACTTTGTTTACCTATATCACTCCATGCGTTATCTAAATAGTTAGAGGATAAAACATTACCATCAAAAAACAAACGAAGAAGACCAAATACACCAAGTTTGACGATAATTTATAACAATCGTTATTTACCCCGATTCGACCTAGAAATGAAAATAGATATTATGTAGTAGCTGAAAATTAACTGCAAACGTCTAATATTAATGAGGAATAAGTTGCGAGTATGATATGAAGAACAGGAGAATTGTAGCCACAGCTAAATGACCTTGTTTAATAAATATACTTATTGATAATATCTCTTTCTAGGTTCGACCTCAGGATGGTAACTGGTCTCCACAGAGAATATTGCTTCATTTGTTTAATCTATGGAACATGTTGGACTTGTTCTGTATCATTTTATACACTGTGGGCTTTGCTTTACACTACTTTGATCCAGCGATGCTTACTCATACTAGACGATTGTACAGTATATCTTTGTTTATCATGTTTCTGCGCCTTTTGAATGTCTTACTGTTGATAAAACGAATTGGTATCATTATCATAATGATAAAAGAAATGGTAAGTTTAAATATTATAAAAAATAACCTCTAAGTCTGATTGAAACAACAATCATGTAATGTTTGTACATGCATACATTTAGGGTGCCTTCATGTCCTCCTTTTATTCAAAATTTTGATACGTAACAAAATTACAGTAGTTTTGATACCTCATGCTGACTTGTACAACAAAATTATTTGACTGCATCAACTAAAACTGACAATTTGTGCACTTTAATTTTTAAATCTATATACCAGCATAGTTATTCAGCCATATTGTTTATGTCAGGATTCAATGTATAATACAATGGACAGCAATATTGTAATACAATAACAACAAATTTTTGTTCGCATAAATTAAGGGTGACAGCATGTCATCCTTTTATTCAAAATATTAATACGTAACAAAATTACAGTAGTTTTGATACCTCATGCTGACTTGTCCGGCAAAATTATTTGACCGCATCAACTTAAACTGACCATATGTGCACTTTAATTTGTAAATCTATATACCCGCATAGTAAATCAGCCATATTTTTTATGTCAGGATTCAATGTATAATACAATGGACAGCAATATTGCAATACAATAACAACAAATTTGTGTTCGCATAAATTTAGGGTGCCAGCATGTCCTCCTTTAAATCAAAATATTGATACGTAACAAAACCATGCTGACTTGTACAACAAAATTATTTGACCGCATCAACTAAAACTGACCATATGTACACTTTAATTTGTAAAGTTATATACCTGTATAGTAAATCAGCCAAATTTTGTGTGTTAGGATTCAATGTACAATACAATGGACAGCGATATTGCAATACAATAACAACAAATTTGTGTTCGCATACATTTAGGGTGCTAGAATGACCTCTTTTTATTCAAAATATTGATACGCATCAAAATTACAGTGTTTTGATACCTCATGCTGACTTGTACAACACAATATTTTGAGCGCTTCCACCAAAACTGACCATATGTGCACTTAAATTTGTAAATCTATATATACCATATATACCCGCATAGTAATTCAGCCATATTTTTTATGTCAGGATTCAATGTATAATACAATGGATTGCAATATTGCAATACAATAACCAGCTGATAACAACAAATATTTTAGTAGTTTTGATACCTCATGCTGACTTGTACAATGAAATAATTTGACTGCATTGACCAATACCAAAACTGACCATATGTGCATTTGTTAATCTATATGCCAGCATAGTAAATCAGCCATATTTTTTTATGTCACGATTCAATGTATAATACAACGGACAGCTATATTGCAATACAATAACAACATGAACAACAAATTTTTGTTTGCATAAATTAAGGGTGCCAGGATGTCCTCCTTTTATTCAAAATATTGATACGTAACAAAATTTCAGTAGTTTTGATACCTCATGCTAACTTGTACAACAAAATGATTTGACCGCATTGACCAAAACTGACCATATGTGCACTTTAATTTGTAAATCTATATACCATGTATACCCGCATAGTAAATAAGCCATATTTTTTATGCCAGGATTCAATGTATAATACAATGGACAGTAATATTGCAATATAATAACAACAAATTTTTGTTCGCATTTATTTTGGATGTCAGCATGTCCTCCTTTTATTCAAAATATTGATACGTAACAAAATGTCAGTAGATTTGATACCTCATGCTGACTTATACAACACAATTATTTGACTGCATCGGACAAAAACTGACCTGCATATGTGCACTTTAATTTAAAAATCTATATATATCCGCATAGTAAACATGGTAAATCAGCCATATTTTTGATGTCTGGATTCAATGTATAAAATAAATGACCGCTGTTGGGATGCTGCCTAATTATGTCTTCTCCTGGCACTCCTTTGAACATGTTAGTAGGACGGCAAATGTAAGCAATAAGGAAAACAATTAACGCAATTTTTTTCCCGCATACATTGAGAATGTCAGCGTTTCATCTCTGTTTTCATAATATTGAACAGTCACTAGGGTGTGTAAAACGAAACTATTAGGCTGCATCATCCAAGAAGTACATGTACCAACACTGACATGACTGAATTCATTTGTGATATTTAATAAAAAATGTATTTGAGGTTCTCTTCTGGTAATAGTATACTGTTAATCTATTATGTCGGTTGATTGATTTTGTTTGTAGTTAAACGTCAAGTGACAACTATTTCATTCATGTGTACAAATCTCTCGACAAATCTGACGAATTTGGCGAGATTGTTGGTAGTTTTACCACATCGTACATATCCGGACACTGTACAACTGTACAATTTTCGTAAGAATATTCTGCGGAAAAAGAATAGTAAATCCAATCCAAATAAGTAGAATAACAATGAAATATCCATGCATGTATAAATGCGTAAAGTAAAAATTATGAAGGGACAGGTAAATCACGGGGAACGAAGTAACGTCGACAAAGATGTTGATATCCCATGATATATGAATGTCGTTCCGATGCGTTGGATAACCCCAATTTTTATCCGCCTTCCAATTAAAAAAAATATGATAGCTCTATGTAATTGACTAATGTTTATAAGAATATATAAAAATAAAAAAAGAAAGAATTGTGTTGTTATTAATAATGTCTATAGTAGAGTATAGCGAGTAAAGAAATTTGCTATCAGAGGCCTTCTTGGGAAGAACAATGCGAATGTTGTTTATACATATTTTAATAAAGCTCAAGTCTGATATGAAAAGTCGCAAAAACGATAACATTTCATAAGCAGACATGTCCCCAGGTCTGGTCAATAGCAGACTTGTCCACAGGTCTGGTCAGAAGCAGACCTGTCCACAGGTCTGTTCAGAAGCAGACCTGTCCCCAGGTCTGGTCAGGAGCTGACCTATCCACAGGTCTGGTCTGGGGCAGACCTGTCCTCAGGACTGGTCAAAAGCAGACTTGTCCACAGGTCTGGTCTGGATCAGACCCGTCGATAGGTCTGCAGCAGTCATAAAAAAGCGGACCGTAGGTCTGGTCCACCGTAGACGAAGTTAACTTGCTGGTCTGCTTAGAAATTCTCAAGTTAACTTAAAAAGCAGTCAACAAGTTAACTTTAAGTTAACTTTTGTCAAGGTTAGGACCGCACCCATCTGTAGTTATCGTTTGATTGTGAGTGAGTCAACAAATGCTTGTTCAAACTATATTACTCATACAATTTAAATATGGTTCAATATAATTATTTTGAGATGGCAGTACCGGAGGGTATCATTGGTTCACTCAATCGATACTGGCATGTTTCAAAACAAACAAATGTAAAATTGCTCCTTTACTAAAGTCAAATCTTAAGTTAGTAAAAACCCAGGTTTCACCTATGTCATGCACTGTTTGGGTTAGATAAGTGTCATCTCGATTTCCAGAAATAATAAACATGATAAGGTACTGGTTCCCGAAAAATAAGTCAACAATTCCTGAGGTCCGATAGGTCTAAATACCGAAAGGTGTAATTTCTCAATTTATGCGAAAACGAAGGCCGAATCTTGAATTTGTGGGAAAAAGTCAGAATCCGATGTATCGAAGAAGGCCCCCCTCTCTTAGATTCATTAATTCAAAATTTCTGTCCCTATCCAATATACCCTCATTTTCCAGTGGCAGTGCACATTTGCACATTTACCCGACCATCATCCCAGATGGCCTCTATTGTATCAACCTACCTATTGTATTTATTGTAAACTTGTTCTCGTCCTGAATATGCATGAAATATTTACCACTGGACGGTAAGCAACCAACAATCAATCATGTAAATGCTTGACAACTGTATCGGTCTTCGGCTACAGATATTTGGCCTTGAGCATTACTGATGGTTGTAAAGGAGCTTCGGACTTATGAATTTTATAAAGTTATGCTTTTGTTCGGATTCAAAACAATTTCCTCTGTGAACATGATAATAAGGAGCTGATATATTATAACAAGACATATATGTATCAAATATATATATACAACATGATTTATCAGTCTGTTATTCACCCGATAGAAATTTAAAAAAAAAACTTCTTTTCCTTTTTACACTTCAAAATATTATAGAGCAAAAGAGCAAAACTGTTTTGCTTTTTTGTGTATTACTCTAAAACTATGATGATTAATAATAAATACATAACAGTGACAACTCAAAAGATATTTGTTTCTGTTATAACGGGAAAAAACATAAACAGTTTTATGTGTATCCGCTTTCGATTGCTTGTAATCCTTATATTTAGCACATCAATTTTATATATGAAATGGCGATGGTAGGTTTTGCTATCAGTCATAATTTGCCTACAGTAAAAAATGGGAATGTTAAATGTGTAAATGAAATAAAAAAGTTTTTTTTTTTACAGTTGGTTGATCTGGTCGAATATTTGGTGATTTTAATATTATTCATGTTAGCTGATGGTATAGTTTACCAGGCAAATATCTACCCTAATCATACAGTTACAGCTTTTCCAAGAAATATATGGGACTGGCAAATTTGGTCAATCCTAAATATACCATACTGGCAGGTTTACGGAGAGTTGTATCTAGATATAATTGAAGGTTTGTTTGAAATTCACAGTATGAATTAGAAAAATAATAAGAGCAGATTTAGATATCCAAACTTTTATTTTCAAACAGTTTGTCTTTTATTTAGAAATACATATATGTGGTATCAGACAATGAACGCAATGAATATTCCGGACGTGTTATAACTGTTTGAAATGACCTTGTTCAAGACAGGATGACCATGGACAGTTAGTCCTTGAAAATGCGGAAACTTTCAAGAAATGGTTAGGTACAGAAAAAAAACTAATGTATACGCCAATGAAACCCGTATTGTCATCTGGCGTAAAATGAATAAAGAATCGAAAAAGAAGTCCCATTAAAAATCAAATGGTCCACGAAAACTTTTGATATATTATCAGGTTTTAACTGGACAAATTCAGTTTTTATTATACAAAAAGGTAAATAACTTATGGGATAGGTTTGTTGTTACCTCTATTTTGTTAAGGTAGATACATATGGCCATGATTACATACTATTTATCACGTTTTAGGTTCAGATGACACTGGATGCACTAATAATGCCACGTTATGGAAGAACGATCCTTCAATTAAGAGATGTCCCACGTCTGATTTAATACCTCCAGTGATTGCTGCTACATATATGATGTTAACAAACTGGCTACTACTAAACATTTTTATTACAATGTTCAGGTATATTTATTAACATCAACACACTACGTTTTAGTCAGGTAACGTCTATGCAATAATACATGTTGGTTCAAATATGATTTATACTGTTGTTTTTGGAATTTTGGGTTATCAATGCTCTTCAACTGTGTACTTATTTTGCTTTATAACTGTTTTGATCTGAGCGTAAGTAATGAGTCTTATGTAATGTAGAAGAAACACACGTCGAAAGTATTATATTATAATCCTGGTACCTTTGATTACTGTTTCATGATAATCGCCGTAGCTTGTGTTTGATCTCTGAATTTATTTCATGACTCTCTCATATTGTTTGATCACAAAATTATTATAATAATTCTAAAACTGCGTATTTCTGTTGCCGTGTTCTGTCATTTCAATAACGTTTCTCCTGGTTGTACATCTGTCATAATCGAATCCCGTCGAGGGAAGAACCAAAAATTTGCGAAAACAAATTTACAGATCTAACATTGTTGGGTTGATGTTAAGACGAGTTGTATATACATTATATACACAGCCATGTATCACCATCATTGATGGCGATCCGATGGATACATCTGGTGTAGAGTTGTCACTGACTCAGACGTACTGGTATATATATTTGCGAAAGCAAATTTACAGATCTAACATTGTTGGGTTGATGTTTAGACGAGTTGTATATAGATCTAACATTGTTGGGTTGATGTTAAGATGAGTTGTATATACATTATGTACACAGCCATGTATCACCATCATTGATGGCGATCCGATGGATACATCTGTTGTAGGGTTGTCACTGACTCAGACGTACTTATAAATATAATTATTTTCTGTGACTGTATCTTACATTCATTTGTAGGATTCTTTACTATAGATAATTTAGCTGATCTGTAACAATAACATCTTCATGCCTTATATATCATGTACTGCAGTACGCCGCTAGATTAAAACTGACGTGGAAAGGTAACACACGGCCAGCGAAAGCTCTTTTTTTGAGAGCCCAGGTGGTCGTGTGGTCTAGCGGGACGGCTGCAGTGCAGGCGATTTGGTGTCACGATATCACAGTTGCATGGGTTCGAATCCCGGCGAGGGAAGAACTAAAAATTTGCGAAAGCAAATTTACAGATCTAACATTGTTGGGTTGATGTTTAGACGAGTTGTATATATATTTATATATATACATAATAAAGTGCAAATATTGTTGAATTTGATAGGTATTGTAATATATATTCAGTGCCCGGTACCATTGTAGCCAAGATCGTTTTTCAATTTATAGATTGGCAGATCACAGATAAATTACATCAACGTTTTATGCGTATATTATTTTCAAATATTTGTATTTAATACAGTTTATATAACATAAGTATTAAATTTACTTTATTTTCGATGTATATACTACGAAAGTTCAAACAAAAATATTAAAAAATATGTTTTAAAAATCGATGTAGAGCGGTCCTGGTTACAAGTTAACTTAGTGTTGAACAGACCAGTCAAAAGTTAACTTGGAAACAGGTCTGGTTTCGATCGAATTTGTCAAAGCAAAAGTTAACTT
Source organism: Mytilus galloprovincialis (assembly GCF_965363235.1). Taxonomy (NCBI): domain Eukaryota; kingdom Metazoa; phylum Mollusca; class Bivalvia; order Mytilida; family Mytilidae; genus Mytilus; species Mytilus galloprovincialis. The sequence continues at coordinate 48,639,159 of NC_134844.1, read as the reverse complement.
ATGTCAACTTTGTGGCAGAACTGGTTTCGAAGTTAACTTATATCAATAGCGGACCTGTTTCCAAGTTAACTTTTTGGCAGACATAAAAACAGTCCTAGGACCAAGTACGCTTTTTTTTCAATACATTGGTTCTGCATTCAATACACTTTTTTTATGCATTAAACTCATTCAGAACTGTTTGAAATAGCTAGTTTAACACACATTTTCGGTATCAGATGTTTAGTTTGCTGTTAAAATTACAAAGCTTGAATAACATTTTCCGTAGAGCTCTAATGGTGCGTCTCTCTAGTGTTAAGTTTGCCTAAAATGCAATTTAATAACATAAATCAAATCCTTAACCATAAACGGATTAAAAATATTTGGTGAACACATATTATACACATTCTACAAACATGTCATTTTACATTGGTTTCAATGGAAGTGTTGCAATACTTTTTTCTGTTAATAGTTAGCTGTTAAAATACATAGATTATAGACACATTGAATTGATAGTAGTTTAATTGATATTTAAGCGCACGATTTGACTTAATAAAAGAAAAATCCAGTCAGAAATGGCGTTTCCATCGACACTCAGTTGTGATTGAATACGAACATAAGATACCTTCACCACTGAACATTCCATTTAGAGATCGCACTATCTTATGCCTGGTACCTTGTTTTGTTTGCTCAAGTTGTAAAGACAACGATATTACAGGTATTTGTTTCCTATATCAATGCAAACATTTATTTAAATTGAGAACAGAAATAGGGAATGTGTCAAAGAGACAACAACCCGACCATGGAGCAGAACACAGACAAAGGGAACCGATGGGTCTTCAATACAGCGAGAAAATCCTGCACGGAGGCGTATGTGTATACATGTCATTTACTTGTCGATAGCCAACAAAGAAAGAAAACCTTCTTAGAAAAACAAACCGAATACCAGTACGTGGATAATGTCAACATGGGTCTATTTTGTACAAGGATGTCCTTCTCTTTTAGCTTTACTTGTCCTTTTGAATTTTTTTAATATCTTAATTTGGTGATAACATTTATCGGTGAAAGTTATACTTGAGAGATAAGGAGAACAGTTTATTGTGTCAACAAATTCCAAAAAAAAACTGTTATGTTTTAAGGCTGATTTGATTTTTGCCCAAACAATGTAATTGGTCTTTAAATTTTTTTGAAGAAATCTATTAAATTTAAGTAACAGCCTGGTGAGAGCAATATTATATAAAAGAAATTTGAATAGGACCACAAACTTGTAATAATATTTTAACATGTTTAAGAAATACTTTTTTACAATTTCAGATTTTTTTTTTTAATTTGAAATCCGATAGCTACAAATGTCTTTTACAGGAACCAATCACCAAATAATGCTTAATACATAACGGGAATTTGCAAAAGATATAATTGGAAGAGAAAGAGATGGTGATCATATGAAATAACGTATCAAATATTAACAAGAAGACGTGAATGCACGGATGTTTAGGCGATATTTTACTTTAGCTGTGCACCTTAGAATGTTTGTTATCGTCTATGTTTTTTTTTCTTTCTAATCTTGCTTTATTGTATTTTAGATCCTGTGTGTTTCATGTAAATTCTTTTTAATAAATAAACTATTTGTGTATTATTGTGAATATATTGTAAAACATCTATTCTACTAAAGGAATACATCGAATTCATTGTCGAAAAATCAAATGGGCATTGAAGGTGTTGTATTCTCTCATTTTAGTGTAAACGTTCTGAATCCTCTACCGTTTTTGTGTTTTAACACTTGTCCAAATATATCGTGATTTCGCAGGAATCTTCAAGCCTAATCGAATGAACGCAAAACAAAATGTTCATATTCATCGTTACCCTAGCTCACTGTAACTATACATTCATTGCAACTTACACTGCAAATACAATGACATATGCAGTCAGTGAACATTTTCAATATCTTCTCAACATGTTAATGATTATCTAAATGTATAAACAAGGAGATGTGGACGCGGGTTGTCAATGACACTGAGATTACTTCTAACACGGACCAAATGCAGCAGAAGTTAATCATGTTTATAACACTATGCAAGTACAAAGCTAGTTTAAGCTGTAATTGGCAAAACCTTTTGAGTCTTTTGTAGACAAACACGTGTCTGGCTTAAATATAAAATCTTAATACTGGTACCTATGATAAGTTTATTCCATCCGCATAGCTAGTTATTGAAGGACCTAACTTGCAAAATTAAATGAAAAACAATCGAATATTGAAGTTGATATAAATTTGATACTGTTAAATACAGAAAATACACAAACTGTAAATGTACTTTACATTGGCTTTAATGAACACATTTTTTTTCAATTGTAAGTCAGATCTTTATACAACGTCTCAACCATGTAAAAGGTTTATACTTTTATAGGGACAGACTTTGCAATGAATTCAATATATAAAATATAACAGTTCCCGTTGTCAAATAAATCTGTAATAGTTTATATCATTCGAATAAACTCATCATAGATACCAGGACTAAATTTTGTCTATACGCCAGACACGCGTTTCGTCTACAAAAGACTCATCAGTGACGCTCGAATCCAAAAAAGTTAAAGAAGCCAAATAAAGTACAAAGTTGAAGAGCATTGAGATCCAAAATTCCTAAAAGTGTTGCCAAATACAGCTAAGGTAATCTATGCCTGAGGTAGAAAAGTCTTATTATTTAAAAAAATTCGAAATTTTGTAAACATTTAATTTATAAAATAATATAACAATATCAATACTAATTCATACTGGACTTGTGATACCCTCGGGGAAATAAATCTCCACCAGCAGTGACATCGACCCAGTGGTTGTAAGCACACCAAACATATAATTAAAAAATATCTTACAAAACACATTGTTGAATGACACCTAATAGCCACATGTGGAGCAGGATCTGCTTACCCTTCCGGAGCACCTGAGATCACCCCTAGTTTTTTTGGGGGTTCGTGTTGTTTATTCTTTAGTTTTCTATGTTATGTCATGTGTGCTGTTTTTTGTTTGTCTTTTTCATTTTTAGCTTTGGAGTTTGTTTTAGATTTATGAGTTTGACTGTTCCTTTGGTATCTTTCGTTCCTCTTTTATTGTATCCTAAACTTTAGATAAAGTATACCTGTTAAATCAGAAGATCAAATATTATAATAAATCATTAAACTAAACAGATCTCCTCAAAAGTAATGAAAAGTTTGATGCATTCTCAGATGTTTAACATTATCACATTTTGTAGGTAAAATTGAGAAAGGAAATGGGGAATGTGTCAAAGCGACAACAACCCGACCATAGAGCTGACAACAGCCGAAGGCCACCAATTAGTCTTTAAAGTAGCGAGAAATTCCTTCACCCGTAGGCGTCCTTTAGCTAGCCCCTTAAAAATATGTATACTAGTTCAGAGATAAATGGACGTCACACTTAACTCCGAATTATACACAAGAAACTAAAATTAAAAATCACAAGACTAACAAAGGCCGGAATTTCCTGACTTTGGACAGGCGCTAAATGCGGCAGGGTTAAACATACATGTATCTTAAATTATGAGTCTGTTTCTAAATGGTTTCATTTGACGCTGTATGTGATATGTTTTTATTATTATTTCTTGTTTTGTACTCAAACCAGACATTTCCTTTTCTTAAATGAATAATTTCCTTTTAAGAGATGCTTCGTGGTTTTTGTTAAGCCCATTGACGAGGTCGTAAGGTGACCTAAAAATGATAAAATCTACCTCATGATGTCTATGATGTACTAAGGATTTTCTTATTCCAGGCATAGATTACCTTAGCCGTATTTGGCACAACTTTTTGGAATTTTGGATCATCAATGCTCTTCAACTTTGTACTTGTTTGGCTTTATAAATATTTCGATATGAGCGTCACTGATGAGTCTTATATAGACGAAACGCGCGTCTGGCGTATTAAACAATAATTCTGGTACCTTTGATAACTACAGAAAGTTTTTGTACGTTAAATGATCAAGAAGGTCAAAGAAGACATGTGATTTCATTTCACATTCAGATATTGATGATGTTCTTTTCATTAACAATCAAAATTTTCTGTTTGGGTTCCATTTATTATTATTCAGAACGAGAAATTCATGAAAAAACTGAAACGACTTCCGCTTTTTCTTTATAAGACTATTCGTTAAATTGAATATGAGGTCATCTCAGTACCGGAATCTACAACCAACAAGACGTTTTTTAAGTTTTAAAATAAAACATTTCCCCTTACTTGGCAGCAATATAAAAAATTCACCTGCATATGGGATATACATTTCGAATCTCATTATTTAGGAGCTGCCAGTAAGAATTCTTAACACGTTACCCGTGTATGAACAGGAAATTGATAAACCAGGGTTACTGTGAATTTATTTCTATTCTTGGGAATCGATTCTCCTGGATCGAGCTAAAGTTACATGTTAGGATGTTCCTAAATTCGTTGATTTTAGTTTTCTGAATAAATACAAATCAATGAATGATTTTAATCTATTAGAAAAAAAGATTCTTTAAAAAATTCATTTAGCTTACATGTTTGTTTTTCAGTCATGACAGCATTCATCAAACTTTTGATAGAATAATAGCTTTCAAGAAATAAGCTGCTTCATCTCTGACTACACATGGTCTAATTGACGGTATTGGAAAACCCTATTTCAATTGTTGCTCACGTGTTATCAGAAGTGTTAACACTAATTAACCTGAGATGAATTAATCAACGATGGTCTACGGTGTGCATAAGGCCATACACATGGCATTGAAGAAAACATTGAAACCGGAAAAATATTAATAAAGAAAGACGATATCGTTATTTGTAAGTAAAGGTATTACTGGTTGAAAAATCAACATATGCTTATTACCTTGACCTAGTCTAAATGATATACCACGAGGTGCCAAAAGAAAAATCGGATCGCAATTAACCTATTGATCTGAATTTAACATAATTGTTTACTTACCTATATGTTTATTGCGATAAACATGACTACGCATGTAAGCTTGAAAAAATTAATCATTCACATCATTATATAAAAGAATAAGTAGGCTAACTCCAATACACAGGTTACCCCTGAGAAAGTAAACACACATGATATAATCACAAACGGTACGGCACAGTATTTAGTGCAATAAAAAAGATTTAATTGGTTAAGAAAAGGGGAAAAAAAGTCTGTGTAGAATCGCTACACAATTAAAATGTACTCTGAGTTAATGTTTATGAAAAAATGCGTATTAAATAAATAATCAAGCTTGATGTGAACTATTTTTTATTCTTGCGAAATTATGAGGAAACAAAATGAACTCTTCAATTTCGTAAATCTTCACCGGAAGTCTGACATTCATCTTCAAAAACTTCTTTTTTCATGACAATATTACCTGAGAAAAAAATATTAAATGTCGTACAACTAAGGTTATTTAAAGATGAAAATCCTCAACGATGAAGTTGTACATGCTAAACTGGATCTACGCCACTGCATAAATTAATTCATTGTAAATTCGATGATATGTGATATTTTTTGCTAAATTATATGTCCCATCCAAGTACTGCCAAATTTTATAGGGATTAATCCATGCCTTGCTTTGAGCAACAGTTTCTATATGTCTGTAAAGGTGTTTGACTGTAAAATTCGTGGAAAACGCGAAAAAAAAAACGCAATTTGGAACTCCGGGAATTTTTTTTTTCACATATGTCAAAGCAAGACTGGTCCTTTTTTAGAAAATGTATGTTCATTATAAGATAACAAGACTATGTTGATAAATATTTCGCATCAATTTTACAAAAAATATATGGTCTTGAAGTTTAGATTTCAGGTACTAACGTTCTTATCGTCTATTTAATTTGTAATTGTATTCTTTTGATTTGTCTCTGTATTTGTACATTCGTTCTATTATGTTATGGTCATGTTTTGCATTTTTTTTCAGTATCCTTATGTGCTTTGTCTATATAGTGTACGTTTGTCGTTTTCTTTTCTTAATATGTTTTGCTAAGGTGTTTATTCGTATAGTGAGTAAGATTATAACACAATGTTAGCTACCTCAGTCCGATGTTTTGAAAGTTTTACCTTTACGTCTATTTGTTCTTCTTGCATATTGTCGTCTATACAAACATGATATCGAAATTGTACGTTACTGCCACACAAGTGTGATGTTTATCTAGCTGTAAAACCATGTTAAATGCTCCATTTTCTACAAGACAGAAGAAATGAATGTATCTAACAAGAATGTTACGGTTGTTTTCCATTTGATTAAAACGTTTTAGGTTTTTTTATATTGCGTCATAGATGAAATTTATTCTTTTAGAGTTTATGTTTATTTGGTTTTGTTTAAATGTGTTTTTGATCCAGTTGAGCCATTTCAATTGAATAAATAAATTCATACCCTGTTATTCTAAACTAAGTTTTATCCAAATTCTGATCATATATAAAGGTACAGATGTATGTGTAGACTAAGGTTGTTAGGTTAAACCCTGTTCTTACTCATATTACTTTTTATACATGTAAATAGTTATGAAAGGTACCGGGATTATAATTTAATACACCAGCAGCACGTTTCGTCTACATAAGACTCATCAGTGACGCTCAAATCACAATAGTTGTAGAGCCAAACAAGTTCAAATTTAAGGAGCATTGAGGACCCGAAATTATAAAAAGTTGTGCCAATTACGGTTACGGCAATCTATTCCTGGGATTAGAAAATCCTTAGTTTTTCGAAAATTTCAAAGTTTTGTAACAGGAAATTTATAAAAATGACCATATCATTGATATTCATGTCAACACAGAAGAGCTGACTACTTGGCTGGTGATACCTTCGGGGACGAAACGTCAAACCATCAGTGGCATCGACGCAGAAGTGTAAATAGTTATATAAGGTACCAGGATTATAATTTAATACGCCAGACAGCACATATGTGACGAAACTCATGATTAATTAATTAAGTGTTTTCGCCCGGATACTTCCATTTCGTAACGTTTGTAAGAAAAAGACCATAGAGAGATTCCGAGTCTCATAATGTTTACATTATGGATACATTATGGATTCACAAGACTTTGCCCACAGGAATGTAATATATACATGAATGGCATACCCAATATTTCTGTCTGGAAAAGTTGCAATAAGAAGTTTCTGTTATGCAGACGGTTTGGGATAAATTTCAGTGAAATGTGGACTGTCTCGAGTTCTAATTTATAAATGTATTTTGGATAGAACTTGTGTTTCAAACAGATCTCATACAGTGGCCTGCAAGAATTTTGCAATGACTTTAACGTGAGGAGAGCGTGAAACACTCCATACACGACGAGCCAGATACATTTGTATGCCGTCTTCTTTCTAATCGGGCATTCCTGCGTATTTATATTTCCTGTTCAGCCAAATATACCCCCCATTTTTGAAAAGGTGTTACTGTAAGTCGGATGAAAACAAAGTGACTATGCTTATATTTCACAGTCTCCGTTGAGGTTATATGACTAAGACTGACAGTAGGAGTCAAAAGTAAAGATGCTTTAGAAATCAACTGAATTACTCTGAAGATTCACTTTATTTGAAAGCATAACAAACGTGTCTTTAACATAATTAGATAGTTTTGAATATATAAATTGATCAAAATAGACACTTGTGTATATTACCAAAATATCAGAATTGACGAACAGACACCATTGATGACTTAATATTCTAATAACAAATAATAAACAATAATTGTTTGAATGTTAAATTGATATGTCAATATTTAATGAAAGTTCATTTTAAAAACCAACAAACTAGTTGTCAAGCAATACAATCTTTGTGACGATGGAACTCTCTATCACAGATGGTTGATCCAAAGGTTCCTTGTAGGCAGCAACCCTCTATCAAGAAAATCAAGACAATCATGATGAGAAATACAAGCACGGGAATATCGTATCAATTGGGATATATATACTTCGTATGCAGGTGCTGCTGGAATGTTGCTACATGTACTTATGAATGGAAGTTCAAAATTGATGAGCGAAAATCATCTTTTTTGTCGTAAAGTTTTGTTTTCAACCTACCCTCGTTGTCAATTTCTAGATGTAAGTCAAGATATGAGGCCGACTTAACTGTATCTGTTCGATGGAATAGTCATCAAATTTATAATTATTTAGTGAGAGAACATGATCTTTATAGCGAAAAGTAAAGTTAAATGATATTGCTAACTTCGAACCTTTCTTCCTAAAAAGTTCCTGTATGAAGTCAGCCTTTTTATAATAAAGAAAAATAGAAGTAAAGGACTCATAATTTTGTCGAGTATAAGTTAACATATATGTTGATTCAATCAACGAGTTCAATGTTCTTATCAATTCTATTTGCATTTTATTTTTTTATTAAAAAAATCACTTTCACAAAGTACTACATGTGTAAGTAACTGTAAAATAAATTGATACTGTCTTTGTAGAAAAATTATAATATTGGTAAGAACTTTTGTTGACAGTTATTCACAAACAACAGTTCAGTAAAATGTTATTACAGTCACAGATACACACATTTCTTAAATTGTTATTATTGTAATTATATACTTCCTAAAACACATAAAATAATGTTTTCCTTCTGAAGCTTTCTTCCTGCAATCTTTTAAAATACCCTAATATTGCAACATTAAGAATGCAAATTAACAACTCTCCACCCCTTACAAAGGACAGATAAATGAAAAAAAAAATGAATATATGGTATATAAGTATAAACACTTTTTATATGTAGTATGTATTTCTTATACAATAGTTTTTAAATTGTACCAACTTGTCCAGTCATGTTTAAGTTCGTGAGCATAATGTCGAATAAGCATTTAACATTTGAATTAAACATTTAGAATAGGGGGATATTTAAATTCTATTTTTATCATTTTCGATTAAGGAAACACACTATTTCTTATAGATTTCTATTTTCATAAAACCGTGAATTCTTTTTAAAGATAACATAAACGTCATAACTATAGCATTGATTAAAACAGTTGGTCACTCCTTAAACAGAGTTCAGACTTTGAAGGTAAGAATTTAAATATCTGACATGGATGCAGCATGTGTTGTAATTTATGAAGTACTATTGCAACGAATTGTCAATACACAACGAGCATATTTTTTAGTCAACGAGTCGCCTCTATAATTCGCACTAAATATGTTTTGTGAGAATTTTGTATAAATAAAAATACCAATGGATGCCTAAAATTGAACCTGTACAGCATAATTTGTAGGAAAAATAATTAAATACCTCAATACCATTTATTTGCTTTTCATTTTTCATTTTACGATGTGAAAAAGATCATTTAATTTAATTCATGTGGTTCAATTCAAATAATTGTTCACGTACTTTATTATGAATTATAATAGCTAACTGTTTTCTTTATAAATATTACTGTATGTTTTTCATTACTTCAAGGAGATTAGTCCCTTTTTTCTGAAGCAAAAATCGCTTAGGTCAAATAACTGTTTGGGAAAATATGCGTAGGCAAAGTAACTCTTTGTAAACATGCATGTGAGAAAACTTTACTTTTCGAGAATAACCACGTAGCAAAAGTATTTATTGTTAGCACATACGTTGCACGACAAGTTCATAAATAGCTAGAGACGTCTTATCGCTTTTTTGGAAAATATGTCGGCCGCTTCACCATTTTGCTCATTTTTAGATCCTAAATTATGTAACATAAAAATAGTCATTTCCAATCAGTCATACATACCTCAAAGGGTCATAAGCTTTCCTCGTTTTAACATGTCATTGAGGCCATATTTGTATGTTTTATTATGGATGAACCTGTTAATTATTGTTGAGAAGTTTTACAACCAAATAATTATGTAGAGCATATGTCGTCGCATTTTAAAACTGATAATATGGTACACTGTAGTTTTTTTTATCACTTTTAGTTACATTTTATATGTTAGAGGTTCTCAATTGATAATCTGTGGAGGAATTGGAGATGCAAGGTGTCGAAAATAATTACTCTTGCATTGTTAAAAAAGCACTGTTGCATACCAAAAATTGATATTTTTAGCATATAATGTAGGATAAGATAATCGAATGCTGGGGTGCATTATACTTCTTTTCCATTTTACGATGTGAAAAAAAAGATCATTTTATTTATTCAAAATGGGTCATTTCAGGTCATTGTTTAATATATATTCAATATAATTTACTATAGCAGGCAAAACATATAGTGTTGATATTACTTTATGTTTCATTCCTTCAAGGATAATCCATTGTTCCTGCCACAAATATCCTGTAGGCAAAACAATGTGATTGAATCTTCGCGTAGACAAAACTTCTTTTATGGAAGAACTACGTAACAAAAATAGCACGATTAATTATTACAACCTAGAGACATCATATGATGTAGTTTTTTTTCCACTTTCCACAGGATGAAAAATCAAGAAGTTGAATGCATTATATTTACTTTTCGTTATCGATGTGTCGAAAATATCATTTCATATTTAAGATGGTTCATTTTCAAATCATTCGTAAATATTTTGTATGAAAGACGAACCAGTTAAATATTGTGTGAAACTGTATAGCCAAAAAGATATTAGAAATTTATTGACGATCTGTATTTTTGTTTTAAATTCTAAAATACCACTGCCGTTAACTACAGTTTTATCTTTCTGAGATTTGAAATGGTTATCACATTGTTTGTTTTCGTCGATAATTTGTTAACAATAAAGATGATTAACAGAATTTTGTTGAAATACGAACAAAACAAAAACTGAATTGCTTTTTTATAAAAAGAATTTGTTTTATCTATATATTATTTTCACTAGTTAAAGCATTTGTTTAGAAAATTAGACGATATCAACAAACGGAACGGATGGAAATCAGTTATTGTTATATTTCTGCTTTGGTGCAGGCATAATCTGAAGAAAAGTTCAGTTTCAACTAATAAACAAATACAAGTCAGGAATATGACAGTGGTTATCAATTCGTTTGATGCGTTTGAGCTTTTGATTTTATCATTTGATTACTAGGGACTTTACGTTTTGAATTTTCCTCGGAGTTCAGTATTATTGCGATTTGATTTTTTACTAGTCTTGTTAATAATCTTCCTGCTCCGGTTATCTTTGTAACTTGGTTGAATTAAATATTTATTTATATATAAATGAAATCTTTATAATATACATAAAAACAATACGAAACCCCGAAAATAGAATGTTTGGTTCGTGTAATTAACGCCCATCAATACGTCGATAATTATTTGCTGCTTAATCTTATTCATTCATGAAACTCTGGAATCATGTTTGATTCGCATTTCTTTTTTTCGTTTCAATTATTGCACAGTTAAAACAAGCCAAGACACATTTTTTTCATCAAAATTTAACCACTTGTTTAAAATATACGGCACAATATTACTTCTTCAACAAGAGCCACTCTGTAAAGAGAAATAAGAGACCATAAAGCAATCTACTATAATACTAATGCAAATACAAGTCGAATTTCATGAGTATGCATTTTGCTTTACTATAATCTTATTGTAGATTTTGGCAATATGAAATACTATGTCGATGCATTTTATAACTAATACTATAGTACGCTGTATTTAACAGGTCGAGAACTCTAGATTTTCTGACGTCAGAATATATTTGCATAGTAATTTCCAAAACACAAGGCCAATATGGCCTTGAAAAACTGACCAATCGACTCAATGAACTACAAAGCATTGTGGGCTACTACGAGTAAACTACTACTTAAAACACGTGGAATTAGTGGGGAAAACAGTCAATTAATATATTATCTGGGACTCTCATTACCAAAGTTTTTATTCTGCAAATATATTTAATGTAAAATGTATAACGTAATCTTCAATTTGCATGCTCAGATTAAAAAAATATTGTTTATTGGCTTCACGATTCGACTTTCTTTTTCGCCTTGCAAAAGTAGTTGAACCGGTTTTGTGCATTGTTATGAATTGAACCTGCATTAATTTCACGACATGACACAGTGAAATATCCAATAAAGTGACCACTGTCCAGTAAAAAAATCATTTGAGCTCTTTTAAACCTGTATAATGTCATTTCAAAATCATTTCTGCCTAGAAAAACACGAAACTTTCATTGAAACACTTCTTTCTGTACTGCATGTGTATTTATTTTTTATTAGGACCTGAACTAATAGTAAGAACATCATAATATTCAGTATTCTAAAAAGAAGTGTTATGAAAGCGGCAGGGGTGGGTCCAGCCATTTTAAAAGGGGGGTCCTAACCCTGGATAAAAGGGGAGGGGGTTCCAACTACATGTCCCCATCCAAATGCACTGATCATCCAAAAAAAGGGAGTCTATCCCCCGGAACCCCCGCCCCCTGGATCCGCCACAGAGCGGGTACGGTATATAGCTCAATACATTTTTTATAGTTTCATCCATCGATAATATCCGTTTGTTGCTAATTTTATCACAAAATATACCTCAGAGTTTTTTTTATCGTTCGGCTGCTGTCCTGTTGACATATGTAAAATATCTTCAATATTAAAAGTCTCTGGATCATAGTGGGTGCCATATTACCTATTATTTTTTTTCTTCTAAAACGTGCTTTGTATATATAGAAATAAGAAGATGAGGTATGAGTGCCAAATGAGACATCTTTCCATCAAAGACATAATTTAGTAAAGTAAGCAGTCATAGTTCCAATGCTGAAAATTATGTGTAAAACAATCCAAACAACAAAAAAAAAGAAAAAAAAAGGCCCAATTAAATATATAAAAGGGCAAGAAATCTATCCCATAAAAAAAGAAATATTGTATAGGAGCCTGTATTTCAGTGGTTGTCGTTTGTTTATGTAATACATATTTGTTTTTCGTTCATTTTTTTTTTATATAATTAAGGCCGTTAGTTTTCTCGTTTGAATTGTTTTACATTGTCATATCGGGGACTTTTATAGCTGACTATGCGGTATGGGCTTTGCTCATTGTTGAAGGCCGTAAGCTGATCTATAAATGTTAATTTCTGTGTCATTTTGGTCTCTTGTGGACAGCTGTCTCATTGGCAATCATACCACATCTTCTTTTTTATTATAGATCCAACGCTGCAATTTTCACAAAACATATTTTCCACCTTGTCGCACATACATATGGATAAAATCATTACAGCTTATTTCCTAATGCATGTGGAGCAAAACTTTGGTTAGCTTGCTTGCTTTGTTTGTATATTGTACAAAATATAAAATATACAAGTTAAACTATGCCTATATATATATATTGTTTAAAGATGTCAATCTTATTTTCAAAGCTTGTATAAACAACTATACAAACAAAGCAAGCAAGCCAACCAAAGTTTTACTTTGCAGGTTTAAGAAATCAGCGGTAATGATTTTATTCAGTTTGGCAAATGTCCGAGCCCGTTAAAAAATTGAACAAACTGAAACTACAGTTTCTGACTTCACTACCTTAAAAAAAGGGAACAGTTTAGAAGTCCCATATATTGAAATGTGACCAACAAAAATACTTATAGATTTTGTTAACACTGCCATGTATGTAAATATTTCTTCGCCTTTTTTACGAACACAAAATTCAAGGATCCCACATTTGCCTTTAATTATCTATACGAACATTGCTGTACTCTTGAATATCAGCACCGGCTGCATTTTATCGACGGCTTACTTTTCACCAGCAAGTTTGTCTCATGGGTAATTGTGTTTTTTCGCTGTTGTTTCGTTGCTTCTGGTGGACAAATACATGAAATCTCTGTGCCATCATGAAACATGTAAATGGCTATATATCTGGTAATTCAAATCCTTTTTTCTTCGCATAGAAACAACTCTTCGTTAATCTGAGCATGGAAGTAATACTTTATATCACGAACTATAAATGAGGATACACAAAATGAAAAACAAAGCGAAATTGTGAATCCCGCATTGCACGAAAAAATGTGTTGTATTTCAGTAAATAACACGTGTTCTTGGTTGATTGTAAACACGTAGTAGTCCATCATGCATTGTGACTCATTTAGTGGATTGGTCAAAAACCTAGGTAAAAATAAATTGCGTCACATGTAAATAAACAATTACATGTGCGAGAACATAAGTATGCTAATTTATGCATTTCCATATAAGGTAGTGGTCCCGACCTGTTTAATGTTATCAATTTTATATGCACTTTGTATGTTCGTGGCGCCCAATTTTATAATTTTTTTTGGGGGGGGGGAGGAGAAGGGAGTTCAAGATGCTGAAAATTAATATTCTGTCATGGTTAGAATAACTTCTGTAATAACTACAAAACAATATAAGTATGTGGACTTTATTGAGTCTGACGTTATCTGGTATCTAAACTTCAAAATACCACTTAACTAACTGCATTACATTTATATCATGTTTGTATTTTTTCTTTTTTTCTCAAATGTTGCATTCGGTTAAAGAATGGAATTTTAAAGATTCCGATTTCAAAGGTAAAACGCATTTAAACGGATACGATCAAACGATAAACTACAGAGTAAATCAACAAACGGCACAGAAGAAAATCATGAACTGTTATATTACTGACTTGGTTCAGGCATTATAAAAAGGTTGGTTACAACTTATTAACAACAACTTTGACAATTACTTTTTGTGAATAGTCTACTCGCTCAAAACATCTTTGCTATTTGATGGACTAATAATGTCATTTGTATGTCAATGATGTTTTTAAAATATGACACAATAACGCTTCTAAACCCACAACAAAATTTTGCTTGGTACGTCTACTTAACGCTCATCATTTGCCTTAATATTATTTGCTGCATAATCATATTTGTCATGATTGATTCGATTTTTTCTCTCTCTTTTTTTTTTCAATTGTTGCAAAGTTAAGGCAAGATATGACACATATTTTATCAAAGTCGTAATACTTGTTGAAAATACAATATACAGTTTAATAAATCAAAAATTATCAATAAGAGCCACTCTTTATAGAGTTCGGAGAGATCATAAAGCAATCTAATATAGTACAAATACAAATACAAGTCGACTTTCATGAGTTTGCATTGTGCTTTATCATAATTTTATTGCAGATTTTGACAATATAAAATACCATGTCAAGACATTTTATAACTGATACTACGGTACGCTGTGTTATCACTTTTACATGCATTTTGTATGTTAGAGGCACCCAACTGATATTCTTTTGGGGAGAAAGGGACAGCAAGATGTTGAAAATTAATATTACAGCCTGGTTAAATTCCTTTTTTTTTTAATTCAAAACAAAATTGAATTTTAACAGCATTTTTGTAGTAAAACTTTTCAAATAATTGGATGGACTATACTAACATTTCATTGTATGATTAGGGCAAATTATAATTTAACGTATTTTAAATGGCTCAGTCCAAACCTTACGTTAATTTATACGAAAGACGAACCAAAACATTATTGGTAAATAAAGACAACAATAGTATACCGTTAACGTTGTTAAAAAAAGTCCTAAATAGATTAAGAGAAAACAAATCCAGGTTAAAAACTAGAATTACGGATATTCGTCTACTAAAAACCGATAAAACCAAATGATTATGTGAAATGTATTGACGTTCCCTTTTTTTCTAAACCTCAAAATACCATGTTATTAACTATCAGATATAGAAAAAAGGTAACAAGAAAGTGGCCGGTAAATAACAATTGCCGTAAATTTATTTAAAGAGTAGTCAGGTCATGTCCGAGGCAGAAACCGGACAATCTAGAAAGTTATACATTGTGCATAAATGACGATTTCACAATTCAAAAGAATGATAGCGCTTTTCAATTTGATAAGCTGTGTGTGAGTTTACTGATTTCTTACTTTTTGTTTTTATAAATATCAGATGCGTATATTGAAATATTATAACGGAAGACAATTTAGAAAAAAAAATGCCTTCAAATGTATCAGAAAAAATACTAGACGTCGAAGTACAGTCTTCATCACGGAACCTTGGCTGACACCAAATAGCAAGCTTAGATGACTAGTGTACAATTATTCAAACAGGAAAACCAATGGTCTTATTTATATAAAAGATGAGAAACGACAACTGCTGAACATCAGGTTCCTGACTTAGGAGAGATGCAAACAAATACAACGGATTTAATCGTTTTATTAGCTACACACCTTCAGCCTTTCCTAAACAAAAGTGTAACATCAAATCATATAAAGAAACACTGCAAAACATCAATTGAAATGGCTCTTCTCAATCAGAAGACATATTTACTCAAGTGAATAAACACTGAACGAATAAATTTGATCTATGACACTATGTGATTGATAGTCTTGATATAACATGTATATGTTAATATACACAAGAAGATATGGTATGATTGTCAATGATATAATCTCCACAAGAGACCAAAATGACACAGCAATTAACAACTATAGATCATTGTACACTGTACACAATTTTGTTGAAATACGAACAAAAATGAAAACTGACATTATTTTTTTATAAAAAGGATTTGTTTTATCTATATATTATTTTCACTAGTGTACGCATTTGTTTAGAAAATTAGACGATATCAACAAACGGAACGGATGGAAATCAGTTATTGTTATATTTCTGACTTGGTGCAGGCATAATCTGAAGAAAAGTTCAGTTTCAACTCATTAACAAATACAAGTCAGGAATATGACAGTGGTTATCAATTCGTTTGATGCGTTTGAGCTTTTGATTTTATCATTTGATTACTAGGGACTTTCCGGTTTGAATTTTCCTCGGAGTTCAGTATTATTGCGATTTGATTTTTTACTAGTCTTGTTAATAATATTCTTGCTCCGGTTATCTTTGTAACTTGGTTGAATTAAATATTTATTTATATATAAATGAAACTTTTATAATATACATAATAACAATACGAAACCCCGAAAATAGAATGTTTGGTTCGTGTAATTAACGCCCATCAATACGTCGATTATTATTTGCTGCTTAATCTTATTCATTCATGAAACTCTGGAGTCATGTTTGATTCGCATTTTTTTTTTTGGTTTCAATTATTGCACATTTAAAACAAGCCAAGACACATTTTTCATCCAAATTTAACCACTTGTTTTACATAAAATATACAGCACAATAAATGTTTTTTTTTCAACAAGAGCCACTCTGTAAAGAGAAATGAAAGATCATAAAACAATATATTATAACACAAATGCAAATACAAGCCGAATTGCATGAGTATGCCTTTTGCTTTACTATAATCTTATTGCAGATCTTGGCAATATAAAATACTATGTCGATGCATTTTATAACTTATACTACAGTACGCTGTATTTAATGTTATCAATTGTATATGCACTTTGTATGTTCGTGGCGCCCAATTAATTGTTTTTGGGAGAGGAGAAAATTAATATTCTGGCCTGGTTAGAATAACTTCTGTAATAACTACAAAACAATATAAGTATGTGGACTTTATTGACGTTATTTTGTATCTAAACTTCAAAATACCATTTAATTGACTGCATTACATGTATATCAGGTTTGTATTTCTATCTTTTTTTCTCAAATTTTGCATTCGGTTAAAAATGGAATTTTGAAAGATTCCGATTTCAAAGGTAAAACGCATATTACTGACTTGGATCAGGCATTATAAAAAAGGTTGGTTACAACTTATTAACAATAATTTTGACAATTACTTTTTGTGATTAGTCTACTCGCTCAAAATATCTTTGCTACTTGATGGACTAATAATGTCATTTGTATCCAAATGATTTCTTTAAAATATGACACAATAACGCTTCTAAACCCGAAACGAAAGTTTGCTTGGTACTTCTACTTAACGCTCATCAATTACTTTAATATTATTTGCTGCATAATCATATTTGTCATGTTTGATCCGATATTTTCTCTGTCGTTTTTTTTTTCAATTGTTGCACAGGTAAGGCAAGATATGACTCATATATCAAAGTCGTATTACTTGTTGAAAATAAAATATACCGTTTAATAAATCAAAAGTTATCAATAAGGGTCACTCTTTATAGAGTTCGGAGAGATTATAAAGCAATCTCATTTAATACAAATACAAATACAAGTCGACTATCATGACTTTGCATTTTGCTTTATTATGATTTTATTGCAGATTTTGGCAATATAAAATACCATGTCAAGACATTATATAACTAATACTACGGTACGCTGTGTTTAATGTTATCACTTTTATATGCATTTTGTATGTTAGAGTCGCCCTATTGATATTCTTTTGGGGAGAAAAGGGACAGCAAGATGTTGAAAATTAATATTCCAGCCTGGTTAAATTCCTTTTTTTTTTTAATTCATAACCAAATCGAATCTTTACAGATTTTTTTGAAAGAATACATAATCAAATAATTGGATGGACTATACTTACTTTTCAGTTTATGATAGAAATTATAATTTAACTTATTTTAAATAGTTCAGTTCCAACCAAACGTTATTTTTTACTGTACGAAAGACGAACCAGAACATTATTGTTAAATAAAGGCAACAATAGTATACCATAAACGTTGTCCAAAAGTTCTAAATCGATTGAAAGAAAACAAATCTAGGTTACAAACTAGAATAATGGAAATTCATCAACTAAAACAGATAAAACCAAATAATTATGTGGAAAGGAGTTGACGTTCCCTGTTTCTAAACCCCAAAATACCATTTCATTATGTAGTAGATATAGAAAAAAGGTACCAAGAAACTGGCCGGTAAACAACAGTTGCTGTAAATATACATTTTAAGAGTAGTCAGGTCATGTCCGCGGCGGAAACAGAAAAACCTAAAAAGTTTTACATTGTGCATAAATAACGATTTCCCAATTTAAAAGATAGATAGCGCTTTTCAATTTTGTTAGCTGTGTGTGAGTTTACTGATTTCAAACTTTTTCGTTGATACATATCAGGAAAGTAGGAATATATTGAAATGTTTGGACGGGAAACGATTTCTTAAAATAACAACCTTCAAAGGTATAAGAAAAAACATTATACAATGTTATAGGTCAACACAGTCCTCAACACGGAGCCTTGGCTCATACCGAAAAGCAAGCTATAATGGTCGCCATAGATAAATAGTGTACAACCATTCAAACGGGAAAACCAATGGTCTTATTTATATAAAAAATGAGTAACAACAACTACTGATCATCAGATTCCTGTGTTAGGAGAGGTACAAATAAATGCAACGGATTTAATTGTTTTAATAAGTACACACCTTTCTTAAACAATAGTGTAACATCACATCATATAAAGACTCACTGCAAAATATCAATTGAATTGACTCTAGTTAATCAAAAGAAATATTAACTGAAGTGAATAAACACTGAACGAATAAATGTGATCTATGCCACAGTGTAAATGATAGTCTAGATATAACATGTATATGTTAATATAAAAAATGTGATATGATTGCGAATGAGACAATCTCTACACGAGACCAAAATGAATCATCAATTAACAACTGTAGGTTACCGTACGTCCTTCAAAATCCATTTGTCAAGTCATTATATAATTTAATGGCGAATAAATTGCCCGAATTTGGCGAGTGAGATTGGGAGATTATTGTTATGTCCCTCATTTTCCAAATGTGAAATACGATATTTGTCATTATCCCGTTTTATACGTTCCTTCAGTTTTATATACTACTCAACAGAAAACAAGTTAACATATGATCAAACAAAACAAATCAAACAAAGACATATGCTTGCCTACGCCCTCTCTTATTTTAGAAGTGTGGTGTGATTTTCATTTCCTCCCTCTTATCCACCCTTACAAACAAAAAAACCAAAACAAAACCCAAATGATTTAACATAAATATGAATAATAGATGCAAGACATTTAAAATTTCAGCATGGTATGAAAATGAAATAAGAAAGATAATCAAATCAAAGTAAAACAGAACCAATAGAATGATAAACAAAATTTTCAAATGTTTAAAACAAATGTTTCTCTTTTTTTTTATAGGTACACAATATGTAAAAAAAATCTGTCGTTTTATTTTGGAAATATTTTTTTACATGTAGTTCGATGATAATTACAGTGGTTCAATATTCGACAAAACCCAAGTATTGATCATGTGACACTTTTTGTCTTTTATTTTATCCCTTCATCATGTTTATCAAAACTGATTGGTTGTTCATTTGAAGTTGAGTCTAATTTTCGGCAATTGCAATTTATTTCATTTTTTGTTTGAATTGCTGCAAAAACAAGACATAACAAGAAATATAAATGATTATTGAAGTCTCGCCGTTTGTTTGATATTCAATATACAGTATTGTAAATCACAATATAACAACAAGAACTACTTTAGTAAGGTTTATAAGAGATTATATATCAATTAAATATGATACAAATACAAGACGACCAAACCGAGTACATGTATAAGGCTTCGCTTTAATAATAACATTTCATTGTAGAATTAATACCTGAAACCAAACCAAAGTTTGTCATGGCGAGACATTTATTAACTTATAATACCGTACGATGTATTTGTTGTTATTGCGTTATTTACACTTAAATATAAAGGGAAGACAGATTTATATTTATTTGAAAGAGGGGAGGGGACGCGGAATTTTGAACATTAGCATTCTTGTCTAATAAAGATTGAGATATACATGACCGTTCCCCAAAACTGAAAGTAATGTATAGCTTACCAAACAATATGTAATAAATATACATGTTTAACTATTGTCCCATGTCAGGACCCTCTGGACTTTGTTAGTCTTTTATGTTTTTTTTTTTTAAATTGTAGTTCATTTATATGTTTTGGAGTTTAGTTTCACGTCTATTTTCAATGAACTAGTACCCAATTTTATTAATAGGGCAGCTGAGTACCACATTTGGGTGCGATATTTTCTCGCTGCGTTAAAGACCCATTTGTTGCTTTCGGCTGTTATCTGCTCTATGGTCGGGTTGTTGTCTCTTTGACATTCCCTATTTCCATTCTCATTGTTATTGTTATTGATTTTTAGGAACACCTTATCTAGTCTAAATCAAGAACAAACTAACAACACGAAAGGGAGGTGTGCTAAGAAATTTTTGGGCACCTAATTTTGTTAAACGTGAACTGGTTGAAGCGTTTCAATATTATGTCAATTGCATTGATTACTATCATTAACATAGTTTTGAAACTGTAGTACAGACAAGTCATTGTAACTATCCTAGCGTCATTAACATGTTGAAAGTGATGCATTTAGTTTTAAATCATTATTGTGTGCAAAGTTTTTGAGTAAAGAAGATGTGAACAAATGTCTCAAAACATACCTAATTATACCTAGTTAAAAGGAAATAAACTCATCATAAATACCAGGATTGAAATTTTGTATATACGCCAGACGAAAACAACATAGAATGCATGTTTCTATTTTTCTTCATTTAAGGTTATTAATAGATTTTCTTCTTGTCGCTATAAATTATACTTTTCGTCGCTAATTACGGAGACCCTGCGGCGGGGCATTAAAAACTTGAAAGGACTCTACATAGCAGTAGAAACAAAATCTGTAAATCTAAAATGTTTAAAAAAATATGTAAGGCAAATAAATTCATGAAAATGTTTTAATGGCCAGCAAGTTCACCGTATGGACAATTGTTCAATATTTTACAAACAGATGGTCTCTAGAAGCAAATTAGTACCACGTTCTCTCAAATAATTACTTTTGTCTGTATGTAGTTTTGTTAGTTGATATTTTAACATTAATTCTCAACCATTTTCTTTGGAGTTTGTTCCTTTTCACAATGTAAAATCTTGATTTAATTTTTTGTTGCAAAATATTAAAAGTAAACACTTTTACAATAGAAAACAAATTGCCTCTGCTAAGGATAACGATTTGTTGATAGGGAGAAAATACAATGATTTTGCCAAAAAATCTCAATTTCTTTTTGTTACGTTTAATTAGTGTTTACATGTATAATTCACTGCATATTAAAACAGGTTTAATTATAAATTAAGATGGATTTAAGCTGTATATTTATTGGTTGCTAGGTAACAGAATATATTTATGAGATCTAGCCGAAATGCAACCATTTTATGAAGGTCTTTTTGTATAGAGTTACAACATGATAAATTAAATTAAATTTTGGGGTGGGGCCAAAAAATGGCCCTTATAGCCCCTAGTCCGTTTTTGAAAATGTAGTTTTAATAACAACGATACCATGCTATACCTGCAGAGTTACTAGGTATTTAACAAATTATAAAGAATTCTTTTAACTTGTATAGATTTGATTTGAAAATATGACAACTTTATGAAGATGTCTACATTTGGGGTAAGTTGTTATTTTCTAAGCGAAACATCATTTTTTGAGATTGATGCTTATATACAAATTAATTATAACTTTTGATCTTTTATGTATCAGTTTGTATAATTGATTGAGTGTTTAGTTATAAAAGATAGATACAAACAACTATATAATACATATATGAATTTGAACTATCGTCGAAATCACCGATCTTGAGTTTGATAGTGTAGCGTCCTGAAATGTTAAGATACCATATGATTGCAAATATGACGACTGTAAAACAAACATACGGTTTAGCGATGTATCATGAAATACGTGGTAGCAATGCACAGTGAAGTTTCGTAGTATTCTTCATTTTTGATGATACCTTAATAAGCTGCTTGTTTTGTATACCCTTCACATTTTTCAAAACATAAAAAATAGGTCAACGTACGTCCTTCAACAAGGAGACTTGGTTGAAATCGTACATCAAGCTTAAAAGGGCCCAACATGACTAATTTTTAACAATTCAAACCGGAAAACCAACTGTCTCATCTATTATAAAAAAGAAACACAGACGAACCACACCAAAAAAAAAAAAAAAAAAACCGACAACTATTGGAAGTGCTTGACAAAACTTTTGTTGACATCCGATAGAGCGGTTAAACATGTTAAAGGCATAACTTCTCATTATGCGTCATTAATTCTAATGACAAAATTGAGCTTGATTTTGAAGAATCGTTTTGATAAGAAATCTCTGTTAATGTTCGAAACAGTTTAAAAGGTCACGATTTCATCTTTGTTTAAACGCTCTGGTGATCGCATTTCATTTTTGTAATGTTTACAAAAATGCGGCACGGATAATATACACAACTATCGTCTCAGATGCGGGAAGATGGAATATGCAAAATAAAAGTTTTGAAAATAATATCTGTAGGCAGGTCCTTCGAACAAGAAATTAAATGACGTCGCCTTACTGGTTTTTTTTTTGCTAAATATTTGCGTACTATGAACTAATGCAAATGGAATGTGTGTTTCTATTTGAATGAGTAGAGATTTCAATTTGTTGAAAAAATTTCAAGTTTAAAATCATTTATACTTGACAATGTGTTTTTGTTACAGAATTCCAAGTCTTTATCGTTTTCTAGATATTTTCCTAATCATTTAGAATTTGATCCCCGAAAAGTGTATAATGCAGAGGTATTTGTAAGTACAGTTTATATTGATAAGTATTATAATTCAATCAACATAGATATATTTTTACATATTTGTATCAGAAACAGAACAACTGCATCTGAGTTACATCTATTATATTTATTTCAATATAGAACGTCTAGATATAAGTCAACGAATTTCTCACGAAGGATCTGAAACGTTTCAAAAAATAATTCTACACAATATTGTTTTTATACGAACGCCTAAAAAAGTGTACACAACAATACTAATGTAAACAAAGGAAACAGTTAACATTGCTGATACAATCATCAATAATTCTTATATGATTTGCATATCTATAAATACTTGAATTGGATTGGTCAATTAGAATTTTTCTCTAAGTTTACACTTCGATAAACCATGTTTCCGAAACTACTTTTGTAATCTATTCATGCGCGATACACAAGCTTGCAGTGATCCCGGGATTTTCAGCAAATTGAGATTTAAAAACAATTGCATAACAGTTATGACTATTCTAGTGCATGTATAACAAAGAAAAAAGAAATAAATTTATTGCACTAAAGCTTCGAAAATATACAAAAAAATTAATTTAATAAAATTCCGCGAAATTTCATGAAGGATTTGGCGAATTTACGTCATGGCAAAACACGACGTCATACAAATGGAAGTTTTCAAGGGAAAGATTATTTCGTTACGTGTACGCTTCAAATTCGGATAAAATTAAATTAAAATGAAGTTTTTGAGGTAGGTGCTATTTCATTTAAGATTCCGTTGTATTTATCGGACATTTATGGCTTTTAGAAAGTCAAGATGGCGGCGTACTCCTTAGTTACGACTTGCCATTGCGCTTTTGATGGTAAATATATATAGTAGCCATCAACAAAACAAATGTTTGGCTGAAGAATTATAAGGATTAAACACATTTGTTCTAGAGGTTATTGATGTGTAAACCGGGGCTCTTACTCACAAACTCAACATAAAAGTCCTTAAAAATAACCTCTAGAAAAAATGTGTTTAATCCTATAATAAATATTTTGGATAACAGATACATGTATCCATCATCAGTATTAAGTAAATTGAATAATTTTATTCTAAAATTACCAAAACCATATTACATTTTATTAAATGAATTCAGAAATTTTAAAGTTCACGCAGATTTACAAACATAACTTACAAAAGATATTGTCATATCCTGGCTGCGCTGTTATATTAAATTATGTTCACGATCAGGTGAAGTTTAACCTAAAGTATTTTTTATCACAAAATAGATATAAATATTTGGAACTATAGAATTTAACATAAAAAGAACAGGGCTTTGAATTAATGGTTTTGTTCCTTAAATGCAATCAACGAAACTTTAGGAAAACCCATATTTATTTATTGTGAAACATGATTCCTGCAGGGAATGTTCATGTACAATAATTTCTCACTATCAAAACGTGTTCTCTCATACCATGTAAGTCTTGAATAAATCCCGTTGTGAATTATTCATTAGTACATAACTTGATCATACCATGTTTTACTTGAATACATCCAGTAATAATGATAGTACTAAAACAATTGCACATATTGTTTATTTTGAAGCCATCAATCTCAGGTTCCAAGATGCGATCAAAATCGATCCAAGTTCGTCTTGATTTACCAAAGGTATGAATAATCTGTATACCAGTATGTAGTCTGTTTATGAACATGTTTAACTTAAACTATGAGCGTTAAAGTATATTTTCGGTGTCGTATTGCAGAAGTTTCTAAAGTAATAAAGACATGAATATATTTTTGGCGAAATTGAAAATCATTAAGAGCCAAAACTAAACACAGAATTAGAATAAACACAAATATATGAGCAACACGAAACATGTCATTTATAATAAAATTACGACAAAGGAACATATATGATATACAGTTCTTACCAGAGGCAAATGATTTCGTTAGATACATGTATACATTGGGTGGTAATTCGCACGCTTGTCAAAAACTTTATCATAAGAGACACATTTCAAGTCGTTTATTTTTATATGTTTCTGTTATTTTTATAATATGTTTTAGATTTTATTTGTAATGATACATCATATGTAAAGTACAATGTTTTTATTTTTCAGGAAACCGTCAGACAACCTAAATTAACTGTTCAGGTACTTACATACATATATGATAAAAAGACGACGTATCATAAGAGACACCTTTCCAACAAAGCCATAAAATAATGTCGTCTATTTCAGCAACCTTATAGTCTTCAATGATAAGCACGACGTGTATTGTATTATCAGAAAAAAAGTATTGCAACACCAAATTGAAATTCAAATTAATAAAAACACTCTTTATTTTTTTGATATGATTTGCTGAAATAGAACTAGTTAGACATTTTTCAAATATCACCTGAGTTTAATCAATAAGTATCCACTCGATAAGTTCTTATCTGCACATGCAGCTACTGTACTCGTAAACAAGAAAATAGATGTTTTTATCCTCAATGTTTTCAACACTTTAAATAACCAAGTTTATAAAGTTATGTGATTGACACCTTGTAATTGGTTATCCACAACCCATAACTGCAGCAAGATGGTAGATAATCAGAATGAGAGAATCAGGTATGTCACTGTGACAATTGCACGTATTGTTGGTCATCGCAATTTCACTATAAGTCGTTTTGAGAATACAAAATTAGGCAATAAACGATGTTAAAAGACCTTCCAAGATTAAGAAGACCCCTTTAATATCTGCTAGGGAAAATCAAGCATAATGAAGGTTGATCAGAAGGAAACCGATTACAAACAAAACAATCCTAAAAAGAGAGTGGTGACCATACAGGAGCCTTTAAACAAGAACTGTTCGAGATATGGCTTACCGCTACCGGCTATCGAACGATAAGACCATTTCGGGGACCTTTGCCTACGGACAGACACACAGTTACCCGTATCCAATATAGTGCAGAGCTCGCCTAAATTAGAAATTAGAATCGTGGAGGAAGATCCATTGTTCTTATGGAATTTTGGCAGTTAAAAGCTACATTACAAATAAGTCTACTTTGACGAATTTCTAGCGTTCTATACATGGTTTACGGATGTGGACATCTAGGCAGCATGAATTCGAATATTGTCGAGTACGAGAAAATTTGGAAAAATAACTTTTGCAGGATGACCTACATGTTGTAAATGTAAATATTTGCATGTATAATGGGTTTGCGTTATTAAAGTCTGTTCATAATTATTAAACCTGTGCAAGAAAAATGTTTAATATTAGCCATGCAATTACTTACAGAAGCAAGAGGGGATAAATATTCCTCCGCAAGTTGAAGAGACTGTAAGTTTTAATTTGAATGCACTCCTCATGCTAATATATATATGCAGTCACAATTATTCGAACCTTAAATGAAAGTTAAACTCGCTCATGATTGTAAGGATTTAAAATTTCTGTTTTTTATTTAGTTGGAACCTTTTTTCTCAAATGTTTCACATGTTTAAAGCTATGTTTTATATCAAATTTATTCCATTTGAATTTTAGTTAGACTAAAGAGGTAACTAATATGAAAATGACATCCAGACTAAAATCTTATATTTCTACTCTAAAGCTAGGAAGTTAATACATTTCTTAATATCCAACACAGAACTGGCTTAGTCTTAGCATTTATGAATTCTTGTAACAAGTATAAATGTTGCTCTGGATTCAAAGATGTTATAGAAATTATTTTAGAAACGATAACATTACATTGATATTATCACGTTTTGCTTGCTGGTACATACAAGAATGCTACAATACCGTATATTCTTATGATCAATTGACAACATGGAGACGTACGTTTCTAGGTAGAATCATGTATCGTCCATATGAAATTCTAGTATTATGATTTGTTAACGTGAAGTTGCTCAATTAAACTGCTGGTAGGCGGTGTAAACCTTGAAGGTAGCATAGAAAAAGTAAAATCACAAAAATACTGAACTCAAGAAGGATGATTCAAAAACGGAAAGTCCCTTATCAAATGGCAAAATTAAAATTACAAACAAATCAAACGAATAGATAACAACTATGATATTGTTATATAAGGAACAACTTATATTGTATTTTATGTTTTCATTAACAACAATTAATTATTTTAATTTGAACATTTTCACTAACTAGTAAAAACTATTCTACAGGAACCACCACCAGTTCCATCTATTACTTCATCACCACAGCAACCAAATGAACCTTCACCACAGAAGTCCACGACAGATGCATTTCAAACATGGGAAAATATTAGGAAAACAGGGGAACCAAGAATTGTTATCTCATTGATTGGGGCATACAATGAGTTTATTCCAACGTATAAATGGAAACACCAGCTGTTGTTAAAAAAAGCACTTACTCATGTTGCAAGATATGCAGGAAGTAAATGCTTTATATATTGAAAAAATGCCTATTGTTAACCTTTGGCGTATTTGCAACTTTTATTCTCTTCAAGACTTTTTTACAAAGAGGTATAACATTAAAGTAGATATGCAGCAGGGATTTTTAAACATTTGATATAACAAAACTGATAAAAAGAAAATGATTCGCTAAATAGGATTTTGTTTTAATTGTACACAAAACAAAGGAAATCTGGTCTGGAGAAAATGTTTTATATGTAAAAATATGCAAGAGACAAAACTTCCTTAAGATACCATCAGCAAAAACATATAATGCTTTGAAACTGAAAAGTTTAAGGACTCTCATTTTTTTTCAATGCATTAAACACCGAGGTTGAAAATACTACCAGTTCTTGCATGTTTATATTTTTTTTTACACAACTACCATAAACATATCAACTATTGTGTATGTAACAATATGTATAAATATGTAAATTGAATAGAGACTGAAGTTTTATTTGGTCAATTACTAAACATAGATTTAAACTGTACAATCAATTTTTTTTTCAATTCATTACAATAAATCAGTATAAGTTTTTTAAAGCGTTATATTAGTGACAATGACGATTATATAAGATATCTGATTGGTATATGTTAAGCAATAATAATTACTCATGAACACGAATATAAATGTATTTTTTATTGTTGTAGGATGTGGATTTCTTTACATGGAGCATGAGATTGCCATTGCTAAAAATATTATTCGGAATACTTGCAGTTTTCAATGTCTTCCACAGCATACGTATGGATACACTTCGACCATAGCAGTAAGATAATACAAACATTTATCCTAAAACACATAAATAGTATATATTAACCTTAGCAATACACTACTAAATTTATCATTAAATCAACACACATTTATGAAATGTAGTTGAATTTGCATTTTCACATCTTCAAAATATAAGAGCAATATTTTGTCGGCAAATCAGTATGCAAAGTTACACCGAAGGAGACATATGTTTATGATTACAGCAGCTATTATGGTTTTATGCACAAAGTCGACATTCAAAAACACACAACCTTTAATCATTAACTAAAATCATGTTGTATAGAGTTGTTAGTAGAAATCAGTATTATTTTAAAACGTCTCAACATGTGCATGATGTGGTCTAGTTAGATGCGGGTTTTAGAGTGCGTTAAAATGGTGGATAAACAAAAGTAGCAACAACCACTGGTCGGGTCGATCAGTGTTTCATGTGACCTTGTACATTTATGTCGTGAATCTGGCACAACACTAAAAGATAAGTAGATGTGGTGAGATAGCCCATAAGATTCTGTTTCAATTAAACTTATAAACATTTTATTTCAGACTGACATTTCTAGTTCAGGCCAAGGAAAAGTGACAGTGAGTAATGTTCAATAGAAATTACAACAAATATAATAAAGAAGATGTGGTATGATTGCCAATGAGATACTTTTCACAAGAGACCAAATAATATAGAAATGAATATCTAAAGATCACCGTACGGCCATCAACAATATGCAAATCCCATACCGTATAATCCGCTAATTCCCATTCCACATAGTCAGCTAAAAATGTTTTTTTATAGAAAATATTGACGTGTCTTTTCGTGCTTTGAAATACATCTGTATCATTATAACAAGTAATTTTAAGATATGCATTTATGTAAGACCCCTTTTTTGTTTTCTGTTAAATTCTGCAAATGCATGCATTAAAAGCTACCCTTTCTCGACAAAAACAGTGGCAGTCATTTCATGTTAACAATATGTCTGATCCTGACTGTATAATTAATTGCACATAAGGAAGAGTATGCTGATTTCCAGAAGTTAAAAAAAATCAAAGACAACAATCCTTTCTGAGCTTCCAAAAAGAGGTAGCTATTCAGGACACAAATCAGTACATGCTCAACAACAAAACACACTAAAAGCAAAGGAACACCGCTTTTCTTGCTGTTCTTCATCTCAGAGTCACAATGAGGCCTTCAACGCGGAGTGAAAACAAAATAAGAAATTCATGCAATCACTTAAAGTTTAAAACAGCCCCTGATAAAGGAATGAGCGGGCACATTAAATATAAATCTACAGGACTTGCATACACTTCTAATATAATTAATGCAAAATGTATGTTATCATGGTTAACATACGGATCATTTGCGCTCTTGTGAACAATTCACTGATCCACAACAAGTGTGCATGGTCAAGAAAGAACTTGTTTCACGTTTCTGTTTTAATTTTTTGATATAACATACCGAATAAGAAGCTAAAATTTTAATGGAATGATTTTAGTTCGGACTTCATTCCTATTTCTATTAATATGTTTGTTAATCTTCATTTATTGGTTCTGTCGTGTTATTAATTAAAAACAGTTTTTATTCGAACATTACTAGTTACATAGTGTGTTAGTGACCTAATACGATATATACGGGGTCAGTGTATTCCATATTGGTTGAGAGCGAAGCTACTACTAACCGTGTATTGAAATAAACCCCTCATCCCTACTAACCTAATATGGAATATACACGTTATCCACGCGGAAGCTTTTAACGAATCATATTCCTAGAACTGTATAGTAGGTAAGATCAATATATGTTCGCGTAGATTTGAATGTGTATTAATGATGTTTATTAAAGGATATATGTTTTATCAATGCTGTAACTGGCATTATGCTCTCATATTCGTTGTAGGCAAATGAAACTGATTACAAAGTAGTTATGATGAAGGTGAGCCACTTTAGAAAATACTCATATAGATGAGAAAATCAATACAATTATAGTGTTTATGACTATAAAATGACAGATTCGATTGCTAATACATTAGAAAAAACTTATTGCATCGCTAGAGATTTTCATGTTAATATTTAATCGTAATAATTACTGACAAACACATATAATCATGATTTTAGTTATAATCTAGTGAAAGTATACGTTAACAGTAATCTGTTTTTTTGGTTGAGGTCAATGGATATAATCAAAATGATATGGAGACTCGATCACAAAAAAATTATAAGGAAAGGATTTTGGGTACAACAAATGCCACATACTCTTGCATATTTATATACAAACATTGACAACACTATTACAAGTTTTAATATAAGGAATGCAGTACAAATAAATGCAAGAACTCTCATGGTAGAAAAATACATAAATAAATAATTTCAGTATAAAAAATAAATAGTAAAAATAGCTGTGTATTTTTTTTAAATGTGTGGTTTGAATATATGCTTGCAACGTATTCAAAATGCCTTGTGCATTGATGTCTGAAAAAAAAAAACATCATTTATATCCAATGATTGAACAAAACTTATATGTTAAAAAAGGTTTCATATTATACTTATATGGGAAGATTATTTGTTTTATAAGATAGACCTACAAAAAATATAATTAAGAAAAAGAGACACAATTGCAATACAAACGTTTTGAAATCTATTTCAGCTTTTAGAAATAGAGACTTATATCAATAAAGAGGGCAGAGTAGCATTTGAAGATGTAACTCTGAGAAAAAGAAATGTCATTACTCCAATTGGAGAGAAAACGTATATGAGTGACAAAGGTAAAGTTATATTTTGTTTAACATGTTTAATATTAAGGGACATTTGAAGACAAGTTTAATGATTTCAAAGAATCTATAGTTGATATTATTAATATGCCATGGCGTTGTTGGATATCTTTGCCGTATGCGTTTGCATTTCATCTTCAGTTGGTATCTTTCGCTTTCCATGCTGCCTGCTTTCTTAAACTTGAATTCACGTATTTGTATTACCCCATCGAAAAAGGACAAAAATAGCAACAAATAATATTTAAGACAAAAACACACAACACTCGCAAATTAATTAGTTGTTGAACGGTGACTATTATTCTGGCCAAAATATGTGATAGTTTAACCGGAGTAGCTAAATAATTGGTTATTTCAAACGTTTTCACCCTTTGCTCTATAGATATATTTTTTATTTTTCACAAACTTTAAAACTTTACTTAGAAACGATTGTAATCGGTTGTCAATATTATCATTATAGAAGTTTTATAGAGACAGTCATAAGACAGTTGAAATCTAAATAGTTGGGAGGCAAAACTCAAACAAAAAGAGCATATATAACTGAAACTTAAAATGTGGAGTTATTTGATGAATTTCAAAATATTAATGAATAAACTTGCGATTATCATCCATTCAGGATTCGCACATGGTACTGTATACTCTATTTGGTAATAGCTAAGTTGTAAGTAAAATGTTAAAACTTCTGAAAGGCGCTCCTGTAACCTAGATTTACAATACAACTACATACATGGTGAGCCTTATTTTTTTCGTTTAAAGTCTAATTTGATTCTTCAGAAATTAGAGTTCCAGTTGTTTTGTTTGTATTAAATGGCGGATTGGATACACTGGAACATGTTATTAGAGCTATCTACACAAATATATCGGTTGTCGTTGTTAAAGGAACTGGTGGAACAGCTGATCTTATTGCATTATGCCTTAAAGAGTAAGTTCATGAGTGTTCTTTTTCTTTCTTTCATACACCTCTCAATATTAAATAAGTATTAAATTTCGCATAATTGCTTGAATGTAAATATTTACGAGATATTTATGATTTCCAGATGTGCTTACATACGAACTCTACATAACACATTTTCTTTTTTCTTTTCAAAATAATCTAAAGTAAAAGAATAGCTTAAACGGTATTTATGTAAACGATATAATTTTATAATAGAAATAAAACAAATAAGAAAAAAAAAACACATACCGATATCGTTTCTGACAGTTGATAAGTATAAATCTGTTTTTATTTACGCTCTTTAAGTTTATATATTAAATAATGACATCTGCACTTCTTCGTAACATAGTATTTTACCAAATTGCAATTTCAAAACATTATCTGATTTGACATCTTAAAATTCTGAATATTATTTCTTTCCATATTTGACGCTGGCACAACAAAAAATTTATATATGTACTATGGATATGTCATTTTGAAATCAAATATGTAAAAATAGAAATAACAATAATGCCGAAACCCGAAGGAAAATTTTGAACTTTTGTGATCTGCACAATAAAGTTAGATTCATGGCATACCGCCATCTGGGATTGTACAATCACAGTACAAAATCGGTCTAGTTATTTTCCCAAATCAGCAAATTTGGAAACAGATTTGCAATTTAATGGTTAGACTGTTTATTAATATTAAGAAAACTTGTTGATTTATTGTATTATTCAAACTATTTTAACAAATATATATCTTTTTGGTTTTAAAATCATTTTTTTCTAATGAGCCATTTAAGGGGAGATAACTCTTCTAGTACAAAAATTATACTAGGCAAATAAGGATTTTTTTTTTATTTTTACTGCTGGCAAGAAAACAAGTTCGGTGACACCATGTTTTCTTTTATTTTCTTAAAACATATTATGAAACCTATCTTCTCACAATTTATTTCAAAATTCATCTCATAGAATATTTTTTATGCACTCTTGTGTGTTTTTCATGAACAAACTAACCAAAATTAGGCAATTTTCAACGACTCATAAATTGTAGCTTGAAAAATAGTACGGTGACTCATACTTTTTATTATATTTTTGAAAAAAGCATAGTAAAATCTTCATTTTGGCAAATTTTAAGAAAATTCTGTCTCAAAAAATATTTACTTATGATCTACCTTAAGCTACCAAAAATAGTTAAATTAGTTGCGATCTACTGGTGCCAAGTTTTTCTTTTAACTTATTCAATTAAAATGTGTTCGATCGTGTAAAGTAAATTAATTTTATTTTTACGGCTAAATTGACAAAATATTCTAAAATAAAAATAATGCAACGTATTTTGCTATAGCCGATGATTATGACGTTTTAAGTTGTCTTTAGGTAAACAATAATAACAAAATTATTTGACCGCATCAACCTAAACTGACCATATTTGCATTTTATTATGTAAATCCAAATATCTGCATACTAATCATGATAATTCAGTAATATCTATGTCACGATGTGTTTTATAAAATAAATGACAGCAATATTGAAACACATTGACTACAAAATGTTGTCCGCATAAATTAAAAGTGCCAGCACGTCCTCCTTTTGTTCAAAATATTGATACATTACAACATTTCAGTAGTTTTGATACCAAAGGCTGACTGCTTTATCAAACTTATTTGACCGTATCAATAAAAACTGACCATATTTGCACTTTAGTATGTAAATATATATTATATTTATTCTCCATTGTGGGCCCTTTATAGCTTGATGTTTGCTTTTACAAATTGTGACTTGGATGGACAGTTATCTAATAGGCAATCATAGCACATCCTCTTATATCTATGTATAAATACACGTTTGTCTAAATACTCCTTAAAAAATAATTTTCAATGACTTAATTTGTAATTTATATTTTTGTTATTTACTTATTTGTGGTTTCTTTGGCTGGTGGTAGGGGGTGTGGGAGCTGGTAAAGGGATCAATTGTCCCACCTTACTTTCAAAATGGGGGAGGGAGGCGGCAAAATGTATTTCTTTGTTTATATATGTTTCTTTGCACGTCTGTATGTACGCATTTTTCCTTCTTTGAGAGAAAAATTTCCTTTTTTTTAAGCTGAATAGAAGGAGATTTTGAACAATATTACTTTTCACGGGCGATGTACCTAAAAGCTAATTCGAAGCTTAGATTCTCAGTTTAGTGAGACATTCAAATGAGATCTGACAAATACTGTTGCATAAATTTGACCTTTCGTACTGTGAATAATACAGAAGGTATATGTTATTGCTTTATCATAAGTTCAAATATGTGTTTCAAACGTACAATTTGCAATATTTGCGAAACTTACGGGAAACTTGTACTTTGACATCAGATTCAGTGTTCTATAGAAAAACAATTATTTTCTTAAAAATAAATGTTAACAAAACATAAAAATAACCCTATTTTTTTCAAAAGGTCGATGTCAGATAGTTTTGGGGGCTTTATTTGAACGATAAATCGAAGTTATTTCTCTTTTGAATGTTTTAAGAAGAATTCACTGGTAGAATTTTGTTTATACTGGAAACTTTTTCATTCTTATGAGTTAATATTAACGGGATAATTATGCTCCAAGGTTCGGTATTATTATATTAATTGAAGTTGTAGATAACAACCAAAATATTGTTCATAGTTCGAAACAACCAAAAGATTGTTTATATTTCGAAAAGAAAAACAACACGTAAATGAGGTTGATATATTGACGAAACAAAGTCGTCCAGCCCAAATTTTATTTTAACATATTTTCATATTTTATTACTAAAATCTTGGTATATCTTCACCTAAAATGTTAGGAAAATAAAATCTGGTAATTTTTTTTAACTGTTTGTTTATAAACCTTGTTGAAAAGTAGCTAAACCACTCTTGTTCGACAGTTGCGTTCAAGTTCATTACATTCAAAACAATTTACAATATAATGCCTTTCATGTAAATTTTGATTAATTATCAGGTATTTTCAAAACAACGTTGGTTTTAGACAGAAAAAATAAAACGTGCACACTTTTGTCTAATGTTTGCATGAAAAATATAACTAAAGGAAATTAGATATTTTCATGTAAACGGTACGATTGTGTAAGAATCAAAAGGAAATGTATTTTCTAGTGAATATTTGTAAATTGTGCAATGGTTAAAGAATCATTGTAATACGGATCAAAGATTGTATTAACCAAAACTGATATATTCCTTTCGTAATGTTTTTTTTAATTGTATATAGAT
Organism: Mytilus galloprovincialis; assembly: GCF_965363235.1. Taxonomy (NCBI): domain Eukaryota; kingdom Metazoa; phylum Mollusca; class Bivalvia; order Mytilida; family Mytilidae; genus Mytilus; species Mytilus galloprovincialis. The sequence continues at coordinate 48,603,887 of NC_134844.1, read as the reverse complement.
CTAGGAAGATGTATTATGAGTGTCAATGAGTAAACTCTACATCCAAATAACAATTAAAAGAAAACCATTATAGGTCAATGTACGGTCTTTAACCTGGAGCCTTGGCCTACACCAAACAACAAGCTATAAAGGGTCCCAAAATTACTTGTGTAAAACCGTTTAAACGGGAAAACCAACGGTCTAATCTATTTAAAAAAAAAAACGATGGATAAGAATTACGTATAATTACATAAACAAACGACAACTACTGTACATCAGATTCCTGACTGAGGACAGGTGCAAACATTTGCAGCGGGATTAAACGTTTTAATGGTACCAAACCTTCTCCTTTTTTCTGAAACAATAGTATAACATCACAACATAGAAAAACACAAGATAAAATATCAATTGGAAGACTTAACTGATAAAAAAATGTAAATTAACACACTATGAGCGAATGAATTTGATCTGCGATACCTGAATGCATAACAAATTAGAGTTCTCATATACGTATAATATTACATTATACAGCATTAATCAAGTTTTACATGTCTAGATGATTTGAATAATTAGAATGTTATAAGTGCGTAAATTTAACTTGATTACTGTTGCAAAAATTGACAAAAAAATTTCATGCATATTTTCAGTATGACAAAAGTGAGGAGGAAACTACCAGTTATGTTTGCAAAACGGTTTAGTGATGACATGTATGAAAAAATTGAAGAAATTCTCAATTAAATTGTCAAAAGAAATTGGATGGTATTATAAAAATTATATATGTAAAACTTTAAGTGGTGGAGGAATATGAACTGATGTCTGTGATAATAAAAAGTATCATGTCGTCTACACAATCTTATTAAAATCACTGGCTGCACATCTGAGTAAATTTAAAACTTCAGAGTCGTAAAGAAATCTGTTAGTCGCGCTCCAATACTAAATATATGTACGGTAATAATCCCCACACTAAAATAAAACTTTAAAAATTAAAACCACCCATAGTTATTGAAAAACTCATTTTTATTATTGCATTTGACCGAGTTAAACTGTATCCTTAAATAACAAGTCCACAATTAAAAAATTAAAAGCAATGGCAAAAAACCCAAACCCGTTATAAATTTCATGCGCCCAGGCTTTTGTCAGAAAGAATTCATTTTCATCAGGAATGCCAATAAAATAAAAAAAACGAAACACGTCTGAATATTACAGTGACATATGAGATTTATCTGATTACAGTAGATGGATTCACGCGTCAATATTATTATAAAACAAGAACAAAATAGTCCAGTGTACAAGAAAAAAAATAAAAAAACAACAGTTTACAAACATATTGCCATTAGTAAACGAGCATAGTACTGTTGACAAATATTTAGTGATTCAACGGCAATATCTTGACAAATATCTGGATACTCTCCTTACATATTATGAAATTAAATGATACGTTGACCGATTGATATTGCAGTAAATAGACACAAAAGAAGAACAATTCATCAATAGTCATGAATATCAGTACTTTATTCGAAAATATAGGATTTGATTCATCAATTCTTGTTTTGATTTATATACATTATTTCTAAGGGAGAAAAAAAAGTACACAGATCATGATAGTATATTACTATTTAATGGCTGACAGATTACTGTATCAAATACATCTAAACGCAGTATGATTATTTTTGTGATACATGTTGTGTAGAAGACATTGTTTTTTTTTGTTTTATTTTTGAACAACAATAAACACATTATCAAAAGATAATTAGGTTCTCGATATATTCAAAGACTATGATTCACAAAAAAAAAAGTAAAAATGCTAAAACAAAAACGTTTAAAAAAGCATTCGTCAGAAAACGCGATATATCTGCACTTGCATGATTTATACAATACAAGGGCTTGTTTATTTTAAACACATGTTTGCCATTCACCGAGTTGATTTTTCAAGTTTATAAATTTAAATCATGTTTGTGCTATTATATTGATTTTTTAGTTATTTTTGTTGCAGGTTTCAATATTCAATGTAAAGAAAAATAACAAAAAGGAACTATGGGAGAAGTTAACAGATGGGATTTTGCGGGCATGGTCATTTGAAGGGAAGAAAGGTACCCCTTCTCTAATGTTGTGCAATTAAATAAAACCATATTCAATTTCAAAATACTGTAGATACTTGAGGCTCTTACTTTAACTTTCAAATAATGTCATCACGGTCCCACTGTATCCTCCGTCAGCAAATTGTTAACATTTAATGTTAGACAATGTTAGACGAATCGGATAAACATGGACTATTTGAGCGATTTTTTTGCGGTCAGAACTGGTCCAAATAGTCTCTGTTCAGAACAATCAGGAGAAAGTCACTCAGAAAGTTATACTTCATGAACAACTGTTGTATGTAATGATACAGACGTATGTCGTCCGCTTGGGAATGAAACACACATGTCATCAAATGAAAAAATACGTGGACTTACTTCTAAAGAAGCATATTCTTTATATAGATAGTCCTATACAACTAAAAATCTATAAAGCATTTAGGCAATGGACAAAAAGGAAAAGGATACAACTTTATTATTCAAATTGCAGTTCAGTACATTTTTATATCTTTTAAAAGGAAAACATTTTTTGTGCTTGCAAATGTTGCCAATTTTGCCAATGTTGCTTACAGTGAAATCAACTTAAAGTTAATGTTATTCATATGCACTAATGATGAAAATATGTATGTATTAAAAAGCTTAAGGTAATCAAAATATAAGTTGAAGTAATTGGTCGTTAAATACTAAATTACAGAGGTATTTTTCTTATATACATTCTTTTTTCTGATAAATGTATATAGATTAAAAGAGTTTGAAGTTAAAAATCATTTATCATTTCCTATATTTTATTTTATAGACGAATCTTATCTGACCACAGATCTCATGAACCTCGGCCAAATAGATTTTATTTCTAAGTATGTCGCTGAAATAGACAATTTATCGAAGAAAGAATTATTTGGTGGTTATGATATACAAACACGATTCAAAAGTCCAGTTGATCTCCAGGTAAAGATGAGGTAGAAATGTACAATTCAATCAATTACATGTAGCATCCGATAATTCTATTAGTCATATTAGTTTCATTTCCAATATATGTCTCACCAGTTACATAACTTTTGTGCCATCGTTTTGCATATACATATCCAAGTGAAACATTTAGCATGTGTTCACAAAATACTGATTGTATAAACAATATACAGGTTTCTGGAGAAAAAATATCCGAAACAGCAACTGCAATCGAAATATTTAATATATTACGAAAACGCTCATTAAATAATAGACCGATATCATGAATGTGTAAGTTATCTCTCACAAGACAAACTATGTTTAAATACGATCTTTTATATTCCTATACCATGATTTCTATATTTACCGATCGTATCCTTTCTCTGTTGTCATATTAATACTGATTATGATGGTACTTGTCCAGTGTCGCTCCGTTTGAAATTCATACATACATGTACGATGTTCGTTGATTTCCGGTACGATTCAAAATTGATAGTTTACAAACACAGTTTTGTATTTTGTATTTATCGATTTAAACGTTGACCAATTGTTATTTTGTTATTTTTATCAAAATAGTTTAGAAATATTGTTTGTTAATTGATTCACAATAACCAGGATTGGAAAGAGGATCTTTATATTTTGTTAGAGGTGCATTTTATAAAAGAACGTTTGACATTACTGACATCTACGGAGTCAATGAAAACTGATATATTGTATAGAATATTTATTTATATTATAGAATGTCTAGATTTAACAATTTTATGGTTTAAAATTTTCTAACATACTTATTTTTATTGATGCCAAAGGTCATGAAAAACAGATATATGAGGTATATTAGTTTGCTTGGTTTTTCAGCATACCTTTGTAAATGCTTTTCTTAGTAAAAGGACAGATATAATTCAACAAATACTTAGCAGCAAAGAACCGTTTGCATTATCTAAAGAACAATTCACAACATTATGTCAGGAGGTAACTATGTTTTGATGTACATTCGAAAATGCCTATCGAATAAACGAGTTATTATCTTTGTTATGTGGTTTAAATTCATTTTAAGTAAATTGTTACTATACTAATTTCCATGTTTTGACTTATGATATCACAAGAAACACAATATGTTTTATGTTATATTGTTTATGAGTCAATAATTATGGTATATAAATGATATCAAAGAAGTCAATATTCTCCCAAAAGAGACACTATTAAGCCAGAATTCTAAACAATGTTATTTTTGTGTTTGTTTTAATGGATACATTCAAAGAACAGTAGAACTGGGTATAAACGTGTGTCATAGAAAGTGCTAAATGTCTGATCAGTTAATATTTTGAACCTTTTAATCTAAGAAAATTCCCACGTGAAAAGAATGACATATGTTATGACCTATAGATAATTTTACATTCTGACTGCAGTTTGTCTTAGAGAGTTCTATGAACTTGAATTTGAGTGCGTTCGAATGACTAATGGGAAAATATTAAACAAAAAAAAAGTGTATTGATGTAGCATGAAATGCTGCACTTCGTAGAGTATTGAGACTAGTGGGGGTTCGGGTAATGATCTGACCCATGCTTGCTATGATCGTCAATTTCCACTAACCTATGAATTGTTAAATACCTTAGTATGTGTTTGTTTCTGTGAAGAACCGAAGAACATATACATGTCGACATACAATACAATACATTTTGATTATTTTAGGAAAACTTTTGAAACTCTTTTTGAACTGATACATATCATGCATAACACAATTCATTTAACCAAGTATATTATTGAAATCATACCATAGCATCTTCTATTGTTTAAATGCACATCTATCTCATCGATTTAGAGACGAAGAATACAACAAAAACAATTAAGTCTGCATCATATCTGGATTTATATATTGAAATTGACTTTGAGGATCGATTGGTAATAAAACATCGCGAAAAAAGTTACGATTTCAGCTTTCCAATTGTGAAATGTACATTCCAGTATCGCCCAATTGATACGACATTCTGGGCCTGCATTTCCTAACATTATGTCCTTGACAGAGGGTTGCTGCTCACACGGAAGCTGTTAAACAAAGAGTTCCGAATGGTGAAGTTGAATTTTCGCTTTGAAAATTTTATGGACGCCATTACGAGTTGGTTGACCGTTATTGAATAAGCGTTTCACAGATGATATTGGATATGTTTTTTATGTCGTAACTTCAATCTCCTTCCCTTTTGACGAATGTGACCTACTGAATTTGACTATTTACCGGGTTTGTAATAACATAAGCAAAACGACGGGTGCCAAATGTGGAGCAGGATCTGTTTACCCTTTCAGAGCACTTAAGATCATTACAGTTTTTGTTGGGGTTCGTGTTGCTTAATCTTTAATTTTTTATGTTGTGAATAGTGTTATATTATTTGTCTCCTCTTCTTTTTTTAAGCCATCAAATTAAATATGATGTCGTTCTGATACAACACTCTTACAATCTTCTATTTAAGTTTCTAGTCCAAAAATTCAGTACAAGAGTGCAAGATTTTCAACATTTGGAAGCATATTTTGTCTGTTTGTTTATCATGTTAACAATATTATTGTTGATCCAGACGTTTATATTGTAGGTAGTAAAGTCACGAACCAGCAAACCAGGCAATGACAAGAACGGATTTAGGTTACTTGAGGTATAATATTATAGGTTTATGACTTCCAGTGTTCTGAATGTTGGATAACTTGAATATTAATCATTTTATATAGTGTATAATATATTGTACGACTTTGACCGAAGCATAGCGATAGAAAAAACAATACAATTACAAGTGTTACTAGAACACCCATGTTATACTTAAGTTTGTCTAATAATTCATAATTCATTTGAAAAAGTCGATGAATTTGCAAATGTCTTCAATCTGTTATTCATACTTTGGTGCTCATTTGTGTGTGTGTATATTTCTTCACGAGGGAGTATGCGACGAAAAAGGAGAAACTCTTTTACGAAATTGGATGAAGGAGATTACACTTTTAGCTATTGCTTTGTTATCGAAAAATAAATATGCTACTGAAGAAAACAGTAATGTATTTATAGTCTATTAAACTATCATAATTGAAAATATAGATGAAGGTTTTTTTTTACTTTTCAAGAAGTCCCCTCCTGTCTGGATTTTTTGATTTACTCCTACTTAAGTGATATATATATATATATGTCGTGTACAAGTTGCGATTTTGTACAGGTTATAACATGTACAAAAATATTGTACATGTTATAACTTGTATAATGCAAAAATACAAAAATTGAGTTATAAATTTATACAAGTCATGCAGAAGGCCAAAAATGTTGAAGAGTAGATCCAAAGATATTGATAATGAAGCGTGGTCCAATGAAAACTATTTCAGCTCTCTCTTGCTTTTACAGAGTAAGCATATAGACATTGTTTTAGTCTTTACTTTATAAAAACGAGAGGGAGGAGTATTTCCCAAAGTTGTTAGGAATCGTTCTTAAATTTTTTGGAGGAATTTACATGTAGTTACTAGTATCTTATGTAATTGTCATTGAGGAATGCAAGCTTTTAGTAAATAGTTTCACACTTATTTAAGCCATGATGGACTGCATAAAACATACAATTACATGAAAACACATGTTGCCAACATAAGTCATGAAACATATATTTCTGCAACTTTGTGAACATTGTCCTCTACAGAAAAAGACACGTTCTGGCCTATTTATTGTTGTTCATTATGCATTGGTGAATTTAAATGTATATTTTACTTCATTTAGATTAATTTTAAATTTTGTACAAGTTAAAACCGTTTTTAAGCAATATTTTGTACAGGTTATAACATGTATGAGGTACTTTTGTACAGGTTATAACTTGTATTTTTGCATTATACAAGTTATAACATGTACAATATTTTTGTACATGTTATAACCTGTACAAAATCGCAACTTGTACACGACATATATATATAAAAATGATAATCAATAATGATTACTCGCACACAGATGTGATAATTGATAAGTATAAGTGTCAACACGAAATCTGTATTCTATTTAAGACTAAATATCTCACAAACTGCGTGGTACATACAAAAGTATGCACATAGTTTTGTGATTATGCAATCGTCAAAAATGCATATAACTATTCAATTAAAAACGCCGAACACGTGAGGTAAAAAACCTGATGGTAACTACCAGTCGTATAGTTATTCTGACTTGTAGTCATGTAAACATGACATTGACATGACTACATGTGTGTTACCGGCCAGTGTGTTAGTTAACTTTGTTCTGTATCTAATGCATGCACAACGTTCTTTTTTTAAAATGAAAAATTAATCACAATGCCAATAGCTTACATTGTAACTCTTTTCTTTCATGTCCAACACATGATTGAATAATTGAAACAGTCAAATTGATTTTGCCACTTTGTTTCAAAATAAATAAGGGATGATGAAGATCTATGAAAGAAAGATAGATTCCTTGTACATATATATAGTATATGTAGTATTTGCTGTTAAAAATAGAAAAAAAGCAACATGGGATTCATGGGCTTTATAACTATTCAAAGTTAAAAATATGAGTGGGAAAAGACCTTTTTACAGCAACAATACAGAAAAACAAATAATTATTGTCATTTTTGTGACTATTTACAGGATTTAAATAACATTTGCAACACGACGGATGACACATGCGGAGCAGGATCTGCTTACACTTCCGTAGCATTTGAGATCACTGAGATTTTTGGTGGGATTCGTGTTGCTCAGTCTTTCTATGTTGTTTCTTGTGTACTATTATTTGTCTGTTTTTCCTTGTCCTTCTTAACCATAGCGTTGTCACCTAATTTTCGATCTATTTAATTTAAATGTCCATCTTGTATTTTTTGCTATTTTCTTTGAAGATATTTAATTGTAAAAAAATGGAGGGATCACAAACGTTCACTTTTTTGTAAGTTTAAATGTACACATTGATATCAACTTCTTTATGAATCTGTAAATTACCTTTATTGACTGTTAAACTTCATATCTTTTTGATAAATGTCAAATTTGCTGTTTTAAGTATTAAAGTACATTTATTTGAAATTATAGTATATATTTTAGACTTTTTTACCAATTCCAACGTTTAAGTATAGCCTGATTTAGATTATTCTTTATTGTATCATGTTGTGTTCTGCACATGTTATAATGTACTGTGCTAGCACAGCACATACCGATACATGTATGTCTTGTCCAATAGACCAGTAATAATGTTGTTTGATCAGTAAAATTTTTTCTGAAAAGAGGTCTTTTAAGGCTTATTAACTTTATTTTATTAATTTATCATAAGTCTTCGAAAATATTTTTTTTAATCGGAGAAACAGTGCATAGCAAAAACTTTTACAAACATTGTACAAAAATGGAAAAGGGGCAATAGCTGCAAAACAAAAGTTTACCGATATGACTAAAATTTTCATGTTTGCTTACTTAGATACTAAAATGTATATCAAAATTAGAAAAAAAATATAGAATAACAACATATGAACTGGATAATAGTTATTATAATTCGTGTGATTTTAATCTAGATGATATGTCATTATTCTTCGACATGACTCTTTAAAACTTCTTACGGTCATAACAACCGATATGAACATAACTATAAATATATATAGATAACGACCACGTACAATTTACTACATGTACTTCTATGTATGTTTTGTTAGTCTGGCCTTTGTTAGTCTTGTATTATTTTAATTTTAGTTTCTTGTGTATAATTTGGAAATTAGTATGGCGTTCATTATCACTGAACTGGTATATATTTGTTTAGGGGCCGGTTGAAGGACGACTCCGGTTGCGGGAATTTCTCGCTACATTAAAGACCTGTTGGTGACCTTCTGCTGTTGTTTTCTTCTATGGTCGGGTTGTTGTTTCTTTGGCACATTCCCCATTTCCATTCTCAATTTCATTGATCTCAAATTAAAGTTTAAACAATATGAAACTCATCATTTTAATTTGTTTAAGTTAATTTAGTTTTGTGTAATGAATCCGTGAACGAAATGTTTCGATTTGACACAAAAAGGAAATCAGGAATTCACCGTTATTTCAACTTACTCCATTTGCAAAAAAAGATATCTAACAAACATAAATTGATATTTACTCCCTTACAAGTAGAATCTATCAAAACGAAAGTTCCAACAATGTTTTGGCTTCCGAAACTGCATAAAACACCTTCTTATTATTGATTAACTTAGCCTTCATGCCAATTTCACACTACTCAACTGTCTTTTCTACTTACTAGAACAGTGGGTGGATTCAAAAGCCTGGTAAGAAATTGTTCAAAACTAATGACTTTTCAAAATAGTAGAATTAACTACATTTGGATTTTCAAAAATTCGTGGAAAGTACTTAATGACTTTCATGCTTATTAAGTCTCCCAAACAAAGTTTGGAGACTAATTGTTTTTCCTCAGTTCTTATCATTTTTATTATTCTTCTTTTTTTCCTCTTCTTCTTCCTCTTCCGCCACTTGACAAATTAACTTGTCCGCAGCGTTTCTCCAAAACCACTTGTCATATTTACTTAGGGTTTCATGGAATGTTAGACTAATATGTCTAGGTGAGCCATCAATCTTTTGTTTGTGTATTGGGGTCTATTAAGGGGTATTTTAGGGGGTAGAAAGAAGGAAGGGGTTTACTATAGAATCCTATGGGATTTTATTTTCTATAATTTTCAAATGAATATAACTTGAAAAGACATACGCAGTCTTCAGAAATGATCAAAGGACAATAAAACAAATCACATGAAATGCAGGGTGAGTCCCTGGGGGGTCATCCCCACCCCTTCAATTTGAGAATATGCTATTATCTTGTAAAGAGCCCAGATCCACACCTCTAAACCACATATATTCATTAATGGGATAATAAAACAAATCAAATGAAATAAAAGGGAAGTCCCTAGGGGTCATCCCCACCCCATGCAATTTGAGAATGTGCTTTTATCTTGTAAACGGTCCAGATCCACACCCCTACACCATATATATTCTTGTAGGGGACAATAATACAAATAAAATGAAATAAAAAGGAAGTCCCTGGGGGTCACCCCACCCCTTTCAATTTGAGAATGTGATATTAACTTGTAAACGGTCCAGATCCCCACCCCTAAACCACATATATTTTTGTAGGAGACAATAAAATAAATAAAATGAAATAAAAGTGAAGTCCCTAGGGGGTCACCCTACCCCCTTTTGTTTGAAAAATTGTTTACGATCCCCACCCCTAAATAATATATATTCTTGTATGGAAGAATAAAACACATCAAATGAAATATAGGGAGAGTCCATTGGGGTCACCCCATCCCGTTCAATTTGAGAATATGCTATTATCTTGTAAACATTCCAGATCTCCACCCCTTAACCATGTATGTCTTGTAGGGGATAATTAAACAAATCAAATGAAATGTAGGTAAAGACCCTTGTTTTCACCACCAACCACTCCTGTTTGAATACTTGGATGGGACCATAGGAATGGCGAGTTATTGGAGCGTTATTTTGGAGACTTCGTAACAGCATCCTGTTACAATTACTTCTTGTTATATTCATGATATTATTGATTGTGAATATGTCAAAAGTTTTGATTTTTCTGCCCTATATTAATAGTAATCTCAAGCTTTCAATTATACACATATTGGAATAAGAAAACTTCCGTTTTTTAATTGCAGATTGTGCACCCAGAGGCAGTTTCATATTTGAAAAATGGCAAGGGAAAAGGTTTTAAAGACGCACAACAGGCGATAGAGAGCATATCAAACAAACTTCTCCAAGGTGAGTGTAAAATAAAACTTAAAATAGGTCTATATTTTCGTTGTCACATCACAGTTACTACTAGAATCGCCAATGAACACACCCAACCTTAATTTCAACAGTTGACACATTTTATTTTTCTATCATATATATGGCGCAATTTTGAACGTGTGCCTATATTTTGATACTATTTAAATTGTATGTCGTATTTTGAAAAATTATGGTTTGAAACTACCATAACGGGGTTTAAATTGAGAATGGAAATGAGTAATGTGTCAAAGAGATAATAACCCGACAAAAAAGTACAAAACAAACGAAGGCCAACAATTATTCTGCAACATAGCTAGAAATTCTGCATCGAGAGGCGACTTAAACTGACCTTTAAACAAAAATGTGTCCTTGGTTAGGGAACATGGACTTCATACCACACTTCAAAACAAATCAATAAGCTTTGCCGGAATTTTAGATAATATAAATAATAAGATGTGGTACGACTGCCAATGACACAACTCTCCATACAAGATACAATGTATAAAAAGTTAACAATTATAGGTCAAAGTAATAGTCAAAATGCATTCATGTGTTAACGCTTGAACTATATAAAACAAGGCCACAATTGTTATGCATTCATATATGAAACGGTCAGATTTATGGTCTTAAGCAATGCATATGAATGGGGGATGTTTTTTCCTTCATATTTCAGTGCAACACCTGTATCTTTTTTTTTCAAAGTTGCCCCTGCATGTACAGGCTGTCAGTTGTGAAGAATCCTATGCTTGTGTGTTTTCAAATGGTTAAAACTGAGTTAAAATATATCAAACATGGAAGATCTTGATTGGTTTTTTTCTCACTTATTTACACAAAAAAAAAAAAAAAATTCGCAACATGCTCCGCACCGCAGAACATTATTGTTTGCACATAACAAAATTAACTGTTATCGATTAAATTTAATTAAATCAATTAAATGAATGGGAATGGGTAACATTTCAGCCGCTTCTCGGTACCCATTTTTAATCGAAAACTGAAGTATTCCACCACCCTTTTCGTGTAGAATTGATGCGGTTCCCCGGAAGGAAAAGCTCTCTCGTATCTGCTACGAAATAAAATTAGATTTACCGGGCAGATGTGCAATGATTACGGCACGTTAATTTCTAAGACAAACGGATGAAGGACGGTCGATTCGAACTGTTTTCCCCCAACGTTAACCCCTAAATTTTCCCCAAAAGATCTTGAAATGAACACATAATAAACTACGCTGTTCATAACCTCTTTGTGGTATAAACTATTATTCGTGGATTTTATGTGAAAGAAGAAACTGCGACAGCCATTTGTAACTTTATTCGAGATGTGATATGCAAATTGCGACCGTATTCAGACTTGATTTTAATTAGAATCAACTTACTTTGTGAAAGATTCTTCCATGTAGAACAATTATAACAATATGATTAAAGAACAGCTTTCATTACCTGGTCATTCAATTTACCAATTAATTTCGACGATAAATGATATTTGGAAACCTTTTTTCTGAAAATTTATAACATGTTAAGGTTCCCTGCAATCATCAACCCAAATGAATCGTATCTGAAATTCGATGTTTCAGAGTCTCACGTTAAAAGAAATTGTTTTTTACTGTACATGTACTGATATGTGATGTAAGTTACGTGTAATCTAAAATAAGACTTCAACTTGATTCTTTTTATGCAAATAAGAAATAATCAGTGGATAAATGTTTTCGAAATATTGTATTAAAAAGTTTGAACGGTAAATTTATTTAACTATTTCTTTTTCTTTTTCTTTTTATTTCTAGGTCTTTGTTTTTCAAAACTGGGGTTGGTTACATGTTGTAAAAATTTCAAGAAGACTGGTGAGGAGGCATTTTACCGGTTACCGAAGCAAATTTCTGTTATTGAGTTTTTGAGAGTTGCAATTATGAGTAACAATGTTGAACTAGCAGGTGAATTGTGGAGTCACTGTGACAATCCAATGCGTAAGACACTATTTTTCCTTGTGTACTTACATGTTTGGTAACCTTTGAAATACATATATATCTACACAAAAGAACATATATTCAAAATGACTCCAGAATATATTTACTATAGCATAATATATAGAAAAGAAGATGTGGTATGATTGCCAATGAGACAACTTTCCAGTTCATAAAAAGAAATAAGATTGTATATAATTTTGTTTGAACTAAGGTTTATTAATGGCTATGTTCAGTTTAAAAAAATGCACAATCGATAAAATCTGACAGATGACTTCACACTAATTATTAAAATATGGGTCTAGGTATTGATAAATGAAATCAGTGTAGGAAATGGCTACTTTTTAATCAGTTAAGAGAGAAAACTAGTCGTTTTCCGTTAAATCAATGTTATTACCAGTTCATAAAAAGAAATAAGATTGTATATAATTTTGTTTGAACTAAGGTATATTAATGGCTATGTTCAGTTTAAAAAATGCACAATCGATAAAATCTGACAGATGACTTCACACTAATTATTAAAATATGGGTCTAGGTATTGATAAATGAAATCAGTGTAGGAAATGGCAACTTCTTGTTTATGAAAGATCTTTTCCATTTGACATGTCTACCAAAAGATACAAAAGAACCTATAGTTTTTAAACGTATACACATACATTAATCGCAAATATTTAAAATATAGACCGTCAAATTAATATTTGACCTATAATTCTTGAATTTTCAATAAAATGACCATATTAAGTAAATCTTATGTTTGGTTGTAAGTTATAACCAATTACAGATAATTTTAAATATTAGATAGGAGCTTTCCACATCAACAAATTTTATCAACGTCTTGTAAAACAAAATCTTCTTGCAAGACATAAAAGTATCAGAAGAATATAGAATTATAATAGTCAGAACAAACCGAAAAGGGTTAACGGAAAATTAAAAGACCTAGTAATGATAATAGTAAAAAGACCTAATTACGGTATTGCAACATACCAATGAAAATATTTTAATAATTGAATTACTTTAATTCTTATACAGAACACATGTATTGATAGCATACATAAACATACTGACTGTTACATTGCTGACTCTAGACCAAATAAAATGGATCTATCAAAAAACATTCAGCTAACTTATATGTTCTCCGTCCTTATGTAAACATTTGAATATCATTTACCTTTCTTTATTTTTGTAGCCTTTAGAATCTAAGTTTAACAAAGATATTATGTGTTTCTGGTATGAAATAAATAAATGATGATCATAATGATTCGCCTTTAGTGTGATTGTATATTTTCTGTAGTGCATATCTTAAGTCTTTTGCACCTCAATGTGTCTGAACATTCTGACTGAGTGTTTGCATGTAACCAAAAACAATGATACTCTGGTCGGAAAATAATGGCTAGTCATCATTTACTCATATATCCAAGTTTCAACATATTTGCCTGTTACATGTATATCTGTTTATTTGTACAATATAACGACATTCTATGCTACTGTCATAGAAGTGAGAGGTTCGGCTAGCTTTTAATCCAGTTGTAATTAATATTTTTTTTTTTACAAAAGGTAATGTGTGTATCAGGTCAGGAATTTGACAGTTGTTTTTTCAATTTGTTAAAGTGTTCGGGCTTTTTATTTTGCCAATTGATAAGACTTTTCCGTTTTGTATTTTGTTTCGGGTTCAGTGTTTTTGATATTTTACTCTTATATCATATATCATATTGCACTGTCAAGCATCTCAAATTTATACAATCTAGCAATACATATTTTAACCCGTTATTAGTATATAACTTACATATTTTATAAACAGTTATTTTTGATAATACATTAACTAATTCAGTTAAACTTTATTTGAATACAAAGAAGGCCGAATAACCCTAACTACTTGCACCCATCAATGGATATCATATTCAACGAGTTGTTAATACGGTATAAAACCATGACATCATTGAACATATCATCCGGGTGTATTGGTCGAAAACAAAAATCCCTTGAATTTGACAGTTGTAGGTTAATGATCCCTCATTTCACGACAGTAAAACATTTTTGGGTCATATATTTATATATTGGGTATTTGAAAGCAACATTATTTTTATTATGGGGGTTTCTATAGCATATTTTGTACGTATACATTCCGTCGATGTGTTTGTATTGTCTTTATTTTTTTGCTGGTGTGTTTTGTATATGCGACTTTTTGTATTTCTTTGGTTCTTATAACATGTATAACGTGATTCTGTACTTTAAAAAGATCCCGTCAGCATGATACTGTTCTATATTTTGTCATCATAATATATTTCTATTATGAATTACAAATACGTTGAACCACACACGTAAAAATTATTCAATCGCGTAGTTGAATTAACTATTTGTGGATTCTTATAGAAAATGATAGATTCTATATAACTTTTGGACTATTTCAAATCTTGGTCTATTTCTGAAATTGATTCTTACAAACTTTTGATTTTTTAACCTTGTATGCTAACATTGCCTTTGTGAAATTTTAAAATTGTTCGTATCTACATTGAACGACAAATTTATGTGACGTTTAAAAATTTTCTGACGTCAGACACGCGAATCACTGTATGTGTTTGTAGATAGATGTTTTTGTGTTCTGTTCAATTGTTCCTTTTAAAATTGTTACACGATGATGACTGCTGCACCCATATTTTGACTATTTTATTTATTATGTCTGTTTAGTTCACGCATCATTGTAAATATAACGGAATTTGACGAGACTGTCATCAAAGTAGGAGGGTTAGCGCTATAAAACCAGGTTTAATCCACCATTTTCTACATTTGAAAATGCCCGTACCAAGTCAGGAATATGACAGTTCTTGTCCATTCGTTTTTTATGTGTTTTGTTATTTGATTTTGCCATGTGGTTATAGACTTTACCATTAGATTTTCCTCTAAGTTCAGTATTTTTGTGATTTTACTATTTTGTAAACTTGATGTAATATGGTTACTTAAGCTGTAACGTGTGGTACACAGGTAAAAAAAAAGAATTTGATTTGTTAATTTCCTATGATGCATATTTTCTTATATGCAATGAAATTTTATGTTGGTTTTTTTTGTATAGTACTCGACAGGATCAAACTTTACTCTTGCCAAGTTATATGCAAAGTTGAAACAAAGATATATATTCCGCACAATTTTTTGAAAAATGCAAAGTTAACAAAGACTAATAGGGAAAAATAAAGGGTGGTATTTTACCTAATAACCTTTTAGACTTCTTGATTTGTACAAAAGTGATCCCTCGTCACAATGAAATCATAAATGGAAGTAAACAAAATAACAAAGGACCACGTTTAATGATAAGGGAATAACAGGGACAACAGATCAATCAAACAAGGCTCGAAAGTCATACCGATGATATCTCTCATAAACATATTTTACAGTAGGAGTCTTCCTTTGTTGTTATTATATACACCGTTATGTCTTACGTTAGTGTTTCGATAATCTGTTACTAACAAAAGTAAAAAATTCTAAACTCTTTTACCTATTCGTTCGTCATAATAAAACAAAAGTTGTCCTCAGAAATTATAGATATCCAAAATTTCCATAATGTCGAATGGACAGTATAACATGTGTAAACAGTAACTTCCGTTACAACGGGATAAAGTAAAATCGTTTTATAATAAGATATTTAGTTTTGCAATTTTTTAGTGACTGCTCTGGTTTCAAACGTATACCTCACTGCTATCGCACATAAAGCAGAACAGCTGTTTGAGGAAACACTTCAGGCTGATATTTTATCTCATTCTAGGTAAGATTAAAATTTTGATTTAGTTAAAATACCGAAATATTTCTTCGTACAGGGCAGACGTTTAACTATTTAGAGTTATAATTTCATTTTAAACTACATTTAATTTAACAATTATTGAGAATATTACGATTGTCAACTAGAAATCATAAGAAGTTGATATAACCAATTATAGGCCATTATCCGACTTTCAGCAATGAAAAATCCATCACATATACCCCGCTTTAACAAGCCACGGCAATAATATTAATAAAAAACATTAAATTGATACTAAAATCATAAACGAAAAACAATTTAATAAATTTTAAAACGAACTAAACGACAACCACTAAATTACAGGCTCCCGACTTAGGACAGGCACATGACGAGGAAATAGATATTTCCAGTAATGCCAAATATGAATTTTGCAATTTGATTTGTTATGTGATTAATGTTTTGAGTTTAGCTCATTATCAATCATGTATAGCACGATTATAACGTTTTTATTATAACTGTGATCCAGAAACATATTATTATATGCTCTAGATTAGACTAAAGTGTCACAACATTCATTATGACCATGATTCAATTATTAAATAAATTTCTATAACAGCAATCAAGTTACTTAATTAGGTCTTTCCACTTTTCTGTGGAAAGACCTATTGTTTTTCTTCTGATTATTTTTTTTTTTTTTTTTCTTCCGCCTAATTTTGTTCTTGCGATAAACATTTGTTTCGCAATATGTCGCTTAGATATTTTGTATATGATATCGAACAGTTTATGCGCTTTTGAAATTTACCCTGCGTAAACGAATACTTTTCTTTGTAGGAGTTATCTCCCCAAACACTGTTTTCCTTGTTAGCGCATCTCCTTCGCAACCGTAAAAGATTATGACAAATTTATTTTACAAAATTGCTCGTTATATCCTTCGCATGATTTGTCCTATTTTGACAGAAGCGATATGACCGCTCCATATGAGAGTTATTTCCCCTTATGCATCTGATATAAGTGATATGAATTTCTATCTTATAAATCATAAGTGATAGAGACCTAGGATCTTTTGATTTGAGGTCCTTGGTCCCAAAAAATGAAAATTAGGTCAAGGTCAAAGGTCAAGGTCATATTCTGATATTTGAATTTGGCTTATTTTCACTTATATCCAAAGACTGTATAAGATATCAACAAATTATTTTTACTAAATTGTTAGTTGCGACATGTCGTAAGATGTAAATTTTAATTGCAAGCGTACGTTGAATGTAAAAGGGAGTTTTCTCCCCTCTTGTATGTAAAAATACGCGTTTGGTGATATAACTCATTTACTAAATATAATTAAGACCTATGGTCTTTTGATTTGAGGTCCTTGGTTTATGACCTTGAAATTGATCTCAAGGTCATAGCTTAATTTGACGTTCTAGATTTTGACCTTTGCTTTTATTCTATATGTATACATGATAAAGATGTACAACTTTTAGAAAAAGGTATCAAACCATTTAACCTTGAAAAAAACCAACCGGAAGTGACCTTTTGTAAACCGGAAGTAGCTATTTTTTTGTACTTTATTAATATAAAGTATAAAGAACCAGATATTTTTGGAATCAGTGTCAAGTAAATATTCAAATATAATCGGAAGTAACATTTTTCAAACCGGAAGTAACAAATTATCTCCCTTATTTAAAAAAATGTATGGAAACAATATATTTTTGGAATCAGTTTACTAGGAGCTATCATTTGACGATTGAAATGACATTTTAAACTTAGTTTCACAACTTTTCTAATCAAAATACATTGTTTTGATGGAAAGACCTTCAATTGTTCTCTGAACAATTGGTTTTAAATTATTATTATTATTATTATTTTTTTCTTCCGCCAAATTTTGTTCTTGTGCAAAATGTTTGTTTCCCAATATGTCGCTTTGATATTTCTCATATGGTATCGTATAGTTTATGCGCTTTTAAATTTCACCCTGCTAAGGGAAACTATTTTCTTTGTAAGAATTATCTCCCTTTTCACTGTTTGCACTCTGTGTGCATCTCCTTTGTAATAAAAAAAGATAGCGACAAAATTCTTTTTACAAATTGTTCGTTACATCCTCAGTAATTTTTGGCGTATTTGGATCGAAGCGATTCAATGAAATTTTATAGGAGTTATCTACCTTTACAAAATAAATTTGTCGGTATATTTATTTAACTCATAAACAGTTAACCGTATAACCCTGGAATGATTTTATTTGAGTCCCCTAGGTCCTAACTTAGAAAATGAGGTCAAGGTCAAAGGTCAAGGTCAAGTTCTCAATTGTGACTTTTCTTGTTTTTGCATTTTTTCTGACACTTTGAAAGATACATATTAAAGAACAAGTGCAAAATGTCAGCTTTATTGTAATGAAGATATGCTACATTTAGTCTAATACAATTAAATGGCATCTTATAGGAGTTGTTGCCCCTGAAATGTCTTGATGTGAGGTTATTTGATTATAACTTCAATAAGGTTCATTATAAAGACATTTGACCTCATACAAAAGGTTAAGTGACAAATGTTCTTGAAAAATGGTTACCGGAAGTGACCTTTAGAAAACCGGAAGTAGCTTTTTTTGCAATTTTTTCACCTAAAAGTACCCAGAATCCATATATTTTGTCATATAGATACATAAAACAGATTACTGAAGACTAAAAATGACTTCCAACAAACCGGAAGTGGCCAATTATCTCCCATTCTACATACAAAAGTATATAGAAACTATATATTTTTGGAATCAGTGTGAAAGAAGCTATCATATGAGACCGGATGTGACATTCATTTTACCGGAAGTAGCATATTATCTCCCTTATATCACTCAAAAAGATAATCAAACCATCATTTATCGCATCAGTATGAAAAACTATCTTCTTATGAGAATTTCTTTGGTGTGGAAAGACTTTCAATTGTTCTCTGAACAATTGGTTTTTAATTTTATCTTATTTTGCATACAAAGAATTTTTGTTGATATCGATTTAAATTCTTATATTAAACATGTTAGATTATTTAACATTGTTGGAATACTTAAAAGTTCCATTTGTCGTTTTTAGAAAGTTTTCATCGCGTGCAGTTAAACTTCTAGACAGCATGTTTCGTGAAAACGAAACAATGGCAACTAAAGCTCTCGATTGTGTTTCTGAAGTGTGGGATCATAAAGAAAGTCCTTTACATTTTGGACATCAATTTAGCATGGAAGATTTCATATCACATGCATCTGCACAGAAAGACGCCAGCAAAAGAATGTATCCTTACGTCAATGAGAAGTACACCACAGAAACAATGAACTTTCTAAAGGAAGAAAACTTTCCAAAGAAACCTAAAAGTCGTGAATTTTTGCCGTACATAAAGGTTTAAATATTTTCAATTATAGCTATATCATGTATATGTCATTTGATTTATATTTTGAAAAGAAATTGTCATCACTAGCCTATACCAAATATGTTAGAAGCTGATGTCATCATGCATGGGGATGTGAATAACACCATGATTTATACAGTATTTATAAAAGATTGCAATACGGTTGTACCTGCACTAATTACACAGAGTTAAGAGCTAAGACAGACGCATTAATATGAAATAAAATACGTAAACACAATAACAATATATTTAATATATATATATTCATTCTTAGTTGAGAAGGACTGTAAAAACACATTAATTTTTGTTAATTCCTTGCATTCCGTCACCTTTTCATCTTCTGATGAAATAAAGACAAAGCATGGATACACTCAAGAACAGTGTCTTCTTAAAATCTAGTGTAGTCAAAACAAACAGTACTTTTACTATTTATTAATCCCTCATTATCAATAAATTTGTATTAACATTGCATCATATTTCAAATTTATTCGTGTTGTGTATTCCATTTATATTACTACGTCTTTTGATTAAGTTAAACCATCTTTATATTGTGTCTTTTTATGTTATGATGTAACACTATTGTTTCAGATAAGAGTGAAGGTTTGGTAATGTTAAAATGTATAAACACGCTGGAATTGTTTGCAACTGTCCTTAGTCAGGAATCTGATGTTTAGTTGTTTTCGTTTGTTAATGGTTTCGTTTTCGTTTCTCGTTTTGTTTTATATATATTAGACTGTTGGGTTCCCGTTAAAATGGTTTTACATAAGTAATTTTCGGTTCCCATTATAACTTGCTGTTTGGTATGAGCCAAGGCTCCGATTTGAAGGCCGTACTTTGATCTATAATGGTTTACTTTTATAAATTGTGACTTGAATGGAGAGTTGTCATATAAGCACTCATTTGTCATCTTCTTATATCAAGGCATTATATTCTGTGCAGGTAAACTGATTTATTTCCAAGTGATTTCCAGGTAATAATTAGTTTACTTTTGTTTGAAATACATTAATATTTTGAATTTTTCTGTATTTCATATATGTTTAAAATGAATAAGGAAATTAAAAACAAAACGCACTTTAATTTGACAGATAAATAAATGTTAACGAAATATTACTAAGTTAAGAATATAGTTATATTCATTCGATTACAATTGTTCAAGAGTATAGATGATTGCAAAAAAATGCAAAAAAAAGCACACAAATATAAAAGCACTAGTCACAATCACAATTAAATAAATCAAAAAGATGACATCACAAGAAAACACTAGTATATTGTCAATTCAGACCAAATGTAGGATGTATGAAAGAACGTCTACACACTGAAAAGTTGAAATGTCTACGTTCTAGTATCGGATGTTTAAGTTGTAGAGTTCATCTTTAATTTCCCAGTATTTTGTGGTAATTAGTTTGCTCATACATTAAATATTTTTATGAATAGACCTTAAAATTTTCAATGATTTTTGTTTATAAATGTTTTATTTTAGTCTTCGATGGGTGATTTTTAAATTTTCTAATGGCTGTGAACTAGCTTGCATTAATTGCATGTACTCTCAGATGTGTACTTTTGTCTAATTGCTGAAAGGATATTGAAGTACCCTACCATGTCTACTATGTGTTTTTGTTAGAAGTTTTTTTTTCTTAATATCTATCTGCTGAGTTGAACCCTATTCAACTTATTTATATTGTTTGTGCTGATGTTCACCAAAGTCTCAATTAAGGGGAGTCTGCAGTTCAGTGCGCTATGTTGTCATTTGTTGTTGTATATCATATTTGTTTTTTGTTCATTATGATATACGCAAATCAAGCTGTTCATTTTCTCTTTTAGATTGTTTAAATTTGTCATTTCCGGGCCTTTTATAGATGACTATGTGGTAACGTTTTTTTTTTGATTGGTGAAGGATGTACAAAGACCTACATGGATACATGTAATTGTTAATGTATGTGTCACCAGGTCTCTTGTTGAGAGTTGTTTCATTGGCAACCACATACCACATCTTCTTATTTGTATATATAAGCAGTCGTTCTTTTATTTATGTTTCAGTTTTAATTTTAATACTTTATTTCTTATTATAAATATTAAAATTTAACCTAAGTTATGTTTTTTTTATACAAAGATATACTATTGAAGTGAACAAAAATGTTACCTTTTTGTAATGCTTTTAAATGATATGCTCTATCTTTGTTATTTTGCAAGAGAATTAAACATTATGTATAAGTTATCTAAACATGCTTAACAAGTAATTATAAAGGGAAGGCTATGATAATTGGTTAATTCTGATTTACACAACTATGTTATGGTTGATGATAAATGACAGATGAAATAAGTCAGGATTTTTTTCTTTCTTAGTTATTTGAAATCAAAACATAAGACTTGCACATTATTAACTTAATTCAATTTAATTGTAGTGTATAATACGTATATTTTAGGACCATCTTCGCCTGGATTCTGCATTCACATTATTTACAGCACCCGTTATCAAGCTTTTTCTCCACGTTGTAAGTACACATTGACAACGAAATACAATGTATCTTATCATTATCATCTTTTGACACATTTCTACTCAATTAAAAAAATATCAGTTGATATATGTTATGTTTTAAATCATTAATCAATGAATAGTGTATAAACAAGAATAACAAAATAAAAATACCGTGCAGTATAACGTTCATGCCGTCAACAGTTCATATCAACAAATAAAAAAACAAAACATACTGCTGCAAAACAACATACAATAAAAACCAACAATAACAAACAAACTTGACTTATTTACAGTACTTTCAACATTAGGTGTTACTATTTAAACAATCATTCAGCAGTCCGCGATCTCTCACCAATCAGATGGATCGAACGAATCGAATGATTAACCTTTCGGACGGATTGAACTCCACTAAGTCTGTGAAAACAGTACATTACATTTTAACAGAAGACGTTATTTTTGTATTTTTTAAACAATGGAAATAACATTTTATTTATCTTTTGTCTTATAATAATCATATTTTACAAAATTTAATTGATGTTTATGATTTCTCTTTAAACAAAACAAAAAAATAATTTCATATCTAAAAATAACCCAATGCATAAAATGCATTATTTAAAAAAAAGAAGAGTAGTATGATTGTTTCTGCTATGTGATTGCAAATTAGTTGATAACAAATATCTGATATTGTATGATTTTTATAATTTTGATTTTTGTTTTGTTATATATAATTTATTGACTAATAGATCGCTGAGTGTTTTCAAACTCACGGTTACTATCGCATAGCTTTTTTTTTATGTTTCTGCTGTATTTGTTGGATTGTATTGATCATCAATCACCTATCAATCATCGATAAGTCGAACATTCGTCACCAATTTAAGTTCCTGTCAGGCATTAACGGCTACGATTGCAAGTACTGTCTTATGTTTTTGGTGTAGATGTTATCATATGCAAACCAATCACAATTACCAGCTTGTCCGTTGTGACCATACATTTTTTATCCTAAATCACACAATAAATAACCTGTATAGTACAGCTACAAGAAACAAAATCTCAGCAACGTTTCACTACCAGGTTTCTTGAAGTCACCATATTGTTATGCGTTTACTTTTCTACATTGGCTAGAGGCATAGGGGGAGGGTTGAGATCTCATAAACATGTTTAACCCCGCCGTATTTTTGCGCCTGTCCCAAGTCAGGAGCCTCTGGCCTTTGTTAGCTTAGTATTATTTTTAATTTTAGTTTCTTGTGTACAATTTGGAGTTAAGTATGGCGTTCATTATCACTTAACTAGTATATATATTTGTTTAGGTGTCAGCTGAAGGACGCCTCCTGGTGCGGGAACTTCTCGCTGCATTAAAGACCTGTGGGTGACCTTCTGCTGTTGTCTGTTCTATTGTCGGGTTGTTGTCTCTTTGACACATTCCTCATTTCCATTCTCAATTTTAAATACAATTCAAATAAACTATACAGTATTTGTCAAAATCAATAAGTTATTTTTAGATGTTTATAATGCATTCGTAACAGTGCATAAAAAACGTAACACAATACTTTAAGAATATTTTTTGAAATTGAGTAAAGTTGTCATACTTTTACTATGGTTAAGATATTTAAACTTATAATAACACTTATGTTTATTCAGGTATTTTTTGTTACGGCTTTAGTCATGTTGAGCTATGTTCTCACTCGTGACTTACAAGTGAAGATTTCGATATTAGAAGGGATGTTGTTCTTTTACATTGTTGGAGATTTATTGGAGGAATTATGGAGTATGGTAAGTATATACTATTCCATCAACTATTCGACATGCATATCTATACGGAGTGCGTATTGTCGGGTACATGTAATTGTCATAGAAAGAAAACCCCATCTGCATCATGCACTGTTTATAAATCTACAATTACATTGTACACTTAAGGAATAGATCATTCATGTTCGACTTTCTTGTAACCAAAACATTCGTGTGTGTATGTCTGACTTTGTATTTACAACTTATAATGCTTTGCTGGACTGAATTTGTATTTTAGACATCATGAATGAGTTACATGCACCTCGCAATTACTGTAATAAATAGATTTCAAGATATTTACTCGTTAATCCGATTAACAGCCTGCAGGGAATTTTTTTTTACCAACGAGGCAACAGTTCGTCGATATATAGACACGAAAACGTAAGAAGTTGCTACGTTTACTTAATAATTTGTATACCAAAGGAAGAAAATACGAATCTGTTGTCAATATTCTTCTTTTAAGTTATTCTTAGATTTTTAAATAAAATTGGATTGATTGATTGATTTTTGGTTGCTTTACGCCGCATTAGCACAAATGATTGAAATAACTGGTTAACAAGGGTACCTCATATGCTCTGAGTGGTAAGAAATTCTGTCCCATTAATCATGACGAAATTATGCTTATATATTGTTGATACCGTGTTGTTGTGTTGACATTTTTCTATCTTTTTAAATTGTTACAGATTCGACCTGAAGATTGTTCTTGGTCTTTTCAAAGAATATTGCTGCATTTGTTTGATCTATGGAACATTTTAGATTTGGGATGTTTCATTTTATACATCGTTGGCTTTACCTTACACTACTATAATCCTGATTTGCTGATGCATACTAGACGAATCTACAGCGTGGCTTTGTTTCTAATGTTTTTACGCTTGTTAAATTTGTTACTTCTGACCAAACGATTCGGTATCATAATTATTATGATGAAAGAAATGGTGAGTTGATTTATAATATAAGAGTTACATGTAACTCATGCTGTTACTTAATGTCGTGGAATCAGTATAAACATTATACTTTTTTATCGTCTTGTTAAAATTTACCAACGATTTCAGGCCTTCAATTGAGTATCCCTAACATGACTCATCAGTGGCGCTCGAATCAAAACAACTCGTTAATCATATACGAATTTGAGGAGCGTCTAGTGGTGAAAACGAAAACGTTATTCTGAATTATAAATAGATACCGAAACAATTCCCTCAATTGCCTTATACATAGACATACATTTATGTATGACCGGATAGCCTCTTTTATTGAATTTTGAAACACAATGTTTAATCGAACAGCAGAAAAACGTTAAAACAATTAAATTGTATACAGCTGGTACAAACTTCAAACGTTTATCAGAATATCTGCCTTCATTGTTATGTTCACAGTTATCACATCGTATATTGTTACAAGTAGTATATCGCTGTATGAAAAACATACATCGATCGAGAGAAAACAAATCTGGGTTACAAACTCACAAACTAAACAACAAACTATACGCGACCAACAAACACATGTTACAGAAATCATATTTATCACAAAAAAGTCACTCTTAACAGATTACAATAATTCATTTCTATATCAAGACTAAATAGCGGGTGTTCATGGCAGTTCCAGTTTCTTTTGCTCAAACATTTAAAACCAAGGCACGATTGAGGGGTGTCTTGTGTAAGGACAAGTTTATATTGTTGTAGATTTATGTTGCGACAATGACATTTTACGAATATATAACTAGTTATTGGCAGTGACATTTTAACAGTTTAATAAGGGACACTATCAAGATAGAATACAACTAATGCCAAATAAATATGCTCTATCAATTTACCAAAAATAAATCTTAAAATATAAGTCAATGATGTGATGCGTCGTTTCACTATTTATGGTATTTAATAATAAACAGCTAGCTTTGTCTTAATAATCGATTAAGTGATGGTCACATAACATTTAGAGACAACCATTATATTCAAAGTCACGACCTGTTTTTGAAGGAGTCATTCGAAAACTGTGATAAGTTCATGCTTCATTTGTAGATCCTGTAATTGAACCAAACATATTGAAGGAGAAATTATGTTTCATTTAAAGAGTGTGTCAATCGTGTTGTTTATCTTTGTATTGTAGCTTGTGGATCTCTTTGAATATTTAGTGATTCTAATCATACTAATGTTTGCCGCTGGTATAGTTTACAATGCAAATATCTACCCAAATCATACGGTTACAGCGTTTCCAAGAGATATACAAAACTGGCAAATTTGGTCAATCCTTAAAATACCGTATTGGCAGGTCTATGGAGAATTGTATTTGGATTTTCTAGAAGGTAAAATAATATAAACTGGTTTGCTTGCAGTGAATGCATGTACTAATTAAATATTATCAACATGAATAATTATTTCTACTTACAGTTTTGTTAATCTGGAAAACATCCTAAATTGACAATATAAATACATCATGTTTATTTTATCTTCACGGTTTCCCCGAATTGCTGCCGTAAAAATCGTAGTATGAACTCGGAGCAATCATTGAACATTTAGAAATAATGTATGTAGGCCTTAATATCAACATATGTTTTATGAATTATTGCAAAAAGTATTTAAAGACATTTTAGCTGCAATTTGGTATAAATTGGATGTAAATATATGTACCCTATTCGTAAAAAAGGAGGTTGTGTGTACTGATATACGTGTGTATCCTAAAAGTACAATCAAATTTCATTATATTGTCAACAAAATAGGTTCCGATCTGTATGTTGTTGTTTTTTTTTTTTGAAAATTTTAAGAAGAAAGCTTTAACAGAAGTTGTTTTAATCGATCTGGAAGACAAATCAAATCCTATAACTTGAAAGCGGTGACAAGAAATCAATAATATTTAAAACTATTCATTTCTAAATTTCGAATACAAATTGTTCTTTCGGGTTAACACCATAGGTTATAACATATCCTTTTCCAAATCGACCCTTAAAATAGCCATATACTCCTGTAACAGAACTTGCCGAGGGCTTAAATAGGTTGTAATATGTTAGTATATTAATCACATATTATACAAATGCTTAATAAAGAAAGAATTTCATTATTTAGTAAAGCAAGATCAGTTGTTTTATTTGCCTACCACTGAAACAACTGTATTATTACGGAGCTCTCTAACAGTTTATAAATACAGCCTAAAAGTATTATAATGTGAATGCATATTTTTAATTAGTGCCTTTGTTCTTTGATTATCTTATAATGTCTCTGTTAATTTGTTAGGCATTCTTCTTACAAAATTGTTGTGAGAAACGCTAAATATTTAACATTGTACAAAAATGTATAATACAGTCTTATCTTTTCAATAAAACAACGGCGACTTCTTTTCAGAGGTTACCTGCCTGCAACGTTCACTTTCTGGCTCACAAACACTTTTGGCTAGTAGGTTATCCCTACGAAATGTGTTATCAAAAGGTCCGAAATATCGTGAGCCTAAATCCATCAATTGTAAATACAACTTTAAAATTTTGATGGATTCAGTCGATGATTATGCCAGGCAATGGGCTAAGCGCGAGAAGGAAGACGTAGACACTCTTTCAGAATTGTTTAAGGCAGTGTGGTCGTTGATACAAATTAAAATTAAGAAACTGAATGGATCTACCAATGCCCATGCTACGTCAATCTTTATGACCCAAATGTTAAAAAACAATTATCATACCTCCATGACAAATATGTTGTTGTCCCCGGAGATAAAGCCCAAAACAACATCGTTTTTGTATGTAAAACTCATTACATTAACTGCTTGATTCAAGAATAGGTATCGACAATTCACTTGGAAACTCAACACATACCCTCACGACACTTACCAAAGAGGAAATCCTGGATATTCATAGGTCTGCTCTATGTTCCTTTGGAATTTCAACCAAAGATGAAGAACTTGATCTTCCATCACTGTATTGGATACCTAAACTGCATAAGTGTTCTTACAAACAACGGTATATTGCTGGGTCTTCAAAGTGCTCCACGAAACCTCTTTCTAAATTATTAGCATCTATTTTATCAGCAATCATAGACGGGCTTCAAAGTTATTGTGAAACTGCCTATTCTAGAGGTGGCGTAAATCAGATGTGGATACTTAAAAATCCAAAGATCTTTTAGAGTACATACAATTTAACTCTCTTTCATCTTGTAATAGTATTAAAACATTTGACTTTTCTACTCTTTACACAAGTATTCCATATTCCAGACTAAAAGACAAATTGAAAGAGTTTGTAGTGCTTTGCTTCATAAAAAAGAATAGCCAACGTAGATACAAGTATCTTGTCTTAGGGAGGGATAAATCCTACTTTGCAAAGGATCACTCTGATTTAAACAAACAAATCTCTGAAACTGACATTATCAAGATGCTTGATTTCTTGATTGACAACATATGTGTTACGTTCGGATGACATGTTTTTAAACAGACTGTCTACATTCCAAGTTGAACAAATTATGCCCCTCTATTTAACGAAATAAGCATTCCAAACACAAGTGTTTAGCATCGAAGAGGAAAGGAAAATGTCCACCCGTTTGCACATGTTGCAACTGATAGTTTTTAAGATGATATTAATCTATAAATTTTCCTTTTTCCACTCCTGTTCGTTCCCATTGATAACCGGATTACCGACTTATTTTTCTACGCTTATTTATATATTGTTATTGTTTTCTTCAAATTTACAGTACCGGAATGCGCCATGTTTTTATTTCATTGACACAAGAACCATAACTGTACATATTGACAATACTAAAACAATTTGACAGGACCCTGTCACAGACGATGTAAGGATCAGGATTATTATAGGAAATCAATTTTAAAGGTTACCTCTCTTTAGCTGTCAAATTTAAATCATCCCAAGAATGACTATTCATAATTACAGGTTTTACTTTCGATTAAAAAATACCTTAACGCTTCAGCGACTTTGTATAATTAAACTAAGTCTTGTGGAATTGTAGCTGCAGATGATACTGGTTGCACAACTAATAGTACATTGTGGCAGAACGATCCGTCTGTAAACAGATGCCCGACATCTGACTGGCTTCCCCCAGTTATTGCCGCCACCTATATGATGTTAACGAACTGGTTGCTGCTAAATATTGTTATTGCTATGTTTAGGTAAGAATACTTAACCTTCAATCGCATTTTTCTACTTTCCATGAAGCTGTACTTCTTTTACTTTAGTTTGCCGAAAGAAAATGAGTCAATATAGTTTCATTGAAGGTAACTGTCAACGGAGAGAAAAACGTTCAACTCTTGTATAAACGTTACTGTGTCCAACGCTTTTCAAATGGTGTGGTAGAGTACAATTTGCAATTTGTCTAAGTTGATGACCCACTTACACTACATTTGAAATGAACGTATAATTTTAAGTTATGTAATAAACTGGTTTTAATATCAAATTCATTATTTACCCAGTTCATATAAACATATAGAGAAATAACACTAATAGAATGTTGTAAAACTACAAAGTACACATCCATGTTGCATGGTATTTTGTTATTTCAGTCAGGTTTTGAAATGAAATTATGATTCATGTATATGCAGATATTTTGGTACATGTATATACAAGCCATCAACCTTGGTTATAAAAAAACTAGCAATTATTTGTACAATACTTTAACATTGTTTAAAATGTGAAATAAACGATAAGGAAAATGTAAATCCATTTTAATATAAACGACTCCACTTCCTTGAAAAACAAGTACCTTTTACATTTTTGTACTGTTATTTCATAGTTGGTAACATTACTTAAATGTTCCTTAAAACCATAATAATGACGATATCAAGTCTTTCAACTCCACTTCAATAAAAGTTTCATGACAATACCTACATTGTAGATTAACGGATAACACTGCATTGTCAAGATTTTTTATGCTACCAATTTGAAACTCGTGTAGTTTTTTTTTAATCATTTGTGACATTGATGAATATTTAATTATATATATATCTGTTATCAGATAGTGCAATTATTCATAAATATAATCAAACACACTGTTGTTCTTATAATGATTTAATTTATTTTACATGTTTAGTTCAAGGTTTGAATCGATAAAGCAAAAATCCAGTCAGAAATGGCGTTACCATAGACATTCGGTAGTAATTGAGTACGAGCATAAGATACCTTCACCACTGAACATTCCGTTTAGAGTTCTCATTATTCTCTTTTATGTTATGTGTTATCTTCCTTTTTACTTGTGCAATGAGTGTACAGAGGAAACCAATAGAGGTAGTATTCTATTCTTAATTATATTTGTATTCTAAATAACTAACAAAATTATGACCTAGATGAGATATATAGGTATATGTGGTCTTATAATTATTACATGCTAAAAAATTCAGATGTTTCGCTAATAAGTTATTGTCTTTTATATAAAGAGAAGAATTATTAAGTATATATCCTTTCTATTTCAATGCCTGTGCATAAGAACTTTCAACCAGCCCACCTACGGTAACGTTGTAATTAATTTTAAGTTTGTAAAGGTAAATGGCGAGCTTTGAATAACACTCAGTTGTATTAATGAATCGCTTATGAACGCAAGAAATGTTTTCTTTCTATTTTTGAACGGGCATAAGCTGTCGAATTCATGTTCACCGATTTTACTTAAATTCTCGTATTTGATTTACAACATACTAAAACGTAAATTTTAGATAGTATAAAATAAATAAATAGTATAAATTTGAAAAATCAACCATACATCATCATGTACTCGATAATGTGTATCAAAATTCGTGTGCATTTATGTGTAGACATCATCTTAAAAGATTCGAGGTTACCTCCGACGTTTACAAACCTTTGATTAGCATAAGTATATGTAAAAATATGTAGCGACCTCGTACAAATAGGTTTTTCAAGGTTTGTTTAATTTGTTATATTTAGGTTTAAAAGTATATGTCAATCGTCGCGTTTTCTTCGGTTCTAGTTTGTAAACCGAATCGATATATACTCTTTGGACAGCGGTATACTTGTACTGCCTTTATTTATCATTGTTTCTTTATCATAATTAAAATTCTTTTTTTTTTTTAAATGAACACATCTAATTGTTGCGTCAAATTGAAGGTCACATGGATACGGTTTAAATAAGATTAAATTGTGAGTGTGTATTTCAAAATCAATGTTGTGAGGTTTATTTTGACAAAATTGGACCAAATGGGTGCTAAAAGTAAATTAAGAATATAATATTTCACTTTTAGTAATGAATGAAAAAAAATAATCATTATTTAATTTTTGGCTATACTTTTATATTTTCAAGTTAAGATTTGTCGTTAATGATAACACAGTACTGTCGATTTGGGTATTAAATATTATCACTGTTGCCAATTACTTGTGAACCGATGACAGTGGCGGATAATACACGATATGAACATACTATAATAATTCCAAGCAGAAAAACAAGTAACAAACCGGACGCGGCAGGGTATTGATACATCCCTCCAGCAACATGAAGAATTGACCTGACAGTAGTAGCAGTTACTGACATCCAGTGCAAAGCCATTAAATAAAAAGAATCATGTATTAAAGACTTCAGTTTTTAACATTCAATAGATTTAGTTTTAAGAAGTCATTCACAGTTTTCAAAATTCCAAAATACAAGTATTGACAGATTAAAGTACCGTGATTTTGCATTTGTATATGTATAAAACAGTATTATAAGTTATAGTTTAACTTACAGAAAACAAAATAGTAAATAGTAACTACCAATAATATCAATATCTCATGGATTTATTACTGTGAGGAAATGGTATCCTTTTGGAATAAGTTTATTTTTAAAGGATCAATTAGTTTACCCAGATCGTATCTTAACTTCAAGTCTCGGTAAACAGCATCTCTGTCAAAATAAGGATGGGATATCCCTTTTAAAATAGGTTTTCTACAGGAACAGCCAAACTCAAAGAGCTTATCTTTGTATATAAAGAGGAATTTAGTAAAGGTTTCAAGTAATTTGTGTAACTAAATCCCTGACTTCATAATTTACCAGTATTATATCTATTGCGATTATTGAAATCAAAAACGTCCCTAGAAAAAACAGGCATAGCAAACAAGGTGTTAAATTTAACAAAGATAAGTTAATAATAAAGGAGAAAACTCCCACTTTATGACGTAATTGTTAATGTAGAGTTACACGTTCCTATATATTCCATTAAATATTTTATTGATAATCTCACTTTTGTTGGAGTAAATCATGAAGTAAAGCAAATACTTTTGTTTTAGATACTGATACTCACAAAATGCTACAGCAGCAGCGAGAATTCGCCCGAGCAATCATAGAAAAAGAAAAGGACCGGGAAATCGTTTAGTAACACTTATAATAAGCCTATAGTATTGTTTTAATATCTTAGTTGTTCATCTTTTGAGATGTTGAGTTTATCATTATTAGCATGATTTTCGTTGTATCACTCTTTCTTACATTTTGAGAAGAACATCACCTAAATATTGTTAATAATATTAAATGGATACTTTCATGTACATATGAAAATAATAACACTTGGAGAACAAAAATCAAGACTTAGATCGAATTTATTTTTGAGGAGGGGGATCAGATTTATTTAGATCACACAACAATATTTCTGTTTGGGATAATTTGTATGTGTAAGTATTAATACAAAAGCCGAAACTATGCAGGTTTCTTTCAGAGATTTGTCTTTACAATATCTAAAAATATATATACTTATGCACTTCAATTGCATAAGAATTTGATTATGTTGACCATATTAGCAAAACATATCCTCGCCTATGACATTTTAGGATTTTGTAACATTTACCATTAAAACAGAAGTCCAACTTTTTTGACGGAATGGCGTAAAAATCAACCATCATTTTTAACATTATTTGTATCTAATATAGGGCAATGAAGTTGATTGCAACCTTTATGAATACAGTTATTAAGCGAAACAATCCTTTTAATAAAATGTAATAGAATGCTTAAGATGCCTGCGTTAAAATTCGTTTTTGTCGTGGGTCTATAACCAATTCAAAGTAACAACGCCGTATTTTAGCCTAGATTATAACATGTTATAAGAAATGATTGTATCATCTGCTAATGACTTGGTATTAATTTATCATGTTGATTGCTTGAAACAGGTTGAAGTTATTCCATATTTAAGCTTTTGTTTGCCTATATCATGTATTTAAATATAGATTTACTGATAGTCTAGCAAACACACTATAATTAAACTTAAATTTACATTCTATTATTTTGTGACATATGACGAATTTTCGGTAATACAAAAATTCAATACGAAACATTACTGCATTCATTTGATTGCCACATATGCCATCACGTGACGATATCACAAAATTTCCATTAGTCATTTGTTAAGTCATTGGTAATTTTCATAGGTTGAGACGATGTATATTTCTTCTATAGCAACATATCTGATTATTTATATCATACACACAGCGCTCACACTTTTCGTATATACATCTACTTTTTGAAAAAAAAAATCTATTACATTCAGAAGAACACAACTAGTTTTAAAATGTCTGATGTTGAAGATTGAAGCAGAAACATGACATATGACTATATCAATCTTAAGCTAAATTTGTTAAAATGCAACTTACTTAGAGTGCACAATAGGAACATGAAATACACAGGTTTAATTACCCGTGATCATTGGTTATTGCTTTAGATCAATTCTTGTTATTTAATTTTAATAGTAATTATAAACTTGCCGAAAGCTTGGTTATTAATACATCGAAATAAAATAACTAGAGTTGATATCAAGCGAAATTCATTGTTCACTCGTCATGAAACCTATATTATAGAATTGTTGATTTATAATTATTCTACTTTCTGTAGATTATTAAAATATATTTATCCATATTGGCATGCATATTTTATTCAATTCTAGGCCAATCTTTTATGTTATATAATGATGTTTACCAATTTTAATTGTATGTCATACATGTATTATGTTTCAAATGTATACTTATACTATTTAGAAATAGAACAGTGTTATCATATGACAAGGGTGTTGTTGAAAGCATAAATAATTCATTTCTAGAAACCGTAATATAAGTTAATCGTATCCTGTCAATAATTATACTCATTATATTAAGCTTATTCATTGAAGAAGGTATATAGCCTATTGGTTGTTGTAGCTTGAACACAAACCTATAAATATATATGTATGTGTATAATATAATAATAAAAACTGTAACCATTTATTTATAAAAAAAACCACATATTACTAATAAACCAGAAAGAGCCATTATTTCAGCAAACTGTCATTAAATAAAACGATTTATAAAACTGTTGATTCTAACGTTGGGGTCAACTTTCTGAAGACCTTCTGATATCAAGGACACCACATATGAAGATTGGATTATATCCCTGTAAACACTACTCCTTAGTGTATACATGATATACATGAAGTTGTCCCTTGCCTTTAGAAATTATTCGAAATGCATATTTTATTGACAGTTATGAAACACATGCCATGTCCAGTCTATGCCTGACACTGCTTCCAGAGCACGACAGCTTTCGCCAATCACCATAATTAGGTTAACTTTATACAGACACCAAGAATTGGTGAAGTCATACATTATATGAGAAATGTTTTTATATATTCAATGGAATACAAGCTAACCAACTCGGCGAGCAAATTATATATTTATAAATGAACTGGAAACATAGTGTGCATTTATACCAAAACCAAAAGGCTTTTACAGAATACATTTTCGCTGTCGTTCGTGGTAAAATATTTAGCATAAAGGGCCAGCCCGTGGTAAAATCAGTATAAATTCAAGCCCCCAATGATGTTTTACTTAATCCCACGTCTATGAATGAATTACCCGAGGTAAGACGGTGTGAATGACTCACTGAACGATGACGTAAGGATATAAGCATTCTACGAGAACATGCCCGAAGTTGAAACTGAAAGTTGTCAAAACATGAAAACA
The DNA here is from genome assembly GCF_965363235.1 of Mytilus galloprovincialis. Taxonomy (NCBI): domain Eukaryota; kingdom Metazoa; phylum Mollusca; class Bivalvia; order Mytilida; family Mytilidae; genus Mytilus; species Mytilus galloprovincialis. The sequence continues at coordinate 48,568,946 of NC_134844.1, read as the reverse complement.
TAAACTTCGTTTTGTTCCTAGATACAAATGTATCAATTGTGTGTCCAATAATGAAACAGAAAACATTATTCTTCACCTAAAGTGCTTCGAAACAAACAATTGCTGTTTTTGTTCTATTATAATCAAAATAATCCATGGTTGATTGAAAATTTGTTAGTTTTTCCACTGGTTGTCAATAAATTTTTAATAAAGGGAAAGGTCAGAGATTGAAAAAAAAAATGTTTTTGTTATTTACGTTGCACTATCAATTTAAGTACATCTCTTTTCGATTAATCATCCTATGTGCATCTTCTTTAGGAAAAAAATACAAATTCATCTTTACTCAACTAACCTTTCATTGCGATTTGTTATACACCAATTGCAATTTAAAAGTGAATCAAACGGAACTACAGCTGTTCCACTCAAATATGACAGCAATTAAACGACACAAGAATGCAAAACATGACATGTTTCGCCAGCTTTACCAAATATTTCGATAAAAGAATTACAGAAAGTTAACATGTGTAATTATATATGACAATGAGGTCAAGGTCAGATAAATCGTCTTAGACAGACACGTAAACCTTATATACATGTAGTTGACCTAATGTGTATGCTAATTAAAAAACAGAGACCGAACCCCAAAAACTTAACATTGAACAATGAATTATAAAATGAGGTCAAGGTTGATAATACCTGCAAAAACAGAAATATACACCTTACACGAATACAATTACCACATAAGCTGACGTTTTTGTATTAGATAAACAGACCAAAACACAAAAACATAACATTGACCATTGAACCATAACAATGAGTTCAAGATCGGATGATACCTACAAGACATATGTGTACATCATACAATCATTCCGTACAACAAATAGAGTTCACATATAGCTGATAGCTAGTATTAGTATAAAAAGAGCAAAGATATTATATTGACCAATGAACCATAAAAATGGGGTCAGGTTTAGATTATTCTTGCCAGACAGTTATGTGTACCTTACAATAATTCCATAAAAAATTGTTATTGACCTATTGCTTTTAGGAGATTAAAAAACAGAAAAAAAAACAAAAATTTAAAACTGACCATGTAACCATAAAAAATAGGTCATGGTCAGAAAATACCTTCCAGACATACATGTACATCTGGCAATCATTCCATACACTGAATTTAGCTGGCATATTACTTATGTATTGATATACAGACGACAACACACAAGCTTAACTTTGGCCACTGAACCACGAAAATGAGGTTAGAGGCAGAATAAACCTGCCAGACTGACATGTACTCATTACAATAATTCACACCAATAAATGGAAAATGAAGATACAGCTTTGTTTGCAATCCATTCCACCAACTCTCCAAATCTTTTTATACTCAATAAAATGCAACTCCCCTTGACAACAAATAAGAAAGATAACTCTAACTCATGGTATGTTTCATTGCAGCGTTTTAAAATGCAATATGCATAATTCTTCTTTTCTATCGTGTCAGCTGAGGTTGTTTTGGTTGGAAGTTGATTCTAATCTCTGATTGTCTTGTCTTTGGAAAAAATGACTGTCCATAGGTATCATTGTTTATTCTGTCGCGGTCTATTTCTCTGGGACACTGCAAAACATATCCTCGCCTATGACATTTTAGGATTTTGTAACATTTACCATTAAAACAGAGGTCCAACTTTTTTGACGGAATGGCGTAAAAATCAACCATCATTTTTAACATTATTTGTATCTAATATAGGGCAATGAAGTTGATTGCAACCTTTATGAATACAGTTATTAAGCGAAACAATCCTTTTAATAAAATGTAATAGAATGCTTAAGATGCCTGCGTTAAAATTCGTTTTTGTCGTGGGTCTATAACCAATTCAAAGTAACAACGCCGTATTTTAGCCTAGATTATAACATGTTATAAGAAATGATTGTATCATCTGCTAATGACTTGGTATTAATTTATCATGTTGATTGCTTGAAACAGGTTGAAGTTATTCCATATTTAAGCTTTTGTTTGCCTATATCATGTATTTAAATATAGATTTACTGATAGTCTAGCAAACACACTATAATTAAACTTAAATTTACATTCTATTATTTTGTGACATATGACGAATTTTCGGTAATACAAAAATTCAATACGAAACATTACTGCATTCATTTGATTGCCACATATGCCATCACGTGACGATATCACAAAATTTCCATTAGTCATTTGTTAAGTCATTGGTAATTTTCATAGGTTGAGACGATGTATATTTCTTCTATAGCAACATATCTGATTATTTATATCATACACACAGCGCTCACACTTTTCGTATATACATCTACTTTTTGTAAAAAAAAATCTATTACATTCGGAAGAACACAACTAGTTTTAAAATGTCTGATGTTGAAGATTGAAGCAGAAACATGACATATGACTATATCAATCTTAAGCTAAATTTGTTAAAATGCAACTTACTTAGAGTGCACAATAGGAACATGAAATACACAGGTTTAATTACCCGTGATCATTGGTTATTGCTTTAGATCAATTCTTGTTATTTAATTTTAATAGTAATTATAAACTTGCCGAAAGTTTGGTTATTAATACATCGAAATAAAATAACTAGAGTTGATATCAAGCGAAATTCATTGTTCACTCGTCATGAAACCTATATTATAGAATTGTTGATTTGTAATTATTCTACTTTCTGTAGATTATTAAAATATATTTATCCATATTGGCATGCATATTTTATTCAATTCTAGGCCAATCTTTTATGTTATATAATGATGTTTACCAATTTTAATTGTATGTCATACATGTATTATGTTTCAAATGTATACTTATACTATTTAGAAATAGAACAGTGTTATCATATGACAAGGGTGTTGTTGAAAGCATAAATAATTCATTTCTAGAAACCGTAATATAAGTTAATCGTATCCTGTCAATAATTATACTCATTATATTAAGCTTATTCATTGAAGAAGGTATATAGCCTATTGGTTGTTGTAGCTTGAACACAAACCTATAAATATATATGTATGTGTATAATATAATAATAAAAACTGTAACCATTTATTTATAAAAAAAACCACATATTACTAATAAACCAGAAAGAGCCATTATTTCAGCAAACTGTCATTAAATAAAACGATTTATAAAACTGTTGATTCTAACGTTGGGGTCAACTTTCTGAAGACCTTCTGATATCAAGGACACCACATATGAAGATTGGATTATATCCCTGTAAACACTACTCCTTAGTGTATACATGATATACATGAAGTTGTCCCTTGCCTTTAGAAATTATTCGAAATGCATATTTTATTGACAGTTATGAAACACATGCCATGTCCAGTCTATGCCTGACACTGCTTCCAGAGCACGACAGCTTTCGCCAATCACCATAATTAGGTTAACTTTATACAGACACCAAGAATTGGTGAAGTCATACATTATATGAGAAATGTTTTTATATATTCAATGGAATACAAGCTAACCAACTCGGCGAGCAAATTATATATTTATAAATGAACTGGAAACATAGTGTGCATTTATACCAAAACCAAAAGGCTTTTACAGAATACATTTTCGCTGTCGTTCGTGGTAAAATATTTAGCATAAAGGGCCAGCCCGTGGTAAAATCAGTATAAATTCAAGCCCCCAATGATTTTTTACTTAATCCCACGTCTATGAATGAATTACCCGAGGTAAGACGGTGTGAATGACTCACTGAACGATGACGTAAGGATATAAGCATTCTACGAGAACATGCCCGAAGTTGAAACTGAAAGTTGTCAAAACATGAAAACATAAACTTCGTTTTGTTCCTAGATACAAATGTATCAATTGTGTGTCCAATAATGAAACAGACAACATTATTCTTCACCTAAAGTGCTTCGAAACAAACAATTGCTGTTTTTGTTCTATTATAATCAAAATAATCCATGGTTGATTGAAAATTTGTTAGTTTTTCCACTGGTTGTCAATAAATTTTTAATAAAGGGAAAGGTCAGAGATTGAAAAAAAAAATGTTTTTGTTATTTACGTTGCACTATCAATTTAAGTACATCTCTTTTCGATTAATCATCCTATGTGCATCTTCTTTAGGAAAAAAATACAAATTCATCTTTACTCAACTAACCTTTCATTGCGATTTGTTATACACCAATTGCAATTTAAAAGTGAATCAAACGGAACTACAGCTGTTCCACTCAAATATGACAGCAATTAAACGACACAAGAATGCAAAACATGACATGTTTCGCCAGCTTTACCAAATATTTCGATAAAAGAATTACAGAAAGTTAACATGTGTAATTATATATGACAATGAGGTCAAGATCAGATAAATCGTCTTAGACAGACATGTAAACCTTATATACATGTAGTTGACCTAATGTGTATGCTAATTAAAAACAGAGACCGAACCCCAAAATCTTAACATTGAACAATGAACTATAAAAATGAGGTCAAGGTTGATAATACCTGCAAAACAGAAATGTACACCTTACACGAATCCAATTACCACATAAGCTGACGTTTTTGTATTAGATAAACAGACCAAAACACAAAAACATAACATTGACCATTGAACCATAACAATGTGTTCAAGATCAGATGATACCTACAAGACATATGTGTACATCATACAATCATTCCGTACACCAAATAGAGTTCACATATAGCTGATAGCTAGTATTTGTATAAAAAAGAGCAAAGATATTATATTGACCAATGAACCATAAACATGGGGTCAGATTTAGATTATTCCTGCCAGACAGTTATGTGTACCTTACAATAATTCCATACAAAATTGTTATTGACCTATTGCTTTTAGGAGATTAAAAAACAGAAAAAAACACAAAAATTTAAAACTGACCATGTAACCATAAAAAATAGGTCATGGTTAGAAAATACCTTCCAGACATACATGTACATCTGGCAATCATTCCATACACTGAATTTAGCTGACATATTACTTATGTATTGATATACAGACGACAACACACAAGATTAACTTTGGCCACTGAACCACGAAAATGAGGTTAAAGGCAGAATAAACCTGCCAGACTGACATGTACTCATTACAATAATTCACACCAATAAATAGAAAAAGAAGATACAGCTTTGTTTGCAATCCATTCCACCAACTCTCCAAATCTTTTTATACTCAATAAAATGCAACTCCCCTTGACAACAAATAAGAAAGATAACTCTAACTCATGGTATGTTTCATTGCAGCGTTTTAAAATGCAATATGCATAATTCTTCTCCTCTATCGTGTCAGCTGAGGTTGTTTTGGTTGGAAGTTGATTCTAATCTCTGATTGTCTTGTCTTTGGAAAAAAATGACTGTCCATAGGTATCATTGTTTATTCTGTCGCGGCCTATTTCTCTGGGACGGCTGAAGTTGGGGATTAGAATTTGAAAACGGCAGGACAGGTCTGAATGAAATACACTTCATAGGGTAAAATTGTAGGTCACGAATAATTAATACATGCCATGTGTATTTGTGTTTAAAAAAAAGCTTTCATGTTTTTTATGCAATTGAACATTTTAGAACTGTTTTATTTTCATATCAAAAGTCGAAGTTATTAAGGCGATACTCAACCAAAATTGTATCATTTACAAGTTGAGGAACAAAGACATTGTTCCACTACTAAATTGTCTATTCTTCTTACCAGTACACTTGGTACAATCAAAAACCTGATAATAAATTGTTCAAATAAGGCCTTCGAAAATAGTGGAATTAATTACTTTTGGAGTGTCAAGAACTCGTTGGAAGTACTTGATAAATTGCATGCTTATATTGGTGATTTTGAATCTGTTCAAAGTTTTGATTTTTCTACCCTATATACTACATTGCCTCACATTCTCATTAAGAAAAAATTCACCCACCTAATTAAATGGGCATTTAAAAAGTCAGAATGTGAATATATATGTTCAAACTCTTTTAGGTCATTTTTTAGTAGCAATAAACAAAAAAAACTATGTCAATTGGACATGCTTTGATACTATATATGCCCTTGAATTTTTACTAGATAACATTTTTGGTCGCTTTGGAGATTCCGTATATCGTCAGGTTATTGGAATTCCAATGTGGACTAACTGTGCACCACTTAATGCAGACCTGTGTTTGTATTGCTATGAGTTACAATTTATGACAAAAATCAGCAAAGACCCATCGAAACAACATCTCATAACAAATTTTATAATACTTTTAGATATTTGGATGACATTTTGGCTCTCAATAATGACGACTTCAGTATGTATTCTAAAGAAATTTATCCTGTTGAACTTACTTTAAATAAAGCTAATACTAACAATGACCACTGCCCTTCCCTCGATCTTGATATCTATATCACTAACGGAAAGCTTAATATTAAAATTTATGATAAAAGAGATGATTTTTCATTTCCTATCGTTAATTATCCATTTTTAGATGGTGACGTTCCATTGTCACCATCTTACGGTGTTTATATATCTCAAATTGTACAATTCGCTCGTGTATGTAACAATGTTTTAGATTTTAACGAGAGAAATTTATGTATTACTGAAAAATTATTACACCAGGTTTTCGATATCACAAACTAGTCAAAACATTTACTAAATTTTATCATCGGTATAAGGACATCATTCGTAAATATAGCTCAACATGCAGACTTCTTATACGTTCAGGTATTTCACATCCAATTTTTTATGAAAATATTCTCTATAAAGCACAAAAATGTCAGTATTCACCTCAGAAACTAACAAAACCTTTAAATAGACTTATCAAGAAGGGATATAGTTACGATACTGTTGTCAGGTCACTAAAGATTGCTTATTTTGGCGTTAATATTGATTCACTTATAGGGTCTTTGCATCGGAACTAAACACATTTATTAAAAAAACAGTTGTTGGCAAGACACGGGTTATGTTCTTCTCATATATATTATGATGGTATGATACTAAATACCTAACGGGAAGGATTGTGCCTGATACTCATATGATGAAATCATAATCTTTCAATCAGTTTAATTGAAGTCTGGAGCTGGCATGTCAGTTAACTGCTAGTAGTCTGTTGTTATTTATGTATTATTGTCATTTTGTTTATTTTCTTTGGTTACATCTTCTGACATCAGACTTGAACTTCTCTTGAATTGAATTTTAAATGTGCGTATTGTTATGCATTTACTTTTCTACATTGGCTAGAGGTATAGGGGGAGGGTTGAGATTTCATAAACATGTTTAACCCCGCCGCATTTTTGCGCCTGTCCCAAGTCAGGAACCTCTGGCCTTTGTTAGTCTTGTATTTTTTTAATTTTATTTTCTTGTGTACAATTCGGAAATTAGTATGGCGTTCATTATCACTGAACTAGTATATATTTGTTTAGGGGCCAGCTGAAGGACGCCTCCAGGTGCGGGAATGTCTTGCTTCATTGAAAACCTGTTAGTGACCTTCTGCTGTTGTTTTTTTTCTATGGTCGGGTTGTTGTCTCTTTGACACATTCCCCATTTCCATTCTCAATTTTAAGAACAAGAGAAAAGAAACCCATCAGATGCAGTCCATGAAACATTACACTATATCATTCATCTCTCTGTGTTTGACCTTTACCCTGACAGGTGTAAAAAATAACAGCTATAGGTCACCATACGGCCTTCAACAATCAGCAAAGCCTATACTGCATAATCAGCTATAAAAGGCACACACATTTTAAATGTGTGTAAAACAATTCAAACGAGAAAACTAACGACATACATGTACTTAATGCACAAAAATATAACGAAACAAATAAATAACAGAGCAATAGACGACAATACGGCCATTGGTGGCCTTCAGCTGTTGTCTGCTCTTTGGTCGGATTGATGTCTCTTTGACACATTCCCTATTTCTATTTTCAATTTGAAGTTCCTGACTTTGGACAGGCATATACATACAGAACGTGGAGGGATTTAACATGTAAGCGGGGTCCTATCATAGGACAGTGGTGTAACAGTACAACATAAGAACAAGCTTATAAGATCAGTTGAAAAACGGTTTAGTTTATCAAATGAATACAAATAAAAATACGTTTAGTACAAATCTGAGAGTACTCACAGTTACTGATAGCTAGTAAAACAATCATGCATCTGAGACTACACAATCAATCAGTGCACATCAAATTAATATTCCTATGGATTTAGTGAATAGACGTCATAAACAAATATAGAAAAGAAGATGTGGTATGATTGCCAATGAGACAACTGTCCATAAGAGACCAAAATGACACAGACATTAACAACTATAGGTAACCGTACGGCCTTCAACAATGAGCAAAGCCCATACCACAAAGTCAGCTATAAAAGGCCCCGATAAGACAATGTAAAACAAGTCAAACGAGAAAACCAACGGCCTAATTTATATTAAAAAATTAACGAAAAACAAATATGTAACACATAAACATACGACAACCACTGAATTACAGGCTCCTGACTTGGGACAGGCACATACATAAATAATGTGGCGGTGTTAAACATGTTAGCGGGATCCCAACCCTCCCCTAACCTGGGACAGTGGTATAACAGTACAATATAAGAACGAACTATAAATATTAGTTGAAAAAGGCTTAACTCATCAGATGGACAAACATACAAGTGGACGTGGCCGGGTACTTATACATCCCGACACAAAAAGACACAATAAACAGATCTGAGAGTACTCGCAGTTATCTGACAGCTAGTTCAAAGCCACTAATAAGTAGTTAAAAAATCATGCATCTAAGACTAAACTATCAATCCGTTCACATCCAACATCCAATGGATATAGTGTAAAGACGTCATAAACAGGCAGAGAAAAACATGACCTTGTGCAATGCCAAGTTACAGTTATAGACAGATTGTAGATCCATGAATATGTATATGTATCTAACATACTAGTAATATTTAGTTAACTTTTAATTTACTGATAACAAAATCAATATGTATACCAATAAAAAACAATATTCAATGATCTTATTACAGTGTTGAATATGTAACCTTTTAGAATAAGTTTATTTAAAGGAGCGACAGATTTACATGGATCATTTCTAAATTTCCCGGCACGGTTAAGAACATTTCCGTAAAAATGAGAATGTGCTTTCCCGTTTGAAATAAGTTTTCTACAGGTACAACCAAACTTCAAAACCAAATCTTTATATCTATGGAAAAATTTAGTAAAGGTTTTTTATGGTAACGATATCCCTGGTTTAATAATTTACCAGTAATACATAGATTGCGTTCGTTAAAATCAAAAACGTCATAACAGACACGGGCATAGCAAACGAACTGTGAAATATAACCACCGTACGATGGTGCCAAAGGAACACCACCATCTAAAAAGGGACAATTAACAAAAGGGAACGAAAACTCGTCTCTTTTGTCGTAAATTTGAATGTGGAGTTTCCCGTTTAAAACCGAAATATCTAAATCCAGGAAAGGACAGTTAATACCGAATAAATTTGATTTATTTAAAGCAAGTTCCTTGGGGTAAATTTCAGCAGTAAATTGAGAAAATTCTTGATTATTTAACGAAAAAATATCATCAAGATAACGGTAAGTGTTGTTGAATTTATCAATTAAATGCAATTTCGACGGGTTTTTACTGAGTTTAGTCATAAACTGTGATTCGTACAAGTACAGCAACAAGTCTGCTATTAAAGGGGAACAATAAGTGCCCATGGGGATACCTACAACCTGTCGATAAACTTTGTTGCCGAAACGTACATCAATATTATCAAGGAGAAAATAAACAGCTTCAATCATCTCATCACACCTCCAGTAAGTATATCTAGCATATTTACCTTTCTCATTAGAGAAGAAGGCTTTAAATTAGTTGCAGCAAATATATTTGCATTCAGCTTTACCAAACGACCATTTAATTAAATAGGAAAACTTTTGTTTAATAAGATAGTGTGAAAGTGTAGTGTAAAGAGTAGAAAAATCAAAACTGTCAACAGAATCAAAAGGACCATCAAAAGCACGTAATTTATCTAAACATCCAAAGATTATTTTACACTCAAAAAATGGTTTATACCACTATGTTCATATATTTTATTACAATAGTTTATGATAAGCTCTTTAACAGTAGTTAATGAACTAGTTAAGAGCACCGAAAGATTAGTTGTAGATCACGTACTAGAGGACGAGATATTTCAATGTTTGTTTGTGTAGTTAAAGAAGCCAATACATAGTAGGAACCTTCAAATGTTCAGAAGAAGCCTTAAGTTTTGATGTGGTTGTGATATGTTTGTTTACTATATGACTCTCTGTGGAGCTGATGGACATTAATGTAGATGAATTTAAAATTTCATTCTTAAGAACGTCCGTGTAGTATTTACGGCATACCACCACCACGTTGTTGGCTGCTTTGTCGGCCGGTACAAACATAAACCGCTTTGAAAGTTCTTGAAGTTTATTTCTCATTCTGGAAATAGGTGTATTATGTACTCTATTCTTTGCTTCTAAATTATTTTCAAAATGTGATATTCTCTTATCTACCACATTGACATAAAGATCAAGATATTTTTTATCAGATTTTTCCCGTTTACACCACTTTTTACAAAACGAGGAAAGAGCATCTTTGATGACTTGACGACACTCTTTCCGATCTATTTTAGATGGAGGACGATATTTTTGTCCTTTTTTCATTAAGTGTTTATCCTCTCTGTCCTGGACGATAATGAGGTCCCCTGTAATAACATGGCCTTAGGGAACATATCTAAACTTCAACGATTCACAGTTTCAAGTAAATGGCGTATTAATATCTATATTCACGTCTGATGTAACCGACGTATAATTAAAAATTAAACTTCTGCTGGTTTTTTTGTATGTGTATGAAATTATAGGTGGTTCTATATTATCAAAATAGGGAGGTATAGAGTTTTGAACGGTAGAGTCATTAAATATACTTGACAAGTTGATAAAATCAATACCTCTACTAATATATTTAATTTTCAAAAAATGACGTTTATGATCTTCAGGTTTGTCGATATGCGCCTACGGTTGCAAAAAGCTGTAATTATACGAGAATATTCATACAGTGGGCTGAACAATGAGATAGTGTCACACTCTTTGAAATTATCGTGTAATTTACTAATGGGTATTTGACCCAGTTTACATTATGATTGATGCCTACCATTGTTTTAAAATATAGACATGAGATTACCCAAGTGTATAATTTATACAATGTTTAACTCGTTGATTTCGATTGATACGTTTCCCATGAGACCTAATATTTCGTTGTTTTTTATCAATAATATTCATGATATCAATAGAAGAAGTAGTAGATATTTTCCCTTGTCCCAGTATATTGTCATTTAGACCACGGGGATAAGCTGTTTGAAGTCGTTTAATCCAAGACAGTTCATTTTTTTTACGGGAATCTTCTAATTGTTTATGCGACTGCCCTTGTAGTTTCTGAACCGTTTCGAGCGGTTGAAATCTAATAGATTTAATATTGTGGTTGTGTTTACCAAAATGTTGATAAATTATACTTTTGAATTTCTTAGGTTTTCGGAAGCGGTGTAGATGTTCCTGTGTTCGTTTACAAAACTTCCGTCCTGTTTGTCCTACATATTGTATACCACACTTAGGCTTTGTTCGTGTAGCCAGATAAATGAGGCTTTGGGTTTTTCATGTTATGTCACAGGAAAAGGAAAGCGAAAAAGCTCTCCCATTCACTGTTGACCTTATAGTATTATCAAAATAATCTAGAACAGGTTTGCCATTTTCTGCCATTACACGGATATATTTGTGAATTCCACGTGCATTTTTATTGAATAATCTGGCTGCAGCAGTACTGCCACCTCTAACACAATTATAAAAACTGCTTTTAGATGAGGAATTTCGATTGACGGCGGTTAGATTAATATTTGGAATAAGGTTTTTAGAGAACGTGAATATCCTTGAAGGATTGGTGTTTAGTGTTTTCTTACCATTTCGTAAAATCATGATTATTTAAAGGGGTTTGAGAAGATAAAATGAGGCCGAAAGTCAAAACATTGAATTAAGAGTTACAATAACGGAATATATAAACAAGATATAAAACAGTCGAAGAATTCTTATAAAAAACTATATTCAACAGCCCGACAAAAAATGACGTAATATAAAAAGACAGACATGAAACAAATATAGGTCCGAGAAAACAGTTATGACATGGTGAATTCATCTATAACAGTGAACAACAAAAATCTTTTAACAAAAATTAGCACCTGCCAGATCACTAATTTATCCTAACGTAAATTCACTATAAACTGTTTAGACATGTAATTTCCATTCCATATGACTATATTATGCATAAAATATAAGAAAATAAAATTGAAAGGTGTATGAATCAAATGTAAGACACTGTCCGCATTTGGGACTATATTCGTAGACAACGAAAGAAGATAACTGTGTCCCGGACCTATTAAAAGGCTAATACAAGAAAATAGAAAACTCTTAGTAAAACCATAGAAGGGGGCAGGATACAGAAATACAGTATAAGTAATAAATCATTAATCATGATAATAGAATAAATAGACATCTCTCTCACAAGCAAAAAAACCCTAACTGTAAAGATATAAGGGCATACACTCTAGCACGGGGACACATTCTACTGAATCCACACAGCACGAGTAACAAACCCTGCAGAAAATATAAAAAAGAAGATGTGGTATGATTTACAATGAGACGACTGTCCACAAAAGACTAAAATGACACAGACATTAACAACTATATGTAACCGTACGGCCTTCAACAATAAGCAAAGCCCATACCGCAAAGTCAGCTATAAAAGGCCCCGATAAGACAATGTAAAACAATTCAAACGAGAACAGTTTTCTTATCAAGTCTCAATTCAAGATTATGACTGGTTAGAGTATAAGGGGTCCAAAAAAAATATGTGACACTTATGACTGCAGTTTGGTATTTGAATGAGAGGTGAAATGAGTTTAGACTCTCATATTTTGATAGCATTTTAAGACTTATTTGCTTTAAACTAAAAACAGTTGTATCTTATGTTCATAACCATACCCGAAAAACTATCAAACTATATTTTTCACGAACTTGATTTTACATTAGGATCTTGCACGTTCAGTTCTATTTTGTCACCTAGTTCGGATTTTTAGGAGCCAGTTTATCGTTGCACCGATAGATTGGTCGAACCTTTTTGAATCGTTTATCTTTTCTTTTTAAATCTGTAGACCAAAACGATTAAAAATTAAAAATCTAGTTCATGTTAAATTATCTGCCGACTTTTAAGAATTTCCCTATGTATCCTATGTATTTTGGGCGTCCCGTGCTGTTAATTTCAACAGCTCTTATATCAAAAACGAAAAACGGCTATTCCCTTTTCTATTTTATTATTTTCGTAAGTGAAATTGAAAAACTAATCTGTGGATCAGTTAAGAACGTAGACTTCGATTTACTAGAAACTATACCTTTATTGAATTTTTGTATGTAACTTATTGTCCTTTATGTATTCCGTGTGCAAGGAATTTGTTGAATGTCATGATGTGTTTCAATATAATTGTACGGTCGATTAATACTTGTGTAAAATGTATTTATTAACTATTATATATTGACCCTTAATAAAACTTGAACTAATTTGAATTGAATTAAACAAGCCAAAAATCTCAAGCCTAGGTCTAAAGACAAAAGTTATGGCATGCTCAAGTGTTTCTTGCCAAAAATACAGTTATCGTCCTGGGGGTAAAAATGCAAGGATACATGAAGGTCAAAATTGTAGGGATACACTACTTCATGATGATACATCCACATGCCGAAAATGTAAGTTATACGTCAAAAGATGAAGGAGTTATTGCCTGGTTGTTTTTCTTGCAAACAAATACATTAAATTGAACTTGATGTCAAATTTGAAGGTCAAATGAAGGTCATCATGATACAAGACATTTAACCTCATGACTATAGATCAACATGCCAAATATATAAGGCATAGATCAAAAGTAAAAAATGTTATGTACTATCGGTCTGAGAACAAACATTGCTCTTATTTATTGAAGGAGGGGGTATATTTTAATCTTAAATTGAAAACAAATCTGACGGTTACATTATTATAAATTTTTGCGAGAATAACAAACTGATATAGTACTACAAATGAATAGTTTTCCAAAAAAAATAATTAAACACCTTTTATTTTTATTTACATTTCTATCTTAAAATATTTCACCAATCATAGTCATTTTTGGTTACTTCATCTTAACCTCCCCTTTTGATTTCAGACCACAATTTAATTTAAAACACAAAATGACAAGTAAAGGGTATGAATCAACTCAAAATTAGCTGATTCGTCACTAACAACAATACTTTTGTCAATTTAGGCTTAATTTAAAGAAAAAAATGAACATGTATACCCCTTTATCAGTATTTCTGGAACTGAAAAAAAAATCGACCGAAATTGGCACGTGACCCATGCCATATTTGGGTGACCACATATTTTTTACCAACAGTTCAAATCTATAAAAATATATATATGATATTCAGCTAGGCCTACTTATCAATGAGATAATGGGGGTATAGTGTTAGATTCCCCCTTATGAAAAGACGTTATTGACATTAATATCAATAATGTGGTCATTTTTATAAATTTCCTCTTTACAAAACTTTGAATTTTTTGAAAAACTAAGGATTTTCTGATCCCAGGCATTAAATACCTTAACCGTATTTGGCACAATTTTTTGGAATTTTGAATCCTCAATGCTCTTCAACTTTGAACTTGTTTGGCTTTATAAATATTTTTATATGAACGTCACTGATGAGTCTTATGTAGAGAAAACGCGCGTCTGGCGTACTAAATTATAATCCTGGTACCTTTGATAACTATAATAATGTTACGAGTATTCAACAAGTATAGTCCAAGTCATACACATAAGTTTGTTTTGTACCACCCCCACAAAAAAAAAGAAGATAAAAATTAAAACAAAACTGCATAATACTTTTCATTCTTAGAAACTACCAATCCAAGTAAAAATAAAATCAAATGTAACACAATTTTAAATTTTTAACAAGATTAAATAAAAATTTTGATTGGAAAAAAATGCATAATATGTTTTTCTACACCACAAAAAGCTCTAAACTTCATTGGTTCCAGTACCGAATAGTGCACAGAATCATAGGCACAAATGAATTTTTATTAAAAATTAAGATAAAACAATCAGATAAATGTACTTTCTGTAATGAAGCTATTGAAGATATCGAGTACATATTTTGGACATGCCATAACATTTCAGATTTATGGATTGAACTTGGTGATTGGATTTATAACCAAACACAAATATTGATTCCATTTAATATAGATATTATTTTATTTGGAAATTTAGGTAACAACGGAAATAATATGATAAAAAACATAATAATACTCATGACAAAATTCTATATTTACAGAACAAAACTATGTGAAAAAAAGGTAAATTTTACAGGACTTAAAAACTACCTCAAAGAATCTCTGGCACTAGAAAAGAATTTATTTTTTAAAAGAAAACCTTTTCATATGGCCAATATCTGCTGGGACCCCTGGCTTCCAATTTTAGAAGACTAGGTTGATTATCGAAAAATTGGTACATCATGTACCGGAATTATTTTTATGTACATTTTTTTTCCTTATCCACATCACCACCTATGTTATGATTTGATACTGTTATATGTTGGTTTATATATATGCTTGATGTTTTAGTCTATGTTTATAACTACATGTATGTTCCTCAAAGTTATTGCCTGTGCGCAAATATTTGAATAAATAACTCCTGCAAGCTACATTATGAATGCTGTAAGTAAAATATACTTATTATTTTTTTTTTTAATTTTTGCTTTTTACAAAATTCCAAATTTCTGTAATTTTTTTTTTTTTATTTATTCTTTATATTTTTTTTTATCTATTCAGATTTATTGATCATTCTGCATTGATAATGTTTTAGTTGGATATATTATAATTTACAATGAAAGAAAAAATGTCAGACTAGCTACTTAAAAAAAATTAAAAAAAAAAAAAAAAAAATGTAACACAATTGTCTTATAAACTTACGACATGTTACTCGGTATATGATTTCACGGAACAAAATTAGTCTGTACTTGTATATTAATTTACAAGCATGCATGCACAAATATTAACCTCTTGTGAAACGTATTATGTCCTAAAAAAACACGGTTTTATTCAAAACAAAATTTTATTCATTCTTTCACCTAACTTTCTTACGTATATATAATTCAATAAAAAAATCGCATGAAAATAAAACTCAACCTTTTATATATTCAACTCTGCATACCAAATCAATTATATACATGTATATACAGTTACATGTATTAATCTACATCATCATTGTGATGTAAGTAGTTCTAAAGGGTTACATGTAAAAAAAAAAGCGGAAATGGTTATTTCAATTTAAATCTATTTCCGTTTTTCAACGAAAATAAAAAGATAAACACATAAATGTAGGGACATATTAGATATGGGAAAACAAATTTCCTATGATTTTTTTTACATGTTTTATATAAACACCGTTTTGTTAAATGTAGTGTTTATCAATTCGAGAGGTAAGTTAACATATATATCTTTTGTTTTAAAGCTGTGTTAATATATCATTTCATCCTATCTTTACGTCTCTGTTAAGTATATTCACAACTTTTATAAACTTACCATAAAAAATTTAAGCTTGACATACTTTGAAGATACTGCTAAATATTGAAAACAGTCAGTTGTCAACTATATTCCTCAGACCAAGTGACGAATTTAAGCCAGCATATAGGACACCTTAACGTCTGTAGTACTAAGAAAATTACATACTGCATATCAAGAGATTAAGCGTTAAAAATGCATGCCATAGCAAAATGTAAAAGAAATCAAAAGTAAAAACCAAAGGTATGATGTATGATAAAACAGCAAAGGCAAAAAGCAAACAACAGCCACTAGATTGCAGAAGCGTGAAACTGATGCTATGTCATAACATAACTATGTAAGAACCACATATAAAAATCAATGATAAAAAGTCGCTGTTGTAGTAAACAAGTTTAATTCCAATTCAAACTAATAACACGTTAAAATGATCATATTTTTACAAACCAAAGAATGTCCAATTCCTATAGTAGGAACTCATAATCTAAAATGAACAACATTTAAGCACCAGTAAAGTTTGACTCAAAGAAGTATATTTTTAGTAAAAACTACATTCAATTGTAAGATTTCTATATATTTTGTCGTCAAACAACAGTAGATATTAGAAATGTGTTAAATTTTACTTGTATGGTGTAAACGTGTGACAAATGAATTATTTTTATATTGTTAAAGCATTTGCTATTTAGAAAATAATCAATCAATCAATGTGTAGCAAACGTCAATCTTATTATGTATTCGTTAGTCTTGAACAGTATGGTATTGATAATTAACAAGCATGAGAAATAATATATACAACTATCATTTTTTAAGCTTTAATTATTTTTATTTCACTACAAATCAACATAAAATATATTCTAACATTACTTATCCATATATATATATAAAATATGAAATAAAAATAAAAATAATTAAAGCTTAAAAAATGATAGCTGTATATATATATTCTTTAACGTTAACATCTACGCATTTGACATTTCAAATACACACATAATCATAACTATCACACTACAATCAATTCAAAAAATTCACTTCCTCATACACAATTAATCAATAGTTTTTCAATGGACGGTGGGCGATGAAAATTGTTTTTGCGGTGTGAGGAAAATTCTTCGTTTCATCTCTTCTTTCAATGAAAACCGACATATAAGAATATATTTTTATTTTTTTGTTTTTTAGAGAGAAGTAATCAACTGATTGATTTTACTAATAATCATGAATTTACTTCTCGAATGTCTTTACTTTCTTTAACTCTTCAATTAGAAATAAAATATGTATCTTGAATCATGCCAAAAACAACGAAGGTGTGTGTGTATCATTAAGAAGCGAAAAAAATGTCGAGAAAATACATGACGGACATATTTACCTGTAACGTCACTTTTGTAGTGTTGATCCAGTCGTGTGATGGACAGTTCGTGGTTCTGTTGTGCTTTTTTTTGTGTGCTGTCTTAGATTTTATGTGTGTTTTTTTTTTATTCTGTGGTAAGCATGTCGAAATGTTCTATCGCATTATTTATTGGTGTATTTTTCTGCCCTGACTGTTTTTGCATTATTCGTACTGAATTCCTGTCATGTAATGTTGTCGTTTTAATGTTATATTTAACATTGCGATAAAAGCGCGAGGTTTAGCTAGCCACAAAACTAGGTTCAACACAACATTTTATTTTCTTAAAATGACCTTTACTCAGTCATTAAATGACAATTGTTATCTTATAGTTCGTTTCTGTGTGTGTGTTGCATTATCGTTTGTATTTTGTTGCACTTCAGATTTTTTGTTGTTTCGTTGTTTTTCTCTTATAGTTAATGTGTTTCCCTCGGTTTTAGTTTGTAACCCGGATTTGTTTTGTCTCAATCGATGTATGACTTTCGAACAGCGGTATACTACTGTTGTCTCTATTTTAGTTTCTCTCCATTTTGACCTTCTTTCATCGATTAAGGAAAATGATTGTTCCTGGTCGAAAGAAATATACATTTTTGACAATAACATCTGAGTAGTGACGCATCCTGTTCGTTGTACGTAAGGTTTATTACGAGTGAGAATTTGATATCGCTTGATATTAACTCGGGTGATTTAGTTTTAGTATAGCACAAGCCAGTCTAAATCAAATAAAGACAGTGGAAACATGTATCAAACAATCCTATTCTCAGGAGGTATTAAACCTATTACTTTTATGGTAAACATTCTCTGCGTGTTCAAAATGAATTCCGCGGCTCGGAGAGGGCTTAATCGTTTTAACAGGTGTTTTGCTCCCTCGTGTGTCCAAGAAGAGGAAATGTTCCGTGGAGGAAGTATTATGATGTGTGTAGCTATTTCCACACAGGTGATTTTAAGTGTTTCAAGAAGGTTAAAAATAAGTCCAATTGGTGAAGTTTAAATAAACTCATCATGCATCATAGATACAAGGATCGGAATTTTATATTTGCGCCAGACGCGCGTTTCGTCTACAAAGCTTTTTAACTTAGCATATTATTAAATACATTTCAATGTTGTTTACACTGTTGTTTTGATTTATACACGTAATGTTCATTAAAATGTATCCCTACAACTAAACTATGCCCGGTACATGTATGTATCACAGTGCAGAATTATAACGAACGTTTCTTCTTTTTTTCTGAGTTTCATGACTAAATGTATTCAGCAATGGACTTTCCGTGATACAAAAAGTGACCATGTGTCAGACCATATACAGGATATAAAAAAAGCTGTGAGACTATTTAAAACTACGTTCATGGAAAATATAAATGTGAAGTATATTTGTCTTCATCAAATGTTAATAAAAACTTCAAAAAGGCCCACACGAAGGCAAGCGAACATGTATCACTCCGCGGTGGTAATATTTTAAAAGATATGTATTGGTTCTTTTAAACAATTTTTTGAATTTCTTTGACACAACTGAACCGACATAACTAACACCATATAGATCAAAACTATACAGGCGGTTATTATTTGTAAAACATAGTTTTATCGTAATTCACTTGTTTTTTTTTTCTTTTATATTTTGTGATTCAGACTATAACACAAAGTTGACTGCTGTATCCCTATTTTACCTACTATATCTGTCTGTTTTTTTCACGCATCGTTGTCTATATAATGGAATTTGATGCGACTGTCATACAAGTGAGAGGTTTAGCTACCTATAAAACCAGGTTTAATCCATCATTTTCTAAAATGAAAATGCCTATGCTTATACCAAGTTAGGAATGTGACAGTTGTTATCCTATCGATTGATGTGTTTTATCTTTTGATTTGTCGTTTGATTAGGGACTTTCCGTTTTGTATTTTCCTCTGAGTTTAGTATTTTTGTGATTTTACTTTAAGCAACGGACTTTTTTTGTGCTATTAGCAGCTTGCTTGATTTCTGCGTACCGGACTAATGAAGACATTTTAGCAACGAACTAATTATTTGTAATCTATTATGTACCAATAAACTGCACCGATTGTAAACATAACAAAGTTTGATGTGGCATAAAATGGATAAACAATGTGAAGCTGGTGATAGAATTGTATCCTGATTTTTTTCTCACTTTAACTTAAAAACTGTTGTTTTGGTTTATGCACGTAATGTTCATTAAAATGTATCCCTACAACTAAACTATGCCCGGTACATGTATGTATCACAGCGCATAATTATAACGAACTTTTCTTCTTTTTTTCTGAGTTTCATGACTAAATGTATTCAGCAATGGACTTTCCGTGATACAAAAAGTGACCATGTGTCAGACCATGTACAGGATATAAAACAAGTTGTGATACTATTTAAAACTACGTTCATGGAAAATATAAATGTGAAGTATATTTGTCTTCATCAAATGTTAATAAAAACTTCAAAAAGGCCTACACAAGGCAAGAAAACCTGTATCAATCCGCGGTGGTAATATTTTAAAAGATATGTATTGGTTCTTTTAAACGATTTTTTTAATTTCTTTGACACCACTGAACTGACATAACTAACACCATATAGATAAAAATTATACAGGCGGTTGTTATTTGTAAAACATAGTTTTATCGTAATTCACTTGGCTTTTCTTTTTTTTTATTTAGTGATTAAGATTATAACACAAAGTTGACTGCTGTATCCCTACTTGACCTACTATGTCTGTCTGTTTTTTTCAAGCATCATTGTCAATATAATGGAATTTGATGCTACTGTCATACAAGTGAGAGGTTTAGCTACCTATAAAACCAGGTTCAATCCATCATTTCCTAAAATGAAAATGCCTATGCCTATACCAAGTCAGGAATATAACAGTTGTTATCCAATCGATTGATGTGTTTTATCTTTTGATTTTGTCGTTTGATTAGTGACTTTCCGTTTTGTATTTTCTTCGGAGTTTAGTTTTTTTGTGATTTACTTGAAGCAACGGACTTTTTTTGTGGTAATAGCAGCTTGCTTGATTTCTGCGTACTGGACTAATGAAGACATTTTAGCAAGAACGCATTATTTTTAATCTAGTATGTACCAACAAACTGCACCGATTGTAAATATAACAAAGTTTGATGTGGCATAAAATGGATAAACAATGTGAAGCTGGTGATAGAATTGTATCCTGATTATTTATTACTTTAACTCAAAACTTTAACTTCACAATAATTTTCAACCAACAGGGTCCGTATGTTCGTTCATGGTGTTTGATTAGCAACAGTAAATAACTTTATAGAAACTTAAAGATTAGAAATTGTCAATGGTACAAATGTACTTTAAATTGAGATGACTTCAAAAAGGATTTAGGCGATACCTTTTTGTAATTTGTATTAAAATTCAGTTGGTAGTTATCAGAGTGAAGGCTTGATATCTTAGCGTCCGATTATTTGTAAGGGTTATTTATCTTATCCGTGAACAATCGGTTTGCAGTATTTATAAAACTATAGACCGAATGTAAAAGTTTGATGTGAAACAGTAAAGTATCACTACACAATTGAAGAATATCGAAACTTTTAGCCGTATTGAAAAATCGGTATCTGTTTTGTTCCGTTTTGTCAAAATAAGCATAAAACATCGCAAATGTATAATAGGCTATACATCAATAATCGAACAGCATTCAAATCCGTTTTCCTACAATCTTAAATTTGAATCTTGGATACGTATGTACGAACCAATTATTCAATTGTTCAATTATTGGACAGAAAAGTGAAAAATGGATTCAAAATTTTGTGTAATAATTTGTCGAACAAAAATCATTCATAAACAGATAAAACGATGATAACATTTGTTAAATCTATAACTGGTGATTTTAATTGTTTCAAGAAGGTTAAAAATAAGTCCAATTGGTGAAGTTTAAATTAACTAATCATACCTAGGCAAATAATCAGTACACATTTACGGTTTACAGATTGTGACAGGTGATTGTCTGTCTCTGTCTCTTTATATCTATTTTGATATTTACACCAGGTTGTTATACCATCATCGGTCTCATATGTCCTCGCGATGATTTAGTAGATAGCGTCTTAGTCTAGTTAGTTATTTTAATGTTTCTTTTTGAATATTGGATACACTTTTAGTATCAAATCAAATATGAGAATTTCAGTCAAATGATTGTTCATACATCAAATTGTGTAATCTAAAGCATAGATATTTAATTTCGTTTCAAGTAATAGTAGTTAAACTTAATACGAAAACATATTATCTGAACATTCTTGCTTCTGTTGCTTACTATTTATTTGTTAAAAAATAAAGTTGTTTATTTGATAAACAAGCAATGTATTGAAGAAATAAAATCATATATTGATTTCTACGATTTTGTTTCAGCTGAGATACAAACTGGATACTTCAAAAGTGGTAATTATACATGGAAAGAAGCCAGAAATAGCTGTAAACTGATTGGGTTATTCGATAAAATAAAGGTTTCTGAAAATGATAACAGACAATATGGATGGGTAGATGCGTCTGTAGAATACACACCTTGGGTTGAATATAAAAGTAAGTATCACCAAGAAACGTTTTAGACAAATCTGTGGTGTGTATTTTGATAATATTATAGCTGAATCAATTGGGGAGGGATTGTTCAGCACGTCTTCATCTTTGCTTAAGTAAACGATTATTGAGTAGTAATTTTTCTTAACGAAAGGAAAGGACCAAAATTATGAAAAATGCAAAAGTTTTGAAATCCGTTTTTTCTTTGCCAGAGTACTTTAAGAAATAATACACAGATCAAATCGTGATGACTCAATTTAAAATGTCAAAAAAACAAGAAAAAAACATACAAATGAAACCTGATCGGGACAATAACATGCATAAACATATAAGTTTGAAACGCAATGAACGTATTCCATTTTCAAATTGATGCATTATAAGGTCATGGGGAAATGCAGAGTTTATACCTGAACATGGAAATACTATTTGTTTTGTATATTGTATATTTTTACTCGTTTTTACTTTAGAATGCTTCCGTGTTAAACAAGAGTACAGAGAGAAGAATAAAGTTGTAAAATATGGAAATCAGTTGCAGGAATGTTTGCAATTTTGTAAAGACTATACCTATATCGGATTACAGGTAGATTTATTCAGTTAAGTAAATATATATAAACATGCTAAACAGCGATATTATATCTGAATGATCTAATTAATTATGTTCATTTCGGACTTTTTTTTCTATGACATATATTTGCAGTTGAAAACTTTTATCTGACATTTACTATACTGTACGACAAACAGTTAAAAAATACCAAAAAGTAATGTACAGTAATTCACAAGAAAAAAAATCATAAATGTTTGAGATAGTATGAAAACGCAAAGAAGTTTTAAAAAGATTAAACACAGAATTACAAAAAAAAAAATAACTAAAATAGTACCTTTCCAATAAAAATGTTCACAAGTTGTTATAATGGAAAGGAAAGAAAGTAATTTATCAATTCCTGAAACCAGACCACTGCACGCACATAAAATAAACATGTTTGCGCCTGTCTAAATCAGGAGTTTCTGGCTTTTGTTAGTCTTGTGTGTTTTTCTAATTTTAGTTCATTTATATGCAACTGAGTTTATTGTGACGTTCATTTTCACTGAACTAGTACACATTTTTGTTTAGGAGCCAGTTGAAGCACGTTTCCGGGTGTGGGATTTTCTCGCTGTGTTGAAGACCATTTGGTGGCCTTCGGCTGTGTTCTGCACTTTGTTCGGGTTGTTGTCTGTTTGACACATTCCAAATTTCCATTCTCAATTTTATGGATATTCAGGAAATAAAATATTCAGGACTTCATTTTATCTTAAATGAAACTTTCATTAGACCTTAAACGGAACTATAACATTAAGTTAAAAGTGATATACAAAGATAAGATATGTCGAAGAATGAACCGTAGTGTTACTGTAAAACCGCAGAAAAGTCTCATTTAGTAATTGCATATACAAATACGAGGAAATAAGAATCTGACTGTGGAAATATTGGTTTAATAACTTCTATGTCAACAACAACTTCCCATCGTAGAGTTCTGATGGGAACCTATAAGTAGGAGCTATTTTGTTTTAGATATTTCCTACTTTCAAGTATGTTTTTTTTTGACTGAACCCAATTTGGTGGTAATACATCTTATACATGTTATAAAGTCTATCAGAATTGTTTTTCAAGGAAATCCGCTCAAGCCCATGCTATAAGGGCTGTCTAAAAATTGCAGTGATGTTAGAGTTTTCTGCTCCTAGTTGAAGGCCTCGTTGTGACTTTACGATGAGGAACAGCAATTCAAGAGCTATTCCTTTGCTTGTTGTTGTGCACGTACTGATTTTGTGTCATGGATAAATACCCAATGTTCTTTGTTTTTCTATTATTTGTCCCTGAATAAAAAATATGAAAAAACAATTAACGATTCGATGATGTTAATTGAGGATATCTTTATCAATTCATGTTTCTTTTTAAAATAAAATTGTGAATGGAAAAGGGGAATGTGTCAAAGAGACAACAAACCGACCATAGAACAGACAACAACAGGAGGTCACCAACAGGTCTTCAATGCAGCGAGAAATTCCCGCACCCAGAGGCGTCCTTCATACCTCTAAACCAATATATATACTAGTTCAGTGATAATGAACGCCATACGTAACTCCAAATTGTACACAGTTTCATATTTGTTTTATTGTTTGTGAATTATATAAGAAAGGAGCAAATATTGGCGTCCAGAATATGAACCAGCATACAATGAATTAAATTATGTAAAACTGATAAATCTGTTCTGCTAAAGATGTCAAACGCTATCCTTATTAATTACCCGAAAAATATAGGGTATTATTTATCAACACTCTAAAACAATATTACTTGGAACTACCAAAAATAAGTAATTCATTTACTGTATTCAAGTAATTGAATTTGTCAAACTTATTGATCATTGATAGTAATTATTAGTAATGTTAAGTAATTTCAAGTAAATGCAAGTAATTTACACTTTTAGTAATTTTTCAAAAATAGCTTACCAAAGTCAAATGAGAACCTAATTCTGATTGGCTGAAAATATTTTTAGTCTCAAACCAAAACCTACTAAGTCTTCTTAATTACTTGAAATATGAAACAATTTTGTACATTTATCGATAGTCAATGTATCAGTTTTAGCACCAATTTTATATTATTAAATTATATGAAAAATGACAAATGATAGCTGTAAGATATTTTGATTTAAAAATGATTTAAGTAATGGCTAGTAATTTATAAAGTAATCATATTTAGTAATTTGAGGTAAAATTAAAAGTATAACCAAGTAATCCAAAGCAATTTTTTAAAGTATTTTAAAGGATTATCCCAAAACAATTGCTAGTTATCCAAACTTATGAAATTTTCAGACTGTGCAACCAACATATGTTGAAACTGTAAACTTAGGAATCATTAATTATCCAAATTTATTAAACTCAATGCAACTAAACGACATTATGAAGTGCCTGAGCCTACAATTTTGTTAAGGAAGAACAATTGATATGTGCAATTCTTTAAAAAATTTACTAAATTCCAGTTATTTCTTTTTACTTAAAACAGGAAGTTATTACTTGATATTTATGTTAATATAAATGAAATCTTTTATCTGTATAACTTGCAGTGTTCATATAAAAGTTTCAAATTTAACTTTTGATCTAGACCTTTTTCAAATTTATCTATATATCCTAACTATTAAGAAACATAATTTTATGATGCCCTTCTATATATTGACAATTTTATCTAAAAAGTGATCAAGCACAATATTTTTTATTCATATATACAGCTTTTAATATTTATTAAAATAATTGTGCAAACTGCCAGCATTCTCATTTATATTTCAAAATATACTTATCATATATTGACAATTGTATTTCCATATCAATCTGATATTTATATCACTAAACCCTCAATTGACAAATTAACTTGTATTCCCATTGCTCCTCTCTGCATACACATATTATTGTGAATACTAAGTTTTTTTGAATGCCAGTGTACTGTTTTTATTCACAACATCAAACACTGTAGACAAAATATATTTATAAATGGCTGTCAAAGCTGTGATGATAAAATCAGTTAAAAAAAATATTCAACTGAAATTACGTTACCAGCAAGGCCCCTTTTATACAAAACCAAACATGCATTATGACGAGAGAGTTATATATGTTCCATAGACACTTGTTTTGAATGTTTGTAAATTGAGTTTAAAGTTTCCATGCAATTAGAAATATAACAGTATGAGTCTGAAAAATAAATAAATATATAATATATATATATAGAGTAAAATTATATAGTAATAATATAAAGTAATTCATCTAATCCTACCTTGTAATGAGATGGAATTTTAGCAAATCATTTACTGCATTTACGTAAAAATGAATTACTAAAAAAAAGTAATTTTTGGAATAGTTTTACTAAATGCAAGCAATCAGTTTTTACTGAAAACTATTTGGTTTACTTAAATGAAGTAAACAAATAAATTAAGTAATTTCAAGTAATTTCTTCAGAATGTTTAGTAAAACTAAGTAAAATCAAGTAATTGCAAGAAATAGTAAGTAAATCTGTAAGTAATATAATTACTCAAAATAAATAAAGAAGATTTACAAAGTATTTATTTTTAGAGTGCATGTTTCCCTAAAACCAGACATTTATGACTTAGTTTAGAATTTTATCTATGACTTGAAGAATGCATTTTTGGTAAATTTTGTGTTTTTATTTGGGTGAACATTTTTAGCACATGATTTTTATTTAATAGATATAGAAAGATGTGGTGCGAGTGTAAATGAGACAACTTTCCATCCAAATAACAATTTATAAAAGTAAACCATTACAGGTCAATGTATGGCCTTCAACACGGAGCCTTGTCTCAACCGAACAAAAAGCTATCAAGGGCCCCAAAATTACTTGTGTAAAACCATTCAAACAGGAAAACCAACGGTCTAATCTATATAAAGAACGAGAAACGAGAAACACGTATAAATTATACATAAACAAACGACAACTACTTCTGATAAAATACTTTAACGATTTTCAGCATGGACTTAGATGTATTGTTTTCCTGCTTCTGGAGTTTATTCCTAAATTCATATTTCACATTAACATGTTTTTATTCTCCATGTGTATTATTTGGCTCATATTCGTTCCAAGATAAAATACTTCGACCTCGGTCGGAAAAAAGTGACAAAATGGACATGAGGAAAAAAATCATTCGTTGTATTAACACTTCCATACTACTCTCTACTTCATAGCTGTCACAGAAGGCAAGGTTTTACAGAATTTTAACTTGACAAAAGCAACACTATACATTCATGTAGTGCCTGACTACCGATCGAGTTCAACAAAAGCTTGTGTTAGATTTTTGTTTCTCGGTTATTGAATGAGAGTTTGTCATATGTATAGATCCTGTTTGTTTGTAAATAAAACTATGAGCTATCCTCTCTCACTTTTAATCCAAGCATAACTTTTGGTTCTTTATATGGTTTAGTTTATATATGATAAACATGAACACCAAATTTCTTTTTGTTTTATGCATTTTATTTATTTATTTATTTGTTTATTTTTTCTTTCTTTTATTTATTGACGTTTACAACCTTTTTTTGACTGAGGATCTTTTTTAATTGTCCGTTTAAGACAGTATTTTGAAACTCTGGTTTTCCTTATAACGATGCTATGCAGCTATTCCTAATTAGGTATACAGATTTTATTTTTTCAAAACTAATGTTCAGAAAGTAGAAATTAGGCAGATCATCACTGAGTACTGGTCCTTTTTTAAAATTACCAATCCTAATGTTTTTAATTTTTTTTATCTTTCAGATCACCGATCACGTCTTACACCGTTTAGTCAATTCATACATTTCATAAATTTTCAATACTTGGCGAAATTGAAAGGGGAAATATACATGTTATCTCAATGAATACCATAAAAACATATTAGAATATAGCAGTCAACCAAAAATTAAATAAAATATTGATGAAAATTATAAGTATTTGCATTCCATGCGGTATATACACAAGTAAAAGCTATACAAATTTGCATTAAAGGATTTATTCACTTAGCTTAGAGAAAATATAAGAAAATGTAGCTTACTTATTTTCCACGTATTTTATTTATAAACACCAGCAAGCCAACTGTGTCTGTTTGAGTGCGAATGAAACAGACATTATGAAAGCTGTATCAAAATGCCCACAGAGAACAACAGAACCGTGCAAGAAAGACACATTCTTATACTGTGCAAATGTCAAGACTAGTTCTGATGGTTTCATTATCTACAAATCAGGTAAATGGTACAAACAAATATATACAGCTTTTTTATATGAGTCATTTTTCTGTTATTCAAGACTGTAGTTGAACATGAGTGTGCTTATGACGTAAGATTGCACACTCGTCTATGAATACCCTATATTTTTGTATTCGTCAGTAGTTTTTGTTACAATCTTTAATTTATAAGTGTCTTGATTAAAGGATAACATTATGAAAAAGTGACGATAAAAATATTTCTGAGCATATACTCAACTTTTTATTTTATGAAAAATATATGAGCCGAAATGTCTGTGCCAAACACACGTTGACAGGCTCAGATAGACTTCTGTTTCATACAGTAATCAAAACCAGAAATAGAAATATCTTTGAACAATTATCGGCTTGAAAGGGTTAGAATCGCTCGCATGAATTAAACATAATTTGATTTATCTTGATCGCATTTACTCCACTTTAACAGCCACGCGTGTTAAATAGCCATCAACCCACATATGGCGTTCTAAACGGGGAGTTATATACATGTATGATCGGTTCACCTTAACATGGTTGACATGTGCATTGTGACTTATCGTGAAATGGTAAACGCATGTGGGCCATTTCACAGATTTTTGTAAAATATTGTAAACATCAAGGAACGTTGAATGTGATTCTTCATTTAAACTGTTATACAGTATATCTATTTGCTTAAATAGTAATTTTATATATCCTTGACAGCAATAACTGTGCGTACGTTCGTCCATCCGTTCGTTCGTCGGTCCGTCCATCCGTCCGTGTGTCCCGCTTCAGGTTAAAGTTGTTTGGTTAAGGTAGTTTTTGATGAAGTTGAAGTCCAACCAAAACTCCAAATTAGTACATATGTTTCCTATGATGTGATCTTTCTAATTCAAATGCCACATTAGATTTTTGACCGCAATTCCAGGGTCCCCTGAACATAGAAAATAATACTGCGAGTGGGGTATCCGTGTACTGTGGACACATTCTAGTTAAAAGACTGCTATAAAAGAGGGACTAAAGATACCAAAGGGACAGTCAAACTCATCAATCGAAAATCAACCGACAACGCCAAGGCTAAAAATGAAAAAAGACAAACAATAGAACACATGACACAACATAGAAAACTAAAGAATAAACAACACGAACCCCACCAAAAACTAGGGGTGATATCAGGTGCTCCGGAAGGGTAAGCAGATCCTGCTCCACATGAATTGATAGTACATAAATAACGGAACTGAAAAAGTAAAAAAAAATATTGGTCTGGGTGATTGATTTTGAAATATAAGCCATTAAAAATTTGGCGGGAAATGATTCTCTCTAAATTTTTCATACAGTTATAATAGTTGGCATTGTTTTTCTTTCAAAACAATGAAAAAATAACAAGGATTTTATTAGACTTCCTTGTATGGCTTTTGAACCTATATGTAATTAAATTATACAAAGAAACGTAGGGCTTAGTTGGCAAATATTTTAATTGCAATACATGGATAAAACCAGATGATTCTAAATATCTGACAAAAAAATAAAAAAACAAGAGATGCTAGTATCCTAAATGTCCATAACTTTCATTTAGACCTGACCATGTTTAAATCGTATGCAAACTTTAACCATAAAAATGTTCACACACTTTTCCTTGCAGCAATGAAGACATTTAATATTTATCAAAATACAATATTTTTGTGAAACTTTAAAAAAAAAACCACATAGGGTGTGTTGTCCTCCTTTAAATAAAAAAAAATCTATAGGTAATCATCGGAATAAACTAAAAGCACATCTACGCAATGTACAATGGTTGTTACACTGAAAAAAACCAACTCTCTTTTGGTCCTATTTATCGGTTTTAATTCCAATTTAAAATGATGGCAATGAGTAAATTCCCTCAAAATAGTCAATTATTGTATTAGTAGGAGTGATTTGTGATAAGCAGCCTTGGATATACATGACCTCGTGCAAAGACGAACTATACTTTCAGAAGTTGCATGACAATAAGGTTAAACTGGATATAGCATTCATGTATTATACTAGAAAATAAGCATAAATCATTGCTAGTATTATAACCGAAGACGATATTTAAAAACATTACTACAATGTTAAATTTAAATTGTAAGATATTCTTATCCCACAAAGTCGTTTACAGGGTAAGCGTGGAAATTGGTTGTTACCAAAATAAATCATACCTCGTTCCACTATTTAAATCATCACACAGGGATGTTTGAATGAAAGGAATTTCGGGAGCATATGATCAAAGAAGAGTCAGCAGTCTGTAATTTTGGTTGTATTTCATAGGCAAATGGTCTCTTGATGGGAAAGGTCATTGTAATTACTTAAAACGGTTTCTGTTGATGAGCTGGGTTTCAAGTGCATGATTGAAATAAAATTTATACAGATAAAAGACATTGGAAAATTACAAAAATGTTAATTAATTTAAACAATCTCATTCAAATCAGCTGTTAGTTTTCACTACAGTACAGAAGTGCAGAGATTTTTGAATGACAATTCGAGTGTCGCATTACAGATGTATATTTTGTAAAGTATTTAGTGTCAATGTCATGTTTTTGTTGTTGTAAGGAAAAGTTTCTAATTTTATTAAAAATGGAGGGGAAAATGTATTTAAATGACTTCATTTCACTCAATCTTCTATTCATATCCAGGTTATATCAATGAACAGTTTGGGATAGGAAATTGTTTGGGAGTGTCTAGTATTGACGGACGAAGCAAATACTTTCAGGCTTACCAATGCAGTTACACTTTCTATTCGTTCTGTACAAAAGGTAAGGATATTTAGATACAATCATATTTCGTAACATTCACAGAAATTATAAATTCAATGGAAAAATCAACAGCCTTTTCAGTTTGTGGGTGTGTTTTCCATGAAAGAATGTATTTGATATTTATTTTAATTACTCTGATTTTTCTTGTTTACAATGAGAATTTGAGTTTCTGTCATTATTTCAATTTTTGTAGTGCAACCAACAGACTGAATATATGACTTAGAAACAGACACAATATAAAAAAAAAACGTTATCTTACAGTCTGATTTTAGAAATGTAACTTACGACATATTTGTCTGTTTTTATATTGTTTAAGATTAAGATTCAATGGTAACTGCTGTTAACCTATTTTTGATATTGTTACGTATTACGTCTGTTCGTTTTGTTTACACATTGTTGTCAATATAATTGCATTTCTGAAACTATCATACAAGTGAGAGGTTAAGCTAGCTATAAAACCAGTTATAATACAACATTTTCTACATTAGGAAATGCCTGTACCAAGTCAGGAATTTGATAGTTGTTTTCTATTCGTTTGATTTGTTTGAGCTCTGGATTTTGCCACTTGATAAGGGATTTTGAATGTTCCTTGGAGTTCGGTATGTACTTTATTTTTACTTATTGTAGCTTGAAAATCTCTGTAGCAAAATAAGTACGTTTAATCCTTGATAGAGACCTTTTGGGTCGTTTTGATTCTGTGAAATTATTTTCACTTTTGAGATTTTCCTCTACTAACATCCAGAATACACAGTGTGTACATAATTTACATACATATGTTTCGTGTATTTTGATCAATCCTATTTTTTTTGTAATTTTTCAAGATTCAGCAACATTTTACATTCAAGCCTTCAACAGGAGTTGGATAAGTTCTACTGAAAAATGTATGAAGGATGATAATTATAATCTCATTTCATATAACGCTTACAAAAAGTTGGAAAGAACGGATATTGGATATTTCTGGCTAGCGAATATACGGAGACCAATAATCCAAAAGGGTGAAGGTATGACGTCTGTTTATGAAAATTTATAGTATTATTTTATAGATTTTATCATTTTGCTGCTCCTTCAGATATGAGTATGACACTTTCGGAAGCTGTAAATATGTTATTTATAAAGTTCACTTTATTTCTGTTTTTTCTGTTCCCATAAAGTTTGGAAGATGTGTTATGATTGTCAATGAGATAACAAACACCCGAGACCAAAATGACGTATATGTCTTTGTAGATGTTACATGCAATAACTACATGTCAACTTAATGCCCTAATCAATGAACAAAACACATACCACATTTAATGATACCAAATGGCAAAAAAAAACCCAAATCAAATGAGTGAATCCACGGCCTTATTTGTTGAATAATTACAAACCAAAAATGATGTGAATAAACAACCGACAAACATTGAATTACATGATCTTGATTTTAGATAGGCACGCATTTCTCAATTTTATCTATCGATCAACGTGTTTAGCTTATTCAAATTATGAGATTTTCAGAGCTTATGATGCATACTCCTTATGTTTCCAAGTAAAATTCAAAGACTCGACTGTAAACTATAATTGAGAATGGAAAAAGGGAAGAGTTTGTTTCGATCTTTATTATAGAAAAAGTCAGAAATTTCAACGGAAATATACAGGTTTTCTGTCTAGGTTAGATTTTTTTTTGCATCCTCATTAATGTGTCCTGAGTAGACTTTATGCATTTTTGGCGTATTTAAGTATTAGTATGATATCTTGGAAGTGAAAGATTATCATATAATCAGAAATTGCCTCTCCCAAGTTGTTATTTCAGATTCTCACGTGGAAAAAAACTAAATAATAACAAGACTCTTTTTCGTTTTTTTTTTATGACGTCGATGAATTTGGTCACTTAATGTGTTTTGCATTGTTTTCGAATCGTTCGCTCAGCTCATGTTGGTAGTCTGTATAGTTCTTATTCAATATGGGATATCAATTCCTGATGATTACGGTGTATGTGTTTATAAAGCTCATAAAGAAAGAAACGATCCACGTAAACTTATTTGTATTTTGAATATCTTATATTATGTTCCTATATATTTATGATTTTTTATGTTATTTTATCCTGTCGATATCATATACCTGTATTTTGGCATAGCGCATGTTTATGCTTTATTCATGCTGTTTTCGACGCCGGGACTCTTATATTTCAGTACTTTGTGTCCATTGTCTTTATGTTTGTTTTGTGTTGTTCATCCTGCCGATCTGATAAGTCAAGCAATTGTAAATGATTTTTACAGTATTTTCTTGAGTTGTGCTATAACAATTCTGCTCAAGATAAAAACATGAGTTGATTGCCAAAACAAAACTTTTCGAAACCCGCCACATTCTGTATGTGCCTGTTCAAAGTCAGTACATGTACCTGTAATTCGGTGGTTAAGATAAGCTTAACCTATCAGATGGATAAAAAAAATACATCTAACAAAAACCTGAATGGGTAGTTATACATCCCTTCTTCAAGAAGATAATACGAATATATCTGAGAGAAATCGTTGTTTCTGACAGCTAGTTAAAGCAAATAACAACTTATAAAATATACCTTCCATCTGAGACAAAAATATCAATCAATTCACATCCAACATCGATTGACTATTTTAAATCTCGGTCTATTTCTGAAATCAATTCTTACATACTTTTGATTTTTTAACCCTGTATGCCAATATTGTCCATGTGAAATTTTAAAATTGTCTGTATATACATTGAACGACAAATATATGTGACGTATAAAATTTTCTGACGTCAGACACGCGAATCAATGAATGTTTTTGTAGATAGATGTTTTGTGTTCTGTTAAATTGTTCCTTTTAAAATTGTTACATGATGATGACTGATGTATCCATATTTTGGCTTTTTTATTTAGTATGCCTGTTTTGTTCACGCATCATTGTAAATATAAAGGAATTTGATAAAACTGTCATCAAAGTGAGAGGTTTAACATTTTCTAAATTTGAGAAGAAGAGTTTGGTCATAAACTGTGATTCATAAAAGTACAAGAACAAAGTCAAGTATGCTCTTAAAGGGGCGTAATTAGTGTCCACATGAATGCCTACAACCT
Source organism: Mytilus galloprovincialis (assembly GCF_965363235.1). Lineage (NCBI taxonomy): Eukaryota > Metazoa > Mollusca > Bivalvia > Mytilida > Mytilidae > Mytilus > Mytilus galloprovincialis. Next base: position 48,534,894 of record NC_134844.1, on the reverse strand, counting down.
GTCAATAAACTTCATTACCGAAACGTACATACATCTTTTCAACGAGAAAATTTACAGCTTCAATCATCTTATCACACCTCCTTTAGTATAAATTATAGCTCATTAGAGAAAAAAAGGTTTTAAATGAGTTGCAGCTAATATATTTGCATTCAAATTTACCAAACGCACATTTGATTAAATATGGAAGTTTAAAAAAAGGGTATAAAAAGAGTTGAACAAATAAAACTGTCAACAGAATCAAAAGGACCACCAAGAGCACGTTATTTATCTAAAACATCCAAAGAATTTCGTACACTCCAAAAGTAGTTAATTCCTCTATTCGCATATATATTTCATTACGAAAGTTAATGTAAAGTTATTTGACATTAGTTAATGAACAAGCTAAGAGCACTGACAGATTAGTTGTAGAATACTTACGAGAGACTGAAATGAAGCTATATTTTACTTGGTTTTTTTTTGTGTAGTTTAGGAAACAAAAATGTAGTAGTGACCTGCAATTAAATATAAGACGATGAGTGCCAATGAGACAACTCTCAATTTATAAAAGTAAACCATTATAGGTCAAAGTGTGGTCTTCAACACGGAGCCTTGGCTCACACCGAACAACAAGCTATAAAAGGCCCCAAAAATGGCTTGTGTAAAATCATTCACACTAGAAAGCCAATGGTCTAACATATATAAAAAAACGAGAAACACTTATGAACCACATCAACAAACGACAACTACTGAACATCAGATTCCTAACTTAGGGCAGGTGCAAACCATTTCAGAAAAACAACAATAACCTTGAACAAAATCCACCATTTGAAATAATATACACAGGTAAAGGAAAATTGTTTTGTTGTTAGGTATACAGTTTTAATCGAGAAAGGAAATCTTTAACAAAATAAATAACTTTGATGTTCATAGTACGAACAAGTAAAAATTTGTTGTTATACCAAACACGTATCAAATCTGGTATAAAGACTAGATATAACACTGAAAAAGTAAACATTGAATAAAACAAAAAGCATAACAAATAGTATCAACAGGTCAAATTAACAAGAAAGTACGATTTGAGAGTACTCGCAGTTACTGACAGCCAAAAACTATACATAATAAACATATCATGCATCAGAGACTAAAATGCACTAAAACACATCCCAGGGATTTCTCATTTTAACGTCATGGATAGTCAAAGAAGACATGAATTGTGCAATGCCAACAATAAATGTATCGACAGGCAATAGGATGGTTAACCTCTTTATAGATAAACATTAACGTGGTTGTATCTTTATACAAATTAAGTAATGTTTAATTTGCTGATGACGAAATCGATATTACTGCCAATATAAACTATATTCAAAGAACTAGTTACAACATTGTTAAGTACTCGCAGTTACTGACAGCCAAAAACTATACATAATAAACATATCATGCATCAGAGACTAAAATGCACTAAAACACATCCCAGGGATTTCTCATTTTAACGTCATGGATAGTCAAAGAAGACATGAATTGTGCAATGCCAACAGTAAATGTATCGACAGGCAATATGATGGTTTACCTCTTTATAGATAAACATTAACGTGTTTGTATCTTTATACAAATTAAGTAATGTTTAATTTGCTGATGACGAAATCGATATTACTGCCAATATAAACTATATTCAAAGAACTAGTTACAACATTGTTAAGATAACCCTTACTAATAAGTTTACTTAAAGGTTCGATAAGTTTACAGGGGTCACATAGTGATTAATTTTTACAGTTGGCAGAGAGGGCGTCTTTAATGACATGACGACACTGTTTCCATCTATTGTAGATGGAGGCTAATATTTTTGTCCTTTCATAAGAAAAGTTTTGACCAGACGGTCTTCGATGATGTTGAGGTCTTCTGAAATGACATAACCATAGGGAACATATCTAAAACTAGATGTTTCACAGTCTCAAGTGGAAAGAACATTGTTTTCTATATCGACGTGTGATGTAACTGACGTATAATTAAACATCAAATGTCTGCTGTTTTTTTTAATGAGAATACGAAATAATAGGTGGTTCTATATCATCAAAATATGAAGGTATTTGGCTTTGCAAATGTTCACAATAAGTTTTAAGCTGTGATGTGGTTATGATATCTTTGTTTACTATATGACTCTGTGTGCTACGAAGGAGTTAGTAGTTTTTGCATTATTTGTTGTGTTCGTCGTGTCTCAAAATAAAAAAACAAAACAATAGATTTGTTCTGTTATAAATCCTCAGCTTCAAATTATTGGGTGGAAAAGGAGGGAGGGGGGCGTTCCTTCATGATCAAGGTAAATCTAGAAAAGCACTTCGGATAGACCAATGTATAACATCTTATGTATTTTATGTAGTGTTTCTGAAGGAGATTTAGCTATTGTAGCAATTTTAAACAATAGTCTATACACGCATAGAAATAATGAAAGAATGAAGCATTTTAGAATTTGTTCAGTTGATATTTTTCTTGTAAACCGAGACATAATCCGATGTAATCCATGTTCGAACGTTATCAGATACCGATTTAGTTATGGGCAGTTGGCTGATTCCCCTTATGTCGATTGATACATGATAAATGCATATAAGTAAACCTTTTACAGGTACTACTCAAACCATTGGCTTACCAGCGGCCCCTTTATTCAAAATCTTTGCACCTGTGATCAAAATCAATTAAGATCTTAAGAGAAAATATAAACATTTCAGTATAACTTAGTACATTTTAATGTTAGATGTTTTTGTGAAAAGAGCCCCTGGTCTTTGCGCATACATCCGTTATGCATGTTTACATGATTTATAAGAACGATAAGTAAACAAGTATAACTACTGTCGAAAGTCAGGACGTCTTTAATGTAGTTTGTACTTAAATTGCAGATGTAAATCAAACATATTGTATAGCTGTGAAAGTAGCTAAAAAGAATCATGAAGTATCTTGGATTGTCAGGCCATGCATTGAGAGATTTCAAGCATTATGTGATGATACAGATATGACATCTTCCTATGAAATACCAGCTACAAAAGCTGTAACATCTTCCTACGAAACATCATCTACAATAACGGTGACATCTTCCTACGAAACACCATCAATTATAACGATGACATCTTCCTTCGAAACAACATATTCAATAACGCTGAACAATTCTCCTGGGTTTGAGAAAAAAGAAAACAAAACTAATAGTAAGTGTATTGTTAAATAGATATTATGTTCGATAGTCCATTAATACATTTCAACAAAAGTATAGCGTCGATTCGTTTTCCGCCAAAAAATAACTTGCAAGAGTAACTGCTGTACTTTATAAAGGAGGACCAACATATATTCTCTCACATAATCGTTCCATTTCTATTTTAAATGCCATATCTAAAAAACAATTGAGAGACATGTATGTACACAGTTATATAAATTCTTAACTAATAAAAAAGTTTTACATATCTCTCAGTCAGGTTTCAGGCAAGGTCATTCATGTCAAACGGCACCGACTAAACTAATTGATGAATGGTTGAAATATTTAGATAATGGAGAAATAGTTGGTACTGTGTTTTTAGATTTCAGTAAGGCTTTTGACCTTATTAACTATGCGGTACTTTTAGAAAACTTTATTATATCGAAGAACATATGATAGATTGGATAAAATCATATTTGTCTGAAAGACAACAAGATGTTCAATACGCTGACATTAAGTCTGGTAGATCGTTTGTAAAATATAGAGTGCTTCAAGGTTCTATTTGAGGTCCTCTGCTATTTTTAATTTATATAAATGATTTACCATTTCATGTTAAACAATCCGACATGGAATTTTATGCTGATGATTCAACATTGCATTTTGATAATAAAAACATTGAAAAAATAAACAGCATATTGCAAAATGATTTGAATGCTATACAATCATGGTGTAACAATAACAGTATGAAAATTAATGCACAAAAAAACAAAGTGTATGAAATTGGGTTCAAAACAAAAACTTACACAACTACCAGAAGTATGTATTACCGTCAACGAAACATGTATTCAGAATGTCCATTCTTTCAAATTACTTGGAATTGACATTGATGCAAATTTAAGCTGGTAAAATCATGTTGATCGTAAATGTAAAATTATCTCAACTTAAATATATTTTTTGGTATAAAATTAAAGTATATTTGCCTATACACACAACACAACTATTTTGAAATGCATATATTTTACCATATACAGACTATTGTAGTTCAGTTTGGGGAAATTTATTACAAAAAGATTCAGATAGAATCACAAAACTTCAAAAAAGAGTAGCACAATCAATTATAATGTAAAGAATTGTAAATGGACTAAAACCTGATTACTTAGCACTGCTATATTACTGATGTGCAACACCACAACTTACGATCTGTCTCTAGTAATGACCTATTTGTTCCTAGATCAAATACAAATTTTATAAAAATCTTCATTATTCTGCAACCAAGGTATGGAATAATTTACCAATCAAGTATATGTTTACGTTATCAAATAAATGATTAAATCATCCAAATGGGTACATACATTTAGATACTTTTCAGATTTATTACTGATAGCACTGATACTAACAGCTGTTCTAACTTTAGCAGTGATTATTGTGATAATCATTTTATGCAAAAGGTATGTTTTCTGTTAGTTGACTTTGCTTATGAATAAGACTGTTGTCATATTGTCCAATTAAAGTAAGATGACGAAGTTTACCCTATGTTCTATTTTTGTATGTACAGTACTTAAGTTGTACCAAATCATAAGTTTGGTATCTCTGACGAATTTTTTTTTAAACTTTTGCGACCATTGATAGACCGGAAAAAAATTAAAGCCTATATTCAACACACACTAACACCCTATCTTGTCAGCTTCTTTTTAATTGGTTCATTAGTCCCTCAAAAGAGGATCTCAAAATTACCTGAAATTACAAAAAAAGTTGGAAAAACGATGGCACAAGTCATGATGAGGAAACTACGTAAACTGTTGTTTTTTGGTTTTTTTTTTTGTGTCGAAAATTGAGATTACCTGCTAGTATACTTACTTTTGACGTAACGCGGAACAGCCAGTTTTGTGTTTTTATGCGCTTGCGCTAAAAGTAGAAAAATATACTGTCATTATACTGGTTGACAATAATAGGTCTTCATATTAAAATTACTTTTTAATGTATTATGTTCTCAGTTGCCCAGTCTGAATCTTTTCTTTTCTTGTGGTTTTTTTTTTTGTATTCATAAAATGATCAATTAAACTGCAAATTTAAAAAACAATCCTTTTATAATGCAATTCTTTCATGCATGTCATGGTCAATGCTTATTTAAACCTGGGAAGGATATATTTGGCAATATACCGAGCGAAAGCGAGGTGAAAAATGTGGAAAACTATAAAGCCTACCCACGTTTAAATTTACAATGGCATGATAGAATTATTTCGATTTTACATGTTGTAGTAAAATTACGAACTTTTGTAGTTAGAAGCGGACCTATAATACGCGTTCAAAAGTCATCCATTTTGATTTGATGAAGCCAAAATGTTATAGATGATCGACGGTTTCATGATAAACATATTAACTTACTTTTAGAATGATTTTATTTAATTTTCTAGTGAGCAACATCAAAAAACAATGTCCGTTTTGATTTCCGGCTTTGTTTAAAATACTATGGAAGTTGCATTTTCAATTGTTATGTCAATCACGTGTAGCCCATGTTTAATTGTACTTAGTTGTTTCCAAAGCGAAAGAAGAACGGCATACTAGAATGACAAATACAAAAAGAAAAAGAATAATGAACGTGTTTTGTTATCAGTGAGTGTGAACAGATAACGTTATGCACAAAACACTTGTGTCTCCTTTTGTCTTAATGTTGGTTTATCGTTATTCTTTCTCTATTTTACCACCAGAAGGCATCACCACAACACCAACATGTACACATCACGTGCACTGACAAACACGAAAACACACACAAACACACATGTGTACATAAATTAAGTACTACATAACTACTCTAACTATCAGCACGACAATGTTAAATATGCAAATTGGGAGAAGGAAACTTTTGTTCTTTCCTCGCCGGCATTCGAAATCGTGCTATTGGGATATCGATGGGTACCGATAATGTCAGTTAATAGTGTGAATTTATTAAAAAATTTTCATTATAAGTCCTTGGTCTTTCCACTTGCAACTCATCTTCTAAGTTATATTTATTAGACGGACCTCATTGAGATCTGGACACCTACCATTGGTTGTTCCGAGCAATGAAGTAACATACGCTCATGTCAACAAGCCTAAAAAAGAGAAAACACCTGACCATGCTGGCGAACAGACTAGAAACAACCCAGCCGACGATACCTATGATCACATGGAACATCATCGAGTAAGTCAAAATCAGATTCCAACTGAGAGCAATTATGATACCATGCAGTCTGGTGGAAATGAAGAATTGGAAAATGACTATGACGTCACAGGTGGAACAGACAGACCAAGACAAATTGTCGTTGATGATAGTGCAGAATATAGTCATGTACAGGTAGAACATCATGAAATAAAAGATTCACCGGCTTAAGAAAACAAGACTTAAATTAGTGTTTAACTTAGAAATACAAGAAAACTGCGTGTATATAACGTTAGCCAGATAATATAGCAGTAGTATCAAAATTAGTGTTTCTATATAGAGAATTTTATAATACTTTACAGTATAATTGTATGCAATTATCTGTGCTTTGCCTTTTTTTTTTTTATTTATAAGATCATATACATTACAGACTTTTTTATTAAGTTATTTGATTTTGGGAATGTGAGGTTAATTGTTTTAAAAGATGTTTGCAAGATCATGAAGAAGTTCAATTTGTATGACCACATTTTTAACAATGTCACCAATGTATGATTTGGGTTAAAAGGTAATGAAAAGAACTATTTAGCATGAACGTTTGTGTGTGTACGCGAATTTCTCCACTTGTGGCTATAACGACAACAAGTGAAATGTTCATTTTAACCATCCACAAATAAACCTAACATGTTTAAACAAATGAAATATTAAACTCAACATCTGAAATACTTATTTCATCATCTTATTTTTTTGCTGATTTGTAAATAAATACATGTATATATATATATTTTGTTGTCATCCAAGGTGAGTCTTTTGTATGTACAAGTTGTCACTCTTACTCCTTCCGACCGGCATGTAAACCAATAAATACGTAGGTACGTCAGGTCGGAATGTGGACGTCACATTTAAACCCAGTGTAGATCATTGTAGCGAGAATTGCACTACGCTCAATGTACGCCCAAGAACGTTTGCAACACCTCTTTGAGGAGTCGTTCTTTTAAGTGGCGATTTTGCATGACTTTACGCTTGTCCATACATGACCACATTTTCCAGTCACCATTTCCACTGTCAAACTCGGCGACGAACTATTTCAATCTAACTTATTTGATGTATTTTTATAAAAGAATGATACGTTGTATTAGATAAAAGATAAAAGAGAGTCAAAACAATATGAATTTGGAGAAATTATTATTCACAGTGCGGCCTTTAACAATGAGCAAAACCAAACCATATAGTCAGCTAAGAAAGACTCGACTCGAGCAACTGTAAATTAATTTAAACGAACAAAAAAATATCCTGATTAATGACAAAAAAATACGAAAAAAGATATGCCAAACAAACAATTATGTGATGGTACCCAAAGTGCACCTATTTTGACAGTTTGTCCACTTACGTTTCTTTTTTATCAAAACAAAGTTTTCATCTTACGTTTATCTGGTAGATGTATCCTTATTCACTATATAGTCCAACAAATTTAATTTTGAATCCATATTGAAACATAAAAAAATAGGTTTGAACCGACTTCAAACGACCTATGATTCGGTTATAACGAGTACCCAAATTGCACCCATGCCTATATTCACGTCTGTAAAAATCGAATAACTAATGTTTTGTTTTATTTCTTCCAAAAATTAAGAAAAATTTGACAATTGTCCCTGCTTTCTATTAATTTTCAAGAAATGGATGCCTGCAAAATAACGTAATTGCTCGTTTTAAAAAAAAAAAGACTTTTTGTGGAAGTTGCATGATGAAGTTTTCGTTCATTTTTTTTTCTCCAGTTAACACTTCATCTGCTGATATAAACTGTGAACGTTGTGTGAATATATAAATATATTTACCTATTTGAAAGACGTGCATAACGTCAAATTATCCAAAAATACAAATTGTTTAGTCCCTTAGAAAACCTGTAAGGTTTTCGCTGCTATTTATGCTAATAATTGCAATTTGGTTACTGTGACGTTAGAGAATTAAGATAAAATGTGAGAAAAATAGTTCTTATGATATGCTTTAAGAATTAAAAAAAAAAAAACATTTAGTGTTAAAGAAACGCATGGTCGTTATTTATTACTGTATTATACTTATATGTAAATATTAAGAAGAGCTTCAGTCAAATATATATCTGAGATATTGCAAAATTAGTTGTATTTTGATGTATTGTTACATGCATACATAAAATGTTGTCTAATGCTTAGTCCGTTTCTGTATATGTTACATTTTAATGTTGTGTCGTTGTTCTCCTCTTATATTTAATGCGTTTCCCTCAGTTTTAGTTTGTTACCCCAATTTTGTTTTTTGTCCATCGATTTACGAGTTTTGAACAGCGGTGTACTACTGTTGCCTTTATGTATAATATTTGCAAGCAAAATAAGTCTATATTTGATATGTTTTAAAACATTAAATGATGTATACATTTTTTTATGCAAATGTTTTTATATCCTGTTTTCCCTAAAGTATGTGTACCTATTTTCTGAGAACTTTTAAAAGAACTCACCGCTAAAGATAAAACGTTTTGTCAATATCAATTTGAAAACAGAAAACACAATATTTACAGGTGTATTATAGAAGAAACTAATGTTGATTTTTTTATATATATCTAACAGACTAGTTTTTAAAATCCCATATGAAATTAAACTCAATTCAACTGGAGTTTATAGGTATGTTTTACAGTTGAAGCTACTTTTAAGAAAGTAGTACATACTTTAAACAAAATAGTTCCTACGAATAGCTCTAACTTTGTCAAAATGTAAATTTTAAACCAAATGGGTAATTTTGGTAGAAAATGAAACCTGAAAGTCTTGGGATCACTGTAGAACCCTTGATGAACATTTGGTATAAATGAATACATGTATAAAATTATAATAGGAACTTAGAACATACTCACCCCTTCTCGTCCAATGAAAAGTCAGTTTTTTGCCTTCTAATTTTCATAGTACATGGTTTTCCATGCACTATGAAATGCTATACATGAATGACTTTTCATTGTCAGTTAATTTTGAAAGTGAACTCTTAATAACTGCACTAATGAAGTGTACATCCACCTGAGGCATTTTCCTTGGAAAACAGCCTACTGATTAAAGATGAAAGAGCAAACATTAAAACAAATTATTTTGAATTTTGCAAATTTTCATAAATTTTCTAATGGTAAACATAATATAGAATAAACAAAAACAATGGGAGTAAGGATGTAGGTAAAATAATATTAATTTGTTATAAACCGTGCATTTGAGGGATTTTTTTTCTTTCAAGAAAACAATTTCAGACTGCTGATATATAAAGCAAAGGATTTTTTTAAGGAGAAACTCAATACATATTAAGTTATCAATAAAAGAGTAAACATTTAACGTTGAATGGTCTGAATTTAAATGCTTATACGGAGATTTATAATTATAAAAAAAAAAATTTGAAAAAGGGGATTTACATTGTGTGGCTTTTTTAAAATAAAAAAAATCTCAAACTTTATTAGTATTAAATTTTACCTGAAGCAGAAGAAACACAATTTATCCATTCGGTCCTCACAAACTATGTCAGTGCTATTTCATTCCATCCATTGAATTGATTACCTATCTTTTACATTTGGTTCATTATAAAATGTGAACTCTTTTCAAGGTTTGGATATTACAATGGGAAAGGCTAATTTTGTAAGGTCACTCGAAAGTGTGAATATGTTCTAAATTGGTCAGACAATACTTGGTCATGTTTTATGAAGATTTAAGCCCTCGGCTTCGCCTTGGGCTTAAATCTTCATAAAACATGACCAAGTATTGTCTAACCTATAAATATTTGCCCTATTGATCTGATATATCTGTTTTTATACTACCCATATTTGGAGCTCCGATATCATGAAAACACATTTAAAACACATTTAAAACACGTGCGCGTCTGCGTTTCTGTAAACAAATCTATCTTCACTAAAAAAAACAAGAGGCTCTTGATTATTTCGGGTTTTCAATTTATATAAATGGATCTTCGATTCTGTCATATCTTCTTCAAAAGCAAAATCAAGAGAGGACACACTGAAATGTCTCGTTTGTCTCGTGTTCATAATATAATTTATGATGAAAGTAAAAAAAAAAAATTGTATACCCCAAGCATTACATTATTGCTGTTTACAGTTTATCTACATCTATAATAATATTCAAGATAATAACCAAAAACAGCAAAATTTCCTTGAAATTACCAATTCAGGGACGGCAACCTAACAACGGGTTGTCCGATTCCTCTGAAAATTTCAGGGCAGATAGATCTTGACCTGATAAACAATTTTATCCATGTCAGATTTGCTCTAAATTCTTTGGTTTTTGAGTTATAAGCTAAAAACTGCATTTTACCCCTATGTTCTATTTTAGCCATGGCGGCCATCTTGGTTGGTTAGCCGGGTTACCAGACACAATTTTGAAACTAAATACCCTAATAATGATTTTGGCCATGTTTGGTTAAATTTGGCCCAGTAGTTTCAGAGGAGAAGATTTTTGTAAAAGATAACTAAGATTTACGGAAAATGGTTAAAAATTGACTATAAAGGGCCATAACTCCTAAAGGGATCAACTGACCATTTCGGTCATGTTGACTTATTTGTAAATCTTACTTTGCTGAACATTTTTGCTGTTTACAGTTTATCTCTATCTATAATAATATTCATGATAATAACCAAAAACAGCAAAATTTCCTTAAAATAACCAATTCAGAGGCAGCAACCTAACAATCGGTTGTCTGATTCATCTGAAAATTTCAGGGCATATAGATCTTCACCTGATAAACCATTTAACCTCGTCAAATTTGCTCTAAATGCTTTGGTTTTTGAGTTATAAGCCAAAAACTGATTTTACCCCTATGTTCTATTTTTAGCCATGGTGGCCATCTCGGTTGGTTGGCCGGTTGGCCGGGTCACCGGACACAATTTTTAAACTAGTTACCCCAATGATGATTGTTGCCAAGTCTGGTTCAATTTGGCCCAGTAGTTTCAGAGGAGAAGATTTTTGTAAAAGATAACTAAGATTTACGGAAAATGGTTAAAAATTGACTATAAAGGGCCATAACTCCTAAAGGGGTCAACTGACCATTTCAGTCAAGTTGACTTATTTGTAAATCTTACTTTGCTGAACATTTTTTCTGTTTACAGTTTATCTCTATCTATAATAATATTCATGATAATAACCAAAAACAGCAAAATTTCCTTAAAATTACCAATTCAGGGGCAGCAACCTAACAACGGGTTGTCCGATTCATCTGAAAATTTCAGGGCAGACAGATCTCGACCTGATAAACAATTTTACCTCCATGTCAGATTTGCTCTAAATGCTTTGGATTTTGAGTTATAGGCTAAAAACTGCATTTTACCTCTATGTTCTATTTTTAGCCATGGCGGCCATGTTTTTTTATGAAATGGGAATTAAAACACAAACTTTATTCTAGATACCCTAGGAATCAATCAGATGAAGTTTTGTTTGAATTGGTTAAGTAGTTTCATAGGAGAAGACCTTTGAAATAGTTTACGACGGACGGCTGACGACGACGGACGGACGGACGACGACGGACGCCAAGTGATGGCAAAAGCTCACATTTCCTTTTGAAAAGGTGATCTAAAAATACAAAAGAAAGCAAGTGATGATTAAAGTAGACTAGACACATGTGCAAAATCTGTACGTTTTGACTATCTGACAAAACATCGTTACTTTGCGTGAAATATTTTCCACTGAACGTGATGCAGAAAACAACAAATTAATCCTCTATGCTTTAAGACAAATAGGCAGTGCTTACAGTTTTATATAATTAGCAAAATGTCAGTCACTGGTGCACACGGAAAATAAGGTGCTGCGTGGATAAAGAGATATGTGAGGTCTACGTAAATGAGACAGCAAGCCAACTACAGAAATAACCGACTAACATCTAGATGGAGCCGTTTAATCATTAACAATATACACGTTTCCTTACAATATATAATATAAGTGCTATCAGATTTGTATATTATGTTTTTTAGCCAGCAGTGTTCACCGATAGTGAAGTATGTAACAAAAGGAGAATCGGGTGTGAGTTATTCGTTAATGGAACAACTGAACAATAACAGAAATAACAAGTACACATCGGGATGCAGACATATAATCTAAACAAATAGGCAGATGACGGTACAATAAATCTCGCCAATAGGTTGCATTTCTGTAAATATTGACAATGCAATTTCCCATAGGAACTCCTTGCACGGCTAAAACTGTACCACTTTTTACTATGAAGTTTGATAAAAATCTTATCTTAGAATTGAAAGTTCATATGCACTACTATTTTCTTCAAAGGTCAAAATATAGGGCTGTGCGGCATTTTTTCAACGTTTATACGCTCTGAACTTTTCAGAGTTTAAACTAACACTGATATTCTAACCACCTACCTCCAATGAAGGGTTACCACAGATTTCAATGTAAACAATATGCACATGTATATTTACTGGTAACATTCCCAAGTTATGTCTCTATGAGATGGAACACAGAGAGCATAATTGGAAACCAGTATGTAAACAATATTAATTTTCTATGAATATTCTAAATTGGTCTGAGAAACAGCTGTATTTACAAAGTGCAACCTATATTGTCTCAATTGCATGAAGGATATATAGAAATTCAACTGATAATATATCATACGACCAGTAATGATGATCCTGGCATGGAACACACACACGTTAAATTAGATGTAATGAGTTTAAATAAAATTTATTTGTTATACCTCTCAAACATCTTCTGTTATCTTAAAAAAATGATATGAGAGATTAGAAAATAGAATAGTTAATTTAAGAATTTATCTCGTCTCCTCAATGTTTGTACTGGTTTCACCAAGTCAAAACGAGGGCCAAGTTCCCGAGAATGTTCGACTATTATTACTACACTGCAGTTAGTTCATAGTTTTAAAGTTTTTAAAGACCTTGACTGACTATACATCCCTTGCACAGTTGGTTATGTTTATAGTTGTTGCAAGGCTAACAAACTTACATGTAATGAATGTGTTATGAAAAAGGTATAACTTTTTCAAAGTTTTGCAAATTTTAGTTAATTATCAGGAGAAAATATGGTGAAGACTCAATCTATGCTTTGTTGTTGTTTTTTTTGGGGGGGAGGGGGCAATTTAATTTTAGTCTGCGGAGATCACAACTTAAAAAAAGATGAAAAAGGCCAAAAACAAACGTATATAATACGTATATAAATATCCTGATTTCTACAAATACCTTATTTTAGATAAAAATCAGCAAATAGATAACCATATAAGTTTTAAAACCCTTTACAGCGTATGCTAGCCTGTGAAAGAAGTGGCTTGTTTTATTATGTATCATATCTTGGAAACACATTTGTGTTTGTTTTACGTGTCATTCTTTAAGTTAATGGGTTGCCGTGACACTAAAACCCTAAATATGAATAAAAAAAAGATGCATGGTATATGTCCACAAAAAAAAAAAAAAGCAACACAACAACACACAATTAAATGGTATGAAATTCGCTGTTTTTACTTTATTAGATTGTCAGTTAAAATATACATAACTCTTTTCATGCAAGATGTGTTGTTTTGAAAGTACGTATGACGGCATTAAAGTGAAGTGATAGAAACTAAGAATTTTAGCGCGGGACTTTCTTTAACGAAGTCCTACGTCGAATAGGCAAGTAAAAGTGGTGTGCAATGCCGTCAATCCGAGGAGATGTATATTCTGTATCACAGAAGGGTATAGACAAAAGCCAAAGTCTAGCACAATTTCTTCGCAAACTATTAAAGCGGCTCAAGTCTGATTTTAGTTAATGTCTGAATTACACTTACACACAATTATTTCGTAAAGAAAAAACAACAAAAAAAGCAAGTCGTAAGTCGAAGTTGACATCAGTATGTACGGTACCAGATGGAACAAAACTGGACAAATAATCCACTTAGTTGACCAGAGAAGAGGACTTCAATTTAATTACTCGTCTAATGAAAAAAGAGTGAGATGATATAAGGAATCGGTCTCCACTGCAGTGTTAGAAGAAAAAAACAATGTTACCACTGCTGAAGGAGCAGTTCAAGGGATTACACCCTGACATAACATTATAGAAAAAAAGACCATTGCATATGAAAAACATTTCTTCGAGTCACAAAAACATTTATAAAGAGTTTTTGTTATTTTTATTTCCCTCCAGAAAATTAGTAAGACCACAAAGAGCGTTCATGAATATATGTACGTCTGCGCTGATTTCCTGAAACTAATAGTCTGTGTGTTAATTCTTTAATGTTTAACACAGAAGGTCTTAAACCTAAAAATGGGTCCCTGTCATTAATCTGTCAAATTGGTAATTTTGGAAGTAAACACATGCTGCAAGTTTTTGAATCACTGTAGAACCCTTCATGAATGTTTGTTAAGAATGATTAAATACATAATATGAAATTACGATAGGGTCATAGTTGCCCTGTATCAAACTCTCCATATTCGGGAACTAGTGCGCTGCGATATTTCAGAGAAAAAAAACCAGGAGTGCACTTGTGTGTCTGCGTTTCTGTAAAATAATCTCCTACACTTAAAAAAAACCAAAAAAAAACCAACAACAACAAAGGAAAGCAGGTGTTTATTAAAGTAAACTAGACGCGTGTGCAAAATTTGAACGATGTAATTTTCTCACACAATGGCGTTAATGTGAGTGAAATTTTTGCCACTGAATATAAAGCAGAAAACAACACACTAATCCGCTATACTGGAAACAAAACAAACCAGTGGAGACCGAGCATTAAGTGTTGCGTGAATGAAAGGAGATTTAAGGTTTTAATTACACCAATGAAACACCAAACCAAATACAGAATTAACCGAAAGACACCTAGAGGGAGACGTTTAGTCTTAAATCAGATTTGTATATCATTTTGTTCAACCAGCAGTGTACACGGATAGTGAAGTATGTAATAGAATGAGAATCAGATGTGAGTCATACGTCAACTGAACCGCAGCGCAACGACAAAAATAAACATCGTGATGCAGACATAAAGCCTTCGACAAATAGACAGGTCACCGTACAATATGTTTTGCTTAAGACTATTAAACCAAGAGTTTCAAATGGTGAAGTTGAATTCATCTCTTCGTAAATTTTATGGACGCCATTACGAATTGATTGACCTCTACGGAATATCCGTTTCACAGATGATAGCAGATATGTTCCTTACGTCGTAACTACAATCCCGTTCCCTTTTCACGGATGCGACCTACCGAATAAGACTCATTACCGAGTTTTTACTAACATTAGGAAACCGACGGGTGCAACATGAGGAGCAAAAATTGCCTACCCTTCCAGAGCACCTAATATCATCCCAAGTTTTTGGTAGGGATCGTGTTGAATAGTTTGTATTTTTCTATGTTGTGTTTGTGTACCATAGTTGGTCTGTGTGTCTATTTTTTAGCCATGGCGTTGTCAGTTGATTTTCGATTTATGAGTTTGAATGTCCCTCTGTGATCTTTCGCCCCTCTTTTCCTAATATATTCATCTGATGTTTCAGTTTCGTTGAAATCTTGAACAAAAACTATGAAATATTTTAATCCTGTTATAACTAATTCGATCAAAGTATATTATGTCACTAACTAAAACGTTGAGAAAATGGTTGTGGGGTAAAAAGAAAGGATTTCATCAAAAATTATGAACAGTTTAAAATAATATTTTTCCTTCAAAATTCGTAGATAATTCTAAGTACGGTGCGGTCCGGTGTATCCACGCACAGTAGACTTATTACTTCACTTCATTCAACTGATACAACCAATAATTGGATAAGGTTGTTTGAAGACATTCATAACATTGTTTCATTTCATAAAATCTTCTGTTTGTATGGTTTCACCCTCACGATTTTGTGAAATGTGTGTCCAGGAAAAACCCTGTTTTGAGAGTTCCTCTAATGTTCAGTGATTTCGCACATGCCCTCCTAAAATAGCTTATTTTGAATAAGGGAAAGATTTTATACAACGAAATATATATAGTTGAAGTTGAACAAAAAACACTGCCGATTCAATGATGCACAGCAACATTTATTTTTTTCTGATATAATTTTGACCTAAAAAAAACAAAAATGATGTGTTTTTTGAATGGAAATTTGATGAATATGGTAAATCACGCGATTGTAGTTACAAATTAACTCTTGAACTTATCATTGTTTTTCTTTTCTATCCCTTCAGAAGGCTAAAACAATTATACAAATACAATACAATATGCAGTTTTTTTTTATTGTCAATTATGACGCCCAATAGTTTGAGCAATACAATTAAGTTCAATTTTATACTAGTTATTACATATTGATCACATTGATTATTTAACAATAAAACAAAATCAAGTCTTTTTCAGCAGAAAAATTTCTACAGGAATAATATATATAGTTTAACAATATAATATAGATGGACAAACTACTGGTGACTAAACTGTATCTAGAATTAAATTTATCTTTTTGAACAAAGTTTGAACAAAGTACACAATAATAAATTTACTTTTTTAACTATAACATTATCCTCAGATGACATTAACCATATTAATTTTAATTTATTTGGGAGGTTTTAAAGTTTTTGTTAACCCTATTTAAGTAATTTATATAGTCAGGTCTTTTATTTTTTAAAACAGGACATTTAAATGGCTTTTTCATTCTTCAGTGTACTAATCGCCTCTTCTATTTCTGTTTTTGAAATCAAATTATCAAGTTCAGTAAATATTTTTTCTCTTTCCATATCTTTTAGCTTATCTTTTAGATAATCAGAGGACGCATTAGTCTCTTTTTCACTTAAATTTTTAAAATAAGAAAACTAAGCATCTGTTGACACATCGGATGTGGAATTTTCCCTATTTGTATATCTAATAACTCATTAAGCAGTGCCCAATATTGACTTGGATTATCGTCTTTTAAAAATTATATGAACGATTTTATTTGTGTTACTGTATGGATATGACGAGATCATCGGATGTGCGACATCACCGGCCGTGCGGACAGCGGGGACTCCACAGTATTTTTTTAATCTAACAACGAAGTTGAAAAATGTGCTTTTTATCCAAAAAAAAAAAAGAAGAAAAAATCCTAAATTTACAAAATTGACAGCATAGTCAATTTGACACGATAATGCAACAAAAGTTTACAAAACTAGATAATATTAACACCAATTAAAACTTTTTTAAAGTTTTTTTTCGGATTTTTTACTTCATCTTAAATTTAGTATAAGTATAAAAAAAAGTTTAATTGTGAAAAGTTGATAACATATCGTTAAATCATTAATTATTGGTAAAAAAGCGCACCACTATGGAACGCCACATCTGTCTTATGTAGAACTCTGATATCACGTAATGATGAAACTCTGTCATTTACATAATATGGTTTTGGCATAACGTATTGAAGTTAATTATGTATACTCAAATGAGTTTTTGTCAATGTAGCTTGAAACTTTATTATACTGAATCAATAATCAAATGTAGATTCAATAATGATATTCAATTACTCCACATAACTTAAAAAAGCATTTTATAATGTAAAATTGCTAATAATTCTAAATTCAACGAATCAATCAAAACCAAGGAGTAAACAAAGACTAAAAAAAAAACCAAAGGACATTTACATCAACAATTATCAATAATGAATAAGAAAAAACACGAACTCCACTAAAAACCGGGAGTGAAGTCAGGTGCTTCGGACAACTAAGACAGAGAATTTAAAAAAAAAATTCGTATCCTACATGTTACTAAATGAGTCCCTTGTCCTTTTCCTCTTCTAAAATGACTCGAGCAAATTCTCGCTGCCGCTGTAGCATTTCATCAATACCATGACCTAAAAAACAATCGTTTTATTTACAAACTATTTTACTCAAAAGCCATTAGACTAGTCAGTAAATTTACGGTTTACATATAAAAAAACAAACAGTTATAGTTCATTTCACAGATAAACTATGACCTATGAGTCTTTTACAGACGTACAAAATTATAAACTGTTATCTACTCTGCGTCTATTTAGGGCAGCAAACCGTGCTTATGTTATATTATTACATGTCAATGTTAAACCTCACCTCAATTTATTATCAGAAGCAGCATTCTAAAATTTGAACAACAATGTTTAAACGATTCACAAATTATTGAAAACGTATTGCACAGCAACAATACACAGTTTTATTTTCCAATCAATTACAGGTTACGACTGCTAACGTCAAGTGTGATCAAAGTAAAGATTCTAATTGACATTACTATGTCATCATTAACAACATATCAACACTTATTGGTTGAACGGTTCTCAAGTTATTGTACGGAAACGATTCACAGTATAGTTTCCAATCATTCAAAATCAGGCATTGGGTAATCGTAATCAGTAATCGTAATCAGCTGTAATAGATTACATTTTGCAGTGTTATCCTAAGTAATCAGTAATCATGACATTTCTGATTACAAGTAATCGTAATGTAATCGATTACATTGCAAAAATCAGGTGTAATCGTGATTACTTTTAGATTACTTTAAGATTACATTCATATGATTACTTGCTGATTACAACTTGTATATATGAAAATAGTTTTTGATAGACAATAGGAAAATAGGAAAATGTAAAGCAAGAATGAAAAAATCATGAAACAAGTATTCACTATGATGGGACTTTGTTTAATGTGATAAATTTAAAAAGTTTTGTATATCCAAGTGTTTTATTTTGTTGACAGTTTACTAAAGGAATTTGTTTCCAATGTTTCGTTATAAGATTGAGCTCTTATGATACAAGAAAATTCCTTAAAAGCATTGATCCTTGATTGCACACTTCTAATATTAACTCCAATTTCATATAAGTTTGCCCAATAATTTGATAAAACTACATTGAAATTCAAAAGCAGAAAACATTAAGTTCCAATTTGACTTTGATGGTCGACATAAATGCATGAGCCCACTTATTCAAAATAGAATTTAAAACCAGATGTCATTTTTTTACAAATTGAATACATTGTGTTTTCCATAAATATTATGATATGTGCTTTCTAATTACATCAAGTATTTAAAATTTTCAAACAAATAATGACAATTAACTACTTATAAATTTATTGATATTGCAATTAAGACAATGAAATTTTAATACCCAAGCACACCTATTGTTGTTAAAAAATGGTAGTAGTGATTAACACTTGTAAACAAATTTATGGATCTGTCAATTGTTCTCCTACATAATAAGAACTAGTAAGTGGAAGTGGATCTGCCATACCCTCAGGAAAAAAAACCTCAAACATTACCAAGCAAGCCCTAGGATGGAACCCCACGGACATCGAAAAAATGGGAGGCCAAAACACACCAGGCGCAGGGGACTTACAACAGAACTGAGCAAAATTGGAAAGACCCGGGAAGAAACAAAACGAATAGCCATGGACAGGAAGAAATGGAAAGAAAATGTAGTCGCCATATGTCCCCCTTGGAACAAGGTGGATTAAGTCAAGTAAGTCAATTGTTCCCCACCGACAATAAAACTAAACTTAATTAATTTTTCATTATTTGTTCAGATTTTTTGTTAATTGGGCAGTTGGTTAAATTTTGTAGAAAAAAACAAAGTAATATCTGTTTCTTCTTTGGAAGACGATATATGATAACCGATCGATACATCTGAAATGTTCACAAAAAGTTCTAGCAATTTTTAAAATAAGACAACATTTACGAGACATTTAGATTAAATTAAACAAGTTATTGAAAGACAAAGTTGTTAAAAAGAATAGAACATTACCTTGAATGGTTTCCTCTGTACACTCATCGCACAAGTAGAAAGGAAGATAACACATAACATAAAAGAGAATAATGAGAACTCTAAACGGAATGTTCAGTGGTGAAGGTATCTTATGTTCGTACTCAATTACTACCGAATGTCTATGGTAACGCCATTTCTGACTGGATTTTGTCATTATCAAATTAAATCGTGCACTACAATTAAGAAAAAATAAGCAAATAGTATGTGATCATATTTGGTAATACACACTCTCTATGTGTACAGTACTTGTTTTTATTATAAATTAATAATTTATTATTCATCCTATTCGTTGATAACAGACATATAAATACTTGAATATTTATCACATGGTGAAATAAAAGATGCATTTAAAATTGTCACATAACTAACATATTGTATTTGTCGAAGTAAACGATCATCCAGTTAATGATTTCATTCGTGAACTTGATTAAAATGTCAAATTTCATACAATAAAACTATTTAGTGTATTTCTTCTTTCTCATGATGATTTAAATTCCTCAATCACAATACAAAATATGGACGATTAAAAGTACTCATTGGTCATAATATACTTAGTCGCAAATTATTCCATTGGAGCGTTTTATTAAAGATGATATAATCATAACTGATTTTGTTTCATTAATATATTATCAAAACATCACTGCTTGAGATGGATTGTATAATCTAATTTTTTTTGTTGGAAGCCAGTCAGATGTAGGGCATCTACTTATGGCGTTTATAGGTGTAATACCACCAAATCATGGTACGTCACATCCGGTTGTATACGAAAGTAGGTCTAAAAAAATATTCCCTTGAATTCGACTCTATTTTACAGTTTTGCAACATTCTGTTATCGTTAGTTTACAAGTTTCTGTATATGAACTAGTTTTAAATATGCATTTTATATAAAAGTATAAACAAAATGTGTTTTACCATATGCATGCTAACGTTGAAAAAAAAATGTTATTTTTCAAATGCAGTACAAATGTAGAACGACATCATTTATCAGACAAACTGTCAATTTTTTCTCTATAAATAGATCATTGAACATTTCTTCATTAGTAAAATAAGGTTCTTAAACACAACTGGACAGAAAAAGGTTTTAAATTTAAGTTTCTGTTAACAGCTATATCCCATCAATTTATATGGACCTTTCCATCGGCACACTATCCGATGAAACCATTATAATTCTCACCTAAACATCGCGATAACAATATTCAGCAGCAACCAGTTCGTTAACATCATATATATAGCGGCTATTACTGGAGGAAGCCAGTCAGATGTAGGGCATCTACTTATTGAAGGATCGTTCTTCCATACTGTACTATTGGATGTGCATCCAGTATCCTCGGAACCTGAAATTAAAAAAAAAAATAATTAATTAGATTATACAATCCATTTGAAGCCGTGATGTTTGATAATATATTAATGAAACAAAATCAGTTATGATTATATCATCTTTAATAAAACGCGCCAATGAAATGGTTTGCGACTAAATATATTATGACCAATGAGTACTTTTAATCGTCCATATTTTGTATTGTGCTTGAGGAATTTAAATCATCACGAAAAAGGAGAAATACACTAAATAGTTTTATTGAAGATTAAATATATATAATAACTCATCACAGAAACAAAAGATATATCAGAGTTAAACTGATGTACCCTAAACGCACGTTTCGTCAGCGAAATATTCGTCGATGGAGCAATAATAGCTTGATCCCTTTGCATTTATATTTATTTATACAGAAGAGCTACATTTGCATTGTTTTTGTTTATAGTAACCACTTGCGTGTACCATCGTATTTTGTTATATTCTAGATAAATGAAATGCCAAAATCAAATGAGTATGTTTTATACATATACGTAGCAGTTCAACTTCATCACATACGTGTTAAGCAAAACATGGGATGTTGCGTAGATATCCAATAACATCATATTCCTGTCCTGGTCAATAACAGGTTATTGTACATTTTTATGCCGTCAAAAGCGTTTATAACAACAATGACGAAGAAGACCCTCGACTAAAGCTAAATGTTTCGATAAATAATATTCACTAATACTAAAAGAAAATCTATCTTGACGTTCGAATACTCCATGAATTTAGATTTGAAAACAAATGAAGTTATTTCAGTGTAGGACATCACATGTTTGATCTTAGCAGACGGAATAATGATTTTTTTTTTATCATTTTTAAGAATTTGTATAATGAGTTATCAATATATTATAACATTTTGACCCATTTACGCCCCTGGCTTGCGCATTGAGGTGTAATGAAAATCGTTGGATGATGCTTGGACCGATATGGAAAATAAAATGTTAAAATCTATGATTATTTCCCAATATGCCGATTGTTATTCGGATTACAGATATTTAAGTACAACGCCATTAAAATATACGATTGGAATGTCTACCAAAATGGTTTAAGCAAGATCTGTTTCTGCTCCTTTCTTCAAAATAGATAATTTATAAAAGAAAAATGAAAATGAAATCTCTTTGTAAGAAATGTTCAAATCTATGATATATACAGGTGGACATATGCATACTGAACACGTCAACCACAACAAACCAAAATCAACGTCTTTATATTATTTAGAAAAAAGGTCGGTTTATCATTTAAACGCTTAGTTATTTTGAAAAGGAACTTCTTTGTATTCTAAAAAATATGCATATTCTATAGTTCGTACAGATAATAGTATGAATTGATTCAGCACTAACAAATGAAATAATGTGATATATAGTCATATCAAAATTTGAAGACAGACATGACGAATGAAGTAATGGGTTTAAGTTTATATAACATACTATACTACGATAAATTGAGTACCAGAACTTTGGAGCCATGGATGTGATATCCACTTACTTGGAAAATAGTTTATATGTAACTACATAGAAAAAGTTATAAACAATTTTTGCATCATTAAGAGGAAATAAATCTGTATCTTCAAATTTAGTTCATGAGTTCGTTAAAACAAATGTTTTGTTTTGAGTTAAAACATTGTAGGTATAGATAAAATTCGCCGTTTCAGAATCTAATGCATCCTGGGTAATATTTTCAAAAGTGTTCACAAAAACGTCGTGATTGGTTAAAATGTGATAAACAATGGAAATTCAACCAATGACCTGACGTTATTTTCTTTTTTGGGTACAAACAATGAAATTACTCATGATTGTTTAGATTCTGACCAACATCTTCAGCCATCCATGTAGACTTTACATGGTGAAATCAATACAAATACGACAAGGAATCACAAGGTTTTGTCTATCTAAACTACTAAAATAGCATATCTGATATATTAAACAAACCTTCAAGAACATCCAAATTCAATTCTCCGTAGACCTGCCAATACGGTATTTTAAGAATAGACCAAATTTGCCAGTACTGTATATCTCTTGGGAACGCTTTAACTGTATGATTTGGGTAAACATTTGCATGGTAAACTATACCAGCAGCAAACATTAGTATGATTAGAATCACCAAATATTCAGCGAGATCCACTAGCTAGAATACAAAGAACACATAATTGTAAAAAATACTTGTTTAATTTTCTGCATGTACTATAAATAACTCTTTTGAAAATTAGCTAGATTGCAGGTTTTATTATAATTAAGCATGAAATTTCTATCCTTAATAAGCACCTTCAAAAATGGTCTTTTTTCTTTGAATATACTGGTTATCTCTGAATGTTATGCTACAATCTATCAGCCTACTTTCGCTTTTTGTTAGTTCACATGTAATCAAATGACACATTCCATCAATGACTTATTGTTTTTTTAGTAAAGGGGTAGCACATATTACTTTGGCATTTGTTGTTTTTTTCGTTTGTTTTACCATTTATTAAACGGTTGATATTCACGTATCCTATAATGTGATTATTATATTAGTAAATACCAATAAGAATACAAGTAAGATTAAAATCATAATTAAAATACTAAAAGTATTTCATTGAACCTTGTGGGGAAAATAACTTTTTGCAAAAGCTGATATGCATCAAAACGAAATATGAAGTATATCTAAACGAGATAGCAACATACAGTCTACAATAATAAGCATGTGTCCTAACATCAGGATAGCACTAATTCGTCCCTAGTTTATACATTTTCAGACTAACATTTGACTGAACAATCAATGATCTGCCATGAGCACCCACAATTCAGTTGAAATACAGAAAGAACTCACACTTATTGATGTGAATTATTTAAAGCTAAGAAACATATACAATCTTTAAGTGATATATAGTTGTAAAAACACTGTTTGGTGGTAGGTAATACGATGTAATAACTGCAAACGGGCACATAAAAGCGAATTTGAACATGTTTAATTTTGCATAATGGTTTTTTTTTCGCGTGGTAAGGCACCCACCCCCTACCAAAAAAATAAATTCAATAGATTGTTTTTTTCAATATAAAACAACTCACCATTTCTTTGATCATTATGATGATAATACCAAATCGTTTGATCAGAAGTAATAGGTTCAAGAAACGTAGAAACATTACGAACAAAGCCACGCTGTAGATTCGTCTAGTATGCAAAAGCAAATCAGGATGATAATAGTGTAATCCAAAGCCGACGATGTATAAAATGAAGCATACAAAATCCAAAATGTTCCATATGTCAAATAAATGCAGCAATACTCTTTGAATTGACCAGGAACAATCTTCAGGTCGTATCTGTAAAGACAATTTAAACTTAAAACATGGTATCTATTTTTGAGTTGTTATCTGCATTTGATCATGCGTAATACGACATAATCCCTTACGTTTCAGAGTAAATCTCCTACACTTGTCAGCAATTTATTACCTCCCCATGTCCATTCTCAATTTTATTAATTTGAAAAGGATAAAAATAACTTAATTGTGGAATATTTATAACTGGTATGATTTTTTTCTTCTTTAGTAAATGTAGATTTCGTATGATTGCAATGAGACAACTATTCATTAAAGTTCAAATAATTATATAAACTGGCGATAGGCAATAAAGGGAACCTACGAATGATGCTCATACAGCACATCAAGATTCATCGTTTGTGTTTTGATTTTTTTTTTTTGGAATAAAATACCTCGTTGTAATGGAAGAGATTATATGTATCAGTATTTGCTCAAATTGAAATAATTTAGACCAGACTAAAGAGACTAACTAGCAAATACAAAACAAACTTAAGGAATGTTGAAAGCTCAGCTGTATCTGATTAACGATTTAGTGCAAATTTTTTCCCCTTCCTGCCAGCCATACGATTTTCTTGATTTACATTTCATGTTTTCAAGGTAAGTATGTTTCACAAATTGAATCTCCTAAAACGGAGTAATTTCAAATTAAATATCCGATTCAAGATCAGCTATTTGGAAGATATTGTTTGTAAAGTTGATACAGCCTGGTGATTGCTTCGTTTGTAAGAGCTGTATGAGCATTATTCCGAGGTTGATGTTCTTTAGTATAGATTTTCATTTATTAAACTACAACTGTGCTTTATTTGTCGATAAAACGGTTGAAAACAAAAAAGATAGTAATGTCGAAATATTTTTAATTTGTTTTATATCTGATCAAAAAGTGAAATAACCAAAATAACAAACTCTGGGGAAAATTCACAACGAAAAGTACATAATCAAACGGCAACATCAAAAGCTGAACTCATCAAACGAACTAATAACAACTGTCATATTCCGGACTTGGTACAGGCATTTGTGTATGTAGAAAAATCAAATATTTCTGATTAATAAAAAATCTGCAGCTGGTTGTTTTATCACAACAGCAATTGACATTACTAATAATTAAACGTGAAATTTATTTTGAATTCTAAGAGTACTTGCATGGTCTTTGTAACTTAGTCGTGGAGTTTTCAACACAACTTTAGTCAAGCAAACAACTCTGAGCAAAAGTTGTAAATACAGCTTTTACGTGCAAGAGGGACTGACATAAAAACATACATGTTTTGATAACAATAAAACGAAAATGAACTACTTCTTTGTACAAAACAGGACGTAACAATGATGTAAGATGCAGAAGATCGTTTTTGTATGACAATAACATGTGCCCGACAATTGTATAAGGAACTTGTTGTTTATTGGTTATCGTTTGTTGATATGGTTCATATGTGTTTCTTGTTTCTAGTTATTCGAAAAGATTAAACCAGTAGTTTTCCTGTTTTTAAACTAGCAAATTTAGGGTCTCCTTATAACTTGCTGTTCAGTATGAGCCAAGGCTCAGTGTTGGAGGTCGTTCTTTGGCCTATAATGGTTTACCTTTACAAATTGTGACTTGGATGGAAAATTGTCTCATTGGTACTATTACCCCATTGGCACTAATACCCCATCTTCGTTTATCTAAGTAGAATATTTAAGGAAATGCAATTGACTCACCATACTCCATAGTTCCTCCAATAAATCTCCACACATATAAAAGAATATCATCCCTTCTAATATCGAAATCTTTCTTTGTAAATCACGGGTGAGAAAATAGCTGAACATAACTAAAGCCGTTACAAAAAATATCTGAATAATCAAAAGTATTGTTATGAGTTCATAAAAATGTTTTAAATCTAAAAATTATGATCATTTGCTCAATTTTAATTTATATTTAAAGGGATCTTACTTTTGTTATGGACTGTGACGCATGCATTGTAAATGTCTGCACTTCTTATTAGAATAGGCAAAAACTTCAAATATAAAATCGCCAAAGAAAGTTCAAATCTAACAATGCTTAACTAAACAAAACATTAATAGGATGTGTTCAACATACTGACAATGCTTCCATACGTAAATGAATAGTGAACAGAACATCATGCTAGTGTTAGCTTGATAGATTCACTAATTCGGATGTTATGTTTCCTTCTTTCAATGGTCTGACGAGTTTTTAAACCTATTGACTAATAGCTTAAAACAAATACTCTCTATTTCAATTAATATTTCATTGAATAACGAGAATTCACAAAACCCGGAAGTTGTGTTTTTTCTTCCAATAGTTTAGATACTTATGAAAGGGCACACGTTAAGCCTGCTTTATACGTTATCTTATCATTTATTTTGGTATTGCCTTGTTCAAGTTACCGGTTACCTTTTGGTAGCTGCAATGTGAATATTATGTTTTGTGTGTTTTAGTAAAACGATGAACGTTCTAGATTAGGAACCAACGAATTCATGCTTGATCATCATATAAAACTGGATTTACTAAACAACATTATAAGTCAAGTTTTCAGAATCATGTTTTCTTTGTTTTTTGTTGTTGGCCTGTGCAGCAATCTGTTGTTCTTTGTTAATTTGCTAACGTTGTGCTATACGTGTTTTTTTATTTGTTAATTATATGTTTATACATTGTTCATGGAATACTATGAATTAAGACATAACATATGTTCACTGATAGTTTTGTAATTGAGAGGAAACGTTCCAAAAGAAGATAACGAATAGACCTGATATGTGTAGCACGTTTTTTTTTTATGGTAACTTACTACATGGATAGAAAGCTTTGTAACAGGTGCTTTTAATAATGTCCATGCTGAACCCAGGCGAAGATGGTCCTGAAACATATATGTATTTTATACCAAAATGACATTCAATGTAATTGGATAATGTCCATTAATCATATTCTTCTTTAACATAGGTCAAATAATTGTTAGGGTGCCTCCAAAATTATTTAATCTATTATTTTGTATCAACCATTTTCCCTCGGTTTTAGTTTGTTACCCCGATTTTGTTATTTGTCCATGGATTTATGAGTTTTGAACAACGGTATACTACTGTTGCCTTTATTTATATACCATCTTTGTATAAATCAGAAACCACCCATTAGGAAAGCTCCGTCAGAGGTTTGTTTACTACATAACATGAGAGGTTAAGAAGTGGTGCAAATAGTAGTCACACAGTATATATCAATATGAATACTTTGTTTAGGACATGAGTATCAAGATTTTAGTCAGAAACGATAATGTGTATGTTCAAGTTCTAATCGACGGAATTCATTGCAAAAAAAAAAAAACAGTAAGAATTTTGCTGACTTTCTGACGCTGTTCCAATTGATAGTGTGCAGTCTAAGCAATCAAATATAACCCAACAATTAAGAATCTCAAAATGCTAATTCTTTCCCAAGTTTCTGGGAATTTCTTAGCACAGAAAAATGAAAACTATATGTAAAAGAAATACAAAAAAAAAAACATTTTAAGGAATATATGAACGTACAAATGATGTGTTTGTGATGTCATTCATAATTTGTAAAAATTATAAATTAGAACAAAAGCCATTATATTCATGTTTTTGTAAT
This sequence comes from Mytilus galloprovincialis, assembly GCF_965363235.1. Taxonomy (NCBI): domain Eukaryota; kingdom Metazoa; phylum Mollusca; class Bivalvia; order Mytilida; family Mytilidae; genus Mytilus; species Mytilus galloprovincialis. Next base: position 48,506,667 of record NC_134844.1, on the reverse strand, counting down.
TACGTGTATATATTAATCTGAACTCTCAACTTCATGTAATACGTACAATCCATATTATAAACGTTTACTAGTACTTTTTAAGTAAGGTTATCTTTTTACCATGCTTGATTTGTTATTATAAAAAACATGTTTGTATTTTGAATATTAAAACCTTAATGTATGGCAAACATTCCCGACTTTTGACATTCTTTGTAGTATTTCCATCCGTTGGTTTGTTCAAAGTAACTGTAGTGTCTTCCTCATTGACGTAAGGAAACATCCGTTTGCTGGCATCTTTCTGCGCAGATGGATGAGATATAAATTCTTCCATGTTGAATTGATGTCCGAAATGTAAAGGACTTTCTTTGTGATCCCACACTTCGGAAACATAGTCAAGAGCTTTAGTTGCCATTGTTTCGTTGTGAATAAACATTTTGTCTAAAAGTGTAACTGCACGTGAGGTAAATTTTCTGAAAACCAAAAAAAAAAGCTTTAAAGCACGCATATAGCGTTGTAAAATGTATGTTAAAATGCAAGAATGTGTATCGATTTCATCTTAAATTGGTTTTTAATAAAAGAAAATAAAAAATTTGTAACTTGAATGCTCTGCTGTTTTAGAAATCAAAACTGAAAGCTCATGATGAATACTGTGGAAATTGAGAATGCTTGTGAAATCTCATCTAGAGTATATAATGATATGTAAAGGGATTACAGTTATAAACAAACCTTTACAGTCGTACTATAGAAGTTTGATAATGACATGATCTCAATTAACTAATTACAATATCAACTATCAATGTAAAATTGACTATCAGATCTACAACCAATTTGTCATTACAGGAAACATTATTTAACCCTATCAAGTTATGTAAGTGTCTGCTCTTAGTCAGGAATTTGTATTTCAGTGGTTGTCATTAGTTTATATTTGACATAATTGTTTTATGCCCCCGCAACCAAAAGTTGGGAGGCATATTGTTTTACCCCCTTCCGTCCAATTATAGGTATATAGTTATTGTAGTCATGTTTTTGATTGTTATTAATATTTGATCTTTTTGGGAGATAAATGAACTTTGTAATTTTTTGGAGTATTTTCTTGCAAATGACATGTATGAAGAGCGTTTCCGAATAACTCCTCCTTCAGCTTGTATATTAGGAAATGTTCACTTTTCTGGCTGTTTGAACATATATATTGAAGGTGTTCATGTGGTCAGGGTTTTTGATTATTTATTAATATTTGCTTTTTTTTAAATAGTAGAACTTTGTCAATTTAGGATATAAGCGATTAAATGTGCTCCAATGCTCCACTTTGTGTATTTTAAAATAACACGGACACAATTACATCTCGAAGAAAGTCTTACATTGACTTTGTTATAATACAGTAACCTCAGAGTGTAGTGCAGGGCATCACTCTGTCTAGTTCGTTAATTGTTTTATCATGAATTGGGTCTTCAGCTTTTCCTTCAATTTAACCTTTGATATCCAAATATAAGGTCTGTTTTTTTAATTGCTGAAGGCCATGCGGTGGCCATTTATTTCTTACATCAACTGCTTTTGACAATCAGACCATATCTCCATATTGTTATATCTACTTCAGATGTAAACAAAAATAAAACTTGGCCTTCAGATAGTTGAACTGTTCCCTTCGAAAAAAGAATATTTAAGTATATTTTTCAAAACAAATATATATATAAGTCTTACCTAGAATGAGATAAAATATCGGCTTGTAGTGTTTCTTCAAACAGCTGTTCTGCCTTATTTGCCATAGCAGTGAGGTATACGTTTGAGACAAGAGCAGTCACTAAATAATTGACAGAACTATGTTTATTCTTTTTAAACGCTGTTAGCGTATTAATAAAATATAATGCTTTCACTGATAATTTGTATTCAATTTTTTATATATATTCATTGCATCGAAGGTGCCACAAAGAAAATTGTCGTGTGTCTAATATATTTTTTTTAATATTTAAGATATTATACTCTTACTATAAAATTATGATGGCTCGTAAATTACAGTTTCTCAGGAATATCAGCGTCATTGGATGAATTTGCGGGACTTGTTTCCCCGTCACTCATTTAATGTGGCTGTTTCCATTTTGATTTACTTACGTCTGTGACGTCATTCATTGCAATAGAGGATCACTTGTGTACACATTAAGAATCCTTATATGTTATTCACCAGTTGGTGAATTATAGGCTTACGTATTAGTTGATGAATATTAGAGATATGTTTTGCTGTGTGCATGTTTTACAGGTTGTTTGTCATTTCTTGCGTTTAAAGTACAAAGTTGAATAGTATTGAGGACCCAAAATTCCAAAAAGTGGTGCAAAATACGGCTAAGGTAATTATTTCCTGGGATAAGAAAATCTTTAGTTTTTCGAAAAAATTAATAATTTTGTCACAGGAGTTTTAAAAAAAAAATACCATATAATTGTTGTTTATAAGATATGTAAGGTATGTTACTCATCATTTTTACTATGTTCTTAAATGATTTGTTACATATTAGTGATTTCCATCATGGCCCACGTAAATGTATTGATATAAATTGTACGAGTTTTAGATAGTTAACAGTGCAACTATGATAAAAGATTAAAAAAAAACAAGTAGAATATCAAAAATACAAAACCCTAAAGAAATTTCAAAACGGAAAGTCCCTTATTAAATGGAAAAATCAAGAAAGCAAACACATGCAACGAAAGAAAACAACTATTACATTCTTAACATGGTTGAGGTTTTTCATTATGTAGAAATTGTGTATTAAACTTGATTGTAAGGCTTAATTAACATCTCACTTGTATCATAGGGGGTCATTAAAACAACCGAGTAATTGTTTTTTATTTCTGCCTTGCTGAACACATTTCCAATACCACACACTTAGATATGGTGATTATTTATATGATTTGTTTCTCTCTGTGACAATATTAGTTATAGTTATTTAAATTTCAAATAAGCATTATGCAAAAATAAAAACTTATCATGAAAATTAATCCATTTATTTAACTTCTGTTGTTTTATTTTATTGTGTTGAGCAAAACAAACAGGGATAATATGGAAAAGTATCAGACATCGGGTACATGCAGAGCAATGAGGATCAGCCTTGATATCAATTATTATTTTCCGACCAGATTATCATTACTTCTTTTCAAAGGAAGATACTAAGATACATATACAATTGACTGCGGGTCATTTGATTAAAGAACTATGCATTGTGGCTTTCGAATTGAGTTCAAGATCAAATATAAAATTGTAAGTTGAATTGTTTGACCTTTGCTATAAATTCATCTTGATACATAATAAGGCTACGGGGTCTTTTGCATTTGGTTGGTAAACATATAACCTTGTTAAGTTCAGTCGGTAAAAACTTTTATTAAATCGATAGTAGCAATTTCCTACAGCGAATTTATTTAGAAGTACCTACAACAATATTGTTTTAGAATTAGTGTGAAGTTATTTATGAGATAGTAGCGAAAATGATTTTTTTTAAACCGGAAGTTGCAAGTAATTTCCTCATTTTAAGCTAAGTATATATAATCATATATTTTAGAGTCATCTAAAGTAAGCTATTGTTATCGCTTGAAGTTAAACTGGTTTAACGGGATTGACTTATTATCTTCCTAAATCGTGTTGCCTTACCAGTTGAATTTTTGTTAATTAGTGTAAGATACACTATCTTGTAAACCCAGAAATAACCTTTTTATGAACAATTTAATTCAATTGTTTTTTTTTAACTCTTCGTTTTTCATCAATTCACCACTGTATTCCTTTTTTTAAGCGAAATGTCTGTCAGCTTTAAAATTTATGAAAACGAAAAAAATATACGATATTGAAACGGATACTGTTTAAACTAATTGATTAGTTTACACATATCTTATTTGCTTAAATGTGCAAAAGGGATGAGACACAAGTTAATCAAACGTTTATAGTCTTCTCCCACAACTAATTGATTGACAATGAAGGTCGTTTGATTTGAGGTACTTTGTCCATCGAAAAGAATGTTATCCAAATGATAACCTAGCTTTAATTTTTTGACTCACAACATGTAGACCTTGAGTTGATTTTGATAATTTTAGATTTAGACCTTTGCTATGAATTCACATTTTATATGGCAAGTTTTGGGTTCTTTGTATAAGATTTCTTGACATACTTTTGAATAAAATATACCATTTAATTTATTTTGAAAACAAAAGCAACCATTTATAAAGATGACCGGAATGTATCATGCTATAATCAATACATAGCAAAACAATTTTAAAATACATTTATTTTGGTAGATATAAATAACATAAAAACATAAATGTAGACAATGAAAAATAAAGTCTTACGCATTGGATTGTCACAGTTGCTCCACAATTCAGCTGCTAGTTCAACATTGTTTCCCATTATAGCAACTCTTAATGACTCAATAACGGGAATTTTCTCCGGTAATTTCAAATATGCCGTTTCATCAGACTTCTTTGATTTTTTGCAGCATGTTACCAAGCCAAGTTTAGAAAAACAGAGTCCTATATAAACAAATCCAATATAAAAAATAGCAAAAAAAAATACTGATATGAGTCTACTATTCAAAACTTTACAGATAGATACTCAGATGAAAGTACACAAAATAAATGTAAATACAAGTAAAAACAAGTTTGTATTTTTGTATTTTTAAATCTGTTTCTACAAGATTTTATGCATCTAACATTCGTGTGTTCACTTTAAATTTATATAGATCTTCGAGACACCTGTTATCTCTTAGAAAATAGAAAAACATGCACAAAACAATCGATTGCGGTAGGTGCAAATATTTGTGGATCTCTTTTATGGACAGGCACAAATTCCGCTTGAAAATTTCATACAATGATTTAAGTTTTATTTCTTTAACACATTAACTTGCATCTCTTTCACCGGCGACAGTTTTGCTGTAAGGAATATAAACAGAATGGGAAACAATTTCATCGACAAGAGAAAATCGAGTACACATGTTTATGATCAGGCAAGTTTGAGTTTACTGTTCTGTCTTGAAAACGTACATAGCAAAATCGTTTAAGCATCATCTTGCTTTATTTTTATATATTTAGATTACAGGTTGACTAATATTATAAATTCATAGTAATACAAATTTAGATAAATTTGTCAAGTGAAATACCCTTTTTCAGAGATAATAACAACAAAATAGATGTGCTCAAAAAATAATTTTTACTTAAAGTACTTGACGACAGACTTTACAACATAGCTGAAAAAAACTTCATCTTTTGTGTAAGTTAGCTAGCTTATAAGTCTCCAAACTCCTAAATGCTTGTGTAGATGTCTTTCCACACTATCTTTGAAGTACTCAACACAATCAGTTATAAAATGACGTAATGCATTAACGCACATTAAATAATGCTCAATACATGTAGATGGTAGCTTCACTTTGTCTTTTAAAATGAAGCTGGCATATACTGATCGTAATGCTGCTACATGTATGTCAACACACATATCGTTTTTCAAGAACAGAGCGCCATCCGTACAATGACTCCCAGTTTTACGATTATAAACGTTAGGTGGCGTTATAGAAATATAATTTTAACTAAGTAGTGCCGTGACTCTTTATATCTTAATATTTCGATTACATAGAGCTACCGATGATTTCTTTATCGTCAAACATAGGGAGAAAATAAAACAGTGGCTGAAAAATTTGTTGATTATACATCATTCAGTTATATCACGAGTCAGTAAAGGAATTAATGTTCCTTCAATACGAGAACGTAAAACATTTAATATCATATATGGTTCTCAAGGCTATGCTATTACAGCGGGCATAATCATTGTAACTAAGGAGTTAATAACTCTAACTTTAGTAAGTAAACAAAACCATATCAAAATTTATTGTTATACAGATATGCATATTCACAGCACTACAATCATTGGATACATGTACCTTAATTTTGGCATTGCACAAGGTCGTTCATATATTTAAATACCTGACGTCCTATACTATATTCAGTGCATGTTTTAAGTATAACAAATGATATTTTAGTCTTAGATAAATGTAATTTCTTATTAGTTGGTATTGGTTTGAATTAGGTGTCACTAGCTTAGATACCTCTCAGATATGTTTACTATGTTTTTTGATGTCTCATTTGTTTGAGGGACGTATAAATACTCTGCCATGTACACGTCAAGTGTGTTTTTATCTGTTTGGGATGCATCTGATTAATTACACCCTTTAAAACTAATTTTAATAGCTTGGTCTAATATTGTAATTTTTTGTTACACAAATGTCCAGCCTCTGTCCAAGGTAAAGGGACGGTGCTTAAACTCTGCTACACACGTCACACGTCAGCAACATGTAGTTCAAATGTTGTCCATGATTCATATTTTTTTTCGGTAATTGTTTTAAATAAGGCCGTTTTTTTTTTTAAATTTATAAATAATAGATCATTTCGAATACAAAACGCCAAAAATATCATATCATTCGTATCCTTAAAAAATGAGACGGCTTTAAAGTATGTCAACTGGTAAAATTGGACTTAATTGGCAATTATCGTAGTTACTGGGTTACTTTTAACAAACATATATTTCTACGTTTTTTAGTTGATTTAAGCCATTCCAATTGATGTTTTATCGTGTGTTTTTCTATGTTGTGGTATTACACTATTGTTTCGAGATAAAGGAGATGTTTGGTTTCTATTAACACGTTTTATACAGCTGCAATTGTTTGCTACTGTCCTGAGTCAGAAATCTGATGTTCAGTAGTTGTCGTTTGTTTATGTGGTTCATACATGCAAGAGTTTCTCGTTTCTCGTTTTTGTATCGATTAGACCGTTGATTTATTGGTTTATTTTTTGATAAATTGTGACTTCGATGGAGAGTTGTCTCATTGGCACTCATACCACATCTTCCTATATCTATATAAATTTTAAATCTCCCAGTGTTAAGTTACTTTTCAACCTCACCTTGAAGGAGTTTATTTGATATGCTCCTAATGGCATCTTGTGTGTCCTTAAAACCTTTTCCTTTGCCATTTGCCAAATATATAACTGCTTCTGGGTGCACGTTCTGGAATAAAAAAAGTGGAGTTTATAGTGTAATTGTGTGAAAACGATTTCATTTTTTGGGGGGAGCTGGTTTAATTTTTACCCGGTAAACAAAAACTGAATCATTAGCTTCAGATTAAATTGAACAAACTATCGAACCTATAACACGTTCAATTTACAGTACCATAGCTATATTATCAATACATGTGTAAGTCGATATGTGAATTTTGTGTTGATAATATAATTTTATTGTGTATTGTTTCTCTATTAAATCATCGAATATTTTATCACACAACTGCTTGATAGATTTTTTTTTTTCATAATCCTTTGTCGAATGAACTTTATGTTTTACATAAACACTATAAAGTGGGCTTGTAATTAAAGTTATCCAACATTAAAAATACTGGAAGTCAGAAAACTATGACAGTGTACCTCAAGTAATTTAAATCCGTTCATGTCTTTGCCTGGTGTACTGGTTCGTGACTTTACTACCTACAATATAAACGACTGGATCAATAGCAATATGTGTTACATCATGAACAAAGACAATAAATTGGCAAATGTTAAAACTGTTTGCACTATTTTATTCAACTGCATTAATGGTCTAGAAACACACCAATATCAAAATGTTAACAGAGACCACACATACAAGTGATCTCCGAATGTTTGTTAATTAGTAATCATTTAAAACAAGGATACTTGGTAAGAGTTGAAAAATTATGTTATGAAGGAAAAGTATCCAATTGAAAAACGTTTCCAAAGTTTTATACAGTTGTTCTTAAATCGAAATCATGATTTATTGTAATAAGTATTTAAATTCGTCTTCGGCTCTACATCGAAACAAAAGAAGATTCAATATCATATATATAGTATTGAATAACTCCTATGTAAGATGGAGTTGTGCGTCAAAACAAACATGGAATAGTAGCAAATCTGGTGTTTTCTTCTCACTTATCTAAGTACTGTACACACTGAAGCATTACCCTCTATCTCAGTACATCATTTGACTTTCTTTTTTCTTCTTTTTAGATTTTATTTGGTTGACTTAACAATGATAATCACTCGTGTGCTCTATATGCGGTTTGAATGTACCTTAACACATAATTACCTCCTGACATAATGTTGTGAACTGTTGTTTAGATAATGCAAAATTTTCGTTGCTGCTTAGTATTTGTTGAATTATATCTGTCCTTGTCCCAACAAAAGCATTTACAAATGTATGCTGAAAAAAATAGATTAATTTTGATATGTTTCCAAACATTTACAGGAGCGATGATTAACCCCGACAAATTGAGGCCTCTTTCGATCAATTCTATTTTCCCCGGGTGATTACATTATCACACTCACTAATCCCTCGTAACAAATTGGCTATGACCAAGTAGGAAGCACATCCATTTTTCAAGGTAACAAAAAAAAAACGGCTTGGCCGGTTATCTTCTGCCTATGATATATCTCGTAACTGTCACTGTCAGAGTTATTAATATTTAGCAGGTAAAGTCTTCCTTACATACCGGAAATTCTAATACACAATAGTGTTCTAAGGATAGTGTTGGTGTCTCCTACTACGTAGATATGATCCGGAATGTGAATGTGTTAAGTCCAAATATATAAATAGGGAGAAGACACAATAGATAAATAAACAGACAGACGACCTTTCTAGTATGTAATGTTTTTAAGACCGTATATTACTATTCCATGGATAAATTATCAAGACGCTTTCAAGATTTTTTTTTCTATCTTTGATGTCAATACGCCGAACCCTTTTTTTTCATATGGACTTTAACAGATAAATTACTGCTTTTGAAAAACGTAAAGCTGAATTCTACTCAAGATGGTTTTTTTAGGAATGTAAAATACATTTTTCACCAAACTCGGTAAAAAATTGACGGACCTTACTTTCCTGATAGATTAAATCAAACCTTTAAAGTCTATACAATTTTATCAGTTTACCAATTGGTCGAATTCGGCTTTTATCGGCTTTTTGATTTGGTTGTTGTCTCTATGACATATTCCCTAATTTTATTTTCAATTATATTAGCTAAACGTTTTAAAGAAGCAGCAGATAATCGTCCGCCTAGTATCGAATGTAACTTACTAAATAATTATTTTTTGGAATATTTTTGAAATACTTTGCACAAACAAACACAGAAAATGTAAGAACTTTTATATATGCTAAATTTCTTGTCGCCACTGAAAATTGTATGGCTAAATTAGTTTTTATAGTTGATAGAGAAAACCCCTCTCATTATCCAACCAACATAAAAAAGGTTTCTGCTGGGAAATGGAATCACATTTGTTGTCGATTGATGTAGAACACACCTACGAAATGTCGAGTATTTAGAGCGTGTTGAAAAGTATGTAAACTGTTGTAGGATGAATGTTTGTAAAATATCTTTGACTGGAGAATTTCGGAAAAGGTATCAAAAGTCATAATTACTTGGGGACAGAATATTTTTTAAGCGATCCTCTTTTTTCCAAAGTCAGTTATATTTTGTTGTTGTAAATTTCAATTGTTTTCGCGTTTTTTCTTGTAAACTATAATTTTAATTTACTATACATGAAGTATATTTGCTATTTACTATCAATTACAAGTTTACTATCTTCGACGGTCACTGAAATATTATCAAATTAAGACTCTATATACATAATATATCAGTAACCACCGTGGATAGTACAATTGGAATTGATAGTGAAAAGCAGATACACTTTTAAAATCATTTATAGTACATATATGATCAAAGTATACAGAAAAACGCGAAAATAATTGTCCTATTCCCAAATGCAAATGAAAATTATCCATAATTTTAAAACATTTCTTTTCATCAAGGCATGATGATTACTTCGTTAGTGGAAGGAAGAGAAGCGGACACACACAAATATGTCTTTTCATTTAATGGTATAGATTCCTTGACGTTAATTGACTTATTTGAAGTTATTTATTGCTATGTTAGTTCTACCTGAACATGCTGAAGATCAACTCGACTTTTACTCTGTGTTTGCATATCATAGCCACCAAATAATTCTTTCTTCGATAAACTGTCTATTTCAGCGACATACTTAGAAATAAAATCCATTTGGCTTAGGATCATGAGATCTGTTTTCAGATAAGATTCATCTGTAAAATTAAATGGAAACATAAGATGTTTTACTTACACCTCCTTTTAATTGGTATGAATAGCGGTCAACATAGGAATATTGAAATGACACCGCTTAGAGGTATATTCATGCTCATAATGTATAAAAATATCTTTAGCTGTCAGTCACTACAACTTATATGTCAAACATAACAAAACAAGCTCTAAATGGCGCCGACATTAATGTAATAAATGAACATCTGAAGAAATATATACATAACCGTATATATAAACCACATTTTATTTGAATTATCTTTATTTTGCACGGTAGCCAGTGATTGACTCGAAACGGATAAACACGACACCATTTGATCCATTTGTTCTTTTTTTTAAATATTTATATGGTCTAAAAATTCGATACAAATAAACTGTTTGTGACCTATCAAATTTAGTTCTTGCTTTAATGTTCCAAGACGTCATATGAATTCGGCGGCAAACATTTGTGATTTGAACGCAGCTGTTCAGGACTATGCCATAAATATATGGTAATTCAAAATTTAGCACATGTAGCACAAGACTGCCCATTCTGGTCATATTGATGACATTTGTTGTAATAATATCCTGCAAATTAAAATTGTCTCTGGCATAAGACACTACATATGCTCATCAACCAGGAAATACAGAATGTCACATTGTTAAACACTCCAGATCAAAAAGGGTTTTGCATTGAACAAGGTCATGTTTTTCTCTGGCTGTTAATGACGTCTTTACACCATTGGATGCTGGATGTGTAGGGATTGATAGTTTAGTCTTAGATGCATGATTTTTTATTAGTTGTTAGTGACTTTGAACTAGTGTCAGATAACTGTGAGTACTCTCAGATCTGTTTATTGTGTCTTTTTGTGTCGGGATGTATTAGTACCCGGCCACGTCCACTTGCATTTTTGTCCATCTGATGAGTTAAGCCTTTTTTCAACTGATTTTTATAGTTCGTTCTTATGTTGTACTGTTATACCACTGTCCCAGGTTAGGGGGAGGGCTAGGATCCCGCTAACATGTTTAACCCCGCCACATTATTTATGTATGTGCCTGTCCCAAGTCAGGAGCCTGTAATTGTCGTTTGTTTATGTGTTACCTATTTGTTTTTCGTTCATTTTTTTTTATATAAATAAGGCCGTTAGTTTTCTCGTTTGAATTGTTTTACATTGTCTTATCAGGGTCTTTTATAGCTGACTATGCGGTATTGGTTCTGCTCATTGTTGAAGGCCGTACGGTGACCTACAGTTGTTAATGTCTGTTTTGGTCTCTTGTGGATAGTTGTCTCTTTGACAATCATACCCCATCTTCCTTTTTATATTGATAAATGAATTAAATATGAAAGAAACTGTACAGTCCATGTGTTTGGCGAACATAAAACGTGAAGCTACATGATTACGGATTTCACATCAGCATTTTCTCACGATAGAGCTATTAGACGACGGACGGTAAAGTGATGACGTCATTAAGATCATAAACTAAATTTTGTGTTTTGAAATTGTTATGTTTAAATTCGCAACTTTTAAAGAGTAGCACCTTTTTTCTCTTCAAATGACCATGCTCGCATTATACCATCGGTTAACTTTTCCCATAGTTCCTTATGATTATTTTTCTTTACATTGAATATTGAAATCTGCAACAAAAGTTAAATATTATCAAAGTATGCGCAAAATATGATTCAATTCATATTAGATGTGAAATGACTGCACTTGAGGGCAAAACAACGACTTATAAAAAAAAGACTTTTACTTATATGAATCATATAGATATGTCAGGTTTTTTAGCGTTGATTCTAAAATTTATTATCAAATACTTAAACAGAAGTTTTAGAAATAACTTGTTTTACTTTTGCCTGTGATTTAAAGTTACTTAAGATATTGGTTATATCTTATAATCTTTTGACGATGTATGTATTGCTTTTGATAACAAACCGTTCTCTATCTCAATAGAGATACAATATTAAAGTTTTTTTTTTCTCAGAAGTAAAAAACAAAATTAAAAACATATGACATATAAATCCTATGTTTTAAAGACAGAATTGGAATTCCTTTTGGGAAAGATGGATCATTTATTGTACTTTTTGCATTAACTTTACTATAATTAGGTCATACATTATCTAATTCATTTACAAATATGGAGCATGTCTTGATTGTTTGTGTACTTCGTGCTGTTTAATCTCCGACTGTTTCAGTTATCAACAGTACTACACTGGTATACCAATTGTAATGTTTTTGTAAACTATTGTGTGTTTGCTGTGTTTTTCTGTTGGCTTCAGGTATTTATTTACTCGTGACCTATAATATCGTCATTTAATCCTATTTATTATTGCTGCGTAACACTATTTATAATTTACAACTGAACAATTTTTTTTTTTATTTGTAGACTAACTGTTGAAGGATACAAATTAACTAATCTAAATATCATACTAAACCTCACGAACCTGTGTTTCTGATTTTGTTTTGTTTAATGGTTGCTTTATTTGAGGGGGGAAGGGGGGAGTATTTTCCATCCATTTATTTACGATTAAAAGCTCGACTACATTGTTGTATGAATCCTTCTAAGAATTGGAGCTACTGATTTTAGAATATTTTGAACGACATGATGTTTTTATTAATACTGACTGTTATTTCTTTTCCAAGACTTATACTAAAATTTTAAAAGGAAAACTTTTCAAATACCATCCAATCTCTTTTGACAATTCGATTGAGAATTTCTTCAACTTTTTCATACATGTCATCACTAAACCGTTTTGCAAACATTGCTGGTAATTTTCTTTTCACTTTTGTCATGCTGCAAATATACGTAAAGATTTTATGTCCATCTTTGCAACAATTATCAAGTAACAAACAAGGCACTGCCAACTACTTATTATTAAAGTTCTCTGGAAGAGTAAAACTTATTTAATATTGAATGATACACGAATAGGCATTGATTATCTGTTTGATACTTTTAGGTACATAGATTAGAAATAGAAAAACAAAGGAATCACACCATGTAATTCATCGATTATATGATCTGTGTAACAATGATCCCTATTATAAGGATGTTCTTATCCCAGAAAATCCAAGCTGTATTGGTCACAACTTTTATGAACTTTTGGTCCTCAGTGCTCTTTAACTTTGTATTGGTATTGGCTTTACATCTGAGCGTCACTGAAGATCCTTGTGTGCACAAAATGCACGTCTGGCGTATTAAATGTTAAACCTTGTACCTATTGTTAGCTATTATTCGTTCGTTTCTCTGTCCTATATGTTCACCCATTTATTTGTAATGTAGTCCTGACATGTAATGTTGTCATATTAATGTTATATTTAACATTGCCATAACAGCGAAAGGTTTGGCATGCCACACTACCAGGTTCAACCCACTATTTGTTTTCTAAAAATGTCCTGTATCAAGTCAGGAAAATGGCCATTGTTATATTATAGTTTGTGTCTGTGTGTGTTATATTTTAAAGTCGTGTTAATGTTGTGTCGTTGTTCTCCTCTTATAATTGATGCGTTTCCCTCAGCTTACGGATTTGTTGGTTTTTTTTTAATCGATTTATGAATTACGAGCAGCAGTATACTACTGTTGCCTTCATTTACCAATATTTTCCCAATTATACAACTCAACGTACCTTTCATATGTAGATATTGGAATTCCTTGTGGTAAAATTCTAATGCATACATTAAACATTCTACATTGTTTAGTGATATAGGGGAGGGTTGATATCTCAAAAATCACGTTTAACCCCGCCGAATTTTTGTTCCGCGTTTTTGTAGTTTTTTTACTTACGAACCAGAAATATCTTTTATTAGTGCAATTTCGTTATAATGGACTCTTTCAAATATTTTATGTAGTTTAAGATTTCGTATGCACGAAAATCTAACATGTCTAATCATTCTAACTATATCTTAAACAGTACATTTATATTAAACGTTGTTCCAAATGAATACTTGTTAATTATTGAGAAGTGTATATGAACGAGGAAAAACAATTAAAGCTACTTATTAACTTACTCTTTAAGACATAAGGCAATTAGATCAGCTGTTCCACCAGTGCCTTTAACAACTACAACCGATATGTTTGTGTAGATAGCTCTAATTACATGTTCCAGTGTATCTAGTCCACCATTTATTACAAACAAAACAACTGGAATTCTGATTTCTGAAACATTAAATTTAATTGAGCGTAATAAGTGATGCTTATAATACATGTCATATCTGAATTTGTATCCTTAGTTTAGGTTACAAGAGCACAATTATTGGTTTACATTTGCGAGCACTTTTTTATTATCCCAAGATGGCCATGGACGACAATGAATTATCGCTTTTGTGAATCCGGATTGAATGATACAGAGTTGTAATTTTTTTTATTGAAAGATTTTTCATAAGATTTTATAATTCAAACAATTGAATCTACATTCCAATTGAACATCGTTCACACCTCTTTTGTAACGTTCATTTTTATTGGTTAATGTAAACATTAATTTTCGTGGCATCATTCTTAATTGTTGTAAGCGCAATCGCAGACAATGTATGACATATTTAAATGTATGATTCTATGTTTAATGACAGTTTCATTACACTCGAGGTTTCATTATTTTTTCTTGCTTTGACGCCATCAATTGATGATTTGATGGTCGCAAATACCTGTTTTCTGGATCCGCGTACACACATCCAGTAGACATAAATACGATCATCAAATCACCAATTCATGACGTTGGTACTTATATTCAAAACAGTTATCTCCTAATTTTAAACGCTATAGGAGATATGATCATTGTTTTAACAGAGACGACATAAACAATTGGTTTTCCTAGTTTAGTGTTCAAATTTAAGAAAGAAAAGATTTGGTAGGATTATCAATGAGACAGATCTCCACCAAAGACCAAATGATCTAAGGTGACTATACGGTTTTTAAAATGAGCAAACCAATACCACACAGCCAGCGAATGTGATCTACCTAATATGATTATGTCCCGGATTTGTAATAACATAAGCAACACTACGAGTTCCACATGTGGAGCAGGATCTGCTTGCCCTTCCAGAGCATCTGAGAGTATCCGTAGTTTTTAGTGGGTTTCGTGTTGCTTAGTCCTTAGGTTTCTATGTTGTGTCTTCTGTACTATTTTTTGTCTTTTTGTCTTTTTATTTTATATCCATGGCGTTGTCAGTTATTTTCAATCTATGAGTTTGACTCTGTTATGTTTTGTCCCTATTCTATAAAAGTAGAAGACAACCAACAACGCCATAGGGAATGTAATCTTTTTGAGTATATGATAGTAGTAGATTCTTTGAAAGACTTAAACTTGATATTCTGTTTTCACATTTTCTTTACTATTAAAAATAAAATACTAATATACCTTTGGCACTCTCAGATGAATTAATTGAACTTCTGTCTCTCAAAGTCACATCTTCGAATTTAACTTTCCCCTCTGTGTTGATGTAATTCTCTATTTCTAAAAGCTAAAAGAGATAAAAAAAAAAAAAATTTCTCTTTTGCAGTATTTGCTTTATTTCTTTCTTAACTAGCTCAACATTACCAAACACTATTTGCAAACGCCAGTACAATTTGAAACCACTTTCAACCTTTTGCTTACTCTAATATTTGCTACAAATGATGTCCTTTTTTATATGTACATGTACATCAATGCTAAGGCTATTTTGATTATGTTCAGTATCAAACTTTTTTTTCATACATCGAGTTTAACGATTTCGCATGCATATATTCAAACCAAACATATCAAACGATAATACAGCTATACCTGTTTTATCCCTTTGTTTATTCATTTGATATTATCTTATCATTTGATTTTGCCATTTGATTAGGGAGTTTTCGTTTTGAATTTTCCTCTTAGTTCAGTATTTTTGTGATTTTACTTTTTATACAACAGTTAGGTTATTAAGGGACTACATTTGTTTAGGAAAAAAAACCCCAATAATTTATTCAAATTATTTTCTTGTTTAACCTTATTTTTTTAAAACCTATCACTGTTCTTAAGATAATTCATAGAAAATAAATCTTATAATTTTTTACGTTAGCTGAAAAAAAAACCCGGCTTAAACGCAAAATGTATAAAAACAAATACCTTGCATTATAGTAAAGCGATTCATAGTTTTGCTTTCGTTTTTCCATCGAACTTGTAACTACTAATAAAAAAGTAGAATGGAACACTTTAAAATCAATTTTCTTATCAATATGAGTATTGTTGTTATGTGGTTTCTATAGAGACTCACCTTCATTAAATCGACTTTAGTATTGTTTTCTTTTGCCTACAACGAATAAAAGTAAATAGGATACATGTAACTGATTACAACATAATCTTAAAGAATAAAAAAAAACACCACAAGAAAAGTTTGAATCTACTTGTACCTCACTCATTGAACAAAGTATTGCTGAAATGAATTACAGGATAGTAACGCAAAAGGTGTCTTGAATATAAGATGTTTAAATATGTATATCTAGCTTTATTCTTCCTATTCGATCTGTTTCTTAAGTAGTAAGAAACTAATTCAGCTTAAACATGAAACAGTAGTAAGGTTACAACAGGTATTACTATGGCCGTAAGACTTCTCAACACAAACCGGATCATCATCAACAAAGCATCACAATATTATGTCAGCTGTAATGGTCTTATATACTAAATAAGAGATGTGATTGCTGACAAACTATCTACCAGGTAGCAAATATACAGTATGTAATCCAATGAATATACCTGACTGAAAAGAGTATATGTGAACAGACAATCAATGTAATTTCTTTTTATTAAATCGAAGAACGTTTCGTCACTATCAGGATTGTTGTTTTATAATAAATACTGCATAGTTTATTGTTAATTACTCACTGTCACCTTTCCTGAGCTTGAATTATTAACGTCTGTCTGTAATCAAATAAATATTTTAAAGAATAGTTGAAATGTAAACAGACATATCATAGACTGTCATACATTTTATATTATCGCAGTATCTTTAATTACACACCAATGAGTAGTGAAAATACCATATGACTCAAAACACTGCAAATAATATGACGAAAAATTTATCGTTAACACGTTGATAAGTAAACTCAAAGTAGGAGGTGTTATACATAACGCAGTAAATAAATCTATTAAAACAATGATATTTATAATGATTTGTTTTCCAAAGTTAAAAGCATAACTATATAGTATTCGATTGGACAATATATTTCTGCAAGTTTTTAAAGTTATCAATACCTATATAATTGATCTCAAAAAGTTTATACAAAAACAGGATGGAACGGTTTTCACTTATGGCAAAAATGGTAAACTATAATAGTTATTATAAACTTAATAAACTTTCGGATTTACGGATACATTTTTTCTTGTATGTATTAATACATGCATGTGCCTTTGTCGTTTTTATTTAAATCAACCACAGCGTCTCACTAAACTCAATTTGGAACCTTCACCTTGATAATGTTCTCGTAATACCAAAAATGACATGCAGTCAATGATTCCGCCAAACAATTAAACAAATATCCAACCTTATTTGAAGTAGCTATGACAGTCAAATCACAAGGCACTACACTTTCAAATTGATGCTTTTATTCCAAGCAAGTATTTTTAATAAATCTTCGGCTTGAGTAAAGTAAAATTAATTTCTTTTGTTTTCAATTTTTGTTTTCATTAATTTTTTTTTATCTCATTATGATTATACATTTCTATCTTGTCTTTTTGGAATATCAGATGGTGAAAGGGAATAGTTCAGTGCTTTTTTGTGATAATTTGCATCCTTTATGATTTTGGTAGACATGTTTTTGATAAACTTACTTTTATGTTAGAAGTGTATCCATACGTTAACTGTGGTAGACTTTCAATATGACAACTATTCCTGATGATTGTCTTTGCAATACTTATATCATGTTTATTGTAAAGAAATCCACATCCTATAACAATAAGGAAAACTGTACATTCATGTTCCTTGTCATCAATGTCATCATGATCATTTAGAAATATTTTATTAAATGGCTACAATTGTATTTTATAGATTGTCACTTCCATAACATTCTAAATAAACTGAGAATGATATACTGTAATAAATACCAAACAATTAAGAGTAATTTTGAGTGTAAATTATATATAATTGATCAAATCAACGACAAACGAGTTTGATGTTGATGTTGAACATATATTTGAGTAGATTTTATTTTTAAAAGTAAAATCACAAACATTCTGAACTCCGAGGAAAATTAAAAAAGGAAAATCACTAATCACATGACAAAATCAAAAGCTACAACACATTAAACGAATGAAAAACAACTGTCATATTACTGACGGTAGGCATTTTCTTATGTAGAAAATGATGGATTGAATCTGGTTAATCTATCTAAACCTCTCACTTGTATGACAGTTGCATCTATTCCATTATATTGACAACGATGCTATGATACGGGTTATGTTCTTCTCATATATTTTATAATGGTATATAAAATTAACCCCTAAAGGGAGGGATTGGTCTTGCTTTTCATTTGAGAAGTAGTTAAATTTATCTCTTTAGCTAGCATTTAAGTAACTTCTAGTAGTCCTTTGTTCATTTATATATCGTTGTTATTTTACTTAGTTTCTTTAGTTACCTTTTCTGACATCTGACTTGGACCTCTTTTGAACTGAGTTTTACTGTGAGTATATTGCTATGCGTTTCTTTATTCTACATAGAGGTCTCGGAGGAGGGTTGAGAGCTCATAAAAACATGTTTAATCCCACCTTACTTTTGTTCTTCTGGCCTTTTTTACATGTAGTCTTTTTTTTAAGGAGCCAGCTGAAAACCACCGCCGGGTGCGGGGTTTTCTCGCTGCGTTGAAGACTCATTGGTGGTCTGTTCTATGATCGGGTTTATGTCTCTTTGACATATTCCCCATTTCCATTCTCAATTGTAATTGATATATGCTACAGTTTCAGGTGTTTATGTTCAATCTGTAGTTGAGAACAATATCACTATTCATACGTGTGTGGATCATAAGTCCTAATTCTTACTTCATTAACTTAATGTTGTACTGGCTTTACAACACTTAAATAAAAACATAAAATAGAGGTTCATCCGCTTCCAAGTAAGGAGCCTCTAGCCTTTTTTAGTCTTCTATGATTTTTAATTTTAGTTCATTTATATTGTTTGGAGTTTAGTATGACATCCATTATCACTGAACCAGTGCATTTTTTTAATGGGTCAGCTGAATCACGCCCCTTGCGCGGGATTTTCACGCTGTGTTGAAGACCAATTGTTGTATTTTGACTGTTTTCTGAACTTAAGTCTGGTTGTTGTGTAATTGACACATTCCCTATGTCCATTCTCAATTTCATAATGCGATCGCAAGAATATCTAGATAGTCTAAACTAATTCTGTCTCATCAATCTGTTGCCCTTTTGATTATGTGATGCACGGAATTCATTATCGTTTCTATCTCAATTTAATGACAGGGATACTAAATGTCCTCTCTATGTTATATACAAAACATCAGCCATTTTCTATAGTTATATATGTACTAACAAAATAATATAAGCGTTGATATTTTATATAATATATATATAAGTTTTCCGATGTATGTGTATATTTGTTTTGTTATATCAACTGTGTTTAACTCTTTGTTTTTTTCTGCGTTTATTACTGCAATGTATAACGGCCTTAAATTAGGTATATAAAGCCACTGAAAAAATGCAAATAGGCATAAGCTTTTATATAGAGATATATGTTTGCTCATTTTCTTTTTAAAGAAATCATTTACTTCCTGCATATCTTGCAACATGAGTAAGTGCTTCCTTTAACAACATCTTGTGTTTCCATTTATACGCAGGAATTAACTCATTGTAAACGCCAATCAATGATATTATAATTCTTGGTTCTCCTAATTTTCTGATATTATCCCATATTTCAAATGCATCACTTATAGGCTTCTGTTGTGATGGAAGAGGCGGTTTAGTAGGTGGCTTGGGGAATGAAGGTTCATATGGCACAGGCGATGGTTGCTGTTGACCGATCACTAGTTGCTAGTAAAGATAATAATATTTTATGATTATTATTTGTATATGAAAACAACAAAAAACATTTTTATGTCCAAAAGTATGCATCAATGCTAAGACCAAGTATTCATATATTGACTATTTCATTATGTACAAACAAAAATCCTAGTATTTTATGAAAACCAACCTCTCTCCGGTTTCAATATTATATATCTTTTAACTTGTTATGATATTTAAATGTTTAGAATTATTGTTCACTGCATATATTGGCATGGAGAATGAATTGACATTGATTACTTACAGACACTTTAACTTGAGGTGGGATATCTGTCCATTCCTGCTTCTGGAAATACAGATAACTTTGAGAATTTTAAAAGTACAGTGCATCATAAGCCTTTTGAAGGCTGGCTTTCATATTTGTATTATAATGTTATTGCAGGCTGCATTTTAATAAAACAATATATGTTGCTTGGTCTAGTTTTCTTTGTTGTGTCTTGTGTACTATTATTTGACTGTTTGTCTTTTTCTTTTTCAGAAATGGCGTTGTCATTCTATTTTCGATTTACGGGTGTGACTTTCCCTGTGGTATCTTTTCAACCTATTTGTTATTGTTTCCACCGCAAGATTTAAATCCTTGCTGGCTGGATGTTGTCAGAAACATTACCGGCACATTGTCTAGAACATAGCCAGTTGTTTCAGTATATCTTGTTAAACTGTAGATTAATTTGTATTGGTAGGCATTTCAACGTCGGCATTATCTAGAGTTGTAACACAATGCGTTGTCACAGTGCATTATCGAAATTTGCATGGAGATTGTAAACCTTATCATTTTATTGGACAAGTGTAGATAGGGGTTGGTCGAAATGAGGCAAACATTAACAAGTTGTAAATTTATACATCATGTTTTTGCGGGTACAGGTATTATATTTACTGTTTTCAAAAGTGAATCAAGTTACCGGGTAGCTATCAATGGTTATTTTTATACTATGAACATTGTCTTATCGTAAGAATACATACAACTTTTGTATCCTTATAAAATATACTCGAGAGATTTACAATATTGCTGTGCTGATTTTCTTGGAATTGTGTTTCACTTTGTCATGTGCGGACCTTATATGCTGACGATATGATATGAGATTTGTTGATTGTTGAAGTCTGCAAGGTGGCCTGTATTTGTCTAAATCGACGTCATTTGGACTATGTTTGATAGTTGTAGACATGACAGTTATACCGCATTTATGATTTATATGTGTCTTAATAATAAATACCTGAATAGATAAATTGACTTTTTTTTCCTAAAATAAAAAAACATTGTACATGCACATAATTTAATATTACACATTGCAACTGCAAAAATAATGCAAATCCTAAAAAACGGATATGTCGAAATGCGCATCTGGTGCAGGTTAATTGGTACCGTTAATGTTATTACTACCACTAGGTCGATGCCTCTGCTAATGGACTGTTAGTCCCCGAGGGTATCACCAGCCCAGTAGCCAGTTCTTTGGTACTGGCATGAAAATACGGATTATTGTGTTATTAAAATTTGCTGTTACAAAATGTTAGAAATTATTATAAATTAAGGAATGTATCGCCCTCATGGAAAGCTCTGATTCCTTTCACGGATTTGGCTATACTTTTTGGACCTTTTGGATTATAGCTCTTCATCTTTTATATAAGCTTTGGATTTCAAATATTTTGGCCACGAGCATCACTGAAGAGACATGTATTGTCGAAATGCGCATCTGGTGCAGGAAAATTGGTACCGTTAATGTTATTGACAATTATTTAGGGCTTGACATGTAAGATGATCTCTCATAATAATATTTTATACCAACGTGCTAATCATAAAACGATTTTTGACCTAATGTGGTCAATATCATTGTTGTAAAAGGTAGTTCCTGAAATTTATTTTCGGTTATTTGTGTAAGCACTTTGTTTTTAATACATATTGTTTTGCTCAATATTAAATTTTGTAGTTGTTTGATTTTTTTTTTAATCTTTTCTCTGTTTCTCTTGTTCTACATTATAAATCTTAAATATTTTTTGGATATATTTTTATAACTCTAGCTACATTTTAAAAAAACAGCATCGAAAATCTACGCTAAAAGTTCCATTTGCATATGTGCAGTATGATAGCTTTCTCTCGCAAACAGCCATGGTTATCTATCATCATGAAACCTCATTAAGTAGGAAAAAAACATTTCATACAAAATATTGATACCTTTGGTGAATCAAGACAAACTTGGACTGCCTTTGATTGCTTCTTTGTTCCTGAGACTGACGGCTTGAAAAATAAAAAAAATATATATATATTTTATTTTTGCATAAATATGTCACACTTTTCTTCAAATCTTGTATAGATTAAGCTACAAAAATATGTTTTTGTCATGCATCCGATTTCATCTTGAGAGATGCACACGCCTGATGAAGCTAATTTGTTTAGCGAAATGTTGCATGTTTCTATTTAAAATTTAATAGAACTTTTTAATGTATTAATTAGCATGTTTAAGTTATATTCTTAGACATTTCTATAATTTTAATTCAGTAACTGTATCAGTTTATTTTCACAAACTGATTCACGCTTAAATAGATTGAATGTTGATTGCTGCTGTTTTTAGACATTATATTTTATTTTTGCTATCTACTTTGATATAATTACATTAGATGTATGTTTCATTTTGATTTGCTACACTGCAATCTCGCGTTATTCCTTAATCAACTTCATTACACAATAAAATGTATCATTCATGATGACACGAGATCCCACAATAAAGTGCAGAGGTGTATTAAATAAAAACTTGATAAAAATCGTGTTTTCATGATCCTAGCTAAAACATTTAATTACTAGTATTGAATGCTTCTTTTTGTAACTTCATAGGGTTGTAAAAGCGTTGACCGTGCGCACACAGCTTCCACGCTTCATGCAAAATGTACTTTGGTTAACGCTTTTACATCCCAATGAAGTTACAAAAAGAAGCGTTCAATTCTTAAATACAAATGAACAGCATTACTACTTGTTGTGATCAAGAAATGATCACGTTGCTCTGTGTGAGTTTTTTTTTTTTTAGTAATGCTAGATTTAATTACGGGGTGTTCTTGTTTAAGACTACAATATTGATGTCGGGACGTTCTTCTTAATTTGAAAATTTCAATAAATTAACACGTTTTATTGGTTAACAAAATCGCGGATTCATAAATATGCCTGATCTATTATAGTTATTATAAGATTAATATATTGGTTTGCAATTTTTTGGAGACAATTGACTGTTTTGTGATAAAATTGATCATGAGTAGAAAACATGAAGCATTTGAGAGTCCTCAATTTGCATCGATTGTGGGTTTAATTTTATTTCTTTTTGTTGAGCCTTATTAAATATTTATTATACGGATATTTATCATACAAAAACATGATTTTCTTGGGAACATTTTATTTAAAATATGCATGATCTCCTAGTGTGTTTCTTCTGACCTGGTCTAAAAATAAGGTATACTGAGAAAACACGTTACACCGAAGAATAACTATGAATACGGGTTTGATAAATACATTTTCATCAATACAAACAATACGAATTTTACTAGTCATGACAATAGTGTAATTAGTTAATTGCGTGTATAGAGTGGATTTTGTTACATATCATATTCTAAAAATGTTTCTTAGATGAGGTTTTGCTCTGCCATCTTCTGATACAAATGTATTGGTTGTTTTTAACAAGATGACTGTTATCATACTAACATACAGATACTTACATATACTTCATTATTGTAAACTTTCCTAGCATCAAATCCTGCATGGTTAGGAAAGTATTTGAAAAACACCGATGCCTTGGAATTCTGTAACGAAATTCAACTGTGTGAACGCCATCATACTTCTCCATGCAATATTTTTTTTTATCTTGAACTTTGTAAACCAACCGATATCGATATTAAAAGCATAATATCTGTAAATATGTTTAGCATTATCAATGTCTTGTACGAAATTAGTTAATATTTGTCTTTTTTTTTCCAGTAGCAATCTGAACAACTGCGAGACAGATTGAAATCGATGAGCGTAACTACATGTAAGAATATATTCCCGCCTCCTGGATCGTGATTTTCTCGTTGTGTTGAAGACCTATTGGTAGCCTTCGTTTTTTGCTGCTCTTTGTTAAGGTTGTTGGCTCTTTGACTCATTTGCCGTTTCCATTCTCAAATTCATAAATTTACCTATATGAGCGTATTTTGTCGTCAGTTGTTTTTTGTTTGTTTGCGGCGGTGTTAAACATGTTGATGAGATCCTTACCCTCCCCCTATACCTTTAGCCAATGTAGAAAAACAAACGCACA
Source organism: Mytilus galloprovincialis (assembly GCF_965363235.1). Classification (NCBI taxonomy): domain Eukaryota; kingdom Metazoa; phylum Mollusca; class Bivalvia; order Mytilida; family Mytilidae; genus Mytilus; species Mytilus galloprovincialis. The sequence goes on along the minus strand of NC_134844.1, from coordinate 48,482,296 downwards.
ACAATTCGTCCAGTAAAACACCGTTTAAGAAAAGGCCGAGTCCGATGTAAGAATAGGTAATAAAATATCATGTAGGTTTACAGCGTTCACCGGAATTTGTGTTAAAAAAACTATTCATCTATAACTGACACGTTAGTTATGTGTATTCTAAAGCAGCCATACAGTTATAAAATATAAAATATATATATAAATTTGAATCACAAAAATATGAAATATGCATTTACCCCAATTGAAGTCATCTCATCAAATTTTCATTTTTTCAAACCAAATCTATATGAGATTAAACAAAAAAAGGAGATTAATTTTTATATGTATTTGTTATCTTGTAAACCCGTAGGTAAATCAAAACGTATTGCATGATACCGTTATGCTCAATAATCATTTTGACGGATGTGAAAAGAAAACATCGGATTAAATACCGCAAATCTTCAAGATTTGCTGTTTTATAGTTCCAACTGTTACAATTTCGAATTTTAATTCGAATCGAACGTTTAAGTGCCAAATTTCACATATGATTTGTGCACGAATCATGTATAATGGTTGAATAATTGAAAAGCTTTAAACTTTATCGGTTCGTGCGGCAAGCTTGTTAGTAAACCACGTGCACGGACCAGATAAACATCTATGATTGTATATCAATGAATGTTTTGTAACCTGTTTTTAATAATATGTCATCACAAACGTCTAATTAACCTTGTATGGTTGGCTAAATAACTGTAATAGAGTACGTAAACGTTTTACGTTTTGGCCATATACTTTATTACAAGTATATCACAAAATGTTTAATGCCAATGCTGACTATGAATTTAAAAAAAAATTTGATGTTTCGGAATTTCCTACAGTATGCATATACACGTACATGTTGCACAGTATTCTATAATTCAATAGTGGACCAATGCATTTTGTTTAGCAATTTGACAATTTAGGTTTTGTGCTGACAAATAAATATAAAATTTTAGTATCTAACAAAACATGCATAACAAACTAAATAATTCTGTCTGAGTAAATTCTTTTCTTGTAACCGACACCGGAAAGTGCATCAAACATTACGGATTACATAGTAAACAAGGAACATGAACGATAAAATACGCATAGGTGAAATAAGAAACCAAACCCGTGTTTATATTTCAATACATAATATTTAGATATCAATGACCAAATATGTCACTTAAATCATAGCAGTATGTAAGTAATAGCGCTTGATTTAGGGGATAAAATCAAAGCCAGTGTCTGACAATGATTCTAAAATTGAAACGCAGTTTGAGTGATTTAAGTAGGTGTTTGCATTAGTGATACCCAGTGAACTCGAGTGCAATTATATTAAATGGTCTACATGGGGTTTCTGTATTCTTTACTTTTTTAGCCAAAGGGAATTTTTTTATAATTTTCAAAATGTACACTTGTTCTATAAATTCTAATCAAAATAATTGTACTACAACGTATTGCATGCTAATGTAATTTAACTTGTGATTACTTTATTTTGAACAGTTTATTTCTACAATCGGTGCTGTCTTTCTAATTCCTTTTTTCACAGGTATTCTCTTTATTTTTTCTTTATATTCTTCTTTTGTAAGTTTTTCTATGTCTGTTTGCTCTTTTTGTCTATTTATTATTGAGAGTGTCCAATATTCTGTTAACCCCATCTGAATCATCAAAGTATTGAGTATATTGGCGGTCTTATTCATATGTTGACCATTCCCTTAAGATTTTCACAGACTGCAAATGCACGCCTTCAGATAACGACTCAAAAAGATGATCATTATAGAATGATGATCTTATCAAACTATAGTAAAACAACAAATGGTATTGAGATAGTTTAATATAGGGAACGTCAATAACTTACATTTAACATTTCAACAATGACTTAAAGTTTCGTCCTTTAAATGATGTTATTTTTAAAGGGACTACAAAATGAATGTTATCATTGCAATGAACACTGAACCATTTTTATTCCATTTTTTCACATCGTACAATGGGCAGTTAGTTTATCTCATCCATGCATTCAATTATTTTTAGTAGGCTGCGCGCATTCTTAACAAAATTTTGAAGCATACAAATGTCTATTTATTGCGAAAGCCAAACAGCATATTTTCGATTTCTATTTAGGGTCCCTGGAAAATATCCAACAGATTTAATATTGAATCACGCATGAGATCATTGTATAGAAATAAGAATTTTAAAGAATCTAATAGGCATTCTTAAAACTTATTCTAAATTGTCCTTTCAACAATATAAAAATACATTTGAACACTGCAAGTTGTATAAGGCATGTCCCCGCTGCTCTGCAGCAGTCCTTCCATCAACTGTACTTTATGTGTTCGTGTTCTTTTGTATTCGCAAAAGGCAGACACACTATTCAACTGTATATTTACAAAGATTACATTATAAGTATTCTTTCAACAGAATATTTGTTTGTCTGTCTACTTACAATATATTAAAATCTGCACTGTCACATAATGTTCTATTTTCGTTAATTGATGTAATTTCTGATTGTTTTACCAAAAATGACTGTTGTTTTTCTGATTTGCATTAATATTTCTGTAAATTTAATTCATCGGTACTAATGAAGTTTATGACAGCTATTAAGAAGCCATGTCATATATTTCCATTCTTTCTTTCATTTGTAAATTTCTTCTAGCATAATGAAAACAAAATATTCTGGGATAAAGTAATCTATTTTTCGTGATTATATACCAGTTTTAGGCTATAAGATTTTAACACAGTTTATATAAGATCTGAAACAAACACATAAAGGGTTAAATAGGGGTTTACATAATAAGGAATAACGGGCAAACAATATACAGATCAGAGAAAAATGGAGAAAGAAAAGAAAATCTAAATAAACAATAAATATGTGTTAACATCTATAAAAGTAGACAATTATAGACAAAAGGTAAATGAAAATGGTATAAAAATAAAAGGACACAGTTATGAAGGACCCCATCCGTTGACCTTGCCATATATATAGATGTATACGACCATCGTTAGGAGAAAAACCGATTCAAAATAATAAAAGCAATACATCACTTAGATTATATGGTGTGGTGCAAACCATGTATGACCAATATTAATATAAGCATTGCAGCAAAGACGCTGATACTGATATTTTGTGAACTTTCTACAAATTGTATTTATTAAATGATTCAAACATCAAATATTAAACTAACATGATCAACATAAAAAAAGTTATATATTATTTTGACTTTTGCTATGAAAACCGATACAGAGAAGTAAAATCAGACGTAGGAAACATTTTTCAAATTATCAATATAGTAAAATTTGAGCTATCTCTTTACAGAAGTTACTACCCTTTCGATATGATTGTTTGTTTCTAATTAGTACTTTTTATATACAAACGTTGTAGTAGATAACAAAAAAACTCTAAACATCGAATAATGATAAAACTATAATAAGTCTACAAGTGAGTCACCACCATTGATGAAATTCGCAGCTTACGTAGTTGTCCTCGAATGACTATGGCTACACTTTGAATTCATACAATATCATGAAATATCAAATATAGGGAGAAAATGTAATCAGCCAACCAGACCAGTATTAAAAAATTACAAATAGATTAAACGAAGTCTTATTGTTATTTCATTTCCTTCAAAAGTTATTGTCTTTAAATCCTGATGTTTACTCATTGTTTTTGTAGCAAGCACACTAATTAGTAGATAAAAATAACTTGAAACATAAAAAACGGCTAGTATAACGCGTTAAATAAAAACGATATCTACATCATATCTTTTTTTAAAAGCAGTCCTAAATGTTTGAAGTGGTCATTTGTTCAAAAGAAACAAGAATGCAAGTGAGTGCTATTAAAAGTTGCCTATAGCAATCATACCACATCTTCCTTTTTATATTATTTACGAGAAAGTAACTAGTTTCCATAATTACAACTGAAAAGTATAACCGTTAGGTCTATCAACAGATTTTTTTTATACATTTATTTTAAATCTTACCTTTAAAATTCAACGTCTATCAAAGGAGTGACCAATCAATATTTGGTTTACGTTGTAAATATCTTTAATAAGAATAAAATTTCATTTTATATATAGGTATCTCTCGAAAGAATATGGTTTTCCAAAATAGATAAAAGATATGATGAGTTTATTTAGATATTCACATATTTTGAAAATCAATATAGAATACAGGTCTATTGACATAGAATTATCGAACTATAAAGGTTACCTAAATTTCATTGATTATCATTTATTCAAAGGCAATGAAGGTCAAGCAAAGTCTTTATCAGAATAGTATTGATGAATATTACCATGCTGAATACGTTGAAATATTTAAATTAATATGCAAGGAATAATACATATAACCTTTGAAAATTATCAAGATGAACATATATACATAATGTAATCAGTTGTACTAACAAATATTTATGTTATTCATATTGTTTTTAATTTGTTTTCCTTGAGGGGCATGTTGTGGTTTATATTTCATTATACTTTTCTTTATGTAATATTGGTATTTACGTTCAACGATTGCAGAAATAGTATGACATCATGTTTAGGGCCACTTTAACATTAATGATTTTCTTCCAGTAGACTTCAGCAGAATATTTTTTGCAGGACAGTGTGTGAAAATTGTGATTATGAGTTCGAAATTAGGAAAATGTGATATGATAACCGAGAACACATCTCACTACAAGAGCCCAAACATGACAAAGACGCAAAACATAAAATATGGTACAGGTTTTAACAGAAAACAACACAAAGAAAGCCATACAAAGCCATGAAATGACATATATATGTCAAGCAATTGAAATGAAAAAAAGCAACGGCTTGATTTTTTTTTATACCAAACGGTACATTGCAAACAAATATAAAAAAAGTTACTGTAATAAACGACAATCACGCAGCCTTCAGAACTGACTCTCCTGACGTGACAGTTTGATTTACTCTGAATAAATATTATGTGAAAAGTTAAACTGATTACTGCTTTTTATGAAAAGAAAACCGGCTTTCTCATTTGTTAAGGAACTTCTGTTTTCACTGGTTGGTTTGATAAAAACATTTGACAGATAAAGAAATCCCTTTTTTTCTGTCACATACTTTTAATCCTGAAGTCTGTTTTTATTGTAAATCACTTCTACACTAACATGACAAAAGAAATGTCATGGTATCTATCTCGATTTAGAGGGCTATTATAGAAGGTTTATTTTACAAGGGTTCATAAACATATAACCTATTTTAGTTTTCATAACAAAATCAAGTATATTTGCCAGCGGGAAAATTACAGATGATCATCGTTAATCACCTTAAAACGAAAAGTTTGAAAATAAAAATAGATAAAAAGTTATCAACTTGAGATCTTTAAATTATTGAAATGTCAAGCACGTGGCTTATCTTGGATTTAGAATATGACTATGAAAAAATAAAGTAAGGTGACGATATATTGTTAGAGTATTGTGATACCACCTGTAGTTATTGATTTCTCTACATGTTCAGTTCACGCACATTTGTCATTACGATTAAACTTATTATCTGGTAAAAAAAAACTAAGGGAAATCTGTCTGTACGTTTAATGTCCGTCCGTTGGAGAATCGACTTTCTGGTTCACTATGTTCACGGAATTAAGTGCCAGAAATCATGTTTTTTGTGTTTGGATGCTTTGTTCGCAAATGTACATTTTGTAAAGGACACACATAGAAAAGGACATCACATACTTTGTTAAAATGTACTCTAGGCCATGCAAACTCATTTTAATTGTCCTAGAACGGGTTTAAAGTTAGAGGGAAATTCATGTGCATAAAGCTAAAAAGATTGATAACTGTAGAAACAAGTAAAATCACAAAAATACTGAACTCCGTGAAAAATCAAATAATGAACTCCCTTATCAAACGGCAAAATCAAAAGCTCAAACACATCAAACGAATGGATATCAACTAAAATATTCCTGACTTGGTACAGGAATTTTCTTATGCAACAAAACAGTGGATTGAACACGGTTGTATAGCTAGCTGAATCTCTCAATTGTATGACATTATTACATTATGTTGACAATGATTCGTGAACAAAACAAACATACATAATAGGTACAAATGTTAACAATAGGGTACAGCAGTCAACATTGTATTATAATCTTAATCAAGATCCAAATATGTAACACAGAGGTACAAAATAGCATATTTCAAATGTAAAAACCTCATTTATTGCCTACAAGTATCTTTAATACGATGTTATTGTCTACGTGAAATCTAACCACAAATGATTGAAATATTTTAACTACTGGGACCAACTCCTCACCACGACAGGCACATGGTAAGGTTAACATTATATCTCACGAAGAATTGCGCGCGTATAGACAAAGCATTGGCAAATATGGACATTCATTCGAATGAGTATCCAAATCTGTGTACAGACACGCCACACGTTGTGTAGTATTTAATCTCGTAATATGAATAATATGCGTGTTTAAATAGAAGAAACATGAAAGGTAGCACACGGCTTAGAAGATTTATATTTAATCAATTGACATGATTTTAAGTTACTACATAATCTATGTTCGATAGATAGAGATAACGCATATAACATTTTTTTTAATTGAAATTGTACCCTCGGTTGTGTTCCATTATGTTAACATTCAGCTGTAACCGGTTTTTTAAAGTTTTTATCAAGATTGCAAGTACATTTACCAGCAGGGATGTGCCCGATGGCTATCATTAATCATCTCAAAAGGATAGTTCAGATGAAAACAAATAATACTCAAATTATTAAAATGGCAAGCACAAGGTTTATTCTGGGTTTAAAAACCTGACAATGAAAAAATCAAAAGGGGCTTACTGATAAAATATTTTGCAGAATTGTGGTATATCACTATTGATTTATATACAGTTCCAGTTCAAACAAATAAACCAAAAACCTAAAGCTAAAATTGAAAGTATTCAGGTAAAATTCACCTTAGGTGCCATCTGTCTGTATTCGAAAGGCCAGTTTTGTTTTACCCTTCTTTCCTCATCGTTGATTTAAAAAAAAAAAAAAAAATAGAAAGCACATATTTGACATGTTTACGTGTATTTTAGAGAAAAACAATTAACTAATAACACTCATTTGTATATGGATGTTTTGTTCGCAAAATAGACTTATATCAATCAGAAAGAATTTTAAAGAAATAATATCAACATTAAAACCATACACCGTTTTTTTCTTCCAAAAAAAGGTCTTTTTTTTTTCTTTTCTTCAGGACCTGATTTGTCTAACGAAAGGAAGTAGGGGATGATAAAACTCCCAATCAATGACCACATGACATGGATATCAGCAACATACAAATGAATCCATAGTTTTGTATGCTTTGTTTTGTATACTATTGATTATCTTTTGATCGTTTTTGTCGTTTTTTTGCACTGACGTTGTTAGTTGTTCGTCAGCTTATGAATCATATTATCCTGTTGGTATCTTCCGCCTGTTTTTAAAAGCAAGAACATTTTGTGTTTCATTCTGTTTTATATGTTGCTAATATGTTTAATATACTAGTATTATATATTTTGTTTATACTTAATAGTTAAAAAATACATTACTGAATTATCATCATCGAGATAACGTTTTAATCGACACTGGTATTTTTTTATAAAAAAAATGTAAAAAGTAACGATAATTATCAAACGTTTAGTTGACAGAAACAACTACTTTTGGATACCTGAATATTTGTACATATTCGCACAATAAAAGGTGTTGGCTTGATAAAGAAGTTTGGAATAGACCTCGTATTTCCTATTTTTGTTAAATGTGTCCTTCTTGTACATTGAGTCTTTGCAAAAATAAATACTCATAATTTGCCAAAAATATTCTGTCAAATCATTGTTTTAACATGTTAAAGATATATGCGTTTGTTGATAATTAAACAATCTACATTTGTTTGAATAGCCAATTTACTTACCATATAGAGCTATGATTCTATAGCATTTTCAATATATTGAAAAAAATATTTAAAAACTATTGTCTTGCTGAATAGCTTCAAAGGACATCGGCCCCTTTATGTGTTACAACGGAGTGCTAGTTTCAACTCTTCTTTGAATCGAATGTTAACAATTGAGCACTATCATAAATGATTGGAGATTCTCTAATGTTCAAATAAACGTATTAGTGAGATCAGGTTTTGTTGACTTTATATGATACAATTACAAAGTCTAGTGTTACTTTTTTCAATATAAAATGTTCTTAAATGGATTTATGTTTAACTGTAAATCGGTGACGACCAACAACTTGATAGAATGATCAGTGCAAAATCCAATACAAATTAAACTTATGTTAATCAAATGGTATTTAGAATTTAAATTATAGTGAACGGCAATAGATCATATAATACATATTGGGTTTTAAAATAATGATTTACTGTTTAGTCCTTCATATGATATAATTATCTTTTTAAAAGAACCACACAATAAATGTTATAATAACAAATCAATCTGAAACATTTCATATGGGTTTGTTCACATCGTACGATGGACAGCAAATGTGTTTCACTTATGCATTCAATTTGTTCTTTCCCACACGAATATGGTGTAAATAAACTCATCATAGATACCAGGACTAAATTTATATATACGCCAGATGCGCGTTTCGTCTACAAAAGACTCATCAGTGACGCTCGAATCCAAAAAAGTTAAAAAGGCCAAATAAGGTAAACATTCTGTACCAATATTTTGAAGCAGAACACAGTTTGTCTATTTATTAATAAACATTTTTTTTTACTTTTTATAAATGCTTTCTGGATAAAATCTAATTAATATTTAGCAAACAAATAATTGATAAAAATATTGGTTGCCATTAATAACATTTATTATTAAATACATCGATCACCTAGAGTGAAACTTTAATTTGCAAAAATCATCTACAATGTACGCTAAAATATGTTCAAATCAGTAAAAATCCAACAGGACTGAAATCATTGGTTGACCCATAAGGAATAATTACCCCAAAAATAGCATATACTTTTAAACATTTTACCAAATTTTACAAATGCAAAATTTCAATCCTTGTATCTATGATGAGTTTATTTACTATCACTGTGTCGAGTCCAGAGAGTACATCCGCTCATCTCAGTATTCATTACCTCTGTGTTGACATGCATTATCATTTATTTGTTAATCATTATAAATTAACAGTTTCAAAACTTTTAAATTTGTATTAATTAGGCTTCTTTCTACCTACGCTGTATTTGGTAATCCTTTTAGGAATTATTGGTCCCGTATGCTTTTCAACTCGGTCCGGATTTCTTTTGTCTTTGATTTGAAATAAACCATTCACATCGTGCAGCAGAAAGCAATCATAAACGATCTAACTATTCAATTAATATGTGCCATCAAAAATATACTTTAAACATGCTGTTACATTGTCTTCGATTATTTTATAAAAATGACCTTCGTATAATATTGATAATTCGGTCAAAATACCTACATTTCATATTGCATTTGCTTTTCCAAATATGTCAATAATATCTTTATCGGTTTCAATTTTGGAAAACCACATATTTCCTTAGGAAATCAATACATTTTTTTAAAACTAGTTTTCTTGTTAAAATAATCTAAACATTAACAATAACGACGTTGATAACTAACAGTTGGTCACTCTTTAATAGACGTTGACCTTTAAAGGAAAGAATTAAAAAAAAAAACACCGTCTAAAAATAATAAAAACAAATGTATATTTATAAAAGTGAAGTTAACATTGGTCAAAATAGATATTAAACTTGATCTGTGTAATTTGTTTTTAGAGAAATCCTTATGATGATAAAATGTTATTGTTGTATTGAAGAGACATTTTACTTGTTACTTACATTTTATGTGTATGAGGAACAGTTATTGAATATGCTAGATTGTTTTGTAACTTCATTTTTTTCCTCCAAAATGTGGATTTTTTTTCACTAAATGATAACATTTACAAATGTAACGTAAAATGTAATACATGACCTTGCTAAAGTTATTGTAGTTTAATGCATAAATTTGATATTTGCATGTACATTTTTAATTGTTATTGTTATATAATGCATGGTTCTGTTAAAGTACATTGTAATTGTAATATAATGCATTACATCGCAATGTAATTCGCCCAATGCCTGATGTTAACATTGTATTTATCGCGAGGCAGACAATCTTGTTTTAACATTGACCACTGGACATGAATGATGAGATCAGCAATACAAGATCGAACAATTAGTCACCAAAGTATAAATTGTAAGTACACTTCTCTAATTGTTGTTGCTTTCGAAAGACGATGTATCTTCAGTAGATATGTGCTCTAAACAAAAAAAAATATAAAAACATAGGGAAAATGAACAACAGGAAGAGGACTTTGCTTTACATGGTGATAACAAAAAATATATTGTAGTCCCTAATGTTGAGGAGAGGTCATTGTTAAAATGCGTAAAATAAATCTTGTGGAACAACACTTGTTGCCTTTCAATTACGAGAAATCGTCATTATAATTTAATTTAAATTTCAAAAATTGTAACCTTTAGATATCACAAACAAGTACTATTACACACTCAGATATTTACAATCTTACCTTTACCGTTTAAAGTCAGAATAGGTCTGTCATGTCAATGAAAGAAGTGACCAACTTTATTCATGCATTTCAATAGTTAACTCTAATAATACCTTTAAAAGAATATCAGTTTTACAGAAAATACATTTCTTTCGAAATTTTTAGTTTACTCAAACCGCAATAGACAAAATATGATATTTAAATATTCACATGTTTTTAAAAACAATATTAAATGCAGGTAATTTACAAAAGATTACCGATACATCGATATTACATTGATGTCCTTTCATATTAGAGAATATAAAACAATGTTAGTCATGCAAATTGTTTATCAGTATGTCCTCGAGAATGACTAACATGACTAAACATCAATTTAAATTTAAAAAAAAAAACTATCTTGAAGTAATAATATACATTACATCTAAAAAGTTTGATAAACATTTATGCTTAATAATCAGTGGTATAGAAAAAGCTTTATTGTGTTTTATTTTGTGGTCGTTATAATTTTTGAAGTAAATGGAACATTTGTCATGTTTTAAGACCGGTTTACACTTTTGATTAATGCCTTGGGTTTTGGTCTTGTAATTGTTAGTATAACTATATCTTTCTGGTTTTTATAAATATATATTTTTTAATTTTCGAAAGATGCGACAGCAATAGTCCATATTCAACGATAAAGACCAGTTTTTTTTCAGTTACTGTTGTATAAGTGATCAATTTAACTTTTGTATTACGCTAAGAGATTCCAATTTACATGTATATCAAACGTGACAGAAATAAGCGTCAATAATTTTGATCTTACATTATCTTAATTTTACAATTTCGCTTATGATGAACATGACATTTTATTAAGACTATTTCTCAAAAAATGACCATGTTAGCATATTTTGAAGGTTAAAAGCAAAATGGTTAACAGTAAAACATGTTAAACAAGATATGATTTGCAACTATTACTAATAGAGCCGAAACTTTTAAATCGTCCCCTGACAAGATGTCCTGTTAACATAATGTTTAATATTTGGGCTTTTAGTGATAGAAATGTTTAAGATCACGAAACAATGTGAGCATTGAAAATTTTAAAAACAAGACAAGATCAACAATTGAGTCAACATTGCTAACATAGCCTGTTGAGTGCTTTTATGATATTGTTTTCATTTAAATGTCAAGGGTTATACTTTGTTTTGCAAAATAAAAAATATAGGGATTAACTGAAGTTACAAAAAATCAGCATGACAAAATCTATAAATAAGTCAACCAATCCTTAATCATAAGTTCATTTATTTTCAAAGTTATATGCCTTTATATAACAATACTGGCGTTTTTTTTTTATGGCAAATGTTATCATAGAAGAGTGAAACTTAAAGCAGGAAAATAGATAAAAACAAACATCAACATGCTCAACAAAAAGGAATATCTAAGTCAAGTAGTAAAAGCTAGTCTTTAATGTTGAATGGTGGTCATACTTTAAAAATACAACAACAAAAAATCAATTTAGCGACACTCGATCTTGAGAGACTCTAGTTGCCTTTTATCACAAAAAATAACATTTATGCTTAACTACAGTTTGACATTGTACCAATTATATAGTAATTACAAACAGTATTTTACATTTAGTTATTAAAAATCTTACTTTTAAAGTGTCAAAACTTTTAACGGAGTGACAAATTTAAGTTAACCAACTATCATTATAGCTCACGCCAATAATATCTTTTGAAAAATACAAACTTTAAAAAATAGATTTTCCTTAATTATTTGGTTTTCTTAAATCTAAAAAAAAAAGATGATCGTATTTAATTATTTACATATATTGAAGGTCAGCACTTGATGCATGTCATTTGATATAGTATGGTCACGTTCTCAATATTCAAAGAATATCATTTCGTAAGACAAAATCGAAGAGTGTTAGTCATGTACATTTTTGGATATATTTTTAATAAATCTTGACAGACTTTAACAAGACAGACCAAGTTGGAAAAAAAAATGATACGAAAGAAGTATTAATAATAGATAGTATTACATATACAATAGTAAACGTCATCACATACATTTTATATAACCAGAACCATTCGTCATGCAAAGGGTTGGTAATTTTTATTAACTTTAGTTGAAGAGAAATTGGTTTTGTTTCCAAAGATTAGAGAAACATGTATCGGATTTGGTTTAAGGTGCAATACATGAAGATAACTCTGTAAAGTCAGCTTAACGTTTTAATTACGCTGTGTTGTAAAAGGAATATTAAGCTTCTCAATGATAAAAATTGGTGTTTGTCTAACTGCCAAATAATCAGTGTAATTTTTCTGACAAAACGATTGGTTCAATTTTTTTTATTTTTTTATATTTTTGTTAAAGGGTCAAAGAAAATACTTTGACAAAATTTTATGAAAATTAAACTAGCCAAATTAATTTTAGTGAAAGTGTTGGGTACCACCTAAAGAAGAAAATAATAGTAAAACAGTCAAAGAAATTACATGTTCAAAGTAAGTTCGCATCATTATGAATTGTGTCCATTACAATAACATTCTACAAAATATAAACATTGTTGTATTACTTCCAAACACGTTGCTTTGTGATTCTTAAAAAATATTCTGAAGTCACATCAGCAACAACTGTCAGTGCCATACGGTGCACGTTTTCTAAGCGTCCTGTACAATGAAATGTTGGAACAATTGAAATGAAAATATCTGTTCACTGAAAGAACTTCTACTGAATGATATATATAAGGATTTAAAAAAGCTCATCAAGCTTAGTGTTTTACCATCATCAGTAAGTTTACCGTTATTGACAGTGTGTGAAATATATTATCATGAATATGTCACACAGCATTGACGTTGGTACAATCCTGATTCCCTGAAGTCAATTACCAAATTAGATTGAATGCATTTTTCATCGCCATGCACAATTCGGCGGATGGCAGATAAAGGTATGTATACATTACATGACCCAATAAACGTGTGTCTGTGCTTTTTTTAGTAATTTTGTTATTATGTCATACATCTTAAGATAAACAGGTCATAATCCTTAAAATAATTTAACATGGTGAAACTGTTAATTAATTTGTTTAGTAATTTCATCAAATTAAAGAAAGGATAGGTTTCATGAATTCCGTCATTAGACGATAACTTAGCGGATTGGAGAAAAAAAAAGGAATCCACAGAAAAAGGTCATTCGTTTGGATAAGTGCGGATTAACTAAAGAAATGTTGGTGTTTACAGTTCTTGACAGTGTCACGGTTTTTACAAATTTAATGCAATGCTTATTCCCCAACGAACGAAGTAAGTAAAACAGACATATATTATCGCGTCTAAAAATAAAGGAGGCAAATTATTCACCTTTCATTTTTAAATTATAAGCAGTTGTTCAAGTTCAAAATAAATCATGCATGTTTTGAATGTGTGTATTTGCGTTCATTGAAAACAATTAGTTCTGTTTTTCACTAGTCGAATACACACTAATTTATTAATTGAAGATCAAACAATAATAATGATAGTGGACAGCTCTTAAATTTGCTTTGAAATGTGTGCTGCCCTTATTAGATGTACGTGTATTGACCGGTGTTTCAGTATATTCATATTACATATCCGTAGGGACGATGTTGTGTTTCTAGAAATGGGGAATTATTTGTAATATAAGTAAAGCTAAAACTGTATTTGCATACTAATATTTGATTAGAAACGAATAGTTTAATCATTGCATTGAGCTGGAGTATATTAAACATAAATATCCATCCTTGAAAACTTAATGTTCAGTTACTTCCTTTGATAAGTTGTTCCAAATGCTTATAAAACACCGCAAATAACCAAATATGGTCACGAAGATTTTAGACAATTGATATATATTTTGATTGAATCGAACGATCATACTCAATTTTGAGTTAGACGGTTACAATTGATAGTCAAACATCGAAAACTGTTTACATGCTCTTCGTTGTGGTCTATAAGATCGTCTCCAATCAAATTAAAAAGAGGGGCGAAAGATAACAGAGACACAGTCAAGCTCATAGATCGAAAACAAAATGACACGCCATGGCTACAAAAAAAAATTAAAAAAGACAGACAGACAAATAATAGTACACATGATACAACATAGAAAACTAAATACTAAGCAACAGGAACCTAAAAAAATCTGGTGGTGATCTCTGGTACTCCGGAAGAGTAAGCAGATCCTCTACACCTCTGTGTATATATATATATATATATATAAACAGTAAATTGAGTAAGTTCCAAATTTAAGATGAGACATAATTTGCAGTTATTCAATCAATGAATTGTCATTTACTTTGAAATCGAAGTTATCTTTAAAATTATTCTGCAATATAAATATACAATCTAAGCTTAAAAACTTTTCTTAAAATGTCTTTCAAAGTTTCTCTGTTGTGTGTTGCTTCTTCGAAATTCTCTTTTCATGATTTTCTTCTGCTATTATTTCCTTTGCAAATTGTCGTTCCTTCTTCAAAATATCTCTCCTGTCACCTATAACAGCCAGAAGATCTTGCATTTATATATCTATACGTATCTTCAAAAATCAATAGGGGTTATCGTTTTTTGAACATTCACCAAATCTGTTCATTTTGTAATAACTGTAATCATTATCATGTTCAGAAAACGTTCATGTGATTTGCTGAGATTGTTAGAACGATGAATGGTTATAGAATATGGAAGTACATGTTTTATTAATTTTTTTTGCAGAAATGTTTGAAAAACCTGTAAGAAAGATATTACATTCTTCAATAAAAGTTATTAATGATTAAAACAGCCTCATACTAGCAAACTGTTATAGTGTATTAATTACAATTCGCCTCAGTTTAAACAATGCTTGTTTAATTATCCTAGCAACATAGATCTGGTTATGTAGATAAATATCGACCAAATGTTTAATCGTCGATTTATTTAGCATGTTTAGGATAACGTATAATTTCGTATTCTTTTTAATAATGTGTTTATCGGTTTGTTTATTTTAACATGTGTAAATTCGACCAATGATGAATTTATTGTTTATAAGCATTCAGTTTTAAAATTGCTATTCTAATGAATATTTAGATAGATTATTGCCAAACTTTAAGGACTGAGCATTTAACATTCATTTTATCTAGGTTATACTGTACAGTGGTTGTCTTCTGCGTTGACATTATATTCGTAAATACTTTTATTCTTAACTCAATTTTACTTTAAATTACCTTTTGTTGTTTTCTTATAACATGGACAACATGGACATTTTCTAGTATACAATAAGAAACTGACAATTCTAAATGGAAAATTGAGTGGTGACGGTATTCTATCTTCAAAATCAATTATAACTGAATGTCGATAGTAACGCCATTTCTGTTCGGATTTTTTTCGAATTTCCTTAAACCGTGCGCTGCAACAGAAAAATAAATTTGTACATACAATGCTATATCAAGAAATAACAAAATTTACTAGAAATCTGAAGTCAAATTAATTTATTTCTATCTGATTTGTAAAATCGACTTCATATACACTAGTGAACAAAAGAAACGATACAAGACACTGCATTTTCCATATATAATGAAATTGGATACCCTGTGCCAAGGTAACTAATTGTCCAATTGGTCTAATTTTTACAGAGAGCTGTTTTCTTATCAAACTCATAGATTTAAGCCAAAGACACAATTTTTTTGTTGTTGTTTTTTTTTGTTTTTGTGGGGATAACGTATATATAACTAACAATATGAAAATATTTTAGATTCATATCTTACAAGTGACTTATAAGTCCAATGTGCCGGGTGTACACACAATGTATTGATATGTATTATTAGTACACTCTATATATATACACAATGTCACTATAATAAACAAATTCGTATTCTAAGATCAAAAATAGAATGTGTTACTAGAAAATTAAAAAAAACGATATTAGAATTGAAAGATTTGAATGCGATTACAGAGAAAACCTGATTTTCATCTTCGAATCAAATGTGGACTTTTTTTTTAATCATTTTCAACAAAATGCACTTGTTTCCTGTGTTCAAATAACTCGATATTTTCTAACTTTCCAATTTGGTCGGATTATTTTGGTCATATGCCCTCGCTTTGTTTTTAAATGTTTTTCATTTGATAATTAAACAGCTTATTTTCAGGAGTTTAACCTTGTGTATTGCTCCTTTAATTGACTTCAGAGATATTTAATATTAATGGCATACAGCCTATATATATTTCTTTGAAAAAAACTGTCTCTCTACCATAACAATGTATCTTTCATAACTTTGACAGAAATACACATTTTAAATTGTTATTTCACAAAAGTGTCTGAATTGTCTGAACATCGATTTAACAGTTATATAATTCTAAACCATTACGTATACGGAAGTTTCATTGTTGTTAGGATTATTTCAAAAGTTATTCATGCTCACGGTTTTGTTGAATTATATAAACAATACACCTTTATTATATATATATTTAAATTGTAGCAAGAGTAGAAATTGCTCTGTCAAATAAGGCCTGATCATTCAAAAGCATGTCTCAGTTTTTTACTAAAATTTATTCATTCAATTAAAATTCTATAGTCGCCGTCAGCTGAAAAACTATATCTCGAGTGAACGTGATTGATAGTTAAGATTAGTTTTACCGATAACCGCTACGAATTTCAGCTGACAGCGACTATAAATAAAGGGTATTTAAATTAGACATAAGCTAATTAGGAAAGAGGTAAAATCAGCACTTTCTCCTTAATACTCCCCTTTATTCTTTATATTCAAACTATCAAATTTAAAATAAGGTTACGTACGTCACTTTATCCTCTAGTAGATAATTCAATATTAGCTTATATTTTATTCTAAACATAAGTCGCGATTTTAATTTCTGCAATTAAAGACACAAATTGTTTGAATATCTGTCCACATAACCAAACAATTAGACCGACATCTTGTTAACTTTTTATACCTTTTGACTTTTACATTTATACCACATCGTCGTTTCTATTAAAACTATGTATACTATTTAATTACTACATTGAATAAACACAAGCATAACATACCTGAACATTGCTATAACAATATTTAATAACAACCAGTTTGTTAACATCATATAAACAGCAGCAATAACTGGTGTTATCCAATCTCCTGTTGCACAATTAGCGTCATCCTTGCAACCCGAATCATCATTACCTTCAAACAAACATGTTTAAGGAATATATCATGGAAACTATAATGGACACGGGGAACATATAAAAATAGAAAGAAACTTATATTTGAATAATTATCCAGCGCGACAATCTTCAGAAGAAAACATATTTACTTTGATGCTTTAATTATATTATGGTTAGTTTTCTTAAACAGTTTACAATGAATTACAAAAGAGTGAATTTGTTTGATTGCGATTGATATACGAATATATACCCATAGAGATTCATGATATTATTAGGACGTCTCCACGCAAGTTTAATGACATTTAGTTTATTGTTTGACACAGTACATACATGTATTCCATTTAAAAGGTGTTAACGTACTACATATTTCATATTATATCAATAAATTATATAGCTTTATTCTGTCAACACTTGTAAAAAAAATATGGAACGCCACAGCTGCCTTGTGATAACAGTAACCATTTTATTAAGGGTAGAGATATATCTTGTAGCAAGTGTTATATACTATAACGACATTTGACTATAATACTCAATGTCAATTCGCTACAGATAAATATCACTAAGATAAATGTATATACTATAAAGACAATTTGAAACAACATGGAGTTAAATTTCATACTATTTTGTCACTTCGGTATATTATTACGATAATGTGTATAATATACAATCATCTGGATATAGCATGGAACCATTTTGTCATAATATTATGTCTTATAACTATCTTATGAAGACATATTTTTATATCAAGCTAACAATTCTTTTATCACAAGGTGTCATCTATAAAACAGTAGACAATTTCACCATATCATTATACCATTTCATGATCCCATTAGACAAATCTATGAATAACGGCGGAAATTTACTGCGAAAATCATCTGCAAATTTACATCGATTATTATAATAAAAAAAGATCCTGAAGGAAATCGTTTTGCGGACCTGATACAATCGCTTTCAAGATGAATGAAATTATCGATTTTAATGTTGAATTTGTTCTCAGTGATGCGGAGTTGAAAAGCCATTGTGTCGACATGAAAGGTGACACATACAATGATGATATAATACGTTCGTTATTTCAAGAGGGATAAACTCAAGTCAGGGATTCCTTTACCTAATGCCTCGTTCACACGCACATTTAGTTTATGGCAATCGAATTTGAATTACGTGTGAACGCAGTATGCAGGTCAACAAATTACTTTAAAAAACCTTTACTAAATTCTTCCTAGATATAAAGAATTGGTTTTAAAGTTGTACCTGTAGAAAACTTATTTCAAAAGGGATAGTACACTCTCATTTTTACGGACATGTTGTTTACCGTGCCCGGAAATTTAGAAACGATTCTAGTAAATTTATCGATCTTTCAAATAATCTTATTCTAAAAGGTTACCAATTCAATTCTGTAATTAGGTCACTGAATATTGTTTTTATTGGTTTTAATGATGATTTTGTTATCATTAAATTAAAAGCAAACTCATTATTACTAGTGTGTTATATACATATACACATTCATGGATCTACAATCTGTCAATATCAGTATCTTGGCATTGCACAAGGTCATGTTAGTTTCTTTTAAATAGCTATCAGTAACTTCAAGTACTTTCTTTGTTGTTGTGATGTACAAGTACCCGGCCACGTCCACTTGTACATGTATTTGTATTTTTATCCATCTGATGAGTTAATATAAAAAAAGAAGATATGCTATGATTGCCAATGAGACAAATCTCCACAAGAGACCAACATGACACAGAAATTAATAACTATAGGTCACCGTACGGCCTTCAACAATGAGCAAAGTCCATACCGCATAGTCAACTTCAAATGTCAATGTAAAACGATTCAAACGAAAAAACTAAAAGCCTTAATTATTTATGTACAAAAAATAAACTAAAAAAATATGTTACACATAAACAAACGAAAAGCACTGCATTACAGGCTCCTGTCTTGGACAGGTATATATATACAGCATGTGGTGGGGTTTTAAATGTTAGTGGGATCCCAACCCGCCCCAGACTGTAGACAGAGGTATAACAGTACAATATAAGAACGAACTATACAAATCAGTCGAAAAGGGCTTAACTCATCAGATGGACAAAATACAAGTGGACGTGACCGGGTATTTGTACATCACAACAACAAAAAACACTTGGTACAGATCTGAGAGTACTCGCAGTTAAAATCAACTTACTACTAATGCAAAACATCATGCATGTAAGACTAAGATTTTCGCATACCTTATCACATAAAAATTAGTCGAAAATAGGACATATTTAAGCCGCACGTCCTATAACCTAGTATAATTATGATTTTAACAATAATGTCATGCATTTTAAACATCTGCGGTCTTGATTTTTTTCAGATTTTTTTTTTTTGTAATATATATTTTATTATTTTCATATCATTTTCAAATCTCATCTACAAATAAAGATGTACACACAAATTATTCTGCTATAAATCTTAAACATATGGTTAACCATACTTGTTATAAATTATAAAATACATTGTACAAAGTCAAATAACAGAATAAAGAATACATCTGCATCGAGCTCTATTTTTTAATAATATTATTAATGTTTGACCATTTTTCTTTTATTCTTTTTGCTTTATTGGTAGAGCACAAACTCATAGAGACCATGTCAACCCTATAATAATAGTTAAGCCATTCAATTGCTTCAGCAACAGATGGGACTGTAAATCTAACTCTACATAAGTAAACATATCATTTCAATATCAGAATACATGTATTTAGAATATCTTTAAATATGTGATAATTAACACCCAAGATTATACTTGATAAGGTTGGGAGAAAGCTTACATTACATACATCTTCTAACTTTTGAAAAAAATTAAGCCAGAATGTTCGAACGTATCTACATTCAAAAAAGAGGTGTATGTATGTTTCTTTAGTTTCTGTACAAAAAGTGCACAGTTCTGTTTCACTATATTTACACTTCATAAGTAAAATATTTGTTCCTAGAATTCTATGGAGTAATCTGTATTGAAATGCCCTTAATGTGGGATCTTCAGTTATAAGTAAAGGAAGACTAAAAAAATAATTCCATTCTTCGGCCACAATATCTATTCCCAATTTTATTTTCCATTTCTCTTGTATGCGTGATGGGGTTTCCTTTATTTTCTCTAGAAAAAATTTATACAAATGTTTTGATACTTTATCAACTGTTTTTATGGCGGTAACAATTTTGTGACTGACAGTATTTAGTTTGATAAATACTTGTGAATAAATTATATTCTTCCATTCCTTTGGAAGAGCCAAGATTAGTCCATAGAACTCTAAGAAAGTTGTTTTTATATTATGATTTCTAATAAATTCATCATAATTGTAAAATTCTCCATTTTCCTTAATGAGATCATTTATGAAAAATACATTATTCTGTATCCACCTTTTATAAAAAACTGTTTTTCCATCAATCATAATATTTTCATTTAAAAACAATGGTTGAGACAAGATATCACTTGGGGCTGTGGTCAGAGGTTCACACAGTGAGGCATATGATGAAATTACATTTTGCCAAAAAGGGTTAAATTCTTTTTTAATTTCATTGAGTGCTGATTTTGATAGATGCCACATATTTTCTCCACCATTCATTTCAAGGTGATCTGCCAATAGAACTTTCCATGAGGAATAATTTGTGGGGTCTAAAACTTTTTTAACCCAGGATAACTTAAGTGATTTTATAAATGATTCAATATGTGGCATTTTTACCCCACCATCCTCGTAATTTGAGATAAGTATATTTCTTTTAATTTTGTCCCCTTTACCATCCCACACAAATCTGTATAGCATAGCTTGTAACTGCTTTAATATATCTGGGGATGGATCTGGTAAAACAGTAAAACATTGAATTAGAATTGGTAGGGCGAGAGTTTTCACAACTACAATTTTCCCATATATAGTAATATTTCTGAATGACCAATCACTTAAAAGATTTTTTACTTTTTGAATTTTTTCTAAATAATTATCAACACATATATCAACTTTTGACAAACAATATTGAATGCCTAGGAGTTTGAAATTTCCTGAATGGTTCCATATTATTGTTTTATTTGTGTTTAGCTCCTCACCACAGCCCCTTTTTGCCCCAATCCATATAACTTGGGTTTTTTCAAAATTAGCCTTCAAACCAGAGCATGAGTAAAACAAGTCTATCTTATTTAGAGCACTGTTGAGAGATTCTTCACTATCATCCAGGATCAAAGTCGAATCATCAGCATACTGACTGAGTAAAAATTCAGAATTTTTAATCTTTATACCATTGATGTTGTTGTCATATTTTATAGATGCACTAAGCAGTTCCAAACATAAAATAAAAAGATAGGGAGACAGCGGATTTTTCAGATTTTAGTTAATTAAAATATTTAAGAATACGGCTAAATTATCATGGGTACGGGAAAATTGGTACGAGTTAAGGGTAACACATTTTTCACCGTACCTGTCAACATGATTTGCAAACACTTGCTTTAAATAAACTCTCTCAAAAACAGCTTGCCTTCATGATTGTTAAAATTTGGTGAAAATAATATAAGCCATCTTTGTGTTTTAGGCTTGCATGTTATTTAGTTTTTGTTTGTATTTTTTAGGGGTACCAACCTGTATGTGTTGTCTTTCGTGTCGACACCAAGCGGGCAAATGCAATATTAGAATCCCATCTTTTACTTTGTTCCTAATTTTAAATCTTATATTACTTTTGGCATGCTTCTTATTGTGGAATTAACCCTCAGCTTAGATTTGATTCTGCTATGTTTTTACACAAGTGTTATTTGGGACAGATCATATACAATGTCTTCACACACTGAAGGATAAAAGAACAAGGTTTTTGTATGGTGTTACAGATTTTTCGTAAAGGAAACTTCTAAAATAACATAACTAAGTTTTACTCTAAAATATTCTAATATGGATGTAAAACCTTCTAATGTATCCATAAATAGTTCTCCATAAACCTGCCAGTATGGAATTTGAAGAATTGACCATGTTCTCCAATACTCAATATTACTTGGTCCTGCGATTGTATGGCTTGGATAAACATTGGCATGATACACAATGCCAGCAGCAAATATAAGGATAATAAGTATTACCAAATACTGCATCAAATCCACAAGCTGAAAACATAAATTCTGTTTGATACGAGCATGCTTAGATATACATTTTCCTGTACAGTTTTAAGCCACTTTATTATGTTTATGATCAAAGGTACTTACCCATAGGAAGGTTGAGTCCTTTAGAAAAGGGTGTATTGCATTTTTAACATGAAATGGACCAATTGTTTAGCATTTTGACAAAAAACATATCGTCAGCTATACTCGATACCAAAATATTGAACCTTCAAACAAATTAAAGAGATAAATAAATTAAGAAAGACAAAACCTTAGCCGGATAATGTACGACTATTACGTTACTCAAGTTATACATATAGAATTTAGTTTTTTTTAGTTCAAATGTCAATAGTACACAGTATTCATATGTGCATGCCAGTGCCAAACAAACGTGGTCCTGTAATATGAACCGACAGAAACCGGTTATCAGCCTAGAATTCGAACACGTGATAGTTTTGAATAAAACTGTCCCAATGTTACTTAACAGGATGTGCATTTCGACCAAAAAAGTCTACTCGGTATATATATACTTATATATTGATCTCTGCTAATCTTTTACTTGAAATTGAACTAAACTGACTTCAAAATTATAACAATTGTTGATTTTGTTAACGTTGACATGCTGTCGATACATCGATACTTGAACAACATACTTTGTTATTATTCATTCATTTGATTTTTGTTTTATATAATAGTTTGTGCAATTGATTTTGTCATTGTAAAAATAGGACAATTTCCATTTGTACATTCAAGGAGTCCGGAATTTTTGTCATATATACTTTTTGCAAGATAGTTGAGATCTCAAAATTTATTTCTGTTTAGTAACATGTTAAAACATACTGTTTGAATTAACAGTTACCTTTGAATATTGCCTGAATATCGCATGTCGGATAATAGTTTATTGCAAAATGCTTTGAGTTCATGCAAAAGGGACGACAAAAAAATCATCAATCAATCCATTTATATATGATGTATTTTAAACTATTTAATGAACGGTTCTGTTCTTCAAAATATTTTTTTTTTTCATTTGGACCCATTTTCATATCATGTTTTTAAATACAATAACAACAATTAAACAACAAGTTTTGTATCACTTTTGTTCAGAACGTAATACCATCGGAATTTGATAGTCATCGTGTTATAAATTGGTCTTTTTTTATTTTAGAAGTTACAACATAACTGTATTGTAAACAACAAAAAGTGTATCTAATCTGCATTGAATTGTTGTTTTATTATATACTGATGTTTTAATTGTTTATATAAATAAAATATTTTACTTTAGAGGTTCAACAAACCATATACAATCCAATAAAGGCATTATTGGATTTTTTTAAGTTAGGGGTCCAATCAAAATTACCTATATACACTGTTGGTTGTGGGACCCTTAAATTAAAAGAAGACAATACAGCTCTTTTTTATTTGAATGGTCCTTTTGAAATTACCTATACATATACCGCCGGTTATGAGACCCCTTAATTAAAAGAGACATTATATCACTCTTTTACCTTTTGGGTCCTATCATAATTACCTATGTATACTATAGGTTGTTAGACCCCTAAAGTAAAAGAAGACATTATAGTACTATTTTGCTATGAGCATCCCGAATATTTTAGTCAGACAATAAAAATTGATGTCAATAACTATATGACAGAAACAAAATGAAAGGATGTCAAGATATAAAATTTCATTCACTTACAACAGGTGAAGATTAAGTTTTGATATAAATACAAAAAAAGTATGTTTATTGAGTGGGACCCCTAAAGTAAAATCCAAAAATGTAGGTACCCCTAAACTACTTTTACGTTAGGGGTCCCTACACAACTGTTAAACGGAGGAAGGTCCTAGAGTATATACAAAATGCATTGTACTGTTGTTTAAATATATACTGGTGAATTGATTGTTAACATTGTATTGGCTTGTATATAGCACGTAGAGGTTGTAGGAATTTTTTTAATTCGATCATTATTAACAACTGACACATTTCATCAAATAAGTTAGGCTAGATTAGTCCATTCGTTTCTTAATTTGTAAATATATTATATATTATACTTACCATTTCTTTCACCATGATTATGATTATACCAAACCGTTTAGACAATAACAGAAAATTTAATAGTCGAAGGAACATGATAAACAAAGCTATACTGTATATTCGCCTTGTATGTGCTATCAAATCTGAGTCCAAAATATGCATGCAAAATCCAAGTATGTACAATATGAAGCAAAGAAAATCCAAAATGTTCCAAATATTAAATATGTGGAGGAATATTCTTTGTGGTGACCAGTGGCAATCTTTTTGCGGACGAATCTATAATGTAAACATTATGGAATTACCATACAACCTGCACAATGTATATCTGTCATCAGATTGTGTTAACACATTAAGATACATGCAATTAAGTTTAATTTAGTATTCTGTAATTCTGCATGTTCTGTGACTGAAAGCATTTTATAATAATACGTAAAGGAAATAAAAATCTGTAATAGTTACTTTCATGTCCATGTCCATTAATTAAACAAAGAACAACAGGCAAATGAATAAACAGCAAAAAAATTGTATAGCATGCTTTACAAGCGAGGACCCAGTACAAATATATTTGCATCATGATTTTCAACAATTTTGGTAAAACTATTATAAATAAAGGCAACAGAAGTATACCCTGTTCAAAATTCACAAATCGATAGAAAAAAACAAATCCGGGCCACAAACCAAAACCGAGGGAAACGTATCAAATATAAGAGAACTACGACACAACAGAGACGCAACAACGACATGTAACACACAGAGAAACGAACTATAATGTAACAATGGCCTTTCTCCTGACTTGGTACAGGGCATTTTATGAAAAAATGGAGGTTTGAACCTAGTTTTGTGGCATGCCAAACGTCCCGCTTTAACGGCAGTTTTAATTAAAACATTAAAATGATAACATTACACGACAGGGTTACAATAGATAAACAGATAAATGAAAGAAAATATAGGACATAGAAACAAACGAATTTTGATTCACTTACCATGCTCCATATTTCCTCTAATAAATCACCCAACATGTATATGAAGATCAAACCTTCTAGTAGATTTATTGAACCAGGCTGCAGGTCCCGAGTGAGGAAATAGCTGAACATCATTAAAGCCGTGATGAAAAATAACTGAAAAATTAGTTTATTATTTATAAAGAATACCAATGTTGTCATCTTAATTGGGGTTCCAATAATCATAAAATGACTGGACACCCGTTTATCAAATAACATACATTTTTAATGTTCCGGATACCAGCAAAAACTTTTAAAAAGAAAACTTTGAGTAAAAAAATACTTTCATTTCATATTTAGAAAAGTGTCATTCATCTTAAATATTTACATCCAGGACAAACATATATATTAAAAAGAAGATGGTATGAATGCCAATGAGACAACTGTCCACAAGAGACCAAATAAAGGCAACAGTAGTATACCGCTGTTCAAAACCCATAAATCCATGGACAAAAAACAAAATCGGGGTAACAAACTAAAACCGAGGGAAACGCATTAAATATAAGAGGAGAACAACGACACAACACTAAAATGTAGCACACACAGAAACGGACCAAGCATCAGACAAAATCCCACGTGAATAACAAATATAATATCAAAACCAAATACATGAATTTGGGATAGACAAGTACCGTGACACGTCTTATCGCAATGTTAAATAACACTCAAAAATAAGAGAAAAAAAATGACGCAACGTTAAAATGTAACACACACAGAAACGAACAATAATATAACAATGGCCATATTCCTGACTTGGTACAGGACATTTTTAAAGGAAAAAATGGTGGGTTGAAACTGGTTTTGTGGCATGAAATGATACTCTGTTTCACAAATAAATGAACTTCGTTTCATAAAGGATAATTCTTTCGATAACATTGGTATTGAGACTACATTGATAATTGTTTGCATAACGGTATCAGTTAAATCACCTTGCCATCATCAAATATACATTATAAAATGTAAAACTGGTAAGGGATATTGTTGTTATTTTGTATCCTATTTTACCACGGATGACATCTGTTCAATATAACTGCTGCTCCATTGACATTTTTAAGCCATCAATAAAATTTTGGACATATATCAACATAGAATGTCATGAGGAGCTACGATTCCAGAACCTTGTTTTGTTGAGTCATTTTATTAATATATTATCTTTTGGGTTTCAAATATTTGACATTGGGCAATATTAAACAGATATTATCAGTCCAAATGCACACTTTATCTTATCAATAATACTGTGGTGGTACATGTATGACTATTAGGACCTGTACTAGCATTTAATACTTTGTCTTTATATATCCTTAAAGAACATTCTAACTAGAGAACAACAACGACATTCTGCACTAGAACAAATTCATTACGATTTTAAAGAAATTTCTGAAGGGTCATACTTTCGTATAATTTGAAATCAAATATCCACAAAAATGCATTACAATACATTTGTTCTTGAAGTTTTAAAAGACAGGAAATCAAACAAACCCTAAGTCACCAACTAAAAAGACCGTTATTGTGTTAAAATATGTGTGTGTGTGTCCACATCACTCTTTTTAAGTATATATATTCATCGTATGCTTTTGTATTAACATGCTATACCAAATACCTAACTCAATTTATTATCAAGTATATCCTCATGTGTACAATGTATATCTCAATGTGTCATTTAATTTGAATATTGTTTAAATACATTATAATAGAATTGAGAATAAAAATCGGGAATGCGTAAAAACAGCCGAAGAGCAGCAATAGTTCTTCAATGCAGCGTGAATCTTCCGCACTCGGAGGAGTCCTTCAGCTTGCCCCTAAACAAATATGTTACTAGTTCAGTGATAATGGACGTCATACTCACTCCGAATTATACACAATAAACTAAAATTAAAAATCCTACAAAAGTAACAAAGACCAGAAGCTCCTGACTTGGGACAGGCGCACAAAATGCGGCGGGGTTAGACATGTTTTTTTTTTAGAGCTCATCACCCTATACCGCTAGCCATTGTATAAACTCACTAGGTGGATAACTATCATTGTAACAGGTGCTGTAATAATTGATAACTTAGAATTTTTTCTCCAGTGGTTCTGAAATAAAGAAAAATTAAAATAAACACGATATATTTATACTTACTAAACATCAATATCGTATGATTTCTTTAAAGGAAAACTCAGACATAATAGAATATTTTTTCTACGATTTTTCTTTCAAAGTTTAGATTTTTTATGATTTGTTTTATTTCCAAGAATTACAACATGAAACACATTGTTATGGTAGAAAGGAAATGGCTAAGACTAAGACACTATTTTGAATTGTATACAGTGTATAGTTTTATTTTCGCTTGTCATGACAATATGTTGTTACCAGACAAATATCATATCCGAAAGAAATGAACCAGTTACATTATCTGTTTGTGTAAAAATGTCTGGTTAAATATATAAAAAAGGTTAAAAAGGTTTGTAGTAATGATATCGAATAAAACCATGCAAATGGCAACCTGTCGTGGTCCATCGTTATCTCTTTGATCATCCACTTAATTCTTAATCTGAACTTACAGTCAATTAATTTTTAACAATTCGTTTTTCCAGTTTTGTAAGACTATTTGATTTTGTAATAAAGATTATCTCATACAAGTTATGCACAAAAAAATAAAACATGTTTTCCTCGAAACAATGATTTTGCTTATGTAGAATTACAATAACACGATACATGTAATTTAGAAAAGTACGCATGTTAAAGTAATGTTAAACAGTTTTTATGTATTTACATTCTGGTCGTAAATAGAAAGGCAACGCACCAGCTCTACCTTTTAAAGAACATGCGTTTCTCATAGCGTGTCTTCGTTGTATTATCAATAATCGAATCATCATTTTTAACCAGGGTTAAGTATTGTTGATTACATTCAACATGTTTAAATGCTACGGTAAGATTTTTTGATCAAATGTAAAACGTCTAAATAATCAACACCATGTGGTTGTCCGTGAATTACCCATATAATTCAGTGTATATATCAAACATTTACTAACGCTTAATTAAAACATATGTTTCTGTTAACATGCATGCACTTGTTGGTTATTTGTGTTGCCGGGGTTGCTTTTTGATCAAAATATTTCCCCCGTTCTGCGCCGTTTATTCATATACAGTAATGTAACCTGTGTTATTCAACACTCTTAAAGGACCATAACAAAAATGCCGAATTATGCATGGTGTCAGTATACTCAGGTTTTTTTTCCTGCCAGGTTAGTCATATTTTAGAACTTTGAAAATGTGTCGGTAGAAGCAGGATGTTGGAATATTCAGGTCTCGAATTAGACAGGTTACACTGTATTTGTCTAGTATACATATTTTTTAAGGGACCAGCTGGAGGAAGCCTACGGGTGCGGGCGTTCTCGCTACATTAAAGATTCATTGATGGCCTTCGGCTGTTGTCTGCTCTATGGTCGGGTTGTTGTTGCTTTGACACATTCACCATATCTTTTCTCAATTTTATTGCAAGTAAAAATGCATTATAAATTACTCAGTTTACTAGAATAAGTGACTTGTAAGTAATTCATGTTAAGTTTGCTTTAAGGTGGTACCTAACACTACAGGGAGATAATTCTGTAAAATCGGCTAAACGTTTTAATTACGTTGCGTTGTGAGGGAAACATTAAGCTTCTCAATGATCAAAATTAGTGTTTTTCAAACTGCTATATAACCAGTTTTTTTGCTGATAAATTGGTTGGTTCAAATTTTTGAAATTTTTATATTTTTGTCAAAGGGTCAAAGTAAATACTTTGCCAAAATTTTATGAAAATTAAACGAGCCAAATTAATTTTAGTGAAGTTGTTAGGTACCACCTTAAGGTGGCAGCTGGTGTTTTTGTTAAAAAAGTTAACATACCTTTATAAATGAAAACCACCCACTTATAGTAATCGAGTAAATACTGGTTGTAGGTGTCACTTTTTGTTCCCGTGGTGGAGCATTTTCAGTCTCTGGTTCATCTGTTATATCTAAATTGATGTCTTCAACTGAAACTACGTTATACGCAAACAATCTTTTGCTTGCATCTTTCTGATTGGAAGAGTGAGATATGAATTCCTCTATATTGAATTGGTGTCCGAAGTGCAGGGGACTTTCAATATTTCCCCATACATCACAGACGTGATCAAGAGCCTCTATAGCCATTTGTTCATCGTCAGTAAACATTTTTTCCAACAGAAGAACGGCTCGTGATAAAAATAACCTGTAAGAATCAAAGAATTAATTATGAGGCTTTTTTACTGAAGCGTCTATTTTTCAAAGGTAGTGGTTTGCCTAGTTTGTTAAACATTTCGTTTAGTCGTTTATATTTGATCAGATGGTGACTATTTATCTATTACTATACGTTATTTGGTTTGCTCATTAGAAGAAGTAGTGAGATATAAAGCTGCGTATGCCGTTATTATGTTTATGCAGGATACACAAATGTAGTTGGCGAATTGTCAATAACTTCACATCTTTTTATTTCTATACTAATTTATCAAATGTAAAAAAGATATTGAATATGCCAATGTAAACATACATTTGAAGGATTGACATTTAGTTTAATTCACGTGTTATTCATATGTAGAACCAATGTATAAATTTGAAAATATAAATACACAGAATACCAGACATTCTAAGGTAACTTTTATTAGGTAAGTATTAGGGTATTGTATTTCTATATTGGTTTGTTATCAGTATTCTCTAATTCTATTTCTATGACATGATTTAACTTGTACGTACAATGAAAATATTTTTGACCAAGTGTGTATGCAATATATACAACACTGCTGGCTTCCCATGAAAGTTTGAAATCTAGAAAGGTGATTCGAACGTTTAAGGTTGTAAAATATTGTTTTCCTTTATTCACAACTTTCCTTCCTACACGAAAACATACCCCAATTCACATTTCAGCAATACACTTACTTTGCATGAGACTGGTATTGATTCTGGCGGTTTTCTTCAAACTTTTCTTCCGCAATGTTTGCCAAAGAGGTAAGAAACATGCTCGAAATCAGGGCTGTCACTGAAGTGAATGATCCACAAAATAGATTTAATGCCATGCTACTAACACATTTTCATTATAAGACGACCCTTAATTATTTAAAAATTTAATGAGATACTCATCAATCATAGCTAAAACACAAGTACTGGACAAATTATGGAAGAGAAAAAATATCAATTGAGAAAGATAGTATTGACCAAGTTGAGTTCACGGTATATACCTTAAGTTGACAGTTTATGTTGACTTCTAAGAACGTACCATTGGATTAAGGCATATAAACCTTCAAACAATAATGTCTTTCTAGCAACGCATTTTTGCAATGGGTGTTAAGAATTTATCCCACGAGATGTTCTTTTATATATAAGTACACTCTTGTTGTTTGTGGTGGTTGGTATCTTACGTCACTTTCAGCAACTTACAATATGCCGAAGAGAAAAATATACCTCTGACAGAATGAGAGAATGTCAATATTAATTAGGATCGGAGTCACAGCTTGTTACAAGTGTGCATTGAACTAGCACATTCAAAGTCTGTATGCTGGTATTCACAACTACCTGACAGCTTTTTAAAATTGTAAATGAATGTACTTATAACATAAATTAGCTAAAATCTAGAAGGTGTTTCAATCAGTTTAATCTGTTAAATCTGTTATCTTGTATCAGTGTTAACATGATTTATATGCGCATAAGGATTGTGTTCAAACGATGTAATGGTTTGTATAGCAGAAATCATACGTGACAGAATACTGAAATATAAATTACTTCGTACTTTATTTGGCCTTTTTAACTTTTTTGGATTCGAGCGTCACTGATGATCTTTTATATCTGGGCGTTATGTATTCGGGTTTAGTTTTCTGTAATTAGTTAATACTTCAGTTTCTTTATGTATATCTCTTTCATATTCATTTGATAAAATTTACTGTTTGCAATAGCATGAATTGTTCTATATAATAAGAATGTTCTTATCCCGGGCATAAAAACAATGCCGTATTTGGCGAAACCTTTTCAACTTTTGATCTTCAGTGTTGTACAACTTTGTACTTTTTTCACTTTCGATCTTTTATATCTGGGCGTCACTTGTAAGTCTTGTGTGGACAAAGCGCGTTTTTGGCGTATTGAATTTTAAACCTGATGCTTTTTGTTATCTATTAATCATGTTTTTCTTTGTCTAATATGTTCTATTAATTGTAGTATTGTAGTCCTGTAATATTATGTTGTCATTTCAATGTTATATTTAACTTTGCCATTAAAGTGCGAGGTTTGGCATGCCACAAAACCAGGTTCAACCCACCACTTTTATTCCCCTTTAAAAGTGTCCTGTACCAAGTCAAGAAGATGGCCATTGTTATATTATTGTTCGTTTATGTGTGTGTTGCATTTTAACGTTGAGTCGTTTGTGTTTTCTCTTATTTTTTAGAAATTGAGATAAGACGTGGCACGGTACTTGTCCATCCCAAATTCATGTATTTGGTTTTCATGTTATATTTGTTATTATCGTGGTGTTTTGTCTGATGCTTGGTCCGTTTCTGTGTGTGTTACGTTTCGGTGTTATGTCGTTGTTCTCCTCTTATATTTAATGCGTTTCCCTCGGTTTTAGTTTGTTACCCGATTTTGTTTTTTGTCCATGGATTTATGAGTTTTGAACAGCGGTATACTACTGTTGCCTTTATGAGTCTTTTGTAGACAAAACGCGTGTCTGGCTTATATACAAAATTGAGTCCTGGTATCTATGATGAGTTTATTTACCAGACATTTTATAAAATAATAACAAAAAAAAAAATTAAGATGTCTAAAAGAAGAATGGCCGAAGATACCAGAGAGACAGTCAAACTCATAAATTGAAAATAAACTTACAACGCAATGGCTTAAAAAGAAAAAAAAAGACAAATGTACAAATAATTGTACACAAGACACACCATAGAAAGCTAAAGATTAAACCACACGAACCCAACCATAAATTGGGGGTGATCTCTGGCGCTTCGGAAAGGTAAGCAGACGATGTTTCACATGTGGCATCCATGTTATAACAAATCCGGTAGATTTTATAATTCGGTATGTCACATTCGTGTAATAGAAAGGGGCTGTAGTAACGAACATATCCAATATCATCTTTGAGACGATAACTCCATAACTCGTGATGGCGTCCGTAAAACTTACGAAGATGTAGTTTCAACTTCACCATTTTGAACGCTTGGTTAATTAGCTTCAGTGTGAGCAGCAACCTTCTATGAAGGAAATAATGATAGGAAATACATGCCTGATAGTATCGTATCAATTGGGAGACATATACTCTGAAAGCAGGCGCTGTTGGAGTGTTGCTACATAAAAAGTGGGACGTTCACAATTTGGAAAGTAAAATAATCTCTTTTGTCGTAAAGTTTGTCAATTTTAAGATGTGAGTCGAGGTATGAGGCAGACTCAACTGCCTCTGTTGGATCCTTTATCTCTAGTTCGATTGGATAAATGCGTTCAACATAATCACTTACCGTTGCAACGGTCATTTTAATGGTACATAACGTAGGTTGACTGGTTGCAAGTCAAATTGCGGACATGTGTTCTTGATGAATGCTTTATTATATCATATGCTATTGATTTGATAAAAATTGAATAGCGATGCTATCAAAATTATAATATTACCAGGCTTAATGTTTTGTAAAATGGAAAAGTATCGATTACCTAACCTGTAACGCGTATTTGGCCCAATTTTGTGAAATTTTGGATCCTCAATGCTCTTCAACTTTGTACTAGTTGGACTTTATGAATATTTTGATGCGATCGTCACTGATGAGTCTTATGTAAAAGAAACGCGCGTCGGTGTACTAGATTATAATCCTGGTACCTTTGATAACTATCTATCTCAGCCTCAAAACGTCTTAAACTTATTTAACGAGAAAATTAAAACTAGCGTTGAATGCTTATGATACGTTAAAATTAATTTTATGTTTTATTTTGTTGTCAATTGTTAACATATCGAACAGTTATTGCGGTTTTAAAACTTATGTTGTTAAGTCGAAGACTTTTTTGTAAGAGTTATTTCTCCAAAACTGTTTATCCTGCAAGTTTATCGTCTTCGTAACCAAAACAGATAAAGGAGTAGTCTGCTCTGTGGTCGGGGTTGTTGTCGGTTTGACACTTTCCCCATTTTCATTCTCAATTTTACTTTTATATTTACATTTATTGTATAAACACGTACCTAGAAGCCATTTTTTCATTTTAATGAACATAAATACAAATATCATTTGAGACGGAGATTGATATTCTGTAACCGGAAGGACACATATGCTTCATGTCAGTCATTATTATATACCTCTATATCTATTTTTCGAAACAGTGTGAATAAAACTATCATAAAAGGCCAAAAGTTACATTCCTTAACCGGAAGTAGCCAATTATCTCCCTTTTTACAGGCACAATTGAAGAAAAAAAAAAACATATAATTTTGATATCTTTTTAAAAAATTAAGTTATCAACTAAGATGGGAAATGACATGTTCTAACCAGAAATATGCATTCATCTCCCTTATTTCATGCATAAACATTTGTAACAATATGTTTATTGAAACATGAAAGAAACTAGTTACTAGATACCAAAAGTAATTTAGTTAAACTCTAAGTTACTTTGCATCAACTTAAAAAAAAAATTGATGCGGTCATACCTTCATTTTGTTTTTATTTCTGTTGACTTTGCCATTTTAAGAAGTTATAGATCGTTGAAAATGTGGTTTTAATGACATAAAAAAAAAAACAAAAAAAAAACGTGTTTCTGACTAATCATTAGCGAAATAGGTTTATATTTCACAGGGTTTTACAATCATAGTTTGTTTTATTCCCGTTGTAGGAAGCCCATACTTTGTTTCCATTTCCTTTGTAAAATACATTTTCTATAACAACAATTCAGGTGTTTTGTTTTACACATGAATGCCTTTTGTCGTTTTAAATATGTTCACGATATCACATTTTGTATTTATAACATAACCAATGATGTACATTGCCTGATTTTTTGTCGCATTTCATAATTTCAAATTTAATAATCTTAACGTCTGCCGTATATGATAACGGAAAAATGGTTAGTTATGCTGGCCAGTCTTAAGGATGTACTTAGGTGAAATTGAATAAATCAAGAATTTTAAATTGATACTATACATGCTATAAGCATGAAGAGCATTATTTAGGGATTTACATAAGCTAAAAATATTGATAGGTCATGGGGCATCTTTTCGAGATTTTTGAATTTTTAAATATGGCGGGAAAAAGCTTGCTCGGACTTTTACCTTATAAATGCATTGGTATTAGTTAGGTCTCAAATCAAATAAAAGAAAATTAAGAATCTTCAAAAATTTTGTTAAATGACCTTTTATGAGCTATTTAATCTTATGTGAAAAAATAAATGGGTGTTATGGGGCAAAATATTTTACATTGTATCGTATAGAAAAACACCAAGGAGTCCGAACATTTGACACAAATTCCAAAACCTCACCTAAGTACATCCTTAAAGAATGATTCGCAGGTACTGTTATGTGTCCTGTTATAATGACAATTAATATATATCTATTTGAATAGGTCGGTTCATTTGATTTTGGTGTTTTCTACGTGAAAGACAGTTACTATGTAAAAGGGTGTGTATTTGCAGAAATAGAAACCAAATAGGAAATATGTACTACACACTTAGTCTGTCTATCTCTTTACCAATTCTAGGAACAGTCAAAGGATAATGTGTCTTCAAATATATTGGTACTAAAGTATAATATGGTGTTGAATCATTTGAGCGTAATTATTTGAAGATCACACTGTCACAGGGCTTCACATACTATATCAAATTCAAACAAATAAATGCATTCGGATATAGTTACATTTGTTTACACATATGGTTAATTATCATTTAACACATATTCTCTGTACTGATATGTACGATTTTGCATGGCCAATTAAAGCCGGAGGTCAAGGTTGGTTATCAAATATAGAAGAAGTTCTGAATCTGCTGTAGCAGAAAAAAAGGTACAAATCAACAGTGAAAATCGCAAAAGTTCCCGTTAAATTTTGAGGTCATAAAAAATTTATAAAATATCTGACGCAATAATTGAAAAGTGATTATTGTATGACATGGAAAGTTCAAGCGGAACATATTTCCAAGTCATAGTAGCGATATGGTGTAACTTCCTCAGCATTAATTGGAACACTTTAAGTAGTTTACTATTTACAATTCTGAGAATTCTGAGAATTTATATATTTATTGTTAATTATTTGATAAACTTTTCACAAAACTTTGTTAACTCACTGTGATACGAACTTTATAAACTCACTGTGATACATTTTTTAAATTTCTTACTTGGGATATGCTATCTGTTTTCTCTTGCTTGAAAATATGTGATAAATAGATTATTACATGACATTTTCCATATGATCCGTGATATCAGCCCAAGACCCATATCAAGCCTTTGGGCTAGAGTCCTCTGACTTAATATGGGAGTCTAGGGCTGATACCAAGGCCAATATGGAAAATGTCATGTAATAATATATAACCTACAGCTCATTTAATATCACTTGTTTATAATAATAAGTTTACTCATTGGATTATCAAACTGGTGCCATAATGCAGCTGCCTTTTCTCTTTTATTTAACAATACAGCAACTAGCAATGTCTCATTTGTTGGCACGGTGTCTGGAATGTTGTCACTATTTTCTCCTTTGTCTTTGTTCCTGCAGCGTTTGCAGCATGTTATCATTCCAATTTTAGAACAACAAAGGCCTAAAGAAAATCAAAGAAATGTTTTGTTAATTTTACGGAACGGTTAATAACTCTATAGTAAAAAGTCTAGATAATTTACGCCTTATATTTGGGCGTTCGTTTCTGTTTATGTTTTGTATATGGGGTATAAGAATCTCCAAGTCAAAACTTTAGTTCAAGTTTCAGCTTTCCTACCATGGTTTTCCTGATAGAAGATTGCTGCTAACATTAAAACTATTTGAAGAGTACAACAAAATACTGGACTTCAAGAAAAATTAAAGTGGCATTCCATTTCAACTGAAAACAATCAAACGATATCTATGAACGAACCATTTGAAAAAAAACTGTCATGTTCTTTCTCTGGTGTATTATTTCCAAGGGATATGTTATATCAGGTTTTATAGCCGGATACACCTTCCACACACACATGTTACATGACAGTTATTTTAAGAACAAATTTCTTTTATTGACAACCCCCAAAATGTCATAATGTTTAAGTCTTGGTTAATTCTTTTTTATGAGTTTGTGTAGGCTTTGAAATAGCTTTCAGTAACTGCGAGTACAGTAATTAACACTATCCCGTGTTAGGGAAAAATGTGTGTGCCTTCAAACTGGTTAACCCCGCCAGATTTTGTATGTGCTTGTTCTGAGTCCGGATCATATAATTGAAAAATGTGTTAATGTCATACATTGTATCATACACTACAAAAGTCTAAAAGTCTAAAAAGACCAGTTTTTGTCTTAATTTGCATGAACTTTTACTCGACATTCTCCAAAAGTATGACTTGTGTCTTAATTTTTCTTGACAAATTCTCATTTATATCAAGTTTGTATGAAAATTACTTGACATATTCTTGACATTCTGAATATGGTCTTAAAATTTCTTGACAAATTCTTGACATTTAAATGCTGTCTTGAAATTTCTCAACATGTTCTCGACACTCTTATTTTTTCTCAGTATGTCTTGACATATTCTGGACATTTTTAATTGTGTCTTAAATTTACTTGACAGTTCTGAGTTTAAATCTAATGTTTAAAATAATTTAAATTTGGATGTGTTGATATAAAACAATTTAAAATTGAGTTTTTAAATTATTACAAATTTTGATTCCTAAATTTTATAAATTAAATGATTAAAACCAATCATACTGTAGACATATTTCATTCTACATTCATAATATTAAATGTTTATATGGTAAAAAATTATTGTACCAAAATGTGGTTTTTATATTAATAGCAAATTATGATGATATACAAATCATTCATTTAACAGAAGAAAAATTGTTTAAAGTCATCTGTTGGAATATATTTTAAATATTACACATGGACAGGATGTTCCCCATAAAATTAAGATATTCCAGACCCCCAGAATACACGCAACTGTCAAATAGAAATTACTGCTTTACCTGTAATAAGCCATACAAATTATCAATTGACCGACCATGCCACTACAATTTAAAAAGTTTGTTCATAGACGCACTACAAAAGTCTAAAAGTCTGAAAAGACCAGTTTTTGTCTTAATTTGCATGAACTTTTACTCAACATTCTCCAAAAGTATGACTTGTGTCTTAATTTTTCTTGACAAATTCTCATTTATATTAAATTTGTATTATATTTACTCAACATATTCTCGACATTCTGAATATTGTCTTAAAATTTCTTGACAAATTCTTGACATTTGAATACTGTCTTGACATTTCTCGACACATTCTTGACATTCTTATTTTTTATCAGTATGGCTTGACATATTCTGAACATTTTGAATTGTGTCTAAAATTTACTTGACAGTTCTGAGCTCTACAAATCCTGACCAATATACATGATATAATTTTATCTTTTTTTCTCTTTATATATACTGTTGTTTCAAGTTACACTTCTTACAACAAAAATAAAAGTTGGGCATGTAAAATAATTGAAAATTTGGATATATAAATATTTTTACAAATGCAAATATGGCTATGAAATCTAAAGTATAAAATAATTTAAATGTGGGTTTTTAAATAATTACAAATTTTGATTCCTAAATCTTATAAATTAAATGATTAAACCAAATCATACTGTAGACATATTTCATTAAACATTCATAATACATGTAATACTCAATGTTTATATGGTAAATAACTATAATAATTGTACCAAAATGTGGTTTATATAAATAGCTAATCATGATGATATACAAATCATTCATTTAATAAAAGAACAATTGGTGTAATGACACCTGTTGGAATACACATGGACAGGATGTTCCCCATAAAATTAAGGTATTCCACACCCCAAAGTACACGCAACTGTCAAATAGAAATTACTGATTTACCTGTAATCAGCCATACAACTTATCAGTTGACTGAACATGCCTGTACAATTTAAAAAGTTTGTTGATAGATGAAAATGAAAATCATCATTTTGATGATGAAAAATTTAATTAAAATGAATTTATTCATCAAAATTATGAAGTTAATTATTTTAACATAAAAACAAATTGAATAATTCCCAAAGATTAAAAATAAATTATCATCTATTCCAGGAATAATAAGTCTGTTCACATTTCAGGCGAAATTTATACTGTTAAGATAGTGTCAAGACATATTTAAGACTGTCAAGAATGTGTCGAGAAATATTCAGACATTATTTAGAATGTCAAGAATATGTCAAGACATATTCAGACATTATCAAAAATGTCAAGAATATGTCAAGACATATCGAGACAAATTTAAGACAGTCAAGAATTGGTCGAGACTAATCAAGACTCTTATCAGATGATACAGGAAGTGTCGAGAAATTTTAAGACAATGTTCATACTGTCAAGACACTTGTCAAGAAAATCAAGAACCTTATCAGACAAATTCATACTATGTCAAGAATTTTTAAAAATTATTCAGGCAAATTAAGAATGTCGAGTAAAAATTCATGCTAATTCAGACAAAAACTGGTCTTTTCAGACTTTTGACTTTTGTAGTGACGAAAATGAAAATCATCATTTTGATGAAAAAAAATGAATTGAAAATTGAATATTTCCCAAAGATTAAAAGAAAAGTATTATCTACCCAAGGAATAATAAAAAATGTATTTATAATGGGTTCATTTTCTATAGAAATAATTGGTCTTATGAAATGGATCCCAAACAGACATGCATAATATAGATCTTAACATTTTTTTCTTTTTCGGAAGGTCAGATATCAAAAATATTTATTTTTGTTAAAAATTTATAAAATTCAACACTCAAATTGAAATAAAAAATGTTTTTTTGGTTGTCCTAAAAAATGAACAAGGTTTCTGAATCAAGATGGGAACTAAGTCTTTGACCTTCACGAAAGCCTCCCCCTCTTATTTCAGCCACACAAACCCAAAAGACGAATTTTGGGGTCCAAAAGAGACGCATGGTCACATTTTAAAACTGCCTTATAGACACCTATTTCAGTAAAGCAAATTTGACTGGTAGTCTTGCGAATGGCAAAAATCTAAATGATGTTTGTCAGCAACTTCAACTTATATTCAAAGTGAAAACAATTAACTAAACGTTTAATAAAAATTAATCAAAATCAAAGTACATGGGTGATTATTCAGGGTATTCCAACTAAGTTGCACCAAAAGGGTATCTTACTACACAAAATTAATCCTTGATTCTTTAAAGTTTAGTTTAGCCATAATAAGTATATAACAGCAAAAGAATGTCACAAACAGTGCAGAATAAGTCTGTTTACATTTTTAGGCGAAATTTATACTGTTGAGATAGTGTCAAGACATATTTAAGACTGTCAAGAATGTGTTGAGACATATTCAGACATTATTTAGAATGTCAAGAATATGTCAAGACATATTCAGACATTATTAAGAATGTCAAGAATGTGTCAAGACAGATCGAGACATTATTAAGAATGTCAAGAATATGTCAAGACAGATCGAGACAAATTTAAGACAGTCAAGAATTGGTCGAGACTAATCAAGACTCTTATCAGATGATACAGGAAGTGTCGAGAAATTTTAAGACAATGTTCATACTGTCAAGACACTTGTCAAGAAAAATCAAGAACCTTATGAGACAAATTCATACGATGTCAAGATTTTTTTAAAAATTATTAAGACAAATCAAGAATGTCGAGTAAAAATTCATGCAAATTCAGACAAAAACTGGTCTTTTCAGACTTTTTGACTTTTGTAGTGATATTATGTTTGCGCTTAGTATTGTCTAAATAAACCTGTCTGAGGTTTTAAATAGCTGACTATGATGTACTGGTTTTATTGTTGAAGTCCGTCTGTTGATCCACAATTGGTAATTGCGGTGTAAACATGAGTTACAGATATAAACCACGCATGCATCACAACAATACAACACTAAAATGACTAAAGAAATAAACAAACATACATGTTATTCTAAAAAAACGTCAAAACAAAAGATGTAATAGATATTAAATTTGACAATGACATACAAAGTGAAAATGATGTAAATATGAATACAAATGTTCACAAAAGTACACTACAGTGACTGTTAAAACCGTTTGTGTCAAAATCGAGACTCAGAAACCACCCTCACTAGGCATACCAACAGTTCACAAATTGTAAAAAAAACAAATGAAGATCCAGGCAAAATATGTTCATGTGCTTGTGGCATGTGCGGTGTGTGTTTTTCTATCTTTTTATATTCAAACCTTGGAGGATAGTGCTCTAATTGAAAGAAAACATAATGCATGTGTAAATACGACTTAAAAAAACTATAGATTGTAGACTTTACCAACGCCTTCACTAATTGTTTACCGTTCGGAACAGCTGTTGTACAGATGACAGAAGAGTTGTAACAATATGTTTAAACCTTAATCTCGTCTAATATTTATTTCATTTATACTTACCGAATTTATTTTATCCTAAGACAAAAGGGGGGAATTGTATGCCGTGAGTGTAATTCACCGAACGCTCTCGTATCAAAACAGTATATACGTGTATCAATCAGAATGTTGAATGCAGTTTCCTCGAATAGCAGATTTTATCCGAGTGAACACATTTATAAGCAATCAGAATATACAAATGAATCCGCACATACCTTTGAGGAGTTCGTCCGCTATATATAAAGGTGCATTTGGATCTTCTATATCACTTGGACACACACTCTAGTAAATGATCAAGAATATTTATCATATGGCTATACATTTTTTTTTCTCATTGGATAAAGCATAGGAAAGTCTCTTTGAAGAGAGACGAAAGATACCAGAGGGACAGTCAAACTCATTTATCGTAAATAAACAGACAAAATCATGGCTATAAATGAAAAAGTCAAACAGACAAACAATAGTACACATGACACAACATAGAAAACTAAAAAATAAACAATACGAACCCCACCAAAAACTAGAGGTAATATCAGTTGCTCCGGAAGGGTAAGTAGATCCTTCTCCACATGTGACACCCATTATACGCGTGTTGCTTATGTGATTACAAATAGCCTAATTCGATAGGTCACATTATGTTATATTAACTGCGGAAAAATCACGATGGGGTTAATAGAAGATTTGGATATTCCAAGGTAACGTAAATGACGAAGGTTAAGAATCTAAAGTCAATCCTGTTTATTTTCTTGTTCACGGTGTATTTTTTTTTCTTTCCTCTTCATTTTGGTGTATTCGTATTTATGTTTAGTATTATTTATTTGATTTTTCAACTTATTAAAATTAGCACCTGCGAAAGCGCATTATATATTCATTATTAAGACAGTTTTAAAATTATTATATGCAAATACTACAAAATTGGAATATAGAATAATTCTTGACTTTTGATTTCAGTCTATACAATGGTTTATCAACGCCAGAGATATAACATTCAACCTCGGCTAGTGACAGAGGTTAATATCATATATCTGGGGTTGGTATATCAACCTAATCAAAAGTTGATACTTAAATAGTATTAGTTATATCAACCTGTTGGTTTTTAGATACTTCGTAAAACGGTTTGTTTATAAGTTAAAGAAAGTGTATCCATTGTACACATGCAATGTTCACATGATTAGACGCATGTCTGCCCTTATTCTTTGAAGATACGATCAGCACAATATCTTTATTTGCTATATATGTACTATTATAGCACAATTCGAAAAGTTACAATTAAAGGTATGAATTTGTTATATATGTATACATATATGTTCAAATTTACAAAGTGTTGCTGTATTTTCCAATTAAAATTAACATCAAGGCTTGTCATCAACAGGATATTTTCGCCAATCCAAATGCTTGCCTTGAAAGTGCAGAATATACGAAGGATTTAGATACCACAAGTATATTCTCTACCCTGATACAATGTGAATTGTGTATCAAATTATAGGAAAAAACATGTGTAAATCTGATTAAAACATCACTTAGTTAACACGTACATGTTATACAATCTCTCCACTTTGTAAAGTAACATGTTAGTAGCACCTGCGAAAGTACATTTGCCCCACTGATACGGAATTCCAATGTAAACAGTTTTATTTTAAATTTCGACAAGTGATCTTACACAAATTAATTAAAATGTTGTATGTTTATATTATTCTATATATACATTATGAACAAGTATGATTGAACTTCGTCTTTTAGGACATTTAGGAAATAAATGAGTATAACGAATCTCAAATCAAATCAAAATTAAGCTGTACCTGCAGTATCTTGTCATCTTCTGCTGTTATCTCCTAAAATATGTTATTTGAAAATTAAATAGGTAACTAGAATATCAGGAATTTATTACATGCAACCGCAACATCCAATTATCAATGCTTTTCACAAAAGAAATATATGTGGAACATACGACGGATGACAAGCAACACTAAACAACACCGTATAGAGATCTTCTTATATTAATGAAAAATACATACCTTTTTGTTATGAAAACAATCGTTAATTGATCAAGTGTGTATTAAATATATGGTCAACTTGTATAACCATTAAGCATCTAAAGTTTAGAGTAAACGCATTCAAGGGAAATTAACTGTAAATTCATGTTCAAATATTTGACCAAAATTCTACTTTTTGATTTATTGTATACCAAAACGTATATCCAAATTATAAAAAGTCTAGAACAATGCATTTGTTCGATAATATGCATCCGGTTTTAGTGTGTATTTTCGTCTAAACCCTATAATGGATTATATGTATGACTTCCGAAGACTGCAACAAAACTTTAACCATATATAAGCAGAATTAAAGATATAGATAGGTAACGAACTCGTGCAATTTAAATTCATATTTAAGTATAAAAATATATGAAAATCATGGTTTTTATCTGTATCAAAATACGTATTTGTGGATCGAACCAGTTACTAGTACTAACATGGTTTACTCTTGTTACACTTTTTGTGTTGATATTTTCATGGTTAAAAAAAAAAAACCAAGATGCGCTGCTTACAAATGTTAACGTGTTATCTAGTTCATTTTATTTTAGATTTAACCATTTGCATGAGATATTAAATGCAAAATATATCATATTTGATTTATTCTCTTTAAAAAAAACACAAACAAATAGTACCTGCTTCCATAATCCTTGGAAGGTACTTTTTGACATTGAGAACTTTTCGTCACTGTTAAGTATATCTTCCATCATATCTATCTTACCACCATGAAAAGAAGTGGCAAATACATCCTAAAACAGTAAAACATAAGAATTTTGTTGAGTTAAATATTAAAATATTTTATGCAAAACACTTGCCTCTTTTGTAGACGTATACCACGAATTAGACGTTCAGTGGTCATCTTAGTATCAAAGTGTATGACATTCAAACGATTTCAATTTTGAAATTGTCAATTTAAACTCAATAGGGGATATATATTTTCAAAATCATTTGTTATTTAAGAGCTTGTAGCTGCTTCTTAGAGAATTTGTCCAAAGTACACGGATGCCCTACTCGCATTATAATTTTCCATGTTCAAAGGACCATGAAATTGGGTAAAAAATTTGGCCTTAAGAGTAAAAAGATCAACCAATAGGGAACATGTGTACTAAGTTTCAAGTTGATTGGACTTTAACTTCATCAAAAACTACCTTGAACAAAAACTTTAGCCTGAAACTCACACTTTTAATTTCTATGTTCAGTGGACCATGCAAATGGGGTCATAAGTCTAATGTAGTTTGAAAAGAAGAAAGATCATATCATAAGGAACATGTGTACTAAGTTTCAAGTTGATTGAATCTCAGCTTCATCAAAAACTTCCTTGACAAAAAACTTTAACCTGAAGTAGGACGAACGGACGGACAGACGAACGAACGAACGAACAGACAAACGAACAAACAGACGGAAGGACGCACAGACCAGAAACCATAATGTCCCTCTACTATCGTACATGTAGTTGGGGCATAATAAAACGTCACAAGTGTATGAACATAAAGTTAATGAGCAAGGGTTACCTTAAATGGACTTGTTCTTTTTCTTTTCATCTTACATGTAATTACTAATTATATTGTTTTATGCGTATGTGCAAATTATTGCCTTTAATTTTTTGTCTGTTTTGTCTTTCGTATTCTTGTTTTTCGGATTTTGTCTTT
Source organism: Mytilus galloprovincialis (assembly GCF_965363235.1). Lineage (NCBI taxonomy): Eukaryota > Metazoa > Mollusca > Bivalvia > Mytilida > Mytilidae > Mytilus > Mytilus galloprovincialis. The sequence continues at coordinate 48,437,346 of NC_134844.1, read as the reverse complement.
TTGATTTGCCTTTGTGCTTTTTTGTTTGTTTACATACTTTAATGTGTTTGTAGTGATTAAGATCAAGATACAATGTTGACTGCTATACTTTTTTTTTACATTTTTACCTACTATGTTGAAGTGGTTTGTTTACATATTGTTTTTTTTATATAATGAAATTTTATGCCACTGTCATACTAATGAGAGTTTGAAATACATGTAGCCATAAATCAGGTTTAGTTCATCGAATTTCATATATGAAAAAGTATGTACCAATTCAAGAATATGAGGGTTGCACACCTTTCGTTTGATGTGTTTGAGCCTCTGATTTTCCAATTTTGTTATGGAAGTTCCATTTTTAATTTTCAGTATTTGTGTTTTTTTTATAATTTGGTGTGGTAATTTGTGCATAGCGAGTGTTTTTGAATTACTTGCTTTTAAAATTTATAGATGTGTTAAAACAAGAAGGTAAGTTTTCGTTTTTTTTTATCATAGATTATGTATTTGACTAAGACATTCTTAAACATGGGTCATGTTTGACAAAATTGATGGAGATGATTATACACGTGTGTAGGTAACCTTTATTTCTTTTCTACTTTCTTATATCCAGGACCCGGAATAAAGTTAACTTATCAATTTAAAATAGATAATTACAATCCATGGAATGTTGTTGTTCATCATGTAACACATAGTTTTGGAGAGTATATCAAATTGAACTTTTGGATTATAGCTCTTCATCTTTTATATAAGCTTTGGATTTTACATATTTTGGCCATGAGCATCACTGAAGAGACATGTATTGTCGAAATACGCATCTGGTGCAGAAAAATTGGTACCGTTAATGTTATTGACATAGAGAATTTGACAGTCGTGAACACGTTAAACATTTGATAAAGTTATTATGACTAATGTAGTTCAATTGAACACTTACTTCAAATTTTATTTAAAGGTGTGTATATTACTTGCAAGCATCTTGGTATTATTTCTACAGTACTTTCGGAACTGAAAAACTACTGATAGAGATATCTTTTGCAATCATTTTTACCTAAACTTATTGAAATTAAGTAACAAATACTAGTACTATGAAGTACGTCAACTCTATCGGAGCACCTGAAAATCCACAGAGAAAAAGAGAGAGAGATTAAAAAAGAAACAGATACACTTGGCATTTAAATGTATACGTGTAATTATTTATAATCATTTACCGGATAACAACCTTTGAGGTAAGCGCTGTTGAGTAAACCGAATTGTTGATGGTTGTCTTCAACAAAAGTATCCAGACATCGACGTGGTATATTATTTTGAATAATTATATCAAATCAAAAAAAAAAAAAGAAACATTGCAATGTATTGCATATTATAAACCATTTGGTAAATTCATGATAACTTACTTGGCGGTTTATTTCTATCGTGTCTTTCTTCTCATTTGGTTTAGTTAAACCATAGATAGCAAACAGTTCTCTCCTGGTGAGACCATCAATGTTCGCAACATACTTTGAGATATATTCTCCGCCGTTCAAAGAATCATTGTCAGTCTTCAAAACTTCCGCATCTTGAAGAAATAAGTTTATGAGACAATCACCAATATAAGAATATGTGCAAACTGTATAAACTAAGAATCTTTCTTTTATACTAAAAAAAGTATATCTGGGTTTATCGTGCATGCCATAAGACAACACGTAAAAAGTAAAAAATGGGAGATGGGAGAGAATATATACGAAAGGGTTTTAAACCCCATTTTGAAACTGATCATTAGTGAATAGTTGGCGAATTACAAACACAAATGATAGTTAATCGTGGTATAATGCTGCAAAACAATGAGCTCTCAACATTTGTTCAATAATGAAAGAAAGCTAAAGAAGTGTGAATATGAATTAGCGATGACAATGATTGAAAGTAGAATGACTGAAACCCTATACATACACATTGTTACATTAGAACAAAGGTCAACATCGTCTGAAATCATATTTGCATGATGTACTTGCAATTTTAAACAAAGAATAAACAACTTTACAACAGTCGTTACACGGTACAAACAATAATTGCAATTAACCTATTTGTAACTCTAGAGCAAATCCTGGAGTATTTTATTGTTGTTTTTTGCTGTTTTTTGTTTTACTGTTCGTTTTGATCATTATGTTATTCAGACTGTTTTGTTTTTGAAAAGCTTTTAGCAAAACAATATTTTTTTCATAGATAAGGCCGTTAGTTTTCTCGTTTGAATTGTTTTACATTTTCATTTCGGGACCTTTTATAGCTGACTATGCTGTATGGGCCTTGCTCATTGTTGAAGGTCGTACAGTGACCTACAGTTGTTAATTTCTGTGTCATTTGTGGTCTCTTGTGGAGAGTTGTCGAATTACCAATCATACCACATCTTCTTTTATTACCATATATATTGTCTTTTTATGTTAATGGTTTCGTTTGTCTTTTGCTTTCTAAAGTTCATTTTCTTGAAATGTGTTATCATTAATAATATATTATTGTATCATGCCATCACAGAAGTATTTATTACTAGAAGTACGCTGCAATCATTCTGATCACGTAATAACAATATATCAACACATGCTAGTAGTTCGATTTAATATACAACTAATCATGTTAAGTTTGTAGGTGAGATAAACGTTGTACATGAGAAAAGAAAGATATCAAAAGGACATTGAAACTTGAGAGTCGAACCTAAACTATGCAAATAAAAATAAAAACAAAATTTTATGAAAACTAGAAAAAAACGATAATACCACCAAAAACCGGGGTAACTTGTATGCCCGAAAGAAATGTTAAAGACAGTGCCAAGTTGATTCACTCAATAGATCAGGACTACACCATTTGAAGTCTGATTTAAACGCATCTATTGACATATGCATAACATATAGACTAATGGTAAATTTTACTTTTTTGGTTTCCTTTGTAGTATAAATATGCCAATTACACAAAACAAGAGCTGCATTAGTTGATTATGACAGTCCTCAAGAAACACTTATCATGAAAAAAAATTATTCAAATTAGGTTGTCGTCTAAATAAATTTAAATATGATCAAATGCATCTTAAACACAATGATATTGAAATATCTTGGCGTGAAACCAGTAGAAAATTTTCTTTCTAATTCGAGCGATAAAATTATTTTATTCTCCGAAATATTAAAAAAATTCACCGTTTGGTTCTTTATCATGTTTTTCTTCAAAGGACCATGCTCTGATTATTCCATCAGTAATTCTTTCCCATAGTCTGTCATGTTCCTCGACTTTGATGTCAAATATTGTTATCTGAAAATAGTTATTACAAAACGTATAGACAAAACGTTAATAGTGTCTTACTAGTTTCAAATGGAATAGGGGAATGTTCATGATGTAATCCCTTATAAATAGATACATCAGTGATTTGAAAATAATGCTTGTAAAACCCTAAACATACAATGGAAAAATAATTGCAAACATGAGTTTTCTTTTGTATCGAATACGGCCGTTAAATGTTAAAGTTGTCATTATCAGTTTGACGTTTGTGACGAGCGTTATACGTGGCATTTCCCATAATGGATATGATTTGCGTCCGGCAAAGAGATGGAAATAGCAACGTGTAAAGATGTATAGTCAAGGATACATTATAGATGTGTCAACTAAATGTAGCATTTCATGAAGGAATATGTTTTCAGCTGTCAAAAATCTATGAAAACTTTCAAAGTGATAAAACTTATTTGTTAGTAGTACAGCAGTTTGAAATGCAAAATTTAACAAGCTCAATTTTTTTTTTTTTTTTGCTTTTTGAAAGTCTTATTCGGTGTTACTCTCACTACATATTAGATATAACGCAACATGTAATGGACATAACGAAATATTTTACAAATTGTATTTACATAGCCATATTAACATACGATCAATGACATATGGACACAAAACAGTCTTCATATAAACGGTTTTTAATAAACTGGTACGTAATAATTCGTGAAATTATTCGTGTTCAATTGATAACAGTATTTGTGTTAAATATACATATTACTAGCAAAATCAATAGAAACACAAACGATATTTAAAATCAGGTAGATTCGAAATCTTCAATGATGATATTGCAAACATCACGAAATGAAAAAAATATATAATGTGCAGTAAAAGATTGATTTATGCTAGGATGTCGAAGCTAGTACAATGTACGTTTGAAGTCAATTCAAATACAATTATAGCCTTTGTAAGAGTAGGTATAGCAAGATATGGTATGAGTTCCAATGAGACAACGCTCCATCCAAATCTATACTATTAAACGAGAAGATCTCATTTTGGGTGTCGCTTCTCTTCTTTCCACAATTATTTGATCAACACGCCTCTGTGTCATATAGGTACAGTGCATAGTGCCATTTGTCATCCATTCATATGATTATTCAGATTGAGTTATTTTTGGAGAAAACGAGAAAAAAGGCATCCGGATATTGTCCCGTCATTGAACGAAATTTTAAGTCAGATTAGACTTCCGGTTTGCGTTTTTCTGTATACTTTTTTCTGTATACTTAGAACATACATATACAAAGAATAAAGTTTATTTTCAAAATTCTATTTGCTATCATTTTCAAGTTTACTATCCACGGCAGTCACAGAGTTTATTAAAAAGAGAGGGTCTGTATACTATATCAATGACCACTATGGATCGATTAGTAAACTTAGAATTGAAAGTAAATACACTCTATTTATAAAGTAATGAATGTTCATAATATACAGATATGCGCAAAAAATATTCATGTGAACTTTTGATACCTTTTCTGAAATTCTCCAGTCATTAGAACTTTTACAAAATTCATTGATTACAAAAAAAGAAGATGTGGTATGATTGCCATGTTGAGACAACTATCCACAAGAGACCAATATGACACAGATAATAACAATTATAGGTTACTGTACGACCTTCAACAACCCATACCACATACTCAGTTTTAAAAGGCCCCGAACTGACAATGTAAAACAATTCAAACCAGAAAACTAACGGCCTTATTTATGTACAAAAAAATGAACGAAAAACAAATATGTAACACATAAACAAACAACGACCACTGAATTACAGGCTCCTTACTTGAATGTTCATAACATACTAAATGTATGTTCATATTGAAATTGATAGAAAACCAAAAAATGGGAATATTGGAAATAAAAGAGGAGGGATAAAAAAAATAGCATTTTCCTGACCCCAATAACCTATGACTTATGATACTTTTGCTGAAATTCTCCAGTCATTCAATATTTTACAAAATTCTTCCAACAACACTTTATATACTTTAAACTACGCTTTGAATGCCCGCGATCTCGCGGGTGTGTTCTAGTAATAATTTATAAAAGTAAACCATTATATAAAAAGGTTCGGCCGTCAACACGGAGCCGTAGCTCACACTGAACAGCAAGCTATAAAGGCCCCAAATAATAAGTAATGTAAAACCATTTAAACGGGAAAACCAACGGTCTAATCTATATGAATAAAGAGTTCGATATTAGGATATTTTGACCTGAAAGAAATATATTGACTAAGGACTAAGTCCGATTATATCATGAATCAACCTTATACAAAGACAATAATTGTTATATTATTAATTTTCGACTGTATTCGAATCAAAATCGCCAGTGCATAATATTTTCTTTTTTTTTACATTAATTTTTTGGGGAATTTTATAAATATCTTATTGTCACTAATCATGCTAATGACAATAATAAAATAATATTTGTTATATCATATTTTTTATGTCTTTTTGTGTATATTGCATACATGTTAAGTTTTTTTTGAAAATAATTGATCATAAAAATACACTTTCTTTTTAAACTTTTAGCAAAATGAAATACATTAGTTGACGATACAAAGTATATTTGCTTTTAAATATTTAAAAAAAAAAGTGCAATATCATCTACCTTGGAAAGTATAGTTTAACATGTGCCTATTCCTCAACGAATCAATTAAACAAAATATATAAAATAATAGAATTATAATTTATTATCACTATTTAATATTAAACATAAAACAGTTTGCTTCATAGCATTATACATATTTAATTACCATCCAATCCTTTTTTAGGATCATTTTGAAAACTTTCAGTATCTTCTTCAAATGTTCTTTCGTGAAACGTCTGGTTATCATTATTGGTAATTCCTTCTTCAGTTTCGAAAAGCTACAAATAATATCAACTGTACGAGTTGAGTTAAGATATTTAATAAAACAAAAACATAAAAAATATAACACTTCAAGTTCGATTTGAACCTTTCGTTTGAAATAATACTTATACATGTGTTTGTCATAATTTTCTTAAAGTTTTAGACCTCACAACAAAATAAATGAATAAAGTGAAAATTGTTTTATTTAAATATTCAACAATAAAATAGATAACGTGTCATGCAAAAAAAGGCATGGAATCATCTGTTCTTAATTGTGTGATAATCCACTTAAATATTTGTTTTCAAGCTTTTAGCTTGTTTTGAAAACAACACAAAGTTTTACCAAAATGTAAATGTTTCCCTTTACATGCAGATATCAATGAAGATCTTATCAAAAAGAAATATGTCTTTAATTTCATTAGAAGACATGGCAAAAGTTTCAATTAGTATTTTAGTCCCTTTGATTTATAATGTAATACGTCAATTTAACGTTACAAATTTACTCTTCCAGGCATAAAGCAATCAGGTCAGCAGCCCCTCCAGTTCCTTTCACAACCACCACTGATATATCACTATATATTGCTCTCATTACATGATCAAGTGTGTCTAAATCACCATTTAGCACCAATAAAGCTACCGGAACTCGAATATCTACGTCAGGAAAGACAATGCACACAACAATTAGTAAAGGAAACATACGAACTGATTTTCCATTCCATGTATAAAATAATCATATTCTTATCGTTTATCATGAATTGTTCACAATTCGACTTTCAAATCTATAATTCTATATATTTAAGATATCTACCATTTGTTTTTTCGTTAAATAATCGGACTTTTAAAAATATGCTGCCGAAAGTCACCCATAGTAAGTTTCTTTGAATAAGCCAAAACAAAAAAACGGTGATGACTACTATTATTTTTAGATTTAGATATTTCAGTTATACATGCGAAACGCTACACTAAACATTACGACAAACGGCACGATTTTTCGTTTTTTGTTTTAATTTACTTTAAAGCATTTGAATTGTGATGTTGCATTGGCACACTCTTACGGTGTTTCTATATCAAACCTCGATAGCTATGCTCATGTCTGTTGTATCATTTTTAATTTCAATGCACGAAATCTATGTATTACTGGTAAAGTATAAATTTAGGAATTTCGTTACTGAACTTAAAACCTTTACAGAATTCTTTCATAGTAAGAGATTTCGTTTTGATGTTTAGTTCATGTGTACCGTGCCCGGGAATTTATAAACGTTTTCGTTAAACTTATCGGTCTGTTAAAAAGTAAAAAAAACTATTCTAAACCGTAAACAATTCAATACTGTATGTGAAACGATTTTTAAATATTTTTGTTATCAAATCAATGTTGAATTTGATATGTATAAATTTAAATCAATCTAAATACTATCTTAATATACATTTGCAAATTCATTGCTCTGCAATCTTTAATACCTGTATCTTGCCATTAACAATGTCATTTTTTCTGATGTCTTTATAATAGTTGCAATGGATGTTGGATGCATTCTTATAGACATTTATTTTTTAATCAGGCTTTTTGTTCATTGGGGCTTGAATTTATACTGATTTTACCACGTGTTGGACATTTATGTTACATATTGTACCACGAGCGACAGCGAAAATTGTCTCATTGGCAATACTACAACACCTTTCTTTTTTTGTATGCAAATCTATGTTTAAAACAACTCGTTTTGAATTGAGTTTCTTCAAAGTATCTCTCAAGTCTTACTTCCATATTAAGAAAATCTGTATTGCCTTGTCACTGTTGTATGACTTTAATGAATGTTTGTTTTTAGAATTTTATCACGTTTGGTACATTTATGTATTCCTTTTAAAATGACTCAGTGAGATCTTGCAAGATTGAAAGGTCGATAAATATTAATATAAACATACCTTAAGCAAACAATAAAACGGGGAAGTGTCTACACTACAACTACTAATATGTTTTTAGTTATAGCTATAAAGCAGATGGCATTCTGTCTAGTTTGTCCATTAATTATGTTCTTTGTGTGTTTGAGCAGCATATTTATAACATCAAATAGAAAAGTAGAATATATTTTGTTTCAAGATTAATGTGTCTTTTTACAAATCAATATCTTACTTGACAACATTTGGGATCCATTTTCTCCCTGTTTGAACGATGCATAACCTTCTGAGTTGATATGCTTTTCAAGTTCCAGAAGCTATAAACAATATTAATATTGTGTTTATAACATAACAATATATAGAATATTACTGTTTTCAGCAAGTGTATTGTTTGCTATTGTAACTTACATTATATATGTGTTTTTACACTTACGTATTATCTTCCTTTAATTCGGAATACACTCGTATAAACAGATCTTAGAGAACTATAATCTAGTACAATAGTTTGCAAACACAGAGGTTGTATGACAGAATCGTATGACATTCTCCTAATGTATTGATACAAATGTTTATTGGAGAATATTTCAACAAACTTTGATATTACGTAAACGGATAGTTTATTGGTTGCAAAGTCGTAGTCTTTTGTGTTTTGTTTTGTGTTCTGTTGTTTATTTTTTGTCGTTTTTAATGTAGTGTCAGTAGTGTCAGTTTTTTCACAATTCATAAGTTTAAAATCCTTTCTTAAATTTTATCATTCCATTGTGCAATTTAATAAGAGGTACATGCACAATTATTGACTGAAACAAGGGGAATAATGCTTCACAATTCTTTTGATATCTTACAAGTTTAAAATAAACAAACATCTTTATGAAATATATCCATATTATATTTCCTTCCTTCATATGATTTCATTGATTTTCCATCACGTTACTATGATTGATAACATGGATGTAGATCTTTTAACATTGATTCTGTATACAATTGATTACGAATGTCTTACGAAAAATTGACAACACCCAAAGCATTGATGAGGGTTCGTATTCTTCGGTCGTTTTATGTCTATTCAGTGTTTTGATAATGTAATAGATTCTTTGTCATATTAAAGTTGTTGGTATTTTAAAAAAAAAAACATAATGAGTAATCTGTACAAACGTAGCTTACATCTTCATAATGTTCACTGGTTTTAACTGTATGCTGGTTGTCAGTCTTCTGAAGAGAAATATTGTTGTAGTTCAAGATTCTATTAAAATTCAGAACTAGCTGATCATCTTCTCAATATTATTTGTAACTGGTAAAAAACATTAGGCATTTTTTTGGCCACTGTACGTTATTTAAAGGATGCACAACCATGTACCCATTCATTTCCGGCAATTTCTAATTGTTAACATCACCTTTGTTGCCTTATAATATTTTAATACTGATAGTTTCGCTATATTTGAAACGATCATTTGATCATATAATATCCTGGAAATCCTTTTGAACAACTGATCGTTTATGATAAAATGAGTTGAAAAATGATCATATATTTTTTGCTTAGAGATATAAAACAATTCTCTTTTTGCCTATATTATAAAATCACACTTTCCAATGGAATCTAAACTTTCTGTAAAATATTATATACATTACTTACTGCTTTGTGTTTCTTTGGTCTGTCCTGAATAAACAAAACAAGTTACTTTACTAAAGGTTATAAGTAAAATACTTTTAAGTTCAACATGTATTCAACTGACGTCTTCTGTTTTATTTGTTTTTAAAAGTTTCTGTTTTATTTGATTTTTTTTTTAATAATTTTTTTTTGAAATTTTGATATAGAGAGATACATAGATGCTAGGGTTATAATTTAGATCAACGGACGCGTGTTTTGTCTACATAAAACTCATAAGTGGTGCTCTTATGTTTTATAAGGCCTAAATCAGGTAAATCAGAGAATTGTTCCAAATAAATCTTAGGCTATACATTGAGAACGATAAATCTGATTCATCATTGTATACACAATAACTTTATAAAACGTGAATAATTCTGTTAGTGTAATCTGAACTCAAAAGTGTTGATAACTGGGCTGGTAAAAACCATAGGGGTGAAACCAGGAGTAGTACCAACCAACGGGTTTTTAAAGTAAAATCACAAAATTAATGAACTCCGAGGTAAATTCAAAAATGGAAAGTCCCTTATCAAATTGCAGAATAAAAATCTCAAACATATCAAACGAATGGATAATAACTGTCATATTCCATTAACAGTACATGGCTTGTAATTTTGTCTATATCAGAAGTACCATTGAAGCCAAATATTACAACAGTTAGAAAATCAAAACCACCAAAAATTAAGTAACTTTTAATATATTATAGGTCTTCGAGTTTTTCCAAAAAAACACGTCCAGGTCCTGTTCAATGTCAGTATATTGTGCATTTACTATTTTCTGTGTAAAATTTTGAGTATAAGTCAATGTTAAAACTTTTTGTCATAACTGTGTGTGCTTATAATTCAATTGGGTTGTTCTCGATGAAACCTTTGGTACATTTTACAATAACTTAATTCTAAACTACTATATGTCAACTTGAATATTGAAAATTGTTAGTGATTCACGGAATGGTTCGATAACTTTTAGCCTGATTTCCGTCTTAAATTCCGTCATAAAACATGCGTGAAGAAATTTGTGTATGAAATGCAAATATGCAGATACTATCAACATAAAATATCTTACAGAAAAATGCATTGAGGTGTATCCATATTTTTGTGGTAAACCTTTTATAACACAACTTCTGCTAACAACACTGTTTACAAAATCTGTGTTTTTCTCATTAAATACAAACCCACATCCTGTTTAAAAGAGACACACATTATATATATATACATTGTGAATCCTTATACGACGTTAGCTATAGCGCGTTCTGAGAAGTGATTCAGGAAAATTAAGATATGTGTACATTGTATTTGATTTTTTTTTAAATACGATAACATGGATAACTTTAAAGTGGTTAGTAAAGAACAGAACTTGAACCGAAAGAAAAACAGATGATATATGTGTATCTTGAAAAAATGTATAAATTTGCCAATTAAGAATAATGTTGGGTGTGTATTGGTTGGTTTTGTTGTCTTATATACATGGTCTGTTTTATAATTTGCTATTGGGTTTGAACCAACTGCCAGAAATCTCATATCAGTACTTCGAGTCTGTTTTGTTTACTTGGGATGTATAAATACCCTGTCAAGTCCAGTCTTGGTTATATTATATGTTTTTTCTTGTTTTGTATTGATCTATAATTATATTAACCTTTACTAACTGATGTGTGTAGTTCATCTTTATGTTTTGCTTTTACACCACTGTCCTAGTTAAAAACGAGTTATACGCCAAAAACACGTTTTACCCCACCACACTCTTAATGACCATGTCTCAAATCAGGAACTTCGAGTACTAGCTTAGTGGTAGTTGTTGGTTTTTATGAGTAAATAGTTTTTTGTTAATCAAACAGTTTTACCAAAAGATTTTTTTCCTTTTTTGTTAAAAAGGCCTTTTATATCTGAAGACGCGTTATGTGTTTTTCTCTTTGTTGAAGGTTGCACTTTCGCATTTAATTGAAAACATCACCTTCATGGAAACTTTGGTGGATGTATATCTAATTGGTAAGTATACCAACTTTCGTTATTTTGTTTAAATGAAGAATGATTTATAAAGGTTTAATAAGCGATAACAATAACCTTGTATTTAAATGAATTTTAAGATCCCCTGGATATGTTATAGTTTTATTGTTGTGACATTTTCAAACATTCTGTTGTTCTGGCTGTGTTATCATTGTGCAATTTTACTAGAAGTGACACATCTCATAATTAAAGATGCAGCATTTATTATTGAATATCAAACGCAGTAAAATGTTAAAAAGACACAGGTTTTAATTTTATTGCGATTTGATATTTCTTTTTACTATACCTTTTTTCCAAATCATTAAAACGTTATCAAACTATACAAATATACTGAATGTACAAACTTACTTCCTGAATATCTTGCGACATGCGCAATGGCATTCTTTAAAAGCAAGTGATCGGCCCACTCATACGTTTGCGTACATTCATTATAAGCACCTATTACAGATACAACTATTCTTGGCTCTCCAAAATTTCTCAAATCATCCCAATTTTCCTCTGGTGTCGGAATTTGTGATGGCTAATGAAATAAAAGTGTTTATGGATTTAATAAATTAAATAATTTAAGTCAATTGTTATCTTTGATTGGGATCAAATACTAGTATACAGTGTGTATTAAGACATGCGTACTCGAAAACATTGTTTTATTTTCTGACTTATATCGAATTTTTGTCTAGTATGAACTGCCTTATATTTGAAATATCTTTTTTAGAAAAAAACATATCGGGTATAATTTCTCCATTAACAATTAATTTTCATTCACATACTTCTTTCTCTTGTACTACATATTAAGCACGCAATGTCTATATGAATAATCATCATCAAGCATGTGAATTGAACAAGCATTTATGGTACATGTGGTGTAGAACATTCGTTATACTATTCGAATTAGTATGATAAAAACGGTAGTTAAAATACAAGACCATATAAACACACACGTATACGTTTATACTTGCATAGTTACGATTACATCCTCAACAGTGAAAATTACTCATTAGTGTCAGTTCCTGAAGTAAACTTCCATTTATTTATGAAAAAAAAATGTTATGTCTATTGAATTCTTAAACCTTAGATATTACTTCGCATGTCCGCGTAACATATGTTTAGAGAGAATCTACTTTTGTAACGATAATTTTATCAGTACCATGAGTACCATGCATTATTATAGTACTGTACCTACTTAATAGGTGTAAACAATACCAAACAGATATCCAAAAGCATACGTTAAAATCTGGCTTACAACGTCGCATCAGTTAGAAAAAAGAAAAGAGTTAAAAAGAATAACAAAACATTGCATCTTATCAATTTCGAAAATCAAAGTGACCAAACACATCCATTTCTTCTGTCATTAACTATGATTATATACCTGTTCGTCTTGTGCAACCCCTTTCGAGGACTGCTGTACAGGTTCCACACGCTAAAATCATTAAGTTACGTAAATAATTAAAATACACATGAGTGAAGAATAAGGTTTCTAGACAAAAGTCTAAGAATTTGCACATTATTAAATCAATATATGTTATATTAATTCTGTAATGTAACCGTGACGTTATCAACGTTTTTTTCATGATATACGCCTGTTCAAAATTGACTTTAAATTTATATTTCAAGATATGACTGTAATATTGTTTTCTGTCTATTCAAAATAAAATAATAAAAATGTGGCGATACTTAATAATAACCCGCTACGCATTATTCAGTGTGCACCTAATTTTTGATGTTATTTCTCAAAAGACAAAAAAAAATATTCCCTAAATGTGAGGTGATTAAACCAGAAAAAAAAAGTTGGATATATCTGCGCAACCATTTATCAGTCAGAAACTGAACGTAACACTTTGTAAATAACATTACACAGACACCCTTTCTTGATGAACACGATGAATAGGAAGGTGCTAGTTTTATAACATTTTGAAGCAATTTTGCATAAATAAGTATACCGGAAATGTATCCATTAATATAACGACATTAGCAATGAAAAATAAATTTCGCAAATTCATTGTTTATATGAAAAACAAATATTTACCTCAAATGTGGATACCTGTTGAGGTTCCTCAATAACTCTCTGGAAATGACAGAACATGTTTTAATTTCGATAGACTTAAGACACGGTCCAAATTATCTATATTTTATTGATTTCTTGGACCTTTACAAGTTATCTGTTCTTTATGGTAAATATCGTGTGAAAATGCTAAATCTGTTTTAATTTACTTAAGAAAACTATCATGACGACAATGTTCTATATTTTATAGATTATTATGACGTTCAGTTTAGTGGACTGATACCCATCATTCGTGGCGTTGAAGTGCCATTGGTTGCCCGCGCTGTGTCTGCTCTTTAGTGTATTTTGTTTTTGGTCTCATTGACATTTTACCCATTACCAAACTCAATTGTAGAACACTGTTTCATATATTATATGATGTCTGTTGATTATTGCAACTTTATTTATGTTAGATAAGACAGTTGAACCTTCTTGATCACTGGGTGGAGAGGGGTTATATTCAAAGTAGAATCGTTTCGCTTCCTATGAAGCAAAAGTCCAACCATCCACACTTCTCCTTTTTCAAAAAATTCCGCCTACTCTTTTTGGCATTTTCCCTCTTTCCTTGGCAATGAATTTTCTTTTTTTTTCAATTTTGAAGAAATATAATTCATTTTTTATTTTAATAATATATCTCCTGCTTCAGCTATGTTTATCATAATTACGTTTACCTTTGGGCTATCTGGAACTTCTTCATCCTCAGTCTGAGTTGCCATTTCATGGAGAATTTTATCATCTGTTTGTGTATATGTTTGTATGGCATCGCATCCGTCTGTTTGGCTGGCAGATGTTATAGCTATTGGATGCTGTAAAACATCCAGTAATATTGGACGATGATTATACTGTAACATTACATTGTTATTGATTTATATCACTTTGAAAGTATTGAATCCCGCTTGATTCAAGTCATATCCATAATTACATTACTACATGTGCATATGTATAATACAGCTACACAATAGTATACATGGTATACAGACGAAAGGAAAGGGAGGTTTTTAAATGACACAAAAGACATTACTGTGTTTTAAATGTACAAAAATATTTATCTAAAACGAAAAATAGTAACCAAAACTGTAAACGTTACTTTCTAAATATCAAATCAACACAACACAGGTACCATATTGTCATCAATATATAAGCGGGCAATCAGAGAATGATGTTTAGTAGTTTAAGACAATCTAATATCAATCTGTGTTCGTTTGCTGTATATTACATGTATTAAGTCTTACGTTATTCTTTTGCATGTTTACAGAATGCGGTTTAAAAAAAAACGGAGTGCGTTTCTTAAAAAGAAATTACTGCAACAGATTTACGAAGGTAACCGAATAAAAATGAAACTTGAAAAGATTAAAAGTACCATCACTAACTGGTTCACTGATATGATGTAGCGGTGTTTCAACTTATTAGCAGTCTGATTTTTGCGATTTTAAATTATAAGATATCAGCATAGGCGTTTCATCTGTCTGTTTCCTAATTGTGTTTTAATTCCTTATTTTGAAATATTTTGACTGGAAAAGAATTATAAGTGATGCAAGCTCAGTAGAAGAAGATTCCATTCTTAAGTCAACCGCTTTTTTGCAGTTTAAGCGAGTCTCTAACCGCTTGAACCTGACTGGCCTCTTCCTAACCGATATACGAGATTTGAACACCATTCAAATAGTGTTATCTTTATATTTATTCTGTAATTGCATAAAATTTCATACCTTTTTCCGTTTTCTGTTAGTCTGCAAATAAAATATAAACGTATGTACTACATATTTGTTGCTGATCACGGTTTGGAATTTCCGTCTTTTGGTTAGGGAATTCCTTTTTCACAATTTATTTTACTTCTTTTGTATATAGTGAAAGAGACCAAAAAATAATTGATAAGCATAATTGTTATACGGACAATGTTATCCTAAAAAATGAGTTATTGTTGCAATTAGATTTTGCTGTTACATTAAAATACAGTTTTCTAAATAAAGACATATTATTGAAGAACTCTTATACGAAATCAACTTAAGTTTTAACAAACAGTACGAAATCAACTTTAGTTTTAACAAACAGTACGAAATCAACTTAAGTTTTAACAAACAGTAAGTACATTTGAATATTCCTTCATTTGAACCCCTCTTTTGAGATATTATTGATATTTAATGTTTTGAAACATGAATGTTGCATCTAAGTTTTATTCTTAGTCTTGTTGATGATATTGCTTGAACCTCCAATGATGATTATGGCTGCGTGTCTTTCTTTTTAGTCATTGTTATCAAAGCACTTTATTCATGTGATAATAGTCTTTTAGGTACATGATGTTCAACAAAAAACGATGGAAGCCACGATATGATAATGGCTTGCTTGATTTTTTTGTAAAGATTGACTTATTAGAAGATGTGGTATAATTGCCTATGTGACAGCAATCCATCTAATAAAAAGAACAATGATGCGAATAATTCAGCATGAATAAAATAAACAGAACCGTTCCAATATATAAAATATAGTACACTGCTTGTAAATGAAAGCTCTTAGTGAGAAACGATCAATATTTTAATAGGAAAAAAAGTCACTGTTTCATGTACATGCTGTATAGTACAACGATGAAAACACAAGGAAATACAATTGATTTTTTTACAAAAAAGGTGTACTAATATGGCAGTAAACATTTGTATTCAGTGTCGATATGTTACATACTATAATATTATTTTCTGGTGTTAAATATGTTACCGTTGAATGAAGGTAATGTTTTACATTCTTTTCGAAAATGATATATTATGTGGTTTCAACAATTAAATGTACATCTCGCCTTTTTTATTTTTTTAAATGAACAAATTCTTTTGGTTTTACATTAACCCACATAATGTGTAGTGCTGTTTCAATATTTTTTCTATTTTCAGACTTCCTTTTTTGATATATGTTCAAAGTGTTGCATGCTAAATGATATCATATACATTATGCCACATGTGGAACAGGATCTGCTTACCCTTCCAGAGCACCTGAGATCACCCTTAGTTTTTTGGTGGGGTTCGTGTTGTTTATTCTTTAGTTTTCTATGTTGTGTTGTGTGTGCTGTTGTTTGTTTGTTTTTTTTTTCATTTTGATCCATGGCGTTGTCAGTTTGTTTTAGATTTATGAGTTTGACTGTCCTTTTGTTATTTTTCGTCCCTCTTTTATTTATTGTTCTTACATGTATGAAGTATTCTATCAAAAAAATAACAAAAAATCTCGTAATACTGTTTGGTGTACGTTCGATGTTGTAATGTGCTTACGAAAACTACACCCGATGCTTTAATATATAAGTCAATTTTAATGTAAGACATTACTTACAGGTTCTTTAGACTTGCTTTCCGGAGGAATGTCTATATGTTCTAGATTCTCTAAACAGAGTACATAATTCTAAAAAGATAAATGCATCAATTAAAATAACATTCATATTAATATATTTTAATTCTCAAACATTTAAAACAATACATAAAATTGAGAATGTAAATGGGAAATGTGTCAAAGAGACAACAACCCGACCATAGAACGACAGCAACAGAAGGTCACCAATAGGTCTTCAATGCAGCGAGAAATTCCCACACCCGAAGGCGTCCTTCAGCTGGCCCTTCAACAAATAGATATACTAGTTCAGTGATAATGAACGCCATACTAAACTCCAAATGTATGGTCGAGGTAAAACATGCTAGAGTTGTTGTGTGTATAAAGTGATGTCCCGATTGTGTTATTGTATAACTGTTAAGTTAGATTAAAAAGTAATATTACTGTTTGGAAACTTTCCTTTTTCATTTTAGAAATTAAAGTTTCTGTTTAAAATTTATTCTATATTTTAAAGGAGAAGAGGTTAACATTTACATTTAAAATTAAGAATTGAAATGAGGTTCATGTTTGAGAGACTATAACTCTTCCAAAAGCAGAATATAGTCCAATGCCACCAATTGATCTTCAACACAGTAAAAAAAATCTCGCACCAATATATAAGATGAACAAAGGCTAGAGAGTCCCAATTTAAATGTTTTGAACACAAGCTTTCTCTGATTAAAACGTATTTCATTCGAAAACAAGACATACAAAAATTCGATCGCCGTGTTATGAACATGAATTCACATGTTTGACTGCTCTCCCATTAACCTATTTAGTGTTGTGTTATACATGAGAAGTCCAGAACTTATATCTGGTCGTACTTGTCTTTTACAGCTACACTTTAATAATTTACATTCATCGTCTAGCATCACAAAGAACAAATCTCATCTCTTATTTAAAATCCACGAAATAGATGTCTTTTGACATGTTTGATGTTGTAAATCACTGCAGTTTGTAATTGGCTATTTGTTTATTCAAGTGTTTTCATTAACATTTGTTTTGTATACAATTAATATATTTGTACCAGATTTCCCCGTCATATGTTACTATATCAAAATATAATAACCAACATAACTAACTTCAAATATTGATGTTGATGCAGTGCACGAACTCATTTACATTGTACAGTATTGTTGGTGAGATTTTCAAACTTTCATTGTGCCTTTATGATAAAATTGAGAAAAGAAATGGGGAGTGTGTCAAAACGACAACACACCGAGCCTAGAGCAGACAACAGTCGAAGGCCACCAATGTTATTATAGCAATACACTGCCGCAACCGTAGGCGTCCTTCAGCTGGTCCCTTAAACAATATGTATACTAATACCGTGATAACGGACGTCATACTAAACCCCGAATTATAAACAAGAAACTAAAATTAAAAATCATACAAAAGACTTACAAAGGCCAGAGGCTCCTGACTTGGGACAGACGCAAAATTGCGACAGGGTTAAACGTGTTTATGAGATATCAACCCTCCCCTATATCTCTAGCCAATGTAGAAAAGTAAACGCATAACAATACGCACATTACAATTCGGTTTAAGAGAAGTCCGAGTCCGATGTTAGAAGAGGTAACAAAAAATAAGACGTTTCGAGACTGAGAAAGATACTTTTCCATTTTACAAAACATTAAGCCCTGAATTAAACTGATTAAAAGATTAGGTCTTCATCATATGAAAATCACGCACAATCTCTTCCGTTAGGGGTTTAGTATCATACGATCATAAAATAAATGAGCAGAACATAACCCGTGTCATGCCAACAACTTTTACTTTTTTAAATAAATGTATTTTGTTCCGATGCAAAGACCCTATAAGTAAATCAATATTTAAGCCAAGATACGCAATTTTGAATGACCTGACAACCGTATCGTAACTATATCCCTTCTTAATAAGTATGTTTAAAGGTTTTGTAAGCTTTTGTTGTGAATACTGACAGTTTTGTGCTTTGTAAAGAATATTACCATAAAAGATTGGATGTGTAATACCTGAACGTATAAGATGTCTGCATGCTAAGCTATATTTACGAATTATATGTATTTCCTTATACCGATGATAAAATTTAGTAAATGTTTTGACTAGTTTGGGATATCGAAAACCCTGATGTAAGAATTTTCTAGTCAAACATATATTTCTCTCGCTAAAATCTAAGACGTTGTTACATACACGAGCGGATCGTACAAGTTGATACAATGTTAAACAGTGTAAAAGTAATTTTACAGTATTTTTATTTTAGGCAGTAAGATCTCGTTGTATCACGTCATGTAAGTTCCTCATTATTTTATTTACAATTCCAAATGAATGCATAGTTTGTTATATATATACAACTCGTCTAAACATCAACCAAACAATGTAAGATCCGTTTATTTGCTTTCGCAAATATTTTGTTCTTCCCTAGCCGAGATTCGAAATAAAGGCAACAGTAGTATACCGCTGTTCAAAAATCGTAAATCTATGGACAAAAAACAAAAATGGGGAAAACAAACTAAAACTGAGGGAAACGCATTAAACATAAGAGGAGAACAACGACACAACATTCAAATGTAACACAAATAGCAACGGACTAAGCATTAGACAAAATCCGATGAGAATAACCAATATAACATCAAAACCAAATACATGAATTTGGGATAGAAAGTACCGTGACACGTCTTATAGTAATGTGAATTCACACTCAAATATAGGAGAAAATAGACGACACAACGTACGGAAACACAACGTAAAAATGTTACACACACAGAAACGAACTATGTTATAACAATGGCCATTTTCCTGACTTGGTACAGGACATTTTTAAAGAAAAAAATGGTGGGTTGAACCTGGTTTTGTGGCATGCCAAACCTCGCACTTTAATGGCATTGTTAAATATAACATTAAAATGGCAACATAATAATACAGGACTTATAAATAGGAGAACGTATTAGGCAAAGAAAAACATGAATAATAGATAACAAAAGGCATCAGGTTTAAAATTCAATACGTCAAAACCGCGCCTCGTCCACACAAGACTTACCAGTGACGCCCAGATATAAAAGTTCGAAAGTCAAAAAAAGGGTACAAAGTTGAAATTGAAAAAGGTTGTGCCAAATACGGCTAGGGTTTTCTGCTTGTGATAATAACATCCTTATTATTTAGAACAATTTATGCTATTGCAAACAGTGAATTTTATCAAATGAATATAAAAGATTTACATGATAAAACTGACGTCTTAACTAATTACAGAAAACAAAACCCGAATACATAATACATTGAAGACCAACACAGAAAATAGACACACCCGACTTGGTCCAGGCCTCGA
Source organism: Mytilus galloprovincialis (assembly GCF_965363235.1). NCBI lineage: Eukaryota > Metazoa > Mollusca > Bivalvia > Mytilida > Mytilidae > Mytilus > Mytilus galloprovincialis. Next base: position 48,417,037 of record NC_134844.1, on the reverse strand, counting down.
ACACATGCTAATGCGATATCGCGACTGCAAATTGCCTGCACTGTAGCCGTCCCGCTAGACCAAACGACCACCTGGGTTTCATAAAAATAAAGTTTTCGGTAGTCGGGTGTTACCTTTCCACGTCAATTTGTATGCAGCGTCGTACTACAGTACATAATATATAAGGCATGCAGATGTTATTTTTACAGATCAGCTCAATTATCTATAGCAAAGGATTCTACAAATTAATGTAAGATACAGTCACAGAAAATACTTATATTTATAAGTACGTCTGAGCAAGTAATAACTCTACAATAGATTTATTCATCGGATCACCAGCTGTGATGGTGATACATGGCTGTGAACATTATGTATAAACAACTCGTCTTAACATCAACCTAACAATGTTAGATCTGTAAACAGATTCATCTAACGAAATATAAAGAACACTCATGTGTCTATTTCCGTTAATTCCATTAGTTAAGGTAGCACTCCACAGTTAGGTGTGTAGTTTCGCATTTTGGCCCCTGTGGATTTTTCAAATATGAGAGCTAGTGTGCAATAAAATTCATTTTTGGATAGCTGAGTATTAAAATAGTCTTTGTATTGGGTTTATATGAACATCATGGTTATGTAATGTATGTAATATAGGCTGTTTTCTGTATGACAGTCCGTATTTGCATGTCCCTACCATACATTGGTCCGGCAATTATTGCAATGTTTTTTTCCAACTTTTTATCGCACGAACTTTGTGATTGGAATTTACGAAAAAATGAGGCGAAAGACACCCATTTTTTATTTGATCATTAGGAAGATTTATGAAAACAGTTTCTAAAAAGGTATCACTCAAAGGCATTGAAATTCTAGTTTGATCAAAATTTTGGGGGGATATGTGACATGTCCACCCCCCTTTTTGCAATATTTTATGGTAAATAAATGCAGAATGTTGCCATGGATACACATAACAGGAATTAATTTTCACTCTTTCAACTTTTGAAAATCAAATCTATGAAATATACTGATTACATACATATGCACATGTACAACACAAACAGTTAGGTTAATGTATTAGAAATCCAGGAATAGGAGATGATAAAACATTTTTTGGCTCATTTTTAATTTTATTTTCTAACTGTGGAGTGCTACCTTATGGCACATCAGAAAGCACAGAAATGCACTTTTCAAGATAAAATTTACCACAAATCTTTAGTCTTTTATGTTCTTGTTTTAGTTCTGAAGGTAAAAATTCTGCTAGGAATGCAATTTATGTTAATTTTATTGTTTACTGTCCTTAGCAACCAAATATACACATTTCGACACTTAGACATGTTGCGGTCCTAAATTTGTACTCAATTAGCTTCACCATTGTGACCAAATATTGCGCTTTATATGATATCCTCAGAATTTATTCTTATATATTTTTGAATGCGAATAAGTCAAATAAACATTTTTAGCAGGATTTTAGATTATAATTTGGCATTAATTAAATTTAATGATGCCAGTACTGCTAGAAATTTATACCCTGCTTGCGAGCTTCTAAACCAAGGTTAGGTATGCTATTTACAGCAAAATTGACCTATAAGTGCTTTCAAATACCTGAAAATTGTACAATTTGTCCTCTTTGAAGGTAATTTTATGATTTTAAATAAGATAATGGGAAAAGTTTTAGAAATTTACCCCAAAAATGAGACAGACTTGAAGTTTTTCACTATGATCCAGCATTTATTTTTAAATCACTTTTTGTCGCGTTTCAACATCAACTGCTAACCTTCATAAAATCTTTATTACTGAAACAATTTTAAAAACTAAGGTGCCATTTTCATCGTAACAGCTAGTAGAACACAGAAAATATATTAAAAATTGAGGCAGGAGGGGAAAAATTTCACCTTAAGGTAGCACTCCACAGTTAGGTGTGTAGTTTCGCATTTTGGCCCCTGTGGATTTTTCAAATATGAGAGCTAGTGTGCAATAAAATTCATTTTTGGATAGCTGAGTATTAAAATAGTCTTTGTATTGGGTTTATATGAACATCATGGTTATGTAATGTATGTAATATAGGCTGTTTTCTGTATGACAGTCCGTATTTGCATGTCCCTACCATACATTGGTCCGGCAATTATTGCAATGTTTTTTTCCATTTTTTTATCGCACGAACTTTGTGATTGGAATTTACGAAAAAATGAGGCGAAAGACACCCATTTTTTATTTGATCATTAGGAAGATTTATGAAAACAGTTTCTAAAAAGGTATCACTCAAAGGCATTGAAATTCTAGTTTGATCAAAATTTTGGGGGGATATGTGACATGTCCACCCCCCTTTTTGCAATATTTTATGGTAAATAAATGCAGAATGTTGCCATGGATACACATAACAGGAATTAATTTTCACTCTTTCAACTTTTGAAAATCAAATCTATGAAATATACTGATTACATACATATGCACATGTACAACACAAACAGTTAGGTTAATGTATTAGAAATCCAGGAATAGGAGATGATAAAACATTTTGTGGCTCATTTTTAATTTTATTTTCTAACTGTGGAGTGCTACCTTATGGCACATCAGAAAGCACAGAAATGCACTTTTTAAGATAAAATTTACCACAAATCTTTAGTCTTTCATGTTCTTGTTTTAGTTCTGAAGGTAAAAATTCTGCTAGGATTGCAATTTATGTTAATTTTATTGTTTACTGTCCTTAGCAACCAAATATACACATTTCGACACTTAGACATGTTGCGGTCCTAAATTTGTACTCAATTAGCTTCACCATTGTGACCAAATATTGCGCTTTATATGATATCCTCAGAATTTATTCTTATATATTTTTGAATGCGAATAAGTCAAATAAAGATTTTTAGCAGGATTTTAGATTATAATTTGGCATTAATTAAATTTAATGATGCCAGTACTGCTAGAAATTTATACCCTGCTTGAGAGCTTCTAAACCAAGGTTAGGTATGCTATTTACAGCAAAATTGACCTATAAGTGCTTTCAAATACCTGAAAATTGTACAATTTGTCCTCTTTGAAGGTAATTTTATGATTTTAAATAAGATAATGGGAAAAGTTTTAGAAATTTACCCCAAAAATGAGACAGACTTGAAGTTTTTCACTATGATCCAGCATTTATTTTTAAATCACTTTTTGTCGCGTTTCAACATCAACTGCTAACCTTCATAAAATCTTTATTACTGAACCAATTTTAAAAACTAAGGTGCCATTTTCATCGTAACAGCTAGTAGAACACAGAAAATATAATAAAAATTGAGGCAGGAGGGGAAAAATTTCACCTTAAGGTAGCACTCCACAGTTAGGTGTGTAGTTTCGCATTTTGGCCCCTGTGGATTTTTCAAATATGAGAGCTAGTGTGCAATAAAATTCATTTTTGGATAGCTGAGTATTAAAATAGTCTTTGTATTGGGTTTATATGAACATCATGGTTATGTAATGTATGTAATATAGGCTGTTTTCTGTATGACAGTCCGTATTTGCATGTCCCTACCATACATTGGTCCGGCAATTATTGCAATGTTTTTTTCCAACTTTTTATCGCACGAACTTTGTGATTGGAATTTACGAAAAAATGAGGCGAAAGACACCCATTTTTTATTTGATCATTAGGAAGATTTATGAAAACAGTTTCTAAAAAGGTATCACTCAAAGGCATTGAAATTCTAGTTTGATCAAAATTTTGGGGGGATATGTGACATGTCCACCCCCCTTTTTGCAATATTTTATGGTAAATAAATGCAGAATGTTGCCATGGATACACATAACAGGAATTAATTTTCACTCTTTCAACTTTTGAAAATCAAATCTATGAAATATACTGATTACATACATATGCACATGTAGAACACAAACAGTTAGGTTAATGTATTAGAAATCCAGGAATAGGAGATGATAAAACATTTTGTGGCTCATTTTTAATTTTATTTTCTAACTGTGGAGTGCTACCTAATGTGAAAGAGTTTAACCGATTTAGTCATTGAAAACGCTCCGGTCCAAGCTTAAATATGAAAAATCTATCAAATATGCAAAAGATGTGACTTTTCAGATTTTCTTTTGTCAAAAATGAAAGTGGCTGCATCCGTATGTATCTTCACCCTTTATATATGTTATGTATTATCATCAATTACAACTTACAATTCAATATTAAGAATGAACAAAAACGCGGCCAAGCTACAATCACAGAAAATAATTATATTTATAAGTACGTTTGAGCCAGTGACAACTCTACAACATCTATATCCATCGGATCATCAGCATAGATGGTGATACATGGCTTTGTACATTATGTATATACAACTCGTCTAAACATCAACCCAACAATGTTAGAACTGTAAAGGACAAGGTATGATAAGAGGTGTTTTTGGCCCCCTTCCCAAATAAGTTTATATATGCATCATTGATAGCCTTAGTGTAGAAACTATTCAAAATTATGATTTTTTTTTATGTTCCGGTGAAAGGAAGGTTGCCTAGCAACGGTTTAAATAAATAGCCAAATTATCACATATGCATTGCTTTCTCATTACACATTAGCATAATTCAAAATAATATTGTTTGTTTAACACTTACTTAAGTTTGCAAATGAAAAGTCACTTCAATTTCAGTTTTAAAAATGCTTAGCAACAACCTAGCAACAAAAATTTTGCCTAGCAACGGTTCAAAAATTTGTAATTTCGGCCATATGAGGTATAACTATAGCAATATTTAAAGATTAACTACTGTAAATGATTTTTCTTTCATATATATGATGTCTGAGTCATCATTATTTTTTTTTGAAGAAAACGAAGTTGACCATAGCAACCTAAAAGTTGCTTAGCAACAACCGAAAAAGATAGAAATTAAATTGAACTACAAAGAAAACCTTTTGATTTTTAATTGTACAAATTAGAGTAAAATCAGGTTAGATTGGTTTAAATACATGCAAGAATAATTAGCAGTAAATAATGAAAGCAAGTCAATTGTATATCATGCTGATAAAAAGATTAGCAACCAAAATAGTGCTTAGCAACGGTTAAAAAAGGTTTTGGTTTTTTTGTAAACCGAAGTAGGTTTTTGGCATTATTATTACATCTTGATGATGTAAATATTAAATCATATGCGGTTACCAAAACAGGGTTGAGATCTAAAAAAAAAAACCAAATGTTTAGGTAGCAATACACAGTTAGGAGTTTAGTTTCGCATTTTGGCCCCTGTGGATTTTTAAAATAGGAAAGTTATTGTGTAATAAAAATCATTTTAGACAGATGAGTGCTAATTTAGTCTTCAAAGATGGTTTATAAGTTCATCAAGATTATTTTTTACATGTTTTATGGGCTGTTTTCTGTTTGACCATCCGTATTTTCATAGCTAGACCGGCCATCGGTCCAGAAATTAATGTACTGTTTACAAACACTCTTTTTCTACGGGAAGTTTTTGACGCAATTTTACAAAAAAATGAGATGAAAGACATATGATTTTCATTGGATTTGCTGAATGATATATGTACACAGTTTCAGAAAAGGTATTACTTCAAATGATTGAAATTCTACTTTTAGCCAAATTTTGGGGAAATAGGTGACATCTTTCCCCCCCTTTTTGCAATATTTTATAACAAATAAATGCAGATTGTTGCCATGGATACACCAAAAAGAAATTATATTTTACCATTTTATATACTGGATATAAAATCTATGGAAGATTCTGATTACATACATATGCCCATATATGACACAAACAGTAAGCTCGATATTGCAAGAAAGCAATGAAAGGGGGATGGTAAAATTCATAAGGGCAAATTTTAGTATTTTTTCCTAACTGTTTATTGCTACCTTATGGCATACTTACCAAGCTCAGAATTGTATAATTTAAGACTTTTCATGCCACAAATCTATTGATATTTAGATTCTAAATCAACTTCTGAGTAAATTAAGTGTTTAAGAATGACAATATATGTCAATTTTATTGTTTACAGTCCTTAGCAACCAAAATTAGACATTTTGACACAAGGCTTATATTTGTACTCTATCGGCTTAACTCTTGCTTCTGATGGATTGGGCTGCATGTAGTAGCCTAAGTATTGAACGCGTTGTTTTTTTTCTTGCGAATATATCAAATTATTGTTTTTATCAAGATTTCATGTTACATTTTGGCATATATTAAATGTATAGTTAAATCAGATGTAAGAAATTGATTCCCTATCACCAAGTTTTTTAATCAAGTCTTTGGTATGCAATAAGCATAAAGATTAACATTTTTATGCTTGAAATTGCTAAATGTTATACAATGTTGCATCATCAGAGATCTTATTAAGATATTCAACATTAAAAAACTGACAAAAGAGGTACAGTTTTTAAGATTTGGCTAAAAATTGAGGTAGAGACAAGATTTTACACTTTGACTTGGCACCTTTCTTTAAAATCAGTTTTTGTCGCGTTTCAGTGTCAACTGCTAACTTTCATAAAATATTCATTACTCAACCAATTTTCAAAAATAAAAGACCATTTTACTCGTATTAGCTAGCAGAACTCAGAAAATAAGCTAAAAGGGAGAATTTGAAAAAAATATTTACTATTAAGGCATACTTACCAAGCTCAGAATTGTATAATTTAAGACTTTTCATGCCACAAATCTATTGATATTTAGATTCTAAATCAACTTCTGAGTAAATTAAGTGTTTAAGAATGACAATATATGTCAATTTTATTGTTTACAGTCCTTAGCAACCAAAATTAGACATTTTGACACAAGGCTTATATTTGTACTCTATCGGCTTAACTCTTGCTTCTGATGGATTGGGCTGCATGTAGTAGCCTAAGTATTGAACGCGTTGTTTTTTTTCTTGCGAATATATCAAATTATTGTTTTTATCAAGATTTCATGTTACATTTTGGCATATATTAAATGTATAGTTAAATCAGATGTAAGAAATTGATTCCCTATCACCAAGTTTTTTAATCAAGTCTTTGGTATGCAATAAGCATAAAGATTAACATTTTTATGCTTGAAATTGCTAAATGTTATACAATGTTGCATCATCAGAGATCTTATTAAGATATTCAACATTAAAAAACTGACAAAAGAGGTACAGTTTTTAAGATTTGGCTAAAAATTGAGGTAGAGACAAGATTTTACACTTTGACTTGGCACCTTTCTTTAAAATCAGTTTTTGTCGCGTTTCAGTGTCAACTGCTAACTTTCATAAAATATTCATTACTCAACCAATTTTCAAAAATAAAAGACCATTTTACTCGTATTAGCTAGCAGAACTCAGAAAATAAGCTAAAAGGGAGAATTTGAAAAAAATATTTACTATTAAGGTAGCAATACACAGTTAGGAGTTTAGTTTCGCATTTTGGCCCCTGTGGATTTTTAAAATAGGAAAGTTATTGTGTAATAAAAATCATTTTAGACAGATGAGTGCTAATTTAGTCTTCAAAGATGGTTTATAAGTTCATCAAGATTATTTTTTACATGTTTTATGGGCTGTTTTCTGTTTGACCATCCGTATTTTCATAGCTAGACCGGCCATCGGTCCAGAAATTAATGTACTGTTTACAAACACTCTTTTTCTACGGGAAGTTTTTGACGCAATTTTACAAAAAAATGAGATGAAAGACATATGATTTTCATTGGATTTGCTGAATGATATATGTACACAGTTTCAGAAAAGGTATTACTTCAAATGATTGAAATTCTACTTTTAGCCAAATTTTGGGGAAATATGTGACATCTTTCCCCCCCCCCCTTTTTGCAATATTTTATAACAAATAAATGCAGATTGTTGCCATGAATACACCAAAAAGAAATTATATTTTACCATTTTATATACTGGATATAAAATCTATGGAAGATTCTGATTACATACATATGCCCATATATGACACAAACAGTAAGCTTGATATTGCAAGAAAGCAATGAAAGGGGGATGGTAAAATTCATAAGGGCAAATTTTAGTATTTTTTCCTAACTGTTTATTGCTACCTTATGGCATACTTACCAAGCTCAGAATTGTATAATTTAAGACTTTTCATGCCACAAATCTATTGATATTTAGATTCTAAATCAACTTCTGAGTAAATTAAGTGTTTAAGAATGACAATATATGTCAATTTTATTGTTTACAGTCCTTAGCAACCAAAATTAGACATTTTGACACAAGGCTTATATTTGTACTCTATCGGCTTAACTCTTGCTTCTGATGGATTGGGCTGCATGTAGTAGCCTAAGTATTGAACGCGTTGTTTTTTTTCTTGCGAATATATCAAATTATTGTTTTTATCAAGATTTCATGTTACATTTTGGCATATATTAAATGTATAGTTAAATCAGATGTAAGAAATTGATTCCCTATCACCAAGTTTTTTAATCAAGTCTTTGGTATGCAATAAGCATAAAGATTAACATTTTTATGCTTGAAATTGCTAAATGTTATACAATGTTGCATCATCAGAGATCTTATTAAGATATTCAACATTAAAAAACTGACAAAAGAGGTACAGTTTTTAAGATTTGGCTAAAAATTGAGGTAGAGACAAGATTTTACACTTTGACTTGGCACCTTTCTTTAAAATCAGTTTTTGTCGCGTTTCAGTGTCAACTGCTAACTTTCATAAAATATTCATTACTCAACCAATTTTCAAAAATAAAAGACCATTTTACTCGTATTAGCTAGCAGAACTCAGAAAATAAGCTAAAAGGGAGAATTTGAAAAAAATATTTACTATTAAGGTAGCAATACACAGTTAGGAGTTTAGTTTCGCATTTTGGCCCCTGTGGATTTTTAAAATAGGAAAGTTATTGTGTAATAAAAATCATTTTTAGACAGATGAGTGCTAATTTAGTCTTCAAAGATGGTTTATAAGTTCATCAAGATTATTTTTTACATGTTTTATGGGCTGTTTTCTGTTTGACCATCCGTATTTTCATAGCTAGACCGGCCATCGGTCCAGAAATTAATGTACTGTTTACAAACACTCTTTTTCTACGGGAAGTTTTTGACGCAATTTTACAAAAAAATGAGATGAAAGACATATGATTTTCATTGGATTTGCTGAATGATATATGTACACAGTTTCAGAAAAGGTATTACTTCAAATGATTGAAATTCTACTTTTAGCCAAATTTTGGGGAAATATGTGACATCTTTCCCCCCCTTTTTGCAATATTTTATAACAAATAAATGCAGATTGTTGCCATGGATACACCAAAAAGAAATTATATTTTACCATTTTATATACTGGATATAAAATCTATGGAAGATTCTGATTACATACATATGCCCATATATGACACAAACAGTAAGCTTGATATTGCAAGAAAGCAATAAAAGGGGGATGGTAAAATTCATAAGGGCAAATTTTAGTATTTTTTCCTAACTGTTTATTGCTACCTTAACCCCGCCGCATTTTTGCGCATGTCCCAAGTCAGGAGCCTCTGACCTTTGTAAGTGTTGTATGATTTTTAATTTCATTTTCTTGTGTATAATTCGGAGTTTAGTATGACGTCAATTATTACTGAACTAGTATACATATTTGTTTGTGGGCCAGCTGAAAGATGCCTGAGGGTGCGGAAGTTTCTCGCAGCATTGAAGACCCATTGGTGGCCTTCGGTTGTTGTCTGCGCTATGGTCGGGTTGTTGTCTCTTTGACACATTCCCCATTTCATTCTCAATTTTAGCATTAAATAAAAGATAGCTTTCATGGAAATGGTCGGTTTTTAAAAAAAAAGTATAAATACAAATCATAGTGTCACATAATAATTAGTAAGTATAAACATTAACAAGTTAATAGGTAAAATAAACAAGAATGTGTCCCCAGTATAGTATACCGTGAAAATGGGGCAACATCTCTATATTTGGCATTAAAATTAGAAATATCGTATCATAGATGATAACATTAACGGTACCAATTTTCCTGCACCAGATGCGCATTTCGACAATACATGTCTCTTCAGTGATGCTCGTGGCCTAAATATTTGAAAAACCAAAGCTTATATAAAAGATGAACACATGTGTACTAAATTTCAAGTTGATTGGACTTCAACTTCATCAAAAACTACCTCGACCAAAAACTTTAACATGAAGCGGGACAGATGGACGAACTGACGGACGGGCGGACGGATTAACGGACGAACGAACAGACGGACGCACAGACCAGAAAACATAATGCCCATAACTGGGGCATAAAAAAACTTTAAGTTATATAAGAAGTGGCACACTTATAATTCATAAATAATAGTTGAAGTTATGAATATAGCATTTCACATTTACATGATGATTTCTGGTTCATTAAAAAACGCAAATGGATTAAAACTACTATTGAAGATTTAGTATCAGATTTATACAGTATGTATAGCAAATATGCATAGCCTGTATAATGTCATTGTTTGTCACTTAAAGAATCGTACACTGTGAACTTTTTAACACTTAACACAATATTTTAAAGACTGAAATGCTGAAAACAAAGTTGAAAGTTTTCGATGAGGTCAGGGTTTAGGACGTTAAAAATTCATTGAGATATGTAGATGAAAGGGGCATGAACATCTTCAAGCTTCTCTAAAAATACATTATTTCTACGATATATATCCTGAAATTAGCACATTGATCGCCGGTGTAAAGTATCATGTGCAATCATACCACATCTCCTTATCTTATCCAAAATGTTATGCTTTTTTTTTTAATGAAACAGATGTTGGCAAGTAGTATTTCATGAAACCCCAAAACATTCGAATTTAATTAGAAACGTAGACAAACTTCATTAAAGGTTCTCGGTGGCCGAGTGATCTAAGTAGTTACTTCTGTAATCACTAGCCAGTCAACACTGAGGTTGTGAGTTCGATCCCCATTCGTGCGGGTGCACACGTTTTCAACCTTAATTTCTCCTTTCAATGTTGATCTATTTATTATTTTCATTCTGAATGTCTTCACTTGCAGGACTGAATGTCCAGCCAAAAGGTTTCAACTTTCAAGATTTACAGCCGATTTCATGGAGTGTGAAGCGAAAGGTAAAATCTTTGGTAAGCTTGCTTGTTAGCTGAACCGTGAAGTCATTATTATGTCAGGTTTACTACCCTCCTTTCAAGTAGCATAGTCCATCAGACAGATAGATTTGTAATCTGCTGGACTATTATATATTCTTAAGGGAGAGTAGTTAACCTGACCTAACAATGACTTTATGGTTCATCTAACAAGCAAGCTAACTAAAAATATTACCTTTGACTTCACAATCAATGAAATCGGGTGTAATATTCACCAAGTTCCCCCTTTCCGGTATTGAATAAATATTTGAAGTTACTAAAAAAATCTTATTTATTGCATTAGGGACATTAAACTATAGTACTAGCAGTGCAAGTTGTGCCTTCAATAGCAAGTGAGAGGGAAAACAAGTTCAACTACCGTTTTTGGTGAATATTCAACAACTACCCTTATTGTTTTTTAAGTAGCAAGAAATATTGACTAAATCCAAAAATCTGACATTTTTAGAATATTTGAAGAATAATAAAAATCCGATAGCAATACATTCTTCAATTATGTGTACAATAAACCTATTAGGTATTAAAGCTGTATCTCAAAAACTGTAGGAGGATAACCGAGTCTTTATATATATATATAGCTTGTACCAAAAATACCGGACATTTAAAGAAAATTTTATAAAAAAATCCAAACCCTGTAGACATACACACCTCTATTATAAATAAAAAGCTTTTAGGTAAAAAAATGAAGTAGATAGCTAGACGTGTATGTCCGGACAGAAACAGACGAACGGACGAATGGACGGACGGACAGATTTAAATTAACGAACGTGCTCGACATTTTGTCCCGTGAGGGGAGGGGGAATGTGAAATAGAATTAAGAGGACATAGTTTACATGTACATTAAACAGCTAAATAATAAGTACCAGTGCACTCCAGGAATCGGTAAAGGTTTGGCATGAAATTTTGTCACTTACATAGAACTCTAGACAAAACAAAATACACATTCGAAATGGCAAACAAATACACATGTTTTTTTCGCGCATACTTCATAAGTTTGTTTGCCATGGTTCTTATCCAATTTGTATTTATGCGAGTAAAATATGTTAAAAGTAATTTCGCTATAGCATATTTTATTTGATAATCCATAATATAGGATCTGAGTCAATTGAGCTACATGTGTATTTTTATTTTATGATTACATCTTGTCAAAAGAGTGCTCTGACACATATATAAGAAAAAATATTAGTGTACCGATATATGAATAGGCTGGAAATACATAATTTACAGTATAGTATAAGTGTAGTTAACTTAATATCAGTATCAACTGCTCTTTACCTGGAATCATGTTTCTAATTACATTTCATACTTTGAAATTAATACTGACTGCACATGCATAACGTATTACCTTAGTACAGTACGCAGAGTTTTGTCTATCAACAAGTGATTTCAATATTCTTAATTCTCTGTTCAAATAACTACTGATCACTACTTAATTATGGACAATGCACATGTGCAGGTTCTAACCCTTATGGTAACAAACGTGTGCACGAAATGGATACGATACATAAATCTATTTTTCTGTAGATGGTTAAATAGAAAACTTCAAAGTGCAAAATATATACGTTTTGATGAAATGATTTTCTTCAGAACTACAAAAAGAGTTTGAATATATTGAGAATTTATTATAAAATTCATTTGTAAGATTTCATCGAATATTTGAAAATTCTAATGAATACAAATTAATTCACCATATTTCAAGGGACACAACTCTGTATTCGGCTGCATAGTGTTAGACTATTTTGATCATTATGGGTCTAATTTCACGCACAACATATTTCTTTAAGTCTAAAGAGAGTGACATGTGTTGATGACTGGATACGACATAAAACAATCCGTACGTGATGTTCTGATCAATTATGAATCCCGGAATAATTTCGTACGCGTGCCGTTCACTTTGACGTACTATAAAGACTTGTCAAAATATGTAAACAATCGGATTATTTTTCAAATTTTTAGACATGAGCGCCAACGTAGACCACCATGATATTTTATTATGTGAAAGATACAGAAGAGTACAGTTGATGGTTAAAAGTTTCAAGATGGTCTACGTTGGCGCTGATGTCAAATTTTGTCTCCGAACATGACGAAATTGTAGATTTTTTACACTTTTCGTCGTTTAGGGCTTTTCAAGGTCTCAGTTTGAACATATTTGAGAACATAACACCTAAAAATAAGGTTCTACATGGACGATCAGATACTGCAGTTCATAACACAGGCGTGATGGATTTCAACTTCAAAGTTTAAAAATTTTGAAAAAAGGGGGGCCAGAAACGGCCCTTATCATACCTTGTCCTTTGCTTTCGCAAATATTTTGTTCTTCCCCCGCTGGGATTCGAAACCATGATTCGAACCCTTGCTAAATGGTATAAAAATCTACCTGTCCATTATGAATACAAAGGTGTTCTCCTCAATACGCAAAACTTAATATCCATAACAACAAATTAATTTGCGTATCAACAAGAGACAAAAAGGACAGATTTTAATATCACACTGTAGATACATACCGGTTTGGAATCAACTGTTATAATCTTCGGCTTCTTTTGCCTTCTTTTTTCCTATAAAATAAATCGTACTCATCATCTAAAATTCCATCGTTGTTAGGAAAAGGTAATAATAATAATAATAATGATAGTAATGATAAAGAAGAAGAAAAAGAAGAACAAGAACAAGAACAAAAACAAGAAGAACAAGAAGAAGAACAAGAAGAAGAACAAGGAGAACAAGGAGAACAAGGAGAACAAGAAGAACTAGAACAAGAAGAAGAAGAAGGTTTCAGTTGAGGTTGTAAAATATTTTGTGAGATCTTAAATAAAGTTCTAGTTGTTTTTAGTTTCAATTTTTATATGATATATATCTCTGAGTACAACTTACCGGCCAATCTCTAGGTACTTGGCTAGCATACTCAAGATGATTTGGAAAATATCTCGAATATTTCAAAAAGTTGGAATTCTGAAAAAGATTAAGGAAATTATATTTATCACATATCCACATACTGATACAACTAATGACTGTTAAAGTCTACATTTTGAAAAGACATTCATTTTATGAGAATTGTCTATTCATTGCAATGCAACACATGTGATTGAAAGAAATTATGCTACTCGTCAAACTTAAAGTCATTTCTTTGATTATGATGCTTTGTGTATCACAAAAATAAATAAAACATATATATTTTCATACAGCCTTGGTCACATTCATAGGTCTTCCAAGTTACAGTTAAAAAAGAATGTACCTACTTACAATTGAATTTTTATCAGAAGGAATAGATTACCTAAGCTGTATTTGGCAAAACTTTTAGGAATTGGTCTATTGATGTTCATACATTGCGCATTCTACATCTACAGACCGATTGTCCGGTTAAAAGCCATTCGTAATTAAAGAAGCCTTCGGTAATAATAATAAAAAAAAAGAACACGTACACCTAATAAACGAGCAAATGTATCTCTTCGATGTTGGGATATTAAAATATTGACAGGTCATTGATATTATCGATATTTTACGAAATTGACTTTGATCTTACTGACTGATAAGTTCGTTTATCAGCACAGTAGAGAGATATGAAATTTGTTCACTAGCAACTTCAGGAGCATGTGCCGTTGTCAATGCAATTAACAACGTCATTATAGATAAAATCCAGACAAACATATTATCATTGGTCGTCTCATATCGATTACATACCAGCCCAAGCGAGAAAATAGTCCTATTGAGATAATCAACGGTAATATATAATTATTATATTATATCGCAGCAATGAGCACATTTTAAATATTTTACATCTTTTGTTAAAATGGGATACATCTAGTTTAAACTTAAGTTACACACAAACACACATAATTATAATAATAGCTTACTGCTATGGTTGCCATCTTCAATGCATTGTTAACCTGCAATCAATAAGTTGAAGTTGTCTTTATAATCCTTCGGCTAAACGTTGCTTATAATCATACAAATAAAACGCAGACACTAAAATTGTATTACATGTAATAAGTTTCATTTTGAAGAAAGGTTAAACCAATAGGTGAATCACAAATGAAATATTGCAAACTGTACTCTAAACTGTTATCGCTAAGCATGATCATATATTAAAAGTGTAATATAGTTATATTCATAGAGATTTTGTATCTTAAGGTTTTAATACAATTTTTGTTTACAAAATAAAACACAATGTGGATATTTTTATAACATCTTAATTATTTGAGAATATTGATCCTTAGCAAGTACTGCAAACCTGATATTATAGATTGTTGTTAGATGGTAACACATTCCAGTATATAATTGTTTTTGTTCTATCATGCGCTCTATATTTGCTGGTCCACAAACTAGACGCATTGTTTTCGAAATTAATGTATTTTTTTTTTCGAAAACAAGTGTCAGACGTTTATTGTGACGTCAAACATTTTGGTTTTTTATCCTGCAACACCTTAATTTATGCAAACATTACATTTGCAATCAAAGATTAAATTGAAGTAAAATACGTTGGCAAATAATTACAAAAAAAAAGAGTCAACTGGAAAAAATATTTTTCGAATGCTTTGGCAGTTTTCTCCGAATGAACTATGACACATACGCCGGTTCGTAACTTAATGAAAGTACCATCGCTTTATTTTCGGCCTGGATTTTAAATAATCATATTTTCATGCTGATTCTAAGGTATACCATTTTTCTGCTTTTAAAATATTTTGCTGTTAACAAGTCCTCATTTCTTGCTACATGTACAAGAAGTTAAGAAATTTATTTTTGAGAAAACGGAAAACGTAAAAATCATTTTTTTCGATTTAGGAGTGTGAGTGTACACTGCATCAGTAATAAAATATCGCAAATCTTTACTTAATATATCTAGTATACAGTTGGAAAAAAAAGAAACAAACATAACCGGTTGCATCGACATTGTAGGCGTATTTCTGTATTACAAGTATCAACCGTCGTCCTACTTGCTATTTCAACCAACACTGAATAACAAGATGTATGTCGATTATCAGACAAATTTAAAAAGAAAAATCAAATCAGACCACGAATGCGTGTCACTCGTAAGTCGAGTCACAGACACAGATAGTTTAGATCAACGAAGTCATTTATGGTGACTATTTATTCGTGTTGTGTCTATATTGATATCTTTGGCGTCTAGCAGTATTGGTTGCGTTGAAAACACACAACTGTACTTAGCTTTGTGTGAATATATAAACATATTTACATGCATTTTGCATAAAATAGGCAGTGTTCAATTGGTACTGATAAACAGAAAAAAAAACGAAAAAAAATCCTCCTTTCAAATTTCCAATCTCTGTCTTTGGCAATAGTTAGATGCATATATGAGCAACAGGAAATAATTGATATGTATCAACATGATTTAAAAGAAGTTGACAAAGTTTTTTATATTTTTTGAATATGTTTTATCAATGGTTTTCGTATTATATTTAGCTGTTTCGCACTAAACACAGAGGTTAATGCAAATGTATAGAATACACATACAAATATTCATGTCTAAAAGACTTCTGAACATCGGACAAATTTCGAAGGATTCAATTTGGTTTATTTACGGTTATATATATTTTATTTTAAAATTCGAGTTATATAAAGAAATACCTTCTATTTTTTTATAAATGAAAATGTCGATCGCTAGTTGAAAATTCCATCAACCAAATTTGATAAAATATAATACAAATATCAATTTATTAATAATTAATATCTACGGTTTATTTGAAGTTGCAGGGGGTCTGGTTCTTCGTAAAACGAGATTGTTCGCAAGATCAACAACAAAATTATATCTTTTTACAGTTTACTATTTAATAACATATTGTAGCCTTTGGAAAGGTTATGCACTTTGTAATAACTGTGAAATTATATTTACGAGTGGTTTATATAATGTTAAAGAATGTTTTCATCTGATCGATAGCAAAAAGGTTAAATTTTAGTAATAAAAAAGTAGTAATGATCTACAAAAAAGATAATTATACAGTTAAAATTTAAACTTGTAGACAGTCGTGCTATTTATAGACATTTTTAGAATTTCGTATGCAGTTGTTATGCAATACATAAAGACGGGGTCACTCCTTTGTTCCTTTGAGTGGTGAATTAAATATTCATGACAAAATCATTGACAGTTCAATGTTCAACAAAAACTGATTATAAATTTGAAAATTAATTCAATACAGGAACAAATTAAAAAAAAGTCTAATCTTAAAACCTTTCAAAAATTATTATGTATTTTCTAACAATATAATTTGTGTATTCACCGATCACCATAATGAATTCAAAAGTTTAAATCCATGTCTTTGTTTGACCAACAAAAGAATAAATTCCTGGTGCAAACTTGGCCCAATTTAAACGTGTAATTCTCACAATTTGTTTAAAAAAACAATTCTTCACAATAAGAGTTAAATGTATCAAAATAATACAATCAGGGAAACATCACTACACCTAAATCCGATCATTCTTCCTGAGGAATTCTTTGCGATACTGTTGTTAAAATCAGATTCAGGAAATGAATTTATAGAAATAATACATATCATGGACAGAATTAATAGTCAAGATAAATTTTATACAGACAGATGAAAATAAAACGCGTATATGTTTCTTTTTATATAATTAGGTAAAAGACCATCAATTTCGCTATAGCATTATTGCAATATTATTGTTCGGATTTAGTTGATGAAAACAACATGCAAATATAATTCATGCACTTAAAGTTAAAATGAAACATAAAATTGAATACATGTACCCACAGACAAAAAGACACATTGTATTTTATGATTCCTTTTAAAACTTCTGAAAAGAAAGTATGTTTAAGTCAAATGAGTGGTATATATAGTATGTATAGGTATTATTCGAAACATTCTAGACGAGTATCTGAGAGATGTACAAGAAGTATGGCTTCGTTCGATTGTCATTTTGATAGGTTTTAAATTAAAAAAAAAATTAGAAGCTCAATATCAAAAAGACAAAATCAACATTGATGTAAAATTATTCTGATTTTCGAAATTCAGAAAATTTCAGATAATTCAGAAATCAGAAAATTTTAAAATGTACAAATAAACTGCAAAAATTAGAAACGTTACAGTTACTGCTTAGAAAAATTCTTTTATTTTTATCTGTTTCTGATCATTTCTTATTTTTTCATAATGTTTAGCTTTAAAGGAAAACATTGCAAAAACATGAAAATGTAAATCGTGATCTTTATGATTTACATTAACGTAGACTATTGAAATGTTAAAGATATGTATTTCCATTTCATCATGTTGTCTATACCTGTATTGTATTAAAATAGAAGTACTGATACTTCATTACAAAAAGTGTTGAATTTACTAATAAACTGACAAGTCTTACCTTTACCAACAGTATAACATACGTAAATTCGAACCATGTTTCGAGAACTTTCGTTTTACATTGAGACACTGACCTTGGACAGAACAGGCATTGCGAAAAAGTAACTCTATACTATTTAAATTATGTACCGGTAAAAAATAATCCGGCAACACAACAAACTCCATTCAACGACATTTTAAAAAAATTGATATTAGTGTATTATCATAGTATGTATGATGATTTTTGAAAGATAAGTTGTATTGGAAAATGAGGGCCAATATCGGATTAGTTTTTTTAGTTCAAAGGCATGATCTGTTTTGTTATTTATAAAACCAGTCAAGTGTTTGTCATGATTTTAAACTTTTCTTTTTGAATTAAATGACAAAAACAAAATATTTGATCATAATAATTAACAAAATATTCCCTACCAGACACAGTAAAACACGTTTTGTTTTCTGTATTTGAAACTATGAATTAATAACTCTTGTGCGCATCAATTTTCGTGGATTAAGAAAGACTAGTATTTTTGATGTTGTATATTTTAAGGTTTAACCACAGTCTCAATAGTTTCCTTACGATTTTTTGTAAATGTTAGACATTAAAATATAAATATATACACTAAAGTGAAAATTATTATAATCAAAATCTTTCATTGAAACCCAAAATAAAGGAAAGAATGGTAACATGTGATGTTAAGATATTCGTAAAATAAGCAAATAAGGGAGCAAAGTTACCCAACTGTAAGTTTTAAGTAGACGTTGCTGTTAAGGGTATAAGTTATTATAACTAGAAAAAAAAAACCCGGGAGTGCCGATTGTAGACTAATGGAAATGTTTACGGTGATACATAACTTGGGTTTGTGTTTAATGTGTTTCTCGAATTATATTGAAGCACAAATACAATATGTTGGTAGTTTGTATAAGATCTTCTTCTAAAGGAGTTTGAATGTCAACTTAGTAGCCTCTGTCTTGGTGTTACGCATGTTGTCTAGACCAGACGAAAAAACAATAGGGAAGAAGAAAAAAAAACACTGATGTTTTAAACACTGCTCAGGTGGTCTAAGTTTTTTTTTCGAAAGGTGCAAGTCAAGTACTGGTTCGGCCTCCCTATAACTTTGTTGAACATAATCTTGCGAAACATTGGCTGTCAAAAGTAGATTTTTTGAAAAACAATTGTTTAAAAACAAAATTTAGGAAGTACAAAACACTACATTTATACGTCATATCACAAATATTTTCGACTGTGCATGGATTTTGAGGAATTGCAGCACAGTGGTGACGGTAATGAATGCTTTCTGAAATCTTTATAAATATCGCATTTTTTTATAAATAGTAGTGCTCATTGCATGGCAAATAGAGATCAGGAAATATATGCTATGACGAGACAGACAAATTACGTCTACCGGTTACGGATGGTTTGTTGTACAATGGGCCTGTATATGTTTTTTTTTATTAATAAAATATAACGTCATCGTTTTGAAAAGATGGAATTCAAAACTATAAATGTACCCTTTAATTAAGAAAAAACACTTTTTATGGTACCTATCTAAAGCAACTACATGTAGAATCCATATTCTTGGATGGCCACACATATTGTTTTTTTTTTTTGTCATTGCTATATTATGCAATGTTTATATTGTTTGTATATACGGTAAACGAATTTCTTTTTGTTTTTATTTCTAAAAACTATGACCTGTGGGTTAATTGCTAAAAAGCATAAAAGTAAACTAAAACACGAAGTGTGCTTATCTCTAGTTCACATTTTTGGTGAGAGTACCTTTTATTTTTTTTAGAACAATCATGTCCTAGTTTGTAAGATGTAAAATTGTCTAAAGTATGTTTCTTTAATTGGTAAAAGTTGTGTCTTCATTTTTGCTTGCACTTGATGTGAACACTTACAATATTTTTTTTATAATTTAATTTGATTGAATATATAGCGAATTTCTGAACGGAGAATAATACGTGTGTTTATCTTGTGAAAAAATGAAAAAGATCCACACAAAAAATTTAACCAAATAAACATATTAACTTTTGACAATTCTTCTTCTATTGGTACCAAATTTGCTTAAAATCAAACTAAAAATGACCCCAACATTTTTTTGGGAAAAAATTTAGTTTTATATACAATATATAGCGACAAATCGTGACATGTTTTGCAAGATATTATACATGAAAAATTAGTTTAATCCATTTTTCTATTTTACTTTACATAGATATGGTTCTAGAAAAATGAAAACCTCATGAACATGACGTCAGTCGTGGTAAGTTTTATTTTTCGTAGTCTTTTCTATTTGTTTGTGATTCATTCTTTTATACAAGTAAAATTAATTGTGAATCAGCTTAAGAATGAAAGTTTGAATATCAATGGGGAAATGTCAAATATAAAATTAATACCGAACTCAAAGGAAAATTCAAAACGGAAATTTCCTTTTCAAATGGCGAAAACAATGGTAAAACACATCAACCAATGTAAAAATAATGGTCATACTCTAGAACATTGTGTATAAGAAATTGATGTTTAGCTAGGTAAACCTCCTATTACAGTCAATTACTATGAAGTACACTGCATTATTTTATTATGCAATACTATATGAAAGGTACAGAAGAAAGCTGTATCAAGTAACCCTGCAAAAAAATATATGTCATGGTTGATTCTCATGCTTTTTGCAGTCACTGCGCAGGCATTAGTAGTATATTAGAATTGTCTTAAAATTATCGATAGAAAAGTGAAAACAGATTGCAAACCTGAATGACATAATGATAAATGTAAAGTGATGTAACGGGTGATAGAAATGACTGAAAAACTGACATTTTTTTTCTCGACTTTGGAAACTGATCTTTTGATGATTGATTTTAATTAATTTGTTTCTTTAAACTCCTTCACATTGTATAACTGTAGTAAATAGTGGTAATTAGTTTAATATTTGCCTTCAAATGTAAATATGGCCCAAAAACCACAATTGATGACCCCGCTTTTCGTTGTTCACAAATATAGTTCCCTTTAATTATAGTGTATAATTTCTTAATTTTTTTTCTTTCCATTTCTCACACATTTCTTTTCTGGAAATGAAAAAGAGAGCCGAAATAAACTTTTTGATGTTTTATTTCAATTGATTTTGATAAGGAAAGAGTGATTAGGCCAGGTGCAAAAAGGTAATATTTACACTTTTCGGAACATCTCTTGACTTGCATATAGGGGTATGAATGTGTATAACATGTATAAGCCAAATTTGTATGATGTAAACATGCAATTTTCCCGAAAATTTCATATATTTTGGACTTGTTCTGTACATTACACACACACAAAATTAGAGAAGAAGAATAGGCACATTTTTTTTGATGTGACAAAACGATACAAAGAAATAATAGAGGAATTAATAGTGGTTTCGGGCCATATATCCCCTTACCTACTCATAGGTAAATAGAATTTTTTAGTTTGTGTAAGTATTTGTTGTATTGATTAATTTGTGACTTTTTTCAATTCTAAATTGATTTATGGCTTTACTTTGAGGGTAAAAAAGGAGAGAAGACTTTAAAACAGAATGAAAAACCCAATTAGAAAAGGTTAAAATGAGGCAAAAATACCAAAAAGGACATATAAAACTTTAAATCGAAAGAACATTCACAAAGCTTGAAACGATAGCCTACGAAAAAGCAAACAATTATTATGGCATTAAATGGACATGAACTGTCAAATCCATTTTCATCGATTTCACTCAAATTCATATATTTGATAAAAAGTAGATTCAAATTATGAAAGTATAGAATAGACAGTTTAATATGAATATGATTGATGATATGCATTAGCATTTCGCGTGTATATTTGTCAAGATGGATCTAATTACATATCGAGGTAACCTCGAAGACTGCCGACCGTCATATAAGCTAATATAAACATACATATCAATAGAATTTATGCAGGTGTATTTTTCTTTTGTTTGATTTCACATTATAGGTGAAAAGAATTTGCTAATCATCATTTTTATCTCTTAAAGAATGAGTGACTTTGGATCGACTCAGTCAATCCGATGAATTATCCATGTTTTATTTTGAATGCTGACTTGTTTTCTTTTTTTGAAATAACTACATGTAAACATACTTCACGGCCGACACTCGGCTAACCGAGAGATTGGTCGGTTAATCTATATTGAGTATGCGGCTATATGGGCGATTGGTCTGTTAATCGGGTTGGTTATACGTCTGTTAAGAGTAAAACGCTTAATTTAATGTTAAACTATATTAAATATACAGATTTTTGGCATGTTAAAAGAACCAAATCAAAAAAAGAAAAGTGTCTGACAAAATGATATCTATCATAGAACATTTTGCACTTGTAAAAACATTTCTTAGTATGCGCAGTTTTCAGTAAAACTAAAAGGCGTCGCGCAGGTATGTAGTATTTATGCTTATACGCATAGCAATTTTTTTAATAAAAGGCGAAACAAACAAATTTAGATATTATTTAAAGGACAACAAATAGTACTGTGGTTCTAAAAAATAAATTGACATTAGTAAATATTTCATAATTGTAAAATAACGTGAATAATACCACGTTTTAGTGAAAATTATGGGAATAAAGTCTGTTAATGGGTTGGACAATTGAAATTGTGTCAGTTAAGAGTTATTTAGCCACCACAATAATTTTGCTACCTTTATATCCTCTTGAAAAATTTAACAATGAGATGTTCCTGAGTAAACAAAAATGACAATACGGTATCCTAGAAAGAGCATTTTTATTTTGACTTTCTTTGCATTTTATTGAAGGATGTGTCACTTCAATATAGCGTGATATGGATTGGCCTCTGGAATATGCATGAATTTTTTATTGACGTTTTCAATCAGCCTTAATTTTTGTGTCTGTTCGAAGTAGCACGTTCTCACTTCCGAAAGTGTCTTTCTAATACAACACAGGGTACATATAACGTGTTCTCGTTCACATATGAACATGATATTTGTCACTGGACGTTAAACCCTAATGCGTCAGCATCATCCAGTTGGTTCTTTTCTTCTATTACTTAATCATATGTTGTTTACAAATCACTCTAAAGAAGTAAACGAAAAGGAGCGAATGCAGAACTACATTCAGTTATTTTAAGTTTTAATTAATTTTATTCCGTTTAGTTCCTTTCTACATAAGTGCAGAGGAGAACTACAGTAGTCTTTGGTGGCCGGTGAAGTCCTTTTCGCGATTTCGCCTTTCATATTCTATAGGGCGAAAACGCGAAATCGCGAAAAGGCGCAATCGCGACGTCAAAAACGCGAAAACGCGAAGTCGGAAACGAGAAATCGGTTTCGCGTTTTCGCGTTTTTGACTTCGCAATTCCGCGTTTTCGCCCTATAGAATATGTAAGGCGAAAACGCTACAGCGCTAAAACGCTAAAGCGCGATTTAAAACGCAAAATGGCATTAATCTGCCAACATAGTTGTCCGCATGTAAACTTCTAGAATTTGTCACCAATATAAGTACATCGCAATCCGTTACTGTTTCAACAGCCACCGGTGTTTCATGTGTGCATGTATTCTTAAACAAGTATTTTTCTCTCTCGTTTTTAGCAATGTATCACTCTCTACTGTCCTTATATATTATTTTATATTCTGCGTTTCCATCCAGATTCTCGTGTATACCAAGAGGGTCCGGATTCGGGGTATTGTTTATTTCTGTATTCTTTAAATTGTTATGTCATTTTTTTCTACATTTTATTTATCTTACTCATTATTCTTTCTTTATTTTTCATATTTTGTCATCCCAATATATTTTACTTACTGATGTTTAGTTACATTACGACGTTTATCTCTGATTTATATACTGGTTAACAATGTAGATGACAAATTTGTCATTCATGACAATTAAACAGAATCAACATGATATATGCGATCAGCCACTCGTCCTGAGCCTACTCATTTGATCCGATAACACCCCATACAGCAATAAAATTATACTTTTATTGCCATTCATAACTCTTAACAGACCATTTAACAGACCGGGTTTTATACATCCGACCCATTAACAGACCAGGTTTTAAATAAAGATTGATTTATGTCACCAAAATACAGATTTTCGTGTGGATTTTTCACACAATGATATCAATATGGTTAACAAACATAATGCCTTTCTTTTTTCGATGTTCAAAATATTGAATGCAAGTAAATTTAACAAATGTGTCATTTTGTGTACATTTTATGTGTGTAAAATGTGTATAAATTTATTGATGAGTAACCCGCCTTTTCATTTTATAGATCGTACATCGAAGCTAGAAAAATAATAACTACACCACTGAATTCAGTACATTGAATTGTTTTGTTAGACATGAATACTTTTTATGATGAAAATATATTTAAAAAGTTATGCAATGAAACATGCTGAACTTTCAATGATTTTCTCGATAACACCTGATTAACAGACTTTAGCCAACCCGATTAACAGACCAACCGCCGATATAGCCGCATACTCAATATAGATTAACCGACCAATCTCTCGGTTAGCCGAGTGTCGGCCGTGTACTTATAAATGTGTTCATGTAAAACAAAGCTCACATGACAACCGGTTCAATGAGGTAGAAGTATTCACATTCAAGTGAACAATTCATCAACTTGAAAGATGTTCGTTTGTTAGTAAATTTAGACAAACTGTTTAAACATTATATAGTACTAGAACACACCCGCGAAATCGCGGGCATTCAGAGCGTAGTTTAAAGTATCAGTATGTAAAGTGTTGTTGGAAGAATTTTGTTAAATACAGAATGACTGGAGAATTTCAGCAAAAGTATCATAAGTCATAGGTTATTGGGGACAGGAACATATTTTTTTTTACCCTCCACCTTTATTTCCAAAGTTCCCAATTTTTGGTTTTCTATCAATTTCAATATGAACATACATTTAGTATGTTATGAACATTTATTTAAGTAAGGAGCCTGTAATTCAGTGGTTGTCGTTTGTTTATGTGTTACATATTTGTTTTTCGTTCATTTTTTGTACATAAATAAGGCCGCTAGTTTTCTCGTTTGCATTGTTTTACATTGTCATTTCGGGGCCTTTTGAAGCAGAGTATGCGGTATGGGCTTTGCTCTTTGTTGAAGGCCGTACGGTAACCTATAATTGTTAATTTCTGTGTCATTTTTGGTCTCTTGTGGAGAGTTGTCTCAACATGGCAATCATACCACATCTTCTTTTTTTTTTTTGTAATCAATGAATTTTGTAAAAGATTTAATGACTGGAGAATTTCAGAAAAAGTATCAAAAGTTCACATGAATAATTTTAGCGCTTATCTGTATATTATGAACCGATTCATTACTATATAAATAAAGCGTATTTACTTTCAATTCTAAGTTTACTAATCGATCCATGGTGATCATTGATATAGTATACAGACCCTCTCTATTTAATAAACTCTGTGACTGCCGTGGATAGTAAACTTGAAAATGATAGCAGATAAAATTCTGAAAATACACTTTATTCATAGTATATGTATGTTCAAAGTATACAGAAACACGCAAACCGGAAGTCTAATCTGACTTAAAATTTCGTACAATGACGGGACAATACCCGGATGCCTTTTTTCTCGTTTTTCTCCTAAAATAACTCAATCTGAATAATCATATGAATGGATGACAAATGTGACTATGCACTGTACCTATAGGACACAGAGGCGTGTTGATTAATTTATTGTGGAAAGAAGAGAAGCGACACCAAAAATGAGGTCTTCTCGTTTAATAGTATAGATATACATGATATAAGAGCACCAGTAGTCTTCAACTATACCGATGGGCAATTATATGTTTGAACAGATAATACAAATACATCGATGTATTTGAACTTTAAACAAAAGAGGCATTATTTTACCTGAGTTTTACAATAATTCATTTTAACGATGTGACAATTTTACGTATAACGTTGCCGAAGAAAATAGGTAAAAATCATATATGGATAGGTTTTATAAAAGTATGATTAGTTATAATACAAAATCTATAAATATTAAATATGTGGGTTTTTCATAAAAGTATAAATTTCTACAATGTACAAATATTGCATATGTATAATTGTCAAATATCCGTTGTAGACTTAAGTTTGCTGTGTATGAAATCAATTTTTATTTTGTATAATATCTATTTTACTTTGGAAACATTTTTGTTTTTACGCATGTACAATCTTGACCATTTTTGTTATAAAAGACAATATCAAGAAAGTATAGTGCAAAATGGAAGCCTTTCTGGGAATGCATGTTCGGGAACTTGCTGTCTATTGGCTTTAAATTCGTACATATGTATTCAACATAATTGTATGTTCTACTGTTTCGATGTATTGAATACGCATAAACATGAACCATTAAATGACTGATTTTCTAAACGTTTTTTTACGTCAAAAATAAGCACAAATAAGTAAAGGGGAAAATGTCATACTTTGAATCACCGTATTGCACTTACATGTAGTTTGTGCTTTAGTGACAATACAATATTGAATAGTATCATGAGTATTTACTTGATTTTTTTATTGAAAAATTCAGAATACAAATTATGTGTTTGCAAATATATACTACCTGAAGCTGAAACGTCTCATCTTCTAGAAAGTTATCATTTTCCGATGCTACTCGAAAAGACAATCATCTCTGTCGTAGAACCAAAATATCTAAATTATATGTATGCAAAACACATTCTTAAAAACACTTATCGCTATATGTATCATATGATCGTACAAAATACAGAAATTTTGTATATCTAATAAAGGTTTTTTTTTTAGTTTGTTTCACCTACATGTACCCTGTATCACATACCCCGTATCACATAGCTAAACCCGTATCGCATAGCTAAACCCATGCAGCATAGCTAAATCCGTATCTCAAAGCTAATTCCGTATCGCATACCCAGTATCGCATAGCAAAACCCGTCTTGCATACCTGGCGTTAAGTCATTTATAATTCGAATGACGTCAACGTTTGGCCTATGACGTCCGGTTGCTGTATTTCCTGGCAGAAGAGAAAAATGAGTTCTCACTACAAATGTCCTATCATTTCAACTAAAATTGATATTTTGCTAGAAAAAAAAATATCCAGTAATAGTGGAAGATATTAGCAAGCAAAATCATGGAAATTGTGCAAATGATGATACAAGCATAAAAATTATCATCATTATTATATACTTTTTAAGAAAAACTGCTGGCAATAAGAAAATTATCTTTTTTCAAGATGGCCACCACCTTTTCTAAAATGGCTGATTTTTTCCAGATTGAAATACTTATTTTTCTAGAAAAAAATTTCTTTGACCTTCTCTAAGTAATAAATATAACCAGGTTTGGTGGATACCTTCTAGGCATGTGACGTTTATACTAGAACACAATATTTGACATGTTCTTGGTTTGCACATGCGTGAAAATGTTTACAAAATTCACACACAAACATTTGAATTATTTATTACATGCTTAGCGGATTTGAATTTTTAGGGATGTTATGAATTTTTTTATGACAATATTTTAAGGTTATGATACACATGCGTTTCACAATTTCGTGCATGCGCAAACTTGTTATCACCACAAGGGCACAATGATGGAAATCGTAGTTCATCTAACAGATGAGGATTTGAATTTCTTAAACATATCTTGATCGTCATTCATTCCTTTAAGCATCTAGGGTTATGTACGAGTATAAAGTATTGCTTTTGATGCCAATGTTTGAAAACACGCCCTTTCAGTTGCAATGATCAAGCAATCGATTGATAAGATGAAAAAGGTGGTTAACTTTCTAAATATTGGGCAAACAGTTGAAATGGCCAGACTTGGACGAAGAACATACGTTTATCGTCTTGTTTGGTGGATTGTACATTATAATGGCTTGTTTGGCGTATTAAATTATAATCCTTGTGCCTTTGGTGACTTTTGTTTACACCACTGGGTCAATGCCACTGCTGGTGGACATTTCGTCCCCGAGGGTATCAGCAGCTAGCTCAGTAGTCAGCTCTTTAAAGTTGACATGGACATCAATTATATGGTCATTTAAATAAGTTTCTTGTTTACAAAACTTTGAATTTTTCCAAAAATTAAGAATTTTCTTATCCCAGGAGTAGATTACCTTCGCTGTATTTGGCACAACTTGTTGGAATCTTGGTTCCTGAATGCTCTTTAACATTGTACTTGTTTAACTTTTATAGCTGTTTTGATATGAACGTCACTGATTTGTCTAATGTAGACAAAACGCGTGTCTGGCGTATTAAATTATAATCCTGGTGCCTTTGGTGACTATTTTAAAATTCTGAGTGATATATTGCGCGATAGTGGTTGGACATTTGTTCCACTGAAGCCGATATTGCAACACCTAGAATAGCAGATGCTTTTCATGTCTGTTCAAATGTAATTAGGAATAGACACGCGCATCAGATAACTGCATATGTGGTTTGCTTGAATTGATAATGCCAGCGGTTATGAAAACGTTAACACAGAACATTCGGTAGTACGCTCATTTCACGAGTCAGATATCGTAATTTACAAACAGTCCATATCAAGCATGATACCAATGTTGGTCTTGATCGTGTAAATCATGCTCGATGGTTACCCATCCATCTCCATGATATGTCTTCCCTTCAACAACATCACCTACACGTGGCAATTAAAAATTGCAAATGGTTATTTTTACTGTACGTAAGACCAGCAAGTTGATTTCTTATATTACAACTGATCAGACACAAACTCAGAATAATAAGTCGTGAACGGCAATGTTGGTACCATACGTTTAATCGAAGATCCCTT
Organism: Mytilus galloprovincialis; assembly: GCF_965363235.1. Classification (NCBI taxonomy): domain Eukaryota; kingdom Metazoa; phylum Mollusca; class Bivalvia; order Mytilida; family Mytilidae; genus Mytilus; species Mytilus galloprovincialis. The sequence goes on along the minus strand of NC_134844.1, from coordinate 48,388,004 downwards.
AGAGATGATATATGGTAGCTGGACCAGAAGTCAGTAGACTGGTTGTTGTCTCTTTGGCACATTCCCCATTTCCATTCTCAATTTTATATGGTATATGAATTTGAAAGATTTTAGTGGTTTGAGTCTTTCTCCAACAGAAGAAGGACATCATGAAGACTCTACGAAAACACAAAAGGATTTCTTCGAAACACTGTAAAGGCTTTCTTAAGTGATGAACAAGTTTGATTATCCATTTCTAGAAGAGTCGTCAGATTTGTACAAAATTTACTCAGATTTCAGAAGTAGGTAAGATATGTATATAAACTCCAAGATATTGGGTCCAAACAGCACGATCCTCTGAAGCAAATGCGAAACGAAAGAGAATTGTTTTTTTAAACAGACGAAAAAGAACATTTCAATATAAGAGCTGCAAAATGAAACTGGAAACTTCGTTGTCAAAAATAAAGCTAGAGATTGAACCTGAACACTGATTGCGATCTCTTTTTTAGATTTTTTATTTCTTCTTTAGCCATTAAAACCAAACTGCTCCTCCGTCTATGTGTCAGGATGTTGTATTAAATTTAATCAAATTGGTATACTTGAAACATACTGCGATTTGTCATCAACTGATCCAAATTCTGACGTATGTGTCGTTGGTGGGGCAGCAATAGTTAATTTGATAATTTTTACTTCCCAGCTATCCCCTTGTAACCGTGAAAAAGCACCTACACGAAAGATTGTCCATGATAAGCATGCTGCTTAAAATAGTTGTAAAAAGTAATGTAGTAGTATAAGGAATTGCAGTGCTCGCAAGATTAGGTGTGGTCAATTGAAATTGTGGATAGGTTTTTGAAGGAAGAAATACTTTCGACTGCTTCCTGTACATGTCATATCAAATGCGTTTGGTCCTCGTGTAGCAGTTTTTTCTTTCTTCCATGCATTTAGTGGATGTGACACTTAGTTGGCATTTCATCGGAAAGTGAAAAGGTCAGCTTGGAAGACATTGGAAGTATTCTCAGATGTAACGAACATTTTTGTCCGATGTTGTATGAAGAAACAGACATGGACATCATAGAAGTATTTGTTTGCATCATGTACGGAAACATCACCGTTTGCTGTTAAGGAGGCACGATTAAAATCGTTTTCAAGGAAGCCGCGGCCTTATAATGCTATTCCGTCTACCACAAAATCATTATGATTACCTGTGGTAGGTGGAATAGCATCATAAGGCCGCTGCTTCCTTGCAAACGATTTTAATCTTCAGGAGCACATGAAATATATGGGTCAAATGAAATACCTATTCAATTAATCACAAAAAGAGAGTAGGTGTGTTCGAATAGCTATTTGTTTTACTAAAAGTACTTGACGACAGTCTTCAAAGTTGGATGATGAAAATGCATATCTTCGAAAAATTATATTTTTTTGTGTGTGATAACTAGGGTTTATAGTCTTCAACCACTAAAAAAATCTAGTCTGCCCTTCCACGAAATATTTAATTAGAGTTTTCTTAAATGTTTATGAATTTTCGAAAATTCCACCTAACAACCGATCAGACAATAGTTTTAATTTGACTCAGTACAGACAAGATCATGAACTGATGCTCATTAGCTAGTTGATACATTTGTCTTTTAAAATTTAACAAACATATTATAAGGATCGTAATGGTGCAATGTGGATAAATTTATCGGTTTCTAAGAGCAAAATTGGCAGCGCGTCATCCCTACAATGGCTTCTATTTCTACGATTGTGAAAATGAACTGGCGTAATGGGGAGATAATTTTGACAAAGTAGAATCCTGACTGATCTAATGAACCAAATATTTCCTTATTCTTTTTTCTACGATGTTTTTAACGAAATGATTAGACCGATCATTTTAGGATTGCAATGTATACTAAATATAAACACACAAGTTCTCAAAAGATTGTAAACGCGAGATTCTCTTAAAAAGATCGATTCAATTTCATGCAAGTGTTAACGGGGTCTATTTAACATACTTTCTGCTTTGATCATTCATCCAAAGGCATCTATGAATATCGAAATATTCCGTAATGAGGCTAGAAACTCAGTCTAAGAATACTCACGCAGTTGTCATACCGTGATAATGAATGGAACCTAGTCCGACCTCTTTTTCTCAAATCAACTATTGATTTTTTTTTTCATATATATGCTCTTTAATTCTTCATTCCGACAACTTTTAATCACAAGCACGATTATGTTGTTTTTTATATAAAATTTACTCGCCTAGTACATAAATATAAAACTTTGCAAATCGGATCAGACTCGGAGTGGTCAAACACAAAAACCTACTATGTTAGGAGCGTATATGCATATGCATATGTATATGACTTTATTTTACACGTATGCGTCGTTGGGTTACTGTTTTGTTTGTGTTTATCAGAAATCTAAATATCATATTCCTGTAAAACGTAATCGCCGTGCACATTAAAAAAAAAAACGTATGTGCAATTTTTTCATATCCATATATAGGTATATATGTACGAAATGTACCTATTGCTATAGATGCATTGACTTTTGATGACATGATTGATGATTTTCGTACTTTCTTGATGATTTGCAGAAATATAAATACAATTAAAAACCTACCAAAGAGATTGACTCTAAAGAACAGATAAGTCCATACATGTAGCAAATTATGGAAATTAGTAATTATATTACAATTTGATTGGCTCATCTTGTTGTCGAGTATCCATATTTTGTTTCGTTTCTTGACAGACGTTTTGTGTGTTTTTTGTAGTAAGATTGCTGTATAGTTGACTCTCTTTCTATTCATATATCTTTTTATTTGCTTTTTTGTTGTTTGTTTCTGCTACACTAAATTCACATAATTAATGTATATATCCAATTCTTGAACATGTTTATTATATAAAAACAATTTTCATTTTCTACTCGGCAAATCTACCTTTCAAAACGATTGTCACTCTCTCCATCGGCTCAAAGAGGAATAACTCTCATTTATGTTTCAAGTTCGCGGAAATCGTGACGTCATAACCGCTGACGGTATAGTACTGTTGCGCTTGTATATGCGCATAAACAATAGAGGGATTTGTCTTTAAGGAGTTACAGAGCCTGTTTCTCTCACTTTGATTTGTTTGATTTTTCTACATTCACATTAAGGACTGCTTTGAAAATATAATTTATATTGCAGTTATAAGTTTTGTTTATATCGTATTATTCACCGTTTTCCTGCGTTTAGTTATATTTTAAAACTGCTATTAAGGTATTTACCAAATAAAATCCATCGGGGAAAAATCGTCACTCAAGGGAAATAACTTTATAGTTAAACAAATTGTCAACATCGTCATTTAAGAGCAATAACTCGAAACAGAGTAAATTATTAATTCAAGCCACGTTGGGTCATTTAAGGTCTTGTCTTGCTTCTCATTTCTCGGTGTTCACAGTTTCTCCCTAGTCATGATAGGTTAACGATGATATGCCAATTTTTTTTTAAAGTGTTAACAATCATTATCATAGTCAATTACTTCAAAAAGTTTCCGATTTATTTAATGATTAGTAGACTTTGTCGTGTCGAATTTTTTTGCGGATCATTTGACATATCGTTTTAACATAAATACTATTATGGTAATGTTTGATATACATGTACATGTATTTAGTTACGAATGGGCATGTTGTTTTTGGGGAAAATGTCTTTGTTAAATTAACAGACGAATACGATGACGACGCTTACTACAGACGCCAAGTGATGAGAAATTTAACCCTGTCCTTCGGTTCTGGGCATATAATATGTACAACTTTCCTCACATTGTTATATTTCGAACACATTTTTGTTTGTTGGAAACTATGCGGAATGACGTTCAAAAACGTCTTAGTCAGGGCACCTGCTGCGATGTCTTTGCAATGTTAGATCTGTAGATTTGCGGAAAGCATTTTTTCCCTGACAGGGATTTAAACTCATATAACTGAGATATCGTAATTCAAATCGCCTTAAACTATGCCCAACGCGCTAGATCACTCGATAACCTAGGCTTGACAAAAAGAAAACTTTAAGTACTCGGGTGTTAGCTTTCCTCGTCATTGTTTTTATCTAGCGTCATAACAGCCGCTATATGAAAATATAACTTAAACGGTCACAGTGTAACCTTGAAACGGAAGACGAATCTAGAGATAGACAAAATACATGTGTTTCAAAGATAAATCCCTCTATTGTTTATGCGAACATGCAGCGCAAAAGTACTATGCAGTCAAAGGTTAATTACGTCGCGGTTTTCGCGAACTGAAACGTTTCATGAGAGTTATTTAATTTTAGACGATGGAGAGAATGACAATCGTTTTTATAAAATAATTTACCGAGAGGACAATGGACGTATCTTCAAATTATAGACGAGTTTCTGAAATAGATATATGGATATGTGAAATAAGGCTAGCTGAAAAAAAAGCAAATAATAAATCATATGATTAAAAGAGATTCCACTTAATATAGCAATCTAACAAAAACAGACAAAAAAAAAACCGACTGTCAGGAAACAAAACCGAATCTGGATTTTCGACATCAAGATGGGTAAATCACATTATAATATAAACTAATTTTTTGCACTTAAGACATGTATGGACTAACCTATTCTTAAGGGTCAATCTTTATCGTAGGTTTTTAATTACATCTATCTATCGTTGCACAAATTATTAAGAAAGTACACAAATCAATTATGTCATAAAAATTCGATGTAGCTATAGAAGACTGACGTATTTTGAATGTGTACGGCGACTACCTTTTTGACACGCATGTGATAATGTTCAAACGCAAACAATACAGTAACTCAGCGACACATTCATGTAAAAGGAATAAGGATCATTGTGTACCATTGATTATATATCAGAATTGTTGGGATTTGTTGAATGTTAAATGTTTTCTTCCTTCAATATCAATTTTTATTTTCCAAATGTTTGTGTCCTCGATAATACATTTATAGTGATAAACGATTTGCATGACTAGCACTGTCTTTGATTTTCGTATGTGAAATGACATTCATATAATATTTATGATTCAATCATCAACTGTCAAAATATCTGCATTTGATATTGAATATAAGAATTTGTGACTTTTAAGATACCATCTTTTGTCTATCGTGGTTTTAAAGAAAACCCAATTATTTCGAAAAATAATCTACATTACTTCAAAACTTGTGTTCTTTTGAAAGTTATAATGACATGTAACTATTTCTCCAATCTTATATAGTAGGTCACTTCGTCCACAGACATGACAGATCAATTCCTACTGTGAGGTTATACATATTTTAATTTGAAATAGCATGCGTTGATAATATGTTATGGAAACAATTTTCAGAATTCAATTACGCTAATATTTCGCTTTGACTTAATCAATAGGAGACAAGTATTGCTAGATCTTTTTTCCATTTTCAACACTGACCACTGCCTAACATCAAAGATTAACATATTTTTGATGACTTAGATATATGTTTTATTGGTAGTGTATTTGCTGAAAGTTGTTTTGCTTTAATTGTTTTTCTATGTAATTGTTTTTTACTGAAAACACCTGTATTGAAGAAACAACGTTATAAATAAATTTTATCCCCAAGTCTCGTATATATAAATACGTTTTGTTTAAATATACTCTTCACTTTTTTGGTCTTCTGGAAAATGTTATTTGTGCTGTATTTAGACCCTTCTACAACGAAATTTGTTTAACATGCACACGTATAAAAATTGCGGTTTTTATCCAACGCAATCATAGGTTTGAACGTAGTTTTCAATTTAGGCTTGTTTATATATATATATATAACTCGTCTAAACATCAACCCAACAATGTTAGATCTGTAAATTTGCTTATATATATTATATATTGCAGAGAAACTCCGCAAAAGTAGAAACCATATTTGTTTTTACCTTATACATAACGACATTAAAAATGTGCTTCTAAATTTTTTGACAGAATTTTTATATTATATTTTTGCGGGAATGTATTTATTAAATAAATATAAAAAAAAAAAATACCTCTTGGCTATTGTACCATTTGACAAAGTAGCATTTAAAACTTTTCATTTTAAATCGTAATCCTATTAATTGGGAGGTTCCTTTAAGAAGATGATAAAACCTTTTAATCCTTGTTGAAAAGATATAAAAAAAACTTTTGCAATCAACATAAGTTTTAATGATTATCGTTACTTTTTGTAAGGCGGCGGGAAACGATGTCGTTTTCCCTGTAAGTTTGATCTCGATGGACACAACAATTTCCATAATTTTTAAAGAAGGTTCAAAGTGCAAAATGGATTATCTAAATCCTAAGTCAATGATTAAATGAGAAAAAAATAATGAAAAATCATCAAAAGAATAAACAACAGCATACAAAACAAAAAACTACAATGTATGTACTCATTTGCACGTCGCTTACGTCCACTTTATTTGGTCTAGGATGGAACGTTGTCTCATTACCACATTTTTTTCTGTATAAAAATCAGTCTCTAAAAAAAGCAATGAGCGTATGAATCGTTTTATAATTACCAAAAAATACTTTAAATTTTATTTTTTATACCTTTTTTTTCGGGACAATGCATTCTAACAAAAACATAAGTCGTGATATCATTTGTTTCTTGAAAAATAAACTGAATTATGACGCTCTAGACCGAAATAAACATAAAATTTGCGATATAGAAAGACGTGTCCCATAAGAACCGGTCTGAACAGAACATAGATATTTCGCTGTAGGCGAACTAAACCCGAGATTATCAAAACCTTTGATTCACCACGATGACATATTTGTTTGACTTGCAACATATATAAAAATCGACAGTGACAGGTAGTATTACAATATTCAAATTGCGTAGTCAGCCTAGTGCTTGACATTTTGATAATTTAGCAATCTCGAGTAGATAATGTGTTTTTTTTTGTTGTCAATTTTTATTTCGGATCTAGTATTTTATGATGCTTGAAGATTATTTATGATGCTTGAAGATAAGTTGGTCACCTGGTCACTTTTCAGTTGACAAATGTTCCTTGTTACGAAAACAGAAAAAAAAAGTTACAGTTTAATTCAAGCACAGATTTTACAATAACATATTATTCATAAGCTAATATTTATATATATAAATTCACGCATTTTGCTGATATAGAACATATGTTAGATAAATGATGAGAAAAATATAAATGTTAAAAATACAACAAAGCGCCTGCATTGATAAGGTTTTTATGACAACATATGTTGATTTAATGTGTAATGTTTATGTTGATTTGTATCTTTTCAATTTTATTTTAATTGATGATATTTTACCAAAAGCATTGCTTATAAAATGTAGTCCTAGTGTCCAGAAACAAAGGTACAGTGTAGTAAATCAGCGCCGAACAATTATCGGCCAATTAAACTTTTATTTTGCCTTGTGAAAATATATATTTCTATATTAAAGTTTGATGACTATAATTCCCATCGAATCAAGATCAAGGGAACAGAAATTACAGTCAAGCATGTCTCATATATTGCCTTTCATCTAACCATTTAATCCCGCTGCAAATGTTTGCACCTGTCCTAAGTCAGGAATCTGATGTACAGTAGTTGTCGTTTGTTTATGTAATTTATACGTGTTTCTCGTTTCTCGTTTTTCGTTTTTGTATATAGATTATACCGTTGGTTTTCCCGTTTGAATTGTTTTACACTAGTAATTGTGGGGCTCTTTATAGCTTGTTGTTCGGTGTGAGCCAAGGCTCCGTGTTGAAGGCCAAATATTGACCTATAATGGTTTACTTTTTTAAATTGTTATTTGGATGGAGAGTTGTCTCATTGACACTCACACCACATCTTCCTATATCTATTGACAACAAGGTTGGGTTAAAAACCAAACACTATTTTCCAGGGCTTGCATTTCCTATCTCCTAGTCTTCTGTTCACGAAGTAGCCATTAATAATTTAAAAATAGTTTGAAAAAGTGAAATTAAAATCCACCTTTGGATATTGTTTTAATCTCATCCTGATTTTGTTGGCCGTAAGCTACCTGTCGCACAGATTACGGCGGATAAGTTCGAATAATTGTAACCACATTTCTTGTTTTTTTTTCCATAATTGTTGTACTCTTAAACCAATGTCCCAGGTAACGAAAGGCTTTTCCCTTGGAAACATGTTTATACTTGGTTATATTTACCTGTCACATTAGGAGCCTGTAATCCATTGGTTGTCATTTGTTGTTGTATTTCATATTTTTTGCCGTGTATTTTTTTGATAAATAAATCTGTTCGTCAGTTTTCCCGTTTCATTTTTTTTTTTTTTTTTTTGCATTTGTCATTCATTATTATCTACTATGCGTTGTGGGTTTTCTTCACTTGCGGCAACGTACTTTTGTAGGTCTTTTCCTCATGATATATTGTTGTCTTTTCTATAATCATATACATACCACATCTCTTCGTTTTCAAATATTCACAACAAAAGTTCACACACTACATTGTGCAGAATGTTCAGCTAAAGCGAACATTAAGAAAATTATCGATTTAAAAGTAAACGCTAAAAAAAACCTCGTATGCATGTGCCTGTTCGAGTTCAGTAGCCTTTAATTTAGTTAAGATTGTGAGTGGCAAATGTGCATCCCCAAATCAGTAGCCTGTTACTCAGTTAAAGTTGTTAATGATGATGTTACTGTATTTCATATTTGTTTTTTGTTTAGTGTTGTGAACATACGTTAGACAATTAGTTTCCTCGTTTAAACTTTTTTCATTTGTTAATTTTGGGGCATTAAACTAACTTACTTTGCGGTGTGGATTTTTCACTGTTAAAGGACGTATTGTGACACAATTTATTGTTAGATAAACTAACTTTGAAATTAAATTTCACGAAACATTTATACTATAACATCAGATGATTTCAGTTCGTCTGTAATCTCAAAAGAAAAATACTAATATTGCAAAACCATTTCTTCAAAATAAAATTCAATTGTTCTAACTCATGTTCAGTCATGCTTAAATTTTATAATTTTACTTTTCAAGTACTCGATGATATTCTGATAAACTGTTTACACGACTAACACTCATTCATAAGATATTGATGATTCGATCATCCTTTGACAAAACTCAAGCATTTAATGTTGATTTATAAAATATGTAAACATTTGATTACCATTTTTTGTCTATTTCGGTTTTAGAAATTCAAATGATTCCGAAAGAAATCTATTTTCATTTTAACTTGTATTCTTTTCAATTATATTATCAACGTTAACCATAACAATGATTGCATATAGTTGATCACTCCTTTAATAGACATGACAGTCCCATGCAGACTTTGGACTCGAAAGGTGAGATGTTTGATTGTGAAATATATTTTGTTTATGATATCAAACGGTGAAAATTCAAAAACATTTAATTGAGCTAAACTATGCTTTCTCGTTTATAAAAGGTAACAAGTGTTGTTCCCAAATTTAAATCTTAAAACATTCTTTCAGCTATATTTTGCTTTCTCGTTATTACATATAAGATACCCCACAAAAAAAATCTTAAAATTTAATTAATCATAATTTTCTTTCTCGTCATAAAAAGATTACACTAGTTATCAAAGGTACCAGGATTATAATTTAGTACGCCAGACGCGCGTTTCGTCTACATAAGACTCATCAGTGACGCTCCTATCAAAATATTTTTAAAGCCAAACAAGTACTAAGTTGAAGAGCATTAAGGATTCAAAGTTCCAAAAAGTTGTGCCAAAAACGGCTAAGGTAATCTATGCCTGGGATAAGAAAATCCTTAATTTTTCGAAACAATCAAAGTTTTGTTAACAGGAAATTTATAAAAATGATCACATTTTGGATATTCGTGTCAACACGGAAGTGTTGACTACTATGCTGGTGATACCCTCGGGGGCGAAACGTCCACCAGCAGTGGCATCGACCCAGTGGTGTAAATAGTTATCAAAGGTACCAGGATTATAATTTAGTACGCCAGTCGCGCGTTTCGTCTACGTAAGACTCATCAGTGACGCTCAAATCAAATTATTTATAAAGCCAAACAATTACTAAGTTGAAGAGCATTAAGGATTCAAGTTCCAAAAAGTTATGCAAAATACGGCTAAGGTAATCTATGCCTGGGATAAGAAAATCCTTAGTTTTTCGAAAAATTCTAAGTTTTGTTAACAGGAAATTTATAAAAATGATCACATTATTGATATTCATGTCAACACCGAAGTGTTGACTACTGGGCTGGTGATACCCTCGGGGACGAAACGTCCACCAGCAGTGGCATCGACCCAGTGGTGTAAATAGTTATCAAAGGTACCAGGATTATAATTTAGTACGCCAGACGCGCGTTTCGTCTACATAAGACTCATCAGTGACGCTCCTATCAAAATATTTTTAAAGCCAAACAAGTACTAAGTTGAAGAGCATTAAGGATTCAAAGTTCCAAAAAGTTGTGCCAAAAACGGCTAAGGTAATCTATGCCTGGGATAAGAAAATCCTTAATTTTTCGAAACAATCAAAGTTTTGTTAACAGGAAATTTATAAAAATGATCACATTTTGGATATTCGTGTCAACACGGAAGTGTTGACTACTATGCTGGTGATACCCTCGGGGGCGAAACGTCCACCAGCAGTGGCATCGACCCAGTGGTGTAAATAGTTATCAAAGGTACCAGGATTATAATTTAGTACGCCAGTCGCGCGTTTCGTCTACGTAAGACTCATCAGTGACGCTCAAATCAAATTATTTATAAAGCCAAACAATTACTAAGTTGAAGAGCATTAAGGATTCAAGTTCCAAAAAGTTATGCAAAATACGGCTAAGGTAATCTATGCCTGGGATAAGAAAATCCTTAGTTTTTCGAAAAATTCTAAGTTTTGTTAACAGGAAATTTATAAAAATGATCACATTATTGATATTCATGTCAACACCGAAGTGTTGACTACTGGGCTGGTGATACCCTCGGGGACGAAACGTCCACCAGCAGTGGCATCGACCCAGTGGTGTAAATAGTTATCAAAGGTACCAGGATTATAATTTAGTACGCCAGTCGCGCGTTTCGTCTACGTAAGACTCATCAGTGACGCTCAAATCAAATTATTTATAAAGCCAAACAAGTACTAAGTTGAAGAGCATTAAGGATTCAAGTTCCAAAATGTTATGCAAACTACGGCTAAGGTAATCTATGCCTGTGATAAGAAAATCCTTAGTTTTTCGACAAATTCTAAGTTTTGTTAACAGGAAATATATAAAAATGATCACATTATTGATATTCATGTCAACACCGAAGTGTTGACTACTGGGCTGGTGATACCCTCGGGGACGAAACGTCCACCAGCAGTGGCATCGACCCAGTGGTGTAAATAGTTATCAAAGGTACCAGGATTATAATTTAGTACGCCAGTCGCGCGTTTCTTCTACATAAGACTCATCAGTGACGCTCAAATCAAATTATTTATAAAGCCAAACAAGTACTAAGTTGAAGAGCATTAAGGATTCAAAGTTCCAAAAAGTTATGCAAAATATGGCTAAGGTGATCTATGCCTGGGATAAGAAAATCCTTAGTTTTTCGAAAAATTCTAAGTTTTGTTAACAGGAAATTTATAAAAATGATCACATTATTAATATTCATGTCAACACCGAAGTGTTGACTACTGGGCTGGTGATACCCTCGGGGACGAAATGTCCACCAGCAGTGGCATCGACCCAGTGGTGTAAATAGTTATCAAAGGTACCAGGATTATAATTTAGTACGCCAGACGCGCGTTTCGTCCACATAAGACTCATCAGTGAGTTACAAGTGTTGCTTCCCAAAAAAATCTGAAAATTCCAAATGAACTTAATTTTGATTTCTCGTTATAAACGATACCCCACAAAAATATCAAAATTTTAATTGAGTTAAACAACAATCACTCAATATATATATATATTTGTTTATAATTTGTTAAAGAAGTTGTAAGAGCTTTTAAAATATGTTGTCTTCTTTCTGTGGCTTTTAATCCAAATGTTTTGAAAATTGATTATTTGTTTTTCCGCTTACATAATTAATGTTTTAAATTTTCCCTCAATTATTTGAAGTAACATTTGTAAATAGGTTTGCTCTTCATTTAAAGACATATGTGTCTAATCCATTTTCTCCAGTATGTCAATTGTTTGGTGAAAATTGCTCACATAGCATTTATATAAAATGTTTACTTAAAACATGTTCTTGGATTAATTTGCACTTCTCATAAGTGCAAATTGGAACCACACTTTCTTTTGTCGTAGAATCATCAAATTTGGCAATAATGTACCTCTGGGGATAAATAACACAATACAAAAAAAAAAAAATTGGTGTGGCTCGCCCGGTTAGGCAACTGGAGTGAAAATAGTGACAAAATCCTGTAGGATATTTTTTTCTCCCATAGGATTTTTAAAAATCCTACAGGATTTTGAGAAATCCTATAGGATAAAGTCATAATCCCATAGGATATTTTTTATATCCTACAGGATATTTAAATCCTAAGGGATTTATAATCCCTTAGGAGATTAAAAATATCCTATAGGATATAGTTTCGCCCTTAGGATTAAAAAAAATCCCTTAGGAAAAATAAAAGCATTTCCTATAGGATATATTTTATCCTACAGGATATTAGTCTAATAAAATAATCCCATGGGATTAAAAATATCCGATAGGATTAATAAATATCCTAAGGGATTTCATAACACAAAAAATATCCTGTGGGATAAAAAAGAATCCTAAGGGTAATAAATAAATCCTAAGGGTAATAAATAAATCCTAAGGGTTATAAATAAATCCTAAGGGAGATTAAAAATCCTAAGGGAGATTAAAAATCCTATGGGAGATCAAAGCAACTCATAAGAGAGAAAAAAATCCTATGGGAGAAAGAAATATGCTATAGGAGAAATAAATATCCTATAGGAGAAACAAATATCCTATGGGAGAATGAAATATCTTAGAGAAAAATCTATTTGTGAACTCAACCAAAGAACAGAGAATAGTTTTATATGTTTTTGTAGTAGGTAAGGATATTATTTTATTGGAGCAGACCAATTATTCCCAGATATTATTGTTTAAGAATTGTTAATTTTTCTACCAATGACACAAATTACCGATAAGTGTACTTCAAACATGGAGCTTGCATTGAGTTACTGCTACTGGTCCGTTTGTTATTTTATGTTTATTATTGCCATTTGCGTAGTTTCTTCTGTTACCTATTTCTACATTTGACTCTGGCTTCTTTTCAATCGAGTTTTCTCTTGTTTAATGCATTGTGGTTGTTTATTCCTCATTTGCTAAAGGAATAGGGGCCGGTTGAGATATCAAAAGTCATGAGTATACATCCATCGCCTGTCTCAAAGCAGAAACCTTTATCCTTTGGTAATCTCATGTGCTTTTTTTCAATTTAAGTTCAAAAGTGCATTTTAGTGTTTAGTGTAGCAACCATTTCTCTGAACTATTATTCATTATTGTTTAGTGACCAAAAGAGGCCCGCCTAGGCCCATGTGCGGAATTTTCTTTCTGCATAGAGGACTCATCATTTTGAACTCATCAGGGTTCCTGTACTCAACCGACTTGTTGGGTACTGAGACATGACTGTGACACCATCTGAACAAAAACTGTGAATAAAATCAGAAGCAATTTTAAAACAACACATGGTGTTGGGGCTAAGAATACCACCAGCTTTTCATTGAAAGTAATGACAAGACAGAAACATGCGTCCAACGGGTATATCCAATACACTACAATTACTTAAACAACTTTGAAAATCGTATATAAGTGTTTTTTATTTTTTTATTTAGTATAGCTTGCTTTCCGTGAAGATATTTTTATTGTGGAGATGCCTGGATAGATTTGCCAGTAACCATACTTCTTCTATTGTGTCCTCAATATGCATGTAGTATTTGCAACTGAACATTTACATTAACTTTCACCAATAAATTCTTCAAAAAAATTTGATAATAACTGAAATTTTATGGAACTAAACACTAGATGTAACTAAAGACAGTATTGTTCACCTAGGTCTATGTGCATCTCTGACAACAGACACATCAACACGTTAGGCTAGAATATCACGGTACGTCTAAACACTGCTAAGGACTCCTTAGTGCACTAAGGACTATACAATGCCACTAAGGACTAGAAGGAGTGCTGTTGTGTGTATTATTTTTACATATTATGTTAGAGATTGATATTTCATGCATAAATTTCAAATTTTATAGAAAAATAATCATAAATAAACAAGATATTCAACATTATTTAGGCACGTGCCCGTTTTTCTTTGATATGCCGAAAATCAATGAACCGTTTGACACGTGCCAAATGACAAAACAATTCATTAAACAATCATAATCTTTTTATTTTAGGTAATAAACAATTGTATCTAAAAAATGTATGCTTAATATTTATAATTAAATGTGTTGTTCTTATGAAAAATGATTACAGAACAAATAATTTTGTTTTTGTTTTACTTCTTTCCCGACAAAGTTATTTGCCACAGGTGCACGACTTTGATGTGCGCCTACTAAATGACTAATAAGTTAGAGTGTGGTCAGCTTGTTATGTAAGAGATATGAAGACAAAATAAATATATATATTGATAAGTGTTTTGTTTTTATTTTAATTTCGACAAAGATGCGTGTATATATACAAATGGTTTCACTAAAACAATACGATGGAATTGAGAGAGAGAAAATTATGTGTCGTTCTTGGGGTTTATCCAAACCACTAGTTTTCAACCAGCTTGATATTTGTTTACAAAGGCTTCATACGGTACTTATTTGTTTGTATATTTCGACATTTTATTATTCTTCTAAAAGTAAAAGAAGTTAAAAAAAATCATTTCCCGATTTTAATTCAGATTAAGTTTCATTTTCAAATATATAAAAGAGACAAATGTTTTAAAAATGTTCCACAGTTTTTAGTACAGTATTCACGATTTTTTTTTCAGTATGTGTAAATTTAGAGCTAAAGATATAATTCTGACAGAGAAAGAGAATGCTTCGTATGAATGCCTTGAAAATATGCCTTTACCACATGATGTGTAAATAATTACTTTTTGTAATGCAATATAATCAGAATATTTAAACCTAAATATATCACGCGAAAAAAAGAAAAAGCCGACAGAAATATTTTCAACTATAATTTCTTTAAATCTACTTTTCTTAAAGAAGAACAAGTATCACAGGCACTTGTCTCAGAAAAGGTATATAGGAATTTTTTTTCTGAGACAAATGCCTGTGGCAAGTATGTCAGAAGGAAATCCGATTTGTATTGTTTTTAACAAATTGTCTGCTTAACATATCGTACGAAATAATTTATGAAATAATGACTATGTGCTATGCGCTTTACTCACTGTTGAAGGCCCGAAATATATTACTCAAACGGGTCATATATGAACTTAGTGTGTTGCATGTAGTAAAAATGCATTATCGTATTGGTTTCGTTTTGTCCAGATATACATTTCTTAAAATGTCTTCATATATGAAAATAAATTTTGAACAGTGCACCATAAGAAACAAACTAAAGTGTTCCAGCTCCAAACCAGTCTATTGTTCAAACGCATGTCCGTCGTCGCCTGTCACCACATTAAAGCACGCTTGCAAGAAAAAATAAACAGAATAGAGATACGGGTACAAAACACATTATAGATAATGTGTCCGACCACCTGAAAAATAAAATTGGTTCAAGAGATAAAGAACGCTACGAAATATTAGATTAATTTTTCGGTACTAACGGTTCGTGGATTTTCGGCATATCAAAGAAAAACAGGCACGTGTCTAAATAATGTTGAATATCTCCTTAATTTATTATTATTTTTCTATAAAATTTGAAATTTATGCATTAAATATCAATTTCTACCGTAATATGAAAAGAAATTGCATGTAACAGCTCTCCATCTAGTTCTTAGTGGCATGTTATCAGTCCGGACTCCTTAGCAGTGTTTAGACACACCCAGAATATCATTCGTAACTAAAATTTAAAAAAAAAATCATTATTGCTGATAATTTCAGAGATTAAAAGGACAAATCATTTTGCTTTTGTTTTATTTCTCTTCCTATAAATATTTTCGTGTGCATGGCTTTGATGGGCGCCAACTCTTAAATTAGAATATGGTGAGCTTGTTAAAATGTTTATACATGTATTAAAAAGTTTTATCAAGAAAATGTAATAGAAATGTCGACAATAACAAACTGAGATATTCTATGCTGAAAATAGATATAAATATAATTAGTGGTATGAGTGCTAATATTACAGTTGATTTGGCAATGGAGAAAAATGTTCGTATCCATCAAAAATTTTAAAACTTTACACACTCTGTGTTCTCTTTGGTTTTTTTTTTTTTTATATAAAAACCTATCTCCATTTCCAAGTTGTGGTCCCTTACGCGGAATTTTGTTGAAATTTGAAGACTATTAAAAATTTAATAGGTCAAAGAATAGCCTTCAACATTTGAGGCTTTTTATAGCCAAGG
The DNA here is from genome assembly GCF_965363235.1 of Mytilus galloprovincialis. Classification (NCBI taxonomy): domain Eukaryota; kingdom Metazoa; phylum Mollusca; class Bivalvia; order Mytilida; family Mytilidae; genus Mytilus; species Mytilus galloprovincialis. The sequence goes on along the minus strand of NC_134844.1, from coordinate 48,371,631 downwards.
CTGCGTTTAGTTTAAACATATTTTATTTAAAAATTGAATAGGTCAAAGAACAGCCTTCAACACGGATCCTTGGAAATTAGAAAATTTGCAATTAGAGGCCGCAAGAATAGTAACAGGTCTACTAATATTTACAAAACCTGAAACTTTATATTCTGAGGTTGCCTGGGAATCTCTTTTTGAAAGAAAAAGGATGTAGTCGTAATTGCGTGTCGATATCTTGTCAATCGTACTGTTGTTTTATTCGACTAACTAACTTTATACGGAAAATTTTTGCATTTTTTTTAAATTACCATGGTCTGTTGTTTTTAAACTGTTAATATTGGAATTAAGTAAAGAGTCAAAGTTGAAATCATGAATAAGTGTTCCGTGAAAATTGTTTTCGAAAATATAATTTGTTCATAATTCTTTTAAGTAATAAACTTTTTTCAAATAACTTCTGATCTTCCCTCATCTGATCACCAGCATGGCTTAAGGTATTACTTCCAAAGGTATTGTAAGGGGTGTGAGGTGACACTTCCAGGTATTCAAGCGATTTCCTGTCGGACTTGCAAGTTCATGCATCGTTTCACTTCTGCAGGTAATATTCAGTGTACACGGCCGATAACTTATAACTTTCCATTTTGAACTATCAGATGTATAATATACAACTCTGTCTTACTTGTCATAACTAAACTCATACGCTTGTTTATAAATAACATTTCTGGTGTAAAATAAAAATATAAATAATACCCAAAAAATAAGATTTGATGAAATTACAATCTATTTAAATATTTTTTCCAAGGTTAACTTTGGGAAAATGTAATATATACTCGATGTCAATAGTGAAGGACAGATTGGAACATACCAGAAATATTGATTTAAAAAAATGTACGCACTTGTCGATGATTCGTCTATACGACTGGGTAAAAAGTTACGGAACTATAGCGCAATTTAAAATATATACATGTATACATTAAACATAAGAAAAAAACATATATTTTGAATAAATTGGGGTAAAAGTTTTGTAAATAGACTAGTCCACGTATGCCAACAGTATGTAATCATCGAATGTCGATAGACTATTGTATACCAAAAGAAGAAGACGAAGAAGAAGAAGAGAACCAATTTGATTTAGATACAGGTCGATGTTTAACTTGCTTTGGTTCATCGAAGTTGTGGACATAGTAAAATCACAGATTTATATTGACGTTACACGACGTTCCTAATAAAACAACGATTTTGACGTTGTTCCAAAAAATGTACGCACTTGTCGACGATTCGTTTATACGACTGGGTAGAAAGTTACGGAACAAGACTGAAAAATACGGAACAAGACGGAACAAGACTGAAAGTTATAGAACAAGACGGAACAAGACTGAAAAAGTTTCAAACGTTGACCTTATATTTTACTCATGTGAAAATGCCGCTTAAAGTACAGAGAATTTCGATGTTGCTTCTTTATATGTTTTTATTTTTTTCAAGCGGGTGCAAATGCAAAATTCCATTTAATTAAAATAATTTTTAATATTTGAAAAGAATTGTCTGCAACAGTAACACAAAATAACAATTTGATGTCTTGTAAAATGATTTAAATATATAAAAAAGATGTGGTATGATTGCCAATGAGACCACATTTCACAAGAGACCAAATTGTCACAAAAATAAACAACTATAGGTCACTGTACGGCCTTCAACAATGAGCAAAGTCCATACCGCATAGTCTGTTTTACAAGGCCCCGAAATGACAATGTAAAACAATTCAGTCGAGAAAAATAACTGCCTCATTCATGTTACAAAATGAACGAAAAAGTCTGTTTTGTATATTTTTTTACTTTTTTTTTTTTTATCTTCGAAATGTTTTAAAACTTTCAAATGTGAGGCTCTTATTTTATCAACACTTTAATTCTTGGACTATTATACTAACGTTAATATAATAGTCCCAGAATTTTATTTTTTATTTTTCTTTAACAGAGACTTATATATTGTAGGCAAATAATTAAGAAAATTCAGGTTATCAAGGAATTTTCACATTTTGTACATAAATCAGGCCGTTAGTTTTCTCGTTTGAATTGTTTTTACATTTATCATTTCGGGTCTTTTATAAATGACTACAAGGTTAGGGTTTTGCTCATTGTTGATTGCATATAGAAATAAGATTGTTATGTATGCCACTGGACGAACACTAATTGTGAATATTTTGATGGGAAACTATTGAGTATCAAAGTTCCAAATTAATTACGGGATTTATTTTCTTTCTCGATATTCAATAACAGAAAAAAAAATTGCTTGTCCGCTAAATAGGGATTTTCTTGTTAAACATCGTTAAAAAGATGTGTGTCTAAGGTGAACGCCACAAGAACCCTGTAATACTAGTACGAGAGTATAGCATGTAAACATTCCTTCTTAATGATATGGTTGTTTTGGAAATCTTTTCTTACAACTCATGTCGGCGCTAACATGTCCTTTAGTAGTTATTTTTTTTTTCCAAAAGTCCAATTTCACGTTTCCGCATTTTCGTGCATTACTTTTCCGAAATAAGTAGCGGCGTTTTTACGTTTCCGCAAATTGGTATTACTTTTCCAGAAAAAGAAATTACTATTCCGGAAAAAATTTAATTAAGGTATACCTGTTGATTGAAATAATAAAAAATAAATATTTATTAAGTTAAAGGTCATCATAACAAAGTCTACAGTAGTACATATACATTCACCGTTTACTAGTTTTGTATTTTGGTCAAGAAAGAAGTCCATCTTTTCCTTTTCATATTTCTGAACGTTTTTTTTTAAGTTAGAGTTATCATGCATCTTTATGCAAAATTGAATGATTTCGTATACTAGTAGTATTACGTTTTCTGTGTCTCTTAGATTTTTTAAGAATACATTTTCGCATGCTTAAACATGATAAAGAAAGCACGTCAACTGTTGGACTCGTGAAAATATTTTTCAACTTTTTAAAGCTTCATCTGTGCATGGAAGTATTATATTGACTACTTCCATGATCTGTGTGATCGAAATTGTCGAAAGATTCTTATCACAATTTTAATAAAAAGTGATGCAAGTACAAGGGACCAGACGATATGATATAATTGGCACTAGGGAATGAATTATAGAAGTAAACTATTTCAAAATAAATAATTCAATATTTTATATTAATAACATCTTTAAGAATTACAAAATTTAATGTTTTATCGACACATGCCACGTTCAATATTGATTTCAATCTGTGTAATCGATTGAAATTCATGATCATTCAACCATGGACCGCTAATCACGCACGTGTGTACAAACAGTTTGACTATGAATATGTTTTTTCGGCGACTGTTTTTTCGTCATGTGTTTGGTATTTCAATTGGTTTATAAAACAAATTATGGATATCAATAGGTCAATCGGGAAAAAAAATATTCCATTTATCATAAAAAGCTTCACAAGTTCCAAGAAATGGTTTGACACGAAATAAAGATATGTATCTGCTTTTAAGCTATTCTATAAAATATATATATTATAACGTTACTTAAAACTGCGAAAAAAAACTGAACCATTTGTCGATAAAAAACGGACGAACGAAATTGTAAAAAATATATATTATCTTTAATTTTTTTTAGTATATTTATTCTAGTTTATAAATCAAAGGTTGATCACCAGCAGTATGTGTGCCTTACTAGTTTATAATGTCGTGGACTGTGATGTATGCTGCCACCTTCGAGACGTATTTGCTAACGGTTCATTAAAAAAGAGGGTCAGGATGGGGTCGATGAATAGTGAATAATGGGTTAAAAGTGCCGAATAAAGGAAAATAAATAATGACTACAGAAACATAGAGAAAAACCTAGCAGTTTCTTGGTATATACACATAGTGGTCAGCGTACATCTGCAATGTTCAATTAGGTGTGAAATTTTAATCTGGTAATTGAGATTAAATATAAAAGATGAATATAATGATTATTTCATTATAGTGTCGCACATTGGTCTTACAGTTAAAACAAAGATCGATAGCCAGCCTTCATAAAATTACGAGACACTAAATTTACAATAAAATTAATTAAAATATATACAATTATGAATTAGTTACAACAAGGATTTGTATAGTTACACACACATCTTTATCAATGAAATCCAGGATTTGTTTAGTAAATCTTTGATGAAATTAAAATAATATCCACATTTGATATAAGCAGAGACATATAATACATATGTATTATATGTCCCTGATATAAGTAACAAAATAAACGAATAAAATCTTTATTAAAATGCTAATATTCTGATGATGGATATTATAATAAAATTGTCAATTGAAATTATCTTTGCAAAAGAAAATAAAGGTATAGAAACTTGGGATTTTATTTGAAACACATCACAGTAACCTTTATGTAAGAAACAAATATGCACAAAGAAAGACAAAAATAATACTGAAGATATATTGTTTGTAAATCATAATTTCATAAAAACTTTTTTCTTCTAATAAAAAAACTATTTATTGTACGAGCTAAAAACTTTTGTTTGTATTTACAGTTCATATGAGCAATACATCTTTTCTCTGTGTTCATTCTGTCAAAGTTAATATGTTCACGTGATGTTTTAAAAAGTTCATATCGGAAGTCTGTATATAAAAGACAGACCATAAAAACATGTATTTCGTTTTCCACACAGTTTGAACTACAAAATTTACAAAGTCTATCATTAAATGGTATCTGCGGTATGGAATATCGTTCCGTCTTAACGGCTAGCAAAGTTATGATTTCGCAGAAAAAAATATGAAGATGTTAAATAAAATTATTTAAACCTTTCTCACAGACTTTTTCCCAACGTGTACACTTTGATTACATTTTTGTGACTTTCGTCCTACTTATAAAAACATGTGCGACTTTTCCCTCAGCATACATGTAAATCATGGGATTCGTAGAAATACTACAAAGGACCTCCTTAGTGCACTAAGAACAAAATTGTACACTAATGACCTGATGGAAAGATACTATCACAACGGATATGGCATCTAGCAAAAGACTTTGTAAAAAATCATAAAATCAAATTTTATAATTATGTCATTTTTAATTAGAAAGTTATCTAATATTTTCTCGACACGTGCTTCAATCGGTTGATTGCCACCTTTAGTGTAATCAGTAGAAATTCATGTTCGCTCAACCCTGTCCCGTTTATAATCCGCTTGTATATACCGATTTTAACATGTATATGGTATTTCAAATTGTTCTCTTGGTTTTTTTTCGTTTGTTTGTTTCTGCCGTGTTTATTCTGTCTGGTAATTTTTTTACTTCTAAGGTAATAGCGTCTTCTCAAATATTTTCAGTTTTTGGAAATGTTTATCCTTTTTTTTTTATTTTAAAAATACAAATAATTTTAAACACTTCACGGAAAGGTGAGGTTTAATACTTGGTTGCTTAACGTCCAGTGGCCTATACTTCACTTTTTTTTCTGATTTCAGAAACCATGCCTCACCGCAAGGTTTTTAAAAGGATAGAACACAGGCAAATGCAAAAAGATTCTAATGACTATCTTTGCTGCCTAGGTCTCTATATAATGATTTATGTTTTATGGGATACTAAACTCCTGTTCTACAAAAACAAATATATTCAGTTTAAGTGAGGTTTTAGTCTGATCTAAGTTCTGATGTGATTTACTAGAATGTTTCACTTTTTTATAAGAGGCAGTACCAAACATGTTTATCTTTAACATGTGGTCAGGTTAAATACATATAGGGTTAAACACTTTCCTCGACATGTTTAGGAGAGGAACATATTTAGGGTACGAACTTGTTTACAAATGCATTACAAGTATAGATATGTGTAATTTGATGTTCAGGCCCCGGCTAAACACATTTTTAGACTGTAAATATGACTTATTTATTTCTTACAGCTACTTCAATTTCAACGTTTGTGGATAGGTGTTTCATTGACAGCCATACCACATCTCCTTTTGCTTATTTTTGTTGTATATAATTTTTTTTCATTTTCCTTGTCTTTTAAAAAATATTCCATTATAAATTTTATTTGATGCCGAAAATAAGAATACGAAGAGTTATTTGTTAAATGCTATAACTAAGCGAAGTAAAACAGCCATTAATAATTGTGTATAAGAGCATCATATATATTTATAAAAAAAAATCAAATACAAGCAGACATACCATTTGTGACACCAATTTCATTTATTTCCAAATCTTAAAATCTTATATTTCCACAGTTGTCCAGTTCTTTAGCGTCTCTTAATAATGACAGAACGGGCTTTAGAGTCATATGATTAAGTTAACTAAATTATTTAGTTCTCCCATGCACATTGTGAATTATATTTCTTACATCACTGCTTATTACATTATACAATAGAATGGTATTCATCTTCAATTGTTGAATAAAGATGAATTGTTAAAAAAAAAAGCATTGACATCAGTTTTAAAGTTATCGTTCATAGAAGACAGTTATGATTTATATTCTTTTTTAAAAACGTAATATAGTATTTACCACTTGGAGTTTTTCTATATTACTTCTGTAATCGAATTTAAAGAACCCCACGGACGCCACATACTCTCATATGTCTCTCAAGGTATAATGATAGTCTGTAAACTCTAGTGTTGTAAATAAGGAAATGAAATCGCAAAAGCTTTGTTTCTCACTTTGTATCTCAAAAATAAACAAAGAAGCTTACATAGCAATTTCCTTAGAAACAAAATAAAACAAAGGCCAAGTAAACACAAAAATTTTGAATTGTGGTACCATTTTGCAGGCTTTCCCTGAATTGTTTATTCCTTCTATAGTTCCTGAGTGGAATAAACCTGATACAAAACATTGCAGTGTCAACTCTATATCTAAATTTGAGAAAGAATTGAAAACAAAAACCAATATCTTTTGGTAGGAAATTAAATATTAATTTTTAACGCAATTGCGATGCTCCGCTTTATTCTAAAACTATGAAATTTTTCCAGCTTATATTACAAATGACCTGTTTTGCAAATGTGTGTGACCAGATATTGTGGATCGGTACGTCTAAATAACAACACAGGACTTCCTGTACGAATAGGGACATAAAAAGTATACCCAAGGCAAGTTATAGATATAGGAAGATGTGGTGTGAGTGTGAGATATAGGAAGATGTGGTATAGATATGCATTCGGCACTTTGTTTATTTCAAAAAATATTCGTGTATTGAAAAATTTGTATAAATTAATTAGAAATATCAATATAGACGTATGTTCTCCAGGTTGATCCCCAATCTCTCATTCTTGTTGCTCGTTTTGTGCAAACTTGTCATGCGCAAAATCTGTATGTTATTATATGTAAAAATATCGTTCCTTGTACCATTAAACTTGGTTTTATAAGAAATAAAGAATCTTGATAGAAAATTTAATTTTTGATCTTATACTTTTTGTTTTGATAAAATCAATTCAATATTTGAGAAGCTATTTACAAAAAACGTTAAATACACTTTTCGTTTTGTTTCAAATTTATAATGAAACTCGTCCGCAATTTCACCTAATTTTACATAAAGTATATATAATAAATAAAATGTTCTCTTTAACTATTTTGCCATCTACCAATTTCAATAGACATTTTTTTAATTGTGTTCAAAGTTCTAAATCTACAAAAGAATAACTATTTTTGTAACATTGAATACCAAAGAAAGCTTCGCAAGTTAAACTGTTTTTTGGCATAATTGTTTTTATTCCCCATTTTCTGAAACTCCTGATAGAATAGAACATCACAAAACAGCTTACACATGCACATTTGTTTAAAAAAATATTTTTCGCCATTAAAACTCATTCTTGTCCCGTATGACATTTCCTGAACGAGTGAAAATCTGAAATAATTATTTTATTAAGCTTATATCTTTATTGCGGTAGCCTATTATTGAAAAAGGGTATAATTTTAAATTTCATGAAGTAAGATTCATACCACCAGAGACATTCAATATACTAGTAAACAAAAGAAACGACACAAGGCAATACATTAATCATATAAAATAAAATTAGATACAAAAGCTTTGCTCATTGTGGGAAGCCGTAAGGTGAACTACATGTATAGTTGTTAATTTCTATGTCATTCGTCTCTTTGGCAATCATACCACATCTTCTTTTTTTATATAAATTTGCGTTCATCAGCTCAGTGGCGTAGCCAGGGTTAAATAGATGTGGATGCGAAACTGAAATTTTTGGACCCATTTTATGCAGAAAATTATATTTTTCGGATGATTTTCCCTGTATGCATGTGTACTACCCTAGAATCAGACACTGGCTAAATTTTTGTTTAATTTCAAAATACCCACCAATATATATATTTCGAAAAAGATTTTATTGTTTTCTCGAAACTACCTTCATTTAATTCAGAAATATTTGATGAAAGAGTTTCACACCGAATCTTATATTTGACATCTCATAAACTGACCCATTACAGCGGCACTTATTTATTTATTATGGAACTTCGAAATATAAGAAGCGGAATTTGATCCAACCCATGGGTTGTTTGATTACTTGTCTTAACGCGTTATACAGGGTCATGGAAATATCGGGCGTCCGTCCTGTCTTGTTAACGCGTGTACAATTCTTGCAAGCTGTGTGTGAAACTTAGGGATGACATCAAAAGATCGATGTAGGATAAAAAACTTAAATCAAATAGTTTGGGGGTGGGGGGGGGGGGTCAACATTGCTGCAAGTTTTGTAAATCTAAAATCGATTTTACATATATCCCTATTGGTCAATCAATTTTTCCCAAATTAAGTTAAGAGGGGGGGGGGGGGGTGTGGGGGTCAGTGAAAAAAATACGTGAATTAAGTTTTTTATTCTTCATTGAACTTTTGATGTCGTCCCTTATATCAGAAATGTCTTTGACACTAACTAAAATCAGTCCTGATTAAATATTTTTAACCAATTATGCCCCGTGGAAACATAAAATGATAATGGAAATCCTATCCCGTTTGCTAGATGAAGCTTTTATTTCTCTTGAGCATGTTGAGATATTAAAATAAATGTAAAAAAAAGTGCTTTTTTAGTTATTGCCCTTGTATCTTGGATATATATAATATGTGCAATGCGGGACATTGAAACTCTGTTATTCTATTGAAAATAAAATTAAATATTTGAACCTTTAAGTTAATAGAAATGGGTATTTATCACACTCCATTACAGAAAATACTAGTAGAGTTTTTATATCGTCGTCTTTCATGTCACAGGAAACGATATCGGGATATGATTGTTTAGTTGTTTACTAGTAATCTTGCTATGTCATCGCTTTGCTTGGCTCAATTTTAGAACAAACAAGTCTACAGGTCTGTGTATCATCACAATCTGCGCTTGCCACAGCTGACTGCGCGCTACGACGTAAAAATTTACGAAAAAGTCGAAAGCACTTTTCGGCAATTTATCCATCTTGTTTACTTAAACTAAACGATCCTAAAGGGAAAATCACGCATACTGCTTCGGAAATGATTGGACGCTGTTCTCATATCCTCACCCTTGTTACATTCGGATACCTCCGTGTGTATCTGCTGTGAACACATGCAATCATATAATATTTTTTTTATTTTTTTTGTTGTCAAAATGATGTGGATGCTTGAGCATCCGAGCATACATACAAGCTACGCCACTGCAGCTTCATGTGGACCTTGGTGGAAAGCAATAGTTTGAAGTTGTCTCATTCACAATCGAACCACATCTACTTTTTATTCTGTCCAAAACCGGGAATGATAGCTGCAATAGGCAGCGATTAAAAAACAACAGCATAAAGCATCGTAGTGGCCATCTTAGTCTGTTAACTAATTTTCACGTTGGTAGGAATTAGGGGGGGGGGCTTTACTTTTTCAGCAAGGTTAAGTCGAAAGTCGAGCTGATGAAGTCAAGAGTGGACAATATTTCTGTGCTCAAGTCTACCCTTTGGGTTCGAAAAAAGGGATTAAGAGTAAATATTGATGAGACAACAATTGTAACCCAACAACACAGACAATCAAGATATTGAAAGTTTTTTTTACAGTCTTTTGGGGTTTTTTTTTATCATAGAGAGATCCCTATCACCTTATCAAGCCAAACAAAAACGTTCCATGTATAAATAAAGTAAGGAGCTAATTTCATATTACCTGCCATTAAAAATATCACAAAAGGCACATACATATTTTGTGAAAAGTTTAACCATACCATTTTTATAATATCAATTCGTGGAAATCAAACCAAGTACATGAAATAAAAATCAGTACAAGGAAAATACTTCTCTATTTATTAACGATTTAGTAGATATATAATGAACGTTGAATATGCCTTATATCCAGACCTGTCCAGAGACAAATTCAAGTTCCAAATGTTATACTGAATATGAACCCTGCTCTAGACTGATAGTGTCGAGAAAGATTTTAAACGTGCTAGTTCACAAGGTAACACTCCGCATTTGGACATCATTTAGCCACTCGAGCATACCAGTCTTTTTTTACAGATATATCATGTAATGGAGGAGAGGTGTAATTAAATTATTAATTCCGCTTGCTTAGCGGAGGAACAGCAATTTTAAATGTTGACGTATTTGGATTGACCAGGCCGGGATTTGAACCCACGATTTCCCGCACTAAGTGCAAAAACATAACCAAGAGAAATCTGAAATATAGTATCATACCAAAAAAACTAAAGTGCTATAAATAATCCAATCTAAAAGAACTCTCCCTTTTATTTAAGCCATCAAAATGCATTTAACCAGTTGATATTATTAAAAACTGTACTTAAAAAACGATGGTCGATTTAAGCATAGATTTCATGCACGGAAGACTTCTGCACATTTGGTACTCTTGCACAATTAATTGAGGCAGCTCTGTTTTTTATTCAATATATTCTCATTTTGAATTACCATTCCAAGTTCCATGTCCATTCTCTCAGTCGACCTTTTATATTTGCTATGAAAAGCCTACCTATTGTGTTCTCGTTATGAACATACATGTAATATTTGCCACAGGACGTAAAACAAACAACATTTATTAAACAGACTCATTAATAATTAATGTCATGAAAACCATATACGAAGGCAAGATTTGCACAATCCTATAAAGTAATATTTCCATGTATCCGTTTCGATAATTATTGAAACTATAACGACCCTTTTCAGGGTTGCGTTCAATATCGTAGCAGCTACGTAGTGCGACGTAAATTTATGACTATTGAACGAGAAGCTAGCTTAGCTGCTATTAATATCTATGTAGCAGCTAGGCTAGCCACCCGTTCAAAAGTCATAAATCTACATAGCTCTATATAGCCGATAAGATATTGAACACAACCCAAGGTCGTGTTCAATATCGTAGCGGTTACGTAGATGGGTCGAGTTCAATATCGTAGCAGCTACGAAGTGCTACGTAGATTTTGACTATTGAATGTGTAGCTATAGACTAGTTGTTACATAAATATTGATAGCAGCTACGTAGCTGCTACGATATTGAACCCAAAACCCTGGGACGCGTTCAATATCGTAGCAGCTACGTAGTGCTACGTAGATATTGACTATTGAACGTGTAGCTATAGACTAGTTATTACTTAGATTTTGATAGCAGCTACATAGTCGCTACGTAGCTGCTACGATATTGAACTGATCCCTGGTATCAATATCTATGTAGCAGCTAGGCTAAATACAAAGGTTGAGTTCAATATCGTAGTAGCTACGTAGTGATCAATATCTATGTAGCAACAATTGTTAACGTTTGTAAGATACCAACAAAACTGACGAATCCATCTTAGATGACAAAACGTATCAAAATTTAATCCTATGGGAGAAAAAATAATCCTATAGGACAAAGTTAATCCTAAGGGATAACAAAATATCTTACAGGACAAAATTTATCCTAAGGGAGAGAAAAAAATCCGGTAGGAGAAAAAAATATCCCATGGGAGAAAAAACATCCCACAGGACAAAATAAATCCCTTAGGAGAAAAAATATCCTAAGGGACATTAGTTTCTGTCAAAAAGTCTTTCATGATAATCCTATAGGATAAAAAAAATCCTATCGGATTTAACACTTTTTTTGAAAATCCTACAGGATTTTAAATCCCATAGGAGATAAATTTTCCTATAGGATAAATAAATCCGATAGGATTTATATATCCCATAGGATATTTAAAATATCCTACGGGATTATGACTTTCTCCTATAGGATTTCTCAAAATCCTGTAGGATTTTTAAAAATCCTATGGGAGAAAAAAATATCCTACAGGATTTTGTCACTGTTTTCGCTCCAGTTGCCGAACCGGGCGAGCCATATCAAATTTATTTTTGTATTGTGTTATTTATCCCCAGAGGTACATTATTGCCAAATTTGATGATTCTACGACAAAAAAAAGTGTGGTTCCAATGTGCACTTATGAGAAGTGCAAATTAATCCAAGAACATGTTTTTTGTTTTATTTCTCTTCCTATAAATATTTTCGTGTGCATGGCTTTGATGGGCGCCAACTCTTAAATTAGAATATGGTGAGCTTGTTAAAATGTTTATACATGTATTAAAAAGTTTTATCAAGAAAATGTAATAGAAATGTCGACAATAACAAACTGAGATATTCTATGCTGAAAATAGATATAAATATAATTAGTGGTATGAGTGCTAATATTACCGTTGATTTGGCAATGGAGAAAAATGTTCGTATCCATCAAAAATTTTAAAACTTTACACACTCTGTGTTCTCTTTGATTTTTTTTTTTTTTTTTATAAAAACCTATCTCCATTTCCAAGTTGTGGTCCCTTACGCGGAATTTTGTTGAAATTTGAAGACTATTAAAAATTTAATAGGTCAAAGAATAGCCCTCAACATTTGAGGCTTTTTATAGCCAAGGCTGCGTTTAGTTTAAACATATTTTATTTAAAAATTGAATAGGTCAAAGAACAGCCTTCAACACGGATCCTTGGAAATTAGAAAATTTGCAATTAGAGGCCGCAAGAATAGTAACAGGTCTACTAATATTTACAAAACCTGAAACTTTATATTCTGAGGTTGCCTGGGAATCTCTTTTTGAAAGAATAAGGATGTAGTCGTAATTGCGTGTCGATATCTTGTCAATCGTACTGTTGTTTTATTCGACTAACTAACTTTATACGGAAAATTTTTGCATTTTTTTTAAATTACCATGGTCTGTTGTTTTTAAACTGTTAATATTGGAATTAAGTAAAGAGTCAAAGTTGAAATCATGAATAAGTGTTCCGTGAAAATTGTTTTCGAAAATATAATTTGTTCATAATTCTTTTAAGTAATAAACTTTTTTCAAATAACTTCTGATCTTCCCTCATCTGATCACCAGCATGGCTTAAGGTATTACTTCCAAAGGTATTGTAAGGGGTGTGAGGTGACACTTCCAGGTATTCAAGCGATTTCCTGTCGGACTTGCAAGTTCATGCATCGTTTCACTTCTGCAGGTAATATTCAGTGTACACGGCCGACAACTTATAACTTTCCATTTTGAACTATCAGATGTATAATATACAACTCTGTCTTACTTGTCATAACTAAACTCATACGCTTGTTTATAAATAACATTTCTGGTGTAAAATAAAAATATAAATAATACCCAAAAAATAAGATTTGATGAAATTACAATCTATTTAAATATTTTTTCCAAGGTTGACTTTGGGAAAATGTAATATATACTCGATGTCAATAGTGAAGGACAGATTGGAACATACCAGAAATATTGATTTAAAAAAATGTACGCACTTGTCGATGATTCGTCTATACGACTGGGTAAAAAGTTACGGAACTATAGCGCAATTTAAAATATATACATGTATACATTAAACATAAGAAAAAAACATATATTTTGAATAAATTGGGGTAAAAGTTTTGTAAATAGACTAGTCCACGTATGCCAACAGTATGTAATCATCGAATGTCGATAGACTATTGTATACCAAAAGAAGAAGACGAAGAAGAAGAAGAGAACCAATTTGATTTAGATACAGGTCGATGTTTAACTTGCTTTGGTTCATCGAAGTTGTGGACATAGTAAAATCACAGATTTATATTGACGTTACACGACGTTCCTAATAAAACAACGATTTTGACGTTGTTCCAAAAAATGTACGCACTTGTCGACGATTCGTTTATACGACTGGGTAGAAAGTTACGGAACAAGACTGAAAAATACGGAACAAGACGGAACAAGACTGAAAGTTATAGAACAAGACGGAACAAGACTGAAAAAGTTTCAAACGTTGACCTTATATTTTACTCATGTGAAAATGCCGCTTAAAGTACAGAGAATTTCGATGTTGCTTCTTTATATGTTTTTATTTTTTTCAAGCGGGTGCAAATGCAAAATTCCATTTAATTAAAATAATTTTTAATATTTGAAAAGAATTGTCTGCAACAGTAACACAAAATAACAATTTGATGTCTTGTAAAATGATTTAAATATATAAAAAAGATGTGGTATGATTGCCAATGAGACCACATTTCACAAGAGACCAAATTGTCACAAAAATAAACAACTATAGGTCACTGTACGGCCTTCAACAATGAGCAAAGTCCATACCGCATAGTCTGTTTTACAAGGCCCCGAAATGACAATGTAAAACAATTCAGTCGAGAAAAATAACTGCCTCATTCATGTTACAAAATGAACGAAAAAGTCTGTTTTGTATATTTTTTTACTTTTTTTTTTTTTTATCTTCGAAATGTTTTAAAACTTTCAAATGTGAGGCTCTTATTTTATCAACACTTTAATTCTTGGACTATTATACTAACGTTAATATAATAGTCCCAGAATTTTATTTTTTATTTTTCTTTAACAGAGACTTATATATTGTAGGCAAATAATTAAGAAAATTCAGGTTATCAAGGAATTTTCACATTTTGTACATAAATCAGGCCGTTAGTTTTCTCGTTTGAATTGTTTTTACATTTATCATTTCGGGTCCTTTATAAATGACTACAAGGTTAGGGTTTTGCTCATTGTTGATTGCATATAGAAATAAGATTGTTATGTATGCCACTGGACGAACACTAATTGTGAATATTTTGATGGGAAACTATTGAGTATCAAAGTTCCAAATTAATTACGGGATTTATTTTCTTTCTCGATATTCAATAACAGAAAAAAAAAATTGCTTGTCCGCTAAATAGGGATTTTCTTGTTAAACATCGTTAAAAAGATGTGTGTCTAAGGTGAACGCCACAAGAACCCTGTAATACTAGTACGAGAGTATAGCATGTAAACATTCCTTCTTAATGATATGGTTGTTTTGGAAATCTTTTCTTACAACTCATGTCGGCGCTAACATGTCCTTTAGTAGTTATTTTTTTTTTCCAAAAGTCCAATTTCACGTTTCCGCATTTTCGTGCATTACTTTTCCGAAATAAGTAGCGGCGTTTTTACGTTTCCGCAAATTGGTATTACTTTTCCAGAAAAAGAAATTACTATTCCGGAAAAAAATTAATTAAGGTATACCTGTTGATTGAAATAATAAAAAATAAATATTTATTAAGTTAAAGGTCATCATAACAAAGTCTACAGTAGTACATATACATTCACCGTTTACTAGTTTTGTATTTTGGTCAAGAAAGAAGTCCATCTTTTCCTTTTCATATTTCTGAACGTTTTTTTTTAAGTTAGAGTTATCATGCATCTTTATGCAAAATTGAATGATTTCGTATACTAGTAGTATTACGTTTTCTGTGTCTCTTAGATTTTTTAAGAATACATTTTCGCATGCTTAAACATGATAAAGAAAGCACGTCAACTGTTGGACTCGTGAACATATTTTTCAACTTTTTAAAGCTTCATCTGTGCATGGAAGTATTATATTGACTACTTCCATGATCTGTGTGATCGAAATTGTCGAAAGATTCTTATCACAATTTTAATAAAAAGTGATGCAAGTATAATTGGCACTAGGGAATGAATTATAGAAGTAAACTATTTCAAAATAAATAATTCAATATTTTATATTAATAACATCTTTAAGAATTACAAAATTTAATGTTTTATCGACACATGCCACGTTCAATATTGATTTCAATCTGTGTAATCGATTGAAATTCATGATCATTCAACCATGGACCGCTAATCACGCACGTGTGTACAAACAGTTTGACTATGAATATGTTTTTTCGGCGACTGTTTTTTCGTCATGTGTTTGGTATTTCAATTGGTTTATAAAACAAATTATGGATATCAATAGGTCAATCGGGAAAAAAAATATTCCATTTATCATAAAAAGCTTCACAAGTTCCAAGAAATGGTTTGACACGAAATAAAGATATGTATCTGCTTTTAAGCTATTCTATAAAATATATATTATAACGTTACTTAAAACTGCGAAAAAAAAACTGAACCATTTGTCGATAAAAAACGGACGAACGAAATTGTAAAAAATATATATTATCTTTAATTTTTTTTAGTATATTTATTCTAGTTTATAAATCAAAGGTTGATCACCAGCAGTATGTGTGCCTTACTAGTTTATAATGTCGTGGACTGTGATGTATGCTGCCACCTTCGAGACGTATTTGCTAACGGTTCATTAAAAAAGAGGGTCAGGATGGGGTCGATGAATAGTGAATAATGGGTTAAAAGTGCCGAATAAAGGAAAATAAATAATGACTACAGAAACATAGAGAAAAACCTAGCAGTTTCTTGGTATATACACATAGTGGTCAGCGTACATCTGCAATGTTCAATTAGGTGTGAAATTTTAATCTGGTAATTGAGATTAAATATAAAAGATGAATATAATGATTATTTCATTATAGTGTCGCACATTGGTCTTACAGTTAAAACAAAGATCGATAGCCAGCCTTCATAAAATTACGAGACACTAAATTTATAATAAAATTAATTAAAATATATACAATTATGAATTAGTTACAACAAGGATTTGTATAGTTACACACACATCTTTATCAATGAAATCCAGGATTTGTTTAGTAAATCTTTGATGAAATTAAAATAATATCCACATTTGATATAAGCAGAGACATATAATACATATGTATTATATGTCCCTGATATAAGTAACAAAATAAACGAATAAAATCTTTATTAAAATGCTAATATTCTGATGATGGATATTATAATAAAATTGTCAATTGAAATTATCTTTGCAAAAGAAAATAAAGGTATAGAAACTTGGGATTTTATTTGAAACACATCACAGTAACCTTTATGTAAGAAACAAATATGCACAAAGAAAGACAAAAATAATACTGAAGATATATTGTTTGTAAATCATAATTTCATAAAAACTTTTTTCTTCTAATAAAAAAACTATTTATTGTACGAGCTAAAAACTTTTGTTTGTATTTACAGTTCATATGAGCAATACATCTTTTCTCTGTGTTCATTCTGTCAAAGTTAATATGTTCACGTGCTGTTTTAAAAAGTTCATATCGGAAGTCTGTATATAAAAGACAGACCATTAAAACATGTATTTCGTTTTCCACACAGTTCGAACTACAAAATTTACAAAGTCTATCATTAAATGGTATCTGCGGTATGGAATATCGTTCCGTCTTAACGGCTAGCAAAGTTATGATTTCGCAGAAAAAAATATGAAGATGTTAAATAAAATTATTTAAACCTTTCTCACAGACTTTTTCCCAACGTGTACACTTTGATTACATTTTTGTGACTTTCGTCCTACTTATAAAAACATGTGCGACTTTTCCCTCAGCATACATGTAAATCATGGGATTCGTAGAAATACTACAAAGGACCTCCTTAGTGCACTAAGAACAAAATTGTACACTAATGACCTGATGGAAAGATACTATCACAACGGATATGGCATCTAGCAAAAGACTTTGTAAAAAATCATAAAATCAAATTTTATAATTATGTCATTTTTAATTAGAAAGTTATCTAATATTTTCTCGACACGTGCTTCAATCGGTTGATTGCCACCTTTAGTGTAATCAGTAGAAATTCATGTTCGCTCAACCCTGTCCCGTTTATAATCCGCTTGTATATACCGATTTTAACATGTATATGGTATTTCAAATTGTTCTCTTGGTTTTTTTTCGTTTGTTTGTTTCTGCCGTGTTTATTCTGTCTGGTAATTTTTTTACTTCTAAGGTAATAGCGTCTTCTCAAATATTTTCAGTTTTTGGAAATGTTTATCCTTTTTTTTTTATTTTAAAAATACAAATAATTGTAAACACTTCACGGAAAGGTGAGGTTTAATACTTGGTTGCTTAACGTCCAGTGGCCTATACTTCACTTTTTTTTCTGATTTCAGAAACCATGCCTCACCGCAAGGTTTTTAAAAGGATAGAACACAGGCAAATGCAAAAAGATTCTAATGACTATCTTTGCTGCCTAGGTCTCTATATAATGATTTATGTTTTATGGGATACTAAACTCCTGTTCTACAAAAACAAATATATTCAGTTTAAGTGAGGTTTTAGTCTGATCTAAGTTCTGATGTGATTTACTGAGAATGTTTCACTTTTTTATAAGAGGCAGTACCAAACATGTTTATCTTTAACATGTGGTCAGGTTAAATACATATAGGGTTAAACACTTTCCTCGACATGTTTAGGAGAGGAACATATTTAGGGTACGAACTTGTTTACAAATGCATTACAAGTATAGATATGTGTGATTTGATGTTCAGGCCCCGGCTAAACACATTTTTAGACTGTAAATATGACTTATTTATTTCTTACAGCTACTTCAATTTCAACGTTTGTGGATAGGTGTTTCATTGACAGCCATACCACATCTCCTTTTGCTTATTTTTGTTGTATATAATTTTTTTTTCATTTTCCTTGTCTTTTAAAAAATATTCCATTATAAATTTTATTTGATGCCGAAAATAAGAATACGAAGAGTTATTTGTTAAATGCTATAACTAAGCGAAGTAAAACAGCCATTAATAATTGTGTATAAGAGCATCATATATATTTATAAAAAAAAATCAAATACAAGCAGACATACCATTTGTGACACCAATTTCATTTATTTCCAAATCTTAAAATCTTATATTTCCACAGTTGTCCAGTTCTTTAGCGTCTCTTAATAATGACAGAACGGGCTTTAGAGTCATATGATTAAGTTAACTAAATTATTTAGTTCTCCCATGCACATTGTGAATTATATTTCTTACATCACTGCTTATTACATTATACAATAAAATGGTATTCATCTTCAATTGTTGAATAAAGATGAATTGTTAAAAAAAAAGCATTGACATCAGTTTTAAAGTTATCGTTCATAGAAGACAGTTATGATTTATATTCTTTTTTAAAAACGTAATATAGTATTTACCACTTGGAGTTTTTCTATATTACTTCTGTAATCGAATTTAAAGAACCCCACGGACGCCACATACTCTCATATGTCTCTCAAGGTATAATGATAGTCTGTAAACTCTAGTGTTGTAAATAAGGAAATGAAATCGCAAAAGCTTTGTTTCTCACTTTGTATCTCAAAAATAAACAAAGAAGCTTACATAGCAATTTCCTTAGAAACAAAATAAAACAAAGGCCAAGTAAACACAAAAATTTTGAATTGTGGTACCATTTTGCAGGATTTCCCTGAATTGTTTATTCCTTCTATAGTTCCTGAGTGGAATAAACCTGATACAAAACATTGCAGTGTCAACTCTATATCTAAATTTGAGAAAGAATTGAAAACAAAAACCAATATCTTTTGTTAGGAAATTAAATATTAATTTTTAACGCAATTGCGATGCTCCGCTTTATTCTAAAACTATGAAATTTTTCCAGCTTATATTACAAATGACCTGTTTTGCAAATGTGTGTGACCAGATATTGTGGATCGGTACGTCTAAATAACAACACAGGACTTCCTGTACGAATAGGGACATAAAAAGTATACCCAAGGCAAGTTATAGATATAGGAAGATGTGGTGTGAGTGTGAGATATAGGAAGATGTGGTATAGATATGCATTCGGCACTTTGTTTATTTCAAAAAATATTCGTGTATTGAAAAATTTGTATAAATTAATTAAAAATATCAATATAGACGTATGTTCTCCAGGTTGATCCCCAATCTCTCATTCTTGTTGCTCGTTTTGTGCAAACTTGTCATGCGCAAAATCTGTATGTTATTATATGTAAAAATATCGTTCCTTGTACCATTAAACTTGGTTTTATAAGAAATAAAGAATCTTGATAGAAAATTTAATTTTTGATCTTATACTTTTTGTTTTGATAAAATCAATTCAATATTTGAGAAGCTATTTACAAAAAACGTTAAATACACTTTTCGTTTTGTTTCAAATTTATAATGAAACTCGTCCTCAATTTCACCTAATTTTACATAAAGTATATATAATAAATAAAATGTTCTCTTTAACTATTTTGCCATCTACCAATTTCAATAGACATTTTTTTAATTGTGTTCAAAGTTCTAAATCTACAAAAGAATAACTATTTTTGTAACATTGAATACCAAAGAAAGCTTCGCAAGTTAAACTGTTTTTTGGCATAATTGTTTTTATTCCCCATTTTCTGAAACTCCTGATAGAATAGAACATCACAAAACAGCTTACACATGCACATTTGTTTAAAAAAATATTTTTCGCCATTAAAACTCATTCTTGTCCCGTATGACATTTCCTGAACGAGTGAAAATCTGAAATAATTATTTTATTAAGCTTATATCTTTATTGCGGTAGCCTATTATTGAAAAAGGGTATAATTTTAAATTTCATGAAGTAAGATTCATACCACCAGAGACATTCAATATACTAGTAAACAAAAGAAACGACACAAGGCAATACATTAATCATATAAAATAAAATTAGATACAAAAGCTTTGCTCATTGTGGGAAGCCGTAAGGTGAACTACATGTATAGTTGTTAATTTCTATGTCATTCGTCTCTTTGGCAATCATACCACATCTTCTTTTTTTATATAAATTTGCGTTCATCAGCTCAGTGGCGTAGCCAGGGTTAAATAGATGTGGATGCGAAACTGAAATTTTTGGACCCATTTTATGCAGAAAATTATATTTTTCGGATGATTTTCCCTGTATGCATGTGTACTACCCTAGAATCAGACACTGGCTAAATTTTTGTTTAATTTCAAAATACCCACCAATATATATATTTCGAAAAAGATTTTATTGTTTTCTCGAAACTACCTTCATTTAATTCAGAAATATTTGATGAAAGAGTTTCACACCGAATCTTATATTTGACATCTCATAAACTGACCCATTACAGCGGCACTTATTTATTTATGCCCGCGTCACACTGTCCCGATTTTTGCGCCGATGGCAACACGATTATGGAAATTTTCAAAATCGGGACTGATCGTATCCAGATCGGGCTATTCGTAGTGCCATCTTTAACCATCTTTAACCATCGGCCACTTTTTCTAGCCTTCGGGGACAACTTCGGGAAGGGTTCTTAATTTTTTAACATGTTAAAAAATCCCCGAAGGTGCGTCCGATGTTGAGGGTTCGTATTGAGTTCGTATAACCATCCTCACCATCGTAATGTCACCGGGAATGCATCTTTGAACATCGTATTGCATTCGTGTTTCCATCGTTTCCATCGGGCAGTTTTAACATTACGATGTCTACACGAATGAATCACGAAGCTATCCGAAGGTCTTACGATGGCAACACGACTTCGCGAAGACCTCGTAATCCCGTCGTGTTGCCATCGAATATAAGTACGAAGGCGACAAGATGGAACTACGACGGCAATAAATCCAGCTAAATGTAAGTTAATTTTCGCGCTAAAATACATTTAAAGTGCCATGCGCGATATGCACTGGTCAGTCTAATACGACAGTTAAGAAAGACGTTCACAAAACATGGAGCTCATATCATATGATTCTATGAGAACAAGAAAGGCGACAGCGTTGTTTCTATTAATTCAAATAGAACAAGAAGAACAGCTATTACAGGCTCAGGATTTACTTTTACAAGTAAAATAGTATTTTTTGTCAATTTGTCATATCAAGCAACATAATGAAAATCATAAACGCGCCTCGTACACCAACACTGCAGGTACACGTATATAGGGAAACCAACTTTATTCCATAACCATTTTGTTTCCTATATGTCATATGTTGCCGCATTTGTTGCTTTCCCTACATCCTTTCTTTTGTCTATATTATTATGATATTCTCCTTGAAAGAGTTCTTTTTGAATAAAAGGGATCAACGAACCCATTACCTTACCTTTAAGATAGATCAGTAAACATGGGCATAATTATGGGTGATTATTCAGACTAGTGCAAACATTTTACAGTTCAAACAAGGCAATGCCGAGCGTGGTACATGTACCTCCTCGTATGTAACATATTGGGGACAAATAATTGTATGGACACTATATGTGTATATGATACATGAAGAAAATGGTAAATTGAATATGCACATTTGATACATAAACTATTATTTTTAGAAATTAACCAAAACATTCAGTAACTGGAAATACCTTTAATATTGTCTTTAGAACCAGCAGGTAAAAAAATGATTAACCAATTTCCTGTGTACACGACGTCTTTTAGACATCGTATGGCCATCGCGCCATCATCGTATTCCATCGTGTAGCCTTCGTAATCCATCGTGTAGCCTTCGTGATCCATCGTGTAGGCTTCGACTGAGATATGAAGCTTAAATACCCGTCTTCGGTTAACTTTCGTATGTCCATCTTTTGCTATCGTATATAATTTCGGCACCATCGTATAGACTTCATTATTCATCGTACTTGCTTCGGTCACTTTTTGATATTTTAACGAGATCGGGACCAACTTCGTACGAACTTACAATTTTCGCATTCGGGTGTCCATCGTATATAAAAATCGGGACAGTGTGACGCGGGCATTATGGAACTTCGAAATATAGGAAGCGGAATTTGATCCAACCCATGGGTTGTTTGATTACTTGTCTTAACGCGTTATACAGGGTCATGGAAATATCGGGCGTCCGTCCTGTCTTGTTAACGCGTGTACAATTCTTGCAAGCTTTGTGTGAAACTTAGGGATGACATCAAAAGATCGATGTAGGATAAAAAACTTAAATCAAATAGTTTGGGGGTGGGGGGGGGGGGGGGGGGTCAACATTGCTGCAAGTTTTGTAAATCTAAAATCGATTTTACATATATCCCTATTGGTCAATCAATTTTTCCCAAATTAAGTTAAGAGGGGGGGGGGGTGTGGGGGTCAGTGAAAAAACTACGTGAATTAAGTTTTTTATCCTTCATTGAACTTTTGATGTCGTCCCTTATATCAGAAATGTCTTTGACACTAACTAAAATCAGTCCTGATTAAATATTTTTAACCAATTATGCCCCGTGGAAACATAAAATGATAATGGAAATCCTATCCCGTTTGCTAGATGAAGCTTTTATTTCTCTTGAGCATGTTGAGATATTAAAATAAATGTAAAAAAAAAGTGCTTTTTTAGTTATTGCCCTTGTATCTTGGATATATATGATATGTGCAATGCGGGACATTGAAACTCTGTTATTCTATTGAAAATAAAATTAAATATTTGAACCTTTAAGTTAATAGAAATGGGTATTTATCACACTCCATTACAGAAAATACTAGTAGAGTTTTTATATCGTCGTCTTTCATGTCACAGGAAACGATATCGGGATATGATTGTTTAGTTGTTTACTAGTAATCTTGCTATGTCATCGCTTTGCTTGGCTCAATTTTAGAACAAACAAGTCTACAGGTCTGTGTATCATCACAATCTGCGCTTGCCACAGCTGACTGCGCGCTACGACGTAAAAATTTACGAAAAAGTCGAAAGCACTTTTCGGCAATTTATCCATCTTGTTTACATAAACTAAACGATCCTAAAGGGAAAATCACGCATACTGCTTCGGAAATGATTGGACGCTGTTCTCATATCCTCACCCTTGTTACATTCGGATACCTCCGTGTGTATCTGCTGTGAACACATGCAATCATATAATATTTTTTTTATTTTTTTTGTTGTCAAAATGATGTGGATGCTTGAGCATCCGAGCATACATACAAGCTACGCCACTGCAGCTTCATGTGGACCTTGGTGGAAAGCAATAGTTTGAAGTTGTCTCATTCACAATCGAACCACATCTACTTTTTATTCTGTCCAAAACCGGGAATGATAGCTGCAATAGGCAGCGATTAAAAAACAACAGCATAAAGCATCGTAGTGGCCATCTTCGTCTGTTAACTAATTTTCACGTTGGTAGGAATTAGGGGGGGGGGGGGCTTTACTTTTTCAGCAAGGTTAAGTCGAAAGTCGAGCTGATGAAGTCAAGAGTGGACAATATTTCTGTGCTCAAGTCTACCCTTTGGGTTCGAAAAAAGGGATTAAGAGTAAATATTGATGAGACAACAACCCAACAACACAAAGTTTTTTTTACAGTCTTTTGGGTTTTTTTTTATCATAGAGAGATCCCTATACACCTTATCAAGCCAAACAAAAACGTTCCATGTATAAATAAAGTAAGGAGCTAATTTCATATTACCTGCCATTAAAAATATCACAAAAGGCACATACATATTTTGTGAAAAGTTTAACCATACCATTTTTATAATATCAATTCGTGGAAATCAAACCAAGTACATGAAATAAAAATCAGTACAAGGAAAATACTTCTCTATGTATTAACGATTTAGTAGATATATAATGAACGTTGAATATGCCTTATATCCAGACCTGTCCAGAGACAAATTCAAGTTCCAAATGTTATACTGAATATGAACCCTGCTCTAGACTGATAGTGTCGAGAAAGATTTTTAACGTGCTAGTTCACAAGGTAACACTCCGCATTTGGACATCATTTAGCCACTCGAGCATACCAGTCTTTTTTTTTACAGATATATCATGTAATGGAGGAGAGGTGTAATTAAATTATTAATTCCGCTTGCTTAGCGGAGGAACAGCAATTTTAAATGTTGACGTATTTGGATTGACCAGGCCGGGATTTGAACCCACGATTTCCCGCACTAAGTGCAAAAACATAACCAAGAGAAATCTGAAATATAGTATCATACCAAAAAAACTAAAGTGCTATAAATAATCCAATCTAAAAGAACTCTCCCTTTTATTTAAGCCATCAAAATGCATTTAACCAGTTGATATTATTTAAAACTGTACTTGAAAAACGATGGTCGATTTAAGCATAGATTTCATGCACGGAAGACTTCTGCACATTTGGTACTCTTGCACAATTAATTGAGGCAGCTCTGTTTTTTATTCAATATATTCTCATTTTGAATTACCATTCCAAGTTCCATGTCCATTCTCTCAGTCGACCTTTTATATTTGCTATGAAAAGCCTACCTATTGTGTTCTCGTTATGAACATACATGTAATATTTGCCACAGGACGTAAAACAAACAACATTTATTAAACAGACTCATTAATAATTAATGTCATGAAAACCATATACGAAGGCAAGATTTGCACAATCCTATAAAGTAATATTTCCATGTATCCGTTTCGATAATTATTGAAACTATAACGACCCTTTTCAGGGTTGCGTTCAATATCGTAGCAGCTACGTAGTGCGACGTAAATTTATGACTATTGAACGAGAAGCTAGCTTAGCTGCTATTAATATCTATGTAGCAGCTAGGCTAGCCACCCGTTCAAAAGTCATAAATCTACATAGCTCTATATAGCCGATAAGATATTGAACACAACCCAAGGTCGTGTTCAATATCGTAGCGGTTACGTAGATGGGTCGAGTTCAATATCGTAGCAGCTACGAAGTGCTACGTAGATTTTGACTATTGAATGTGTAGCTATAGACTAGTTGTTACATAAATATTGATAGCAGCTACGTAGCTGCTACGATATTGAACCCAAAACCCTGGGACGCGTTCAATATCGTAGCAGCTACGTAGTGCTACGTAGATATTGACTATTGAACGTGTAGCTATAGACTAGTTATTACTTAGATTTTGATAGCAGCTACATAGTCGCTACGTAGCTGCTACGATATTGAACTGATCCCTGGTATCAATATCTATGTAGCAGCTAGGCTAAATACAAAGGTTGAGTTCAATATCGTAGTAGCTACGTAGTGATCAATATCTATGTAGCAACAATTGTTAACGTTTGTAAGATACCAACAAAACTGACGAATCCATCTTAGATGACAAAACGTATCAAAATTTAATCCTATGGGAGAAAAAATAATCCTATAGGACAAAGTTAATCCTAAGGGATAACAAAATATCTTACAGGACAAAATTTATCCTAAGGGAGAGAAAAAAATCCGGTAGGAGAAAAAAATATCCCATGGGAGAAAAAACATCCCACAGGACAAAATAAATCCCTTAGGAGAAAAAATATCCTAAGGGACATTAGTTTCTGTCAAAAAGTCTTTCATGATAATCCTATAGGATAAAAAAAATCCTATCGGATTTAACACTTTTTTTGAAAATCCTACAGGATTTCAAATCCCATAGGAGATAAATTTTCCTATAGGATAAATAAATCCGATAGGATTTATATATCCCATAGGATATTTAAAATATCCTACGGGATTATGACTTTATCCTATAGGATTTCTCAAAATCCTGTAGGATTTTTAAAAATCCTATGGGAGAAAAAAATATCCTACAGGATTTTGTCACTGTTTTCGCTCCAGTTGCCGAACCGGGCGAGCCATATCAAATTTATTTTTGTATTGTGTTATTTATCCCCAGAGGTACATTATTGCCAAATTTGATGATTCTACGACAAAAAAAAGTGTGGTTCCAATTTGCACTTATGAGAAGTGCAAATTAATCCAAGAACATGTTTTAACCTCAAGCTTGTGGAATGTAACTGCTATAGACTTCGTTTCTAAAAGAATCCCTTTCCTGAATGTAAACAACCATTGATTTCTTTTTTACAAATTCACAGAATTTAATCAGGGAATCTGTAAAATAGATCTAAATTATTTCAGAGATTAATATGTAAAATTCCTTGTCAAATAAGGGCAACCGTATTATACCGCTGTTTGAAACTCATAAATCGATAGAAAAAAACAAATCCGGGTTACAAACTAAAACTGAGGGAAACGCATTAAATCTGGGATTTTATAAAACCACTAATCAGTTCAGTGCCTGTTTAAAAAATCCGAAAATTCAGGGATTATACAACAGCCCTTATTTTAAAAATTCACTGTTAGTGGAAGTCAAAGGCAACGACATTTTACAGAAGGGAACATCGGAAATAAATATAACTATTAAAAAAACAGTTATTGGCATAATACGCGTTGTGTTCTTCTTATATATTTCATGATGATATGATACTAAATCCCTAACATGGGGGATTGTGGTTGATTTTCATACCATAAACAATGATAAAGGCATGATTTTTCTATCAGTTTGATCAAAGTCTAGAGCTGGCGTGTCAGTCAATGTTAGAAGTCCATTGTTAATTTGTGTTTCTCTAATTTTTGTGCTATTTTCACATTTCTTGATCGGAGTGAGAAAAATATTTCTCCTCACTAGTGAAAAATCTGTTCTCGGCAAATGATTGGTCGAAGTTTAATTGTTACGTTAAAATTTTCTTGGTTTCTTTTGGATTCTCCTATTGTGACGTCATGAAAAAAGGCTACCATGCCTAATGACATGACATAAAAAGTACAAAACTTTCTTCAAATATTCAAAAAGGAAGGATAAAAATCATTAGAGAAACAGATTGCACTACTATAACTCGTGTATTACGACATTTCTCCACTCTCAACAGTTAAATCGCGCTTTAGATATTAAAATTTAACTGTCTCGAGTGGTGAAATATCGTAACACACTTGTTGCAGTTGTTGAATATATATTACATTGTCAATAGCTAAGTTAGCTCTGCAAAGGTATACGCCAAAATCACTTCTTGAAACTTTCTTGATATTCAGCCAGTGCTCTGTCTTTACGTCGTGACAGGTTTTCATCTTCTCGCCATCTTTGAACCATTGACCAGACATTGGATCACTTAACCTGCACACTAATTTAACGGTTGTATTAATGGACACGGTCATGTCCTGAAGCCGTGTCGTAAATACCGGAGGACTCACTGAAATTTAATCATTAATTTTATTTTAAATACACGAAACAAAAGCTGTAAAATCATTGAAGCACATCTAATCAATTTTGTGATATAGATGCTTATGCAACAATAAAATCATAAAATTAAAAAAGTTAAAATGCCCAATCAAAATTATAATATGTAAATTAAATGAATATATAATATTGATATATTATTATATGGCATTTTTTATATCAGATATTGTATCAGCCCGAGGATCAATACAGCTCAAAAGCCGACGTCTCAAGTGCTGATATTGTCTTAGGGCTGATAATTCATCATATTTGAAAAATAACATGTTACGTGTATCATCTTTGTTTCTCCATTTTTTTCTTTTTTTGTCGGCAAATAATCGGTCGAAATTGAATTAATACGTCATTTGTTTAGGTTTCTTTTGAATTTCCTATTGTAACGACATGAACTTTTCAAATAAGGAGACCATACCTGATGACGTCTTATATAAATAAAACGTCTTCTGCAAATCTTTCATAAAAGTGGAACGAAAGATACCAGAGGGACAGTCAAAGTCATCAATCGAAAATAAACTGACAAAGCCATGGCTATAAATGAAAAAGTCAAACAGACACACAATAATACACATGACACAACATAGAAAACTAAGCAACACGAACCCCACCAAAAACTAGGGGTGAACTCAGGTGCTCCGATAGGGTAAGCATATCCTGCTCCACATTTGGCATACAGAAGGATGAAAATCATTAGATAAATGTATTACACGAGTAAAAATTGAGAGCATGGATACATATAAAGACAAACTTGTTTTCGATATCACAAACTACATGTAGTCAAAACTTTTACTAAATTTTATAATCGGTATAAGGAAATAATTCGTAAGTTTAACTCAACATGCAGACATCTTATACGTTCAGGTATTTCACATCCACTCTTTTATGGTAATATTCTTTACATCGCTACATTGAAGACCTGTCGGTGACCTTCTGCTGTTATTTTTTTTTTTATGGTCGGATTGTTGTCTCTTTGGCACATTCCCCATTTCCATTCTCAATTTTACTAGTCATATTCCAAACAATTTACAAGTTGTATCATACATCTACCCTAACCCTAACCTACTTATTCAGAGATTCCGAAGTCATTTCAGATTATATTGGTCCTAGAAATAAACGAAATAAGCTTTATTGTAGTGATCTATGGCTCGACATTCTACTGATTTGCAAACAAAAATAGCAGATAAACAAATAAGTGACGAAAAGTCGACTTGCCCTATTTAATTTTTTTATTCTATACAGAAAAAAATCAACAAATATTGAAAGTATACTTTGATCTCGTTAACCCATTTTGTTGAGAGGGACGGGTTTACCAGACATGTTCATACTGTTAGTTGTCAGCACTGTTTCCCCTTATAATAACAAATCCAAATCTGATACGTTTTTGACTTCATAGACAATATGTTGACCACTTTAAGATAGTTATGCATGTGTATGTGAAGTTAGCAGCCAGTTCGTTATTTGATATTTGACATTCAATATCCAACCGGCTACTGGCAGTCGGTTGAATATTCAAAATTTAGTTGAAAATCATAAAAAAAGAAATAACATTAAAGCATGATTTTCATAGATAAGAGGACTGATAAGATACGTAGGAACGTTTTATCACCTCTTTTAACTGCCGTTAATTCTCGTTGTTCTCGAATATAAACCGTTTTCCAACTGGCATGATTGTCTTTATGTAATATAGGTTTTTGTCAATAAAAGAACTTAAATGATGTTCTTTTATATATGCTGATTCTTAAAACAAAAAGTAAAACCGATCACGCTAGAAACATTTTGGAATATAAATAGAAATATTTTTTGAAAGCCCCCCAAAAAATATATAAGGAAAATCTAAATGTCAGTACAAAGGGCACAGGGCAATGGTGATCAATGTTGACAATTTTTAGCTAAACAGTGACAATCTAAGCCTTCCGTAGATATCGAAGATGACATTATCCTGGGAAATCCTTCTGAAACAACCTTTATATATACAGAGTCTTTGATTTAGTTAATTTTATGGACATTGAAAGACCAGGCGGGTCTCATCCTCATTTAAGCGGTCTCAAGTAGATTTTCACTATTTTTGGATATCCAACTGGCACATTGGGCGCTCCGTATACATGGAAGACAGGAAGTGCCCCATTTCCCTTAAGTCACGTTTGTATCTACCTATTAACTAAATGTCTGCATAATATTAGAAAGATTGAGAGATCAGGGGACTCTCACCATTGCCCTGTGCCCTTTGTCCTAAAATTTTGAAAATGTTTAACTAAACAGTGACAATCTAAGCCCTCCGTAGATATCGAAGATGACATTATTCTCGGCAATCCTTTTGATACCATCTTTATATATACAGCGTCTATATATTCGTCCAATTTTATGTACATTGAAAGAACAGGAAGGTCTGACTGTCATTTAAGCGGTCTCAGGTAGGTTCACACTATATAATTTGAATATCCAACTGGCACTTTGCACGTTGGGCTCTCCGTAAGATGATTTCTTATGTATCTTTTCGCTCCTTTCAACTATAAAAATCATGCTTTCAATGTTATCAAATATTATATTTTTTTAATGATTTTCAAATAAATTTGAATATCCAACCGATTTCTATCAGCCGGATGGATATTGAATATGAAATAACGAATAACGAACCGGCTGCACATCCATTTATACATGCACATGATGTAACATTTTGCGTTGTCCTAATTAGAATGATTGTGCATGTATTCATCAATTTTAGTTATTGATAAGATAATCAGCTGTAAAAGTGACACCAATGTCGCACAGGAAATCTAGTAAAATTGTATTTAGGTAAAAGAAGAACAAAAGCATACTTAAAAAAAGGGACGGACGAGGAGACGGCAAAACCTACACATAATCAAAAGATAAACATCCTAAAAATGCTCTCAAAACAAAAGAAGTGTTGTCATGTACTCAAGAGTATAAATGTTACACCCGCCGTGTTGCTTGCAAAATTCTTGTTGCAAAAATAGCCTTCGTCAGAGTCAATTGCCGATGACAATTTGTTCATTCGAAATATTATTCGACAAGATTATATAAAACCGCTACTAAAAAAAAGTCACTTATACTAACCCCATATGACATATAAACACGGTCGCCACGCAGTCGCCATCTTCGCTAGCCACGGGTTACGATCCATCTCCCTCCTCTCCATCCTTAGCGGATGGAGATAGAACTTCGGAGACACAAGGTAATGATTTTCATTGGTTGCAGTCGAAACTCGCTGCATCCAATCAAAACGCGCACATAACATAATCACGTGTAAGTGTATAGAAACAATTGCTACGTGCTTATTGTGCAACAAGTCTTTACATCCCTTAACATACGATTATATTTAAGGACAATTTGAATGTTTTTAATCAACTAATAGAAGATCCTGTGTATGTTTATTGCACTAAAACACGAATGTCAACGTATATTTTTGTTTCCTGCTTTACCAAGTGTGTATAATCTAGACGCTTCCGTGTTTTTACCTCCAAATTGAAGAGTTCAAGTGCTATCATTGGTCAAGAATAATGTATTCGGAATGGGCGTGACTTTAATCTACCAATAGATGGCGCAACATTGTTATAAGAAATGTTGTCTTTATCTGCCAAGGGTGGAGAGGAGGGAAGTGGATTGTAACCCTTGGCTAGCGAAGATGCGCATTCGCATACAACCGATGAATTTAAAAGAACGTCCGATGAAACATTGATTGTCGAAATCCGGATATATACTGTACCAAATTTTGCACCTGTTTGCTGTATATCATTTTTTTCGCAAGCTTATTTTTTTCTGTTTGGTATTATATTCATATTTAAGAATGTTGTTTTTGCTGTCTATAGACACCTCTACCAAGAAATTTGTTTTGCATACACACATATACAATTTGCGGTTTTTATGCAATGCAATCCTAGGTTTGAATGTTGATTTCAGTCTCGTGTATATATTTTAGCGTTAGGGCTTGTATTCAGTTTAGCCTGCAGGTTTATATAATCCAGGCATCCAATTTCGACTCTTCAAAAAATAAAGAGTCTATCCTTAATTGAGGTAGCTTTATTACCATTTCGATTCCAATGTTCTATGTATATGGTGTACAAATGTTTTTACCTCGTGTTTATGGTGGAGCATCTCTTTTCATAATTATTTTGGTTTAGTATTAAATTCGAAAAATTAAATAATAACATCCATTGTGTTACATCTGGTGACCTATTTATTAGGAGATTGTCATGTCAGTCAGGAGTGTCAAATACAACCCGTTGTTCGTCAAGCTAGTCAAATGCAATATGTTTAAATGTACTTTTCACTTGTTTGGTCTTTCGAAAAATGTTGTTTGTGCTGTATTTAGACACTTCCAACAACAAATTTGTTTAGCATAATATGTATAATTTTTTTTATCACAAATCGTTAATCGTATTTTAATCGTTTCATTTGAAAATCGCCAAGGTAGTCAGCAGTGTTACGGAACATCCGTTGTTGACCTGCCAGTCAAATGTCTTTTATTAAAATATACCTTTTTTATTTTTTTTTTGTCTTTTGACAAATGTTGTGTTGCTGTATTTAGACCCCTATACAATAACATTTGGTATGCATAAGCACATGTCAAAAAGAATATAACATTCATATACTCTAACTGATAATACAAAAGTTAACAAAGAACTATGACCATTGTCGCGTACAAGTAATACAAACTGATGTACAGACTGGGACTATGAGTATAAAAGTCCAAGGTACAGATGAGAACAAATTTAATGAAACAAGTGTGCATTGAATGAAACTAAATGTGTGAATACGTCATAAGTTTTGAATCGAAATGATATTCAATAATGAATCAGAAAATTGCAAAGCACGAGAACATATTTGTTTATATAATTAAAAAAAATGGATTTTAGGTTTTACATCTTTAAATCCTTTTTCCAGATCTTCTAAATTTACCTCAGAGTTTAGATTTTTATTTGAAAAATAACCAGCAACAATACAATTCAACAAGGACAAAAACATTCTAGAAACAGAAACCTCACAAAGAGTAGAGATAATTCTAGATGACCCGGAGTGAAATAATTGTATGAGGCTGAGAAACTAGGGAAGGGCGAAGTTTTATTGATCCCTTCCCAAGTTTTATGTCGAATACGAAAAGTTTATATTTGTCTGACACTGACCTAATAGTTTTGTTTATACTGCACATTAAATTAATACTTTGAATGCTATTCAAGTTGTTATTATCATCCCTTAAGTAACCTCTGATTGTCTAAAAGGTGATCCATGATGAAATTGACATTACTGTGTTACTATACAGTACAGCCTGTGACATTCTCTTAATTATGTCCACCCTCTTGAATGGTCAACATCCAATGGTGGCCATTTATTGGGGTATTCAATCTTGAGATGTTGGCCATTTATTGAGGTCATAAAACATAGGTTGATGTTTTATCTAATAATGTTACCTGTTGTAGTTTTCAACTTGTATGTTTCTTTAAAATTTACCTGTACAGGTAACTTAGGTTTTTTTCAAAATTGACGTTTCACCTTTTTTTGAAAATGTAGAATAAGACATTGTTTTAGACAAAAATGTCAAAGATAAAGTTATTGACTACCATTTGAAAGACAACATACTTTAATTATTTTTTTTATAAAGTAAAAAAGAAATTGATGTACATGATGTTCATTGTATTTAATTGTTTATTTGCATTATTTAATGAATTATCACTAATAATAACTAATAATCAAGCAAATGATATTTTTAAAGAAACCATGAAGGATGTAATGTTTAGCAAGCCTGTTTATTAACAAAATAAAATAATCAGACAATATCAATCCTCTTATAATAAATTTTTATAACATCTATTATTATTCAGGAAAACTACAAATATCATTATACGGTTTTATAGGAAAAAACTATTTTTGTCTATCTTTTTTTTTAAATCTGAAATCAGGAGTTAACACAATGGCCATGTTGAAGAGACTTATTTTCCAAAAAAATATTTAAAGAAAAAAACTGTCTTGCTTTGCCTTTTTGAAACAAATGAGAACTTATTAAATATGACATCTTCCGTTTGGCTAATATCTGTCAGTTAATTAAAAGCCAAAATTTGACAAAATACACTTATATAGATGGTTACACTTTTATGGTCTATTAATTAAATCATTTTTTTCTGTGTATATTTATATTGTTGGAAGTGCTGGACTGGTATGATACATATTCTTGGTATACATTTGCAAATATTTCCCTTAACCCAGGCCTTTTAGATAAATTTCAGGGACTTGAATGAATTAAGACTTTAAAACCCTTGATGAAAAATCAATTTAAAGAAAAATATAAAAACATTTTTGAAAACAGATTTAAGAATAAAAACTTTGGTAAAAACTGTATACTCAAATGTGTCACATAGAGAGTTAGTGGTCATAATTTACAAATAGAAAATAGAGGACAATATAAAATTCCTAGAAAAGATACAATATGTATACTGTGCCACTTGCTGGACAATGAAGACCACTCCTTCTTAATTATGAAATTAACAAAACAACTTGAGATAATCTATTTGAAAATTGTTTTCTTTCTCATAATATTGTCTCTTACCCAAGAACAAAAAGTGAAAGAAATGCTAAACCTTTAAACATGAATATGTTGAAAATATTGGCTCCCTTACAAAATAGTCATTATTAGACTTGAGGGCAGAAACCTAAAAAAAAATCCATGTGTTATAATTTCTTATAGAATTGTTAATTCTTTGCATTATAATTGTTTTGTTTTTTTTTTGTTTGTTTTTTTTTTTGTTTTTGTCACAAACTAAATACCGTATGTTTATATGCGTACAAATATTATCAAATTTTGTTGAATTAATGAATATTTTGAATATATTTATTCAATAGAGAAATAAAAAATTGCCTAAATTTTATTTAGAATAAGTTCTAAAGACAATCTTTAACATTTGTAAAACAGTATTGAATGCAGATAATTCTATCTACTATGATTTAAGTATAAATCATTTTGATTTAAGAAAATTATTTGAGAAACAACTTTTCAATAGAAAAAGGCAGGCATTGGGAAAGTTTGCATTATATTAGAAGATGATATTCATTTATTCTTCACTAACCATAAAGTACATGTCAAAAATAACTTAAATTGATTAAAAAGGTATAATGTCAAAACAAATAGTCATGAATCAAATTTAAAATAAAAATCAGCTATTTATTCAACTAGTTATGTTATTTCATTTTATTTTTGAATTTTCTTGTCATAATCACAGTAATTAAATTTCACAAACACATACATGTATATTTTACCTGAGACACATGACCTGTAAGTTATATAATTTTAACACTTCAATGCAGTCAAGATTTCCCTTTATCCTTGACTAGTTTTTTTATTAATACCTTGTGTATTAATTAACTACAGGGGGTATAATGATGGACATATAGGGCCACCATGGTGGACATAATTTTTATGACCACCATGAATAAGATAATGTCACAGGTAGTACTGTATCTAAACTCGGAATTAAATTACATCTTTGATCCTTTTGATCCAAGTGTAT
Organism: Mytilus galloprovincialis; assembly: GCF_965363235.1. NCBI lineage: Eukaryota > Metazoa > Mollusca > Bivalvia > Mytilida > Mytilidae > Mytilus > Mytilus galloprovincialis. The sequence continues at coordinate 48,336,159 of NC_134844.1, read as the reverse complement.
GAAGGAACTCTGACTCATATGAAAATAAGAAAAGGTCGACAAGGAGAGGCGCACTGTTGTTAGCCAACCTAAAAATATCAAAAACGTCCATTGTTTTTGCGCAGAGAACAAGAAACATGCATGTTATTGATATACATTTTTTGTTTAAATAGTGTTAACCTAAAATGATTCGTCTTTGATAAGAAATTATGTCGAATATGAATTCTAGCAAACGTTTCATTTTAAGTTGAGTCTATAAGTTATGTGTTCATACTAATAAAAGATTCCTCTTACACTTGAATAATTACTTAGAAACATGTTTTAGTTGCTGTTGTACGACATTTTTAGTTAAAATTAACAAGCGTTAATTTTCTTAGAGGGTACTTTTTAACACAACCAAGCCGCCTAATTAAGATAAGAAATTGGGGTATGATTATCAATGAGACAAAATGACACTGAAATTAAACAATAATACGCAATCGTAAGATCTTCAAAAATAAGCAAACCCCATGCCGCAAAATCAGTTATAAATAAAGGCAACAGTAGTATACCGCTGTTCAAAACTCGTAAATCTATGGACAAAAAATAAAATTGGGGTAACAAAATAAAACTGAGGGAAATGCATTAAATATAAGAGGAAAACAACGACACAACATTAAAATGTAACATACACTGACACGGACTAAGCATTAGACAAAATCCGAGGAGAATAACAAATATAACATCAAAACCAAATACATGAATTTGGGATAGAAAAGTACCGTGACACGTTTTATAGTAATGTGAATTCACACTCAAATATAAGAGAAAACAAACGACACAACGGAAACACAACGTTAAAATGTTACACACACAGAAACGAACTATAATATAACAATGGCCATTTTCCTGACTTGGTAGAGGACATTTTTAAAGATAAAACACCACACAATGAAAAATGTAAAACGAGGAAAATCAACGATCAAACTCGTGTAATAAATAATGAACAAAAAAAATAGATAAGTTACACAGCAAAACACCGCTTGACTTTGGAAACATGTGATGGGTTAAACTCCCTTAAAGGTGCCAATCCTTCTACCCTGGAACAGTGGTGTAACAGTACAACACAAAAATAAACTATAAAAATCACATAAAAAAGGCATTACTCATCCGAATGAAACACATATCATTACATCTAAAAAAGAACTGATGTCTTGAATGTATACATCAACACAACATCATAACACTTAGTTTAGATTTGAGAGTACTAACCTTACTCACAGCTAGTTCAAAGCAAAACACAATTGACGGAAAAATTCAAGCATCTACCATTAAAAGAGTGCATTTTACCTCTGAATCCGTACACTTTCTGTAACAGGACAATTTTAACACTTTATAGAAAATGCCATCATATAGAGCTTATTATTAAATCAATCAGTAATGAACAAAAATTATGATAGTGGACAGCTCTCTAATCTGTTTAAAATGAGTTTCCCAAATAACATGTACGTTTAACATTTTTAAAGATCTGTGTTTAAATTCTATTCATATTACATACACGTTGCTCGTCAAAAATACTTTTATTAAAAGGGATTCATTTCTCAAATAAGTAATGCATAAACTACTTTTACATTTGACGGTAACTTAATGGTGAGTTTTCGTTGATACGTTTTTATAAGGTTTATAAAAGCCATATATTGTCAGTAGAATTTTAAACAATAATTATTTATTGATAAATCGATTGAAAATAACGATCATTCCCAATTTTGAATTAAAAATCACCTTTGACGGGTGCTACATGTGGAGCAGGATCTGCTTACCCTACCGGGCACCTGAGATCATCCCTAGTTTTTGGTGGAGTTCGTGTTTGTTCGTCTCTTGTTGTCCATGTTAAGTCTTGTGTAGTATTAGTCTGTTTGTGCTTTTCCTTTTTATGTATGACGTTGTCAGTTTGACATTCCCTCTGGTATCTTTGCCACGTTTTGATAGTACTACAATTTCAGACTGGTTACAGCCTATTGGATAAGGCATATAAGATCACCTCCGACCAAAGCAACCGTTGCATGTGAAAAAGATATCTGTTTTTTTTTTCAATATCGGCATATTTGAATAACAGTATTTTAACATTGGCGGAAGTAAAGGTTATACCATTTTCAGGCAAAATTAACCTATTATCAAATATCTTGAGTTGTATGAATAATGGTTATAAACTGTTCTTTGAGTAAGTTCCAAAAACAATAATGCAACATGATTTATAGTCATTCCAGAAATAAATTGTCATTTACTTTGAAATCTAATTAAATAAGTCATCCTTGTATACTATACTGTAATAGAAATACACAATTAATGAAGGACAACATTTCTGAAGTTGTCTTTGAAAGTTTGTTTTTTTGTGCGTTGCTTCTGGGACATTCTCTTTTCTTGTTTTTCTTCTGTTAGTGTATCCTTTGCAAATTGGCGTTCCTTCTTCAATGTATCTCTTATGTCCCCTATAATAGTCGGAAGATCTTGGATTGATATATGTATACATATTTGTTTCAATGAAAAGTGGTTATCGTGTTTTGAATAGCCATCCATTATTATCCAATTTGTGGTAATTAATCAGATAAGAAAGTTTTCATGTGTTTTGCTTAGGCTGTAAGAACGAAGACTGGTTACAGAATATGGAATGACACAGTTTTGTACATTGATTGTAGAAATGGTTAAAGGTCAACGTCACGTTTTTGTGACTTGCTTTATCGATACAAAAAGCCCTTTTCAATTGATTGTTTAGTTTGTTTATAAGTTATACTGTGACACCACTTTCCACGGTTAGGAGAGGAATGGTCCCCCGATAACATGTTTAAACCTGCTAAGTTCTTCATGTGCCTGTCCCAAGTCAGGAGTAATTAATATTCAGTCGTTTGTTGCTCTATATCATATTTTTTTGGTTTGTTATTGTATACATCAATCAGACCGTTACTGTTTCGTTTGCATTGTTTTACATTTGTCCTGTCGGAGCATTTTGAAGCTGATTATGCTGTACAGAATTTACTCACTGTTGATGGCGTTATGGCGACCTATAGTTGTTACATTCGGTGTCATCTGATCTTTTATGGGGAGAGCTGTCTCCTTGACATCCATACCAGATCCTATCATTTTGATTTGATTAGAGGGTGTTTGACTGATGAATCACTAATATTTAATAGAGATCTGTTTGGGATATTCCAGACTATTCCATTGTTGTTTTAAAAGCTACATAAAAAGTAGAAAATCAATATCATGAATTGTCAGACTAAAACTAAGATTAGAAAAATCGAACAACTACAAATTGAACGAAAGACTAAACAGGATTTAATTTATTTTCGTTCATATTATTTTATTGTCAGAATATCCGTTTCGGACTCAAATTGATTTACTTTAATATGCAATGTAATTTCACTCGATATAATAGAATGCTCAATGTATAAAACGGAGATCAAAAAGCGTAATTATTCATAACTTACATTGTGTTACTTCCAAATCAAATGATAATTCCTCTTATGGTCTTATTTAATGCATTGATAAAGCAGAATTTAAACAATATAGACAAGATTATGGCTTTTCACGTTATGCAGAAGTCAGTTATATATGTGTACTCCTCATTTAGCCCATACTGTAGCACGGTCGTTCGAAACACCAGTTATTGTAATAATACCAACAAAACTGAAAAAATACGTCTTTTGAAATAATCGGTCAAAAACGTAAACGATATAAATTATCTTAAGATCAAATGTCGTGCGCATACAAATCTTATTTCACTGTCAAAAGGTCAATACTGCTATATTTTAACTAGCATTACCCTCGAGCTAAATGATGATTATTCCAGTCTTCCTTTGTGCTTTTAATTCTAGTAAGTATAATATATCTATCAAATTCAGATATATCAAAACATTCATTAAATATCAATCAAAGGGACCAGGCATCACTCAACCTTCCACACGACGGGTGCCGTTTGTTGGGCCGGAATTACCTTTTTGTAGCATTAGAGATCACTCCTAAGTGGTTTTGGGTTAAAGCCCAGTCTTTATTTTTATTTGTTGTGTTTTCTGTACTGATATTTGATGGTCTTTTTCTTCTTTCTTATATCAACCTGGTCAGTTTAAGGTGGTACCTAGCACTACAGGGAGATAACTCTGAAAATCGGCTAAACGTTTTAATTGCGTTGTGTCGTTTAGAGAATCCTAAGCTTCTCGATAATAAAAATTAGTGTTTGTCAAACTGCTATATAAGCAGTGTATTTTTCTGATAAATTGGTTTGTTTAAATGGTTTTAATTTTTTATAATTTTGTCAAAGGGTCAAAGTAAATACTTTGTCAAAATTTTATGAAAATTAAACCACCCTAATTTCAACTTATTATGCTGATGTGTTTGTATGTCTCGGTAGATATCGCCTTTATTTTAAGATAACTGCTCTTCGAAGTGATGTTAAAATGAAATGGTATCTGATTTATTAGAAACTTCAAAGCAAACAATTCACAAAAAGAAACATAATATCACAAGTTCTTAAAATGTGAGCACATCAGATAAGTTGATGTCAAATTTTTATAAAAAAAATTTACTCTGTCTAACTCCCTTTCTACTAAATACCATTAAGCCGTGACAATGCATTAATCAACAGAAAAGCTGATCATGCTAAATATTCTGGTCCATTTCATTCTAACGTACACTACTTTACGAATGAATAGCAAGGTATGGGTAGATTTGATCAAGTAGCCATTAATTTGCTAAGATTCGCCAACCCAATGGTGTACATATCAAAATTATATATAACTTGTGAAATATATTCCCCGTTAGCAAGTAAACTCATATATATCCGTATTGAGATTTTGGATTTTCACCAGACGAACGGTCGTCCACAAAAAACATTGAAAATGGAAGACCCTCGAATAAACAAAAGATTATAATAGCCAACTTAGTTACGAGGTTGAAGAGTATTGAAGACAAAAATTCCTAAACTAAACGTTTTGCAAAGTACAGCTAAGGTAATCCATTCCTAATGTAGAAAGGTGGTACGACAACGAATTTATTTGAATATAATGGCTGCAATTGGTTCTCCATGCCGAAAAATGTTTATTTTTTTTGGTGCAATTAACCTTTCCACAGAGCTTAACTGTTTCAAAGGTTTACTGACATCATATTGGTCATTTTAAAGTTTTTTGTGTAATGTTTAGGCGATTGCTGATTGTTTTGTATTCTTTTTGCAATGAAGCTGTCTATTAATCTTTTAATCTTTTTTTTTTTTAATTTCTGATATCACTTATAATCAACGAAGTCTTAGGATGACAATATGTTTGGTTAAATGGTGAAAACGATGACCTCCTAAAGTTGTTTTCATACAATGTAAGTACATTTTTTCTTCGTTTACAAAAACTAAAAATGAGCCTGATTGTTATGTTGGTACGTATGTACTATATTCTGTTTATTATACACAGTTGACATTTAAATACAAATACATTTTTGGTTTGATTTAATTTGTCATTGAACTTGAACTATGAACACTGTTGATGTATTTTGAAATCGTCTAATTATGATTTCCAAAAGATAACATTATCATTTTACATGATATAAATGATTTTTTCTAGCGATACAATGGAGGCCCGTATCAATAAACGATATTATTGATCTCCTTTTTAAATGTTGATTGATATATCTGCTGCACAAAACAAAACAAAAAAGTATAGTTGCGTTATTTTGTACAATATCCATTTACATTTGACTAATATAGCGATATTTGTACAATTTTATTTAAATGCAATATCTTAATTTGCTCTGACGTATTCAAGAACTAGCATTTATCATATCAATGCTAAACGAAAGTACTTAAAAATTGTTGAAATTTCCATAAGCATTTAAGTACGGTAAGTCTTTCAAAATAATTTGAGAAATAAAATTGGAAAAAAATATACATATATTATAATATTCATTAACTATGTGTGCACAAAAATAACTTCTAACCAACCAATATAGAAGAAAAAATGTTGATCTTATCAGTTCTGAAAATATTGAATCATTGATGTTTTGTTCAAGTCAATTCGCATAAACTTCTAAAAGGCAAAGAGAAAAAAAATAATAAATCGGTACAATTTGTCAGTTTGTCAACTCACTGCAAATAAATTTCGCGGTCTTAAATCTTTAGATACTAAAACAATGTATATAACCGATTCTGTCCTATTCGCGATCGTGTTTTTGTGCACATGGTAAATTAGCTTTGTGGATAATAAATTCATAGCAGGAGACACTTACCTAGTCTTAGTTTTATCTTATTTTCCCCTGTGTGTTACAAGTGACAAATGAACTTCACATGTGAGTATATTAGGACCGAAATCGCTGATCCCAATGATTTCAATAAAATGGATTAATCACTATGCTTTAGGCATATAAAATGATTTACAAAGGAATGTATTTTGTATCTGAATAAATATACAATGATACAGTATCACTCTTGCTACACAAAATGAACCAGTACACTACTAATGAAGTACACTTTGAAAATACAAGATATCTAAGAATTTGTTCTATAAGTTGGCTTCATTCACGAAGTAATATTGCTGTTTGCGTACTAACATGATATTTTAACTTGAGTTATACAAATATCCTTGCTACTTTGAATTTCATTGATACAGTTATCTCTGACCTTTTATGTATATTTCTCTTTTAAAACACTCGTATGATAGGTAAGGGATATGTGATTTTATGACAGTAACCATATGGACGGAAGTCTAGAGAATACCCTGACAAATAAAAACAATTATTTCGATCTATTATTTTCCACCTTAACTTAATTGGTATTGAGTATAAATGTGAGGAAAAGACTATTGTAACGCTTGAATAGTCTTTAAATACTTAGTTAAAACGTAATCGTCGAGTTACGTGATCATGTCAATTTTATGGAAATGTCCGGTAAATGTTTCTCTTAATAACTTTGACTCAACAGTCCAACAACATAATCCCAATGATGCCTTATAGAGGTATCGGTTTTTTTGTAATTATTTAATTTTTCAACATGAAGCATGTGAAATTACATAATACAGTATTAGACATAAATTATAAAAAGTTAAGTAGCACTTGTAAAATCGATTAAATCATAATAGCATAATAAGATATAGATAATATGACTGATTTTGTTAATCAAATGCTGCTTCTAACAATTGCCACCTCTGATCCATTTTTATTTTTTGTGTAATGACTAAGAAACATACAGAGTATTTTTCTATATGAGTCAAAAACTTTAAATGTTCTATCCCACCATATGTTGGGGGCAATATGCTCTTACATCTACATTTGTATATATAGTATTTAAATAACAACAAAATTGTATTAACTGTTTTACTGTTCACAAAATACTCACACACACATAAAATTACCTCTTTTGCAATGAAAGGCAAGAATATGTCATAATTATAATCAAATCTATAATGAATAACCAGATGTTTTGTGTTACATAACATTTAAAAATGTGTTATTTTTTTTTTCTCTAATTTCTGAACCAAAATAAACATAGTTCAGTTTCTTTTATTAACATTTACATTTATATTCTTTTTAATAATATTTTATTTACATTTCAACAAAGAAGTAATTACTTGGTAGTATCCTATGAACAATCTTAAATTGAAAATTTTGTAAAAACGAATATCTGGTTATAATGTAGGGCATGGAATGTGTAGCATTCCAATCTTCAATCTGCGTATTTAAATCTATTTCCAATTTATCATGGGTTGATAATGATATTACTTTATTATCCTCCAGAAATAAATTGTAGAAAAATTTACAAGATTTTTGTTGTTTTTTTTTATTAACTTTATCTACTGATTTTTTTTTCAATATTTTCAAGTTTAGACTACCTTCAATCATACTAATGCATCTATTCGGAAAAGCACTTAAAGTACCATTAAACTCTTCAAAATTAGTATTGATATTATACTAAGTTTCAAATTTATATGAGAATAATGTTTTATTATCTGACACCAGATCATTGATAAACAATATCCTTCAAAATCATCTTGCCGTTCATTTTGATGTTTGGGTTAATCCATATGTACTGGGCCAGGATATCTGTATTGTGTTCAAGTTTAAACTTCATTTTCAACTTGGAAATATTAACCAGGATATCAGGCCAAAAGGGATTGACTTTTTCTGCATTTTTCGAATATAACTAAGCAGCAAAACTTACAAAGGAGAGTAATTTTGGGGGTCTTATAATTTATACAGCCAAGACATTTTTACATTATACAGGTATCGGACTTAGTAAGCTAAAATTTAACTTATTTGTACTTTATCATGGTACATTTGTTTGTACTAATTGTATTGTCTAATATATTATCATCAAATATTTGAAAAATATATTTTGCTTCTGGTGTCTTTTGTCTGATATTTAGATCACTTTGTAATTTTATTTCTGTACATAATGAATATGCAGCTATTTTTATACCTAATGATGATAGGTTATATAATGACGTTTTTGGGGTGCACTTAAGTACATTGTGTCTGTTATTTTGGCTACGACAAATGCCATACTTGCAATGATATGAGAATGTCATTCGTTTTTACTACAGTTATAGTAACGAGACCTTTATTATTTAAGTAATTATTGTCATTACACTATTGCTGTGGGTGTCGTTGCTATTGCGATTTTATAATATGTTCCTTGTATGTATTTTAATTAAGTAGATTTTAAATGACTGATAGGATCGCTAACAAATGTATGTCTTTAAGTGTGGTTCTTAAGATTTTAAAATCCGATAACACTTGAATTCCATGTCATATGAAGGTCGCCCGATAATTCTACAGTCAGGATAAATTACGTATTTTATTTTTTATGCGTTCTTCTTATTTTTAAGTTGATAAATCTTTAATGTTTGAATAAATTAACATTGGATTAAATGTCCATTCCATTTGATACATAACTGTTGTTATTCTCAGGGGATAAAAATGAAAAATGCCAAAATTTCAAAAGAAAAATATCTATATCTAATTCAAATAGACATGTATGCACCCTTTTCAATGCAAATTGATCAACTGTGAAAAACTGGGTAGTTAGATTGTGAAGCTCTTTTTTATAGAAACATTATCTTATATGCATAGGTGATACGTAGAAAAAGAAACACAAGCTTTAACAAATAAGAAAAAAATCCAAAATAGCATAGTTTATGTGTAAGGGAAATGTGTGTTTTATTCAAAAAGAGGCGAAATTATGTTTAAAACATTCTATTATGGTTGTACTTATTCGAGGTTTTTGAATGTACATTTATGTCTGATGTTTCATTTTTGTCAATTGAGTATTAAGCTTTAATTTTTTGTATCTACATATTTTTATCAAAATTTTGATTTGAAGCAAGCAAGATAATTTTTTTCTAATTACACAAGTAATTTATTAAAATGGTATATGTCCTTTTGTGTAATAGTCTTTTAGTATATTTATTTAAAGCATTTATTTCATTTAATAAAAATAAAAATTGAGAATGGAAATGGAGAAAAGCATTGTTTTGGAGATTCTATCAACTTGTTTATGAAAGTGTTTAGCTGATTTGACAAAAGACTTCGGACTAATGTCACTGCATAATTGTATATGCTTTATTTACGATATTTTTACCAATATATATATATTGCAAAAAAATGCCAATCAGTACTGATGAATGTTGTCGTTTTTTATCAGTTTGATTGTAAGTAAAATTTAAAATTGTATCGAATCATGAAGATGTTACTACCCTTGAGTCTAAATATATACATCCCCTATACCCACTGTATGTGTGGTCAATGGTTATACACTTTGTTTTTAGTATTGCGTGTGTGTTCTGTGTATACATTCTTGAGTATGTAGAAAGCGAGATTGGCTTCCATATATTTAATACAATATTTTTTAAACAAACAAAACATAACACGGTAGCTATTATGATATGTATCATAATAGACAAATATTGAATTAGACATTGATATTGATATTGAGTAAATGTGGTAGGATTTTCTATCCAACAAATACTATAGCTATGACAATGTAGCAAATATAGGTTTCCGTACATCAATGATTGCATATTTATCTAGTGTTTAACGCATAGATTATTACCATTTTAATTTTTTTTCTCGTGGTAATCAGCTAGTATTGGTAACGATAGTGTTCTGATGTCCTTGAAAAATCAGCGAAACTCCTTCAATGAAACAGTAACCGGATAGAACCACCGTTATTTAGTGTTCAAACTGAATGTCCTTGTCAATTAAGATTCAAAGATTCAAGACTCGAACTGACAACCTCAGTGTTGAAAGGCTAGTGATATAATAGCTTGATTATTTACACAAATTGTTACACAGGCCCCCTAACAACAATGAAAACTACCTTTATCGTAAAGTCAGCAGTAAATGGCCTCGACATGAAGATGGTGAAATAAATTCAAAACGACAAATGTAACGGCCTAATCTAAATGTATGCAAAAACAATTAAAAAGATATGAATCAACACCACAACTATTTGATAAAGGATTTTGTTAAATGATAAAAACACATGTTTCGCAGTCAAAAACGTGCGTGCCCGCTCTTTCTTGGCGTTAACGGGAACAGTAGTCTAACAACATGTAAGCACAAAACTTAAAAATATGTTGCAAATGGCTAGTCGGGAATTGGAAGAAAAAACATCCAATGCCTTGATTGTTTACAATACAACCATCATAAATATTACGATAAGGAATTTAAATAAATGTAACAGTAGTATACCGCTTTCAAAAGTTATAAATCGGAGAGAAAACAACATTGGTAGAATAAATGTAATTTAGACAATAAACTGATTACTGAAACGTACATGCGTGTTGATAGTGAGAACAGTATCTCGTTAAATTGTTTTATCACAGTTTCAGTAAAAGAGAGGATAAAGATACCAAAAGTACATTCAAAGTAATTATCGAAAAAAAAACAATGTTATGACATGAAAGTTTAATCAGTCAAAAATGGGGTTAAATCAATTTCTCAAGAACGGTATTTATATTTTGCTCTTTGAATGGCACCCGTCGAGTTGCTCATGACAACATGAATCCGGTGATTTCCCCTTTCATAACAGTGTAAGACTCTATACATATAAGTGTTGCAGCACATTTAAATTGAAATCAAATTTTAAAGAACCATTTATCCAGTAGAATATCTTCTTTTTGAGAAGATTTGTTTATTGAAACAATATCAACCATGTGCTGTACAGAGATGGTGTAACACGCCAATACAACGTTATTACAAAAAAGAAGATATGGTATGATTTCTGATATGACTATCAACCAAATCTTAAATGAATAAAATGAAAGCAATCATAACTACCCGAACGACCTTCAACCATTATATATACCGTAAAGTAGGCTATAAATGTCCCAACATTATTAATATGGAACAATGTATTTGAGAAATACAAACTTAATATATTGCATAACAACTTACGAAAAAGAAATATGAGAACTGAACCAAAGTCAACCACTGAACTACTTGCTCGTGCATTGGAACCAGCACCTTCATAGTTTAGCAGTTTCACGGTGGGTATGGTTGTCCTGCGAGAGAACGTTCTGTGCTGGTGATTCGGTCCTGACGGGTGCTGGTGATCAATGAAAAAATGTAAACAAAGACGAAAATGATGATTTTTGACGTTTTCACTCATAAAAAATGGAAGAAAACAGTTGAGATTTTTCAATTTTGTTTCTTATGGGTTCATATATAAACCATTTAAAAGTTGACCCTCTAAACTGTTTCAGTAAGCGTAACACAAAAATGCTCATTTTCAGAAAATCTAGAACTGAAAAAATAAAACAAAAATGCTCATAGAGTCTGCTTTTTATACCGCAATCCACACGACAAAACTATTTTGTGAAAAAACATTGCAATTTATTAAAATTAAGCATTTTCTCAATTTATTCATGTCCTGATACTGTGCTGGTGGGTCCTGTCATTGTGCTGGTGGGTCCTGATACGGTGCTGGTGATTTTGGATAAGAAGTTGGTCATATTTGAAACAAATGTTACAAAATCAATAAAATTGGGCAGTTAATTGTTGTCAATAGGATCTATGACTCCTATTATAGCTCTTGTGCATCCATTTGGCTGTTTAATATGTGTTTTCAAATGATCGTAACTTGTATTACATCATTACATAAAAGGGCAACATCTTTCGTCCAATATAAGATAACAATATATAGTATCTGAAATAAGAATAGTTTTATTAAGATATTAAATGCCCCTTACATTGATGCTTCAACAATGATCAAAGCCCATGCCGCATAGACATGTTTGTTAGCGCTCCGCATACCCCTCCCCACTTCCACCCAACCAACCCTCCTCATTTCCTCCTTCATTGTTACAGTGGTGTACCAACACAACAATTTATCACATAAAATAATAACACAAAGACACACATTATTGAACAACGAATGCTCGCAGGTACTGAAAGCTAGTTCAAAGCCGTATTTTCAACTAATAGATAAACCATTTTCTCATATACAAAAATCCCAATCGTGTCGATTAAAAAAGTCTCAAAACTTAAGTTCACATATGCATTTTAATGTTTGATGAAGCAGAACTCTAAAAGTGTGCAGTGAATCTTGTGCTCACAACAGTTATTTTCATAATTATATTTACATAAGACTTATAAAGGAATTAAGAAGGTACGAAGAAATATTTTACAGTTCAATTTAATGATCATGAATGGAAGGAAATGGTACGGAAGTTTACATAGGACAAAAAAGAAATTGATAGTATTTTTTGGCGAAAGACTTAAACGCTTCTTTGCATTATATAATACAGCTCTTCTATAAAAGCATGCACAAAAAAACTTTGATTGACTTGCTTGCTATGTTTGCTTGGATGTTTTCAAACAATAGGTAGGTGGAGTTTCAATACATACTGGGATTTGATTGGACAAATACAAACTGACAGGAATTGAAGTTAATGTTTATTGTCCAAACAAATTCTAGTATATAGTAAACAGACTACTTACCTGTCGTTTACAAACATCCAAACAATCATAGCACGCAATTTGATCAATAGTTTGCTTTGCATATATTTATAGAAGAGCTGTAAATTCTAAAAAAAATAATTCTTGTTGTCGTAGATGGTTAAATCCTCAACAAAATCTCAATAACTTTGTTGGAACGAATAAAGGTTTTAAATCAAATTTTCGTGGACTTTTTAGCTTCCACCCTGACGAGGCATGTTAGCTGCTCGTATGCTGTTGCACCTGACGCACGGAAATATTTGTGGTGAATGGAAACTGTGGGGTCAAAATCTTAAATTGCTTATAAATGTTGCTGGACCCAGTTTCGTTATCTGATCTGAATTTTCTGAAATGTGCAAGGAAGATAGACATTAGCCTTTTGATTTTTTACTCGATGACGTATGGTTGTTAAAATATACTTCCTTTGGTTTCTTATGGAAATTTGTCCATTGACAACAAACATACACATCATCTACTTTATATAAGTATTGTAAAAATTACAACGTATTTTGGTGATCTTGCAAAATGATCGTAATCCCAAAAATTGTAAACATATTTTCTTCTCTTAAAAGGGGGCAAGAAGGGTTCCATTAACAGGCCAATAAATAAGATTACAGTTAATTTTTTAAAAAAAATTTAAAAATAGGGGTATTTTTACTCTCATAATAACAGTAAACAGATTCACAACAATGTCAATTTCAAGAAAGCAGACAACAGTTAATTAGTCAATAACAGTACAGCATCAATGATCTTGAATATATGCCACTTTTAACTAAAATATAAAGGCACAGAACCAGGACATAGGAGCACAGAACCAGGACCGTTTTACTTATCACCAGCACAGCGTCAGGACAATTCCGTTTAACGAAATTGCACGACTTTTGCAATATAATATTGTTATAATATACTTTGCATGGTACTTATGACGCATCAGAGAAAAATTAAGCAACAAAACAGTCGTTTTATTGCCGTTCTGATACAATGTAAACAAACCCACCAGCACAGAATCAGGACCCACCAGCACCTGACAGGACCAAATCACCAGCACAGAACGTTCTCTCGCAGGACAACCATACCCACCGTGAGTTTTGTACATGTTTGTGGACGCTTAATCCTCCCTTAACCTGGAAATAAATGTGAAAATTATTTATGAATATTCATGAGATGAATGATTTACTTGACTTTTCGTGTTGCTCTCCACATTTTCCTATACATGTCCAAGACCAAACAAGATGTTTATATCGACGATATCGAAAATGTCGACACGATATCGAATCGATTTCGACAAAGGAATACACCTTGAAAAAACATACTGTTGATATCGACAATTTCGGTTTGATATCGAATCGATCTCGACGAATGACGATAGCATGAAAATACATACTGTCGATATCGACAATAACAACACGATATCGAATCGATATCGAAAATTTCTTAATTAAATTTGTTTATGAACAAAAAGGACGTCGATATCGTCGATATCGACAACAGCGATACGATATCGATTCGATATCGACATAGAAAATTTTAAACCTTTCCCCGATGATATATGGTACATTGATATGCATTAAAGGAAAAAAAAAGCATAATCTTATAAGAAATGTTGACAACCCAGAACTATCTAAGAATAAGAGCAAACAGAGGACAAAAGACAAACCCAGTTACAAATAAGACATACAAGGATAAACAACACCATTTGTCATTGAAACTTAAAAGAAATGAAAACGCAGACCCCGAAATACTTGGGCGACCATACCATTAACTCTTATTGCGTTAACATCTATGTTTGGATGAATGTCAAGTAACATATTTTACATGATCTCTTAAATGTATTGCTTACATAGACGAAAATCGTATGTAAACTAGATTTAAAAGAGAATATCTACGGATAAACTTTAACCGGAGGAAAATATCTTAGCAATGTAGTTTATTACTTAACAATCAACATAGAAATTTACATAAAACAACATCATAGACAAAATGTCGATTGGGTCAAATTGTCAATTTATTTTGAAATATTTCAAATTAACTTAACTCGTTTAGCGTTTTTTAACCCGTTTATCTTCATTGTATATATCACATAGTGTTATATTTACAATAAGAGACAATCAATACAGATGTTTTAGACCGTTGTTTAAGCTATGGAATGTTTTTCGATATCGATTCGATATTGTCGATATTGTCGATATCGTCGATATCGACAACATAGACAGAGGTTTCTGGCTGTTGTTCAAGTTATGGGATGTTGTCAATATCGATTCGATATCGTCGATATCGATAACAAAGACAGAGGTTTAGGGATATGGAATGCCTGTCAATATCGATTCGATATCAACATTCAAGACAGAGGATTCAGGCCATGTAGACATGCTAAATGTGAACTGTTGCAATTTTGAACTGCTTTACAAATTCAAATTTAAGCTTATAATTTATTTTCCTTTTGAAAGGTATTCTATATTCATAACAATCAGACATTATGTGCATTAAAATATTTCATATTCAGTTTAATATATGTGAAATTACAATATGTTTGTCGGATGTTTACATGGGGAGCAGTAGTTGGAGTGCAAGACTAATAGTCAAGTCACTGCAACAGAATATTTGTCTCCCGAACTCTCGTCTTTATAATGAAATCCAATTCCTTCGATCTCTATTTGTAATATATTTCAAATATTTACGTGATTGGCTAACTGAAGTTTTTTTAAGGGTTTGATATTATTCAGAATATACTAACAGTATATTAGGAATTTTTGCTTTATATTATTTAAGCAACGGTCCTTTTATAAAAGTCTTTCAATTAGCTGTAACCCTCGTTTCCCAAAGTTATTTTTTTAAATGTTCAAATGATTTCATATGATTAATTTTAAAAAGATATTCACCAATTTTTTATATTTTGTAAGAAAAGTGAGTGAGGATTTTTCTTGTATTATTGGTCTTTAATGACGATGTTTTTCTATACGTTGTATTTCTAATGTGTTTTACATAAAATAGTTTGCGCCATGTTAAAAGTCTTACGAAAAAGTATCTTAGTTGTTTTAAGCTTACATTCGATTCAAATTAGGTTTGATAATGAGATATGATCGCATAAAATACGGGTACAACTGTAAGTGTGTATTTTCAAAGTATCAGTGAGTGTTTTCAGTCGATTTCATATCAGTGTGTGTTTTTTAAATCTAAGTGAAAAATTTTCAAATTGGTGCGTAATTTCCAACTCCCTGTGTGTGTTTATCGTTTTGTGTACTCCTTGTTAATTTTTATGAATTTTTAGTGTTTAATTTCAAATTATCAGTGTGTGTTTTTCTGTTTCTTTCATAGGAGTGTGTCATTTTTTAATTATCAGATCTTATAATGATACATAAACTAACAAAGAAACACTAGCAGTTCCTTACATGACAGCTCCATTAAACTGAATGAGAGGTTTTGTCTTCATCATATAAACATCAAACAAAATCCCTCCCGTTAGGGGTTTAGTATCGTACCATGATGAAATATATGAAAAGAACATAACCCTTATCATGCTAGTATATGGTTTTAAAATAATTGCGGTTTTTTTTCTGATGATAAGTGAGAAGTAAATAAACGATAATTGAATCAATATTAAAGCAAATGTATGGCATATTTAATTACCTGACAACAGTACCCTAAATGTGTCCCTTCTTAATTAGTCTTTTTAAAGATATTGTTAACCTTTGAGGTGAATGCCGATATGTATGTTCTTTCTTAGGAATATAACTATAATAGATTGGATGTAAAATATCTTAACGTAAAAGATGACTACATGTTGTCTTATATTTACAAATGATGTTCTTGTACCGATGATAAAAGGTTTGTTTTCTTTTCCTTTGTGATGTTGAAGTCAGTCCATGTTTTCGCCTTATATTTACTCCATATCAAATTCGAATGTTGAACTTACGTTAAAATTAAATAGATCATACTGTTTTAAATACAAATTTCTATTGTATAAAACTATTTGTTCTTTATAAGTAGTTGAATATATAAAAACAAAATGTAAAAAAAAACTAATAGAGTTGCATTAATCGTTAATAAGATACACATGTACTTAAGTATGTCTATTAAACACAGCAAACACAATATTTGGTTTTTCATTTTTCAGTGTACTCTTATCATTTACGCATTTGGTATTTTTTTTAGAACATCTAAAAACGATTTCCAAAAGATAACATTTCTTTTCACAAAATACAAATATTTGACTTCTAACGATAGAATACTAAAAAAGGTCTTATTGATATTCTTTTTAAATGTCGTTGAATGTAATAGCTGCATACACATAATAAAACAAAAAAAAATGTGTAAAATTATCTTTTAAATTTTCAATACTATATTGATTGATATATCTAGTTTTGGAGAATTCCATTTAAATGTAATAATTTTTGTTCTGGCATGTTCAGGGATATTCTCAATATAAATCGAAAGTATTTGCAAATTGTGGAAATTTCTGCCAGGAGTGTGCAAGGTAAGACTATTGAGTTTATTAAAGGATTATCAAATTGTAATATTATGTATTGCATTAATTATAAACTTAGTGAACTTAAACATTAGACCATATATCTAGTTTTGGAGAATTCCATTTAAATGTAATAATTTTTGTTCTGGCATGTTCAGGGATATTCTCAATATAAATCGAAAGTATTTGCAAATTGTTGAAATTTCTGCCAGGAGTGTGCAAGGTAAGACTATTGAGTTTATTAAAGGATTATCAAATTGTAATATCATGTATTGCATTAATTATAAACTTAGTGAACTTAAACATTAGACCACTGACGAACTCATTTTGATCTTTATTTTATGATAAGCTCCAAAAAGGTTTAGCAATTCGTATTGAAGTAATCTCAGTTTTGTTCATTTCAAGAACCTTCTGAAAATATACAGAAAACATATACTGCAAAGTCTGTCCATTTCTCTTAAATATTTATTTATGATGTTCTGTCGTCACTTATATTGCACAGGAACCTGAATGCTTACAGGTATGCAGCCAAATGACATTGCAGGTACATGTACTTACGAAAGTGTAAGTCTATAGATAAAGGAAGATGTGGTATGAGTGCCAATGAGACAACTATCCATCCAAAAACAACTTATAAAAGTAATCCATTATATATAGGTCAAGGTACGGCCTTCAACACGGAGCCTTGGCTCACATCGAACAACAAGCTATAAAGGGCCCCACAATTACTAGTGACAAAAAATTATCTAAATTGGAAAACCAACGGACTAATGTATATATAAAAAAAATCTAGTTCTTATTTTGATCTTTCCTGAATGAACGACTTTTAATAAGAATCCACAACAAACGTAATGCTTTTTACTTTCCAATTAAAATAGACACTGATTTGCTGCATTTTGAGAATATGGTATCAGTAACTTATCATCTACTCAGTTAACACTTATTTACCATTATTTCCTTTTAATTGTGAATATTAGTTGGTGGTACTTATCTGACTAAATTCTATAACGTTTTTAATGGACTACGATAGATAAACAAGTATACTGTTCTGCTTGAGCGATTTACTTAGCAAAAGTTTAAAAGGACTGATCATCAGTTTGATTTTTAACAATTTGGGAGTGGTTAATTAGTTTGAGGTAGCTTAAGAATATCTTTAAATAACCTAAATGACCACAGTCTATTTGACTGGTATTAAAACTATTTGAAATAGATAACAAATAGATTGAAAAACGGTTTTGTTTTTTGTCAATCAAATTTAAGGATTCGGCCATCTTTTTCAAAAAGGGTAAATACCTGTTTTGTCTATCAATCTAAATTGTCATTCAAATATAATAAAATAACTGTGCAAACTGTCATATTTCAGGAAAAGTCATATGCACAATGCAACAGTATTGGTGACTGTATGTTAAATGAGACCCTATAAACAGAGACTTGCATAATGGCATTCAAACCAGGACTAGCGAATGTGCTTAATCTTAAGGTATATTGTAGATAGAGTAAAACACATTGTCATAATTCGTCTATACTAAGGAGTGTGATAAAAACACGTTTGAAACAAATACTGATAAGTGGTTGACAAAACATGGTATGGAAAAGTGATATATGAACAGCTCCATGATGAACATCTGCCACCATATGTAATTTGTTTCAAAACTGTCTGTAAACCAATGAATTTTCGCGCCTTCTTTATTTCGCGATTAACTTGCACAATCCAAATTCGCGCCGTTTTGAATTGGCGATTTCCTAGTGACCTATATAAATATTTTCATAAATAATTTGGAAAGTGAACAGCTTTACATAATCTTAAATCAAGTGATAAAATCAATCAGAATTCTTGTTTTCGGTTCATAAATGTGAAAGTGGATTAAAAGTTTGCCATGTTTGCTTGTAAAAACACATACACAATAACAGAAAAAAATAGGTCTAATTAGAATTGAATGAAAATTAAATGCTATCACGTGTCATGCTATTTAATAGATCTTTTGATATGCTGAATATGTGTAGTAAATTCATTGAGGTGATACTTTTATTACTAATTGACAGGTGTCATTAACATATTTGTAATGAGTGTTGTTTACATAACAATATCCGTAATATTCGCTTGCTTGATATGTCCTCTGTGTTTATGGGATTACTGATTTGAGTTAATGACTTCTTATATTGCTTTTCATTAAGAAATACATTTATGATTTCTTCCATACATGTGTCGTCTATAAAATAAGGGTTATACAGTTGTCTTACAGATATTCTATTCATATACGTAGATATAAAAAGATGTGGTATGAGCGCCAATGAGACAACTCTCAATCCAAGTCACAAATTGTAAAAGTAAATGTAATGAAACAAAGTTTCCTTGATATTTTTGCATTTCAATTCTTTCCGCGAAAATAGCGAAATTAAAACTACTGCAAAAACAATCCCTGTTTACAGAATCAGATGACCCTTTCAAAGAAGTTTTTCATAACAAGATATCTAATTCCTTTTTAGCCCACCAGTTCCTTACGATATACGAAATATTTTCCAAACAATTCAGAGTATGCAAGCAAAGTGTATCCGGTAAGTTTGTTATACATACAACTTAAAAGGAGATTGAAATAATTGACAATTATATAAGCTTAGATACACACTTTAGATATACATCATCCCACATAATGGTTACCAATGATTTTGACGTTTGGACTTCTTCTTAATTCGAGTCTTATACATATTTAGTTTTCAAATATTTGGCTTTGCGTGTCCTTATTTCGGTAAAAAAAAACGCATTTCTGTTCAATAATAAAGGCATTGTGGATGTTAATATCTAGTATATAATTGCAAAAACAAATTATAGGAGAAGAATTATATAATGAATGGAATATTATTTACATTACAAGCCAAATTCAATAAAGTTAATCAAGTTCTGTCCTTCCTTGTCCTTCCATCTTCTCCAATCCTCGCCCATAAATTAGCAGCAACTTTTACCATAACATATTTGTAAGTAAATATTTTCTCTTCTCATATCATGGTTAATGAATTTCAATTTTAAAACATTTAAGACACTCAGAAGTCTCATGAAAATGTTTGTAAAACCGAAGCTTAATTGTATAGGTCATTATTTCAAATAAATAATTTATTGAATGATATGCATTGTTAGACCAACACGTCACTTACAATGTATATGTGGTCCTGTTACACTGGTTTAGTAAAATGTGTTATATATTTTGTATTCTATTCGCATACATTTTTAATTATTTCATTTATATATCAAATCCTGTCGTCAATGTCAGTCCACTCTTATCGTTATAATTGTTATCATAATTGTTGTCATTAAACTTATCAAACATATTTTAGACCATTTAGACATTAAAACGAATTTTAAGCAATGAACATTGAGTCAAATCATGAGACGGTCACCGTGGTATTTTTTAGACAACAATAAGCAACATGTCGTCAACATTCAAGTTTAATTTCACAGGCAAACTGAAAAGTGTTATTTTTGCTTCAAAAGATAAAAGATGTTGTGATATGAGTGCCAATAAGACTACTCTCCGTCCAAGTCCAAATTATACAAGAACAACCATTTTAGGTCAAAGTACAGTCTTCAACACGGAGCCCTGACTCACACCGAGCAACAAGTTATAGAGGGCCCTAGAAATTACTGGATTAAAACAATTCAAACGGGACAGCCAACGGTATAATCGATATTAAAGATTTACGTTGATATTACTCAACGAGGTTTTGCCTACAAGCAGCATATTAAAAATCAGATTTTTTTTACGCGCAATCTGCCAGGTAATGAAAGGGTTTATTCTCCTTTAAGGAATAATAAAAAAATAATTGTATTATTATTGCGTTACATGAATGTTGTGTTCTTTACAGTTATAAATATAATGTACCTTTTTGGCTTATCAATAGAAAATCCTTTCAGTGAAATAACAAATATGAAAGAATAATGAAAATTTTAAAACGAACTACTTTTGTGATGTAAATATCATTATTCTATTTAAAAGGAAAAGAAGAGAAAACTCAAGGTAAAGATTTGAACTTCTTTATAAAGATTTAAGCAATTAACTGTAGTGTGAAGGAAATGGCATCAAACAGCAATACTCAGCGACAAATTACAACTAGTATATTGAAGAAGCCGATATCTCAAACCAGAGAGAGAGAGAGAGAGAGAGAGAGAGAGAGAGAGAGAGAGAGAGAGAGAGAGAGAGAAAGAGAGAGAGAGAGAGCGAGAGCGTAGTAAGCGTCTAAATAATATGATGAATAAGCTGGTTTATCATTCCCTGACAACCATACACTGTTTGTAAATGAAAAATGTGATGGTAGCGTACACACAAATTGCTACGAAATAATTATGTAATTGAATGTGAAAACTAATTTAATAGATTTGAGAATGTAAACGGGAAATGTGTCAAAGAGTCAACATCCCGATTCTACAGCAGATAACAATCAAAGCCTACCAATGGGTCCTAAATGAAGCGAAATTCCCGCACAAGGAGGCGTTCCTGCACGCAGAGACGTTAAGCATATAAGAGGGTTAACGTCGTTGTTGGTCCTTTTTTTAAGGACTACTGTAGACCTATAGACATGTCTGCTACTGATCAGACCTTAGATTTTTCATATTAGAAATGAAATTTTATAATGTAAACAATAATTACATTGTTCTTTTTGTCAAGTAATGCAAATTACTATACTCGGAAGACTCTGTTAGATATTTTTTACATTAATAATTTCTTTTTTTCAATTTCATTGTTTTATATACAGAAAATAATGACTATACAATGACAATGTCTTCCTAAATATAACTTGATACAATAACAGTTGTTGTCCATTATTTTGATGGGTTTTGTCATTTGATTTTGCCATGTGATCAGGGACTTTCTGAATGCATTTTCCTCGGAGTTCAGTATTTTTGTGATTTTACTTTTTTGATCGGAAATCACCTTGTTTGAATTCGATTAAATTTTTGACATATTGTTTAAACAACAATTGTACAGTGTCCGGCTATATAAGGTGTTGCATCATTATAAACCATCTCGCCAATTTCGATAGATTTATTTGTTTCCGATTATAAATGATATCTTGGACTTCCGAAAAAATATAATCGTTTTGAACACGAAAAAAAATTTGCCCCTTAACGTTTATCTACCACGAAAATAAATCAACCAAATATTATTACTGTATTACTGATATACTTTTCTCAGATGAGAACTGTTCATACCTTTTATCATGAAGTACAAATTAAATCAGTCGTGTAAGTTTTCGATGATGAGGTCAATTAGGTTTTTCTTACGAACTTAACTACTGACATTTTTATCGACAGTTTAATATTAGCAATACGGAGATGAAGACATTTTGCTGATTTTTGAATGCCATAAGGTGACCTATATTTGTTAATTTTTGTGACATTTGGTCTCTTTGTAAAGCGTTGTCTCATTAGTAATCACACCACATATTCCTTGTCAGAGATAAAATTCCGTGGAAAACGAAAGAGAGTGCAACTTGGCGTATTGACGTGAAAATTCAATTGTAAATTAACTAAATAATGAGTATTTTCTAAGTTGATTTGTAGGTTCTGTCCAACTTTGATCTAACAGGTATGTTAAAACTTCGTAAGTATTGGTTTCCCATCATTTTTGTCAAAATGAACTATCGGTAATGTGTGGACAGTCTTGATGTTGTCAACCGTCTTTTTCTTAGGTTTATTTAACATTGTATGTTTTATAGCATCGAGACGCTGAAACTCAAACAGAAGAAGATACTAGTATACCAACTGGTAAAAAGAACAAAATCGTAGATGAAAATCATATAGAGGAAAAAAGGGACCAGTCGGTATAATTACTATTCTTTTTTTTTCTAAACACAACAGATTCAAAAATTTGAATGGATGATATTATAGCCAATTTTGCGGGTCATGACTTTTTGAACGGAAATAGGGTAAACGATAAATGCAACATATGAAAAAGGACACACAAAAAAAAAACAAATACAAAATAAAAAAACCCTCATAGATCAAGTTTTTTACAAAAGGTTGAGTCCACGAATGTTGATTGTTACTATGATTTGTGTTCATGCATCGTCAGTGTAAAAACATAATCTTTATTTTTTTTTAACAGTAAAAGGATGATTATAAATATTATCAGTGCTAACAGTGCGAAGAAGGAATCGCATTTTGATATGCGTAAACTAATTCCCTATTTACTATCTTAAAACATTGATTGGTTCATCATGTCGTCCAATTTAACAATTAACCTTATCTTACGCATTTATGACACGTTTGGTGGATTTCTTGTTGCTTAATTTGTTGTGTGCTATGTAGTTTGTATTTTGAATACTGCGTTTGTCTCTTTTAGTACTTCAGTTTTATGGTGAGTTATTTTAATCAATAATAAACAGGATTTGCTGTCCATCCTGGAACACTGATATCAACTCCGATTTGGCCGTGATAGTGCTGTCTCGTCATGCATTTCTTAAGAAGTATTTTTGATGATTACCGTTTAAAAGATTACACATACATTTCATCAAAAAACAAGAAACAATTACAAACGCTTATTGATGATATCAGATATTATTATAAAACAAACATCGCAAGAGTAGTCGTTGAATACTCATAATAAAAATAAGTCCTAACACATTATTATTCAAATAGGACGTATTAATCAATGTGAACAGTACTACGGGGTTTCATTGTCTAGGTCAGTACATGTTTCTAAAGTCACTTATTGGAATGTAAAACGGATCGGTAACATTTTCATAGGTTTTAGTAGTAATGCCGATAAAACTTTTGACATACGAAATAATAAATGTATATGCTATAATATGTAAATGCAGATTATTTATTACAAAAAAACAATATACAGATGGAATGAGAAAGGCTAAAAAAGAATGCCATAACACTCGTGTCACTGTCAGCTTTTTTAGTCTATGTCTGATTGTATTTTTTTTCAACGTCATATAGCCATGTTATTTAGAACACATAAAGAAATAACAAATGTCATACATAAGTAATTTTAACGTGACCGGGAAACTATATCGCAATCATTGATATAAAACAATATGTATGTTCTAGCAACCAATAGCTAGTCAAACAGAAGGAGTCGATGTCTTACAATCCTACACACAAACAGAAGACACACACGACGCTGTGGAAATAGCAATTCAGACAGAGGAGGTAGACGTTCAAGATAATTCAAAGGTAACCATAACTATGTGCATACTTGTAATATTGAATTTCATAGGTATACATTGATATTATATACTAATTAAGCAAATATTCAAAGCGGTTTTTTTTTTTTGTCGTGTTCCTCGTAATAATAGTTTTTGAATCATGTGATCACCTTTCAAACCTGCACATTTTGATGTGTACACGTTTTTTTAATTATAAAAAAAAAAGATTAACACGTTGCATTCTTAAAAAGCATCACTTTTATTATAAATATTAAGTATTAACAAACTCATTCAGTCGACAAAAATAAAAAAAAGATCAAGTCAACAATTATCATGACCTCTTTGGTTAAATTGTTAATATAATTATGTAACATGTGAAAGTGAACTAATAAAATGAAGTATAGTCATTGGTGTCATTAAGTTTATCGGGGAAATGATCGCGAAGGAATACATAATGCCAGAGAAGTATCGCAATTGAATAGTCAAATGTATGGAATAGATCGTAAAAGAAATCTTATCGAGATGACATTTGCAAGGTCATTTTCAAAAACTAATTTGATGACGCAAATACGGACAAATTTAGCAAACAAATAAAACTTTCTGTAAAATGGTTCAATCTTCAAACCAGTATCTGAGAAAAAAAAATATTTACAAAACAAGAGGCAGATTGCTTCGCGACATTTGAATGACATTAAATATATAAACAAACATTTTTTTTTCATAATTTGTAAAGCATTGCAGACATACATATATACGTATACGTTTCATAATATCATGCTCCTGAAGGTCCATTTATCTTGGAAATGTACTTATGTATACATGTTTATGTAGCTTAAAAAAAGTGCATGCATATCCGTTCATATCTAAATGATAATTCGATAATACTAGTTGAAAAAGAGGGACGAAAGATACCAAAGGGACAGTCAAACTCATAAATCTAAAACATACTGACAACGAAATGGCTAAAAATGAAAAAGACAAACAAACAACAGCACACATGACACAACAAAGAAAACTAAAGAATAAACAACACGAACCCCACCAAAAAACTAGGGGTAATCTCAGGTGCTCCGGAAGGGTTAGCAGATCCTGCTCCACATGTGGCACCCGTCGTGTTGCTTATGTGATATCAAATCCGGTAAATAGTCTAATTCGGTAGGTCACATTCATGAAAGGGAAGGGGATTGTAGTTACGACTTAACTATATGAAAGTATATCAACTGGTAAAAGAAATATTGTTTTCTGAATATTAAGTTTGGACCGGCATGAGACGCATTGCGCTTTTTAAAAGGACATTTTTGCTACCTTCGATAAACTATATCGGTACACTTCTGCGTGCTTCTCGTGTAGAATACTAACAACCCTTTCCAATTAAATCCATTTATAACAAATCTAAAAAAAGAATTTCGGTAAAAATATCCTAAACATTTAATTTTCATAGTATCTATCAGTTACCCAGAAACGTATATTACTATATTTTTAAAGAATAATTTAACGGAATAGTTTTGTTTTCTAATTTTGTCGTTCGATTTGATAAACTTTTCACGAAAATGTTAATACATTCCATGAGCTAATACATTGTTTACATTAATAACTGTATACATGTACCTGTAAAATGAAATTTTAATTCGAAAAATGCGTTGTTAACGTTGCGTCACCAGCAGGATATCCTTTTCTTTTTATCAAAAATAGAAATTATATTGATCAGACGATTGGGATTTACTGTCATGAATATTAGAAATCATTTAACTACATCAAACAATTATATTTACTTTTTTTTTATCTAAGATAGTGTATGAAACACCAGAGCATACAACTGTCGATCGTGAGGTAAGCTGTTTTCATATGATTATCAACACCTGTAACATTTCTCAAGGGTACTTGATTTTAGTTCTTCTAAACATCGTATATTGTTTTACTTTATTAAAAAGGGTTTCGTGATGCAGAAACATTTATAATGTAACTGTCATTGATAACATTGATCAACAGTGTTCGAGTATGTTCGTACTTTGTTATGTTCATATTAATTTATCTGCATTCGAATGAAGTAATGCAAGACTATTTCGTTATCATATTGACACAAGAACATTGAGCTTTCTCTTTTTTTTCCACAAAAAGAACTGACCTGTACTCATGTGCTCTGAAAAAAATAAAATGATTTGCTTCAATAATGACATTCGACGGGTTACATTGAACTAATGTTAACATATATTAAATTGTCATATTCAATCTTAAGTTATTACAAACAAGAAGAAATATATATGTTTCAAATTTGTACATATAGACTCTTTAACCTCAAACATGACTGAATGTGCATCTAGAACAAACAGTGTAATGATTTTGTCATGCTAATTGATACTAAATAATCTTTAAAGAGTCAACGAAGAACACATCAACACAACAAATATTTTATAACACATCTTTTATATCGGAGCACTTTGAGAAGATGATTCCTTCCAAGACTTTAGATTCAAAAGCGGTGATATCGACCTAATGCTAATGAAAATATATTAACAAAACACAAAAGTAGTTGTTTACGGGTACAAGGCACGTTTCTGGATTAATCTTTTTAAAGAAACTTCAATTTTTTCTGTATTTTTTAGGGATGGCAACGAGTACTGGAGTACTCGGGTACTCGATCGGAAGACCGAGTACTCGAGTACAGTTTAAGTACTCGGATACTCGTTTGCCTGTTATACATCTTGAGATATTTTCTCTTCACATTTCCACACACTTTAGTTCCGTTGAAATATCACCATCGTAATACTAAATAGAATCAATTAAGAACATAAATATGTTTATCCTGATGTTTAGTAGTACCAGCAACGTTCTTTCCTTCCGAAAGAAATTTTTAATGTGCACTACTTGTTACAAAAAATAGAAAGTAAACAGTCTTTCGTCTGAAATTGTTGACCAGATCATATTTCTAAACAATAACAAAATCAAAGTGACCTACGGTGAACCTTACACAACTGATGAGAGACATTTTAACGGTGTTTGTACAGGGATCAACACTTTCATGGATTAATAATTAACATATCACAAGCCGTTTAAACTTACCTTTGTTTGTTTATCGAGACTTCTATGTAAACGTGAGTGGTATGAGATGTACTTTTTAATTAATTTAATTACTCAGTTTTTGAAATTTAACTGTAATTGTTTAATTTACAATTGAAAAATAGGCGAAAGTACGAGAGCGACATTCAAACCGAAAAGTCGAAAATAAACTGACAACGTCATGGCTAAAAAAAAAAAAGAAAACCAGACAAAAGATGGTGAAAAAAAAAACAAAAAACACAGAACAAATAAGACTGTTCAACACGAAAAAGCACAAGTAATTTGAAGTCCAATATTCTTGTTGACAAATTAATGGACAAGTCGTATCATAACAAATACAAACTCCTCAGGAACAGGTGATACATATATTGTCTACTAACTTAGTCGGACTTTATATTCAAATATTTTTGATTTTATTGGAATTTTGTTCATGAACACGTACACAAATAATAATTGGTATTATCATTATGATATGTTATTTGTAGAAACGGCGGTCGGTAATTCATTGTTTAATTGATACAAAAAAAAAACAGAGGAGCAAGCTATGTTTGTAGTACATTTGTCTTATGTTTTATGAAAAGTTGTAACAAAAATACTGCACCCCACCTAAAATCTAAACTTTTCAATAGACGTTTAAGATTCATCCGAGTACTCGCGAGTACTCGAGTATCTTGACCGAGTATCCGAGTATTAAATTTCAGATCTTTTGACATCCCTAGTATTTTTGTAGAAATCAGTTCATTTTGCATATTTTGTTGCGTAACACGTTTGAATAAAGGCATCAGTATTTATTAATGAGGGCATATTGCAAAAGTCTTCATAAACATTAATAATAGTAACAGTTATTCTTTTTAAGGCTGCATGTTCTTAAATAAGGTGCATGTATTTCTTTACTTACTTAGACTTTATTCAATTTAGAACGAAAACAAACAGACAAGTGGAAAACACGTAAGCTTACCTTAAACTGTATTATCTAATTTTGTTATCATACTATGACTAATCACGCATTGTTACCAGATTTTCATTGTAACAACACATGATCTGTGTGAATGAACAAATATTCTGTGGAAAAATTGAGTTGAATAAGCATTCAGAAACTATAGCTTCTGTTTTTGTCTTTATGAATCAATCAATATTAATCAATCTACCTAAACATTAAACATTTCAGTGCATTAACTTCGATTCAGACCAAAAATAGCATATCTTTATCACTATGAAATTAACATTTTGCGCCAGTTTTTCTATATTTGAATTTAAGAAGTAATAGAAAATACAAAAAAAAAAAGCAAAAGTAAAAATTGAGAACATGGCCTTCGTCACGTTTTCTAAACAAGGACAGAATGATCTAGAATTAAACCACTCAGGCCAAAGGTATCGTTGAGATAACCGTAAGTGGCGTCTGACAATTCAAGTAGTTTGCTATGCGGTTTTATGGTCATGAAACAGAAGGGACAGTCAAACTCATAAATCTAAAACATACTGACAACGAAATGGCTAAAAATGAAAAAGACAAACAAACAACAGCACACATGACACAACAAAGAAAACTAAAGAATAAACAACACGAACCCCACCAAAAAACTAGGGGTAATCTCAGGTGCTCCGGAAGGGTTAGCAGATCCTGCTCCACATGTGGCACCCGTCGTGTTGCTTATGTGATATCAAATCCGGTAAATAGTCTAATTCGGTAGGTCACATTCATGAAAGGGAAGGGGATTGTAGTTACGACTTAACTATATGAAAGTATATCAACTGGTAAAAGAAATATTGTTTTCTGAATATTAAGTTTGGACCGGCATGAGACGCATTGCGCTTTTTAAAAGGACATTTTTGCTACCTTCGATAAACTATATCGGTACACTTCTGCGTGCTTCTCGTGTAGAATACTAACAACCCTTTCCAATTAAATCCATTTATAACAAATCTAAAAAAAGAATTTCGGTAAAAATATCCTAAACATTTAATTTTCATAGTATCTATCAGTTACCCAGAAACGTATATTACTATATTTTTAAAGAATAATTTAACGGAATAGTTTTGTTTTCTAATTTTGTCGTTCGATTTGATAAACTTTTCACGAAAATGTTAATACATTCCATGAGCTAATACATTGTTTACATTAATAACTGTATACATGTACCTGTAAAATGAAATTTTAATTCGAAAAATGCGTTGTTAACGTTGCGTCACCAGCAGGATATCCTTTTCTTTTTATCAAAAATAGAAATTATATTGATCAGACGATTGGGATTTACTGTCATGAATATTAGAAATCATTTAACTACATCAAACAATTATATTTACTTTTTTTTTTATCTAAGATAGTGTATGAAACACCAGAGCATACAACTGTCGATCGTGAGGTAAGCTGTTTTCATATGATTATCAACACCTGTAACATTTCTCAAGGGTACTTGATTTTAGTTCTTCTAAACATCGTATATTGTTTTACTTTATTAAAAAGGGTTTCGTGATGCAGAAACATTTATAATGTAACTGTCATTGATAACATTGATCAACAGTGTTCGAGTATGTTCGTACTTTGTTATGTTCATATTAATTTATCTGCATTCGAATGAAGTAATGCAAGACTATTTCGTTATCATATTGACACAAGAACATTGAGCTTTCTCTTTTTTTCCACAAAAAGAACTGACCTGTACTCATGTGCTCTGAAAAAAATAAAATGATTTGCTTCAATAATGACATTCGACGGGTTACATTGAACTAATGTTAACATATATTAAATTGTCATATTCAATCTTAAGTTATTACAAACAAGAAGAAATATATATGTTTCAAATTTGTACATATAGACTCTTTAACCTCAAACATGACTGAATGTGCATCTAGAACAAACAGTGTAATGATTTTGTCATGCTAATTGATACTAAATAATCTTTAAAGAGTCAACGAAGAACACATCAACACAACAAATATTTTATAACACATCTTTTATATCGGAGCACTTTGAGAAGATGATTCCTTCCAAGACTTTAGATTCAAAAGCGGTGATATCGACCTAATGCTAATGAAAATATATTAACAAAACACAAAAGTAGTTGTTTACGGGTACAAGGCACGTTTCTGGATTAATCTTTTTAAAGAAACTTCAATTTTTTCTGTATTTTTTAGGGATGGCAACGAGTACTGGAGTACTCGGGTACTCGATCGGAAGACCGAGTACTCGAGTACAGTTTAAGTACTCGGATACTCGTTTGCCTGTTATACATCTTGAGATATTTTCTCTTCACATTTCCACACACTTTAGTTCCGTTGAAATATCACCATCGTAATACTAAATAGAATCAATTAAGAACATAAATATGTTTATCCTGATGTTTAGTAGTACCAGCAACGTTCTTTCCTTCCGAAAGAAATTTTTAATGTGCACTACTTGTTACAAAAAATAGAAAGTAAACAGTCTTTCGTCTGAAATTGTTGACCAGATCATATTTCTAAACAATAACAAAATCAAAGTGACCTACGGTGAACCTTACACAACTGATGAGAGACATTTTAACGGTGTTTGTACAGGGATCAACACTTTCATGGATTAATAATTAACATATCACAAGCCGTTTAAACTTACCTTTGTTTGTTTATCGAGACTTCTATGTAAACGTGAGTGGTATGAGATGTACTTTTTAATTAATTTAATTACTCAGTTTTTGAAATTTAACTGTAATTGTTTAATTTACAATTGAAAAATAGGCGAAAGTACGAGAGCGACATTCAAACCGAAAAGTCGAAAATAAACTGACAACGTCATGGCTAAAAAAAAAAAAGAAAACCAGACAAAAGATGGTGAAAAAAAAAACAAAAAACACAGAACAAATAAGACTGTTCAACACGAAAAAGCACAAGTAATTTGAAGTCCAATATTCTTGTTGACAAATTAATGGACAAGTCGTATCATAACAAATACAAACTCCTCAGGAACAGGTGATACATATATTGTCTACTAACTTAGTCGGACTTTATATTCAAATATTTTTGATTTTATTGGAATTTTGTTCATGAACACGTACACAAATAATAATTGGTATTATCATTATGATATGTTATTTGTAGAAACGGCGGTCGGTAATTCATTGTTTAATTGATACAAAAAAAAAACAGAGGAGCAAGCTATGTTTGTAGTACATTTGTCTTATGTTTTATGAAAAGTTGTAACAAAAATACTGCACCCCACCTAAAATCTAAACTTTTCAATAGACGTTTAAGATTCATCCGAGTACTCGCGAGTACTCGAGTATCTTGACCGAGTATCCGAGTATTAAATTTCAGATCTTTTGACATCCCTAGTATTTTTGTAGAAATCAGTTCATTTTGCATATTTTGTTGCGTAACACGTTTGAATAAAGGCATCAGTATTTATTAATGAGGGCATATTGCAAAAGTCTTCATAAACATTAATAATAGTAACAGTTATTCTTTTTAAGGCTGCATGTTCTTAAATAAGGTGCATGTATTTCTTTACTTACTTAGACTTTATTCAATTTAGAACGAAAACAAACAGACAAGTGGAAAACACGTAAGCTTACCTTAAACTGTATTATCTAATTTTGTTATCATACTATGACTAATCACGCATTGTTACCAGATTTTCATTGTAACAACACATGATCTGTGTGAATGAACAAATATTCTGTGGAAAAATTGAGTTGAATAAGCATTCAGAAACTATAGCTTCTGTTTTTGTCTTTATGAATCAATCAATATTAATCAATCTACCTAAACATTAAACATTTCAGTGCATTAACTTCGATTCAGACCAAAAATAGCATATCTTTATCACTATGAAATTAACATTTTGCGCCAGTTTTTCTATATTTGAATTTAAGAAGTAATAGAAAATACAAAAAAAAAAAGCAAAAGTAAAAATTGAGAACATGGCCTTCGTCACGTTTTCTAAACAAGGACAGAATGATCTAGAATTAAACCACTCAGGCCAAAGGTATCGTTGAGATAACCGTAAGTGGCGTCTGACAATTCAAGTAGTTTGCTATGCGGTTTTATGGTCATGAAACAGAAAAATATTTTGATACGTTACACTCATTTCATTCCTTAAACCAGAGTTTCCAAAAAAATGTTTAAATACATCAATGGTGTTTAGAAATGTGTTTGACATTTTTTTTTTATGTTCATACATAATTGTACTTTTTAGAAGAGTAAATATACCATAAAAGTGATATATTGTTAAAACAAATGTTCGGCTTCGACTTGTCATCTCGAATTGACTTAAAAGTGCAACGTACGACTCTTTGACGACATGATAGAAAAGCATAATACAGAAAGCTTTTGAATGCTAATGTTTTTTTGTTAGCTTTCCTGATTAAGGTTAATATAGAGTGTGCGTCGTAAACAGGAAATGTATTGAGTGCTACTTTATTAAAGAGACATACATGTATATAGAGAATATTTAGTTAACCTGAATGTAAATAACAAAATAGGGAAATAATAAAATTCATGGTTTTAAACAAGGGAAATAACAATTGCATAATAATCCTGCGCCTCATCACACAATTTTGCTCGTGCGTCGGTGGCGGATTCAGGTGGGGGAGGGGGTCCGGGGTAGAAACCCCCCTTTTTGACCGATCAATGCATTTGAATGAAGACATATAGTTGGACCCCCTTTATCCTGTGTTAGGAACAGCCTTTTCAAAATGGCTGGATACGCCCCTGTGCGTTGTTGTTCTATCTTTTTGGGGTAAGGTAATAAATGTGTATATAAGGGTTCACACATACAGATGAATCATGTGTATTATATTTAAAGCAAAAAACAAAACTTCTAAAGTGTAAACAATGAATGAAAAAATAATTTGATTATCTATTTTTCAATATCTATGATTTAAAAAATTGAAAAATGCTCCACACAAAATCATTTTCATTTTTGAGAACATATTCTAAGATGAAATATCAACCAATACCGGACATTTTTCATTTTACAATATTTAGAGGCAAATTGAAAAATGCTCGATGTTGGAGCATTTTTCATTTTTCAATTTTTTAAGGCAAATTGAAAAATGCTGCAAGTTCAATATTTTGTTCTTTTAAAAGAAGGATATTGAAATTGTTTTTTTTTTTTTTCTAAAACAATCAAATTCAATTGTTTTAATCTATTAAAACTGTTGATAAGATGAAATCTTTTAAAGACACACTTATCATTACTTTTTATATTATCCTCGTGAAATTAAATAATGTAATCTCATGAAAATTACAAATTTCAAATCTCATAATGAAAATGATTTTTCAGTAGTGACTTCAACAGATTTGTGTTACATTCATCAAACAAATAAACGTTAAAATTTGTAGAGTATTTTCCAAATCTATTTTTTCAGCTTAAAATGAAAAATGTTTGGCGAAAATATGCACGGTCTATTTTCAAATATTAGGAGAAATATTTGCATTTTACGCAACGCCTTCAAAAATTTAATATCTTTTTCCTTTAAGTAAACATAATTTATGAAGAACA
The DNA here is from genome assembly GCF_965363235.1 of Mytilus galloprovincialis. NCBI lineage: Eukaryota > Metazoa > Mollusca > Bivalvia > Mytilida > Mytilidae > Mytilus > Mytilus galloprovincialis. The sequence goes on along the minus strand of NC_134844.1, from coordinate 48,302,083 downwards.
AACAATCCTGATGAACAAAAGGTACTGAAATCATATGGCGGTTAAGAATTTTTATCAAAATAAAGCAATACTTGCATTCTTATTCCAAAAAATAAAAATTCAAGTATTTTAATTCTTATTATATCTCAATTCTAATTAAAAGACTTGTCTTGAGATTTAAAAATAACTGATTTCAAATAAAAAAAGTATCATTTTAAATAAAATCAAGAATAGTTTTGGTAATTTTGAACAATTGCGAACAAAATTTTATTATGATTTTTCTACCATTCATGTCAATCTATGAAAAACAACCTACTCTAAACTATAAAAAGTACAAAAATCCAATTGCGGTCAATAATTTCAGTATAATGAAGAAATATTTGTATTTTAGGCAACGCGTACGAAAATTTAGTATCTTTTTCCTTAAAGTAAGCATATATTATGAAGAACAGTTAATCCTGATGTACAAAAAGTACTGAAATCATTTGGCGGTTAGTAATTTGTATCAGATTAAAGTAATATCTGCATTCCTATTCCACAAAAATAAAAGTTAAAGTATTCTAAATCTTATTATATCCTATTCCAATTAAAAGACTTGTCTTGAGATGTTAGAAATAACTGATTTCAAATAAAATGGTATCATTTTTAATAAAAAGAAGAATGAATTTGGGTATTTTATATAATGCGAATAAAATTTTAGTATGATTTCTCTGACATTCTTTAAATTTTATGAAAAAAACTACCAGTTTTAAACTATATACAGTAAAAAAAAACAAATTGTGGTCAATAATTTCTATTCAAATGAAGAAATGATTGCATTCTGGTTCAACAAAATCAAAAGTAAACAGATACTTATTCTTCAAATATTCAAATTTCATACAAAATTAGTCATAAAAAGGAATTTATAACAACTGATTCAATTGAAGTTACAATATTTTCAAATATGAGAAGAAATATTTGCATTTTACGCAACGCCTTCAAAAATTTAATATCTTTTTCCTTAAAGTAAATATAATTTATGAAGAACAGCCAATCCTGATGAATAAAAAGTACTGAAATCATACGGCGGTTAACAATTTGTATCAAAATAAAGCAATAAGGACATTCTTATTCCTCAAAAATATAAATTTAAGTATTTTAATTCTTATTATATCTCAATTCTAATTAAAAGACTTATCTCGAGTTGTTTGAAATAACTAATTTCAAATAAAATAGTGTCATTTTTAAATAAAAAGGAGATTAATTTTTGGCAGTTTTTAACGATGCGAACAAAATTTTAATATGATTTCTCTGACATTCTTTTAATTTGATGAAAAACGGCCTTTTCTAAACTATAAAAAGTTCAAAATTCCAATGGCGGAAAATTACCGGCATATTCGTAGGAAGAAGTTCATGTTAACTAAGACATATAATACAATTATGTATTATATATGTCTCTGATGTTTACAATATTTTATACAAAACTATTAATCAACACAAACAATTTAAAGCTTTAATTAAACATCTTATACTGTTATACTATTTTTACTTTTTTATTGCAACCAATTTTATTACAAATTAACGTGTAAATTATGGTGTCTTCGTTGAGGTCCACGTTCATGGATTGTAAACACTGTTGAGTTCGGTTTACATACGAATTTGAAATATATACGTATCCGTCCGATCCGTGCATAAATTTGATTTACTGATCGATCGATGAACGTTGTCACGGTAACTCTCACATAGGTTATTTGACTTATCTGACGGATCCTATGGGTCACCGATCACCGATCATTCATCGATCAGTCAAACATCCGTCACCGATCATTCACCGATCAGTCAAGTTCACGTCAAACAGTAACGCCTAAGGTTGCAAGTACTGTATGAAACATGTTGTTTAAAAGGCTTATTGATGGAAGAGTTTACTTACTGTGTCAACTTAGACTGGTCTTAATTAACTTAAACACACTAATTAAGGTAGCACAATACAAAGATTTTTTTACTTCCAATCCCCAACCTTTAAAATGCTGTACCCTTCATAATACTGCATATAAATTAATAAAAGAGGATATATATGGATAGATAAAAGAATAATCTTTTAAATGAATGCAATATTTTTGTTATGCAATCATTATTTAATCAATTATTATGCAATTAATGGCAAAATCTTGGTCAGTTCACTTGAATGAATTTAGCTCTTTCATCTCCATAGCTACACAAGAAATGTTATCTTAATCAACACAGGAGCCTCAAAAGGGTGTCTCAAATTAATACTATCTTATTCCATTCTCTCATAAATTTGTAATTAGTTTAAACATCCTTACCACATAAAAGTAGCTAATGTATGATTAGGTGTAAAATTTTATCTATACATTCTATTCAAAATCTGAGACACCATTTTGTAGATAATGGATCAAGGAACAACATATAATAACATCAATCCTCTCGAGGGATCCATGTAGAAGCTAATTCCAATTGAATGTGGAAATTTGTTGTAAAATTTTGTAGACACAGTTATAGTATTATAATTGAATACATAATTGTTGTATAATACTAACATTGCATTAATTTGACAGAGTAATCTGTTAGCTATCCATAGATACCACTTTTATAAAATTTTAAGCATTATAAAGAAAGTTACAGCATTTTAAAACTGGGGAATTGGAGGTATAAAATCTTTGTATTGTGTTACCTTAATACATTAAAACGTTCTATTAGATTTTAAATATAAATACGCAATATTTCCGGCGAGGGAAGAACCAAAAATTTGCGAAAGCAAATTTACAGATCTAACATTGTTGGGTTGATGTTTAGACGAGTTGTATATATATATACATATATAAATGTCTAAGAATATAACTTAAACACGCTAATTAATACATTAAAAAGTTCTATTAGATTTTAAATAGAAATACGCAATATTTCGCTTAACAAATTAGCTTCATCAGGCGTGTGCATCTCTCAAGGTGAAATCGGATGCATGACAAACAAATATTTTTGTAGTTTAATCTTTACATATTTATTGATTCGATTAATTGTATGAATTTCTTTAAATAATTTGTATAATTTCAAGATAATTATGGGTTTGATTTGCTTTTAAATCTTTTTTCGTCTCTCTCATTGCGTCCATCATGTTCAAGAGTTCGTAACTGGTGCATCCAAAATCTCCCTCTCTCTTTCGACTTCTCAGAGTTTAAACTAACACTAATTTTCTTAACTACCCCTACCTTGAGTGAACGGTTACCATATATTTCAATGTAAGCAATATGCACATGTATATTTACTGGTTAACATTCCTAAGTTATGTCTCTATGAAATGGACCACAGAAAGCATAACTGGGAACCAGTATGTAAACAAAATTATTTTTAAGAATATTCAAGATCTCCCCAAAAGAGGTGTTGTTTGGGATACAGCTGTATTTGCAAAGTGCAACCTAGAGGTTGTTTCTATAAACTATCGATGGATTATTATATACATATCAAACTAACATATTCCTTCGAACAAAAATAAGTTACGTCTTGGTATTTTTTTGTTGACACAATAACTACATTTTTTTTACCTGTAGACATTGTTTTTAAGAAAACAAAATCTTTTTTTTTCTTTAACTAGGTTGATAAAAAACAATATAAAAAAAAATCAAACCAACTTCCAATATCGTTGAATTCAATAAAAGGTGAACCACGTATTGTTGTATCTGTTATTGGCAAATACAATACATGTGTGCATGGGTATAGTGAAAAAGGCAAAGAAAAGCTAATGAAGTCATTCAGGAATATTGGAATTGAAGCAGAGAGTATGTATTGAAATGAAAAGAGCACTATATAAATTTGATTAGTTTGAAGACCTTCATCGATATGCCCCAATCATAATAGTTTAAGTCCGTTAATACTTTTCTTACTTCTGATTGTGTATTTCGAATTTTCTGCCGAACAAATGTTTAAAGCACAACTTGTATTCGTAAGTGTTTAAGGACACATAGATTAATAGTTAAATAATCAAACCTATATCACATAATACGTATATAGCCATAATTAGGAAAAGATAATTATAATTTAAATGCAAGAACTTGAAGAAGATGAACCCTTATGTGTTTCAAAAATTATCAAATCTGAGGCATTCCATGCGCATTTATGGATTTATAGTCATCAGTACTTTACATCGCAAAAGGTTGAAGGTGAACAATAGATAAATACTTTGATACGTATGGAACTAATTGACAACAATGTTCATACCAATATCAAAGTGTTAAAACAATTTAGGCATGACTAGAATATTTTTATGTCTATGAAGAAATAACATAAAAAATGTGGTGCGTTTTTATGTTATTCAAGAATAGACAGGAAAAAAGCATAGTCATTTTTTAAAATTAAATTCTAAATTCCATTATAAACCGGAGTAAATCATGGAATAACGTTGACTACGTCAAGGTCACATACCAAAATTATGTCTATGAGCTGATAAACATACCAACGGCAGCCAATCAAAAGACGCGTTACATCCAAAATTGAATTATAGTGTTATAACAAATGAAAAGTTACGTTACTGAGGTCCTTTTACTGAACAATTTAGATTTAAGTATAAAAATGAGATGTGGTATGATTGCCAATGAGACAACCGTCCACAAGAGACCAAAATGACACAGAAATTAACAACTATAGATCACCGTACCAAAGCCTATACCACATAGTCAGGTGTAAAAGACCCCGAAACGACAATGAAAACAATTAAAACGGGAAAACTAACGGTCTTATTTATATAAATGAACGATAAACAGATATATAACACATACACCAATGACAACCACTGCATTACAGGCTTCTGACTTGGGACAGACACATACATACATAATGTGGCGGGGTTAAACATGTTAGTGGGATCCCTCCCCTAACCTGTGACAGTGGTATAACAGTACAACATAAGAACAAACTATAAAAATCAGTTGAAAAAGGCTTAACTCATCAGATGGACGTGGCCGGGTTTTTGTACATCCCAACAGCAAAGAGACACTAGGTTCAGATCTGAGAGTACTCTTAATTATCTGACAGCTAGTTCAAAGCCACTAGCAACTAATAAAAAAAATCATGCGTCTAAGACTAAATTATCAATCCGTTCACACCCAACATCAAATGGATCTAGTGTAATGGATCTAGACGTCATAAACACTCAGAAAAAACATAACTTTGTGCAATGCCAATAATTATCAAAGGTTCCAGGATTATAATTGATTACGCCAGACGCGCGTTTCGTCTACATAAGCAAGTTATAGGTACCGATTGTAGATCCATGAATGTGTATATGCATATAACATATTAGAACTATTTAGTTTAATAAGTGACTATGTTAAACGCATATATTCAATCGAAATAGAAACGAAGAACACAAGAATACAGTGAAATCCGCCTCGCCAACTGATGTTCATAAAATAAATGACAATAAGGGTAATTGGAAACAAAACATTATGAAATAAGGACTTATCCAGCTTCCACGCTGTGAATTTTTAATTGTTATATAGCACAGTCAAACACACCTGCAAAAAAGTGTATATGTCTCATCCTTATACAATATTCCTGAGCTTGTATTTTGCTGTCAGTAGCTGTTCACACACAAGAAATATTGAACAAAGAGGATGAGTGTTGAACTTGAAATAATGTCTTCACCTGGTTTCTTATTACATAAGGAAAACGATTTGATTTTCTCTCCTGAAGCACTTGGGATTATCCTCTGGTTTTGGTGGGTTCATATTGCTAAATTCTTAGTTTTTGATGTTATGATTTTAGAATAATTGTTCGCCTTTTTGTCGTGTGTCAATAGTTTTGCCATAGTATTGGTAATTTATTTTCGACTTTGGCGTTTTGAAGCCTCTTTCATTTGGGTTTGAAAAAATCAAAATAAAATGGCATAATTTGAAGAAAGACAAACAAAAGTAAAAAAATTACACTAATACAATACAATCAGCAATGGCGAAAAGAGTGTTTGGTGCATCTAATTTTTGGATTGACTTTAATTACCATTGGCATATTAATCATTGACAGCATATTGTCTGATTGCTTTTTTTGTAATAGAATGTTTTGCATCGGTCATTATATTTACCGAGCAAATTGAATCGAATTATTAATTGTCAGTCGAAGTCTAGCATACATGTATCAGCTTCAGATCGCCATAAAAAATAAAGATGATAAATCCAAGCTTACAAAAGAAATGGACAATATTTTATGTTGGACGGTCACCGAATTAATTATATGGCAAAACGCGTGAAGTCGAAAGACAGCTTTGCATCTATTTTTAATGATTGATAAGCATCTGTCTATTGTTCTGTTAATCAATGACAATTTAGACAGCGCTTATAATACAAATATATCTGATGATCGCATTATTATCATTTTCAATTGTGACAAGCTAACTTAACCAAGTGCCAGTATATATTCATTTATCAACTAATTCATATTTACAACGTCACAGGGTGTGGATTTCTCTACCATCAAAGAAAGCATCAATGGATGGGGAATATTGATAATACAACACGTTTTGAACTAAAAGACTTCCCTGAAACAGTCATACAGTACTATGGAAATGTAACGGAGGTATCATAAAACGATGTTTATTCTTTAAAATAAAACCTGAAATTCACATTATTATTCTGTTGCAAAACTAATTTCTTGTTTATCAGGTGCACTTAATAACACTGTTAACATGAAAAGCGCTAACCAAAGCCTTCTGAAATTTAAAATTTCAATGACTATAATTATACTTTTCTCGGTTTTTTTCAATTTTTTTCTATAGAACACACAGCTAAAAACCCTAATGTCCTATTAACCGAATTATCAATTATGATACTTGAATTTCCAAACTTATTATATTATATATTGAAAAGCATTTTCCGATTAACCCAGAGTGAAACTAAATCGAAGTATAAAATTAGGACTCGACACTGTTTCTTATCCAAACTGTATCGATTTAGTTTTATTCTGTTCGGTGATTATGCTTTTGATATGTTATCAAATTAAACAACTGGACTTAAAATTGGTAAAGGTTGCTATATTCAATCTATTGCGATCAATTTCTAATAATAAAATGTTTTTTTGTGGTAAGGATACATTCGCGGTTATTTAAGAAGCAATTGATTGAAATGAATTTCAATGATGAAAATAGTCATGAATAATAAAACTAATTTAAAAGTTGGGAGCTACAAATCAACGAACAATAATAACGTGCACATTTAAGAATATTCATTTAATATCAATTGATATATGATGTAAGATTTCTTTGAAATAAAGATAACATTAAATGTCTATTATATCTTGAGCTTAATATTATCAACAAACGACTTCCTTTTGCTGAAATCTTTTCTGCCAATGACGATCTGATCGACAGGAGTCCAACACTATAAGATAAAACCTTTTTGAAAGTACAAAATACATTTAAGATTCGATAATCTCAAGTAGATTCTTATATTCCTCGTTTATCAATGCTACAATATAGAAAGCATGTCATGCATGAGACATTAATAAGTAACTGTTCTTAAGTTATGGGAGGGTTGAGTGCTCACAAAAATGTTTTACCCATCCACTTTCTGTATGTACCTGTTCTAAGTCAGGAACTGGTTGTTCAATGGTTGTTGTTGGTTCATGGCTATCTTATTTATTTTCTGTAGATCGTTTTGTTATTGATAAGGATGTCCGTATTTTTAAAAGTCGTTTTTTTTTTTGTATAGCCGACTAATTGGAATGGGTTTGTCTCGTTTTTGAAAGCCATTCGGTATTTGTTTTTTATCCATTTGCAAATTTCATGTTTTAAAAGTTCTTAAACTTTGTCTTCATTTGACCTAATAACTGCTAAATTCTATCCCAAAATTGAGTCTTGAATTTAGAACTCTAATGCATTTCTTGAAGTTTACGCTTTTACACACGATGACATATGTATTAAAAATATTAACATTGAATCATATGTGTTATGATGTCATAGAAGAAGGTCAAGGTCAAGAAGGGAAAAACGGTCCAGGAGGAAGAAAAAGTCCAGGAGGAAGAAAATGTCCAGCAGGAAGAAAAGGTCCAGGAGAAAAATGTTCGAGCTAACAATATGAAAATAATAGATTTGGAAAGTGATATCAATAACCTTCTATACACAAAATTTGGAAAGACACCTAACAAGAAAAGAGGTACTATACATCATCGATTGTTTTGTTTAATCAACCTTGATTTTTGATTATTTTACTTTATTTTGTACACAACAATCCTCATGAACTTTTGCAACTCTACAACAGTATATGTTTTAAAGAATATATAAGAAATAAACATAAAAAAGTATGCTGTCCGGCAAAGCTTTGCACAGTTTCAACATAATCAAATTCTGTTCTTACAGTTAACGTGCCAGTAGTGTTGGTTTCTGTTAATGGTGATTTAGAAATACTGTCACATGTTGCTAGAGCAGTTCAGTGTAATATATCTGTAGTAATAATAAAAGGATTAGGTGGAGTATCGGACTTACTTGTATTGTGTATGGAAGAGTAAGTACTATATTGTACTATTTACTCTATAAAGTGGCTATCACACTCACATTTAGAACATAAGGTTAATAAGATTATGAATATAACAACATGGGTAAATGACATTTTCAATAAATGAACTGGAAATAAAAGATAACACGCATACAATTGATATTTTTTAAAAAAAGAAGATGTGGTATGATTGGAAATGAAACAACGCTCAGCAAGAAACATAACGACACAGAAATCAACTTCTTTAGGTCATCGTATAGTCTTCAACAATTAGCATAATTCAATCCGCAAAGTCAGATATAAGAGGCGGTTAAATAACAATTGTAAAACAATGTAAACGTGAAAACTAACGACCTCATTAATGTACAACTATTGAAAGAAAAAGAAAATTGTAAACAGACACAAACAACATCAACTGAATTTAAGGCTCCTGCCTTGGACAGACATACACATAATGTGACTGGGTTAATCTTAATTGAAGGCGCCATCTCCACCGTACCTTGGAGAGTAGTGTAACACAGATTCAACGCGGAAGGGTATTTCTAAACCCATACAACAGACAGACACAAAATACAGTTAAGAGAGTATTCATAGATACTGACAGCTAGATCGCCAATTACAACTCAATAAGTCTTAGATATTAATCAGTATACATCCAACATCCACTATATTTAAGGCATAATCAGACGTTTGTTTCATACGTTTGTATGCATCTAAAAATCTACATGCGGATCGGTTGACAACTAAACTTTTCAAAAGAAAAACATGAAGAACTTATTAAGAAAATATCAGACCACATATAAACAATATGACAAACAAATCAACCGAGTAAATAGGAAACTACACAAATTCAACTCATTGTTTATTGCGTAGACAGTACTGTTCTTTTCCAATTATACCAAGGATCTTGTTTTTCAAAAAAGTAAAAATCTTGTGATTTATCGGTTTTACAAAAGTGGTAAATTGAATGTCACCCGTGTATTAACACCCGGTTATCGATGGTTATCAAGATTTATGCATGTTTCCAATAATGACATCTTTAAAAGCGATATTTTTAGAGTGATTTCTCGAAAAAAAAAGGAAAAAACAAATGCCAGTTTTGAAACATTTGTTTCTTCTCTGAAACATCTGAGTCATCGTTGACTTTCATAAACGTTTTGTCCTCGTTCTATGGTTTTATATAGTGTTTTGAGAAATGCTTTTTTTTCATGTTTGAGACTTTAAAACAATTTGGATTTAAAGATAATTTAATCAGGTGGGTTCAGACAATGTACTCTGATATTAAAGGATGCATTATTAATAATTGATGGGTTTCCTTCCGTTTTAGGGCATCTCGCGGGATCCGACAAGGATATACGTTATCATCGTTACTATTTGTTCTAGCTGCAGAAGTTATGGCAATAAAGATAAGGGAAAATAAAAACTTAAAAGGACTAGAAATAAAATTAGTCTGTAAGAGTAATACCCTGAAAATCTGCCAATTAGCTGACGACACTTCTCTATTTCTTCAATCAAAAAAAGATGTATCTCTAGCAATTAATTTAATAGAAATAATTGGTACTCTCTCAGGCTTGAAATTGAATAAAACAAAAACTGATGAAATATGGCTTAGTCGATTAAAACACAGTCGGGAAAAATTTGAAAATATAATAAAATTGGTGTACTGCTCCAATCAAAAGCCTCGGTATTTACTTTGGTTACAAAAAACAAGAATGTCAAAAACTAAACTTTTGAAAAACAACTGTTAAAAATTAAAAAAATAATATATGATTGGAGTAAAAGAAATCTTACCATCATAGGAAAAATAGTTGTCATCAAATCTTTAGTTTTGCCAAACCTAACATATGTTGCATCAAACACTATTATTCCTAAGGAAATGTTGTAAGACATTAAAACTTTAATAATAATACAATTTAATTTGGAAAGGCAAAAGAGATGAAATAAAAAGATCAACACTTTCAAATGATTTTCTGGTAGGTGGACTTAAGATGACATACATTGATGTTGATGTATAATCATTGCATATCAACTGGATTCTTAAATTAAGTGAAAAATAAAAATGACAACTGGACAATTATTCCCAAATTTTACTTCAACAAATTAGGAAAAAATCTTCTTGTATTTAAAATTAATTTAAAGAATATAAACGACATTGATCAAAGTAAGTTACAATATTTATCGGACTTCTATAAACAACTTATTAAAGATTGGATAAGTGTAAAGGGAGATAATGCAAAACATTTTCTTGAAATTAGAAAACAAGTTCTGTGGGGAAATGATAATATCCGGTTTAATGGAAAATGTTTAAACTTTGAAGATTGGATAAGAAGTGACATTATCAATATAAATGATGTAATTGATGGATAGGGCAATATCTCTGAAACTATCATTTTAACTAAAATATATAAGTGAAAAAAAAGCAATACCAATTGATTGGAAAACAATTCTTTGCACTGAAGATTCATTCAAAACTAAAATTAAAGTTATAAATGACTTAACAATTATGCACAGGACAATTACTTTCTTGATGAGTACAATAGAACTCTATAAAATATTTACACTGAAAGATAGTTGTGATAAACCAAATGGTTTTCTTATATGGGAAAAAATATTTGAGAAACACTTAAATTCTAAATTGAAAAATACTTTTGTTTTCATTTTTCAATATCTCACTGATAATAGATTGAAAATATTTATATGGAAACGTATTCACTACATACTGCCTAATAATGAACTTTTGAAAAAGTGGGAAAAATTACTGAAGACAAAAAAAAAGGACGACTATGAACATTGTTTTGTCAATTGCTGTTATAATAATGACTTTCTAAAAATAGTAATGAAATTAATGAAATCCCTAGGTATTGAAAAAGATATTATAACCCTTGAAAATTTAGTAACAGGGTGCAAAATTAAAGATTTAGCATACTTTGATATTAAGTATATATTAACTATAATATCCTTCTCAATATACAAATTACATTTTGTCTCAGAAATGAAGACAACAAAAAATAAACATTTTTAAAAATTTTCCAGAAAGAAATTTCAGAAATTATTGAAATAAACAATTTTAATAACAAATAAAATTATTCAAATAATTCTAAAAACAAGTAGATTCATTGCAAAGATCCAATTGAATCAGGAATAATCTTTGTACGAAACACAACAAATAGTGTACAAAATTGTTTATTGTACACAAGCCAAATATTAAATTTTTCGAAAAACTTAGGATTTTCTTGTCCGAGGAATAGATTACCTTAGCTGTATTTGGCACAACTTTTTCGGAATTTTGGATCCTCAATGCTCTCCAACTTTGTAATTGTTTGGCTTTATAACTATTTTGAAATGAGCGTCACTGATGAGGCTTATGTAGACGAAACGCGCATCTGGCGTACCAAATTATAATCTTGGTTCTTTTGATAACTATTTATACCACTGGGTCGATGCCACTACTGGTGGACGTTTCGTCCCCGAGAGAATCACAAGCCCAGTAGTCAGCACTTCGGTGTTGACATGAATATCAATCATGTGGTCATTTTTATAAATTTCCTGTTTACAAAAATTTAAATTTTTCGAAAAACTAAGGATTTTCTTGTCCCAGGAATCGATTACCTTAGCCATATTTGGCACAACTTTTCGGAATTTTGGATCCTCAATGCTCTTCAACTTTGTACTTGTTTGGCTTTATAACTATTTTGAAATGAGCGTCACTTATGAGTCTTATGTAGACGAAACGCGCGTATGGCGTACTAAATTATAATCCTGGTACTTTTGATAACTATAAATGTATCCGTACGTTTATTAATAAATGTGGATGAATAATGTATCATTTCTGATGAGTGTTCCAACTTGTTAAACTTTAATTATTTGTGCATTACAGATATATATTTCGACGAAAAAAGATCAGTAGATAGCTAAATAAAACTTGAATAGTAAACTCACCATATATAGTCGTTAAATCAAGTGGATAATATTTACATTAAGACGACACACATCAAAACTATACCCGATAACGCACATGTGAAAAACAACACTGTGCCCAATATTAATGGAAACACGGATCATACCGATAACGGAGTTGATTCTGGAAAAAAATAATACTATAAAAAAGAGAAAAAAAAACCAAAATGTAATGTATGTGTATAATCACAATAATTTATCAAATATATTTTTTGAAACGTCTTATGTTATGAATACTAATATTATGAATAAATAATATCTTGCCAAATAGTGCTTCCCTTAACTATTAGGTAAGCTAACATGAGGGATACTAAGTTAAAGCTGTAAACTTAGTAAATTGTTACAGCAAATATGCAATAAAGATATTGTTACGTTGAAAAAAAAAGAAAATAAGGTTTGAATGCAAATGAACCAATTTATCATCCAATTCACAATTTGTAAAAAACAACCATTATAGATCCTAGTACGTTCTTCAAGCTAAACTCAATCAAAAGACATTTGGAAACAAGCAAAAACTGTCATACTCCTGACTAAGTACAGGCATTTTTTTAATTTACAAAATAGTGGATTAAACCTGGATTTATAGGTAGCTTAACCTCTCACTTGTATGACAGTGCATCACATTGATATTGACAAGCAAATGAACATACACTTAACGAATAAATCTGATCTATGACGCAATGTAAGTACAAAATTAATAAAAGAGGGAGTTCGATGTTAAACGATTTCATACAGACAACAATAGTCTTGGAAAACATGCTGCTTACAATATAATATACATAGGTAAATAAACATAGTTTTGGTGTTAGGTTTACAGTAATTGAAAATGGAAACATTATACATGTATGTTGTTTAATGTCGTATATGCCTCTATTTTCGTTCTTAATAGCTACATCGATTTAAAATGTTAAAAGGCATTACTTGAACACCTTTTATAACTCTGATTTTATAGTAATCGCAATTGAAATTGTTTTTTTTTTTTTGTTTTTTTTTTTACATTTAGCATCCGCAACCTACGAAAGTTTTCTCCAACTATGCTCAATAGAAAAATATCCGATGAAATGTTTTCAAAAATGGAGACAGCTGTCAATATCATCATCAACAGATACTGGCTGGTATACTATTTGCTATAATCTTATTCTAAGTATTTTTATTTCTTACAAAGGCATTATTTTTTTTGGTTCTTTGTCTCTTCAAATAAGTCTGTGAAACTTCATTTATGTTATGAATGAACATGTTATGATGCGGAATTGCCTGTTTTGTTTTTATTTTAATTCGCATGCGTATTTCCTTAAATACTTAGATATCATCTACATTTTTAACAATTCATTTTTAGCTGACCTAACCCGAAGGGCCAAGTGAACGTTTCCCATCACTTGGCGTACGTCGTCGTCCGCCGTCGTTTTACAAAAAATTATCCTCTGAAACTACATGGGCAAATTAAATCAAACTTAGCCAGAATCATCAATGGGGTATATAGTTTTAAAAATGTGTTCGGTGACCCGGCCAACTAACCATGATGGCCGTCATGGCTAAAAATATAACATAGGGGTGAAATGTAGATTTTGGCTTACAAATCAGAAACCAAAGAATTTAGAGCTAATCTGACATAAGGGAAAATTGTTTATCAAGTCTATATCTATCTGCCCTGAAATTTTTAGATGAATCGGATTGCAGCACCTAAATTGGTAATCTTAAGGAAATTTTGCCGTTTTTTGTTATTATCTTTTATATTATTATAGATAGAGAAAAACTGTAAACCGCAATAGTGTTCAGCGACATCAGATCTAGAAATAAGTCAACATGAACAAAATGGTCAGTTAACCCCTTAAGTAGTAATTGCTCTTTACAGTAAATGATACACAATGTTTTGGTAAATTGTTGTAATCTTTTACAAAAATCTTCTCCTCTGAAGCTTCTAAGACAATAGAACAAAACTTGTTTACAATCATCATTAGGGTATATCAGTTAAAAAATGTGTGCGATGAACCATCTTGTGAACCAAGATGGCCAACAAGGCTAAAATAGTACATAGGGCAAAATGCAGTTTTTGGCTCATATCTCTGAAACCAATTGGGTAACTTATTAGGCTGCTGCCCCTGAATTGGTAATTGTAAGACAATTTTTCTGCTTTTGGTTATTATCTTGAATATTGTTATAGATAAAGATAAACTGTAAATACAATAATGTACAGCAAAGTAAGAGTTACAAATAAGTCAACTTTACCAAAGTGATCAATTGACCCCTGAAGGAGTTATTGTCCTTTGTAGTCAATTCTGAACAATATTACAAAATATTTTCCACTGTCACTGCTGGGCCAATTTCATTATAGATACAGGTAATAGTAAGCAGCAAGATTGTACAAGAAAGTAAGATATACAAACACATCACCAACACCCAAAACACAATTTTGTCATGAATCAATCTGTGTCCTTTCTATAATATGCACATAGACCAAGGTGAGCGACACATGCTCTTCAGAGCCTCTAGTTTGATTATTTTTTTTGTCAGATCACAATATTTGACTTGATGTGCGATACCCCTGAAACACTTTGGGAACAGATAACCGATGGCATTATCAGAGCTTGGTCATTTGATAAAGGTATATAAAAAAACAAAACAGATTATGTTTAAACAAGATAATTACAAATAAGAATCACACAAATGATTATCAATAATACAACTCACAATCGGTCGTGACTTTGTTAAAATCTACAAACTATTATCACAAAGGAGTAGTGCTATGATCCCCAATGAGACAAATATCCTCTCAATTGCAAATGAAAGAGATGTGAGCATCTAGGATTAATCGTTAGGCTTTTATAAACGAGTACAAAACAATATTAAACAAATATATTATAAGAAACCCAATCATGATAAATACGATTCAAGTCGATCATACAACTGCAAGGTATTTAATCTGCTTCCCTTTCTTGCTTATAATTGTTTTCGTGCTCCAAGAAAAAAAAACATTACAAAATTTGCGAAGACAAAATTAAATGCATAGCATACTATTAATGCAAGTCCTTTTTAGAAAATGTTGTATATATTTACTGATGTGTGTCCCCCATTATACATGATTACTAATGCTTTTATCACAAAGCTCAAATTCAAAACAAACGACACTTCCGAAGCTGGAAGATGTGCTGGTAGTTTATTAAATAGTATTGAAAAATAATGACAAAGTTAAACTGAAGTACTAGTTTATGCCACACATGAAGACTTCACCTTAAGTTTATCGGCAGTAACATGCCTTATGTCATATCGATAAGCGATTACGTATCTCCATTGGTATAAACAAGGCGCAGGTATAAAAAAAAAACAGCATCATTAGAACTATGAGGACAGTCACCAATATTCAACACTTGATCCTTTTAAGCCTTAAATATTTCACGTTCAGCTTTTTTGATGAAAGTCATTAAAAATGCCCGTCCGACGCTTGCAATGTTTAATGTATTAATGTCTTAATGCATATTCTGTTGACGCGGATCCAGTCTGCCGATCTTTCATGAAATTCCGCCGAATTTAGTTTCTTCTATAATAATGCATATATTAGATCTGACCGTCGACAGATTACTGTTGCCTCAAATAATGAAAATACATAAATGTATTCATAACTTTGTAATAAATATATTTAAGTGTTAATTTCTAATTTCTTAATTTGTATAACTGTTGATCCATTTACATTCCGTAATGAAAAAATGTTTCCTTTTTGATTATTGAAATATTATATTCAATTCCTTTTTTTAAGAGAAAAAATACACCTTGTATGTGCCATCTTTTAACCAATTTGAAGCAGATGTCAAATCCATTTCAAAATTTGCAGTCGATATTGATTGGTTGTCCAAAAAAGAACTATTTGATGTTTACGCTTCGCACGGTTCTGTGGATAAAAACAAATCGGTAGGTTAAAAGAGTACTCTTTGAAAAAGAACATTCATGACAAGAAGTGATACATTAATTTCAATATAAAGTTATATAACCCAAAAAGTTATTTAAATGAGAACAAACAATTATAAAAAAATAAATACTCCGTCTATCTTTAATTTATTTAAAATAAACTATGAAATTATGCAAGCTTGTTTGTTTTCTTTTGAGTCCAAGTTGAAGCAATGTGACTGTATTCGTTATAAAATCCAATTTATTTCAGTTTCTCGCCAATGCAATATTTGAACAAACAACTGATGAAATACGGAAATTTAAAGACGACACTAGCATAAAATATGATGACAAGTTTATGAAACAGCTATATAAAAAGGTAAAAACAGTTTTCCAAAATAAAACAGAATGAATTTTTTTAAATTATATTTAATCAAAGTATTCTAAAAAAAAAACGATTGAAATACACGTACATTTAGAGGTCAACATTAGAAAACAGTTCATTGGGGCGGAAGATCATCAATAGATATATTTGTTTCGTAAATGAGGCCGTTTGTTTATGATTTGAAATACGTATAGTGACATATAGTTGGTAATTTCTTTGTCATTTGTAGTCTGTTGAGGGGACTTATATCATTAGCAATAATACCATATCTTCTTTCCTATGTAAACAGACAAATTATAGTTAACAAGAGGTTACAAGTATCAGCCTAATATTTTAGTATTAACAAAGTGCATGTTCTTAAACAAAAATTTGAGACAAGAGTTGCGAAAATGGAGTCGGAGATCATCAAAGAGATTAAACTCGAAATTGTTTGAAAGGATAACGGCATTAATATTGTTTCTAGAAGGTGATATATACCACAAGAAAAACTGTTGTCAATATTAAAGAATTGAAGGCGAATGAAAAACACGTGAGAGGATTCGCCAGCTAAATAAACAGATGTAACCATCCATTTTCTACACAGGGAAATGCCTATACCAAGTGAGTTATGTGACAGTGGTTTTCCCTTCTTTTGATGAGTTTGATCTTTTGATTTTTGAAATAATTGAACATCAACACAATCGAACCCGAATGAAACTCTTTGATAATCTTCGCCAGTCGTGCATGCATCGACACCGATTTAAGTGAAATTTACAATAGGGAAATTAACAATCGGTACAATTCGAATAAATTACTATCTAAGTGTCTTAGACCGCGATGATATGTGGATCAACCAATTCTTAACAGTGATACTAAATGTATATAGAGTTAATTTCAGTCGTCCATACACATTTATCATTGACAATTTGGGATATTTAAGTCCGAAAAATTATAGGGCGTAGATTGCCGTTGTCATCAATCTTCAACGTCACTTTACTTTTTCAAAACACGTTTCTTTTAACACTAGGACTAAACAATTCTGGTGTTTTACTGTTATTTTTTATGTTAATCTCATTTGGAATGTCTAAGTAATACATTATAAAGTTGGTTTTAATCATTTTAATATTAAAATAAGATTATACCACTGCGTTACCTCAGTTTCAGGTGGGACAATGAGCTTGTACACAAACATGATTTTTATAATTCGTTCTTATGTTGTACTGTTATACCACTGTTCCAGTGCTTTTTTATAGCTGACTATGCGGTATAGGTTTGATCATTGTTCAGGGCCGTATGGTTACCTCTAACTGTTATTTTGTTGTGCCATGTTGGTCTCTTGTGGAGAGTTGTCTCACTGAAAATCATACTAGATCTTCTTTTCTTTATGTAGTCAATTTAAAAGGACTCAGTATCTTTTAAGACAAGTCTGTAAATTGTTACAACCACAAATAACCTTGAAAAATAATAAACAAAAATCTGAATAAAAAAAAAAACATATATTACACAATTTTTCAAGACATTTGATACAATTTAATGACAAGTATTATGAAATTGTACATGAATTATTATACAATTTCATAAGAAGTAGCATACTATTGTATTATAAGTAGTATTACACAATTTAACAAGATATAACATACATATTGAAATGTCAATTTTACTCTTTGAATATCTTCCGAGTTTTGAGTCTCGTTAAAATATCATTCTGGAATTATTTCCAGAAGATGTGACATAAGTGAAAAATATTACTCAATGTAAAAAAAATAGAATCAAACTTAACTCTGTGAAAAAAAATATGTTTTTACAAATATTAGATTTTTGGTGATATATTTTCAAATTTTGTAATCAATCAATTCAGTCACATTAGCCAAAATATAATAAGCAATGGGTGTAGGGTACACAATAAGGATAACCAGATACATATTCATCCAATTTCATTTTTTTTCTTTTAAAACGTTTTAGATAATGTATTTTTCAATCATTTATCTTAATGCATGTACGTCCCCTTTCATTTCTTTCTTTTTCAAAATTTTATATATGTATTTTATTTTTGTATTTCTAAATCATTTATCATCATGTTTATAACGAAGAAGTTAAAACAATGTACACTTTGTTCTAATGAAAGAGAAAAATTCCAAATTTTAAAAATTTGTTTAATTTGACACGATGAAGGAATAACATTTGTCCTGATGCTAACACCTACCCATAGTTTTTCAAAATATATCTATTCATATTGATATAGGAAGATGTGTTTTGAGTGCCAATGAGACAACTCTCAATCCAAATAACAATTTAAAAAAGTTAACCATAATAGGTCAATGTATGGCCTTCAACACGGAGCCTTGGCTCACACCGAACAACAAGCTATAAAGGGCCCCAAAATTACTAGTGTAAAACAATTCAAACGGGAAAACCGACGGTTTAATCTATATAAAAAAAACGAGAAACGAGACACACGTATAAAGTTCATAAACAAACAACAACTACTGTACATCAGATTCCTGACTTAGGATAGGTGCAAACATTTTCAGCGTGATTAAGCATTTTATTGGTACCAAACCTTCTCCCTTTTTCTGAAACAATAGCATAACATTACAACATAGAAAAACACACGATAAACTATCAATTGGCAGGCTTAACTCAATCAAAAAACGTAAATTAATACACTATGAACGAATAAATTTGATCGGCGATATCTGAGTGCAAATGCACAGTTAATAAATTATTAGGGACAAACATTCAAGGCAAAAAAGCAAACAAACAAGTCCAAACAAAGTCCTGGCAAGACACCCCTGCGAAATATTTAACCCTTCGAAAATAATAACTTTTGAAAAAACAACGGTTTCAATAATATAGGTAAATCTTGAAGTTTATACAAATGTAGTAAGAAGAAGTGAAAATTAGAAGATATTCCAAATAATTAAAGCTGGTATATAAACAAGATCCATATAAATATAAAATAACAAACAAGCATTATAGACAGTATCAACAGGTCGAATTAACAAAAAAATACGCCAGACGCGCGTTTCGTCTACATAAGACTCATCAGTGACGCTCAAATCAATAAGGTTATAAAGCCAAACAAGTACAAAGTTGAAGAGCCTGGTTTTTGTTTTCATTCAGAGTAATTGTATTCCCGGAATATAACTCCTTCGCCGTAATGGTTCACTTCATCTTAAAAAGTGAAAGTATGAAAAATGTTTAACTGTGAAACTTTGATTTTTTGTTTTTGATAATTGACCAAAAACGGGTAAATATTGATGAAAAATGGGAGAATCATCAAACTTCTGTACTTTCAAGTGACTGCACTCAAATAAAAGAGAGACAGAACATACCAGAGAAAAAAAAATAAACTGACAACGCCATGGCTAAAAGTCAAAAGACAAACATACAA
This sequence comes from Mytilus galloprovincialis, assembly GCF_965363235.1. Classification (NCBI taxonomy): domain Eukaryota; kingdom Metazoa; phylum Mollusca; class Bivalvia; order Mytilida; family Mytilidae; genus Mytilus; species Mytilus galloprovincialis. The sequence continues at coordinate 48,282,036 of NC_134844.1, read as the reverse complement.
ATAATAGTACAGAAGACAAATCAAGTAAGAATTGCACCACAATATGATTTGTCTTCACCAATACGTTTTTACAGTCCTATAAACCCCCCCAAAAAATTGGCTTACTATAGTTGTTTATCCCTACAGCCCCCCCCTCCCCCTCCCCCGAAAAAAAAATAAAATTATATATATGTTCGATTCTATTTTTAGAAAACACTTATCTTTTCAGGCAATCACAGATATTGACAAAAACAAAGAAAAAGAAGGTCATACCATTGTCGATATCTTGAAGGTAAGTCGTATTTTTTTCACCATTCTTATAATGTGTGTATCATTTTCATGTTTTTTGGTTCAACTTATACAGACGGAGAAGACAATCTGATTATAATGAAACAAAATCACAAGTATTCACATGGAAACCAGAAACACATCTTCATAACAATGCCATACCATTAAATAAGGTAACCAGGGTTGCTGTTTCGCCCTGTCATTATCTAAAGTCTTGCTTCAAAGGTATCATACAGTTATCACAGGTACCAGGGATATAATTTAGTACGCCAGACGCGCTTTTCGTCTACAAAAAACTCATCAGCGACGCTCATATCAAAAACTTTATAAAGCCAAACAAGTACAAAGTTGAAGAGCCTGTTTTGTTTTACAATAAGAGAAATTTTATTCCTGGAATAGAACTCCTTCGCCGTATTTGGCACAATTGATTTGGAATTTAGAGCCTGTTTTGACCAGAGCATCAATGGTGAGTTTGAAGAAGACAAAACGTGCATCATGTGAATTAAATTATAAACCGGGTACCTTTCCAACTATTTACCTCGCTAGGTCGTTGCAACTGCTGTTGGAGGTTTCATCTTCGAAGGTGTCACAAGCCCATCAGTCAGCACTTTGATGGTAACATAAATATTAATTGTATGGTAATTTTTATAATTTTTCTGAAAGCTAAACTAACTCTTTTCCAAGTCCACACCCCGATTGATAGACTTAAGCTTAAAGTATTTGTGTTTTGTTATGCAAGCAAGATCTTAAGAAAAGGCTAATTACTGTTTTTATTTTTTTATCCATGGTTCTGGATAATTTCTTATTTATTCATATTTTGAAGAAGGTATGGTATACAAATAAATTTTAGGTATTAATCTCTTTCTTGAGGACTTTTTTTTTAATTTGAATGTTTGTAAATTGATTTTTGTCAGAGTGCTTGTCCAGCAGCAGTTCAGTATATTGAACAAGACACACAAACAGACAACAGTCTTGGGATAGAATCAATACAAGATGCTGAGTTCCAAATAGGAAATCACCTTCTGAAACGTAAGCTACTCTTTATAGCTTAAACGATAGGATATGTATTTTCTAATTTCCCAATTCCCTCGAATAGCATGCCCTCTTCTCATATCAAGTTGCTCTTATATAAATTGATTTAACCAATACAGGCAAAATTGTTCACACGTCACGGGTGACATAATCTGCAGACTTCGTCTGCTAAACCAAAGATATGAAAGAACGACTTGAATAAAAACATAAGGTTTATAGTTACTATTACAATACAATATGCATTTCCTATCATGATTTTCTTGATTTAGGGCTGCTGCTCACAATCAAACTATTAAACCAAGATTTCCAGTGAAGTTGAAATCATCACTTCGTAATTTTTACGGACGCCATCACGAGTTAGCTGATTGATTCTCAAAGGTATCAAGATCCTACATTTCGAATGCTATGAAGTGACAGATTTATGAAACACGATTCCTAAAATATTTTGACAGTTATCAAAGGTACCAGTTTTACAATTTAATACGCCGGACACCCTTTTTGTCTTCATAAGACTCATCAGTGACGCTCAGATCAAAATATTTATAAAGCCAAACAAGTACAAGGTTGGGGAGCATTGAGGACCCGAAACTCCAAACGTTGTGTCAAATACGGCTGAGCTAATATATTCCTTGGATAGGAAAATCCTGAGTTTTTTCGAAAAAATTAAAGTTTTGTAATATGAGATTTACAACAATTACCATAGTTATACAATGTTACCATAGAGTAAATCATTAAAATATTCAAATAGTTTTTAGGAATGAATGATTTATTTGATTTAGGGTTTTGTTTCTCAAGAGTTGGAATGGGTACATGTTGTCACAAAATTAGAACAGATTCTGTAGAGATTGATGAAACGAAGGGAGATAGACCATTTCGATTATGTATATTTTCAAATAAGGAAACTGGCGCCAGTGAATATTGGGGGAAATGTGAAAATCCTATGTGTGAGTATACATCATAGTACAATCGGCGAGTTTATTTAGTAATCTATTAATTTCTACTTTATTTTCACATAAAATTACTAAAAAATAACGTTTATTGTTGACAATACAAACACACTCTCTACATATATTTTAATATTGTTCTAATGCGTCTGACCTTATAATTATAACATCACAATACGCTGTCAAAAAACACGCTGCTAGCATATCCTCAAATGTTGTAAAGAGGAATGTTGAGAAAATATAGCTTTAAAGAAAACTCACAAGCTTTTGAATACAGTTTTTCAAATCCGTTTCAAAAGACAACAAAACATTATATTCAAAGGTATACACAAGTGACATAATTATCATAAACGAGTGATAAAATAGTCAAAGAGTTTATGCAGTTGTCATTTGTAATGCATTTTTGGAACGAGCTGAAACAGTTTGGTCTTAAAATGGTAAAATTATAATGATGGGGATTTAATGGATATTGGCAACAACTACGACTGTCAAAACTATCAACATCCACTGGTACGTAACTGAGCATATTTTCAAAAAAATATTGAAAGTCTCACACAGGATTTCATATTTCAAATATCTTTATTTTGACTATATATCAATAAATATAAGGTTTGGTATTTTTTATTTAATTTTTCACAAACATTATCAAACAAATGGAATTTAAATTTAAAATCCAAGATATTACAGTATGTTCATACATAAAATATTGTTAAAATACTCACTCACCCTGCTCTTCTTAATTCTAAATATTCCATCACTAAATGTTAAATTGTTTCTTTTAAAATTGTAACATGATTATCACTGCTGTACGCATTTTTTGACTATTTTCTGATTCCTTTCACGGATTTGGCTAAACTTTTTGGAACTGTTGGATTATAGATCTTCATCTTTTATATAAGCTTTGGATTTTACATATTTTGGCCACGAGCATCACTGAAGAGACATGTATTGTCGAAATGCGCATCTGGTGCAGAAAATTTGGTACCGTTAATGTTATTATTTATTATGTCTGTTTAGTTCACGCATCATTGTAAATACAACAGCATTTGATGAAACTATCGTACAAAGTGACAGGTTTAGCGCTATACAACCAGGTTCCACCATTTTCCACATAAAAATGCCTGTACCAAGTCAGGAATATGAGAGTTGTTGTCTATTCGTTTTTGGGACTTTCCGAATTGAGTTGCCTCTGAGTTATATATAGATAGTACGTACTGTTGCGGAACTAATATCAGAACTAGTTATACTAGTTCCCATCTACATGTATATATAAGTACAACAAAAAGTAAGCAGGGAAAACCCAATACACCTAATCGCTATTTATTCCATTCCGGATAAGTTCTAAAATTACACAACTTTTTTATCCAGTTGAAGCTATTTGGGACCCTGTTTAAACAATTCACCATGCATGATACTTTTTAATGAGACCTGTTTAAACTACCGTAAATACTTCAAACAAAATATTTTTTTACTTCAATTTTAATTTCGAAAAAAGTGGATCATACTATATCAAAGTTTCTTGATGATCACTTTCTAAAGTTTTTTCTCCCTCAGCTCACTACTGATGACCACCATTTTTCGGCTGGTGACCCAAACAGGAAGTTGTGTAAATGACTGTTTTTCCCGGAATGGAATAAATAGCGATAAGGTGTATTTCAAACGAAATGAGCTAGGCATATATTGAGTTTTACACGTTAAATTTTCATTTCAAAGTCCGGCCTAAAGGTATATGGGTATCACTGTTTTGACACGAAAAAAAATTCACGTCTTGCCTAACTGTTTTGTAATTGTGTCCAATCTCGGGTGACTAAACCTCCAAATTATTTTTACATTGGTAAAAAGTAAAATCACAAAAATACTGAACTCAGAGGAAAATTAACGATTAGGTCAAATTTATCACTCAAGACTTCGTATGCAATACAGTTCTCTAAATCATACTCTTTTTGTTAAAAATATAGTGGCTTCGCCACTTTGTTTATGTGGTCCTATAGAAAACAACAGCGCACTACTTGTTGCACTGCCCCCGTTTGCACATTATGCGTTAACAGCATTTTTATAGTATCATATGGTACATTTATTGTCAGAATAAATCTTGATACACGGTTAAAAGGATTGCAGCTACGAACAAAACATTTAAATATTCTTGGCAGTTCAAACATGTATACTCAGTAGCAAAGAATTTGTCATATGATAGCACACATCTTGTTCAACAAGTAATACTTATATCTCAAATAATTGTGTCTGTTCAGAAACATACACTTAATTATTGAAACTCCGATGTATTCTTTCTTGTGTGTTACAACCTTATTATATGGTTTTTTTCCATTTAGTGTAACATTGTTATTTTTTCAACATTCTACTTCTTGAGTATTACTATATGAAATGCTCTTATTAGGAAACGGATTAATATAAGGTAACATCTTGTTTCTGGATTCTATTACAGTGACTTGACAGTTAGTGTTACTTTCCATCAATTGACAAAATTGCAATTTGTTTTCTTTAACCAAATTGTTAAACTGGTCAGAATATTGAACAAATTGTTCAGTCAAAATGTGAAAGTGCAAGGTGAATATAATAAAATATACTTACAATCCTACAAGACTTTAAATCAACTTTTAAGTTAATGATGTTGTGACATTATTAGTCCATCAGTTTGCATAGGTATATATTATAGTCATTACCATGGTGAAAGAACTGTTATTATTTTGAATTGCTATAAAAAATGTCCAAACTAAGCTTTTATATAGTTTTTCTTTCTAAAAGTATTCTATATTCATACGATTCAGATATCATTTTGAATAAAACATCATATATTTAGTAAAATTTGTGTGAAATAAGTGTGTTTTATTTCATCACCTTGCACTTTCAGGACTTGGATGTGATTTTCAACGTCAGTTAGTTCAAATTTCTGACCAGTTGAACAATTTGATATTAAAAAAACAAATTGCAATTTGGTCACAATTTTGAATACGTTGCAATTGGTGGAGAGCAACACTAACAGCCAAGTCACTGTAATTATTTCACTTAAAAAAATATATTTACACTAAACAACTTCCGATGAATAAACATATATAAAGTGTATATTGTTTTTTTGTTTTATTTTTGTTTATTATTTTCAGTGATCGATGCAAGATGCCAAAATATCTGAAATCCAAACTTGTTAAAAAACCAAGAGCTTCAAATAAAAAAATAGCATAGTGAATTCCGGGCATAGAATCATATCTTGTCAAAGATATTATTACAGAGATCTATATTTTCTAATAGACTGTAATTGTATATTTTCAGTATCTGCGTTGTTTGCCAGCTGCTGTCTTAAGGCTATGGCTAATATTGCAGAGAACTGGTTTGAAGACTCACTTCAGCGTCTCTTAGAAGAACATGCAAAGTAATTTACTTCCTACATATAAATTTTACTTTCTATTTTCAATTTTAATATTTTAAGATTATTATCAAAACAGTATACCATCTTTTTTACTATAAAATACACGTAACACCTTCACCGTTTTAAAAGATCCAAAACATTCAAACGTATCAATTATTGACACCATAAGAATCACATTCATCCTATCAAATATTTAATTGTTCAATCTTTAGAAGAAGTAAATGAACAGCCTGGATAATTTCATTAAGTATTTTTTTATCACAGAAAACAATTAATCAAAATAGACAAAAAGGTTACACACAGTCCATCTGCTCGGTCTTGATAATAGTATCAAGGACATTGTAAATATATTAAGAACCGAATATGTTAACAATATTCTGATTATACTAAAATCCCTCTTTTCTGTTATGCTTAAACAAATTCTACATGCAAATATGTGTTTAATCATAGCGAAGTGTGTACAAGTGAGAATATCAAAGACAATACACCTTCCCCATGTAAGTACAGTAATTTCAAATCCAATTATGGCTTCAGTTCCCATTTTATAACTGGATACCTAAACATCGTTTTTGACCATCATTCCTCAGTAAAGGACCTAAATATCATCCCACATTATTTTTTATTTAAACGATGTTAACAGTCGGAAAGCACGCCCCTTAGAAACGACCGTTGTTGCTACTTTCTTAAGACAACAATGGGACTGATATTAAAACCCGCCATTCTGAAATTTCGCGGAAAAAATAATTTGGCGCCAATTTGGAACTTTTTCTTTTGTCTGTTTTTAAATTTCTTATAAGGTCAGAAATAGATTTCCTTTGATTTTTTAAGCATGGTTTATCATTGTTCTTCTTATAAAAAGAAAATAATACTTAAACATGTTAAATTGGCCTTCTTTTTACAATTACGTAACGCCGTTGATCGACGTTTATTTTTCTTCCTTTTTCACAGATAACCAAAGATTATATATACTATATAAAAGATAACTAATACGTATCTCAAAATTAAAAAAACCTAAACAAGTCTAACGCTCTATTGTAACATAAAATATTGTCCCCCATGAAATATTGTCTTTGGGATAAAATTTTATATAGAATATTGTCCACTGACAGTATTTCATAACAAAATATTGTCCCTGACAATATTTCATTATGAAATAGTGTCCTTGTCCATGAATTTTTGTCACCTCCTTCTGGACAATATTTTACTATGAAATTCCGTTCATGACAATGCTAGACTATGAAATACTGGCTTTGAAAATACTTTTTAATCAAATTATTACACAATTAGAAATAGTACACAAGCATGCAGCATGCACATTTTTAGATTTATAACTGAAATTGTTTTGAATAGCAAGGAATTAATATTATTACTAATAGTGAGTTTCAAATTTGCATATAGATACATTACAAATGGTTTGAATGTATTGATTAAAGAATTGTCTAACGTATGTTTCATTTTATTACAGTATACTGTACAAATATAAGTTATGAACTGACTCACTTATTTTGTACATATATACACAGGCACCTGTCGCAGGAAAAAATCCTATATGCCTTCTCTAACATAAATATATAGTATGTAACAACCTCCCCTTCATGAGACAAACTTCCATTACAATCTGTCTATGAAATATTGTCTCAATACCCACAAAATATAACCAAAATATAACCTTCCTTTAATAGGACATAATTTTATAGTATTTATCTGTGAAAAATTGCCTCAATTCACACAAAATATGACCCTTCTAAAACAAGAGAAAATTCCATAACATTCATCTGTGAAATATTGTCTTTGTACAGACAAAATGTCGCTATGAAAATTTGTCCATCTCTGGACATTTTTCGATAGACGAGCACAATAGTTCATGCTACATAGTTTTGAAATATTGTTTTGTGGTACAATATTTGATAGGACAATATTTTGCTTTACAGTATCATCCCTTAGGAATCCCCACTGGAACTAAATTCCAAACGAAAGACATTTTTTGATGTTGTAGTTTTTTGTTCTTACACATCGATGTCAACTGGCATCTGAACACAATGTACACAGTGCAAGAAAATTGGTACCGTTAATTTTATTACTACCACTGGGTCGATGCCTCTGCTGGTGGACTATTAGTCCCCGAGGGTATCACCACCCCAATAGCCAGTACTTCGGTACTGGCATGAAAATACGGATTTTTTGTGTTATTAAAATTTGCTTGTACAAAATATTAGAAATTATTTTAAATTAAGGAATGTATCTCCCTCATGCAAAGCTCTGATTTCTTTCACAGATTTGGCTATACTTTTTGGACCTTTTGGATTATAGCTCTTCATCTTTTATATAAGCTTTGGATTTCAAATATTTTGGCCACGAGCATCACTGATGAGACATGTATTGTCGAAATGCGCATCTGGGGCAATATGCGCAATTGTTTCTACATAGGCGGTAATGGTAACGTTTTCTTCTGTTGCTCAGCCCATATCATAACCTTGAATATGTATGATGGCTTGTTTCGAAGCTGAGACATTTTTACATATGTGGTTAAATTGTCGGGGTACGAAGTGTGATTCATTTTTGCGTAAATTAGCAAACCCCGAGTATCCTTTTGCGATGTGGCTCCTCATGGTAAAAAATCCCATTTTTGACACAATAAGTTCTTTAAAAATTAAATACTTTGAACACATTTAATGGCTTCATAGTTTTTACACATTTATTCTGTGTTCCCTTACTTTCTAAATTAACACAAATGGTTCAGCTTAGTCATTTGTTTATCATAGAAATGTGTCAAATATCACTACACAGAGATTTTTTGTTTACACGTGACTTTTGAGTTCCTCATTTCAAGGCGCATTAGGGATATTGTCCCATCTGGTGCAAGAAAATTTGTACCGTTAATTTTATTACTACCTCTAAGTCGATGCCTCTGCTGGTGGACTATTAGTCCCCGAGGGTATCACCACCCCAGTAGCCAGTACTTCGGTACTGGCAAGAAAATACGGATTTTTTGTGTTATTAAAATATTAGAAATTATTTTAAATTAAGGAATGTATCTCCCTCATGCAAAGCTCTGATTTCTTTCACAGATTTGGCTATACTTTTTGGACCTTTTGGATTATAGCTCTTCATCTTTTATATAAGCTTTGGATTTCAAATATTTTGGCCACGAGCATCACTCAAGAGACATGTATTGTCGAAATGCGCATGTGGTGCAAGAAAATTGGTACCGTTAATTTTATTACTACCACTGGGTCGATGCCTCTGCTGGTGGACTATTAGTCCCCGAGGGTATCACCACCCCAGTAGCCAGTACTTCGGTACTGGCATGAAAATACGGATTTTTTGTGTTATTAAAATTTGCTGTTACAAAATATTAGAGATTATTTTAAATTAAGGAATGTATCTCCCTCATGCAAAGCTCTGATTTCTTTCACAGATTTGGCTATACTTTTTGGACCTTTTGGATTATAGCTCTTCATCTTTTATATAAGCTTTGGATTTCAAATATTTTGGCCACGAGCATCACTGAAGAGACATGTATTGTCGAAATGCGCTTCTGGTGCAAGAAAATTGGTACCGTTAATTTTATTAAGTGTGTTTGTTTGAAAAAAACACAATGGCGAGTTCAGCTATGATTATTTGACCGGATTAACAATTCTCTTTAAGTCGATGAAATGTTTGACATAACAAGATAAGGAAATCTTATACTATCTTTGAACAACCTTAACTGCTTTAGATTACTGACACAAAACTCATTCATTGTTTATAATAATAAAATATTTTTTTGTGATAAAGGAATCCTGCAAAAGTAAATAATAAAGTACTGTCCTAAATTTGAACTTAGACAGCCAACAACCATTTGATTTTCTAGGTGGGGGGGGGGCTATTGAAGTTTGTTTCACATTTCTGGATTAAAAAATAATTTGTTTTACCCTCAGCTGCAATTAAATGTAATGCTAAAATTGAAAGAGAAGAATTGTTTTCGAATTGTCGCCAAAAAATTCATTGTTAAATCCAAAGCCCCCCCCCCCCTCCTCGAAAATCAAATGGTTGCTGCCTTAAAACAATCTCTTTCAGAGTAGTATTTAATCAATCTTATTCAAAGCATGATCATACTGACATGAAGTGTGACTTAATTTTGACTTGTGATCTAAAACATAATTGTTGACTTAGCCCAAAGAAACTGCTCTGCAATACTTTTCTATAAATATAAAAATTCACGTTTTTTGTAATGCTATTTTTTTTTTCAAATAGAAGAAGAAAAATATTACTGAGTCTTTTTTGTTCTTATTTATTTTCAAGTTCATGATAAGCACCATTTATTTATTGGTTTAGTGTGGGTTTTTCTATAATTTGAGTCCATTCATTAGAACTAACTTGCATGAAATCAATGAGACAACATTTATTGTTATATTTTAAATTAGTTTGTTCATATAAGGATTGGAAACTAATTTCCTTTCATTTAAAATAATGCAGATTTTACATTCAGAATACTTTCATTATGATCTATTTTAAGTTTAAATGAAAAAGGTAGGACCAGGTATCAGTAATGAAAAGATTCTCATCTTAATCCTGTCTTGATCCATTATTCATAAATATTTTAACTACCCCTTGTATTAATTCAGTATAAAATTTATTTCTGTGTTAAAATAATTTGGTTACAGCAGTAAAACTACTTACTAAAACATAAAGAGCACATTAACTCTTGAAATATCAAATTAATAATAAATTGTTATCCCCATTATGGCACAAAGGGACACATAGGACCTATTTCACTGGGACTGAGTTCTGAAAAGTGATAAAATGTGTTTCATTAATTTTTTTGCACATGTTTACAGATTAAAAATATATTTAATAAGATTATTTTAATAATATACACATGTAAACAGCAGCATATTGTGATTAATATAACAATAGTTTGTTCATGATAGTGTCAAACAAAGGGACGAAACTCGTGAAATACCGTCGGCCCGGCTTCGTCAGAAATATCGATACACCGAAGTGGCACATTTGCGTATCTTAGCGTATTAAGTGGCACAAATTTGACATAACTTAATCAAAGTTATGTTACATAACATAGTTCAAATTCAGCAGAGCTTCCCGAGAAGTTAAGAAAGAAAATTACGATTTTAATTTTCTGTGACCATTTTTTTTCTTCAACACCTTGACTTTGAAGACATATTTTGAGAGAAAAAATTAGTTTAATTCATAATTGAGTTAAGTAATATATTTCTTCTATATTCAAGAATGTTCACTTAAATTGGCTAGAGGTATAAGTGAGGGTTTAGCTGTTAAACATGTTCAACTCACCCCGCCACATGTGCGCGTCTGTCCCAAGTCCGCAGCCTCTGGCATATATTGGTATTGTTTTTATTTTTATTTTTATTTTAATGTATTGGAGTTTAGACATTTTAGAATGACATCGGTTTTTACTGAACGAGGACATATTTTTGCTTAGGGAACAGCTGAAGTCTACTTCCGGTGTGGGATTTTCTTGTTGAGTTAAAGACCCATTGTTGGCCTTCGGGTGGCTTTTACTTTTTGGGCGAGTTGTTGTTCTTTTGACACTTTCCAAATTTTCTTAATAAATTTAGTTCAATGTTAACTAATTCTATTTTTATAAATTATAATTAATTAGTTCAATGTTAACTAATTCTATTTTTATAAAATTTACATTCAATCTTTCAAAATTAAGACTTAACTTAAGAAAAATGACTCAAGCTAAGTTATCAACGAGTTTTCTTACCAAATTCTCTTTTCTTTTTTTTTCTTCTTCTAAAAATCACATTTAGATTATGTTGATAAGTATATATTTACATATATCAAAAATATAAAAGTACAGGTGACATTTGCTCGCTTACTACATCAAGTCCTTTTTTGACTTATCGAAACAAGGGTGCAAATTGGAGTGCATTGATATGCTTAATTGTATTGCAGTATTCAACATTAAAAAGTTGCATATAAAATGAATACTGAATGTTCGTTATATACAAATACTACTAGTGATTCATGTTGAATTTTAATTCTAGCCTTTTTGCAAAAAGAGCTGAAATACTTCTTGACAAAATGTTCGAGTATAACGAAGAAATGACAACTGATGCACTGGATCATGCTTCTGAAGTTTGGAGTTACGTTGAAAGTCCTCTTCATTTTGGGCATCAGTTTTGTATGGAAGAGTTTATATCTCATAGGTCTACTCAGAAGGATGCAGATACGCGTTTTTATTCCTATAGAAATGGCAAAGGATCTAAACATAACAAGAACGGAAAAAAAGACAGTGATGGGAACACAAAGGACAGTGATGAGATCACAAAAGACAGTGATAGGAACACAAAGGACAGTGATGAGATCAGAAAGGACAGTGATGGAAACACAAAGGACAGTAATGAGATCACAAAGGACAGTGATGGGAACACAAAGGACAGTGATGAGATCACAAAGGACAGTGATGGGAACACAAAGGACAGTGAAGAGAACAAAACGGACAGTTCTGAAAACAAAAAAGACAATGATGAAAATACAAATGACACGGGTACCAACACAAAGGACATTGATGAGAACAAAAATAGTCTTAATCCGGATCAGGTTGCAAATGTATGATATGTATAATTTTTTCATCATCAAACATTACCTTTCAATGAAATTTACTATAGTGCTTTTAAATAGAGGCAATAGTAGTATACTGTTTTTTGAAAGTCATAAATCGATATACAAAAAACAAATCCGGGTTCGTACTAAAACTTAGGGAAACGCATCAAATATAAGAGAACTACGATACAACAGAAACATAACATTAAAATGTAACACACCCAGAAACGAACTATAATATAACAATGGCCATTTCCCTGACTTGGTATGGGCCATTTTAAAATACAAATGGTGGATTGAACCTGGTTTTGTGGCATACCAAACCTCCCGCTTTAATGGCGATGTTTATTATAATATTATATATATGACAGTACTACAGTACAAATAAATTGGAGAAAATATAGGACAGAGAAACAAATGAATAATAGCCAACAAAAGGTACCAGGTTGAAAATTTAATACGCCAGTCGACGTGCGTTACATCCACAGAAGACTAACCAGTGACGCTAAGTTTGAAAGCAAAAACAAGTACACATTTGAAAAGCACTGAGGTCAAAAGACTCAAATTGTAACCAATACGCCTCGGACAAGAACATCATTATTATATAGAATTTCGAATAATTCATACTAAAAGAGTATATTCACCAATGGTCAATATTTGCCACATTGGATATAAAATTACAATGAAATATAATCAAGAAGAAATTTAACTTGCTCAAAAGTATTCAAACATTAAAGATGTTTTATATAACGTTCAATCTTAAAAGTTGCTCTTATATATATATAGATAAGGCAATGTCCTTGAAGAAATCCTTTCATGGTTAAAATTGTTCCACCTTTACTATCAGGTTCCAAAAGTGTATTCTAGTATGGATTTTTACTTCTCTTTGATCATAATTCAAAACATAGACGTGTGCGGTTTGTTTTAATATTGTTATGCCCCAAACTTCTAACAATTTAAACTTATACTAAAAGTATTTACTATATGTAGTACACCTGCAGTTATGTTAGGTCCTCCTTAACATTCAATATCATGTGTTTCTATACTGGTAATATTCCCAAATTATGAGTTTTAAGATGAAACATATATATCATAAATCTGTTAACCAGTATGTAAAATAATATATAAGAATATCACATATATTCCCAAAAGAGGCTCAGTTTGTGAAACAGTTGTATTTACAAAGTTCAATGAAATATAATGAAATAATTTACATTTGTTTAAATATAGAAAAATCTTGAAAAAAAACTTTTCTGCCACAATACTTATTCATCAGAATGATATGTCATAAGAAATCACTGCGTACACTCTTTTCTATTATATTTCATTTTGTATCCCCAACCTGTTCAATGGTTTTCATTTGTAGACAAGACTTACAATTATCACCAGCTTATTCTTATGTGTTTGTGTTGGCATAAATGTCAAGCATCTGTTATCACCTATTCTTATAGCAAATTAAGCATTTCACAATACTATAAATGTAAATTTTTGTAATTACAGCATTTACGATTATACACAATATATACATTTCTAATTCCGTCTCTGTGTATGCCTTTTTATCAATAAAATTCACAATTTCTTATTTTATTTGTAAGTCAAGTAATTATGTCACAACAATATCACTTCTTATTATATGTCCAACATATTTTATGATGAAGAAGTATTTAAGCTAAGCCAAGTTTGAAAAGTTGTATGTTTAAAAATTTCCAGTATGATATATTAATTCACTTGAAATTTTATATAACTGACTGCTTACAACTGAGTTGTGCCTTATTTCCAAGCAAGTTGTTGTTTTCTATACAAAATACCTTATCTTAATACAATCTTATTATCTGTTTTCTGACCGAAAGTTGTGGGGGGGGGGGGGGGAATTTTCCTGGTTAGTCTGAGGCCTCAATTTTGCTGAATAGTTCTATTGTTTGTGAATACCGATTGATCAAGGAGTTTAAATGACTGAGCGAGCGAATATAATCACGTCTTAACAATTCAAATTAAAAATATGAATACATTATCATATAACTATGCATCTGGTACTTTTGGGAAGATATGTAAATGTAAACTGTGAATGAATACTGAGTTCTTATAGTCGTGGTCTAGGGTTTTCTCAATCTTTATGAAAATTCTATTTCAAAAAACACTTACATGTAAGCTAATTTCCGGAGATAACCAGATTTGGTGCAATTCAACACTTTCCTTCACTGAGGATATTCCCCATAATTCAAGATCTTCGGTAACATTCTTAAGTTCTATTCGATGAAAAATAGATATCATATCGGTGAACCAGCACGTAAACAAAAATTTATAACTTTAAATTATATATATATCTCTCTGAAAGTTGCATATTTTGTTCATGTTGTTAAACAGCTGTACAAGGCGCAGCTCACACCTAATAATCAGAATTTTACCAATTCTTCATTATATTTTGACAATATTTGCTTCAAACGTTGGCATCATGCATTTTTGATGAAAATTGAACATTAACCTTTCCGTTTGTTGCCCTATTATACAAATAAAGTTATGCAAACAAAAAGCTGTAAATCGGAAGTATCGTACAAAACTGATTTTTTCTATAAAATGTTGAAAAATAGAAACTTCACTCGTGTGAAACATTTGTAACAATTAGTTTGACGTCTCGTTTGTTTTTCTTTTTTAAGCACCATCATCGAGAAAAACAATGGTATAAATATTTTACAGCGCCAGTGAGCAGAATGATGATCAATGTGGTACGTCAAATCTAGTTTAACGTATATTGCAAAACGCGTTGAACGCACCAACTGTTTGATGCATAATTTTCAATTTTCTAAAGCTGTCGATGGACTGCCAGTCTCAGAGGTTTTTGCACACTTTAAAATAACACATCTATTTTCAATTGTTAAATGTTAATTTTATAAATTTATCATAACATACTTCTTATTGCAAATTGACTTTGGGTTAAGCTGGCAGCTCCTTTTCTATTGTTGTCGTAAAACTACATAAAATGCTTCGTATATGAAATACATACGTTATTGTTTTGTGCATTCCTGATTGGAATAAATGCATTTTGGACGCATCAAAAGTATGAAGTGGTTATTTTATAGTTCTCATGTTCATCATAACGATTTGGCCCTTTTTCATATTTTTAAGTGTCAGATTTTCATTAAACACGATTTTTTTCGTTGGCGAGATCGATAGTAGAGGTGACGAAGATCTCAAAGGAATATCAAAACTATAATTCGGAATCAAACTGTCAACAAAGTTTAACAAGGCATATAGAATGAAATTCAAAACAGTGTGGCTGTGGCCATTGATTGACACATTAAATTCATCCATTGACTGGGAGAATTTAGGTGAATGTTTGTATGTAACGACCACTGCTCACTATGTACCTTTTAAAGACACTTAAACTATGGGGTCACCAAAGGTTCTCAACACCTTAATAAAGTAATTCGAAAAATTAATCAGAAATAACACGATGTTTGATTTATACCAATTATATAAATCAAAACATAAAGGTTATTTCTGATTAATTTTTCGAATTATTTTATAATTAAAGGCGTTAAGAAACCATTGATGACCCCACAGTTAAAATGTCTATCGTAGGTACGTCGTTAACAGTGGTCATTACAGACTAACGTTCACGTAAATTGTCCCAGTCAATGGATTAATTTAATGTGTCAATCAATGGCCACAGCCACACTGTTTTGAATTTCATTCTAATAACAATTAGACAAGTAACAGTCTTCAAACACAAAATTGAAAACATAAAACCGATAATTTATCATCTACCTCGTGAACAAAAAATACATCACGACCGATTTTTTTCATACAACGTTGAGAGTCTATGCATGCATTTTAAAAATACATTATTTGATATGAATAAAATATAACTGTTTAAGCTGTAAAGCAAGACGCGAGGTTCTAGATCAGCTTTGTGAAATATGGCAAATATATTGAAATAAATGTATAATGTATGTTTCTATGAATAAACTGATTAAATATCAAATTAAAAATGTTGACATATTATTTCTAACAAATCAGGCGCTTTTCTCAGAAGGAGAATATAATATCATACATGTACCCCATTAATACAAATATCTGAATAATTAAACGTTCCGACATTCTTGCCAACAAAAATATTCTATATCAGTACTGAAACAAAAAATACTTGTATACCATCTGAATATATCATAATCATCTGCTTTGATTTAAATACAATGATCTTTGTTTCAGACATTGTTTATCGCAGTTCTCATTATGTTCTCGATCTTCCTCATAACTGACCTAAAATACAATTCCATATCTGTATTGGAGTGGATAGTCTTCGTCTGGATATTCGGTGACCTCATAGAGGAATTTTTTAATTCGGCAAGTGTTCTTTTTCTTACTGTTAAAGGTTATTATTGAAAACAAATTAAAATCAGGTTTTTAATTTTGATTGAAATAATATTCCAATGAAGCATATTAATTTGTACTTAACAACAAAGAACTTGACTATTTTACTGTTTTAATCTCTTTTTAAACATTCTAAGCTATTAATTTGATTTAAAATTTTGGGAAACACAAATTTTTTAAATGTTAAAGTAATCGAAGCATCACGTGTATATGGACCAAGGCAAATATTGAGAATACTCATATATAGCATAACTTACGAAAAAACAAATCACTCTTCTAAAAAAATATAAATCATCATTACAAAAGAGAGGAAATCATCAAGCAAAAAATGGAGATGTGATATGATTGCCAATGAAACAACTCTCCATAAGAGACCAAAATGACATAGAAATTTAAAACAACTATTGCTCACCGTACGACCTGTAACAATGAACAAAAAGTCATCTATAAAAGGCCACGAAATGGCAATGTTAAACTATTAAAATGAAAAAGGCATATTTTACAGTTTTTCTAAGGAAAACGTAAAATCACAAAAAAAAATGTATCATGAGGAAAATAAAAAAAACGGAAAAATCGGGTTGTGTTACCATTAGTAGAAAATGGTGAATATAACATGGTTTAATAGCTAGCTAAACCATCGCTTGTATTAATCAGATTTTCAGATTCTTTGATTTGTTCATTCTATGTTTTAACTAGTTTGACCCCCAGTCATATGATTATTTGATGCATTTTATTAATACATATTTAGTTCATTATAGGTTAGGCCGGAGGATGGAAACTGGTCACCACAACGTATATTGTTGCATGTTTTTGACATATGGAATTTTATAGCCATCTTAGCCGATGTAATGTTCATAAATGGTTTTATTATACGAGTATTAGGTCCAGAGGAAATACTTATTCACACTAGGAGAATATATAGTTTATCGCTATTTCTGATGTATCTTCGCTTATTTAATGTTTTTCTAATGTTTAAAAACATTGGTGTCATCATTATAATGGTAAAAGAAATGGTAAGTATATCGATAATGTCTGCTCTTTATTCTTTACATGTATCATTTATCAAATCATACACTTAAGCTATGTTAAATTCTCTTTCGTTGCACAGTGTGTATGTCCAATGCAGTGTTTGGTACATCTATTATTATTTCACGTTTGAAACGTACGTTGATATCTAAAAAGTGAGAAATTGTTAAAAGAAAGATTATTTATAGGCATCAAAATGTATCGTACTAAACATCGAACATGGTCGAATATGCTTGTTTTATTATCCCTAGGAAGCTCTGTTATGAGACACATATCTGGTTTAAATGGTAAATAAAAGATAACTGTTTTATTCGTTTGGAATTGTTGAAATTTTCAATTTGCCTAAGGAAATTTAATACTCAATTAGCTGTTGCAAATATGGCACGCATTTGTGTATAATAGATGCCTGTATTTAGCTATCACCATACAAATTAATTATATGTATTGTAATCGTCAATCACAAATGCCAAAGGAACTATTGAGACAAAACAGAATTAATTTTGACAATGAAATAATCATATGATTTTGATTATGTGCCTTCCATATTACCATACATTTTGTACATGTGTTTTCAGTTGTTTATCTAGAAAGCATTAATTTCTTATTGATCCCGCAATGTTTTATTTCAGCTTATTGATTTATTGTATTACTTGGTCATTCTGATGATTTTGATTGTTGCTGCGGGAACGGTTTATCATGCAAACATTTACCCAAATTATGATGTCAAACCATTTCCAGATGGGATTCAAAACTGGCGAATATGGACAGTACTTAGAATACCGTATTGGCAGGTTTATGGCGAACTGTTTCTTGACACATTGGAAGGTACGCATAAGATGATATACAAGAACAAGTAGGGTGTATATTAAAAAATAATGCTTTCATTATTATGAATGCCATTGTTGGAAAATCAACTCTTACAACTGTATGTTGAATCTTTTTTATTACACTATCGTACAATTATTTTCAGTGTGATTCGTATTTTTGTAATGCCACAACGGCGAAACGTTCACGGGATAACTATGTAGTATATCGAGCAGTTATTAAAACATCTAAACAAGCATTACGCTTACACAATGCGAGACAAAACTCAGAAAGCTTATCATGATCGAATACGTTACGTCAATATTTAAGTTTTTGCAAAGGCAAACGAACCTCATGTATGTTTAATTGCACAGCTTTTGTTAGTGTATCACATTCGAAGGAAAATAACATTTGTTTCTTTTCTGTGAACTCTAATTCAAATCTAGATTCTTAGATAAGTGTGAACCAGTATCAAAACAAGGTTAAAGTGCAACCCAGCATCAAATGATTGTAGGAAAATCTACGATCACTTAATATATGTATCAGATTTGAGAATGCCAGTTCTAGATAAAGCGGTTATTACCAAGTCAGATTATTCCCGAAATTATCTAAATTCGTGTGTGTCTAAGAGGAAGTACATGTTATATTGTGTTTATTAACTTGTATCGTTTTGCTTGTCGTCTATATTATCTATGTACATGTATCGTATATTTTGTTTGAAGTTGCCCTTCCAGTAAACGAAAGAAATGAGCAAATGTTATCAGTGAAAATGTTTTGGCGATCTGTTTGGTTAACAACAACTACAATAATAGACTGTGTAGCGAATTTAGACAAACCACATTTATAGAAATTTAATATCATAAATTAAGAATATTGGTTATTATTGATTGTTAACTTATAATTAATACAATATAAACATATTTTTGCGAATGTTACATCTTTATATTTTTGCATGTGATAGCATCAGATTTCAGTGATTGTGAAAATAATGCAACGATTTGGAGCAGTGATCCAACGGTGGAGAGGTGTCCCACTAAGGACTGGATAACGACTGTAATTGCAGCGTTTTACATGATGCTGTCAAACTGGCTGTTGTTAAATATAGTCATCGCAATGTTCAGGTTTGCATAGATAAATGCATCATCTTTCTTTTGCTACATATTAATACTGTACCTTGAAAAAGGTCAATTGTGCTTGAAACTATTCACATAATACTATTTACAAATGTACATTTAGTGGTTTCTATTGTACCCTTCATTTTTTTTTTTTATTTAATCGTTAACTCGTAAATAGACGTTAACAGAAGCAAACAATAGCATACATTTCTAATTATTTGTATCTTTATGGAAAGGATTTCTGATGAGTTGTGGTGTACACGATACCTACTTTTCGGTGTACATGTTTATCTCGATATCGTGATCATTCAATCTGTCAGAATAAAGAATAAACATTTTTTAAGGACCATTAGTACGATTTTTTATGTTTTTGCATGAAATGGTATCACAGTTTGTTAATGGTTTTGACATTAAGTGTTTAAAAAAATTGGCAATGTCCCAAGATCAGCAATTTTAAAATAAACAATGGTGCACTCGTGTACAAAAAAAAAACAATTCCTATATAAAATGTATCATTGTATGTCAGTAATTCTGTTTTTAACAGCTAGGGTTTGTCTTGTTTTTTTCAACTCTGTATACCATAATTCCCCATGTGAAATTGAAAACTCGCCTGAAAGAAATAATACACAATGCCTTTCAACATAAAAATGGTAGCATACGCTATGAATTTATTATTTTGGGATATCACAAGGTTTATTTTGTTAATAGTGAACAAAAGGATAAAACAGGCTACACAGAAAAACAAGTGATCAGTATGCTGTAGTTTCTTTTCGACAACATATTTGTTGAATTTAGAGGTGGAAAGAATTGTCTGCATTCCTTTGGTATTGTCCTTTTTCTTGTTCATCGAGAGGTACCAAGACCTTGTTGATAAATATTCCGATGATATATCAACTTCACAAATAATACATGATGGTCTTGATGTATAGATTATGCGTATTGACTTTGCTTATCATCATTTTTCATGTGTCTGTGTTCTATTATTAATATTACTTTTTATCCATTTGACGCGGCTCGGTACTTATACATCCCGTCATTATGTTATTATTCTATAATATGTCATTATGTTACTGTTACTATTATAAACTCGAAAATACTTTGAACGACAAACGAGAAAAAATATTTTACTCGCGTAATGGTATTAAGGAAGTTCGCTTGTCATGTTTTGGGATTTTTTATCAAATTTTCGGAATCTTTTGGTTTTTATCTATCTGAATACTTTAAAAACAAAATTGCTCATTAACGCCCATTTTTCTCTTATAAATCGTTCACGTGTATAATGATAAGCCATCTGTAAAAGTCTTATCAAATTTTAATTTTTGAAAACTTAAACTTGTAAATGATAAAGCTATGAAAAGTCATGAGAGAATATTTTCCTGCCACAATTTCAATGACTAATATCTCAAAAACCAGCACATTGAACTATGTGTTTTCTTTTTGCTCGTTTCAATGCAGCGAGAAATTCCGTGCCATGTCAGCATATGGTTTTTAAATAATTGTGTTTAGTTCCGATGCAAAGACCCTATAAGTGAATCAATATTAACACCAACATATGCAATCCTAAATGACCTGCCAACAGTATCTTAACTATATCCCTTCTTAACAAGTCTGTTTAAAGGTTTTGTTAGCATCTGAGGTGAATACTGACATTTTTGTGCTTTGTAAAGCTTGTTTGTTTTGAAATTGTAACACATTGATGACAACTGTCAGCTTCCCTAATGGTGAAGTTGAAATCATTACTTTATAAATTGTACGGACGCCATCACGAGTTTGTTGAATCTTTTCCTTATGTCGTAACTAAAATCCTGTTCCCTTTTCACGAATGTGACCTTCCGAATTAGATTTTTTCCACTATTTTTGACATGTTTATCTAGTGTGTTTTTTGGGGTTTTTTTTACATGCATCATTATCAACATTATTAAATTTGATGCGACTGTCGTATAAGAGAGAGGTTTAGCGCTATAAAACCAGGTTCGATCCACCATTTTCTGCATTTCAAAATGCCTGTACCTTGTCAGGAATAAGGCAGTTGTTGCCCATTCGTTTGCCTTTTAACTAGAGACTTTTAAGATTGAGTTCAATAATTTTGTGATTTTACTTTTTTCTTAATTCCCCTTTTTCAGGCATTATAGACACAAACCGTTTTAATGATTAAAAAAAGTAGAAAGGTGTTACATTTGTTCGACTAAAAATCTTAATTGCCTAACATATGTCCTATATTGTGTTCTCCTATTCATTTGTATTGTAGTCCAGTAATGTTGTGTTGTCATTTTAATGTTATATTTAACATGGCCATAAAAGCGGGAGGTTTGGCATGCCACAAAACCAGATTCAACCCACCATTTATTTCTTTAAAAAATGTCCTCTACCAAGTCAGGAATATGGTCATTGTTATATTATAGTTTGTGTCTGTGTGTTACATTTTAACGTTGTGTTTCTTTTGTGTCGTTTGTTTCCTCTTATATTTGAGTGTGAATTCACATTATTATAAAATGTGTCACGGTACTTTTCTATCCCAAATTCATGTATTTAGTTTTGATGTTATATTTGTTATTCTCCTCAGATTTTGTCTAAGGCTTAGTTTGTTTCTGTGTGTGTTACATTTTTTATGTTGTGTCGTCATTCTCTTGTATTTAATGCGTTTCCCTCGGTTTTGTTTTATGACCCGGATTTGTTGTTTTTTTCTATCGATTTATGAGTTTTGAACATCGGCATACTACTGTTGCCTTTATTTACCCTTCCGGATTCCCCTTGTGAACAATTTAAACGATTTTGTGATTAATTGGAAGGACTCACTTGCGTACTTGGACTTAACAGCAAAACTGGAAATCATACAAAATACACCCACACATTAACGAATTCGCACAACCGCCCTTTACTTCCTTTTTTATATTAGCATACAAAAATGACTATGCAAATCTCACATCGTTCTAATCTTGACCCAAAAAAAAAACGTATTGATGAAGTGATGATACAATTGGCGGCTGCTACTTACATACATTTGTAGCAGGAGACACTTGCCATGATGCACTTATTCACGAATATACCTTAGTCCGGAAATATACTTGTATACTTAACCATCTGTTTTAGTTAAACCGGAGAAGAGTTCTAAAATACCAAATCTGCCTGATCGTCGCATTAGCTACCGATACACAGTGTAAGCGCATCTTTTCCCTAAAATATATAATGAAACTTTCCACATTTCTGTAACACTACATGATGATGTGCAGGAAGGATAAATATCCCAAATTTAAGGTAGATCATAAGTAAATATTTTTTGAGACAGAATTTTCTTATACTTAGCCAAAAGCAAGATTTTACTACGCTCTTTTCAAAAATATAATAAAAAGTATGGGTCACCGTGCTATTTTTCAAACTATGAGTCGTTGAAAATTGCCTAAATTTGGTTAGATTGTTCATGGAAAAACACATTTGTGCGCATAAAAAAAAATTTGTGTGATAGAATTTTGAAATAAATTGTGAAAAGATAGTTTTGGTAATATATTTTAAGAAAATAAAAAGAAAAAATGGTGTCACCGAACTTGTTTTCTTGCTACAAGTAAAAAGAAAAAATTTCCCTATCAGTCCAGTATAATTTTTTTACTAAAAGAGTTATCTTCCCTTAAATGGACCATTTGAAAAAAATGATTCTAAAAGCAAATAAAATTACATTTGTTTAAATATTTTGAATTATACAATAAATCACCAAGTTTTCTTTATATTATTAAACAGTCTAACCTTTAAATTGCAAATCTGTCTCCAAATTTGCAGATTTAGGCAAATAACTAGACCGATTTTTAACTGTGATTGTACAATCCAAGATGGCGGTATACCATGTATCTACCTTAAGATGTGTAACTTGAGATAATTTAATTTCCTTTCTTTTATGTACATATAGTAGTGTACGGTATGATATCTTTTTGGATTCACTCCTCACAGATCTAGTCTTTATTGAAAAGTAATATAAGGTATCCTTGATTGTGCGTTACATGAACACATAAACCAAAAAAGTTGGGTACAAACTATAAAACCATCAGCATTGGAAAATATGTTTTTGGCATGTGAGCTATTCCTTGAACCTATGAGTCTTTTTTTTCATTTAAGGTAGGTTGAAATAACAGTTAGACAAGATAACAAACTCTTATCCAAAATATGCAAAACATTTTAGCATATTTGTCAATTTTCAAACGATCCATACACGAACCCCACCAAAAACTTAGGGAAATCTAAGCTGCACCGAAAGGGTAAGCAGATCCTGCTCCACATATTGGGTTGGGATATATGTTGTAAAAAGTATTTGAGAATTAAGATAACCAAAATTCGAAAGAAATTATAAAAAATGACAAATCATAAATATTATTTACCACCTCAAATAAAAGAACTGCTCATTGATAACGAGATATCATCTGTATAATATTGTTATTTCAAGGATAAGAGTATTTCGTCAGAGCAAATTATCTACAATAGTTCATAGTTACAGATGACTAACCTAATGGTGCTTTTGATCATGCTATTGTGAAGTGTATATGGTGCTCTCAGTTTGTGTTTGTTTGCTCGATTCATCTTCTCAAATTAGAATTACTTAATCAAAACATTGGTTATTTCTGTCATTTAATCTTATAATTTTGAATTTTTAGAAAATTATCAGTCAGATATTTCTGTTTCAGTTTTAGAACGTTTCGTCTTGATAAAAAAACAAGTTAGTTATCTTAACTAATTTTACTATGAGTTTTAATAATATGAAATACATGCGTGCTCTATATTTGCAGCGCACGATTCGACTCAATAACAAACAAGTCAAAACAAAAGTGGCGGTATCATCGACACTCTGTTGTTATTAGTTATGAACACAGAATTCCTTCGCCAGTAAATCTTATAATGAGGCCACTGTGTTATATAAGCTGTGTAGCAAAGTGTCGATGTTGTCATTGTTCATCAAGAAAACCAAAAGGCAGGTGATTTTTCTAGTTTATAGTAAAACGACAATTGCAATTGCTAACAACAATATATTTGGACTAGCTACATGTGCGTTCCGTTTAGAAAATTAAATAGAAAGTTCTTACTTTCATAGATTAATTGCATAACTACTATGTGCAATATTTGTATATAATTGTCGTTTGATGTTGTGTAACATATTTGTTTAATCTAATTTTTTGATACATTGAATATCAGTTTTCTAGTCTGATTGTCATTTTTGAGCTTTTATAGTTCACCATTCTGTACGGGGTATAGCTTATTGTTGTAGGCCGTACGATGTCCTATAGTTGTTTATTTCTGTGCCATTTTGTTTCTTGTTGAAAAGTTGAATCGTTGACAATAATACTATCTCTTCTTTTTTATATTAACAGTATGCAGTACAGGTTTGATACATTAAAAAAGGGCAATAAATTCCATATTAGGGGTAAATTCAGTAAAACATGTCCAATTGACTTAAATGCAATTCTATGTCTTGAACTGAATTTATACCTGAATTTACCCTTAGAAATTATAACCTTTCATGTATCATTTATGAAAAAAAACAAATGTAGCTGTATCTTTAGAAACAATAAAAATATAGGGTCATGCTGCAATTATTATAAAAAAAAATTGGTCTTTCACATGGTCTTGTTTTCAAACACTGTAGATTTGCAATTTATACCTTAACTGGCCCCCTTTAATTTTTTGCCGTGTAGTAAAAAATATTAGCACATTCAGCATTCATTTTCTTACATTTGTTTTAAGGATGATTGCTTGTCATGTGTTTGTCTTTTTGTCAGAATTTCAGAATCCTCCCGTTTTATCCATTTGAATGCCTTACAAAAAAATCCATTGACCCCATTTTTCTTTATATAAATCTATTACATGAAAAAGTATAAGCCATTTGTAAAAGTCTTATAACATTTTTGTTATTTTTTAATAGTTTTTAAGACTTAAAATAGTCAATTATAATGTTAGGGAAAGTCGAGATAGAACATATCCCGCCAAAATTTCAATGCCTATTTTCTCGAAAACAAGCACATTGACCTATATATATATATTTATTTATTTTTTTTTTTTTGCTTTTTTAGTTTAAGAAATAATTGATGCACGCTATACTTTATTGTAGTTTTAACATAGGTAGGCATTATATCCGTGATTATTTTTGCCCGAGCGATACTGAGGGCTAAAATAACACGAATATAATGCCTACCCATATTACAACTACAATTAAGTATAGCTTGCATCAATTATTTCGATTCTGAGTAGGACAATTAAGGTAATTTCTATGTACGATGTGTATAAGGGTAAAGCGATTGTGTAGGCTCTTCCATGAACCTTCCTTTTTTGTTTGTAAAGAAGCAAACGGCTTGCACTGTGATTTTTCTGAGGGAGGAGTTTTTGAACAGCCAACATGAACGGTTGTCGTATCTAGATCAAATATGTCAATTTTGGAATGCATCAAATTACAGTCATGATAAATGAAATAGTAACAACATGTGCATCATTTAAGAGTTTGGAAGTGTTTTAAGTTAATGAAATATATTAAATGCATGCCAATTTGATAAAATTCATTATTCTGCAGTAGTCAATATACGCATGTGCAAAATAAAGTTATTGTATATAGAGAATGGGTTTATCCATAAAGCGAAAGAAGCACGTCATATTATAATCCTTTTTTAATCCCCTATCAAAATATACTAGTGCTATGCAAATCTTGTCATTCTGAAACTGAGTAGCAAATATCATTAAGTCTAGTGTTGATCCATCTATCAAAAAATATTTATAACAAACATTATCTACATGTACCAATCAGAAGAGCACATGACTTGAGTTTTATACAGACAGTTCTCATCCAAATGGGCGGTTCCTGATGACGTTTATTCATCGTTGAAAATTTTAATTTAACCCCTAAAATATAAGATAGTACGCGTATAATCATATAGCTCCTTAACAATATATAATATAAACCTAGGTAGTTTTTTTAAGAGGTTTAAGTCCTATCAACTTGGCATTTTAAATTAGTATAAATGTTCCCCATGACATGATCTTTCTAATTTGAATACCAATTTTTAGTTTTAATTGTCCGCTGAACATATAAAATGATGGTGCGAGTGGAACATTCGTGAATTATGGACACATTCGTGTTTGTCATTGTTTGGGATGTTATATGTGTTTATATTTTTTTTAAATGAAACACAAAGCAATTTCCATGTAAATTGTCTTCAACGAAATCCGTGTTGTTTGGACATTAAGTATCCAACATGTCCAAAATGACTACTTAATTACTTATAACTAATTATTTATTCAGCTTTTTTTTCAAATTATTCAATTGTTTTAATCAATATTGACAATTTTGTTTCAGGTAATATGGAGAAAATGTTGGAAAAGCAGAGAGAACTTGCAGAGGAAATAATTAGAAATGAAAAAAGAGATGGCGACACATCGAATTCAAATCATTAACAAATCTTGACCTGTTTAATGGTTCAAATATGTTCATAACATTAGCACGTTTTTAAAGTTTCTCTTTCTAACACACATAGTCAATGTTTGATCTATATGTTTAGTAATATGCCTATACTTTATTTTATCGTATAGCATGCATATATATATGTTTATATATATAGCACGTACATGTATATTAATCCACCATTTTCTACATTTGAAAATGCCTATACCAAGTCAGGAATATGACAGTTCTTGTCCATTCGTTTTTGATGCGTTTTGTTATTTGATTTTGCCATGTGATTATGGACTTTCCGAATTGATTTTCCTCTGAGTTCAGTATTTTTGTGATTTTACTTTTTAATACACATTTTGTTTGGTTTCGGTAATGTAAATACCATATGTTGTAAATTATGTTTTGTCACATATTTAACTGAAATTACTATCTGCATTTCATAAATTGAAAATGTTTATCTGTTAATATCTACCTAGATGTCAATGCTTATTCACCTTATAAGTTTGTGAAGCAAATAATTACAATAGTTGTGAGATTTTGTTGCTGTAACGTTTATTTTACTGCATTGGTGTATCTCAAATATGCATAATGATTAACGAGTTTTAAGCGAATTTTGTGCAAAATGTAATTTGTTCAGGCACTTTTTGTACTAATTACAATTTGTCAAAATATAAATCATAATTTGTACTATTTTTTTGTACAAATTATAATTTGTAAAAAATGATAACTTGTACACAACAAATATATATATACAAGTATGGAACAATCATAAGGTACACAACCTCCAACAAACTGTCTGGTTCAGTTTCTGAGACTAGTGCTTGAAAACAACAATTTTGTATTCAATGACCTTCTGTTGGCAACATTTTCATGGGGAGTCTCGAAGAAAGCATCCTTTCGAGTGTACCAAACAAACCCTTGTCTTGGCTCCGTTATATTAATGACATAGACATCAAATTGAACGAAACTGCAGAACGTCAACAAGAATTTCTCGATTTCTGTAATAACTTTAATCAATCGATAAAGTTCACATCTGAAGCTTGAAATGACAAAATTTTGTTTCTAGACACCACCATCATTTTAGAAAACGGAGACATAACAACCGACCTTCACATAAAAAAACTGATAAACACAAATTTCTCTCCCCGAAGAGTTGTCACCCAAACACTGTTCTCGGATCATTCAGTAAAGCCAAGCCATCAGGTTACAACGGATTTGTTAATCGGAATAAAAATTAAACCATCGTTTGGGACAACTCAGACAGCAAACTTAAATCAAGAGGTTATAAGAACAAAAATATTTCAGAAGACTTCGGTAAAGCAAAAGAAAAAGACCGAACACACCTATTTGAATAAAAAGAACAGACGGCCCAGACAAATTAAATTCTGTTTGTTATAAGCATTCATCCTGTCCTGGATATGATTTTGAAAAGTCACATTTCAAATCATTGTGTTTTGCAAGTTATATTACAAAATAAAGTGTACACAGACCCTGGGGAGTGGCAAGTCAATGTTTGAGTATTCAGTACTTGTTGGCAAGTCAGACATCGTCTGTTACCACACGACTTTCACTATCCTCCGGTTGAACAGTTTTTATTTGAGGAAACTTCAGTTCTCACAAAAAGTCTTTTAGACTTGCCCGTCTCCGAAAAGCGAAGACAGGAGGATTGGGAAAGATCTAGGACAATTTGCCAATTGGCACGGATCAACAAACAAAACTATTTTGCTGCACCTGGTCTGTTTGTACTGAAATAGGTCATTGCGGCTGTTGTTATTAGCCCGCGCAAACCTTCATATATGTCCAATTTCTTATAGCCCATTTTGGTGATAAAAACTCGAAGTTCCTGTAAGCGATTAGTGATAGCCTCTTCAGAGGAGCAAATCTGCTCTACTCCGAGAGCTTGACTGTACAGAATCCTTTTTTGTTAGTGTTTGCGGTGATAGCTTCAGGAAGAAAGGTACTGATGTTTATCTGTAGCTTTAAAGTAGATATCTGTTGATAGTACACCGTTCTTAATAGATGTAATAGTGTCTAAGAATTATATTTTGGAGTCGGAAATTTCATATGTAAATTTATTGACTGGTGTGCGTTGTTTGTATGTCTGATAAACTAATCTATATTTGTTGGGATTCAATCCATTTCAGCCAACATCATCGATGAAACCGAACCAACGCAGAGATTTTGATAAAGATGTTGAAATAATTTGTTTCTCTTATTTTCCCATGAAAATATTGGCCTAAGACAGTGCCATTTTTGTCTCCATCGCTGTCTCATTTATCTGAAGGTAATGTTCACCATTATAATTGAAAAAAATTAATACATTTCAGACCCAGAATGAACAGATGGACTAAACCTTCGGTAGGTGGTTCTACGGTGTTGCGAAATTCCCATATTTCCAAACATGATTGTATTCCGTCATTAGGTATGTTGGTGACATCTAAAATTACAAGGAGGGTTTCTGAAGGAAAAGGGTTCATGGATTCCATTTTACAAAGACAATCTGTAGTGTCTTCAATATAAGATGGATGATTTTCTACATGAGATCTGAAATAAAGTCTATGAATACCGAGATTTTCTCAGTCGGGTGGCCGTTTGCGGATACAATGGGTCTACCAGGGTTGTTAACCTTGTGTATTTTGGGAAGAAGATACAATCGACCAGGTTTGGCGTTCTCTGATTTTAAATATCCTCACCTATGTGACCGCCATCGTACATGGTTGGTAAAGCAGTTATCATTTTGGAACTAAACTCGGAAGTAGGTTCATAGTCAATCGTCTTATAAAATCTCTCATCAGAGATCTGACGCTCTGCTTCCGCGATGTAGTTAACTTCGTCCATTATCAAAACAACACTTCCCTTGTGTGCTGGTTTTATCACAATATATTCTCGGTTTCTCAGCGATGGTATGGCTTTTATTTCGTCAGAAGAGGTGAGCGGGAACTTTTTGCTAGCTTAATGCACAACATCGGATTTGAGTGTAGCAGATTAACTAGGTTCAAAAATCCATGAACTCTTCTTTTGAAAAAAATGCATGAATTCTGATTTCTTTCTCCGAGTCAGGCGTGTCGGAGTCTTCCTCATAATCCTACTCATTATCCTTGTTATCAAAATATTTCATTGATTCTGAGGATTCTGGTAAAGTTACTAAGGTCAATATTCCAGTTTCATATTATCTATGTTACTGGGAGTAGGGCAAAAATTCAAATCTTTAGATAAGACTAATTTGGTCTTCAGATAAATTGACAATCGTGTTGTTTGAATTGACAGAAACTTGATTGTTTTGTCGAAATCTACGGTTGCGAGGCTTTTATTTGATGATTTGGAAGGTGGTTAATTTGCACAAATTACTTTAAATTTGTAAATCGTTTGACTTGGAGCTTATTTGATTCAAAACGTTTGATATCATCAAGATGTAGTTTAATTTCGTCAAAATCAAGATCAGACAATTATTCACGAGATCGGCAGTGCAAATTATCACGTAGTACATATAATTAATTTACTAGAGATTGTTTCTTCTGCATTACGTTTTACTAATAATACTTGTAGTATCACTTGATAATGCATGAACTTTAAAAACTTGGCATCTGTATTTGAAGGCTAATTTATCGACATGATCGAAATACTATACTTATAACTATATCACCACTATGCATTTAACAAATAAAGGTATATAGTTATAGTTATCAAAGGTACCAGGCTTATAGTTTAACATGTTTAATACACCAGACTCACGTTTTTCTCTACATAGGACTCATCACTGACGTTCAAATCAAAATAGTTAGAAAGCCAAATAAGTACAAAGTTGAAAAGCATTGCGGAGTAAATATTCCAAAAAAAAAGGTGTGCCAAATACGGCTATGGTAATCTCTGCTTTGGATAAGAATATGCTTAGTTTTTCGGATAATTCACACTTTTGCAAAAAAAAATAAAAGGTAATAACCATTAAATTGGTATTAGTGTCAACATCGAAGTGCTGAACACTGGGCTTATGATACCCTCTAGGACGAAACGTCCACCAGCAGTGGCATCGACCCACTGGTTTTTACTATAGCCTTAGGCAATATCACAACTATTGATTACCTTACCTACTAATCTTTGACTACTAGACCGCCTTGTTGGGAGAAAATATACAAACTGGTTAGGTCGCAGTAAGAATAATTTGTCAGGGTTGATGTCTATTTGTGGATTGTTACCTTCTTAACTAGCACGTTGAAATGCCGGCTCAGTGTGTCGGTATAGTACAAAGCAAAGTTAATATTAAATTCATATTATTAGTGTTAAAGTCCTGAATTTGTAGTTGATTTGCCACCGGACGTTCAATAGACAATCATTTATTTATCCATTCATCCATTCAAATATGAATAGATCTACTTTAGCATTAAATCATATTCTTAAACCATGCTTGGGTTGATATGTAACATATTTCGATTTTTTAACATCTAGTATTCAATTTATTTCTACTGATTTTGTTCGACAATTGTTAACTCAGATAGAATTGTATATGTCATGTCTTGTAAAACTATTAATATTAAGGTTTTTTTTAAATAGAGCAGTTCTTATTTGTTGAAGCATTAAATAACTCATCCTTCAGTCTGTCAAATATCAGTATTGTTGTATTTTTTTTTTAGACATGACATTTAGCGGTTTTAAAACTGCAAATAAACTTACATAGAGATCTTTTTATTTGTTTTTAGCTTTCAGCAATATGTTTGACCAACAAGATTCTTTGCTACAAGATAAATCATATAGAGACGTTCAAATGTATTCCGTCTCAAAGGCGTCGTGTTTACGTTTGTACAGGTGACTGACTTTTAAATGGCCTTGCCCCACGTCAATCATGTCACTGAGTATTAATGTACTAGTCTTTTAGCGTTGTGCATCACATGGGCTACCGTCATGTGAAGTTTGTTGTCGTCTGCCATTGTAGTTTTGTTAAAACAAGTAAAATAACAAGATGGGTAGAAAAGGTCAGGAACTGTCAACGGATTTCAAAACATGATTGTGGAAATGTTCCAGAATGGATTTTTCTCGCCCAAAAATCGCTGACATACTTAGAATTCCAAAGTCAACAGTTATTTACAATGTTCAAAAATTATAGACACAGGTTCTGTGGAGAATAAATCCAGAAGTGGCCGACCATTGTTTGTAAAACCACGCGACTACTGCAAGCTTGAACGCATTGTAAAGACAAGTCGGAGGAGTTCTTTATGTGACATAACAAACAAGGTTAATGAGAAACAAAATTTTCCCGTGTATAAACGTAACATCAGGCAATTTTTACATAAACATGGGTTTCACAGGTGTGTAAATAAGAAAAAAAATCGTCAATCGGAAAAAAGAAAAGATTATTTTCTCTAATGAGAGTAAAATCATGATTGGACATGATGAACGTGTGTACGTATGGCGAAAAAAAGACGAGGGTTGGAGATCTGACGTACTGGGGTGATTACATCTACAAATGAATTATTCCAAGAAATCCACCGTATTTGGGTCAGTATTACCCTTGCCTATATGCAGTGCTTTATTTGTAGACGAAACGCGCGTCTGGCGTATATACTAAATTTAGTCCTGGTATCTATGATGAGTTTATATACAATTCGATTTCGAAAAAGGATATTAAATGTAATCAGGCTAAAAGGACACTTAACATAGTATTAAAGGTAAGTTTTTATTTTTGTTGTATTTCATTGGTTGATTTATTTACAGTACAACTTTTGCTTTGAAACTTTAACACGACGCCATTGTGACCGAATACTATTTGCACGTTTTTTGTATTAAAAATATCTTTTCGAGGGTTGTATTATACGCCTATTCATACTTTATTGTGTCGACATATGCATGGTATGTAAACTTAGTATTTACAAAAGAAACACAAGTACTACATATGCATGTTAACATTCAATCCGAGTCCATTAATTATATAAACATATGAAATATGTATTGCTCAATTTGATAGACATAAAATATAAAAATATAAGTATTTGATATTTAAAGGGAACGATTGTAAAGGTTTATGAAAAACGAAAATCATGTTTTTGCAAGTGTCATTTATACATTGGCTCAAATGACTTACGTTTTATTGTTGAATCTTTCTAAAGGAATAGTCTTATATTTTTTCATCTTAACTATAAATAAACGATAGGTAGATAGGTACACATTATTCTATGTAATCAATATGCATATCAAACAAATAAAATTGAATATATAAAACGGGGTATGTAAATTCGTTGAGACCTGTTATTTTTGAATGACAAAATCAGTCAATTTAATTTACATTTTTTATCTCATTCTAAAGAAAATTTTATAAGAAAAGAGTGACTAAAGCAATCAATTAACATACCTTTCGAAATTATGACAGAATTGAATAACGATTTATTAACGTCACAGTTTACACGAGTATAGTTAAGGTAAGAATTCTGATTATTTTTAATTTCATACACAAAATTCAGTTGTTTATAAAATATACACTTGCTATTTATATTATTACTCTTATACAACATATTTGTTTGGGGTGTTATGATGTGCTATCTTAAGTTTATTGAAGGAGTCCGTTGTTATTCTGCAGTATACATTTTACAATTAACTATATGAAAATTTCTGTGTTGAGCGTTCTCGCATTTGTTTGTGCTTTATTCCTTTCATGTATTGTTGTCATTTGGGGGTATTTTTAAGATTGCCTTATAAGAGGTTAGCTAGCTATAAAATCAGGTTCAATGAACTATTTCGTCAGTGTTTCTGTTGTTCCATTGTTTTTCTCGTACGGTTGATAGGTTATTCTGGGAGTTAGTTTGTTAACTGAATTTGTTTTTGCTCAATCGAATTATAACTTAGAAACAGCGTTATACTACTGTTGCCTTAACTCAACACTATTTTATTTTTCATTGCTGTGTTTTTTGGTTTTTTTTTAAAAATCCCCTGTGATTTATGATAATATTTTGTTTTGCAATTTTGTTTTCTATTCTTTCAATATCCGATGATCTTATCTTGAGAAAGTCCATATCTTTGTAGGTATTTAGAAACTCGTGTTATTCAATTAAGCATTGATGTGTTTGTAGGAGTAGATACAAGTGGAGAATAACAGTTGCAGAAGTCAAACATACACATGATACAATTGAATAAATTCGTGTACAAACGCGAGATAAACTAAAGTAACTTTACACAGGTTGCTTGAGATGTTAATTTATCATTTATACTATAATAATTTTTTTATATAATCTAGATGGGGTTCAAGATTTGAATAAGATATTCAGCCTTTTTTTTTTTCTTTGATTAATTTCTCAGTTTATTGAAATGTGCTCTAGGTAATAGATGTCAAAGGATTTAAGACAAAAGAGATGTACAATTCGTGTTTTTAAACGAGTTATAGAAAAAGGTCTACAAATGATTACAATCAACATATGATTTATCTTGGCGTGAATCCGTTTTTAGTAAAACTGATGCGGTGACTGAATTCAAAGTATACGAATGTCTTTAAGTGCAATTTTTCACACATATGTTAAATTGGTTTTTTCTTGTGAAATCTTAACTCATCTTTTTATTCTGAATCGACATTGTCTCAATTTTTCACCGTTTTTCTTCTGTCTCATCGCAACTTCTTTCACTTCCATCTAAATAAGCATTTCCAAACTCTTTAGTCAACTTCAAAATGGTTGTCTTTAATTACACACTCAGTACACGTATTGTATTTATAACAGACATTGCCATATCTTTCAATTATTTCTAACGACTTTTACACTACAATATTCACTACTGGACGAAAAAACGTCTGTCCATACCAGTAACAGTCGTTCTAAGACTGATAATGTTTGTTAAAGTTGTAACAGTTGTTAAATTTCACTGCTGCAGCATTTTTGTAACTGTCCCAACTTTAAAAGTGTTTGTCTACAACATAAATCGACTGTAACAACGCAAGAAATAACTGTCACAGTTATTAAAGAACTGATACAACTATTTCAAAGTTGCAACAGTTGATTTACAACTGTCCCAACTCGAAAAACGTTGCAACAGTCATAAATAAACTGATTAAACGCCTAAAGGGTTGTCACAGTCGTAATAAAACTGATGCAACCATTTGAAAGTTGTAACAGTCATTTAATTACTGTACCAACACGGAAAACGTTGAAACAGTCATAAATAGACTGTTTAAACGCAGAAAAAGTTGTAACAGTTAAAATATGATAGCTACAACCATTGTATAGGCATAGCTAATGTATAAGCGTAGCAACTTCCAAACATTGATCTTCATGTACACTTAAAAGTCACGGATACAAAATGTCTAACAGTCAGGGATATAGGTTCAATTATTTGTAAAAAAAAATTACTGTGTGAAATATAAGGTTGTGACAAAGAGAAACAACTATCACTCCAATGTAATACATTAATTTTAGATAGATGTTGATTTAAAAAAAAAGTATTTTGAAATATTTGCCGCTGAACACATTTTTGTATTCCTCGGTTATTTAGTGAATGTGCTGAATTTATATATTTTTTTAACACTTCCTCGCCCTTATCTCTTCGAACCAATAAAATCGGAACCAGCACTAGATACCTGCAATTTCACTAGATAAAAGATAACTATACTAAAAGAAAAATCGAAAAACGTTACCCAAGGTATCTTTATTACCATTGATAACTGAATTAAAAGTTGACAATTTTTATATCATCTAAATAACAATTTAATTATTTTTTTATTAAATTAGTTAGGTGTAAAATCATTCATGCATACACGGTTGTTTTCAATACCCGTAGTTTTACGAATCTCATCACTTCATAATAACGCTGAATATACATGATATACTCTAAACCTAGCGGGGAACTCCTAATACACACACTTGTCAAACTTATCCCCATATAAAACTGCTTTATATTTTCTTGAGGGCTTATTTCACACACTAATTTTTGGGGGGGGGCTACATTTTTTTCTTGTAAAATTATAATATTGCCGTATAATCATTTTGATTTCTATACATGTAAAAAAAAATCAGACATTTAACACATCTTTTGCAGCTATGGAAAACAAATCTTAAATCTATCTGAATTTAATTTATTTTATTTTACCGCATTTTATTTTTGAATAGTTCAATATTAACTCGACTTTGTATTGTACATTGTACGGAATGGTTTTTTTGAAGTTCAATTGTAATTGATACACATGATTCAGGTAAATAGCACGTCAGCATTCATGATTGAGGTAAAAAAATATTATCACTCGCGAGAAAAATTCATATTTTCACCGGATTTTTCGCAAAGAATTTACCATACATATGTAAATACTAGTAGATGGACGTACTGTTCAAGACCCGACAAAATAACTAGCGCCAGTGAAAGTTCAAATGTTCAAAACGTAAAAAAATCGCATTGTTTAAGACAGGAAAATCAAATCTTAATTCTTTTATTTTTTTCATATCACTTTTTAGAACTTGATGTATTCTTTAAACTCCGGTCTTATTAAATTCTAAAGACTGACATCGGATTCTCTTATGTGGTTTCAGTTGATCAGATGTACTAACATTTATCCAAAATATTTTCCCATTTCAATTGTTCAAATTCAAACTATTTAATCCCATAAATGCTTGTACAATAATGACATATTATTCAACCAGTAAAGAAAACTAACAATGTTACTAGATAGATAGATAGATAATTATGTACAGACAATATTTTGAGTCCCTTTATATTTTTTTGTTCGGTGTGAGCCGAGGCTCCATGTTGAAGGCCAAGGAGCGGATCCAGCCATTTTAGAAAGGGGTTGTTACTCACCCAGGACAAAGGGGGGTTCCTGTGTGAATTACATGTACCCATTCAAATGCCTTGATCGTCCAAAAATGGGGGGTTCAGCTATTATAGTACAAGTCTTTGATTAACCACAATATATTTGTCATCACTGACGTATCAATGTTGCTTTTGTTTACATGGTATAAAAAACCCACTTGGGTTTCTCATCTGAACTTGTTTACATCGTGTTACATTATCCAATATAGCTAGGCCTGTTATAGATTTTTCATTATCACACTTATGGGGAACTGATTTTGCTCATTGTTGAAGGATGTACAGTTGCTAACAATTACATCACTTCACTTGAAATTCCTCCATCGTTCAATTTTCATCCATGGAGATCCCTGTCTTGGTTTACGGTTGATGGTTGTCTTATTGAAATTCATACCACATCTCCTTATTCTGGTTATCATACAGTATACATGTTATACCAATGTCCCAGGTTAGGGGGAGGGTTGGGAACTCACTTACATGTTTAACCCCGCCACATTATTTATGTATGTGCCTGTCCCAAGTCAGTAGCCTGTAATTCAGTGGTTGTCGTATGTTTATGTGTTACATATTTGTTTTTCGTTAATTTTTTTACATAAATAAGGCCGTTAGTTTTCTCGTTTGAATTGTTTTATTTTGTCTTATCAGGGCCTTTTATAGCTGACTATGTGGTATGGGCTTTGCTCATTGTTGAAGGCCGTACCGTTACCTATAATTGTTAATGTTTGTGTCATTTTGGTCTTTTGTGGATAGTTGTCTCATTGGATTTCATACCACATCTTCTTTTTTATATGTTATACAAGACTAAAAAACCTAGTATTATCAAATGAATTATGACAATTGTTAATAGTTGTCAGACTTTTGTTATCAAAAATCAGCTACATGTGTATAATCAACATGGTAGACATGATCACTGGTGTCAGATGTAAACAAGAGTGAATGTGCAAATGCTGAAATGTCATCTCTGCTTTGCCTACATGTATGAAGGTTTTACTACATGTACAAGTATCACACAAACTTTCAATTTTCATTAACCTTTGAAAATGAAGTTTCAGTCAAATTAACCATGCCAGACAGATGATGTACACCCTACAAACTGACATTCCATACCCATGATACTCAAAATTTAGTGATTTATACTGTCTGTGAAATAGACTTAACATTCTTAACATCCAAACCATGAAAACTAACTTATGAATATCCAATAATATGCCAAAAATAGTGATCCTATACATGTCATGCATGTACATGTAGTTTATACTGTGCATCTGAGAAACATTTGGAAATAGATCAAACCACAAAAACTAAGCATTGTTCAATGAACCATGACATTTTCATTGGGGTCAAAGTCTGATGTAAGTCTTGCAATTAGACATATTCACCTTACACTCATTTCATTAACCAAATATAGTTGACCTACTTTTCCTACTGCTTGTAGTATTTTTAAACATGTGTGAGAAACAAACTTGACAAATTACATGTAACTAATTTATATAAGTAGCCTTAATCAAGTGCACTGATCCATGAAATGAAGTCAGGATCAGGCCAACCCTGCCTCACAGACACTGAGACATGTACACCTTTCAAGATACCATAACAATTAATCCAGTAACTCAATTAATATACATATGTTATACATTTAAGACTTCGAGTGTATTTCACTGTGACTGTTCAAACAGTAATATTTTTTGTAAACAGTTATGTACATGTAGTGTACCATGAAAACTAGGTGAAGTGCAATGGACAAATCAATAACAGAAACTTCATAACATAAGGAAGTATCGCGGCATTTCAGCTTCTAAAATGTATCTGGCGAAGCTTAAATACAAAACGGTACGCTGTACCTAGCCACTGCCAGATTGTAATACATATTTCTTGGCTTGCATGCATGTACTTCAACTTTTGTTGCAGGAGGGATAATAAAATTATACTTTAATGTACGTGCATGGTTTATTTGTTTCAAAAACCATGAATACTTGGCCACTAACATGACTAATCATGCTAATTAAGATTTTTATTTAATTCTAGTTCAGACTTTAATAATTTAAGTACAGCAAGCAGTCATTTGACTCTAGATAAACAATTGACACGGACTGCACGAGACCCTCATAGTTGGTTAAGATCTTTTTACACACCCTGGACATGCTGACTGCCCGTAGGTGCACGGATCAAGTCATGCTTGAGTGATTCCCTATATAATTGACCAAATTATTCCCACAAAAAAGGGGAAGATATAGAGTAACCTTTTATGTATTCCACTCAGGGTGATGTATGCAAAATAATTAAGGGAATAAATGACATACACATGATAATAGGGGGAGGGGAACGGTGTCCTTTATGACTTTCAATGATTTATTATGATGCACAACTTTAACATTGAAGCTCAAAGGTGGCTCAAAGCTTATATTTTCCCTGGAACATGCAACTATGCACGAGTGTGGTAATATAGAACGTCGATGCATAGCTATATATAGCCTATCGGAGTATCTCAATATAGATTCCGTAGGATCAGTGGCGGATCCAGCCATTCTAAAAAGGGGGGGGGGTCCAACCGAGAACGAAACAGTGTGGGGGGGGGTCCAACTATAATTCCCCATTTAAATGCATTGAGCGGCCAAAACAAAGGAGGTTCGAACCCTTGGAAACCCCCCCCCCTTTTGGATCCGCCAATGCGAACACATTGGTAAGGTCTGTAAGCACAATGTGCACATTTTCCCTTCAAAATTATGAATCCATGATTATTCGATAGACATGCTTTAAAATATTGATAATTTCTACTCACCGATTGTATTTTCCAGCTCAGATTATTTAACATGTGGTCTAACATCTGTAGTTACCTGTGTAAAAATATAGTTTGCCGACCTGAGGTCCAGGTTTTTTGTTTTGCCGACAAAAAATTAAAGTGGATAAATCGTTTACGGTGAAGAATTGTTTTCCGTTTTTAATGAAACTTGACAGATTTTACTAATTATTTTTTTTAATCATCGGAAATGTCCCTCTTGGTGTTATTCGAGTTAAAACTGTTTTATTATGCTGTACAATATTGGTAACTTAGTCATAATATTTATTTATTTCAGGTACACCCTTCTACATTTTTCTATTGCGCAGAAATTATTTATCAAATATGAATTTGAATGAATCCATTTTCATCTTCTCATTCTTCTGCAATAATATTAAAACTCTATTTTAAACGAAAGCTTCTGGTTATGAACGAAAATGGTATAAAACAGATATTATAAAATAAAAAGTAAGGATATATCAAAAGGATTTTTTAAAGTCAAACGCACATGACTGTCAAAAATGAACGGACAATGCTACGGCAATAAATGGAAAACGACAAAAGACAAACAACGATCGCAAAATAAATGAATAAACAGGAAAACAAGTTTACAATCGCACGATAGACGATAATAGTATAAGTAATGGACTATTTCACAACAAAATCAAATCTTGAGAGCCGGGTGAGACGTGATTTTTTTTTACACTGATGGACTACCGTTACGCTAAAATATTTGTATTAAACATTTACCGACTGTATCAACCTATGAAGTGTTTGTTTTAAACATTTAACGACTGTGTAAACCTATTATAAGTTGTAATAAACATTTAATGACTGTGCCAACCTTTAGAAAGTTGTAACAAACATCAAACGACTGTCCCAACTCTAAAAATGTCGTGACAAACATTTTTTGACTGCATCAACGTCTGAAAAGTTGACACAAACAAATTTTAACTGTCCCAACTATTAAAAGGTTGGGACGGACATTATGCAACTGCCACAACTATTAGAAAGACTGTAATAAATAGATTGTGACTGTGACAACACCGTAAACCACTGCAACAGTTCTGAAATGACTGATGGTAGCATTTTTTGACTTTCACAACCCGTAGAAAAGTTGGGACAGACATAAATGAACTGTTGCAACGAAATATAACAGATTTGACAGTCATTACTTGTCTTTTACAGACTAAGACAGTCGTACAACGACTGTTACTGGTATGGACAGTTGTTTTTTCGTCCAGTAGTGATTGTATGTTGCAAACAAAGCTAACCTCCATGACATTGTAAGTTCGTATTCACGGAGAGAAATCAAAATTTTCCTATCATACCCACATTTTTGTCTAGAATGAGACTTGAATATTCTGATCTGATGGCTCATCTTAAGTCTTCTCCTACATGCATGACGGAACAAAACTCCTTTGTTTGTTGCTTTCTATGAATACCACAGACATAACGAGTCTTCTGATACTCATTGAAAAAAATATTATGGATGTTCTTCATCTGTGTTTCCATCATTAAATTCATTGCCACTTTCTAATGTAACAATATGTTAGCACTCTGGTACATACATATATGACAAGAGGACTATATAGTTTTGCATGTCATGATCTTGACAGTTGTGTATCATATTTATTGAACCATATGTCGAACACTTATATTTTGATGTGTACAGTAATTTGTGTTGTAGATAGAGTCATGGTATTCCTTTATAGTGTGACAAATTCAATGATAATTCACGTCGACACGCATGTCTTTTGTGTTTTGAAGAATGTACTGCTGTACTGAAAGTTTGTATGGTAATTTATCGTGGGTCAGCTAGCTATAGTATGACTCGTTTTCATTATGATTAATGGCTGTTAAATATTTTGTTACCCTGCTGTATTGTTGCATTCTATTTTATAGTCTATGTGTTCAAAGTAGGTTCCTGGTTCGATTCCTGTCTGGGATGAAAATTTCAGGGATTGAATTTTCGGCGCTCCCTTGACACCATTTGCGAGTATGGTCTTGAGGAAACGATGATAGTCCGTCAGAAGGGGACGATAAATGGCTGACCCGTGTGAAGAGAGAGCCATCCTTGTAGATTTCGAAAAAGAGCAGGCACATGGTGCACCACTCGTGTTGTTCGTGTAATAACAGACCCGATAAATAGTCTAATTCTGTAGGCCACATTCGTGGTGAAAGGGGGAATGGATTCTAGTTACGACAAAAGGAACATATCCGATATCATCTATGAAACGGTTATTCCATAACAGTAAACTAACTCGTGATGGCGTCCGTAAAACTTCTAAAGGGATGATTTCAACTCTTCACCATTTGGAACTCTTGTTTTACTAGCTTTCTGGGGAGTTATGCAAACAAACTAAGATTGTAGCAGTCAGTTTTATCAAATTTTTCATACGTTTTTATATTAAACTGGTAACTTCTTGTATACAAATTTCAAAAATGTGGCTTTGTTTAAACACTTCTATTTCATGTGTAAGCCAAATTATTTAAGATAGATATTAAGAGATAATATCCATGTGAAACAATTTAACCACACCATTTGATGCAGAAATTAGTGATAAAGGGGCATGCGTTAAGATGTAGTCTGGAAACAGAGACAGGATTAGATCTTTATACAATTTGTGACTTGAATGGAGGTTGTATTATTTTTACTCATATTACATCTTATATTTCAATTGAACGTCAGTATGATTCACTATTAAACTTTTATGTTAATCTGTTATTAGAATAGTGTTTTTTATAAAGGTTTAGGCAGTTCTTAAATATAAGAAGATGTAGTATGAGTGTCCGTGAGACAACTCTTAATCCAAGTCCCAATTAGTAAATAATAAAACCATTGTAGGTCAAAATACAGCCTTCACACACAACAGCAAGCTATAAAGGACCAAAACATTGTCTAAATAAAACGCTGACAATGATTTAGGTCTTGTTTCACGTTCTTGAAAAATTGAAACAGGGCTAGTTGGTATAAAATGCACTTTGCAGATACAGTTGTCCACAAACCATGCTTCTCTTAGATAGATTTATACATATTTTGTTTTCTTTACCTACTGGTTCA
The DNA here is from genome assembly GCF_965363235.1 of Mytilus galloprovincialis. Taxonomy (NCBI): domain Eukaryota; kingdom Metazoa; phylum Mollusca; class Bivalvia; order Mytilida; family Mytilidae; genus Mytilus; species Mytilus galloprovincialis. The sequence goes on along the minus strand of NC_134844.1, from coordinate 48,239,500 downwards.
AAGATATTAAAAAAAATGAAAGTTTTGTTAACAGTTTACTTATAATTATGAACATATCAATGATAACCCAAGCTAATAAAGAAGTGCTGACAAATGGGGTGGTGATACACTCGGGGAATTTTATTCTATCCGCGAAAATAAGCGAAAATTGACACCACGCGAAAATAACCTGCTTTACGGTAAATCAAGTCATACATGTCTATTATTCATTTAGCTTCATCTGCTTCATCCTTCAACTATACATCAACGTATGTTCTCGTTTCTTTTCCTTGAAGTTGGAGTTTCTGTTTCGAAGGTCCCTGAACAGTTGGAATATATTTTATAGAAGTGATTACATTATTGTAATTGTTTCTACAAATGTGATAAAAACTCTGCTATGATGTCCAGTACTATTTTGCTTCTTCCCAAACCATCCAATTATGTCCCCCTGGTGAAGGTTTGTTATTTGTCGGTTTCTTTACTAGGCATATAAAGAGATGGGCAAGGACCCCCAAGGGACATTCAAACGCATGCGTCGAAAAATAGAACACACATGGTAATATATATTAATCTTGGGAAAAGGACAAAGGGAAAATATCCGTCGTTGTCTGTGAAACATATATTCCATATCCGACAACCAGCTCATGATAGCGTCCGTAAAAATTACGAAGGAATGATTTTATCTTGATCATAAGTCGTCTCCACAATTAACGTAGATATCATTTACCTGACCTTGTCCGACAAATATTATTTTTACATTGACAACTTGTTGATACCACATACGTGATATTAGCGGTTACATACATGTAAGTCGGTCTCATATCTTGACTTACATCTATAAATTGACAAAATGGGTCGGTTGAAAACAAAATTTACGACAAAAGAGATGATTTCAGCTTTCCCATTGTGAACTTGTCATTTCTCAGTAGCAACATCCAAGCAGCACCTGCATACGGGGAATATGTCTCCCAATTTATACGATATTCCCTAGCTTGCATTCCCTAGTTTTGATGGGGTTCGTGTTGCTTAATCTTGAGGGACTTTGGACAACACTTTCCTAAAATTTCATGCGATTTCATTTCCCTTCCGGAGCCCTTGAGATCAACGCCTGTTTTTTGGAGGTGTATTGATGCTCAGTCTTTGTGATGTTGTAAGAGTTATCAATTTGATACGCCAGACGCGCGTTTCATCTACACAAGACACATAAGTGACGCCCAGATCAAAATAGTTATTTAGCCAAACAAGTACAAAATTTAAGTGCATAGAGGAACAACATTTCCAAAAAGTTTTGCAAAATACGGCTAAGGCAATCTGTTTCTGGGATAAGAAAATCCTTAGTTTTTCGAAAAATGCAAAGTTTTATAATTAGGAAATTTATAAAAATGACCATATAATTGATACTCATGTCAATACCGAAGTGCCGTTGTTTATCTTTTAGTCTTTTCTCTTTTTGTTTCAAAGACGTTGTCGGTCTTCGTCAGCATATGAGTTTGCAGGTCCCACTGTTATCGTTTACCTTTCTTCTATAAAAGATGACAGGTATATACCTATCTTTGACGTAAATAGGTGGTGTTATTATTTATAATCGGGTATTAACAAAGTTAATTACAGCGATATTTTTGTTTGCAAAGTATAAAGTTTAAGAACGAATTATGGTGTTTACACATAGAATTACACATTTGAACATAATGCAATACATGTATGTGTTTAAACTTAACGTCATATATGTTGGCACATAATGCATTAGGTTTTTGCACGTAATGTAATACGTTTTGCCCAAAACATACCAGTAGATTCAGAGTTCTTCTTAAATGTAAACAGAAAGTAACAAGTGTTAAGCAAACTGCACATACGATATACCATGATATTTTATATTTTTTTACAGAAAATACATATTTATAAACTCAACGTCAATCCATTACACATAATATAATGAGGTTTTTAAATTGAAAAAAAAGATGTATCAAAACAAAACTAGTTAGAACATTCAACTTCTAAAGCACATTTGAGGCATTGATTACCCCTTGTTAAGCCTTCTACATGAAAGATGATATTTTTTTTATGTTTACATAAAGAATAGTAAACACTGATTTTATATGTACTTTTCAGATTGAATTAAATATACACAAGAACACGTAGGTAACAAAATCGGCATACAACATAAATACCTATTTCAAATCAGTGCAGAGAGAATGTTGTATTTTTCCAGTATATTTTGATTGATTGAATTATTTTTCATTAGAATTAAACGAAAATACGTTTATTGTTCTTGTGTTTTTAAAGAGAAGAAATGTTAGCTACACTTTCTAAACCATTTTGTTATATTCACATTAGACATCCATGCAGGAGGCAAATGGCAAGTCGTGGCAATATAAGATGTGCAAGATGTAGCATGGTTGTTCTAGATGTATTCAATGCCATAATGCAAGATTTGATGCAATTCCAACCTATATCAGGGCCAGATGTATATAATATGATTATGAAAGATACATATTTTCGAAGGAGCAAACTTAATTCAGATGAAATGCATACAATTCAAACTTTATTGAACGATGGATTTTCAAAATTAGACTTCTCAATTATATACAAGATAGCTAAGAATTTTAGAGGTTTAATTTCTCCGCCAACAAGAAATTGGGGTGCAAGCCCACTGCCAGAAGAAATTGATAGCGGTGACGACGTAGAACGGATTCGCCGAAAACGAAATCGATTTGTTCATCAGATTAATGCAGACATATCAGAGAAAGAAATGAACGACTTCTTTGATACAAGCATTGAAATCGGAAAGCGGATCGACAAACATTTAAATAAAAAATGCCAAAACAGTCATGAAAAAACGATCAAACATTATCGATTTTGTTCTATGGAACCAGAAACAACAGAAAAATATCTCCAGGCTATTCAGAAAATCGAATCTCTTGAAAGTATAGTATATTTTAATTCTTATTTTTTTTACATGGAAGAACGTGTTTTGCTGATATAAACCCAGTGTAATATAACAATAAACCTCATAGTCGGTCAAGGGTTTGGCTTGAAATTGAAACAAAAAAAAAGGTTTAAACAAAAGGAAATAAGTATTACGAAAAAAAATTAAGTTAGATGAAAGCTTTTGTAAAAAAAATAAAAAAGGGGCAACCATTATTACATTAACTGAAACTGTTTGTCTTTCTATCAGGTCCTTAAATGACAAAAATATAATGCTTCCATGAGAGCTATATTTTTTTTTTTTATTTTTTTTGGTGCTATAGTTCTTTATACAAGTTGAACCATCTAAACACTAAAATGAAACTCAGAGGTCATGCTGTATAGAGCATGGTTCATAGTCTTATTTTATAAATTCATTCTTATCATGCATTATGTTATAGTTGCATGTTATATTGTTCTCTTGCTCGATTGTGAAGAAGCATGACTCATATGTATGTTTGTTCGTCTATTAGATTTTGTACTGATCACAAATGATGAAGCAAAACGTAAGTTCACAAAAATACTGAACTCAGAGGAAAATCAATTCGGAAAGTCCATAATCACATGGCATAATCAAATAAGAAAACGCATCAAAACCGAATGGACAAGAACTGTCATATTCCTGACTTGGTACAGGCATTTTCAAATGTAGAAAATGGTGGTTTAACCTGTTTTTATGGCGATAACCCTCTCACGTTGATGACAGTCTCGTCAAATTCCATTATATTTACATTGATGCGTAAACTAAACATTGTTTAGAAATAAACAGTAAAAGGGAATTTCAAGAGACTATTCTGTTAAAAATTTTTAAACAAATAGGTAGCATAGGAAATGCTTTTCCAACATTTTAAGTGTAAACATTAAATAATACCTTGAATTAAAATTGAAAGTAAATAGGGAAGACAAAAGTTTAACATGTTAAACAACATAAATCAAATATGATTTAGTTGCAAGTATATGTAATTGAAAAAATTATAAACTGCATTAGATTTCCAAATATTGGGTGTTTTTTTAATCTATTTCTTTGCAGAACAACTCACGGTTAAGTTCGATGGCAGAGAACTGCATTTCTACGAAGGAAAGTCGATCGCTCAAGTTGTATCTAATTTGAAAGAGAGTTTAAATGGTAGGATGTCAAGATGTTAGGTCACAGAAGATCAGTGTAATCTTAGATTTGATAAGCAATTTCTAATTCCAAATACAAAAATGATATCTTACCAGTCAGGATTCTACTTCATCAAAATTATCTCCCCATTACGCCAGTTCATTTTCACAATCGTAGAAATGGAAGCCATTGTAGGGATGATGCGCTGCCAATTTTGCTCTTTGAAACCGATAAATTTATCCACATTTCACCATTACGATTCTGATATGCCAGTTGTATTTTATAAGCCAAATGTATAAACTAGCAAATGAGCATCAGTTAATGATCTTTTCTGCATTGATTCAACTTAAAACTATTGTCTGATCGGTTGTCAGGTGGAATTTTCGAAAACATTTAAAAAAATTCTAATTAAATATTTCGTGGAAGGGCGGACTGGATTGTTTTAGTGGTTGAAGACTATAAACCCTAGTTATCACACACAAAAAAATATAATTTTTCGTAGATATGCATTTTCATCATCCAACCTGAAAGACTGTCGTTAAGTACTTTTAGTACAAAAAATAGCTATTCGAATACACCTACTCTGTTTTTGTGATTCATTAGATAGTTATTTCACCTGACCAATATATTTCAGCTTTTAGCACAGTGACTGTGATTTTTTTTCATGTTATTAAGTCTACTTGTAGCTTTGATATGTAAAATTGATAGAAACTGAAGCGAGACAATGTATGAAATATTCTTGCTTTGTATGATATCAAGACAAAATATTCAACTCAAACACACCCTGACATAAAAGTGTGCACTCGATTTTCTCTTTTCGATACAATTGTTACCCTTTTTTCGAATTTTTTCTTGAGTCACATAATGGAAGGGCTTTTACTGAACTAATAGATTGATATGATTTCCGTCCGTGGTAAAAAAAATAAAACATCGGAGGTTATGCATTTTCTACATCCAACTTGAAAGATACCCATGTCGTCGACTTGATATCTAATTGTGCTGCTTAACTATGTTCTAGACAAATTAAAAACCTATACAAATGGTGTTTTTATAATAAAGCACTTCGTAATTGAGAAGAAAATTGTCATTTTATTTGTTTTTATTAACTTTTAACATTTTTGTCACTATAGTAAACATTACAGTAAGCATTTATCGCCTTCTCTAACAAAGAGCTTCGATTCTTTTGTAGTATTTCAAACGGGTTTCCGACTGTTACCATTAATGCCAATGATAAGGATCAAGATATAGCCATCAAAGACATTATTTCCATATCATTTACTCTTAAATGTTTTGTGTTTTTTTTGTTTTTTTTTTTGTCGTTGAGGCCTCGGTGGCCGAGTGGTCTAAGTAGTTACTATTGTTATCACTAGCCTGTCAACACTGAGGTTGTGAAATCGAAACACGCTCGTGCGGGTGCATTTGACTCTTATAACAACTGACTAGGATTGTCAGTTTTCCTATCGAAGGTCTGTGGTTTTCACCGGGCACTCCTGTTTCATCCACCAAAAAAAAATGGACGCCACGAAATAGCCTAAATGCGGTGCTGAACAGTGGCGTTAAATCACCAAAAATCAAATCAAATTTATTGTCGTTAGCTCAATAGTTCTTTAAACGTCTTTGTTTAGGTTGCATGTCTTTCCGGTATGGTATATAGTCTACATGCCCCATTTGATGCGTGCCAAGTCTCGATCAACTCGGTAATGTATATAAACAATGCTCACAAGACATATACGCGATATGTAAAATAGACTCGCAGACAATTCAGATCTTTCCATTTGTTAAAAAAGCACCGTGGACGATACAAATCTTGTGTTAAACGCATATTGATTTTTTCCCCTGAGATTGGGAATATCTTTTACTTGGTTCATATTTTGACTTTTGTATTTCTGTTCACAGGAGAACAAACGACTGCAGTAAAGCTGATATTCCACGATGTTAAAGATGAGGACGATCAGATTGAACTTTTGAACAAATTAGTTTCGGAGTACGACATAAATACTGAAAATATCAAGTTCATTCGTGCATCGAAAGAATGCATAGCTGTCTTAGTGTGTCTCCGAAATAAAGTGTTAGTACACAGATCTCTACTACTTTCTGAGATGAATTTGTTTGTTCAAAAGATCATTTTGTCGACTAGGATGAATTTTGTATTGAAGAAAGATTTAAATATTGTTGTTGTTTCATCAGAAGGTATTACCATTGCATAGCATTTCTTTCAAAGATATTTGATTAATCTTATATTTCAAACTCTTTTTTTTAATTCAAAATAAGATTTTACAAATCAACATTAATAAAAAAAAAACACGCAGGTTAAGAAAATTAGTTTGGCCCTTAAAAAGCTGAAAAAATTAAACCATATCATCGTTGTTCAAAACTATGTTTGTTCATTTTGCAAATGAATGAGGTGGGATAGTCTGAATCATTTCTACATTATTAGCGTCATTGGTCAGTCTTATGTAGACGAAACACGCGTCTGGTGTGTTAAATTATAATCTTGATACCTTTAATAACTATTTACACTATTGGGTCGATGCCACTGCTGGTGGACGCTTCGTCCCTGAAGGTATCACCAGCCAAGTAGCCAGCACTTCGACGTTGACATGAATATCAATTATATGGTAATTCTTATAAATTTTCTGTTTACAAAACTTTGAATTTTTCGAAAAAACTTTGAATTTTTTTAACGAAGGAATTTCCTTGGCCGTATTTGGCACAACTTTGGGGAATTTCAGGTCCTGAATGCGTTTTAACTTTGTACTTGTTTGGCTTTATCACTATTTTGAACTGAACGTCACGGATGCGTCTTATGTAGACGAAATGCGCGTCTGGCGTATTGAATTATAAGCCTGGTACTTCTGGTAAATATATACATGCCAAGTCCCTTTCATGTCAAAACATTCTGCGCACAAAACCGATTCAATCATTCTCAACTTGAAAAGTTAATTTAACGTTGACTTTTGAACACCTCAGACCCCCCCCCCATTTCTCTCTCTCTCTCTCTCTCTCTCTCTCTCTCTCTCTCTCTCTCTCTCTCTCTCTCTCTCTCTCTCTCTCTCTCTCTCTCTCTCTCTCTCTGTTGCAGCGGGTGTGACAATCACAAGGTCATCTTCTTTCTGAGACTGTTTATGGCATTTTTCTACAAAATGCATTGGATATAAATGGGATGTGTACTGGTGCTTAATTTATTCTGAGCTGCATCATTACTTTTATTATTTGTTTAGTTGTTATTGGTTTTAAACTAACTGTCAGTAACTGCGAGTAGTAACTCTCATATACTAGTATGCAATTATTGTCTTCTTGTTATTAGGATGTACAACTATCCGTCTACGTCTACTGTATTTGTTAGATGCATTTTTATTTGTATCCATCTGATGAGTAAAGCCTTTTTCCACTGATGTATACAGTTTGTTTTCTGGTGGTCTGTTACACCTGTGTACAAGATGCGGGGGCGGAATAAGCGTCAGCTAATATTTTTCCTCGCCTCATTCTATAGATGCCTGTCCAAACTCAGGAGCCTGTAATTCAGTATTGTCGTATGTGGCTGTGCTACATATTAGAATTAAGAATATTTACAAAAGATATGAGAGTTTTTCAAACTCATGGTATACAGATGAAGTAGGATCACTAATACGTTAATCTTAGCCAGAGCCTTCAACATTGTACTGAACAGAAAGCTATAAATGCCCATGAATGACAAATTATCAAATGTGAAAAAAAATCAATCAGGGAAATTAACGGCCTGATTGATGTACAGAAAATAATCCGAAACGAAATACGATATACAACAATAAACGACAACCACTACTTTACATACAGGAGATAAAACATTTTTGCTAAATTAAAATAAAATCGCATACGATTTATGATAGATTTGCTTCATAACATAGATATATGATATGCATGCATTTTTCTTTTTTATTTTACGTGCTACTGAAACTAAAACATGCATTTATTTTATGATAATGTATATTTCGTATGTATAACAATAATCTAAATCATCTAATGCTAACTTAACGAAACTGGCTTGAATTGTAACTTCATCAATCTGTGGTTCATCTGTACAGTAGCTTTGTTTGTGATTTTTCTTATCTGACATATTCCAAATACGGACGATTTACATAATAGTTACATTATTAGAACTGGTGCATTATATGTAATCGAAGTCTAAGTGATAATAAAACTAGAACAATTCTACGGTCAAAACAAAATAATATCAAATGATTCATTTAAAATAATGAAAGATAAAGACTAGACTGAATGACATATATTTTATAAGATTTTGAGTGAAATTTAACATGTCATTTTTAAAAGTCGATAATGATAAAAACAAATTGCATAGATAAGTTCAATCCGCAATTCATTAAAAACAAAACCGTCTATAGTAAAGTCTAGATAAAGCAATTTTTAAGGCAGGACTATTAAGAGCAAAAAGTTCTACAAATCCCGACTGGAACAGGCAATCTTACCAGAATATTCAAAATACGTCGGACTTGCTTTACTATGCATCTAATAAGCATTTATAAGGAATTTCTATACAAATATGTTTCTTCCAATGGATTTGCTCAGATGTCCAAACTTGTGAATAGTCCAATGGTGAAGATATGTGTATTCCCAAGTCACCCTTGGGAGTACTTTATACGACATTACACTTATAGTTCAGTTTCTTCCGTCATTTGATTGTATTCAGACGGTTGAAAATACCAGACAGATGTGAATAGATCTTTTACTTCGATTACCATCTTTATATTTACTGTAATTTTTATTATGATCATTTCAGACGAAACAGTTGAATGTCGGCAATTTCAAGCAGATGAGAGTGTAGACGAACTCAAAGAGCAAAAAACTAATGACAGCAATCATGCATTAACTCTTAATCTTCAAATAAGAAATAGAGTTTTTCAATCAACAAAATCGGTCCAGGATAATTTTGAAAGATTTTTTGGTAACATAAATGATAAGACGAATGGGCATCTTTTCAAACACACGAGTGATGGAGACCTTAACGTTATATTAGCTGTGAACGATAATGGTTTGTTATAATAAAAGTTAACAGTTATCATAAACATTATGGTAGAGCCATGTAAAGACCCTTTGAATTTTAAAATCAAAAAGTTAAATCTAATCTTCAACAGTCTTCAAAATGTTCTAAAAACTTTAGTTTTTCCGAAATTATTATTTATATGTTTCATATTTGCATAAGGGCTTCCACTTTCTTGTTCTATTTTCAAAACCACCAAAATGCATTGTAGCTTCTTCATCAAATATAATCATTTACATCATGCCGCCTCCTAATGTATACAGTCATGAAAAATATTTCGATATATAAAATTTTCATTACATTAGTAAGCTTACAAAAAGACAATAAAATCCGTTATCGCTACCATTCGATATAACAACTATAAAATGCAAAACCGATTTTCTTTTTCATTTCAAACAAACTGTTATAGGTTGCACTTTGTGGATACAGGTGTTTCTCAAACCACCCCTCTTTTGGGCAGTTGTATAGTATTCATGGACTTTTTGTTTTGTTTAGGCACTGGTTCTCAGATATGATCCCAATGCTTCATCTCATAGAGACATAACTTGGAAACGTTACCAGTATAAATACACGTGGTAGCGGTGCAATTAAATTCTCAGGAAGACTTGAAATGAAAATGTTTAAGTAAAACGTTAAAGTCTTAAAAGTTCAGGGCATATACATATTAAAAATATCCCTATGTTTTGCCCTTTCAATAAAATAGTTGTGCATATCAACTTTCCTTTCTAGGATATATTTTTTTACGAAATTTCTCATAGTACAAGTAGCACCGTCTTAGCCGTAAAGTGAGTTCCTATGGGAAATTGCATTGTCTTTATTTACAGAAGTGCACCCTATAATGTTTTACTGTACGTTAATATTAAGTTTTCTGATTTCTTTGACAGATACAATACAGCCTTTGGACACCTCTCAAGCCGTGAGTTGTAAGTTGACATCGGACTCGGACCTTTTATATTTTTTTAGTTTTACTATGCGTATTGCTATGTGTTTTTAGTCTACACTTGCTAGCTAGAAGTATAGAAAGATGATTGAGATCTCTAAAAACACGTTTAACCCCGCCGCATTGTTGCGCCTGTCCAAAGTCAGGAGCCTCCGGTCTTTGTTAGTCTTGTATGTAATTTTAGTTCATTTCTAGTTTTGGGGTTTAGCTGAGGACCACCTCCGGGTAAAGTTTTTTTTTTTCGCGGCGTTAACATCCAATGGTGGCCTTCGTTTGTTGTCTGCTGTTTAGTTTGGTTGTTGTCTCTTTGACACATTTCCCATTTTCATTCCAATTTTAATGTTAAAATACCATTAACTATTGAAAATGATCAGCTCTTGTTTTATATTAATTTGTTTAAAATGTAAATGTCAGAAAACATGATTTTCAATAAACAGCTGTATAACCAAAAAACCCTTGTTATGAAATACGTCGATTTCAACAGTAACCAATTGTTCAAGTATTCCACAAATCAAATAAAAACTTTTGTAAGAAACTTATATGAATATCAATCGAAACTGTCAAAATGTCTTTAAAATATATACATTTATTTATACTTTAATCGGACATTGAAAGCAAGTATCCATCAACAGACAAATTGCGCGAAATCATAGCGATAATGTTGTCGAAAACTATCAGAATTTGTCAACATATTTATTGTTACGAATAAACTATACTGAAATCGCAATACAGCTATAGTCTCAGGTAACAGTCATCAATATTCAATATTAAAGTAATATATTAAAGTATAAAAATCACAATCTTATTCGGTTATTGCTATTTCCATACAAATATTTTGACAGTTATTATACATGTAGTTTTTAATCAATTTATGAAAGTGAAACACATGTTTACAAAAACGTGTATATACAGTCCAGCAAGAAAACACAGTAGTCAGAGATGAAATATAAGAGGGGACAACTATATACCTGCAAGAAAACACTGCAGCCGGAGATAAAAAAGAAACATGGACAACTACAGACTAGCAAGAAAACACAGTAATCAAAGATGAAATAGAAGCAGGGACAACTACAGATCAGCACAGTAGTTAGAGATAAACTATAAACAGGGAAAACTACATATCAAGAAGAAAACACAGTAGTAAGAGATAAAATAGAACCAGGGAGAACAACAGACAAACAAGAAAACACACACGGGTTATGTTTTTTTTCTCATATATGTTATGTTGATATGATACTAAACCTCTAACGGGAAGGATTGTGTCTGATAATCATACAAAGAAGACATAATCTTTCAATCAGTTTAATTGAAGTCTGGAGCTGACATGTCAGTTAACTGCTAATAGTCTGTTGTTATTTATGTATTATTGTCATTTTGTTTATTTTATTTGGTTACATCTTCTGACATCAGACTCGGACTTCTCTTGAACTCAATTTTAATGTCCCGATTGTTATGCGTTTACTTTTTAACATTGGCTAGATGTATAGGGGGAGGGTTGAGATCCCATAAACATGTTTAACCCTACTGCATTTGCGCCTGTCCAAAATCAGGAGCTTCTGGCCTTTGTTAGTCTTGTATTATTTTTAATTTTAGTGTCTTGTGTACACTTTGGAGTTAAGTATGGCGTTCATTATCACTTAACTAGTATATATATTTATTTAGGGGCCACCTGAAAGACGTCTCCGGATGCGAGAATTTACCTCTACATTGAAGACCTGTTGGTGACCTTCTGCTGTTGTCTGTTCTATGGTCGGGTTGTTGTCTCTTTGACACATTCCCCATTTCCATTCTCAATTTTACAGTAGTCAATTATGAAATAGAAGCAGGGAAAACTACAGACCAGCAAGAACACACAGTAGTCAGAGGTGAACTAGAACATGTATAAACAGGGAAAAAACATATCAAGAAGAAAACATAGTTGTCAGAGATGAAATAGAAGAATTGACAACTACAGACCACCAAGAAAACATAGTAGTCAGAGATAAAAAAGAAACATGAAAAACTACAGACCAGCAAGAAAACACAGTAGTCAGAGATTAAATAGAAGCAGGGGGAACTACAGACAAGCAAGAAAGCACAGTAGTTAGAGATGAAATATAAATAGGAACAACTATATATTAAAAAAAAAAACCACAGTAGTCAGAGACGAAATATAAATAGGGACAACTATATATAAATAAGAACAGTAATAGGCAACAGATATGAAATCAAAAAACAAAAGGGGGCATCAAAGGACAATAAACAGATTCCAAAATTGAAAACAAAAAGAAAGGATACCTGCAAAACGAAAAAAAAAACACCATTAGGATTGTTCCAGAGGGCAGAAATAAAATATCAAATATCAAATCTAAATAACTCCATCAGAAGTGTTATCTATGTTTTTTATATAGAATTTCAAAGTAGTGATGACGACATACAATTTAACACTTTAAAACACTTAACACATTGAAGTTGACCACGATTCTATGTATGACAATAGTGACTCATATAAACCCTCAACAAATGATTAGCATAGCAGTGACTCCAAGTTGTCTTTCACAGAAGCTGATTCTGAAAGTAGTATTGAAAATTTGATGTAAAAAGAGAATAAGAAAAAAAAAGATTCTTAAAAAAAAAATACCAAAAAGTTTTTGAATGCATTTAAAAAGAATACCTCAAAATCAGGATATTGCCGCACTGAGTTTGACAAGAACTTGGACAATAACTCCTTAGATAAGAACAGACAAGAAAATACAAACTCACATATCAACCACTGTCAATCAGAAAAACAAAAGCAACAAGTATTCAACATGATTATGATGAAACGTTCAGAGAACTTGCAACATTCCATCAAAATAAAATGGCAGATGATATTCAACAAACACAAAGCGAATCAACAGACCAAGTTGATGATATTGCAGTCAACACAGCAACACAAATTAGTGAAAAAGAAGCCACATTCAATGAATTTGTCATGACTCATCATGAGAAAAAAAATTGACGATCTCCTTTTCTTAAAGACTATAACAGGAAGTATGTATCCCCACATGAAAACAATGTTCAGTTAGTATTGGACATTTCAAGCCCGGATTCAGTATAAGATCTCAGGCAAACAATATGCAAACACATCCCTGACAATGCTGAGTAATGTTGTTGGATTGTTTTCCTGTTTCAGACATGTCAGGATCATTTGATGAATACATTGCTTGGATCGACTTCAGACAAGAGGTGGACTCACTAGCTGTCAATGGTACTTGGACAAGCACTTTAGCTGATTTTCTGCAACTTGCTGTTACAAACAGGAGTGAAAGAACTAATAAAATATTTAAAAGTTTATCTCATAGACCAATTTAGGATATAACACCAACGTTGCACGAAACAAAAGGCGATCCAATCACGTTTAGTCTAGTCAAAATAGCTTTTAACCTAAAGCAAATTGCAACAGAATATTTTTTTTCGCCATCCTTTAGGGACATGCCATAAATTATTCATATCAAAAGTCTACCAAAATCAACCCATGGGAAAATTGTCATTTTTCTGATATAACATGTATAAGATCGCGCATTTTTTGAGGATTTTACGTTACAGATGGGATGCCGTACACAGACAATTTATCAAAGGGAGACAATAAAAATGTATTCCCGATATGCAAACAAACAGATGATGTTATAATTATGAATTTGGTAAGTATCCATGAATAAAAACTAAAATATACGTATAATTTGTCTATCCTCTAAAGATATATTAACAAAAAGATTAGTTGTTTCTGAAAAAGATTTATTTTTTCGTCTGCTGTGGATGGAAAATACGAGAATAAATTCTTATTTCATTGTTCCAAGATCTTTGTTACATTAGATTTACATTATACTTGAAAAAAGAAACATTTTTAGACTGTTAAACGCTTTTTTAACAAAAGCATATCAATATTGAACGTTATTTATTACAATATGCATATTTTAAGGGATAACAAGAGGTACACTTTATTGCATTCGAAAAGATGAGATGTAAAGAAACTTGTCATCAAATACATTGTAAAGGAGGCCTAGTGTCTATGAAACACCGCTTTTACCATAAGTGCTACATTTTTTATTTAATTTAAAGTATACGAGGTTTAAATCTTAGGAAAATGAGTACACATATGTTAACAAAATATTACAGATACATTTCGGTACAATATTTAAAGACAGGTATTACTAGCAGTCAAACATAAATACCCTAAAATTCCTAGGCAATAAATATAAATAATACGTTAATAATCCTGTAAAGATTATTGATTTATTTTCATTTCAGGAAACTTGCTTAAAAGAGGAGAAGTGTGTGAGTTGTCAAAACTCAATTTCATACGAAGATACTGTAGTAGTACTAGGTGAAAAGGGCAGCCAGTGTGTCAATAAAGCAAGTACAAGCCGTCAAGACAATGTGATTACCATTGCAGGACAGAAGTTACATCAAAATTTTAGAAAATCATATACAAATCCAAAATACATTACTTTAGCCAATAAAGACATTAAACATGAATCCACTAATGTACCAACACTGCGGTCGAAAGTATAATTGACTTTAAGAAGCTTTGTTTGTTTTGTGGACAGTTTGCAGATGCAGTCATATGACGGACGAGAAAAAGTGACGTGTATCCTGTACGCACATCATAGTTTCAATGCAGGATTGAAGATATATGTAGACAACGTAAAGATGAATAGCACTTGAAGTTCGTGGAAGATGATCATTTGTTCAGGATCTTCACGCTGCAGATGCTTTGTACCACCAGACATGCAGTGTAAATTTCCGGAGGTTGAAGCAGATTCTATTAGAATTTTCTCCACCAGCAAAAAAGACAAAAACATAAGCCGGAAGAAAATCTTCTCTATCAGAAAGTTTTTTCTTTGCGGCAAATTGCCTTCAGCAAAATGAAGATGAACAAAAACAGTTGCAGATCTTGAAAAAAAAATTCCAGAACATTGTGGAATTAATGATGAGTAAGGTGTACAATACATGAAGAATAAATTACAAGAACAAGGTAGATAAGGTAATCATATCTGAAATAAACGGAAAGCCTTATGTGTTACTTTTTTGGCAGGAGTTCTATGAACAAACAAACACATTTCGTAGTATTGATGAAGAAAAAAGTTCATTATCCAGACAACTGCTAAGATACTTAAATCTGAAATCCTTTCATCAGAAAAATCCAACAAAGCACTTCTTCACCTGATGAATTATCTGCACAAAACAAAATGAAGTATGTGCCAGAATCCTTACAGACTCTTCTTCAAACTATATTCAGTGGAAAGGAAGCACGTTTACAAATCATGTCAATAGGTCAATCTATAGTCCAAGCCGCAGCACCAAGAATGTTCATATTACCTTTACAACCAGCACTAGGAGTACAGTTACATCATAACTTTTCGTCTAGATTTCTGATTGATACTTTGAATAGTCTAGGATTTTGTTCTTCATATACTGAAATTCAAAAATTTGAATGTTGTTCAGCTGCAGAGAAAGGAAATGACATTCCTAATTTTGTTGCAGAGAGCTTTTTGCAGTATGTAGCAGACAATGTAGACCATAACTCAAGAACTCTAGATGGAAATAATACTTTCCATGGAATAGGAATTATGGCAGCAGTTACCACAGCGTCTTTCGGTACAAAACCTATTCCGAGAATAGACGTGACGTCAGAGCAAATAGCACTGCTGGCCAAAATCAACATTTCTTACTACAAACCATCAGAATAAAATCAAATGGCATCATGTGGGTATAGTAATCTGAGAAAAATGAACCATAAAGATGTGGACTGTTCATGTATGGTCAATGTATTGTGGAAAGTGTCATGTCCTTTGCGTTCTCTTATGCGGGGTTGGTCTGGGTATATACAAATGGTTCAGAAAGGAAAATATTTTGGTAAATCATCATTCGTATTTTTACCTATGATCGACTTAAGTTCTAGTGATTTATCTTGCATTTATTCAACTTTGAAATTCATTTGCAAAGAAGCTCAAAGATACCAAAAACCACCTGTTGTCACGTTTGATCAGCCTCTGTATTGGACAGCTTTGTGTATAGTCACAAATGAAAAAAAAACGAGAGTGACCTAAAACAGATCGTCCTTCGTCTAGGAGGATTTCACACTGAAATGAGCTTCTTTGGAGGTATTGGTCGTCTTATGGCTGGTTCTGGTCTGCATGAAGTATTAGAAACTGTATATTCTTAGATAACTACTAAACTGGTAGCAACAATAGAGAAATTGTGTAAATCAAGAAAATCGTCTGTGTGGTTAAAATTTTGCCGCATAAAAAACATTTTTAGCAAATTTCTAATAGCTGAACGAACCGGAAACTGGAATCTTCACTCAAGTAGCATACAATGATTGATACCGTTATTTGTAGCAGCTGGTCACAATCTATATGCCAAATCGGCCTACGTTTATTTGTCAATGATGCAAAGACTTGAAATTAATCACCCAGAAGTCTATTGACATTTCAAAGCAGGGCACCATGTACTTCGGAGGACAGACCGTTTTTTGGAGTGGTCTTTCTACAGATCTGACAATTGAACAAATATTGATGAGAAGTGTCAAATCTTCTTAAGGTCTAAACGGGGGCAGATGAATGTGTGATTCACAACGAGCACAACGGATACTATCTATGCCAGCTTGTGAAGACTACAACAGTACCATGCAATATCCGCACAAAGAAGCTACTCATGCAAGGAAAGGACGAGACAGGGTGGACACTATTGCGATTCTTGAGTACCTTTTACTAATGATGTTTGACTTAGAAATACTGAAACAGGTGTTGAGGCAGAGCCTGATGTTAACGTTGATAAAGCGGAAAGTACTGAAAATAAAACGTTAGAACTGATGAAAGGCCTAGAAATTTTAATTATGGCTTAGAGAAGTCAAACCAATCAATAGTATTGGCAGCAAAACCTAAGTCAAAGTCAGATTCAGACTTTCTAATAACTAATATAGATCCACAATTGATATTCCAACGCCTGACCACAGCAGCAAATGGTCTCTTTGAAAACACATCTAAGGTATTCCAGTATGACTTGTCTAGTGTTCCTTCTTCTATATGTGATTGCAACCGAGAGGCATGCAAGTCAAACTTAGCTGATGCGATATGGGCATGTAGAAGTGATTGCATACATGAAATAGATGGTGAAGGTTTTCAGTATGTCCTTGGTGGTGAATCAATATTGCAACGACTTCCTTAGACACATGGGGATTTATTTGGAGACATTCCGCAAATGTATGTTGAAATCAGAAATTGCAAAGACCCTGTAATCCAGAACTTTCTTCAATTAAAGATATAACACATTTGCGTAGAACAAAAGGCATCATTTTGCCGAACACCAATTTCAGTAGAGTATTAATTGGAAACACTTCAGTTCAGGTTAAAAGGTTACCACCAACATCCGTTTCAGAGAAATTTCACAGTCTACGAGTTTATCATCAGTGCCAAGAATGGCTGTCAGAAAAAGTAGACATGGTTGGGAAATCAAACGTGGAAAACTTTGTTTAATTTTAATGGACCTTCCTCCTGCACCTGATAAACTTCTTAACATTATAAGATGCAACTGTAAACAAAATTGTGACACCAAACGATGTGTCTGTAGAAAAAATGGTCTTCAGTGTTCAGTAGGATGCGGTGAATGTCGTGGTTTTAATTGTTCTAATTCTGTTCCCATTGCTGAATCTGACTTTACTGATGAATAGATATTTGTTACATACAAAAAAAAAATACAGAATAATCTAAAAAAAATGTTTCCTTGTATTTTGCCATGTACTTTTTAATTAACAAACCTTTTTGTGAATTATACTTTTTACCTCCTATAATGGTTAATATATCTTTGATTTTCGCTTAAAATCTTTTCTAGATTAATATGGTAAGACTGAAAGCATTGTACTGTTTAAAAAAAAAAGAAATATAAATTCCTTTTCACTAAATTCTGAATTGATTTCTAAAAAACTATTAATTTTATCAGAATTTTTAGTTTTCGATGATTTCTTACAAATTTTGTCTTTTTTCACCCAAAATCAGTTTTTTCGTAATTGCTTTATAGTGAATTTTGTTTTATCGGATTATTATTAAATTAATATTTGCATTTTTCTATTTTGGTGTGATTTAAAAACAGGTAATAATCGAAAAATGTGTTTTTCAAGTTTTTAACGATTTTTGAATGATTTTGGTATATTTTACCCAAAATCATTATTTATCCAATAAAAAATTACTGTAAAGTTTTGATATGATAATAGTAAGATTTTTGGGTTTTTTTTTAAGTATAAAATGAACTTCTATTACCTTTTTTGTATTTTTCCTGTCTGTTTTTATAATCAATTCGTGCTTGTAAATCTCAAAGTCCAACAGAAATCTGATGTTTTCACCTAAAATTTCATGTTGATAAAAAAAAAAACAAAACATTTGTTTATATAATTTCACGAACACTGTACCTACTGTTGTTAAAACTTTTGGTTTGCAATGATTATCTCAAAGAATAAATGTTTTACCAGCTTTTCCCAGTTTTCGCTGTTTTTGACAAATTTTGTCATTTTTCACCCAAAAAATCCATGTTCCAACTCAAATATCTTGGTAGACTTTTAGTATGTTATAAAGAAAGCCTGTTAGAATTGAAAAATACAAAAAAATAATTCTGTTGCAATTTTTTTGATGTTGGCAACATTTTTCATCTTTTTTTTTACTAGACTATTTGGCTTTAATTTCATCTGATAATACCACTATTTCTAAATACCATGATGTCTAAACTAAAATTCGTAAAATGAACTGATTTTTCCTAAGATTGGCGAACTCGATTAAGATGATGAACAGCAAGACGGCTTGGCCGTTCTAGATGAAAATATTATGAGGGGAAATGAAACAACTGAAGACCAAAACAATAGTCAAGATACCGAGGAACATGATTCATTCTATCACAGTCTAAAAGACGATAGCATTTATGAGCCTTGTAACATATCATTTAAACCAAAGAAAAAAGTTGGGTCAAATATAACACCATCACGAAAAGCTCCGAAGTGTATTACACCACCAAAAAGTCTTTATTAAGAAATCGGAACTCAACCCCTGAAACATAGAAAAAGAATATAAGGAAATTACTAAGACTTTAAAGAAAGGAGTATAGTTCAGTGAAAGGAAAAGTTGTTAAAGAAAAACAAGTAAAACATGTAGACTGTTCAAAATACACTTTTTAATGTAATTTTGGCATAGACGACGAGCATAGGTATCAAATTTGCAAAATACAAACGACAGAAAGAAGGATTTTATCATCGTTAACACAACACAAAACAAAATAAGAACATATTTAGACGATAACAACGGAACTGTATATAAAAAGAAAAATGTTCACAGATCGTACTCACTAAATTTTGATGGAATCCATGTCAAAATATGCAAGAATATTTTTTTTTACATTTTTAGGGATCAGTGAGACTTTGCCAACAATGCATTGCAGAATTAACAAGATTGCGATTTTGTTGCAGAAAATAAACGCGGTAAAAATGCGCCCCACAATAAAACAACCAACACAGCAATGGATTTGGTAAGACGATACATAGAGTATGTAGAGTCCTTTCAAGTAATAGATGGCCATTACACTAGCAAAGATTCAAAGCTGAAGTATTTAGGAACAGACCTAGTATAATACGAATGTATATATAATACATAGTACAATGTTAAGATCAAATTCCTAAGAACGACATTATCAGTCAAGATGTGTATAGGATAATCTGCAAAGAAGAGTATAACTGTTCTTGTCATGTATCAAAAAGGGCCAATGTGCAGTTCAAACAACAAGCGAAACAATGGAAGGACTCTTACAAATGATATCAAGAAAGCATACGATAAACATCAATCAAAAAAATCAAAGCCAAAGACAACAAGAAAAAAGATACAGAGTCAGCAAAGAGTTCACCTGATTTTTTTTGTGGACACATTTGATATGCAAGCAATATAGTAGACACCATCCAGCTTAGTCAGTTAGTTGTATTACATGATACTTTCAAACTGCTACGACTTGTCCATTTACAATTTGGCAAATACTAAAGCAGCATGTTATCTTTGTTCTGAAGTAGATGCACACAAAGGGTCTTGTGAGATTGGAACATGTCTCTGCATTTTTTATCCATGTCATGTTCTTCCACCCATGTTATATTTTGTTCTGATGCCTGTACTGGACAACACTGCAATCAGTGTATTGATTCGTGTTTGTTGCATGAAGTTGATACTCACCAATAAATCAACCTTATCGATCACAAATTCTAGCTTCACCAATTGAATTTGCCAAAAGGAAAACTGAAATATTTGAGCCTCAACAGTGGGCAACAGTGAAGCAAGTGGCCAGAAGAAATGATCCCTTTATGGTTGTGCCCCTACGAAGATATAGTTACATAACTTTAAATATCGTACAAGGACAGATATGAAATTCAGCAAAGAAGATGTAAAACGATCAAATGGCTGATGATAAGATGGCTTAAGTACACCTAAGAAAACCAAACTGCATTTTATTTACTAACAAGATGAATGATGAATTGCACGAAATAATAGTCGCACTGACTTCTTCATCTCCAAGAAGGTCAACTGAAGAGTATCAGCTTATACAGAAATACACGTCACAACAGTCTATTCCAGTTGCAAAGTGATAAATTTAGTTAGGCTTTGCAAGAAATGTATCATTCCTTCTGAATACCATGAGTATTTCAAATCGTTACCAACTAACATAAATGTGAGAGACACTCTTGATGAAACTGACGTTCAAGAAGAGAAACATTACCCTTACCAGGATTAGACATGTTTGTTTTTGACATTTTTTTTATGACACTGGAGGTTTAAAAGATCAGAATTTTGTATCAGTTGTTTAATCTCTGTTGCAATTCTTGCTTCGACAGCCTTTTCAAACTTATATGTTTGCAATGTTTACAAATTGATTTTTTTAAGAATTTTTTAGTTCTTCTAGTCAAGTGTATACACGATTTCAACAACAATTTAAATTAAAGATTTATTTTCGCGACTTTCGCGAGAAGAAAAATAACGCGAATATGTAAAATTTGGATCTTTACTTATCTAACTACATCAGAAAAATTAGAAAATCGCGAAATTGAATTGCCGCGAAATATACTCGAATTGGCTAAACGCGAACATAAGTTGGTTTACAGTAATCAAATCTGCATTATCTTTCATACATAAATGTGTTTATATTTTTTTCATTTTTCATATTCATTTTATACTTTCACGTAATGATCATATTTTTATCTTACTTAGATGATATGAAAATATAGTGTAGATTAATTTTATTTTTTGACAAACCAATATGCAAATGAATTGTATCTTTCACATCATGCAAAATGTTACTTCACTTTTCTGTTCAATTTAAAACATTTTATTTTGCATTTCTGACGGATTTTTTAAAAATTATTTCCAATCTAAATTCATGTATATGTCGTGTACAAGTTACGATTTTGTACAGGTTATAACATGTACAAAAATATTGTACATGTTATAATTTGTACAATGCCAAAATACAAGTTATAACATGTACAAAAGTTCCTCATACATGTTTTAACATGTACAAAATATTGCTTAAAAATGGTTTTAACTTGTACAAAATTTGAAAATAAAAATACGTTTCTATTAGTACAACACATGCCATGAACCTCAATAATATTTTCATCATTTTTTTGTTATTGTCCATGCATATAAGTGTTATGTTATACCTTTCTGATACAGTGAATGACCAGTTTTATAGTTTTTATAGTTACTTTAAATAACTTCAAGACTTTTAAAATATACATGTAGTCAATAAAACTTTGAAGCAAGTTCTGTATCAAAGAAAAGTGAAGACCCTTTTACCGAGACAAAACATAATACTGACACTGTCAGAAATTGAAACTGACAAAACAATGTCAGAAACGGACATTAATACTTACACAAACACTGAAACTGCTGGGGAATTAAATGATCTTGATTCAGCAATGAACAAACTATTGAGTTAGAAACAGAAACAATGGTAATCGAATTAAGTGATGCTAATATGGTTGATAATGAAGTATAAGCATGCCAACTTCTGGTATACTTCCTCGAAAGAGGGTGCTTTCGGGTGGTGATATCTGCTGTCAAAAGCAGTGAGGGTTTGTCTGAAATTTAAAATTTTGACATCAAGCGTGCACGAAAGAGGGCCCTTTCTGGCCTGCAGGTACAAGCTGGGGCCTTCACAAACAAGCACTAAAAAAACTAGATAAACTGTTCTCTTTCAATGGGACAACGTTATCATTTATATTCCGTCCATTGATATGGACCCTGCCGATGAGGAAAAAAAAACATAACAGCAACTCAAAGGTATCACATGTCTCTGTCTCATAGCAACACGTAAAACAACTTATTTCTAAAATGTATGAAAATGAGGTATTTTATGCATAGTGTAAGTAATGCACCTTCTTTTGCATTTGATTATTTCTTTTTTATTTGACAAATTCAATCGTGAATGTATATTCTGCTTTAATATCATTTTTAAATTTTGTACAGGTTAAAACCATTTTTAGCAAAATTTTGTACATGTTATAACATGTACGAGGTACTTTTGTACATGTTATAACTTGTATTTTGGCATTGTACAAATCATAACATTTACAATATTTTTGTACATGTTATAACCTGTACAAAATTGCAACTTGTACACGACATATACATACTCATGGTTTTCCGGGGACCTCGGTGGCCGAGTGGTTGAAGTATTTACTATTGTAATCAATAACCAGTTAACACTGCGGTCGAACCCCGCTCATGCTGGTGCATTTTACTCCAATCTAAATTGATTAGGATTGTCAGTTTTCCCATCGAAGGTCGGGGATTTTCTCCAGGCACTCCGGCTTGCTCCACTAATTCAAACGTCATGAAATTGCCCTACATGTGGTGCTTCAATGTGGCTTTAAAACACAAAAAATCAATTTATCAATCATGGTTTTCTGGTCATATCAATTCTAGATATCACATTGTAAATTATTAAATTTATTCTTCAGAACTCGAAAGAATTATCAGACAGTAATATGTTATCGCAAAGACAATTAGAGGTTGTTTTTATAGATAAATATTTTAGCAATGCGTTTTATCAGTTGTAACTATAAACTGTCTTTAACATCTGTCATTAGTCTTAGTCAAATCAAATGATTATGACAACTAAGTGTACATGATCAAGAATTTTTAATCAAATTGTATGCTTAATTGATTATGATGAGATTGTGTTTTTTTATTTAGACACAATTGGTTTACCTATTTGCAGAAAATTGAGCAAGTTTGTTGAATAATAAATAAAAACAACTTCAATATAGAAATTGTCAGATACGACTATTTGGCATAAACCTCTCCATATATAAAACTAACTTTGCTTTTACAATTGTTTTGTAGATACAGCTGATCATCATAAATGTGTGAGTAGCTGAATGTAGCATGTAAATCTGTTGTAATAAAAATTCATAATATCTAATCAGATTTGTAGATTTAGCTAACAAAGTCCTTTTATTTGGATAAAGTAACATTCGTTTATAGTGGAAAATTGTTTTAAAGATCAATCAATCTATCACGAAGGGGAGATAAATAATTCCGGATATAATTCGGCTTTCATTTATGATGTTTCAAAAATGACGAAGGGTTCTTTATATTGGTATGTAATCATTTTAAACGTTTCAAATTTATGACTATTATATTCGTAACCAATGTCTTTGGTACACCAATAACAAAAACTGAAATCTCTTGAATTGATACATTATGTAATTATTCAACATTAAATCAGAAACCTATACTTAATTATAAAATAATGAACTTGTTCAAGGGAGACAATATCCGCATTGACTTTTTCGAATGTTGCTCTTGCATACAAATGGCACATCAATATAAATAATTAAATATGCATTCGTGCTCCACCTTCAATGCAGATTCTAAATTATTAATATAACCAAAAGTTGTTAATCTATAGGATAGTGAAGACTAATGAAAGCTAACCCATTGTAAAACATATTTTTGAAATTTTTTAAAACTTACTCAGAAAATGCTCGAGCCACTTGACTTTCATAGCTCATTATAAACGTTTTTACACAATATTTTAATTATATTGTTAAAGATCATTTGCTTCTCAAAGTGTAAGACGCAATACAAATCATATGCTTGCATCAATTTACGCAAATACAGATTAAATTAAGTCCTGAACATTTCGACATTGTTTGTTTATCTTTATAAATACCGGTTTGTCAACAGATCATAAGTACATGTTAAGATCCGACTAAATACTTATTCCCGATATCGTCAAGTTTGATTTAAGCCCTGACTAATCGTTAGATTTCTGAACCTCTTGAAAAAGGGGAACTACTTTCTTCTTTTATTAAACAATGTCTTTTTGATTTATGTCATATAAAGAAAGGAAAAACTTACTAAATAGCGATTCCGGATCGCTTTGGTTAATACTTTACGGAAATTTATGGGGATTTGACTAGCGATGTTGAACAAAAATCAATATCGTTTAGTTTTTCAAACAGTAGTCATGGAATAAAACAATTTTGGGGGAGATAAATATTCCTATAAAAGATGTTCAGTTAAACGGATGAGAATACATGTATCTTATAGCGCAATAAATGTTTGATACCATATTTGGAACGTCTAACCTAGGCAAACACAAATATTTTGATAGAAAAAGTATCTAATCGTGGGAAACACAAATACTTTGGTAGAAAAAAAAAGTCGAAACAAATAACATAGTCTCAATAAATCGAACACACTTTAAAAAATAAGTGAGCAGACGTTAAGCTTAGACAATATGAAAAAATCGTTCGTAATTTCCTCGGTAGAATGAAAAAAAACCCAGATCAGAACAAAATAACTAACGGCTTTTCAAACGAATAGTCAAAAGACCTTATACCTCTTATTATAATTTGTAATCATCAGTTGTATGCACATGAAGCTTAGCACATGTGAAAATCTATATACAAATGAATAAACAACTTTGAAATTAATTATAATACAGAAACATATTTATAAAAATTCAGATCGTTTCAGGGAATAAGCATAAAGTAAGTACGACATAACGGTATTGTTTATAAGTTTGTACTTTGTAAAAAGAAATGACCTGGGTGTCCAAGTGGTCTTAGAAGTTCTACTACTGTAATCACTAGCCAGTCAACACTGAGATTATGAGTTCGAACCCCGCCCTGGCGGGTGCACTCGACTTTAATCTTAATTGATTAGGATTGTCAGTTTTCCTAGCGTAGTCGTTGGTTGTCTCCGGGCATTCCGACTTCCTCCACCTAAACACCTGGCCGCTACGAAATAGCCCAAAAGTAGTGCTTAAAAGTGACGTTTAAGCACAACAAATGAAATGAAATCGTAAAACGAAGATTTTGCTGTCGCAAATTGAGTTTATTTTGCGAATTGGAGCCAAGTTTGAAATACAATACAGTCATCGTCCATTCTAAAGCCATATATTAGAATAAGTTCCATTTGATAAATATTTTGGCTTAACAATATCATAAGTCCACCTAACTGTTGCATCGTCTTTAGCATCTATACAATGTGACGTCATATGTATTATCCGGATGTCAAATATATACACTAGACGTAAATTACACTTTTCGTATGCTTCATAATGGTTTCAATTTTGACGAAAAGAAGATTTTGAGGCCTAACTGTTGCATCGTCTTTAGCATCTATACAATGTGACGTCATATGTATTATCCGGATATCAAATATATACACTAGACGTAATTACACTTTTCGTATGCTTCATAATGGTTTCAATTTTGACGAAAAGAAGATTTTGAGGCTTTAAATTTAACGTTCTTGTTCATTTGTTAACACAATGCATACTATATAAGCTTTGAAATTTAAAATAAAGGCTTTCGAATCTAACCCAATGGCATCAAAGTACGTGTCAACGTTCAGTCGAAATTATTCTTACAAACGTATACGTATTGCATTTGAATGATGGATTACATTGTTTCGTCTTCAGTTATTTATTGTGTACGATACTATGACTTATCAACGAAAGAACATATAATAGTAAGTAAGGGTTTATATATAGTATCCATATATTCTTTTTTCTATCAATTTTTTAGCAAGCATGTTCGGCGTATACTGATATGATTCAGCGTTACAGAAAATGTAATGAAGAATTGCAAAATGAAAAACTTAATGTGAGACTGTTGATTTCCAATAAAGAAGAGCGCGAAAAGTATTTAGAGAAATTGAAAAATGATACTGAGTTAAATAAAGATAAACTTCGCAAAGCAGGGGAGAGAATAAAAGAAATGGATAGAGAGATAAGAAATAAAAATCATCACATTGATGATCTGACTCATAGCAAAAATCAAGAAAAAAGAGAAAAAAATATACAGGATGGAACTATAGATGTAGACAAAATGAAACATCTTCTTGAAGTAACCAGCAATGAACAGGAAGAAAAAGATAGAGAAATCAATGAAATGATAGAAGGTAATTGAAATTGTGTTGTAAAGAAAAACATTACGAAGTCCATTAATATTCTATGTGTTATTTGAAAGCTGTTTCCTAGTTGAAGAATTAATGAGCTTTTAACACTTAACAAAGCGTGAAACCATCCTGATCACATAAACACGGTCAAAGCTATTTCCTCCTGTTGTCAAATGAATTTTCAAGGTGAATTTAAGTATTCATAGATTGTAAATTTCAATAAAAATAAACATGGTTTTCAATCATATAGATATGTACTATCACAAATGCAATCTAAGCTAATAAGCGGAAGGTATCTTTTAGATCTAAGAATGATACATTCCATTCCAGAAATAGAATAATACGTCTGATAATGTAGTACGTGGGTGTGCTACACTTATATATTATAGGCTTGGATGAAAATTTTAACAACGATAAATTAATAATTTTGGCAATTTTTTCATCAAAACACACTTTATGATATAGTTTATTTCGGGCCGGCACTAAACCGTTCCATTATATGATATTGGTTTAAGATTGTTACATGAGTTTCTGTGGATCTACATTATTATTGTCTGCGGTATATGGATATTTAAAAAGATATGAGGTACAGTGGAGATCACTTCTAACCTCTCATTAGAACTGTCAGAATATCTGTCATAGAACTGTTCTTACCTGTCCTAGAACAGTTCTACCCTAGAACTGTTCTAAGTAGAACTGTCAGAATCAGTTCTAGGTAGAACTGACTAAATCAGTTCTAGGTAGAACTGACTAAATCAGTTCTAGGCAGAACTGTCAGGATCAGTTCTAGGGTAGAACTGTCTAAATCAGTTCTAGGTAGAACTGTCCAAATCAGTTCTAACCGTAGAATTGTCAGCAGAACTGACTAAATCAGTCAGGACTGTAGAACAGTTCTAAATGACGTCACTGCAGTAAGGGCACTTTCGAATTTAGAAGAAATGCATCACTTCCAATTACTTTGCTATAGCAGATTTACTGATCAAACGTTACATGTACAAATATCGAGTTCATCGGAGAAATATTTTTATAAGATTGCATAGGAAACATCATTGTTTACGTTTCTTCGTTCCCGTTTTTAACAGTCTCTTCATAAATATAACTTCGTCCTGAATATGCATGAAATATTTGCCACTGGACGTTAAGCAACCAACAATCAATCAATCAATCATAAATATAACTCTGCACTTAATTCATGGAATTTTAATCGTAATTTACCTTGTTTGCCTTGGATTTACATTCATTTAAGAATCTGTTTTGACAAATGTTCAAACGAAAATTGTACAGTGGATGAATTATGGGATATTAATAAAAAAAAGTGTTGTATTATAACGTCAAAAAACTATATACATTTGCACCATCTCGTCAATTTAGCCAGACTTATCCATAACGATTATAAATGATATCAGGGAGTCTGGAACTCAGAAAAATATACTCATCTGAACATGAATGAAACATTTGCCACTGGACGTTCGGCTACAAACAAAATCATGCATTTTTCTTTGCCTTCTTCCAATTATATTAACAAACAGTATACTATTCAAAGAATAGAACTTCCCATACGTGTACTTCTTATTTTAAAATAAAGTGTATGAATCAGTCATGTGAGTGTTGGATGATGCTGTAAAATAGTTTTGTTTAAAAAAAAAAAAACATTACAAACCTGAGACTACTTTATACTACTATATAGTAGTTTCAGCACAAACTATAACGGACTTAAAAAGTCACTTTAGTGACGGTTCATTATTATGGATACAGAGAGGAAATAACGGCGCTAAATTTTTAGATATGGTATAAATACACCTTATTGCTATTTATCTGCCATTACTGGATATCACACAAAAAAAAATTGACGTCATAAAACAAAATATCTGACGCCACAATGGAAAAGTGATTGTTGTACATGTATGCTTCAAAAGTTCAAAAGGCCGTGTCAGCCAGGATTAGCAATAAGGTGTATTGTGTTCCAAGTTGGTGTCATTTTTATCACTAGAACACACCCGCGAAATCGCGGGCATTCCGAGCGTAGTTTAAAGTATGTAAAGTGTTGTTGGAAGAATTTTGTAAAATACAGAATGACTGGAGAATTTCAGCAAAAGTATCATAAGTCATAGGTTATTTGGGACAGGAAAATGTTTTTTACCCTCCACCTTTATTTCCAAAGTTCCCAATTTTTGGTTTTCTACATGTATCAATTTCAATATGAACATACATTTAGTATGTTATGAACATTTATTTAAGTAAGGAGCCTGTAATTCAGTGGTTGTCGTTTGTTTATGTGTTACATATTTGTTTTTCGTTCATTTTTTGTACATAAATAAGGCCGCTAGTTTTCTCGTTTGCATTGTTAGACATTGTCATTTCGGGCCTTTTGAAGCTGAGTATGCGGTATGGGCTTTTTTGAAGACCGTACGGTGATCTATAGTTGTTAATATCTGTGTCATTTTGGTCTCTTGTGGAGAGTTGTCTTAACATGGCAATCATACCACATCTTCTTTTTTTTATGTAATCAATGAATTTTGTAAAAGATTTAATGACTGGATAATGTCAAAAAAGTATCAAAAGTTCACATGAATAATTTTAGCGCTGATCTGTATATTATGAACATTCATTACTATATAAATAAAGCGTATTTACTTTCAATTCTAAGTTTACTAATCGATCCATGGTGATCATTGATATAGTATACAGACCCTCTCTATTTAATAAACTCTGTGACCGCCGTGGATAGTAAACTTGAAAATGATAGCAGATAAAATTCTGAAAATACACTTTATTCGTAGTATGTGTATGTTCAAAGTATACAGAAAAACGCAAACCGGAAGTCTAATCTGACTTAAAATTTCGTACAATGACGGGACAATATCCGGATGCCTTTTTTCTCGTTTTTCTCCTAAAATAACTCAATCTGAATAATCATATGAATGGATGACAAATGCGACTATGCACTGTACCTATAGGACACAGAGGCGTGTTGATGAATTTATTCTGGAAAGAAGAGAAGCGACACCAAAAATGAAGTCTTCTCGTTTAATAGTATAGATACGATCCGTCCTGACATAGGAATATTATTGGTTTACAATGACTGAGGCCATATATATTTACATGATAAGTGTAAATAAGTTAAGTTTTGGTTGATGTGGTCAAATAATTTTGTTAAAACGACTCGGTCTGATACATGTATACATATCGAAATGAAATAAATATATTTTTTCATTTATTTTTATATAAGAAGATGCCAAATATTCATAACAATGAATGTTCATTATTTTATTATGCACAGTGTACGTGACCTGTATTTGAGGATTCCAAAACAAGGCTATTTTGAGAAATGTAAAGATTTAGACTACCATGTTCTTACAACAACTCGTCGTCGGAACATGGGAAATGATTTATAGTTTGCGTTATTTTCTCATTTTATATTCTTTTTTTATTATTATATATACAGTTTTCATGACTTAGAAAAACAATTATAATTAAAAACCAATTGTTCAGAGAACCATTGATGGTCTTTCCACCAGTAATGATTTTTTTTATATGAAAATATTAAAATTTGTTTTTAAATGTCAATTTCATCGTCAAATGACAACTTATTGTACGCTGATTCCAAAAATACTAGAACACAGGGAGATAATTTTCTACTTTCAGTTCAAAATATGTTACTTCCGGTACTGTCATAGTTTACTTGAAGCTGATTCCCAAAATATATGGTTTAAAATACTTTTACAATAATTTGTTACAAAAATAAGCTACATCCGGTTTATCAAAGGTCACTTCCGGTTAGCTTTTTCAACGTCATATTGCTTGCAATCTAATGCAACAAGTCTAATAGATTTAACATGAATACATATGAGGTAAAAGCAAAGGTCAAAATCTAGAACGTTAAATTAACATATGACCTTGAGCTCAATTTCAAGGTCATAAACTAAGGACCTTAAATCAAAAGACTCTAGGTCTTTACTTAATATTGTTAATGAGTTATATTACCATATGACTGATATTAGATATAAAAGGGGGGTAAACTCGCATCAAATGTTTACGTACCCTTTCGACTAAAATGTATGTGTAACGACATGTCGCGACTAACAATTGTGTGAAAATATTTTGTCGATATCTTATAAGATTTCTGAAAATGAGAGATAACAAGCCAAAATCAAAATTTTGAACATGACCTTGACCTTTGACCTTGCCCTCATTTTCATTTTTTTGAATCCAGGACCTCAAATCAATAGACCCTAGGCCTCTATCACTTATGGTTTTCCAGTTAGAAATACATTTCACTTATATCAAACAAAAAAGGGGAAATAACTCTCATATGGAGTCTCCGGATAGCTTCAGTCAAAATTGATCAAATCATCCTGAGGATATACCGAGCAATTTGGTAAAATAAATTTGTCGGTTTCTTATACGGTTGCGACATATAAGTAATAACAAGAAAAGCAGTGTTCGGGGAGATTACTCGTACATGGAAAAGAATTTAGTTACACGGTGTCAGTTTCAAAAGCATATTTACTGTTCGATATCATATACTATATGTCTAAGCAACATCTTGAAAAACAAAAAAACAGCAAAGAAAAAAAAAGTTTGCGGAAGAAAAAAATAATAACCAGAAGAAATCCAATAGGTCGTTCCACGGAAAGGTGGAAAGACTTAATAAAGATGTCTTTAATTTCAACGTAAACGACCTCAGGAGTTTTTTTTTAAAAAGGTTACATGTTTCAGTAACTGAAAGGGATTTTTAAACCTCTCAAATATCCACTTCGTGCTTGTTAAATCAAACAGTTTGAAATTAAATTTTTTTAATACTATATGACAGTTTTTACGAGGAGAATAATTTGCTACACTGTCTGAAGCTTTCCGATTTTAAGTTGCAGTATGCAGCAATTTTTTAGTCTGTAAAACCCGTACACCCAATGAAAATATGAAGGGGATATGGCGTAAATATACATGAGACAAAATTAATATCAATACACGGTAAAACCTAGATATTGAACGTTTTCGTTGTTTTCCTTTGTCTTCAAGTCACCTTAAGTCATTCAACAATGATCAATATTTCTCATAACTGGCAGTAAGTTCAAGTTGACCTTTCGCATTTGTTTGAGCAGAATTCACGGTTAGATATTATACAAGCTACATTCCTAATGTTATGACTGTTTGTTGATAGTTTTAAATTTCACCAAAAGCGAATAGAAATGAAAATATTATGTCTAGGATTTCTAAACCTTTACTGAGAGGAATAATTTGATATTTGTTTGCTTTACGATTTTTATATCGTTTGTCAAACGAAGTCGGGAAACGGATAAAGGTTGCACTTTGTAAATACAGCTGTTTCTCAAACCACGCCTCTTTTTGGGAGATTTAGAATATTCATAGAAAATTAATTTTGTTTACATACTGGTTCCCAGTTACTGTATGCTCTCTGTGTTCCATCTCATAGAGACATAACTTGGGAATGTTACCAGTAAATATACATGTGCATATTGTTTACATTGAAATCGTCATTCGAGGTAGGGGTAGTTAAGAAAATTAGTGTTAGTTTGAACTCTGAAAAGTTTAGGGCATATAAACGTTGAAAATATGCCGCACAGCCCTATATTTTGACCTTTGAAAAAACTTGAAGAGCATATGAACTTTCAATTCTAGGATAAGATTTTTTTCAAAAGTTCATTGTAAAAGTGGTACCGTTTAAGCCGTAAAAGGAGTTCCTATGGGAAATTGCATTGTCAATATTTACAGAAATGCAACCTATAGTGTTTTATCCGTCCATCATAAAGTTAAAGTCCATTCATCTAGTATAAACATATTTATTTATAGTGGATTTGGAAAAGAAATTAGGGCAACTTACTAGTATATTAATCCCTTTAACTTTGCGGGT
The DNA here is from genome assembly GCF_965363235.1 of Mytilus galloprovincialis. Lineage (NCBI taxonomy): Eukaryota > Metazoa > Mollusca > Bivalvia > Mytilida > Mytilidae > Mytilus > Mytilus galloprovincialis. The sequence goes on along the minus strand of NC_134844.1, from coordinate 48,207,145 downwards.
GCGAGTGCTGCCTTGTAGCGGAATTAGTCTACTCGTTTCCGAAATCTACAAGGGTGTCTTTTATTACATGCAAGAGGTATGTCTCTCTAGTAACACTGGTAAGCAATTTATCGTACCCTTCTGACGGACTATCATCGTTTCTCAAGACCACACTCGCAAATTGTGTCAAGAGAGAGCCGAAAAATCGTTCCCTGAAATGTTCTCCACGGAATGGGGATCGAACCAGGAACCTTTGATATAAAATATAAGTTTGTCGGTAGATGCGTCTGTAATAATCAGAATCGAGGGTCCTAAACAATATTTCATCTTGACATAAAATTCATTGATGAGTAAATGAGGTGAAAGGCTGCGTTTAAGTCCTTATTTGAGATGAGGAATACAAATATTTTGTCAGTAGATGCAACGTTGATAGTCAAGAGTTTCAAAATCAAGTCTTTGAAATGAATTAGATGATATTCCGTTTCATCAACTGCACTCAACAGATATTCGATTTCATCAACTGCACAATTAAGTTATATCTTATAGCATTATCATAACTAATTGGATAGGACCAGTTCTGGCAATTAAAGATTAAAGTCATCTCAATATACAGATTGTTTATATAATATTTTGCACTTTTTTTTACACCAACAACCTCAATATTTCCGGCCTAAAAATTTGGTGCATGCACCAATAAACTATCTTGTGTTGGCATGATACTGGTTATGTTGATCTCATATATGTTATGATGGCATGATACTTAACCCCTAACGGGAGGGATAGTGTTTGATTTTATGATGAAGTTTAATTGAGGTTTTGCGCTGGCATGTCATTAACTGCAAGTAGTCCCTTGTTAATTCATATATCATTGTAATTTTTTTTAGTTTCTTTTATAACCTATTCTGACATTCTGACATCGGGTTCTGACTTCTTTTTAACTGAATTTTACTGTGCGTATACCTATGTGTTTGTTTATTCTACATTTGCTAGAGGTGCAGGAAGAGGATTGAGATCTAGCAGGACATACATGTTTTTGACCCTGCCGTAGTTTTGTGTCTCTCCCGGATCGGGCATTTATAGGTCTTGTGTGTTTTTGTTTTAAATTTTGTTTTATTATTTTTTTTTTTTGAAGTTAAGTGTGACGTCCATTTTTATTAAACTAGAAGACAGCTGAGATCCGCCTAGGGTACGGGATTTTCTTGCTGTGTTGCAGACTTAAAGATGACCTTCGGCAGTTTGCTGCTCTTTGGTTGGGTTGTTGTGTCCTTGAAACGTTTACCATTTCCAATCTTACTTTTATACAATGTACCTTTTCATCTAAAAAAAGAAATGAAAATTCTTATATATAAAGAACGCCTCTGCCACGCAAAAAGCCTGGCACCTTTGATAACTATTGAAGAGATTCGAAAAAAAATATCAATCGACCGAACCCTTAGTTGATGAGTACAAAGGTTTATTTAAGAGTTTAATTACTGTATTTTTTCTGAATATTTGTGTCGTATTATATCCTTATATTTAACTTTCTACATCTATTTCTTAAACAGGTAAAATTAAGAATGGAAATTGGGAATGTGTCAAAGAGACAGCAACCCGACCATAGAACAGACAACAACAGAAGGTCTTCTCTAGTTCACGAAAAAGATAGCATTTAGCATCAAACAACATATATCTAAAATTGAGAATGGAAATGGGGAATGTGTCAAAGAGACAACAACCCGACCAAATAAAAAACAACAGCAGAGGGTCACCAACAGGTCTTCAATGTAGCGAGAAATTCCCGCACCCGGAGGCGTCCTTCAACTGGCCCCTAAACAAATATATACTAGTCCAGTGATAATGAACGCCATACTAATTTCCAAATTGTACACAAGAAACTAAAATTAAAATAATACAAGACTAACAAAGGCCAGAGGCTCCTGACTTGGGACAGGCGCAAAAATGCGGCGGGGTTAAACATGTTTGTGAGATCTCAACCCTCCCCCTATACCTCTAACCAATGTAGTAAAGTAAACGCATAACAATACGCACATTAAAATTCAGTTCAAGAGAAATCCGAGTCTGATGTCAGAAGATGTAACCAAAGAAAATAAACAAAATGACAAAAATACATAAATAACAACAGACTACTAGCAGTTAACTGACATGCCAGCTCCAGACTTCAATTAAACTGACTGAAAGATTATGATTTCATCATATGAACATCAGGCACAATCCTTCCCGTTAGGGGTTTAGTATCATACCATCATAACATATATGAGAAGAACATAACCCGTGTCATGCCAACAACTGTTTTTAAAAAAAAAAAAAAAATGTGTTTAGTTCCGATGCAAAGACCTTATCAGTGACTCAATATTAACGCCAAAATATGCAATCTTTAATGACTTGACAACAGTATCGTAATTATATCCCTTCTTAATAAGTCTATTCAAAGGCTTGTCTGTCTTGTTTTGATATTTTATTATTTCTGCTACTAGTGTGCGAACAAAAATCTTTCTTTCTTTCACATCAAGAAAATGGATAGCTGTCTTATTGGCAATCGTACCACTTCTTCTTATTTTTGTAAAAACGAATTAATTGATAAATTTCCCATCAGTGCAAAATTAATATACAAATAAACTCATCATTGATACCAGGGTCTATGCGCGCTTCGTCTATAAAACACTCAGTCGGGACGCTTCAATACAAAATGGTAAAGTTAGCAATACACAGTAAAAAGTGTGGTTTGGCATTTTGGCCCCTGAGGATTTTTCTAATATGAAAGTGTTGTGTAATAGCATCCGTTTTTAGGCAGCTGAGTACTAATTTAGCCTTCAAAATTGGTTTTTAAGAACGAGATTATTTTTCTACATGTTTCATTGGCTATTTCTGTTTGACTCTCCGTAATTTCATATCTAGACCGGCCATAGCTCCCGAAAATGTAACGTTTACAAACACTTTCTAACCGAAGTTTTTGAAGTAATTTTACAACCAATGGACGGAAAACGTTTGATTTTTGTATTTGATTTCTTGATAGATATATGTTAACAGTTTCAGAAAATGGGATTGAAATTCTACTTCTTGTCCTTTGTTTAATATGCACATAGACCAAGGTGAGCGACACAAGCTCTTTAGAGCCTCCGGTTAAAATTATGACCGTAATTAAAAAGGATCCCAACATCCACATATACTAACACCCTTATGCTAAAGAGGGTAGAAAGATACCAGAAGAACATTCAAACTCACAGATTTCAAATAAACTGACAACGCCAAGTCTAAAAAAAAAACCGAACAAATAGACAAGTAATAGTACACAAGACACTCAACCAGATTAAGGAATGGAAATAATTTATTTCTGAGGGTATTTTAATACATATTTTTGGAAAATCACTGGAACTGACTAGAAAATTTTATATTATTGATTGCATCAATCATTTATTTGTTAAGGTGAGTTAAATGGGTGATATTTGTTTTTTCGGGGTGACCTCAGGTGCCCTTGTAATGAAAGAATAGTCGATGCTATATATGCAAGGGTATATAATTCTCCTGTAATAAAGTAATATCTTCATTCTAAATATAGGACTTTAAGTAAAAGATGGACGTTGCATAGTTTATGTCATGTATTTATAATGTGAACTGAGTTAACTTGAGTTAAATGGTTTATATTGGTTTATTTGGGGAGTGTAGGTTAGAGTTTTTGGTGAAGGTAGTTTTCTGAACGGACGGACGGACGAACGGATGCACAGACAAGGAAACATATTGTTCCTCTACTATTGTAGATGGGACATAAACAAATTCTACCCTTGAGAGCGCTAGCTAGGCCACTTTTCATAATTTTAATATTTCCAAGAGCCACAACTCTTTAAATGAAGCCTATTGTCTACCGTTATAGAATGTTTCCGAGATATTTTTTATATTAACCTAGAGTAAAAGTATAATAAAATAAATTAGGCAATAATTGTACCTGTGGGAGCGCTAACGAGGACATAATAAATTTATTATTTTCAAGGAATATTACTATTTTTTAAAAGTCGATCGGCCACCAATATATAACTTGTTTGAATTGTTGGTGATAACAACCTTGGGTATAAGTTTTGCAAACAAATCTGGCACGATTTGAACTTATGCGAGCGCTACTAAGACCGAACGGACGCACAAAAGTCCAGTATTTCCATTACCCCCACACTGTATTACGAAGGGGACAAACATAAACGATATTTGCATGTTATATCAACTATTTTAAAATGAAATATCTTTTCATGTAACTATTAAAATGATCGATATGTATATGTATACTATAGCACAGTCAGATAATGTTCACATAATGGCTTTTACTATTAACCTCATGTATCGAAACATTTATGCAGACACTTATTTCTCACTATGTCATTTTAACTGTGTTCAAATTGAAATTGGGGCCTCGATGGCCAAGTGATCTAAGTAGTTACTACTGTAATCACTAGTCATTTATCGCTGAGGTTGTGAGATCGAACTCCGCTTGTGCGATTGCACTCGACTCCAATCTTAATTTACTAGGATTGTCAGTTTTCCTATCGAATGTCGGTGGTTTTCTTCGGGCAATCTGGCTTCCTCCAAAAAAAAGCGGTGCTTAAAAGTGGCGCTAAAGCACAATAAATCAAATAAATCAAATCTAATTAAAACTGAAATGGAAGAAGAAACTAAAGAACCGTTCTTTCTTTTCTATTATATAATAAATCTAACTAATGCAAAAGAGCTAAAAACAAACAAAAAACATGTGTAAATATAAAAATTCTTAAACTTCGCGAAATTCCATGAAAGATCTTTCCACATGAAGGTCATAAATTTTTAAGAATTAAAATTTTGCAACACTATACATTAGTTAGGTCCACCTTATTCTCTTCTAGGCCCACAAGAGAAATATGTTTTGAGAATTTCATAGATGATATATCTCTGCCTTATACAAAAATGATTCTGTTTTGCTTATTTAAAAAAACAAGGTAGACAAGATGTCCTTTTCCATCATATTCCATACAAACATTGACAAATTATTGTATTGTTTAAGGTAGATATATACTTTTCTCAGATTTCGTGTGTATGCCCCCGTCGAAGTAAAGGGGACATTAAGTTGTACTTGTGTCCGTATGTGCGATCTTAGAAAATTAATAATATTAAGTTTATATGATACTTGTATCAAAATCTTTATATAACAGAGTTTCAACTGTAATTCAGTGATAAATATAGACATTTCAGAGTGTGCATGCTTGTTTTGCAGATCTTTGTCTAGGTTTAAAGTTTTTAAAGCATCAATAATCTGTTTCAAATCAACAATGAGTTTTATTAAACTGTTACTGGACCTTCTTCATATCCATTTTAAAAGTGATAGTGTCCTGAAAATATTTGTTTTAATTTGTTCGATATGATTTGTTTTACTAATAAATATTTTATGCTCAGTGTTGAAGGCTGTACAGTGACCTGTAGTTGTTCATTTTTATGTCATTTCGTGTCTAGTGTAGAGTTGTCTCATTGGCAATTATAACACACCTTTTTTATTTTTATATATATATAGACTGAAATGCTTTTTGGATTTCAAACATTATTTTTTTCTTACATCATCTGTCACAGGCGCAACAATGGGTAATGCGTAACCATTACCATTTTTAAGATATCTTGTATACAAGATTGACGGGAGGGTGTACATATACTGCGTTTAACAATAGAAGTAATGTTATACTTAACTTCTTATAATGCTTAGTTCACAAGAAAGCACAATAAGATACCACATATTTTTCAACAAATATTATAATTTAAAAAAGAAAAAAAATCTATAAAGATAGGGGGATGCACCATTCTCAGAGTGATTAAGTTTCGTTTTATATCTTCAGTAATCATATATTCGGGTTAAAATTAACAAATGTGTGTCAGTTTTACTTATAAAAGAAAAATTTTGGCTTAAAAAAAGAGCTACTTTCTTTTTTTTTTTTCAATATATAATGTGTTGTCTTTCATGACTTTTCAATGACACGTCATGGTATTGTTGGTCTAGGGCGATTCAAAATTTTGGAATTTTTTACATTTTTCAATAGTTGCTATGGAAACAAACTTTTTCGTAAATTCAAAATGTTAACATAATATACACACCCTTATTGTTTGTTTTGATTAACTTAATTTTCATAGGTACATGTATTAAACAATTCCCTTATGTACGTCTTTAGACAAACTTGTATTAGGATTGTTTAAATGACACCTAAGGTTAACAAGAGAAAAAAAATATGAAGCATATTTTCATACCATTCCTTCTTTATGAAAAAATTATAAAGACATTTGAGAAGAGGGGTCATGAATCGCCCACCAACAGGAACCTGCATGATTCTAACAAAGACAGGTACTTAACATGACAACTGCATAAGACCAAACGTGACGAAACATTGAAAACATGGTTTATAAGAGATGATATTATGGTTGTATTTTGAAGGTTTATACAAAAATTTGCTGCTAGGCAAAGAACTACAAGAAGAAAGAACAAAAATTGAAATTAAGCTTAATCAAGGAAGAGCAGAATTGGAGATAGTGAGGAAAGGAAGACAAAAAGCGGAAGACAGTGCTCAGATGGCTATACAACAAATGCAATTGCTTGAAATAGAACATGAATATAAAACTAAACGAATGTTAGCAGAAAAGCAGGAATTAGTTTATCAAAAGCAAAATGTAGATGCTGATTAAAAGATCCACAAACAAAAAGGTATGGAAATTCATTTCTTGTATTTATCGTTGGGTTACATATATGTTTACCTTCTTTTAATGGACGCAGGACATTTTTTTCGAAACATTTTATACTACTAGGGAACATTTTAGCGCCGGATTAATCCGTTCACCTGTATTTCTGATGGCCCATTTCAGCGAAAACTTACCTGGTTGACTAATACTCACCGTACAATTCCCATGAACAGTAATTTGTGTATATGTTCATAATGAAAATACTAGTTGTAGAAACGGTGAAAGGAAAGACAAGTGTAACTAACGTTTTCCGTGATACTGTTATCAAAATTTATTGCAAACAACAACATCTATAAAAAAACATTCTTTTAGACGAATGTGCACCACAATCTAGACAATATAAAGAGAAAGACCAGTTCTTAATCACTAATCTATGAAAAGTTATATCCAGAGCCCATTTCGTTCGTTTTCTATGATACTTTCCAGGCTAAAACGGAATTTAACATTTGATTTAACCTTATAGACCTTTAGTGCTGTATTTTATCTAGGATATAAATTCCAGACTAGGACAGATTTTTAACATTTGATTTAATCTTTTAGACTTTTAGTACTCTATTTCATCTGGGTTATGATGTTTTATATTTTGCTGTCTCGAGTCTATTAAAGTTTTTTTATTTATCATATGTAATTTGTTATAATTGTTTAAAAATATATCGCTAAAATTGGCATTGAAAATCTTTTCGCTAAAGTGGATTAAAAATCAGGCGCTTAAATGGTTTCTACTTTGTCACTAAAATGTTCTATTGTTTTCGCTAAAATGTCTTATCAATGCACTAAAAAACATGTCAGAAAAATAAGAGATGACTGTATTGTATTTTAGCGGAGCTAGGTAAATGAATATTTTCGACTATAAAATCAAGTTTTACAAAGCCCAAGCTTAACATACAGTAAGCTATCTCCATTCTAATACAGCATATTGAAATAAATACCACTTAATAAGAATCTTGGCGTAAAATGATATAAATGAAAAAGTCTGCGAAACTGTTGCATTGTCTTTAGCAACTAAACAAGGTGACGTCATATGTATTCTTACGATGTCAAACATAAACAGTTGGAAAGCAGGTCACGGTTTGACCCCAAGTTTATCAGCAACAATAGAGTCACGTGACCGTGAAAATTCAATAAAAAAACGGATGAGACAAACCTCATTTTAACTCACTGAATACTATTGTCGTAATAAAAACTTATTGACCTAACTAATCTTGAGTATCCATAGTTTATTCTCGTCAAAGCTCACACATCAAATGAAAGTCCTTTATTCTTTATTTTATCTGCAAACTTGGAGTTTGGGTGAAAATTGTCAAGTCTCCCGAACGAAAAATCTAAATATTTACGAGGAAACTAAAAATGATGGGCTGAATTTAAATTTAATAAAGCATCTCATTAAGACAAACACTCAATATGAATATCTCGGCAATAGAATGTTGGATACGCAAACGTCAAATTGATTTCAAACCGAAGCGGTGGTTTTTATGCCGATTTGTGCAAGTGGTTATCTCCCCTTAATATCACCAGTCAAAAATAAAAACCCAGCAAAATGCATAAAAATTAAAAAAGGATTTTACTTTACAAAAATTAGAAAGAAAATAAACGAAACTCGATTTATAACTATGTTATGATAATATAAAGAAGAGATACTTCCCCCTATTTTTCAGAGAAGGACTAAATGTAAATATTAAAAGACAAAATATTACTGCAGTAAAAAAAAACAATTCAGAAATGTGGATAATGACACCTACAAGTAAAAAGATATGCTTTAAATCTTAAGTGAAAGTGACACAATTTTGAATTTCAGAATCATTATTATTGTAAAATTAAACTATTAGATTAGCTTGCACAGTAGCCCTTTGTCTTATTTCTCAGGGTATTTTATAGATTATGAAACTGAAAGTAAACTTTTTGGAAAAAATGGGGCTTCTTCTCTTGAACAGTTGCTGTATCAGCTTCTTTAAATAATTACATATTTATAAACAAAGTATTGTATATATACTTTACCTGAATACTAGTAATAAGAAATGAAATGAAACTGGTGGGACAAATTTTGTGCATTTTACTTCAATAATGATCAAAGATGCTTAAAGTTGACAAGAATTTGCCATTTGAATAAATTCAATTTTGTAAGAACACATCTCTATGAATAAACTTCTTGTTTGGCTGACTTGGCTTGATAAGCTAGTTTTTGCTCTTATTACTATAAAATTGAGAATGGAAATATAGCTTACTAAGTAAAGAGATAATAATATCAGCAAGATTTTATTAACTGACCTTCATTTTCTTTTTTCATATGTTTTTTTCCTACAGAATTTTCTTTGCAATGCATTTTCTATTGCTATTTTTGTGCTTTTGTCCATCCATACAGTAGGCTATCAATAATTTGTCAGGTAATTTTCCAAGACGTTTAGCTTTAAACGCAATAAAGAAGATCTTTGTTTGTTGTTATACTTTTCCAATGTGTAAATTTTTACTATGCACATGACCCTGACACATATTTTGTTATAAACGTTACATGACGTATGTTGAAAAAAGAAAACAATGTCACCGTCAATTTGTGTAGGGGATCAAAAGGGGTTTTAGTTACTTTAAGATACAAGTATCGTATGGAATTGTGAAAATCCACAACTTTAAATCAAAATTTCATTCATGTCTTTAATAAAATCAGTATTTTAGAGCACTTTGAAACAGGTACAATGAAAAGAAGCTAAACTTTACTGTTTTGAAGTAGAAACGTAGCTAAAACCAGATAAAAATTGACATGGCTGGTGGTCACTAAAATTGATGTATAAAAGTAAAAAATGATGGCTTCAAAACAGTGTATAAATTTGAAATAGGTTTCCCGGTTTCATTTAAGATTATAACCGTTCTTTTCTGTATTTGGATACGCAAATGTCAAATTAGGAAAAATCGATTTTTTTGGCGAACAAAAAAGATGGCTATTTTTTTTTTAGAACGGACAGGATAACGGAATAGCAATAACAAGCTATTTTTTGTAATGTTTGTATGTCGTTAAGAAATTATATTGGTCACAAAACCTACAAATTTTAAAATTTAATTGTAATAAAAGCATGACAAGTTGCAAAAAATACTTTAAACGTCAATCTTTTAGCCGATTGATTTGGCGGACTTTTTGACGTTACGGACGACTGTAGCGCCACCTAATTAATTCCCCCTGCTATTGTTGCTGATAAAGCTTGACGACAATGGACGTTTCCAAGGACTTGCTTTCCAACAGTAAAGACTAGACATATTAATATCTTTCGTACGTTTCGGAATGGTTTCTCCATTGACAAAAAGAAGACTTTGATGCTAAAAATGTAATTTTCATGTTTATATTGTGAGAAATTACAAAAAAAAAGTCGGAATTCAAAATGGTAGTGCGGGAGGGACACATATATCCATAATTAAATGTATGCAAACTCCTCACCAATGCTGTATTTTTTTTCATTTAAAAGACCGAAGATTTAAACAGTGTTATATTTTTCTCCAATGGATCCCAAATGTAACGGTCATTATTCCTTGACGTCATATATTGAATGACATCGTTGTTTGGCATGTTACGTGTTCATGTCAAGCTGTCGTATATAAAAATGTCTGTTTATAATGTTATTTCTTTATACAAATAAACCGTCATATATAAACTTCAATTATGTTTCGAAATATGCAGATGTGGGCAAAGAACTAGACCGATTTGGTACTGCTAACCAAGATCCTGATCCTGATCCTAAGGTCAATAATTGACACTACTGTTCTCTGTGTGCTATCTTCCTCCTCTTATGGTACACCGTTGCTCGAGGTAATATCTCGCGGTACTTTGGTATACTTGTTTAGGCGCAGGATCGGGAATCAGGGATTGCAAGTTCTTGGAATCTCCCTGATTTTGTAATATATTCCCCTACAATTTGCGATGTTGCTTCGTAGGTTTCTCTTTTTGGTGGTGCTAGTATTGACTGTATATTTGTTGGATCGATGTTAAGTAGTTCCATTTGTCTTCGCATGTCCTCTCTTTCTTGTTGGTATCTTGGGCAGTATAGCAGGAAGTGTTCTGATGTTTCTTCTTCTCCGCATTCACAATATGGCGTGAGGGATTGACCGATTTGGTTTCTGTATTTGTTAAGTCTGCTGTAGCCCGTTCTTATTTCTGACAATATTCTTCCTATTTGGATGTTAGGCTTGTCTAGTTGTGCGTCCTTACCAACGATAGGAATTAGGTTGAAAAGCTGTCTTCCAGTTTCACTAATTGTCCATCTGCTTTGCCATTTGAGTTTTGTAGACATCTTGACTGCACATCTTACATCTGACATGGTTATGACATTATACTGATCATTTAGTGATGAGGCCTCTTTTGCAGCGTCTTTTGCCAACTGGTCCGCTATCTCGTTCCCGGCTATATTAGCATGGCCTGGGATCCAAGATAGGGTTGTTAGTATGCCGTGTCTTAAGAGCGTTCCCATGCATTCTTTGATATCAGTAATTGTGTCGATGTAGTTAGAAGATTTCCAGTTCAGAGTCAAGATGCCTACAGCAGTCTGGCTATCTGACAGTATTTTAAGCTCAGAAAACTGGTCCTTTATAGTCGTTATACAGTGCTCCAGGACCATTAGTATGGCTACTAGTTCAGCAAGAAGTATCGATCCTCTATTAGCTACTGGCCTCTTTAGACTTATGCCTTGGCTATTTCCAGAATATACTACTGCTCCTGCCCCACATGGTCCCGGGTTACCTTGACATGAACCATCAGTGAATGCCACTACTGTTGAGTCTGTGCTGTCTCCTAATAGGTCCTTTACAACCTGTTTACTTTCAACAGTTTGTTCGGCTGTTCTGTTCTTTGAGCTACCTAGACGACTCCAATAACTTGGTGATCTCCTTAGCATGACATCTACACCAGCTTTGTATGTGAATTCTGGTTCTATAAGTTTGATGTCAACTTTCGTGGCTTTGAACATGTCTATGGATTGGTTTATAGCTTTACCAAATGGAGAATCCTGTTGTTCATAGGTTGCGTTGTTTGTTAAATACTGTTCTAGTTGTTGTTTAATTGGTTCTGCTATGTTCTTTGATTGTATTTTTGCCAGTTCTCGTACTGATATTTCCTCTATTCTGAGGTCTATGGGTTGTATGTTGGCTTCAACTTCCATTGCCTCTCTACCTGATGTTCCTGGTAGTCCTAGGCATATTGACAAGCCTTTTCTTTGTACAGCTTCTAATTTCTTCATATTCTCTGCAGATGTTATTTGCCAGACTGGGCATGCATACTCCATGATAGATCTAACCATGCTGTTGTATATTTGGAGTAGTTTTGATCTTGATATTCCTCCCATGCCCTTAATATCTCTAATTACATATATTGCATTATTTGCCCTCTTCTGCATCAGATTGATGTGGGTGTCAAATTTAAGCTTCTCGTCTAGAGTTACTCCAAGTAGCTTCGGTGTTGGACTATATCTATAGGAGAAGGAGTTGACTTTTAATGTTTTCTGCTCTGCATCTGTGTTGCCTTTTGAGAATAGGCATACTTCACACTTTTCCAGGTTTACATTAATTCTCCATTTTTCTGTCCATTTTAAAATAGTTTTGACATCCTCTGAAGTTCTTTCTTTCATTTCCTTTATGTCTTTCCCCTTATGCCATAAAGTGCCATCATCTGCAAACTTGCAATTTTCTCCTTTTGTGTTATCCATTATATCAGCTATGAATATGTTAAACAAGGTGGGTGATAGTACTGACCCTTGTGGCAAGCCGATTTTGGTATCAAATTGTTCTCCAAAGAAGTTATTCAGCATACATCTGGCTGTTCGATTTGTGAGAAAGCTGTTTATCCATAACCAGGTTTTTCCCTTTATCCCAAGTTTATGCAGCTTGATCATTAACCCCTCACGCCATATTGAGTCATATGCCTTTTCAAGGTCCACTAGCCATGCAAGAGTTGATTCATCCTCATTGAAACCATCAGCTATTGTTTGGACTAACCGAAGTAGAGCATTGGTGGTTGAGTGATTCTTTCTGAACCCTTCTTGAGTTAAATCAATCAATCTGTGACCCTCAATATATGCCACAATGCGTTCTAGGATGACTCTCTCCATTAGTTTGCATATAATGCAAGTTAGGCTGATTGGTCTGTAAGAAGAGGATGAGTAATAGCTGGTTTTTCCTGGTTTTCTTAGAAATTTTACATCTGCCATTTTCCATTCTGTTGGTAATTCCCCTTTTTGCCATATGATGTTCATCATTGTTACTAAGGCTTCTGTAAATTTGTCACCTGCATGCTTATAGAATTCAGCAAACTGCTGATCTGGTCCTGGGGCAGTCCCCGTGCGAAGGCGGTATATCGCTGCTTCTACCTCGTCTTTGTCTATTTCTCTATCAAAGCCTTCTCTATGTTGATCTGTTTCATTTGCTGCCTGATACATGTTATTTAGTTCTTTGTATTCTTTGTTGATACTATCATAAAATTCTTTATCAAATGACTCATCCTTTAGGTGGCTACCTCCAAAGAAAATTTTTTGTAGAATTTCAACTTTACTTTTGTTGTCAAATATTGGATCTTTATTTTCAACAATTAATGGGAGTACTGAGTTATCTTCTGTTTTCCTGGACATCTTTTTGTACGTGTTCCAGAAGTCTTTTGAGTTTTTAGCCTGATTTAGTTGGTTTACGAGGTTATTACTCCATTCTTCTTGTGCATCTTCCTTTGCCTTGTCAAAGTTGTCTTCTGCAATGATGAGTCTTTGTTTGTTTTGTGGAATGTTCCTCATTCTGTATTGTTTCTGGCAGTGATTTAGGTGTTTTTTGGCAGATGTTACTGAGCTACTCCACCAGCATGGCTTTTGGTGTTTTCTTGGTTTAATTTCTTTATATGGGATCATTTCTTTTTGTGTTGCATTTATGATGTCAGCAAATGACTGGTAAATATGGTCAACTGAGTTGTTATTTGCTGGCCTGTTTTCCAACCATTCACCAAACCTTTCTTCTGTGACACGTTTCCACTCTTCCCAATCTACCTTGTTAAGTTGCCATATTTTCTTTGGTGTTCCCCAATTATCTTCAGAGCAAACACGTAGATTAGTAAGGATACTGATATGGTCAGATCTGATGGTCTCGTGTGAAAGAGTGTCGCAACTTATCATATTATGTTGGAAGTTGGAGTTCATCAGCATAAGATCTATAACAGAGTCTGAATTCCTTCGTGTTGGCTGGCCATCGTTTATGCAGATCATGTCTTGTTTGGTTAGCATGTTCTCTATTAGTTCACCAGCTTTGTTAGTTTTGATGTTTCTCCATTCTTGACTTTTGGCGTTTAAGTCTCCTGCAATAATCAAGGGAATATTGCTTTTTACGTCTTCGAGTTTAGAACACAGTTTTTCTATTTGGTCAGATCTTTCTGGTGGTATGTATGGGCACAGCAGTGCAAACTTTATGCCTTTGTCAGTTGTAATATTTACCGCTACTGATTCATATTCCAAGCTGGTATAGATGTCTGTTTCAATAGCAACAAATTTTCCATTGTTTTCCCTCACACATATTGCTACTCCTCCACCTTTTCTGCCTATCCTGGGTTTATCAAAGACTTTCCAGTTTAAAAATTTCAGTTTACTATTTACATCTTGAAAAGTTTCATTTATACATACAACATCAACATCAAAAGTATTTACAGTATTTACAATGTCCTTGTATGCCGTATTAATAGCTTGGGCATTAATAAGAAGGATTTTCATCCTGACGGGTTTCAGCACTTAGTATCCGTTGTATTTCTAGTCTCTTTAGCACTTGCTTATACTTTGGGCACCTTGCTGACGTTGACGGATGGTCTTCGCCACAGTTCACACACTTGGGAGCTGACGTGCACTGTTTGAGGATGCACTCCTCCTTAGCACAGTTGCTGCAAGCGTGCTTGTAGGAGCAGATTCTTGCTATGTGGCCTAGTTTATTGCAGTTGAAGCACCTCGTCACTTTAGATTTTCTGTCTGGCTCAAATTTTTCTCTTTTGTCAGTCTCTGGGACATATATACCCTCTGATTTCAATGCTTTTTCTGCTGAGTCGCAATCTTTAAATGTTACTTTGACTACTGGAAGGTGTTTGCCTGTGTCTCTGTATTTTAGTCTGTGTACCCTGCTCACGTTGTAATCTTTACTTAGTTCTTTTTGTATGTAACTTTCCTCTATCTTTGTTGGTATATTGTGTAGGTATGTTACTGTACTCGTTTGTTGACTCCGACGTGGTGTATGAATTATGGAGTTACCACCTAGATTTGTTGTTGCCCAGGAGTCCACTATTTTCTTGCTATCTTTCTTGTCTTTGAGATGTAGTGCTATTCCACCATGTGGTAGACTATAAGCTGATTCGACTTTATTGGTTAATACTGGAATTTTGTTTAACTCCTTTCTGATGTTCCTACTGTCTCTAAGCGCTGTCTTATCTTCCACTATAATGTTGTCAATTATAAGTATAGATTGTGAGTCTGTTTGCGTACTCTCTGTAGGTTTTATGTATATTTTATTCTTTGTATCTGGTATGTTTTCATTTAGTAGTATTGTTTTAGTTATTTCTACTAATTTGTCAATCTTGTCATTTATGCTGTGTTCTATGCTGTTCTCATCTTTGTTCTTTACTTCCTTGAATTTGGCGCTAATTATTTCTTGTGCCTGTATGTATATAGGTGCCTTGGATATAACGCAGAATGCGCATACGAATTTGATTTTATCTTCGACAATCCTTTGTGCTTCTTTATTGGTATAGCTTGCACATGCACTATGCCACCATTTGTTACATATATCACAGGACAGCCAGATTACCTTCTTGATTTTTGATAATCCTTTTGGGGGGTCTTCCTGATTACAACCGTAACAGTTGTCCGTTTTTTCTACTGTCTGTTTTATTTCACTTTTGCTACTTTCTGAGCTATTAGTGCTTACTTTCCCTTCAAATGGATCTTCTTCTGTCTCATTAACAAGGACCAACAATTTGTTTGACAGCGACCTTGTGCTTTTTCTTTTAGGAGGCATCAGGAGATCACTTGATTATCTATACTTATATATGTATTTCCAATTTACAGGAATAAATTTAGTTTGTATGAGACTGTTTTTAGGTAAGTATTAATAAGAAAGCAAACACTCACCGCCCTGTATCCAGATTCTGTATCTTGTAAACACTTGCCTTGTCTTCTGTATTTCCAGTTTCAGCCTGCTAGATAATGGACTTAAGCTCTTCTTCTTCAACTAAAATTTGAAGGATTGCGTTATCAGGGATGGTAATAAAGCACTCTTTATACGAGTCTAACAAAAGTTTTTTAGTTATTGCCAAGCTTAATAGTTTCCCTGGATGGACACCGTCTTTATTATTCAATGAGATTTTAATAGATTTTCTTGATCGATGTGATCTTTCTTTTCTACTCCTAAAATAGAACTGGCTTGTTCTCACCGAGTTTGTACCCAACTTTTTATTTATACACCAGATTTTCTTGTTTAGAAATGTTATTTGTTTAGTCAGATTACTGTCCTCACTTTTAAAGATGGACGGATTATAATGCCCTTTATTTTTATTCCACTGTTGTATTGATGAAATAGGACAGTCCACTATTTTCAATTTTGCCTGTGTGTGAAACTTCTCTACTATTTTTATTGCTCTATTATATTCAGATATAATTTCCTCCACTGCTTTATTACTACTACTTCGCAGTCTTATATATTTGCCAGCCTTTTGCGTAATGTCACATGTACCGGCCCAAAGGTAAATAACAATTTTACCATGCCTTTTAACCGCCTTTGTGATCCTCTCTTCAATCAGATCTACAAGTTTATGTGTTCTTGCCCCTGAGCAGCACCAGAGTTCAAATGGGAACTCACTGTCTGGGCTATGATTTCGGAGGGTGAATCCCTTACTGTCTGACACTAATATTGGTGTTCTTTATTTTTCCTTATTACACGGTTTGTGTGGTTGGTCTCTTATATATTGTTTTAACCTGGTACTCATTTACAAATTACATATATCTTCGTTGCAAACGTTTAGTTACACACAAAAAGCTGTCACACAACAAGGCATCACATCACAACACAGCAGACATAAATGATTAGAAATGATACTCTTACCGTATTCTCTTCTCTTTTAATACTTAATTCTATACTGCCCGTTCTCCTGATCACACTGACTTGTTGTTTTCACAATGTTTTTACTGTTCCGAACGGATGATATATCCAATAACCTAACTGTAACGTTCCAACTTGAAATTAAATAATTGCGGATTTCAGCCTTAAAATAACTGAGATGAAGTTTTTATCTTGTATGATAGATCAGTTGTTTGTCTCTCAAATAGGGTTAGCTGTAACCATTCTTCCTTTGATGTAAATTTGATTTTGCAAGTGAATTGAAAAAAATTTTCACAGTCCCGCCAAATGTCAAACAAAGGTAGATGCCGGTAATTTTGCAAAGTTATTTTATCCGTTATTTTGACTGGAACTCCATTCAAAAAGAGAAACCTTACTGAGCACAATGAATATTAGTCCCTTTATAAATGTAATCTTCCCATTGTAATATGTAATTCACAAATTATATCGAAAACTTGATGAAATTCTCGGAGAAAAAATTTTTTTCCTTCCCGATCCTCACGCATGCGCCTACGTTTCTTTATTGCGGTATACAGTGAATCTACTTTTAAGTTAATGAAAACTTAAAATTTTGGTAAATCTTCAAAAATAGTTGTCTTCTTTATTTTATGCATCCGTGCATTTATTACTAATCTTTTTAAACTCTTTATATTTCTGGTATGATACCTGGAACAATTATTTACTACTGTAAAAGGGTTTGTGTTACATGTATAAAACCAGAATTTCATGGTCAAAATCTAAGTTCAATCAACCATCTAATCTTAATTTTGCAAATGTGCAGCAATCATTTAAAACCCCTTTAAGTTCAGTGATGAAACTCGCCATGAATATATGTAGCTTAATAATATTTGTTTTCAGGAACAGGTGAGGAGGCAGAAAAATCAAGAGAATCAGAAAAAGAGGAAACGTCTGCAGTGTATAGTCTCTCTTGAATAAATCGATAATATAAGTAAATGAATATTAAGCACTGCAAGGAAGATACTCGCTAATTTCAATAAGCAAACACTAAAAAATCCGAATATCTTGTGATAATAGGATTCTTCTTTTAAGTTTATTTTGTTTTAATTTTAGTTTCTAGTCTGTTTAATCGAAATGCACTCCATTACATAAAGATGTAGTTTCTTTTAGCGCATGTATGAAATATAAGTGTTGCTTCTCTTCATCGGCTTTTTTATACATGACTTCAACACCAATTGCATTATATTTTTTTAAGGTGGCAAAAACATAGAATGTCATAAAATCGGTCTACATGTATTTGACAGTTTCCCCGCCAGCATTTTTTATTACAAAACTGAATATGTATCATTATTTTATTTCATTTATCAGCATGTTTATAATTTTATAAGGGTGTGTTTGTGATTATACTTTTTTTCTATCTAGATGTAGAGCTGTTTAGTTATTTGACTTTAAATTCTTATAACGTGTGCAGAATTACTTATAGGTGTAAGGTGTACAGAAGTTCTAACAATGATGTGTTTACCAATCCAGAGTTTCGCGAAAAGTGGTGGTCCTCGGGATTTTACCACCAACATTTTGTATAGGACTAACACAATTTTAGTATTTTTCAATAGTATTAATATTGAGGACCAGCAAATATTCTTCATGAACCACCAGGGAAAAGAGTTTTCGTGGAACTCTGCCAATTATGCAATCGGTATACTGTTATTACCTTCACTTATATCTTTCAACAAAATTTTAACACTAAGCCTCTTAGGGTCTATGTTACAATGTTTTTACTTCAGTTTTTTTTTTTTTTATCTTACAATTGTATTGCAAAGTTATAATCATAATGGTGACTGAATAGAATGAATTGAACTATTTACTATTTCATATTCAAGTCTAGGAAAAAGTAAGATCACAAAAATACTGAATTACGAGGAAAATTCAAATAGGAAAGTCCCTAATCAAATGGCAAATCCAACGCTAAAACAAATCAAACAAATGGATAACAACTGTCATATTCCTGACTTGGTACAGGCAATGAATTATGTGGTAAATGATGGATTGAACCTGGTTTTATAGCTAGCAAAGAGACGTACAATATTGACATCTGGGCTCTGGAGTCTAATGAATAATTGTCAACCATTCAAGCACTCTAACACGCTTTTTGATTAGCCTGATTGATAATCTGCACTAAAATGTGTTTCTGATATAATTGGTCAGGCTCCAAACAGGGTAGTCACTGTTCATACTCATTGGTTGAATAAGTGTGGATTAGATTCTCGAACCACACCAATATAAATGAAAAGTTAGGAATATCTTTTTGTGTGACCCTTGGTACAATATTATATCAGAATAAATTTAATGATGTTTAAAAAGGCGGTTCTAACATATTTCATACGTATGTCGTGAGTTCACAAGATTGGAAGGCGATGTCAGATACAAATATCTTATAAGAACATGTATGTTTATTTTCGATAAATGTAAATGGTCAATGTATTGTATTTTTGACTCGCATCCGACGAAATGCTCAAAATGCGATATTATGGTATTTATTGTGACCGGCTGATGCCATTACCGTTTTCGCTATTTTGCCTTTTAAATTTTCAAATTATATAGGGCGATAACGCGAAATTATTTCACTTTGCGATTTCGGGTTTTGGGTTTCCCGTTTTCGTGTTTTTCCGTCTTCGACTTCGCAATTTCGCTATTGTCAACTACTGTCGACTTCTGTTGGTCATTTCGTATCTTTTATGTGATTGGATATTGATTAACTATGTAAAGATAAGCTGACTGGAAAGTATATGATCTTTATTTATAAGGAGTTACTCTTGTGGATGAAACCAATTTGGCCTCATTAACTTTTAAGGATTCGAGCGTCACTGGTAAGTCTTTTGTAGAAGAAACGTGCGTCTTGCGTAAATTAAAAAATAATAATGGTATCTATGATGAGTTTATTTACAACCACTGAGTCGATGCCTCTGCTGGTGGAGATTTAATTTCCCGAGGGTATCATCAGCCTAGTAGTCAGCACTTCTGTGCTGACATGAATTATCATTGATATGGTCACATTTATAAACTTATAAAACTTTTGAATTTTTGAAATGTTAAGGCTTTTCTGAATTAGGAATAGATTACCTTAGCTGTATTTGACAAAAGTTTTAGGAGTTTTGGTCCTCAATGCTCTTCAAATTCGTACTTTCTTTGCCTTTTTAATTTTTTTGGATTCTAGCATCACTGATGAGTCTATTGTAGACGAAACGCGCGTCTGGCGTAAATTAAAAATTTGAAACATACCAAAGGGGCATTCAAATACATACAGTGAAGCTTATTTCTAACCTTTCATTCGAACTGTCAAAATAATGTGTCATAGAACTGTTCTGAACTGTCATAGAACTGTTCTTAACTGTCATAGAACAGGTCAAGTGGCACTGTCAGAATCAGTCCTAGGTAGAACTGACCAAATCAGTTATGATGGTCTTCGTGAGTTCAGTTTGTTTTTCTGTCTATGAAGAAATAACATAAAAAATGTGTTGCACATTGAATTACCCGCGTAGCGTAACCTTTTAACATAAGTTTCTTTAAAGGATCGACAAGTTTACCTGGATCTTTTCTTAATTTTATGAAATGATTGTAAGGTATAAATGTACGTATTGCAGGTTTTATCGTAAATTGACTTGTCAAGGTTCAAAAATCAATGTTAAGCTTTTGTATTTTAACTGTTTTAAGAAAAACGACAAACACTATGTATACTATATTCAGAGCATGGCATAATTGTATATATCTCTGAATTTATGTTTCTTACATAGAAGATAACTGTACGCTGGTTAACATCGTTATGACATTACTAGTAGTTAAACTAAGAGACTATCAGAAATTGATCTCATTGTCATGATTGATTGGTCGAGGTTAAGTTTTTCTCGTTTAGTATGATTCTTAGATACAATTAGCAAAAGAATGAATAGGTCAGCTATATTTTCTAAATAAAGCGATTGTAAAGTATCTAGCACATATACTTTTATAAACATAAGTTGTTTGCAAATGATATCATAAAAATAATAAATCGTTTTCATTTATGTTTCGTATTTCTTATCGGTGTCAATAAACCGATTCGTTTGGTTTGCACACCATGTATAACATTTTCAGAAATGTAAGAAACATGACAAAATTGCATACATTTCATTTTTTTGAAAATTCATGTCGAGGAAAATGGGAAAAAAGTGAGAAGGTACAGACATCTAAAATCCTGGAGCCGACACTTTAAAATATAAAGAAACACTTGAAATGTGTAACAAAACATAAGGAACAACCAAAAAATATGACCTGTTTTGTACCAAATGACATGCTGAGTCGAATTTATATATTGCTAGTTCATCAGATACCTTTAAACTAGTTTTGACTAATCTTTTACTCGGATAATCGTTTGACCGATTAACCGGTTAACCTGTAGTTTAAGTATAGTACCCTACAAATGTAAGTTCATATACGATGAATTGAAGTTTGTCCTTAGGCATTATAAGACATGTCTGTGAGGATTCCTGGCAAAGTTTGACTTTTAACAGTCCAAACCACCGTATCAATTATGGCGTTTGTAATAACTTAAAAAAAAATCTTGATCTCGTCGAATTTAAAAATTTATGTGACAATGAGTCTATCATTTTCTCTTGTTGTCCCAGAAAATTATGTGGGGTGTTTCAATTTCAAACGATTAAGCCTATTTCTCATACCACAAAGTATATGTTAATTACATTCACATAAAGCTGACAGAAATCCGAATTATCACATTTGCAAAAAGTGTCACCATCCTATGATGATAATGATGATGATGATCACCATTAGAAAAAAATGAATACTAATCTAAAAATTCAAATATAGAATAATATTCAACTCGTGACCAAAAACACTTATAATTAACTCATGCGTTACGCGCATTCGTGAATTTTTGTGCTGTTCGGTCATTCATTCGCTGAATATTTTTCTCTATTTGAATTATTCGATTAGTTATTTATAATTCTAATATGACGTGCTAAGATTCTCGATAAATCTATACTTAGTTTCTGTGGGTGTTACATTTTAGTGTTGTGTCGTTGTTCTCCTCTTATATTTAATGCGTTTCCCTCGGTTTTAGTTTGTTACCCCGATTTTGTTTTTTGTCCATGGATTTATGAGTTTTGAACAGAGGTATACTACTGTTGCTTTTATTTAGCGCGGACTCAGAGATGTACATATTAATGGCTGTTACTATTTACCTCACATGTAAATCCAAATATATCGTAACAAATGTGCAAACACTATGTGGATTTTGTTGTGCTGAAATTAAAATTGAAAATAAAACCACAGAACTGTTCTAAAGCATGATGAAACAAAAATAATGCATTTGATAAAAATAAAATGTATAAAGTACAAATAAAATAAAATAAAAAAACAAAATTTGATAAATGATCTGATCTAAGAATATTAACGTCATGTCAAAACAAGACTTCATACGAATACAAACTCTCTCGTTGAAGCATATACCGTTACGTGTACGCTCTAGATTCGGATGATATCGCTTACATGTATTAAAAAGTAAATTGATTTGAAAAAGTAAAAATCCGTTTGTAACGATAACTTTCATTGGACATTGACAAATTTTTTGAAGGGTTAGATTCAACGTTCTACCAGTTCATAAATATAAAGGAAAGGCTTAAAGGCCACCATTTTGAAAACAAAATTACTTTAGTATATAATTTCTGAATGAATTAACTAAACAATAGTCCCATTTTGAGCGTTAAAAATCTTCTTTTGGTCAATATGTAAATAATTCTGATGCGTACGAATAATATGAATACGTTTAGTGTTTGTTTGACATCAAGAGTATAGCTAGGGCGTAGATGGCAAAATGTGGGGTACTTTGCTCATTTGCATAGCAGCCATTTAGCTTCTTTTTTTTCAACTTCAGATACTTTATTTCACTGATAGTTGTTAACAAAGCCCCTTAATGTTACAACAATGGCACTAAGGTTCTTCTCTGTATTGTTAATTACCAATAAAACCAGGGGATTTCGTTGGCAAACTTTTTATAATTCTACATAGTATTACGTGTTAGTTACAATTTACAGAGTAATAGCAGCCATTTAGCCTTATCACGACGGCACTACAATAGGATTATATATGACCTCAAATAAAAATGGTCCGCATTTAGGTGAATTGTACATGTTTGTAGGCTTCTGGTTGTGTACAAGTCAACCTTGTCTACTTTGAAAACTGGTGGCCTTTTTAGTTTGAAAATCAGATGCGTTAATACCGTACTATACTTGCTATATAAAATAACGAAATAGCATAAAAAGCAAGTTTCAAAACAGAAATAAAGATGCAAGAAGAAATTGTTTATGATTTGTCCGCATATAAGGAAAAACACCTTGTAAATTAAATTTTGAAATGAAATAACTTTTAACTTACCTGCTTTCTTAATTTTTAGGCCAAGTGCTTTTAAAAAAAAAATAATTGTAACCTTCCCATTTCGTAAGGAGTCAAATTTTAATCATTTTCCCTTAGAGTTACACATCAACTGAATGAAACTGATGAAACAACAAGGTCGTCTGGATCTGCAGAAGTCCTTTTTCATCAATAGAGTAGTTGATATATGGAACAGTCTCTCTGAAGAAGTAATATCAGCAAAAATTTTAAACACTTTCAAAAAAGACTTACTGGATAAATTTTGGGCCAACCAACCATTTATGTATAATTTTGAAGCAGAATATAAAATTTGTCCGGAAGTGAGAAAAAATGAATCAATTTAAAATAACGATGATGAAGTAGAGCAGAATATAATGATACAACAGTGCCAGCGTTCCTAAGATCCATAGGTAACCAAAGGTAGGTAACATTTTTGTAAATATCCCAAAAAATTGGTTTTACTGTCGCAAATATTCGTTTTCCAACCTATGCTCTAGGTAAATTCAATTTGTGACAGCTTGGCCTACGTTTTACGTAGGCTGAGTTAAAAATACAATACAGTTATCTACTAAATTTAATTAAAAAATAAACACTAGACACTGTTGTTGTGTGACTTGATCATATTTATGGTTGTGTTTATTATATTGCCATCTTTTGTATCTTTACATATTTTTTCATAAAAAAGTAAGTACACTCATCTTGAAAAATAATAAAACCTTCACGTTAGTTTCAAAGTATGCTAACTGCTTTTTGATTTTTATCTAGATAGCCATAGCGTTTGGATAGAACGTTGCATAAAACATGTAAAACAGTTGGATAAACCCTAATTTAAAACAAATAATATTACTTTAGAAAAGGAAATAACTCATATGCGTTTTAGTGATAAACAAACTTTTTTAAAAGAATGAATTTAATATGTTCTTTAGTTGGAGTACAACTATATATTCATATTCGTTGATTGTATATTGATTCAAACTGACAAATGTTTGCATGTATTTCCGATTAATAAAACAAACTCATCATAGATACCAGGATTGAAATTTTGTAACAGACAGTTCGGTTTTAATCTTTTGTGGAAGTATGCCTACAGTAAATTTATTGTTATTTCACATTAAAAAAGAGAGGCGAAGGACACAGAAAGGACATTCAAACTAGTTAGTCGAAAACCAGCTGACAATGCCATGACAAAAAGAAAAAAAGACCAAAAGATAAACAACAGTATACAAAACACAAGCGAATTAGGGTCTTTTTTTATCCGACATGATTGTTATGTTAGAATCAAAAGCGCATAATAAAGTTATATTGTTTTGATATACATTTTACAGCTCTCGGATTCCTTCAATAACCTACTGGGGATATGATTTAATATTGCAGTACTATAACAATAACTCAAATTAATATAATAAAAACATATGTTGAAAATAAATCCATTTAAGATTAAGTCATACTCTACTTTCAAAGTTTGAGGATAACATAGGTTTTCTTTCTGAGCTTTGTTTTATTTCTAATCTCGCTTTCTCTTTAAAATACAATGATACTTTTTCGCATTTATATATAAAAGTTCCAATAAATACTAAAATGGTTGACAACATGAGCATTAAACCGTAGAATGATGCATTCCAGTTTCCAGTTAAATCGTCCAAATACCCTGTAATTCAGGAAAAAAATATTTATAAACGTTTGAAAAAGTAGAAAGTAATAGCATACCTTTAATTTTACGGAAGAAAAAAAATCTAAATGTACTTTTAGTCTTGATGCAATAGATATAAAGATTAACAAAATAATTTACAGGTGTCTTTTTCACAAGTCGACATAACTGTTGGACTCTATCAGAATAACTCAGTAGCATATGCGTCAGAAACTATTGTAACGATAGTCAAAAACTATTATTCCGATATCCAATTCTGATATTTCACGTTCCCAGTGTCAAATATGAGTAATTACCTCAGGGTAAATAAAAGAGCATTGCAGTATGTTCCATGGAAAGAAAGACAAATCTCATAATTGAAGTGTATAATTTTAATTATGCATCATTCGTGCATGTTGCATGTCATTCTGGATGAAGACTTCAATATTAATGGAAGACGAAAGAAAAGAAAAAATTCTTTTAATAAAATATGAGATATTTTTTTTTTCGAAATTTGTTAAATACATGTAGTATATAAATAAACTCATCATAGATACCAGGACTAAATTTAGTATATACGCCAGACCCGCGTTTCGTCTACAAAAGACTCATCAGTGACGCTCGAATCCAAAAAAGTTAAAAGGCCAAATAAAGTACGAAGTTGAAGAGCATTGAGGACCAAAATTCCTAAAAGATTTGCCAAATACAGCTAAGATAATCTATGCCTGAGGTAGAAAAGCCTTAGTATTTCAAATATGTAGGCCTGCATCTATATTTGATAATATCATTGACGATATAGTATATCCTTCATTTATCATCAATTTCGAATTATAAATCTAAACTGATGTTCACTTTATTACGTGTGGTACTTTAATTGATACAATGTACCATTCCCGGGGCCTCGGTGGCTTAGTGGTCTACAGTGGCGTATCTAGAACGTTTTATAATGGGAGTGCTGACTGACCTAAAAAAGGGGGGCACTCCAGTCACGCTTTAATGATTCCCTATATAATCAACCAAAGTTGTCCCACAACAAAAACATTTAAGAAAAATAAAGGTATTTACCTTACTTCATTAATGCTTAACCAATTCTCTAATTCTTGATTTGATATTCATACAAAAGAAAAAAAGGCAGCGCAATAAACGATACGCACTACTGTAACAAGGTTTTGCTTATGTGTCATAAAACAAAACTGACCTATAAATGGCATTCCAATCAAATAAAAGGTATGAGTGAATAAATATGATAACGACAAAGCGGAAGGCAACTGTTCAACTCCTATAACTAGAGACAACATCAACATCATCAATAAATTAATGGCTCCCGGAAGTAACCAAGCTAATAGACTATATGTATAATTCACAGTAGCTTCATCGAAAAAGGGAACCGATACTTTTTTTTAAAACCGTATAAAATATCAGGTCCGTGTATATCTGCGTCCAATCGTTTTTCGTTTTGAAATATCAAAAACAAAAAACGAAAGTGTTTTCATATTTCGTTTTTGATTTCTTAAAAACCAAAATGAAAAACAAAAGTGTTTTCGTTTTTCGTTTTTGATTTCACAAAACAAAAAACGAAAAACAAAAGTATTTTCATTTTTCATTTTTGATTTCACAAAAACAAAAAACGAAAAACGAAAGTGACTGTGTTGTATTCAATTTATTTTTCCCCACACAATGTTGTCATTTGTCATTCATTTAAAGGTCGTTAAAGTCACGGTCGACACTCGGCTAACCGAGAGATAGGTCGGTTAATCTATATTGAGTATGCGGCTATATCGGCGATTGGTCTGTTAATCGGGTTGGTTATACGTCTGTTAACACAATTGTATTATTAAAATCTATTTAATATACAGATTTTAGATACATTATAAGAATCAAATCAAAAAAAGAAAAGTGTCTTACAAAATGATATATATCATAGAACATTTTCCAACTGTAAAAACATTTCATAGTCTGCGCAGTTTTCAGTAAAACTAAAAGGCGTCGCGCAAGTATGTAGTATTTATGCTTGTACGCATAGCAATTTTTGTAATGAAAGGCGAAAACAAAAAACAATTTTAGATATCATTTAAAGGACACACACTCGTACTTTGGTTCTAAAATATAAATTGAAATTAGTAAATATTTCATAATTGTAATATAACGTGAGTAATACCACGTTTTAGTGAACATTATGGGAATAAAGTCTGTTAATGGGTTGGACAATTGAAATTGTGTCAGTTAAGAGTTATTTAGCCACGACAATAGTTGTGCAACCTTTATATTTTCCCTTTGAAAAAATTAAGAATGAGATGCTCTTGAGTAAAAAAAAAATGACAATACGCTGCAACAGTATCCTTCTAGTAAGAACATTTTTATTTTGACTTCCTTTGCATTTTATTAAGGGGTGTGTCACTTCAATATATGGATATGGATTGCCTGCTGGAATATGCATGAATCTATTATTAACGTTTTCTTCAGCCTTAATTTTTGTGTCTGTTCAAAGTAGCACGTTCTCAAATCCGTCCGAAAGTGTCTTTCTAATACAACACAGGGTACATATAACGTGTTGTCGTTCTCATATGCACATGATATTTGTCACTGGACGTTAAACTCTAAATCGTCAACATCATCCGATTGGTTCTTTTCTTCTATTACTGAATCATCTGTTGTTTACAAATCAGTCTAAAGAAGTAAATGGAAATGAGCGAATGCAGCTACATTTGGTTATCTTAAGTTTTAATTCATTTTATTTCGTTTAGTTCCTTTCTACATAAGTGCAGAGGAGAACTGCAGTTGGCCGCATGTAAACTTTTAGCATTTATTACCAATATGAGTACATAACAATCCGTTACTGTTTTAATACCCAGGGGTGTTTCATGTCTTTATTCTCAAACAGTTATTATATTTTTCTATCTTTTTTTATTAATGCATCACTTCCTACTGTCCTTATCTATTATTCTATATATTCTGTGTTTCCATCCAGATTCTCGTGTATACAATGAGGGTCCCGATTGGGGGTGTTGTTTATTTCTATATTCTTTAAATTGTCTGTTACTTTTCTCTACATTTTATTTTATCTTACTCATTATTATTTCTTTATTCTTTATATATTCTAGCATCCCAATATATTTTACTTACTGATGTCTAGTTACATTACGACGTTTATCTCTGATTTATATACTGGTTAATACCAATTCAGATACAAATTAGTGTCATTCATGACAACCTAAACAGAATCCACATGATATATGCGACCATTCTTGGATGAAATCAATATGTATAGATTATAACATGCCCTTTTCTATATTAGCCCTAGTATCATCCCGAGACTCCGAGGGCCGATATGGGTCGAGGGATGATATCAGGGCAAATATGGAAAAACATGTTATAATCTTTAAGCTATTTATCACATATTTAAGTGTTGCAGAAAAGAGGGAAAAAAAGTTCAATTATAACAATTTAATGAAACATAACAGGTAAATCTTAAAAATTTATCCGTATCCGTAACAAATATGTGATAAGATATAAATAGCGCATAGCTGAGAGGGTGATAGAGCAGACCTTGTATCGTTGATATGTCAAGTCAATGCACTACTATTGTCTTTTTACTTCACTTCTGATGATTTTTCAAATACCCGTTACGCTGTCAAGTACGTGACTACATAGAAAATACTTTATAATAAAACTCATCTGTTAAAGAAAATGATGATAGGACATTCAGTATAATAAATCAAATATCACATAGCTGAGAGGGTGATAACGCAGATCGGTATCCCTCGAAAAAACATTGTCAACCTTGGCTTCGCCGCGGTTGACAATGTTAACGGGAAAAAAGCTCTGCTATCAAGAAAAAAAATAATTTCAATTGTTGTTATTTTGTTATTGTTATTTATTTTATTTAAATTTTGGGTAAATACCCCTTTCAAAAGGCCTCATATCTGGCTGAGAAATATACATCACAATAAACATGATGAAATGTACATCACCAGTTGAAACCCATCGATGGTGAACGAATGCGTTTAATATCAACAATAAGCATAACACACAATGATTTATAGGTTTTAAAGTAAAAATATGAACAAGTGAAATACGTTTTTCCAACAATTGTAAAAGAAATAAGTTTGAGTCGTTCCACGCTTCGTTGTATAGTAAAAATTAGAACTTTTTACATTGTCTATAAGATAACTTGATGTAGATTCAATTCATTGTCGTTTAAACTGCCGATTTTTGATGGGTCTAGCCGAGAGGGTGACATTCCAAAAATTGTCACCCGCTCAGCCATGTGATAGAGTATATTAACACCTTCGTATTAGTCAATCAAAATATGGCATTTTAACATGATGTATAATAATACTTTAATAATTTACACTTTTTTATATCAGTTTTCAATATTCATGGCCTAAATTCATTGTTCATGTCAGTGTTTCCGTATATATTATGTTTCATTGCTCATGTGTTGTTTCCGTATATTTTAGCCACTCGTCTTGAGCCTACCCATTTGATCCGATAACATCCCATACAGCAATAAAATTATACTTTTATTGCCATTCATAACTCTTTAATAACAGACCAATTAACAGACTGGGTTTTATACATCCGACCCATTAACAGACCAGGTTTTAAATAAAGATTGATTTATGTCACCAAAATACAGATTTTTGTGTAGATTTTTAACACAATGATATCAATTTGGTTGACAAACATAATGCCTGTCTTTGTTCGATGTTCAAAATTTCGCATGCAAGTAAATTCAACCAACGTGTCTTTTTGTGTACATTTTGTGTGTGTAAAATGTGTATAAATTTATTGATGAGTAACACGCCTTTTCATTTTATAGATCGTACATCGAAGCTAGAAAAATAATAACTACACCACTGGATTCAGTACACTGAATTGTTTTGTTAGACATGAATAATTTTTATGATAAATATACATTTAAAAAGTTATACAATGAAACATGCAGAATTTTCAATGATTTCCTCGATAACACCTGATTAACAGACTTTAGCCAACCCGATTAACAGACCCATCGCCGATATAGCCACATACTCAATATAGATTAACCGACCAATCTCTCGGTTAGCCGAGTGTCGGCCGTGAGAGTAGACATGCACAGCGGTTGTCAGATCAATATTATCTTAATCGAAGAAAATGTCGACGGATGCAAAAGTCTTTATCAATCTAAACAATAAGGGTGCGTGATCTTTACTTTTAAGTTTGAAGAGGTTAATCTAAGATGATAATACAGAAGCGTAACTAGCCTCTTTTACAAATTAAGCAAACTATATATTGTTGGCGAGGGAAGGGCTCAAGGACCCGAGAAGAACTGGAAAAAATGATACAAAATCCTTCAGACCCTTTCTTAATCTAAAGCGCAAGTTTTGTTTTATCTATTTTATTATGTTCTGGTCTCGGATCAAAATGTGTAGATACAGTGTAAGACTTCTAGAATTTACATGTATGAACAATATCAAAAGACATATGTAGGATGAAGAAAATAATAATGTAATCCACAAAGTCAGGTGTGTGGCTATTGTTAGTTTAAACATATTTATTAATAGTGGATTGGAAAGGAGTAGGTCCAGTAAGACCCCTTTTCGGCCCCAAAATATAGAAGTTTTACAAAATTGTTTAAATGTAAATTTTTAGTTATTTATTGGCTAGAAGAATGGTTCTGCTACATAAATATGGACTGTTTTTGACAATACAATGCACATATATTGGGTACTAGCACCAATAAGTCATGCTAAATTACTGAAATCTTCACAATTCCAGCATTTTAGTTAAATTTTAGACGGTTTCCGTGTAAAACGAAAGTGGCCGCATTCGTGTTCATCCAAAATATTGAAATGGAAGTTGTATTTGATGATAAAACATAACATATATAAAGATTGAGGATGAACACGGATGTGGCCACTTTCGTTTTTGACAAAAACCATCTGAAAAGTGACATTTTTTCGCATATTTGGTAGATTTTTCATATTTGAGCTTGAATCGGAGCTGTTTTAATGACTAAATAAGTTAAAATCTTTCACATAAATTAATTGAATCATATGAAATAGACACTTAAGTGTTTAAAAAGTGGTCAATATCTTTCGTCGGATGAAACTGAAATTTGAGGCCAAAATCGGTCCTTACCGACCCTACTCCTTTTCTCCCCGGAACGGGGATCGAACCAGGAACTTATGTTTTTGTAGTCCGATGCGCTAACCTATGTTACTTTTGTATAATGAGGATCAATAGTCTAGTTCCTCGTTGAAGACCCTCCAGCTCCTTTCAAGATGAAGAACAGGAATAAAAGCCCTGTTCATTAACAATTTGTATTTTTTCTATATATTGTGTGCGATTTTGTCCCGTGTACATTTACTCCACATCTTTTTATTTTCTATTTAGGACCTGGACACGGCTCAATGCTAGTTTAGCCCTCCAATGTTAAAGGTCATATGTTTGTTTTTTTTAAATTATTTGATGCCGTGAGATTGGGATTTTTAGCTTTAATGTAAACCATGTCCGGTTTTTAACTTATATTTACAGCAAAGATAGCCAGTTTTGTGTTCTGTAATATACTGTAACAGTTTAATTTTCCATGTCCGGTAGCATCGTAACTTCTC
Source organism: Mytilus galloprovincialis (assembly GCF_965363235.1). Classification (NCBI taxonomy): domain Eukaryota; kingdom Metazoa; phylum Mollusca; class Bivalvia; order Mytilida; family Mytilidae; genus Mytilus; species Mytilus galloprovincialis. The sequence continues at coordinate 48,175,735 of NC_134844.1, read as the reverse complement.
AAAACATTTTCCGAAAAATATCTAGACATCGGTGTCGTGGGCATGTACAATTGCCAAACCACACATGAACGTTCTTTAGTCTTCGTAGATCTATTCCAACTTGAAGTCTTTTTGAGTCTAGGACAAGCAGAACATGATATTTTATATTATCGGTCGTCCCACTGTCTATATCACTCTGTTCAGCTCTTAATATTATTCTGTATCATGTCTTTGTGACGTCAAATACGTTGACCCGGCCTTAATAACTTTGACCCGGACATATCAGCGACGTCATAATGTTTGAACCGACGTTAATAACTTTGACCCGAACTTATCAAGTCATCTTTTGTGTGCTGGTGAAACAAAGAAAACACTTCCGAAACACGCAAATACATGTATAACCCGATAAATCGATTATCAGATTATCTGCATATTGATATTGTAAAATATCAGCTGCTTGACATTATATGAAGGCTTTTTTATCTCGTTCGCTACGCTCACTCGACAAAAAGCTTCATATTATGACCCTCTATTATGTCTCGCAGCTGATATTTTACGATATCAACATGTAGATAACCTGATAATCGGTACCCATTGAATATTGAAGCCATAGTCATGAAGATCGATTACTTGATTGGTGTTCCTTTAACGTAGCCGCAGAACAAAAACGCGATCGAGAGCTACTTTTGAATATTTCTACAATTTTAAGTAGTTTTCCACTCACAAACACAATAATATTTTCAACATTTTATTAAAATATTTTTTTTTTACACTTTTTTATTTTTATGTTGTTTTAAAATATCAATTTTACTTGAATTTTGGATACTGCTAACATATTTAACCCCGCCACATTCAAAATGTATGTGCCTGTCCCAAGTCAGGAGCCTGTAATTCAGTGGTTGTCGTTTGTTTATGTGTTACATTTTTGTTTTTCGTTCATTTTTTGTGCATAAATTAGGCCGTTAGTTTTTCTTGTTTGAATTGTTGTACATTGTCATTTCGGGGCCTTCTATAACTGACTATGCGGTATGGGCTTTGCTCATTGTTGAAGACCATACAATGACCTATAGTTGATAATTTCTGTGTTATTTTGGTCTCTTGTGGAGAGTTTTCTCATTGACAATCATACCACATCTTCTTTTTTTATATTTATATGAGTATATTAAATAAACATGTATATACCAAGCTAAGTCAGTTTATATCTTGTTTTTCGTCTGACTATACAAAAGGCAAGGAGAGCTACTTTGATAGATCAGGTTGACTGATAAGCTGTCTATATAAAGTAATGGGACGATGCATGGCATAAAGACATCACCAAATCACCGTATGCAATACTCAAAAAGACATCCAGAGCTTACCATATAGTCATCAACTACCCACCAACAGGCCGTGAGCTTTGGTTGGCTCTTAACTCAAATCCAAGAGCACAGCAAAATGTCAAAATATTCTATTCAAACTGGGTGACCTGGGAGAAAAACATTGAAATTTTCCAAAGAAATACACACACCCCTCAACTTTTAATAAGAAGATTTGGTATTAATGCAAATGAGTCAACTATCCAACAAAGTTCAAATGTAGTGGATGTAAGAAATTATATACAGGCAACCATATAATCTTCAACAATGAGTAAAAACATACGGTATTGTCGGCTACAATAGTCCATGAATTGAAAAATATGAAACAGTTCAATTGAGAAAAAAACGGCCTATTTTAAAACAACATGAATTACGAAAAACACATATAAAGACATCAACAAACGACAACCACTGAACTACATGCTCCTGAGTTGGAGCAGGCACATGCAATATATTGCGGCGTTTAACATGCTTGTAAACAGCTGGGACAGTTTTGTTACAGCACAGCATTAGAACAAACTATACAAATCAGTGGAAAAGGGCTTAACGCATGAGATCGATACAAAACAGAAGAAAAAAAAAGGTCTAACAAAAACACATACCGAATGTGGCAGGGTACTTTTACCTCGTTTTCAAACAATCAAAGTACTGAATTACTGAACATCGAATGACTGCAAGTTCTTTTGGATTGTCACAAGCACTTGTCTCAGAAAAAAAATCACATCTCTATACCTAAAAGTGAAGTTAATGTACATATATATTTTTTTTGAAACTCAGTACACATATTCTATATCATATGATCTTTTAATTTTAATGCCAAATATAGAGTTTTGTCCCTCAATTCCACGGTCCACTAGACATGGAAAATAATAGTGCGAGTGGGGCATTTATGTACTATGGACTAAATCCTTTATTAAAGAAGTCGGTAAATTTACTACAGATAATACTACATTAATTTTGTACATTAGACGAACTAATCTAATTAAAAGGTATATCTCTGATTTCGTTATACTTATGTGTATGAGAAAATTAATACATATATTAATTTTAATAAGATTGTTGAACGAACGCGTTCAATCTTACGATTTTATTCTTGTCAATCTTGGTAATCAATTATTAATCAAAAGTACAGTCCTAGATAGTAAAAAATCATGAAATATTTGGTCTAGTAATAAAAAAATCACACAAAAAAACAGTAGTTGTCGTTTGTTGGTGCCGTTGTTTTTTAGCTCACCTGGCCCGAAGGGTCAAGTGAGCTTTCCTCATATCTTGGCGTCCGTCGTCCGTCGTCCGTCGTCCGTCGTCCGTCGTCGTCCGTCGTAACTTTTAAAAAAAATCTTTTCCTCTGAAACTACTGAGCCAAATTCAACCAAACTCGGCCACCATCATCATTGGGGTATCTAGTATAAAAAATGTGTCTGGTGACCTGGCCAACTAACCAAGATGGTCGCCATGGCTAAAAATAGAACATTGGAGTAAAATGTAGATTTTGGCTTATATCTCAGACACCAAAGCATTAAGAGCAAATCTGACATTGGTTAAAATTGTTTATTAGGTCATTATCTATCTGCCCTGAAATGTTCAGATGAATCAAACAACCTGTTGTTAGGTTGCTGCCCCTGAATTGGTAATTTTAAGAAAATTTTGCAGCTTTTGGTTATATCTTGAATATTATTATAGATAGAGATAAACTGAAAACAACAATAATGTACAACAAAGTAAGACCTACAAATAAGTCAACATGACCAAAATGGTCAATTGACCCCTTAAGGAGTTATTGCCCTTTATAGTCAATTGTTAACAATTTTCATAAATTTGTACATTTTTACAAAATATTTTCCACTGAAACTACTAGGCTAATTTCATTATAGATAGAGATTATTGTAAGCATCAAACATGTTTAGTAAAGTAAGATCTACGAACACATCCACCAAAACACATAGACCAAGGTGAGCGACACAGGCTCTTTCGAGCCTCTAATTATATATATAGTTTAGACCTTTGGTTTTCCCGTTTGAATGGTTTTACACTAGTCATTTTGGAGATCCTTATAACTTGCTATTCGGTGTGAGCCAAGGATTCGTGTTGAAGAGGGTACTTTAACCTATAATAGTTTCCTGCTACACACTGTGACTTGGATGGAGAGTTGTCTCATTGGCACTCATGCCACATCTTCTTATATCTATATATTCTTTCGATATGTTTAATTGGGGTCTGGAGCTGGCATGTCAGTTACTGCTAGTAGTTCTTTGTTAATTTATGAATCATATTCATTTTGTGTAGTTTCTTTTGTTTACTATTTTGTCATCGGACTCGGATTTCTTTTAAACTGAGTTTTTCTGTGCATATTGTTGTGTGTTTGTTTATTCTACATAAGCTAGATATAGTTGTATAGCGGGAGGGTTGAGATCTCACAAAGCATGTTTAGCCCCGCCGTATTTTTGCGCCTGTCCCAAGTCAGGAGACTCTGATCTTTGTTAGTTTTTTTATGTTTTTTTTTATCTAAGTTAAGTGTGACGTCCATTTTAACAGTAACTAGTATATATTTTTATTTAGAGACCAGCTGAAGCCCGCCTCTGGTTGCGGGATTTTCTCGTTGTGTTGAAGACTCATTGGTGGCCTTCGGCTGTGCTCTTTGGTTAGGCTGTTGTCTCTTTGACACATTATTTATTTCCATTCTCAATTTTATAGATTGATCAATTGATTGATTGATTGATTGATTGATTGATCATTTTACTACAAGCAAAAGTCATGATCATTTGAGAATCCCTTTTTTGTATTGAAGTGTTAATTTCACCAATGAAACGCTACTTAATTTTTGTCTTAATATTAAATTTATTTGTAAACTCTAAAATTACCGTCTGATTATAATAAGACACGCAAGAATAAAAAAAAATTATTTGGCCTTCAATGTCTCAAACTTTTTTAATGTGAGTAACTTCATTGTTCAGTTAGATTTCGATTTTGATATTGTTTTTGCAAGTTTCCATAATAGATTTCCGGTAATTGTTCTGCATAAACCCCTATGGGAAAGCACATTGACTTAATTTTCCAAACGTTTATTGGAACCCAATGATTTGGCAAGGTGTTGCAACCTGTAATGTAAAGAAGTTACAGCCGATTGCATTGAGTGTGTAGGCAAAGGTAGCATATCCTTGGTTAGCTTACTTGTATTATTTGATTAGGTAAACTACCCTCCTTTAAGAGTAGACTATTTGGACAGATAACCAATCTATCTGTCTGTAGGACTAGGCTCCTTCTACAGGAGGGTAGTATACCTTACCTAGTTACTTCATAGTTCAGCTAACAAACAAGCGATCCAAAGATATTACCTTTGTCTACACACTCAATGTAATCGGCTGTAATGAAAATGCGGAGTTTGTGAGACCAGGCTCAAGCAACCAGTCGGTAGCAGCCAGTTTTCAAATATATAAACACAAATATTGCATAAGACTCAAACGTACTTCAAATGTTTTAATTAATATATAACCACTATATCATCAGTTTTTAATATATAATTAAGCAGTCAAAGACACTATTCAATGAATTTTAAAATTTCATTTCTGGTTCATTTTAGAATTGAATGCTTTTTTTTTTGTTACTTCATTGAGGTGTAAAGCGTTGACCTGCGCGGAAGCGCTTCATTCTGAAAATGTGCGCACGGTCAACGCTTTTACAACCCTATGAAGTTACAAAAAGAAGCATTCAATATTTATAATTACATTTTTTAAGCTAGGATCATGAAAACACGATTTTTATCAAGTTTTTATTAAATTCACCTTTGCACTTTATTGTGGGACCTCGTGTCATCATGAATGATGAATTTCATTGTGTAATGCAATTGCGTAAGGAATAACATGAGATGTGCAGTTAGCCAATCAGAATAACAAGTTATAATGAAACATACATCTTATGTAATTATTAGTTATATAAATGCAAAATAAATCGCTTTCGATATATTACACAGCGTACTGCCCGCTTTACATTTTAAATAGTCAACACTTTGAGTGTTTATAGCATCGTAAATAATTATGATTTTTAACCGGATTTTTGTGACAAAAATGTCGGTTATTGATTTGGGGATGTACGGCGGGCGGTCGGGCAGTCGGGCGGGCGGCAAACAAATGTTGTCCGTGCATTATACATGAACCGTTCATCCAAAGCTTTTAAAATTTTAATATGTTGTTACTGACAACAAAATGAAGGTCAAGTTCAAGAATGACGATTGTGACTTTTACCGTTCAGGAGTTATGGTTCTTGAAAGATTGAAAAATAGCGTTTCCAGTCGTGTCCGTGCATTTACGCATGAACTGTTTAACCAAAGCTTCCCAAATTTTAATATGTTGTTACTGATGAAAAATGGAGGTCAAGTTCAAGAATGACGATTTTGACTTTTACCGTTCAGGAGTTGTGGTTCTTGAAAGATTGAAAAATGGCGTTTCCAGTCATGTCCGTGAATTTACTCATGAACTGTTCAACCAAAGCTTTTCAAATTTTAATATGTTGTTACTGATGACAAAATGGAGGTCAAGTTTAATAATGTCGATTTTGACTTTTACCGTTCAGGAGTTATGGTTCTTGAAAGATAAAAAAATGGCGTTTCCATTCATGTTGTTGCATTTACTCATGAACCATTCAACCTAAGCTCTTTTAAATTCTAATATGTTGATACTGATGACAAAATGCAGGTCAAATTTGATATTGACGATTTTCACTTTCACCGTTCATCAGTTATGGTTCTTGTGATATTGCGTGGACACAAATAAATGTTAATAAATCCGGTTTGCTGTCGTTTTGACAGCCTCTTGTTTTTTAATGATTGCAAAATTGCACTATTGTGTGAAATAGCTTTCCTTATTAATGGCATCCTGTCAAATAGTTCATGAAAAGTAATAATAATTCTGCATTAAAAGAAAAGAAAGTTGCACTCGTGCTTTAACTTTTTTTTGCCACACAAAACTGTTTTTACAAACATTCTACCTCTAAACTAGTGGATTTCGCTTAAATATGACTGGACAAAAGGTTTATTTTTTGTATTCAAAGTATGGTGGGCAAGTAAATTATGTATTAGCTTAAAATATATTGATCCGTGCTATAAATTAACTTGTAATTTTGATCAAGTAGGCCCTAGATCTCTAGCTTACGTTCTCACCTAGTGCAGATAAAAGTATTGCCGCAGAATTTTTTTATTAACTGTCCGGTAATGGTTTGGTAGGGTATACGACCTCAAATTTAGACCTACTTTAGAAAAAAAACTAAGCAGAACAACACCCTGGATTTTTCTACTGTAGACCCCAGCTACCCAGCTTCCCTTTGCACCTAGTGAGGACAATTTTTATTACATTTTCGGTAAGGGTGGGGTTTGGTGTTCGACCCCAACTTTAGATCTATCTTTGAAAAATAATAAGCTAAACAGGAACCATGATTTTTTTCTCCAGCAGACATCAGCTACCCAGCTCCCCTTTACACATTGTGCGGACAGAAGTATTTCCGTAGACATTTGTTTATTAACTTTTATGTAATGATGGGGTAGTGTGGGTAACTGAGGTCCACTTGAAAAATTTTTACAGGAACTCCAATGTGGTGTGGTCTATGCAGAACAATTACCGGAAATCTATGGTAGTTTGCAAAATAATAGTCTTTTTTTATAATGTGATATGTAAAATGTTGGCAAATAATGAAAGCACGCTTCTTAATTAATAGACATAGAAATAAAGAGAAACCGTATGATAACCAATAACTATCTCCCAGAGACAAACTAACGTTCATTAAGGCAACCGGTATGATTGTCTGGATTCGGGGTTCTTAATTTCTGTATTCTTTGATATTTGAGGCCATTTTTCTCTATTCTTTATACTTTTTGACAATTATTCTCTTCTCATTACATTTTAACACCATTATTCTAGCTATTTTATTTATTTCTTGGTCCATTGTCTCTATTATTATATTTTTTGTCCACTATTCTCAATTCCATAACCCCCCATCAACACCCTCTAGTTAATGTCACCTTATAGTCTTTACAAATAAGCAAAATTACTACCTTATAGGCTCCTAATGGCAAACCAATTGAAGGCTTTAATATCCCAGTTTGAATTGTAAAATTGCGGAAATTTTGAAAATTTGATCAAGCAAAATACATTATCGTCCTCGTAGCATGTAAAATACTGGCAGATGATCTTTGTCATCAATTCTAATAATCTTGGATCGACCTTTCTAAACTTAATAAAGTTCACGCACCCATATTGTTCCGATTGCTAAAGACTTTTGCATCCGTCGACATTATCTTCGATTAAAGTAGTATTGATCTGACAACCGCTGTGCATGTATACTTTAATGGCCTTTATATGAATGACAAATGACAACATTGTCATTTTTATAATGACAATTAAACAGTGTGGGAAAGATAAATTGAATACACTTTCGTTTTTCGTTTTTTGTTTTTGTGAAATCAAAAATGAAAAATGAAAACACTTTCATTTTTCAATTCTAGTTTTTGAGAATCAAAAATGAAAAATAAAAATACTTTTGTTTTTCGTTTTTTGTTTTGTGAAATCAAAAATGAAAAACGAAAACACGTTTGTTTTTCATTTTGGTTTTTAAGAAATCAAAAACGAAAAATGAAAACACTTTCGTTTTTTGTTTTTTGTTTATGATATTTCAAAACGAATGGACGCAGATATACACGGACCATATCGACAACATATTTTTTCTAAAATGTTAGTTGCGACTTTTTGTAACACATACATTTTGGTTGAAAGCGTACGCTAGTCTTAAATCGGATTTTTTTTTCACTCTTATATAAAACAAAATAGACATATAGTGATAATATGAGGCAGGCATTACCTGTAAATGGGGACGAAGTCTGTATGAATTATTTTTTGTAACTTAAATATTTGTTTAAAAAAAAAAGAAACGGAAATACCGTAACGTTTCCGATTTTGGTTCTGTTGTTAGGGATTTAGTTATTTAAATTATTTCCCTAATTTATTTAAATTTATGGAAATAATTATTTAAATTATGACGTCATATGCAATGTAAACAAAGAAACGCTATCATCAGGTAACGTTTTTTCATATTAAAAATGAAATTGGTATTGCGCGTTCCTTCCTATTTTATACTAGACTGATAAATATATATTTTACTCAAAGTTTCATACAAACGAAACCGGAAAAAGGAAGTACATTGTACATTTCTGCGCCGGTCCGGGATTTCAAAACACGACAAAAAAAATTTGAACGATTTTGAGTTCATTAGTCCAATGAAAAATTAGGGAAATTTTCCCGAATTTTTTTTTTTTATTGAATTTTCTACTGTTATTGGGGACTTCGTCCCCATATAACTCATTACCCATATATAATTAAGACCTATGGTCTTTTGATTTGAAGCCCTTGTTTTATGACCTTAATATTGAACTCGCTGTCATTTGTAAAAATTGAAGTTCTAGATTTTTACCTTTGCTTTTACCTCAGATGTAGACATGATAAAGCCTTAGAAGTTTTTGCATTACGTTGCAAGACACTTGACCATGGAAAAAAACAACCGGAAGTGACATTGTGTTAACCTGAAGTAGCTATCTTTTGTACCTATGCAATGTCAAAGTATATTAAACAATATATTTTTGGAATCAGTATCAAGTAAACTATCAGATGAAACCTGAAGTGACATATTTCAAACCTGAACTAACAATTTATCTCCCTTATTTAAAAACAATGTAAAGAAACCATATATTTTTGGAATCAGTGTACAATAAGCTATCATTTGACGCTGGATATGATGTTTCGAACAAAATTTTCATAGTTCTATATTACAATTGATCTTTATGGGTGGGAGGACCTTCAATCTCTGAACAATTGGTTTTTAATTCTGAATTAAAATTATTCGAGATTGTATTTTGGTGGGAATAAATGAAAGATAAAATCACAAAAGGACTGAACTCCGAGGAAAATTCATAACGAAAAGTCCTTAATCAAATGGTAAAATCAAATAATAAATCACATCAAACAAATGGACAACAACTGTCATATTCCTGACTTTGTACAGGCCTTTTCAAATATAAAAATGGTAGATTGAACCTGGTTTTATAGCGCTTAACCTCTCAATTGTATGACAGTTGCATCAAATTCCATTTTTTTACAATAATGTGTGACAAAACAGACATAATATGTAAATAGTCAAAGTACGGGTACAGCAGTCATCCATGTGTCACAATCTCAAAACAAACAAATATTCAACAAAAAAGCACAAAAGCATCTATCAAATTTTAAAACCCCAAGCATTGTTTCGCGTGTTTGACGTCATAAAATGTAAACGTCACATATAGAAACATAAAATAATTTTGCCGTTCAAAGTTTTTTTTATAAAAAAAATATAATTTCACATGGGAAATAATGGTATACAGGGTTAAAAAATTAGAAGCACTCCATATGAATCATTAACTTCGTTGTATGAAATATATGATAAATATTCAGGCAGAATACTTTTAATGCATATATTTTATAAAGAAGGCTTGATATTTGTTTCTTACATTTTAGCACTTGTTACTGAATGTTTCTTATGTTTTTTTAGCATGAACCTACTCCTCCGTAAATACACAGCAACACACAATAAATAGACCCTATTCGCACATGTACACTCACAACATGTGATGAGGAAAACAGTTGTATTTTCAAATTTGTAGATTCCTTTTCATTAGACATATCATGTTACCAAAATTCAAGTACTTTCAAATAATAACAGTCAGATCGTTTTGATTTTTTTTTCGTCTTTCTTTTTGAAAATAAGCCCGCTGTAAAAATATCATTTTGAATTTCATTTATGTTGGGTTATTTTTCAAACTTTAATGTGGTTTTTTTTTTGTATTTTGTTTTGGTCTGACATGTATTACTGTGCCTCAAAAGTGTATCACAAATTTGCTGATGTAAAATGCATGGTTTTTGTCTGAGTTGCATCTTATGACGTTTGTACAGGGAACAGTTTGTTTTAAACAATATTTTATTTTTAAAAAGTGCACAAAATGTATAATACAATATAAATACAGGGATTCGGAAACAACAAAAACTTATAAATCCGTCTCCCTTAAAAAATGACAAAATAAGGAACATAGTATAAGAAACTCGTATAATATAATTTTCAATTCTTACTTAACATGTTTATTCGTGGTTTGCCCGTTACCCAGAAGTCAGTTTGATCGAAAAATGTGATCAACTCGTTTTTTCATAACTATAGTCCATGACGCTGAGAAATATGTAAATGTTTCGAAAATAAGGTTACATCAAATAAAGTTTCAACATCTTAATCGTCATCGACATAAAAATAATTGTTATGGACCAAATTTCCCTGTTTCAGAAAAATAAATTTAGGGAAAAATTAGGGAGCAGTTTATGTCGTCTTATTATAAATTTGCAATTATTTTAGGTTAAACGTGCTTTAAATAAAGGCAACAGTAGTATACTGCTGAAAGTCATAAATTGGGACAAATCCGGGGTACAAACTAAAACCGAGGGAAACAGATAACTATTAGAGGGAAAGAACAGAAACACTGAAGTGAACTGAAAAAAACGACAACGATTTAAACATAACGATTTTTATCTAAAAAATTACAAAAAAACAAAAACAATGATTGACTCATACTCTACTAATTTTTGATACGGCTAACATAGGCTTGCTTTCTGGGCTTTGTAAAAATTCTAATGCCACTTCCTCGTTAATATCTTGAGATTTTTGTTCGACGTTATATGTTAGAGTTCCAATCAATACTAAAATGGCTGACAAAATAAGAATTACACCAATACTGTAGAATGACACATTCCAGTTTCCAGTCAAATCGTCCATGTACCCTGTAATTCAGGAAAATATACACTTTATCAGGCGTAAATATAGTACATGAACCTTGCATAAATAAAATGTAATCGCATAGCATAACGGAAGAAACACATTATTCTGATCTTCCACTTTAAATGTACTCCAAGTATTGATGCGCAGATGTGTAGAACGAAAATAGAAATTGCATGTGTTTGTTTAACAAGTAAGAAAGTTGACATAACAGTATGACTGTGTAGGAGTTACAGAGCAGTATATAAGAAAAAATATTGTTCGTTGTTATACATTTTCTGATAAAGAGGTGTTTAAGGAGAGCAATCAACTCAGTTAAAATAAAATATAGTATAGCCATTTTATTGAGATGAAAGACAACTTTAATAATTCGACTTTGCTCATTAAATCACACATGCCTGCTGTGTGTCTTTCTTCTACATGTTTTACTTCACTATGTTCGAGAGCTAGCATATAGTAGTATTATTAAATCTTGTTACACTATAAAAATGTTTGACTATTGTGTTCTTCGGACCTACATGAAGCATTAATTTTGCTTTTACAGGTATTTATCAATTAAAATAACTGCTTATATATATATATATATATTGCTAGACATTAATTAAAACCGTTCGATCGTAAATTACGTCCGTACAAAAACACTTATATTTTTAAATTGCACAGGTCATGTTTTTACAGTAAGTATGAACACCAAAATATAAGTAAAAATTACCCTTTTTTTATTTATAAGCAAACACACATCTTAACTGTTATAGATTCTGTCAAATACATTTCCTTAAACTTGAATAAATTTCAGCCCATGTTGTCAAATGCATTGCAAGTTGAACGACAAAAACATTTCAAAAACATAAAACTTGTCAAGAGCTTTGTATATCACTTCAATTTATCCAGTACTTTGCACTTAAACATTAATTTATTCATCTGTTTATTTACGTTTGCCTGTACAAACTAAGCGAAATACAATTATAACTCAAGATAACTAGAAAGATTTAATACCCATGGAAATTATTTACCATGATTCATTTAGTCTAAACCAATTCTCAAAATCTTTATTTGATACTAATATAACATTAGAAGGCAGCTGAAAAACACACATTAATTACAGTAATAATGTTTTGCCTAAATGACATAAAACAAAACTTACCTATAAATGGCATTCCAATCAAATAAAAGGTATGAATGAATAAATATGACAATGACAAAGCGGAAGGCAACTGTTCAACTCCTATAACTGGAGACAACATCAACATCATCAATAAATTAATAGCTCCCGGAAGTAACCCAGCTAATAGACTGTATGTATAATTCACACTTACTTCGTCGAAAAAAGGAAACACGATACTTAATATTCCACTTATTCCCATATTTGCAATAAAAACTGTTTCTGCTTTCACAAATTTTTTGTCGACTATATATCCAACTCCAATCCGAGAAATTAATTCTCCTATGCCGCTTATCATTATTGTCGTCACAATATCGTTGTCAGAAATCCCTCGACTGCGCAAGTGTGGGGGAATGACTGTGAAGTTTGCAGTGTAGCCAACTAGTGCAAAAGAAAAAGCCGCAGTGTACAGTCTAAAACTGGGATTTTGTATGATTTGTTTGAACGTATTCCTTAAAATACTCAAGTATTTACTTGTCTCAGTCCAACATGAATTAAGAAAAGACTTTGTATGTTCGTTGTCAAATTGTGTTCTTTTCCTTAATTGTGCTGGCTGTCTTAACAACAAACTGCCTACACACACATTTAAAACCACACCACCTAATAGAACAAGTCCGCCCCTTATTCCGTATGAATCAAAAAACCATCTGTACAGAGCGGGGAATATCAAAGCTGATACGCCACCGGCTGATGTCACAATTCCGCTGGCTAAAGCTCTTTTCTTGTTGAAGTAAAAGTTGACGATTGATAGTGATGATGGTATACATAAACCTATTCCAGTACCTAAAATACACATACACAAGACTTTACAAAAATTAAGCAGTGTTATAGATGCGTCAACTATCTCCTATTTTTATATCCATATCAGTCACACTGCTCTCAATTCTTTTTCTGATATTTTCAGTTGCATGCTTTCTGTAGTTTTCAGCTTCATAGGCAATCGGTATTTTTAAAGAAAGATAATATTACTACTAGATCGACTTCGATTTGTTTGAATGAGTTACTCTGGTAAAACTTTTTACGTAATAACACCAGCGCACTAGACAGTTAAATCAAACATTAACCTACAAATTAAGTAAAGTTAACTCTCTAAACTCTTCAACATATTGTTTTTTGTACAGATAATGTACATTTGATAGTACTTTTCAAAAGTAAATTTTAGAATTACATCTTCAAAAAGAAAATGGCAAAACTACAAATTCACGATATTGCAATTGACGGGAAAATAGACATTACATTTAGGTTAGGGGGAGGGCTGGGATCCCGCTAACATGTTTAACCCCGCCACATTATTTATGTATGTGCCTGTCACAAGTCAGGAGCCTGTAATTCAGTGGTTGTCGTTTGTTTATGTGTTACATATTTGTTTTTCGTTCATTTTTTTTTTACATAAATAAGGCCGTTAGTTTTCTCGTTTGAATTGTTTTACATTGTCTTATCGGGGCCTATTATAGCTGATTATGCGGTATAGGCTTTGCTCATTGTTGAAGGCCGTACGGTGACCTATAGTTGTTAATGTCTGTGTCATTTTGGTCTTTTGTAGATAGTTGTCTCATTGGCAATCATACCACATCTTCTTTTCTATATTACATAGAAATTTACTTTTTGCCGGAATGTTAATCAGAGCTGGCGAAAAAGCTAACACTTCTTTATTTACCGACTGTCGAAACATTTTAAAATACCCTCTTAAAAATAACAAATTTACGATGATGCAGACGCAAGCAACCAAATTCATCGTCGCAAATCATTGAAAACATTTTCATGTTGTATTGAATTAATAGATGAGCTGCTTTTTTATATTTTGGTTGTGAAAAGTTATTATTTTTGCCATTTCTTACACAGTGTACTCTACTCGACTCAACGTTGCCACGAGGTACGTAGAAACTCGATTCTGGTCAAAATTTTTAATTGATGACGTTTATAGAAATTCGATCAGTTCGAACAACACTGTACTTACATGAGTTTCCGATTAATCAAATCGAAGTCGAAGTAATGTTCAAAATATGGTCCTGTGAATATTTAATACGCGGGAAGTTGAAATGGTCATGTGGTTTCCGAAAATTTATTTGCTTTTAAATGAATAAAAACTGGAAGAACTCAAGTATCAAAATTTGAACTTGGCATTCAACTGAAACAATAACTTCATCTACATTGTATTTTTTTTCAAGTATGTGTATCAGTGTATTAACAAATAAATTTTATTTTAGATCGTTTGCGAATTAATAGATCGATTGCGTTATTAATTGTAGTGTAAACGGAGTGGTTCAGATTAGACCGATAGAGATCGTTAGGAGTAAATCTAATGTGAACGCCAACTGGTTCTATTTAGATCGATTCAAAACAATGCTAGTGTAAACAAGGTCTAAGGTTTCTGTGTTTAAAATCAATGTAACGACATATCATTTGAAGTTATAAGACTCGGTTACTACAAAACAAGAGATTTAATGGTTTTGAATGATTAATCGAATGAAAGACTTTTAAACCATCTTTTTGGTGGGCTTAATAATTCTAAAAGTTGTGACGTAAGAAATAAAATTCAAACAAAAACATCCAATATAAATGAATCGGTACAATCGTTGCCTACTCAAACTAAAATTGATGCATTCGGTAAAATTTGGTCAATTTCACATGTCGTACCTGTTAGTAAACTATAGGTCAGAAATAACATTTCAGGTCTACTGGTCAAACCACTGAAGCATAATCCACTTCCGATCAGTAATCCTCCAACGAATGTAACACCTCGAAACGAAAATGTAGTACTTAGAAATCCTGATAATGCACCTAGTACGAAAAGAAATTTCAAAATGATAACAAGTTTATAGTACAAGTCATGTAGTTTGCTTTGCATCCAATCATATATTTTTTTGGAACGAACATCTTTACTTTTAAATCAAGCGTAAATAAAACTCGTATATGTTTGGTTATCTCTTAAGTGTAATAGGCAATCTAACAAACATTTTTATAGTATAAATCATTAACATTGAATAGAAGAAAAAAACAAAAAAACATCCAAAACACAAGATATTATTTACATTGATTTTTCTCTTTACATTATTTTTAAAAAACTTTTTCAATAGTTAAAATAGACAGATGCAAGTCACGTAAAGGTTCAAAATAAACTACAAACTGTTCCATCCATTAATCAAAACATGTGAAGATCTGCGTTGTTATGTTTATGTCGCTTAAATATTTTGTGGATGTTTGGTGATAATCATGTTTTATGTACTGTATAGGAATATTTTTTTCATTTCTTCACATTAAATGGCACATAAAATGGTACTTATCTGGTTTTATTGACTATCATCATCTCAATTCATCTGACACCATACAAAATTAATGCAATAAATATGAATAATTGCAATGATTTTGTACGTACGTGTATAAAAAATCATACATGAAAATGTTTACATATATTTTCATCCTGCCTTTTTTGTATTGCAAAGATTTTATACGTACGTCTATCAATTTCATACACGTACGTACAAAAACTTTGACCACTGTCCAAGGAATTTAAATACAAAATGTTGTGTACGCCCTTGCCTTAATCATGGACACTTATATCATGTACCAGACCGATAACAATACAGATCATGTGTCAAATCTTTGGATCTGAAAACGTTATGTTCTACCTTCTGTTTTCAAGACCTTCTTGATAATCAAGTGTTGTCGGATATATACCTTCAAAATTATGAAGGCTAAAACATCATTGGCTGATGAAAAATGTTAGAAAAACTTAACAGAAAAAATATATATTGATCATGTTGATAGATGTGCCATTATTTATGGATTTTTTTTTATTAACTGTTTGTAAATTTGTGTCATAGACTTTCGATTTTTCAGGTTTGTCATTTACTTTTTCAAATGCAATTTCATCTGTGACTTCAAGAATGCAACCACTTCTAAAAGTACTAAAATCTATGACCAACTGGATCTAAAATGTACTATTTGAATATTGACGTTTAAATGCTAGGTTAAATGAAATGGTTTGGTTAAATAAACATCAAATCCTACACATTCGAACATAGTTAAGGTATAATTTCACTGCTTTATGGAGCTAGCATTTGATTTTTTAGAGAGGCTTGGATGAAATTTGAATAAAATGTACGACAGGAGTTTTCCGTAATAAAAGGGCAGGATGGGCAAAATTGGAACACAAAACAGGCAGGATGATAATATATGTAAAAAATCAGAATGAACCTTTGAAATAAAATGCAGGAACGATAAAGGTGAAAAATAAAACGGCTTAAGGAGGCTTGCGGGTACAAAAATTTCAGCAAAAAAAAAATAATTGATTTTTCGTACAAATTTAATTTATTACACTATTAATGATTACTTTATGATAAATTTTTTTTATGGTACAAAAATCACCCAAAAAATACGATTCGGTTTGACCACAGATGACTTTTAACAGTGGGATTTCCAGTGACACTAGAACAATAGAAAAGTCACTCTTCTTATGAAAGAGATAGAAAAGGTCTAAGAACAGGAGAGACAATTTACGCATAAAACTCGATATGCATAGGGATGAATATCTCTTAAAACACAAAACCATTATATAACTTTTATACAACCACTATAAATAAAGTATATGTTAAAGCTAAATGTGTTAATATATGATTTTTTAATTGCCAAACATGCTGTTAATTGAACAACATAGGGGTGTGTAAAAAACTGCCAGATTTGACTGCATATTTTTCTTTTTTTTTTTTTTAAATATATATCAAACCTTAATAATGTAGCTTTCTGGGTATCCAATTTTTAACGTGTTCCGAAATGTAGTTTTGTCACAAGAATTTTTCAAAGTTGTGTCATTTTGTCTATATGAATGTCGGTAAATTCGTATGATCGAGCACACCGACAAGTATATCGTTGGGACAACTCGATATAATGTAATCAATATACGTGAAAGATTACCTAATGTGAAGTTTATCAAAATCATCATAACATAATTGATCAACACATTATGTTTGAACAACACGAGTCCTACAATATAAGATTTAAAGGTGCATATCATTTACATTCAACGTTTTTATTGGATTTTTTTTTACTACAATGTAACCTCGAGGTTCAACGTTGATAGTAAAAAAAAATCCCAGAAATTTTTTGAATGATATTGTAAATGATATGAACCTTCGAATTCTTATAACATCGGAATAGAAAATATGTGATCCGAATTAACCATGCACGTGTGCTACAGAAGATTATGAACTTTTATGATGTACAGGGGGTAAGGGTTTTTCTTAAACAATATTATGATCCCAAATTTGATGAATTTTGTTGGCAATACTTTAATATACACACTACATATAGCAAAGTATATATTAAATCTCAATGTATTATAATTAGGAAAAATGTTTGACTCGGTAAAAAAAAATCTTCCCCCTCCCCCGTATTGCATGTAATGGTTTAAACCTAAAGGATTCGCACTAACTGCCTAAAAGGGGTCCGCTCCAGTCTTGAATCAGTGATTTTGTTTATCATAAACAAAATATTGTCTCACACTGAAAGGGTCAGCCGGGCAACATGCACAGCCCGGATTGTCAAAACAACTAAGATTTACAAAAAACGATTACAAAAAAAAAACATCAGTTGGACAATCTTACTGGAATCTGATTATCTCTACTGATAAATAATGCAACACTAATGACACATTTAAGTTTTGGAATGATTTTATTCACAAAGAATGTTTCTCATTGGTATACATTTCTATGCTCTTGTCTTTTCAGAGTTTATATTGGAAATTAAAAATTGCTGCATGAAAGACACTAGCTCCACATTCCTATGCATATGATTTTATATGTACGAGAATCATTCCATAAAATATCCGTTTGATATCCTTTCAATGCATGACACTGTCTAGTGGTTTTTCTGCCACAATTACAAGGAAAACCTGGCTAAACTTGTGCCAAATCAAACACTTGAATCTTACATCGCTATTGATGTTAAGCAATTATTTAAAGGGCCATCCGGAACTGTTGGGTTTTATGACAGTCTTCCTTCCATACACACCATCGCTGCAAAATAATTTGAACATTCAATTAGATGATTATAATATTATTTGGCAATCTAAGAGAACCTGAAAACATCAGACCACAATAAACAGAGACCCCAAAAAAAGCCAATTTTACTTTACAATGAAATTGAAAAAAGTAGTTAGTTACATGTCAAATCATCTTTTGGCTGTCGACAAAAAATAAATAAAATCTAAATTTCTAGCAAGTTTCTACGATATTCTTTATCATTTGACAAAATACTATGCATCTGAATTAAATTGTTTACTATTTGAAAAAGCGCGCCTTCTTTTACTTTAATTTACTTCCCTTTATTTCACATAGCAACAAATATTAAAACTGCCACATTTGACTGCATATCAATTTTTTTCCCCAAAAAAAATATATGTCAAGCAGCATGATTAACTTTACAAATTGGGAGAAAATCAAGATGTTCCGACTATAGGTTAGTATTAAAAAAAAATAAAAGGTTGGCATGATTCCAGGTTTGAACCCTGACGACACTTAAAATCGAAAATTCACTTATTTAGCTATCATATGAAGATACGATGATGTGATAAACTTAACAATTAATAATTTACCTGGTGCATTATCATATTCACATTACGTTGACACGTCTCAGTTCGTCTGTGTTAGCTCATTTCAAGCTCGTAAACAATGTACACCAGTTTCCGCTGTTCTTTACCGATTACCTCTAGTCAGAAGAGCCCACTGTTTACAGGGGCGATAATATTTTGTCACCGGTTCACGCACTGTTAAATTGTTTATATCATTGAAAAAGCTCCAAATTATGTCCCTTTGGAGCAAAATGCATTTTTTTTTTTTGCATTTAAATTGATATCTTTTTTAACTCATCGGTGACCTACATTTTTTATTATTGTTCTCAAATAAGCTGTACATCAACCAAATAATTGTACATTTTAAGCGATTTCTGTAATTTAGTTCTTTTTTTATTTCGATATTACCTCTTTTTTTCCCTTTAGTTCAACAGAAAAAAGGAGATAACAAAAATGAATGCCTCTTTCGGAGGCAGATTGTGAGCTCAAATGAACGGTGACCCCATTTTTTTATTTCATTTTTTTTATTAAGTATATGAAAAAGTTCATTTAAAAAAAAAAATATAGCGAAATCTTATATTAGAAAAAAAATGATTTATACCCGCGAGCCCCCTTAACAGAGATTACAACTTAAATAAATGCAGGACCCACATTGTTCATCCTTGTCCGATTATAAAAATCAAATGATAGGTCCCTAAGGTATGTCATACATGCCTGAAATTGCCAACATGAAAACTTTCAAACTGAAAATGAAAGCACCTTGTCCCGATGTTATATCATATTGGTCTAGTAGTTCTGCGTATAGGATACCAAATGATTTTAAAACACCTGTCAGTATCATATAGTTCATAAAAGCTCCTGAAATAGAATAAAAAAAACAATATAGTCGCTATTTTACGAAATTGTCCTTTGATCTTGCTGACTGATAATTTCATTCCTCCAGAGTCGAGTGATATGATTCTAGAAACTAATATAAGACGGCATGTGGCGTTGTCAACGACATTGATAGAATTTACAACGTCATCATAGGTAAAATAGCAATAAACAGATTGGTAATCTCAAATCGATTGCGTTTCGCACTTTCGCCGTACAGATTCAACCGAGAAAATCAATATCGTCGAGATGATCAACGATAATTATAGATGACTAAAACGAATGTAAAGCCGCAATTTCAAGAAAATACGTAAATAAAGACACAACAAATAAGAATAAAAAAGAAGAAATCAAAATAAATTAACTTTTAGACAAAGATGAATTAAATAACTTTGATGTGTAAGAGCTTTTAATTTTGCCATATGCTTTGGGACTGTTCGTTAGAACTTTCTTCGGAGTTCGTTATTTTTGTTATTTTATAAAAAAAGATAACGTGTTGAAGAAACTCATTACTAACATTAACGATTTTATATTGTTACAGAATCTTTGCATTGTGACAATGTGTTGCTGTTGTTAAAAAAACTAAATAAATTGTTTTATTTATAACAAGCATTCATCATTTTCATTCTGCATCTACATGTGTAAGACTGTATTTTGTGTTCCCATTTTCTTGGATATCAAAGGGTTCATAAGTTCATTTTGTTTTGGTGTTTAACGCTACTTTCAACACTATATATATGCTATTTCGTAGCAGGCGTGTTGTGTTAGAGGAGAAATCTGAACTGCCTGTTGAAAACCATTTGTCTTCGGCAGGAACACTGACAATCTATATCAATTAACTCACAACTGTAGTCTGTATTATACAGGTATAAAAGACAACTGGGTTGCGTTCAATATCGTAGCGGCAATGTATTGCTACGTAGATTTTTGCCTATTGAACGAGTAGCTGGCTGCTATCAATATCTATGGAGCCAGCTACACGTTCAATTGTCATAAATGTACGAAGCCCTATGTAGCCGCTACGATAGTGAACTCAACCCTGACCTACGGGTACAAGTAAAATGTTTATTCTGCTCTGTTTATTTATCTTTTTTTTTGTTTTAAAGGAGTGGAAGTTTTGCATTAGTGTACAATTTATATGAGTAATAACCAGGGCATACACAATACTGAAACAAGTATGCAACATATGACAATTCCATCTTTACCTTTGCCAGGACTTATTATACAATTATTTTAAAACAAATTTGCTTTTATATCACACTTTCCCCCCCCCTTTTATAAGATCACAATAATTTAAAAATTCGTATTTTCTTTGTCAAAAAGGTTTGCTTAGATGCAGGTCCTTTCATCGGTCTGGCTTTAGCTTGTTTCAATAAGTATACAATATTGGCAACTATTTTTGAAAAGAGGGACGAAAAATACCAGAAGGACAGTCAAACTCAAAGATCGAAAATAAACTGACAACACCATGGCTAGATAATAAAAGACAAACAGACAAATAATAGTACGCAAGACACAACATAAAACACTAAAGACTAAGCACAACGAACCCAACAGAAACTGGGGATGATAGCAGGTACTCTTGAAGGAAAAGCAGATCCTGCATCACATGTGGCACCCGTCGTATAGCACTTTTTATTACAAACTCGGTAAATAGTCTAATTCAGTAGGTCACATTCGTGGTGAAAAGGAAGGGGATTGTAGTTACGACATAGAAACATATTCCATTTCATCTTTGAAACGGTTATTCCAAAAAGGTCAATACACTTGTGATGGCGTGCCTAAAATTTACGAAGGGAATGAAAGGGCTCTCCATTAGATAATTTTTTTCATGTTTTTGTTTATTATTGTTTTCTGTGTTTTTTATTGATATAGGATGATGCATCATTTTACTTTTATATGGGCGAGATAGAAAAAAATATATAGAAATTTTGTTAAATCGGAGATTAGAGAGCCAAATTTAACTAGTTATTTATTTTGTTGGTGTTGTCTGTGAGGGTAATTTATTTTTTCTTAAACAGTAAACCATACACACTGGGAGTATAAGCTACTTTTCTGTGCGACTAAGCTATTTTTTTCTGAGGAGGATAAGCCTTGATGTTCGTAATGGTTTATCATAGTGACTAGAATTGTAAGCTCTGAGAGGTAAGCTATGTTTTCTGGCAGAGTAAGCCATATTTTCATGAAAACCGAGCCATGTTTTGGCATGGATAGCAGTGTTTCCTGCAAAAGTAACCCACTTTTGCTGGTAGTTCAAAGCATTCTTCTTACTTTGAGTGGAATTCGTCATCATGCGAACTATCCATATCTATTTTAAAAACATTTGAAAATAAATATGTTTAGCTATTAGTTAAAACAACCATGATGCATGTAGTACATCCCTGTATATCATTATTTTACTAGCGTTCATCATGAAGGTAAACACAGAAAACTACTTCAAGCCAAAACGTATTATTTTTGTTAGTTTGTTATAGGATAATATACTTCTCGTCCTTGGTTCTTTAAAAGCCGATTGATTCAGTAGATATATTATGAAATAACTAACCTGTAAGAATTACCCAAGAGTAACCCGAATCCATAATCCTCTGTAGGAGAGGTAATAACCAGTCAACAACCTTATATGTCCTTAGTTTTATATTACGTGGGTGCGTGGCTATGCATATATTATCATTCATACGAATTGTTTATCGAAGCTTTTTAGAGCGACAGTTAATTTGTAAACACTTTCCGACACTTTAGATCATTATCACTAAACTTAATATTTGCTACTTTCAAACATATGTAAAAGTATGATAATCTTGTTATTCTGTTTATGAGACAATTTCGAAAAAGTCTAATTTTTGGCAATAAGAAAAAAAACCAAAAAAACATGTCTTAAAACCCAGTATTTCTACAGCACAAATCGAAGAACACAAATTGAGGATCTAAGAACTGTTGTCTATGATTCAAACAATTATTAAATGTGGTAACAATAGCAATTTAAAAAAAATGGTACAAATAAAATCAGTTCTTTCCTGTTACCAAAGTGAATCAATTTTAAAAAGTGTCTAATGGGAATAAGGAATACGTTTAAGACACTATTTGTGGTTTACTAGTATATTCTGCAATAGTTAATCAAATGCCAATTATTGATTTTAGCATTTGCAGTACAAAAGGTTTAGAAATATAATAAAATATAGTCAGAGATGTCGGAAACATGACAGAATCTTGAGTAACAGGACAATGGTAGCAGGACATAGTTCGTAACAGAAAGGATTTTTTTCTCAAAAAAATGCTTTATTTTATAGTTTAAGAAAAAAATACATCATTTCAGATTGGTAGCAATTGGAAGATAAGAGCAAACAATGTCATTTATCCGTTGAAACTGTATATGCAAGATGAAAAATATTTCTAGGTAATAAAAAATTCTTTAAAAAAATCCTAAAAAATCTACTATACTAGAATTGCACAATGTTCTCTGTTGTTATCAAATGCAAAAAAAACTATTTTTTCATTCAATATACTGTATATAATTTAAAAATTTATTTAATATGGTGATGATAACTTATATGAAATGAAATGGTTGGCATAAAGTAGATTAATTTTTTGATTCATCAGTGAAATTGTCTTGAACATCCTTCCTGTTACTGATTATGGTTATGCTGTTACTTTTTATCTGGTAACATGACAGAACGTAACAGAAAGGAATTACGCAGTACTTTTTGTTCATTTACTAGAATTGTGAAGAAGTTTACTTCCATCTACATATCAATTTGATAAGATACTATAAAAACACATGTACCGTTATAGTGCTGACAATGACATATTCTCAGAAGGTACACAAAATGGCTGTAACAGGAGAGAACAACAGAATTATTTTTCTCCAAATTCTGATCTTTGGGGTGTTCAGATTTTTCAAACTGGCTGCTATTCACCTAAACATATGGAGTCATACATTCAGGAAATGATGCTCTTCACAATTTACATTACAAGAAAGAAATTTTTGGCCTTTTAAACATGTCCATAGGTGGAAAACAAACAGCGGTAACAAGAGGGAAATTACCCCTGGGGACAAAATTTAAAAGACCCTTAAAAGAGCAAAATATTCTAACATGCTTTGGTAACTAAATCAGACAAGTAAATAAACTCATCATAGATACCAGGACTTAATTTTGTATATACACCAGACGCGCGTTTCGTCTTCAAAAGACTCATCAATGACGCTCGAAACCGAAAAAGTAATGGAGAAGTTTTTTATATAATATATCAGATTTGTGAAAATCGGAAGGCTTGATATAGATATTCTTTGAATGATTTAATTTTCAAAAAATAACAGGGGACAACATGATTTTTTGGGGGGTTGACCATTTAAGTTATAATATTTTATTAGAAGAAATATAAAAAAGAATGTTTAATTGGGTGCAGTTGGTTCATTATATTTTTTAGTTAATACTGAAACTTAAAATTTTCCAAAAAGATGCCTGAATAAAAACATAATTGCTGGTGAAAGACGGGACATGGAAATTAGACTTTTTCAGATATTGTTTCTTATATTGTTTTGTATATGCATACCAACCGTACAATGAAATATTTATTAATTCTGCTTTTTTTTTATTATTCATGATTGAGTAATTGTTTATTATGCGCATGTGGAGTATACCTCTTTGAAACAGTTTTCACCAAGACACGAAACAAATAAAAATTAAATGCCATACATAACAATCTTCCGTGCAGTACAAAAAGGTACGAAATGGTATTCCAATATAAATTTTCCGTGAGGTACGAAATGGTATTACATATAAATCTTCCATGAGATACGAAATGGTGTTCCATATAAATTTTCCGTGAGGTACGAAATGGAATTACATATAAATCTTCCGTGAGGTAGGAAATGGTATTACTTATAAATCTTCCATGAGGTACAAAATGTACGAAATGGTATTACATATAAATCTTCCATGAGGTACGAAATGGTATTACATATAAATCTTCCGTGAGGTACGATATGGTATTACATATAAATCTTCCGTGAGGTACGAAATGGTATTACATATAAATCTTCGGTGAGGTACGAAATGGTATTACATATAAATCTTCCGTGAGTTACGAAATGGTATTACATATAAATCTTCGGTGAGGTACGAAATGGCATTACATATAAATCTTCGGTGAGGTACGAAATGGTATTACTTATATATATCTTCCGTGAGGTACGAAATGGTAGTACATATAAATCTTCCGCGAGGTAAGAAATAATTTAATGGCATTACATATAAATCTTCCGTGAGGTACGAAATGGTATTACATATAAATCTTCCGTGAGGTACGAAATGGTATTACATATAAATCTTCGGTGAGGTACGAAATGGTATTACATATAAATCTTCCGTGAGGTACGAAGTGGTATTACATATCAATCTTCGGTGAGGTACAAAATGGCATTACATATAAATCTTCGGTGAGGTACGAAATGGTATTACTTATATATATCTTCCGTGAGGTACGAAATGGTATTACATATAAATCTTCCGCGAGGTACGAAATCACTTAATGGCATAACATATAAATCTTCCGTGAGGTACGAAATGGTATTACATATAAATCTTCCGTGAGGTACGAAATGGTATTACATATAAATCTTCCGTGAGGTACGAAATGGTATTACATATAAATATTCCATGAGGTACAAATACATACATATTAATCTCCTATGAGGCACGAAATGGTACTACATGTTAATACTCCATGAGGTACGAAATGGTCAGGGTACGAAATAGTTTTTGCCAGGGTACGAAATGGTTAGGGTACGAATTTGCAATTTGCTGTAAATTCTACTCAGATGTTCATAATATTTTGAAAACAATTGTATCTGTTTAAACTTTTCAGATACTTTTCCATCATTTTTAGCTTCAACCTTTTACTTCTGATAATTTGTTGTTTGTCTTCTTCTTTTTTTAAACACGGCGTTGTCATAGAAAATTAAAGACTGAGCAACACAAACCCCACCAAAAACTACGAGTGATCTCAGGTACTCCGAAAGGGTAAGCAAATCCTACTTTACAGGTGGCGAACATCGTGTTGTTAATGTAAACAGGTCATATAATATTCGGGGACAAGTGAACGGAATTGAAGGTACGACAATTTGAACATATCCGTCGTCCTCCGTAGAAAAGATATTCCATAACGATCAACCAACTCGAAATAGTGTCCGTAATTTTTACGTAGTGATGATTTCGATTTCATTAATTAGAAATATTGGTTTAGCAGGTTCCCTTTGAGGAATAAAACATATTTGTTAATAATGAAAAGAGTTTAGTTCATCATATTGTTCTTGTTTTAAACGTTTTTCCTCATGTGCTATATATGTTTCTGATGTCAATTAATTTTATATGACATTTTTTCTGGTAAACGAATCATGTTCCAACATCCGTTATAAGGTATAAGATACTTCCAATACTTATTTGTTTTGAATGAGAACAGGTAAAATGCCTGACAATAAGACAACACTCCACTAGAGGTAAAATTATCTAGAAGCAATTTTAGTTTATAATACAATTCAGCGTGTTTTAATTAACTTGATAAGCAGTGTCATAATTATCGAAATAAGATACATGTAAGTATAGCATTAAACATGCCCGTAATAGGTTGAGAATAAATAATCTCAACACTATTAAAAGAAGAAACTTGCAGAAATAACACGAACTCCAAACGACACGTGACCCATGCAACGACAGGGTAAGCTTCGTCCTAAAAATTTGCAACTCACAAGATGACAATCAACTCACAATTAAAATTTCAGAACAAAAGAGACAATATGTAAATGATCAGATCAGTAGGTTTTTTTTCCAAGAGAATAACGGATTCAGACTTTGATAACCTATCTACTGTGAGTTCGTACTGCTCGTAACAAAATGAACATCGCTGTCATGAATAATAATGTTAAAAAACAAGTTTTGAGATCGTTTATTAGGAGACTTTGGTAAAAAGGTTTTCAAAGTTATTTTTTTTATTTCCTCTCAAGTACTGCATGTCGAGCGTAGCTAGTAACCAAGTCGAAATTCCGACTGCAAAAGTGGAAGTTCGCAGACCTCGGACAACCACTAATTGAACCCCTGCCTCCAAATGGGAAAGATACAAAAATTTCGTCTTATAATTTAAAATTGCCGCCAACAGCATGAACAGTGAAACTTATTTTAAGACTACTAACGTAGTTGACTACGTATTGACGACAAACAATATTCCTACGACTTTTGCCATTTGGGAAATCTAAACTACTTGGAACCTTTATGTAGTTTATTATCCCCTGAGATTTTGGCTAAGCTGTCAAAGAACAAATGTATGAAATGTTTAATCGCCGAAAATTAAAGATTAAACATTTCATACATTTGTTCTTTGACCGCTTAGCCAAAATTTCAGGGGATAATAAACTACATAAAGATTCCTAATGTGCCCTACTTCCTATGTGCAACTTCAAAACTTTTGGATAAATCGACAATCATTTAAGGTTTTTCTAATCATATTTTTTGTAATCAAGAATTAAAAGTATGAAAAAACTGTCCAATTAGTTATGAATAACATAACATCCAGCTAGATAATAACAATGGCACATATTTCAGCATTTATTGGATAGAACACAAATCTAGGGTGCTCGCATAAGGCAGCTTAACTGCCTAAAAATGGTAAAACACTCTTAAATAAGGTTGACGGGTATCATTTAGAGACATTTCCAATGGGAAAATTATGCTTTTATCTTTCAAAAGCATTTTGGGAATGTCAAACTTCGATATTTTTGCAGCCGGACAAAGAAAAAAGCCTATGATCCGAAAAGATTTTTAAGTGAAATTCAATGTCAAATTACTGAGTCAAACGTAGTTTCTCCTCTGGCAACAATTATAATTCCATAACATACGATTTACTTTTACTTTAATTCATTAGAAGTATTCTTTTCAAATCATTATTTTTTAAAGGTTTGAAATGCTTCTGAAAAAATATAAAACAAATGACAATTTCTAAATGACAAATATAATTATTGTTATCTGGAACAAGTGTGGATAGTATGTTAGGATGTTTGACATTGTTTTGTATGACGAAAGAAGTTCTATGTTTTTCCCATAGGGTTCTATATTATTAACTGTGTTGCATAATATGACAACCAACCTGAGCATTAGGAGAGTTGTATATATTTAGTTTTTTATGTTCAAGACGGGCATGGAAGAGCTCGAGACACTAATTGCATGCATTAATTACCAAATGATTTTGTCAGATAGAATAATTATGTTCCACATCTTTGATTTTGGATACATTTTGAATCTAGGAGAGGAACACATAACAGGTTAATTTTTTTATCATGTGGTTTTTTTTTATATAGGAGATGGTATCTGAAAACATGTATTTGCTTACTTTTTGACGTATGGTTCTATTTATATTACTTTGTGGAGAATCATCATTATCATAAGTAAAAGATTTCGGTTAAATGTCGAAATTGTTTCTCAGATTAGAAGACATTTAATTGTTTTAAGTAATTAATTTACTCAGATTAGAAGACATTAGAAATGACAATGCCTGACATGATGCTTGAGGCTATTTGAGCTAGAGAGTAAACTTCTGTGTTATTTTATATTAATTAATTATTTGAAAATATTTCCTCCAAAGCAGTTCAAAGCAAACAAAAATTGGCCAGCATGAAAATAAGGGAGCTACCATTTGATTTTTATGGGGGGCTAGGATGAAATTTGAAAAAATAGGCAGGACAGGAGTTTTGAGTAAAAAAACAAGGCAGGATGAGACACTTTGCAAAAAAAAAAGGCAGGATGTCAATTTAGGTAAAAAAAGTCAGGATATACAAATAAAAAAAAAGGCAGGACCGAATAGAGTGAAAAATAAAAAGGCAGGACAGAGATTACAACTAAAAACAAATGCAGAACATTTTTCATCCTAGAGTCCCCCCCCCCCTAAAAATCAAATGGTAGCTCCCTTATATCATCAAAACAATCTTTGTGAGCATGCTTCAAAGACTAATAACTGCTACAGAAGTCATCTGATAAAATTTCAAGTAGATGTGAACATCTACTTAATACGTGCATGTCTACAGATCTAAAAAGTTATAGTATTCAATATGAAAAAGGTATTGCAAAAATATTCCCTTTTCAATTTATTTTGTTATATGGATACAAATATAAGTAATACCAATACAGTAAGGCAGTTTTGTTGTGGTATGAAAGTGTATTGTAGTAAATAATATTTGCTGTTGATTCACTCAAGTTAAGAAATAAACAAATGAATGGTAAATGTTGAACATGTACAATGAAATGTAGTTTTGGTCTTTTTTAACATACTGAATGACCATTTACACTCAGAACTAAGGTGTCATAAAGGTAGTATAGATGTATAAAAAAATAAAGTGTAACATAACAATCTAGCATCATATTGCTAGTAGCAAGAGTAGCGTTGCTTGGTAAATTTGTGTGGTTTTTTTTTAATTTGGCTAATGGACAAAAATTGTTTGATTCAAATCTAAATAAAATTTTATTATCTCCCTATTACTTACATTGTACATAGAATGGATACTACTTTGTAATTCCTTGTACATGAGAGTTGTCTGTCAAAATTAATCTTTATTTCCAAATGAATGAATTGCATAACAATGAACTGAGCTCAAAGCAAAGCACTTGCATAATACACTTAGACAAAGAGCTCAATCCAGTGATATACTTTGTACTAATTACAGGTCCTTCACGAACATCGACCAAAACCATATCTCAATAACATGCCATACTAATGGTTGGATCAGAAGACCTGAAACAGAAAGACATAAATTTTATTGTATTTTAAGTATATATACCGGTTAAAACTTTCACAAATTTGTGGTAGAGGCATTCAGTATCTATCAACTATCAATCGCTTCATGCACAAATTGATATAGGTTGAGTGCCCCTCTGTTGGAAATAATATTAGTTACATAGTGTGCTAGTGACCTAATACGGTATATATGGGGTCAGTAAATTCCATATGGGGTGAGAGCGAAGCTCGAATCCCCATATGGAATTTACTGACCCCATATATACCGTATTAGGTCACTAGCACACTATGTAAGAATTTATCTTACCGACTATCTTAACGTGTGAAATTAAGACTAGTGGTTCTCAAAATGAGCAAGTCTGCAATACTGTAAGCACTATTAAGAAAAAACTTCCATTGATCCTACAAAAACAGATGCCAACAATAACTTGTAAGGTTTAAATGTGTTTAATGAATTTGTTTCAATCTTAATCATCAATTTCTTCGTCTGTTGGAACTTTTAAGATTTTTTGTTCTCAGTACCGTTTTGTTTTTTATAAAGGGACATAACACCATTACTAACCGTGTATGAAATAAGCCCCGCCCCCTTCTTACCTAATAAGGAATATAAAGGGACGTAACTCCACTACTAACCGTGTATGAGATAAGCCCCGCCTCCCTACTAACCTAATATCAAATATACACGGTTTGCACGCGGACGCTTTTATCCAATCATATTCCTGGAAATGTATAGGAGGTAAGATAAGAACATATCTCCGCCTTATTTTATTTAAATGATGAAGAAACATTCAAAACTATTAAATGTTATCTTAGACTTGTGAGTGTCTATTTACCATCACCACTGAATCAATAATATATGTGAACATATATAAGAGTAAAACTGACATACACATATAAGACTAAAACTGACATTCGGGCTTTATTCCACCTTCATTTATATTTCTCAAGTGGATGTTCAAATCTGACTTCATGATAAAATAATTAAGATTCCATATCTCAACCGATGACATATCTCTCTGATAGACAAGCCGCAACGAAATCGCCAGTTTTCTAAAATGATTGGTGGAACCTAAATTTTAAACGATATATTCTAAATATTGCTAATACATTTCATAATAATTTTTCCTTATTTTGTCTTTTGTTTAAGACTGTATATTGACCCCTAGATGTCTTTCAATTACATCCAGGTTGCCTTGGGTTGGTGTCTGATTATTGTACAGGATATAAATCAATGTGGGATTTGTTTACATAAATAACAACTATTCCTTAAATTTCAAATAAAATGGATGTAAGAAATTAAAAGTCATCCATATGCATTTCCAGGTGCGTACATGTAGCTACGTTTACGTCAAAACGCCTGGGCGTACACTTGAGTTTTGATAAAAAAAATTATTTTAAAATCATATGAAACGAGTGACTGGTAAAAAAAAAGGTTTATCCAATTCTTGAACCAATTCATGTATATATCATAAATTTAGTCTTTTGTGTACGAATTTATCATTTTTATGCAAACAAATTGTATAATCGTCAATTATTTTTTCTCTTTGTCTATTATGAGATGAAAATATGGCCGCTCATTAATTGTCGAGTTTAGAAGCCGTCGTTTGACGATTGTCACCTTATAGTAAACAATCAAAAAATAAGCATGGATATTGAGGACGTGTATAACATGTACAACCAGATAATAGTCTATTTTAGTAACATATCATGCGTATTGCGATCACCGTATTTTTACGAGCAGGGTCACACTAATGTCACTTTGCATACGGAAAATATGTCTGTTGGGGAATTGCTTCCTGGAAGCAAGCAATTTAAACATTTAGTAAACTTCTACTTTTGGACAAATTAAAGAATTTTCTTCAGAAAAAAGTATATGTTCATAAGTTTAATAATGAAAACTATCCATTTTGTTTAAAAAATATATACATTTTTTTTTAATTTGAGGTTTCATATGACTTTAATCTAAAGAAAATAGAAAGAACTTGTTAGAAGCACATCAGCTTTCAAATACTTTCTTCGTTGGCTTGTAATTGCAGATCAAATTGACGAAATTTACTTTTCCGTCAGATGGTATCATATAATATATATGTTCATTTTTTGTCAAATCTGAATCTTAAGTTAAAGTGCCAGAATCGGTGGGTCACTGTGAAAACTGTCTAAATATGAGAAAATAAATGGTTGCAGGTAGGTGAAACTTACATAAATGAAGAGATAAATGAAATATGAACAAATTGATAACTGATTTATATAATTCCTAGGCCGTCCGTTGGCACCAGAAGCGACGAAGCAGTGCATCTATTTTGGACGGGCAAATATCCACTTTTTGATATGGGACGAGCTCTGACGTCCCACGGTCCCATCTTGTCTGGCAAAACAGCCGTTGGACGTCAGAGTAATCTCGGACTATTTGCGAGGGAAATCCAAGACAAAAAACAGGGTTCCCTTAAACCCTTTACGTTATTCAATATTGTACCTGAACAACTCTGAAGATAAATTATTACATGTTCATTTACCAAATTTGGACATAGAAAGGTGTTTTTGTTGGTTGAGTGCTTTACCCCATGGCTCTTTTAATACGTATTTTAAAGTTACTGGTTTTGATATTTTCTCTGAATCCAATCACCATTATATTTCAATTAAAAACATTAATAATTTAACATCACAAATAAACCATTTAGATTCTAAAGTACGGTGCTACTGATGAATTTTTATTTACAGGAATGGTATCTATTCTCGATAACTCACTCCTTAGCTGTAATCCACTACCAGCAATTGTTTGACATGGACCATGACCCCTCGCCAAGGATTGGGGTACACATAAAAATTACCTAGCAGCGGCACTGATTCCACCTTCAATAAACAGCTGCGCCATAAGCGCATGATAGGCTTGTAACATGTACTTAAGAATAAAGTTCAATTACTTCTCAATGTCATATTAGAAATTTATGAAAATCAAACATAGAGTTTACACCAAGATAAAAACAATTCTACAAAGTTTAATGAGAATTGTTGATAACATTATAATATATAAAACCCCATAACTTGGAAGTGTAAAATTTATAAGATTCTTAAGGCAGCAGCTTACATCACTAGATATTAACAATTCACCAATGTTTCATGAGAATTGCTGAAAGCATTTTTGAGTTATAGTCTGAATACTGGAATATCCCCCCTTTTTTAGGACTCTGAAACATAAAATAATTTTTTTTTTAAAAGAAACAAAGGGAGCTCACGTCGATAGATATAAACTATTCACCAAAGTTTTATGCAGTTTTATTAACGCCTTTTTAAGTTAATGTCTGACATGTTGACAATGGACAGACAGACCGTCTGACAACGCTATACCATTATACTTCCTGTAAACAAGTTATATAAATGAGAAAACCTTATACTGTATATTCTGCTGTAAAAGAGCCCAACATGTTCATATTAGGATACAGTTTATATACTCATATAAAGATTCAAGATTTATTAAAAAAACCTTTCATGACATCAAAACTATTAAGTATTTGCATTTGTTCTGTTGATTGGTATCTATAGTGGTACATGTACAACTGTACATGAGGACTGTGATGAAATCAATTATACATGTATATAGTTCTGATCAATAGTTTCATGGTAGATAAGTTGTAGTATGCTGTTTGAAGTTTGCAGCATATTCAACTCAGGTCTGCAATCCATATAAAAATCAGTATATGTGGTATGCTTGCCATTGAAACGACTATCCACAGAGGATAGAAATAAAAATAAAAGTAAATGTAGGCAACTATACAGCATTCAAAAAAGTGAAGAAGAAAAAACCAGTCCAGACATTTAAATACGCAACAATTAAATTGAGAAACAGAAATGGCCTGATTTACAACTTATAAACAACAGGTTTGACCCCCCCCCCCAAAAAAAAACCCCAAGCAAACAATGTTCTAAAGATGATAAGAAGATGAAGCCTTTTCAACTTATAAAGGGGGATCTGGAGGGGATTCAGTACATTAAAAAAACTTTTCTTAAGGATGGATACATATGAAAATTACAATGCGTAATATACATGTATAATATGATTACCAATGCGCATGATGAGACAACTATCCACAGAGGTTCAGATGACATACTAAGTATAGGCAACCATACATTAGTATACAGCCTTCAAAAATGAGGAAAATTGTCCCGATATGAAAAATATCCCCCCCCCCCCATAAAAATGAGATATTTTAAGACTTTAAAATAAGTAAAAGATGTAGCCTTTTAAACTTAAAAAGGGTGTGTGTGTGGGGAGTGGGGGGGGTCATTACCATAGGAACAACTTTTCTAAAAGATGATTCCACTTATTTCCAATGAATACTAAATATTGAAGTGTATCTCAGGCATCTCATGGGAACAGACTATTGTATTGAATCGGTACATCTATACATTTTTGTTTAGGGTCACTCGACATCGATTTTGTGGCCTCTCTTATCGACGTCCAATTTTTAGCTTCTCTAATTGCCGTCCGGTTTACATGGTTTATGGCCATATGCATAGATCCAAGCGCCGAGATATTTGGCCCGACATGCATTATATGGAAATGTCCAAAACAAATGAACAACACTGCAAACTTGGACCGAAAAGGGTTAAACATGTTATAACAGAACTGAAACTTTGATTGTCCAAAGAGATGTAAATACAGTTCTAGGTCAATATTTTCACAACAAAAACAAACATTTACTGTATGTTAATATAAAATATATGTATTATTTTTCTAAATTTATTACCGATGTTTACAGGTTGTCACGTCAATTTTTAAGTAGTTTAAGATATTATTGAAAAACAAAACAATGAGATGTGGTGTGTTTTCAAATGGGACAACTATGCAGTGATGTCAGCAATTAAAAACAATTGGAACTGAAAACTACCCGTCTTGCTTATAACATAACACTTTCAAAAACAGAAATGACAGACATAAACCAACAACCACTAGACTACAGGCACATAAGATATTTGGCATGTTTTGAGCGTGTAACCCTTTGGAACAGTTGGGTAACAGCACAACATTAAAACATAATGCCAATTATTTTTGTATATATGTTAATTTTCACTGCATGTTTAAGACTATAAATTTGTTGAAAAATATCTGAGTCCAAATTATCACTCTCAAAACAATTGGCTTTACTTCTTTATTTTGTCCATTGTTGAAGACCGATTGTTGCCGTCTGTATATGTCATTTTGTTTTCTTTGTCGTTCGGTTCTCATTAACATATACTCACGTCATTCATCAATATGAATAGGAATCAAATTCGTCCACGTAGAACGACTTGAAGGACCTTACAATCCGCATCCTTTTCTTGATAAAAATAAGGATGGAGTTGGAGGGTGCACCTCCCCATTTCTCGATTCAACTGTGATAGTTGAGTTTGGCATATTTTTACACCGTCATTGCTAGGATTCAAACTCCTTGGACTATATCTATTGGTTTTGTAAAATAAAACACTATACAGGGACATCCAGCCATTTTAAAAAGGAGGGGGTCCCAACCCAGGACAAAAAAAGGGGGGGGGTTCTAACAATATGTCCCCATTCAAGATGCATTGATCGTCCAAAAACAGGAGGGTTCCAACCCCCGGAACCCTCCCCTGGATCCGCCAATGCTGTAGATGTATCGCAGTATCATGTATATTTTTAATAGTTGGTAAATGCGATATGGCAGTATGGTATTTCATTAATTCACACTAAATGCCATGAGTAAATTGAAATTGAGATATACCATTTTTATTGCTATAATGTAGGTCATTTAGACACACCAAAGTGTAAATAAACTGTGTGACATGTTTCTGTATAATAAAGTATCATGAAATAGAGCTGTTTTCTTTAACAAAAACATACAAACATACGTTTATCATGTATACGACTCAAAATGTAAACAACCCCTAAAATACAATGTTATATGGAATCGTCCACAATGTAAACAACCTCTAACAGCCTAATATATAATTCGCGAATACACGGTTTCCGCTGATAATGTCAGTTTAGATGAAATAAATATAGATATGTCTATAAACAGCTAAATAAATATAGATATGTCTATAAACAGCTGATAAAAGTCTATTCAATAGTTTTTTGTTATGCCACGGCTTCCGTTTTGATTATAGACTACATAGAGAGGAGACTAAATGTGTACAAACCTGACGTCAAATTAAGATGTAGAAAATGTAATCACATTCAATCCTCTGAATTCATGAAAAATACAAACACATAGATCAATTTATACACAACACGATTTAAGATTAATGTTTTATTATTAAAATATCAAACATACTAAATCTACACATAATATTAAAGTAAACTGTAACATAACAGTACATGTCTTTCTACATGGATGACTAACAATATAATACATTATTGGCTTTCTTGGGGCTACTCATTCACTCAAAAACATTTGAAATAAATATTTCAAACTAATCAAAATATGAGAAAAATA
The DNA here is from genome assembly GCF_965363235.1 of Mytilus galloprovincialis. NCBI lineage: Eukaryota > Metazoa > Mollusca > Bivalvia > Mytilida > Mytilidae > Mytilus > Mytilus galloprovincialis. Next base: position 48,139,741 of record NC_134844.1, on the reverse strand, counting down.
AATTTAAAACTTATCAAAATATGAGAAAAATAAAAATAAACGATTAGTAAAAAATGTTCCTAAGGCGATCCCCAGGAATGAACCTATTTGTTCCTCGGCAGGAATGACCTATTTCCTGGGGTGATCCCCAGGAATGAACCTAGTTCCTGGAGCGATCCCCAGGAATGAACCTATTTTCCTCGACAGGAATGAACCTAATTCCTGAGGCGATTCCCAGGAATGAACCTATTTGTTCCTCGACAGGAATGAACCTAGTTCCTGGGGCGATCCCCAGGAATGAACCTAATTGCTCCTGGGCGATCCCAGCGTAGTAAAAATACTACTTAAAATACAATTTGTTCCCGGACAGGAATTAACCTATCTGATGTATTATTGAATTGGGGGAGTATGATTCCCCTGGAATTAAAAAGAAAAAGCACATATCAATTTCCATATGAGTAGCCCCTAAAACAAGAGGTAAACAAATATTTATATATTTAAACTAAAAAACAAGAAATATAGTAGAAAATATAACAATGTCATATAGCAATTTCAAATCACTCCTTCTATACACTCCAGCTTGAATAAAAACATAACAAACTAAACAACTGTATGAATTATTCTTAAACAGAAATACTATTAAGTTGCAGTCAGAATTCCACAATATTGGCCTGACTGTAACTAAACATAACACCTTCAAATACTTTACATATTTTTAATACATCCATATCATACATAACATGTAGGCTAAATACCCAGTTAATGCACAGGTGTAGTTGGGGGTGGTGGGTGGGATAGGTGATTTATTTGCATCCAATACATCGATGTGTTCTCTCAATTCATCAACAATACTCTAACCCCCCTCTAGGGCACTATTCCTTCTAAGCTAAAAATAAATGTTATGTAATTGCCTAAGAATAGACTAAGATAACTGCCTGCTGAAATCGTTGTTTAGAAATAACCCTCTGATCAGTTCTGAAGGAGTGACCACAGAAATCACTTTCTCTCTAACCCAGGTGGATTAAAAGCTGTCTTAGATAGTTAAAATATCTTGCGTTTAATGCTTAACGAAGGTTCATAAGTAGTGTGACTGTAGTTCTAACACATATTACTATGAAGGCAGGAATCAAGGTATTTTTGCCTTATATATTCCGGTGCTATATAGTTCTGAAGTCGGCATCCGATTGAAAACGATAGGTTATTAGGTTAATAATAAACGAAAGTTCATAAGTAGTGTGACTGTCATTCTAACACATCATTAATATGAAGGCAGGAATCAAGGTGTTGCTTTCCTTATATATTACAGTGCTATAAAGTTCTGAAGTCTTCATCCGAAAACGATAGGTTATTAATATCTGTATCTGTATCTGTTTATTTTCTGTAACATAAAGGAAAAGAAACAACCTGGGAAGTCTTAGTAGTTCTTAAAGACTCAAGAGAGATCTAAGGGAAGATCCCAGCCGAGTTAAATATAATACATTAATACGTAATATTAAGATAATAAAAGATCTGTGGCGATCCATCCGGTGAAGTACATATAAATAAAGAGAAAGAATGACCTGGGGCGATCCTGCAGGTGTATTACAATACATAAAGAAAATGAACGACCTGTGGCGATCCAGCACGTGAAGTACAATATATATAAAGAGAATGACTGACCTGTGGCGATCCAGCAAGTGTAGTACGACCTGTGGCGATCCATCAGATGTAGTACAATATACATAAAGAGAAAAAATTACCTGTGGCAATCCAGCAGGTGTAGTACAATATACATAAAGAAAATGAATGACCTGTGGCAATCCAGCAGGTGTAGTATAATATACATAAAGAGAATGAACTACCTTACTGTGTCTAAACCACACCGGCAAAATTTGCTCGGACTCGATGGTATCTAACATCCGGCACAATGACGGAACACCAATAGACAAAAGAAAGGTAGGTTTCTCCTTATTTTTTTATTTTTTTTTATGATATCGAAGAATATATATACATATACAACTATTTTCTATTGTGAGATGCAATATTTTCTACAACCGTTCTATATTAACGGAGAAATAAGTCAAAATGCATGTCAAAATGACGAATTGAGTGAACCTTGCCTCAAAATTGTTTAATTTCTCGTTAAATTGTTCACATTGTACGGAAAGAAAGGTACAGGAAGATAGATATTGACACAGAGATTGCAAATTTAGTTATTATGAGCATCTCCATAATTGTATCTCTGTGTATGGAACGAAAGAAATGGGTCATGTCAAAATGGAAGTGGCCGGTTTCGTCAATGTATACAACCCGGTTTCGTCATAGATTTCAAAATGCATAACCCTGTTTGGTCAAATAAAAAAAATCATAGCGCATTACATTATAATTGATTATTTAACTTCAGCGTTCAAAAGGAGTTTTGTGGGTCGTTGGAAAACAAGTTCGTTCACCGTACAACGGCTTATTATTTATATGAGTCTCAGATTCAAATAAATAATAAGCAAACACTTGAATTCCTACACTTATAGAACACAAATATTTTAATTTACTTTGCATTCCGAATTTTTTTAACAGCATATTGAGATTAAAGCTCTCTAAATATGCGTTTTCTATATGAGTTATGGGGAAAATATGTTGAACATGTTTAAACTTGAAATTAAAGTTTACGGTCTTAAAAATCGAAACACACAATTGATATGTGATTTTCTCGCACAAAAGGATGGACACCTTTATAAGTAATCTAATCATTCTATGTATGTAATCTTTTCTACAATCGTTAAGGGATAATTTTAACTATGATACAAGTTTTGGCACACATCGCGCATTTACTATACAGGCTCTGTCATCGGACGAGTTAATTTTTTTTCATCATTTTTTATTATTTGTACTTTTGTTGTACTGTTTGTGTCAGCGACAACACTTTGACTCAGTCCATTCCAGAATCACACGCTTGTAATTCCATGGTTGTCTTTGGTTGCTTTATACCATATGCGTTTTAAACATAAAATAGGCAGGTAGTTTTCTTGTTTGAATTGTTTTACATTTATAATTTAGGGCCCTGTTATAGCTTGCTTTCATGCAGTTTGTGTGTTTTTCTCATTGTTTAAGGCATACGCTGACCTAAACTTGATTAATTCAACATAATTTTTGTGTCTAAAAGAAAGTTGTCTCATTGTCAATGTTTATGGGATAAGTGGTTACCGTCACTTCTTCTTAATAAGACCTAGATATAAATGACGGTCATGTTTTGCAAACCAACTTTTATTCACAGTGAAAATACAAAACTGTCAGATATTGTTTTCGAAAGTTATCTTAAAGTTTCAATTGAATTTGAACTGTACAAAAAATGAATTTTAACTGTAAAAATAATGTGAAAAACATGCCTATGAAAATAAATGTGCCTACCAGAAACGGGGAGAAAGTTACAAATCTCACTGCTATGTTATGGATGCTTAAGTGTGAAAACTCGGTTTAGTGCGCAAGTAACACAGTATATATAGTACCAGAAAATCTGGCAGGACTGCATGCATGGTTAATTTGTGCAGAACAGTATAGACTATAGTCGGTTTGGGACTGTTCGTCAATGATTGAATGCATAAATGTATTAATAATTGATAGTAAATATTGTAAACTAAGTGTATATAATATAGTATAGTAAATTAAAATTATGGCACAATCTAAACACATCCTTTTATTTTTCATCTTTACATACTACTATTTTAAACAAAGAAAATATAATAATGTTACAAAATAATTAAATACCAGTGTTTGCTGTTCAGTATTTATATTCCATTTAAAATTAGTTTGAAGTTAAGTGACATAAGGGATACGCCTTTTATTAGGAAAATGTGTATTATCATAATTAACTACATGTATGTCCAAAAGTGCCCGTTTAAAATAGATTTTAACACGCCAAGTTTACTTTACAATAAATATATATTTAAATTCTCGAAAGACAATGTTCAGATCCGTGCCAAAGTTTCTTTTCATATATTGTTTGTTCAAAAAAAAAACAAAAAAAAAACGGGTGATATATATAGACGAAACCGGGTGATTGTGTAGTAACAACATTGACGAAACCGGTTTATTTTAATTTGACATGACCCTTTTCTTTCGTTCCATACACAGAAATACAATTATTGAGATGCTCATAATAACTAAATTTGCAATCTCCGTGTCAATATCTATCTTCCCGTATTCTTTCTTTCCGTACAATGTGAACAATTTAACGAGAAATTAAACAATTTCAAGGCAAGGTTCACTCAATTCGTCATTTTGACATGCATTTTGACTTATTTCTCCGTTAATATAGAACGGTTGTAGAAAATATTGCATCTCACAATAGAAAATAGTTGTATATGTATATATATTCTTCGATATCATAAAAAAAATAAAAAAAAATAAGGAGAAACCTACCTTTCTTTTGTCTATTGGTGTTCCGTCATTGTGCCGGATGTTAGATACCATCGAGTCCGAGCAAATTTTGCCGGTGTGGTTTAGACACAGTGTACCTGTGGCGACACATAGAACAATATATTTTCACATTAGATAGATATTATTCCAAATTTACGTCCATTAATTACGTCTTATAATAAACTCCAGCGATATACTTAATGAATTTTATACCTTGTTATACTTAACTGTTTTGCTATTCTCGGTTGAAATTCGAACGTAGATTGTATATTTGTAAATATCTAAATAGTTACAGAGAAAAACGATCAGTTTTGAAAAGCGAGTTTATTCTTTAAATGTATTGATAAAAAGGTTGACCCCTTCTAGTACATGCATTCAGTCATACTTATTAATAATTTCTTAATATTTCGTTTATCAGTTTATCTTACATGTATGAGTTTGTATTTCATCTTAAATACGCATGCATACTTCACGTCACTTTGGCGGATGATCAACACTGTTATGCATATCACTTTCTCACGGTATTAAATTAAAGAAGAGGTTTTTAGCCAATTTAAATCGAAAACAGTACATTTATATTGTTCCTTATAAACTACGATAAGTTTGTTTTTTTTTAGTTCCACACATACAAAAGAAAAAAATCTTCGCCGATGTAACATTTCAATCCTTTTTACACCAAAATGCCTTCACTGAATTCATTTGAATTTCGTGGTGATCATGATAGTACATTGCATACTACGTCTTCATTCACGTGCACAAATGATACGATTATTGTTTTTATTGTTTCTATATTTCGGGGACAATTAGCTCCGTTTATGATACGTAAATTCTTAAACCAAACGCTTAGTTCCTGTGTATCTTCGTTTTATTGCATGAAAACACTAAAAGAGGAATATGCAACTCATCATAATTTTTTGTAATCATTATAACAGGTCGGAACCACTACCTTATATGGAAATGCATAAATTAGCATACTTATGTTCTCGCACATGTAATTGATTATTTACATGTCACGCAATTTATTTTTACCTAGGTTTTTGACCAATCCACTAAATGAGTCACAATGCATGATGGACTACTACGTGTTTACAATCAACCAAGAACACGTGTTATTTACTAAAATACAACACATTTTTTCGTGCAATGCGGGATTCACAATTTCGCTTAGTTTTTCATTTTGTGTATCCTCATTTATAGTTCGTGATATAAAGTATTACTTCCATGCTCAGATTAACGAAGAGTTGTTTCTATGTGAAGAAAAAAGGGTTTGAATTACCCGATATATAGCCATTAACATGTTTGATGATGGCACAGAGATTTCATGTCACGATTTGTCCACCAGAAGCAACGAAACAACAGCAAAAAAAACACAATTACCCATGAGAAAAACTTACTGGTGTAAAGTAAGCCGTCGATAACAGCCGGTGCTGATATTCAAGAGTACAGCAATGTTCGTATAGATAATTAAAGGCAAAAGTGGGATCCTTGAATTTTGTGTTCGTAAAAAAGGCGAAGAAATATTTACATACATGGCAGTGTTAACAAAATTTATAAGTATTTTTGTTGGTCATATTTCAGTATATGGGACTTCCAAACTGTTCCCTTTTTTTGAAGGTGGTGAAGTCAGCAACTGTAGTTTCAGTTTGTTTGTTTTTTAACCGGCTCGGACATTTGCCAAACTGAATAAAATCATTACACCTGATTTCTTAAACCTGCAAAGTAAAGCTTTGGTTGGCTTGCTTGCTTTGTTTGTATAGTTGTTTATACAAGCTTTGAAAATAAGATTGGCATCTTTAAACAATATATATATATATAGGCACAGTTTAACTTGTATATATTATATTTTGTACAATATACAAACAAGCAAGCAAGCTAACCAAAGTTGTGCTCCACATGCATAAGAAATAAGCTGTAATGATTTTATCAATATGTATGTGCGACAAGGTGGAAAATTTGATATGTTTTGTGAAAATTGCAGCGTTGGATCTATAATAAAAAAGAAGATGTGGTATGATTGCCAATGAGACAGCTGTCCACAATAGACCAAAATGACACAGAAATTAACATTTATAGATCACCGTACGGCCTTCAACAATGAGCAAAGCCCATACCGCATAGTCAGCTATAAAAGTCCCCGATATGACAATGTAAAATAATTCAAACAAGAACACTAACGACCTTAATTATATAAAAAAAAATGAACGAAAAACAAATATGTAACACAAAAACAAACGACAACCACTGAAATACAGACTCCTATACAATATATTTTTTTTTGATGGGATAGATTTCTTGTCCTTTTATATATTTAATTGGGCCGTTTTTTTTTGTTTTTTTTTGTTGTTGTTTGGATTGTTTTACACAAGTAATTTTTGGGTCATTCATAGCTTACTTTTCAGCATTGGACCTTTGACTGCTTACTTTACTAAATTATGTCTTTGTTGGAAAGATGTCTCATTTGGCACTCATACCTCATCTTCTTATTTCTATATACAAAGCACGTTTTAGAAAAAAATAATAGGTAATATGGCACCCACTATGATCCAGAGACTTTTAATATTGGAGATATTTTACAGATGTCAATAGGACAGCAGCCGAACGATAAAAAACCTCTGAGGTATACGTTGTGATAAAATTAGCAACAGACGGATATTATCGTTTTGAATTTAAACTATAAAAAATGTATTGAGCTATATACCGTACCCGCTCAGTGGCGGATCCATGGGGGGGGGGGGCGGGGCTTCCGGGGGATGGACCCCTTTTTTTTGGACGATCAGTGCATTTGGATGGGGACATGTAGTTGGAACCCCTCCCCTTTTGTCCAGGGTTAGGACCTCCCTTTTTAAAATGGCTGGACCCGCCCCTGCCGCTTTCATAACACTTCTTTTTAGCATACTGAATATTATGATTTTCTTACTATTAGTTCAGGTCCAGATAAAAAAAAATACACATTCAGTACAGAAAGAAGTGTTTCAATGAAAGTTTCGTGTTTTTCTAGGCAGAAATGATTTTGCAATGACATTATACAGGTTTAAAAGAGCTCAAATGATTTTCTTACTGGACAGTGGTCACTGCATTGGATATTTCACTGTGTCATGTCGTGAAATTAATGCAGGTTCAATTTATAACAATGCACAAAACCGGTTCAACTACTTTTGCAAGGCGAAAAAGAAAGTCGAATCGTGAAGCCAATAAACAATATTTTTTTAATCTGAGCATGCAAATTGAAGATTACGTTATATATTTTACATTAAATATATTTGCAGAATAAAAACTTTGGTAATGAGAGTCCCAGACAATATATTAATTGACTGTTTTCCGACTAATTCCACGTGTTTTAAGTAGTAGTTTACTCGTAGTAGCCCACAATGCATTGTAGTTCATTGAGTCGATTGGTCAGTTTTTCAAGGCCATATTGGCCTTGTGTTTTGGAAATTACTTTGCAAATATATTCTGACGTCAGAAAATCTAGAGTTCTCGACCTGTATAATGGATCAGCATTATAAGATCCTTATCGAGTTATAAGTAACTACGACATTGAAATAAATTATAAGTGGTTACTTAATCATGTTTAAAAGCGGCACATGTATTTTATTTTATCCTTATATGTTTCATAATGCGGTACATTATGTACACGATAATTATGTTGCTGCAGTATAATATTTCGACACAACAATATGAAATACACAAAACATTTGTCATTTATTTATTTCTTTTGACCAAAGATTTGAAAACTATACATTGTCAAATCCTTGTTTTTACGTTCGTAGTAGCATAGTACATTCCATAGTCAGTCACCTGTGTCAATTCACGTGCAAACTACAAATGATGTTGTATTTTAATCTTTCAGCCAATGAAATGAGACGTTACAAGTTGTTTGTTTGTGATACGCCAGAATGGTATCAATGAACTATCAAACGCTAAAGTTGACTGCATTTCAGTGTAGTATGTTAAATAATGTGTTAAGTTATGTTTGTAATTAAGATAAATTAAATCATGAATAGAAGTGATGTTGTATATTACGCATGAAGCGCGGAATGTCATTTTGCTAAACTATAGACTAAAACATTTACTCTGATATCGCTTAAAATTTACAGACTATGCATTAAATTTTATACTTAATATGACTTGAATTGTACTTACATGACGGAATACTGTCAGTGTTCGAAAGGCTTTGAAATACTCTGCTATTATCCCTCTTATATACACGACTGTCACGAACTGAAATTATACAGAGGCAACAAACATTTACGGTTGTAGGTTATTTCAAGGTTAATGTCCTTATACATGATTCATAAATAATATTTCTTAAATTATGCACGTGTAAATCCGTGTTTGTATACAAAAACAATCTGAAAATACATTAAGGTTATGTAACATGTCCAAACTCAAATTATCAAATGTAAAACCTATTTTCAATGAGATTCATGACAATGGTTTGCACATAAGGAGATACAAAACAAACAACGGTCTGAGCATAGAGGCGATAATTCATCTTTAAAGGTGGTCACTGTTTCCTTACTATTTGTTGAAATGAATACAAAATTAAATGAATGTTACTACCGAGCAGAATAGAAGAAAATGGCTGTAAAGTGTACTAAAATTAAAAATCTATACAATCAGCTGCCATCGATTGCAATTTTGACCTTCAGGATTGTTAACTCCTTGTATAACATGGTCATAGAATGATATATCTTATTTACGCAGTGAAAGCGAGTCAGCATTTTAGTGTTTAACCCCTAGTCTGTGTTGAATTTCAAAATTGTATTGTGAAAAAAGAGGGACGAAAGATACCAAAGGGACAGTCAAACTCATAAATCTAAAACAAACTGACAACGCCATGGCTAAAAATGAAAAAGACAAACAGAAAAACAATAGTACACATGACACAACTTAGAAAACTAAAGAATAAACAACACAAACCCCACCAAAAACTAGGGGTGATCTCAGGTGCTCCGGAAGGGTAAGCAGATCCTGCTCCACATGCGGCACCCGTCGTGTTGCTTATGTGATAACAAATCCGGTAAATAGTCTAATTCGGTAGGTCACATTCAGGAAAGGGAAGGGGATTGTAGTTACGACGTAAGGAACATATCCGTGAAAGTGTCTCAAGCCAACGATTCAACTGTCCTTGTGGATCTTTAAAATTAAACAACCATCTCAAGGATGCATGGTCGGACCTTTGCAAAAATTGTCGACAAACTAAGTAATGGCAAAACTAGTAAATAAATATAACGACTACTAACAGCCCGCGTCTGGTTACACTTTATCGTTGTTGCGGTTTATCTAACTTTTTTTACCCATAGGCAATCACATTTTCCTTCTTATTTAGAAGTTGAGATAGTACTGACACAATACCAGTATTAGACACATCAGTATTTAAAATAAACTGACCTTCTGGTAAAGGATATTCCAAAATTAAAGCTTCACACAAAGCTTTCCGTAATATTTCAAATGAACTGTGACATTCAGTTGAACAGTTGAAAGAAACATCTGTTGTTGTTAATCTACTCACAGGAGATGCTGCATCACTAAACTTGTGAACAAATTGTCGATTATAGTTACAAACACCCAAAAAATGCTGAACTTTCTTGACTGAACTCGGAACCTGTCGTTTACTAACTGATTCAACAGTTTTTGGACTTGGACTAATATCCTATTTACTTACATTTTGGCCAAAAAAAGGACTTGATCTTTAATAAACTCACACTTAGCAGGTTAAAGTTTCAGACCCACATTTTGTATTATACTTCATTTAATTTATTAATAAGGTCTTCTAAATTTTGACTATAAATTATGATATCATCCGAAATAATAAAAGGGTTTTACATTGCATTCCACGAAAAATAAACTTCATACACCTTCATTTTGACAAGGTGAGGGACCATTACAGAGTCTAAAAAGGAATCTTCGTGTACTCAAACGACAATATCTCGTTATGAATGAAGTTTTATGTCGATCTACGGAGCCATTTCCAGATGCAAATAACAAGACTGAAGGTCCATGACTGACAATAAGCTAGCGCTGGCTAGACTATCTAGGCACATAGATATATTTGGTTTAGGGTATGCATCCTTGATAGTTTTCTCATTTAGTTTCATGTAATCTATACACCTTCTTATCGATCCGTCTTTTTTATGAACCAAACATATATTTGACCTCAATGCTGACGAAGAAGGTGTAATGAACCCACTTTCCAATTGGTCTTTCAAATACGTCTCGTCTTCTCCTTCATATATTTTTAGGTGTATATTTAAAGGGTGACCTATTTGGTTTGCCCCTGCAGTATCTATTTAATGTGTAATGACGGAACAAGAACCCATGTCCAGTTTATCGTTTGCAAATACATATTGATTTTTTTTTAATGTCTTGCATCGTTTCTGATAGAGATCAGAAAGAAAATCTGGTAGGTTTGAATTTCAGTCTCTATTTCAAAAGTATAGAATCAATTTTGGTATTCACTACTTTAGGACTTTTCCAATTTTAAGGAATTACTGAGGTATCTATTTTATTTCACCTTGACTCGTGCCAATACAGAAATCTTTCCATAAAACAGAATCATACAATTTAACATCAGCATATTGTTGTTAATGAACCCCGTAAATTTTTCTACAGGATGTTATTAACCTAATAAATAGTTTTACGAATTCTAATTGAATACTTTTTTACATTTACATTTCCTTTAATTGATCAACAAATTACCTAGCAACTCTATTTTTTCTTTGATCTTCAACGACTGGTTCAACACTGCAATAACGGGAATCAAGTATTTCTAAATTAATACTTAGACCTGTTAAAACACTCCTGAATTAGCTGAAATAGTAACTGAGTAAGAGTTCTAGATAAAATAACTTATTAACTGCATTTACTATACTGTTGACTTTATTTATTATACAGGAATATTAATTTAACACGTTCAAAGTCAACTAACTCAAACATTTTAAATCAAGTAAAAAACCCGCGTAATGTCAGTGTTTAGACAAAAATAATAAAATATCATTAAAAATATGCTTCAATATCAATCTGGGAGAATAAGCTTTTTCGTTGTCTGGGGAGGATACTCCTTGTTTTTCGTTATGGTATGATACAGTGACTAGAAGTGTAAGTCATTTACTCTGAGAAGTAAGCTATGTTTTCTGGAATCTTAGCCATGTTTTCAGGGAATCTTTGCCATCTTTTCATGAAGGATAGGAGAGGTTTTTGACAGGGCTGGTCTTATTTCTTCAGAAGATTACCCACTTATTCTGGTAGTTTAAAACATACTTCTTCCTTTGATCGACATTCATCATCGTATGTACCATTCATATCATTTTTTTCAACATTAGAACATAAAACATGTTCAGCTATTAGATAAATCAACATTAGTGCATGTAGACTTGGAATGTTAATATATTATATAAACTATATAAACATTTCTGTATTTCTTTCTTTAAGCGTTTGTAATGAAGGTTCAGAAAAGCACTTCAAGAAAAAATGTGTAATTTTTATTTAGTTTTTGAAATGTTTGAGGATAATTTTCTTCTCATTCTTGGTTCTTTAAAAGTCGTGTTATTCAATAAATATATTATCAAATAACTAACCTATAACATGTATAAGGATCACCCAAGAATAGCCCGAATCCATGTTCCTCAGTAAGAGAGGTAAGAACCAGTCAACTACTTAGTTTTATTTTACGTGGGTGCGTGGGTATACATATACTATCATTCATACGAATTGTTTATCGTAGCAACTGAGAGCGACAAATAATTAGAATAAACTTTTCCTGACGTTATATTATTATCACAAAACTTTTGATATCTGTTCATGTTATCCAGTTCTTAAAAGAAATACAAAAATTGTCGTGAAACATTAAAAACTTCATTGTTTTTTCTTTACAACATACTGTATATGGATTTAGGAAGATAGTAATACATCCTTTTTTCTATTCTTACAAAGGAGACTTTGGCTATATGTTTTCCAAGGTTGAATTTCTAAAGACCAAACACCATAAAAAGTATTCAGTTCTCGAGTGATTTTCTATTAACCAGGTGGGGATCAAACCCTCTATATGGTGATTATACCTGTATAGAGGGATAATCCTTCTATAGAGGGGTAAAATTATCCCTCTATAGAGGGGTATTTTTGTTTAGACTGGATTTAAATCAAAATAGGGCAGAATGGCATTCTCTACTTATTATGGCAGTAACCTGGAATAGTTGATGCACCAATTGATGTACTTAAATTAATATCCACATGCCCAGTTTGATGCTTATCTGACTAAATATAAAAGCTATTGTTCACCATGATTGAAAGCTGTGATGATCAGGTAAATTCTACTCACTTATGCCTCACTGAACAGAATTTCTATTGTTAGATTTAACATGAAATTTAAAGGTCAACTATTCCTTTTGTTGTTGATCAGGTGTTCAGATAGGTTTACAATAGATTGCAAGTTTTGTCACTTTAGCAGAAAACTGGTTATCCCAATTTTTAGTAAAGTGCATATGTTGATGCATATTATAGCCAATATAACAAGAAAATGCCATTCTGCCCTAATTTGCTTTAAATCCAGTGCAAATAAAAATACCCCTCTATAGAGGGACAATTTTATCCCTCTAAAGAAGGATTATCCCTCTATAGAGGTATAATCACCATACAGGGGGTTTGTTCCCAACCTGTTAACCCCCAAAATACAAGGTAAATATTTGTTAAAAGTAGGTGGGTAAAAGTAAAACAAATTGTTAAGTTTAAAGTTGTAATATCCAGAGACAATAAACGATCTGTGAACGAAAACTGAGTATCCTTGTTAATATAGCTCGGGTCAAACATACCCGTCGTCGCGAACGGATTTGTACAAAATCTACTTGGTAATAAAGAGTTTAATTACATACGAACAATACAGATAAACAGTATTATTCCATACTACACGAGATTGCAAGTGTATCAGTACTTGTCGGACCGACAACGTTGCATACATGTCTATATGTATTTTATTAATTCGTAGGCACTATTGAAATGTAGATATAAATTTTAAAAAATAAGAAATAATTCATAGGGTTTGAATATATAATGATTTTACCACGATGTTTGCGCTTTATCTAAATATTTCACTTCGAGAGCGATAGCCTATGTCATGTAAGTGACCTACAAATCCAAAAAGAAATGTAAATATTTTGTGTCATACATATTTATGAAATTTTACCGCGATCCGTGCATTTGGCGTTATCCTTGACCGAAAGATCTGCTTATTAAAAAAGTCTTCGAAAATTATGGAGGGAGAGGTTTTATTTAATGTTTCACTTCAGTATAACACGTTATTGCCCGGAAGATAATATTACTTATTTTAGTTTTCATTTATCAACATCGTTTTAAAACATCTTACCATATCTAATGATTCTTTGAGTATACTAAAAAGATAAATAATGGTTACTATCTTCTCTTTTATATTAATGTTAATTGTAAATATTAGGTTCTATACTTTACAATCGTGTTGCTTCTTTGTTGAGGAATCTACGAAGAAAAGAAGAAAGATTTTTTTATTCTTAACAAGTTTGCAGGTCTCAAACCAGTTATTTCTTTTACATAAAGATATAATGATGTTTCTTTTTAATGCTCTTACTATATGTGCATGAATATTTGTAGCTTGACGTTAATAAACACAAAAAAAATCAATTAACCAGTACTAGTATGATGGACAGCAATCAATTACAACCACTAAACTACAGGCCCTTGGCTTGCAACAGACACATACCAATGTTTTATTTTTTTGTAAATAGTTGAAGGATAGAGAAAATGTAAGGTATGAAAATATTCTACACAAAAGTTATGATAAATTGTTTTATAATTGAGAAAGAATATTTTGTTTTGCAGATGACCGATGTCTGGGCGAACTATTCCTCATAGATCTGACGGGGTTAGGTGATGATAGAGCATTGAATAGACCACCATTTGACGGTGATATTATACGATGCAGCCATCAGTCTTTCGGAGTTAATAAACTGAAAACACTTATGAAATTAATTTGCACTTGGGTGGGCTTGAACGGTAATATTACAAATCACTCCGGTAAATAAAAATGTGCTTCAAAGTGGTGTCGATGAATAAGACACAGCTTAGAGGATTATGTGCAGAAATTTAATATATCATCGGATGATATTAAGGAGAATGAAAGTAAAATATTGAACCCACCAACTGAACAGGCCAAGAAAAGTAAAATGTATGTGTTGTTCGTTTCTGAAAAGATTTGTTGGATTTTTGTATATTTCTTATTTGAAATAGATAAACTTGATGATTCAAACGCCCTGTTTTGAATTATTATTGCAGTACTACTTGGTGTGCCTTTCGATAACTTAATTATCATTCGTTGACCGTCCCAAATTGTATTGAAATCGTTATTGGTTTTATTATCTGTCATCGATTCTTATATGACGATCCTGTAATGCTTTGTTAACAAAGCCATGTTCTAAGAAGCACAAAATATGTTTGAGGTTTGGCATGCCACAAAACCAGGTACAACCCACCATTTTTTCCTTTAAAAATATCCTGTACCAAGTCAGGAATATGGCCATTGTTATATTATTGTTCGTTTCTGTGTGTGTTACATTTTAACGTTGCGTCGTTTAATTTCTCTTATTTTTCAGTGTATATACTAAATTTAGTCCTGGTATCTATGATGAGTTTATTCACATTATGATAAGACGTGTCACGGTACTTGTCTATCCCAAATTCATGTTTTTGGTTTTGATGTTATATTTGTTATTCTCGTGGGATTTTGTCTGATGCTTGGTCCGTTTCTGTGTGTGTTACATTTTAGTATTGTGTCGTTGTTCTCCTCTTATATTTAATGCGTTTCCCTCGGTTTTAGTTCGTTACCCCGATTTTGTTTTTTGTCCATGGATTTATGAGTTTTTAACAGCGGTATACTATTGTTGCCTTTATTTGACCCATACGCACAAACTAAGTACTAAATGTATATATACCACGCTATTTATGAGTTAACATATTTAAACGATGAATACGAAGGATGAGTTCGTTTAAATATGTTAATGAGTAAGACGTGGTATATATGTTTTTTAACATCATTTAAAAGTGGCCTGTTAATTTTTATCCAATAAAAAGCAGTGGGAGTGTCTTTCTAGCCCCCTGCTTAGCACGTGCACGAGACAATCGATCCAGTCAATTTTTCAAAAATCAGCCGGTTTATTCAGAAATCCTTGTCCTTCCTCGTGCATTTACTTAACTGTCAGTCACATGGAGTTGTTACAAAGAGGCGGAGTTTAAATCATGGTTTAACATACAAAAAAATATCACATTAACCCATAGTTCAAGCTCCGCCTATCTACATGAAGTTACAAGCACAAAGTACATCATGATTCTTTTAAGGTAACACGATACCGAATGGCATATCTCCCGATTTCCAAATTTTTTGGCACACGTGTTCTTTGAATCGAGTTACATCGGAATATGTAATAAAAAATGGGGGTCACCATTTTTGTTTTCTTGGTATTTTCATAGGAAAACGTCAATTTTGGCGACAAATTTACCTAGGTATATAGGGGAAATGCCTTTTTTTCGGCTTAACTTTTTAGATTTTCCAATGGATGGCTAAGTTCTTATATACGGAGAAAAACAAAAAACTAACATAATATCCAGAATTGCATAATGAATCCATACACGTATAGAAACTCATATGTCACCATCCTTGTTTTTAGATAAATGGCTTCAAAGTTGATTGATACCATTAGAATTTGACCGAAAACGTTTGACGTTATTGAATACAGAATGTAACGTTACGGCATTACTACTCAGAGATATTGAAAACAAAATATGTGTCGGGATCTGAATGGTGTTTATTTTTATTTTTATTTCCGCTGTCGGGTTTCGTAAATTTCCTAGTAATGAAATACACAATTCTGCTGATATAATTTATTTCGTTCTGCACCTGGAAATTTCACTCGCATGAATTAACATTAATCTCGTCTGATTTTCATAACGAGCATACTTGAAACTTGCTTGAACTGGTTGGTTCCACGTGAATCATGCATAAATCAGGTACACGTTGAATTCACGTAAATTTTCAAAATAAGATTATTAAAAAATTTAATTAAAATGATGAAAAATACCTTCATATTTTTGTAAAGTTCACGTGAAAATAACATGAAAAATTTCACGTGGGATTCATTTGAATTACTGAGTTTTTACCTCCATCATTTAAGACAATGGTGGTGTCGTTGCTTCATCCATGCAAAAAATGAGTACTTTAAAAATTTGATTCAGTTAACAGTTTTATAATTGATCGGTTTTTGATGGTTCTTTAACGTTCAGTGGCAAATAGTTCATGCATGTTCGGGACGATACAATACAATTTTGAAAACAGTTGTTAATAAAAGACACATTTGATGCACCAGTCAAAAAAGGTTTAACATTCTGTTAGTTGTGAATATTATGAGGGAAAATAATGATCCTGATAAAATGCACATTCTAAAAAATAAAGTAACAAAACTCAAAGAAAAAATTCAAAACTTAAAAGTCCTTTATCAAATGACGAAATCATAAGCTCAAATACATTAAAAGAATGATCATAGATAAACAGCCGTCATATTCTTGACTTGCTACCCACATTGGTTTAGCGTGGTGTAAATGTGTGAGTTGGCTGCTCAACAAGTCGGACAAACCTTGCAAACTGTATGCAAAATTTCACAGTGTCATTTGTGGAAAATTATTTACGAACAAATCTTGAGATCATATATGCATTCTTTATAAGTGAAACAAACTGCAAATGCGAAATATAAAAGTTTCAGCTTGAAATTCCACATGTAGGAGATGTAAGCCGGAGTCTGCTTGCCTTTTATCTTTTATCAAAACGCCTAATCCAGCAACCTGTCATGAACAAAAAATAAAGAAAATCCAGACGATATGCGCACTTTTAATATGAGTAGTAACACCAGGTACATAATTTAAACTTGAAGCAAAAAGACTGTAAACCCTATATACACCAAGTGCGGGATTGACGGTAGAACGGACGCGGAGAAAAAAAGTATTCTATAATAATTCCGAGTAAATTTTCTCCAGAAGAAAAAAAGTTTTAGGACTTAAACACATATGTACTAGGAGACTGAAATGTTACTGTGATAATTATACTTTCCAATTTAGGGGGCCAACGTTTACTAAATTTACAAACTAGAAATAAAAAGATGCTCGTCCAATTACCATTAGTCAAAATTTGCTTGATGTCTTTGGTTTTGATGTCGTTAAATGTCCAGATGTAGCTATCTCATAAATTGCAAATCCCATGTCTCTATTTATCATTCTTTGTACAAATGACATGTTCCATATATTTTTTTGTTTTATTTGTACTGGTACTTTTACAAATAAAGTTTCATGTTACCCCACTTCCATAATTAGCAAGCGGAAACGTAGATATTTCTTTCTGCGTAAATATTCGTAAACTTTGTCGATTTCTTTGAAAAAAATAGAGGCAATGATTTAAATTTTAACAACTGAAGTTTCAATTGACGGTGTAAATTGTAGGATTGATTGTTGGTTGCTTAAACGTCCAGTGGCAAATATGTCATGCATGTTCAGGACGAGAACAAGTTAACATTAATACAATAATAGATAGGTTTTGTAATAGAGGCGATCCGGGAAGATGGTTGAGAAAATTTGGACTGACACTGAAAAATGAGGGTATATCATGTGAGCAATATTCCACCCATGACCTAAATATGCAACTATGTTAATTATCTATCAGTCATTTTGTCTCCGAACTTGTACATGTACATCATTTCCAACTCAAATCACACAAAAATATTTATAGATGCAAGTGGATACTTGGGACTGGCTTTAATCAGACTCTAACGGGACCTGGATTTATCTATTTTTAACTTTTGCCGAATCATGTTTCCATGTATTTCTCAGCCTACGGTAACTTTCTCAGGCCTCATTCTGATGTTGCTGTCTGTCCTGTGTAGACTTGGTCTATGATATTACGAAGCTAGCACTTTATTTTTAAAATGTTTCCGAAACTATATCAGATTTACTCTGTACAGCCAATGAGAATGTTTACACTTGGAACACAGGAAATGTTATTCGGCAAAATAACCAAGTTAAACCACTTTTCTACATTCCATACTAACAAACTATTTTCTGTATGAGTTTCAAAGTCTGCTTGTATTGAGCTTTTTTTGCCTTATTCTATCCGTATTCTCATCCAGATAAATTTCCTTTTTCCATTTTGCCCGAGCGGTGTTTTTGACGACCATTTTAACACCAATTAATAGTTGTACAATTCCCCGTTTTTTTACACATCATCCTAAGTTTCTATAGACAAGATTTCTATTTTCAAAACAAAATTTCATTGGGATACGGCGTGCATCATGAAAAAGTTTTTATTGCAAAAATTAACTAAGAGTAAAATAAAGTGATAAAACTCAGTCTATTTTGCATAAGAACATATATAGATAAATCGTGCAGATGCTAAAATATTAAAGAAACAGAATATGAATTAAAAGTAAAAGTAAAGTAATACATTTTTAAAGGTTAACAATGAGCAAAAGAATTGCCGAAAAACGATAAAACAATCTATGTCGAAAAGTTAACCGTTACGTATTGCATCAAAACTCTCGGCACTCTGCATCTAGAAAAAGTAACCGTTAAAAATGTCACATAGTTATGATTATCAAAAATATTTTTTCTTTATTATGTAATCACTTTGTGATTGCGGAACCTGCTGCATTGGCTTGTATGTGTGAACGTTATTCGATAACGTCAGTAACGATAACTCGTGGCGTAACGTCATTCGGTATCGTGTTACCTTAAAAGGAATAACATATCAATCTTTATATTGAACCATGGTTTTTCATAAATCGAACTATTAAGCAGATTATCACGTAAAAACTTCAAAGGAAACTTGCCGTATTATGTTACTAATGTTTATATTCTCGTTGTTTTCATTTTATTCTAACAAGAAGTATACATATTAGAGTAGGTTCACACGGTCGATCAGACCAACTCGATCAACCCCGATCAAGACAAATTAAGCGATCGGGAGCCTGGTCTGGCTCAATCGTCAAGAATATTCGGGTGGTCGTCATCGGTCTACCTTTCTTACCGAGAGTTTTTGACATGTCAAAAACATTCGAATAAGGACCGAGAAGCCAGTCACTCGAGAAGAGATCGATAATTTGTCGAGTAGCGGTCGAATTGATCGGAAAATGATCGTGTAGAGATCGAGTTTGGTCGGAATACAAATAGTTTACCGATCAGTACTCGGTCATTTCGATCTTTCCTCGACTTATACTAGTATCCGATCATTTCCTGATCAACACCAACCTGTTCGATATGTGGTTCAGGTAAACTCGACTAATGCCCGATCGCATCATAATTACTGCGACTTCTATATTTTTTCATCCCAGACAAACTCGACCAATATCCGGTCTCTACGCGACCACTTTCGACCACTCATCAATCTCTACTCGACCAAACACGATCCTCTAAAAATGTGTGCAGCTCTGATTAACTCTTATAACTTTGCTTCTGCAAAACAATATTGTCACTATTTATTTGAGACTATGATACACATATTCCTGCATGTACAGTACGGGTCTGTACTTTTGCAAGGAGGTGTAAATTTTTTAAAGAGAGACAACAGATACCAAAAGAACAATCAAACTCAAAGGTCGAAAACAAACCAACACAGCCATAGAGAAACACGAAAGCAGACGAGAAGACAAACAGCAGTAGTCTAACAAACACAACATAGAAAATATAAATTTGGCAACACGAAACCAACTAAAACTTGGGATGATCTCAGGTGTTCCGCTTTGGAAGTAGATCCTGCATTTTGGCCGCAGAGGATTTTCAAAATATGAAAGTAATTATATATATATATATGCATTAATTTCATTATTAGACAGCTGGTGACTAATTTAGCCTTCAAAGTTAGTTTTGAAATACATCCATATTATATTGCACCTGTTTAATGAACTATTTTTGTTTGACTCTCTGTATTTTCCGTTTGTAGTTTAAAAATAAGAAGATGTGGTATAATTGCCAGTGAGACAACTTTCCATATGATTTTCCGGTAGCATGGCGATTGCATGACGTGGTGTTTTTCTACTCTCCACCTTTTTATTGAAAATCCAGTTAATAAGTTTATATGAGGTATGAGTAGGTCGTAAACTAAAAACAATACATGTTCCAGAAACAATTCTATCAGTTTTTAATGACATAAATCCGATAAAAAAAGTCTGTAAAAGATGGATGAAAGATATCAGAGTTATAGTCAAACTCATAAATCGAAAATAAACTGACAACGCCATGGCTAAAAATGAAAAGGACAAACAGACAAGCAATAGTACACATGACACAACATAGAAAACTAAAGAATTAACAACACGAAACCCACCAAAACCTAGGAGTGATCTCAGGTGCTCCGGAAGGGTAAGCAGATCCTGCTCCACATGTAACACCCGTTGTGTTGCTTATGAGATAACAAATCCGGTAAATAGTCTAATTCGGTAGGTCACATTTATGAAAAGGAAGGGGATTGTAGTTGCGACGTAATATCCGATATCATATGTGAAACGGTTATTCCATAACGGTCAACCAACTCGTGATGGCGTCCGTTAAATTTACGAAGAGATGATTTCAACTTCACCATTTGGAACTCTTGATTTAATAGCTTCCTTGTGAGCAACACTCTCTATCAAGAAAATCGTGATAGGAAATGCAAGCACGGGAATATCGTATCAATTGGGAGATATTTACACCGTATGCAGATGCTGCTAGAATGTTGCTACTTAGAAATGGGAAGTTCACAATTGGAAAGCTGAAATCATCTCTTTTGTCGTAAATTTTTGTTTTCAATCGACCCTCATTGTCAATTTCTAGATGTAAGTCAAGATATAAGGCCGACTTAACTGTATCTGTTGTATCCTTTATCTCTAAGTCAATGGGATAGATGCGTTCGACATAGTCACCAAATTTTTAATTATTTATTGAAAGAACATCATCTATATAGCGGAAAGTGGAGTTAAAGGATATTGACAACTTTTATCCTTCTTCCTAAGAAGTTCCTGTATGAGGTCAGCCTCATAATAATAAAGAAACAAGTTGTCAAGAAGAGGGGCACAATTCGTTGCCATTGGAATGCCGATAATCTGTTGAAAAGCACGTCCTCCGAACGGTTTAATTGTCACAAACATTCTTTTAGAAAGACAATTCGAGTGGACCGAAATTCATTATTGGTGTATACAGAGGTCAGTGGTCGGAGTCAGAATCGAGAACCGATACTTGAAGCACGTTTTGACAGTATTATACTGATACAACTGATAAACATGGATCCCAAGGAACAAGAAAGGTATGAGACATTAAAAAAAATGTACGAATCAAAGTCTGTGTCCGAATGCTTTGCAAGTTTGCATCTCAAATTAGAGCGGGGTGTTTCAATTCTGAAAGCAGAGGTCAAGGAACTAAGGGACAATGTAGAAAACCTTGAATTTTATGCTAAACTCATGGATGACAGTATTAAAGACATACACAACACACTCCTCCCTGATATTGAGGAGAACATATCAATGGAAGAAAAAGAAAGATTAAAGCTAGAGTATTAGGGCCGAAAATGGAATTTGGTGATAAGTGGTGTTAGTAGATCCATCTTGCCCGATATACCTAAAGCAACTGATATTTATGTCCGGTCCTTCTTTGGCAAAACTTTAGAAATACCCAAGGAGCGCATCGAAAAAAATGCTGTTCCAGGCCGTGCATAGGCTACCAGGAAAAGAGGCGGACAAAGAGAAAAGAAAGATCATTGAGCGTTTCAATAGTCTGATAGATCGAGACGATATTCGAGCAGCTGGGATGAAACTACCACGTGGAAGTGGGTGTATTGTTGTGCCCGATGTGCCGCCGTCTGTTGCAAAACTTCGATTTAATCTTTTGAATGAAAGACGTGCACTGCCTTCATCTGAACAGAGGAAAGTCCATCTAGTATACATTAAGGAGTATCCGTTGTCGTACTGAAAAAGAAGAGATCATCATAGACCTTTTAACAGACCTTCTCATGTAAAAATAATAACTTTAACTGAATTAAACTAAAAAATTTAAACAAAACTCATTACAACACTTATAGTAACACCTTGTTTATTATGTTGTATTTAATTACTATGTTTCTGTTTTTATTTTTTTTTATTTTTTTACCATTGCGTAGTTTGAAACTCTCTCTAAATTTTCAATGATAAATTGTATGTCCCGGCTCACCCGCACATGTCTAATTTGCATATTAGATTGCAAAGGTTGGCATGCGCAAACTGAACCGGATGTTTTGATTCGAGCTATCAGACAAAAACACACGAGAAAAAATAATACCCACTCTAAACTAAGGGCACACATAATGTGTGTTTTTCGAGATTATATAGGTAAAATGTATTCCAAATATGCAAAATGATGTACTCTTGTTGAAAAAGGCAAAGGCACATGGAAATTTAACAATACTTTATTATATAACAAAGAATTTATTACAAAATTCATTTGTATTAATATAAATTGAATGGACAGAGATACATGTACGGGTGAGTGATCAGACCTATATGCAACACCAATATCACATGATGTGATCAGTGAAAATCAGATGAGACAAGGAAGTAGTCCAGTCTTGCCTGGTTCTTGTTTAAAAATTAATTTTAGATAGCGGGGAAACTATCACTGATCAAGCAAAAATTTGTTCAGAACTTGACAAAAGCTTTATTATGAGAATATACATTCATCTAAGAAAACAATTATAAATAATATACATAGGTCTAATTTCTTTTCTCTGGAAAACCCATTTATCAAAACTCTCTCTGATGAACACAATGTTACTTTAGAGGGGGAATTAAAAAGCTCAGAACTTCATAATGCATTAAAAAATATGAAAAATGGAAAATCACCTGGTTTGGATGGTTTACCACTGAATTTTATAAATTTGTTTCCTTAATCCTTTCATGCTGCGTTCTTTCAAAGACGCATTTAAAATAGGTAAATAACCAATTGCATAAACACAAGGAGTTATCACCTGTCTACCCAAAGATGGAAAACCCAAATATTTTCTAAATAATTGGCGACCTATTTCACTACTTAATGTAGACTATAAAATAGTATCAACATGTATTGCAAATAGAATAAAAAAGTCCTTGATCACTTAATTAGTGAAACTCAAACCGGCTTTATGAATGGCAGATATATTTGTGAGTGCACACGTCTTATATGTGACCTTTTACAAAAAGTAGATGAGGAAGATATTCCTGGCTTGCTTGTCTTGTTGGACTTTGAAAAAGCTTTCGATACTCTGGATATTATATGCGAAACTTTGAAATTTTTGGGTTTTGGTGACACTATAATGAAATGGTTCACAACCCTATACTATACATTTAACTCAAATAGTTGTATTCAAAATAATGGCTATCTATCTGACTTCTTTGTAATAGGGAGGGGGTACGACAAGGTGATCCACTGTCTTCCTATCTTTTTATTTTATGTTTGGAACTTCTTAGTGCATGAATAAAATATGATAACAACATTAATGGTATAAAGATTAAAAAATTCTGAATTTTTACTCAGCCAATATGCTGATGATTCAAAAAGAGGGACGAAAGATACGAAAGGGACAGTCAAACTCATAAATCTAAAACAAACTGACAACGCCATGGCTAAAAATGAAAAAGACAAACAGAAAAACAATAGTACACATGACACAACATAGAAAACTAAAGAATAAACAACACGAATCCCACCAAAAACTAGGGGTGATCTCAGGTGCTCCGGAAGGGTAAGCAGATCCTACTCTACATGTGGCACCCGTCATGTTGCTTATGTGATTTCAAATCCGGTAAATAGTCTAATTCGGTAGGTCACATTCATGAAAGGGAAGGGGATTGTAGTTACGACGTAAGGAACATATCCGATATCATTTGTGAAACGGTTATTCCATAACGGTCAACCAACTCGTGATGGCGTCCGTAAAATTTACGAAGGGATGATTTCAAGCACGGGAATATCGTATCAATTGGGAGATATATACCCCGTATGCAAGTGCTGCTGGAATGTTGCTACTTAGAAATGGAAATTTCACAATTGGAAAGCTGAAGTCATCTCTTTTGTCGTAAAGTTTTGTTTTCAACCGACCCTCATTGTCAATTTCTAGATGTAAGTCAAGATATGAAGCCGACTTAACTCTATCTGTAGTATCCTTTATCTCCAATTCGATGGGATAGATGCGTTCCACATAGTCACCAAATTTTGAATTGTTTAGTGAAAGAACGTCATCTATATAGCGGAAAGTAGAGTTAAAGGATAATGCTAACTTCTTATCTTTCTTTCTAAGAAGTTCCTGCATGAAGTCAGCCTCATAATAATAAAGAAACAAGTCGGCAAGTAGAGGGGCACAGTTTGTTCCCATTGGGATGCCGACAGTCTGTTAAAAAACACGTCCTCCGAACGTTACAAATATGTTGTCAATCAAGAAATCAAGCATCTTGATATTATCGGTTTCAGAGAATTTTTTGTTTGAATTTGTGCTCTGAATAAGATAGACTTGTTTTACTCTTGCTCTGGTTTGAAGGCTAATTTTGAAAAAAATCAAGTTATATGAATTGGGGCAAAAAGGGGCTGTGGTACGGAGCTGAACACAAATAAAAAATAATATGGAACCACCCGGGAAATTTCAAACACCTAGGCATTCAATATTGTTTGTCAAAAGTTGTTATATGTGTTGATAATTATTTAGAATCTCTTAAGTGATTGGTCATTTAGAAATATTACTATATATGGAAAAATTGAAGTTGGGAAAACTCTTGCCCTACCGATTTTAATTCAATGTTTTACGGTTTTACCTGACTCATCTCCAGATATATTAAAGCGGATTCAAGCTATGCTGTACAATTTGTGTGCGATGGTAAAGGGGACAAAATTAAAAGAAATATACTTATCTCAAATTATGAGGATGGCGGGGTAAAAATGCCAAATATTGAATCCTTTATAAAATCACTGAAGCTATCATGCGTTAAAACATTTTTAAACCCCACAAATTATTCATCATGGAAGGTGTTATTGTCAGATCATCTTGAAATGAATGGTGGAGAAAATATCTGGCATTTATCAAAATCAGGACTCAATAAAATTGAAGAAGAATTTAACCCTTTTTGGCAAAAATTTCAGCATGGGCCTCACTGTGTGTACCTCTGACCACAGCCCCTAGTGATATTTTGTCTCAACCATTATTTTTGAATGAAAATATTATTATTGATGGAAGAACAGCTTTTTATAATAGTTGGATATAGAATAATATATTTTTCATGATCTCATTAAGGAAAATGGAGAATTTTACATCTTTGCAGAATTTATTAGGAAATATAATATAAAAACAACTTTGCGAGAGTTCTATGAACTAATCTGTGCACTTGAAAAGGACTGGGAAAAGGTTATTCATTCACAAGTATTTTTCGAACTAAATACTGTCGGTCACAAAACTGTAACCGCCATAAAAACAGTGGATAAAGTATCGAAACCTTTTTAATATAACTTTTTTAGATCAAATAAAGGAAACCCAATCTCGAATACAAGAGAAATGGAAAATAAAATTGGAAATAAATATCATGGCTGAAGAATGGAGTTTCTTTTTTAGCTTGCCTTTACTTATAACGGAAGATCCCACACTAAGGGCATTTCAATACAGATTACCCCATAGAATTCTAGGATCAATTACTTTACTTATGAAGTGTAAATATAGTGAAACAGAATTGTGCACATTTTGTACAGAAACGAAAGAAACATATCTACATCTCTTTTTTTGAATGTAGATAATTTATGTTCGAACATTCTGGCTTATTTTTCCAAAAGTTGGGAGAGGTACATTATATGTAAAATAAGTTTTCATCCAACCTTATCAAGTATAATCTTTGGTGTAAAATGTCATGTATTTAAAGATATTCTTAATACATGTATTCTCATATTGAAGAGATATGATTACCTATGTAGAGTAAGGTTTATAGCCCAATCTGTTGCTGAAGCAATTAAATTGCTAAGTATTATTATAGAATTGACATGGTCTCTATGAACATGTGCTCGACCAATAAAACAATAAAAATAAAAGAAAAATGGTCAAATATTGATAATTTTATTAAGAAACAGAACTCAATAAAGATGTATTCTGTATTTTATTATTAACTTAGTATTTTATAGTTTAGTAACAATAATGGTTTAACCATCTATATTTATGAGTTCAAATTACAAAACTATTGTTTGTACATATTTGTTTGTAGATGAGATTTGAGAATGATATGAAAATAATAAAAGATATATATTACAAAAAACAACTTTCTACAGGAGACCGAAATTAACAACTACATTTGTATATGTCACTGTACAGTCAAATGTTAACAAACACTTATTTCATACGTTTTTTGACGCAATTTTATAAAAAAAACGAATGCGACGAAAGTTGCAATGGATACACCAAAAAGAAATATGTTGAACCATTCAACTACTTGGTATCAGATAAACTGAAAATACTAATTACATACAGTATTTTCAGTCTTCGATCGAGTATAGTTGAATTGGTATAGCTTAGTCGAGTAAAGATCGTGCAGAGATCGTGAATTGGTCTGAATCATCGAATATGTATTCAATTAGTGATCGAGTCGGAGTCGTGATGGAGTAATCAAGGAGTCGTGAATGGTCGAGTTAAGTTCTTGTACAGTCGGAAAGCAGTCGGATAGAAGTTGTAAACAGGCTCGATCAAGAATTTGGTTACGCTTGGTCGTAGAAATTTGGACAATCGGGATCATCGAGTTGATCTGATCGGCAGTGTGAACATAGCTTCACATGCAGCTGCTTACATAAACTTTATCATATATAGATATAGGAAGATGAGGTGTGAGTGCCAATGAGACAACCCTCCATCCAAATAACAATTTAAAAAAAGTAAACCATTATAGGTCAATTTACGGCCTTCAACACGGAGCTTTGGCTCACACCGAACACAAGCTATAAAGGGCCCCAAAATTACTAGTGTAAAACCATTCAAACGGGAAAACCAACGGTCTAATCTAAATAAAAAACGAGAACCGAGAAACACGTATAAATTACATAAACAAACGACAACTAAAAATGTACATGTACTGTACATCAGATTCCTGACTTAGGACAGGTGCAAACATTTGCAGCGGGATTAAACGTTTTAATGGTACCAAACCTTCTCCCTTTTTCTGAAACAATAGCATAACATCACGACATAGAAAAACATACGATACAATATCAATTGGCAGGCTTACCTCAATCAAAAAACGTAAATTAATATACCATGAACGAATAAATTTGATCTGCGATATCTGAATGTAAATGCACAGTTAATAAAATATTAGGGATAAACATTCAAGGCCAAAAAGCAAACACATAAGTCTAAACAAAGCCATGGCAAGACACCACTGCGCAATATTATCACATTTGAAAAAAAAACGGTTTTAATAATACAGGTAAATCTTGAAGTTTATACAAATGTAGTGAAAATTAAAAGATATTCCAAATAATTAAAGCTGGTATATAGACAAGTTCCATATTAATATAAAATAACAAAAAGGCATTATAAACAGTATCAACAGGTCGAATTAACGAGAAAATACGATTTGAGAGTACTCGCAGTTACTGACAGCTAGTTAAATATTTAAACAGCATATATTTACACTGGTATTACTTTTTAAACTTATTCAATATAAAAAATATAATGTACATACCTCATGGGGAGGAAACTGGAACAGCCAAACATTTCTAAAGTATTTGAAATAATTCCTTTATGTCAGGTTCTATGGTCCTTTTAACATGAGCATAGAGCACGATATGAAGGAATAATTTCTTAAATAAAGTATGATTACATGTCGTCTATCACCTATCACCTAACTTTGTCGTCTGACAATATTTAAATAGATGTGTTCATTATGACATAGTATGTGATGTTTTCTCCATAATCCATCAGAAGATAGGATATAACTGCTAATGAGACCTTTTTTTTTCTGTGAAAAATATACTTTTAATTAGATTCTAATTATATAGTCAGGCGTGCTTTATACACATAATCCCATACAAACTTTGCTGTGATATCTCGTTTGATAAGAATTCTACAGGTACAGCCGAAATTCAATTTAAACATAATATTTGTATACTAGTATATGAATGAGTATTGCAAACGTTTTAAGTAACTTGTGGTAAAGTTATACATTTTGTACATGGATTTCGTTGAGGTCCAAAACGTCACTACAGCGAACTAGTTTGGAAATATACACACCGTGAGACAGTATCGCAGCATATAAATGTTGATTATTCAGGAATTGAATGCTTCTGTTATTAAATTCATTTGGGTGTAAAAGCGTTGACCGAAGTATATTTTGAATGAAGCGCAGATGCGGTCAACGCTTTTACAACCGTATGAAATTGCAAAAAGAAACCCTCCATACTTATAATTACATATTTTAGCTAGGATCATGAAAACAAGCACTTTATTGTTGGACCTCGTATCATCATGAATGTCACAGTGTCATGGTGTAATGAATGTCAATTTCAGAAGGACGGGAGATTGATGTTAGCCAATCTAAATAACGTATCATATTGAAACATACATGCAATGTAATTATTGTAAGTTATTGGTATATTGTTCAGAACTCCTTTCCTGTAGATAATCTCTAACTTGATGTCAATTTCAAGATCACTTTCTGCTATATAAGGTTTATTAATGTATAGGATTGTGTGATGAACCTGTTCGTAATTTACGTTTTTTTTTTTTGCATTTCTTTGACATACACACATCTCACTGCTTCACCTTTTTGGAGAACCTTTCTTATCTATAAAACCAACATTACTCAGAACTGCTTCTTAAATACTTTCTTCATTAATAACACAAGTTTTGCAGCAAAGAACAATTGTATGCGTCTTTCACGCATCAAATAAAAATTACATATTAACCCTGAAAGTAATTTATAACATATAAATGTGAATATATAACTATTTGTAGATTACACTTGCACTATAAAAAAAAAATCGATCAAATTCGTTGATTTTGCACCCTACTATTATGATTTAGCAAAATAATAGTATAATTATGTTTGGCTAGATCTTATCGTAAAAAGTACATTATGTCAAAACCGTTTACATCTCTCGTAAATAAACATGCTAATTGAAAAGATTTTACAAGGAATTTGTTAAGATACCTATTTTGTTAAAAGACTTTAAAAATATTTTTGTTTCATTCAATGCGTAGTTATAGAATTGTACTTCTATTGAATTTGAAAGGCTTTCCATTATGCTCTTTTTATACTTTAAATAAAATTTGGACGTCATTGTTTGGTTTTATATGATTTGGTACTGAATATTTGTATATGTTAATATTAAACTAGAAATCAAATCACATAAACTACTGGAATTTAAATCAAGTGTTAAATATGTTAATTTAGGTCAAAATGTAAGGAACCACTTTAATGAAATATTGAATCCAATGCGTCTAATATATGTCCAAAATAGTCCATGATTTGATTGGAGATTACACTTAGACCGAATTATCGTTTTAGATAAAGTTGTCGCTATTGTGGAATTTCTATTTGCTGTATCAAACGATCTCATGTTTCTATATGTTCAAAATATATAAATATGCTCAAACGCGTAATTCACTAAAGAAAGACAAAATGCTACATCTGTATGCATATTTTGAATACAGACATAAAAAAAAACGTACAGTATGTTGATGACTTAGATTGAATATGTTTTGTCATTGAAAGTTGTGTTCACTTCTGTGTTGTATTTTTCTGTACATTCTTTTATTTGGTATATGTGAAATCCTATTAAAGAAGCTAGATCAAGCTAGAATCCACTCAATGTCGTGCTTAATATACTCGTAAATGAATGTACGATGAGTCATGCGGAACTGAAGCAAGATCTGTACATTCGCATTACCCATATATAATAAATTAAAGATATACGGTATGAGAATGAAAACCCTCATTAACACAATTATACACCCCACACAGCCAAATTGATGCCACACTTTAGCAAAGAATCTACTGCCGGAAGTAAAAACACATTAAAATTACCATATTTTTATAACATTGTGAATAGAGCATATTGTTATTGAATTTAAACTCTATTTACACTTTTCATTCAAAAAAATCGCAGCATGTCTTTTCCTCAGGAGTGTCCGCGGGTGTATAACCTGAACATTACCCTCATTTGATTGTGAGAAAGTTATTTCAACTTGTGAAAAGGTTAATCGTTCACGGTTATATGGAGTTGAACACGTCGGAAGGTATTTAGTCTTAGTGAGTGTCGATGTCACGGCTATAGAAAATAAAAAAGAAATAAAAAACTATCGCTTAAAGATTAAGAAAAGCCACATTCGCGGCCGCTACAGGGTTAAACACCCTACCGAGCTGTTCTTAGATTGATATACATATATCATGTGTATTGTGGCAATCGAAATGTTTTCAGCTTAAGTTTGTCATCGCATCTTTTCCTAGACACTTTTTCATGTCATGTTTCATGTCTTTGTAATTCTATATATTCCAGTTTCTTGTTCGTCGCCTCGATCTTATTTTCTGTGCTGCCCGAACGAAAACAACAATCAATCAATTAAGTTGAAAAAAGAAATCGACAAACAACTACGTATTTGATCAGCTAAAATACCTTCCATGTATCTGTGTTGGAATAGATATAGTGGAATTTCTATGTAAAAATAAATATTTAAACTCTCTAAAAATAATGAACATGTCACTGAAGGGTCTCCATAATATTTTTATAATTTTTATAATAGATTAAGTATCTGAGAGATCGACATATATTTTATATACTCGTAATGGAAAGAGTGAAGGGTATTTTTCACGAGCATAAAAAGTTTATTATAAGTCGCCTGAGTGGGAAAAGAAAACAACTACTAAGCGTACTTCAGAAAAATGATTTGATAAAACCTTGGGAAGCTAAAAGAATACAAACTGAGAACGATCATGACTTCTTTCGAAGTATATTTGATTTTGTAGAGCACAGTAATAAGGAAAAAGAATTTATTGACATTCTAAGAGATATTAGCGATGAAATTGCGAACCGTGTTGAAAGTGAGTATAGTGTCTTTTCAAAGTATTACCGTTTTAATTTGTTGATGTGAATTGTCTGTCTTCTGACAAGTGTTATAGTGCTAGACAGTTGTGTTTTAAAATTCAATACCATTGTCAAAACAATTTTTAAACAAAGTCAATTATTCTAATTTACCTAAAACGTTACGGAATTTATTATTTTGTACAAACATCCTTCTGTTTTTATTCTTAATCCTTTTTTGTCCGTTTCAGCTCATACGGCAAAGGGGTGCAGGAAGCGTTTTTCATCGTTTTTCTTCAATATTTGTCCGTTATAGTTAGCTTATAAAATCAGATAAATTAAAAACTGGTTTCATTCACCCTTAGGGTGTCCGTTTTAACGGTTTTCATTTCTAATTATAAGTTACAATGAGGGTTAATAACAAAAGAGTTGAATCCAGTTTCGCAATTGAAAACTTTCCAATTATATTTGGCAACATTTCATCAGTGTCTGCATATAGAGTATTAATCCCCAAAGTTGATACGACATTCCAGAGCTTGCATTTACTTTATGATTTCCTTAAAAGCGAGAAGCTATTAAACTACAAGTTGAGTTTTAAAGCCGAAATAATCTTTTCGAAAATATTTGAACGCAATTACAAGTTGGTGACCTTTATGGAATACAATGTATCTGACTTACAGATGACATGAAGACAGATATGTTCAAATTGTCGTAACCACATTCCCGATTTCTTGCTTCGAATGTGATCTACCGAAAAGGACATATTAACAGGTTAGTACTTACATGAGACACTCAACTGGTGTCACATGTTGAGCAGGGTCTACGTACCCTTTTAGAGCTATTGAGTTCACCCCAAGTTCTGGTGAGGTTGTGTTGTTCAATTTTTGGTTGCTTTTTGTATACAGTGGTTCTTTTCGGCTTTGTAAGTTTGTTTTCTACTTATGACCTTAATGTCCATTTGATATCTTTTGGGAATGAAAGTTTTCAAAACTATGGTTGAATCACACATAATGACGAATCGGTTGTCTAACCCTGTAAGCAAAATAACTGATTTTCGCTGATATTTTTTATTGCGTTTTTAAAACCCTTACTCTACTATTGAGCGATTTGTTTTGGGTGATTTCCACTACTGCACCTAATTAATTGTCTTTAAAGTAAAATGATGTCAAGGAAACTATTTAAAACCATGAATCGAATAAACTAAGATAACACCATGACCAAAATGAAAATACAAAATTAAAAAATTAAAACGAAAGCTACCTTAAGCCGTGAATGATTAAGTGGGGTCTACAAAGATATTCAACCCTTTATATAATTAATAAAACTATTTATAACTTCGTTAGATACACAATTACCTGCATTTGTGTCTTAAAAGCTGAGTGTAAAATTACTCAAATCATATTTTATTCGAATAACAAGCGAAATTAAACATCTGAACACATTTAACATGTCTAAACGGTTTTTTTTTTAAAAGCAGCAGTAATTTTTCTGCTTCGTTCTTTTACCATGTAAAACATCAAAGTGCTTCTGAATATTGGTTTCTTTTTTGGCAAGGGAATGTTGCTACCGATTTAGTCTCAAAATCATTATCGCATTTCAACATGCCCTCAAAAGGTAAATAAGTTCGACATATATTTAAATCAATTAGGACGTACATTTCTTATCGAACTTCAAAGACTCCTTTTATTAGGGCCCCGCCGAATGATGAATCGCCCTATATTGATCAGTCTGTCTGTCTTTTATCATATGATATAGTTGTTAATTATTTCGATCCGTGTAATACCTATAAATGCAAAAAATTTTAAAGTTTTTAAATTTGAGTTAATCATGTTTATTTAAAGCATGATCAACTTTTTGAAATATCAGAATTCCAAATGTTCACTAAATAATAAAACTAAAAGGGATATCTATGAAGTGCGAAACAGGAGCCATCTATTGAAAACAAACATTTTTTTTAAGACTATTGGAAATTAATCTATAATTTAAAATTGATACTATAATAAGTCGGAAGAGCATTTGATAGGAATCAAAATAACCTAAAAATATTGATAGATTATGACGGTCGTTATCGAGACTAGCAGGCGCGTAGCTACGTTTACGTCAAAACGCCCGGGCGTACACTTGAATTTTGGTAAAAAAAATATTTTAATCTCAATATACAGTATTAAAAACAATCTGGTTTAAAGCACATCATGAGCAGTCTTTTTAATCTTTCTTCAATAGCATGTATTTCCAGAAAAAATGAGAAAAAAAATCTTTCGATCAAATGGTACCGTATTAGATATTCGTTCATTTTATGTCAGTCAAAGGCTGAATCTGCTGAGATTTCCACTTACTTTCCTTTCAGCTGAGATCGATATGTGCAGTTTGAATTTTAGCTTAGCCTACATTTATGACACGAAAACAAGAAATAGCTATATATATATATATATAGAGAGAGAGAGAGAGAGAGACCCTAAATTTCATCGGAGGCGTCAACATTTAGGTTAAATATGTCGTAAAAGATTTTTCTTACATCAATTATTTTGTCAAACCTTCATGAAATTTTACGAAAGTTGGACACAAGCTTGTTATTCTCAAAAGAGTATCCAGACCTTAATGATGAATTTACATTTTTGATTTCCCCGTATTTTACTGATAATAGGAATTTATGTTTGCAGTTAACAAGTCTGTGGTTGAAGTTTGTAACACTTCAATTACTTTGTCAACCCTCCATCGAATTTTATGAAACTTTGGCATAAGCTTTTTTGTGATTCATGTCTGAAGTAAAATTTTGAAAATATATTTTTTTTCGTTTTTCAATTAGGAGTTAACAGACGCTCTGTGATTATAATTTTTTTACATGATAATTTTGAAAACCTTCAGATATTGTCATGAGACTTGGGTAGAAGTTAATAGTCCAGATCAAGAAAAAAAAATCTAAAGAAAATGTTTGATTATTTAAAATCCTGTAATGGACTGATAAAAAGAATCAATTTTCGAGGGAAGCGGTAATCTAGCGAGAACCACGGTTCCATGGAACCCTTTACAAATTTTCATAATGCACCTAAACATCTATGCAAATTAATCAATTTATATCCATTAACGACTTTTGCACGAAAAGGGGTTTTAGTCGAGTAATTGCTCTATATTACCCAACGGTTTAAACATATTTTAAGTAACAGGTTTGGATATTTTTTCTAACACCATTGGCCATTAGATTTAAAATCAACACAATGCATACATTAAACATAAAAGATAAAAAAAAAAAAAAAGAAAAAAGTAATCTATAAGGTATGTTCAACTTGCTATTGATTAGTTTTTAATGACACCTCCCCCTCAAACCGACTACTAGAAGATGCTATAACCTGGGTCCGATTGGGGCTCCCAATCCCCTCGTCGAGGTTGGGGCGTACACTTAAAAATAGCCTAGCTACTCCATTGACTAGACCATACCCGTGACATTCTATTTAGCTTACTGCGAATTGATCAGTTTTCACTGTTATTCCTTAAAAAAAGGGCGTTTGGAATTCATCAGACCAGTGAATGTTTTATAATTCTTTAACTTAATTTCTGCATATCATAAGCATAGTAACAAATGATATTGTTTGCAGTAAACCATATATGACAGCTGAGTTTTTTAACATGGTTATATGCACAGTACTTTTAAAGTACTTTGATAAAAGTTCATCTAAATACTCGAGTTACGATCATCTTGAAAAAGTTACGACCATCGTGTGTCGGTCGTTTACGGCCATCATCCAAACAACTATAATTGACGTTACAACCATCATGCTACAATTTTTGAATGGCTAATAAACGAAAATTCGGATGATTTCATGCATCAAGTTTTATTTCAATTTCAACACACTCACAAATAGTGTGTATGCGATAAGCGGTCTGGCTCAAATAATCATTTTATTGCACGAAAATTGGAAATGAAAAACTATATCTAGAGTTGTCTCCCATTTTCGGCTTACTGTTACTTTATGTTATTTATCCATTTACCACCAGTGCAATGGAGTGATGAAATCGATTGCACTGTTTACTTATTTACTTACTATGTTACTACAAGATTGATCGTTTATATAAATATACAGTGTTAATTTCCATGGTTTAACGCAAGCGTACATTTAAGATAAATAAATTGAATGAAACTACGGTTCCTTATTTGTGCATTGTTATGAAAAATTTGTATGTTTTGTTTACAACTTGTATTGTTCTGGTCGTACTATTGCAAATATTCAATTTCAAGACTGCATCATGTGTTTCCATCAGTTTACCATAGTACTATCACATGGTTAGGTTAGAAATTAATGGTAAACCCTAGATTTAAATGTTATAATGTCTAATCTTACCGTTTTAATTTATTGACATAACTGCACGACTCGATTCTCAATTTACAGTGGTAAGATAATCGTTGCAAAGAATTCTGCTCAAAATTCTGTAAAAGACGGTTTTAACTTTGCAGTGTTGCGAGAGTTTATGTTCTATGTTGAAGGCAATTGTAGTGACCTGCAATACAAGTACCGTTCAATTGAGTTTAGTTATATGTCTTGTGTGACCTAGGTTTTCTGTATTTGGCATGTGTAGCGCATCATGACATAAGATATTGTTACGTGTACCAAGATGAACTTTCGTACAGGACGGCTGTGTGTATTTTTGACATGGAACTCTTGACCAAACTAAGAATTTTTGACTCTTGACATATGCACGTTGGGTGTGTCATCATGATGCATGCAGTGTGTTCCTTGGTATATTACCTTGACTTCAAAATGTAATTTTCAATTGACCTTGCATCTGAATATGTGGCATGTAGATGTATTGTTATAAGATTGTGAGTCTAGTGGCACGAGAATCTTCATGTGAGCTTGACCTTTGCCCTCAATGTACAACTTGTATATTTTGTTTGAATTAAATGGAGAATTGTCTGATTGGCAGTCGTACCACATCTTCTTATATCTATATTAGATATATTTGTTAGTTTTGTGTACCACGATGACCCTTTCCTCAAAATCTGCTATGTGTATTTTTGACAAGGAATTCTTGACCAGAAATTTTTGACTCTTGACCTATGAATATTGGGTGTGTCTCTTGGTATGATTACCTTGACGTCAAGTCAGGAGTCTCTGGTTTTTGTTAAGTCTTGTATGTTTTTAATTGTAAGTTCATTTTTATGTTTTGGAGTTTGAACTAGTACACATTTTGTTGAGGGATTTTCTCGCTTTTTTGAAGACCCATTGGTGACCTTCGACTGCTTACTGCTCTTTTGTCATGTTACTGTCTCTTTTACACATTCCACATTTCCATTCTCAATTTTTAAGAATGTTTGGTTCAAATGAAAACTTAATCCTTTAATTTCCGTGAAAAGTTAGAGAGAATATTTACTGCTTCAGTAGCACCAGGTGCTGCCAGTTGTGATAGATAATGCAACATGTTTCAATCATTTTTCCTTAGATTTTATTTCATTGACATGTAGGTATGGATAGTCTGTTTTTACATCTTAAAAATTCACACAGAAGGTATACGCATATCAATTAACTGAACTCAGTGCAAAAACCTTTAAAGTACACTTGGACAGAAAGCTCAATCTAGTGAAACACTTTGTTATGCTGGTCACATGTAACTTGAAATATCACTATCTGTTTTCAAACTACACTGAGATCCTGAAAACAATATGCAAGTTACTAATAATTCTTTTAGTAGTAGAATTAAATGGAAGCTGTTTACTGAAATAAATGTAGAATATGTCTATTTGCCACAGTCGCCCCTGCTTGTGAAAAGAAACATGTGTAAACTTCCACATATAGATGCAGGATTTACGTAGTTTGACCGTTTTGTGACCATAAGCATTGTGTATCAGTTTCAAAACATTTGGTTGCAGCAAACATAAGTTAACGGACAGAAACAACAGATTTAGCATTTTTTCCTATCTAAAGGCTCCGTGTTGACATTTTATCATTGGTACTCGTACGATATCTCCTAATAACCAACAACTTGTTTTACATTGTCATTTCGGTGCTTTTTATACCTGACTATGCGGTATGGACTTTGCTCATTGTTGATGTCCGTATGGTGACTTATAGTTGTTAATTTCTGTTTCATTTGGTCTCTTGTGGAGAATTCTCATTGGCACTCAATCCACATCTTCTTTTTTATATTATGTATAAGTTTTGTAGTATTTGGTTGAGGCAAACTTAAGTTAGGAGAACGGAACCCATTTTTGAAGACGTTCGGGACGGACGGACTAGGGTTACACTTTATGCCCCTCCACTATGGCAGAAGTTCTGACTATTGTGCTGGTGATACTCATCCCACTAGCACTGTCATTAACACACACACACACGCAATTTTATTATATACATATTCAATCTTAATTTTGATTTCTTTACTTTGAGCCGAATGATTATGATTATATGCATGCCCTTCAGAAGGAGTATCACATATACTTTTTTGTAATATTTTATAGCTTATTTTTCAACTAATTAAAGCTTACAAACTTAAATTGATCATCACTTTCTTTTTATGTGTCTTTTAACATTCTGTTTTGACCGATTTGTTACATATACCTCCCATGTATTTCTATCTAATCTGAAATTATCACAGAGCCAATTAAATAAAATTCAGTCGAACTTGAAAATAAATGTACAATCAAATATATATGCAAGTCGTCAACTGGTCAAGTGCCTAGATGCACATATCGTTAGCCAAATGAACGACATGTCCTATTGGGCGGTTTTAAACTTCTAGAAATATTAACGGAAATAAGGGATGAGAAAAGGAAAATAACTGAAAACAGAACGACTGAATTAAATAAAAGGATGTTTGATATACTGTATATTTCAGTTTATTTTTAAAATCTATGCAATGCTTTATTTTTATCTAGTTTCCTTTTCAAAATAATCAGAATTAGAAGATAATTACCTTACAGCTTCCTTTACCGTCAATGCTGAAATGTTTTATGTTATCAAACAATTTTAGCATCTTTGACCTACATTACCTTTTTATTCAAATACTTGCGGTTATCTTCTCCAAGTTCAACAGGATCATTAGAATGATCTAGTATAGAACCCAGATAGAACCAAGAAGTTGGGTTGCTCTAACCAAACAACCCGGATGTTGAATAGTTACCATGGTTTCGAACCAAAGAACCCGGATGGAATCAAGGTTTAGAACTAGAGTGCCCGGATAGAACCTAATTGCATTCGGAATTCTCATGACTTTTTATACCTTCAACGTATTTCCAAATCATTTATTTATTTAGTATATTTATATATAATATATAATTCATTTATATAATTCGTTTAAATGACAGCCCGACAATGTTAAATTTGTAAATGTGCTTTCTCACATTTTTTGTTCTTCCCTCGCTGGGATTCGAACTCATGCTACTATCGTGGCATCAAATCGCCCGACGCGCTTTGCCACTCGACCACCTAGGCTCTACAATAATAAACCGTTCGGTGGCTGAGTGTAACCTTTTTTCGTCAGTTTTAATTTTGTGTGGAAACATAGTACATGATATACAAGGCATACAGATGGAATTGTTACAGATCAGCTGAAATATCAATTGTAAAGGATCATCCAAATTAATGTAAGATGCAGTCACAGAATTAATTGTTTCATAAGTATGTCTGAACGATTGACAACTCTATAACAGATTGTATCCATCGGATCACCGGCAGTGATGGTTATACAAGGTTGAAAATAATTATTCTTTATCTTTTTTGTATCTTTTCTCGTTTTTTTTTTTTCATTAAGACAATCAGGTTCTAAAGTGTGAAGCTGGTGGATCTAAAAGTTTTCTCTTCTCCTTGTCGTCGTGGTGTCTCACTCGGTGTTGACTTTTATGATATGGGAAGTAACATTATCAAACGGATGTTTATTTGAGCGAAGATGTCTTGTGAGAGGACAGTTTTTGTTGGTTTTGTACTATGAACTATGGTTATTGTGCCGAATATTGAATGTATCCATTGTTTCTTGAGGCAGCACATACTGAAAGCCACAAGTGTTCGATTTAGCTAAACTCATTTGCATCACGTTCATTGAGCTGCAAAACTTTCTTATCATCTACATCCGAATTCACCTGGATAGTAGAAGCACGCTTGATAAAGCTTGTTGGTCTTGAGAATTTTTGCGTTTATTTTGATTGCATTGTAAATATTTTAAACATTCTAATACATACTAAACAGTGTGTTAAGATTACATTGTAAGGCAATTTATAATTTTATATGTGTAATTTGATTAATCTCTGTACTGATAAATCCACAATCAAATACATTTGTATGTTATGTGTTGCTATTTAAAGGCACTTATATATGATAAATATATTGAGTATATCCCTTTATTTTTGAAGGCCCTCCAGTAGCGGATTTTTTAAGACCATTACCAGAAAAAAAATATGCTGATTTAGGATCAAAAGTAGTCCTTGAGTGTGAACTTGATAAAAGGTATTCTACAAAATGGCTGAAAAACAAACAGAATGTGAAAGAGGACAGAAATATTGTAATCAAAGACGAAAATCATGAAGGCAAGCATACTTTCACCATTTTACAGCTCAAAGGAAGTGATATAGGGAAGTACAGCTGCATATGTGGATCAAAACAAACGACATGTGAACTGAAGATAACGGGTAATATAGAAAAGTACTGCTATTTTAAATAAAACTAAATTCATTTTAAGGTAACACAATACCGAATGGCATATCTTCTGATTTCCATTTTTTTTTTTGGCACTCTTGTACTTAGAATCGAGTTAACATCGGAATATGTAGTAAAATAAAATTAGGTCACCGTTTTTGTTTTCTAGTAATTTTCATATGGAAAACGTCATTTTTAGCGACAAATTAACATAGATATATAGAGAAAATGTCTACTAAGTATTTAGATTATCCAATGGATGGCTATGTTTTTATATACACGGAGAGAGAAAAAACTAACATAATATCCAGGATTAAATATTCAATGCATGCGTACACGTATAAAAATCCATATGTCACCACTACACCCTGGTGTTTGCGATACATAGCTGGGTCATCAAAATGTTCGACTAAACACCTTTCTAAAGTAATGACTACTATTCTTTCTACAGTTAACGATGGGCTTTTAAAATATTGTGATGAGATATATTCTACCAGTCGTGTTAACTAGATGTGGATTTTCAAAAATTCGGAAGATCTACTGCTTAATCTTAGATCACAATATTTGCAATTTTTCAGCAGCATAAAGACTTTTGATTTTTCTACGCTTTACACTACTATTCCCCATGCTCAGTTGAAAGATCGACTTCACCATCTCATTAAACAGATTTTTTTCTATAAAAATGGGAAACGTAGATACACATTTCTTGTTTTGGGTAACAATAATTCATATTTTGTGAAAAACAACACTGAATCTATCTGAAAATATTCTGAAGATGATATTATCAAAATGCTGGACTTTAATTAATCGACAATACATTTGTTGAGTTTGGAGGATTTTTATTTCAACAGACAGTCGGTATCAAAATGGATACTAATTGTGCAACCTAACTGGCTGGTTTGTTTTTGTACTAGTATGAAGCACAATTCATTCGGAACCTTCTAAAACACAAAAAGAAAAAGCTCCTTGCGAAATTCTTGAATTTTTCTTTCCGATATATTGATGATGTCCTATCATTGAATAACCCATATTTCAGTCAATACTTACATCTCATATATCCCAGTGAATTTGAAATTAAGGATACTACTGATACTAGAACGACTGCTTCATACCTTGATATTTTCCTCGATATTGACACAGATGAACGACTTCACACGAAAATCTAAGATAAACGGGACGATTTCAACTTCCCAATAATCAATTTCCCATTCTTCAGCAGTAACATACCCTCTGGCCCGTCGTATGGTGTCTACTTATCTCTTTTGATACTTTATGATCGTGCATGTTCACACTATACGGACTTCATATACAGGAGTGTGCTCCTATCGCAGAAACTGCTCCAAGAAATTAATCAGGAGGACAGATTAAAAATGACACTCCGTAAATTTTCTAAATTGAAATCTGTCTAAGATTTGTGTAAGTATTGTTATCAGATGCAGATCGGAGGCAGTGGGGATACATTTCCACCTTGAGGCGCCCCTATTACGTCTTGAGGTTCAGGTATGTCTGTTGGTGATGGGAATCTGGGTATTTATTTGTATTGTAGTCCTATCATGTAATGTTTTTAATGTTATATTTAACATTGCTATAAAAGCGGGAGGTTTGGCATGCCACAAAACCAGGTTCAACCCACCATTTTTTTTTATTAAAATGTCCTGTACCAAGTCAGGAAAATTGCCATTATTAAAATATAGTTCTTTTCTCTGTGTGTTACATTTTAATGTTGTGTTTTCCTATTGTGTCGTAGTTCTCCTCTTATATTTCATGTGTCTCCCTCAGTTTTAGTTTGTAACCCGGATTTGTTTTTTGTTCTCAATCGATGTATGAATTTCGAAAAGCGGTATACTACTGTTGCCTTTATCTATATTTCCGACAATGTACATAAAATATATATTGTTTTATTCAGCAATTAACAGATGTAACTTGAAACTTTAGTTTTTAAAATCCAAATCTTTGCTTCTAATTTTTGAAAGTAATCGACATAGATTAAAAGCGGGCCGCGAAGAGGACCCAAAATCAAACAGCTTCGCTAAACAAAACAATCAACTATCCACCAAAGACGATATGGCGTGGATATAAGCTTGGTTAGTAATATTGATACTCAGCATTGCCTCTACATTTAAAATCTCCAAATTACCATCCCACTATGAACTGCATATTCAAAAATATGTATGTTCGGTTATTTAACGGTAAGGTTCACAGCATACCGTAGCTGCCTTTTGGTAGAAATTTTACACATACTTATTGTAATTAGATTTAGATCGTTACAGGCACATGAAATATTCACAACCTAATCTGTTTGTCAAACTGTTGTTGCCTTTGATTTCTATAACTATTTACTTTTACAATGTTTTAATTATGTTCCTGGTGATTTGTTTTTGTAGAACCACTGAAGTTTGTAAAACACTTAGAGAACAAGATATGTCGTTCAGAAGCCAAGGTCGATCTTGAATGCAAATTGAATAAACCTTTCGACGGAGAACCAATTTGGACAAAAGATGAACAAGAAATATCGAAGAGCAGTCCTTGTTTTCAGAAGGAAAATACCCCTTATGTGAAGAAATTAACCATTGTTAAGTTCGATCAAAATGATGAAGGTGAATATCAATGTGTCTGTGATACTGCATCTACAAAAGCAACTATAAAAATATCAGGTAAAAAAATATCAAATTTCAATTGTTCAGTAATATTTTTGTTGTACTATTTTATAGAAATCTTAGAACACATTGTACTCTGTTATCAATGACGTTACTGTTAGAAAGGATGATATGTAGTATTATCAGTCGTCCCAATGTGTATATCACTCTGTTCAGCTTTTATATTATTCCGTATCTCAGCTTTGTGACGTCAAATACGTTGACCCGGCCTTAATTACTTTGACTCGGACATATCAGCAACGCCATAATGTTTGAACCGACATTGAAAACTTTGACCCGAACTTATCAAATCATTTTCCGGTTACTGACGAAACTAAAAAAAACACTTCCAAAACACGCAAATATAGCCCGATAAATCGATTATCAGATTATCAGCATATTGATATTGTAAAATATCAGATGCTCGACACAATATGAAGTCGTTTTTT
Source organism: Mytilus galloprovincialis (assembly GCF_965363235.1). NCBI lineage: Eukaryota > Metazoa > Mollusca > Bivalvia > Mytilida > Mytilidae > Mytilus > Mytilus galloprovincialis. Next base: position 48,096,586 of record NC_134844.1, on the reverse strand, counting down.
TATCTCGCTCACTGCGCTCATTCGACAAAAAGCTTCATATTATGTTCCGCAGCTGATATTTTACGATATCATCATGCAGACAATCTGATAATCGGTACTGATAATCTTAGTCCTGTTATCGTATAACAATTAAAAGACAGCAAAGCACAATGACAAAACAATGTTGAATGAAAGGCAAAAAGCAGAGTAATAACTAGTACAATTAAGGGGATAAACGACATTCGGAAAACGACAACAGAAAAGCAAATGTTGCACTTCGGTGTTTTTGTTGTTCCTTTGTTTTCCTCTTATAGTTGATGTGTTTCCCTCAGTGTTCGTTTGTTACCTGGATTTGCTTTTTATAAATCAATTTGTGACTTTTTAATACTGGTATACACTATTAACTGCTCAGAGTCTGAATTGACCAGTTTTTGTGCTCGACCAGTAAAATTGAGCACACACTTTACTCCACTAGTCTCGACATTGTCTCGACTGTACTTAAGTGTACTCGACTAGGTCTCGACTTTACTTAATTAGTCTGATTCAGTACTTGATGATTTTGGTGTAGTCTGAAATGGTCTCGACCAAGGCTCGACCTGTCTCAACCTGTCTCGACCTGTCTCGACTCAGTCTCGACTCAGTCTCGACTCAGTCTCAACCAGTCTTGACCTGTCTCGACTAGTCTTGACCTGTCTCAACTAGTCTTGACCTTCAAATTTAGTCTTGACTGGTGTAAATCAGCCCATCAAACTAAATTAGAATTGATCTAACAAAAATCAAGCTTATTTGGTAGTTTGATTTATTGCTGTGAGATGAAAGAATTTAATTTTACAATAGGTAAAAATAAAAATGATTAAATTCAGATAGGCATCTTTAATTTTTTTTTTTTTTTTTCAAATCAACTTGGATTTTCATCACACTATGCAGCTATCTTAGATATATATTAAGCTTACTGAATCCCCTGTCATTGTGTAGTTTGGTGTATTGCTGTCAAATTTAAGAATTAAATTAATCTAGGTAAAAAAGGCTAGGATTTGCAATTTCGGACAAAATAGAGATAGTACACTTTAATTTTTTTAATAACTTTTTCAAATCAACTTGGATTTTCATCAAACTATGCTGCTATCTTAGATATATATTGAGCTTACTGAATCCCTGGTAACTATGTAGTTTGGTGTATTGCTGTCAAATTTAAAGTTTAAATTAATTTAGGTAAAAAAAGTTAGGATTTGCAAATCTGGACAAAATTCAGATAGTACACTTTAAATTTTTTCAAATCAACTTGGATTTTCATCAAACTATACAGCTACCTTGGTGATATATTTATCTTCCTGAATCCCTGGTTGTTATTAAGTTTGGTGTATTGCTGTCAAATTTAAAAAATCAATTAATCTAGGTAAAAAAAGCTACGATATCAGAAATATATTTAGCTGTAGATTTGGATGAAAATCCAAGATGCTTTGAAATAATCTAAAGTGTATTATCTGAATTTTGTCTGAACTGCAAATTCTAGCTTTTTTGACCTACATCAATTGAATTCTTAAACTTGTCAGCAATACTACAAACTACAAAACACTTGGGATTCAATAATTTTAATATATATCTAAGATACAATGTAGCTGCATAGTTTGATGAAAATCCAAGTTGATTTGAAAAAGTTATTAAAAATAAATAAAGTGTACTATCTCTATTTTGTTTGAAATTGCAAATCGTAGCCTTTTTTCCTAGATTTAATTTGATTCTTCAATTTGACAACAATACACCAAACTTCATAACAACCTGGGATTCAGGAAGCTTACTATATATCTAAGATAGCTGCATATTTTGATGAAAATCCAAGTTGATTTGAAAAAAATATAAAAAAAAAAATTAAAGATGCCTATCTGATTTTAATCATTTTTATTTTTACCTATTGTAAAATTAAATTCTTTCATTTCACAGCAATAAATCAAATTACAAAATAAGCATTAATTTTGTAAGATCAATTTTTAATTTAGTTAGATGGGCTGATTTACACCAGTCAAGACTATATTTGAAGGTCTAGAATAGTCGAGACAGGACAAGACTAGTCGAGACAGGTCAAGACTAGTCGAGACAGACGGACAGAAAGTCACAGGACAAAAAGTCACAGGGCATAAAGTCACAAATTTGTTAGGGCAAAATGTCACAGGACAAAAAGTCACAAATAATTTGTTGACAATTGTGTTAATACATAAGAAAATATCATGAAATATTTATTTTTTAATACATATAATTATATTTAAGTTTAGGAAATGTGTCATTATACTTGAAAAATGAAGATTTATTTAATTTAAATCATGCATGCAAAAGATATATTTTTTGGTACCACGAAGCCATTTAAGTGTCAAGTCACTTTGACATTTTGTTTTTTAACAATTATTTGATCATCTTTGATAAAAAAAAAAAAATGATATATTTTGTTTACAAAGTTGGTTTATACACAAAAGTTCAAGAAAAATACATAAATATTTTTGTAGAAATAAGCGTTTTTTATTCAAAGAAAATAATCAGAAAAAAATGAATTGTGACTTTTTGTCCTATGGCTTTTTGTCTCTTACTTTTTGTCCTGTGACTTTCTGTCCTACATTCGATTAATATATCACCAAGGTAGCTGTATAGTGTGATGAAAATCCAAGACAGGTCAAGACTAGTCGAGACAGGTCAAGACTGGTTGAGACTGAGTCGAGACTGAGTCAAGACAGGCCTGCAGGTCGAGCCTTGGTCGAGACCATTTCAGACTACACCAAGATCATCAAGTACTGAATCAGACTAATTAAGTGAAGTCGAGACCTAGCCGAGTACACTTAAGTACAGTTAAGAACAGTCGAGACAATATCGAGACTAGTCGAGTAAAATGTTTGCTCGATTTTACTGGTCGAGCACACACACTGGTCAATTCAGACTCTGAGCAGTTTGTAGTGATAGTAATGTTGCCATTATATACCCAACCCTATAAAGGTTGATAATATAAAATCGGTTCATGAGTAATTTTCCTCATTTTTCTAACAATACCACATAATATTATATTTTTTTTAAACGTCTTGTGGAGACGACGAAGATGCATAATAATATGTAAATATAGTTGTTCATTGTGTGTCTTATTTGCATCTAATTCTTTATCGTTTTCTTTCTAACTTATAAGTCTATGCATGATCATTTATACTACTTTTACAACTATTTTTGTAGCTAAAACTGAATCCGTAAGTAGTTGAAATAACAACAAACTTAACAATTTTATTTTATTTTATTGTGAATAAAAGTACAATGAACATCAATACGCAAGTGAACAAAAAAAAAGAGCAGCACAATCATACAGAACAATAACCCAGAATAAATATAGATATTCTGGTTGTTAAGTATTTGGGTAAACAGTAACTGTTTCTTAAATACAGTTTAAATTTAAGTGAATAGGTCTGATCATTTTTTTTATTTGCGGTCATTACATGACAATGAATTGAGATATTATAACTATATTCACTCATTTTTACAAATAAAAGTGATATCAATTAAAATAACATAAGATGGAAACATGTCGATGAACAACACATGAATTAAAATGTATTGCACAATTGTTATCTCTTCATTCGTCATCTGTATGCTCTTAACATTGTTGAGTTGATGTGTAGACGAATTATATATACAGAATGTATTGTCAGCCTTGTATCACCATCACTTGTCACTGGTTTAGACGTACTTATAAATGTTATTATTTCTGTGACATCTTGCATTAATTTGTAGGATCCTTTGCAATAGATAATTCAACTGATCTGTAAAAAGTCCATCTTCATGCCTTGTATATCATGTACTGTATTACGACGTTAGATTAAAACTGACAAGGAAAGTTAATACCTTGCCACCGAAAGTTTTATTATTGGATAACCTAGGTGGCCAGGCGGTTTAGCGTGTCGGAAACAGTGCAAGGTGATTTGGTGTCACGATATCTCAATAGCATGAGTTCGAATCCCGGCGAGGGAAGAACAAAAAATTTGCGAAAGCAACTTGACAAATCTAACATTGGTGAGCTGATGTTTAAACGAATTATATTTACAAAATATACAGTACCTTCCAAATACCGTTTCGATTCATAACATCACTAAAGAGATATTTATTGTCAAAATCCGGATATTATGTACTAAATTTTGTACCGTTTGTTTGCGGTATACCATTTTTTCGGCTAGTTTATTGTCTTCTGTTTGTATTAAATCAATAACTAAGATCCATTTTGTTACATCTGGTGATCTGTTTATTTGACAATCGCCATAAGCAGTCTGCAGGGTTTAAGAAAATCTGTTGTTCGACCTGCTAGTCAAATGCTTTTGGTTATAATATACTTTTTCACTATTGTGGATCTTTTCTGAAATTGTTGTATCTGCGTTATATAGACCCCTCTTGCTAGAAATTTGTTTTGCATGCACACGTATAAAAAAAATTACGGTTCTTATCTAACGCAACCATATGAATGAACGTTGTTTTTAATTACAACTTTTTTTTATATATGTGTATATAACTTGCCGTTATGAACTGATATAAATAGATTGTCTTCGTTTTACACTTTACAATCGAATATATCTGAATACACATTTGATTTTAAGGCAAAGTTTGACACAAAACAACCACTAAATACGACATCCCTTTCTTTGTTATCAGCATTAAGAATATATTTTTTTATGGTCTTTATCCATTTTGAGACACCAAACGCATGTGCAGGTTTTCACGAAAATATATGTATTAAGCTCACGCAAAAAGCATGATTTTTCATACACTTTTTCTTCAGCACATGAGGTTATATATTGCATGATGATTAACTTCAACTGTTCTTTATTTGTGCCTCACCTAAGATAGAAGAGGGGCATTTTGTTTCTAGTCTTTCCGTCCGTTCGTCCGTCTAATCAACTTGAAACTTAATACACATGTTCCCTATAATAATATCTTTCTAACTTTGATGCCAAATTAATGTTTTTACATATAACACAGGACATATAAATTGAAAGGGCGAGTGGGGCATCTGTCTCCTGGTTACACATTCTTGTTTTTAATAAGTTCAGCTACTGTTTAAAGGGACTCACATGTAAGGTAATGTAAATTAAGTTGATCCACAAAACCATATAAACACTCGATGAAAATAATTGTTAACAAAACTTTGTATTTGTTTGACATGTTAAACAATGTTTTAAGGAAGATATAAGCCTCCAACAACCAATTCTGTCCAATATTTAACCATGTTTAACAAAATGGACTGTTTTTGGCTTATATCCTTTACAGAAAATGATAGTCCTGGTATTATTGGTAGTTTATCGCTCAAGTTGTGTGCATGTCGCGTTTTATTCCATTATATTCACAACAAGTGTGTAATTTATTCACTTTTAAATTAATGGTAAATATGTCAACTAGGAAATAATAAAATGGCATATACACACTCCTTAGACGAAACACATCAGCAGGAAATGTATGATATCAAATAACTACCTGATGTACATTTTGCCGAAAGAAAATATTTCCAGGAGAAAAAAGTTGCGAATGACAACAAAAAAAAAACATAACAAATGTATAGATTTTTACTCGGAAAGGCTGACATACAAATTGATATACTGATTTATTGTGCATGAATTTTCCACTGGAAAGCTGAAATATTAATAAGCATCTATAAAAAAAAAACAGTGCTAGATGACGTTTGTCTAATGATTGATATGGTCATTATTGTAAATTGACTGTTTACAAAACCTTCAAGTTGAAGTTGGGAATACTAAGACTCTTGTTCCTCATGAATAAATTACCGTACGGTAGAAATATTTTGCAAATCTTTTAGGAATTGTTGGTCTTCAATGTTCTTTGAATTAAAATATTTGAGCTTCATCAATAAAGATACATCTGCAACACAGTAACGGGTTTATAAAATATATATTTTTTTATATCCTTAAGCAAGCACGTTTGACGTATAATGAACTTGAAAAAAATTGCAGACAATATAAGGACGAATTGCAAAAGGAAAAACGTAATGTGGAAAAGTTGACTTTAGAGAAAGACGAGCTGAAAAAACGAGTGAAAGAACTAGAAAATTCTAAAAAACATGACGCCAATTTGGCTAAAGAAAAAATTCGCGAAACTGAGGAAAAAATAAAAGAAAAGGACAAAGAGATAAGAAATAAAAATTCCAAAATTCAGCGTCTAAAAACCAAGATAACAATTTATAACGAAGATCTACAAAAGAAAGAGACAATTATACAGAAGCAGTCTGAAGATGTAGGCAAATTGTTACAGCTTCATAAAGTCACCAGCAGTAAACAGCAGGAACAAGATAAAAATATTAACAAAATGTTAGAAGGTAGGCAAATAAAACTAAATGAGAAAAATGCATTCATATTCTATGTGAAACAGTCAAAATATTTCACAATCCCACACATAATGAGTGGTTTACAATGACCAAAGCGTGAAATTATCTTCTCTATTGCTACAAGCATTTTCTACTGGTATGCTTTAAAAGAAAATGACATTTATAAGACAAACACGTCAACACCTTTTCCATTGTCAGATTTATTTTCAGGGATAATTGAAGTTATCTGAACTATTGATAAATTGTAATTATAAAATAAAATATTGAATATTGTAATCATACCATTACAAACCCACTCTAAAACAATAAGAGAAGGTGTCTCCGATATATGAATAGAATGCATACTAGAAAACAGAATAACACTTCAGATAACGTAGATAGCTATAGTTTGTGCGCTACAGCCATGTTTACATAATTTAGACTGGATAACGTTTTATAGTTACAATAAAGACAAGCAGTGCCAAAATAATCAACAACAACACACTTAAATCAGTGTGCCTTTACAATATCAACTTATCAGATAGACAAAAATACAAGTGAGCGTGTTTTATTTTATCCTTTGATTTGACATTTACTCCAATAATATAAGTATATTGTTAAACAAAAGGAGATAACATTTAACATCAATGAAATAGAAACTAACTAATAAAATGAAAGAAAAGATATTTAACATGTATTGAAATCTTTCTATCACGAAACATCAAAGATAATTTCGGACCAATCATACCAATATTTCGGACCTAATTTTTATTTCAAAAAACAACGGCAGACATTAACTGTTAACAAAACTCTGTTCATTACCGGTTAATAAGTTAAATAAAATTTTGAGGGATTGCAACACAATTTCATATAGCAGTCCTAAGTATGAAATTGTTCAAATTATTATGGCATATTGTTATTCTAAACTATTTCCCAAAATTGATCGCCCTGAAGATCATAAAAAATATTTTATTAAAATAAAGTATGTCAATAAAGGTTTTGATTTTGTTAATATTGCCGGTATATTTAACGCCCATTCTGTTAAAGAACACATTCCTGGATATTTTGACAATACTGAGCTACCTCTTATTTGTTATATTTACAAGAAATCTACCCGGAAATTTGTGTTTAATTATATGTTTTTATTATTAGTTTAATTTAACTGTGTAAAGATGTTAATAGCAGTGAAAATACACCTACTTCATGTAATTGTAGTACCTCCGAATATATTTATGGACCATTTCCCATGTTATAACAGGAGATCTTAACATCGTTCAAGACCGAGAGTTAAAATCATTCCTCAGTAAAGGACCTAAATATCGTCCCCCATCAATTATTAATTGGAATGAGTGTCGTAATATCATCCACGACTCACTCCATACTTAATGTATGAAATGGATAAAACGGAAAAAAGCTGACAAAAAATCTTTGGACTCTTTTTTAATTCAGTAATGAAGATAGTTGATATACGTATTCAACATTTTAAAGAACATTTTACTATTAACAATAACCACAAAAAACCTATTTCTCGTATCAAACATAAACTAAAAGAACTAGCCAAGAAATTTGTTTTTGTCCCAGCCGATAAAGCTGCTAATAATATTATTATTGTGTGACGTAAATTTTACATTGAGGTTCTGAAAAAAGAAATCACTAATTCACCAACATTCCAACTGACTCCATTTTCAGAAAACGACATCTGTAACAAACATAAACTTTTAGCTACCGCTTTACAAGCAGAGCCAAATACAATGAAAGTCCCAACTATGTACTGGCCTCCGAAGCTACACAAAACACCTTACAAATATAGATTTATTTCGTCTTCAAGCCATTGTTCCACTACTAAATTGTCTATTCTTCTTACCAGCACACTTGGTACAATTAAAAACCTGATAATAAATTGTTCAAATAAGGCCTTCGAAAATAGTGGAATTAATTACTTTTGGAGTGTCAAGAACTTGTTGGAAGTACTTGATAAATTGCATGCTTATATTGGTGATTTTGAATCTGTTCAAAGTTTTGATTTTTCTACCCTGTATACCACATTGCCTCACATTCTCATTAAGAAAAAATTCACCCACCTAATTAAATGGGCATTTATAAAGTCAGAATGTGAATATATATGTTCAAACTCTTTTAGGTCATTTTTTAGTAGCAATAAACAAAAAAACTATGTCAATTGGACATGCTTTGATACTATATATGCCCTTGAATTTTTACTAGATAACATTTTTGTTCGCTTTGGAGATTCCGTATATCGTCAGATTATCGGACGTCCAATGGGGACTAACTGTGCACCACTTATTGCGGACCTGTTTTTGTATTGCTATGAGTTACAATTTATGACAAAAATAAGCAAAGACCCATCGAAACAACATCTGATAAACAAATTTAATAATACTTTTAGATATTTGGATGATATTTTGGCTCTCAATAATGACGACTTCAGTATGTATATTAAAGAAATTTATCCTGTTGAACTTACTTTAAATAAAGCTAATACTAACAATGACCACTGCCCTTTTCTCGATCTTGATATCTATATCATTAACGGAAAGCTGAATACTAAAATTTATGATAAAAGAGATGATTTTTCATTTCCTTTCGTTAATTATCCATTTTTAGATGGTGACGTTCCCTTGTCACCTTCTTACGGTGTTTATATATCTCAACTTGTACGATTCGCTCGTGTATGTAACAATGTTTTAGATTTTAACGAGAGAAATTTATGTATTACTGAAAAATTATTACACCAGGGTTTTTGATATCACAAACTATTCAAAACATTTACTAAATTTTATCATCGGTATAAGGACATCATTCGTAAATATAGCTCAACATGCAGACTTCTTATACGTTCAGGTATTTCACATCCAATTTTTTATGGAAATATTCTTTATAAAGCAGAAAGGTGTCAGTATTCACCTCAAAAACTAACAAAACCTTTGAATAGACTTATTAAGAAGGGATATAGTTACGATACTGTTGTCAGGTCATTAAAGATTGCATATTTTTTGCGTTAATATTGATTCACTTATAGGGTCTTTGCATCGGAACTAAACACATTTATTCAAAAACCAGTTGTTGGCATGACACGGTTTATGATCTTCTCATATATGTTATGATGGTATGATACTAAACCCCTAACGGGAAGGATTGTGCCTGATGTTCATATGATGAAATCATAATCTTTCAGTCAGTTTAATTGAAGTCTGGAGCTGGCATATCAGTAAACTGCTAGTAGTCTGTTGTTATTTATGTATTATTGTCATTTTGTTTATTTTCTTTGGTTACATCTTCTGACATCAGACTCGGACTTCTCTTGAACTGAATTTTAATGTGCGTATTGTTATGCGTTTACTCTTCTACATTGGCTAGAGGTATAGGGGGAGGGTTGAGATCTCGCAAACATGTTTAACCCCGCCGCATGTTTGCGCCTGTCCCAAGTCAGGAGCCTCTGGCCTTTGTTAGTCTTGTATTATTTTTAATTTTAGTTTCTTGTGTACAATTTGGAAATTAGTATGGCGTTCATTGTCAATGAACTAGCATATATTTGTTTAGGGCCAAAGGACGCCGCCGGGTGCGGGAATTTCTCGCTACATTGAAGACCTGTTGGTGACCTTCTGCTGTTGTGTTTTTGTCTATGGTCGGGTTGTTGTCTCTTTGGCATATTCCCCATTTCCATTCTCAATTTTATAGATCTAAGTAAAATAATTTCCTGTAGTTTCTTATCAGTGATTTCGTGTACAAATGAACTCGTCATAGAAACCAAACTCTATACAAGACGCGCGTTCCGTTCAAAGAAAAAAAGCATTAGTAACGCTCGAATACAAAAAAGATAAAATGTCAAATAAAGTACCCTAAATTCCAACAGATCTTGTTAAATAAAGTATACAGATGTAGTGATCTACTCCTTTGGTAGAACTCCAAATCATTTCCAAGAGTATAGAACAGTTGATATATAAGTATGATCATGTCACAATGCTAACTCATATAAAGACTGAAATAGTGACTATTTGGCTGGTAGTACCATAGCCTCGGTTTCAATCCTTAATTCGTTGTATGTAAAAATCTTAAACAGAAATAGGTATCTTAAAAAAAAACTGATCGCAGCAGTAACATGTTGATGAAGTATGGGTTCGCATGGGGGTGGATAAAATTAGCATGAAACGCAGAATGCGTCAAAGAGACAACAACCCGACCAAAGATTTCAAACCTGCCGGAGGCCGCCGATGAGTCTTAAACACAGCGATAAAATCCCGCAACCGGAGTAGGGATTCAGTTTACCCCTAAATAATAATGTTTGCTAGTTCAGCAAATATGAACGTCTCACAAAACAACGAAAAATATAGTTGAACCACTATTTGAAAAAGTCTTACAAAAGCCAGCGGTTCCGACTTGCGACACACACAAAAATATGTGGCGAGGTGAAACATGTTTTAAATTATCTCAACACTGCCTCTATATCTTAAATAAAAAGGAATGATGTATGATGCATGCATAATGGAAAATACTTTCTCATTGCAACTATATTCTCTTCTATTGGTTTTTAAATTTTTTTTTCATTTATTGTTTTACCTACTTGTGAATCATATAAATGCATTGATAAATATACAGATCGGCAAACTGGTGTTGCTTTATATAAAAGATATAAATATTGGTGTACATCAATAGCAAATAAAAATTAAAATAAACAAAAAATGGCAAGAAGAAATGCACAGTTGTGGACTACAACAAATGAATAATTAAACTGAAGCATTTGGATCTTAACAGGTATAACTAATATGATAATAGAGTTTAAAATAAAACAATTTTACTTGGTGGTAAATAAGACAATAAAAGAGAAGTTTTATTTACATATTAGATAACACTAGAACCTAAAAAGTGCCCACACATCAATAAATACATTGACATATATGTATCATATAATTGCAGACTAATATCTACATGATCCAGTTTAAAAAAGAAGAGTAGGTAGCATAAGGGTTAAGACCTTATTCTAATTTAAATTCCAATGTAACTATCGAAGCGCTCACCAAGTTCGTTTATTCCGCTTTGTTGCATTATGGACTTGATATTGAGCGTTTATCGTTCGTCCTACTGTTCATATTACTCTCCTCAGCTCTTAATAAAATTGGATATCAAGATTTTGTGACGTCAAATACGTTGACCCGGCCTCTATAACTTTGACTCGGATATATCAGCAACGACATAATGTTTGAACCGACGTTGATATTTTGACCGGACCTTATCAAGTTATCATCAAGTTGCGGGTATAACAGGAAAACACGTCCGATAGACGTAAAAACTGTCCGATAAATCGATTATCAGGTTAGCTGCATATTGTTATCGACACAATATGAGGGCTTTTTTTATCTCTTTGATCTCGGTCGCTGCGTTCACTCGGAAAACAGCTTAATATTGTGACGCGCAGCTGATGTTTTACAAGATCATCATGCAGACAATCCGATAATCGGTACTTATTAGTTGGCATGTATATGTCTTACTGGTTTATTATTATAGTGTTTGTATGTATATGAATGATTTTAAATTCCTCAGGAAATATTTTCAATAAATCCAATGCCAACAGTATTTTCGTTTCTATAGATACATGTATCTTTATTGTCTTCACTTTTTCATATCCATTGTAGCATGCTAAGTATGAATAGTCAACTTACAAATTTGGAAAAAAGTATAAGACGGTTGTTTTGCCTCTGTTTATTGTTATCATATATATGTTCCGGACCATATGAGTATTTGGACCATACGCGTATGGTAATGACCATATGCGTATACTCATATGGTTCGACCGTACGCGTATGGTCGGACCATAGGAGTATAATACTCGTTTGGTTATGAACGGGCTGGACCATATGAGTTTTTGCACCATATATGTATTTTTTTCTTCCAAATTACATTATAAACGTATCAATAATACAAAAACTGTTTATTAAAACATAATGATGGTTAAAATGTATTAATTCACTTTTGACCTTTTTTTATTATTATTTATATACTATAGGAGGCCTCAAAGCTAAAAATTGTAGCGACCTGATATTTCAAATGTAGATCACTTTATATCTTGTAAGAGACATGAACTGTTTAGCTTTATGAGTACTTTAACTGTTTAATTTTTCGATAAGTTGGGCTACATGAGTTTCCTCATTATTTATGGATACTTCATATATCCTTCAAATTATAATTAAAAATTAAACATGTTGGCTTGCTCAAATAACTGGTTTTTTTATCGTCTGAAAATTTTATTCTAATAATTAGAATACCCTCGCCTAGCCCAACAAATGTCCTCCTTTGAATTCTTCCCGGTTCAATGAATATTAATTAAACATGTTAAAACGAAAATACTTGATTTGGTTGTATCCGATTTTCAATTAAATTGAAACCCTAGCATTATCTATCTACTAACAATATAAACATGGTTAACCTAGTAAAAGTATCAGGCACGGTGTGTCCCAGTAGTTTTTATATATGCTAGTTTCAACTATATTGACTCCCATAAAAAAAACGACTTTATAAAATGTAGAATGGTCACGGGTGCGTTTTTTACATTACAAAATTGCAAGGAATGTCGGCTATGTATAGAATCAAGTGCGTATGTAACGATATACATGCTTGATCCCGATACAGCTTTGCTAAATAAAATTAAGAGTTCAAAACCCGTAGGGATTGAAGGCCATTTACTAGATTTCGAATTGGAAAAAAAAACAATCCACATGCAGACTTTCATTATGAAAGAGTTAGTTATATCTTCCAACTAGGTAGTAAGTAAGCATTAAGCCCGACGACTGTCAATCGTTCAACTTATATAAGACCATCTCCGATGAGACGGTAGTTAATAGTGTATAGAAATGTTAAAGCAGCTTTACATATTGGAATATTCATTTACACATTTACGCATTTAATATAAACGGCCCTGAACGAACGAAATCTATCACACGACAACAAACATATACGGCACGTACCTTCAATACCAATTTTACCTGTCTGCTAAACTGTTAAATCAATCTTTAATTTTGTTTTGACAGTAGCCTCATATCTTGACTTACATCTAGAAATTGACAATGAGGGTCGGTTGAAAACAAAACTTTACGACAAAAGAGATGATTTCAGCTTTCCAATTGTGAACTTTCCATTTCTAAGTAGCAACATTTCAGCAGCACCTGCATACGGGGTATATATCTCCCGATTGATACGATATTCCCGTGCTTGCATTTCCTATCATGATTTTCTTGATAGAGGGTTGCTGCTCACAAGGAAGCTATTAAACCAAGAGTTCCAAATGGTGAAGTTGAAATCCTCCCTTCGTAAATTTTACGGACGCCATCACGAGTTGGTTGGCCGTTATGGAATAACCGTATCACAAATGATATCGGATATGTTCCTTACGTCGTAACTACAATCCCCTTCCCTTTCCTGAATGTGACCTACCGAATTAGACTATTTACCGGATTTGTTATCACATAAGCAACACGACGGGTGCCGCATGTGGAGCAGGATTTGCTTACCCTTCCGGAGCACCTGAGATCACCCCTAGTTTTTTGGTGGGGTTCGTGTTGTTTATTCTTTAGTTTTCTATGTTGTGTCGTGTGTGCTGTTGTTTGTTTGTCTTTTTCATTTTTAGCCATGGCGTTGTCAGTTTGTTTTAGATTTATGAGTTTGGCTGTCCCTTTGGTATCTTTCGTCCCTCTTTTACGAGAACAAAATGTAAATGAAAAATGGTAAATGTTGGGGTGGAGATTTAAAAGAGTAAAAACACATGTTCTCTTACGTATCGTCCAGGTCATGTGTAAATTTCCAACAAACCTATAGCTTTCATGAATTATCCTTTTCTAAGTTTCTTGTTTATCTATTGTCATAAAAATTCATAATATCAAATAAAACTAGTAATTCTTAAAAATTGAATTTAGTAACATTCATATAAAGTGGTAAATTGTTTAGCTCCTAGTTGTATCAGACACGCTACATATCATACACATCGTAGCTTTGCATCAACTTATCCAAATAAACATTTGATTAAAGCCTGAACAGTTTGAAAGTGTTTTTATGTTTAATCCGTGCCCATATTTTGATATTATTACAATTTCCTGTTTACTTTCGACTGAATATCCATATCCCGATATCATCAAATAAGCCCGCTTTAAATCAAATGCTTCTTATATATTAATCTTTTCTCGCGACATTGACAAAGATTGACTTCAAAATTGAATTGATGACAACTATGATAACATCAAACTTACACACAAATATCGTGTTCTATAGTAATACCATATCCACGTCTTGGTCATTTTGATATCCTATATCTCGAGTAATAAGACAAAACAATTATAGTAGTATACCGCTGTGCAAAACTCACAAATCGATTGAATGAAACAAATCCTGGTCACAAACCAAACAGAGGCGAACATTAACTATAAGAGGAAAAGAACGGATAAACTGAATAACACAAAATCGAATTTACACAGAGTTACGACGAAAAAAGGAATTTATAACTTTTAGGGGCATATACACAAATATGTTGACCATACATGATTGTTTGTGTTTCTCCTCACTAACGACATGTTTTAGCAGTCTTCAATCATTATATACCAAAATAGTCGCCAAGCTTATATTTATTTAACTGGTTTAGTCATATCTTCATAGTGACATTTTTAATGAGTTTTGATTAGATGAATTTGAAGCAGGAGACGAATACCAAGTCGATACAAACGGTCTTATTTCTTTTGTAGATCATGTGATTCCCTGACATTTTATTATTAACTAGTTTTTCTTCTTCTCAATCATTTGATGAGAGTCCAAAACCGTTAAACTAAAGATGAGTACATTGATATTGATACAGATGTATGAATCAAACTATGATCTATTACAATTGTCACGATTTCAGCTTACCAACTATCGACTTCAAACGACTGAGCGTAAAATTAAAGAAACTAGAATTATAGTTATCTTATATATATATATATACTCACGTGTTGACGTCGTATTCCATATTGTTATCGAGACAAGGACATATTTTAGAAATAAATTGAATGTCGGGTAATTCACGCAAACCAAGAGATTATAACTTCGTAGATGCGCCAGTTCTTACGAATCCTCCAATCTTTGGTTTCTGTATATCAACTTGTATGTTCTTTGTGCATATACAAGATATAGACATCTTTTGTTGGCTCTTATTACAGCTAACCTTATTACGTGTCTACAGTAAGTCAGGTTATCAAGACTTGCATTGTTCGCTAGTTTTCACATATATATAAAGTCAATGTATTTTTATACATAGATATATATATATACATAAAATTGAGAAAGGAAATGGTGAATATGTCAAAGCGACAACCACCCGACCATAGAGCAAACAACAGCCGAAGGCAACCAATGGCATACGTCTGACTTTGGCTCACTTTAAGTCCTTGTGGTTGATGGGTTATCATGTTCTTTTTGGCTATGTTATTAATTCTAGAATATTTGTAGTAAAAACTGCAAATATGTAATTTTTATATATATACCAGTGGGACTACATTTTCAATCTATGTCACTAACATGAAATATACCAGACTGGCTTTCAAAATCATTAATCGAAAATAAACTGAATTTGAATTGGTTTACATTGTCATTTCGGAGCTCTTTGTAGCTGACTATGCGGTATGGGCTTTGCTTATTGCTGAAGGCCGTACGGTGACCTATAATTGTTAATTTCTGTGTCATTTTGGTCTCTTGTGGAGAGTTGTCTCATTGGCAATTATACCACATATTCCTTTTTTATGTTGACAATAAAAAAACAAACAGACAAATAACAGTAAATAAAACACAACATACACAAATAAGGACTACGCAACACGAATTCAACTAAAAACTGTGAGTGATTTCAGGTGCTCGGGAAGGGTAGACAGATCCTGTTCGACATGTAGAACTCGTTGTGTTGCTTATGTTAATACAAATAAATAGTAATATAGAAATGTATTCATTGATATATAAATTGATATACGGTTTTTTTTCCTGATTTTAGACTTCTTAAAGTCACTAAAAAATTAATCTCAGCTTAGAAAATTCTTTTTTTTTTAATTCAAGGTTTCAAAACCATGTCTGATCACGAGACCGAAAAAAGAGAGAATATTGAAAGAACAAAACAATTGAGGGAAGAAATAAAAAAGATGAAGGAGGCGAAAGAAATGGCAGAACATAATTCAAGATTAGCAGAAAATGCAAAAGAAGCGGCTGAACGACAGGCGGCGAATAATGAGAAAACACAAACGGATGATCAAGCACGTGCACACACATTTCAGAAGCCAACAACAGAAACAGAAGTAAGGAAGCAAAAGCTGAAACTAACAGGTAAAATAAAGAGTTAACAAATAACAAGCAATGTAAATGTTTAGTACCATCTATTTTTCAATAGAAGTAACACTACAAACCATTAAAGTCTGAAATGGCCTATATCTGTACTCGACTGTACTGATTTTTACTCGACCAGTCTGAATTGGTCTGTTTTTTACTTGACATAACTCGACCCCAGTCTGAACCATACTTGACTGTACTGAATCGTACTTGACCCTTATCTTTGCCGTTAAAAATAGTCTGAACTATTACTCGACCAATCTGAAACAGTCTTAACCCATTCTTGACATGTACTCGACCTATTTTCCAAGTCTAAACCATACTTAACCAAAGGTCTGAACAATACTCGACCAGTCTGAACCATGCTAGACCAAAAACCCTCTACTTTTTTAACTGTTTAAATAAATTTCTTTTTAACTGACATATATATAACAGCCAACAAAATTTATAAAAGATTTTAACCTTATAAAAGAAATATATCTCTGATTATATTTAGGATAAAAAAAAAATATATAATATATAACTTATATCAAAAAGGGATAAAACAATTATTTTTCTGATTAGTGGTGAAATATAAAGTATAACCTCTGCTTGGGGCAAACTCATAAATAAGATCACACCTGGTCAGAGGTATTAAATTCTGAATAACATTGATTCAAAATTGCAACATCCTGTTTAAATTAAATAACAAGGCCTTTCGAATATACAAGCATGTTCTAGATAAGTAATACACGAATTTAAGAAAATAGGGCTTTCTTTTTACCTGTAAAACACACATGTACTGAGTTAATTAGAACATATTAAAGTGCTTTATGTATGCCATGTTAATTTGACAAAAAAATACTTAATTTAATTTTTTTTTTTACTGTTACTTTGGAATACATTTCCTCTTTTTAAAAGGTTATCAAGGATTTGTATAGTAAATACAAATCCTTGGCTTAAGTTTATGGTGAAAATAGTCTAATTACCATAAAAGACTTCCGAAATATTCATAAAATTTGAATAATATTGAAAATATTAGTCACAATTTTTTTTTTTTAGATTATTTATCAGCTTGTTTTATTTTTATTTTAAAAGTTGATATATATTATTATGTAAGTGTTGATTAATATTGAGTTGAAGTTATATTATGATTGATTATTGTCAAATTTTAATTTCAATACTGTATTGAATACATTTTTAATTTCAAGTTGTTTTTTAAATTTTATTTTTATTAAACAAATTCCTTAATTGATAAAATTCAGTTAATAGATACAAAGAATAGGACTAGTTTGGTTAAGACTTGGTCGAGTATGGTTCAGACTAGGTCGAGTATGGTTCAGACTAGGTCGAGTACGGTTCAGACTAGGTCGAGTACGGTTCAGACTAGGTCGAGTACAGTTCAGACTCGGATACAACGGTTAAGTAGTGGTCAAGTACACATTCAGACTGTTAAGTATAGTTCAGACTACAGTCGAGTATTATCAAGTAAATCTCAGACTAATTTAGACTGGTCGAGTAAAAATCAGTACAGTCGAGTACAGATATAGGCCATTTCAGACTTTTAATGGTTTGTAGTGTAAGAAATCGATGTTTATTTTGTATACGTATAGCACTGACGTATGAACTAATCAGGGATGGGCATGATTACTGTCCAATGTAATCGATTAATAATCGATAACATGAAGGCATTCTGTGCAATCGATTAATAATCGATTACCCTGATTTTGTATGTAATCGATAACAATCGATTACTTTATCAAAATTAAAGTCATTACATTTCTTCTCGATTACTGTCAATTACATGCTTCAAAATTAAAAAAATAATATAGCAATTTAAACACAATTATGTTGATCAACTTTTGTATAGTGGAAATTAAGAAATTTACCAAAAGACAGCATTTAAAGCATTGTTTTCAAATTATAAATTGACAGTTGTTATCTAGATGGAATCTCTTACTGAGGATCAGAATGATTACAATAAATCTTGAAATTTGGACTTTCATTATGAATTAGAGATGAGATCGCATTCCATCAATCACTTATGTATGTTTAAGTTTTTTTCAATAATTTCACTTTCGTACTGAATGGAGCTTGCTTTTATGATTTTAAAAATTTAATCCTTTTGTTGGATAACCAACCTAATTATAGGTTATAAAACTGCCAATTGAGTACAATTTATAACCTTGGGCAAAATAATGTAAATCTTCCTAATTGGACAAACAGTACTTGAAATAAAAACAAAGTATGTGTCTTTTATAGTGATAAGAAGAGTTTAATCATCTGATTAGTAAACACAAGAAGCTTGTTAAGATTGTTTTATTCTTTAATAAAATCATGAACAGTTTATATTTATATTGCCAAAGAGGGATACATGTATCTTTTTCTGAAAAGAATTGCAATGCATAGGCATTGGTTCATTGTTAAAAGGATTTTGCGTACTTTCTTTTTCGTTAATCATCATTTTGTTAGGTATGTATTGATTGCTAGTTTTGTCTTGGACACATGATTATTTGATAACTGTGTTGAGCGTTGCACTAGTATAACTCATTTTAAACTATACCTCATGTTCTTTATTTTTTATATGATCGGCATGAAGTTTACTACATGTACTATAAACCAATTCTTCAAAATTTAGTAATAAAGCTCTTACTGTATGTTAACAAACTCAACCAATCAAAAACAACAGGTAAATAGTAATGTACAATGAAGAACATACTCATTGTAATTTGTAAACAGATATTGCAGTTTATTACACCAATCATAATAGCGTCTCAAAATCGTTCGTTGGGATGGCATTAACTTTATAATTAGACACTTTAGATTTCAATTATCTTTAATGTTTTCAAATTGAGATACCAACTGACTTCTTTGTACTTTTCTACATATAAGAAGATATGGAACAGACTTACCTTAACAAGTGAATTATTTTTTCGTTTGCATTGGAAAGGTCAACATAGTCTTTAACATAAACACCACCAATTAAACGAGCCGGTAGTAAAATGTATCAATTTTAAACCAAATTGTACAATTTATTGATCTGTTGTGTTACAACATTGTATAAGGTTAGATGGAGGGTGACAAGCACACACACATGTTCATTCCTATCACATTCTATATGTACCTGTCCAAGTTTGTGTAATTTACTGATTGTCATTTTGTTTTTTTTTTTTTTTTTTGTTGTTGGTATTGCTTTATATTAAACCGTGTTTTTTTTAATTTTTTATTTTAGTTGATGATATACTTTTCAACTTTAAAACGGTGACATAGTGATTGTTCTGCTAGATAGATGTATTATTTGCGTAGTATTATTCTCATATATAGATATAGGAAGATGTGGTGTGAGTGCCAATGAGACAACTCTCCATACAAATAACAATTTAAAAAGTAAACCATTATCGTTTTATATTGTTGGTCTTTAAACATGTTGAAGGTAACCCATCCACTATCCAACCTGACCAAGAGAGAGCCAGAAAAAGACTTGAAACTGATTTAAAACAGACAAAAAAGGCAATGGAGAAAGCAAATATGAATGCTCTTCAGGAAAAACTACTATTTGAAAAGGAAAAGAATCATCTTCTTAAAAAAGTTCAAAAAATGGAGAAGGAAAATAAAAAAAGAAAAGAAGAGGAAGAGAATAAAAAAAGAAAAGATGAGGAAGAAAATAAAAAAAGAAAAGGAGAGGAAGAAAATAAAAAAAGAAAAGAAGAGGAAGAAAATAAAAAACGAAAAGAGGAAGAAGATAAAAAATTAGAAGAAGAGGAACAAAACAATAAGGGTAAAAATGTTTTAGCATTTTCTGACTTCGCACTTTCTAACACAAATCATGAAATTAAAAGTAAGCTTAAGTAAACACTTGGAATATTTGTAATTTAAACAACACTCACACAACAAAGCAACACATTAACAGGAAAGACATCTGGAAGTCGAAATACGGTTTGCACATTAAATCAGTGTCGATAGAAGTGTATTATTGATGTTACATCAGCCTTTTCATAAACCGTGTTAATTTCTATAAAACTTTTTTTATTTTGAGTCGTTTTTTTATGAACGTGGTTTTTACCCAACAAATTAAGTGTGATTTACTGTCATATCAGCAAACACCAACACCACTATAATGTATTTGGTCAGTGCATTCAAACGTTCCAGATCAAATGTCGTACAGATTGGTGCATACCAATCATTTCATGTAGACAGGCCGAAAATGTTAACTCGATGGGAAGCAAGACAAGTCTCTTCACCGGAAATTGCCACTCTTTTTCGCCAATTTTGCTCAATCTTATTTCCAACTCGTTCCACTAATGAAAAATGTTAGTGCCTTAGGATGAATGATTTTACTCACATTGAGAGTTTTTTCAATCTACGGTTATATGTCAATAACAATAATAAGTGCTATAGTTTCTTTTTTTTTTCTTTATTTTTCTTGTACAAGGCAGATAATTGGGTACTTTTTACTCCTGGATTGATTTTCTGACATGAAAGGGGAAACTAGAATTGCAAAATTATTTCTGGGCATTAATTAAAAGTGCCACTATTGTCCATTTTGCTAGATTGTTATAAAACGACATTAAAATTATTTTCCTTATAGTCATAAAGAATAATTGGTTTTACACAAATTGAGAGTTCTTTAAGTCTCTGGTACTTAAATTGACGCCGATAACAAAAACATTTGACAGTGATTTTTTTTTGTAATTGATATTCATGTGCAGGCAAGATCATTGGGTGTTTTTATTACATCATGTTTGATTATTCAACTTCAAAATAAAGCAATTTTCAAATAAATGTGTTGTCGCATAAATAATACTGCAAATATTTCCATTTTGGAATGTATAAATTCTCTGCCACAACCGGTCCTTTTTCTGTTAGTTTTTTCTTTCTGTTTTGTATCGACCTAATGAGTCTCTTCAAATGATTTTTATAGTAAATACACTATAACACAACTTAGAGTGGAATTGCTTGCCGCAAGTATACACTTTATAATCGTATCGGCAAATATACCTCATATTTATATTTTCTATAATCAAAACATTATGTGTAGCTTATTCTACCTGATGCGACCCTCAAAATATCCCGTCAGAAGCCAGTAAAATAACGGCCGCAGTATGCAAACTATTTTCGTTGCTTTGATCTATGATTGTGTGTCTGATTTCATAGTACTTCCCGCCGGTAGGCTGTCAATATAACCGTATGTTTAAGATGACACATGAAGAGAGTGAGAATCATAGTGTCGTAACTTTTTGTAGACCAATTAAATTGAATAGGATTACATCTTGTACATTAATAAATACATGAAGTTGTTGAAGTTGGTATCAACATAGTACAGTAGTATAACTTATCTGTATTATACCGATTTAGATTGACCATATTTATTCATAGTAGATTGTGAAAAAAGCTATTTCAACTTTTATTAATCCCTTTCCATTTTTGATGGAGCGAGTGCTGCCTTGAAGCGGCATAACCCTGTTCTTTTTCGAAATCTACAAGAGTGCATTTAACGTGCAAGATATATTGTTATCTCTCTTAACACGGGACAGCCATTTATCGTCGCCTTCCGAAGGACTATCATCGTTTATCAAGACCATACTCGCATATGGTGTCCAGTGAGAGCTGAAAATTCAATCTAATATTTTACATATTTTAAATTGAAATTACTGAAACTCTCAATTTTTTATAAGGTATGCAACCTTATAGACAAAAGAAATTGGGAACTGCGACACCATATGGTTACAATGACAAAATTGATGGTATAGATATTATATTTAGTCATTCCTGTATCTCAGTGAATTGGATGAACATTTGTAACTCTTCTACTCGACGTAGACGCCGTCACGGTCATGGTCATCGTCATTATACATCATCAATTCTCAATTATCTCTGTATTAATGACCTGCTTCCGTTTATCCGAAGCCGTTAGATATTCATCACTTTTACACAAAATTTAATTCATTACCCCTTTCAAAACTTTATTCTCTGTATAACTTATGTTTGAAAAACACTGTTACAAACACTCATTCAAACCAATATAAACTTACAAACTTAATGTTTGGCAAAACTTTTAGGAATTTTTGGTCCTCAATGCTCTTCAACTTTTTACTTTATTTGGCCTTTTTAACATATTTTTATTTGAGCGTCACTGATGAGTCTTTTGTAGACGAAACGTGCGTCTGGCGTATACATGAAATTTCAATTCTAGTATCTATGATGAGTTTATTTACAACCACTTGGTCGATGTCACTGCTGGTGGAGATTTATTTCCCCGCGGGTACCACCAGCCCAGTAGTCAGCACTTCTGTGTTGACTTGAGTTAGCATTGATATGTTCATAATTATAAATTAACTGTTAACAAAATTTTGAATTTTTGAAATACTAAGGCTTTCTACCTAAGGAATAGATAGCCTTAGCTGCATTTGACAAAACTTTTAGGAATTTCTGGTCCTCAATGCTCTTCAACTTTTTACTTTATTTGGCCTTTTTACCATTTTTTTATTTGAGCGTCACTGATGAGTCTTTTGTAGACGAAACGCGCGTCTGAAGTATATATGAAATTTTTAAATTCTAGTATATCAAAATTCTAGTATCTATGGTGAGTTTATTTACAGCCATCCTTTCAGATGATTTTTTCAAACCAGTTCCCATGGAAAAAGAGAAAAAGAGAAAAAAAAGACTTTCTTATTTTTGTGGTTTAATTTAAACACATAAACTGCTTGATAAATGAATTATGTATTGTCAATTCATTTTAAACTCACGATATACCTCAACGACACTTACTAAAGAGGAAATCCTGGATAATCTTTAGTTTGTCCTATGTTCCTTTGTAATTTCAACCAAAAGATGAAAAATTGGATCTTCATCGCTTTATTGGATACCTAAGCTACATAGATGTTCTTACAAACAATGATATGCTGGATCTTCTAAGTGCACCAAGAAACTTCTTTCTAGATTATTAACCTCAATTTTATCAGCAATCAACTATAAGCTTCAAATTTATTGTGATACTACCTATTCTAAAGGTAGCGTGAATCAGATGTGGATACTAAAAAAAACCAAAATGTTTTAGAGTACAACAAATTTACATTCAATCTAAATCTCATTCATCTTCAATAGTATTAGAATATTTGACTTGTATCTTAAATAGAATGGCAAACGTAGTATCTTGTCTTAGTAAGAGATAAATTCTACTTTGTAATAATCCACTCTGATTCAAACAACACTTCTCTGTTGACATGAATCATCATTGATGGTCATAATTATAAATTAACTATTAACAAACCTTTTTTATATGCTTTTCTACCTAAGGAAATGATTACCTAAGCATTATTTGGCAAATCCTTTAGAAATTTTGTCCAATGCTCTTCAACTTCGTACTTAATTTGACCTGTTTAATTTTTTTTTCATGCGAGCGTCACTGATGAGTCTTTTGTAGACGAAACATGCGTCTGGCGTAAATACAAAATTTCAATCCTGGTATCTATGATGAGTTTATTCTATGAAACTGACCTTATCGAGATGCTTTATTATTCATCGACAATATATTTGTTACGTTTGGAGCACGTGGTTTTCAACACACTTTTGGAATTTCTATGGGAAAAAAACTGTGTCCCTTTTTATGGAGACGTGTGCCTTTATTTTTAAGAAGCACACTTCATACGGAAACTTTTTAGGCAGAATGGAAAAAAAGTTTATCAGTATCCTTTAACTTTACTTTCCGCTATATAAATGTTGTTCTCTCACTTAATAAAATTTGTGACTATGGTTAACGCACATATTCCATCGAACTTGAAATTAAGGATACAATAGATACATTTAAGTCTGCCTCATATCTTGACCTAGAAGCTAACCGTGAGGGTCGGTTAAAAACAAAACTTTACGACAAAAAAAACTCCCATATGATACGATATTTCCGGGATAGTATTTTCCATCATTATTTTATGATAAAGGGGTGCTCCTTACATAGAAGGTATAAACCAAGAGTTACAAATAGTTAAAAACTTCCCTTCATGAAAAAGTAAAAATAACAAAAATACCGAACTCAAGGGGAAATTCAAAACTGAAAAAAATATTAAAATATCAAAATGAAAAGCTCAAATACATCACACGAATGGGAAACAACTGTTTTATTCATACCTTGGAACGAGCATTTTTTTAAGTGGAAATTGGTTGATTCAACCAGGTAACAAAGCTATTTAAACCGCTCACTATCATAAAAGTCTCTTGAATTTCCATGGAGGGAAATGAGATTTTTAATATGAACTTTATTTTGATTATCATTATTATTTCTACAATTATCTTAATTTCATTATCATTATTCACAGCTATAGAGGAGTCTTTGAAGGTTACAGATCAGTCAAACAAGTGTGCAGTCTCTTAAAGATGTCTAAACTGTGTGCAAATAGAACAGTAACTCTTCTGTGCATCTCCCACTGTTTTAAATTGAAACCGATGGATCTTCTCTGGGTACTGACTCTTCTTTTCAAATTTGAACTATGTTTAGATTTGGATCGTTAACAATTTTAGCAACTTTGTTTTTCTGATGTTGATGTTCACAAGTTCTATTTGGAAAAACATTATTGACTGTCTATAAACAATGAAGAATTTTATTGCATCAACTGTGCATTATTTGTACGCATTACTTTGTTTGAAATGAAAGTGTATTATTTTACTTCAAATAATTATGCTATTACTAATTATAACGTTTATAGTTCTGAATTATATATATTAATAATTATATCATGCTAATTATATTAGATATACCGTAATTGAGTGAGTTGTGTATTTGAAGTTTCAGTAATTAAAAAAAAACTAATGTTTTTATAATTGAGTGTCG
Source organism: Mytilus galloprovincialis (assembly GCF_965363235.1). Lineage (NCBI taxonomy): Eukaryota > Metazoa > Mollusca > Bivalvia > Mytilida > Mytilidae > Mytilus > Mytilus galloprovincialis. The sequence continues at coordinate 48,071,126 of NC_134844.1, read as the reverse complement.
TTGAAACGAGTTTCTTAACAATTTAATGGCCAGGAAATTATTGATCTAATGCATGCATACTAGTATATACCAAGCTAAGTCCTGTATGTGAATGTGTTTTTTTTTAGAGATATTTTGCAAATCTTGAACGTTTAATTGCCAGATAATATTTCATTCTGTAATTGTTGATCGCAAGCTCATTAACTTTCAATTATGTGCCGACCCGTCAGACTAAGTAATAAAAGACAGATTTTCTCAAAGTTTATGTCAACACACATTGACCAAAATGAAGCAAACATTTCGTCATTGTCATTTAGTTCTCATGTTGATTTTCTACTTGAAAATTTGAAAAAAAAGGCTTTCGCAATGAAGATTTTAGATTTTGCATGACCAATTGGTTCATCGATACATCTTTCACTATTTTGTTTTCTTTTTTCTGAGACAAAACGATTCTTGAAAAAAAAATTATATTCATGATGTCTTTAAATGTCTGTATAAAGGCGGAATACAAAACTCAGAAATTGACATTCTGAACTTATAGTTGTAATCAGTGGATGGTTTAGTTGCAAATGTGTAAGATTTGTAAGACCTATGATAAGAGGGTTTGGCGTTTTGCACTTTGTGTTGCACACGGAGTTCGCAAACACAGTGGGCTATTGAAATAGTTTGAACAAACTAGGATGATATCCTCAATGGTTTAGTTATGTTTCTCCCACTTTCAATTATTGTAATTATTAAACAGTTAAATAAACAAACAAACAAACGAAATAAAAATAAAACTCTGTTCTGGATTTTCAAACATTTTCTTGATAGCAGGTTGCAGCTCACACGGAAGCTATTAAACCAAGAGTTCCAAGTAGAGAAGATACAATTAGCCCCTCGTAAATTTTACAGATGCCATATTTGCTCAGTATTATATGTCAGTTTATTTCGACTAGGATGTCCCTTTTGTATATGTATAGATATAAGAAGATGTGGTATGTGTGCCAATGAGATAACTATCAATCCAAGTCGCAATTTGTAACATTAAACCATTATAGGTCAAAGTACGGTCTTCAACACGTAGTCTTGGCTCACACCGAACAGCAAGGATCCCAAAACTGACTAGTGTGAAAAAAGGCAACTGTATTATACCGCTGTCCGAAATTCATAAATCGATTGAGAAAAAAACAAATCCGGGTTACAAACTAAATCTGAGGGAACCATATCAAATATAAGAGAAGAACAACGACAAAAGAAACACAACACTTAAAAGCAACACACACAGAATCAAACTTATAATATAACAATGGCCATTTTCCTGATTTGGTAAACCATTCAAATGGTAAAACCAACGGTATAATCTGCATAAAAAGAAATACATGAAAGATTTATGAACCTTACATTGTATCAACAAACGATAACTTCTAAACGTTAGATTCCTGGCATATAACAAGTGCAAACAAATGCAGCGGGTTCACACGTTTTTATAGGTACCAAACATCACCCTTATGTAAAGCAATAGCATGAATATCGTAACATCACAACATAGAAAGACACAGTATAAAATATCAATTGAAATAGCTGAGCTAAATAAGATCTATGATACAATGCAAATACAAAAGCAAATATATAAGGGGTGAATAAATAAAGGTAACAATAGTATCCTGCTGCGTGATGTTAAACAATTAAAAAAATATATATATCGATAAGTATGATATAACGCAACAAGTCAAATGCAACAACAACAAAAAAAGATACCTATACGCTTCCGTACAACATGGTGTTGTCAACCGTTTTTATTGTACAACAAATATACAATATTTATCAAAGGTACCAGGATTATAACGCGAGACGCGCGTTTCGCCTACATAAGACTCATCAGTGACGCTCAGTCTTTTCGAAAAATTCAAAGATTCGATACAGGAAATTTATAAAAATGACCACATAAATCGACTAGGCTTTGATAGATAACACATAAACCGCGACCCTTTCAATGGTGCTAATACAAGACAAGGTCTACCCCCGTAACGATTTCATAATATTCGACAAGGCTTTAATAGATGACACATTAACCACTGCCCTTTCAATAGTGATAAAACAAGACAAGGCCTACCCTAATCACAATTTCATTAAAAGAGGGACGAAAGATACCAGAGGGTCAGTCAAATTCATAAATCAAAAATAAACTGACAACGCCATGGCTAAAAATGAATTGATACTTGTGAGCTGGTGTTTACCAAACTGTTCTTAACTTTTGATCTATTCTGAAAAAAAATTCTACTGTTATAAATTTTAAGAAAAATAAAATATCAAACTCAAAAGTTTATCTAATTCCCTTTTTGTTTATCTATACAAATGTTAGAAAAAACAATAGAACGAAATATGTCAGACTTTTACTATAATGAAACGTTGACACTTACACCCTAATGCTGTCAAAAATACAAATATATAATTATGTGGATGTACTTGTACTTGTACTTCAACCAAATTAAGGCCTTTATACCGACAAGTTCCGACAGACTAGCTATTCAAGTTAGATAAATCAGTTATAATGGACTTCTGCTACACGATTTATTGTCCACTTATGGTCTATATTGATTGTACAAATATAAACGGCGATTTCAATATATAACAACTCTTTTAAAATTTACTAGATAATCATATATTCATTTTCCATCTTTCCTACTTATTCACTTTGGTATATTTAGTAATGTTCAGACAATTTGCTTGCATTCAGGTATTACTTGCTATGTTCATGTTCAGACTTTTTCATTATTTACATGTATACATCAACAACACACTGTAATGTGTGACCAATACTAAATTGACTGCAAGCGAGTTAGTGGACACTACTGAATTAATGGCATGTATAAGTCTCGAGATTGACGGAACATGACTTAGTAATATCATTGTTCAGAAATTACTGATGGTAATTATATCAAAATTACTGTTTGAGACTAAAATTCATTTACTACTGTATGTTTTCTATCCTGAAAAAAAGTAATTCCCATGTCTTCTGTGAGTTTAATGGAAAACTGAAATTAATCCTACTTGTCACATAAACAAATGAACACTGATACGTAAATGTTCTTTAAGGACATATTTTCTAACGATTCATTGTTTTAAGTTACTAAACTCTTGACTTAAAATACTTATAGAAATATTACAAAATTTAGGTCTCATTGGACCTACTCGTTAAAACAATGCACAATTCTACATCATTGTTGTTAACATTTTCTGCTACGTTCTTATTGAACTAATCTCGCTAACGTAGATGTTTTATCTCTAGCCAAGCAAGGCACATACTATAAAATATATAACTGCACTTTAGTTATAAATATTCAGATTATAATATTGATAATTTTTAAAAGAACAATATAAACTAAACAATCAACTCCAGTGTATAATTAATAACCTAGGGAAAAGATTTATCTACTGTAAATAAAAATAATTACTGTGTTATTAATCATTTAAATATTGGTCTTTACGTTTTGGTTTCTTGTTGAATAATGAAGTGTCGGGGCGTGATATATTGACTTCAAGAATCTACAAAAATATGTTTTACACATGTGTGTGTTATTTGTTGCAAGGATTTTAGTATTAATAGAACAAAGTAGAAACAACGGACAATTAATTTATGATCAGCCACATTTGTGAAATTTACAATCGGTCAGTTTAAGTAGAGGTTTTAATAGAGGTATTAATAGTTATCAAAAGTCACCACTCATTTTTTTTTTTTATTTTGGTTTATATTTTTCATATAAAAACCTTTAAATTATTGATTTGAATTGTAAGTCGAAAACAAAATATGTCATCAAGAGAACATAATTCGCAAAAAACTTCGTTGAGATTGTCACAGTTTTAATTATAAAGCTTTTTTTTTGGCATGTTTTGTATTATTTCATACGTGTACGGCGTTAAAAACATAAAAAAAGAGGAATCGGAATACTGTCCCTCGTTTTTGAAGTTAAATTTGCCTTGCAATAATCGGGTACACAAGAAACAAAATGTAAAACTAAAGACTGAGCAACACAAACCCTGCCTGTATCTTATAGACGTGATTATACATAGGTAACTATGGTTATAGTATGGACCTTCGAGACATTTGTAAACGTTTGAATTAAAGACAAAATTTCATCGAACAAGTGATTTTGGAAGGTGCAAATACATGTTGATCTTGTGTGTACATAGGAGAAAAACAATCCACGGAAAGAGAGAATATTGGTTTGTTTAAAGCCTTCACTTGAATTTTATCGCCGGTTACAGAAAAAGTTTGGGGCAACCTTTCTAAATATACAGGCGTTTTTGAGATGACTGCTTGTCTTTACTACATATAAAACATAAATATGTCATATAATTATCATCTCGCTTAAAATTCTAATATTCATATAGCTGACCATGCGGTATGGGCTTTGTTCGTTGTTGAAGGCCGTACGGTTACCTATAGTTGTTAATTTGTGTGTCATTTTGGTCTATTGTGAAGATTGTCTCATTGGCAATCATACCACTTTTTTTTATATGTATACATATCAAGGTTACAGATTGGTATAATAACATGCAAATAATCATCTTTCCAAAAACAAAAATTACGGTGAAATACTCTTTTACTAAAAACTCGTGACGACTGACTTTTTTTATTGTGTATCTTCTTTGTGCATAACTTAAAAATAAAAACGTGTGTGTTACCTAGAGTGATAAGTTTTTATCATATTTCTTAATAATCTTGACTCTTCATGAAAGTTAAATATTTAAGATTTCAAAATGGTTTTGAATTTTAATGTTTTATCGTAGCAAAAATGCTACACCGCTTGGAACGACTGCAATCGATACTGCATAAGATATACGACAATGTTCGCGAATTTGCTTTTCCGATACAATGTGTCGATGTCATCACTCACTGACGATATGTTTTTGCAGTTCAGAGATCTTTCGATAATCCCGTTCTCAATCTTGTCTAAACAAATACATATCTCAAACTCGGTATGTATGTTTTAGTAACTCAGCTAGCAAAAATATCTTAGGGTCAATTATAAGAAAGAAAATAAGACAATTTGAAAAAATGAAATACAGCATTTGTATTATATATTTAATTTAGATCTAATGTTTATACCCTTTAAACTTTGTGCTAAATCAGTTGATTAATTTATTAACACCAAAGGTGCATTTTATATTTATATATTATTTTTGTGGTGAGAAAGGGACAGATCGTTTAGATACATGTGACATTTACTCACATTCATCAATATTTAAAATGTACACACAAAAGGATATAATGTGAGTATAATCACTATGTTCTTTTTCTATTATGGTTATATACCTGTGTAGCCATATTATATACATTTACGATTAAGAACCTCTGTTCTAAAGTTGTCACAAATTTATTCTAGAAATGAATTAAATATGCTGTGTATGTTTGAGTGTGCAATCGTGTCATCTACTTAGTAATGCATTATGTATACCTTAAATCATTTGTATGTAAATTCAATCTAATTTATCGTAATGTAAAGCAAAATTCTACTATACAAAGATCTTATCTTAGTATCAGTCATAGGTCAATGATATAACAAAGGACACACGTTGCAACTATTTGCTCGATTATTCTTTAGTTTTATGATTTTGAGAGGTTGATCAGTAGTACTAATTTGTTATGCATGTATTATTTATAAAGTTTTTTTTCTGAATAATAATAAAGATTTACATAGGATAATCTTGAAACTATGACTCTAAATCATTTTTTTTTCTGTTTATGAAGGCAAGGTATAGATTTTTAATATGTAAGGATTGATTTTTTTTTTCTTTTATTCTAGAAATTATTTGGTATGTGAATGAAATGTTTTTGTGTTTGCTGTTGTTGTTCAATGAGTCTTATGAACTGATATGGCATGTTCGTTCGGCTTTTATCAAGAATGATTTAAACAACAAGTTTTTAAATGATATTATTTGAAAATAATTTAATTTTGTATGCAACTCGTCTTTGATTGGCTGACATTGTTTTGTTTATCAGCCCATAGACATAACTTAGTCATGTGACTGTGACGTCATCAACGCGTTTCCATAGTTTTCTCCGATTTAAAAGGATTTGGAATGAAATTATAAGAAATAACTGTAAAATTTTTTTCTGTCTATTCGAAATAACATAAAAAATGGGGTGCATTCTTTAAATAACCCGCTAAGGATTGGTCCATTAAAAAACAAATAGCAAATTGAAAGCTTTGAATGTGTTTTGTACAGCTATTTCAATCATTCATCACAAATCTCCTTGTCCAATTGTAACCTTTTAGACTTTTCCACAGTACAGTGTTGTTTTTATAAAGGAACGTAACACCGCTACTAATCGTGTATTAAATTTAATCCCGCCTAATAACATAATATCTCCACGCGGTTGCGTTTAATCAATCATATTCCTAGAAATGCATATGAGGTAATATAAACACTTATACAGTGTAAAATAGTACGTTATGAATAATTTATATATGACATGACCACAAAACATTACACATAACAGAAACTAACTATTCAGCGCTCTTACATTTATATCAATTAAAAAGAACAAAACTATATCATATAAGACTTCATTTTCAAAATTTTGCCTGGCAGAATGATGTAGAAAATAAACAGGTGTCTTCTACTCCATCTGCAATTTTTAGGGAAAGTAAGGCTAAATTAAGAACCATGGTTAAAGCTGAAACTGCATATATGTGGGATAAAAATAGAACATGTAATGTGTGCCTGTAATTCAGTGGTTGTCGTTTGTTTAAGTGTTACATATTTGTTTTTCGTTCAATTTTTTTTTATATATAAATAACGCCGTTAGTTTTCTCGTTTGAATTGTTTTACATTGCCATATTGCCCTTTATAGCTGACTATGCGGTATGGGCTTTGATCATTGTTGAAGGCCGTTCGGTTACCCATAGTTGTTAATTTCTGTGTTATGTTGGTCTCTTGTGGACAGTGTTCTCATTGGCAATCATACCACATCTTCTTTTTTTTATATTTATATAATTCTAGATTCGAAAGGTTATCAGTTTTTATTTCTTTCGTTGTGCTTTTGTGTTGTTTTTTTTTCAGAATGAGTGAATGACATTTGGAAGTGTTTTCTTCTCAAGTTTCAATTCAAGACTACGACTAAATGGTGTATAAGGGGGCCATAAACATAATGTCGTACCTGTAACTGCAGTTTGATATTTGTGGAATGAGAAGCGAAACTAGTTGATACTCTTAGATTGTGATAGCATTTGTAAGACTGATTTGCTTGTTTAATCTTAAAACCAGTTGTAACTCATTATCATAACCTCTACAGAAATACATTTTAATTATATGTTTAACAATATTGATTATAAAATGGAGGATCTTCAAAAGGTCATTTCGTTTATATAAACAAGTTTAGCCGTGGTTCTTTGCACCAAACGATTCGTCGTTTTTAATCTCATATTTTTTATTTAAATCTGTAGACCAATAAACTTGAAAATCTTTATCATGTAAAATATTCTATGGAGTTGTTAAGTACGCTTCGCATCAATAGAAACTTTACGTTTTTGGAATTTGTTATGTTGCTACATCTGCCTTGTGTACTCCGTGTGCATTGAATTTGTTGATTTGTCATAGTGTGTCTATATTGTTGTATGGTCGGTGAGAGCTTGTGCATTTTATTAGTATAAGTTCACATAAAAAGCATCAAAATTAAAATCTGCGGAAGAACAAAGATGGAGGGAGGGGCGGTACATATAAATGTTGAAAATATTTCCGTAGAGTCTGTGTTTTTACCCTTTAAAACAGGTTATTGATAATGCAAATATTAAGGTTTTTTTCTCTGCGTATAACCCATCGACAGGTGTCAGGATTGGTCAACTGAAAGACCGATCATAAAAAGGTAAAACATATATATATCATAGCTGGCAACCAGTAGTTGTATTTACAAAGTGCAACCTAAATTATTGCGTTATATATTTTCTTGTAATCAACATAAAAAAGTCACTTTACTAAGCAATTTTAGTTCATCATAATAAACACAAAAATTAACCTGAAATATGGATTATCTACTATCTATTATCCATCTAAATGTGTAACGTTTATTTCTGAATATGTGTGGAAGAGACACTATATTTACTTTCTTTTTGTGTTATGGTAGGGCTGAACTCATCTGTTACAGAGTCTTGAATAGCATGAATAGGGAAGAGTGTTCTCTGTTAGAAAGACAATAAAATATAATATTTTTCCAAATATTCCCAAAAAGATCATGATATATATTTCAATGCTGTAGTCAATGTTATGTTTCGGTGAAATATGTCAATGATTTGCGAAAAATACACCAATATTTATATATGTGACTAGAATGAATTCCATTATAGCAGATACTTTAAAAAAACAGCTATATATATATATATATGTCAAAATATGGTTTTGTCGTGCTTTTTTTCAACAATATGATAAAAAGTAAGGGTAATTGTCAGATTTTGTATAAATTATGCATGGAAAAGTAAACTGTGTATGATCAATAGAAAACTACAACATTGAATTTGAAGATAAAATATTAGAAGATAGCTCTAGTAAAACGCTTTCAAATTATAAAAAGAAAGAAATGCTTGTTCAACAACAAATTAGGGAACTTTGTCTTTAAACATCGGGGGAAATGTATACAAACAAGTAGATAAAAACACGTAATAAAATGAAGTACAGAGCTTCCTATTTTAAAATATTCTTTCAGAATATATTGTTTATGTTTTTTTATTTCAGATTGCTGCGTTTTTTCTGTCAAAGAATTAACTTTACTCTCTTGCGAAGGATTTGTTTAAGTAAAAACAACACTTAACGTTAAAGAAGATATGGACATGTTGGAAGGGAAAATGTGTTTTAAAAAATAATGCAACATTCACAATGATTTACAGATACAGAGAATTCATTTCACGGTGATTCAGATAAAATAGTGACATAGAAGTTGCGCAATGACATCCAACAGGGCATCAGACAATGTTCTAAATTTAAAGGTATAATCTTTAAAATAGAACATTCACAATTTTAAATCAATATAAGTACAAATATTTGAGATAATTGAGAGTGAAAAGAAAACTTTATCATAGCATTCAGGATTTGTTATATAACACAAGAATACTCAACAGCTTGTCGTCCCGCAGTTGAATTTTTAATAGTACAACTATACTTTCAATCCCATCAATCACATAACATTTTTCCTTTTTACAAACCCGTTTTGATCCTATATATTAAAGGGGTTATGAAAATGCATTGAAATATTCTGCTGTGATATAATTTTTTAATCTTTAGTCATAAACACAGGGCTATTAAATATCATTAGTATGCCCCATAGTTCTATGAAATTTCAAAAAAGTACAAATAATAAAAATCATATGACATCAGATGCAACATTAATTATCTGTTTGCTTTAAACGACATTGACAACATACAAGGACCATCATAATTTTTGTCAGGATGTGAATCTAGCCCATATATGACTTTGTATTTCAAACTGATTTTTTGTTATGTATCTGACCAAATGTTTTTTAGAGCTTTCTTGTGAGCATCAACCATCTTAAAGTGAATTCAGCTGTCAAAATGATAACAATGCACGGTAGGGATGAAAAAAATCTTGTTTATCAAAATTTGTATATCTAAGATCATAATCATTTCTTCTTTCTGCAGATAATGCTACAAAGGTCAATTTGTATCGCCAAAAAAAGGCCTTCATGGGCTTGCCTACTCTTTTAATGACGAAGACGTTTCTTAGTTGTAAAACTTGTCCCTGATCCATATGTCATTTTGAACAATAAAATGTGTTTAAAGTGATGAATTCCATATTTTATCATTTTTATTTTTTCTTTTTTCCTCCATTATTATGAAATGAGCATAACCTACTAATTGCTGATAAATTATTTAGTCAGGGATTTCGCAACCACAAATTTCTTAAAGAGTGAAATTACAAATGTGCCGAATATGCAAAACGGAAATTCCGTATCAAATAAAAAAACAAAAGAATAACGAATTTAAAAAAAAAACTGTCATATTACAGACTTGGTAAAGGCATTTGCTTATGTAAAACTTTTGAAATTTCTTGCATTGTAACACAGATATTAGTTTGGTAATTTGGCTACACCTTAAGGAACTTATCCTAATTTTACGTTGGTGTTTTTTACTGGTTGTTTAAATACCATCCGGATAAATTATCAATTATGAAGTTTTTGGCGAAAACAATGTCAGAAAAACAAAATAGCAATATAAAAGTTGTATTTCTGTTAATATGGACAATATAATTTCTCATAGGAACTCCCTTTGCGGCTAAAACTGTTCTACTGTTACATGTACTATGAAGTTTCATGAATAAATCTTCTAGAATGGAATGTTGATATGCATTACTATTTTATTCAAATGTCAAAACATAGAACTTATTTTCAACTTTTATATGCCCAGAATGTGGTGGAGTTTATTTATGCTCCTGTACTACCTATACCTCCACTTTTTACCTACTTCAGAATTCAATTTTCACCGCAACAATATGTTTTGATACTGTTATCAGTACCAAATTATGTCTCTATGATGCAAATTGTTTTTTAAACAGCGTCAAAATCTATTTTTTTATATATTTGATGGACACAGTAGATGAGAGAGACAACATCAAAATAGATCAAATTCTCATTGACTGTTTTATTAATTTAATAATTTGTTCTCATTATATCTAAGACACAATAATGATAACTTCGGAATAAAACATTTTTAATATCAACATTGCGTTGTCTGTTTATTTTCGATCTATGAGTTTGAATGTCTCTGCGTTATCTTTCGCACTCTCCTATAAATGATGTTCACAAATGACGAGCCGAAATTCCTAGAATTAAACTTTTATCTTAATCTGAATATGAGTTTATATGACTGTAAAACAGTTCTTGGGTTATTATCATAAAAAACAGTTTCACAACTAAACTGTAAATTTTGAGAACACATTGTATTTTCTACTTGTATCACATGTTTCGGAAACAATTCTAGAACAAGATATCAACGAGACTGAAAATGCAGAAGAATACATTCTCAAGAGTCATCATCTGTAATATTTACATTGTAGTCAATTGACAAAACGTTTTGTGTAAATGACCAAATATATGACTATTATAGAAATCACAAATAACGTCCTTGAAATATTGTTAAATTCTACACATTATGATTTATAAAATACATGTTCAACCAATATTGCTTTCTTGAACATCTGTGGTTAATTTGCAACTATACATTATAGTTCTGTAATTGTATAATTTCCATTTCAGGTTTCGAGTTCTTTAAGATATACAAAATATTTTCCGATTAATTCAATGAATACAAGCAACTTTTATCCGGTAAGTTGTGTTGAATAAACTCATCGTCAATTTCAGGATTATCTTCATTTCGTCAAGAAAAGCTACAATGAAGACATTATCAATGTTATAATCTTATATTTGTATCATACTAAAATTAAACAAATGATGGATTTCATTCAGGAAACGATCAAAATAACAATTTGAAATTATGCGAGTCCATATCGCAACTAGTCCGTATTTGTTTATAAACCAGAGCAATGTCGTCACAAATTCATAGTACAATAAATTATACAAACATGTATTTTATTATCACAGAATTTTTTGATTATTTCTAAAAGTTGACTTTTGTCAGATTTAATATAGTTTGTACAAGATATTAAACATTAGTTTTGATGTTATATTTGTTATTCTCATCGGATTTTGTCTAATGCTTAGTTCGTTTCTGTGTGTGTTTCATTTTACTGTTGTGTCTAATATCAGCAATCAGTTGATAGTACTGCTAACTATACAGATTTTTGGAAAAAGCAAACAAAACCCATGTATTTAAAATGTTGAAGATAAATAAGTTGTTTAAAAACTATCAATTCAGTGAAAATTTTAATAAATTATTTATCATAATTACTTTTATTATTATTATTATTATTATTATTATTATTATTATTATTATTATTATTATTATTATTATTATTATCATTATACGATCATGATTTTTATTTTTAAAGATTACACGAAGACGGAAGAGAAAGCGACCAAAGGTATGAATATAATTACATGGAGACATGTTTTTCTATGTTGTGATGTTATACTATTGTTTCGGAAAAAGGGAGAAGGTTTGGTACCATTAAAACGTTTAATCCCGCCGCTGCAAATGTGTGCACCTGTCCAAAGTCAGAAATCTGATGTACAGTAGTTGTCGTTTGTTTATGTAATTAATACGCGTTTCTCGTTTCCCGTTTTTTATATAGATTACACCGTTGGTTTTCCGTTTAAATGGTTTTACACTAGTAATTTTCGGGCCCTTTATATCTTGTTGTTCGGTGTGAGCCAAGGCTCCATGTTGAAGGCCGTACATTGACCTATAATGGTTTACTTTTATAAATTGTTATTTGGATGGAGAGTTGTACACCTCCGAGGAGCCAAAATATTCTAGAATAGAACATTTTTCCTAAACCGGATTTTGGGGTTTATAAGACTGTAAACAAATAATTGTTAAAGGAAAAAAATGCTAGTGCACTTTTTATTTTGCTACGACCATTTGGAAATACATAATTTTGATGATTTCTCCAGTTTTTCATATTTTTTATGTTGGCTATTATCGTGAAAAAAAACACAGTTCCGCCATCCACTTTTTGTTCATACTTTCAATAAAGATCAAGTGGACCATTCTGAATAAATTTAACTTAAAAAAGTATAGGTAGGTGTTAATATAACAAAGTTTTATAATATTTTGATGTTCTTTTGTGTCAAATTTACCATGCTGTCATTTCTGTAAATTTGCGATTTTTCTCAGTTTTAAGAACAAAATTTATGTTCCACTACCCAATTGTTTTACATACTTTCAATAAAGATCAAGTGGACCAATCTGAATAGATTTAACTTTATCAAAAACTATAGGTAGGTGGTAATATAAGAACGTTTTGTAATATTTTGATGTTCTTGTGTGTCAAATTTACCATGCTGTCAATTCTGTAAATTTGCGATTTTTCTCAGTTTTTAAAAGAACAAAATTTACGTTATTTCAGCTTTTATGTTATAAATGATTGAAAAATTCATATCTTAGAAATTTGAAAGGAAAAAATAATATGGGATGTGCATGATTCTTGTAAAATCATTTTTGTACCCCTCACCCATTTTCCCAAAATTTTGACTAAAAAGACTGACTTGATTGGTCGTAAAACTGAAAACTGGGTTACTTTAAAACACTTCATTGTACATACATAATTCTTTCACAGACTTATGTTTGATTATAATATTTTTAAAATTCATTGATATTTTCCACTTTATCACATGTTTTGGAAATATTCCAGAACGAGATTTCAACGACACTGAAACGTCAGAAGAATACATCCTTAAATGTCATTAATCAATGGTATGACTTGTTGAATGCTACCAACTTCTTTAACAAACAAAACAGTTATTTTCATACATTTAATAGACTTCATCTCAACACTTATGTTTTCTATTAGGTAAAATACCACAAATAATTTGAATACTAGTCTTTGTAAAATTAGAACTTTTCAATGCAATCTGCAGAATTTGACTAATTATTTAATCCGTATTCATGTGAACTTCAATTCAACCCCTTAACTTGAGATGGATTACACGTGAATTATATGTGTATAGTTATTTAAAGAAAAAGAATGTCAACATTGAAGGTGACACAAAGGTAAATCATTTGATTGACTGATTCGATCCAAAAAAGTCATTCTTATTAAGGTAAAAACGTTTGTGAACATTTATTTTTCATCTAAATTAAATACACCTAGAATAATCCAACAGCACTAGTTTGCTTAATCTATTTATATCTATATGTATGATTACGTCGCTTATACGGTCATTGCTTGTGCGTCTTATGCCTGAAAACTTTTACAGATGCGCAGGTTTGTCTGTACTCAGATTAAATTTTGAGGTAAAAATACGGCCATTTTAGCTATAGGGTCCACATGAACCTTAAAATATCTAAGAGTATGTTTATGAACGAGGCATTATTTTCTGCGATGAAAGTTATGACAAACTACCTACAACTGTCAATTTCAAGGGAATATGGTTTACGACCCTTTTCGTATTTAACCGTTTGTTAACCGTATTTAATTGTTTGGTGTTATTACACATATTTATGTCATTGCGTTAAGGTCACACGAAACCTCGAATTATAATAATAATGAATGTGCTTTATAACTATATGGCTACTTTTTACTATTTAAGGTATTTTCACATTTCTGCGACATGTTTTCCGTATGCTGTTACGTCAGCGTGACTCTTTTTTAATAAAAATCTGGTGATTGCAGTACGCAACTGCGTACGGAAAAGATTTGCAGAAAGAGTCAGCAAACGTAAACATCACTCCGTCATCGAACTAAACTTTATCTTATAATACATGTTATACAAGTGCTTACCTCAATATCTAATTCGTTTGTAACTATAATTTTCATTGGACGTTGACAAATATTTTGAAGGGGTAAATTCTACGTTCTATCAGTTCGCAACTAATAAACCACCATACAAATTCCTTCTTTTTTTTTTTTTTTTTGTATATGTTATTTTCACAAAAAAAACCTTAAAATCACATTTTGAGACTCGAAACCAACGTTGAAAGGAAGCGTACGAGAGGTATAAGTACGTCAAGTGTTTATGTTTGACATCGTCAGTATACATATGACTTCACATTGTTTAGTTGCTAAAGACAATCCAGCAGTTTCCCGGACTTTTTCATTTATGTCATTTTTACGCCAAAATATTTATTAAATGGTATTTATTGTAATATGCTGCATTAAATGAAGATAACTGTATTGTATAATAAAATGGAGAAGTCCACCAAACCGACAAAATCAAGCGCTAGGTTATATCAACCAACAGAACGATGGGAAGCAACTGTCATGTAGTGCCTATCGTAAATGTACATTTGTATGACATAAAGATGTTATGGAAAGGATTAATTGACATACGATAAATAATTTCGAAGTGATTGTTATCATTTAAAACTATATACTATATATTTCAATCCGTTTCCTAAAACTTTATGTATTTTACAGCCCCCAATATTAGCTGAAATGGCAAGTCAGACAGAGGGAGATAGTATACAGGTAATCAAAACTGCATTAATACTTTTAAACAAGAACTATTTTTAAAAAAGATATCCGACGTATTTAAATTTGAGTATATGTTTAAAACTATCATTTCGATAACCTTCAGAAGCACAAAGATACCATTTAAATAACGTTTTCTCTGTTTGTGTTCAATATTCTCGGTCCTCGTATCTTTCTGTTTACATTCACCACAACCCCGCGGAAATCTCACATGCGTAGGTGCGTTCTAAAAGTCATGTACGTTCGTACAACAAAGTTTACATTAAAAATTATATAATTGTCCCGAATAAACAGCTGTCACGGATGCAAAGAGCTATTGAAGAAACAATTATTTGAATAAAAATATAAATCTTTGTAAAATCTAGTCAAATATTTATAGTTTTTCACTTGCTTTCCATCACGATATAATTAACGAGACGTTTTTTCAAACACAACCAAATCACCCACCATGACAGCATTTTGTCCAATCACAGAAAGGATTTTCGAGCATGCGTATTCTGTTGCCATAGTTAAGCGTGCTTAAGTTCAAAGGACACAAACCGAAAGTATACCGACTACGTCGGAAAAGACTTATAATGGACAAAATATTGCTACGATAAGTAACATAGTAGGGGAAAACAGAAACATCCCTCTGGTGTAGCAATGTAAAAGCCTGATCCAACAAACAAGATTTGTTGATAAAACTGCTTGTAGGTTTTTCGTCTTAAGGACAACACTAGCCCAGTTATCAATACTTTGCATTTGTTTTGTTTTCTTGTACCACTGATGAATCGTATGCACTGTCTGAATCCAAAATTGTTTCGCTATATGAAATGTCCGCGCTAAATATTCATATACAAACACATGGTCAATATATAATTTGTACTTAAGTTATGTCTTGTCCAAATTGAATGAATTGTCTTATACGAGTATGAAATTATTTTATGTTGGATGTAACACGTCTTCGGATTGGCTGAGAGTTTGTTGTCTATTGGCTTATTGGATTAATTTTGTCATGTGACTGTGATTTCCTCAACGTTTTACATGTATCATTATAATTTATTCTGGTTTAAAATAGAAATTAGTATTAAATTAAAAAAAAAAGGCTTCAACAATTTTAACTTTCTCTTCGAAGTAACACACAAAATGTGGTACACACTTTAAAAATAAACGCTACGTAGGTTATTCTGTGGGTAACATATTTTTTATTTCATTTCTCCATCGACAGAAAAAAAGCCTTTTTTAGTTTACTTCTAATTTCCATTTTGAACCGGTAGAGGTTATGAAAAAAACGTTGATGACTTATACTTGAAAATAGCTCATTTAAGACAACTATAAATACTGTAAATTCAGAAATTATAGCATGCATTTATTTTTCGGATTTTGTCATTTTAGACAAATATACGATTTTAATTTTTACGATTATGAGAAAATATCTTGTTTAATTCATCTTAAATATTTCAAAATGCGAGTTAAATTATTGTGCTTAACACTCTGTCGCATTTTCGCAATGATTGAAACCTCGCAACAATTTCTAAATTTACAGTATCTGTATGCAAAACGTGTATTATAGGTACAGAGGTAAACATCCCATTTACTGTCATTATGAACTAAGTAAAAACACAACATAAAACAAATCAGAGTACTATTAATAATTGTACACATATATATCAGTTATTCAGTAAACAGTTCATCACGAGCAAACCTTAAAGGCAGTTTGTCACTTACCCTTCCGGAGCACCTGAGATCACCCCTAGTTTTTGGTGGGGTTCGTGTTGTTTATTCTTTAGTTTTCTATGTTGTGTAATGTGTACTATTGTTTGTCTGTTTGTCTTTTTCATTTTTAGCCATGGCGTTGTCAGTTTATTTTCGATTTATGACTTTGACTGTCCCTTTGGTATCTTTCGTCCCTCTTCTTTAACAAAAAAGGTTTTTTCATCAAATATATAGAAGATTTTCGGAATGGTAAAATGATTTTGATCAGAGACTTAAAAAGAAATTAAAAAGCCTTGAAATGCATTCAATTTTTTTGTTGGAAATGCACGCATTTGCATTATTTCATGAAGAATACGGAACTTGAAAGTCTTTTCTCAACTGTTATTTCGAGTATGGAATAGGTTTTGACAACAATTCCGAATTAATATTTCCAGATCAGGAAAACTTTGTTGATATAGCTATGTAATTTAGAAATTAAAAATATGTGTTGCGGAAAGGACCTAACTCTTTACATGAGCCTTCAATGACTCTTGAAAAGGTACGCGTCACCTGCCATTGATGCATCATCCGTAATGTGAATTTACATTCGGTCAAATCATCATGATAATCGGTTGATCTCCAGATAAGGCGACTTTGCTAGTATTTAATGTTTAAAATAAAATTGAGAAAGGAAAAGCCTTAAAAAACGTGTAATACTGCTTTATGGTTGACCCAATAGTTCTTGATATAAACCACAAAAAAATATCATTGGAATCCGTTCTCGATTAAAATTTCAAATTCTCATGTACAGTTTTTTTCATACATTCCGTGAAATAACTAGGAAATAGCATATGTCAATGAAAAGATGCTAATTTTGAATAATTTGTCAAAGTATTTCTCAATTTTTTAATTGCTTTCATATTTTGTATAAGGTAGCATCTTTTTATAGTACATATGCTGTCTGTTTGATTTTATATGCTTCCAGCATTAAAATTTGATGTAGATGCTGTTGTTAAAATAATAATGTACTGAATAAAATTGAGAATGCATCTTACTATTACTGGGATGCTAGTTTTGCATATTATTTTTTTTAAATATTTTTTTATCTTTTGGGGATGCTGGAGATTTCCTATATATTGAAATGCTGACATCCATGCAGTCATATCTCAATAAAACGGGATGCCAGTATCCCGTTATTTTGGGATACTGGCATCCCGTTTTATTGGGATGCTGGCATCCAGTCATATGGGGATACTGGCATCCCGTTTTATTGAGATGCTAGCATCCCGTTTTATTGGGATGCTGGCATCCAGTCATATTGGGATGCTAGCATCTCGTTTTATTGAGATGCTGGCATCCTGTTATATTGGGATGCTGGCATCCCGAAAAAGCTGGATCCTGGCATCCAAAACTGTAGGAGTGCAGACATCGCAAAATATCCGAATGCAGTAATCCTACAAGTTCTGTTTGATATACTGTTGGCCGAATTTCTATAGATGTACTCCAATGCATAATTTTGTGTAATGCAAAAAATAAAACAACAAAAAAAATCCGTTTGTTGTTTTCTTCCCAACACTTCATCTAATGACGTCAGTGATGTTATGACGTAAGAGGTGTTTTACCATCATGCGTAGAGATTAATGCAGAGACAGTACACATGATAAGAAATCAATTCTCAAGAATCACTTATGCCGATATAAATATTTTTTGAAAAGTAATTAAAACAGATAACCCTTTTAATATTCTCTTATTTATTAGTTTTTCTTATGTTTAATACTGAAAGCGCTTGCATTATTTTTCTACGCTTATTGCGGCAAATCCCATCCGCATGACGTCATGTAAAAAGAATGTTTAAAATCGGCGAAGTAGACATGGTTGCAAGGGGAAGGACGAAAACCACTTCTTTATGCCTCAATTTATTATCATTGTGATATAACAGAAATATATACGCAATAGAACGCTATTCATACAGGTAAGTAGATTTGCTTATATTTTACATGCACTTCGTAGTCCGAGATTTCTCAGATTTCGTTAGCCATTCATAAGGAATATTCTACTCAACTCGACAACTGTATGTCTGTAATGGTTTCATATATATATTATCAGATGTCGATTTTTTCTATAGGAGACGATTTGACGTCTTGTACCCGTCCGCGATTACTCTGACGTCCTACGCTCATGACATGGGCCAAGCTTGTCTTGCAAAAAAGCTGCTGTTTGAAGTCCGAGTAATCTCGGGCGCATTTCAGTGACTTGATACGCCAGCCGGATAATGTAATTCTGATTACTTCCAGGGGGATAATTACAAGCTTAAATGGTTAGGCAACAATGATTAATGTCAGTCATCAGATTCTTCCATGTCGTCGGGGAGGGATGCACTTCGATCCGTTTGTGGTAGCCAATGGTGATTCCAGGATTGGAGGGGGGGCACTGACTGCCATAGCAGAGGGACCCGCTAATGTCATCTTTTAGTGTTTGCCTGTATATTAAACCAAATTTTTTCACACGAAAAAGGAGGGGGGCTGGATCCGCCTATGGTAGCGATGAGCCTCCAAGACAGACATACTTTAATATGACTGTTGTGAACGTTAAATATCGCGGCAGTACCTTTTTGTAAACGTTACGTCGTTCCCGGCAAATTTAACAGTTGCCGATTTAACGTTACGAAATTCCGCCAACATGTGGCGTTCGAATAACATCTTTGTTTTCTAGCTTGTTATGAATCTTACATTTCTTTAGTTACTTGTATTTACATGCTTTATATTGTTAAATCGGTTTCGAGACGTGCGAAATCATGCTTGCTTTCTTTATAATTCATATTTATGAACGTACTGACAGTTATTTACATGATAAACCTTGACCGGTAAGGAACTATATTCTTACACGCAAGGATAAGGCGTGATAAGAACTATAAAAACCGGACTTTTCTTATAACAAAACGAATTTGAACCGAGTGGGACGGCTGCAGTGCAGGCGACAGTACCATGGGTTCGAATCCCGGCAAGGGAAGAACCAAAAATTTGCGAAAGCAAATTTACAGATCTAACATTGTTGGGTTGATGTTTAGACGAGTTGTATATATATATATGTTTAGACGAGTTGTATATAAAATTTGCGAAAGCAAATTTACAGATCTAACATTGTTGCTTTCGCAAATTTTTGGTTCTTCCCTCGCCGGGATTCGAACCCATGCTACTGTGATATCGTGACACCAAATCGCCTGCACTGCAGCCGTCCCGCTAGACCACACGACCACCTGGGCTCTAAAAAAGAGCTTTCGCTGGTCGTGTGTTACCTTTCCTCGTCAATTTTAATCTAGCGGCGTACTACAGTACAATATATATAAGGCATGAAGATGTTATTGTTACAGATCAGCTAAATTATCTATAGTAAAGGATCCTACAAATTAATGTAATATACAGTCACAGAAAATAATTATATTTATAAGTACGTCTGAGTCAGTGACAACTCTACAACAGATGTATCCATCGGATCGCCATCAATGATGGTGATACATGTCTGTGTACATAATGTATATACAACTCGTCTAAACATCAACCCAACAATGTTAGATATGTAAATTTGCTTTCACAAATGTTTGGTTCTTCCCTCGCCGGGATTCGAACCCATGCTACTTTGATATCGTGACACCAAATCGCCTGCACTGCAGCCGTCCCGCTAGACCACACGACCACCTGGGCTCTCAAAAAAAGAGCTTTCGCTGGCCGTGTGTTACCTTTCCTCGTCAGTTTTAATCTAGCGGCGTACTACAGTACATGATATATAAGGCATGAAGATGTTATTGTTACAGATCAGCTATATATATATATATATATGGTTATTCAAGAGAAAGATTGTATTGGTGACTTGCATCGTGTTTTATAGTATATATTAATCACCGATCATTACAAAAAGTATCTTAACTGGTTCGTTGAGTATCTATTCTTAATTAGCTAATTAACGAGACCCTGTTTTTTTCTTTTTTAGTTTATAGTTACAATAATGGACTGATATGGTAGTCTTGACATTTTCGTAATTGTCTGCATGCAGGTTATGTGTTGTAACTTGGCAAAACATGAAACCTATTCAAAAATTACATTAAAAGTAACATTAATGACCTCTTTATATATGTGTGTATCTATTCATTTTTAAGCACCATCATAAACAAAACCAATGGTATAAATATTTAACAGCACCAGTTAGCAGAATGTTGATAAATGTAGTGAGTAAATCAATTGTTTATACTGGATGGTCCCTTTACAGGATGCATAAAGTGTGAAATGTTATTTTCAAACGATGAATCAATGCCGATGGAGGTGTACTGCTTGCCCCCAGCTATAATATCAGCACTAAAATAGACAATGATTCTACATTATATGATTTATACTAAACTTCTATAAAGAGAGTTTGTTTTAAATTTACTATCCCTGTTTTGCTACAGCTGTTGGCAAACTTTTAAGACCTGAATGTAATACTCACTTATAGCCAGTCATCGGTGCTGATAAAATTCATAACCTACTAATCTGAGATTTGCCTTTGACAAATATGGAAAATAATAAGAAACTGCGTTTAAACGTCCTTATAAAAATTTGATTTTGATGATTTAATCTATTGTTTGCCAATCAATTATAACGTTTTTACTTTGGATACATCGCAAGATTCCAAATGATGTCTAGGTGTGTGCGTTATTGTTGATGGTAAATCGAGAAAAAAACACTTAATATGAACGGAATTATATATTTATTTGATAAACCTAAAAGTTACTAACTATTTTTTTTTCTTTTAAGGGGGCTCGCGGGTATAAATTAAAAAAAAAATAATATAAGATTTCGCTATATTTTTCTATAAATGACCTTTATCATATACTTAATAGAAAAATGAAATAAAAAAATGAGGTCACCGTTCATTTACGCTCACAAACTGTCTCCGAAAGAAGTATACAAATGTGTTAATGTCCTTTTTTCTAATGAACAAATAGGAGAATTAAAGGTAATATCGTCGTAGTAATCGTTTTAATTTTGCAATTATTTAGTTTATGTACAGCTTATTTGAAAACAATAATAAAAAATATAGGTCACCGATGACACAAAAAAAGATGTTTTAATTTTCATGCCAAAAAACGAAATTTTTACTCAAAAGGGAGATAATTTGGAGCCTTTTAAATGATATTAACATTTTAAAATCGATCTGGGGCCAAACCGAATAGATAGTTTTGCTCCATATCATTAAGTTATAACCAATATTGTAATAAATAAAATGTGTAATGAAAAAAACAAATGTTTAATTTTTTGCTGAAATTTTTGTACCCGCTAGCCTCATTACGTCAGTTTCTGTTGTCAAAAATCAACTCACATATTCAAGTATTATACTTTCTTTCATTTTTAGTTGTTCATCATTCATAATTAACCATTGACAGCTTAAATGAGATAGAACAAATCCAAACAGTTTATAGACTCGAAATTTCTTGCGAAAAAAAATATAAAGAATTAACGATACGAATAAATACTTTTATAATATCTAATTTCTTTTTATAATTATATGCTGAGGTATATAGGATAACTCTTCTTTTTTTAGGCATTGTATATTACAGTTCTCGTTATGTTCGTGATCTTCCTTACGATTGACATGCACTATAATTCGATATCTGTATTGGAATGGGTAGTCTCTAGCTGGATAATTGGTAACTTTTTTGAAGAATGTTTTATTTCGGCAAGTTTGTTATATTTTATTGATGAGAACTTTAGTTCATTGTAGAGGACAAATCAAAATCATGTCAATTAATTTAATACTACCACATACGAAATCAATTATGGTGTTTTGCAACGGGGAGCTACAACGAGAAGAAAATAAATATTATCTACAGACTAATCACTTCACAAAAGTTCAAGCTTAGAGAGAAGTACAATTTCAATTACGAGTGTATGATACTAAACAATAATCTCCTGCAAATGGCTCTCTCCATTTAACTTTACGTAACTTATAGGTTTCCAGAACTACAAAATATTAGTTATCAACACTCTCCCACACACCTCCAAAACATAACAATTTTCTTTCCTTTTTATAAAATCTATTTATTCATAGGTACGACCGAGGGATGGAAACTGTTCGTTTCAACGAGTATTTTTACACATTTTTGACATATGGAACTTTATGGACATTGTATGCGATGTTATGTACATCACTGTCTTCATAATGCATGCAGTTGGTCCCGCGGAAATACATAATGATACTAGAAGAATATATAGCTTGACATTGTTTCTTACGTGTTCATTTTCGATATAATATTCTTTTGATGTTTAAAACAATTGGTATCATCATTATTATAGTCAAAGAAATGGCAAGTATTACGTAGTACACTGATTGATATTTTATCTCTAGTTTGAAAATTTAATACAGTATCATTGTTCCTCACTTTTTTATCTCAGTATGTCCTGTTTCCTAAAATTGCTAGACTTCTCAATAAATAATTACATTGTCCACAATAACAATTTCAAATGTATTGAAGAAATGTATTAGTTAAGCATTGAGCTCATTTAATAAAAATATATCGGAACCCGATTGTTAGCTCCACATTGATTTATCCGGTAAATAGAAGTCAACAATAGTTTTATCGGGTTTAATTGCATAGTCTGTTTGTCATATTGTTGTATTTTTATTTTTGTTTTTGTTAAACGAAAGATAATCATATTGTCAAGATTGATAAAAAAAAAAAGAAGAAAAAAAACATTATCAAGGACAATTCAAAACGGAAATTAATTTATGTACTGCAATCTCAAATCCCAAATAAGTTTGAAAGAAGGAACTATAAAGAATAGAACAACTTTCCGGAGCGAAATGTTTGTCTGGTATATGTATTTAACAATGATAATGTATTTTCAGTTGTTATACTTTTTTAAGCAATAAGGCATTGAGTTTGTATTGTTCTGTTTAATATGTACATATGTTTCAGCTCGTGGATTTATTGAATTACCTGGTCATTCTGGTAATTTTGATATTAGCTGCTGATACGTTCTGTCATGCAAACATGTATCCAAATCATGATGTCAAATCATTTCCAAATGGAATTCAGAATTTGGACAATACTCAAGACACCGTATTGGCAGGTATACGGGGAGCCGTTTTTAGATTAACTGGAAGGTTAGTATAATAATGGCACTATCATAACCGAGTAAATAAAATTGTTTTCTTGTTTACAACATCATATTCTGAAAATACCTTTACACTGAGACGCTAGTGATCAAAACTACTAACAGTTTTATCTCATTCAATTGATAGGACGTTATTTTATAGAAGTTTAAGGACGTTTGATTCATTATAAGTAGTGGAATGAACCATTTGTGGATTCTTATAAATTCTATAGAACTTTTGGACTATTTTAAATCTCGGTCTATTTCTTAAATTAATTCTTACATACTTTAGATTTTTTAATCCTGTATGCTAACATTATCCATTTGAAATTTTAGAGTTGTTTGTCTAAACATTGAACGATATAAATATGTGACGTATAAATTTTCTGACGTCAGACACGGGAAATGGTTTCTTTTAAAATTGTAACACGATGGTGACTGCTGTTACCATATTTTGACTATTTTATTTATTATGTCTGTTTAGTTAACGCATCATTGTAAATATAATGGAATTTGATAAGACTGTCGTAAAAAGTGAGAGGTTTAGCGCTTTAAAACCAGGTTTAATCCACCATTTTCTACATTTGAAAATGCCTGTACCAAGTCATGAATATGACAATTGTTGTCACTTCGTTTTTGATGTGTTTTGTCATTTGATTTTGTCATGTGATGGGGGACTCTCCAATTTTATTTTCCTCGGAGTTCAGTATTTTTGTGATTTTACTTTTTGCTCTTGTTTTTTTTTTTTTTTTTTTTTTTTTTGCCAGATATGGAGAATCTTTTTGTTTATCCATGTAGTGTAATTCTAAATTTTTACCCGCTAACTACTACTTTTCTTTCAATAAATTTATCAAATATAGTTAATTAAGCCATATTTGAAAATCTTATTGAATCCTTGGGTTTTTTTTTTTGCATATTACTTTGAAAAGAAAAAAGGTGCGAATGTTGAATATGCGAAAACAAATTAATAACCCCGAAATTTTAAAGGGCTTATATATCGAAAACATGCACACGAATTTAGTTTTACTAGCGATTTTTTCTAAAAAATTATGTCATCGTATTTCGTATCCTTGATATAAAATCAAGGAGTATAATTACAATTACTATATTTCACTGTATGGCTTAGACAATAAAAACAACCCATACCATAATAATGGGTTCGTCATGAAATCACATTGCACTATTTCTAATGCCTTTATTTCGTTAATTTTGGTGCATTTATGTTACCATTCAAAATAGATTAGCAATCAAATAGAAAATAAAGGTGGGAAAACGATATTATGAAAATGGTACTTATACAAATGCAATAATAATCAAGTGTTTATATATATAAAACTAACAATTTTTTTCTGAGCAGTATTAAACACATCCGTAAAGTTCAATGGATAGTTATCTGCATATTTTAGAAGTTCCTCCTAACAGCTTGTTGTAGTATTCGTGTCCGACATCGATATCAGTGCTAGAAATCTAAGACGTCATCTAGTTAATTCTCTTTTTAGATTAAAAAAAAAACAAAACAAAAAACATCTAAAAATACATTGTACCTTTTTTCTATAAATATTTTGTCCATTAACCAGTTTAAATGAATCATTATATTAGATTGTACAATATTTCGGTGAATCAGTCTCACTATTTAATATAAAAAAAAATGTTTTCTTCTGTGATAATTGTAAATCGAAATTACTCAAAAGATTTTTATTCACCATAACTTAAATATTTATTTTTGAAATCCTGAAAGTTAATGATCTTTTAGATTATAGCTCTTCATCTTTTATATAAGCTTTGGATTTCAAATATTTTGGCCACGAGCTTCACTGAAGAGACATGTATTGTCGAAATGTGCATCTGGTTCAGGGTAATTGATACCGTTAATGATATTAATATCGTAAGCTACAATTTATTTTACTGACACATACAGACACGTACCGTTAAGTAACATATTCCACTGGGATTTAAAAAATGTAGTTTATCGCCAACCTTTAGGATACACGTATCATATTTTGTGTTCTTTTTTGTACATTTTTTTTCTAACTAATTATGCGCAAAATCCAAGTTTCCGTTAAAAAACATAATTTGATGCTAGCATGTACATCGTATTGAAATCGTATACGGTATTCATCAAATATGTATTCAATCATTATTTTCGCAGCGCATATTCACATAAGACAGTGGTATATACAATGAAGTCACTGGTTACGGTTGTTTGTAAACAAACTATATGTATCACACACTAAAATGTTATTTCTTTACTTTTGTCTCGTTTTAAAGCATCAGATAACAGCATTTGTACAGGTAATGTAACAATTTGGAGTAATGATCAAACGGTTGAGAGGTGTCCTACCAAAGAATGGATAACTCCTGTAGTTGCCGCATTCTACATGATGCTATCGAACTGGCTTTTGTTAAACATAGGCATAGCTATGTTAAGGTTTGCATAAATATTTCTATCATAAATGATACCTGTAAATTGTGTTACTTAGAGGGTGTAATTTTTCCCTTTTTCATTTTTTAATAGAAACAGTAATAAGTGTATAATGAAAAATATTCAAAACCATGGCCTAAGGAATGCTGATGCAGTATTTGACCTAATCCTACGTCTAAATAAAATGAAAGTATTTTTATGAATAAGGGTATATATAAGTGTACAGTTTTTGTCCTCCGTATCTTAAACGGTACTGGCATGAACATACGGATTTTTTTGTGTTATTAAAATTTGCTGTTACAAAATGATAGAAATTATTATAAATTAAGGAATGTATCTCCCTCATGCAAAACTCTGATTCCTTTCACGGATTTGGCTATACTTTTTGGACCTTTTGGATTATAGCTCTTCATCTTTTATATAAGCTTTGGATTTCAAATATTTTGGCCACGAGCATCACTGAAGAGACATGTATTGTCGAAATGCGTATCTGGTGCAAGAAAATTGATACCGTTAATTTTATTACTTTCACTGGGTCGATGCCTCTCCTGGTGGACTATTAGTCCCCGAGGGTATCACCAGCCCAGTAGCCAGTACTTCGGTACTGGCATGAAAATACGGATTGCAAAACTCTGATTCCTTTCACGGATTTGGCTATACTTTTTGGACCTTTTGGATTATAGCTCTTCGTCTTTTATATAGGCTTTGAATTTCAAATATTTTGGCCACGAGCATCACCGAAGAGACATGTATTGTCGAAATGCGCATCTGGTGCAAGAAAATTGATACCGTTAATTTTATTAAACCTATGAAACTGATGACATCGTAGATTCAGATATGCAAGAGCTAAACTTAATGCCCGTATCTTGTAATATTCAAGTTTACAAATCTTTCGTCTCAGTGTTAACATATTATGTTATATTTAATGTAATACATATTACTTGCAACAAGAATTTCACATTTCTTAAAGCATCTCTTGACGTTAATTATATATTATGAATGTAACAAAGTTCCACGTTCTAAGTTTAGTTGTTGTCTACAGACAAAAATAAGACATACATTTTCGTCTTATAGGCAGAGCTTCTTCAACTGCCTTCGTCGAGATTTGTAGACAATAAACGTTTTAAAAAAAATAACACAACATTGCATACGGAAAGAAAAAAATCATTTAACAATCAGATTTTCTAAAATAACATAATTTCTGAATAGATGGCAACCCATTTCAAAATAATTGCTCCGACGCAAATATAGAGAATTAAATACATCGTTATTAACCTACAAAATTCGAATCACTTCTTTATCTCGTTTTGTGACAGTTGATTTTCATCGTTAGAAAATTGAACTTATGGTTAGTATTGATATATGACAAATTGCGTTGAATAACATGTTTCTGTATTTGGCAAATCTTACCTCAGTATACAGTGTAAACGGTATATTTTTTTCATTTGCAGCGTACGATTCAACTTAATTACAGCAAAGTCAAAACAGAAATGGCGATACCATAGACATTCAGTGGTTATGTGTTATGAAAATAGAATACCTTCACCAATAAATCTTATCATGAGGCCATTCAGCTTTTCCTGTTATGTAGCAAAGCGTCCGTGTTATTCTTGTGTCAATGAAAGACCAACAGGCATGTGTTTATTCTTGCTGTATGTTTGATTACCATGACATGTTAGGATATTTACAATAAATATACCGTCTAGATCGGCTTAACTTTATATAAAAATTTGTTCACTTGATGTTACATGTCTTATGTACATGGTTTAATAAGTTAATGTGGTTATTCTTTCACAACTTTATGATAAACATGTATTTTACTGTTTTCGTTTTTAAATTATACTCTACGTCATACCTTTGCTTATATTCATTATAAAGTTGTAGTAATAGATATGAATATGTTTGGAACGATCTCAACCAGAGACAAAATGACGTTGATTGTTTATTATAAACAGGTTTTGGTTTCGTGCATACAAATAAACCTTTGAATTGCAGAGTTTTCTGAATTAATTACTCGTGATGTTCAAATAATCTAGTAACAATTGGCAAAACACGATTGAATGATATTTTTTCA
This sequence comes from Mytilus galloprovincialis, assembly GCF_965363235.1. Taxonomy (NCBI): domain Eukaryota; kingdom Metazoa; phylum Mollusca; class Bivalvia; order Mytilida; family Mytilidae; genus Mytilus; species Mytilus galloprovincialis. The sequence goes on along the minus strand of NC_134844.1, from coordinate 48,042,765 downwards.
AAAAATATGACAATTCATCCCTAAAATTAGTGTAAAACTAACATTTCTATGACAAAACAGAGATATTTTTTTATTGAATAAGTTATCACTGCATATTAATTTAAATTCTAATTTTAAACTATAGAATTTTAATTGAGGACTTAATGCATTATTACTTAACCATCTCTGTGCCATGGGCCACTTTTGGGCCATTTTTTTCATACTACGTTCGGTGCCACGGGGCCACTTTTGGGCCATTGTTTTTTTTACTCTGATGCTATGAAATGTACTATGACGTAACGTCATTGTCTGTGCTTCTTTGAAATGCACAAAGCGCGCCAAATTATTGGAAAATAGTAATTTTTTGAAAAGTTGCGTATACTAAATACACAACTGAAAAATAGTTTATTAATAAGATAATATATTTTTCTAATAAATCAAATTGTGCTTTATGTCTTTTATACATATCTTTTTTTATTCTCTCAACCTTTAGTTTATCATAATCTATTTCGCTTTCATTATTGTATATCTTTTATTTTCTTTACAATGCTGAGGACATTATAACTTATCTACGTGCATATCCGTAGACATGGATATTTTAACACCCTGAAGTATCAAGTACACACTGAGGTATCTCTAAAATTTGGCGATTTTAATGAAGTTCGTCCACAAAGTTTAAAGTGAAAGCAACGGTTTTTTTTCTCCCTTTTTTATATATCTTTTACTGAAATTTGACTTATTTCTAACGGAATGTAGGGTACACTAAGCCGGGAATAAAAGTTTTTAACAGTAAACCCTTGAATTTCTCATGGCACCTTTTCAACTGATTTTTAATAAATAAAATAATAATTCTCTAGAAAACAAACTGGAACATGTTTTAGGTAGAGGTAGGTTAAATGCATATTTATGACGAGGAGATGGTATATGAGATTTGAGTATTTACCAAGCTTTGTAATAAACTGACTCGCTGGGTCGGTTTATTTTACTTGCTAGTTCAAAAAATAAGTATAAAGCTCTGTTGTAAAACAAGTTACCCTACGCGAACACATAATTTTTACTTCATTACTTCTAAACAGCGAGTGCTTAGCGGAAAAGCAGCAAGTATACCAATTTTTTAAAGTTTTTAAGTTTGACCAGGCGCAAAGCTTGAATCCACGACCTCATTTTAAAAAATCAGTGCCATAACTTTTAGAATTTATCTTAGTAAATCTTCTATTTATTTTATATAAGAGATACATGCAACGGCGGGCACATGTAGAGCAGTATCCCTTTCTGTTTCGGTAAAGGGTTTTTGTTAGTCAGTCTTCAGTTTTTGAATAGTGTTTGAAGACTAGTTCTTTGTCTTTTTGTCGTTTTATTAAAATTTCATTACTCGGGGTTTATTTCCGTTGACTAGGACAGCCTTTTTGTTTGGGCTTAAATGCAGAACGATTTTCTTCGTGATCTTTCACAATATGCAAACATTATAAAATATGTCCCTTGAGAGCGTATAAAATTTATATCAACGTGAACTTGATATGGTATGTTTTATCATGTTCGGCATGTTCCTGTTTTAGCGAAAAGTTCCTGTAAAATTTGCGCCGAGTTGTAAAAGATGTTTAGCAAGCGATGTAGAAGTAAAGAAGTTGTGATATACGACATTGGTATTTTTTACGAAGTAATGTAAATAAAAAGATGTGGTATGAGTGTCAATGAGACATTAATTCTCCATCAATTCAAAATGTATAAAAATTTTAAAAATTAAAGATCATAGTACACAGAACAAAACGGTACAGCGCTCCCAAAATGACTCGTGTAAAATAATTCAAACAGGAAAACCAACGGTCTAATCTTTAGGAATTTAAAAAAAAATCGAGAAACATCTATGAACCACATCAACAAACTACAACTACTGAACAACAACCCTTGGGTTGACCTGGTGGTATTGGATTGACTGCACGCCTTTTCTCTCTATATACTATATATGTACATGTACAAACAAGTATATATACTATATAGAGCATGATATTTCCTGACATTGATTCTACCAGCATCCAAACTTTTACCTCGAAATAAAACTTTTTATGGAATGCATTGCAGCATGCATGTTTGACTGCGAGTTCTTACTAATTGACGTTTGAATAAATCCGAAATTTTACTGTCGGAGTGTAGTTTTGATTGTTTCTACCGGGAAGGTTATTGTTGTTAGTTAGGTAAGAATTAAAAATTAGTTGAAATATGTTGCGACTAAACATTCAAGTTCTTAAAACATTTAGTTTCTTGGCTTAGCAATATTGCTTAGCAATGTAATGTTCCACTATTCAGATATCGACGCTATTAGTATGTTCGTACAAGGAAAGGAGAATTAATGTTCTTTCATTGTAGAATTGTTCACTGTGAAAAATTTCAAATGTATACGAACTGCCTGCAAGATTTACTGACGATCACATTTTGCAAGAACCGCAGAAGCGGATTTTTCATCGTCATTTGCATTCATTTCGTATAATTATATACAAACCACAACTCTCCAGCCTTTTAGTTACACATCTTCGAAAATTGACAAAAAAGTTGTATGGAATAAACATTGTGAATGCAAAAGTAGAATTAAGGCAACCAAAACGTTCGTGGTAGAAATGACCAAGTACCTGAATCAAAATTATTAGATATTATTTACGTGAATATCATCGGATTATAATTTATTCATGTAACTTTTACATGTTCTATCAATAACTGTTGTTCTTAACACTTTTAATTGCAAAATAAATCATAAATCACATGATGTATACGGAAAAACTGTCTACGAATAACTACAAGGAAGACGATATAGTTCAATTGCAGAACATGTATATGTATATCATTGAAATATTGACAAAATAAAAGATTTTTGTAAAAAGTATATGCATGAATTTAAAAGTTAAAAAAAAAAAACATGTTTTCATTTTTTGTTCAATTTGAAGTTTTATAACACTTTAAAAATCTTTGTTAAAGAAGAAATATACATATGTATGTAAATACGGTAAAAACTGCTTATTCGCAAAAAAATCAATATTTGGACTTTTCCGTAAATTTTTATTTTCCCCGCGTTTTTCCGCTAACACTTTTTTGCAGTTCGCCTACACTATGACGTTAGGGTACAGTAACGTCATAATACAGAACCAGTCTGGATGGAACAACATGACTTGGCACTGAACGTAAATTTTTACGATTTCGCCGTGGCATTGATATAAGTAATGAAGCCATAAATTTGTTGGAAATTTACACCCGGGCCGTTAATTCTATACCTCGCTAACGCTTAGCATATAATTCGAATATCATGGGCCAGTCCATGTGTAAATTTCCAACAAATATATGGCTTCAATGAATTAATTCAATTCGGTTTCTGAAAATCTGAAGCCGTGTTTGGCTTTTCTTTTTTACTCCCTGTTAGATAAAGTTGAAACATTTTAAGAAATATGTAGCTTGCCTGAATATTTTTGTAAATAGCTGCAAAAACAATGTGCTTAATTGTTTTTATTCACAAACACATTACATTTGCAATTTCTAATTTACACGTTTTTTTCGTAAGCTACCGTTAAATCAGAAGTTGACATTTCGTAACTAACGCCATATTGACATCAGTAAATATCCGAATAATGCAAAGGAACAGAAAATAAAAGAATACCTACCTCAAAAATCTACTTTAATGTAATATTACACGAATTTAGATGGTTCACGTAACGGAAAAAATCTTCAGCTTTTGCATTTTCATTTGTATGACGTCATGTTTTGAAATTACTTCAATGTGCCAAGAGCATTAATGAACTTTCGCGGAATTTTATTTATTTTGATTTTGTTGATTTCTCCGAGCTCTTGTACATTCATTCTTTTTGTCATCAATCAAAAAATAACAGAATTTCTGTAGTCTTTTTCAATTGTAATTTTTAAAACAATAAAATTGGCATAGCGTTTGCAAATAGATCCCGATACATGTGAATTTACGTTACAGAAATATTGTAACATCCATTATCATGCATACAATGTATCTCTGAGTCTGAGCCAAGTATAGATATATCGACAATTTTATCACGGTGTTGTTTACAAAGCGAAAGAAGCACGTCGTATTAAAATTATGGGTATCTCATTGGTATTTACAGTTTCATAGCTTACACTTTATCAATATCTATTTATGATATTAAAGAAATTTAAATTTCAAACATCAGCTTTTGTGTTAGAATTTTGTATAAATCTTCCAATTTACTAGCTATTTATATTCAAACGTTTACTATCAGTTATATCTTGTTGTTGCTTAGTATCGATCTAATACATTATAAACAACTTTATATCAGGTTATACGGAGAAATTGTTGAAAAAGCAGAGAGAGCTTGCAAAAGACATAATAAGAAATGAAAATGACTAAAACTAAAATTCAGAGCATTAAAAAAGTTTTAGTGGTGTCTCGATGCATGTTGTAATCTTTACGTTTTGTATAATGTTTACATTTCTTTTGGACTGTAAACCTTAATAGATCCATTGTTACAAAATATTAATCAACTTTTGTTTACTTTCTTAATGAATCGATATGTTTACCGGTGTTAGAAACTGACTTCTATATAATTGTTTAGTGTCTTTAGATATCAGCTCTATGTGTACGAGGCTAAGAAACGGGTGCAATGTGAGCTAGGTAATTAGTTTGAACGCTTGGTGATAACGTCCTGCTTACATAGAACTAGACTAGATAGAAGTAACAGGACAATTACTAACTAGCTATTTAAATTCAAAATGGGAATACTTAATTAAGCCTTAGAATTGCAAAAGGTCAAGCTTTTCGTACTTTATTTATGTTTATGTTAATCTTAACAAATGCTTCAAATTTCAATCCGTTTTGTCAAATACTTAGTAACAACATACACGTTTTAAACAAAACTGTTTCGATATCCCCCCAAAAAAAATTAAAACTTATACATTTCCCTTTAATGTATCCATTATTTTGCACTTCAATACTAAATGCAATATGTCAACTATATTTTACGTTGTACATGTCAGTCTGACAAGTTTTATGTGACCTTTACCTAATTATCACGGGTCATTGCCTAATGTTCATGTATTGTGTTTTTGACTGTTTTTCTAACACTGTATGCGAAAGGTAAACTGTCTTTGATGAATGAAAATATTTTACGATGTATATAAAGGCAACAGGGTTCATTGTTAAATTGTGTTTGTGTTTTGGATTATTATTCCTTAACTTTAAGGAATTAATCAACTATATTTGATTTATGAAATAATGGAAAGGTGTATATGTCTATCTGGCATGTATGCTTTGACCTTTACTTCATTTAATGTTTCATTGGTCAATTTTCAGTTTTCCTGGTTAACTTTGTTTCCTAATTACTATTTTCATATACGCATTTGTATGTAGGGACCAGTTGAACCACGCCTCCGGGTTTGGTATTCTCTCGAAAGATTGGTATTATTAGAATTTCCTTTTTAATCAAATAATAAGTAAAATGAATACAAAATTTCCTTTGCACATGTTTGTTTATTCTATATTCTTTAGGTTATTTATAATAAATCAAGGAAATTGTATATTGGTCGTCCGCATTTAATGAGGAAAAAGATCCATAGAAAACATCTTATTTTTTGTGGCTTAATTTTAACATAATGTTGTGCTATAACACGTGCGAGTTTTAGTCTAGTTGTCTACCTTTAAAGTTCTATAAACATACGATTTAAAACTTTAGAAATGTCAGATTTCCAATCAATTTGTTTTCCACTAATGGAATGAGGAACAGTTGAGTTGGGTTTTTTTCTCAATAAGGTGGTATTTCGTAAAATATTTACTTCAAAAATAGATCCGCATCACGGCTGCTAACTTCACATCCATTCTGCATCATAGGTTTTTATGTAATTGCTGTAGGAAATTAGGACATGAGGTGCTTCCCTTGACCGGTGGTTTTTTTTTTCGTCTGTCTGTCCCATTTTTTTCCCGACACTAACTTTAGTTTTTCTCGTCTGAATATGATGAAACTCATACATAATTATAATGCCCACAACTCGCTGACAGATGTTGAAACTATGCATTGAGTCGTTAACGGGTAGAGAGTTATACCCTTACAATAACAAAGCTTGAGCGATGTATAAATATACAAAGTTTATATATGCAAAACAAAGAGAGAAATCAATGAATAAACGTTGCAATTTTACAACACTACATCATCAGAACTTCGTCTCTCTCAAGTCTAGTAATAACAATCATATAAGGTATCACCAGTCCAGTAGTCAGCACTTCGGTGTTGACATGAATATCAATTATATGGTAATTTTTATAAATTTCCTGTTTTCAAAAACATTGATTTTGTTTTTCAAAAAAATAAAGATTTTCTTATATAAGGCAGAGATTATCTTATCCGTATTTGGCACAACTTTTTAGAATATTAAGGATCCTCAATGCTCTTTAACTTTGAACTTGTTTGGCTTTATAACTATTTTGATAAGAGCGTCACTGATGAGTCTTGTGTAGACGAAACGCGCGACTGGCGTATTGAATTATAATCCTGGTACCTTTGATAACTATATAACATGTATAATATGTTTAACCCCGCCATATGATTTATGTATGTGCCTGTCCTAAGTCAGGAGCCTGTAATTCAGTGGTTGTCGTTTGTTTATGTGTTACATATTTGTTTTTCGTTCATTTATTTTTTTACATAAATAAGGCCGTTAGTTTTCTCGTTTGAATTGTTTTACATTGTCTTATCGGGGCCTTTTATAGCTGACTATGCGGTATGGGCTTTGCTCATTGTTGAAGGCCGTACGGTGACCTATAGTTGTTTATGTCTGTGTCATTTTGGTCTTTTGTGGCTAGTTGTCTCATTGGCAATCATATCACATCTTCTTTTTTATATAATGATAAAAAGTAACGGATGTAAAGTAATTTTATATTAGAATACATTGCACAAGATTTCAACAACAATCAATTGTCTCTAAAAAAAATTGTACAACATTGCTCATTGTTGAAGGTCATACGGTGACCTATAGTTGTTAATTTCTTTGTCAGTTGGTCTCTTGTGAAGAGTTGTCCCATTGGCAATCATACCACATCTTCTTTTTATATAAACAAAAGTATAGAAAATTAAGGTCACCATTTCTCACACTGCAAAAACATAAAAACAATTAACAAATATTAAGTTTACGATAGAATTTATGTTGTACAACCTCATCCTCACTACGGTAAATTTACCAAGAAAGTCTAAGATTTGTCCCTCATCAAAACAAATTGTAGCGAAACTGAGAGGTGGATATCTCAATATAATTCAAACGTTTACTTCATGTATTTACAGTTACGATAAATGATTATATTGATATAAGAAGATGTGGTATATGTGCCAATGAGTGAACTCTCCATCAAAGTCACAGTTTGTTTAAGTAAACCATTTTAGGTCAAAGTACGGTCTTCAACACGAAGCCTTGCCTCACAACGAACATCAAGCTATAAAGGATCGAAAATGATTAGTGTAAAACCATTCAAACGGGATAACCAACGTGGTTATCTATATAAAAAACGAGAAACACTTATGAACCATACCAACGAACGACAGATCTGCAAAATCTGTGAGATACAGACACTAATTTGCATTTGTTCGTGACTGATCGAAAATTGGTTTTGTTCTCATCATGTGATATTTTCATTATGTCTGACGGTTTTTGAAATAGTCTATTTTACAGTTACCGATAATACAGCGCGCACATAGTTCCTAAAAATGTAAACGTCATTCCTACCTCAGGTGCTATTATTTGATTTCGGGAGATATATTGAGGTCAAGACTGTGAATGGTATGTTATTGAATTTCGCCATTAAGAGCAATCAATATCAAATACAACCAACTTCAAAAGCACAAAGAAGAAGTATTTTGACTATGTATTAATTGCTCGTTAGCAAAGTGTTGTGCAACACTAGAACTGCGATATATGTGAACATACAGATACTGAATTGCATTTTTCGTGGCTGATCGAAAATGTGTTTTTTCACACTTTATTACACACACAGACATAAAACGATTGTTTGTGATAAATAACCTAAGCTGTATTTTTTAAAACTGATTTTTTTTTTGTGCTCAATGCTCTTCAACTTCGTTCTGTATTTTATTTTGCCTTTTTTTATTATTATTATTTGATCGCCACTGATGAGTCATTTGTAGACGAAACGCGCATTTGGCACAAACACAAAATCTCAATCATGGTATCTATGATAAGTTTATTGTAAACGAAATTAAGCGTAAGAAGGAAAAATGCTTAAGAATTATGCAAACCACTTTGTGCTAAGTAGTTACCACCAAATATGGTTAAATACATGAACTTTAGAAGATTTGATGTACATTGTAACTTAAACTTTAAGATTTGTAAATTATTGACTTCCTTATGATGCATATTTATTTATCTTTCCTCTAGTGCAGTATTAAAGATGTACACCTCTGAGAAGCAAACATTTCTTGAATTAAACTTTTTATAGGAATAATTGCTTAAGAAAAAAATAATATGATGGTGCACTTCTGTTTTTTTTTTTTTTTTGCTACGGTCGTACCCAAATTTGATCATTTTCCCATATCATCTATTTTCACCTATTTTGGGGCTATAATCGTAAAACAAATCGCATTCCCACAATTAAAATTTTGTCCATACTTTCAATTAGGATGGAGTGAACCAATCTTAATAAGCTTAACTTAATATAGGTAGGTTTTAATATAAGAAAGTTTTAGCATATGTTGATGTGTCAAATAAACCATGCTGTCAATTTTGTAAGGTTGTGATTTTTCTCTGTTTAAGGACAAAATGCATATTATTTCAACTTCTTTGTTATAATGATTGAGAAAATACATATCTAAGACGTTTGAAATGAAAAAAGTAATATTGGATGTACATGTTTCTGGTAAAATCATTGCTTGTACCCTTCACCCATTTTCGCAAAATTTTGGCAAAAAACCCGACTTGATTGGTAATAAAATTTGAAAAATTGATTACTCAAAACTACTCATTGTAAATACACAATTTTTTCACAGAGATAAGTTTGTTGATACATTTTCTAAATTCATTGATATTTCTACTTGTATAACATGTTTTGGAAATAATTCCAGAACGCAGTTTCAACGAGACTGAAACGTCTGAATAATACATCCTAATTGAATAATAAGAGCTAATCTTTATATCAGATGAGTAATATAGAAAACTCTGACTTGTACACAATATATTTTAATTGTATTTAGTCCTATCTCATTCAATAATTGTTCTTTCAATCCACAATCAAGGTGGTTATCGAGAAACTATATTCTTTATGGATGGCCGTAGGGAATAAAATAAGTGTCAGTTCCGATTTCTTTAGTCAATCCTGTTATTCCAGTCTTAGAAAAAAAACGACATTTGGTTATTTTTTTCTCTATCCCATGATGGAAGGTATAAGCTACACAGTGTTCATCATTAAAACATAACCTATAACATCCGTCTGGAGTATTTATATTTTTTGTGTCCGTATCCGATGATCGCTGAGCGCCCACAACAGTTGTGTTTATCATTAGCATCCTACTATTGATTTTTGAAATGAACATTATTGTTTCCCATTCTTTATTTGTTTTATCAGTCTCAGCTCTTATTCTATACGACGTGTCAGAGTCATTCTTAAAGACGTTATTAAACATATGACAGATTAGGTCAGCAGTGGCACACAGTGGACATATTGTTATAGCCTCACAGTCACTCAGCTCAAGACACGAGTCAATGCACTGACGATTTGTTGAAACTTTCTTTTCTTTATAGTGTGCGTAAAGTCTTGTTTTCTTCAAAACTAAACCTGGAGGTGGTATCTCACATGATTCTAGCTGCCCAAGATCTTTAAGATATTCACAGTATTTGGCTTTATTCTTTTCAATGTTTAATGATATTCTTTTATAGTTTACGTTTAAACCTGCCATATACGTTTCAGTGAATAAGTTGTCAATTGCATCTAGTTCATATTTCATAGGGACTGGGGTTTCCTTAACGGTAGATGCCCACGTTGTTGCGTCGCCGTTTGCAGGAGGTGGGGCACCTACGGTAATGGTTTTCGTTTCAATATCTTTTGAAACCTTTTCGACTTTTTCTCTTTCTTCTTTTGCAATTTTAAATCCTAAGCCGACACTAATTTTTCCAAAGATCTCACCAAATCTGTTAAAATTAAACCCTTTACGCTTTTTAGAAATAAATGTTGTAGTTTTCATTTTATGTTCAAATGTATATCTTGCGCCAAACGTAGTATAAATTTGAAAATGAGTCCCGTAAGTTTCAAAAAAGTTAAAATAGATTTGTTGCTCGTCGGTTGCTGCAAGCTTATGTATCCATCTTAAGAAAGAGTCGGAAAAGGGAGGTGCATTATCCGTCATAAGTTTACTGAAATAGTAATTACATTCAGCAGTAGAAAGTATGTAAACTGACTTACTGTTCGATAATTCATTTGATGAATCCTGATACCCACCACTAGCTTTAAATTTTCCACCGTATTTTATGGAACGCCGAAGCTGCCTTATGTGTACTTGTTTTTAGATACGCTTATACTTTTCAATATATGCACATAGTTTTTCTATATATGCACATACTTTTTCTATATATGCACATAGTTTACTTTATATGCACATAGTTTACTTTATATGCACATAGTTTTTCTATATATGCACATAGTTTTTCTATATATGCACATAGTTTTACTATATATGCACATACTTTTTCTCTATACGCACATACTTGTTCTCTATATGCACATAGTTTACTTTATATGCACATAGTTTTTCTCTATATGCACATAGTTTTTCTATATATGCGCATAGTTTACTATGTATACACATCGTTCTCCGTGTGTATACTTTTCCCTTATTTTCTTGATAGTTCTTCAAGGATATACTTGTATTCAATATACTTTACTATTTCCTGATTGAAGGAATCCTGGGTACCGTAATGGTAAATAAAATGGCAGAGCCACTGATGCTGACTGTTTTAAGGAAAGTGGGATTGCAAGAAGTTTACGAAAGTTTTGAACGGGAAGCTATAACTCCTGATATAATAAGTCTGCTTTCAAAACAAAATTTGCAGTTTTTAGGTATTCCAAACGCAACCGACATGATGAGAATGTGTAAAATATGGAAAATCCAAACCACAGAAAAAAGGAGGATACTCTGGAGCACCAAAATTTGATATTGATAAATTAACATTAGACAGTTTGTTAGATTGTGGATTCCAAATATCCGATATTGCAAAACTTTTATTAGTATCAGAGCGCACAATATATCGCCGAATGGCTCAGTTTGGATTGTCAAAACAAGGCTTTTCAGAAATAGACGATGGTGATCTGGAAAGAGTAGTTTCGGAAACCATTAACGATTTCCCAATGTGTGGCGAGCAAATGCTTCGACAACTGTTAAGAACGAAGGGTTTAAAAATACAACGATGGCGACTAAGGGACTGCATTCATGAAATAGATTCGTTTGGAGTTCGAGCAAGGAAAGCTGGTCGTCTCCATCGGAGAACTTATAACGTAATGGCCCCTAACCATTTGTGGCACATAGACACCAACCATAAACTAATTCGATGGAGGTTTGTAATAATTGGTGGCATTGACGGGTTTAGTAGGATGATTATGTTTCTTTCGTGTAATGACAATAACACTTCTAAAACTGTTTTGGAAAGCTTCCTCACCGGTGTTGATAATTATGGCATACCATTAAAAGTAAGATCCGACAAGGGACGGGAAAATGTTTCTGTAGCAGATTTTATGCTGACGAAACGAGGTGAAAGCGGCATGATCACAGGTCCCAGTACACATAATCAACGGATCGAAAGACTCTGGAGGGACATTTTTGAAGGCGTCTTGTGCTATTTTTATAATCTTTTCTACTACATGGAGGATCATGATATCCTTGACCCCTTAAAGGATCTACTTTTGGCAGCGCTGCACTATAATTTCAAGGATGAAATTAACAGAAGACTGAATGTGTGGTCTACAGCATGGGGTTGTCACAGAATAAGGACCGTTAAGGCTACTCCCCTGCAGCTTTGGGGCTCAGGGCAAGTTCAGAACCCAGTTGGCATGCAAATGAATGAGACGGAATTACCAGAATTAGGAGTTGGAGAACAGAACAATGAAGCTACCAGAGATGGAGAAAGGCCAATATTTCAACCCTTAAATCTTATAAATGAACAATGTAGGGAGATCCTAAATAATGAATTGAATCGAACAGGCGAGAACTTTGGTATTGATGACTATTTAAAGTCTTTGGAGATCATTTCGGCAAATAATTAAAATTAACAAAATCATTAAAATTACATGTGATTTAAAGTAAAACATTGTTGTTGTTGTTGTTTTAGCATGATTAAAGACATAATATTGTTTTTGGTACTAGGAAGATTTTGTATTGATTCTGCACCTTTATCAACAGTTAAGATAACTTAGTACCTAAACTTTTCTCTATTATTCACCAGCAACCACAAAATATAGGCAATCTAGCATTACATAGCTCGTCTCAAACCAGGTTCTGATTACAGAACATATTGACATGTAGTAGTTATAAAAGTAAAACTAGAGGTATTTTATGCAATGCTCACACAGGGCTACCCCACGTACCCATCAACATAAATAGTAAATTATTCCGTATAAGGTACCCCCAGTTACAAGAGTTTGTGACCTTGACATACTTTATGAGCCTGTCCCAAGCCAGGATCCAGTGTTCAGTGGCTGTCTTTTTTTATTTGTTGTTTTGTTTTCATGGGGTCATTTTGTCGCTGTGTCTTCCAGGTTGTTTATGTCTAGTTGCTTGCACTTTTTGTAAGGAGCCTGCTTGAACTCACTTGGTAGTGTAGGTGATGCCATTGTTGAAGACCACTACAGTGACCTTTGGCTGTTGTTTTGTGCATGTCCTTGTGCTGTTCTGTGGTGGGATGATATATCATGTGTTTTTTTTTTATCCCCTATCAGTTCTTTTATATATAATGATGGACTAGTGTTGCAAAGTGTTCAAAAGCTGTTGTATTTGCAAAGATGCGGCATAAAAATGACATGAAATTTCATTCAAAAAGATTGCATTTTATTAACAAGTAGATGTAAATTGTAATGCATAAAGCATTTACACTTTGAGCTTAGCATAATAATACATGTACGGGTTAAGTCTTCTGTGAACTTAATAAATATGGAAATAAGACATATTTGGCACTTGCAATGTTTTATGAGGTCAAAGTCAAGTAGTATACAGTGGATTCCTTTTAATCACATAACCAATTTGTTATAGAACAAGAGGCTCAAGTGGTGAGCCTGTAACCTCACCTGGTATGCTTGGTATAGGACCTCCCATGGATGGTTCATACCAAGTTTCAGTTCATTTGGCTCTACTGCTACAGAGGAGAAGAAGTTTTAAATTTCAACCAATCAAAACATGTAAATCCTCATGGCAGCTATTTTATTTTTAACGGACCTGGATGATTTATGCAAATTTTGTAAAGGACCTCCCATGGATGCTTCATACCAAGTTTCAGTTCAATTGACCCAGGGGTTTCAGAGAAGATCAGAATGTAAAAGTTTACGGACGGACGGACGACGGACGCCAAGTGATGACAAAAGCTCACATGGCCTATGTGCATATAAAGTAAACTATGTGCATATATAGAAAAACTATGTGCATATAAAGTAAACTATGTGCATATATAGAAAAACTATGTGCATATAAAGTAAACTATGTGCATATAAAGTAAACTATGTGCATATAGAGTAAAACTATGTGCATATATAGAAAAACTATGTGCATATAAAGTAAACTATGTGCATATAGAGAAAAAGTATGTGCATATATAGAAAAACTATGTGCATATATTGAAAAGTATAAGCGTATCTAAAAACAAGTACACATAAGGCAGCTACGGCGTTCCATAGTATTTGGATTTTTTGCCTCCTGACGATATTGTCGGTGTACTTACTTTTACGCTTGCTGAGATTGACAAAGATTTTATGAGTTCATATCTTGTTTGTATCGTTTTAGAAGTAAAGTCAGTTATACACGAAACATCCGGAACGATAACTAACCCTCTGGGAATAAAGTACCTACAATCTGAAGTCTGGAGGCCTTCTCTATAATCTGCTTTAAAAATTGGCAAAGTGAATCCTGGGTCATGTCCTATAGAGAGGGGATATCCTTTTAAAATGTTATATCCAAAGAAAGCATAGTCTACATCGGGAAATGTCCGTTTTAATTGAGATCCCTGACATTTCCGTAAGTGATCTTCATTCCTCATACCTGAAAGATACAGAGCTATACTTAATAACAATCAATCTTTTAAATGAAAAAGCGGTCCAATATAACAATGGCAGGAAGTTCAATGAAGCTATTATATATATTTCTTTATCTGACACAAACTGATTCCTCTCGTATGTGTGTACAACTTTCTATCAAAGTTTTGGCTAAAAGGAAATTAAGACGTTTTTAGATGACGTCACCATTAACAGTAGACGTGACGTCATGAACCCCCTATGAAATTTACTATCCCCCTACGGATCCATAGGGGGTCACCACGTGACGGCTTTAAACCAATCAAAACGTCATCTGTTAATGTTTTTGTGTTTAGTTGTTTATTATTTATCAACAAACGCAGCAGATAAAGTCAAGCGTTCGATAAATTCGTTTTACGGTTAACCATTAACCAACTACGGACCACAGAGGGTGAATAAAATCGAGAGTGATTCGGCCTCAGGCCTCACCCCCTATGGATTTTACTAACCCTCTATGGATCCGTAAGAGGTCAGTAGCGAACCATATAACTTATAATGGTTGTTTGTTGAATTATAAATAATACAGAATAATGGGGGGAAATTAAGAGAAGCGAAGAAAAAAAGTGAAGTTCGTGATACGGTTAACTACTGACCCCCTATGGATCCGTAAGGGGTTAGTAAATTTCCTAGGGGGTTCATGACGTCACGTCTACTGTTAATTGTGACGTCATCTATTAATGTTTTTGTGTTTCATTTTTTACTTTTTCAACAAAACTCAGCAGATATAAAGTCCAGCGTGCGATAAATTCGTTATACGGTTAACTATTAACCCCCTACGGACCATAGAGGGTGACTAAAATCGAGTGATTCGGCCTCTGGCCTCACCCCCTATGGCTTTTACTAGGGGGTCAGTAGCAAACCATATAACTTATAATATTTGTTTGTTAAATTATAAATAATACAGAATAATGGGGAAAAAATAAAGAGAAGCAAAGAAAAAAGCGAAGTTCGTTATACGGTTAACTACTGATCCCCTATGGATCCGTAAGGGGTTAGTAAATTTCCTAGGGGGTTCATGACGTCACGTCTACTGTTAATGGTGACGTCATCTAAAAACGTCTTAATTTCCTTTTAGCCAAAACTTTGATAGAAAGTTGTACACACATACGAGAGGAATCAGTTTGTGTCAGATAAAGATTTTTGTAAACTGATATGATTACTGCTTGTTGACAACATTCATTTCTGTGGACTTTTGCATACTATTCCACATTTTATATTGCAGTGATTATTTCAGATTCCAAATTGTGAACTTTTTATTTTTATGTAGCAACATTCCAGCAGCACCTGCATACGGTTTGTACTAACACGACGGGTGCCACAATTAATTGGAGCAGGATCTGCTTACTCTTTCGGAGCACCTGAGATCACCCCAGTTTTTGTGGGGTTCGTGTTGCTCAGTCTTAAGTTTTCTGTGTTTTCTATCCCTTTGGTATATTTTGCCTCTCTTTTGCATAACTCTTTTTAGTACAGTTTAACATCTTTAGATAAAGAAAAACTGAGATTCGGTATTGTTGAGAATGATACAACTGTGCATTAAAAATCTAAAATTATAAACATTTTTACAATAACGGGTCATTCCCCTTAACTATTTCAACACGGATTAAAACCGATAACGAGTCTAGTATACTAAGCTTAATATATATATGCATAATAAAAGCCAAGAATTGACGACAAGATATATATGGTGACATGTATAAGAGAAAATCAACGGTCTTTGTTTTAAATTACACAATAAACGAAAAATATAATGGAACACAATAACTAATGTTCAACTAGAAAATACCAGTGGCGGATCCAGAGGGGGGTGTAGAGGGCGTACGCCCCCCCCCCCCTTTTTGCTCGGGCTTTTTTTTTGGGGGGGGGGGGTAAAATGATTAATAAGACTAGACCTCCTGAACTTTGCCATTTCCCGTGTACTGTAAAATTGAGAAAGGAAATGGGGAATGTGTCAAAGAACAACAACCCGACCAAATAAAAAACAACAGCAGAGGGTCACCAACAGGTCTTCAATGTAGCGAGAAATTCCCGCACCTGGAGGCGTCCTTCAGCTGGCCCCTAAACAAATATATACTAGTCCAGTGATAATGAACGCCATACTAATTTCCAAATTGTACACAAGAAAATAAAATTAAAATAATACAAGACTAACAAAGGCCAGAGGCTCCTGACTTGGGACAGGCGCAAAAATGCGGCGGGGTTAAACATGTTTGTGAGATCTCAACCCTCCCCCTATACCTCTAGCCAATGTAGAAAAGTAAACGCATAACAATACGCACATTAAAATTCAGTTCCAGAGAAGTTCGAGTCTGATGTCAGAAGATGTAACCAAAGAAAATAAACAAAATGACAATAATACATAAATAACAACAGACTACTAGCAGTTAACTGACATGCCAGCTCCAGACTTCAATTAAACTGACTGAAAGATTATGATTTCATCATATGAACATCAGGCACAATCCTTCCCGTTAGGGGTTTATTATCATACCATCATAACATATATGAGAAGAACATAACCCGTGTCATGCCAACAACTAGTACTGTTTTTAGAATAAATGTGTTTAGTTCCGATGCAAAGACCTTATCAGTGACTTAATATTAACGCCAAAATATGCAATCTTTAATGACTTGACAACAGTATCGTAATTATATCCCTTCTTAATAAGTCTATTCAAAGGATTTGTAAGTTTCTGAGGTAAATACTGACACCTTTGTGCTTTATAAAGAATATTTCCATAAAAAATTGGATGTGAAATACCTGAACGTATTAGAAGTCTGCATGCGTGTTGAGCTATATTTACGAATGATGTCTTTATACCGATGATAAAATTTAGTAAATGTTTTGACTAGTTTGTGATATCAAAAACCCTGGTGTAATAATTTTTCAGTAATACATAAATTTCTCTCGTTAAAATCTAAAACATTGTTACATACACGAGCGTGTTTAATTTTCATGCGACAATTCTTTACTTATAAAGATATTTTTCGCTGGAATTTACTGATTGTCAAAGTCATGTCATTCTCTATGGTGGAGTTGAACAGTGCGTCGAAAAAAACGTCGCTTAGTCATTTTGAAATTCAAATTACAGTAACACATTGCTTAGGCTGAGGATGACAATCATGACACCTTCAAAGCGACACAGGACTGAGCAAGAACGTATTTAACTTCTATTTCACTATTCCACCAAACAATCTATAGACTATTAAACTCACATGAAAAAAAGTTTCACGGCAATATTATTTACCTACGAAAACATGTTTAACCCCAAACGCCCCAGCCAATTTTAAAATAACATAGCTGAATAATGATCCCCAGTCAGTATAAGCTCTAGATATATTTAAAGTCTAAGGTACGAACCATATCTGAGGAGACAGTTTATTTGAGAAAAAAATATACATGTAACTCGGATTTTTGCCTTAAACAAAAATTCTGGCTGTATCTGGATTGACAACAATTATCATGTCCACTGTTTTTCCTATTAGAAACAAAAATTTACATCAGAATTATTTAGCATTAAATGAACATGATGAATAAAAACGGGCATTTTTTTTGGTGGCAGGGGTTTGCATGTCTGAACGGAATGCCTGTTTCGCCGAACTGATATATTAAATACTTTTTTTCAAGACCAGACTGCAACCTGCCTGATGGTGTGGCCTTTATGTCTCCATTTGTCGACCGTCATTCATAAATTAGTTGACATTTCAGACTCATTCTTAGCCTTTTTGGAACCCCTCACTTCCCTTAATTTTGTTGGGTGAAACAAATCAACCAAACATTTGGATAAGAAATTGCTTGTTTGTCTTTTTCAACTTGTGCCGGCCGTATTGTAAATTTCATTGAATACCCCGGCGTATATCTTGTTTACAAAGAGACATATGTGAAGTTATGATAACTTAACTTACCCGGCCACATCCACTTGTATTTTTGTCCATCTGATGAGTTAAGCCTTTTTCAACTGATTTTTATAGTTCGTTCTTATGTTGTACTGTTATACCACTGTCCCAGGTTAGGGGGACGGTTGGAATCCCGCTAACATGTTTAACCCCGCCACATTATTTATGTATGTGCCTGTCCCAAGTCAGGAGCCTGTAATTCAGTGGTTGTCGTTTGTTTATGTGTTACATATTTGTTTTTCGTTCATTTTTATTACATAAATAAGGCCGTTAGTTTTCTCGTTTGAATTGTTTTACATTGTCTTATCGGGGCCTATTATAGCTGACTATGCGGTATGGGCTTTGCTCAATGTTGAAGGCCGTACGGTGACCTATAGTTGTTAACGTCTGTGTCATTTTGGTCTTTTGTGAATAGTTGTCTCATTGGCAATCATACCACATCTTCTTTTTTATATTTACAACAAAACAGCGAGAATTTTCCAAGTCTATTTTCTATTGACAAGTCCCACATCAAATTTATCAGTTCATAGCTTTGGATCCATACTATCATTTTATGATAGACAATTAATAGAGAGAATACAGCATCGAAAATATCCAACCCTTACACTTTACAACAACTACAAAATATACATGCCCCACGCCAGTAACCGTTTGAAAAGTGCATATTACACTTATTTTATGTTTTTAGCCCCAAAAAGGTCCCTAAGTAGGGACCTACTTTCAAAACTTCAGATAATATGCAGAAATATAAAAAGAAGATACAAATCGACATTACGGGGCAATAACTTTTACAAAAAGTCAATTGGTTATTGCAGTAGAGTAAGTGTAATGTTTGAAGATTTTGTATAAGTGGTCATTTGTGCTATTTCAGTTACAGTTTTTCTTTCTCTTGTCAAGACAATCGTATCAATTTTGTCATCATTAAAGAACAATTACTACTATAAGGATCGAGTCAATTTATGATATAATTTGATACTGTTGAACATATTTTAGCTTTTGTGAAAATCTTGTATATGCTGTATTGGTGATCATTTTTGTTGATAACAGATTCTGCTATCTCTTATTATTTCCAATAAAATTCATAATAGTTTATTAACTTCTTTTGAAATGTCAATAGGCTTTAATTGATTATATTTTAATTTGAGATGCTCGTCTTTTAATTTGTGGTCGGTAAATTTACAGCAAAAGTGTACTCAATAGTTAACTATCATTTCTATTTTGAACATACAAATCCATATACATGTATGCTATGTTTTGTTGGGTTATTTTTTCCAGAAATCTTCGTTCAAAGGCACGATCATGCTCTTAGATACAACTGTTGTCTGGCATTAATTGAAATGCCTTGAAATGATCACAACGTATCATTTTGCATCAATTATCATCTAGCTTCAGATAACATGGAGGGGTACGTACGATAGTAGTTCATCTATACCGTATCAATAGCCTGTCAGCACTACATTCCACACTCGCCAAGTGTGTTCGTCTCGGTTATGAATTAACTAGGAGTGTTAATTTTCCTGCCGATGAAAAGTGGTCCTTCATGGGCAATTCGGCTTCCTCAACAAATAAAAATTGACCTGTGTTATATAGTCGAAGTATGCTGAGACACTTACAATCAACAAATCAATTATCAAAATCTAGCTATGCTCCTTCAATGCATTTAAATTGAACAGGTTAAAAACTTCATGTGCATACTACAATTTTCAGTAGTCAAAGTCTAACACATAGAGACTAACACACAACAGCAAGATGAGCATTCCAAACACCGAGTCAAATTTGTAGGTTTAGTCATTGCAGTATTAGACAGGAATCTACAAGAGCAATGCAAAACCTAACTTGATAATCTGTATGACGTAAACATTCGTTAGAGTCACAAAATGGGATATAAATTAATCTTACTTCATTCATATATATATCTCTAACAAATCAAAACAAAAGGCTGTTGAGTGAGGCAAACCGGATTTTCCTGCAGAGGTCGAACCCTGAACAGTAGAGCAAGTATGAACACAACATTTAAGCTTAAACCAGCTCTGAATTTGGATTGTTATTTAATATTTAAAATAGATTATTATCTAATTAATAATGAAAATAAATGGGGAATGTGTCCATGGGACACAGATGATGCCCCCGCTTGCATATAATATTATAAAGGGACATAACTCAAGAACTGTAAAAATGTGTACTTGATCTAAGTTTTGTGGTAATTAGCATTGTGTATTAATACGTCACTGGGGTAAAGCTGATGACCGTAACTGCATTCACGGTCATCCCAAGATGTCGGATGAAAAATTAGGTCAGTATCTGTATTGTCTGTTACAGTGTTTCTATATCATTTTCTTTACAAAGGAGACATTGATACGATGTAAATTTATAAAAGATTCACACGGAAATCACAAATTACTTCCGAGAAATGTGCATGAAACAGGAAATTTGATTTAAAAAAATCGCTAAGATGACCGTAAATCACACTCGAGATGACCGTAACAGAATCAGCAATTCATAACAAGGATGACCGTAATTGGTTAAAAGATGACCGTAATTTATAAAGGATGACCGTAATTTCTAAATGATGACCGTAACTTTTAAGGGATGATCGTCAATTCTAAGAAATATCCGTATTTGTATAACTACTTTTTTTTATCAAATGATTAATGGTGTTGATATAAAACGTATTGATGTGAGAGTATTATCCTATAGGTAGGAGAAAATAAGAAGTGCTTTAAATACAAAGTTCACCATATATATCTTTTTTTACGGTAGAGGGTATATAATTTTTAAAATGAACATACAACAAGACTTGCACATGAAAAAGTGGGGGAAACATGCAACAAAAGCGCGATTAAATGACACCTTACAAGTATAATAAATAAAAAAAAGTGTGCTGCATAGCCTCCAACTAAAAGCCAAAAGATTTTTGTTTATTTCTTGAATTCCTTGTAATGACATATAATAAATGCATTTTTTTTTAAATTCCAATGGATGTACACCCATTGATATTAATTTATATCGTCTTTGATTTGTCTTCTATTTTGTCTTGCAAGTAAAATAACAGAACCTGTTTTTAAAATATTACGACCAAACCAGTGAAGTCGAGCTCCAGCAAAATAGATCCTTAAAATAGTCTTGTGCGTATAGCGTATCACAAGGGGCAGGGGCGGATTAAGCCATTTAAAAAAAGGGGGATCCCAACCCAGGGTAAAGGGGGTTCAAACTATGTGTCCCCATTCAAATGCACTGATCGATAAATAAAAAGGAGATCCACCGCTGGGGGAAACCTTGTCAATTTGTATATACAGCAATGTTATTCATATATAAAGACAAACTAAGATTTTAATCTGCTTCCTCTGGAACCATACACATAGGCTCGATTACCGGATATTCATATGTTTGATTAGTGTTTTTAATGCTCCATTCATTGGCATTATGTTTTCTGGTCTGTGCGTCCGTTCGTTTGTTCGTCCGTTCGTCTGTTCGTTCGTCCGTTTGTGCCACCTTAGGTTAAAGTTTTTGGTCGAGAAGGTTTTTGATGACGTTGAAGTCCAATTAACTTGAAACTTAGTACACATGTTTTCTATGATATGATCTTTCTAATCATAATGCCAAATTACAGTTTTTTCCCATTTTAACGGTTCACTGAACATATAAAATTATAGTGTAGATGAGGCATGTACTAGAGACACATCAGAGGGACACATTCTTGTTTCTTCAACTTTTCGTCGTATCTCTGTCAATTTGTATTCAAATTTTAAAGTCGTTTTTATCAATAAATTTTTCATTGTTTACGAGAAATTTGCAATTTACTATCATTGTAATGAACTCAAAATACGGCAAATAGTTAAAAATAAATTGATAAAACATGTTTATATCCACTAACTAAACCCCTATTGAGACAAACACAACAAAAAGCTATGAATACAAATACGGATATTCTTAGAATTGAGGGTCATCATTTAAAAGTTACGATCATCCTTTATAAATTACAGTCATTCTTTACAAATTACGGTCATCTTTTACAAGTTACGGTCATCTGTTTACCAATCACGGTCATCCTTGTTTTATGTTACGGTCATCTTGAAAATATTTTGATATTGTCTACGGACATCTTCGCGATTTTTTCAAATTGAATTTCGCGTTTCCTGAACATTTTTCGGTAGTAATTTGTGATTTCTGTGTAAATGTTTTATAAATTTACATCGTATCAATGTATATTTTGTAAAGAAAATGATATAGAAACACTGTAACAGACAATACAGATACTGACCTAATTTTTCATCCGAAATCTTGGGATGACCGTGAATGCAGTTACGGTCATCAGCTTTACCCCAGTGATACGTGTCATTACATTTAGTTGAGGCAAACTTAAGTTAGAGAACGAAAACAAAAAAATCAGCAATTTTTCCAATTGTTAAGAGGCATATCCGTCTCTAGAACGACAAAAGTGACGCCACCAAAATTCAAACTAAGTCTGTATTTTAAGGTAATAAGCATTGTGTATAAGTTTCATAACATTTGGTTGAGGCAGCCTAAAGTTAGAAAACGGAAACACAAAATTTAGCAACTTTTCTATATGTAAAGAAGCATAACTCTGGAACAGTAAAATTAACGCCACCAACATTCAAACTTAATCTGTGTTTTGTGGTAATATTCATTGTGTATAAGTTTCATTCATAACATTTGGTTGGGGCAAACTTAAGTTAGAGAACGGAAACCAATTTTGGGACGTACGGACGCGAAAATACCACAAAACAATTTTAATATCTACCTTCATGCCACACATGACTTTAAAAAAATAGTTATAAAGTAATTTTGATGTTATTTATGCATGTAATGGTTCATGTAACAAGTTTGAGTTATTTCCCTTTAGTATTCAAGTATTAGATATGATTAATTGATCTCTAAAATTAGATATGATGTAACACAATGTATATCTATCTTCAAATTATAACAAAATATAATTAATAGTTCCAACTATTTTTTCTTACATTTGTCACAAACTAATGCAGATCTGTAACTTCTCAATGTCAAAAACTTTAAATGCAATGTAGTATAATACAATTAATAAAAATAGATTATTATCTGATTAAACATGATAAAGGAGTTCAGTTCATGAAAAAAGTGAAAATTGAATTTAACATTCATTTGGTCACAAGAAAAAACATATCTAAATTTGAAAAAAACAACTTCAAAGCGTGTTCATGTTAATGAACGGACACTGTTTGGCAGAATCCCGCCCACCCACCGTACATCCCCAAATCAATAATATAACGTTAACAATCTGTCCACATCTTATCCCAAACAAGGACCTACTTCAACATGTGTTCTGTATTAAACCAGAGACGATAGATAAGAGATGGCAAAACCAAATATAATATGGCATAGTACGAAAGCCGAGAAGGATCATTCAAAATTCAAAATTCAAAATTCAAGATTCATAATTCATAATTCAAAACATCAAAAATTCCGATTCCGATTCCCGCCGTTTCTTTGTCACGTGGTCTCTGTGCCTCGACTTACCTCGGTGAAGGATGGCTGCTGGTTAAGATGTTATAGTGTTTATTATAATGTTTAGAAATGTATACTAATTTATTGATTGAAGTAATGAATAATAATTAGAAAAAGGCTAAAGAAAATTAGCCAACAATTTTGTTGCAATTACACAAAAAAAAAAATAGGATGAAAAACGGTATTGAAATATTTATGTTTTGTAAATATTTACCTCTTACTCATTTGCTTTATAACTGTTTATTTGTGTACATAGAAAATTCATGACGCAAGGCTTATTTGACAAATGGCTAGTTTTATTATCTGCAGTTAAAGTTGAACTGTCAGATTAATTAAGACAAGTAACGATGTTTTGGGGTGTAGGGTAATAAAACTAGTTATGCCTATTTGTTTTGTCTAAAGAGAAAGTAATTAAACTCTATGATAAAGGTCAGTTGGTCAAGATACTAGAAGCTGTAGTACTGTCACGACTGTAAGAATTTTCCTTGATTGTTTAAAATTTTAATCAGTATAAATACTGAAGGACTTGGTTTTTAAAGTTTATATGTTTAAACTTTGTAGCTAAGTTTGTCAATGCAAGTAATGTAAATGTGAAGGAACAAATAACGTATTATTTAGTTCATGGGAAAAACCATAGGATACATTGTCGTATTGTTGTGCCATAGTATGATTATGTCTGTCCGTCTGTGTCGGTGTCGTTCCTCCCCTCGGTCACGTTACAATATTGAATGTATTTCTTTCAATTAGTTATTTCAAGGTCGTTTCTCATGACATCCCTTTTCTGTTACAGCATTTCTTTCCTATAAATTTATGCTTGCAGTGGCGGATCCAGAGGGGGCGTAGAGGGCGTAGCCCCCCCCCCCCCTTTTGTTTGCACTTTTGTTTTTTGTACAATGATTAATCAGACTAGACTCTTTTCGATTTTCCGTGCGTGTATCTAATTTTCATGCGACAATTCTTTACTTATAAAGATACTTTTCGCTCGTATTTACTGTAATATATTATGGATTATGTCAAAGTCATGTGATTTGCTACGTGGAGTTGACCCGTGCGTCGAGAAAAAAGTGTTACTCAAGTCATTTTGAAATTCAAATTACAGTAACACATTGCTTAGGCTGAGGATAAAAAGCATGACACCTTCAAACCGACAAAGGATTTAGCAAGAACATATAGACTTCTATTTCACAATTTCACTAAACAGAAAGTAATACTCTATTACAATCTCGTGAAAAAAGTTTCACGTTAATATTATTTACCTACGAAAGCAATGTTAAACCCCACACGCCCCAGTGTATTAATAACATAGCTGAATATTGATCCCCAGTCAGTAAGCTCCAGATAGATTTTGATTCTAAGGTAAGAACCATTTGATTTACGGAGGCAGTCTGAGTTTTGCCTTTAACAAAGATTCTTGCGGTATATATTTGCATTGAAAACAATAATCTTGTCCGTTTTTTTGGGGTTTTTTTTGGCTATTAGAAAAAAACATTTCTAGCAATAAATGAACATGATGAATAAACAACGGCGTATATTTTTTTTTTTGGGGGGGGGGCTGGTTTCACGGTTTGAATGCAAATCCCATATCTGACCAGAGTGTCTGTTTCGCCGGACTGATATATTGAATACTTTTTTCAAGGCACGACTGCAACCTGCCTGCTGGGTTTGGCCTTTATGTCTCCATTTGTTGACCGCCATTCATAAATTCGTTGTCATTTCAGACTCATTCGTAGCCTTGGTTGATTTGGAACCCCTCACTTCCTTTGTTGGGTGTCAAACATTTTTTGATAAATATTGCTTGAAATTTCCAGACAAATCAGACAACCCGTAGTTGGGTTGCTGTCCCTGAATTGGTAATTGTAAGGACAATTTGCCTTATTGGTTTATCTTGAATATTATTATAGATAGAGATAAACTGTAAACAGCAATAATGCTCAGCAAAGTAAGATCAACAAATAGGCAACATAGCCAAAATGGTCAATTGACCCCTAAGGAGATATTGCCCTTTATACTGAATTGTTAACAATTTTTTGTTTTTTAAATTTGCAAACTTTTACAAAAAATCTTCTTCACTCAATCAACTGGGCCACATAGAATTAAACTTAGCCACCATTTTCAGTAGGCTATCTTGATTAAAAAATGTATCCGATGATCCTGCCATCCAACCAACATTGCCGCCATGGCTAAAAATCGATTGATTATTTGATTATTAACGTCCAGTGGCAAATATTTCATGCATATTCAGGACGAAAATAAACATAGGGGTTTTCTGTATAGAAGTCCATTGGAAAATGATAAAAAAAAAACAATTTCAAATGGTCACAACTTGAACACTTATTTAAATAATGATAAGTGGTCTTCAGTAACTAATGTAAGACTACACTGCATGAATGACCTACTATTAATTTAACTATTAGGCCAAATTAAACCAAACTTGGTCTTAATCGTTATATGGGTATCTTGTACTATTTGTTATGATTTTCACCTTATTTTACATGATTTCCAAAACCAAAAAACAAGGGGAGCAACACAAGCTCTTCAGAATCTCTTGTTTCATTCATATTGTGCTTTGTGGAGAATTTATTTTGCTGCATTACAATTTTCTGTTCTCTTAGACCCTTTTGTCAAATTAAGGCTTTTTTTTCTACAAGAAACAAAACAAAACATCCCGCAACTGCCTCTCAGGCCTCTCGAACAAGAATCGACGTGTCAGCTAACTGAAGCCTCACACATATTTCTCGGCGTCGTTGCTTCATGTTCATTTTTTTCGCCACAATTCAAGTTTAGTCCACGGGACACATAAATGTATGATGACCCGCTATTCCAACTTGATCTGAGTTTTGGGGTTATAAGTATTTTGTAATTTTCATAACATTTTGTTGAGGCAAACATAACTTATAAAATGGAAACAAAAAATTCGGCTATTTTTTTCATTTCTAAAGGGGCATAACGATAGAACGGAAAAATTGACACAACCCAGATTAATTTTTTCTGTGTTTTGTGGTGCAAAGCATTGCATATAAGTTTTATATACTATTGGTTGGGGAAAACTAGAGTTATACAGCGTACGGACTGTCGGGCGATGAGACGGACAAGTTCCTCTATTGTGGCGGGGGCTCGAAAATAAGACATTTTATTCATTGTACGTTTGATACTGAATATGTTCTCGACCGACCAATACCGATTATTTTTGCGACCAATACTATTATACGATCATGTCGATCTGGTCTGTTCAGGATCGTGTTGAGATCGAGTATTGTTGATTTATAAAAAAAGACGATGTGGTATGATTGCCAATGAGACAACTGTCCACAAGAGACCAAAATAACACAGAATTTAAGAACTATAGGTCACCGTACGGCCTTCAACAATGAGCAAAGCCCATACCGCATAGTCAGCTATAAAAGGCCCCGATATGACAATGTAAAACAATTCAAACGAGAAAACTAACGGCCTTATCAATATAAAAAAAAATTAACGAAAAACAAATATGTAACACATAAACAAACGACAACCACTGAATTACAGGCTCCTGACTTGGGACAGGCACATACATAAATAATGTGGCGGGGTTAAACATGTTAGCGGTATCCCAACACTCCCCCTAACCTAGGACATTGGTATAACAGTACAACATAAGAACGAACTATAACAATCAGTTGAAAAAGGCTTAACTCATCAGATGGACAAAAATACAAGTGGACGTGGCCGGGTACTTAGTCGAGAAAATCGAGTAAAGATCATGTAAGGATCGTAAATTGGTCGGGATCATCGAAAAGATATTGAATTAGTGGCTGGATTCCATGATCAGTCGTGAAGAAGTCGTGAAGGAGTCGTTAAAGGTCGAGTTTGAGTCTTTTACGGTCTGGTAGCAGTCGGGTAGAAATTTCAAATGCAAACAGGCCCGATCAAAAAATTGGTTACGCTTGATCGTGGAAATTGGAGTAATCGGGTATAGAATAGATCTGATCAGCAGTGTGAATCTAGCTTTAATCTAATTTATCTTGCGGTCGTGTCAGTCTATTTTGTGTAAATATTTGGTCATCAGCTTTTGCTCTGAAGCTTTCAAGATGTTAATAAAAAGTGTTAAAGAACAAATTAAAAGTGTTTTTGTTTATTAAAGTTATTGCCGTTATACAGTGGAGATCACGTCTAACTTCTCATTATAGAACTCTTAGAATAATCTGTCAAAGAACTGTTCTAGACTGTTCTAAAACCTATCTACCTAGAACAGTTCTGCCCTAGAACTGTTCTAAGTAAAACTGCCAGGATCAGTTCTAGGGTAGAACTATCTAAAACTGTTCTAGGTAGAACTGCATGTCCAAAATCAGTTTGTCAGCAGAAATTACAAAATCAGTTCTAACCGTAGAACTGTCAGCAGAACTGTCAAAAACTGTTCTAGCCATAGAACTGACCAAACCTGTCAGGATTATAGAACAGTTCTAAATGACGTCACTGCAGTTAGGACATCTCACTGGTCACCATTCAGTGTTATAACTATCGTTGATAAAGCCACACGCAAAATATATTATATTCTTTTGACTTATCTATATTTAAGACAAAGAGTTCTTAAAGCTTTGCTATGAATAGAACTGACTAAATCAATTCTAGCAGTAGCACTGACCAAATCAGTTCTAATCGTAGAACTGTTTTAGTCGTAGAACTGTTCTAGTCGTAGAACTGTTCTAGTCGTAGAACTGTTCTAGTCGTAGACCTGTCTAAAACTTTGGTCAGTTCTAGATAGAACTGTCTAAAACTGTTCTAGGGTAGAACTGTCTAAAAGGTGTCAGGATGACAGTTCTTCATACCGGAAACACGTGTTATGATTTCGCAATATTTATTTTTGAGTTTTGAATTTTGAATTTTGAATTTTGAATTTTGAATTTTGAATTTTGAATGATCCTTCTCGGCTTTCGTAGCATAGAACGGAAAATTCAAAAGGAAAGTCTTTTATCAAATGAAAAAATATCAAAAGCTCAAACACATAAAACGAACGGAAACAGTGTCATATTCTTGATACTATACAGGCATTTCTTTATGGCAGATAATTCTAGATTAAACCTGGTTTCAAAGCTAGCAAAATCTCTCTTGCAGTTGTATGACGGTCGCATAGAATTCCATTGTATGACAACAATGTATGAGCAAGACAAACATATAGAGTCAAGAAAAGTTTTACCAAACTGGTAATAAGCTGAAATGCTCTGATCGTTGCAAAGAGGAATGTAATTATTTTCTGGCTAAAATCATTCTAGAAACTAAGGCAGCAACCATTTGATTTTCTGGTGGGGGCTATGGTTTTTTTTTTCTGTGCAAACTTTTTTTTTCGCCTTCGGCGAAGAACAATCTATTTTTTTAGCGACAAACCGAAGACAATTTTTTTCTTTCAATTTTAGCATTACATATAGTGGCAGCTGAGGGTGAAACAAACAATTTTTTTTACTCAGGGTCCAAAACAAATTATTTTTTTCACCAAAACCTGGAAACAAACTTTATTTTCAAAAAAAAAAACATAGCCCCCCCCCCCCCGGAAATCAAATGGTTGCTGCCTAAACACTACATACGCACTTACCGACATGTAAGTCCATGTTTTTAACTGAACTGGCTAGCAGCTTTTCTGATTCACTTCCAATGAGTGTTTGTTTTACCATATTTTTCTTTATTTCACTACAAATGAAGATCATGAAACGTGTCAGGATGAAATAACAGAAGCTTTACATCGACAATATTTACTATAGAATGTACTTTGGCATATGCGTGCTCAAAATCATGATCCCAAAAAGTAACTAAATGCCATCACAAATTTTATAATAAAGACGTTGAAGGCCGTACTTTAACCTATAATGGTTTACTTTTTAAATTGTTATTTGTATGGAGAGTTGTCTCATTGGCACTCACACCACATCTTCCTATATCTACTCATAACTCGAATATGCAGTATGAACAACAATTTTGTAAAATACTATATAATAATAATTGGAGAAGAAAAAAAGGATTTTCTAAGCCTGTGTTCTTACTATGACTGTTAATGAGTTACAAAATTTTATAATAAGTCATTCGGTCAATTTGTGACAGCATTTGAAGTTCTGTTCTGTTTCGATTCTGATTCACATTTCACATTTCGATTCTGATTCACATTTCATATTTTGATTGTATTAGGATCAGATAAGCAAAGAAACAAAGCAACAACAGGACGTTCAAAGTCCATTACCACTCAAGAAGTTTACTCCCATTAATCTTAATCTTATTGTAACAAATGAGTTTGTTGGTTCCTTCTGAAGACCTTCTAGCAGTTGGTATGATCAAGAAACACCATGAAGACTTTATCACTTTGTTCTATTGATTATTGTTGTTTTCCTTTCAACACACATTCTGTGTTGTGATATCCTTGCTCTAAGTACTTACTTTGTTTGAGAAATGGAATAACTTATATAACATGCCAATCCCAGTATGACACATCCGAGGAAAATCTTAACCAATTTGTAAAGCTTCTGGAATAGATAATAAAATTTAATACGTCTAGAGGACAATCAGGTAATGACCTTAAATATGTTATTCAACTCAACCTATAGAGTTAAACTTTGTTTTAGTTGTATAAACCAAGAAGTGTCTAACAGAACACAATCTTTCGATCATTTTGACATGTGGATAAGTTCGTAGATTTTAAAAGAAATCAAATTGATCTTCAAATACCTGAAGAGTAGGATAGAATGGATAAGAACTGTGTTGTCTTAAAACTGTTTCTATCTAAGGTAGCGCTGACATTGCCATTCGGGAGTAAAAAAGCAAAGATTGGTCGACACGAAGTTTAAACCGTGTGTCAAGATAGGATAGTACGTTTATCTGAAATATAACCCTATGAATAATACGTTATAAAACTCAAGCTCAGCGTGTGATTCTAGTACAAAGAAGGGTTTATTTTCATACCATATTAAAATGTACACGTCATAATAGGCATGTGATGTTTGCCACTGCACATGAAACGACAAATTAATCAGCTTTACCTTCGACATTAAATGCAATAGTTTTAATAATAAGTATTACCTTTTTAATTTCACCATGCTGTTGCTCGCTTGATAGTAGTGATAAATTTGATGACGTTGCTTCCATGTCTACACCGTCTATATATATTTTTTTTAAATAAGAAAAAATAATAAGATTTAAACAAAAATTTAAAATGTGTACGCAATTTATGTTCTTGCCAATCTCCAGCGAGCTATATCTTTTTTCAATACACAATATCTCAATAAAATGCTCAAAAGCAGTGCGCAGTTAGATATGATCGCATTGATCAAACCCTGAATAGTTGAGGCAAGTATGAACACTACATTCAAGCTTGATATATATATAGCTCTGAATTTGGATTGGGATTGAATATTTGGAACATCATAGGTTTCTGACACAGATTAATGTGACCAAAGAGTTGAAAAATTTGAAATTGAACTTTTACTTTGTATAGTCCAATATCCAAAATATAAATACACGCTTAAATTCAGCTTATCATAAAACTTTTATATGTCTACTTCCCGGACCTAATCATTTAGCATCTTCGCTAGTCAAGGGTTATGATCCAGTCCCCTCGTCTCCACCATGGGCGGGTTGCAAGGGTGTAGAAGAGGGGACTGGATCGTAGCCTCTGCCTAGCGAAGATGACCATTTAGACAATTTGGTATAATTTACTGAGAGCTGGCTTAATCCATTTGTAAATGATACCGACATTTCAATACCATCATATAACATGTTTCGTAATGATAGAACTAATCGCGTCGGTGGTTGCATGGTAGCGTATATAAAAGAAAAGATTATATAGAACCGACTTACAAAAAGGTCGTCTGGTGAGAAACAAAAAAAAAATAAAAGTCTCCGCTGGGCGCAGCTTGATACGACCGCAGAGGTCGAACCCTGAACAGTTGGGGCAAGTATGGACACAACATTCAAGCTTGATACCGCTCTGAATTTGGATTGTGATTAAATATTTGACACAGCAATGATTTCTGACACAGAATGAATATGGTTTAAGAACTTAAACATATTAAATTTACCTATTATGGTCCAATATCCAAAATCGAAATACATGGTTAGATTCAGCATATCAAAGAATCCCAAGAATTCAATTTTTGATGAAATCAAACAAAGTTTAATTTTGGACCCTTTTGACCTCAATGTAGACCAATTTGATAACGGGGCCCAAAAATCTAAAATCTAAATACATGGTTAGATTCATCATATCAAAGAACCCCATATATTCAATTTTTGTTGAAATCAAACAAATTTTAATTTTGGACCCCGGTTTGGACGAACTTGAAAACTGGGCCCATAATCATAAATCCAAATACATGTTAAGATTCAGCATACCAAAGAACCCCAAGAATTCAATTTTTGTTAAATCAAACTAAGTTTTATTTTGGACCCTTTGGACCTTAATGTAGACCAATTTGAAAACAGGACCAAAAATTAAGAATCTAAATACACGGTTAGATTTGGCATATCAAAGAACCCCAATAATGCATTTTTTGATCAAATCAAACAAAGTTTAATTTTGGCCCCTTTTGGCCCCTTATTCCTAAACTGTTGGGATCAAAACTCCCAAATTCAATCCTAACCCTCTTTTTGTGGTCATAACCCTTGTGTTAAAATTTTATAGATTTCTATTCACTTATACTAAAGTTATTGTGCAAAAACCAAGAAAAATGCTTATTCGGGACCTTTTTTAGGCCCCAATTCCTAAACTGTTGGGACCAAAACTCCAAAATCAATCCCAACTTTTCTTTTGTGGAAATAAACCTTATGTTAAAATTTCATAGATTTCTGTTTACTTATACTAAAGGTAATCAATTCTGGGGCGACGCGTACGGACGTACAGACGGACAAGGATGAAACTTAATACCTCTTCGCTACGGAAATAGTCAGATTTCTTTTGTTGAAATTTTATTTATAAATACTAAATTAAATTAAGGGATTTGTTCACATGCATATATTTTATGTATACTCTTTCCCGCTTTTCACTAAAGGTATAGCGTAATCAAGAGCGTAATGATTGGCATTAATACTAAACAGATGAGGCTGTGTGGCACCGTTAAAGTCCACAATTCCTCTAAAGTCCACAACACCGCTTAAGTCCACAACAATTTTCCGCTAAAGTCCACAACGCCGCTAAAGTCCACAAAATTTCCGCTAAAGTCCACAAAATTACCTCCGCTAAAGTCCACAAGAAAACACCGTTAAAGTTCACAACAACAAGTTCCGCTAAAGTCCACAAAAAAGCACCGTTAAAGTCCAAACATTTTTTTTTCATTATCAAAAGACAATTTTCTGTTTTTTACACCCTATATTATAGATCTTATTAAAAGCACGGACTTTTGTTCTTAGAAAGTATTTCTTGTCAGCATAAATTCTATTTTGATGAATGAAAAAATTATAGTATTTGCTTTATCGATTTTTATGCAATTTTCTATCAATCAAACAGACAACATTTCTGAAAAGTTATCTAACTATTATACTCTTTTTATTCTTTAGTAAATATTTGTTCATCCACAAGAAACTCCAACATAGCGTTCTCTTTATGTATATATGCTGGAGACAAAATTTGGAGCCTATATTTGATATTTAAATTTCCTTTGCAATATCTATAAAACAGAAGTAAGATTTCCATTCAGTGTCTGTTAGGTTCCACAGCAGCCAAAACGGTCCGTAAATTTCAAAAAAAGACTTGGATCCATCATGTTCTTTTTTGAAATCAAAATAATGATAAAGAATACCACACATTCATGCATTTTGTGGTGCTCAGCAGATTTCCATCACTCTTTGGTTTGCATATAAAAAAGAAGATATGGTATGATAGCCAATGAGACAACTGTCCACAAGAGACCAAAATGACACAGACATTAATATAAACAACTGTTTGTTTTGTTTTCAAAAAGGAAAATGAATTTGTTTCAGAATGAAAGATGAATTGAATAAATTATACGCGGATGTGGTTCTGTATTGTGTATTATCCATGATGAGTACAAGTATAAGTTTTTTTTCAACAATGCTACACGTATATATATATATATGTTCCAGACAATATGAGTATATCTGATTTGAACCCTTACGCGTACAATGTGGACCATATAAGTATACCTGAACGTATACTCGTACCGTATGAGTATACTCGTATGGTTTAGTATGAGGTCGACCATACATGTGCATTTGTCAAATTTATCAAGAGTCAGAAAATGAAATAAAAACTTTAACCAAATAAACTAGAGTCTCTAAAGAGCCTGTGTCGCTCACCTGTATTTACTGATCCTTTGGAAATCATGTAAAATAAGGTTAAAATCATAATTTATAGTATAAGATATCATTAGAGACTATAATAATATCTAAGATAATAGCAAAGAACTCAGGGACAGCAACCCAACAACTGGTTGTCTGAAAATTTCAGGGCAGATATATCTAAATCTGATGAACATGTTTGCCACCGTCAGATTTGCTCTAAATGCTTCAGTTTCAGAGATATAAACCAAAAACTGATTTTACCCTATGTACTATTTTTAGCCATGTCTGCCATCTTCGTTCGCGGGCAGGGTCATCGGACACATTTTTAAAACTATATACATGTACTCTTATGATGATTGTGGATAAGTTTATAATTACACTTTGTTTAAGTAATTTCAGAGGAGAAGATTTTTGTAAAAGTTAACGACGACGACGACGACGCCGGACGACGCCGAACGACGCCGAACGCAAAGTGATGAGAAAAGCTCACTTGGCCCTTCAGGCCAGGTGAGCTAAAAAGTGACGCTACATTTTTTAGTATGAAATTAAGTTTAAATGCTCAAATTGCAATTGAAGTTATGGAAGTACATACATGTATATTTTGGAAGATAAGTTTTTAGAACATTTAGGAACGTTGTACTTCAAAAACCGATAAGCCAGTAAAGTAAAATGTTCAAAAGTATTTGTCACCTATAATTAGTTGTTATATATATTATGAAATCTACGGATATTTTTCATAACAAATATTTAGGAACTATTTCATGTAAGATTTTAATCAAAATTAGTACCAACAGAAGCAGACCTCTCATAGGTTTATTTGTTTATTTGGTAATTTATCTATTTTGAAGCGTTAATTCTCAATTTCTGATGATATAACACAAAGTTTATATCTTATCCAAAAATTTGATTTACACCAAAAATGAAAAACAAAACTAACCGAAGAAAAGTATGACCAATTAAAAAAAAACTTGCCGACGTATTTGTGTGTTGAGAAATCCAGAACTAATAAAAATAAGTGTCTATGAGCATTGGAGGGTGTGGATATAGGATAAAGACATGATGTGGATATAGAATAAAAGCGATAGGAACGTTCATCTTGCATTGAGCCGAACACCAACAATTGTTGAACTATCCTATAGTCATATTGATTGATAAAATGTACGTCACATCAAAGTTCACGGTATCGCTTTCAGAGTTAATTTCGTTTCTTTATTCTCTTTTAAAGATACTTTTTTTAGTATTTTGAAAAGGCTAAATGGAAGACTAGTATGAAGTTTTAAGCTGAAACTTTTACGAATTATATAATATCAAAGGATGTTTCTGTTCTTTTCAATACAATTTTATTGGTTTAATACTGTAGAACAGATTTAGTGTTTTGTAGTTTATAGAAATTAATCTTGTGAGTAATTTTACATGTGATTAAAACACTTTACCAAGATAAACAACTAGTGTATGTATATTTTCTTAAGCCCCATTTATGGGCATTGGTTTTTCCTTTTGAATGGTTTTACACTTGTAATTGTTGGGGACTTTTATAGCTGGCTGTTCCGTGTGAGCCAAGGTTCCGTGTTGAAGGCCGTACCTTGACCTATAATGGTCTTTTATAAATTTTAACTTGGATAGAGAGTTGTCTTATTGGCACTGTGACTCATACCACATCTTCCTATATCGATCAAATCAGGTTTTGTTGTGACATTTTGGTAGAAACCCATTCAACGCATCGATATCTGCTACTAATCGATAAAAATATAACTTAAGGATGTACTTTGGTGAGGTTTTGGAATTTGCGTCAAATGTTCGGACTCCTTTGTGTTTTTCCATACAATACAATGTAAAATATTTTGCCCCATAACACCAATTTATTTTTTCATATAAGACTTAATAGCTCATGAAAGGTCATTTACCAAAATTTTAAAATATTCTTAATTTTCTTTCTTTTGTTTTGAGACCTAATAATACCAATGCAAATATAAGGTAAAAGTCCGAGTCAGCCTTTTTTCGCCATATTTTAAATCTCAAATATCTAGAAAAGGAGGTCCATGACCTATCAATATTTTTAGCTTATTTTTATCCTTAATTGATGCTCTACCAGCTTATAGTATCAATTTTAACTTCTTAATTTATTAATTTTCACCTAACCTCACCTAAGTACATCCTTAAAGCATAGACTATTTTCTTTTTTATTTGGAATTTATCATACTGGCTTCATTTTTCCGTTCTGAAAATCATAACAGAAATTGATAACGTTAAACGTTGGTTAAAAGTTTTGCGACAGGAGACCTTTGGGAATTCATAAACTTAGTATTTTTTTTGTTTAATGATATAATCAAGATTGTTGCATGCCGTTCAAATGTTATAGATTAGGAGGCACATTTGCTTTGTACATTAATTATGTCAAAAAGTGATTATATGCAAAGAATAAGAGAAAAAAAATACTTGTTGAATGCAGTAATAATAAATAACGAATTTACAAACTTTTTAGAAATGATGTCCAAATTGGCCATCAAGATCAAAATTGATAGAACAAAATCATATACCGATACTGTACTTTTTTCATGTATCAAACTGATAAAAAAAATACTACCGAGAAGAAAGGCCAATGCTTTGTATTGTACTAACGGGATAAAAATAACGAATAATATGTTTTTAACAATAAAAAATTTGGTGTGGACTTTAACGGTGCTTTTTTGTGGACTTTAGCGGAACTTGTTATTGTGGACTTTAACGGCGTTTTCTTGTGGACTTTAGCGGAGGTAATTTTGTGGACTTTAGCGGAAAGTTTGTGGACTTTAGCGGCGTTGTGGACTTTAGCGGATATTTGTTGTGGACTTTAGCGGTGTTGTGGACTTTAGAGGAATTGTGGACTTTAACGGTGCCACAGGCTGTTACGATAACATGGATAACAAACATATAAGAAGTCATTCAACCTTAGGTCACCGAAATACAAGGAAAGCTACGTCAGAGTACTTTATTTATCTGTACATGCGTATATGAATCAGGAAAAAGTTTGTGATCGAGTCTTGTTCTTGTCCAACTTGGAAATTAATTAAACATTTTTTATTTTTTTTCGTTTACAAAAGGTAAAGAATTTGTTTATATAACATGTATAATTTTTATACACAAGTAAAGTGTAAATTATATATATGTAAACAATATTTAAATAGCAACATACAACGTCATTAAGTAATCAGATGCTAAATGTATATAACAACGAGCTGCATCAATTATTTGACACTCAGGTTACAGAAGAAACTTTTATAAACTAATTTTTCAGGTTTTGATTTGGTCTTAAATATTTTCATTTTTTACAGATATTTTTCAGTTTTTACATATAATCATAGAAATAAAGTGTGTACTGATCATCTTAACTACAACACTAGATTCGGTCGAATCGTTATGTTTGAAAACACGCAGAAAGACAAGTAAATTCAAAACTTATTAAAAAAAAAGTGTGCTCTTTTCACTTCGAGGCAGACTTAAGGGAGGGGCATCACCTCCACCTCATATACTGTTGCATTATCCACACTTTTTATCTATTCAACATGTTCAACTCCAAACTTTATCTAGGTTATGGAAACGACCCCCCCCCCCCCCTCCTTTTCAAATCCTGGATCTGCATCTCTTACTTTACGTGATGGCTTTAATTATCTATTTGGTAACATATAAAAACTTTCAAAAATATATAATTTGTTTACTGGCAAAACACTAACTGCCAAACGATGCTGATTCATGGCTAAAGGATCATACGTGGCCAACCATATACGAACTAGTCGCATCGATTTGGTGTAACAATAAATTCTGATGTATAATGAGAATAATAGCATTATAAAAAAATATAGGTTTAAGTACATTATTGTATTGAGTTCATCTTAAAAAAGTGCTGCATTCCAACATTTTTATTTCAGAAATCTCGCTTATCCGAAACACTCATTGACTTGAGCATATGGAAGAAGCAATTGGAAGCTGTTAAAAATAATAGTACACAAGACACAACATAGAAAACTAAAGACTAAGCAACACGAACCCCACCAAAAACGGGGGGGGGGGTCTCTGGTGCTTCAGAAGGGTAGGCAGATCCTGTGCCACATGTGGAACCCGTCTTGTAAGAAATAAAAATAATATAGCTGTTGAAAACGAAAAAAAAACCAGATTGCTATCAAAACAAATTATCTGATAAAAGTATGAACGAAAAAAACTGGTTTAAATAGTAAAATCTTTATGTGAAAAGCAGCTCAAAGAAATTTATTCCTAAAAGTAAATAACGAAATAATAGAGGATCGTGAAAAAATGGCTATTTTTTTTAACGTATACTATATATAGTGATCATTCGAATATCGATGATTCTAACGCCCATCTGCCAGATATGTGTTGTTATCATTGGGGAAAAGTGTATAGTATTATATGTTGAATTAATTCTGGCTGTAATAGTACTTACCGTCCAACAGATCATTTCCTCTAATGATTTTTTTTTTTTTTTTACAATTTTATGCAACAAAAATGCTCTTCAGAAATGGGAATGTCTTTACGTTTTGTTTCTCGGAAAACCGATAGCTAAAAATAGCATTATCTTACATCCTTGAAGTTCCACTTTCCGTGCGTTCCCATTTGTTAATTTTTCTGAATTACGTTCAAGTTGAAGTGACTACAACTTCAACCTAAACATTTTTTTTAAAGTTATGCCCTAATGAGGGAACGACCATTCAACTTCAAAAAGGATGGGGGTTAAGGTTTTTCCTTAAGAAATATTCTGATCACCAATTTAATGAAGTTTTATAATACAATTTTCTGAAGCAAAAATATTTTCTATTTTTATGTCATGTGTAACGAGACAAACAAGTGAATTAATTAGCTACTTCAGAAAACGACAATTTAGGTGAAGGTCTCCTGGTGAATATTTTATGAAAAAAAGAAGATTTTATTGAAGTTGATTTTTTTTTCTCCTGAAGGAGCTAAATTAATGGAGCCGTTATATTTTGTATATACTTTTCGGGCGTTCCCATCTTTTAATTATTTTTTTCTTTACAATTGTTTATAAATTTGTTCTTTAAAAATCAGTTTTACTATTTACCTTTTACATTCTTTCATCATGGGTTTCTTGGCACTTGATCTGTGCGGTGTTGGAAGTTCTAACGAGAGGTATTGTAGGTAAGATCACTGCATACGGGAATATATCAGTGAATTAGTGTGCGAGAAGACAATAACTCAATAGCACATTTATGAGGATTTTGATACGATAAAGAATTCTCTTTTACAAAAACTTTCACTTCCGCTTGTTATTAAACCGTTTATTTCTCATAAATTTTATAATATTGAAATCATATGAAACTTCGAATTAAAAATAGAAGTTGGATATGTTTTAGTCTTGAATGAGTAAGTTTTACCATAAAACAAACGTACGTGAAATTTCAGGACAACAAAGCAATCTGACTAGACCAAGCGCATAGAAGTGGTATTTTATTTAGTGGTTAATGTATCAGTTTTCCTGTCTGTTTACAATGTATTACCCACGAGAGCAACCATTTAACTTAAAGGGGGCGGGTTATAATTGTTAGTATGAGTCAGAATTTTTTTTTTCAACGCTATTAATAATTGTTTTCTTCAAAATTTAACACAAAGAAAAATGGGGGAAACTGGATTCAGAATACATTTATTTTTGTCATCTGCATTACCACAATATTTTTTTTTTGTCATCTGCTTGACCACACTATTTTTTTTCTCATCAAATTGGTGATCAGAATATTTAAAAAAAAAAAAAAAAAAATATACCCCCCCCCCTGGCCCCCCTTTTGAAGTTAAATGGTCTTTCCCTAATAAGGGTATAGTTTTTAAAGTAGATTAGGTTGAAGTTGTAGTCACTTCAACTTGAATGTAATAATAAATGTTCCTTATGATGTGTTCTGTCTACTTTTAAATTCAAATTAGGGCTTCTGGTATGCGTAAGGGTAGTCCAAATAATTATGACGTCTGGCAAGGCTATTTTATTTTTTTCTGGGACGCCTTCCTACGACGTTGTAGGAAGGCGTCCCAGAAAAAAAATAAAATAGCCTTGCCAGACGTCATAATTATTTGAACTAGCGTAAGGGTTGAAACATAAGGAATTAGAAGTCACACCGGAACCTCCCCCCCCCCCAAAAAAAAACACAAACCAGCCCAAGATAACTAAAAGGCTTTCAAACACACTAATGTATATATATACTAGTTCAGGAAAGTGGAGCCCACTCTACACTCAGAAACATAGATATGAACCAAAATAAAAAGAAAATACAAGACTAAGAAAGGCAAGATTATCTCCTGACTAAGTATTGGCGCAATAACTTTATAGTCATTTTTTTTTTAATTTTCGTATATTTTTATAATCTTCTTCTTTTACAAACTTCTCCACTTAATCTACTGGGTTAAATATTATAATTAAACATAGCCACAATTTTCTATTGGTTATTTATATTGACAAATATATCTGATGACCATGCTCTCCCACCAAGATGGCCGCAATGACTAAAAATAGAACATCGGGATTTATTATATTAGAAATCTATTGGAAAATTGAAAAAAAAAACAATTTCAAATGGTCACAACTTAAAAACTGATTTCAATAATGATAAGGGTCTTCAGTTACTATTTTAAGACTACAATGGGATGACTTGATTTTTTTCAAGGGGGTTGAAATGTTTTCATGGGGGTCCTTATTATTTCTCTTTTACTTTTCGAAAGATGATGGGTTTTGGATTTCGAAACATTCATTGTTAGGTCCCTTTTGGATATATATATATAGGTCGTATCTATCATGAAGACATAATCATGCTTCTATTCAAAACTTTCTGATTTAACATACGAAGATTACCGATAAAACTGTGTCACAATGATATGTAAAACTAGGGTAGGTCTGATGTTCTTCTGTGTTGAAATAAAAAAGTAAAATAACAAAAATAACAAAACGGAAAGTCCTTTATTAAATGGCAAAATCATAAGTTCAAACACTTCAAACGAATGAAAAACAACTTTGTACAGGCATTTCCTTGCGTAGAAAATGGTGGATTAAATCTGGTTTTATAACAAGCTAAACCTAAATACGCATAGTTTTCAACCAAGTGAAGTGTCAGGCTGTAAATATATTAGTCGATTTAGATGTTGAAACTTTCATTTAGTTTAACCTTATTTTTGAGACACTTATATATTTTCACAGCTACATATGATACCACAATTATACAAATGAGTTGATCACATTTTTCGATCAAACTTCTGAGTAACGGGCAAACCACATAATGTTAAAGTTACGGACATCCTTATTGGTATAATGAAAAGTTAAAGGAAAGTTGTTTTCAAGTACGGACATGATGTTTACTCAAATCGTGTTGTGACCGTTTATTTTGTCGCATATATAATCCCCTTTCACGTTTAGTAGTCACCCTAACAGATTGATACAACTTTTTAATTACTAAACATTTGTGTTGTATTCATGAAATTGTTATTATATATAGGAGAGAAGTTACAGACGTCAGGTTCATAGAAGTGGATGTACGTAATAATATAGGCAACCGTTCGACCTTCAACAATGAAAAATTCCCAAACCGTATTATCGGCTATAAAAGGCCCCGACATAAACAATATGAAACAATTCAAATTTATAACAAAACCGTTTACGAAAAACAAATATAACCGACATGAACCAACATGAATCAACGACAACCACTGAACTACAGGCTCCTGACTTGGGGCATGTACATACAGCATGTGGCGGGATTAAACATATATGTGAGAGCTCAACCCTCCCCCTAACCTGGAGCAGTGGTGAAACATGCATAAGATAATGCCATATAATGTCAACCAATGGCTCCTCTGAGTCTATAAAAGTCTGAATACAAAATACAGTCTTCAGCATAAGATAATGCCATATAATGTCAACCAATGGTTCCTCTCAGTCTATAGAAGTCTGAATACAGAACTTGACAATTAAGTTTGTCAGATACAACTGTAACCTGCAGACAAAAAGCTGGATGTACAAGTAAATCACCAAAAAAAATAATATTTAATACCACCAAGAAGTAAAAATTTTTATGTAATCATAAGGACTCCTTGAACAATGAAAAGTGTAATAAATAACAACAGGTCTATTGCCTCCAAAGGAAGGTGTCAACATTCAATAGATAAATGTAGCACAATGACTGACATAACATACAACTATCATGATAACTTTGAAAACATTTATCACAGAACAATGTATTTTATGTATTAAGCACAAAGGTATGAGTATATATCAATGGATATGTTAAAAAGCCATCAGACACTGTTACAATTTTTCTGTTTACAATTTTATCTGAGAAACCAAAATAGTGTTGATCATCTGGAAAGTTAATTTCAGTTTTATCGTTTCATTCAATTTTATAATGCATGTTTCAATTACTCTCATTCTGATAAGGCTTGTTAAAATTGATGTAAAGCACCTAAACATTAAGAACTAAATATAAATATTGACAGTTTTAACTTTAACAACACATGTACAACACAACCAGGCCTTAAAATAGGATAACTGTAAATAGGACATTAGATCCCATTTTTATTTTGGCTGTAAAAATTATGAAACCAAGTAAGCAGTGCAAACATTTGTAATTATTTTCTACTTGTATCTATTTTTTTTTTCATGAACAATAACCATGATAACAAAACCTTAACCTTTGAGACACCTATTATATAGTACCTTAAAATATTTGAAAAGATAACTAAAAATACTCTTTTAAAAACATGAGGTTAAATTGAGCTCTTTCTTGGTGTCACGTTTTCATAAAAAGCAATCAGGATCCCCCCCCCCCCCCCAGATGATGTATATCGGGTGTAATTGCTTACTGCTTACTTTGTTTACTCTGTCCCATTCATAAGTAAGTATTACAGAGCAGACAATGCGAGACCGTCAAGAAAAGTAAAGGTCATTAAACACACTCTAAGAGATTGTTCTTCTGAACATTAAACATCATGTGTTGGTTCCTCTTCTTATAATCAAAAATAACAAATGACTTTTGAAAAAGTGTTTGAATCAGCGTAAATTATACATTTTCTTTCTGGCAGTAATTTCCAGTTTTTGACTATCCCATGTTATTCAAATTTCTACATAGTTAGAGGTTCAACAAAAACCAGGCTATTTGCAAACAAACAATTTTTTGAGGATCAACTTTTCAATTAGAAATTGCATGGGAAAACTAATTTGGACAGATTTTTCTACCCATAATTCTACTAGATGCTTTTTAGTCAGGAAATAAGATACAAGTTACTAAAATCAATATTATGCAGATTTCCGATTCCTTTTGTTTACAAGAGACTGCCCTCTTTGATATGATTATGAAGCTGATTTATGGGATTGATTTCTTGTGTATCGTTCTATCAAAGGTTCATTATCTTCAAAAGAACATATTCCAGTGTTAAAAAAGGGTAGAAATGCATTAGATCACAACGTAATGTAATAAATAGAGTAGTGACAGATTAAATGTAGAGATGTTGTCAATGAGTCCCAAGATTAGGTTTTAATGTGTTCATTCTAATGCACATATTAACTTAATTTTTGTTAACACATCTCATTTTACATATTTAACGACCTGTATGCACTTTGATTTGAAAGTTGGTCATGTTCTTATCAAATTGAAATATAATTAGATTTTGGACTTGTGATGGAAGTTTTCCTAAAAAAAAATTAAGGAGTCTTTGACAAAAGGTTTAGAATTGTATCAATAGCAGAATTTTTTTTAAAGAATGGATTATAAATATTCATAGTATCCATGTTAACTACTTTAAATTCATAGAACTTGATAGGGGCAAAAGGTTTTGGAAAAATGAATGATACAAATTTAAATTAATGTCAATCATGACCTGGATATTTTTTTCATGAAACTGCTAAAAAATGATAGGGCAAGAAAGGGCAGATTTTCTTACACCTCTGAAGAGATTTAATTTTAAATCCTATCTGACATATAAACAGCAATACATAAATGCAGAAACAATGACTTATCAACCTTGAACTTTACATTAAACTGTGTTTATCTGTATATATAAAGAATTGTCGACAACAGGATACTCCTCTTAATTATTTATAAAGTATATTATGTAGGTAAAGTTGTTATGATTTTTATGTTGTAGTAACCTTGACCTTAATGTTTATTTACACATCTGACCAACATATCTAAAACTTGTCAAAATACACATTGTTAAATATCTACTCATCATTCACAAGAATCCAAAAATAGCAATACAATAATAAATATTAATTTTAAATAAATATCTATGCAAATCAAAAAAGAGAACTCTCATCATCCTACTGTGGATTCATTATTATTCGTTGTAT
Source organism: Mytilus galloprovincialis (assembly GCF_965363235.1). Taxonomy (NCBI): domain Eukaryota; kingdom Metazoa; phylum Mollusca; class Bivalvia; order Mytilida; family Mytilidae; genus Mytilus; species Mytilus galloprovincialis. The sequence goes on along the minus strand of NC_134844.1, from coordinate 47,998,522 downwards.
ACCAATTTTCGTGGATTTCGTGGGTACAATTGAACCACAAATTCAAATATACAATAAATAACATTTTCAATAGGTAGGCTTAAGTATACAGAGAATGGCAAAACCACAAATTCAAATATACAACGAATAACATTTTCAATAGACTTAAGTATACAGAGATCGAAATCGAATATCCACGAATATGCAAGTTTTCTGAAATCCACGAAAACTGATACCCACGAAAATGAATAAATCCACAGTAATTGACTGTCTGCACTGTTAGCCACTAGTCCAATGCCTCAGACTAGTATAACTCCATTCATACTAGAAAGTTTTGGCAACATTTTGTTTGGACTGATAAGACCAGGTGCTCCGCAGGGCGCAGCTTTATACGACCGCAGAAGTTAAAACCTGAACAGTTGGGGCAAGTATAGACACAACATTCAAGCTTGATACAGCTCTGAATTTGGATTGCGATCAAATTTTTGACATAATATCAGTTTCTGATTAAAAACAAATGTCAAGATCTTACAAATCTATTGCGCAACATTGTGCAATTAAAGATTTCTTCATTTAACTCTCAAAAATTTGGATTTGAGAAATTTGAAGAAAAAAATTTGAAAACTACAATCCCCCTTTTTTTTGCAATTAGTCCAAAACCTGACATTTCTTTATACATAATATACAAGTAGTGTAAGGGAGGTAAATCCGAACATACCCAACATTGTATGTTAAATGTTTTAGAATTACCTCCCTTTCACTGCTTTTAAATTGTCTTAATTGTCCATTGACCAGAAATACCTAGTTTTTTTTCCTTTTTTGCCCCTAATTCCGAAACATTTTGAGCCATAAAGTCAATACTAACCATCCCTTCATGGTATGGAAACTTGTGGTTCAAGGTTCAGAGGGATTCACACACTTAAACATAAGTTATAATTGTTTGACAACTACAAAAATTATTATTTTGGGCCCCTTTATGGCCCCTAATTCCTAAACTATTGAGACCATAACCCCCAAAATCAATTCCAACCTTCCTTTAGTGGTTATGAACCTTCTTGTAAAAATTTATAGAGATCCGTACATTTAAGCACAATTTATTGTCTGTAAACTAGAAAAATGCTTCTTTTTGGCCCTTTTCTTGCCCTTTATTCCTACATATTCGGGAAAATTAACCCCTAACTGAATCCAAGCCTTCCCTGTGTTATATGGAAATTTGTGGTACAATATCAGAGAGATCCATACAGTTACACACAAGTTATATATTGTCTTGAAACTAGAAAAATGCTTCTTTTTGGCCCCTTTTTGGATCTTAATTCCTAGACTGTTTCCCCCAATAACCCCTTAAAATAAATCCCAACCTTCTACTTATGGTATTGAATAATGTGGTACAATTTCAGAACAATTGAAATACTAATACACAACTTTTTGTCCTAAAACTAAATAAATGCTGTTTTTGGACCCTTTGGGCCCCTAATTCCTAAACCTTTGGTCCTAACCCCCAAAATCAATCCCAAGCTTCCTTTTGTGGGTATAAACATTGTATTAAAATTTTATTGAATTCTAATTACTTATTCAAAAGTTATTATCTGGAAACCATCCGTCTTCGGACGACGCTGACGACGACGACGACGACTACGACCTGATGACAACGTGATACCAATATACGACCAAATTTTTTTTTTATTTTTGCGGTCGTATAAAAATCGCTGTTTGAAAATTTCAGGATGTGGGGAATTTAATTTTTTAGTTTTTACCATTTTTGATGAACCTTAAGCAAAATGAAGGAAAATATAAAAACATTGGGGCAACAAATGAGATTCAAACATTAAGTAAGGAACTGTGCATGATATTTAAAACATTATTTAACAACCAGTAAAACTCAACTAAAGGGCTCAAAGTCTTATAAGATGTGGACTGACGATTTTGACTTTACCATTTTATTTGTAGAACTTGTCATGCTGATCATTGTTGCATTTTAAAGTTATTCTCCATCTATAATAGTTTTCAAGATAATAGGCAAAAGAGTACATCCAGATGCTCCGCAGGGCGCAGCTTTACACCACCGCAGAGGTTGAACCCTGAACAGTTGGGGCAAGTATGGACACAACATTCAAGCTGCATTCAGCTCTAAATTTGGATTGTGATTAAATAGTTGATACAGCATAGGTTTCTGACATAGAATGAATGTGGTCTAATAAACTTTAAAAAATGTTTTTGCCTTTGAGCAATTCACTATGCTGTTGAATATTAATCCTCTCAAAAAAATGTTTGAAGAAATTTTCCTTTTATTTATGAAATCTGAAATGAGAAAAATTGACCCCCCCCCCCCCACACCCATTTTTTTTCTCACATTCCCCTTTCCCTTATTCCAAAACTGATCTCAATTCAAATTTCTAATGGAGTTTGCAACAATAACTACTCAATTAAATACATCATAAAATATTAAAATGTAAAAAAAGTGCTTGTAGTCACTGAATGGTAAAGATTGTTTTAATTTATTAGTTGGTAGAAAAGTGAATATACATTGTATATTGTATAAAACAATGATTTAAGTTGATTCAATTAGTATTCTGGACAAAGAAAGATAACTCCAATTTTCAAAGAATATTTCATTAAAACTGTGCAATTGAAAATTTCTTGCTATTGCCCAATATTGTGCAATTAGATATTTCTTGCTATTGCGCAATACTGTGCAATTGAAGATTTCTTGCTATTGCGCAATACTGTGCAATTGAAAATTTCTTGCTATTGCACAATACTGTGCAATTGAAGATTTCTTGCTATTGCGAAATACTGTACATGTGCAATGGAAATTTTTTTGCTATTGCACAATACTTAATATAATGTGGACCCCTATTTGGACCAACTTGAAAACTGGGCCAATAATAAGTACATGTTTAGATTCAGCATATCAAAGAACCACAAGAATTCATTTTTTGTTAAAATCAAGCTAAGTTTAATTTTGGACCCTTTGGACCTTAATGTAGACCAATTTGAAAACAGGACCAAAAATTAAGAATCTGAATAGACGGTTAGATTTGGAATATCAAAGAACCCCAATAATTCATTTGTTGGTGAAATCAAACAAAGTTTAATTTTGGACCCTTTTGGCCCCCTAATTCGTTTGAACCAAAACTCCCAAAATCAATCATAACCTTCCTTTTGTGGTCATAAACCTTGTGTTAAAATTTCGTAGATTTCTATAAACTAATACTAAAGTTATTGTGCAAAAAAACAAGAAAAATACTTATTTGGGACCTGTTTTTTGCACCTAATTCCTAAACTGTTGGGACTAAAACTCCTAAAATCAATCCCAACCTTCCTTTTGTGGTCATAAACCTTATGTTAAAATTTCATAGATTTCTGTTTACTTATACTACAGTTTTTGTGCGAAAACCAAGAAAAATGCTTATTTGGGCCCCTTTTGGCTCCCTATTCCTAAACTGTTGGGACCAAAACACCGTAAATCAATCCCAACCTTCCTTTTATGGTCATAAACCTTGTGTTTAAATTTCATAGATTTCTATAAACTAATACTAAAGTTATTGTGCAAAAAAAAAGAAAAATACTTATTTGGGAGCTGTTTTTTGCCCCTAATTCCTAAACTGTTAGGACTAAAACTCCCAAAATCAATCCCAACCTTCCTTTTGTGGTCATAAACCTTATGTTAAAATTTCATAGATTTCTGTTTACTTATACTAAGGTTTTTGTGCGAAAACCAAGAAAAATGCTTATTTGGGCCCCTTTTGGTCCCTTATTCCTAAACTGTTGGGACCAAAACACCGTAAATCAATCCCAACCTTCCTTTTATGGTCATAAACCTTGTGTTTAAATTTCATGGATTTCTATTTACTTATACTAAAGTTAGAGTGCGAAAACTAAATGTCTTCGGACGACGACGACGACGCCAATGTGATACCAATATACGACCAAACATTTCAATTTTTGCGGTCGTATAAAAATTACAAATGGATTAGACACAAGTTTTTCAACTTAGTAACGTCTTCTACACTGAAGCTTACTCCTTCGCGAGCAAAAATTAGCCATTGTTCAAACAACTGGGATCTTTGCATTATATGTCAGATTTCAACAAGTGAAATATGTCCTCTCTAACTGCAAAAGGAAAACAAACCCTTATCAATGCAATGCTGGAAACACAAGGAAAGATGATGTGTACCAGACACCATGATGAGTATAGTTCACTTGATAATGTTGATATAGAAAAGTTGAATTATAATAAATGCTATTATCGCTATTTTGTGCATTTTTCCTTTGATCCTTTTTTGTGATAATTTTCATATCATGCTTCACGCTTGAGATGGAAAAATTATCACTAGAAACTAAGCAAGCACGTGGCGTTGCTAACGAAATTGACATGAAATTGACACGTCGTCATAGGTAAAATAGCGATAAACAGATTATCATTGGTCATCTCAACTCGATTGTTTTTCTCACTTTCGCTGTACCAGCTCAAGCGAGAAAATCAATCTCGTTGAGATAACCAACGATAATCTATAATTACAAATCTTACACTAGCAGGGTAAATTTAGAAAAGTTTCCACAATCTGATATTCTAGGTGCTCATACGGACACATTCCACGAAGATGATCAGCCATGTTGTTCCCAGATCATTCAGACAAGATCACTATCCTGGTACCTTTGATAACTATCTACGCCTTTTGACTGGACTGCTTGCATTTTCTATTAGCACAAATCATACAAGCGCGACAAACAGTTACGACACATAGAAACTGACAAAAGACTTAAAAACAATTATAGAATTAGCTGACAAAAAAAAAATATAATTAAGATCACTCCTTTTTCGGAGGAATTTAAAACCAAAGCTCTTTACACAGGGCTTACATTGCTAATTATTTACTTAACAGTCCATAGAAAGAAGAATTAATCGATGAGTTGGATAGTTCTTAACACGATAAGCCTTTTTGTTGTCTAGTTAGTGACATGAACGAAGACTTGATTTATCACAAAAAAGCTTTTTTAATGTCTTTTCTTTTGGAAAACTTCTGTTCCTTTCTACCTCATGATTTGAGAACTAAGAACACTTCTGCTTAGCTACAATGTAGGTTAGAAAAACATTATGGGAAATCAATTGTTATTCAAGCACAGAAGGACCAAGGCAGATCTAAAATAGTATTTAGTAGTTCAATCACAATTTCTGAAGCCATCCAAGCTGCTAGCCATTTTAAATCTGAATTGAAACTGTCAGAATTTGAAACAGAAGTTGAGACAGCAACTATAAATGAAGATCAGACATTGCACGCCGCCGCTTCAATTCTTCGTAGTCAAACGTTGTTCTTGAAAATATCAAATAAAACTTATCCAATACCATCTGGAATATCTTTGTCATATTCAACACAACATACCCCTTGCTTACTAACAAAGTTTTTGTTGTGGCTAATAGGTGATAAGTCTTACAATTGTGATAATTCTTCTTCTGAACTTCCTATCGACAAACTGCGAAAAGTCCTGGCAATAGTAGAATGCACACTTGCTTTAAACAAAAATATGTTTACCCCATTTCATCTTTGTTTGGCATTACAATTTGGCTCTAAAAATCTGATTGAAAATCTAAATTCCTATGGTTTTTGTGCATCCTACTCTGAAGTACGTAGATATCTGATTAGTTTAGCAAATTTTGAAATAGACAGAATCCAAAACATGTCCTATATACCTAATGGTATTGCTCTATTTGTAGAAGGTGGTCGTATAATACTGGAGGGAGCAGATAATAAAGACATAAATGCTGAGACAATCGATGGTAAAAATACCTTTCACTCCATGGCTAGAGCTGTATTTCAGTATCAAAAGGAATTATCAAACGCCCACATAAGTTCCATCAAGGTTAAACGGGGACTAGAAAGATCTTTGACGTTGGATGATTCGAATACAAATATTATGGCATGTTTACTTTTCGACAAGCCTTGAGAACGATATGAACCTCCTCCTTATTTTGATGCTTATGGGAAGATTGTGTCTTGATTCATGGAAAATATAGATATATCTGACATGTCTTAGGTATTTCTGCGACTTCATTCTAGACAGAACTTAGATTCGATTCCCCTTTCTGCAAAAAGCACTGAACAAATTGTTCCACTTTGGACCGGCCTTTACAAAAGGCTTTCAGAAGTTAAATCTGAATTTTCGTTTGTAGCCTATGCTTCGGTCATAGATGCTAAGTCTAGCGACATGGCAACAGTATTTACAAATATGAAACAATATTTAGATATGTCAAAACTTGCCGGTCAACACTATACTGTGACCAGCAATTGTATGTTGTTGCCCAACAAGTGAAATGGTCTATGCCAGACGTTTTTCAATCACACATTATAAGACTTGGAGGATTTCATGGCCTTTCCTGTTTTATAGCAACAGTTGGCAAGTTAGTGGCATCAGCTGGGCTTTATGACTTACTTTTTAACTCTTGAATGTATGCTCCTATTACGGTAAATCAGATGATTGTTGGCAAACAGTTTAATCGTGGTGTTCGATGATTAACTTTGGCCTATGAGGCTCTCATGGCTCTTTTGATTAAAGCATTCTTCAATTGGTGCAAAGACGAAAACCGTATAAACAATATTGAACCAAATGTAAGGAAAGAGTTCTTATACTGTCACAGTTCATTTGCTGAAACATCCAAAAGCACTGAATGTATTGAACAGTTCTTTTCTGTTTTTAAAGAACATATGTTGCCATTGTTTGAATATTTAGAATTCACTCATGTAAACAATCACCAACTTTTGCTTTGCAAACGGTAGCTGCAATGTTGCCATACGTTTTCATTACCAATCGGACGAACTATGCTAGGTGGACACCAGTCTACATATTGGATATGTTGAATCTGCCTGAAACGGTAAAATCCGCCTTTTTGTCAGGTGAGTTTTCAATCAGACAAACACCTAGAACCTTTAGTGGTATCTGGAGGTATATGACTAGAGAGAAAACCTTTATCAAAGATTCCAAAGGTTGTAGCGGCATCATAGGACTGACAAGGAAAAAACCCGCTTTACTTCGATGGATGCTTACAAGACACATCCTTGCGCATTTATGTTCTGAAATGAGATCAAGATCGGGATTAAAAAAGACGCTGAAACTGAACACGGAAGAAAACAAGCCAACAGCAATGACACGAGACGAGAAAATGTCACTGATTTGATAGTGTAAGTGCATTCGAATATGACCGATCCATTTAATGTTACCGATTATCCTAAATCATTGATAAATATTTCTACAGGGATACAAGCCTCAAAAGATGTTCAGAATTCTCTTCTCAAATCTCTTCAACGTGGCAACCAGGTGGTTAAATCTTTTGTGAAGGCCACTTTAATGAGTCTGAAATCCGTGTCTTCTACAGTCCTATTTCGAGGTCTCCTCTCAAAACCTTCTATGATATGACCAAGACCTCAAAACTAAAGTGTAAATCAGGTGACTTTGTTAAGGCACATATAAACCCAGAAATAATATTTTGTCGTGTTTTAGCTCTTGCTAATGTTCGAGACGATGAGACTGTAGATAGGATCTTGGCATATTTTATTGGTCCCATACCTTCAGCTTTGTTCCATGATGATGGTACCATGCGAAAGCGATGTAAATCTGAAATAATTCACCTCCTTGAAGAGGAAGTTTGCTCTTCTTTCAATCTTCCAAGTTATGACAAATCGCACACAGTTTTGATACGCAATGGTATGGGAATTATTCATAGTATGGATGCCAAGAAATGTAGCACATTTGGTGATATTGTACAAAGCTACCTCAAAATTCTGTTGGCATGTTTTTTCAATGCTGGAACGGTGATTGATGTTTTTGATCGCTACGATATAAAGAATTCAATCAAATCTGCGGAAGGACTCCGTCGCACTTTGTCATTCGTAGCTCAGAAAGTGTATCAAGTTATCGTAGGAAGAGCAATTCAAGATTGGAAAAAGTTTCTGTGTAATGCAGAAAATAAACAATCACTGATCAGATTACTTGGTGAGTATTGCGAGTAGTATTTTGAAGAGTCCCCTTTAGAGGGAGATGCAGTGCTGTTTCTCATGGTTGTTTTTAATAATCCAGAGGTGGTAAAAAAGATTTCATGTAACGGCGTGTCTGTTGACTTATACAGCACACAGGAAGAGGCAGACACTCGAATACTGTTACATTTGTTGTATGCAGATGGTAAAATGTTTTCGAATAGAACTATAGGTCGTATAGTATTGTTGTACAATCATCTGATACTGATGTGTTAGTGCTCTGTGTTCACTATTTTCCCAAACTTGCAAATACTGAGGAGTTGTGGTTCCAAACGGGACCCGTATCAAACTTAAAAGACGGAAGACATTTCTTACCAGTCCATTAAATCTGTCGGTCGCTTGGACCTTCAATCTGTAATTTACTACCAACTGCACATGCACTGACAGGTTTCGACACAAATTCTTCTTTTTTTTCGGTCTAGGTAAGAAATCCATGTTTAAGCTTTTGCAGAGGGATACAGAAAAATTCAAAACTCTTCCGATAATTTTTTAAACGGGAGATAAGGAATCCGCCGTTAACAATGGACGTGCATTTGTCGCATCATTGTATGATCCAAAGGGAAAGTTCAGTAATCTACATGACGATTTAAACAAGCTAAGGGTGAAATTTTCCACCACAAAGGATGCCAATCTTGTGAGAATTCCTCCATGTGAAAACTCGTTTTTACAGCCCAACCTACGTGCAAATGCTTCAAACGCAAGTCTGGATGAGCTCTCATATTGCTAAACCAGCGATCATACTTCCCAACGACTCTGGTTGGCAAGAGGGTAAAAACGGTTTAAATTGCTCCCGGGTTTTTTTGAGCGACCTATGTCAGCAGATTTCCTTTAAAACCTTGTTTTGTCCGTGTAAGGGCAAAACAGCCCGCAATAAAAACTGTGTATGCAACCAACATAATTTAGCGTGTACCAATATTTGTTCATGTGAAGGGTCTGATGGTTGTAGAAATTATTTATCTCACCGAGCAATATTGGAAGAAGACGACAATGAAAACGATGACTGATGTCAGGTATTTGAAAATTGTCATGCTCTTTGTTTGTAAAAGAGGGGTGAAAGATACTACAGGGACAGTCAAACTACCCCTACAACCAACCTTTCTGAGGTTCCATAGTGCTTTTTTTAGGCACAATCCAGTAAAACCTCAAAAGTTCATAGAGCTAGAATATACGCTAAACATTAAGTCCTTCATTTAACTCATTTGATTTAATTGCCTTGTGAAATATTTGTAGCTGGCAATAAATATACATCAAAGCAAAAACCAAATTGATTGACTTCGATAATTTTTTTAAAAGCCGTAAAATTAAAAATATATCTTTGGAAGTACATGCGATGTAAAAAAAAAATGAATTGAGAGTCGGTTGTTGTTAATTCCGTCTTGTATTTTCTTATTGTTGCTAGTCTGGATATCCCTTAAAATGGGCATAAGTTGCTTTAATTATTTTCAACTTTAGTTGAAAATGAAGTGTCACAGTTTATTTCATTATTAATTTCTTTTTTTAGTAACAATTCAGATATTATTTGCTGACTTTTTATAACCTCTTGTGAAATAAATTAACACTAGTGAAAAACTCAATCACTAACCTTGAACCTTATTTTTTTTTAAATTGCACAGTATTTCCATTCTACGACCAGACACAAATTAAAGTATAAACATTTCTCTTTCCAAAAAGTCATGATTTAGCCTGCAGGTAGGGTGGTCCATTAAAGTTGAAAATTTGTTGGCTTGGTCACTCCACTATTTTAAACAGTCACAGAAAAACATGACCTTGCGCAATGCCAAAATAAAGGTATCGAATGATTGTAGTACCGTTAAAGTACATATGTTTATAACAAAACTATTTTTTATGAGTTTAATTTATTAATAACAAAATCAATATTTATACCAATAAAAACAATATTCAAAGATAAAATTACAGTGTTGAATGGGTAACGTTTAAAGATAAGTTTATTTAGAGGATTGATAAGGTTACCCGGACTTTATTTGAATTTCCGGGCTCGGCAAACAACATCACCATACAATTTAGGATGTGCTATTCCGTCTGAAATGTTTTTTTTTAAAGGTACAGGTAAACTTGCAAACCAAATCTTTCTATCTATGGTAGAATTTAATAAAGGTTTTAACCTTTTTTTTGTAACGAAATCCCTGACTTAATAAGTTACCAGTAATACATATATTACGCTCATTGAAATCCAAAACGTCACTACTATTGGGGTGCCCAGTATCAAAAAAGACGTCTAGTTAACGAGTTTAAGTTAACGGATAACACACGGCTATATTCATATGCAAACTATTGGAAAATCATTATATTTTCCAATCATGAATGTCGTCGTATGCTCCCGTGGTCACGTTTTTCAAAATTTTGTGGTTTCTTAGGGTACCCACAGATACATGATCATACAGACCATCTTCAACACAAAAAATAAATTTATTGCTTTCTGTGTTATTTGTTCAAATGATACTTATCATTTAGCTTAAAAATTAAATTTATCATATAAAAAAGCTGAAAAGATTTATGCAATTTAAGTTAAAGTATTTCATGATTTAAGTAGCATGTTGCCCGTAACGCCAATTTTATATTTTGTATTTTGTACAAGTGTGGACACAGATGAGTGTGGATAGTATGTTTGGATGTTTGACAGTGTCTTATGACAAAAGGAGTTCTATGTTTTTCCTTTATGGTGTTATTTTTTTGTCTATCTGATGAGTTAAGCCTTTTTTAACTGATTTTTATAGTTTGTTCTTATGTTGTAGGGGTCCCAGGTTAGGGGGAGGCTTGGGATCCCACTAACATGTTTAACCCTGCCACATTATTTTTGTATGTGCCTGTCCCAAGTCAGGAGCCTGTAATTCAGTGGTTGTTGTTTGTTTATGTGTTACATATTTGTTTTTCGTTCATTTTTTTACATAAATGAGGCCATTAGTTTTCTCGCTTGAATTGTTTTACATTGTCTTATCGGGGCCTTTTATAGCTGACTATATATGCGGTATGGGCTTTGCTCATTATTGAAGGCCGTACGGTGACCTATAACTGTTAATGTTTCTGTCATTTTGGTCTTTTGTGGATAGTTGTCTCATTGGCAATCATACCACATCTTCTTTTTTATATTATTAACTGTGTTGCACGGTGACAACCAACCTGAGCATTAGAACTGTTATTTATTTAATATTTTTTTTATGTTCATGACAGGCATGGAGGAGACAGTAATAACACTAGTTACAAAATGATTATGATAGAATATGTTCTACATCTTTGTATCTAGGAGAGCAACACATAATAGATTAATTTTTTCACACGTTTTTTTTTTCTATATGGGAGATATCTAGATTTGAGAACATGACATAAGAAGCCTGTAACTCGGTGATTGTCGTTTATTTATGTGTAACATATAAGTTTTTTGTTTATTTTTTTTTTTAACATAAATAAGGCCATTAGTTTTCTCGTTTGAATTGTTTTATATTGTCATTTCGGTGCCTTTTATAGCTGATTATGCGGTATTGGCTTTACCTATTGTTTATGTCCGTACAGTGACCTATAGTTGTTAACTTCTGTGTCATTTGGTCTCTTGTGGAGAACTGTCTCATTGGAAAGCATACCACATCTTTTTCATATGTATTTGCTTACTATTGGTATGGTTCACTAGATTTAGTTAAAACAAACTTAAGTTAAGACTAAATAATTCTTCAATGTTTCCATTTGTAAAAGGGCATAACCCTAGAATGATAATTAAAGTGCTTGTAATCACTGAATGGTTATTAAAGACTGCTTTAATTTATCAGTTGGCAGTAAAGTGAATTTTGCATTGTATATTGTATAAAGCATTAATTTAAGATGATTAAACTACTATTCTGGACAGAGAAAGACAACTCTAATTTTCAAAGAAGATTTCATAAAGCATTGGTTTTAGGTAATTCAACAACCATTCTGGACAATTTATGGTCTCGACTCTACAAACATGCTTGTTTTTGGCCCTCAATTCCTCGACTGTTTGCCCCAATAACCCTTAAAATATACCCCAACCTTCTACATATGGTATTAAACATTATGGTACAATTTCAGAGCAATTGAAATACTTATACACAACTTTTTGTACTGACACTAAATTAATGCTTGTTTTGGGCACCTTTGGAACCTAAACCTTATGGACTATAACCCCCAAAATCAATCCCAAGCTTCCTTTTGTGGTTATAAATATTGTGTTATAATTTTATTTATTTCTTTTTGCTTATAGTTAAGTTATTATATGGAAACCATCTGTCTTCGGACGACGACGACAGGATACCTATTTAGGACCGCAAAAATTTCTGTGGTTGTATAAAAATTTCAAGCATGAACAATGAAATATAGTTTAAGAAATCGATAAGCCTAGATAGAGCTTATCATTTTTTTAACATAATATGTTTGGTTCAAATTAAAATAGAATGCTTTTATCTCCCTAATACTTACATTGTACATAAGAGGTGATACTACTTTGACAAATCCTTGTACATGAGAGTTGTCTGTCAAATCTTTATTTTACAAAGAAAGAATTGCATAACAATGAACTGAACTCAAAGCAAAGTAATTTAATAATACACTTAGACAAAGAGCTAAATCCAGTGATATACTTTGTACTACAGGTCCTTCGTGAACATCCATCGACCAAAACCATATCTCAAGAACATTCCATACTACATGGTTGGATTCAGAAGTCCTGAAAAAGACATGATTGTTTTATCGTATTTTAAGTATACATGTATATATGCACAGGTTAAAACTTTCTTGTGGTATAATCATTCAGTATCTAGCAACTATCAATTTGCTTTATGCACATATTGATATAGGTTTAGTGTACATCTGTTGGAAATAAGAACACACACACCTCCATCTAGTTTTAGTCAACTGACAAAATATTCATAACTATAAAATGTTATCTAAGACCATAGGTGGATCCAGGGGGGCCGCCCCCCCCCTTTTTACCCTTTTATGGGAAAAATTTGGTTTATTATATAGGGAATCACTCACTGAAGCGTGACTGCCGCCCCCCCCCCCCCCCCCCAAAACCCATACCGCATATATAGTCAGCTATAAAAGGCCCCGATAAGACAATGTAAAAAAAAAATGAATGAAAAACAAATATTATAATGGTTTACTTTTTAAATTGTTATTTGTATGGAGAGTTGTCTCATTGGCACTCACACCACATCTTCCTATATCTATGTAACACATAAACAAACGACAACCACTGAATTACAGGCTCCTGTCTTGGGACAGGCACAAACATAAATAATGTGCCTGGGTTAATTATGTTAGCAGGATCCCAACCCTCCCCAAAGTCATTTTCAAATTGGACTTCATGATAAAATAAGATTCTATATCTACTACCAATGAAAATGAAATATCCCTCTAATAGACTAGCATTTAAATCACTGTTTTCTAAACTGGTAGCTAGGTCACCATGGATCTTAAATATTTCAAATGCATGTACATTTAATAATATAAATTCTCCAAAATTCACTATATTGTCCCTTTTTTGTCTTCTGTTTGATATACCATTTTTTGAGTCTATATATTGTCTATATATATATATATATATTGTCCTTTATATTGAGGTCATTTTTCGCAAAATAAACCCACTTAATCTGAACTTTAAATGCAAAAGACCCCTAAATGGCTAACAGACATTGCTATAAAGAATTATAGTCCATGATTCATATACATGTGATTTAAGAATTCATGAAATTTAAACTGATGCACAATACTTTTTTATGAGACCTGTTTTAACTTAAGGACGACACCAAAAATTCAATGAAGGATAAAAAACTTAATTCACATAGTTTTTTCACTGACCCCCCTACCCCCTTCTTAACTTAATTTGGGAAAAACTGATTGACCGATATGGATATATTTTGCCGCAGTCCAACCCCCAAACTATTTGAATTAAGTTTTTTATCTTACATTGATCTTTTGATGTCGTCCCTTACCGTAAAAACTTTTAACAAAATAATTTTTTACTTCAATTTTAATTTCGAAAAAAGTGGATCATACTATATTAACATGATTAAGGAGCCTCGAGGGTATAAAATTTTCAGAAAAAAAATAAACATTTGTTTTTCATTACAAATTTTATTTGTTACCTTTTGTAGTTGTTACTTTATCATATGGTACAAAAATCATTCAAAACAATAAATTTGTGTTGGCCCCAGATGACTTTTACAGGGACTAAACTTGGGAATTTCAAGCTAGGAGCCCAGACCAGATATTTCATAATTAGTTTGTATATGTTCAACTAAAATTTAACTGAAAGTTTAGGGGCCCAGCTCAAAATCTAGGAGCCATGGGCGACTGGGCCCCCTTTAAGTTTTGTCCCTGTTTTAGAATGTATTCATCATTGAAAAAGTTCCAAATGATCTCCCTTTGGTGGGTAAATGTCATTTTTTTGCTTTAAAATTGAAATATCTTTTTCAACTCATCTGTGACCTATATTTTTTAATATCATTTCGATATGTAAGCTGTACTTAAACTAAATTATTGTAAAATTTGAGCGATTTCTGTAATAAATTTCTTTTTTTATTTCGATATTAACTTTATTTCTCCTATTACTTCAACAGAAAAAAAAACACTTTTACATAAATGCATGCTTCTTTGGAAGACTGATTATGAGCGCCAATGAAGGGTGACCCCACTTTTTTTATTTTATTTTTCTATTAACTATAATATAAAGTTCATTTATAGAAAAATATAGAGAAATCCTATATAAACGATTTAGACCCGCCACCCCCTTAAAGTTTCTTGATGATCGCTTTCTAAAGTTTTTACTCCCTCAGCTCTCTACTAAAAAAACTCTATTTTCAGCCACATGACCCAAACAGGGAGTTATACATTTGACTGTCTTTCCCAGATTGGATTAAATAGCGATAAGGTGTATTTTTCGAATTTTCCGGGATTGTTGAAAACTTGCATATTCATCACTATCTGATTTTGTGGTTTTAACAATCCAGACAGACAAATGGTTCGAGACCACAATTGTTGTCCCTTGATTTTCGTTGTTTACGAATAAAGTCCCTAGTGTTAATAGTGGGTTACTTGCCATTAATTTTAATACCCCTTCCAAATTAATTTATCCATGTTTAATGCCTCAAATTGTAAGTATAAAGGGGGTGAAATTACACTGTAAAAAAATTTGGGTCCCGAATTTAAAAGGAAAGTAGTGATTTGGTCCAGGTGAAAAAGGTTGAAATATAGGACTTCCGAAGCTGTCAAAAGATTTCAAGACGCCCTAAAGATAAAATTGTTCATATTTTGAGTTAGAGACGATGAAGTTTTCTACAATTTTGATATAATTTGTCCAAAAAGTAGTACAACACACTGTAAAAGTTTCATTGAGAAAGCGCAGGTGGGATTTTTTTTATTTTCATTTATGTTCTAACAGAAATGCGCTACCAATTAATTGTGTTCTCGGACCTAAGAGGTGAAGTCTGTCAATATAGAATCTGTACTTGGGCAACTTCCTTAAATGATTTGGTGGTGTTAATTTGTCAAATGGCATGAAACTAAAGGATTCAAACTTTTATTCTGTAGAATTTCTACAAAAATTACCAATTTTGGCATTTTATGGTCAAAATAGGCATTTTAAGGCTTTTTCAATATTAATGCATACATGGCATCCTGACTTTCTATCGGACAGGTTTTCATGTGTCAATACTTGTGTTTCTATGCCTTTATCTAGTTCCTTTACTTGTTTATGAACTCAGGATCTACAGAAAAGAAGATTATCTCAGACAATATGTGCAAAATGTGTTGTATAAATGACCCTTGTCTAACGCCCTTGTTTGGATGAAGTCAAAAGTGGGGTTCTTGGTACATAAAATTTGAAGTCCACAATAAAGACCTCACTAAATTTGAACCAAAAGCACTTTACAATGTCTATTGTACCTGTTCCATTTCACATAACTTTCTTTTCTTCTGTAGGATAGCAAGTGGTTTAAATATAAGCCTGTTGACACTAAAATTGCATTCAAGTTTTTCACTAAAAAGCCAAAAATCTTTGTATCAGACCATTCTCTCTGCAAGAAAAGAGCCTTTTTGTGCTCAGATTTGTTGTATCATGTCACATGAGTATAGAAATGAAAAAAAAGACACAATTTTTTATTTCTTATAGCCTCAATATGCGTTTTTTAATGGAAATATGTGGCACAGCCTAAATTGACCCTTATTTTTTTCGAGTCTTACTTGGCTTAAGACCCTTTTAAACTAATATGAT
The DNA here is from genome assembly GCF_965363235.1 of Mytilus galloprovincialis. Taxonomy (NCBI): domain Eukaryota; kingdom Metazoa; phylum Mollusca; class Bivalvia; order Mytilida; family Mytilidae; genus Mytilus; species Mytilus galloprovincialis. Next base: position 47,982,271 of record NC_134844.1, on the reverse strand, counting down.
ATGATATTTGTAACTTTTCTTTCCATTTCAAGTACAATGTACATGCAATACATAGATATGTAAGGATTATTTATAACCAAAAAGCTTCACAAATTTAAAATTGCTGGAAAATATTACATCTTCATGAAAGGCCCCCTTTCATTGAAAAACATCAATTTTCAGGCCCAGGCTGATATAAATTTGACTTTTGAATAATTATGCTAAGTCTGATAATTCAAATGAGTACTCTATTGCTCTATGAACATAATAAATGATATATTAAGACATTTCAATGGAAGTTTTTTGCAATATTTTAATTTTTAAAGCCAAACATGTTGATAGTTGAAATTTTCCAATTTTCACGTCAAAATTTAACACGCAAAGATGAGTATAGAATTTAACATATTGTCTATAATGTATATCCTATTGTTGTGAAACTTTGCAAGCAGTGTTATAATTTATTAAGCTTTGGTCATACTAAGTTTTTTTTAAGATTTGTCAACTCTTTCTATCCTATTAGGTCCGAGACCACAATTGTCGTCCCTTGATTTTCATTGTTCATGAATACAGTCCCTAGTGCTAATAGTGGGTTACTTGCCATTAATTTTAATACCCCTTCCATATTAATTTCTCCATGTTTAATGCCTCAAATTGTAAGTGAAATTACACTAAAAAAATTTGGGTCCCGAATTTTAAAGGAAAGTAGTGATTTGGTCCAGGTGAAAAAGGTTGAAATATAGGACTTCGGAAGCTGTCAAAAGATTTCAAGACGCCCTAAAGATAAAATTGTCCATATTTTGGGTTAGAGACGATGAAGTTTTCTTTAATTTTGATATAATTTGTCCCAAAAGTAGTACAACACACTGTAAAAGTTTCATTGAGAAAGCGCGGGTGGGATTTTTTTAATTTTCATATATGTTCTAAAAGAAATGCACTACAAATTAATTGTGTTCTCTAACCAAATAGCAATAAGGTGTTTAGGAAAACATGACCTAAAAAGTTAACCTCCTTCATATAAGACAAAAAACGTGGGAAACTGAATGGTGAAATGTGTTCAATATGAAAATTGCAGTTAAGATGGTAAAATCACAAATCGGTCATTAATGTAAATGGACTAAAAGTATGACTTTTGCGCAAATTTAAAGGGAAATGACGGGGAAGGGGCAAATTAGTGTTCAAGGGGAGCAAATGCTGTTTAAATTAGTATGCAGTTTTAAATATAGAGGGAAAGAGGAGTTATCTTTTAAGACATTAGTTAAATATAACTTACTAGAACACACCCGTGATATAGCGGGTCTGTGACTGAATTAAAGTATATAACTATGCGTGAGCCTTATTTTAGTATTGGTATTATCATCTGATAAAAGTCGTGCCGATTATAAGATACAGTTTCTCTGCTTTCAAATCTTTCTGTTTGAACCCGTCGACCTAGAACTCTTCAATTATTGGTAATATTCAGGTCCTTGATTTGAGTATTTTTAATCAACAGCATTGTCCAATAAAGTTCAATTCTTTGATTCGCTGTTTTACGTCATGCCCGCTAACAAATTGAAAACTGTACCTATACGCCTAATTTCAAGTTAAGTTATTTCAAGACTAAATTTTTAGTATTCGTATTGTTATCTTAGAAAGTCTTACTAATTAAAAAACTACAATAGGGAACAATTTGACAATGATTGAATTTAGTTGTGTCGACCCTGTGATTATGACCCGTGTTTAAAGCAAAATCAAATACACCATTTGGTGGTGCGCCTGTCAGATGCGGAATGTACATATAAGGTAAAAGTAACAGGTGAAAATATTAAATTGGTATCGGTATCGGATTCGACCCCGAACTTGTTAAATATTGGCAATATTAATTATCTGGAAAACAAAAGGGTTGGAGTGGTGTAATTTTTAATCTACACCATTGTACTTTATTAGTTATAAATAAAGTTGAAATCTTTGATTCATCGTTTTAACGTGATGCCGGCTGATAAATTGGACCTCGTAATTTTAGTATTATAGATGTAGACTTATAGTTACCTTCTAATTCTATAAAAAAAAAACAAAAAAAACACACACACAACTCAGAACTATTACTAATTCACTTGGACTATACTGATATGCAGACCTAAAAACAAAAAGAAATATATCATAAAATAGTGATTGAAAGATTCATAACACTTTGAAAGGATAATTCAGACACGTGTTACACGGGGAGCATGTATGTTTACAAATGATAATGTCACGTGATCGCGCACTGACCTCCCATGTTGCATCGCCCTTACAATTCACTAATACATAACCATTTTCATGCAAACATGTAACGTGAATGTGATTGGTTATCAAACAATACAGAAATAATGCATGAACCGCTGAAGAAGAAATTATTTCATCAAAAAGATGCGATTTTCACTTTCGACACGAATAGGTCGGGTTGACATTTCTGTCATCGGAGATAGTATTGAGATAAATGGGATAAAACGAACCGTCAAAAAGGTCTAGAGAAGCACATCAGTAGAACCTTAACATTAATAAGTAATACTTACCAAAAATTCTCTAATTGATAAACTATATGACTAAAATTTCACGAAAATAACAATAAATAATTTTGTTGATGGTGATGAAGCTGCTTAAATTGGCGCGAAAAAATATTCTTATTCCTATTGCTTCACGTAAAAAAAAAATGTATAGAATTGAATTCGACTACAGTTCAGCATAAAAAAACGTGAATATGCAAAAGTCTGGTAATATGTTAATGAAAAAGTGTGTATTAATTTTCGTAAACGAAGTCACCTGTATACTTCACCAAGAATTACATTTGAGCGCAAAGATCTGTATGTAACATCGTCAATCGGAACTACTCGGCTATTCACTTCGTGCAACCAGAAAGGCCGAGAAGTTCCGACTGGTAACAAAGTACAACATGATTAATGGAATTTTTTGCGTTGCTATTAAATCATTGAGGCCACGTGATTAAGGCCATCTATTTTTATTGCGGGTTCCACATATTTAAATCGGAATTATAGAAAAAATGGAATGTTGTGAGCAGAATCAAAACAGAAATGATGAACACTGCAACATTTCCAGCAAAATATAAATAGGATGGAGGATCTGTGTATTCACATTATTTGTAAAACTCTCCTTATTCATGTGAAGCGTGTGCTTTACATCGAGGCTTATTATGCTAAGCATCGACGCCACAGTACTTCAACCAATCAGACAATGTTTATTTGGGGCATTCGATCTATTTTTACTCAGATTTTGGAATATTTTAATCGAAATTATAGAAAAATTGAATATTGTTAGTACATATAAAATAGAAAAAGATAAAAAAATTTAGCTAGAGATAATTTGGATGGGGGTTCTGTGTATTCACATTATTTGCACAACTCTCCTTACTGATGCCATATTTTGGAATTTCCGTGACCTAAATGGTTCGCGAAAATTAATATTTTTATATATAGTATAGTAATTATATTATGTTTTTTATTTCTTTTGTATGTATATTATATCTTGAATACAAGCCTGTGTAATTATATATAATAAATATTAGTCAATCTTAATTGATTTGATTACTTTAATTTAGGTGGAATTTTGCTATACTTCATCAGTCGTTCTAAGTCTGTATCTATGACAGATCTAATCTGTACCGTTACACACATTTAAATCTTAAACAGCTGGAGAATTCGAAAGTTCAAATCTTTATCAATAGAAACACGGCTCATAAATACACATTTAGATTAAGCTTTTTAAAGAACCTCATATTATACTCAAGTTGTGTTGAAATTAAACAAAGCTTTATGTTAGACCCCGATTTGGACAAACTTGAAGGCTTGACCCAAAAACAAAACTCTAAATACACTGCTGGATTCGGCAAACCAAAGAACCCCTAGAAGTTTAGCTTTGGACCCTTTGGACGTTAGCGTAAAAAACAATCCTAAAGTAAAATAACACCTAGATATACGGTTGCATTCAGCTTTCAAGAACTCCTTAGAATTATTTTTTTCTAATTAGTAAAATTTTAGACCCTTGTAATCTTAATGTTGACCAATAGGAAGACCCCGAAATTAAAAATCTTAAAACACGGTTAGATTCGGTATTTCAAGAATAAAATACATTTCAAAATCAATATTAGATGGTTCTCTGCAAACCTCAGTAAACTGTTATAAACAACTTTGAACTAAAAACTAGTTAAAATGCGATTTTCATGACATATGATATCACCAGAGACATATAATACAAGAGATTGGCAACTCGGCGAAATCCCGTAATATCACACGGCCAGATTTAAACCTCGCGAGATCTCTTTGGGTAATAGAGTCATTATCAAAGTATTAAAAGTACTCGAAGTAAGGGTGAATGTTTAATCATAAATTAACTGTTTCAGTGTTAAATTTAACATAATTAATTAAATAATTTGAGTTCATACATAATTATTTATTTCAATGTCATTTTAATTTTGATTTGTATTATTGAAAAAGAGACATAATTTGATATTGAATTAAAAATATAATCGATATTTAATAATTAGCACTTAATAAATTCAGAGTTTATTTTATTTGATAGTTTCATAATGGGTTTCTATATACACCTGTCTCTGAGACATAATTTCACAGTGTGACATGTATATTAGACTTGAATTATTCGATGGTCAGGTAAATCACAGCCTGTTAAAAAGCGGTGCATTACGTTTGCGCGCATTACCACTACATTTGCGCGCAAAAATCATTACGTTTGCGCGCAGCTTTTGATTGCAATTGCGCGCATTTTTTTGACAGGTAAACCCAGGTAAAATACAGGTAATAATACTTATTTATTTATAATTTGTTCAATTATTTACCCTGCTCACCAACGATGAGGTGGAACTGGGATTTCCGGCAAGATAATTCCGTTTTATTTTGAACAAGCACTAAATCCTAGAAATCTATACAGATAAAATTGTTAAAATGCTTAAACATAGCTAATCTTAAAAAGGGTAAAGATATAATTGATAAATTCATTCCTTCACATGTTGTTACGTGCCGAAACTCTATGTTTGTGCCTTGGTGTAACTTTAAAAAAATAACTTAAATTATTTACCAAATATAAAATTAATAAATGTGTAGAAAAAAAATGTAAGTTCATTATTAATTGGGCTTGTATTAATTTTTTTTTTATGATTGTCGGTAAATTGGTTTTTAAGTGTTTATTTTTCAAAATTTACATTATGAGCTTGCAGTGAGTTGTTTTTTATGATTGTCGGTAAATTTATGATTTCTCCTTTTAACGGATTGTGTATATAGGACTTACATTTAATGATCATTTAATAGAAAAAAGGCAATATAAGTCTTACTTTTGACCTCGAATATAAAGAGATTAAACGGAATTTTAAGTGCAAGGAACTGCTAAATATACGATAAAAACTCACAGCAGCAGGTATTGCTGCCTTTTCATGTAACAATTTTTGTAAGAAGAAAATGTTTACTATGTTATACAATATACTTCTGTTAACTTGGCAAGTTAACTTCAAAGCATACACCAGTTTTAATGCCATATTGATATCTAAATGTTTCGAAATGTACATGTTTCCCTTCTTCTTTTTTTTTTTTAACTTTTGGACGTTAAAATCTCCTTTTAGTTTTGAAACAGACATGCACATGTGTAAATAGTTTTACAACTATTTGACTTGATTTGTAAGTTAAAACCTTTTTCTTTTATTTTATACAAACTGCACGAAAATGTGTCTACCTTTGTTGTTGATCAGGCTGATTTAATTGATGGTTGCCTAACGTCCAGTGGAAAGTATTTCATATTTTTTATATATTGATGTGCGAGTGTATGACATTTCTTTTCTGTACAGTATATGCAATATAATATTTAACTCTCCACAAGAAACCAAATGACACAGACATTAACAACTTTAGGTAACCATAAGGCTCTTAGTGTACATTTCATACTGCATTGTAAACTACACAAGGTATATTTATGAAAAAGGTTTAACAATTCAAACAAGAAAAGTAACAGCCCGATTTATGTACCAAAAAATCCAAATATGATATACAACAAACAAACCACAAGATAATTACATGCTTCTTACTTAGGAAAGACACAAGCATAATATAAAGCCATGATAAAAGATTTCACCATTATCACAAGCCGTATAATTTAATATTCTTGTTTGGTTTTTTTTTTTTGTTATTTTTTTCCCACAGTAAGCACATCTATAAAACCTATAAACCAATTAATTTGGTGTGGCTTTTGGATAAACCAAATTACATCTGTAAAGAAACACCGACATGCATCCCATTATTCTGAAATGAAAAAGACCAGTCAGATTGAAAATCAGAACATGTATTTATGTATACAAGATATCTAGACTAACATGTATTTATGTATTCAAGATATCTAGACTATCACTACATATGATTCCATCCTTTTTCAATAATTAAACCAAGATATAAGTGAACAAAAATCATTCCAGGTATAAATAATATTTTTATTATCAAACATTCACTTATAATGTTACTGTCAATGATAACTGAGAGCTTCATGCTAATTTCCCTGCAACTGATCTGGTACAGTTCAACTATATGCAAATTTCGGTATCTGTACAGCTAGGGATATATGTATGTAAATTGCATAAAGTCTGAAAGGGAGAAAGGCAAGGTTCTTCATGTTCATTGTATGTCTCATTCACTGCAAATATCTCAATTTCTTGTGTAATCAGTTGCTCTGTGCCTTCCAGTGGTGCAAGAAAAACATCAGCATGACGATCAAATTCAAGCGTACATATTTTTTCATTCTCAAATGGCTGTTCTTTTGCTGCATAAGTGTGATCTGAATGTTCATCTAACAAGAGTTCTCCTTTGTCTTCTTCTGAAATAATAGAAATTTCCTCAGAACGAACAAACTCGACCAGAGATGTGTCATAGTTGGATGATCCTTTTCATCTTCAGTGTGGATTGAAACGGCAACAGATATCTCCTCCATAATGGTACCAACAGTCGTCCATGGTAGAGGATTACCTTTCTTTTTAACTCCTTTTGTTAACATACTACATCTTTTCCTCTTTTGGCATTCTAAATTAAAAAAAAAAAATATTTTAGAGTTGAAAAGAAATTTGAATTTGTAGAGCCTATTATACAACATCTATTTGTCTTACTTTTAAACTTTACTTCCTACATGTATGTCATACAACATTCTGCAGGTTTTTATTATGCTAAATCTTATTTAAAATTTCATTTTGTCATGTATAGGCCTTTCAACCTTGCTATTAGGTACAAATATTTGATATGTTTGTCAATTGTTAAACATCGTACAGTAAACATACAATGTAAGTTGCTGACATTTATTTAGTCTCTGCTTCTATCTCATGCGGGTCTGGAAGGGGTTTACAATGAGGGTCTGGAAGCATGGGCGGATCAGCCATTTTAAAAAGGGGGTCCCAACCCAGGATAAAGGGGGTTCCAACCACATGTACCCATTCAAATTCATTGATCTTCAAAAAAAAAAGAGGCTAGATCCGCCAATGGGAAGGAGTTTACAAAAGGTAAACGGACATAAAGTCACAAATTTGGTAGGACAAAAAGTCATAAATAATCTGTTGACAACTGTTTATATATATAAGAGAAATGTCTTTTGAATATTTTCTTTTTAATACATATACTCATATTGAAGTTTAATAAATGTGTCATTTTATTTAAAAAAATAAAAATTTATTTAATTTTAATCATGCAAAAGAAAGATTTCTTGGCACCATGAAGCCATTTAAGTGCCAAACCAGTTTGACATTTTGTTTTTTTAACAATTATTTGATCATCTTTGATATGTTTTTGATATTTTTTGTTTACAAAGTTGGTTTATATACAATAGTTCAAGAATAGAAATAAGCGTTTTTTGTTAAAAGAAAATAATCAAAATAATGAATTGTGACTTTTTGTCCTGTGACTTTCTAACACTGTCCTACATTCATACAATACGAGTATTGGAATAACTGCATGAATTGAAATCAGAAAAGTAAAGACAAGAGGAAACAATTGATCAAAATATGAAGACTTGAGAACCTATAAAATTGTATTTATTTTTTTTCAATTTTAGAAACTGATTCAACCTCAAATCGTTGGGATGCAAATGGTCCAGAGTATAGACATAAACTACCCGTGACCCCTGAAGAAATTTCGAATTTAATAGAGTCAGCAATTCCTCAATCGACGCGATGTCATTATAAATGGGGATATAACGTTTTCAGTGATTGGCAAAAGGAGAGGAGGGCTCGCCCAATTAGCGACACTTTACCCATCCCATTGCCAGTCGAAGCAATTATAGAGTATTACTGAAATGGAACCATGTATAAGAGACACAGCATTGCAGTATTTCCTGGCTGAAGCTAAAAAGACCGATGGAAATGACTACCCATCAGTGTCCTTGTACCAGTTGTTTGTGGTTATACAAGGACAAATAAGATTGAGTGATCCATCCGTAAATCTTCTAACCCAACCTACTTATGTCAAGTGTCGCAAAGTACTGGACTCTATGATGAAAAAAAGATCCGCAGAGGGGTTAGGTGCCGCGAGTCGAAGAAAGGCAGAACCAATTTCAAGTCTTGAGGAAAATATTTTGTGGGAGAGAACAGTCATAGGGTCGGATAATCCCCCAAAGCTGTTGGATACAATGGTTTATTTAAATGGTATACATTTTGCATTACCTGGCGGTAAAGAACACCGTAATTTGAGGTTGAACAAAAATCCACAGATAACAGGGCCATACATTGATTCGGAATTACACAAAAGATATAGTCTATACAAGGAAGACATATCCAAAACAAATTCTAGCGGCATGAAAGACGAAAAATATACACCAAAGACTGTCAAAGCTTATGAAAATATAGAATACCCAACAGATGTAGTGTTACATTTTTTGAAAAGTACAAACGCTTATGGTATGTTAATACAATAACACAAGTTTTTTTTCGATATTAAAACAAGAATCAACACTTTACTTTACCTAGAGTCAACAAATCTGTGTTAATGTTGTCCTTAAAATGCATGAAATATTTGCCACTGGACACGAAGCAACAGACAATCTATGTTTTTTATAGTGAAAATATGTGACGCAACGTCAAATATTGCTACCATTTGGTGTAACAGAAATATTACATTAAATTGGAAATTTACGAGCACTTTTTTCAAGTTGTTTTTGTTGGGTAAGTGCAAAGTATTACATAAAAGTATAAATGCCGTGTGATTCCAGTCCAATGTGATTTTATAATTGACATAGGATATTTAATTTAATGTCATAAAGTTTGTGGTGTTTGGGGAATAGTTTTGCATCATATATTCAAACCACATCGAATATTAGTTTAATCTAGCGGTGGCAAAAGAGACAATACGTATGGTTATGATACTTAAGTTTTCTTACTTTTATTTTGATGGTCTTATTGGTGTGCATTTTTTGTAATATGTGCACAAATTCGTTTTGTTAAAAGCGGGAAATTTACAGTAAGCAGAGGAATGAATTGACGAATGCGGTTCATACCGTCCCTGACGTATTACGCTTGTGGCAGCGTCAAATCATGTTACCGGACAACCTTGCAAGACATTTTCATAGATCCGTACTTTTTCCGACGTAGTCGGTATAGTTTCATTTTGTGCCCTTTGAACTTAAGGACGCTTAACTATGGCAACAGAATACGCATGCTCGAAAATCCTTTCTGTGATTGGACAAAATGCTGTCATGGTGGGTGATTTGGTTGTGTTTGAAAAAACGTCTCGTTAATTATATCGTGATGGAAAGCAAGTGAAAAACTATAAATATTTGTACTAGATCTTACAAAGATAAAATAATTGTTTCTCCAATATTTCTTTGCATCCGTGACAGCTGTTTATTCGGGACAATTATATAATTTTTAATGTAAATTTTGTCGTACGAACGCACATGTCTTTTAGAACGCACCTATATACGTATGTGAGAAAATTACGCGGGGTTTTGGTGAATGTAAACAGAAAGATACGAGGACCGAGAATACTGAACACAAACAGAGAAAACGTTATTTAAATGGTATCTATGTGCTTCTGAAGGTTATCGAAATGATAGTTTTAAACATATACTCAAATTTAAATTTAATACGTCGGATATCTTTTTTAAAGATACATGTAGTTCTTGTTATAGATGGCCTGTAATCCTAATACAATTTTGTGTTCCAATTACAACATTTAAATTACTTTTTATTGGTTAAGCATATTATTTTAAGATTTGTTTGTAATGTTAATTTTTCTCGTATTATGAGTAATATGATTACTATATTTGGTATGCGCGTACATTGCAATGTCCTAATGCCTACATGTCAGACAGTATTCACTCGACCTCGACCTCATGTCATAGATCAGTGAACAAGGTTAAGTTTTCGTAGTCAAATAATAATCTCAGATACTATAAGCAATAGGTCTACTGTATTTGGTGTATGCAATTATTGTAAGGTGTACACGTCCAACGGACAGGTGTCATCCAATCTTGGCATCAGTGGTCAACGTTATGGTTTTGTGGTTTGGCCTGTTTTATTTCTAATACTAAATGCAATGTGTCAACTATGTTTGGTGTATGGAAATATTTTACGATGTACGTACTAGTAAGTCTGGCAAGTTTTACTTGACCTTGATCTAATTTTCACGGTTCATTGCTAAATATTTTATTTTTTTTGTGTTTTGGTCAGTTTTTCTAATATGGTATGCAATCACAAGGTCGACTCTATTTGGTGTATGGTAAGGTTTTTCGATGTACATGTCTAGCAGATTTCATTTGACTTTGCCCTCATTTTAATGGTTCAGTATGCTTAATGATAAGTTTTTGTGTTGTGGTCTATTTTTCTTAATCTTTAAACTATTATAGGTCAACTGTATTTGGTGTATGGAATGATGGTAAGGTATATGTTTCTGTCTTGCAGGTATAATCCGACCTTCACGTCACTTTTGTGGTTCATTAGTCAAAGTTTAGTTTTCCTTGTAAATCTTGTTTCATGGATAATTTAAGCAAAAGGACTACTATATTCGATGCATGGACTAATGTTATGGTGTACATGTCTGTCTTGCAAGGTTCGTCTGACTGTGATTTCATTTTCATGGTTCATTGGTCAATATAGAATTTCCATGGTTTGGTCTGTTACATTTATTTTTAGAGCAATAGGTCATCTATATTCTGTGTATGCATGGAATGATTGTATTTAATGTTTACATGTATTTCCAGTTTATATTTGCAAAACAAAGTGAGTTGAATAACGATACAATCTACAAGAAAGTCCTACCGACTTATGTTGTTTGTTAATAAGGCACGTTATGCATGAGTACTGGTACGCGTAATAAGAATGCAGTTATAGGACAAACGCCAGATTCCATCCTAATATTTAGGAGATATCAGGTTGCAACAACTTATTGATGTTAATTAATCCCTCAACCCATTACAACCTCTTATCAGCACCCCTGCTGGTGAGATTTGAAAGTCTATGACTTGGTATAAAACTCTTATCTGTAACTATGGTAATCAGACCATTGACCATTGACCACAAATAAAATAAATGTGTACATCATAAAAAAGAAACTTTCAAGAAAGACAAGTGTACATGTATTCCAGACAGACTTAGATTATTTAAAGGTAAGTTTTATATAAATTATTCTTACAACTAACTTTTTGAAAAATGTAATGTTCTGTTTCTCTGTAGCTTTTTTTTATATAAAGTTATACTTATTGATATTTAAGAATTTTATTTCAATTCATTTTAAAAACTTTTAATTAAAAAAACAGTTTTTTAACTCCAAAGACTGTATTGGGAAAAAAAATATGTACAAATTCATATTTGAGAGAATAAAGGTTACTTGCCTTCATTTATTTTCATTTTTCATAAAATATCATAGGTACTTGGGGACTGGACAATATTTTAGTCTCCCCCTTTTATATATTATATCGAATATATCAGTGACCGCTATAGATAGTTAACTTGAAATGAATAGTAAAAAGAACGAATTATTTGTAGAAGTTGGTACAAAATCGAAAATGCTAAATTATTTGATATAAAATAATAAAAAATACAGATTTGGGAAAAAAGGGGGGGGGGAGTCTAAAAAACAATTGTCCTGGTCTCAAGTGCCTACGTAAAATATGACAAAAATGGTATAGATGTTTTGAACACAAATAATATGGAAATAACTTTAAAAAAATTTATTTATTTATCAAATTATACATTAATTCATATGTTTTTCATAGACCATAAAGATATAGACAGATATGAAGAGATGTGAATGCAAAAGTGAATTTCAACAGAACTTTGGATAAACAGGTATGTATTGAATAGAGACTTTGTAAAAGTATATTACGAATTTTGAAAAGCCACCAACATAATCAATCAATTTAACCAACCTTTATTTGTGGCCCTATACTTCCATTTAGTTTTTGTCGTAATAGAAAGACTGATAATGATGATGAATTGGTGTTTAATGTCCAGTGGCAAATATAATATGCATATAAAGACAAAAAATGTTTAAGGTCCAGTGGCAAATACTACATGCATATAAAGACAAATACATGTTTAATGTCCAGTGGCAAATACTACATGTATATAAAGACAAATACATGTTAAACGTCCAGTGGCAAATACTACATGCTTATCAAGACAAAAACACCTGTAACGTCCAGTGGCAAATACTACATTCATATAAACAAAAATATGTTAATGTGACATGAATATGAATCTGAACTTGTACAAGACTAATATACTGAGCCACACTTATAATGGAAATTAAGTCAAAATGTATTTTCTCTTTCTCCTTAGCTGCGTGCTTGAAGGGAGAAAGACATTAAAACATGTAGCTTCTTATACAAACGTAAACTAAGAGGACCTTCTACCCATGAACTTAAGTCAAGCCCAAGTTGATTGGTAGAAAGACAGGTATGGGTATGTGACATACGTGTAAGAGAAAAATACTTAAAATAAACTTCCATCTAAATGTCAACATACAATTCAATATTACATAGGTCATTCATGATTCCCCATCATTAAGAGAAAAAGTGTTTTTATTTCAGATCATAAAATGCCAATGAAAGTACCAAAGTTAAAAACACTACCATTTGTAGAAGAAAACAGTGAAACAGTGCTAAAAGTTGAAGAACTAGTTAGGTTTCTTAGAAAACATGTAACAGAAAGAGATAAAGCCATCAGAATAGATAACCTGAAATTAGAACTATCCAAAAAGAAAGAATTAAGAACTGTAGATGCCAACACGTTTGTGACATTTCAGGGTGTTATAGTGTACATTTTTAATCATATAAATGACTATGCTATCTGCCAAAATATTGCTGCAGAAATTTCAAAAGTCCTTTGTGGAAAGACAGATGACAGTCCAAAATCTATACTGGAACTTTACAGAGATATTGCAAATGTAAACTTTTTACAGCCATTTGGTAAAATAGCCCTAAATGAAAATAATTTGCAAACACTTCACATCAATTACAAGGCGAACTTTAGTGAGAATGAATGGGAAAAAATATGTAGATTTGAGTACCAGTTTAGTAGGAAAAATCCAGAAATATTAGACTTTGAAGAAACCTTCTCAAGAAAATCTGCTTTTCTAAACAGGCTTAAAAAGATTTGTGAAATTGGGCAGCATGTTAATCGAGACATTTCCGAATTTATCACAGAAAATGAGCAGAGAAAAGAGGCTTCTGAGATAATAAATGGAGAAACAGTCAAACTGAACAATATAATCCACACATACAATGGTCTTCGACAATCTGTCGAAAAATACCAGGAATATATATTCAAGGAGAAACCCACTGTAACTGTAACAGAGTGTCTGCCATCACAATGTATCAACCATACCAATGGCGTTCATGCATTTGTTGAATGTAAAGCTGCAGCTGACTTTGGGTCGCTAGAGGAACAAGCTACACTAGTTCGTTCAGATTTAAATAAAACACATGGTGTTGTTGTACCAGAAATTATCTTTCTTGAGGAAAACACTTTGAATGAATATAGTTGTAAACAATGTACAAATGACAACTACCACAAGTTTCATTTGAGAGATGACTATTTTTCGGGGAAGCTAGGGAACAAGATTGTTCATGTTTTACACGAATATGATGAAGATTATATTGACTTACTAGAACCGAAAACACTCAAACATCAAGACGATGACAACAAAGTTTACTGTGAATACTGTTTTCAGAACATTTCATCTCACATCTTTAAACCTCTGGATTGGAAGCACTTTGACCTCCTAAAAGAATGGTACTTGGAAGTTCCATTAGAGTTGCAAACAATATTTGGCAATCTTTTTATCAACAAGGACACATTGCGAAGATCTGACTGCAGTGAAGGCTACTTATTCACAAGAATAGGAAAACTGTACTGTCTACTGGACTCCGGATTTAACATCTCTAATAGAAAATACCATGGAATACTACAACAAATGAACACTGAAGAACTAATTGTCAACTACCACTCAATCTCAACAGTATTTGATGTCACAACACAAAGTGGGATAACTAAAAGTCTAAAGTCAGCTACAAGATGGTTACAGGCACGTTCTGACCTTGACAAAAGATATTACGATGCCTATCTGAAGCACTATCCATTAGAACATAAAGATCCACAGGGTGAAGTTTCAAAAATGGAGGTATGCATGAGAGACTGCTATAATATTGTCTACTTAGATAACTTAGTACGATGGAGTATTCATGCTGATCCTGATCCAGGTAAAAACAGAACAAGTCAGATATGTACTCTTCCCATCACTATAAAAGGACTTCCTAAACAGTCGTACATAATTAAATCTTGGCACCAACAAGACTGCGATCTACTTGTCAACTGTAATTGTATGCAGCAAATCAAACTTGGAAAAGACCAATGCAAACTTTTATTGGAATATGAAGACAAGGAAAAAGAAGCACTTCAAATATTAGATGTACAAACAAGATTAGGGATCGGACTACTTGTTCCTGCTTTAAAGACCCTTATATCAGAATGTACAGATATATTTAATCAGGATATTGAAGATGAAAATATACTGGACATTTCAAAGGAACTGGGAAATCTTGACATATCAATGGAAGCAACATGGTTAGCTGACATAGACACTTCAATGCGATCTATGAAACTGGATGATTATGTTGATGAAGATGAACCAGACGATCAGAATGGTATTAACCTGGATAATTTGGATGAAAGTGATGAATTCCTTGATGACATCATAGAAGAAGAAGATTTTTTTGAAGGTATACAGCCATTGGATATTTCCACTGAAGAACATCCACAGGAGTTAACAGAAGACCAGGATGAAACACCCATAGAGAACCTAATTGAAAATATGTCCACAAATACAAACGATGGAACAGTGCCGGTGAATAACGTATTAACACGAACAACATTTAACAAATTTGAAGTACCACCACTACTCTGCAGACACCCAACGCCTGCACAAGGAAGAGATGATGATATCAACCACTTAAAAGATATTTTGTTAGATATCTTAACAAAGTTAGGAAGATATCCAGGAAAGGAGTATAAAGAAAGAATACTGTTTGCACCAGATCATAAAATTGCAAAAAATCTTCTTCAGTTAATCAGAACAGATAAGATCTTTAAACAGTTTTTACCAGAATTTCCAGTGTTGCACCTCAAAAAATCTAAAATAACCAACCTTTTCACAGCTTACAAAGATGCTGGAGTACTTCATCTTTTAAAGTACATGAAAGATTCAGACAATGACTCCGACCTAACAGATGTGACCTCAGTTATTAATATTGAAGCAGCAGCAAAAAATATCAAACGATTAACACTGGCATTAAATTTGGCTTTCCTCATTTCCTTTATGCAACACCTTGATAAACCTGAAACCATGGAATTTCTGAAAGATTTTGAGCTCAATGATATGTCCTTACTGCATAAGAAATGGTATAGCAAACTTGACAAGTTTATGGAGAAAGGGAGAGACAACGCAACATTTGCACTACATGAAGATTTGCTAAAACACTGTACAGAAATTTTAGGGATTAGCATTGCCGAACGTATTGGAGGTATAGATGGCTATAATTTACTTCTTGGTTGTGTCAAATCATCACTTCCATTTGCCTTTCTAAATGGTGCTTCTTCCTATGCATCATTTTGTGTAGATTTGTTGCACGTTCATTACACATCTGGAGTCTTCCATACCAATATGAAGCAATGTTTATTTACGACACCACATAAAAACAGCAACGTTAATTTTGCATTAGATGCACAAAGGGAAATGGATCACCTAGATGCTGTTAAAGGATTTCGTCCACGATCTACTATAGATGCTGTAATACCACGAATGTCCATAGTGGACCATTTTACAGATGTACAACAATTTAGACAAGAACTCAATAAATCTGATGTAAATGAGACAGTCCTTTCCCAGCAAAATAAAACAGATGATGGAGAAAAATCAGTTTACAACTTATCACCAAATTTGAATTTCGACATATCATCAAAAGACCTAAAGTTTATAATTCCAGTTGCTAAACTTATAACACGTGTAGGAGCGCTGAGTTTAAAACCAGACAGTACACCAAGAAATGTGTACAATCCGACACAGCCAGCATTACCTGAATCCTTATTAGACAAAAACTCATATGAAGCTGGAAGATTTTTGGTTAAAAAATACGCCTGTCAACAGAAGATTTTTGAAATGTCCAATGAAGACCTGCCTGGAATAGAAACAGTGGAGGGTTCAAAAAATTTAATTCAGAGATTAAAAGCAGCCAAAGGAGTTACATTGAGAAGGTCAACTATCAAATCCAAAATCATGACAGAAGATCAGAAGAAAGAGGCAAAACGTGTGGCCCATGTTAAGAAGCAAAATACAATTGCAGATTGCATCAGTTCTGATATGAACACCTGCCAGGCTGTAGTAAAACCCGATTGTTCTAAAGCTTCCCTCCAAAAATCAACTGGTATAAAGAAAGCACTGAAAAAAGTAATATCACATTGCATTCCTTACACAGATTACAGTCAACTTGATGTATTATTAGCAAACAGAGGCCTAGTTTTTCTAGATATCAATGAAGTTCCACTGGCTATCCGACAAAGCATTACTAAGGCTACAGTTGAATTTGCAGGAGTGAAATTTAAAACCAAGGCAACATCTGGAGAGGAATATTTAAGTCATGTCACAAAAGGAGTTATAGGAAGACTTTTAAAACCATCACATTTTCCAAATATGAACCGCATTGTAATTTGCGAAGAAAAATACAGCTTCACACCTGATGATTTTAAGGCAGCTACCAGAGTTAAGCGTCAAAAAACCTCTGCAACCTCCATATCCCATCTGAAATTAGAGTCCAGAATATTGTCTGATGACAAAATGTCGAAGTCTGCTCTTATACAAACAGAACTTGGAAAAAGACTCATTAGCAATTACCTAGCTAGAAACCTTCAAAATCTGGATATTAAAAGTGATATTATTGTAGATATTGACAGTGAGCTTGTGCTTAATACTTCATGTCTTCATACAGAAGGGGACTGTTCATGCCCATATAAATCGTACTCAACTCCTATCCGTGGAACATTTTCTAAAGTAGATGGTTTTCTTCAGCAGCAACTTCTGCATCATATAAAACAGAGGAAAGGTGAAGCTGAAATGTCCCAAGTAGACTGGCTTGATGATATGAAAAATGAACTTCTAGTAAATGATGCCATTGTATCCGTCGTAACATCAGCAGACATTGATAGCATTGTCATTCATCTTTTTAGTTTGTCACTTTTTTGGCCAAGAGATGAATCAGGCTCCTTCAAAAACAAGGTGTATGTTCTCCTTCAGAAGCAAAAGTCAGAACTGTATGATATAACTGGTATTATTGAATTGCTGGAATCAAGATTTTCTAGGAAAAGCATATGCACAATTGCTATTTCATTATGTTTAGGAGGAAATGACTTTATTCCAAAATATCAAGGTATATCTCATGAAAAGTGGTTATCAGTTATAATTGATACTCCAGGAGCATTACAAAATTTAGTGCATTTATCAAATGAGCCTGCATCAGAGAAGCCAACAGGAATTTTGAGCGAGGACCTGTATTTGGAAATTGTCAAACGATTATATTGCCCTCAAAACATCAATTCAGAACTGCTTAGTTTAGACGAAGTACGGCAAATTTCAATTAAACCTCCTGGAAAACCAATTCGACACCCTAAACTTTGGATGCCACCAAAATCTGCACTGAAGCAAGTTTTAAAATTGATCAATTGTCAAATTGCCTACTTGTTAACAACTTGGAAGCATGATGCAGTTTTGCCAGATTTCCAAAAGGATGGTTGCTTAAGGAAAGATGCTAGTGGAAATGTCCATTATCACTTTGGAAAAGATGCACGCATTGAAAAAATTGAGGACCAACTATGCATAGATGAAAAAGTACTGAAGGGTAAAATGGATGAGGCATCTTCATGTACTAAAAGGAAAAGAATAGCGGGAACACCAGTAAAAAACAACAGACGAAAGAGAAGGCCTATAATGTCTACTCCTGTGTAAGTAAAACTAAAGTTAACATTTTTTTAAACTGGTATTGTCATGATAAATTATGCATTCAGATAAATCCGTATATATACAAATAAAAAGTTGTGGTATGATTGCCAATGAGACAATCAACTCTCCATCAGAGACCAAAATGGCATGAAACAGCTTAATGTTGTAGTACAGCCTTCAACATTGAGCAAAAACCGATGCCGCATAGAAACCCATTAAGTGTCCCAAAATGAAAAATGAAAAATGTTAATTAAAAAAGAAAACTAATTGCTGGAATTGTGAACAAAATAATAAACGAAATGGGAGTGTTTTCTCTTACAAAAAAGTAAATTTATTTATTCAATTTGACTGAATTTTTATGTGAATTTTTTTTATTAATTTTCACTCTTAACGTATCTAAAATATATTTTTTCAATCTACAGGAAGATGAAATCTAACCAAGATCAAGACCACAATTAAACAGAAAACACATACTGTATTCATAAAACACTATTTTGGAGGACTTTATTGTGGGCAACTTCAACTTGTGCAATTGATACAGAAACTTATACGATTTTGATGTGTACCAGAAATACTGATGATTGTGTCCAGAATATATTCAAATTTCATAGAAGTCATATATAATGTTAAGTTGCAGAAATGTAGAACTGAAAAGTGACCCAAAACATGATCATATAGAACTTGTAACTATGTAAAAAAAAATCGGAATACATGCTGTATTAACATATGTGTTTGCTCCATGTATCATAGAAATTTTAGTATTGTAATGTAAATAACTAACTCCCCTCC
This sequence comes from Mytilus galloprovincialis, assembly GCF_965363235.1. Classification (NCBI taxonomy): domain Eukaryota; kingdom Metazoa; phylum Mollusca; class Bivalvia; order Mytilida; family Mytilidae; genus Mytilus; species Mytilus galloprovincialis. The sequence continues at coordinate 47,963,012 of NC_134844.1, read as the reverse complement.
CCCTTTTTTCCCGTTGCCTTTTCTATTTAGAAAGGAACAAGATACAACTCTTTGAATATGCCTTTTCTATTTAGAAAGGAACGAGAAACAACTCTTTGAATATGGTTGTGTGTCTGTAAAAAAAAATTATGCTCTTTACAAGAATAAAAAGTAAATGATAAAACAGAGTGTATCAAGAATAAAAATATAAGATTTTCTTTCTGGGTTTTTTAAGTGTGTGAAGAACATTTTAAATGAATTTTTTTTTAAATTCAAAAGTACTTAAAACTTGTTAATGGTGTTTTGTTTTTTTAGGAAATAAATTTGATTTTCTTCAATTTTATGGAATTTAAAAAAAAAATTATTTACAGCCCGGATGATTTAATTTTAAATTAATCAAAATCTCTTTTCAAATGTATTACATGTATAGTAATTGCTTTATTGAAAAATAATAATTGGATAAAAAGTTGTAAATTCTGTAAATTCATGAGTCAGAAGACAGTTTTCTACTGATTCTTATTAATCTGTCCATGTGTAATAAAATATTTCTGTGTAACAGTATTTTTACAATCCATAGTACACATCTGGTCATTTCTTATCAGTCATCTACAATATTCTGGTCATCAGACGAATGCCTGCTGTGAAGACCAATAAACAAGTGTTTGGTTATATGATTTATCAGTGATCTGTTAATTGGTTAATGTTCTGTCTATTTAGCTGATGAAACCTAGAATCTGGCGTTTGTCCTATAACTGCATTGTAATATGTATCAATTATACGTTGCGAGATGTGTATATATAGATATAGGAAGATGTGGTGTGAGTGCCAATGAGACAACTCTAAATCCAAATAACAATTTAAAAAAGTAAACCATTATAGGTCAATGTACGGCCTTCAACACGGAGCCTTGGCTCACGCCGAACAACAAGCTATAAAGGGCCCCAAAATTACTAGTTTAAAACAATTCAAACGGGAAAACCAACGGTCTCATCTATATAAAAAAAAACAAGAAACGAGAAACACGTATAAATTACATAAACAAACGACAACTACTGTACATCAGATTCCTGACTCAGGACAGGTGCAAACATTTGCAGCGGGATTAAACGTTTTAATGGTACCAAACCTTCTCCCTTTTCCTGAAACAATAGCATAACATCACAACATAGAAAAACACACGATAAAATATCAATTGGCAGGCTCAACTCAATCAAAAAAGGTAAATTAATACACTATGAACGAATAAATTTGATCTGCGATATCTGTATGCAAATGTACAGTTAATAAAATATTAGGAACAAACATTCAAGGCCAAAAAGCAAACAAACAAGTCCAAACAAAGACATGGCAAGATACCACTGCGAAATATTTTACCCTTCTAAATTATAACTTTTGAAAAAAAAACGGTTTTAAAAAATAAAGGTAAATCTTGAAGTTTATACAAATGTAGTAAGTGAAAATTAGAAGATATTCCAAATAATCAAAGCTGGTATATAGACAAGTTTCATATTAATATAAAATAACAAAAAAGCATTATAAACAGTATCAACAGGTCGAATTAACAAGAAAATACGATTTGAAGAGTACTCGCAGTTACTGAAAGCAAGTTAAAAGCCAAAAACAATTAATAATAAAAAATCATGCATCAGAGACTAAAATCAACTAAAACACATCCCACGGATTTGGTATGTTAACGTCATGAACAGTCAGAGAAGACATGAATTGTGCAATGCCAAAAATAAATGTATCGACAAGTAGTAGGATAGTGAGGAGCGACTTCTATAGAGATAAAAATTAACGTGTCTGTGTCTCTATACATCCCGCCTCAAAAGAAGATACAATTTAGTTATGTTTTAATTTGCTAATGACAAAATCGATATTAGTGCCAATGTAAACTATATTCAGAGATCTAATTACAATATTGGTACGATAACCCTTACTTATAAGTTTGTTTAAAAGTTCGATAAGTTTACACTGATCACATAGTGATTTCCTCGCTTTAAGTACAATATACCCATAAAATTTAGGATGTGAAATACCATTTTTAATAAGTTTTCTACAGGTACAGCCATATGTCTTAATTGTTATTTTATCAATTCAAAACTAAAAGGATATGATTTGAAGGTATCATATATGATTAAAACGTACCGAGTTTGAGTTGATGGTAACGTAAGAACACACTACGAAAAATTTAGATCATAAAATTGCTCTTAGTATAATATATAGTTACACATCTCAATAATCCAGTTTTCTAATAAAAAAAAAACATCTTTATATCTGTAATGCTTGCTGAAAAAGTTCTCCTCTAAATTTATTTGCTTGTCTTTGCGGGTTCCAAATGTAAAAAGTTAAAGGGAAAATAAAAAAAAGGGGTCTTCTTATCCAGAATCAAATCCAAAACTAACAACAGGAAGCGATTTTGTGAGGACGTTACAACATTCAAATCCCCACCTAGAAAGAAAAGACTGGGAAAAATGACTTAAATGAGCAGCAGCCATAAAGGATATTTACAATGTGGCTAGGAACAATTTTGGAAAATCAAGAAAATGGAACGTCCTACAGTTGTAACCTACTAACACAACAACACACATCATCCCAACCAACAGATATACATGCAAGACAAGACATGGAAATATTAACTGACAGTGAGTCCTTTTTCCAAGAGCAGGACGAAGCCAGGGATGAAGTATGGACAGAAGAAAACGCTGATACCAAATTTTAATAATTGGCTTACGCAACACAGATTTTACCAGCGGTTCTGGATAACCTATCTGAGATAGATCGCGATAATTCTTTTATTAACTTTATAAAACTGATCCACGAGAACAAATTTCCAAAGGATAATATTACATGTACGCTTTGGTGTGACCTTGTCCAAATGTATGGTCTAAATGATACGAGACAAATGAGGTATTCAAAGGACACTGCACAATTTTTGGTGTATTTGGTGGACGTTTTATAAGATTCATGCCTGGTCTTAGAAATGAAACAGCATACCTACAAGGCGAGAGTCAACTACTAGATCCAATGCATTCAAAAAAACCCTGTCCAAGTTACAACAGTTTAAGAGACATTAATCCATTAGGAAATAATTTTGAAACTGAAATGCCGCACGGAATACTTACATCAATGATACAGATGAAATCCGACACAGACCAAAACAACAAGTCTTACGTGTTGATGTTCGGTGGCAAAAAGGGGAGAACAGGTTGAGATGTGGACTTGATAGGTTTTGAAAAGCGGGAAACATTAAAAGAGGGACAGAGGGACAGGTACTATGAACTAAACAAAGTTGATGGTGCTATAGAGCCTTCTAAAATCTATGCCTTATATTGATGAAACCAGTCAAGAAAACAAAACTATTGTCGATGATGCTCTTTTAGCGGATTTGGCTATACTTTATGGTTTCTAAAATATCTCTCACTTAATCATACTCGTTACTTTTAAGTCATATATGGCATTCTTAACCATACATTCTTAATTTTGTTGCGACAATTTGATAATAAGTACAGTTATAAAGTATTTTACTTTTTAGGATTCATCTTTATATCACAGAGATATTAATGTCAGAATTGTGCACGGTTTGCTACTTCAGTGTGCCATTAGGAGCAATCAATATCAAATACCACCAACTTCAAAAGCACAAAGATGAAATATTGTTTGACATTGCATAAATTGCCAGTTAGCAAAGTTTCGCGCAACTCTAGATCTGCGATATCTGTGAACATACAGATACTAATTTGCATTTTTCGTGGCTGATCGAAAATGCGTTTTCACACTTTTTTACACAAAGAACCGACATAAAACATTTGTTTAACACCGCCGCATTCTGTATGTATGTGCCTGTCCTAAGTCAGGAGCCTGTATTTTAGTTGTTGTTAGATGCTGCGTTACATATCTGTTTTTCGTTCACTTTTTTTAACATAAAGGAGGCCGTTATAGTTAGTTTTCTCGTATGATTTGTTTTACATTTGTCATTTCTGGGCTTTTACAGCTGACTATACGGGATGGGCTTTGCTCATTGTTGAAGGCTGAAATGTAACCTATAGTTGTGAATTTCTGTGTCGTTTGGCCTCTTGAGAAGAGTTGGCAATCATACGCACATCTTCTTTTTTCTATATTTAGAACTATACAAACCTCGTTATGCTGAGTAGCTACTACAAAACATGGTTAAAATAATAACGTTGAGAAGATTTTTATATACATTTTACTTAAACTATTAGGTCTTTAAATTTATGAAATTCTATGGATGCATGATTTTTTTTTTGTTTCCTGTATTGGGCGAATTAATGAATAATAAGCGCTTGTTTCATATCATGAGTAATATCGAAAATTCTTGTAAGGTACACAATAGACTTCAATTGTCATAAGTCTGGTCTTATTCGATGATTACTACATGTATTTCAATCAACAATAAAGGGGGATTATCGAGAAACTATATCCCTCCACAGCGAAAGGCGATTATCGAGAAACTATATTCTTTATGGATGACCGTAAGGTATAAAATAAGTGTCAGTTCCGATTTCTTTAGTCAATCCTGTTATTCCAGTCTCTGAAAAAAAGCGACATCTTGTTACTTTATTCTCTATCCCATGATGGAAGGTATATGCAACACAGTGTTCATCATTAAAACATAACCTATAACATCCGTCTGGGGTATTTATATGTTTTGTGTCCGTATCCGATGACCGCTGAGCGCCCACAACAGTTGTGCTTATCATTATCATCCTACTATTGATTTTTGATATGAACATCATTGTTTCCCATTCTTTATCTGTTTTATCAGTCTCAGCTCTTATTCTATACGACGTGTCAGAGTCATTCTTAAAGACGTTATTAAACATATGACAGACCAGGTCAGCAGTGACACACAACGGACATATTGTTATAGCTTCACAGTCACTCAGCTGAAGACACGTGTCGATGCACTGACGATTTGTTGAGACTTTCTGTTCCTTATAGTGTGCGAATAGTCTTGTTTTCTTCAAAACTAAACCTGGAGGTGGTATCTCACATGAATCTAGCTGCCCAAGATCTTTGAGATATTCACAGTATTCGGCTTTATTCTTTTCAATATTTAACGATATTCTTTGGTAGTTTACATTTAAACCTGCCATATAAGTTTCAGTGAATAAGTTGTCAATTGACTCTAGTTCATACTTCATAGGGACTGGGCTCTCCTTAACGTTGGATGCCCAGGTTGTTGCATCGCCGTTTGCTGGAGGTGGAGCACCTACGGTAATGGTTTTCGTTTCAATATCTTTTGAAATCTTTTCGACTTTTTCTCTTTCTTCTTTTGCAATATTAAATCCTAAGCCGACAGTAATCTTGGAAAAGATCTCACCAAATATGCCGAAATTAAACCCTTTACGCTTTTCAGAAATAAATGTTTTAGTTTTCATTTTATGTTCGAATGTATATCTCGCGCCAAACGTAGTATAAATTTGAAAATGAGTCCCGTAAGTTTCGAAAAAATTAAAATACATTTGTTGCTCGTCGGTTGCTGCAAGCTTACGTATCCATCTTAAGAAAGAGTCGGAAAACGGAGGAGCATTATCCGTCATAAGTTTACTGAAATAGTAATTACATTCAGCAGTAGAAAGTATGTAAACTGACTTACTGTTCGATAATTCATTTGACGAATCCTGATACCCACCACTAGCTTTAAATTCTCCACTAAATTTTGATTTTTTGCCACCTGACGATTTTGTCGGTGGACTTGCTTTTACGTTTGCGGAGATTGACAACGATTCTATGAATTCATATCTTGTTTGTATCGTTTTAGAAGTAAAGTCCGTTATACAGGAAACATCCGGAACGATAACCAATCCTCTGGGAATAAAGTACCTACAATCTGAAGTCTGGAGGCCTTCACTATAATCTGCTTTAAAAATTGGCAAAGTTAATCCTGGGTCATGTCCTATATTGAGTGGATATCCTTTTAAAATGTTATATCCAAAGAAAGCATAGTCCACATCGGGAAATGTCCGTTTGAATTGAGTTCCCTGACATTTCTGTAAGCGATCTTCATTCCTCATACCTGAAAGATATGGTAGTATGCTTAATAACAATCGATCCTTTTCAAAGAAAAAAGTGCCCAAATATCACAATGGCATGACGTTCAATGAAGCTATTTAAATCCAAAACAATAACAAGTCATTACCCTCCACTTAGTAACACCAGACATTAGTTTTCGACAAGCAGGTACTACATATGTATAGTTAAATAATTCTTTGATATTAAGATAAAAACTAGAGGCTCTAAAGAGCCTGTGTCGCTCACCTTAGTATATGGACATATCACACAAAGCACACCAACATTGTAGACCATGACAAAATTTTCTGTTTTGTTGATCTTGTATTACTGATCTTTTAGTCTGTTTAGATTCTTTGACTTATTAATAGATCTTGCCTTGCTGATCATTTTTGTGATTTAGAGTGTTTTTATCTATCATTATTAGGCATAATAGAAGAAAAATGTTTCTTTCTATATATCATAGATTTAATGATAAACGGCAAAAATGAAAAAAAAATATCGTAAAATTTTACATTATAGGCAAAAACTCCTATAAGAATTTGTCTAACAATTTTAACGTATATATGGACAGTTGGTAGAGCTCATTTTTCTGAGCATATTTTTTCCTTTCAAATTTTCTCTATCTATAACGGTTAAAAAAATAATAGACAAAACTTGCTTTTAACCCTTATGTTCTACTTTTAGCGATGTCAGACCATTTGTTTGGTAGACAGGGTTATCTGACATTTTTTAGCTAGATACCTTAATAATGATGGTGGCCAAGTTTGGTTAAATTTGTCTTATTTGTTTCAGAGGAGAAGATTTTTTTGTAAAAAATTATCATGAAAGAATTACAAAAAAATTGTCAAAAATTTCTACGGAGGACAATAACTCCTACTGGGGTCAATTGACTTATTTGTAGATCTTACTTTGCTGAACAATTTTGCTGTTTACAGTTTATCTCTATCTATAATAATATTCAAGATAATAACCAAAAAGTGCAAAATTTCCTTCGAATTACCAATTCTAAGACAGCAACCCTATCAACAGGTTGTCAGATGCATCTGATAATTTTAGGGCAGATAGGTCTTGACCCGATGAACTTTTTCATACCGGTCAAATTTGTTTAAAATGCTTTAGTTTGAGAGTTATAAGCCAAAAACTGAATTTTATCCCATGTTCTGTTTTTTTAGATGGCCATATTGGTTGATGGGCGGGGTATTCGGTTATATTTTTTATTTTGAACTAAAAATCCTAAGGATGATTTAGGCCAAGTTAGGTTTCATTTGGTCCAGTAGTTTCAGAAGAGAAGATTTTTCTAATAGCTAACGGACGACGACGACGGACGACGGACGCCAAGTGATGAGAAAATATAGAAATTAAAGTGAGCTAAAAATATGAAGGTAATGGCAAGTATTTGCTGTATTCGGTTCCACGCAAGATTTATCCAGAGCACCTGATATGAAAATATGAAGGTGCGGAATGAGCATATTCTAGTATTTGTAAAAATCTTGTATGTAAATGAACTCATGTTTAACGCCGCCACATTCTGGATGTTTGTGTCTGTCCCATGTAAGGAGCCTGTAATTCAGTGGTTGTAGTTTGTTGATGTGTTTCATATTTGTTTTTCGTTCATTTTCTGTACATGAATTATGCCGTTATTTTTTTCGCTTGAATTGTTTAACATTTGTCAATTCGGGGCCTTTTATTGCTGACTATGCGGTATTGGTTTTGCTCATTGCTGAAGGCCGTATGGTGACCTATAATTGTTAATTTCTGTGTCATTTGGTCTCTTGTGGAGATTTGTTTCATTGGCAATCATACCACATCTTCTTTTTTATATCATCATAGATACCAGGATTGAAATTTTATATTTGCGCCATACGATCGTTTCATCTCATCAGTGACGCTCGAATCAAAAAATGTTAAAAAGGCCCGATAAAATACGAAGTTGAAGAGCATTGAGGACAAAAAAATCCAAAACAGAGTCACAGAATATGATATAAATGTATCTGCCTTCATTTATATCTTTAACACATCAAAACAAATCTTTCCACGTCTTATCAAAAACAAAGACATACTTCAACATGCGTTTTGTATTAAACTAGAGACATCTAGCTTCACGATGAACAAGAGAGGTCAAAACCAAATATTACATGGAATAGGACTGCAACGAAAGGAAAATTCAAAAGGAATGTCCTTCATCAAACGGAAAAATCAAGCTCAAACACATCAAACGAACAGAAAAAATGCCATATTCTTGATGTGGTACAGGCATTTTCGTATGTAGAAAAAAAAATTGCAATCAAATTGGTGATAAGCGTAAATGCTCTGATCGTTGCAGATAGGAATGGAATTATTGTTTGGCAAAACATCATTCTAGAAACTAAACACTACATAGGCACTCACCGACATTTAAGTCCATGTTTTGAAATGAACTGGCTAGCAGCTTTTCTGCATTACTTCCAATGAGTGTTTGTTTTTCATCATTTTTCTTTATTTCACTACAAATGAAGACCAGGAAACGTGTCAGGATAAACAAAAACAAAAAACAGAAGCATTACATCGAAAACATTACATATACTTTGGCATATGTCTCCTCAAAATCATGATCCCAAAAAGTAATTAAATGCCATGACAAATTTTATAAGAAAGACCATGACTCAAGTATGCAGAATGAACAACAATGATGTATCTGCACTAATTGGAGAAAAACAAATGATTTTCTAAGCCTGTGTTTTTTACTTTGACTGTTAATGAATTACAAAATTTTACAATATGTCATTCGGTCAATTTTTCTGTGACAGGATTTGAAGTTATGTTTCGGTTCTGATTCACATTGGTATTAGAGTCGGAAAAGCAGAGAAACACAGTAACACAGAACGTTCAAAGTTCATTCAAGAAGAGTACTCCCTTTTAAAGTTTCATTTCCTTAAAGGTCCACACTATGGGGCGTCTTTATCTGATTGTTAGAAATATTTTTTTTTGTTCCTTCTAAAGACCTTCAAGCAGTTGTTATTATATAAGAACAACTATGAAGACACTATTACTTTGTTCTATTGATTATTGTTGTTGACCTTCAAACACGCATCTTAAATTAAAGTGTCATTTAGGTGGCGTGATATCCTTGCTCTTAGTACTTACTTTGTTTGAGAAATGGAATAAGCTATATAACATGCCAATACCAGTACGACACCTCCAAGGACAATCTTTATCAATTTGTAAAGCTTCTGGAATAAATAATAATATTTGGTAGTTTTAGAGGGCAGTCAGCTAGATAATGACCTCAACCATGTAATTTAAATCAATCTATAGATTCGAACTTTTTCATTATAGACTGTATATGTAATTTTTGCCACGGCAAATGAACTCAAACACAAGTTAATCTTGGACGAGCATCGAGAAGATCTAAATATCAAGATTACCTTCTACATTAAATACAAATTAAAGTTCAAAGTTTTACCTTTTTAATTCCATGCTGTTTCTCGCTGTGTAGTGGTAAATTTGATGACGTTGCTTCCATGTCTTCACCGTCTATAGATATTGAACATAAAATAATATGATTTTAACAACAACAAAAATGTGTACGCAATTTATTTTCTTGTCAATCTCCAGCTAGCTATATTTTTATTCAATACGCAATATTTCAATAAAATGCTCAAAATCAGTGCGTATTTAGATATGATTGCATTGATCAAACCCTGAATAGTTAAAGGAAGTATGGACACTACATTCCAGCTTGATATAGCTCTGAATTTGGATTAGGATTGAATATTTGAAACATCATATATATAGGTTTCTGACACAGATAGTTATTAATGTGACCAATGAGGTGAAAAGTTTTGCATCTTCGCCATCCACGTGGTTACGATCCAATCCCCTTGTCTTCACAATGAGCAGATTTCAAGGGTAAAGTAGTTATCAAAGGTACCAGGATTATAATTTAGTACGCCAGACGCGCGTTTCGTCTACATAAAACTCATCAGTGACGCTCATATCAAAATATTTATAAAGCCAAACAAGTACAAAGTTGAAGAGCATTGAGAATCCAAAATTCCAAAAAGTTGTGCCAAATACGGCTAAGGTAATCTATGCCTGGGATAAGAAAATCCTTAGTTTTTCGAAAAATTCAAACTTTTGTAAATGGTAAATTTATAAAAAAGACCACATTATTAAAGAAGGGACTGGGTCGTAGCCTCTGTCTATCGAAAATGACCATTTAGACAATTTGGTTTAATTTACTGAGAGCTGGCTTAATCCATTTGTAAATGATACCAACATTTCAATAGCATCATAAAACATGTTTCGTAATAATAGAACTAATCGCGTCGGCGGTTGCATGGAAGCGTATAGCACAAGGATAATAGTTAATTAAGCGTACTATATAAAAGAAAATAGTATCTGCGTCCATGTACCGACTTGCAATCCGGTCGCTTCAAATGTGTTTGGTTAGAAATAAATTACCACTACTAAAAATAAACCATTTTCATGTTGAACATATTGAACATTTTACATACCCCAAAATAGTTCAAAACGAACTTTTAATAATTTTTATCATTCAATTCACCTTGCGCTTTCTGCAAATAAAGACATAGTTCAAACTGGTGATTTAAATATAAACAATATTAAAAATCTCAATGACAAAATTACTTCCTCAATATAGCCTGTAGTTACTTTATGAAAACACGTATTTCACTAAAAATAGCTCTCTATTTTACATGTAATTATTATAAGTTTGTTTACTCTGATATCTGATAAACTGTCAACGACATGGTTAAAAAAGAAGAAGAAAACAGACAAACAATAGTACACTAGACACAACATAGAAAACTAAAGACTAATCAACACGAACCCTATCAAAAATTTGGGAGACCGGAGGTGCTTCGAAAGGGTAAGCAGGTCCACATGTGGAACCCGTCGTGTAAGAAATAAAAGTAATATAGCTGTTGAAAACGATTATAACATGTATAATGTCTGGTCCAATATGTGTTTTTATCATTGAGGAAAAGTGTATAGTTTTATATATTGAATTAATCTTGGATGCAATTGTACTTACCGACCAACAAATTATTTCCTGTAATGAAGGTCTATACAACTTTCTGCAGCAAAACTGCTCTTGGGAAATGGGAATTACTTTACGTTATTTTCTCGGAAAACCGATATCTAAAAATAGTATTATCTTACCAGTCATTCCCAAAAAATGGGTACAATTACAAAATTTCAGTGTCGCCGGCAAATAACCACAAAATGCAAGCTTAACATATGTCACAGATAATCTGTTTCGTGTTCTAAGTTATTAATTACTATACTATATATAAAAATATTAATTTTCGCGAACCATTTAGGTCACGGAAATTCCAAAATATGGCATCAGTAAGGAGAGTTGTGCAAATAATGTGAATACACAGAACCCCCATCCAAATTATCTCTAGCCAAAAGTATTTATCTTTTTCTATTTTATATGTACTAACAATATTCAATTTTTCTATAATTTCGATTAAAATATTACAAAATCTGAGTAAAAATAGATCGAATGCCCCAAATAAACATTGTCTGATTGGTTGAAGTACTGTGGCGTCGATGCTTAGCATAATAAGCCTCGATGTAAAGCACACGCTTCACAGGAATAAGGAGAGTTTTACAAATAATGTGAATACACAGATCCTCCATCCTATTTATATTTTGCTGGAAATGTTGCAGTGTTCATCATTTCTGTTTTGATTCTGCTCACAACATTCCATTTTTTCTATAATTCCGATTTAAATATATGGAACCCGCAATAAAAATAGATGGCCTCAATCACGTGGCCTCAATGATTTAATAGCAACGCAAAAAAATCCATTAATCATGTTGTACTTTGTTACCAGTCGGAACTACTCGGCCTTTCTGGTTGCACGAAGTGAATAGCCGAGTAGTTCCGATTGACGATGTTACATAAGCCAAATCACACATACAGATCTTTGCGCTCAAATGTAATTCTTGGTAACTTCGTTTACGAAAATTTATACACACTTTTTCATTAACATATTACCAGACTTTTGCATATTCACGTTTTTTGATGCTGAACTGTAGTCGAATTCAATTCTGTACATTTTTTTTTACGTGAAGCGATAGGAGTAAGACTATTTTTTCGCGCCAATTTAAGCAGCTTCATCCCCATCAACAAAATTATTTATTGTTATTTTCGTGAAATTTTAGTCATATAGTTTATCAATTAGAGAATTTTTGGTAAGTATTACTTATTCATGTTAAGGTTCTACTGATGTGCTTCTCTAGACCTTTTTGACGTTCCGTTTTATCCCATTTATCTCAATACTATCTCCGATGACAGAAATGTCAACTCGACCTATTCGTGTCGAAAGTGAAAATCGCATCTATTTGATGAAATAATTTCTTCTTCAACGGTTCATGCATTATTTTTGTATTATTTGATAACCAATCACATTCACGTTGCATGTTTGCATGAAAATGGTTATGTATTAGTGAATTATAAGGGCGATGCAACATGCGAGGTCAGTGCACGATCACGTGACATTATTATTTGTAAACAAACATGCTCCCCGTGTAACACGTGTCTGAATTATCCTTTCAAAGTGTTATGAATCTTTCAATCACTATTTTATGATATATTTCTTTTTGTTTTTAGGTCTGCATATCAATATAGTCCAAGTGAATTAGTAATAGTTCTGAGTTGTGTTTTTTTCTTCATAGTCATAGAATTAGAAGGTAAGTCTACATAAGTTATATTTAACTTAAGTCTAAAAAGATAACTCCACTTTCCCTCTATTTAAAACCGCATACTAATTTAAACAGCATTTGCTCCCCTTGAACACTAATTTGCCCCTTCCCCGTCATTTCCCTTTAAATTTGCGCAAAAATCATACTTATAGTCCATTTACATTAATGGCCTATTTGTGATTTTACCATCTTAACTGCAATTTTCATATTGAACACATTTGACCATTTAGTATGAGTTCCCACGTTTTTTGTCTTATATGAAGGTAGTCCGAGATTACTCTGATGTCCGACGGCTGTTTTGCCAGACAAGCTGGGGCCGTGGGACGTCAGAGCTTGTCCCATATCAAAAAGTGGATATTTGCCCACCAAAAATATATGCGCGACTTTGACGCTTCTGGAGCCGACTGAGGGCCTTGGAATTTTATAAATCGGGCATCAGTCTCTTCATTTTTCATTTATCTCTTCATTTATGTAAGTTTCACCTACCTGCCAACCTTTATTTTTCTATATTTTAACAGTTTTCATAGTGACCCCCCTATTTCAGCATTTTCACGATCATTTTCAAATATTATCACGTGACCACGAGAAAACAGGGCAAATGACCATAATGTAACACCTCGTTTATTTACGATGCACCTGCCTAAAGATCCGAGAGCTTCCGATCGTTATCGTGGTCGGAACTAAATGCTGATTACCGAAAAAACGTGGTTGCTTCTAGATGTTAATCATCGATCTCCTATAAAGGAGGTAAAAAAATATAAATATTTGCATATTTGAGTCTCGAGGCTACGAACTCTCTCGTAACTTGACGTCCATATTTGAAAGTGAAAATGCTGAAATGGAGGGGTCACTATGAAAACTGTTAAAATATAGTAAAATAAAGGTTGGCAGGTAGGTGAAACTTACGTAAATGAAGAGATAAATGAAAAATGAAGAGATTGATGTCCGATTTATAAAATTCCAAGGCCCTCAGTCGGCTCCAGAAGCGACAAAGTCGCGCATCTATTTTGGGTGGGCAAATATCCACTTTTTGATATGGGACAAGCTCTGACGTCCCACGGCCCCAGCTTGTCTGGCAAAACAGCCGTCGGACGTCAGAGTAATCTCGGACTAATGAAGGATGTTAACTTTTTAGGTCATGTTTTCCTAAACACCTTATTGCTATTTGGTTTGAGAACACAATTAATTTGTAGTGCATTTCTTTTAGAACATATATGAAAATTAAAAAAATCCCACCCGCGTTTTCTCAATGAAACTTTTACAGTGTGTTGTACTACTTTTGGGACAAATTATATCAAAATTAAAGAAAACTTCATCGTCTGTAACTCAAAATATGAACAATTTTATCCTTAGGGCGTCTTGAAATCTTTTGACAGCTTCCGAAGTCCTATATTTCAACCTTTTTCACCTGGACTAAATCACTACTTTCCTTTTAAATTCGGGACCCAAATTTCTTTACAGTGTAATTTCACCCCCCCTACTTACAATTTGAGGCATTAAACATGGATAAATTAATTTGGAAGGGGTATTAAAATTAATGGCAAGTAACCACCCACTATTAACACTAGGGACTTTATTCGTGAACAACGAAAATCAAGGGACGACAATTGTGGTCTCGCACCATTTGTCTGTCTGGATTGTTAAAACCACAAAATCAGATAGTGATGAATATGCAAGTTTTCAACGATCCCGGAAAATACGAAAAATACACCTTATCGCTATTTAATCCAATCTGGGAAAGACAGTCAAATGTACAACTCCCTGTTTGGGTCATGTGGCTAAAAATAGAGGTTTTTTAGTAGAGAGCTGAGGGAGTAAAAACTTTAGAAAGCGATCATCAAGAAACTTTAAGGGGGTGGCGGGTCTAAATCATTTATATAGGATTTCTCTATATTTTTCTATAAATGAACTTTATATTATAGTTAATAGAAAAATAAAATAAAATAAGTGGGGTCACCCTTCATTTGCGCTCATAATCAGTCTTCCAAAGAAGCATACATTTATGTAAAAGTGTTTTTTTTCTGTTTAAGTAATAGGAGAAATAAAGTTAATATCGAAATACAATGAAATAAAAAAAGAAATTTATTACAGAAATCGCTCAAATTTTTACAATAATTTAGTTTAAGTACAGCTTACATATGGAAATGATAACCAAACATGACATATAACCGACAAATCTGACAGGAAGTGCAAAAAAAAAAATAAAAAAATCCCGACATACCGACCCGGATTTTTTGGCCTTGGAAGCAGGAAACAGACATCTATTTTTTTTGGCCTAAAAGTCATCTGGGGCCAACACAAATTTATTGTTTTGAATGATTTTTGTACCATATGATAAAGTAACAACTACAAAAGGTAACAAATAAAATTTGTAATGAAAAACAAATGTTTATTTTTTTTCTGAAAATTTTGTACCCTCGAGGCTCCTTAATATAGTATGATCAATTTTTTTCGAAATTAAAATTGAAGTTTAAAGTTTTTACGGTAAGGGAAGACATCAAAAGATCAATGTAAGATAAAAAACTTAATTCAAATAGTTTGGGGGTTGAACTGCTGCAAAATTTGGTTATCTGACATTGATTTTTACATATATCCATATGGGTCAATCAGTTTTTCGCAAATTAAGTTAAGAAGGGGGTAGGGGGGACGGGTCAGTGAAAAAACTATGTGAATTAAGTTTTTTATCCTTCATTGAACTTTTGGTGTCGTCCTTAAGTTAAAACAGGTCTCATAAAAAAGTATTGTGCATCAGTGTAAATTTCATGAATTCTTAAATCACATGTATATAAATCATGGACTATAATTCTTTATAGCAATATCTGTTAGCCATTTAGGGGTCTTTTGCATTTAAAGTTCAGATTAAGTGGGTTCATTTTGCGAAAAAATGACCTCAATATAAAGGACAATATATATATAGACAATAAATTCAGACTATGCGAATGAATTTTATTTTTACAGGACATTCGGTCTGGTAAGCATCCTAGCTTTACCAGACCGAATGAAATTTTACCAGACCAATTTTTTTTTACATCTAATTGTATATTATCCAACAAAAAACAACAAACATATGACTTTGTTGTGCCCTACTCCTCCCCAAAATGCACAAATTAAAACAAAATGATGTAACAAGAGGGGATATTGTTATGAAAGTTGTGCACAATTGCTTGAATGCATTTCAGTGAAGAGTAATGTCCCATTTTATTGGATTTTGACAATGTTTGTGAACTCAACATAATTTAGAGTTTCTGTATAAAATATTATTTCCTGTTTCTTCTTTCTTTTTCATATATCTTTTGGTTTTCAATTCTTGTGGTTATATTTCATAGCTAAATTTTGTGATCTGCTTGGATTTTTATTCATTTATTGTATTTAAATCGGCAAACCCGGAATTATCCTTATCCGTTCCCAGAATCTGATCCGGTTTTATTTACATTTCCGGTTGTGCCAATGATGGCATCCATTGTTGTTTTTGACAGTCATATATGTTTTTACCCGGATTTACACATTACTGGTTGTCCATGTTCGGCATAAAGCTAGCGGTTGAACAAAATAAACATCGCTGTGATGAATAATAAAGATGAAAATGAATTTGAGATCGTTTGGCAATTTTGCTAGAATGTTCCACGAAAAAAAACACCGGACATTCGGACCGGAATTCAACAAAATTTTACCAGACCGATCCATTATTCACCGGATTTGTCCGACGGTCCGACGTATTTCGTATAGTCTGTATTATATTATATAGACTCAAAAAATGGTATATCAAACAGAAGACAAAAAAGGGAAAATATAGTGAATTTTGGAGAATTTATATTATTAAATGTACATGCATTTGAAATATTTAAGATCCATGGTGACCTAGCTACCAGTTTAGAAAACATTGATTTAAATGCTAGTCTATTAGAGGGATATTTCATTTTCATTGGAAGTAGATATAGAATCTTATTTTATCATGAAGTCCAATTTGAAAATGACTTTGGGGGACTGTTGGGATCCCGCTAACATGTTTAACCCCGCCACATTATTTATGTATGTGCCTGTCCCAAGTCAGAAGCCTGTAATTCAGTGGTTGTCGTTTGTTTATGTGTTACATATTTTTTTTTACATATATAAGGCCATTAGTTTTCTAGCTTGAATTGTTTTACATTGTCTTATCGGGGCCTTTTATAGCTGACTATATATGTGGTATGGGTTTTGCTCATTGTTGAAGGCCGTAGGGTGACCTATAATTGTTAATGTTTGTGTCATTTTGGTCTTTTGTGGATAGTTGTCTCATTGGCAATCATACCACATCTTCTTTTTTATATTTGGGAATGAAGATGTAGTAAAGGCTGAATGCCAGTTTTAGTCTTATATATGTACTTTAGTCTTACATGTATATAATTACATATATGTATGTGTACATATATCACTGATATAGTGGCAATGATAAATAGACACTGACAAGTCTTCAATGGTGGATCCAGAACTTTTCAGGGGGGGGGGGGGACAGTCATGCTTCAGTGAGTGATTCCCTATATAATCAACCAAATTTTTCCCATAAAAAGGGGGGGGGGGCCTGGATCCACCTATGGTCTTACAGTAGATAACATTTTATAGTTATGAATATTTTGTCAGTTGACTAAAACTAGATGGAGGTGTGTGTGTTCTTATTTCCAACAGAAGGACACTAAACCTATATCAATATGTGCATGAAGCAAATTGATAGTTGCTAGATACTGAATGATTATACCACAAGAAAGTTTTAACCTGTGCATATATATACTTAAAATACGATAAAAATATCATGTCTTTTTCAGGACTTCTGAATCCAACCATGTAGTATGGAATGTTCTTGAGATGTGGTTTTGGTCGATGGATGTTCACGAAGGACCTGTAGTACAAAGTATATCACTGGATTTAGCTCTTTGTCTAAGTGTATTATTAAATTACTTTGCTTTGAGCTCAGTTCATTGTTATGCAATTCTTTCTTTGTAAAATAAAGATTTGACAGACAACTCTCATGTACAAGGATTTGTCAAAGTAGTATCACCTCTTATGTACAATGTAAGTATTAGGGAGATAAATGCATTCTATTTTAATTTGAACCAAACATATTATGTTTGTTCAATTATGTTAAAAAAATGATAAGCTCTATCTAGGCTTATCGATTTCTTAAACTATATTTCATTGTTCATGCTTGAAATTTTTATACAACCACAGAAATTTTTGCGGTCCTAAATAGGTATCCTGTCGTCCGAAGACAGATGGTTTCCATATAATAACTTAACTATATAATAAGCAAAAATAAATAAATAAAATTATAACACAATGTTTATAACCACAAAAGGAAGCTTGGGATTGATTTTGGGGGTTATAGTCCATAAGGTTTAGGTTCCAAAGGTGCCCAAAAGCATTAATTTAGTGTCAGTACAAAAAGTTGTGTACAAGTATTTCAATTGCTCTGAAATTGTACCATAATGTTTAATACCATAAGTTGAAGGTTGGGGTATATTTTAAGGGTTATTGGGGCAAACAGTCGAGGAATTGAGGGCCAAAAACAAGCACGTTTGTAGAGTCGAGACCACAAATTGTCCAGAATGGTTGTTGAATTACCTAAAACCAATGCTTTATGAAATCTTCTTTGAAAATTAGAGTTGTCTTTCTCTGTCCAGAATACATGTAGTAGTTTAATCAACTTAAATTAATGCTTTATACAATATACAATGCAAAATTCACTTTACTACCAACTGATAAATTAAAGCAGTCTTTAATAACCATTCAGTGATTACAAGCACTTTGATTATCATTCTAGGGTTATGCCCTTTTACAAATGGAAACATTGAAGAATTATTTAGTCTTAACTTAAGTTTGTTTTAACTAAATCTAGTGAACCATACCAATAGTAAGCAAATACATATGAAAAAGATGTGGTATGCTTTCCAATGAGACAGTTCTCCACAAGAGACCAAATGACACAGAAGTTAACAACTATAGGACATAAACAATAAGCAAAGCCAATACCGCATAATCAGCTATAAAAGGCACCGAAATGACAATATAAAACAATTCAAACGAGAAAACTAATGGCCTTATTTATGTTAAAAAAAAAATAAACAAAAAACTTATATGTCACACATTAATAAACGACAATCACCGAGTTACAGGCTCCTTATATCATGTTCTCAAATCTAGATATCATCTCCCATATAGAAAAAAAACGTGTGAAAAAATTAATCTATTATGTGTTGCGTTCCTAGATACAAAATGTATCCAAAATCAAAGATGTAGAACATATTCTATCATAATAACTAGGTAACTAGTGTTATAACTGTCTCCTCTATGCCTGTCTTAAACAAAAAAAAATATTAAATAAATAACAGTTCTAATGCTCAGGTTGGTTGTCACCGTGCAACACAGTTAATAATATAAAAAAGAAGATGTGGTATGATTGCCAATGAGACAACTATCCACAAAAGACCAAAATGACACAAACATTAACAATTATAGGTCACCGTACGGCCTTCAACAATGAGCAAAGCCCATACCGCATATATAGTCAACTATAAAAGGCCCTGATAAGACAATGTAAAACAATTCAAGCGAGAAAACTAATGGCCTCATTTATGTAAAAAAAGGAACGAAAAACAAATATGTAACACATAAACAAACGACAACCACTGAATTACAGGCTCCTGACTTGGGACAGGCACATACAAAAATAATGTGGCGGGGTTAAACATGTTAGTGGGATCCCAATCCTCCCCCTAACCTGGGGCAGTGGTATAACAGTACAACACAAGAACAAACTATAAAAATCAGTTAAAAAAGGCTTAACTCATCAGATAGACAAAAAAATAACACCATAAAGGAAAAACATAGAACTCCTTTTGTCATAAGACACTGTCAAACATCAAAACATACTATCCACACTCATCTGTGTCCACACTTGTATGTATACTAAAATAAAATAATATTCTTTTGTGATGTATATCGTAAATATATTTGTGTGATTTTCTATTCAATATACGGAAATCACACGAATTCCGAATGTCGCCAAGAAAAACTCCAAATATCGGTGTGAATTAAAATATTTTATTTCATCTAAATCATGATTAGATTTGCTTTTTTTATTTGACACTATATTGATTTTTATCCACACAAATATTTTAGAATCAAAAGTTATAATATACACTTTGATTTACCCATTAAACCAATGTCGCCGATTAACGTATAACCTACCGTAACGTATCTTTGGGTACAGTCAAAACATATTTATATGATTGGAAATCATGCCCAAAGTGACTTTAAGCAAAGTTGATACATAAAATTTTTAAATCCTGCCTTTAACTTTTATTGCAATGAAACGAAAAATAAAAAAAAATCTTCTCTTTCTCTTTTTTTCGATTGTCGCATATAAGAATCCAACCTACGTAACGCGTATTTTGGAACGCACTAACCAAGAACAAATCAAAATGATGATTATTTCATTGAAAGCACCCATAAAGCTTCTCAATAATCAGTTTTGAGAAAGCAACTCAACAATATTGTTACATATTTCCATGTATAATGTAAATAAAACTAACCTCCGTTTAAATAACCTCCGTGACGCAGTTATTTACAGTTAAGTTGTCAGACATTTTTATCAGTATCAGCGGCTGCCGACACTGCCGAAAGTCATTTTTGTAGCAGACATCATTTATTATAAAGAAAACAGACAAACAAAATACAGATTTTGAGAAAAAAAATGTTGTTTTGAGAAAGGTAGGTTAACTTGTTTTTTCCCTATTATGTGAGCAACATTATAACGTTTAATAAACGTTATATCAGCCATTTTCTTAGATTTAAAATAGTCTGCAACACAACTTGTGTAATTACGACGACAATCATAACTTTAACAGCGGTTTATGGCAAACATTTTCAAGATTATTTAGGACTCATCAATGTAACGGAGGTTATGCAAATAAAAAAAATCTAAAGATGCATGTAAACACGATCATACCAATTGAAATTCTTGTACATTGTTATAGATACCAAATCAGTTCATCAATTATCACTAATAAAAATCAAAAGGTGATGTCAATCATAGACGACATCATTGATTTACGTTACGGAGGATAGAAATTTAAGGAAAAAAAGTTTTTTTTTCTAACAGGACTTTACTCTTTTTAGATAACGATTTACTAAGAAAAATGTTTAATTCTGTTGTCTTGTTTGTCATTTAATTCCAATATTTACATTCATTTATATGTTTGCTGTTGGTAAGAACTGGAATTGTCCGTTATGGAGGTTTTAAATGTCGTTACGGAGGATAGAAATTTTCGAAATGAAACTATTTTGACTTCAAAACTTCATAGTTGAGTATAATACATACATTATGGTGTGAAGGAAGATGACATTATCTGTATAGAGCTAATAAAATTAAGTTGAACAGTATTCGGTTTAGGTAAAACATATTTTTGAGTGAAAGTTCATGAATCGTTACGGAGATTTTGACAAGAACAAGTCCATTTGACTAAAAGAAACATATAACTTGATAGAAAACAGTTTTTTAGTTTGTAATGTCAATAAATTGTTTAGAAAAACTACCATTAAAGAGTTAAGTGTTACTATGTATCAGCATTCAGATACTGGTTTGATATCAACCTCCGTAACAAAGATGGGGGTGTGGATTAATACAAGCATAAAACATACATACAAGTGAATCAAAACATAAATAATAGGGTTTTTCCTGGAAAGCTGTATTATGAAACTAAAATAATATACAGCATAACATTTCATTAGTTTAAATTTATTACTAAATAAGTTGTGAAAACTACTTATTTGAATTATTTTTTAAACACTATATTAATTCAGACCTAAAAATTGGTATTTGCTTTCAATATATACAGAATAATACATATAAATCAGTTTGCTATGATGGTAAATGTAACCCATTTCACATGAGCCTGGATTTAAATCTTGTGTTTTTCTCTAATGCAATTTTTAAGATGACTTTATACAACACTAACCTCCGATACGTTCATACTTACCTTGTCTTACAAAAAATGCTAAAACTAGAAAACAACTAAAATGGTGTAAGTAAAAATTAAAAAAATGACAGACTAGATATAGACACAGAAGAAAACAACACTCTCTCTATGCTCAGTTAAAATTTATTTTTTAACAGTGTCTACATTCGAATTGTACCCATTTTTTGGGAATGACTGTTACACACCTGAAGATGCAATAGTTTGACCTCAATTTGAAAATGACTAATTTCTATTTTTAAGTCATGTGAAACGAGACAAATAAGTGTAGAAATAGACCCATAATATTTTGTTTTAAAATTTTCATGTGTTCCTATTCGTTAACTGAATTTTTCTCGATTAAATTAAAGGTAAAGAGACTACCACTTCAACCTAAACTACTTTAAATATTGTACCCTTATTAGGTAACGACTATTTCACTTCAAAAGTAGGTGTGGGTTATCTTGTTTTCCCGAAAAGAAATCCCGAAAAG
This sequence comes from Mytilus galloprovincialis, assembly GCF_965363235.1. NCBI lineage: Eukaryota > Metazoa > Mollusca > Bivalvia > Mytilida > Mytilidae > Mytilus > Mytilus galloprovincialis. Next base: position 47,940,800 of record NC_134844.1, on the reverse strand, counting down.
AAAAATTTTGATCACCAATTTTATGAGAAAAAAATATTGTGGTCAAGCAGATGACAAAACAAACATATTCTGAATCCAGTTTTTTTCCCCTATAACTTATTGTGTTATATTTTGTTCAATGGACACAGGAAAAATAAAAACGAAAAGTCCGTTATCAAATGACAAAATTAAAAGCTCAACCACATCAATTGAAGGGACAACAACTGTGATATTCCTAATCTGGTTCATGCATTTTTGTACGTTGAAAATGGTAGATTAAACGTACTTTCATAGCTAGTGAAACCTCTCTCTTGTATGACAATCGCATAAAATTCCATCTTATTGCCAACGATGTGTTAATACAACAAACAGACGAAAAAAGGAGCAAGATAGCAGTCAACATTGTGTTATAATCTTTAATCACCATTAAAGCAAACAAATATTTAACAAATAAACACAAAAAGGCATAAATACAAAGCATATAAGCACAAATGAAAGACAAAAATACAAAAAATTTACCATAGCACCATTTTTAAATAATGACGGGATGTACAAGAGCCGAGTCAAGTCAAATGGATATCACAAAAAATACACCAAACAGTTGAAGTAATATTCAAAAAGACAAATAAAATTATTTAATTATTAGGCCAAATAAAAAAGTATGTGTGGTTCTAGTTACATCTGAAAAAAAGTTAGGGTAGGTAGGTAGGGATTTTTTTTTTATTTTACATTGAGTCTATGGGAGCAACATTCTGACTTTAACAGTGCTTAATGAAAAATGACAATAAAATCTTTAGGGTAGGCTATTTTTAAGCCGGAAAAGTAGGGACGGTAGGGTTACTGGAACCACACATATATTTTTATTTGGCCTTATTAGAATTGTTTTTATAGTTACTGAGTAAGGAAAATATTTCTATATATATTTATCTTTTACACTAGTCGTGAAAGAAAATTTACAGTAAGGTCCCTTTCAGATATAAACTAGGTCTTTATATTGTTCATTTTTACTTATTTATTTGTTGTATTTTTTTGCTGAAACATCAATTGTTTTAGGATTTTTGACTTTGAGCAGTCGAACGCATTGGATATAACAGATTTAGGGGTGTTTTTTTTTCGTTTTTAAACATGTATCTATCATGAAGACATAATCATGCTTCCATTGAAAACTTGCCTAACAATACATTCTGATTAAACATAAGAAGAATACTGGCAAAGATCTATAACAATGATACGTAAACATATGGTAGGTCTGATGTTCTTTGTGTTGAAATAAAAAAGTAAAATAAAAAAATTACCATGAAAATATAAAACGGAATGTCAATTATCAAATGTCAAAATCAAAGGCTCAAACACATCAAACGAATGGAAAACAACTTTGTACAGGCATTCCCTTGCGTAGAAAATTGTAGATTAAATTTGTTTTTACAGCAAGCTCAACCTCTCACTTCTATGACAGTTGTTTTAAATTCCATTATAATAACAACAATGTATCAACAAAATAAACAAACAAAAACGGTAAAATGTCATAAATTGGGGCCCATCAACGTTGTGTTATAATCTTAATTACTATAAAAACAAATAAACTATGTCAATAAAGAAAACAAAATAGCTAGACCCAAAGCACATAGTCGAACATGAAAGACAAGGATACAAAAAAATGGCCATAACACAATAACATAATGGTGGCATATATGAATACCAAGCCATGCCATAACTTTTATCAAACATGGACTAGCCGTTCAATTACCATCAGCTGCAAAGGACTGCATATTTATTTTTAGAAGCACATAAACACGGTCAATAGAGGGTTAGCAGGAATGAGAACCATTAAAACTGAGAGATAAAATAAAAAAGAAAAAAGTACAGATGGCATCTTAGAAAAACTTTGCACAATACAGCATTAAACAAATATTGAGATGATTGGTATGCTGTGCTAAGATTCTAAATTATGATCGAAATTTTTATTGGGCCCCCCTCTAAATCCGCCACTGCTATTCAATAGCCATATTAAATCGATTAAGCGAAAACTAATCCGGGTTACAAACTTAAACCGAGGGAAACACATCAAATGTAAGGGGAAAGTAATGGAACAATATGGGATAACATTTTATTGATTGATTGCTTAACTTGCAAACAAGTTTATTTGTAATTTGAAAAACAAACCCGATGCAGAAGATACGTCGTGTAGATAACTAATTATTAAAACACTGAACATCTCATATATACTGATTAAGAAGACACACAAGCAGGAAACAAAAAAAGACTGATAGATTCGCACGAATTCCAAAAAGAACGACGTCAGATGCGTCGACGCGGTAAGCGTCTCCTGTTATGTAAGTATCACCACGCGGTAAGCGCCTCCTGTTATGTAAGTATCACCACGCGGTAAGCGTCTCCTGTTATGTAAGTATCACCACGCGGTAAACGTCTCCTGTTATGTAAGTATTACCACACGGTTAGAGTCTCCTGCTATGTAAGTATCACATGTTATTACTTTTTGTCGACTTCGAAATGAAATTGTTCATTTTTTCCTAAGACATGGATCATCAATTTGATTTTATTATCCATCAGTTGACAACAACACTTTAATTTAATTGTTCAAAATACAATAAAAACTTACCTTTTGAGTGAATATTTATTCCAAGTTTAAAACAACCTATTACATGTAGGTAGGTCTTTCTCGCTACATTGAAGACCCATTGATTTAAAGTGTCATTCCATTGACGAACATGAAATTTGGATGGGTTATATCACTTTGTAAAAATTAATATGAGATATTTATGTTTAAAACACAAACAATGAACTTCAAAATTTAAATCAACGTTATATGATGCGATCAGTCGTTTTTCTAGTGATCATAAGTGAAGTATTATCAAAAAAAATTTATGAAAAAGACCACATTATTAAAGAAGGGACTGGGTCGTAGCCTCTGTCTATCGAAAATGACCATTTAGACAATTTGGTGTAATTTACTGAGAGCTGGCTTAATCCATTTGTAAATGATACCAACATTTCAATAGCATCATAAAACATGTTTCGTAATAATAGAACTAATCGCGTCGGCGGTTGCATGGAAGCGTATAGCACAAGGATAATAGTTAATTAAGCGTACTATATAAAAGAAAATAGTATCTGCGTCCATGTACCGACTTGCAATCCGGTCGCTTCAAATGTGTTTGGTTAGAAATAAATTACCACTACTAAAAATAAACCATTTTCATGTTGAACATGTTGAACATTTTACATACCCCAAAATAGTTCAAAACGAACTTTTAATAATTTTTATCATTCAATTCACCTTGCGCTTTCTGCAAATAAAGACATAGTTCAAACTGGTGATTTAAATATAAACAATATTAAAAATCTCAATGACAAAATTACTTCCTCAATATAGCCTGTAGTTACTTTATGAAAACACGTATTTCACTAAAAACAGCTCTCTATTTTACATGTAATTATTATAAGTTTGTTTACTCTGATATCTGATAAACTGTCAACGACATGGTTAAAAAAGAAGAAGAAAACAGACAAACAATAGTACACTAGACACAACATAGAAAACTAAAGACTAATCAACACGAACCCTATCAAAAATTTGGGAGACCGGAGGTGCTTCGAAAGGGTAAGCAGGTCCACATGTGGAACCCGTCGTGTAAGAAATAAAAGTAATATAGCTGTTGAAAACGATTATAACATGTATAATGTCTGGTCCAATATGTGTTTTTATCATTGAGGAAAAGTGTATAGTTTTATATATTGAATTAATCTTGGATGCAATTGTACTTACCGACCAACAAATTATTTCCTGTAATGAAGGTCTATACAACTTTCTGCAGCAAAACTGCTCTTGGGAAATGGGAATTACTTTACGTTATTTTCTCGGAAAACCGATATCTAAAAATAGTATTATCTTACACACCTGAAGATGCAATAGTTTGACCTCAATTTGAAAATGACTAATTTCTATTTTTAAGTCATGTGAAACGAGACAAATAAGTGTAGAAATAGACCCATAATATTTTGTTTTAAAATTTTCATGTGTTCCTATTCGTTAACTGAATTTTTCTCGATTAAATTAAAGGTAAAGAGACTACCACTTCAACCTAAACTACTTTAAATATTGTACCCTTATTAGGTAACGACTATTTCACTTCAAAAGTAGGTGTGGGTTATCTTGTTTTCCCGAAAAGAAAAATTTTGATCACCAATTTTATGAGAAAAAAATATTGTGGTCAAGCAGATGACAAAACAAACATATTCTGAATCCAGTTTTTTTTCCCCTATAACTTATTGTGTTATATTTTGTTCAATGGACACAGGAAAAATAAAAACGAAAAGTCCGTTATCAAATGACAAAATTAAAAGCTCAACCACATCAATTGAAGGGACAACAACTGTGATATTCCTAACCTGGTTCATGCATTTTTGTACGTTGAAAATGGTAGATTAAACGTACTTTCATAGCTAGTGAAACCTCTCTCTTGTATGACAATCGCATAAAATTCCATCTTATTGCCAACGATGTGTTAATACAACAAACAGACGAAAAAAGGAGCAAGATAGCAGTCAACATTGTGTTATAATCTTTAATCACCATTAAAGCAAACAAATATTTAACAAATAAACACAAAAAGGCATAAATACAAAGCATATAAGCACAAATGAAAGACAAAAATACAAAAAATTTACCATAGCACCATTTTTAAATAATGACGGGATGTACAAGAGCCGAGTCAAGTCAAATGGATATCACAAAAAATACACCAAACAGTTGAAGTAATATTCAAAAAGACAAATAAAATTATTTAATTATTAGGCCAAATAAAAAAGTATGTGTGGTTCTAGTTACATCTGAAAAAAAGTTAGGGTAGGTAGGTAGGGATTTTTTTTTTATTTTACATTGAGTCTATGGGAGCAACATTCTGACTTTAACAGTGCTTAATGAAAAATGACAATAAAATCTTTAGGGTAGGCTATTTTCAAGCCGGAAAAGTAGGGACGGTAGGGTTACTGGAACCACACATATATTTTTATTTGGCCTTATTAGAATTGTTTTTATAGTTACTGAGTAAGGAAAATATTTCTATATATATTTATCTTTTACACTAGTCGTGAAAGAAAATTTACAGTAAGGTCCCTTTCAGATATAAGCTAGGTCTTTATATTGTTCATTTTTACTTATTTATTTGTTGTATTTTTTTGCTGAAACATCAATTGTTTTAGGATTTTTGACTTTGAGCAGTCGAACGCATTGGATATAAACAGATTTAGGGGTGTTTTTTTTTCGTTTTTAAACATGTATCTATCATGAAGACATAATCATCCTTCCATTGAAAACTTGCCTAACAATACATTCTGATTAAACATAAGAAGAATACTGGCAAAGATCTATAACAATGATACGTAAACATATGGTAGGTCTGATGTTCTTTGTGTTGAAATAAAAAAGTAAAATAAAAAAATTACCATGAAAATATAAAACGGAATGTCAATTATCAAATGTCAAAATCAAAGGCTCAAACACATCAAACGAATGGAAAACAACTTTGTACAGGCATTCCCTTGCGTAGAAAATTGTAGATTAAATTTGTTTTTACAGCAAGCTCAACCTCTCACTTCTATGACAGTTGTTTTAAATTCCATTATAATAACAACAATGTATCAACAAAATAAACAAACAAAAACGGTAAAATGTCATAAATTGGGGCCCATCAACGTTGTGTTATAATCTTAATTACTATAAAAACAAATAAACTATGTCAATAAAGAAAACAAAATAGCTAGACCCAAAGCACATAGTCGAACATGAAAGACAAGGATACAAAAAAATGGCCATAACACAATAACATAATGGTGGCATATATGAATACCAAGCCATGCCATAACTTTTATCAAACATGGACTAGCCGTTCAATTACCATCAGCTGCAAAGGACTGCATATTTATTTTTAGAAGCACATAAACACGGTCCATAGAGGGTTAGCAGGAATGAGAACCATTAAAACTGAGAGATAAAATAAAAAAGAAAAAAGTACAGATGGCATCTTAGAAAAACTTTGCACAATACAGCATTAAACAAATATTGAGATGATTGGTATGCTGTGCTAAGATTCTAAATTATGATCGAAATTTTTATTGGGCCCCCCTCTAAATCCGCCTCTGCTATTCAATAGCCATATTAAATCGATTAAGCGAAAACTAATCCGGGTTACAAACTTAAACCGAGGGAAACACATCAAATGTAAGGGGAAAGTAATGGAACAATATGGGATAACATTTTATTGATTGATTGCTTAACTTGCAAACAAGTTTATTTGTAATTTGAAAAACAAACCCGATGCAGAAGATACGTCGTGTAGATAACTAATTATTAAAACACTGAACATCTCATATATACTGATTAAGAAGACACACAAGCAGGAAACAAAAAAAGACTGATAGATTCGCACGAATTCCAAAAAGAACGACGTCAGATGCGTCGACGCGGTAAGCGTCTCCTGTTATGTAAGTATCACCACGCGGTAAGCGCCTCCTGTTATGTAAGTATCACCACGCGGTAAGCGTCTCCTGTTATGTAAGTATCACCACGCGGTAAACGTCTCCTGTTATGTAAGTATTACCACACGGTTAGAGTCTCCTGCTATGTAAGTATCACATGTTATTACTTTTTGTCGACTTCGAAATGAAATTGTTCATTTTTTCCTAAGACATGGATCATCAATTTGATTTTATTATCCATCAGTTGACAACAACACTTTAATTTAATTGTTCAAAATACAATAAAAACTTACCTTTTGAGTGAATATTTATTCCAAGTTTAAAACAACCTATTACATGTAGGTAGGTCTTTCTCGCTACATTGAAGACCCATTGATTTAAAGTGTCATTCCATTGACGAACATGAAATTTGGATGGGTTATATCACTTTGTAAAAATTAATATGAGATATTTATGTTTAAAACACAAACAATGAACTTCAAAATTTAAATCAACGTTATATGATGCGATCAGTCGTTTTTCTAGTGATCATAAGTGAAGTATTATCAAAAAAAATTTATGAAAAAGACCACATTATTAAAGAAGGGACTGGGTCGTAGCCTCTGTCTATCGAAAATGACCATTTAGACAATTTGGTGTAATTTACTGAGAGCTGGCTTAATCCATTTGTAAATGATACCAACATTTCAATAGCATCATAAAACATGTTTCGTAATAATAGAACTAATCGCGTCGGCGGTTGCATGGAAGCGTATAGCACAAGGATAATAGTTAATTAAGCGTACTATATAAAAGAAAATAGTATCTGCGTCCATGTACCGACTTGCAATCCGGTCGCTTCAAATGTGTTTGGTTAGAAATAAATTACCACTACTAAAAATAAACCATTTTCATGTTGAACATGTTGAACATTTTACATACCCCAAAATAGTTCAAAACGAACTTTTAATAATTTTTATCATTCAATTCACCTTGCGCTTTCTGCAAATAAAGACATAGTTCAAACTGGTGATTTAAATATAAACAATATTAAAAATCTCAATGACAAAATTACTTCCTCAATATAGCCTGTAGTTACTTTATGAAAACACGTATTTCACTAAAAACAGCTCTCTATTTTACATGTAATTATTATAAGTTTGTTTACTCTGATATCTGATAAACTGTCAACGACATGGTTAAAAAAGAAGAAGAAAACAGACAAACAATAGTACACTAGACACAACATAGAAAACTAAAGACTAATCAACACGAACCCTATCAAAAATTTGGGAGACCGGAGGTGCTTCGAAAGGGTAAGCAGGTCCACATGTGGAACCCGTCGTGTAAGAAATAAAAGTAATATAGCTGTTGAAAACGATTATAACATGTATAATGTCTGGTCCAATATGTGTTTTTATCATTGAGGAAAAGTGTATAGTTTTATATATTGAATTAATCTTGGATGCAATTGTACTTACCGACCAACAAATTATTTCCTGTAATGAAGGTCTATACAACTTTCTGCAGCAAAACTGCTCTTGGGAAATGGGAATTACTTTACGTTATTTTCTCGGAAAACCGATATCTAAAAATAGTATTATCTTACACACCTGAAGATGCAATAGTTTGACCTCAATTTGAAAATGACTAATTTCTATTTTTAAGTCATGTGAAACGAGACAAATAAGTGTAGAAATAGACCCATAATATTTTGTTTTAAAATTTTCATGTGTTCCTATTCGTTAACTGAATTTTTCTCGATTAAATTAAAGGTAAAGAGACTACCACTTCAACCTAAACTACTTTAAATATTGTACCCTTATTAGGTAACGACTATTTCACTTCAAAAGTAGGTGTGGGTTATCTTGTTTTCCCGAAAAGAAAAATTTTGATCACCAATTTTATGAGAAAAAAATATTGTGGTCAAGCAGATGACAAAACAAACATATTCTGAATCCAGTTTTTTTTCCCCTATAACTTATTGTGTTATATTTTGTTCAATGGACACAGGAAAAATAAAAACGAAAAGTCCGTTATCAAATGACAAAATTAAAAGCTCAACCACATCAATTGAAGGGACAACAACTGTGATATTCCTAACCTGGTTCATGCATTTTTGTACGTTGAAAATGGTAGATTAAACGTACTTTCATAGCTAGTGAAACCTCTCTCTTGTATGACAATCGCATAAAATTCCATCTTATTGCCAACGATGTGTTAATACAACAAACAGACGAAAAAAGGAGCAAGATAGCAGTCAACATTGTGTTATAATCTTTAATCACCATTAAAGCAAACAAATATTTAACAAATAAACACAAAAAGGCATAAATACAAAGCATATAAGCACAAATGAAAGACAAAAATACAAAAAATTTACCATAGCACCATTTTTAAATAATGACGGGATGTACAAGAGCCGAGTCAAGTCAAATGGATATCACAAAAAATACACCAAACAGTTGAAGTAATATTCAAAAAGACAAATAAAATTATTTAATTATTAGGCCAAATAAAAAAGTATGTGTGGTTCTAGTTACATCTGAAAAAAAGTTAGGGTAGGTAGGTAGGGATTTTTTTTTTATTTTACATTGAGTCTATGGGAGCAACATTCTGACTTTAACAGTGCTTAATGAAAAATGACAATAAAATCTTTAGGGTAGGCTATTTTTAAGCCGGAAAAGTAGGGACGGTAGGGTTACTGGAACCACACATATATTTTTATTTGGCCTTATTAGAATTGTTTTTATAGTTACTGAGTAAGGAAAATATTTCTATATATATTTATCTTTTACACTAGTCGTGAAAGAAAATTTACAGTAAGGTCCCTTTCAGATATAAGCTAGGTCTTTATATTGTTCATTTTTACTTATTTATTTGTTGTATTTTTTTGCTGAAACATCAATTGTTTTAGGATTTTTGACTTTGAGCAGTCGAACGCATTGGATATAAACAGATTTAGGGGTGTTTTTTTTTCGTTTTTAAACATGTATCTATCATGAAGACATAATCATGCTTCCATTGAAAACTTGCCTAACAATACATTCTGATTAAACATAAGAAGAATACTGGCAAAGATCTATAACAATGATACGTAAACATATGGTAGGTCTGATGTTCTTTGTGTTGAAATAAAAAAGTAAAATAAAAAAATTACCATGAAAATATAAAACGGAATGTCAATTATCAAATGTCAAAATCAAAGGCTCAAACACATCAAACGAATGGAAAACAACTTTGTACAGGCATTCCCTTGCGTAGAAAATTGTAGATTAAATTTGTTTTTACAGCAAGCTCAACCTCTCACTTCTATGACAGTTGTTTTAAATTCCATTATAATAACAACAATGTATCAACAAAATAAACAAACAAAAACGGTAAAATGTCATAAATTGGGGCCCATCAACGTTGTGTTATAATCTTAATTACTATAAAAACAAATAAACTATGTCAATAAAGAAAACAAAATAGCTAGACCCAAAGCACATAGTCGAACATGAAAGACAAGGATACAAAAAAATGGCCATAACACAATAACATAATGGTGGCATATATGAATACCAAGCCATGCCATAACTTTTATCAAACATGGACTAGCCGTTCAATTACCATCAGCTGCAAAGGACTGCATATTTATTTTTAGAAGCACATAAACACGGTCCATAGAGGGTTAGCAGGAATGAGAACCATTAAAACTGAGAGATAAAATAAAAAAGAAAAAAGTACAGATGGCATCTTAGAAAAACTTTGCACAATACAGCATTAAACAAATATTGAGATGATTGGTATGCTGTGCTAAGATTCTAAATTATGATCGAAATTTTTATTGGGCCCCCCTCTAAATCCGCCTCTGCTATTCAATAGCCATATTAAATCGATTAAGCGAAAACTAATCCGGGTTACAAACTTAAACCGAGGGAAACACATCAAATGTAAGGGGAAAGTAATGGAACAATATGGGATAACATTTTATTGATTGATTGCTTAACTTGCAAACAAGTTTATTTGTAATTTGAAAAACAAACCCGATGCAGAAGATACGTCGTGTAGATAACTAATTATTAAAACACTGAACATCTCATATATACTGATTAAGAAGACACACAAGCAGGAAACAAAAAAAGACTGATAGATTCGCACGAATTCCAAAAAGAACGACGTCAGATGCGTCGACGCGGTAAGCGTCTCCTGTTATGTAAGTATCACCACGCGGTAAGCGCCTCCTGTTATGTAAGTATCACCACGCGGTAAGCGTCTCCTGTTATGTAAGTATCACCACGCGGTAAACGTCTCCTGTTATGTAAGTATTACCACACGGTTAGAGTCTCCTGCTATGTAAGTATCACATGTTATTACTTTTTGTCGACTTCGAAATGAAATTGTTCATTTTTTCCTAAGACATGGATCATCAATTTGATTTTATTATCCATCAGTTGACAACAACACTTTAATTTAATTGTTCAAAATACAATAAAAACTTACCTTTTGAGTGAATATTTATTCCAAGTTTAAAACAACCTATTACATGTAGGTAGGTCTTTCTCGCTACATTGAAGACCCATTGATTTAAAGTGTCATTCCATTGACGAACATGAAATTTGGATGGGTTATATCACTTTGTAAAAATTAATATGAGATATTTATGTTTAAAACACAAACAATGAACTTCAAAATTTAAATCAACGTTATATGATGCGATCAGTCGTTTTTCTAGTGATCATAAGTGAAGTATTATCAAAACGTCTCTCAATTCGGTCATTTACAATTTTCGTTGTATTGATTTTTGAATTATGTGCAACCAAGTGAAGAGTCAGGCTGTAAATATATTAGTTTATACATCATTATATATAGTTTTTGAGGACTAGTATGCTACGGCTGAATTAATGAACTCTAAATTCTCAACAATGGCTCGTTAATTTTAATCCAAGAAAAACTGAAACCATGACCACATATAGAAAAACAGCAAAACCCCATAATCCACCAATATATATGAATGATATGCTGATACAAGAGGTTGAAAAACATAAACATTATTATGGTTAATTTTTCAAGAAAACGGCTGTTGGGAAAGTCATGTTAATTATATTATTGATAAAGCTACGCCGCGCTTAAATCGTATGAGGAGCTTAAAGTTTCAGTTATCGCGTTGTTAATTTTGTGGATAGTTGTCTCATTGGCAATCATACCACATCTTCTTTTTTATATTTAGTTTTAGAACGAAGTTTGGTGGCACCTGTGACGATACGAGCCGCTTCTATTTAGATGCTCTCTAGTTTGTCCTTTGAATAAATTGGTTTGTTAACGTTATCCCACACAGTATCCGTATATTCGCGAATAGGCCTGATGAAACTGATATAAATAACTTGTAAATTATAATATAAAAAAGAAGATGTGGTATGATTGCCAATGAGACAACTATCCACAATAGACTAAAACGACACAGACATTAACAACTATAGGTCACTGTACGGCCTTCAACAATGAGCAAAGCCCATACCGCATAGTCAGCTATAAAAGGCCCCGATAAGACAATGTAAAACAATTCAAACGAGAAAACTAACGGCCTCATTAATATAAAAAAAAAAAAAATGAACGAAAAACAAATATGTAACAAATAAACAGACGACAACCACTGAATTACAGGCTCCTGACTTGGTTCAGGCACATACATAAATAATGTGGCGGGGTTAAACATGTTAGCGGGATTCCAACCCTCCCCCTAAACTGAGACAGTGGTATAACAGTACAACATAAGAACGAACTATAAAAATCAGTTGAAAAAGGCTTAACTCATCAGATGGACAAAAATACAAGTGGACGTGGCCCGGTACTTATACATCCCGACACCAAAAGACACAATGAACAGATCTGAGAGTACTCGCAGTTATCTGACAGCTAGTTCAAAGCCACTAACAACTAATAAAAAAGTCATGCCACTAAGACTAAACTATCAATCCGTACACAGCCAACATCCAATGGATTTAGTGTAAAGACGTCATAAACAGCCAGAGAAAAACATGACCTTGTGCAATGATACTGGGTTATAATGATACTGGTTGGGTATCTCTGAGTTAAAGAAGATCCAGACATTAAATTATCAAATTTCACAAAATGTTTCATTATCAAGCTCCTAATTATATTTGTAGTCTCGTACCTCCACAACTTTATCAATTATCTTTGTAGTCTCGTACCTCAACAACTTTATCAAGTTTATAACTATAATACAAGAAGCGCATTTTTAATGTTCAAAACATGAACTGTAACACTACTTTTTATCAAAATTCCTTCCTACCATCTGTTATTCGTGAATTGAACAAATTTCCACAAGATGCAAGATGTAATCCATAATTTACACTAAAAAATTATATATATCGTGATATTAAGAAAGTCCCTTCATATTATAATTATAAGGACTATCAAAAGCACGTTATTTATCCAAAACATCCAAAGATTTATTTTACACTCCAAAAATGGTAATTTCCACTTTTTGCATGTGTTTTATTACAAAAAAAATAATCATCAATTCTTTGCAAGTAGTTAAGGAACTCGTTGAAAAGCACTGAAAGTCTAGTATTGACTCGGCAGAGCACTTACTACAGAAGCCGAGATGAAACGATATTTTACGGGGGTTTTGTGGAGCTATACAGTTTTGAATGGTAGAGTCATGAAAAATTCTAGACAAATTAGTAAAATCAATACCTCTATTCTCGAGCCTTTATTAATGTATTTTATTTTTATGAAATACTTTTTTTTTTTTATTTATTCATACATTTTTATTCGGTTGTCTTTGTTTTTTCCTGATTAGAACCTGTATGATCATTTGAGATAATCTGTCTCATCATTCTGTGGGTTTTATGCTTTAAAAACTGAGTTTAATCAGAGACTTGTATTATATGTCTCTGGTTTAATGATTACAATTTTATTTTGATATCGGATATATATACCTTTTCAGAGATATTTTCCGGAGTTTTTCAATGCTTATTCCATTACCGTCTCCTTATATTAGTTTTCAATATGGACGGAGATGGGCATCTTGAGCAGAGAATTTTTGATTTTCTAGAGTCACAGCATAATAACGAGGCGGAACTATCACAAATTTTGAGAGCAGTGAAAGTTGATAAGCGAACATTAAATGCTAATCTTTATAGACTAAAACGATCAGGAAACCTAATAAAAACGAACGAAAAACCGCCTTCTTGGCAGATAAATTTGAGGAACAGAAGAACGCCGAGAAAGCATTTTAATTCCAAACCATATCACTCCCAGCAGAAGAACATTGCTCGTTATAGTGGAGTTAAAGTAAATTTTATCGTATTTTCATATACACCGAATTCTAGATTAATGTTAATATGACCTCATATTTCTACTTTCATTTTATTTCCATTTTACTTTCACTTTTGATTTTTGAGAAGTTTATCATTTAGTCTTCTCTCTGTGTACTGTAATGATGCTATTACAAATCTTTAAAGCAACAAGAATTTTTCCAACATTCTATTGGGAAACTTATCATTTGCTTCTACCAGTAATACCTTCTGAATTTCTGAAAATAAAACTGCAAATTACGATCGCCATCAGTCCATTGTATAAAAAAGGCACTGGCTACAATTACACTGAAATGTAACAATAACAAAAAAATATTTGTTACATTGGTCACTAATTGCTGGAGTGCTATGTCGTATGTTGGGTTAGGAACTGATTATAAATTACGAACATAACAGTAATATGTGTGACTACGTTTATGTTGCGTTATACATGTTATTGTTACGTTAGATTTTTTAAACTTTTACGGTGCAGTCCGGTGTGTTTGCACACCTAAGACTTATGACTTAAACTTTATTAAACTGATAAAATCAATATTGGCAATAATCGGATAATATTTTGTGAAAAAATTCATTACATAATTTTATTTCATAAAATATACTGGGCCAAATTTAACCAAACATGGCCACAATCATCATAAGCCATGTAAGCCTATCTAGTTTTGAAAATGTGTCCAATGACTCCGCCTGCCAAACAAATGGGCGACATGGCCATAAAATGCAGTTTTTGGCTTATATCTCTGAAACTAAAGCATTTACAGCAAATCTGACATGGCTTATAATGTTCATCAGGTTAAGATCTTACATCTGCACTGAAATTTTCAGACCAATCAGACAACCCATTGTTGGGTTGCTGCCCCTGAATTGGTAATTTTAAGGAAATTTTGCAGTTTTTATACGACCACAAAAAAATTTCTGGTCGTATATGGACCATAATTTGCTATTGGGCTCCGTTTCCTATAACTATAGAAAAGTGATAAAATTTGAATTACTGTAAGAAAAGTTGTAACTACATCTAAAGATGCCATTATTTTTATTAACATACAAGTGTATGCTACTCTTCCCTAGAAAAAAAATTGAAATATATGAATTTCAAAGATTCTACAACCGTATTTTTGTGTCGTTTCTCGCGTTACTTTTTGCTTCCGAAGAGCATAACGCTGACTGATTTATAGATAATCGTCACCGGCAAATTCGTAACTTTTGCTTTCAAATAACAAAGAACATCGACCAATAAGAATAGTGAGAAGAAAATGCCGAGAACTATAAGTATTTATGTAGCAGATGTAAGAACAGTGGCGTGATTTTTGTGTCCGATTTCGTAACGCAAATTTTAGATGATGTAATCTGCTTTGTTGTAATAGAATTCTTAAAAACAATATGCAAATATGAACTCTCGCGAGATGTTCAAACAGGTAAATCAGAGATGATTTACATTCTTGTTTTGATCTTCGTAATAATTAAGTAAGAAAATGACGTTATCGTTATGCGTTACATTTCACACGAAACAGAAGTCCAGTTATTTATTAAAATTGTTTTTGTCCTTAAGTTCTAATCATTTCCGGTCATACGTGAAACATGTGACTAACATGTGATCACGCCCTTACAGCCGGACATACGATATACTAGTTCTAAACATTGTTTTTGTTTCCAACGGGATGTTAGCAAACATAATCTGTAGACTTGTTTCGACTTGTTTAAAAAAGGAAAATACAATTTTCAAAGAGATTGCGCCGGGGGTCTATTATTATTCCTATGTGCATAATGTTACATACGATCTTGTGTGAAAATAAATGCCCAATGACTCGACAAATTCGATTTCAAATTTGACCGACGTTTAAACACACTACGTTTCCCAATAACGATGTAAAGGGTCCTTGGAAAATTCAATCGAAATTACGTCTCTTATCATGGTGCCGATGTTCGTTGGATTGATTTTGCTTCAGCAGTAAATATTACTGGATATTTTAGGTGAATAAAGATAATTAAATGAAAAATGCATGTTAATATACCGTTACACTAGGAATGTACAAAGTTGGTAACTTTGTCACAATTTTTAATTATTTTTTTTTATTCATGTTCTGCAAACACTTTTCAGAAACGCAATAAACTTGTCAAAGGAAAAGTAAACTTTTACCAGGCATGACTTGAAAGGAAGTACTTTATTGATTTTAGCCCACTAAAGTAGGTTAAAATGTGGAAACCATGTAGATGGTGTACAGGTCACAAATATCACATGGTGCCTATTTTAAAGATTTTAATTCCAAGTTAAAAGTTTTTTTCTTAACTGGATTTAAAGAATTTTACATTGCCAATGATTTGGAATAAATTTTATATAACTGGAATTTCAAAACCAAATATAAATATATTTTTTTGGCCAAAACATCAAGATACAACGATTATGGTATCCTGTATCAATGAAGAAAATATGGAAAATTCTGAATAAATTGTACTAATGTTTTCAAAACAAGCACATATTTAGGAGTTTTATAATACTGTTACATTTAAGATGGATTTTAAGAAAAAGTATACTGTTCAGATTATTTTAAGCAGATTTTGCAGTAAAATAAAACTAAAAAAATGCTTTCGGTTTCTTATGGTTTCCTGTCACGTTTAAAAAAAACTTTAATATAACATTGAAAATAGATTTTAAATATTAACATGAAGCAAGTAACACTAGTAATGGTGTTTATTTATGCCTTTTGAATTATATGGTGCAAAATAAAGAAAATAAAGATTGGTTTCCTGTTTGGTTTCCTGTCACGTAAACGGTGAATCAAAATGTATTAATTTTTTCTCGAAAAACTCAATTGTTCCATTCATACTATTCTAACACCAACACAACCCACAAAATAAAAGTTAAAATTTTAGAACTTATAAAAAAGGATAAAAAAAGAAACCAAAGGCCGAATACCAAATTATGGTCCATATATTGGTATCACGTTGTCATCATCGTTGTCGTCCGCGTCGTCCAAAGACACTTAGTTTTAGTTCTCTATGAAATTTAAACACAAGGTTTAAAACCACAAAAGGAAGGTTGGGATTGATTTTGGGGGTTATGGTTCCAACAGATTAGGAATTAAGGGCCTAAAAAAGGGTCCAAATAAGCATTTTTCTAGTTTTCAGACAATAACTTGTATGTAAGTGTATGGATCTTTCTGAAATTGTACCACAAGGTTCATACCAAAAAAGGAAGGTTGGGATTGATTTTGGGGGTTATGGCCCTAACTGTTTAGGAATTAGGGGCCAAAAAGGGGCCAAAAACAATACTTTTCTAACTCTTTGTATAAGTTGCTTATTTGTTGACCAATTTCAACGGGGTTTGATTCTTGAATTCTTGGGGTTCTTTGATATGCTGAATCTAACCATGTATGAAGTTTTTGGACATTGGGCCCATTTTAAATTGGTCCAAATGAGGTCCAAAGGGTCCAAAATTAAAATTTATTTGATTTCATCAAAAATTGAATTATTGGTTTCTTTGATATGCCGAATCTTGTATTTAGATTTTTAATTTTTGGTCCTGTTTTCAAATTGGTCTACATAAAGGTCCAAAGGGTCCAATATTAAAATAAGTTTGATTTTTACAAAAAATGAATTCTTGGGGTTCTTTGATATGCTGAATCTAAACATGTATTTAGATTCTTGATTATTGGCCCAGTTTTCAAGTTGGTTCAAATTAGGGTCTAAAATAAAACTTTGTTTGATTTCAACAAAAATTAAATCTATGGGGTTCTTTGATATGCTGAATTTAACCATGTATTTAGATTTTTGATTTTGGGCCCCGTTATCAAATTGGTCCACATTGAGGTCAAAAGGGTCTAAAATTAAACTTTGTTTGATTTCATCAAGTATTGATTTTTTGGGGTTCTTTGATATGCTGAATCTTACCATGTATTTAGATTTTGGATAATGCCCAGACCATAATAGGTAAATGTCCAATTTAAAATTTTTAAGTTCTTAGACCACATTCATTCTGTGTCAGAAACCAATATGCTGTGTCAAATATTTAATCACAATCCAAATTCAGAGCTGTAGCAATAATGTTCAGTAAAGTATTATCTTCAAATTAGTCAATACTAGAACACACCCGCGAAATCACGGGGCATATACAGCTTGTGAACTGTTGTAGGATGACTTTTTGTAAAAGATATTATGTATGGAGAATTTCATAAAAGGTATCAAAAGCCCTCTCCCTTTTCAAAAGTCCGATATTTGTTTCCTCTCTGTTAAATTCAATTATTTTCGTGTTTCTGGCCTCAGACCACAATTATTCTTCTCCTTTGCTACAATGCTTCTTTTGGTAAAAGTCTTGAAAATCAAATTAAAAATTTGCACTGTTTCAAACATGAAATAAATGTAACTGTTTATATATAGACCATTTTTACTCTAATAAAATATGCTTCTAGGACAATCTATCAGTGCCGAAATCGAAAAATGTATTCCCGGATTTCGTAAGGATCAATCCCTAAATCCCGAGCTTAAAAACACCCGATCCTGACGCCCTGAAAAAGGTCCTGCCTCCCTTTAATCTCTACCTTACTTTTATTTTTGCCAAATCACTATTTTCCCTTTCAACCATAATTTTCTATGCCCAATTTATGGGCATTATGTTTTCTAGCCTGTGCATCCGTGCGTCCGTTCGGTCGTCCGTCTGTCCCGCTTCAGGTTAAAATTTTTGGTCAAGGTAGTTTTAGATGAAGTTGAGCATGTTTTACTATTAATATAAAATGTATATATGCAAGTGGTATGACCCCTTAAATAGTAAACATTTAAAAAAAAACAGTAGACAGAATCAGGGACTTTCTACATTTGTATATTAACATAGAAAGTCCCTGACAGAATACAGAGAGTCTCTATATATTAAAGTAGTATACTCGTAGTTTACATGTAGAAAAACGCCGAAAATAATTCTCCTCTCTAAGGAGGTGTAATAATTGTGGTTCTTGCGATCTAAACACCATGATATGAAACGCGAAAAATAATTGTCCTCTCTAAGGAGGTTTAATCATGATAATCATTTTATAATAGGTGTGATTCTTGCGATCTAAACACCATGATATGGAGAACGCTCTGAATGGCTTATTTATTTTTCATTTTTGTTATCTATCATACGATTGGTTGTATTTGTTCATGTTTCAAACCAGAAGTCTTATCTATGACTAAAATTCAGTCTGATGACGGAATCATATCCGGACTCCTTTTTTGTTGTTTTTCTCCCAAAATAACACAATCTGAATAATCATAAGAATGAATGACAAATGCGACTATGCATGTTACCTATAGGACACAGAGGCATGATGATTGATTTATTGTGGAAGGAAGAGAAGCGACACACAAAATGAGGTCTTCTTGTTTAATAGTATAGATGACCAAAATTGTCAATTGAAGACCTTTATAGTCAATTTTTAACAATTTTTTTGGTAAAATTTCGTAATCTTTTACAAAAATCTTCTCCACTTAATCTACTTGGCCAAATAGAATTACGTAGCCACAATTTTTAATAGGGTATCTGCCATCCAACCAACATGGCCACCATGGCTAAAAATAGAACATAGGGGTTTACTATAGAAGTCAAAAAAACATAACTTGAAAAACTTATTTAAATAATGATAAGGGGTCTTCAGTAACTATTGTCAGACTACAATGGGATGACCTGCTTTTAATTTAACTACTAGGCCAAATTAAACCAAACTTGGCCTCAATCATTATTAGGGCATCTAATACTATTAATTATGATTTTAACCTTATTTTACATGATTTCCAAAACCACAGTAGATTCAGGTGAGCGACACGGGCTTTTTAGAGCCTCTAGTAGCAACTTTACCTGACCATATAGGAAAATAGGTATTTAGTCGGATCTTAACACGTACTTGTGATTTGGTTAAAACCGGTTTTGTTCAAAATATACGAAGAAATATCGAAATGTTCAGGACTTATAAATTAAATCCGTATTTCGGTAGGATGGTGCAAGCATACAATTTTTATTGCGTCTTACACTTTGAGAAGCGAATAATCTTCAACTACTTTATTCAAATATTGTGTAAAAACGTTAATTTTGAGCTATGAAAGTCAAGTGGCTCGAGTATTTTTCTGAGGAAGTTTTAAAAAATTGCAAAGAAATATTTTTACATTGGGTTAGCTTTCATTAGTCTTAAGGGGGCTCCTGGGTATAAATCAAATTTTTTTTCTAATATAGGATTTCGCTATATTTTTTTATAAATGAACTTTATCGTATACTTAAAAGAAAAATGAAATAAAAAAATGGGGTCACCGTTCATTTAAGCTAAAATCTGCCTCTGGAAGAAGCATACATTTTTGTTAATGTCCTTTTTTTCTGTTGAACTAATAGGAGAAAAAGAAGAAATATCGAAATAAAAAAATAACCTAATTACAGAAATTGCTTAAATTTTACAATTATTTAGTTTATGTTAAGCTTATTTGAAAACAATAATAAAAAATATAGGTCACCGATGAGTTAAAAAAGATATTTCAAATTTAATGCCAAAAAATGGCATTTTTGCACCAAAGGGAGATAATTTGGATCTTTTTCAATTTTTAAAGTCATCTGGGGCCAAACCAAATCAATTATTTGGGTTGTTTTTTGTACCATATCATAAAGTAACAACTAATAGTGTAATAAATAAAATTTGTAATGAAAAAATAAAGGTTTAATTTTTTTCTGAAATTTTTGTACCCAGGAGCCACCTTAACTATCTATAGATTAACAACTTTTGGTTATATTTATAATTTAGAATCATCATTGAAGGTGGGGGACGATTTTGCAGATAATTAATAATATTGATGTGCCATTTGTATGCAAGAGTGACATTTCTTTGTATTATGTGCCAATTCGAAAAAGTTATGCGAGTATTCTCTCCCCTTAACAGGTTCATTATTTTATAATTAAGTTTAGGTTTCTGATATAATTTTGAATAATTACAAAATGTATCAATTCAATATATTTCAGTTTTTGTTATTGGTGTATCAAAAACTTTGATGTACGAATATAATTTCATAAATTTGAAACGTTTAAAATGATTACATACCAATATAAAGAACCGTTCATCATTGTGAAAAAGACTATGAACGAAAATTGATTTATTTATCTTCCCTTAGTGACAGATTGATTGGGAAATGAACCAGCGTAATATAATGGTAATCACAGAGAGGGACCAGCAAGCAATTTTTAATTGTAGCTTATTCAACGTTAAAACAATTTTCCACTATAAACGAATGTTACTTTATACAAATATAAGGACTTTGTTAGCTAAATCTACAAATTTTATTAGTCTAGATATTATGATTTTTTATTGCAATAGATTAATATGCTACCTCTAGTTAGTAATGTTATTATAATTATTATTCATGTTATTATTATTATTATGATTATTATTTTTAGCTCACCTGGTCTGATTCCGGAAGCGGATAAGGGTAATTCTGGGTTATGGCGATCAAGTAAAAAAAAAATTCAGACAGATGACAAAATACATCTATGTATAAACACCAGAATTGGAAACCTAAAGATATATGTAAAAGAAAGAAAAAGCAGAAAACATTTTGTACAGAAACTCAAAATTTTTGACAAATTTTAATGTCAAAATCCAATACAATGTGACAGCTGGGAACAGTATATCTAACAATATATATATGTTCCTGGTAACAGTATAAATTTTTCTTTATCAGTGATAAATGTTGGTAATGCATGTTGGATGCTTTTAAAGTGTAAAAATATTACTGCAATTTCATTGGGTATTTTTTTCTCAATTTTGATGAGTCAGTTAAAATAGCTTGAAGTTTCTTACTTTATTTTTACAAATAGTGCAACTAGATTAAATGATACCGGAATGTAAGCAAATCATATGATATAGGTGGTGTCCTTTGGGCCACTCTACCCCTTCCTGTTTGACAACTTTGAAAAAGAAGAGTTCCCCACCCTCAACCATATATATTTATGTATGGGGCTATATAACTAATCAAATGAAATATAGGGAGAGTCCCTAGGGTCACCCACCCCTTCCTGTTTTAGAACTTGGAAACAGTGGAGATGCCCACCCCTAAACCATATATATTCATGTATGGGACAATATAATAAATCAAATGAAATATAGGGGGAGTCCCTGCTGGTCACCCCACCCCTCCTGTTTGAGAATTTGGAAAAGGTCGAGATCCCCACCCCCCAAACCTTATATACTCATGTATGGGACTATATAACAAATCAAATGAAATATAGGGGAGTCCCTGGGCGTCACCCCACCCCTCCTGTATGAAAACTTGGAATCGGTCGAGATCCCCACCCCTAAACGGTATATACTCATGTATGGGACTTTATAACAAATCAAATGAAATATATGGGGAGTCCCTAGGGGTCACCCTACCCCTCCTGTATGAGAACTTGTCGAGATCCCCACCCTTAAACCATATATAGGCCTGGTTGAGTTCTCAGGGCCACTCTACCCCTTCCTGTTTGAGAATTTGAAAAGTCGAGAATCCCACCCTTAAACCATATATATTCATGTATGGGACAATATAACAAATCATATGAAATATACACAACGTAACCGTAGACACAAATATTATTGTTACGTTTATATTAACTCAGATCCTACATGTCCTAACTCAACCTATCATTCTGGCAATTATTGTCCCAGCGTAAAAATAACTTTTTTGTTATTGTTACATTTTCAACGTAATCATACCCAGTGCCTATAAAAAAAATTGCATTATCATATGATCATAATGCATATATAAACTCTTTTTAGCCACTGAATTTACATTTTAGTAAAACCAAACTTTTTTGGAATAGTTCCCCAAATAAGTAACTATCCTTCAAATGAATTATTATTTTTTAAGTATTGAACACTATTTCAAAAGTTTTTTTTTCACCTGCACACTGATTTCATGAAAACTTCCAAAAACGTAATACGAGTCTGTATATATAATGTTGACCTATCCAAAAATTTTCATATTTTATTAATGTTTTCTTAAAAACAGTAGAAGTTAGGGTAAAAGTGTAAATTGCAGAAATGATCAACAGCACAAACAGAAACTATGGTAGTATTCATGTACAATTAAAGGTCCTCTATAGCAGACTTTCAATTTTTCACCAGATGAGAGATTTGGGCCCAGGTCAGCCTCTCTTTAAGTATTATAATTAAGATATATCCAAAATACTACTACATTTAAGAAATATTTAACATTATTTATTAATGTGTTATCTCTTATCTTTCTTAATAGACACAGAAAACAAAAGTCAAACCAGAGCTTATTCCACAGATTGTAAAATTTCTGAAATCACTAGACTGTCCAGGACAGACCATTAACATAACAAAATATCTGCAGTTTAGGACATCATCAGAAATCAATCCAACTTTGTATGCCATGCAAAGGAAAGGTTACATCAAGAAAGTCTGTGATAAACCTGTGAGTTGGACAATTGGACACTCATCTCCTGCATTTATGGACACTGGAGAATCAGAATGGAGGGATGTGAAAGTAGAAACCTTCCAGGGGGATTTAACTAATACGACAGAAGAGCATTTAAAGCTCTTACGATTAGAAAGTTTTCAGTCATCTAGTAGTAGTGAACAGCCATCAAGTTTACAAAGTAATTTTTCAAATCCACCATCTTTGAAATTAGAACCTGTTGAAAATGAAAATTTAGTTAGTGATTTTTCTCAGCGGCACATTTTAGATATTGAAAGAACAGATATGGAGACTGCAGATTCTCTAAATAATGACTTAGATATTGTGTGTAGGGGAAATGAGACCCTTAAAACTGAAATGAAATATTCTGACGAGGATCTTGTATTGGAAGCATTGTCAAAATGTCCAACTCAGATGGGAAGAACATTTGTGATTAAAAACTCCTTAGAAATGACAGAGGAACAAGTTGAATCTTTATTGGAAAAAAGTGCAAAAAAAAGCTTAGTTAAATTTGATGGAAATATTTGGGTAATGACTCCTAATGGAGTTAAATATATAAAAGATAAACTTGGTATCAATATTGATGAAAATATGCACACAAATGTACAGAATAGTAGGCAGTCTCAGAATCAAAAAGTCATAACGTCTGGCCCGCCTCCATCACCAAGGCAACTACTACAAAATCCTATGCTGACAAGTGCAGGTCAGAATAATTTGGATTATAACACTCCAGGAGCAAATAATTCACAATCATCTTTACCATGTTTACCTCTGGCTCCAAGAATAGGACAGATACAGCAAATAAGGGGAGGTAACCCAGTTCCACTAATGCAAGTAGATACTAGTATACGTAATTCACCAATGATTAGAACACTGAATATGTCAGTTAGATTGCAGAACCCTCCGTCATCAAGACTTGTTCAACAACAAATTTCACCTTCAATAGTCAGACCAAGTTTACTAACACTGATGAAAAACAGTAATATAAATACTGCATTAAATAAAACACAAACAGAGGACTTCAAGTCTAATTTAAACTCTATGCCAAATTCAGTTGAAAGTATGGACCGAAGGCCTCAGTTTTCTAGTATGAAACCTGCTGGTCGAATACCTGTTGCAGAGAGATTGGCGCATCAAACTTCACCAACAATCAGTGGTTTTAAACCACCACCATCCCCAATGGCATTGGTTCAAAAAGAGAGGAATGCGAGTGGTATGGAGGAACCTAATTTAGTAGAAGATGCTGCAAAGGGCATCCAAGCTTTGATGCATAGGAGTGGACAGAACAACCAAACCAGTACATCTTATAAGGCAAACGGTAAGGTTTTAGGGGTCATGATAACAGTCAAGGCTCTAACCTAAATAAGTTACTAGAGAAAAATAACAAACATGTAGTTATTGTGGGCTAAAATATCAAAATACTGTAATAACATACGGGTATATATATGTATGTTACATGTTTCAAAGGGACAATATACAAACTTTAAAATTTTTTCACCAGTTCTATTGATATTATAATTTTCTTTATGTATAATAAACTTTGCAAAGATATAACAGTTCATAGTTTACCAATCATGCATAGTACACCTACTGTGAAAGTACTTTTATTCGTGGGGTACCAATTTTCGTGGTTTTCGTGGATGACTTTATCCACGAATTTAAGTGTCCAACGAAATAAAATAACCATTGTCTAAATCAAGACCTGGAAAGATCCCAATCGGTAGGTTTGACTACTGATATGACATGTATGATCTAGTCTAAGAGAAGATATTGAATAGCACCAACTCTGAGAATACTTTAATCATGTTAATAGCAGTCACAGAACTACAACCGCATGCAGGATTATACCCATTTAATCTTTAATAACCTAAAATGTACAACTTTTGTTTTTGATTAATGAAAGTCAGATTTCCGGTATTGATATGCTAGTATGATAAGGTGTTCATTTTATATCCTCATAGTTCTCGTACATATAAGAAATAAAAAAAATATGCTGGTCTTGATTTTGCTAAGAATTATTTGGCAATTCATAGCATTTGTTTATGTTACTGTTTTCTTTAGGTGACATGTTAATGGCCTAATTAACACCTTTGATGGTCTTTAATCTGTTGATCACTTTATCATGGGTTAATTAGTGTTATCACTACGATTTACACGGGTCAATGTTTACTTTGCAATTTCCTTCAATCTAGACTATTTGTAACCCTCATTTCTAAAGGTTTCAATTTTTCCATTTTTTTTTTTTTAGAAAACTAAAATCCACGAATTTAAAAACCCAGGAACATGTAATTATTGCTCAAACCACGAAAATTGATACCCACGAATTAAAGTACTTTCACAGTATGTTATTACAGAAAATATATTCCTGCAATAACCAAAGAGTGTTATTACAGCTTCTCTACAAATGTACATCTCTTTTAAGCCTTTGCTCAGCCATATATCAAAATGTATTTCAATTCATTGTAAGAAATGTTGATCAGAACTTGAAATGAGGCACTGTGCAAAATTTCAAATAATTCCCAAGTGTCTCATTTACTCTCATATAATTAATTACATGCCTGTAATAACTAAGCCTTGTTATTACAGCTTAATTTTCCCTTAAAGGCCTAGGCCTTGTCTCATTGATTTACTATGTTGATCAAAATTGTATCAATGGAATTTGAAAATTAGTTATCAAGGTAATATATAAAGCTACTGCGCAAAGTTTCAAGAATTCCCAAGTGCCAACAAACATGACAAAAGATGAAATATTTATGATATATTTAACTGATAACAAACATATGTTACTACAGAATAAGGAAAAAAGAACAGACAACTCATGAAAGTATCTGTAATAACACATGCATGGTATTTTTCTCTGATAACTTATTTAAGTTACACCCTTGACTGGATAAGGTTAAAGGTCATTTCCTCTGTTGTTTAAATACCGTAAAGCGGGTTCTTTTCACACGTGTAAAATTTCTTGATTTTCATTGAATAAGGTATACAAAATATTTTGGCAGTATTGATTTTTCGTGGATTCAAAACGTTTATCAATACCTAGATGCATGTGCACTTTTGAATTGGCGGTATTTATTTTGGCGGTTTTGTTCTATCCTTGAAAATTAACATCCTGCAAAAATAACCTGTTAATGGCTTTCTTTTCATTGGAAAGTTGATATAAAACCATGAATTGCATTATTAAATGATGTTACACGTAATTATTACCTGATTATATTAAGTACCAAGTTCAGGCCTTGATCTAAATAAATATAAGTCAATAGGATCAAAAAGAAAAGTAACAAAAATACTAAAATGGCAAAGCATTGCCGATTTAATACAGCATACAAGATGTCTTCTCAGTATTTCATACGCATGATACTATAGAATAAAGTACATACATGTAGTGCAAACAGTACTTAACAAGTGATTTATAAATTTCTTACTTCATCAATTATTCAGTTTAAAATAACTGCTTTGATTTTTAAAAGTTCATCATATACATGATATATGAAGAATAATTTGGAAATTTTTTATTTCAGATTCATCTCAAAAGATTATTTTGCCAACACCAGAAAAAAGATTAATATCCCAGCAACCTCTGGAGTTAGATCAAGTAACCCTTACAGGGAATACCCAATCTCATCAACCAATGTCCAATCAGGGACGACCTCTACCATTTCAATCATTACCTGTAACAGGTAGGCCCCAGATGGCACCACCCCCTGGTCCGCTAAGCCTGGATCTGACCTCAGAAAGTTTTGCTGCTTTGAATAAAAATCCTGTGAGTGCATTGATGGAATATGCTCAATCTAGGCATAGTGTTGCTAGAATAGAAGTCATGTGTCAAAAGGGTCCATCTCATAAACCTAGGTTTGTTTTTTACACTATTTATAGTTAAAATATATCTGATTTAATAATGATAGCTTGAAGGTACAATATATACAGCAAAGTATTTCATCCTTGACTCTTTGATATAGTGAGTCATTTTGTAAAAAACATTTAACCTTTAATTACCCAAATTGTTTGTTCATACAGTACCTGGCCAAAAGTATTCGTCCCCTTCATTTTTTTGCTATCTATTCATACAATGTATAAAAACACATTTTTTCAAAAAATTGTTTTGAGGGCATTTATGGTTGGATTTTGATCAACAAGGTCTTAAAAGACGTAGAATTGCCTAAAGTATGTTTGTTTATTTGGTTATAGTTTTGTCCTCAGGTGTTTTTGTTTTCTCTTAATATAAACACATACACTAAATTTTTGTATTAGATTTAATTTGGTTGAATATATAGCGCATTTCTGAACAGAAAAAAATATTTTGTGTTTATCTTGTGAAAAAGTAAAAATGATCCACAAAACAATATATAACCAAATAAACAAATAAACCTGTGACAATTCTGCTTTTATTGGTACCAAGTTGCTTAAAATGAGACCAAAAATGACCCCTAAATATTTTTTTGAAAAAAGTAGTTTTATATACAATATATAGGAAAAAATCTCAAGTGACGAATACTTTTAGCCACAATCTGTATGTCAATGTTTGTTAATGATTTTAGGTTTTAACAAAAGGAGTAGGTCCAGTAAGACCCCTTTTTGGCCCCAAAATATAGCAGTTTTACAAAATTGTTAAAATGTAAACTTTTAGTTATTTATTGGACAGTAGAATGCTTCTGCTACATAAATATGGGCTATTTTTGACAATACAATGCACATATATCGGGTACTAGCACCATTAAGTCGTGCTAAATTACTGAAATCTTCACAATTCTAGCATTTTAGTTAAATTTTAGACAGTTTTCGTGTGAAACGAAAGTGGCCGCATTCGTGTTCGTCCTTAACATTGAAATGTAAGTTGTATTTTATGATAATACATAACATATATAAAGGTTGAGGATGAACACGGATGCGGCCACCTTCATTTTTGACAAAAATCATCTGAAAAGTGACATTTTTCGGCATATTTGGTAGATTTTTCATATTTGAGCTAGAATCGGGTTGTTTTTATGCCCCACCTACCATAGTAGAGGGGCATTATGTTTTCTGGTCTGTGCGTCCGTTCGTCCGTCCGTACGTTCGTCTGTTCGTTCGTTCGTTCGTTCGTTCGTCCGTTTGTCCGTCTGTCCCGCTTCAGGTTAAAGTTTTTGGTCGAGGTAGTTTTTGATGAAGTTGAAGTCCAATCGACTTCAAACTTGGTACACATGTTCCCAATGATATGATCTTTCTACTTTTAATGCCAAATTAGAGATTTTACCCTGAACATAGAAAATGATAGTGCGAGTGGAGCATTCGTGTACTGAGGACACATTCTTGTTAATGACTAAATCAGTTAAAATCTTTCAAATAAATTAATTGATTCAAATGAAATAGACACTTAAGTGTTTAAAAAGTGGTCAAAATCTTTCGTAAGATGAACCTGAAATTTGAGGCCAAAATCGGTCCTTACCGGACCTACTCCTTTATGTTATGAACAGACCATTTGCATGTTTTTGTATGAAGCTCGTTTATTTTCATTTAAATGTGAAATGAAATTCTTAATAAACATCAAGATGTATACAACAATCTGCATTGCATTAACAAGCTTCTATCTTTTAACAAAGAAAAGTTTACCTTAATCAACCAAATGGATACCCACTGAAAAAACTGAATCCACATTAGTTTATGTTTTTTTACATTAAAAAATATCATTCATGTTTTCACAGATTTTTGATGGCTGCCTATGTTGGTGATAAAATGTTAGCTACAGTTGAATGTATGAATAAGAAAGATGGAAGGAAGGAGGTTGCTGATAAAGCTATGAGGATACTGATTGCTTCTGGGGAGTACAATGTTAATACTGCTGTAAGTTATCAAAGGTTGACATAAAACCATGTTGTTGATTAGTGTTATTTATAATACATAAATAAACGTGTATGGCAACCTTGCCACCAGGACTTCAGGTATCTTGAAATATCAATATATCATTGCAATGGGGATAGATGAAGAACAAATGAAAAACAAAATATGACCTTCTTCATGCACATGGTACACTTTTCAAGGCAATACATTTAAAGCATTTATAAAAAAAAAAGTCTGCTTACATATTGAAAAATAAACTCACATGAGAACACTGCTATAGCCAACATTGCTTTCTTCTAAGAAAAAAATGTCTTCCTTGTTTTGTTTTAGTGTCCTTATCATTAGGCTAGGTGGTCATTTTTGAATTTCCTGTTTAATCAAATCAAAAATCAGTATTTGCTGCCGCAGTACAAAGACTAATAATCATTAGTATTGTTTTACTGCCAAATCTGCATTTTACATACACTTTGTGTAATATGGTAAATTACTAACACATTCTGAATACTGATGATATTTTCACATTAAAATGTTCCAATATAAAAAAGAAGATGTGATATGATTGCCAATAAGACAACTCTCCACAAGAGACCAAAATGACACAGAAATTAACAACTATAGGTCACTGTATGGCCTTCAACAATGAGCAAAGACCATACCACATTGTAAGCTATAAAAGGCCCCAAAATGACAATATAAAACAATTCAAACGAGAAAACTAACAGCCCGACCAGTCTGCTTTTTGATGAAGGGGCAAGAGTCCAATTGTTAAAAAACTTTTTAGATCTGTACAATTTTAAAGGAACTAAAAAAAAAATTATTTTCAGTCTTCGACAGTGTCCAAGATTGATCCTGCTAGTATGACACACTTTGACAAAATTGCTGCCTTGACTCATCAGAAATTCAATGCTTTAGTAGCTTCTATATCAGAAAACTTGGCAGGAAGAAAAGTTTTAGCTGGGCTTGTGATGAAGATGTCTGAAGCTGATATGGGAACTGTGATAGCTATTGGTTCAGGTCAGTATTGGTCTTTGAGACATTGCTACTTTTTTGCATAATAGTTATTGAAAAAATGGTCATTATCGTGATATATGGACTGCCCACAGGCATACTTGCCAACCTATGACAATGAGAAATCATGTCATGACATGTCAAAAATAGAAAAATAAACAATATGGCAGCCAAACAATTAATTCGAACTTATTTGTATTTATCGCCGAAAATAAGGAAAAAATCTGAGATATCACTAACGACCAAAAAATTAAAAGAACAAAAAAGCGTGTAATTGCATATAAAGGGGTGAAAAGCGTGTACACGCCATGTGACAAAATCCTCGCATGTAAACTATTGAAAAAGCGTGTATTACACATGAATATCATGTCACTTGGCAATTATGCCCACAGGACAGTGGTTATGACTGTCAAGGTCATTATCGCTATCACAGTTTATACCACTGTACTACAGCAGTGCATTTATCACAATAATAACCAGTTTTTCAGTTACTATTATGTTTATTTCATAGAGGAATCATGCTTTAAAAATTCTCATAAATTCAAATTGTTCAAAAACTCCAGTTATTGTACAATTTCTATAGGAAATAGTGAAGACCAGTCATAGTGATAACCATAAGTCACTGCCATCATTTAAGGGCATACGATACAGTTTTGAATCCGTATTTACAGTTTGATGAAAATTTCTATAAAGGCTATATTTTGCCTGATTAAATCAAATTTGTAATAAAAAAATATAGCTTCATGTGCTTTTTGAGTTAAATGAGGTCGAAATTTTGTATATTTGCTCAAAATTTGGATTTGTGACCGTATTTTTCCTTTCAAAAGAAAGACATAACTTTTTTGTTTTAAAAGATAAACACAAATTGTTTTTTGTTAAATAATTTGTAATTTTTGTATTTTATAAGTATCCTAAAAATTTTGGCATTTTTTATTCAGAAATAACTCATAATTTATCAAATGGTCATGAATTGAGAAAAAAAACACCATTTTTTGCTGTATATTTATCAAAATTTTAAAAAATACACTATTTACAGTTTTATAAAATTTTGTCCACATAATCTCCCTGCAAAATGAAACAAGATATCGTTTTTAAAAAATTGGGGTCCATGCACTCGTTTTCAAATTAAATCAGTTTGAATGATAAAAATCAGTCGAGAAATGCATCTTTTCACGATATGTCACAGTTTGACGTCGCGAAAATTACATTTTACGTTAGCAACGTCATTACCTCCCCTGTAACTGTATCGTTTGCCCTTAAATGCAATTTTTCAGTATATAAATACATACTAGTTTAGTTTTCTATAATTTTATAATTAACAAATCACGTTATTTTAAAAGGGCATCACTCTAAACACAGAAACAAAATTCCGTTAATGACAGGTTTTCTGATACTTTTTTTCTGTGAAAGACTGATGGAATTTTTTTTTTAAAGAGATGAGAATAAATCTTTGGTAAAAGAATTAAGCTTAGAATAAATATCAAAAAAGGAGATCAAAATTTTCAGTTGATGTCATTAACTTGATTTACAATTGCAGGAAATCGCTGTATCACTGGAAAAGAGCTAAGTTTAGAAGGCAATACTGTAAATGATTCACATGCTGAAATCATCACAAGAAGAGGATTTATCAGGTATTTATAAAATGTTGTTTGTTGTGAAATGTTTGATATCTGTCTGCATTAATTAATAAAGATCAAGTGAAGTAGAGTTCAAATGAGAGGTCATTTTATGTAATGTAACAGGACCTCATTGGCTGAGAGATCTAAAGTAGTAAATCTACTGTTTCACTTATCTGTCAGCACTGAGGTTTTGAGTTCAAACCCTGGATGTGGCAGTGACTCAAATCTTGATTGATGGGGACTTTCAGTTTTCCTGCTGAATGTTGTGGTGCAACCTCCAGTACTCAGGTTTCCACCATTAACAAAAACTGACTTCCAGGGAAAAAAACAAAAGCGCGGTAAGTGGTGTTTAACACCAATCAATCTATCAATCCACTAAAGATTCAAATGATATACCGGTATGATATACAGTTAACTTTAAACTTTTGTTGGGAATGGTCAAAGTAAACTTCCTTTTGAATTTTGAATATTTTCTAATTTGTCATACTAGGGTTATGGGACCTAAACCATAAGATTTTTAGCTCACCTGGCCTAAAAGGCCATGTGAGCTTTTCTCATCACTTGGCGTCCGTCGTCGTCGTCGTCGTCTGTCGTCGTTAACAATTTTTCAAACATCTTCTCCTCTGAAACTACTGAATGGATTTGAATGAAACTTAGCATGATTGTTCCTTAGATTATCCTGCACAAAGTGTGTGCTTCGATTTTTGATCCGTCAAAAAACATGGCCGCCGTTACTTAAAATAGAACATAGGGGTCAAATGCAGTTTTTGGCTTATATCTCAAAAACGAAAGCATTTAGAGCAAATCTGAAATGGGGGTAAAAATGTTCATTAGGTCAAGATCTATCAGCCCTGAAATTTTCAGATGAATCAAACAAACCATTGTTGGGTTGCCGCCACTTAATTGGTAATTTTAAGAAAATTTTGCAGTTTTTGGTCATTATCTTGAATATTATTATAGATAAAGATAAACTGTAAACAGCAAAAATGATCAGCAAAGTAAGATCTACAAATAAGTTAATAAGACCAAAATTGTCAATTGACCCCTTAAGGGGTTATTGTCCTTTAATGACAATTTTTCACAATTTGTTCATCATATTTGCTAACTTTAAAAAATCTTCTCCTCTAAAACTACTAAACCAAATTCAACCAAACTTCAACTGAATGATCAGTAGGGTGTATAAAATAAAGTTTGTGCTTTATTTTTTATTTCGTCAAAAAACATGGCCGTCATGGCTAAAAATAGAACACAGGGTAAAATGCAGTTTTTGGCTTATATCTCAAAAACTCCAGCATTTAGAGCAAATAAGACAAGAAGTTAAAGTATTTATTAGGTCAAGGTCTACCTGTCCTGAAATTTTCAGCTGAATTGGGTAACTGGTTTTTCAGGTATAATGCCCCTGAATTGATGATTTTAAAGAAATTTTGCAGTTTTTGGTTATTATCTTGAATATTATTATAGATACAGATAAACTGTTAATAGCAAAAATGTTCAGCAAAGTAAGATTTACAAATAAGTCAATTTGACCAAAATTGTCAATTGACCCCTTAAGGAGTTATTGCCCTTTAAAGACTTTTTTCACAATTTGTTCATCATGTTGACTTACTTTGAAAAATCTTCTCCTTTGAAATTGCTGTATCAATTTCAGCCAAACTTAGGCTAAATGAGTTTCAGAGTATCTAGTATAAATTTTATATTTCATTTCCTTGTATGTCAGAAACATAGCTCCTATGGCTAAAATAGAACATAGGAGAAAATGATTTTTTTTTTGCTTTTGAAGAAAATAGGACGATTCAAAGAACATTTAAATAAATTGAAAAGCCAAAATAATCATTGATGAGAGATTTAACCAAAAAAATTAAGGTGAGCGATTCAGGCTCTTGAGAGCCTCTTGTTTCATATAACACCCACTCATTTGTGTGCGCTAGGATCAAATTACTCCAGTATTGTTTCTTGAGCTGGTAGAAGTAAGCTTCCTTTAAATTTTGATTTGTTTATTGTAACTTGACATGGGTACAAATGCAGAACTGTCAAAAGCAAACACTGCTGATCAGAATTTAATTGACCTCCCTTCCCATTGTTAAAGTTTTCTATACCATAATTTTTCTGCAGTTAATCTGCATTATGCGAGCACCCTAGATTTGTGGTCTACCCAATAAATGCTGAAATACTTGCCATTGTTATTATCTAGCTGGCTACTATGTTATATATAACTAATTGAACACTTTTTTAATACTTTTAATTTTGGATTACAAAAAATATGACTAGAAAAACCTTAAATGATCGTTGAATCACCCAAAACTTTTGAAGTTGCACATAGGAAGTAGTGCTCATTAGGAATTCTTATGTAGTTTATTATCGCCTGTGCTTTAGTCTAAGATGTCAAAAAACAATTGTACGAAATATTTAATCGCCGAAAATCTTTTAAGACAAGTAGTTTAGATTTCCCAAATGGCAAAAGTCGTAGGAATATTGTTTGTCGTCAATACGTAGTACAACTACGTCAGTAGTCTATTATATAATAAGTTCAACTGTTCATGCTGTTGGCGGCAATTTCCAATTAGAAGACGAAATTCGTATCTTTTCAATTTGGAGGCAGTGGTTCAAATTAGCGGTGGTCCGAGGTCCGTGACCACAGGCACTTGTTTCTATCCATACGAAGGTCGACTATCCATATAAAATTGAAAACCAAAAGATATATGTAAAAGAAAGAAAAAGCAGAAAATATTTAACAGAAACTCAAAATTACTTATGTGACAGCTGGGAACAGTATAACTAACAATATATATGTTCCTGGCATAGGCGGATCCAGGGGGGGGGGGCCTTTCGTGGGAAAAATTTGTTTGATTATATAGGGAATCACTGAAGCATGACTGGAGAGGCCCCCCCCCCTTAGGTCAGTCAGAGGACCCCCCCTTAGGAAAAATTCTGGATCTGCCACTGACCAGGCTGGTCACAGTATAAATTTTCTTTATCAGTGATAAATGTTGATAATGCATGTAAGATGCTTTTAAAGTGTAAACATATTACTGCAATTTTGAAGGGCTATTTTTTTTCTCAATTTTGAAGGGTCAATTAAAGTAGCTGGAAGATTCTTACTTTATTTTCACAAATAACTACCTGAATGTAGGCAAATCATATGATATATAGGTGGCGTCCTTTGGGCCCCTGTACCCCCTCCTGTTTGATAACTTTGAAACGGATGAGATCCCCACCTCTCAACCATATACATTCATGTATGGGACTATATATATAACTAATCAAATGAATTATAAGGGGAGTCCATGGGGTGACCCACCCCTCCCCCCTCTTGTTTGGGAACTTACGAAACGGTCGAGATCCCCACCTCTAAACAATATATATTCATGTATGGGTCAATATAACTAATTAAATGAAATATAGGGGGAGTCCCCCTACCCCTCCTGTTTGAGAACTTGGAAACCGATGAGATCCCCACCCCTAAACCATATATATTCATCTATGGGACAATATAACAAATCAAATGAAATATAGGGTAAGTCCCTGGGGTCATCCTATTTCCTCCTGTTTGAGAACTTGAAAACCCTCGAGATCCCCACCCCTAAACCATATATATTCATGTATGGAACAATATAACAAATCAAATGAAATAAAGGGGAAGTCCCTGGGGTCACCCTACCCCTTCCTGTTTGAGAACTTGAAAACCCTTGAGATCCCCATCCCTAAACCATATATATTCATGTATGGGACAATATAACAAATCATTTACATTTACTATGGGCAGGTCAGTCAGACCTCACCTTTGATCCTTGTAGTAGTGAACATTTGTCTGATTTGTGTCGCATAACTATTGTACTATAGAACACATACTCAGTTTTCTTTACAGGGAAACAAGTCCATTCATACTATTACATGTTCGTACTAAGTCAACACGTACTACTAACAGTCAACTAAAACCAACGTTAACTACCAACTAGAACAACTACAATCATTGCGAACTTGTACCACTGCAGACTCACCATAAAAAATATACATTTATATATTCATTGCTATTGAAACCTTGATAACATATAAATTATTTGCCTTAATAATTAATTCATTAGATAAACATAAATGTACAATATATGAATGTTTAATGCCACATCAGAGGCGGATTTAGAGGGTTTTTCAGTGGGCCCCCCCCCCCCTTTTCCATTTTTGAGAAAAAATTTGGTTAATTATATAGGGAATCACTGAAGCATGACTGGAGCAGGTCCCTGTTAGGCAGGCAGTGGGACCCACTTATAAAAATTTCTGGACCCGCCACTGCACATAATTACTTTTGCCTGGTTTTTGGTTAACTGCCTTCAGCGCTTACAGCGCTTTGATTAGAAGAATGTAATCAATCTGTTATCATTGTTGTCTTACTTATTAAATGGATTGATTGGTTTTTAACACCACTCTCTGCACTTTTGGCTAGAACATGGTGGTCAGTTTTTATAGTTGCACAGTTTTCTTTTTTTAAGTACACAGAGAGAACCACAACCTTTACATGCTTTAGTAGGGAAACTGACAATCCTAATAAATCAATTAAGATTTGAAATGAGTGCACCTGTCAAATGCAGGGTTCAAACTTATAACCTCAGTTTTCACAGGCTGGTGATGCAGTAGTTGGAATACTTAGACCTCCCTGCCACAAAGGCCCCCTTATGACATAGAAATCTGATACAACATTATTGTACTTATCTATTTGCAGGTTCTTGTATAGAAGATTGATGTCATTTCAGCCTGGTGTTAATGATGAGATATTGGAACCTTCATCATCAGGAAAGTTAAAGGTTAAAGATGGGATAACTTTCCACTTGTATATATCTACAGCGCCATGTGGAGATGGAGCTTTATTCTCACCCAGGTAAGGTCAAGAAGTCATGTTGCTCATTAAGATTGTCAGAGATAAAAGAATATATGAACAGTTTTATCAAATATAAAAATGAAGATGTGGTATGGTATGGTTGCCAAATTGCCCAATGAGACAACTCTCCACAAGCGACTAAAGCGGGATCCCTACCCAACTGATCAGATGGTTACAAATAGAAATACATCTAACAAAAGCACGGAGTGGACGCGACTGGGTACTTGTACACACAAACAACAAAAAGACATAAGTACAAATCTGAGAGTACTCGTAGTTACTGACAGCTAGTTCCAATTAAATAACAACTAATATAAAAAATCATGCATCTAAGACTAAATTGTCAATCAGTACACATACAACCTCCAATGGAGTTAGTGTAAAGACGTTCTTAATATGACCTTCTCAATATATTTTGTGGAAAGGAGTGTCAAATTTGCAGTGTGAATATTTGTTATTTTTTGGTTAGAATGTCTACACATAATTCGTATGTATATAAAAATAAG
The DNA here is from genome assembly GCF_965363235.1 of Mytilus galloprovincialis. Lineage (NCBI taxonomy): Eukaryota > Metazoa > Mollusca > Bivalvia > Mytilida > Mytilidae > Mytilus > Mytilus galloprovincialis. Next base: position 47,903,779 of record NC_134844.1, on the reverse strand, counting down.
GAGATGCGGTATGATTGCCCATGAAACAACTATCCACCAGAATTAAAATGTAGTGGATGTAAGCAATTATAGGCAACTGTACAGTTTTAAACAATGAGATACACACGTACTCTATAGTTCAGTATAAAAGGCTCAGACATGAAAAATACGAAACAGTTCAATTGAGAAAAACTTACAGTATAATTTATAACAAATCGATTTACCAAAAAACAAATTTGAATGACATGAACCAATCAAGGCTTCCAAAACGGTCATATATTCCAGTCATGACCGAAACTTTCATAAAAAGTCCGGCTGCTCTCAGCCTCAAATGGTCAAATAGAATTGGTTTGCCACTTTTTGTTATTCAAGGCATTTTTCATAAAACGGTCATTTCAATTTTGACCAACTATCGATCATTAAAAATGTCCGTTTGGGGCTTTGGACATGTCCGCTTGGGCATACTATTTCACAAAGATATTTCGGTCATAATTGGGTTTATTACAACAGATGCAGCAAATTTAAGATTCTTTTGAAGTGTCTCAGTTAGTCTTATTCTCTGGATACATAAATGTACGGCTTGGTCTTTAGCTTGTGTACATCAATAAAAAGTAGAAAAAAACATGTTTTCTTTTATTTAAATCACAACAAGCTGTCAAACAATTATCCCTTCAATAAGTTATATTGAAGCCATAAATCATTCACTGATTACAGGTTTGTTACCTTTGATGAGGTGTCCTTAGCTTGTCTTTATCAATAGAACTAATGATGCATAACAATGTACATAAAGGTGATCAGGTAACGAGGTCAAATATGTAAGCGTGTATGGAACAACATCCTATTTAATTACGCTTTATAGATATTATTTTAAATGAGCATTCAGTTTAACAAAGTTTCCTGATATTTAAAAGTTATTCTTCAAATAAGTATATTTATAAAAGAATAAGTATGATATCAGATATATATTATTTATTTGACACTGTACATCGTGTTAAATACTGGGGTACTATAAAGGGGAAAATTAATTGAAATATATAGTAAAAACACCAAGAAAAGCTTCGCTTGTGTATACCAAGCTGACTTGTCCAATGAATAAGAGGGGCGTTCTCTATTCTTGTTTTCATATTAAAAAAATGTTTTTACAATTGAAATCATAAAGAATAATATTTATTAAATTATCTACCAACTGATTATGTTTTTATTTATTCCTTATTTTCTAAATCGGGTTTGGAAATTGTACAACGAAAAATGTTATCACTGTTCAGTACAAGGTTTAAACAATATCCTTCATTGGGCCTCCTCAATGTTATCTATAAATACCGCATCAGTTGTAAAGGTCACATGGTCAGGTAATCAATACACAAAAAGAAAAGTATCACGTGTATCAAGCTGTACTACAATTAAAGCCAGTTGTCATCAACAGTTTAAAATAATATGGCCTTAATTAACAAGTTAACAAGTGTAGAGTACTCACAGAGAGAAGATAGATTATTTAAACACAAACGAAAACATGAGAAAAGTCAGGTACTGAAGCTGACTGATTCAATGATGGCTCCCGATACACAGAAAAATGACACAATACCGAGGATAATATTTTATTTATTTTTAGAATGAAGACAACAAAACAGTTATAAATAATTTTATTGCATATAACACTTCTAATTACTTAGACACATATATCTTATGCATCCTCTCAGTTACATTTAAGTATCCAGCTGATCATTGACCGTCAAAAATATTTCTTTGTTAAATGTCCGGCTGTCGTCAGGAAATTTTGGAAGCCTTGGAACCAATGACAACCACTGAACTACAGGCTCCTGGCTAGGGACAGGCACATATAGAATGTTACAGGTTAAACATGTTTGAAGGTGCCAACCCTCATCTTATTAATCAGTTGAAAAGGGCTTAGCTCATCAGATGAGTACAAAACAGAAAAACCTATAACAAATACACAGACATCAAGGACATGGTGGAGTGTTTATATATCCCTTTAGAAAAAAATATGAAGTACAAATCTAAGAGAGAACTTGCAGAACAAGTGGGAAGGAAAATTGTCCCTTTTGTCGTAAATTTTTGTGTAGATTTTTTTCTTGTAAAACTGAAATATCTCAATCTAGGTAAGGGATGTAATTGCTGTTTATATTTGATTCCCTTTGGGTAAATGTTTATTCTTTTGATTTTACCACATGATGGGCATCCTTTTTCTTATTTTGTTTTTTTTCTTTACAAACTACAAACTATGATCAGATAAATTTCATATAAATAAAATCTACTAATGATAATGCATATGTGTCTCAAAAACAATTACTGTAAAACTTATTTTTTGGGATACTTTATTGCGCGATTTACCCTTTCTAGTCTACTTTGTGGCTATTTAATTTTGTGAATTTCTAATTTATTTGATGTAGTTTGATAAGGAAAGATTTGAGTTTTATATTTTCAGGAAGATTTATATTTGTGTTATTTTTCTTCTCACGAAAGTCAGTAAAATAAAACTCTCTCAAAAGTCACCAAAATAAATCTTTCGCGACAATAAGATCTCATTTAAAAATACTATATTTAATATATTTGATGTTAATGATAACATTTTTTTTTAAACAGGGATGCTGAATCTAACAACACTCCATTACAATCTCTAAATGATAAATCTCATCAGCCAACATTTGCCAACCAAGTCCAGGGTGTACTTAGGACAAAAATGGAAGGAGGTATGACTTATTGAAAAAACACATTATTCACCCTTTTTATTGCTAAAGAATTGTTTGATAAGTTTGTATCAAATTTGAACACATTTTAAGTTATATTGATGGTGTCAATGAGCAAAATAGCGTAATTCAAAGAATTTCATTGTGGATTTTTTTTAAGTCATTTTTCAATATGCACTGTTAAAGTCAGAATTTCTTTCCCATAGCCTCAATGTAAAAAAAAAATTGTAAAATAAAAAAAGTTTCCTACCTACCTACCCTATCAAAGAATGATGTAATAGGAAACACACGTATTAACAGATAGTTAAGATTTATTAGGTTTTAAGTTAAAGGAGAACAAATTTTGAAATATTTTAGGAGAAGGCACAATACCAGTGGATGAAGATTTTGTGGCACAGACATTTGATGGGATACTACGTGGGGAGAGATTAAGAACTATGTCATGCTCAGATAAACTCTGTCGCTGGAATGTTTTAGGAATGCAAGGGGCATTACTCAGTCATTTCATAGATCCTATATATCTGAGCTCTTTAACCCTAGGTAGGTTATATAAATGTGTGATGTGGAATGAAAGAATTATTTGAGATGCAATTAACCAAATGGTCACTTGATAGGCTATTCAGATAACCAGATATTTTTACATTAAATAAATTTGAAATGGTTTTGTGCAGGAGAAAATTATGCAATTAATTGGAGATGACTGTTAAGGATCAATTTTTAACTATTATCTATAATCTTAGCATCACTTTCTCTGGTAGAAACATTATTTAGGACAACAATATCTTTCTGCACACATGCCTGCAAAAAACATCTTCAAGCAAAGATTACTTCATAATTAAGTAATTGATATGATTTTTTTCTTAACAAATGCAGGATTCCTATATGATCATGGCCATTTATCAAGAGCAATGTGTTGTCGTGTAGACAGAGATGAACCAAAAGTAGAAACTTTGTTACCAGGTGGTTATAGGCTGAACCATCCTTGGTTAGGAAGAATCACAGCATGTGAACCATCTAGGGAGACGCAGAAAACAAAAGCTTTAAGCGTAAACTGGAATTTCTATGACGACAGACCAGAAGTGACAGATGGCACAGAAGGAAGATGTTATACTGGGTATACATAGATTAAAAAGTAAAATCACAAAAATACTGAACTTAGAGGAAAATCAATTCGGAAAGTCAATAATCACATGGCAAAATCAAATAACAAAATGCATCAAAAACGATTGGACAAGAACTGTCATATTCCTGACTTGGTACAGGCATTTTCAAATGTAGTAAATGGTGGATTAAACCTGGTTTTATAGCGCTAACCCTCTCACTTTGATGACAGTCTCATCAAATTCCGTTATATTTACATTGATGTGTTAACTAAACTAAAACTACATTGAAACCAGTTTTAAGAGACCACTGAAGGGAGAGCAAAAAATGTGTCTCATAAGAGTCTTTTAATACAGTTTCAATCTATAATAGTTACATTACATTACATGTATGTTCCATTATAATATGTTATTTTGATTGGCTAACAACAATCTCGTGTCATTTTGAAATTAACTGTTATTTCAAAATAAACTGTAACATTCATGATGTTAGTTTCCACGATAAAATGCACTTGTAAATAAAAGAAAAACTTGATAGAAATCGTGTTTTTATGATCCTAGCCAAAAAAAGTAATTAGAAGTATTGAATTGTTTTAGTAATTTCATAGGGTAAAAGCACTTAATGTGTGCACATTGATAGAATGAAACGCTGAATACAAAAGGTAATTCAATCAACACATTTACATCACAAGAAATATACAAAAAGAAGCTTTCAATTCTTAATGAAACACAAGCAGATCTAGGGGAACCTTAAATAAAGGTTTTATAACACAGGTTTTTGCTTACTACAGATTGTCTCTTAAAAAGGTTTGCCTGTATTGCATTGTTTTGAACATTGAGCTTACTACAGATTGTCTCTTGAAAAGGTTTGACTGTATTGCATTGTTTTGAACATTGAGCAACACCTAAAAACATATGAATTATCAAGCAACAGTCAACTGTATTTGTAATAGAGTATTTGTATAGATATCATCTGTCCTTGACCTCACTTTAGTAGATCCTTGATTATTATCAAGATTCCATGATAACTCTAATAACCACTTCATTTAAAATACTTCAATCATAATTAGTAAAACAAAATGTGCACCCTTATTTGGAATCTCATGGATTTTAACCGCTCTGGTAATCTTACCACATCCTTTTTATTTGTGTTAGACAATGAGTAAATTACTCTAGCAGGTTTTCATTTATAATGCATTCTATGAATATCAGAGTATGGAAGGGATGTCAAAAAAATATATTTCACAAAGTCATAATATCTATATAGTCATTTTTTGTTTTTGTATTGTAGAATAGAGAAAGGGAGTATGTTCTCCAGATGTACAAAGAGGAATTTCTACGATGCTTTCAAACATGTTTGTCAGAAGTTTGGTCGTCAGGATCTTTTACAAGCTGATAGCTATTACAAAGCCAAACAAATGGCTATAGACTTCCAGCAAGCCAAACAAGTGATGCTGAAGAAATTCAAGGACCAGAAGATGCGAGTGTGGGTCTCTAAGCCAACTGAAGAGGAAATGTTCAATTAGCTTAGTCGGCTCATCAATTTGCTTGTTCTTAATATACAATGTCTTTTGACACTAAAAACAAGAGTTATTTTCAGTGATGTAGTTTTTATTATTGTCTTTAGAGACTACTATAATCTGGGTATTACATAGGAAACAAGTTTCTAAGCAGAAGCAGAATATGTACAAAGGTTTCTGGTGAGCACATCATAGTCATGTCTTTAAATATCTATCTTTTTGGGAGGAACTCATTCCAGGGGTTAAGTGGTAAATGGTTATACAATGTGTTTGAAGCTATAATTTCCTTTGTCTATCACTTAACTGTTAGATGAACACACTCTTAAAGCCAAAAATATCTTGCAAGCTCAATTAAATTGCACATTATTACCATCATCTTAATGAAGTTAGTTTACTTAAAGTTTGTCTTATAAAGTTTATGCCTTGTTTAGAAGGTCTGTTACCTTTAAGTTGCAACTAAACCATTATCTTGCTATATATAGATTTAAGAATATGTCATTTCACTGGTCAAACCACCTCATGGCAAATATGATATTGAAATTTCTTAGTAAGTTCCAATTTTTCTCAAATTTTTAAAGTATGATGTGTGTCTACTGACCCAAAATTAAAAAAGCTCCGTCCTGCAAGGGGGAGTTTGCCAAAGACCTGCTTTTGCTTAGAAACTAATTAATCATGTTATTTTTGACAAAGAAACATCTGCTAATTACTTCTGATTAATAAAAAAAACACCCTTAGTTGGCATACATGTAACATTCAATACATTTACAATTTACAAATACACAGTCAACATCAAATGATGAATACGAACTTAACTTGAAAATTTGAAACTGATATTATAGACTCAAAGACATGAAGTCACTCATTTGTACATGTAATTGCAATAAGATTTCATAATAAACAGTAGAATTATTGTCTTTAAAATGAAATATAGATAAATGAATTCTTTTTTTGCATCCTTTTAAAACCTGATAATAATGTATGCATAAGCCGTAACTGATGAAGTAATTTCAAGTCAGATTTTTCTCTGTTAAACATAACAAGATTAAAGTAAATTAATTAATGTGGTGTTTTTATTTTAGCATAAATCGTAAGAATATCTGTCATGTAAGAATAATGCAATCTTATAAATTCAGATTTAAGATCAAATGTTACATTTTTATCATTTTAAAAAAATTACTGGTTTAGAATTGACATTTGAAAAAAAAAATCACATTAATTTTAAATTTACGATGGTTTAGTGCACTAAATCCCTAAGAATATTGAACTGATGAGTATATAATGTTGCTGATAATATCATGCAATATCATATACCAGTCAATGTTCCCAGAACTAGTGTAAAATATGACCTCTCAAGTACAAAATGTATACATATGTTGTGATTATTGCTTTTCATTCATTGTTATTACGTAGACTTTTTTGTATGGATCATTCTCATCATATTCATTGTTGATTTTATTTTCTAAACTATATCAATTTTTTTTTTTGTGCTAATTTAAGGATTATAATCTGTAGAGTTCCACTGAGAAAATCATTTTTTGTTATTTCTTGCAAGCCAAAGATTCATGCAGCAATTAAGTATCAGTAACCTCTGTTGTGTGTAAAATGTAGAAGCCACGAGAGAAATATAAAGATTCTCAATAACCAAAAGATAAAACAGTGATTATCAACAAAAAATGTACAATTTTGTTCTATTGTCTGTTAATTTTCATTGTTTTTAAAACTTTATTGAAATCAGATAATAACAACAACAAAAATCCAAAATAAATTACTTTGTATGTTGTCTCTAAAATTAAGTTAAGTAAATGTAGATTTAATCATGAGTCATGCTAAATATGTTGAAGAACAAAATACAGCTGCTTTTTGTTGTTTGTTAAATGGATATTGTTTCAGGACATCTGTCCCTCATAAATCAGTATCTGGTGTTTTCATCATTAGCTGTTGGCAAGCTGCATTACTGTGAAAGTGAAATCTTATATCCAATTAATAAGTTATACAAGTTTTTTTCTCAATTCTTTTTTTATATATAAAAGTTTGTTTATAAAACCTGAAATTTTAAACCCATTATTTTATTATTAATTTAAAAATCTCAAAAAAACACAATTTAGAATATAGTATTGAGAATAGATAAGCATTTCTGTTTAAAGATTTGAAACAAATCAAATTTTGCATTTAAAGACATGTTATAAAAGAGGGACAAAAGATACCAGAGGGACAGTCAAACTCATAAATCGAAAATAAACTGACAATGCCATGGCTAAAAATGAAAAAGAAAAACAGACAAACAATAGTACACCTGACACAACATAGAAAACTAAAGAATAAGCAACATGAACCCCACCAAAAACTAGGGGTGATCACAGGTGCTCTGGAAGGGTAAGCAGATCCTGCTCCACATGTGGCACCCGTCGTGTTGCTTATGTGATAACAAATCCGGTAAATAGTCTAATTCGGTTTATAAATCTCATCTAGATAAAGATAATTGTATTAATAAATTTGTTTTTGTTGCACTTCAGTGTTTCTGTTGTTATTTTTTTTTCTCTTATAGTTGATGTGTTTCCCTCAGTTTTAACTTGTAACCTCTTGTTTTCTCTCTATAGGTTTATGACTTTTGAACACCAGTACCAATTTTGCCTTTCTTTATCTACATAAAACATACCTTGCAGTAATCATTGGTTTAAAAGGTATATATATCTTTAACTGTTATAAGAAATCTAATACAAATGTATGTTGATTTCCAAAAAGCAATAAAGACTAATTATATTTCATCTAATCCAACTTGAAATTCATAAATGAAAGTACATGTAGTTCAATAAAAAAAAATATTAATATTTGTTGAATCATTTTGATTGAAATCACCTGTGTGTATGGTTGTTTATTATGGGGTATAACATTCATTTTAATATTGAAGTCTCTCATATATTCAGAAAGCATAGTTTAATGGTTATTGAAGAATAATTAAATACTTGTTCTGTTGTTTAAGTTTCTAAGTTATTATTGTAATAAAAAGTCTGCTATTATAATTAAAATTTTGCAACAAATCAGCTTTTACATATCTGTATATTTGGTCCCTAATTGGAGATATAGTTGTTAATCTCATCTCCTCATATTACTTTACTAAAACATCTTACAGTAATGATAAAGCCTATTTTAATGCCTTAAGGAGGAGATATATACTTTAATCTATGTAAATAAGAATATGTGGTATGAGTGCCAATGCAACAACTCTCATCCAAGATGCAAGGTATAAAAAGTTTTAACAATTATAGGTGACAGTACGGCCCTCAACACAAAGCCTTGGCTCACACCAAACACTAAGTTATATAAGACCCCAAAACGACTAGTGTAAAACAATTCAAACAGGAAAACCAATAGTCAAATCAATATACACAAGAGTGCACACACTGAAATGTTTCCCTTCTTTACTGACCATTGATTTATGTTGATAGTTAAGTTTTACTACAAGTATCGCATAAATTTAACATGATCCAAGAAAATGCGGTCAAGGTCGGATTAACAAATAAGTAATACATGTTCTTCTTACAATCATTCAATACACCCCTTATATTGTTGAGCTAATGCTTATAGTTTCTAAGAAACATACTAAACCAAGATAACTAAACATTGACCAATGAACCATGAAAATGAGGTCAAGATCAGATGAACGATGCCAGAAAGATTTGTCTACCTTACTATCAATCTGTGCATTTAATATAGTTGACCTTTTTCTCACAGTATCTAAGAAACAAACTTAACCATGAAAACTTAACATTGACCAATGAACCATGAAAATGAGATCAATGTCAGATGATACCTACCTGATAGACATATACACCATACAATCTTGTACAACAAATAGTTGACCTATTGCTTATATAACATGTGAGACTGACATGTACATCAAAAAATATTACCATACATTAAATATAGTAAACCTATTGCCTTCAGTCTAAGAAATACAGACAAAAACACAAACACTTAACTATTACCACAAGAGTGCACACACTGAAATGTCTCGCCTTCTTTACTAATTTAATTGATATTATGTTGATAGTCCTAAGTATAAAGCTTTATTACAACTGTCACATAAACTTAACATTAACCAAGATAGCTGAACAAAGACCAATGAACCACGAAAATGAGGTCAAGGTCCGATGAACCATGCCAGGCAGAAATGTACAGCTAACAAAGCTTCCATACAACAAATATCGTTGACCTACTACTAATAGTTTAAGAAAAATAGACCAAAACACAAAAACTTGACACTATGCAATGAACCGTGCAATTGAGGTCATGGTCAAATAAAACCTGGGGGACTGACATAGATCATAATATATTTCCATACACCAAATATAGTTGACCTTTGGCTTATAATATTAGATAAAAAGACCAAAACCTAAAAACTTAACTTTGACCACTGAACCATGAAAATGAGGTCAAGGTCAGATGACATCTGCCCACTAGACATGTACACCTTACAATCATTCCATACAACAAATATAGTAGATCTATTGCATAAAGTATAAAAAAACAGACCAAAACACAAAAACTTAACTATAACCACTGAACCATGAAAATGAGGTCAAGGTCAGATGACACCTTCCAGTTGGACATGTACACTTTCCAGTCCTTCCATACACCAAATATACTAGCCCTATTGCTTATAGTATTTGAGATATGGCCTTGACCACCAAAACTTAACCTTGTTCACTGATCCATGAAATGAGGTCGAGGTCAAGTGAAAACTGTCTGACGGGCATGAGGACCTTGCAAGGTACGCACATACCAAATATAGTTATCCTTTTACTTATAATAAGAGGGAATTCAACATTACAAAAATTCTGAACTTTTTTTTCAAGTGGTCACTGAACCATGAAAATGAGGTCAAGGACATTGGACATGTGACTGACGGAAACTTCGTAACATGAGGCATCTATATACAAAGTATGAAGCATCCAGGTCTTTCACCTTCTAAAATATAAACCTTTTAAGAAGTTAGCTAACGCCGCCGCCGGATCACTATCCCTATGTCGAGATTTCTGCAACAAAAGTTGCAGGCTCGACAACAAAACCATGAAAATGAGGTCAAGGTCAGATGACACCTGCCAGTTGGACATGTACACCTTAAAATCTTTCAATACACCAAACATAGTAGACTTATTGCTCATAGTATCTGAGATATGGACTTGACCACCAAAACTTCACCTTGTACACTGATCCATGAAATGAGGTTGAAATCAAGTGAAAACTGTCTGACGGGCATGACGACCTTGCAAGGTACGCACATACCAAACATTGTTATCATGTTACTCAAGAAATTTACATTGCAAAAAATCTTGACTTTTTTTTCAAGTAGTCACTGAACCATGAAAATGAGGTCAAGGACAATAGACATGTGACAGATGGAAACTCCATAACATAAGGCATCTATATACAAAGTATGAAGCATCCATGTCTTCCACCATCTAATGTATAAAGCTTTTAAGAAGTCTGTTAACGCCACCGACGCCAGATCAATATCCCTATGTCGAGCAAAAAACAGATTGGTGTCACTTTTAGAGTTCTAGAATTATGCCCCTTTACAAATGGCACTTGGTAATATAACTTTTCCCAGTACTCAATTAAAAAATGTGTGCTCCAAATACCAAATCTAGTGTTTCGGTTGGTCAATTTCTGAATCTTAGTATGATAATCGTAATCGAAATCCCCTTACCTTAATTTTAGAAGTATCGCAGTTCATCCAGATTTTAATTGTATTCAGTGTTGCTTGATGAATAGTTTTCTACTTAGTTTTGTAATTGTAGTTTTTTTATGCCCCATTTATGGGCATTATGTTTTCTGGTCTGTGCGTCTGTTCGTCTGTCCCGCATCAGTTTAAAGTTTTTGGTCGAGGTAGTTTTTGAGAAGTTGAAGTCCAATCAACTTGAAACTTAGTAAACACATTCCCTGTGATATGATCTTTCTAATTTTATTGCCAAATTAGAGATTTTATCCCATTTTCACGGTTTACTAAACATAGAAAATGATAGTGCAGATGGGGCATCCGTGTATGTGTGACACATTCTTGTTTTTGTCTTCTTTATTTTTGGCCATTATAGTGTTTGTTTATTGGACTTGATTTTTCATTCCCTCTCATAAAAAAACATCTCAAAAGTTTCTTAATTTACAGGATATTACATATGTGTTTAACTGTTGAGGATTTGAAAAAAAATACTGAACTACGAGGAAAATTTAAAACAGAAAGTCCCTAGTAATCAAATGGCAAAATCAATTGATAAAACGCAGCAAACGAATGGACATTAACTGTCATATTCCTGACTTGGTACAGGTATTTTCAAATGTAGATAATGCTGGATTGAACCTGGTTTTAACAAACAGAGCTCAAACCATTACATTGATCACAAAATCATGAAATAGGGTGACTACTATTTGATTCTTGTCAGTTTAACGTATACTCATATTACAGTTATAATGATTTATTTAAATCTTGAGTAAATTGACTTCTTTAAAATGGAAAAGAAATGTGTGATGAAAACTTAACATTAATCAATGAACAAGGAAAATGAAGTTAAGGTAATATGAAACGTGCCTGACAGATATGTACACCTTACAGTCATTTCATATACAAAAATTAGTCGCCCTATTGCTTTTAGTATCAACAAAAAAACCAGGCCACACATACTTAACATTGTCCAATGAACCACGAAAATGAGATAAAGGTCCAAGATGAAACTGTCAGTCACACATGTACACCTTACAATCATTCCAGACATCAAATATTGTGATTCTAATTTTTTTATTATCTGAAAAATAGACCAAACCACAAAAACTAAATATTGGTAAATGAATCATGAAATTGAAATCAAGCAAGGTAAGATGAATCATGCCAGTCTATCATGTACATATTATAACCATTTCCTACTCAAATATATAGTTGACCTACTGCTTATAGTATGAAATCCGGACTTAACCACGTAAACTTATTTGATAACAACTGTCACATATGAGTAAAAGGATAACTATATTTGGTACGTGCGTAGCTTGCGAGGTCATTATGCCAGTCAGTTTAAACTCGACCTCGATCTCATTTCATAAATCAGTAAGCACGGATATGTTTTCGTGGTCGAAGCCATATCTCAAATACTAAAACAAAAGGTCTACTATGTTTGGTGCATAGCATGATTGTAAGGTGCACATGTCCAACTGGGAGGTGTTATTTAAACTTGACCTCATTTTCATGGTTGGGTGGTTAAATTTTTGTTCTGTGTGTTTGTCTGTTTTTCTAATACTGTATGCAATAGGTCAACTGTATTTGGTATATGAAAATATTTTACAATGTACATGTCAGTCTGGCATGTTTTATTTGAGCTTGACCGCATTCTACAGTTCAAAATATTAAGTTTTTGTTTTATGCTCTGTTTAAATATATATTTACTATAAGCAATAGGTCAACTAATTTTGGTGCATGGCATGATTTTTTTAATGTGTATATGTCTGTGGCAATTATCATCTGACCATGACCATATTTTCATTGTTCATTGGTTAATCTCGGGTTAAGTTTATTCTTCAGGGTTAAGTTTATTCTTCGATACTATATGCAACAGGTCAACTGTATTCAAAGCATGTAATGATCGTAAGGAATAGGTGTCTGACTAGTAGAATTAATCTGACCTTGTCCTCACTTTCATAGTTTATTGGTCAATGTCAAGTTATCCTGGTTAAGATTGTTTCTTAAATGTGCAATAGGTCAAGCACATTTAATGGAATGATTGTAATGTGTTCATGTCTTTCCAGTTTAGTTTATACGACCTTGACTTCAATTTTTTCGGATCAAGTTTATGTGATAGTTGTAGTACAGCTTTATAATAAGGACCATCGACATACCGGTAATATCAATGATAAGTAAAAGAGGCAAGACAGATCAGTGAGTGCACTATTGTTTTAAGCAGTCAATGAATCATAAAAAAATGAGGTCTTGGACAATGGACATATTTCAGAGGGAAACTTTGGAATATCAGGTATTTACATTCAAGGTATGAAGCATCCAGGTCTTCCATCTTCTGACATATGAAGCTTTATGCAAATAGTTTACACCATCACTGCTGCCACCAGATTGTAAATCCTGTCTCACATTCTACTTCTTTGAATACCTTCAGACAGACCAGTAGATGATAGAAGGGCAAAAATAGACCGGACATCAATATGCCTCCACTCTATGGTATAAAAAGAACGCAAACAAAATGTACATAAATTTATTGCACCATCATAAATAAAGATTAATAGATAACAGTTAACATAAAGTAAACATAAAATAATGAGCTCTGCCATGCAACAGAACGTGAACAAATAATGTAATGTGAACGTGAGTGTTACCATAGATACCATGAAGTAAACATAAAGAAATACTGATAAAGATCGAGGTCTCTAAACACGATACCTCCAATGGAGCTTTTGTTAGTTTGAGCCATATTTATTATGTGTATCAGCATATATAATTTTAAAACAAATAAGACGTATAGGTTATTCAGAAAACAAATAATAATCAGCATCTGGTAAAGCTCAATTTAGTAGGTTTTTATTTGTAAAGGAAACTCTGTACATTAAAAAATGTTTACAGTTTTAGTTTGTTACCTAGATTTATTTTCTCTAAATCGATTTACAACTTTTGAACAGCGGTATACTACTGTTGCCTTTATTTACAAAGTTTTATTAATTCAATAAATGCAATAAGGAGAAGAGTATCATATAGAATAGAACTTTTTATGTAGCTGTTCCTGAAATTGCATTATTTGATTTGAATTTACATAAAAGTAAGTAGATGTGGTATTGTCAACAAGACAACTATATCCAGAGACCAGAAGACTACTTATTTATGTGGTATTGTCAACGAGACAACTATATCTAGAGCCCAGAAGACTACTTATTTATGTGGTATTGTCAACGAGACAACTATATCCAGAGCCCAGAAGACTACTTAGTTATCACCAATAATATCTCAATTTAGAAGAATTTTTTTAGCCATGGCGTTGTCAGTTTGTTTGAGATTTATGAGTTTGACTGTCCCTTTGGTATCTTTCGTCCCTCTTTTAGAGTCAGTCTAGTTTTGAAATGTTTTTTTTTTTTGAAAAAATAATTTTTCTTTAAAAAAGTTGTTCTCTTTGTTCTCATTTTTTTTGTAAACAAATCTACACAAAACTTGAAAATATGTTTTTAAGGAATTTATAATTATAGGGGTTGACCATACATATTATGCTTTATATCATGACAATTATTGATCTAATGGGTGATCTAATGGATTGTAATATATTATAAATGTATACCTGTAATACATAAGCATTTTACTTATAACATTATACAATTAACTATTAGTACAAGTGGTACTGTAGCACTATAAATTGTTATAGTCAATCAAGACTACTTTAGTCACAACCACAAACAAATCACCTTCTTTTATGACAAAAATTGTTCATGGCCTCCCTCTCTGAACATTTATTACTTCTTAATCTCAATTAGCATGCTTTCTTTTTTGAATTTATGCCAAAATAAAACAACGCAGTTTGTTTAGATTTGGTGTCTGGTCTTATTTTTTTAGGTATATTTATTAGAACAGTTTTTTTACTTGAAAAACAACCTCAAACATAAATACAATAATTATGCAAGTGAGTAAATGGCAATGGTTTAAAAGTTTTTGATACTGGATTGTTTCAATGGTTTCATAACAGAGGCTGTTAAGATTTTTATCAAGTCAAAAGATGGCTTTTAACAACAGGGGTCACTTATTGTGCATAACTGTTCTTGCAAGTGGTCCACCTATCTAGTTTACTAAAGGGGTTTCTTGAAAATTTAGCAGCTCAAAATGACTTTACTTCAATATGAGCTGCGTCGTATAGAAATCGACCTTATGCAAGTGCACATATACATGTATAAGTATACGATTTTGATTGGTTTTGAAACATCTAAATACAATATAAAAAAATGAATTTTGGTCTGTTGAGTAGGGTTCTTATATCATTTCAATTTAAAAAACAGTTAAAGGCTTTTGGATTCGAGCGTCACTGATGAGTCTTTTGTAGACGAAAAGCGCTTCTGGCTTATATACAAAATTTAGTCCTGGTATCTATGATGAGTTTATTTGCATTCAGATTTTTTCAACCCTAAGACAGATGAACTACTAATGGCAGATTATTATTTGAATAAGGGCGATTTCTACCCCACGCAGCTCATATGATTAAAGTTATTCTTCAACTTCTACTTTGTAGACACTATTTTAAAGGCAATGTTGAAAATTATCAATCAATCAACAGAGTGCAATTTTACAATACTCTGAAAGTACGAATCTTGTAAGTGACATTATTAGTTAAAAACATAATTTAATCAATTCAAATTTTTACAAAGTAATTATTTTAATTTTGTTTTTAAAGTAAGATAAAATTATTTACAAATGACAAGTTAAATAACTGTAGGTGTAAGTTCATACAACTCTTTTCAACAGCTTGTTAGAAGTTTTCCTCATTCATCTGGATTTTCATAGCTAGTAGTTGTAAAGTTCTTGTTGTAAAAATCTGAATAAAATTACAACTTGCTTGAAATAAGTTATTCTAGATAAGTGGTTTTAGTTAACAAGTAATTACATATTACTCATTTTTTAATATTTACAAGTTTGTTTTTTAGCCTGTTAGTATTCTACTTTTAGATAGCTATTTTTTCAATATGATCTTGTTAGAAATAATTAAATCTAAAAAATTAAATATAAATTTATATATATCTAATTATTCATTAATCTTTGTACAGTTCAGCAATTTACATTTAAATATTTTATTTCAAGAAGATACATTAAAATCAGCAACTTTCTTTAAAAATACCAACAAGATTGAAATTAAGAGAGATTTTAAATCTAAAACCAAAGTACTAAAAAAGATGGGAAAAAAAAAAGAAAAAAATGAATTGTTCGTATTGGCCCTCAATTTAACAGATTATCATTTTATTTATAAAAACATCAACAATTTTCACATAATTTATACAAAAATCCATAACATCAGCTATGGTGGTTTTATATTCCACCCAAATACTTTTAATATCAATAATTACAACACATAGAATATATTATATCATTTTTACAATGTGTAAGGTTATATTAATATATATATACACTCACAAACATATGCATTCTAATTTAGAATTATATGGTATGTAATATTTTAAATTCATCATTTTTGTAACCATACATATATCATGTATATTATATAAGTATATATAACACAAAATAATTCTTCTCATAAAATTTGAAGATTAGTTTACAAATGTATCGGGTTATAATCTAAAAGTAAAGTTCAAAATACCTCAACAGATTTTATCACACTTAGTAAACATTTGTCATATGATTGTAGCATGAAGTCGAATGATAGAGTAGGATTAAGATGAGAGGAAAAGTGTGTCTGGCTCCCACAAAAGGTTTTTTGTTTCCCGAAAAAAAGAGTAGTTTTCAAAAAGGCAAGTTTTCCAAGGTGCAGTTTTCTCTCCAACTTTCATCCTTATGACCTCTATGGATCCATCACTGAATAATACAATTTAGTTTTGTTCCAATTGCAAACATAATGGTATACACACTATTAATCAATAAGAAATAAAATAAAAAAAGCACTATGGTTGTGAGGGCACCAATAATTGTAACTTGATGAGGTTTTGGAATACAGTTTGTAGTACTGATGGTCTGAACTTAGACATAACCTGTTTAAATTCTGATGAGCTTTGTTAAAGGTGTACAAAACATAAAATTTCTTATAAACATACAGCAAAAGTAAACTTTATTTTTAAGTTCCATCTACAATTCAAAGAAGGTTCGATAAAATTGTGTACCACAAAGTTACCCTAACTATTGATGATGCCAACCCTGCCAATGAAATGTAGGATCTTAATGTAGAGCTCCTCGGACAAAAATGTTGAAGGCTCAACAAAAATGAAATCAGTTTTAATGGAACCCTGCATAAGTCAACAATTGCACAAACTGAACACAAGTCTATACAATTATTATATGATCTTTTTGATAAATTAAGTGATACATGATCATACAGAGGTCCCTATAGCACTTTAAAATTGACCTTCTTTTTGTGTAAACAGAGATCTGACATATTTATTAAATATCAATACAAATGTAAAGAAAATTTCTTCTTTCAACCTTTCACAAAATTCTCTTCGAGAGCAACTATCGGCAAATATTTTTGTACATATATTACTATTGCACAATATTGTAAATACATTGTAATGTGAACACAAGCAGATCTACTTAAAAAAATACACAGATATAGAAAAACTAAAGATATAGAAACAAAACAATTGATATTCAAATAAATAAATAGATAGATATACAGGAAAAAAAATCATTCTTACTAATAATATCAGTCCTATTTAAACATACAAATTATTTTAACTATATTCAAGTAAAAAGAAAGAATATATATTACTCTAACCTAAATATTGTTGATACTTAATATACATATTCATTCACACTAGATTTTGATAACATTAACATCATCATAGACATTTATCATGTATGTATGTACGTAGATCCCTCCGTTTACGGAGCACCCCTCGAGAGCTGCGAGGGTACAGTGGAATCCGTGTACACTCCCTATCGGGATTAATGGAGATGTGTCACTAACGTATTTATCATGTTTATTTGGTTAATAGGAAAGGGGTGTGACAGCAAGAAATTTTTCAACTAATTAGCAGTCCTTTTTTTTTTTTAATAATTTCCTCCCCATTTCATGATAGACAGTGATGTTTTTTGTTGTACAAAACAGGGAATTAATGTGATAGCATCCCACGTCTGAATCTTCACCTAGTATGAGCAGATAAATCTCATTATAAAGTTTAGGTTTACTTAATTAACAAAGTCCAATGAGAAAACATAATATAGACTGAACAAAAGTCTAGTAGTCCTTTTCAAATTCTGAAACAACAAATAAAGGAATGATTTTTTAAAACAAGATATAAAGAATTTGAAGCACAAATAATAAATGAATATATATACATAGTTTTAATACTGAAATGCAATAACTATCTTGAAGCCAAATAACAAAAGTAAATAATTCCTGAATATTATTTGATATAATATCATAACACTGGTTATTGATAAAACACAGTCAACCTTAGAGGATTACAAGGGGGTACCAGTAGAAACTGTTGCTGTATTTAAAGCACACAGAATCCACTTCACATACCGTCAACTTTTTATATTTACACCGGGGATTTTAATCATAAGGGGGACCTCATTCATTTCAAACATGTTTTTTAATATACATTTTACTACACTATGGTTGAAATACACGTCTGGCGTAAAAAATTCTAAACCTTGTATCTATGATGAGTTTATATGTGCATAAATGCCCTTTTCACTACTTTGAATGCCTGTTTTGAGGTATTCAAAATATAATAAAGAATTTCAGTAGGCAAGCTATGACATAACAAGTCAGCAAGGCAATAGTGTGGCATAAAAGCGTATAAAGGCCATACATGCCATAATAGAAAACAAAAATGGAATATCTTGCAGGTCAAAAGTTTTCATACAAGTTTTTATCCAATTTAAAGTTAATCTATACCCATAATATTGCACATGTTTATAACATGAATCTTATATTCTACCAAGGTGCTACCAGTAACAATACAAAAAGGCTACCAGAATTTTAATTCAGATTTCATTTTGAATAATATTTCAAAACATTAACATTACTTTGAGCATTTACTGTAAAAATTCAGCCATAAACTTAATGAAATTGAACATATCTATAAACTAAGGAGATGAAGTATAAATAATTAAGGCTTAACTAAATGCATAATTAAAAGCACCCTTAAAGAGAAGCAAAGCTTATGATTTAAGTTTTTGATTCATGATTAAATTTTGAAATTTTTGACAGAATACATTCCAAGAACTCTTGCCATTAATAACTTGTAAGATTCAAGTTGCAATAATATAATGATTAATTAAGAAAACCTTCTTTCAACTGACCAGGTCTACTCTAATTGTAAAAGGGCTATTTTTATATGTTTATCAAAATTTCCTATGTTCATTGTCATATGTCTGTGAAAAGCAAAACAATGATTTATTGATTTCTGTTTGCTTAATGACCAGTGGCAAGTATTTCACCAATGGAAAATATTTCATTCCTATTCAGGAGGTCTTACAATGACATACAGACATGTAATAAATAATTTAAGATGGCATTGAATTTCTACAGCTCGACACTGATTCAGGTAACATCTAAATTTTCAATCCAGTTCTGCCTGATCAATTTGATTTTTTTTAAAGTTCTCAGAATAGATTTGATCAGTTGAAAGATAATAAGTCTACATTATCTTCCTTTACTCTACATTAGAAAACATGAACTTTATTCTGCTTCAAGGAAATGTTCAGAATATACGACATATGACAGTTAAAAATTGACTAGTTATAGTATGAACCACTAATTTAAGACAAAGCACCCATATCCCACCGTTTTCTATATAGCATTGGTCCCAGTAAATGTAATAGCATAATCAGTTAATGCATAGAAGCACTCAAGCGTAAAATATACAGTTCATTAGGCAAGTATTTGATGCCCTTGAATAAAGATTATTTACATCACTTAAATGGCAAAATTCATATACTGATACAGTACTCTGTGAACTAAAACTAACTGTAAAATTATATATTCACCAGAAAGGATATTTTATATTCATTTAGACAATGTGCAGTATAATGTAAAATTGTACTACATTTTGCACATCAAAATTTGGATGTTGTAACAATTATAGCCTTACAATAGTTACATCTGATTTTCAAAGGGTTTCTTAAGGCATGTTTCTGAATAATGAAAAGATCAGAAAAGACATAGCGTCGCTGGGCTTCTAAAATGTTGTAAAATACAAATTTTTCAAGAAAAAAATATCTCACAAACAGGCTTTGAAAATTTTGGCAAAATGCATGCTTCCAAAATGTCGTATGTGAACTTGAACATTTTTGTAAATAGCAGTGAAATAAAAACTTTGACATTTCTGGATTATCCAAGAACTTAAATTATTTTCACAGAAATAAAGAAATGTACAATTATTTTTTTCCCAAAGCCATTCTACAACGATTTTCAAGTTTTCATACAACATTTTGGAAGCAAACTTTACAAACAACGGACATTGGCAATTTTGTAATATGTCTTATTTCACACATTTTGATTGGTCTAACTGTATGCTATTTTGTAATACCAAAGATTTACTCCCGCCAAGACCATTGGTGTCAAAAAGCATTTTTAGCCAAAAAGTCATATATGACATTTTAGAAGCCCAGCGACGATAGATAAGCTAGTACAAAATACAGATAATTTGGTCCCAAATACAAGAAAAACTTACCAAACATGTTTTTACAATGATTATCAAACATACAGAGCCGATAGATTGGTGCACGGCGCATTAACAGATATTGATATTTGTAGTTAAAACAAATAATTCACCTGAATAACCATTGCAAAAATACTTGAAATGTTAAGACCACAGCCAGGATTATCCAATGAGAACCAACATTAAACATGACGTTATTTTCTGGTTGATTTAGGGACAAGTTTGAGATCTTGGAGTTTAATCTTTTTATATTATCATTTAATTCTTTCTGAATTTCCACCAGCGGTTGTAGATGTCTAACTATGGTCTCTTCTGTCAGTCTGTTTCTGTTACTGGAACATGAACGCTGAACTCTACGATCTAAAAAATACATAAATATTACCATTAATTCTAGTTCTAATTCTATGATTTTACATTTATATTGAAGTTTTAGACTTTGAAGCATGGTACTGGTCACTTTTGAAAACTAACTGATGACCTTTCAATGATTGCCTCTTTCCCAAATAAGTTCAAATTGGTTACATTAGCATAGCACCACATTTATTTTTATAGTTCGTTTTTTTTCATAATCCTACCTTTCTCCTTTTCTATAATGAAATTATGGAAGAAATATGTTGCATGCCACAAGTAATAATTGAATGGACCATTTCAGTGTGAATAAATTTTTCAAAAAATTGACATATCAAGTCACAAATGTAGCACTTATTTTCCTTCTTTCAGCTGATGGAAATACTGTAAATTCAGAAATTATTGCATGCATTTATTATTGCGATTTTGTCATTTTAAACTTAAATGCTATTTTAATTTTTATGATTTTGAGAAAAATCCTGCTTAATTCAGATAAAATATTACAAAATGCGAGTTTTAATTATTGCGTTTACAAGTCTATCGCATTATTCACAATAATAAAAACCTAGCAATAATTTCTGAATTTACAGTATTTTTTATGGAATTCATCTTATAGTCGCCGTCAGCTGAAATTCGTAGCAGTTATCGGTAAAAGTAATCTAAACTATCAATCGCGTTCACTCCAGATATAGTTTTTCACATTCCATTCATAAATCGCAAAAAGAAAAACCACTACTGACCTACCTTTTAAGTGATCACAATGTAATATTCCTGACCTTCACATTTTCCATTGTAATTCTGCAATCTTCGTTTTTATGAGGATCATTTGTTTACATATGACATTTGGTCACTTACTCAGTTTCCTGAAATGTTCTTTTCATTGATGTGATAAGGTTTCACGCGCTTAATAAAATTGAGAATGGAAATGGGGAAATGCACATTTTATGAAATTGAACTCCACAGAAAGACTTCCGGTCAAAACAATGGCGGATTTTACCATTCAAAATTGTCTTGGAAATGTGAAGGTCAGGATTATCACAGTGCAATCACTTAAAAGGTAGGTCAGTAGCGTTTTTTCTTTTGGCTATTTATGAATGGAATGTGAAAAACTATATCTCAAGTGAACGCGATTGATAGTTTAGATTATTTTTACCGAAAACCGCTACGAATTTCAGCTGACGGCGACTATAGAGTTCAGTTTATTTGTTAATTCTTGTTTTCCATGTAAAACATCACCATTAAGGTAAACAATGCCACATATATAGATACTGACTGGATTTTAAAACGCAACACTCATTTTGTAGATTTTTTTTACCAAATCATGTTTGATCCTCATACAACTACTATTCATGCTCATCATATGTCTTTCCCTTTCGAAAAAATCAACATCTGACTTACCTGTGGTTATTAAACATACCAGATTTTTGTAATCGCACGAATTTCAGAAAGTGAAATTTCGAGCCAATAAAAGTTTTATGTTTTTTTTTTCTTTGTGAAACAGTTCGTTCAATCCTTGGACACACTTAAATCATTTTAAAAAAGTTGCATCTCCATATTGACAAAACTGAGGAATGAAAAACTGAATCAACCCATTAGAATTCTGCAAACAGGAAAAGGTGAATGTGCTGCAACACAAAAATAACTTCAGAACTCGTCTTACTGTCCTTCCGACAATGATACCGGTAGATGGGATTTGTTGAAGACCATCAAAGACCAGATCAACATGTACATGTAGTGACAATGCAATGTCAATAGAATTTGATTAGACAACGTTAAATTAAGTAACATGTATATTGTTGAGATATTTTCAGGTATTTTTCCTTTAATTTGTGATGGTCTTTCAATATTTTGTAAATTTGTTTGTTTTTTATGTCAATCTAACAATTGATACAAAAATTTCAATTCTTTTCCATTTAACTTGAATGAGTTACAAATAAGTTGAATTTAACCTACTTTTATTCCCAGGAAGTCTTTCAGAAGAATCGCTATCTTGAAGAAGTTCTGCTTCTGGACATTCTGAACTTTCACTTTCTTCCCCCACGACTTTTAACCTCCTAATAGAGGTGTTCCGAATGGATGAGTTCAGACTATCAGGTTGTTTCTCTAGACTGGTAATACTGCAGGTTCTAACGACTGGGGTCCTATGTTTAGTCCAGGTCTGAATTCTATAGTCTACTTCATACTGCCACAAGTCATTACTCACATCCCATGGTCTCATACTATGTAAAACAATAGAAAACTAGAAATTATTTTTTCATCAATTTCAAATGTCTCATGTTCAGAAAAGAAGTCGAAGTAAAGCATAAAAACTAGCCTCTCTCTAAGGACCAATATAGGGTAATAGCTGATTCTACATAAATTCTGCTCTATTTTTTCAGCAGAAGTTAGATTTTACAGTAGGAGATCATTTCCACCTCCCTCTTACTGTAATGTTCAAAGTGAAAAAAATCTGAACCATTGCAAAGACGAGATCCTCATCACTTACTGAACCCCCAAAATACCTAGAACTGTCTACAAATTTACATGGAAATAATCAGAAATAATTATGAAAAATCAATAAATCTTAATTATGATAGAAATTGAGATGATGAAAGCTGCTCAACACCACTCAAAACACTAGTATTGACATTCCCCTTTTCCTGGAGCAGTTTAATCTTATAAAAAAAGAAGATGTGGTATGATTGCCAATGAGACAACTGTCCACAAGAGACTCGGCAAAATGACACAGACATTAACAACTATAGGTCACTGTACGGCCTTCAACAATGAGCAAAGCCCATACCGCATAGTCAGCTATAAAAGGCCCCGATTAGATCTTACTTCTCTCTCTCAATTGTCATTAAGTTTTTCTACAATAAAATGTCCTTAACATTCTAGGTATAATAGAAGCACAAAGTCTAAATTACAGAAATATTCCAGGAATTTAATATCAATTATGTAGTATATCTAATATCTTACTCAATGAATTTGTAGACCCAATCACTAGTCAGTACGTCTCTTTCAAACAATGCAGGTACCCATTCCAACAGTTTTGCCTTGCGTTCCTTAGCTTCAGTTCTTTGTCGCTCTTCAAGTATAAACTTTTCATCTGTTGCGGATTTCATATCACATGTAATCACAGCCTCACTTACATTCCTCCAAAGTCTAAAATATAACAGATTAGGCCATATAGATAAAATTATTTGGTTTTCAGGTACTCAATGAAAAAAATACCCAAGAAGGCAAATATTTAGTTCGAGTAAAATAATTAAATGTGCAAATATAAAATTATCTAAAATAAGGGAGGTATAATAGATAATGGGCATCTGAAGTTTCAATTTCTTTCAAAAATCTATAATATTTATTTAATATAAACTGTTATCACAGAGATATGTCTCGCCTTTTTGTAATTTTGATTATGCAAATGTTGAAATCAAAAAAGCAAAACATCTTACACAAGTTATGCAGATATTCAAAGTCAATTAACCACGACTGAGTTACATGGCTAAACAATCTCCATGAAAATGAAATGTGCCAATGCTAATACAACTACATACCAAATACCACTGACTTATTATAAGTCGTTCCCAAACCTAAATACAAACATTAACTTGTTAACTATGTAAAAGATTGAAAGACAATGAACCATGAAGAGGGGGTTGGGCTATATAATCTCCATGGAAACAATACTTTCAAATGCCAATAAATTTGCATACCTAATATCATTGACTTAACATTAGCAGTTCATCTTAAACTGATCTGATCACAAACTAATACATGTAAACTAAGATAAGTTTCAAAGTCATTAGACTGTGACTGAGGGGCTAGGTCAAATATTCTCCATGGAAATGAGATGTGCCAATGCTTATACAACTGAATACCAATTAACATTGGCCTACTACTAATGGTATCCCTTGAACTGACCCAATCACAAACTAATACATGATAACCTAAAAAAAATTCAAAGTCAATAGACATTACTGAGGGGGCGGAGCCAAATTATCTCCATGGAAATGAGATATGCCAATGCTTATACAAATGCATACCAAATATCATTGACCTACCACTTGTGGTTCCCATAATCTGACCTAATCACAAACTAATACATGTAAAATAAGCAAAAGTTTCGAAGTCAATAGACCATGACTGAGGGGGCAGGGCCAAATAATCTCCATGGAATTGAGATGAGCCAATACTTATACAACTGCATACCAAATAGGACTGACCTACCTCTTGTGGTTCACCATAACCTAGACCTAATCACAAACTAATACATTGTTGACGCTGTCAAGGCGAGACAATAAAAATTAGGAGATGTGGTATGATTTCAATGTAACAACTATCCACCAAAGTTTGAATGAAGTGGATGCAAGTAATTATAGGCAATAGTATGGCCTTCAAAAATGAGAAAAAGCATACCATATATCACTTTTAAAAGGCCTAGACATGAAAAATATGACAAAATTCAATTGAGAAAACTAACAGCCTAACTTATAACAAAACAATTTACAAAAGTCAGATATGACTGACATAAAACAATGAAAAACACTTATCTACAGGCTCCAGATTTGTGACAGACACATACAGAACTGGGTGATCCAATCTGGTCATTTATGGGAAATATTTCATATGTTTTGTCACTTTGAGAACATACAGATCTTGATATTGTCAAATTAGACCTAAAACTGTCATTTTAAAAATTCTTTGGTAAAATAAATTTGAGCAAACAACAAAAAAGAATTACTTCAATAACTCAAAAATACATTTGAATTTTCCCTGTTCAAATAACAATATAAATTGTACTCTAAAATACTTGATAACATGTATATATATATTTGAAAATATTCTAAAAAAAATTCTTTCAAAAGACAATATTTGTAAGAAATGAACATCTATATAAATAATATAAACAACCAACCTTTCTGATTCCATTTCACCCTGTAGCTCTAATGGGACAGTAAATCTTTTTAATCTTTGAGATTTCACTTCTTGTGTTGGTTGCCAAAATAACGATACATCCTAAATAGAGAAACACAAATTGTTCTTATTATAAATTTACAGATTAAAATACATTCACAGGAACAGTCAGACTTAAAAGTTTGTATTCTATTCACACTGTAAAACTTTTAGGAATTTTTGGTCATCAAAATTGCTCTTCAACTTTGTACTTTATTTGGCATTTTTAGCAATTTTTGATTTGAGCGTCACTGATGAGTCTTTTGTAGACTAGACGAACGTCTGGCGTAAATATAAAATTTCAATCCAGTTATCTATGATGAGTTTATTCATACAGTAAAAGAGGTGTTTTGTTCACAAAGTTATTCTATGATCTCCTATGAATATATCCACATTTGCTTTTAAATCAATCTATTAGAAAATCTTTTCTATTAAGTGTGAACTCCGTACAATAGAGCTGTGTTTTCTAGTTATAATACTGCATGACTTGAGTAATGGCTTTTGAGTCATTTTTCATGTTCATCTTATTATTACATTATATTTTCACTTACCCCTGAACTTTTATCTTTATAATGAATTTCCTGGTCCCAATGTCCCTCGAGTGTTGCTATTGTGTCTGATCCACATTTGAATTTACCCACAATTCTATTGGATGCTTCACCACTCCCAAGAAATGGCTAAAAAATGTAACAAAAAAAAATGTTATTATGACGTTAAAGTATTATGACGTCATGATGTTTCCAAGGACATTTATCTATAACATCTTTTCAATGATTAAAAAAGAAATGTCAGCCATGTAGTTGAGAGGAAAAATAAAGAACTGAAGAAGGCCAATGGCCGAAACCTCTTGAAAAATTGGTTTATTTATACAATTATAAAAAAAGTAATATAAAAACATTAGGCAGAACTTCAACAGTTGGCGACCATAATAAAATGTATAATGTTTGAACATTTTTCAAATGTTTGAGGTGATGCTATTAGTGTTCTTTCTAGACGATACACTATATTCCTATAAATGGATGCTATCAAAATACATGTTGATTAAGAAAAAGATGATGATTACAAAATGATTCATAATATGAGTGAAAATGAAATATTAATCAGAATAAACATTTTTAAATGTACAGTATATAAGTTGGTTGTATGAATGAAGTTGCATGTATTGGTACTCCTTTACCTTTAATTTAAACTCCATTTCACATTTATATCCTGTTTTAGGACAACCTATTGTTACTTTTCCTCCCATTTCCATTGTCAATGTACCAATCAAAATACCTACAAATAAAGTAAATATGATAGTAACAAGAATGTGTCCAAAGTACACGGATGCCCTGCACCATCCGCACTATCATTTTCTGTGTTCAATGGACCGTAAAAATGTGGAAAAATCTCTAATTTGGCATTAAAATTAGAAAGATCATATCATAAGGAACATGTGTACTAAGTTTCAAGTAGATTGGACTTCAACTACATCAAAAACTAACTCGACCAAAAACTTTGACCTGAAGCAGGACAGAAGGACAGAATAATGAACGGACAAAAGAACGGATGAACAAACAGACGCACAGACCAGAAAACATAATGCCCCCGTCCCCATAAATGGGACATAAAAACCACACTAGAAAAACAGCTGTTTTATTCAAATTGTGAATGTTCAAACCATTTTCATTGGAAACTGTATACTCCTTCCACTGATTGCTGATCTTAAACATTAATAAAGTATAACAATGAGGAATGGTAATAAGATTTTTGATAGTTTTCTGAACTACATTTGTTTTTGTTTTTGTTTTATTTTGAAACATAGAAAACGAAATATTTTGAATGACAAATAACACAAAATGGTCTTTTACACACTTGATTGATATTTGAACTTAAACATCATCCAGTAGTGGGTGTTTTATGATATGGTCTTCAATTATTCTAAAGTGATGTTTATTTTCATAAAACACCTAGGAAACATTTTTGTTTATAACATAGTGAAAACGCTATAAAAGATAATTGTAAAATCCACATTTTAAAATATGTCAATATGCTGTATGTTTTTCTATATATATATAATGCATATAACAGAACAAAATACTATTGAATGTATCAATATCATATCAATTATACTTTAGTTTTCAATACAAAAAGTTATTTTTAAAAATGGTAAGAGAACTTTTTTCTTTGAAATTTCAATGGGCAACCAACCAACATTATTACTTCTATTGTAGTTTTAATTATAGAGTTTAACAAACCTTTACAATGAGCATATGGCATTGTGATGAAATAATCCTCTCCTCTCTTTAAAAATGTCAGTTTAGCAGTACCATCAAGAACAGCAGATAATGAATTACCTGAAAGAAATTTGTATATATATTTCATTATCGCTATTTTGTGCATTTTTCCTTTGATCTTTTTTTGTGATAATTTTCATACCATACTTCTGCCTTGAGATGGAAAAATTATCGCTAGAAACTAAGGAGGCCACGTGGCGTTGCTAACGAAATTTACATGAAATTGGCAACGTCGTCTTAGGTAAAATAGCGATTGACAGATTATCATTGGTCATCTCAACTCGATTGCCTTTCTCGCTTTCGCCGTCCCGGCTCAAACGAGAAAATCAATCTCGTTGAGATGATCAATGTAATCTATAAATATCTGTTGTAACTAAATGAGATGATCTGATTCTGAGTGTTTATACTCTGATTTTCACAATAAATGATATATAGTATGGTCATACAAATGTGCTAATTCTGAAATATGCTCTGCTGCACATTAGGTCATGTTTTTCTCTGACTGTTTATGATCTCTTTACACTAAATCCATTGGATGTGTACTGATTGATAGTTTAGTCATAGATGCATGATTTTTTTTATTAGTTGTTAGTGAATTTGAAGTAGCTTCAGTAACTGGGAGTACTCTCAGATTAGTACTCAGTGTCTTTTTGTTGTTGGGATATACAAGTACCCGACCCACTCTGTTTTTGTTGGATGTATTTCTATTTGTATCCACCTACTGAGTTGATAGATATAGGAAGATGTGTTATAAGTGCCAATGAGACAACTCTCCATCCAAATAACAATTTATAATAGTAAACCACTATAGGTCAATGTATGGCCTTTTTCAACTGATTTTTATAGTTTGTTCTTATATTGTACTGTTACACCTCTGTCCCAGGTAAGGGGAGGGTTGGGATCCCGCTAACATGTTCAACCCCCACTACATTCTGTGTGTATGTGCCTGTCCCAAGTCAGGAGCTTGTAATTCAGTAGTTGTCGTTAGTTGATGTGTTACATATTTGTTTTTTTCGTTCATTTTTTTAACATAAATTAGGTTGTTGGTTTTCTTGTTTCAATTATTTTACATTTGTCCTTTCAGGGCCTTTTATAGTTGACTATGCAGTATGGGCTTTGCTCATTGTTAAAGGCTGTATGGTGAACAATATCTGTTCATTTCTATATCATTTGGTCTCTTGTGGAGAGTTGTCTCATTGGCAATCTAACACATCTTCTTTTTTATATCCAAATTGATAAATCGACTGAAGGCAGCAAGATTACGTGTAACCCTTCTGGCAAATATTCTTCTAAATGCAGATAACTTGGTGGAGAAGAATCAAATATATTAATATTAAAATGTGTGGGTTGAAAGCGCCTAGGTTTTAACTCATAAACTTCCTCACTCAAGGCAAGTACTCTTATCAGTTACATTTGAGTCAGATATCTATTAGATGGAGGGGGCCTCTGTGGCTAAGTAGTCTAAGACTGTAATCACAAGCAATTCAACACTGAGGTTGTGAGTTCAAATCCTGCTTGTAATATAATCTTAATTGACTAGGATTTTCAGTTTTCCTATCGTGGTAAGTAGTTTTCTTCAGTCACTCCGGCTTCCTCCACCCATTAAAACTGCCACAAAATAGTCCAAAAGTGGCATTTAAACTCCAAAAATCAATCAAAATTAATCAAATAGAAGGACTATAAAAAGTAAAAGTTTTTTCAATCCCTAGGATTTCCCCAAATTTTACAACACTATTCCAAAACAAGGAGTACATTTTATAAATTCTTACCATAAAATTTAGACTTGGCGAGAATACTTCCACTAACACTAAAGCCATCTTGTCTGTTTGTTATATGAAATGCTGAGACTGGTGGATGATGGGATATCTGGAAAATATTCAATTGGTAATTTAAAATACTTCAGTTGTTTTACCTGTAAAAACAGCAATTTAAATGGTGTTTTTGAAAAGAAGGTAAAACCCTTGAATATTTTTCTAATAAAATACATAAAAAAATCAAACAGCTGAAGAGCTCTGAGGGGAAAGATAGCCATTGTTTCTATTTTTTAAAATTTTTTTTTAGGGGGGGGGGGATCTTTTGAAAGTCTTCAAATAAAGAATGAAAAAAAGAACAGCTAGAACATGTAGAAAGGTTTACAATATTGAACTCAATTGTTATTTAATGTAATTTTGTTTCCTTAGTTAAGGATTCAATTTGGGCCAATGGAAGAGATCTGCATCTTTTAAATCAAAACATTTGATTAAAGTTGAAAGTTAATTATCAAATATTCAACTGAATTCTATCATTTAACAACTACTACAATATTTTTGAAATTTTAATTGTGTACCACTGAACTGCAGGCTAGGGACATTTTCCATTTTTTGTTACAGTATACAGGCACTCGTCCCAGATTTTTTTCCCCTATATACCTTTATATAACACAAGGTACTTAACTCGCGATTTAGAAAAATGTCAGGAGGTGACGAAATTCCGTTATATGCCGATTTCTCGGCGGTCAACCCCACTAAAACTTATTAATTCGTAAATATAAATTGATTTATCTTCACAATAGTGTGTAACGCGCTTACCTTTGTTGTCGGAATCATCCGTAGCAATCCTACCCAAGTATGTTAATCGTAATTATTTCTAAAGGTATATTGGAGGAAGATTCTCAAAACAGAATTTTACAGAAAAAATGAAAACTGTTGTTTCTCTCCCTAATCTCATGTGTCTTCACGGCTATTGTTTACTATGAAAGTTAAAGTTAATCTACACATTAAAGCATTGCATGTTGATGTTTGAATCATCTACAGCAAACATTATTATGGTTCAATTGAACAAATACCAATTTTTAAATAGTACACGAACACTGAGAATGATTGAAATAATCAGTAAAAGATATCCCTGCTTTTACCTAATCTGGCATTCCAACAAGGTCACTATAATGTAGGTTGGCTATATTTAGAATATACTGATTTTACCAGATTGTAAAAGAAACGTAAATAGTGTAAGGGAGAGCTCAAGATACGAAAATTTTGTGTGAAACAGAAAGGAAATGTGTAAAAAAAGTGTTTAAAGTCTATCTATTCATTAATGTGTCTCCTTCTCATCAATCTTGGTAAGAGATCAAACTGAATGATGTGAGGGGATGTCAGTCTGGTCAACCACATTGGGAATGGACGGCTTGAAGCTGTCTTTCCCAAAAAAAACAAATGGACACATGTACATGAAAAAGGTACCAAGTCTGTGTTGGTAAATAAAACTATGGAAAATTGGTGCATACAAATTTTAATACATTATTTATCATTATTGACATATCATACTTGCATCATGCCAATTCTCAAAATCTCAATGAGGATTTAAGTATATATTATATGACATATATGTTGGTAAATAAACCAACACAGTATATAACAAAAGTTATTCACATAAATAGCAACTTTTTATTTTGGTTCATATGATATCATATATATTTTATAATTAATATGACATACAGATTATTGATTTAAAGTACCATTTATTTAGGATTTTTGTAAATTACCTGTTCTGCTATATAGAAGGTTCTACTGTTTGTTTTGGGGTGATGCCAGTAACATCTAAAAGTCTCTCCTATTATGGGATTGTATGGTTTCTTCAGACCCTGTAAAGAAAAACTTTTTAAATTATATTTATCAAAATTGGGTTGCATCTTCTATCAGGGATGGGGTAATTGAAAATGTAATGGTAATTAAGTGTAATGCATTACAATCTTCCATGTAATTGAATGTAATGTGTAATTGAGCATTTTTTCAATTACATGTAATGGTAATTTAATTAATTACATTGAAAAAAGCATGTAATGCTCAATTACTTTTGAATTACATTTGAATTACATGTACTTTTATGATAAGTATTTGTGTTTAATCTTAAATATAAATTGTAAAATTATATTTATTTTTCAAATATTGATATCACATACTTTTTTAATATATGGAGTCTGTAATTTATTCTGAAGTTTTTATATTATTTATTTCACCTAAAGAATTTTTAATAGTCTTATAATTTAGAAAAATGTTAGGATCATATATTAGTGTTGTTCAGTTTTCAAGAAAGATCTTCAAATAGATTGATAAGTAATTTATCACCTTGTTAAACAAAAACAAAAAAATGTGTCACTGTGAAAATCTTTCTTAGACAGTTCATTTAGAGTTTAAAATCACTGCACACAATCATTTTGTCAAATTAGTATACACAAAAGGATTATAGAAATAAAAATTAACAGCTGTAAAAACAAACCAATTAGTCAGATTAAAATGTCCAGGGCCAATGCCACTATTACATGTATTTTATCTAATTAGCATAATATTGCTAATATTTAGACATTATATACATTGTTTGTACTCAAAATTATTTTCATTATTGTGACAAGCACACTTTTTAATATTTTTCATGTTTTTAAAGTAAAAAAAAAATATTTATAATTTATTTATAATTTCCTAATTTAATTATGTTTAATTTAAATGACTTCATTTCTGAGATGTCAAAATACCCCTTGATGTTTTGGCAAGTTAATAGGAACAAATTCCTTCTCCTCTCAATATGATGATCTTCTGATCATGGAACTTCCATGTTCTGATCAAGCAATATATCCTGTCGAAAGACTGTTTAGAATTGCTGTCAAAGTGTTCAGACAAGAGAGATTCAGACTAAATGACAAAACATTAAAATAACTAATGATTAACAAATGCAAGGCTTAAACTATGCTTACATCAATATTTTACACATGCATTATATATACATGTATAATATTGTTAAAAAATATTATGATGAAATGTAATGTGTAATTTAATTAATTACTTTAGTAAAGTAATTGTAATTTAATTAATTACATTTCAAAAACTGTGTAATGTGTAATTAGTGTAATTGATCATTTTTGCAATGTAATGTGTAATTTAATTAATTACATTCCAATGTAATTGACCCCAAGTCTGTCTTCTATGCATATCTATTAGTTGCTAAATAAAATTGTCTTAAATTGGAGAACAATTTTTAACAAGTGTAAATGTACAAAAAACTGATATATAATCTAAACAGCCAATGCTAAAGTCTTTTTTTCAACTTTAAGGCAATTTCATTAGTTACGTGTTCTGAAGAAAAAGTATAAAATTCATAGATTAATTAATTAACTCAGGGGATCCCACTCAAAACATGCAAAATAAAAATAGCTACTTATTGTTTGCAGTATACAGTTCAAATTATTTTCCCGTGTCTGATCTTAAATAAAATTGTACTTGTGGTGGGATTTCGTTTACATATATAAACAAATACCTTTTTCTTAAAGTTCCAATCTGTTTGAGCATTATAATTGGCACATACCATAAACATTTTATCAGTAACAAAATATTTGACCTATCTTTTTTGTTACTGTAGAATAGGAAATACTAGAACCTCTATAAAAATGGTCACCTCCCATTTAAGAGTTCCAAACTATTGTGTCTTAGTTACCTTAGGTTTTTTGTAGAACCCTGACAGATACCACTTTGTTACCATCTTTATTCTTGTGAATGGGTCCTCCGTTGTCACAGCACTGAAATTGTAAACAGTTAGATTATGAATTCCTATGGTAAATAACAAAACAAGGCAACATGTGTAGAATGAAAAAAAAAGCTAAATAAGGAAGCATACATACCTCAATTCTACAAAAAAAACCATATACCCCCTCCCTCCCACCCCCAAGAAAAACAAAACGAGAATGTGTTGTCCCGAGTACATGGATGCCCCATCCACACTATCATTTTCTATGTTCAATGGACCATGAAAATGGGATAAAATCTCTAATTTGGCATTAAAATTAGAAAGATCATATCATAGGTAACACGTTACTATATTTCAAGTTGATTGGACTTCAACTTCATCAAAAACTAACTTGACCAAAAACTTTAACCTGAAGCGGGACAGACAGATGGACGGACCAATGAACTGACAAACGAACGAACAGATGGACCAACAGATGGACAAACGGACGGACAAACAGTTGCACAGACCAGACAACATAAATGGAGCATAAAAACATTGATACTTTGTAGTGTGAGGTTACAATAACTCCATTTAAAATGCACACATATACATGTTCCAGACCATATGAGTATTTGGACGATACGCGTATGGTCATGACCATATGGGTATATACTCATATGGTCCGACCATATGCGTATGGTCGGGGTAATTAACAGGTTTACTTTTAATACTTATCTCTTTATATAACCCTTCTAGTTGTCACATCATTAAAAAGACACTATGAAAGGCAATTTTATTATAGATCTATTAGAAATTAATAATAACAACATTAAAACTAAAAATTAAGCAGTTTCACACAATTAATTTCATCACAAGTCAAAACTATAGTAAACACATTTTAGTTTTTTTAAATTTTCATTAACAATATATGTTATAACGAGTGAATGGCAAAATGTTGACTTTGGAAGATAACTTCCATAAATATCTTAATGATCTGTTATACATGAAGTCAACTGTTTTACTATGAACTGACACTAAAGTCGACAGGATAAAGAGTCTATTAATTTGCTTACTTTTGAAACTTTTTACAATTAGCATTAGCAGTGCAATATTCAGAATTTTGTTACTCATACGAGTTTTTGTTTTTTAAAAATGAATGATGTCACCAACAAGGACACTAGTTGTCTGGTTATATGGTGTAATTTAGTCATGTTACATAATTAGAGACCCTATGCATACATGCAAGAATACAATTAGTGATGAAAACTAACTTTGGCCTCAATATTTTATTTAATGTTTATGTAGCCTTTGAATTGTAACTAATAAAGTTGCATGTAGCCATCTTAATTTTTTTTTATAAAGTTTTCTAATGCATATTATTTATAAAAAACTACCTATATGGTCCAAATACTCATATGGTCCTGCCTGTTAATAACCAAAAGAGTATATACTCATATGGTCCGACCATACCGTACAATCAGACCATATGAGTATACGCATAAGGTCCAAATACTCATATAGTCCGGAACATAAACACTGCTGTGTAAACAAGTGCTATCCAACTGCTATTTTTTTCAAATAAAATTAACTTTTAAAACATTTGATTGATTTTTGATTTTTGGTGTTTTAACACCACTTTAAAGCACTGATTTTGGACTATTTCCTAGCGGCCAATTAATATTAATGAAGCCAGAGTGCTCAGAGGAAATCACTGAACTTCAATAGAAAAACAGACAATCATAGTGGCTGGTGATTACAGTTGTAACTACATAGACCACTCGGCCACCCTGGCCCCTAACTTTCAACATAAATCACCTATAGGAAACTTGCAATTGATAGCTATAGTTTAATGCAAAGGATGAAATTTAAATACAATCCACTGAACTTCTATATAAACGACTTACTCTGACAATATATCTGCATGGTAGTGATAATCTGTTAACTTGTCCAGAAATGACCTTGGTTCAAGGATAAATGTTGGTAGAACAACTTTTGATAGGTCCATACCGGGTCGTACCTGAAAATGGAATATTTCAAAACATTTATATGATATCCTTTAACTTAATTTATATTAAAATTAGTTCAATTTTTTTAAAAGTACAACACAAAATTAACATGACACAAGAAAATGAGGTCAAGGAACGCTGAACAGTTGGGGCAAGTTTGGACACAATATTCAATCTTGATACTGTCCAAATTTTGACTGTGATCAAGGTTTTGACATAATACAGATTTCTGACACAAAATAAATGGTTAAAGATCTTAAAAATCTGTTGTGCAATACTATGCAATTGAACATGTTGAAGATTTCTTCTTGAAACTTTTCAAAAATTTGAAGAAAAAAAATATGAACCCCAAAAAATTGTAACCCCCCTTTGAAGTTATTACTCTCAAACTCAATCCCAGGCTTCCCTTTGGGATATGGTACCTTGTATTACAATTTAATTCTTACACTGAAAAACAAGTTATTGTCTGGAAATTAGAAAAATACTTGTTTTTGGCCCCTAACTCCTACATGTTTGGGGCAATTACCCCAAACTCAATCTATGCCTTCTCTTTGTGATGTGGAACCTTGTGGTACAATTGCAGAGATATCAATAGACAACACACCTGTAATTGCCCCTAAACCAGAACAAAAATGCTTGTTTTTGGACCCTAATTCCTCAACCCCCAAAAATGTTTGCAGTCGTATAAAAACTTAACACTAAGTAGTGAACTGCGAAAATTAGGTCAAGGTCAAATAAAACCTGGGGAACTGACATGTAAATTATAAAATATTTCCATACACCAAATATAATTGACCTATTGCATATATAGTTTTAGAAAAAAGACCAAAACACAAAAACTTAACTTTGACCACTGAACCATGAAAATGAGATCCGGTCAGATGACAACTGCCAGTTGGACATCATTCCATGCACTAAATAAAGTAGACTTATTGCTTATAGTATTAGATGTATGGAATTAACCATGAAAACTTAACAGTGTACACTGATCCATGAAATAAGGTGGAGGACAGATAAAAAATATCTGGCCGACATGAGGACCTTGCAATGAATGCACATTCTAATCATATTTATCCTTTTACTCAAAATCAGAAAGAATTTTATACTACCATTTTTTTTATTCAAGTAGTCACTGAACTATGAGAACAAAATATAAGATGTCCTACACTTGTAGATGGTATACCATTTTTACAAACATATAATATATAACTGGGTGACCTTTATAACTGATCTCTTTTAATAGCTATTTTTGTTTAGCCTGCAACTTTTGTCACAAAAAGCTCGACATAGTGAAAATGATCTGGCGGAGGTGGCGTTTTAAATAATTTCATAAAAGCTTTAAATTTTAGAAGGTGGAAGACCTGGATGCTTCATACTTTGTATATAGGTGCCTTATGATATGAAGTTTGCCTCTGTAATGTGTCCATTGTCCTGGACTTCATTTTCATGGTTCAGTGACTACTTGAAAAACAAATTTGTAATATCAATTTCTTTCTTTTTATGAGCATATCCTGAATACACCATTCAGTTGTGTGCCAGATGGAGACAGAACATACAGATCAGATAACAGGGATCAGGTAATTTTGTGACAGATACTATTAGAGAGGTATCAGATTCGACCTGGAAGTTGTTAATTATTGGTAATATCAATTAAAATGTATTTGGAAAAGGGCTATGGAATGGTGTAATTTTTAATCTACACCATTGTCCTATATAATTTATATATAAAATTAAATTCCGCAGGCAGAACATTGACTGAGCATGCAGACAAATGTATAAGACATGGATCGATAACCACCTCAGAATTTTGATATTTTCTCAAAATTTGGCTTTTTCTATGGAAAAAAGATTTCAAGGACAAATCAAGGGAGTACAAAACATTACATTTATAAGTTATATCACAAATATTTCTGTCTTTGTATGATTTCAGAGGAGTTGTGGCTCAATAAAATTGGTCTCTGCCTCTAGTAGTATATTTGCTTACTCTCCATAGAATGTAACATTTATTCACCTGTTTCACAAGTGTCCAAATCAAGCTTTTGTTTTCCTCATCTACTTCTTCTGTTTGGCAGGCATCTCCTTGCTGCAAATAGATGAATATAAAAAAAATGTATTTATTCTTTATAGGCTTGTCAATACTTCAAATCAAATAAGGCCTTTACCTGTTTGAGTCTCTTTAATTCAATAATTAGTAACCCTGTTTCACAATATTTAAGAAGTTGTACACTAAATCACAAACATTTTGGGATATTTTCCAATTCACATTCCTTTTACCATGTGAAAAAATCCTATTGGGTTTATAGTTCACATTTTCAATCTTAGAGCCTTTCATAGAAGCAATTAGAAGACCCCAATGCATAAACAAAATACTTTATGCAAAAGTAGACATGGAAGCCTAACATATTGCATAGAACATTTAAAAGAAGCCATGACTTGTGGTTCCTCGCAAATGGTATGGAAATTTCAAATGTGAGAAAGGGAAAGAAAGGATATATAATAACTTACCTAAAGAACATCAAGTCTCCAAACTATAGATTTGAGACCTTAAATATACCCAAAAGTCAATTTGTTTAAGGTGATAACCTAATTAAAAATGGACAGGTAAGCACAAAACATTCAAAACACGAAAAAAATAGTATCACTCCATTATAATCAAGTCTGGCTAAAGTTATGTACTGTAATGCTGAATATTAGTATTATCATGTTCTGATTAAATGGAACACTATTTACAAACATATTGAAACTTTACAATATGTACAATATTCAATTACAGACTCAAATTTTGTGAGCATGTATCTAATACCAACCTGACCCAGTTCTTCTGTGACATTTTCTACATAGGGTGTTTCTAATGGTTGTTGTTGATTATTGATTGTCTTCTCCCCTTCTTCCTCCGACTCTGTCTCTGAATCCGTCTTCACGTCTTCTCTATCTGTCTTCATGTCCTCATCAAGTCCTAGTCAAATTATCAATGCATGTTTTACCAATAGACTCAACGCACTATAGCCATTTATGATAATGTGGTGTATCACAAACATCAATTAATCTGTTCGTTAAGAACAGGGTTTAAATGGTATATTCCTCCATGAGAACTCTAGTTAAGAGCAGACAAGGGTCTATAATAATATTAGTTTATTCTATTTACGAGTGTCTTGGCAAAGTTCATACATTTGTGTTAACCATTTCATGACAGCAAGAGTAAGAATTCCTACACATGCAAAATAGTTCATTAAGTGTAGAAGAAATTTCCCATCTACACATTATAATAGTGCAATTTTTTTTTTAAATTATAAGTAATGAAGATGATATTTACACAGTTAATTGATTTGTAAACTCCACCTTTTATTCACAAAATTAACATAAAATCCCTTTGTAAACATTCTTCAGTTTGTGAGTGATTCAGCTGAGTTATTACATCAATGAGTCCTTTCAAAATTTATTTCTATAATGTACTTAGCATCTAGCATCATGTCATTCGTGCATGAAAAATATGTCCTTATTTTCAGACAGAGCTACATTTTCAGACAAAGTAGCTCCCTTCATAAACCAGTATAATGACAGAACATGTACATTGACTTAAACAAGGAACTAAATAAGAAAGGTATTACAATGGTTCCCAATGACAGGATTTTAATAAGGACTTCTTTTTATGTATCTTTTGCCTTTCTTTTATGGTTTGGTAAAAATAAATGATCCATAATATGAATAAATGATAATAAACTAAAAATATAATGTTTATTCAAACAATAAGCAATTTTTTAAAGAAAAATACTCAAATATTCATGCACCATGTACTGCATGCACGTTAGAGGCCATATTCAATATCAGTCTGGTAGTGTAAAAGTAAAACAAACACAGTTCATGGTGTATTTTTACATATGAAGTCTTCGAAATTAATTTAACTCTTCCATATGTCTGATTCAGGCCAAGAGAGATAAATAGAAAGAAGTAACATAACAAAAATACTGAACTGACCCAAAGAAAAATTCACAACAGAAAGTCCCTTAACAAATGGTAAAATTAAAAGCTCCAGCACATCAAACGAATTGAAAACAACTGTCATGTTCCTGACTTGGTACAGGCATTCATTAATTAAACTTCCCTTCCTACCCTCCCAAATATATTTTAATGAAATAGCCCTAACAGAACTCCAGTGGAACCCTTATCAATTATGTACTGAACTACTTCAAGTTATATTATCTGCCAAAAGAAACATATAATTTTATTTCAAAGACAAGTTTGTGATAAAAAAATTCGTAAGGGTTCCGCGGAACCCAGTGTCTCACCTACTTTTGCTGTAAATTGCAGGCTGAACAAAAAGAAGGAAAACAAGAGGCTGTCACAACGACAGCAAACCGGATTTATTAACATTTATTTGTGTCCTGGCAATATCACAAGAACCATTACTGATGAATGGTGAAAGTGAAGATTGTCAATATCAAATTTGACCTCCATTTTGTCATCAGTATCAACATATTAAAATTTGAAAAGCTTAGATTGAATGGTTCATGGGTAAATGCAATAAAATGAATGGAAACGCCATTTTACGATCTTTCAAGAACCATAACTCCTGAACGGTAAAAGTCAAAATTGTCATTATTGAACATGTTGAACTTGACCTCCATTTTGTCATCAGTAACAACATATAAAAATTTCAAAAGCTTTGGTTGAATGGTTCATGAGAAAATGCACGGACATGACTGGAAACACCATTTTTCAATCTTTCAAGAACCATAACTCCTGAACGGTAAAAGTAAAAATCCTCATTATTGAACTTGACCTCCATTTTGTCATCAGTAACAACATATTAAAATTTGGGAAGCTTTGGTAGAACAGTTCATGTGTAAATACACGGACACGACTGGAAACGCCATTTTTCAATCTTTCAAGAACCATAACTCCTGAACGGTAAAAGTCAAAATCGTCATTATTGAACTTGACCTCCATTTTGTCATCAGTAACAACATAATAAAATTTGGGAAGCTTTGGTAGAACAGTTCATGCTTAAATACACGGACACGACTGGAAAAACCATTTTTCAATCTTTCAAGAACCTTAACTCCTGAACGGTAAAAGTCAAAATCGCCATTATTGAACTTGACCTTCATTTAGTTGTCAGTAACAACATATTAAAATTTTAAAAGTTTTGGTTGAACGGTTCATGAGTTAATGCACGGACAACATTTGATTGCCGCCCTCCTGCCCTCCTGCCCGCCCGCCCGCCGTACATCCCCAAATCAATAACCGACATTTTTGTCACAAAAATCCGGTTAAATATCAATAAAAATATTCCTTTCGATAAGCTTCTATCCAAAGTTTGGTAAAAATCCAGGATAGTTTATGAATCTAATAAATGTTATTCAAATTTTAACTGCAGACTGTATGTAATGTTAACTAGAAGAAAAACTAAGTCCATTTATAAGAAAAATACACAGGTACAAAATTTGAACAAAATTCCCTTCTAGATACTAGCTTTTGATCATAAACAAGCTTCTGTCCAGGTTTGGTACAAATTAAAAATAGTATAAGAAAGCTATTACCACAGAGTGAATGTGTTGTTTCCTGGCAGAAAATCTAAGTCCATTTAAAAGTAAAATACCGAAAAAATGGATTTAATCTTTTACAAAATTTAGTTCTGGATACTATCTTATGATCATAAACAAGCTTCTGTCCAAGTTTGGTACAAACTCAGGATAGTTTAAGAAAGTTATTAAAATTTTAAAAACTTTTACAACAGACTGAAAGTAATGATTTCCCGCAGAAAAACTAAGTCCATTTATAAGTAAAATACGACAAAAATTGAATTTTATTTTTACAAAACTTACTTCTGGATACTATCTTATGATCATAAACAAGCTTCTGTCCAAGTTTGGTAGAAATCCAGTGTAGTTTAAGAAAGTTATTAAGATTTCAAAAACTTTAACCACAGAGTGAATATTTGTGGACGCCGCCGACGACGGAATGTAGGATCACTATGTCTCACTTTTTCGACTAAAGTCGAAGGCTCGACAAAAAACTAATGGCATTTTTTTTTATACAAAATGTTATTCTGTCTGATAAACACCAAATCTCATTCTAAATTAAATCTTCTCTATATATATATGATATATATGCATTCCTTTGCTACAGACAACAAACAAAATGTAAAATTACTTATTATGCATAATGTGGATTCATTTTATTAAATTTGATTTTCATATCAACTCTACATACAAGCAAAAACAAATATGAAATTTGTTTAAACATTTACATTTAATTTTAGGTTCAACTGTATATGACCACGAACAGCACAAAATTTGTATACAACAAATAATAATGTATTTACAGTAAATATAGTATATGTGCTAGCATAAATCTATCATTCAATAATTGTACTTTACTGTGTAATACTCAACTGAATCAACTGTACACTTTTTGTTTAGGGTCACTATTGATACTGTTCATTATTAAAATACCTGAACAATTTGTTGTTTTAGAATTTAAAAATCTATAGGCATTCATTGTTCATATCATAAAATGAAATTAGAAGATTCTCAGACAACTAACGATGCTTATTCAGTGGATAACTATTTGAAACATGTTGTAAAAAATTGACAGGAATTGATTGTGTGACAGTATATATATATATATCAGTGTTGGACAATGTGATAGACAAGATGCCAAAAAAGCTGCAAGGTCAAGGTCTCACTAAGTGAATGATAAAGATATTTTTTACTTATTTCATTTATCATATACAGTGGAAATATTTTTGAACCTATATTTCATCAATTTTTCATAACTGATACAGTGATAATAGTTTTAATTTTTCAATGATCAGAACAATCTGAAGAATCACATTTTTAACTCAATTTTCATTTTATTTTTAAATCTTCTTAAATTTTAAACAAGTCCAAACTTTTTGAAAC
Organism: Mytilus galloprovincialis; assembly: GCF_965363235.1. Classification (NCBI taxonomy): domain Eukaryota; kingdom Metazoa; phylum Mollusca; class Bivalvia; order Mytilida; family Mytilidae; genus Mytilus; species Mytilus galloprovincialis. Next base: position 47,861,167 of record NC_134844.1, on the reverse strand, counting down.
TACAAAATGGCTTTTTTACTTTTCAAAATAAATTTGGCAAAATACTTAAACCAGGTGCTCCACAGGCTGCAGCTTTATATGACCTCAGCGGTCGAACCCTGAACAGTTGGGGCAAGTATGGACATGTTACATTCAAGCTTGATACAGCTCTGAATTTGGATTGTGATAAAATTTTTGACATAATATGGGTTTCTCACACAAAACAAACAGTGGTATTGAACCTTCTGGTAAAAATTTATAAATATCCATTCACTAAAACTGAAGTTTTTGTCCGGAAACTAAATGCTTCTTCGGACGACAACAACATGATAGCATTATACGACGCAAAAACTTGATATATATATGAGCCAGTCCATGCAAAAAGGTACAAAAAGTCCTTTTGATAAACTTTACAGGACACGTTATCAAAGTTTGTTATAATATTTTTGAAAAACGATTTTATCGGAAAAAAATTACATTAATGTAAACATTCATAAGATTGTCAATTCTATCACGAATTTGTCAATTAAAACAGCAAAAGACGTAGAAATATCTGAATTTTTGGTATTTGAGCAAGTGTAAAATCATTTGTTCCCCGGACTAATGCTATACCGACCAGAAACTTAAAATTTTACGACACTACAGAGACAAAAGTCAATAATTTTCTTCCGTTTTACCGGTTTAAGAAAAGTAAGACAACATTAAAACATGAGGGAAAATACAAAAACTATGACCTCTTGTGTTTAGGAAATTGAAATTTAAGTTAAGTTAAGTTATTCAATATTATATAAATCAACAGTTGTTGCACGGGATTCTAACCGTTGCCCAGTCTCATTACATTGATATCAGCATCGTAAGCGAGAGCCTTATCCCCACTGCTACCGGGGTTAACATTATCAATTGGCAAATCAAGCCATTTAAACTGTACTTTGAAAATGATTGAAATATATGAAATAATTCATTAAAAATCTTGATAAAACTTAAAGGGGGGGGGGTCTCAACACTTGCAGGTGCATGTAGCTCACAGCTTAAGGATATGAGGAAAAGTAAATGTGTTCTATAAATCACAAGTCTTCTACCAATAATTATGCACACTTTTAAGAATTTCATAAAATTTTCGTTTTTGTACCTTATCGCATGGACTGGCTCATATATGACTATTAATTTTCATAAGCCGTCAAAAAGAATTATATCAAGAAAAATAAAATTTCCCATTAAATTAATCATAATTTTCAGTCATTATAAAAATCATATAAAATATCCAAAACCTTTCAAAAATTTCTCTCATATAAGGGGGAAACTTCTTTACCAAGAGCAGAAATTCACATAAACTGAAAGAAGGGAATCAATCATGCTAACTAGCTGTTCTGAATAATTCATTCTGAATAACTTAAGTTAGTAAGCAATATTTAGTGTGATTACATGCCATACCAGGCAGGCAAACTAAAAATCATGCAGAGGCAAAGAATTTATTCCTCTGCCATTCAACAACATAATATTGATAAAGATTAAAATGAATCCATGTTTATGTGAGAAATACCCAATAGCATGATCAAAAGAAAATTTCTGAAAGCCTGGCAAGATTGATGGCCCATAACAGGAATTTGAATAAGCCAGAGGAAAAAGGAATTATCATTTTAAATGAACTCACCAAAAACAGATTCTAAAGATGAAAAATTCAGAAACTTTAACATGTGACAATAGATTTTGTCTTTCATTCTTTTCTTAATCTTTTATTCAATAAAACTTTGAACTTATATATTATTTATCTTTCCTTAATCTTTTATTCAATAAAACTGGATTTATATTTTATTTATCCTTTTTAATTTTGTGTTAAACTAGTGATTCTTACAGCTCGAAACACCTCTACCAACTAAATTTCCCAGCCTTTCATGATTGATGATTTTAACAATGTACAGTCTTTAATGTTGCAATTTATTTTTTATCAGCATCAACACACAAAATCAATACTGCATACATGTTAACAGGTCCTAACATTAAACTAGCATTGAGGTTTCCATGCTAAAATACTGACCATATGGTAACAAAAATACCAGAAAGTAAAAAAAAAATTACAACACCATTTTTTGGATGACACAGATTTTTTTTAGAGTCAGCAAATAATTATTATACTCTGAACAGTGTGTACTGGAACATATGCATGACTTGTTAGACTGGTTAATTACAGCAATTTTAATTTGTTATTTTTTACAATTTTCAATATCACACAGATACAACTCAGAGCATAGTTGTAATACGTTATTTCAGCTATATAGGAACTGTAAAATATTCTGTAAATCTGTAAAAGGGTATAAATACCCTTTAATTAATATCATTAGTCCTAAAAATTTTAAAAAAAAATATCCTTATCATCTATACCTTGGTCCTCAAAATGTTTTTCACAATCACTTTCATTCAAATTCTCGCTGAGCTGTTGGTTACTGTCAAAGTTTAAATCAGCATCAGGCTGACTGTCTTGTGATGTATCAAGGTCAACGTCTTTTTTCATTGACCTCATTAACAGATTTGTACATTTTAATGATAGTTCCAGTGCATCCATCCAGCATTTACCTAAAATTAAACAAGAATATATGCATTGCTGTCATAAGCATACTCCAACTTGTAGAGGCGAGACAAAAATTATATAGGCAGAGGCTGAAGGATGCCTCACGGTCCTGGAGTTTCTTGCTGCATTAAAGACCTTTTGGTGACCTTCTGCTGTTGTCTGTTCTATTGTCTGGTTGTTGTCTCTTTGACATGTTCCCCATTTCCATGCTCAATTTTAGAGGTAATTAAATAGCAACAGTTATCTCCCCTTACACAAGGCTTAACAAGATTGCACTCGCTGAAATGTCTTGCCTTCCATACTAACCATTGATATAATGTTGATAGTCCTTAATATGAGCTTTACTACAACTATCACATAAACTTATCATGATCAAAAGAGTTGATTTCAAGGTCAGATAAACCAATTGAGAAATACATGTACATCTTACAAACATTCAATTTCAATACACTAAATATATTTCACCTATTGTTATATTTTCTAAGAAACAGACTTAACCAAGAAAACTAAACATTTACCAATGAACCATGAAAATGAGGTCAAGGTCAGATGAAACATGCCAGACAGACATGTACACCTTTTATACAATCATTCAATACACTAAATATAGTTGACTTTTTGCTTATATTTCTTAGAAACAGACAATCAAGAAATATAAACATTGACCAATGAACCATGAAAATGAAAACATATGCAATATCAATTTAATAATGAATAGGATTGTAGTTTTTACTATACCACATAAATCTTTAAAAATAAACTCAGAGAAAGCCCAATGCATCACAAATAAATATGACACAAAGATGTACTATAGCACCAATTGTTAACCTTTACCTGCTGCTTCAGACAAAGCCCTACATATCAAGTAGGAATATGGCAGTGGTTGAACTATTGCACCTATTGTCTCCCCTTTTGGTCCCTGAAAATAAACAAATAATGGTGATAATTGGAAAATGCATATTTTACAGGAAGAATTTGTAATACTAAGTTTACATCTTATTATGTTTTTATAAAGTGCTGTAGCACATTAAAATCATAAAAGGAAATGTTAAAAACAAAATTCTTAGCTCTCTATGTAGTTGTTTCGATAATACTTTTAGTCATAATAGAAAATATTTAAAGTAAACCACAGATAAGAAATTTATATGACAATCATTTGAATGACTTATACTCTGTAGTCTTGTCTCCAATTATATTTAAAATGTTGTGTTATAATAACATGTACATCGTGAAAACGCGTAAAGGGAAATCAAGAAGAGGCGAAATAATGAAGTGGCAAACGCGACATCGGAAAGAACAAATATTTTGCCTTTTCAACTTTGCCTTTTCGACCTAGCCTTTTTGACTTCACGATTTCATATTTTGGCCCCAAAGAATATGAAGGGCGAAAACCCGAAATGGTCTTGACCGGCCACCATAGTTTTATAACACTGCACCTTAGTAGCCCAAATCGATTGATCCAGAGGATGAAATAATTTAAAACAGAATCCATCTTTCTTTGACGGCCTCTCTATCAGTCTACACGTATTCAGCAGTACAGTACCAACCCAGTGACTACTCTGAAATAGAATTAGAAAACTACAGTGGATTCATTTATTTTCGTGGGTATCAATTTTTGTGGATTGTTGAAAACTTGCACTTACGTGGATATTTGATTTCGTGGGTTTGCCGATCTCTGTATACAAAGCCCATTGAATATATGCTATTCATTGAACATTTGAATTTGTGGCACCAATAGCCATGAAAATTGGTATCCAACAAATAATAATGAATCCACAGTAAATAAAAGTCATTTAAATAATACATTCACATAATAAAGATACCTCACTTTGCAAGTACAAATGACATTTCTGAACTATATTTTTGTTGAAATTTCCCAGATTTGTTTCATCTCTTATAGGCTATTGACTGCATTTTGTCTGAAGAGGACATACATTTTGAGGCCAGAAATTGCCCTCACTGTAAGCAGGTAAGAGTCAAGTGAAACATTACTTTTTATTGAAAAGCCCAAATGCCATGCATGGGATATTATATAATCTGAGGGGAATATGCAATTTAAAGGTCTTATTATGCTAATTGTTGAAGAGTGTATAGTGACCAATAGTTGTTAAATTTTATATCATTTGATAATTTTGATCTTTGGTGGTATGTTGTCTTATTGGAAATCACACCAACGTCCTGAAAAAGTTCCTGTCTCCACCTCTTTTATTGCTCAACTATAAAATTATCTTTCATGTCTTTCCTTACCTTTTGTTTTTCACTTTTGTACAAGACAAGCAGACCTGGTTTAATCACACACCATAATTTGGTCCAACCTTTTAATGTCCCCCTCACTTTAAGCCAATCAGCCAACACAATGACAGAAGCATCTTTTAATGTACTCAGCAATTCTTTGGTCGCTTGTTTCTTTTGGTTCCTATAGTATTTCTTTTGCACCTTTATAAATAGCATAGTAGGACACATAAAATGATATATTTTATTACATTTGCACAGTTAACAAAAATAATAAGTATTAGTTTAGAAATATTTATGTAGATTTTATCGTTGCAAAATTTGAGACAGAATAGGCTTCTGTGGTTGTCATTTGTTGCTGTGGGACATATTTGTATTTCTTTCATTATTTTGTACAAAAATAATAAGCCAGATTGTTTTCTATTTTGAGCTGTTTTACAATTGTCATTTCAAGGTCTTCTACAGATATGATCTTTGCTCATTGTTGGAGGGTGTACAGTGACCTATAGTTGTTAATTTCTGTGTCATTTGGTCTCTTGTGAAGGACTGTCTAATTGGCACTCATATCACATCTTCTTTTTAATATTAGCAAAAATAGATGCTAAGAATTTTGACAACATTATTTGTATGCATAATATTGACAAACAGATCATTCAACATTACTACTGTAGATTCATTATTATTCGTGGGATACCAATTTTTCGTGGGTTTCGTAGGTAGAGTTGAATCACAAATTCAAATGTTCACCGAATAACATATTTTCAATAGGCTTTGTATACAGAGATTGACAAAACCACGAAATCCACGAAAATGCAAGTTTTCAGCAATCCACGAAAATTGATACCCACGACTATAAATGAATCCACTGTATAAGAGAATGTGATTTACCTACAAATGAAACAATATTTAACCAATAGAAGAAAGAATAAGGATGTATACAATTAATATTGTTCAGGTAAGTTTTTGATATTTCTTTATACTGTAAATCAATTAATTTTTATGAGCGATTTATTTTTCGCCAGTAGAAAAATATCACGAATATGAATCACCCTGGATTTGTAAAACTTGGATTTTCCTTTGTTGACTACATGTACATCAAATAAACTTGAGAATCGGCAAATTAAATTGCCACGTAATAGGCTAGAAAGGGCTAAATGCAAAATAAAGTATCCGCTAAAATAAGTTGGTTTACAGTATTTGATTCTTTAAATCTATTCTACATAAATATTGTTGTGCGCTATAAATTCACTTCTAATTTTGTGTCTTTTAAGACAGTTAGTGTCTCTTGTGGATTATTTATTTTTCTTAGTATATATTTTTAGAAGATTGAGGAAATTCGTTGAAACTTGACTGTGAGGTTTTTGCAAAGTTTGTATCTAATCCTGCAGGTATTTTGTACTTTGCTGAAAATCAAAATTAGTATTCCATGAATAACGAGTCTACATTCATGTTATTTACCTTCAAAGATTCTTTCTTTAACAATTTAGATGAGCTGTTACCAGTTTTATCTTGGGACCCCTGAGACAACTTGGACTCTGACTGAAATAAAAAAGCTAAATTAGAAAAAAAACCTGAAAAGTCTTTGAAGACTTATCTACTTAATTTGTAACACGATAAAAACAAACCTGATATTTTAGACTTTTATTCATAAGTGTTACTGTTCAAAAATTATTGCCAGGTTTTTAACATTTCAAATAATGCGATTGGATGGGTATCGCAAAAATAAGAGCTTGCATTTCTATAACTGAAACATAGATCTGTATGCAGTTTTTAGTCGAAATCAGGATACCTAAACTAGCCTTATTGTCCACTCTTGAAAAATTGCAATAATAATTGCACACAATAATTTCTGAATTTACAGTAATACATTTGTTGTACATGTTATACATGTAATGAAACTTGTTTCAGGTAAAAAAATTTAATTTAAGGGCCTGTACCTTCGTCTAAAGCGCAGATTGTTAAGCCAAAACGATGTGTATGGCAAGATTCAAAACTTATTAATTATATTTTGGAGTTCGAGTTTAAATGATCAAGTGACAAGTAATGCATAGTTTGTGCATTCTATGTTGCAATGATAAAAAACAATCCATGTGAGAGGAGATATACAATGTAGCTTTTTGAATAAGCATTAAACATGTTTATCTAATGGAAATCAAATTTATACAACATTTTTCTTTTTCAATTTCAGTTTAAAATCTAGCCAACAGATTTCTACAGGCCATGGGGATGAAAATATCATAGAACTGTTGGATCAGCTCTCATAGTACCAGCTATCTTCTGATGAACTACCCAGTTTTTACCAGGCAATAGCAATGGGAGCAATGGCAGAGATAATAGATGACATTTTACATTGCCGAAAAAAAGACATTATGACATTCTTTCAAATCTTGATGAACCTACATGAATTCAGTCAAATATCAATTCCTACTGTTGGAGAGCATTTTCAATTTATATAAAGAAAATTCAGTCAAATATCAATTCCTACTGTTGGAGAGCATTTTCAATTTATATAAAGAAATTGACACTGAATTCTGATCAGAACTTGACTATGTTACATTTATATTGTGTGCTGCTATCAAATAAATGTAACTAAACTTGAAACTGGCAGTTGTTTTGAATACGTGCTTAGTGGTGGTGCTTAACAATAAAAGTTAACAGTAGAATATATATTTTTTTTTTATATTAACAAATTTGTATGTGAAATTATGAACATTACTACATTAATATCAAAAGGTCCGCATCTGCGTCACTTGTTTTCACACGCTTTTTGACATATCATGTCATGTCATGACATGATTTCCCATTGTCAGAGGTTGGCAAGTATGTTTTTAAATCAAAAGCAAAAAGTTGTTATAAATCAAAATAATCTAAAATGGCTTAATGTTACGTATATATACCATATAAAACAGGTGAATGGTATTATTTAAATGAGCACAAAACAAACAAACAGAAAAATAGAAAATAACATATGCAACTCCAAAGTAACGCCAATCAATGGTAAGCAAAATAAAATAATACTTTTAAACATTCCTGTATAGAACTCCAAGTAAAGAAAATCTGAAAATAAAAATGTTCTGCCTACGAATGCTGGTCTCACTGTAAAAGTATATAATGGTGACTGTATGCATAAATCCATTCATAAGTAAAATACAAAATCTTTTTTCAATTTAATTTAACTTTTTTCTTCAGATGCTTTTTCTTGATCTCAAAGATTAGCTTCTATCCAAGTTTTATAACAATTCCAACGGTTGATGCATTTATCATGTCAATAAAATTTATATGAGACTGTCTGTAAATGTAGACTGCAAAAAGCCAAGTACCTTGATCAGTAAAGTCCTGAAATATGAAGTATATTTAATCATATATAACTTAATGAGGAATGTGTCCATGGGCTGCAGATGATGCCCCTGCTAGCATGTAACATGCTACTAAAATGTGTGCTTGATCTGAGTTTTGTGGTAATAAGCATTGTGTATATGTTTCATAACATTTGGTTGAGGCAAACTAAAGTTAGAGAAAGGAAACAAAAATCCAGCAATTTTTCCTTTTGTAAAGGAACATAACCCTAGAACGACAGAAATGACACCACTAAAGGAGTAGGTTCGGTCCTAAAATAGCCTCCCTTTTTAGCTTAAATTTCAAATTAGGAGTTATTGACCAATAATATCACAATGAATCAGAGCTTAGTGACTTGATCGGAAATAAGCCCTTTTGTTGAAAATTGACGTTCCTGTGTTTAACTTATGAAGTCACAAATTGTACTTATTTTGATTTCCACGAAAATGTCAATAAAAATGTGTAAATTTCTATTGATTAACAGTCAGGAAACAGAGCGCATACGTTGACATCAAAAGAACTTTTAAAACAATGTTTGTAAAGACATTTTAAATGTCTAACTTGAATATTAAGTTTGTTGATGCCTGCGCTCCATGTTTCCTGGTCCTTAATTAATGTGGTTGAAATTCAACCCATTTTGTCAAATTTTGCCAAAATCTCTTATCTAGACCTATTTGGGTGTAAAAACGTTTTAGAATAAAACTTGGATAGAAATAGTTCTGTTTACCTTTCTCACATGTCTTAAAATCAAAACATTTTTCATATTGTTACATTGAACTTTATAATCGGATTTGGCCCTTACTGAAATTACTCCTTTCCAACTTGATGGGTATTCTGGTAATAAGCATTGTGTATAAGTGTCAAATTACCTTATAGCGGGTTAGTTTCGCAGGGTAGAAAAAAATCACCTAAATAAATTCCGCCAAATAAAAGTGTACACGCAAATGTATAGATAAAAGTTTTGAATCTGCCAATATAATATCCATCAAAATATTTTGTATAATTTATTCAGTAAATATCGTGAAATTTTCACGTGCGAAAATAGCCCGCTATACAGTATTTTGTTGAGGCAAACAAAAGTTAGAGAACAGAAACGAAAATTTCATGTATGATATACATTATCATACTGCTCAACCACTGAGGCAATTCTTCAATATTGAAGATAAGTAATGTTATACTTTCTATGTCACAAGACAATGGTGAAAAAGGGAACTAACTCCATACTAATTATGTACTGACACTATTTTTTATCCTGCTATTAAAGAGAAATGATTAAGTGGACTTATTACTATGTATAACATACACTTACACTAGCTCTTGTTCTGGTAGGAGAAAATACAGGAGAGGATATCGACTGTGGTATACCGACAGATGGTTCTAGGGAATGGTTGTCTTCACCCGTGCCTGAAAACAAAATGTGTTTATTTTGATAGTTATCATAAAGAGATAATAATACATAAGAGAACATGTAATTCACCAAGAGGTCATTAAAATAATTTGAATATCCTCATTTCTCCCCTTTATCATGCATTTTAAATTTACCATTAAATCAGATTGAGAACTGTCAATACCGTATAGCGGGTTATTTTGGCAAGATGTAAATTTTGCCTTGTTTTCGTGGTTACAAGAAAATCGCGAAAATAATTTCCACCAATTCAAAAGTGTACGTGCAAAGGTACTGATATTAGTTTTGAATTCGCCAAAATAATAACTGCCAAAATATTTCGTATACCTTATTCAATAACAAGAGGCTATCAGAGCAACAGCAAACCAGATTTATTAATATATATATTTATTTTGTGTCCTGGCATTTTTCAATATCACAACAACCATAATGGATGCACGGTTTAAATTAAATAAGTGAAATTCATCAATATCAAAACTGACATCCATTTTGTCATCAGTAACAACATATTAAAATATGAAAAGCTTTGGTTGCACGGTTCATGAGTAAATGCAACAACATACATGTAACTGATAACACAATTTTTCAATCTTTCAAGAACCATAACTCCTGAACAGAAAAAGTGAAAATCTCCATTACTAAACTTGATCTCAATTTTGTCATCAGTAACAACATATTTGAACAAAGGTTCCTGGTTTGCTTCCCGTTCCAGGATGAAAATTTTAGGGACTCAATTTTTTGGCTCTCCTTTGACACAATTTGCGAGTAAGGTCTTGAGGAAAGGTTAAAAGATCGTCGGAAGGGGAGGATAAATGGCTGACCCATGTTAAGAGAGAGCCATATCTCTTGCACGTAAAAGACACCCTTGTAGATTTCGAAAAAGAGTAGGCTTATGTCGCTACAAGGCAGCACTCGCACCCGCAAAGTGGAAAGGGATTAATATAAGTTGAAAAACTTGTTTCCCAATCCACTATAAATAAATATGTTTAAATTAATGCACTGACAGTACTGGTTGAACGGTTCATGAGTTACTGCACGGACAGGACAGAAAATGGCATTTTTCAATCTTTCAAGATTCATAACTCCAGAACCGTAAAAGTCAAAATCGTCATTATTGAACTTGACTTCCATTTTGTTGTCAGCAACAACATACTTTAAAATTTTAAAAGCTTTGGTTGAACGGTTCATGAGTACGGACAACATTTGGCTGTCGCCTGACCGACCACCCCACCAGCTGCCCGCCATACATACCCAAATCAATAACCAATATTTTTGTCACAAAAATCCAGTTAAAAATCTTGGAACTGACTGTGTAAGAGAGGGGCTAATTCAGCCATGCTTCAGTGCTTCCCTATATAATCAGCCAAGAAAAATGCACCAGACAAACCCACCCCCCATCCCCATCCCCACCCCCTAAATCTGCATTAGCTTTTAAAGACAACTTACCATTTACAGAATTTTTGCCACCCGCGTCACCAGTGCTACCATGACGAGGCATACTTTGTGGTCTTCATTCACTGAAATATAAATGAATCTAATTTAGTTAATATATTAAAAAAAATACAATATGTTTCATATGCCTCTTGTCTTAAATAATTAAAAATCCCAGTTATGTCATACATACATGTATATATATCATTAAAAATGTAATAACAAAAAGGGGGAAGTCCGTAAAAACTATTAAAACTTAAAGCTATCATATCAACCCCTAGAAAATAACTGTCATATTCCTAACTTGGTATAGACATTTTATCATAACTATCGTAAGTGTTTCCTTCCTGGCTACAATTAATAAAAAATAATTTTAAATCCAAACATTTATTAGTATTTTTTTTCCTTAAGCTTATCCCCTCTTTATTTGTGTGTACATGCCACAAAAAAATGTAAAATTTGACCACTATAACCCTACATCATGTACATAAAATGACAAAGTGTGAAATCTTAAATCAACCATCTAATGTCTGTATTGATTTTATAAACTATAAAATTTTTACAACTAACAATTTGTAATCCATTGTGAACATGGTGTACTGTGAAAGCTGGGAATAACTGTTTAATCATGATAATTAAATAATGCATAATTTATCATTTACACCTTATCAAAATGAGAGTCCTATCTGTACACCTTTAAACAGGTCAATAGCAATATGTATCCTTGTATCATGTATATCACATTCAAAATCAAAAGGAGAAGCAGAGTATATATGCATATTTAATGCAACCTACAATGTAGCTTTGAAATAAATATTTGAAAGACATCTAGTCACTTGTATATAATATATACTAGTACATGTATATCTGTATATCAAAAGGATCAAGCTCTATAAACATTAAAATCCTTAGTAACAAGAATGTGTCCCAAAGTAAATGTACATGGATGCCCCAATCAATCACACAATCAGTTTCTATGATCAGTGGAAATTGGGCTAAAAACTCATTTGTCATTAAAATTAGAAAGGTCATATCATGGGCGCACTACGTTAGCACGCATTTGGGGATTAACATGTTTTACGTTTGCGTGCAGCTTTTGATTACATTTGCTCGCATTCATTTTACAGGTAATCTCAGGTAAAAATATAAATAAATATTATATCAAATTATAAATGACTATATTTTTTTGGTATTTTCATAATGGATATGACTATCAATTATTAATTTTGAAAAAAGTTTATTGATTCAAATTATATATTGTTCATATTGAATTCTAAAACCAGGTATAAACTCCATTAAAGCTTAAGGTCAAGTTACAATAAATGGGCTATGTCACAGATTTTCTTAAAATTTTGCATACACCTTTGACTTGTTGAATTGTATTTGAAACCAAAAAAAAATATCCAGCTTTATCTTTTTTTTTTCCCCTGCCTCATGAGACTTAGACTAATGGAAGGGGTACTGACACTTGTAAATAATTGAACAAATTAATAAATAAATAATATTATAACCTGTATTTTACCTGACTTTACCTCAGTTTACCTGCCAAAAAAATGCGTGCAAATGTATTGATTTTTGCGTGCAAACATAATGCACCGCATACCACAGGGAACAAGTTTCAAGTTGATTGTACTTTAACTTAATCAAAAACTAACTTGAACAAAAACTTTTACATGCAGTGGGGAAGAGAAACAAACAGATGGATGAAGGGATGTACAGATTGAAAACATAATGACCTTGGTGGGACACACAAAACTAAATGGTTGTTGAGCTTTTAACTAGCATCAAACCATTTGTTTGGCACATATTTGAGTAAGATATAAAACAAGGACCATATAATTTGAAGGGAAAAGACGGAACAGAGGGAGGAGACTGAGATGTATTTTTATTAACTAACGGGATGGTAAGAACAGCATATGAAGTTACTTTTGATTTTAAAAGCTAACTAAGACTTTACCAAATACAAAAAATGTATGTGCCAAGAAAGGATTATTTCTTCAATTAACACGAATGTGTTCATAGTACATGGATGCCCCACTTGCATTATCATTTTCTAAGTTCAGTGGAATGTGAAATTGGGGTAAAAACTCTAATTTGGCATTAAAATTAGAAAGATCATAGCATAGTGAACATGTGTACTAAATTTAAAGTTAATTGAACTTAAACTTCATCAAAAACTACCTCAACCAAAAACTTTAACCTGAAGAGAGACAGACAGACGAACGAAAGAACAGATGGACGAATGGATGAACAGACCAGGAAACATAATGCCCCTCCTATCGTAGATGGATGGGCCATAAAAAGATAAAATTGGTATAGTTATGATAAAGACATAGGTAATAACATGAATAAGAATTACAATAAATCATGTCGATCTACGGGGGTAAAAAGATGATCAATAATTTGGAAACAGCACATACATTTGGCATGTTTGGGTATGTTGTTTTGACTTACATAATATAATATAAATGTATCATTTTGACAAGAATAATATGACAGGTGTCAAAAGTGAACCAAAAGGTGCTGAACCTTCTAGGTAACCTGAGATCATTCCCCCTGTTTGGTAGAATTTCTTCAGTTTTCTCTATAAACAAGGACAAATTTTGAAAAATTTATAATGAAAACTAACCTAGTTAAAGGGGGTTAGCCATGCATTCATGACCATGATGACTAAGGGGCATGGGGTGTATAGTGATCATGATCAGTTCATACTGAAATATCAGTGAAAGTAACTGAACCTTGAAAAATTAATACGAAATTAAAAAAAAATGAATTTTAATTATTAGCAATACATGCATGACATGGGTTAGAAAGTAATCATCAATCAGTTTTTCTGTATATAAAGAAATGAAGAACCTTAGCCATGCAAACACCAATTTCGTTTGGCAAGTTTTCATTACAAATTTCAAATTAAATTTTCCAGAATTAAAAATTATTTCAGATACAAAATAGTCCCTTGTTTGTAATTAATGTTTTATTATCATATTTATTTTTTTGGTCCTGTTCATCATGTTCATGATGGTGTTGACGGTTCTCTTGAAATTTTGGGATTAAGGTTACCTAACACTACAGGGAGATAACTCTGTAAAATCAGCTAAACGTTTTAATGACGTTGTGTTCTTGAGGGAATATTAAGCTTCTCAATGATCAAAATGAGTGTTTGTCAAACTGCTATATAACCAGTGTAATTTTTCTGATTAAACGGTTGGTTCGATTTTTTTTTGATTTTTTTATATTTTTGTCAAAGGGTCAAAGTAAATACTTTGTCAAAATTTTAAGAAAATTAAACGAGCCAAATTAATTTTAGTTCAGGTGTAAGGTACCACATTAAATTACCATCGTCATAAGTGTACATGTATTATTTTTTCTTTAAAAAAACAACATATTTAGTTGGGGATGGTAATAAATCATAAATGCCATATCATGCAAGTCATGACAATTAAATAAAGAGTGCATCTAGCATTCTAGAAATCTTTTCAACATAAAAATAAAATACAATGTATTACATTTACATGTAGTTAATGCTGAAAGTATGAGGGTTAAATTTTTTTACAAATAATCTCTTTTCTTACAGTTATAGAAATTCTACATGGAAAGTGATTAACTGGAATAAAATATTGAAGTAAAGACAAAAGACAGTAGTCACAAATGATCCTTCATGTTCTCAAACTTTTAATTTCCTGCCTTTATTTAAAAGTCAAGATTTGAATCAATCTGTTGAGAACCAGGAAATAATGTATTGTTATTATTCGTTAAAGTAAGAATAAAATATTAAAATGAAGATAAAATGCAATAAGAGTACATGTATAGATTCTTTCAAATTTTCTATTTCCTGCATTTAGAATATCTACATCATACTGTTGAAAAGTTTGGTAACAATGTATTGTTTTAGCCAGTCTTAAAAGATACTTTAATTTAATTACCTTTTTCCTGTAATGGCAACCATTATATGAGTGGGTTATTGTTTATCATTAGTGTTAAGAATTTAGTGTAACAATGTTAAAAAATTTCTACAGTTAGTATTTCCGATTTCTCTATGAATTTTCCAATTTGATCTTTCGATGATTTTTTATGCTGTTTTCCCTAATTCTTTATTGCGAGAAATGAAAAGACCTGAAGGGACCTTAAAATCTATGGTCGGACTAATTCTAACTTCAATAACTTTTTTAATATTCAGTGGATATCTTTCAACTTTTGATTTTGTGAAACAAAAAATTCAATTTAAATATAATATAAAAATCAAAGAGCTGAATAGCTCTGAGGGGAAAGACGGCCCTTGTTTCAATTTTTTTTTTTTTTTTTTTAGGGGGGTATCTTTTGATAGTCTTCATATAAAAAATGAAAAAAAGAGCAGCTAGAACATGTAGAAAGGTTGACAATATTGAAATCAATTGTTGTTTAATGTAATTTTGTTTCCTTAGCTTAGCGTTCAATTTGGACCAGGGAAGAAATCTGCATCTTCTAAATCTAAACATTCGATTAAAGTTGATAGTAAGTTATCTAAAATTCAACTGAATTCTGTCATTTAAAACAACTACAATACTTTTTGAAATCTTAATTGTGTACCACTGAACTGCAGGCTAGGGCCATTTTCCATTTTTTTTTTACAGTACTCTAAGATTTTTTTCTTTAAAAATATTTAAGAAAGTTAGGACTGAAAAAACTAGTGTTAGTGGCTTTGAACTAGCTGTCAGATAACTGCAAGTACTCTCAGATCTGTTCATTGTGTCTTTCTGTGTCGATCAAACTTTTACAGGAACCTGTGTGAAATCTAGTAAATTATGGGAACAAATATCTATATTAAAGGTGGATTGGTACAATTTGCAATGGTACAAAATAACTATAATTCCATTACAAATTGTAATCATACAAAATTAATGTTATACAAAATCACAATATAAAATATGTGCAAATCTAACTAGTATGATATGGAAAAAAAATGGAATTATAAACAAGTATTGTGATCGCCAAGTACAAAATGTGTAGAGTGGGGTGCGCATATTTGCCGGGGACACAATTTCGCCGTTTTACTATTTTGAGGTGTAAATACTTCAAAAGATGGCTGAAATGGAAGAAATATGCTGGTGACTTAAGATTTTTATAACAAATATGGTTATTTTTTAAACTACAACAAAATTGCGGCACTTACCGCAAAGGACCGAAAAACGGACAACGATTTTCGGCCAATTTCCTGAATGAAAAAACACGATTTCAAAGAAGTATTTCTTAGTAAATTTTTTACTGATTGCCCTAAATTTCAGTTCTGTACACCTTTAAAATGTCTACTATTGTCATCTGTAAAGAAGTTGATTTGAAAAATATTGTTTAAAGCTGCAGTTATTTGGGTTTAAATAGATATACAAAAAGGCGAATATGTGTCCCCCATTGACAAAACATCAGGCAATTGCAAACACCCTTAAATCTAACTTTTCAGATGATTATTTCCAAACAAACTCGTTTTCAAGCTTAAGAATATTTTGCATTTGAAGTTATCTTCATATAGAAATATCGTATACTTCAAAAACATATAGACCTGAACATAAACTGTAGAAAACATGGAAAGATATGGCGAAAATGAGCACCCCACTGTACCAAAAAATTATTAACGCATGCAGAAAGTTGTGCCCATGCACAAGTCCAAATAATTATGACGTCTTGGAAGGCTATTTAAAACTTTTCCTTTGGCGCCTTCTGGTGATGTAAGGCATCAAAGCAAACAAATATAATAGCCTTTCAAGATGTCATAATTATTTGGACTAACTCGTGCCATGATTAGCTTCATCAGCTCATCATTTGCTCATGGATGTCTATTTTGTACACAGCTTTTTTCTACAATGACAGATTACAATTTCTATAAAAATGAGAACAAATATGAACATGTCAATGATTAAAGGTTGCGCATTATAATTAGAAGTAACCCAAACGAGCATACCAAGTAAAATAAGTTGTAAGTAAGTGATTTTTCTCGATTTTGACAGCTTGTAAACAGGAAATCGATGACGACACCTAGTGGAAGATTTTGAGAAAACCAGTAATTAGAACCAGTATTCGATGAGATTTGGCGCGTTGTAAAATGTGGAAGTGTTATTCTATTTAAGAGCCATGAAAATGCCAAAATGCGTGGAAATAATTGTGATATTTTTCACCTTGAAAGATAGATACTGCTTTGAAAAAGTGCATCATAAAGGGAAGCACTAATGACAGGACGATTACCCGGATAGTGACAGGACGGTTGACCGGACGACATATAAATAGTCATAACTTTTTTGTTATTCGATAGATTTGTTTAATATTTGTAGACCTGAAAGATACTAAACTATATTTTTATGAAAATTAAAAAAAAAGAGGGAAAACATTTATTTTTGAGCCAAAAAAGTTGACCGAACGGTATTCACACTCGCCGATATACGCTATACATATATTCAACCCCTCGACAACAAGTGTTGATATCTCTTAATTGTTTTACAATATTTGATCATGAAATTCAGGAATCTGTGAGAATAATAAATATTGGATACGGCAATATAAACTTTAAAGTGAAAAAAAGTTTGTCTCCAAAAAAAGTTGACCGGACGGTGTTCACATTCGCCAATGTACGCGTTAATTATATTGAACTGATAAAAATAAGTGTCAATATCTTATTTGTTTTACAATATTTTTACACGAAACTAAGAAATCTACGAGATCAATAAATACTTGATATGAAAATATAAACTTTATAGTAAATAAAAATGTTTTTCTTCAGAAAAAGTTGACCGGACGGAACAAACATTCGTCCGTTATATGCCTTAAATATAATAAGTTGGTAGACACAAGTGTTTATATCTCTTTTATTTTATCAAATTTATGAAATTATGAAATCTGAGAGATCAATAAGTAAATATAAACTTTATATTAAATATGTAAAATGTTGTTCTTCAAAAAAAAAGTTGATCTGACGGATTTAACATTCGCCGATATTATGATTTAAATATATTGAACTGATCGACACAAGTGTTAATATCTCTTCATTCAGTTTATAATATATCTGTCCATGAAATGAATTAAATTGTGAGATTAATAAATATTTTATAAGAAAAATAAATAAACTTTAAAGTAAAAACAATGAGCCCAAAATGTTTATGTGAGCGAGTTCACCAATGCATAATAGAAGTAATGATATTTAATCAAATTAATCTAATTTTGACACTTGTTGTAATCATCAATCAAGCCAAATAACATGTCAATAAAGTTTTCACACCTGAGACATCAAATACATTTAATTGAATTACCTTATAATCAGTTTGTAATTAGTATCCAATTAAAGAAGAAATTTTATGAAGTTCAGGATTTCAGATTAACATTTAACTCACCTAGTAATAACTATTCAATTGTTCAGTCATTTATGCTCTGACTTTCAACCAGTTCAGATCGCACAAATTATATTTCTACTCTATTTTGCTTTTAGCATGTCTTTTTAAAGACAATTTTCAATATATATTCATTATTGAACTATAGAGATAGATTGATAATAGTGCTACTATATATATTGCTTTATTTAAAGGCATGTCTTTTTAAAGACAGTTGTTAAACATATATTTATAAATACAAAAGTAAATAGATTGATATTAGTGCTACTATATATTGTTTTATTTAAAGGCCTGTCTTTTTAAAGAAAGTTGTATAGCCATCATATTAGCACAACTTACTAGTAGACAAAATATCAAAATGGACAGTGGGTCTATTGTCTATATGCATACAGATGTATTACATCAAACAGAAATAGTAGATATTTTAACTAAACCGGAAACATCTCGTACATCGAATGTTCCCCCTTATAAGCCAAAGGCAAACGAAGTTTATTTGTTTCAAAATGGTGCAGATGATTGGAAATGTGACCAATATCTGTGGATAAATAATGGTACAAAATCAGTCACCATTGGTAATGATGTTCTTAAGGTCTGACTCTGAAGCAGAGTATATGACATTAAAAGATGAATTAATCAGAAAGTGGTCAAAACCGGTAGTAGTATACTTTGAAAAGATGGAAAAGGACATTCTTACTCACAGTGGCAAATGGGTAATTGATAAATACCAAAACCTTTATGACAAATCCACCATACTGGCAAATCCCACTGGGTTACTTCATTGCAATCAGTGACTGACATTTTTTTTGTCGCTCAGTTCAATATAATCAACGCGTACATCGTCGAATGTGAATACCGTCCGGTCAACTTTTTTTGCAGATTTTTTTTACTATAAAGTTTATATTTTTGTGTAATATATTATTCAATCTCACAGATTCCTGAGTTTCATGGTCAAATATTGTAAAGCAAAAGATATATGAACACTTGTGTCGGCCAGTTGAATATATATATAGCGTATATCGGCGAGTGTGAATACCGTCCGGTCAATTTTTTTGGCTCAAAAATAATTATTTTCCCTCTTTTTTTTTTAATTTTCATAAAATATAGTTTAATATCTTTCAGGTTTACAAATATTAAACAAATCTATCGAATAACAAAAAAGTTATGACTATTTATATCTCATCCGGTCAACCGTCCTGTCACTATCCGGGTAATCGTCCTGTCATTAGTGCAACCCCATCATAAATCTAGTAAAATTGTTCTTAAAGTTAAAAAAAAACAACCTCATGTTGCAATCAGAGACATATATTACAAGAATATATATATAGGTTTTGACAAGGATTTGTATAGTACTATACAAATCCTTGGTTTTCAATCCTTTTTTAATCCTTTTAAACTTTTAAAATAAATCACTTTGATAAAACAGTGGCGGATCCAGGGGAAGGGTTCCGGGGGTTGGACCCCCTTTTTCTGGACGATCAATGCATTTGAATGGGGACATATAGTTGGACTCCCCCTTAGTCCTGGGTTGGGAACCCTCCCTTTTTAAAATGGCTGATTCCGCGCCATATAATACACATATTGTTAAAAGAGCATGATAAAATAAACCTTGAAAAACTTTCAAATATCAATTACAGTTCATGAAAAACAATCTGTCGATACCTGTATCTTGGCATTGCACAAGGTCATGGTTTTCTTTGATTTTTATGACGTCTTTACACTAAAATCCATTGGATGTGTATTGATTGATAATTTAGTCTTAGATGCATGATTTTTTAATATCTTTAGTCTCTGATATATTTTTTTTAAAGGATCCTGATGTTCGAAGAAGTTGCCGTTTGTTCATAAATGTTTCCCGTTCCTCGTTTTTTTTATATAGATTAGGCCGCTGGTGTTCCTGTTAGAATGGTTTTATACAGTCATTTTTTTTTGGAAAGGGGGGGGGGCTTTATAGCTTTCTGTTCGGTGTGAGCCAAGGCTCCGTATTGAAGACCGTACTTTGGCCTAGAATAGGTTACTTTTACAAATTAACACCTGGATAGAGAGTTGTCTCATTAGCACTCGTACCACATCTTTTTATATATCCAGTTATTGTTGATTTATACGGGCATTATATTTACTGGTTCATTTGTGAATTATTATTCACCCGGTTATTTGAAGTCCAGTGGCAATTAATCACGCCTTTCAGAATTGGAACACGTTACAGCAAAATGCATTGAGTGTGTAAGTAAAGGTAAAATCTTTGGTTATTTTCACGGTTTGTTAGCTGATCATTGAAGTCATTATTATAGGTTAGGTATACTACCCTCCTTTTGAGTAGTGTAGTCCTACAGACAGAACAGATTGTTCATCTATTGGACTAGTCTAGTGTTAAAGGAGGGTAGTTTACCTAATCTTTTAGATTATTTAAATAGTTTACGACCACAGACGACGGACTACGACGGACGCCAATTGCAAGTGATGGTACAAGCTCACATGGGCCCTTCGGGCCTGGATGAGCTAAAAAGAAGACAATGCGAAAATGAGATCGACAATATCATAACTAACACAAACAAAAAAGAAGAAGAAAATAATTTAGAGAATTTATTTTATATATATGTAATTAGAATGTGGCTTCAATGCTCGTCTTTGCAATAAGATAATCCAATGTGTATCCATGGAAAAGGTGTTTGCTGATGGACAAGAAATCTTTGTGTTTTGCACCGTCAATAGACATTATAAATGAAAATGTTCTCTAGTTTATAAACATATTTTGTTTGAACTTTATGACTCTACTACTTTTATTCTATTTTTTTTTTTTTTTTTTTTTTTTTGCCGCTCTTGTAGAACATGTTTTTTTTCTCCGTTAATGGTCCATAATAAATGGCATTGGTTTTTATCTGCTGAGAACTCACAAAGTGAAGTTTTTATGTCGCTTTCTTTCTCTTTTTTGCTTGTATACTTCTTGCTCAAATTCATGTATAAAAAGCTCTTTATTTTATAAATGACATAGACGTCAACAACTATCGGGTCACTATCGCGGCGGTCTTCAAAAGGCAAAGTCAGTTGCGAGTATAAAAGAACCACAGAATTACAAATATAAAAAAAAAATCACACGAGAAACTAACGGCATGTTCATACACAAAACAATGACGGAAAAACAAATATGTTATACAGCAACAAAAGACAACCACCGAATTAGGGCTCCTGATCATGACTTGTAATTGGGATAGGTACATGCATAATGTGGCGGGGTTAAACTAGCTTGCTGTTGCCATACCTTCTTTAACTTGGGCCATATAGGAACAAACTATTAAATCAGTTGAAAAGGGCAACTAAACCGGTCTCTTCAACTTGTATATAAGCTTTTAATCTTTAGATCAAGCGTTATTCTGGGTGAAAACAATAGGTCCAATTGAACAACAGTGACAAATGGTCGACATAAACCATACCAGATATCACACAAGGTCATGCAATAACTCAAATACGTACACACAATCATTCCTTCATTTTCAGACTCACGAGTGAAGACTGAAATATTTTCCTCCTGACTTCCGCAACACACACATTTACTGGTAGGCATGTTTGAGATACTATTTACGTTCAGGTTTCTAAAGCTTTAATTATTTTTTTTAAAACGACAACTTAATGAGTAACTACATGTATATATTGAAACGTGAAACAACCCCCGGAACCCCCCTTTTTTTACGAGCAATGCATTTGAATGGGAGCATATAGCTGGACCCCCCTTTTACTCTGGGTTGGGAACCCCTCTTTTTAAAATGGTTGGATCCGCCCCTGTATGGTGAAAGAAAGAATTAAAATTAATAAAAACATTTTGTTCAGACAATGCATAGAAATCTAGCTATTGACAGAATTTATCATCTATGAATGTTGAACTTACATATATACATTAGGCAAAAAAAGAAACGTACTAACGTTACATTGGTTTTTAATTGATAATATCACATATATTAATTTCAAATATTTTCATGATTAAAACTAGTAACCTGAATGATTTATCTATCAAATTTACTCATATATAAAAATATCGGAAATGACGTGACGTCATTTTCTGATTTCAAACAAATAACCATTTTTCAAAAATTTACCTGTATCAATGGCGGATCCGGCCATTTTAAAAAGGGGGGTTCCCAACACAGAGTCTTTACAACTCTATGCTCCCATTCAAATGCATTGATCGGCCAAAAAAGGGGGGTTCAAACCCGGCCCCGGAACCCCCCCTGGATCCGCCACTGTGTATAGAGTTGGAATCGAGTTGTCCTTTTTGTCATTTATTGTGTCGAACACGATTGCTTCCAAAGGTCGCATTAAAAAAAAAATGAAAAAGTTACACGTAAAACAACGCCCCGTCGACGCCAAAATGAGAGAGAACGAGCTAATGGGATGTTGGCAGCAGGAATGACTCAAGTGCAGGTTTCAAATCATTTCAATGTCTCTAGAATGACTATTGCAAGGCTTAAGACTCGTCTTAGAGATACTCGCACAACAAATGATCGCCCCCGTAGTGGCAGGCTACGTGAAACGACGTTACGTCAAGTCAGACACATCCGCATCATTCATTTCCGGAATCGATTTGTAAACGCGTCACAAACTGCACGACAAACCCACGGAAGACATAACAACAGAATATCTGCTCAAACAGTTCGTAACCGATTGCGTCAAGTTGGTCTAAGAACTCGTCGTCCATTGAAGGGAACTATCCTTACGAAGCGTCACAGGATGGCGCGACTTCAATGGACACGGGTACGGATTCGATGGAATAGGCAAACATGGAGACATGCAAACATGAAATTTAGCGACGGCAGAGCCAGGGTCTACCGGAGACGCAATGAACGATTTTCTGATGCGTGTGTGCAAGAAACAGATCGGTTTGGTGGCGGCGAAATCAGTGGGCGGAATTATCTACCAGGAAAGCACCGAGCTCAAAATCATCGTTGGTAACCTAAATGCAACAAGGTATAGGGACGAAATTCTGGCTCCAGTTGTTCTCCCGTTTCTCCGAAGACATCTTTTTAACCACGTTTTTCAGCAGAACAACGCCCGTTGTCACGTGGCACACATTTCGATGACCTTTTTAGAGAATAACAATATTCGTGTGTTGCCTTGGCCAGCAATGTCTCCAGATTTATCACCAATTGAACATCTTTGGAACGAACCTGGGCGACGTATCAGAAATACCCAAAATCCACCGGAAACGCTCCCCCAGCTCCGAACAGCACTTTTCAGGGAATGGAACAACATCCCTCAAGATTTTATTCGACGTCTTATTGATTCCATGCGACGGAGGTGTCAGGCGGTCATAAATGCAAGAGGTGATCATACAAGGTATTATTGACATGTTAACCCGAATTCTGTACTCGTCCTGTTAAAATTGTCCGAAAATGTGCAATATTGTTTTCAATAAAATAAAAAAAAAAAAAAAACTTGTTACTGTTCTCTTCAAATAAACTCATCATATATACCAGGACTAAATTTAGTATATACGCCAGACGCGCGTTTCGTCTACAAAAGACTCATCAGTGACGCTCGAATCCAAAAAAGTTAAAAAGGCCAAATAAAGTACGAAGTTGAAGAGCATTGGGGACCAAAATTTTTGCCAACTACAGCTAAGGTGATCTATGCCTGAGGTAAAAAAAAGCCTTAGTATTTCAAAAAATTCAAAAATTTGTAAACAGTAAATTTATAAATATAACCATATCAATGACAATTCATGTCAGTACAAAAATGTGCTGACTACTGGGCTTGTAATACCCTCGGGGAAATAAATCTCCACTAGCAGTGGCATCGACCCATTGGTTGTAAATAAACTTATCATAGATACCAGGACTAAATTTAGTATATTCGCCAGACGCACGTTTCGTCTACAAAAGACTCATCAGTGACGCTCGAATCCAAAAAAGTTAAAAAGGCCAAATAAAGTACGAAGTTGATGCAAAATTATGTTAGCTAACTATTCCATTAAATTTTTGTAATTTTTTGTTATAAAAAGTTTAAATGATCTTATAAGCTTACCATATCGTGGTACTAATGTAACGTTTCTTTTTAAGTTTTTTGCCTAATACTAGTATATATGGACCTACAGTCAGTAGTTTTCTTCCAGTCTAAATTACAGTCTGTAGTTCAAGTTCTTAAAACATTTTTTAGATATTAAAAGTAGACAAAACACTGGGTTCCGCAAAACCCTACATTTTTTTTGGAAATAATATTCCATTTCGTAAATACTTTTATAAAGATTGCCATAGTCAGAGACATATGTATATAATCTTGTATTTTCTTCAGGAATATATGCAAAAACATTTCATAAGCATATATTTGTCCAATTTTTAATGATGAGCATCCATTTAAACCTGAAAACTACAGGGGTATTGCAATTAATATGTATATAGGAAAACTATTCAATTCAATACTAAACAAAAGGCTTGTTAATATTTAGAAACAAATAATATCATAAATCCATGTCAGATTGGTTTTTCTAGTTAAAGTAGGACATCGGATCACATCTCTCTATATCTATCTTTCTGTCATGGAGTGGAGTGGACTCATTTTTGAGTGTATATACTCCAGCGTGAATGAACAGCTAAAAACCTTCAAGTATGTACAGTTAAAATCAGTGCTGTATAAGTTTAGATATGGAGTAGTGTCGACACGCTGACATCTTGGATGGCGTGTCGAAAATGTTCCACAGACGGGGAAGCTCGGATGTCTGGAGGTATGTTGTTCCAGGATATGATGGTGGCTGGTATGAAACAATCCAGTCTGGTCCTGATCTGTCTGATGTTGTTTGACACGGAACCACGGGTTCTGGTGTTATGATGGCTGAGCAGGTGGTGTACAGGAACTTCTACGATATGGTTTATGATTTTGTAGAACTTGATGACTCTGTTCCTGGCTCTCCTGTGTTCCAGTGGTTCCCAACCTAATAGCTGAGTCGATTTTAGTTACGCAACCACGTTCCCTCGAGAAAAAGTCCCCCATTGCAAATCTGGCAGCCTGGCGTTGTACGTTGTTGGATTTGTTGATACTGGTAGGGATCCCAGACAGCACTGGCGTACACGAGGACAGGTCTCACTAAAGTTGTGTAGGCTTGACTTTTTACTTCCTGAGGACAGCTCCTGAGGTTCCTACGAAGGAATCCAACAGATCTGAAGGCTTTGGTCTGGCTAATGTGCTCACGCCAAGACAGGTCCTTGCTGATGTATAAGCCAAGGTATTTCCCACCTGGGACGCTTTCGTTTGTGTTTCTTGCTAATATGGATGGTGGTACATTTTTGTGGGTGGAATGTCAGTTTCCAATCATTTTCCCATTTTTCTAATTTATCTAGGTCGTCTTGTAGCTTAGTGGAATCGCTAGTGGATCGAATAGGACAATATAACAGGCAGTCATCAGCAAAAAGTTTCACGCTCGAGTTAACTGATTCAGGGAGGTCATTGATGAAGACGAGAAAGAGCAGGGGTCCCATTACTGTACCCTGTGGTACACCAGAAACTACCTCTGCTTCGTCTGACATTGTTCCCTCCACTAGGACATGTTGTTTCCTACTGTTCAGGAAGCTCTCCACCCATTTGAGAGTAGAGCTAGTCACTGACTACGTAGAATTGGATCTTATGGAGAAATCGCTTGTGTGGCACTTTATCAAAGGCTTTGGCAAAGTCTAATAGTATTGCATCAATGTGTTGGCCATCTGATAGTCCACTTGCCAGTTCATGAATAGTGGCAATCAGCGTTTGCTGCGAAATCCGTGTTGGGCTGGTGTTAAAATGGAGTGCTTTTCTAGATGTTCCATTATCTTCGAGTGGAGTATATGCTCCATCACTTTGGAGCAAATTGCTGTTAGAGACACAGGACGGTAATTTGCTGTAGTACTCTTGTCTCCTTTCTTAAAGAGGGGCGCCACATGTGCCATGCGCCAGTCATCTGGGACTTGTCCTACATTAATTGAAAATTTAAAAAATGTGTGCAAGAGCAGGCGCTAGTTCCGATGATAACTCTTTCAGAAAGCGAGACGATATCGAGTCAGGTCCTGTTGCCTTGTGTGGGTTTAAGTTCTTAAGAAGCTTGGCCACACCTGTGGTTCCGATGATAATCGGTGCCATTTGTGGATAGAGACTAGGTCCCTTATCTGGCATTGTGTTAGTATCCTATTGTTGAGGATATTAGCTTTTATCTTCGGGTCGCTGTGGATCAATCCATCAGTGTTCCTAAGTGGAGCCACACCTGAGGCTTCCTGTTTCCCACTTTTTACGAAGGACCAAAACTTTTTGGGGTTCTGCTTCGCTTCCGGGCTAATGATGTCTTTAACATAATTGCTGTGAGCCTGTCTGATGTTGCGTTTACATTCTGCTTTAAGATGTTTATACCTGCGAATGTCTCTAGTGCTCTAAGTGGCATTTACTTTTTTAAAAGCTCGGTCCTTGCGTCGTGCAAGTCGGCGTGTATCTGTGTTCATCCATTGATTTGTGTGTCGCGAGCGAGTGGGTTTATGTGGGATATGCTTGTCCATCAGGGTTAGGACTTTGTCCCGGAAATTGGTCTAACAAATGTCCATGTTATGAGGTGGCTGTAAGACAAAGTCGGATACAAATAGGGTGACATCTGCCTTCAGGGATGGAAGGTTGGCTTTATCCCACAAGTACATTTTTTTTGGTAGGCTTTGCACGTTGTGGTTTATAGCTAGTGTGTCAATAAGCACCGCGTCATGATCGCCAACTCCTGGGATAGTTTTGCACTTATTTACCAGATAAGGATAGCTGGTGAAAAATAGATCAAGTATATTTTCTCCTCTTGTAGGGGTCTTGACCATTTGTTCAACTCCACAACGAGTGGCTAGTTCAAGGTACTCAGAAGACATACAAGCAGGATATTGGTGAGACGTGATTGATAAGCTACTCCAATCTATGTCGGGGAGGTTGAAATCACCCGCAATCCAAAATTCACTCTTTGGGTTGTCTGATCGGATTTTGGACAATTGATCGACAATGTTTCAGGTGTTTTATTCAGACGTACAGTTTGGCGGACGATAAAATGCAGAAATAATGGTAGATTTTGTCTTTGTATGATGCAGTTTAATAGTCAATAGCTCTAAGTCCTGGCTTGTGCACTGTGGACAGGTGTACATACCAAGTCGCTTTTTATTGCAAGTAATACTCCTCCATGCGAGTCGTGTCTGTCTCTCCTGAAGATATTGTAGTTATTTGGGAGTACCTCTGGTGAGAATATTTCACTGTTAAGCCAGGTCTCAGTACCGACAATTATGTCAAGATCAGCGTTGTCTATAAGTACTTGTGTATCTGGTACTTTGTTGCGGACACTTTAGAAGTTAACTACCAGTGTCTTAAGTTTATACTTCGGCTTTGAGCATGGGAGTTGAGTACTCTTCTTTGGAGAGGAGGATGCCTGCGGACTACCAATGACTGAATGAGAGCTGGATATTGTGGTGTTGTTTTGGCTCTGAGATGTTAATAAGGTAGGCTGTCATGTATGTTATCGTCAGCAAGAATTGAATCGAAAATTCTTGTGTGATTTGGGGTGTTACAAGCGCACATGTTTGTATTCAAAACTATAATGGATAAGTACACCAGTATGAAAGGTTGGAGACTTTATGCTTGCTTTGTTGATTTAAAAAAGCGTTTGACAAAGTCATTCATTCTGGTTAAAATATAAGCTATTATTAAAAACATAATATAGGTGGTAACTTTTATGCAATCCTGAGAGACATGTACAATAAAAGTGAATTATGTGTTAAAATAGGTGATGTGCTTACTCCTAATTTTTATTCTCAAATTGGAGTAAAGCAAGGGGATGTTTTAAGTCCAAACCTTTTCAAGATTTTTATAAATGATTTACCGGATGCATTTAAGGAAAGCCCAGATGCTGTTGATATAAACGGTCGCAGGATTGACTGCCTCATGTATGCAGATGATATTGTTATTTTTTTCTAGTTCCATGGCAGGTCTTCTTAAACGACTTGATGATTTATCCAAATTTTGTACTAAATTGTGTTTAGAGGTCAATCTATCTAAAACCAAAGTTATTATATTTTAACAAACCTGGTAAACTTTTAAAAGAATATTTTTATTTCGAAAAAGATACAATAGAATGAGTTAACAATTAAAAGTATTTAGGTTTAAAATTTATATCTAGTGGACTTTTCAAGCAAGGAAAGGAAGAATTATACAAAAAATTACTCAAAGCTGTATTTAAATTGCAAAGATCTTTATCATCTCCCAGTCCAAGTATTTCTATTCTATTACATATGTTTGACCATACAATAAAACCCATTTTAATGTATGGCAGTGAAATTACAGGTATGTTTTTAAACAAGAGTGCACAGGCTGAATTGTCTCGCCTTCTATACTTATCATTGATATTATGTTGATATATATTTATATCAATGATTTTTTTAGATAAATCCAATTTAAGATATATGAAGTATATATTAGGTGTAAACAAAAAGTCTTCTAACCTAGCTGTGCTAGAAGAGCTTGGTAGATTCCCTTTATATTTTTCAGTTGTATTATCAATGCTAAAATATTAGTTTAGAATAAAAAAAATTATGAAAGATGGTTTACTGTATGATACCTATATGTAACAAAAACATGTTTAAGAATAATATTGAATGCTGGTATTCATCCATACATTTCATTTTTAAAAAGCTGAATACTCATAATTGGAGGTGACGCTCAACTTTTTTATCAAGTCAGTTAAGCAAAAACTTTGTAATAGTTTTGTTAAATTTTGGAACACAAAAAGAACAGGTACACAGAGTAGTAAATTAGATACTTATTTCAAACTTAAACTTGACTTGTTTTTCGAAAGAAATGCTTTATACAATTTTCAATTGAGAAAGGCTATATGTAAAATTAGAATCAGTGCACATGATCTCAAAATAGGAAGAGACAGGTATAAAACATCATATATAGAAAGAGACCAAAGGCTTTGTAAGAAATGTACTCTAAATCTGGTTTAAGATGAACAACATTTTATAACTAGTTGTCCAGCATACAAAAATGATAGGGAGATTTTCAAGGAGATAAACTGTATCTGTCCTAATTTTATATATCTTTCAAATGAGGCAAAATTTGTTTGGTTACTTACTAATGAAAATTTGTCTGTACTGAAATATTTAGAGAGCTATATTATTACATATCTAGATGTTAGTTAATAAATTTATGTAAAACAATGATAATTGTAATGATTTTATGGTTCTGATCCTGCCAGGAATTAAATGTATGTGATTTTTATAGAATGAAGATAATAACATCTGTCTGAACTTTAATGTTTCATTTTAGTATATAACCAGATGCTCCGCAGGGCGCAGCTTTATACGACCGCAGAGGTTGAACCCTGAACGGTTGGGGCAAGTATGGACACAACATTCAAGCTGGATTCAGCTCTAAATTTGGATTGTGATTAAATAGTTGACACAGCATAGGTTTCTGACACAGAATGAATGTGGTCTAATAAACTTAAAATTTGTTTTTTGCCTTTGAGCAATTTATTATGCTGTTGAATATTAATCCTCTCAAAAAAATGTTTGAAGAAATTTTCTTTTTATCTATGAAATCTGAAATGAGAAAAATTTATTCCCCCCCCCAAATTATTTTTCACATCCCCCTTTCCCTTATTCCAAAACTGATCTCAATTCAAATTACTAATGGAGTTTGCAACAGTAACTACTCATTTAAATACATCATAAAATATTAAAATGTAAAAAAAAGGGCTTGTTATCACTGAACACTGAATGGTAAAGATTGTTTTAATTTATCAGTTGGTAGTAAAAGTGAATATACATTGTATATTGTATAAAACAATGATTTAAGTTGATTCAACTACTATTCTGGACAAAGAAAGACAACTCCAATTGAAAATTTCTTGCTATTGCAAAATATTGTGCAATTAAATATTTCTTGCTATTGCGCAATACTGTGCAATTGAAGATTTCTTGCTATTTCTGAATACTGTGCAATTGAAAATTTCTTGCTATTGCACAATACTTAATATAATAATTTTGGATCCTGATTTGGACCAACTTGAAAACTGGGCCCATAATCAAAAATCTAAGTACATGTTTAGATTCAGCATATCAAAGAAGCCCAAGAATGCAATTTTTGTTAAAATCAAACTTAGTTTAACTTTGGACCCTTTGGACTTTAATAAAGACTAATTTGAAAACGGGACCAAAGATTAAGAATCTACATACACAATTAGATTTGGCATATCAAAGAACCCCATTTTTTCAATTTTTGATGAAATCAAACAAAGTTTAATTTTGGACCCCGATTTGGACCAACTTGAAAACTGGGCCAATAATAAAAAAAAAAACATAAGTACATTTTTAGATTCAGTATATTAAAGAACCCCAAGGATTCAATTTTTGTTAAAATCAAACTAAGTTTAATTTTGGACCCTTTGGACTTTAATGTAGACCAATTTGAAAACGGGACCAAAAATTAAGAATCTTCATACACAGTTAGATTCGGCATAACAAAGAATCCCAATTATACAATTTTTTTATGAAATCAAACAAAGTTTAATTTTGGACCCTTTGGGCCCCTTATTCATTCCTAAACTGTTGGGACCAAAACTTCCAAAAATCAATCCCAACCTTCCTTTTATGGTCTTAAACTTTGTGTTTAAATTTCATAGATTTCTATTTACTGAATTATAATTCTAAAGTTATGGTGCGAAAACCAAGAAAAATGCTTATTTGGGCCCCTTTTTGGCCCCTAATTCCTAAACTGTTAGAATCTCAACTCCCAAAATCAATCCCAACCTTCCTTTTGTGTTCATAAACCTTGTGTTTAAATTTCATTGATTTCTATTTACTTATAAATACTAAAGTCATTGTGCAAAAACCAAGATTCATGAATGCTTATTTGGGCCCTTTTTTGGCCCCTAATTCCTAAACAGTTGGAACCAAAACTCCCAAAATCAATCCCAACCTTCCTTTTATGTGTCAAAAACCTTGTGTCAAAATTTTATAGATTTCTATTTACTTAAACATGTTAAACTTAAGTTATAGTGCGAAAACCCAGAAAATGCTTATTTGGGCCCTTTTTGGACCCTAATTCCTAAACTGTTGGGACCAAAACTTCCAAAATCAATCCAAACCCTCAGTCCCAACCATTTCTATTTACTTGCACTAAAGTTATAGTGCGAAAACCAAAAGTATTCGGATGACGACTACGCTGACGCCAACGTGATACGTACCAATATACGACCAAAAAAATTCAATTTTTGCAGTCGTATAAAAATGTTTTTTCTGTTACAAATCATGATGTATTGTTTTATGTGTACATGTTATGCTACCCATCAAGGGCCCTTGATTGGAATGATAAATATTCTTATTCTTATTCTTATTCTTATATATATGTCTCTGCTTTAATATATAAATTTAACAGTTTTTGAATTGTATGTTACGATTTGTATACCAGAATAAATTAAGTATTTGCCTACGTAACCAAATCTCAATTAGGCTAGTATTATGAATAACCTAAATGTCAATTGAGGCTTATAATGTTATTTCTGAAGTGTTTAATAGTCGGCCTTGACATGCATGACATATTTGCCACTGAACGCCAAACTAACAAGATCAAACAACAAAATGATCAATTTTATAAAACGATAATAACACCTCGAATAACACCGATAACCTTCTGAACTAGAAATCGCTTTTTACCGTTTAATTTTGAACATGCGCCGCGGCTATGGAATATTGTTTGCATAAAAATTTACAACGATGCACACGCTATCCATGTAATTTAATACTTGCTGCATTTCCTCACATGATTTTTATGGTTATAATTTTTGTAGTCATGCTCGCTGAGCATGCATGAATAACCATTTCTACTGTTTCAATTAATTAGAATTTGATTTTTATAAATATCGTATTTTCGCCGGGTTTGACCGGGAATTGTATGAGTGTTTGACAGGTAGTTAAAGGTCAATATATAGACTGGTGTGGTTATCTCGTGATCAGGGTCAGAGGCATATATGTAACATATTGTATGTCTATGTGCAGGTGGAAGAAAGGTCCGCTTATGTAGGACTTAAGGTATCTTGCAAATAGCGTAGTAATAATATGATATAAAAATAGAATAAACTAAAAAATACATTATTCTACTTTCTAATTACACTGATACTTGGAAACATAAAAGAAACAATCCTAACGTATAGAAGTCATATAAATATGCTGTAATAAACTAATAAACTAATTTCTTCAATCTAAATGCAGGAATTCGTGAACATGATGGAAATTGAGTAGTTTATGTCATGTATTTGGTAAGTGACCTCAGGTACCCTTGTCATGAAAGACTGATTTATAAAAAATACGCATTTTAAAAAACTAGTATATCTATAATGCGGTGACAAGAAGAAGAGAAAGAAGAAGAATGAACATGATGTACATCGCATACTGTCATGTATATTTCATAATGTGAACTGAGTTAACTTGAGTTAAATGGTTAATATATCATTTGGGTTTTTTTTTGTGGTGACCTACGGTACCCCTGTCATGAAAGAATGGCCGCGAAGTCCTACGTTTAAAATAAAGAAATTAATCTGTTACAGAATAATCATATGAAGTTATCTTAATACATTCAAATTATAACATAAACTGTATATATATGCAATTAGTTATCAAAGGTACCAGGATTAAAATTTAGTACGCCAGACGCGCGTTTCGTCAGCATAAGACTCATCAGTGACGCTCTTATCAAAATATTTATAAAGCCAAACAGGTACAAAGTTGAAGAGCATTGAGGATCCAAAATTCCCAAAAGTTGTGCCAAATACGGCTAAGGTAATCTATGCCTGGGATAAGAAAATCCTTAGTTTTTCGAAAAATTCAAAGTTTTGTAAACAGAAAATTTATAAAAATGACAACATTATTGATATTCATGTCAACACCGAAGTGCAATGTTCATCATGTCCATGAAGTCCACCAGTTAGAATGAAGAAATTAGTTTACTACAACATAATATATACCATAGCATAGTATAGTATGTACTTTTCTTAAATTACGGAGGTTACCTGAGTTCCCCCAAAAAAAACATATAAAATACAATCAATTCCTCTTCAATAAACTCAGTTTACCTTAAAAAAAATACATAACACGGACAATACAACGTCAATAAATCCTACATTTAAAATGAAGAAATTAGTTTATTACAGCATAATTATATAACCAAGAATTGTATTTATTTCTTTGGTATCAAGTCACATTTAAATTGGTATTAAGATTGATCAAAATAGGGAACTATATTTTCGTGTGAATCAATCCATGACAAATCCCCCGATACCCGAGGGCACCTAATACCTTAGGTCCTACATCAGTGGACCTATCTTCCACCTGCCGTCTATGTCTATGTCAGGGTCAAGGTCTAGATGAACTAGCATAGTCTATTAATAGTTAAACCATGTGAATCTACAAGTAACCGATCGTGCAAGGGTTGTATGCTAGTTCATCGTCATCTCCAACTAAAACTGCTATGACATATGACATATAATATGTTATAGTAGTTTCAGTCGCCAAGGGAGATAAAGTGTATGTTATCTCTTAACACCATTTAAAAGGTTAAACTAGGGCATGTGCTCACCGGCGGTCAATAGTTTGAATATGCCGACAATCTAACACTTGGACTTAATGCTATAGAACGTGATTATTGTTTTGTCAGGAAAGTGAACATTTTGTGTAGTGGTGACTTCTCCAAATTTGTATTTCAAACATTTTCTATATTGATATCAAGAATTGTTTAATGCGTGCAACACGTTCACAATTTACAGTAAGCCTTATCTTTTGAATAGTTGTCTCCCCTGTACATCTTCTTTGATAGAAAGATACTAAAATTTATCAATAATTTGCACCTCCAGTCAGCTGTTTTACATTGTTTTTCGTTAATCTGTGCGTTATTGGTAGCTGAGATTAATTTTTTTTTAACCGAAATCACACGGCAGTGAGGCAATGGACACATTTTCTTCATTGAATTTCAACACATAATTGCTGTTCCGGCGTAGCAACCCACGAAAATTTTGCACACTGAACGTTTGAAAATGTAAAAGGCCGGGTGCATATTTTTGAAATTTATTCATGATGAAAGGTGTTTTTGTGCAAAATAGGAATTGAAGAATTGGAACATCCTGGTTTGATTTTAAGCTCTGGAAATTTTTGAATTTGAAACCGTTCGGTAAGTTATTCGAATTTAATGTCTTTATCTTCAAACTTGTCTAAATTCTGCATTGCGGTTTTGATTTTGAGGCTGCTATCGTCTACAGTCGAGAATGTATATATTTGAAATGAATTTAGGGAACTATTTTTCTCAGCAAGTCTTGAACATATAGATATAGGAAGATGTGGTGTGAGTGCCAATGAGACAACTCTCATCCAATTAACAATCTTAAAAATTAAATCATTACAGGTCAATGTAAGGCCTTCAACACGTAGCCTTGGCTCACACCGAACAACAAGCTATAAAGGGCCCCAAAATTACTAGTGCAAAACCATTCAAACGGGAAAACCAACGATCTAATATAGTCTATATTGGATGGGACCTGTAGTTTACTGTTCATTATAGGTTCCAAAGTAAAACAATGATCATGAAAAGTTGTAGTCCAAATAATTATGACGTCTGGCAAGGCTATTTTAATTTTTTTCTGGGACGCCTTCCTACGACCGGTCGTAGGAAGGCGTCCCAGAAAAAAATTAAAATGTCGTAGGAAGGCGTCCCAGAAAAAAATTAAAATAGCCTTGTCAGACGTCATAATTATTTGGACTAGAAAAGTTGTTGAAAGTAGACAAAAATTATGTTGTGTAATTTTTGTTTGTCTCTAAAATGTATATTTATTTACTTTTTTAGAATCTTCACGTGTAATTCTGTCTGAGGTTATGTGTTATAACATGTAAGGCCATGGTTTTTTAATTTGTTGGTTTATGGATTTTCCCCATGAAAAAGTCGGTCGGTCGGGAAAAAAAAGAATAAAAAATATCTTGCAAAGCAGAAAAATATGCAAAATAAATTTATATTGAATTTTAGTTCGATAAAATATTATTGCTCAGCTGTCATACATGTAAACATTGCATGACATTGTCTAATAATTTCCCTTGAAAAAGGGGGGGTGCACGGACAAAGACGAAACTAAATCGTCATTTCATAAACTAGAAAAACGGATTCGCGTAGCTTAATCAATTCAAGAAAACTTGGTGAATAATGATATTCAAGCACGAAATTGATAAAGAAAAAAAATGTAAAAACCTGCCCACATTTGGACAAGTCTATTTCTAAGACCTGATGCATCTTACGGACTGATTACAAATATGGGAAACGAACTTATTGTGTAATTGGTTTTAAACACAGGTTTCGTTCCACAAAATTATTTTCGCAAACGACATTTCAAGGTCAGTTATAGTTGATTTGTCTATTTTTAGAAACGTAAACTGGAAGTTTTTTTCACAACAGAAAGTGTTATCAATTTTGTTAGTAGATTCGTGCATTTCATTTCATAAAAAAAGATTATTTTAATTATTTTTCAGGGATAATGCATTTGTTAGGGTCGGCGGGATAGAAAAAGCATGAAAAGTCAATTTTATTTTTATTCTGGATATCGGCAAAATCGGGTCTGCGGATCGGTAAACCAACAAATTAAAAAATCCTGGCCTAATTTAAGTTTTGCAGAAATGTCTTGGTCATTACCAGATCAATACTCTTTATACTGTGATTGAAAAGTATTTTAATACATGTCATGTATGTTGCATCTTGCATACATTCTATATTGTTGTCAGCTTGCAGGGTAAAATATTTATAACAATACAAGAATAATTATCATGAATTATGCATTTTTTTTTTTATTCACAATGATCCATATTCTTCCTACATTTTTTTTGTACTTTTGTGTTTAATTGTTTAAAATGCGTAATTTTTTGCGTATTGCTACATGTTCATGTATCTGGTTACAATACATGGCATACAGGGCATTCATTAGGAGTCGGTACACGGTACTTTTACCCTTCTCTGCTATTGACAAGTACCACCTAAATGTAGGATTTTTTGTATAAGGTATTCATGGAATAAATAGAAAAGTACCACCTACAAAGGGGGAAAGTACCAGTCAACATAAAAGATAATGAAACCCCTGGGCATATATAATATTTGGAGTACATGGAGTAGGTACAGTGACCTATAGTTGTTAATGTCTGTGTCAGTTTGGTCTCTTGTGGACAGTTGTCTCATTGACAATCATACCACATCTTCTTTTTTATTTTGTAAGGGCTGTATAGCCAGTCATGGTCGTTAAAAGCTTACATCATAGTAAGTCATGTAGGTACATGCTTGGCAGGTGTACCTTTAAAAAAATATTTGCACACAGAACCCTGTTAAAATGGAAAAGGCTGGGTGCATATTTCAACATAGAACCCTAAATATCTGTGAGAGGCTGGGTGTATAATTAACCTAATTTTTTAGATCTTTTTTTTTTAAACTTACATTTTTGACTTTTTGTACAAAAGTATAATATACATTTGTACATGTACATGTAATTTATTGTTTTATAATCATGTATAAAATGTATAATGAACATGATGAATAGCAACACTATGCTAATCAAAAGTGTTCTTAGCCATAGGAAATTTCTGTTCAAGATTACATGCATATATTTATTTTATTTGATACATTTGTACTTTATGTAACTACATGTACATGTAGACTATCCAAATAATGTAAATTGCCTTGATGCAAAATGTGTACATGCTGCAAGTCTAGAAAAAAAAAGAAATATAGTATTGAAAGTTGATTAACTCTTTAATACTGAGATGTTAAAGTTGATAAGTTAAAATTGACATACACATAACATAGTTTTGAAAGAAAATACTATGTGTACAATTGTAAAAGAGGCACGAAAGATATCAGAGGGACATTCAAGAATCTAAGAATATTTATCATGCTTATGATTCTGGTTAAAATGTGCCATCATCACCATATATTATACATTCAAATGACATTGTAGAAAGTTCCCATAGAAAACTGTTAGATATAGTATACATGTATAATGCTATAGCTAGAGATATATTTCTGAATTAAAAACCTTGTAAATAAACATCATAAAATAAATCTTCAATTTAAAAGTTTTAACAAAAATGCTTAAAAATTGTTCTTCTGTGACATAAGATTTATCATGTTTATTTTTATCATGATCAGCAATCTTACTACAATGTATTGGGATTTTCCCTTTGCTAAAAATAGCCCTGTTTGAAATAAAATCAATTTCTCTTTTAACATTTTTAACATGCACTTCATACTTTCTGATTGTACATTGTATTTCATGTATACTTTATTTATACATTTGTACATACATGACATACCATAGCAATAGTCAAAGTATACAATGAAGATAAGTTATGATAATTTAGATATACATTGTATATATATACATTTTTGTACATGTGTAGATAATGATTGGTATCATTAATTATTAGTACACTGTACCACTGAAAGTGCCATTAAATAAAATGCTGAGACAGGTATCATATGATTATACATGTTCAGGATAAACTTCCATAATAGTGTTGATTGATTGGTTGTTGGTGGCCACTTTCAACATGGTCAGTACTAGCATGACTATTGGCTACATATGTGTTTGTCAGCATGGTCAATTTGTATTGATGGATGAAGCTGCAACGCCCAGAGAGAACCACTGATCATGCTATTGCAGAAAAACTTCCATATCATTTTTTCATTTATTCATTTCTCTTTAGTTTGCCTCATGCAATTTTTTATAAAATCTCTATACACAATGGTAAGAACCAAAACTTGCAAACAGAGTTCAAATTTGGCAATGATTTAAACTTACTGCCTCATGCGATTTTTATAAAATCTCTATACACAATGGTATACATGGTATAAACCAAAACTTGCAAACAGAGTTCAAATTTGGCAATGATTTAAAACTTACTGCCTCATGCGATTTTTATAAAATCTCTATACACAATGGTATGAAACAAAACTTGCAAACAGAGTTCAAATTTGGCAATGATTAACTTACAATTCTAATGTTACATGTATGTCCCTTTATAACTTTGAAAATTGCAATATTTTTGTTTCCAACCTATAACTAAGTTTTACTCATCCAAATTTTATTAAACTCCTACACATGATAAGTACACATGAAACAGACAGACTGAGTCTAGTGTAATGCCTCTTTTAAACTTGGAAAATTGCAAAGCTTGTGCCTGGGCATTCAAATTCTAAGACACAATCTTCCTGTATTTTATTAGACCACACAAAAAAAAAAAAAATAATAATAAATAGCCAAATGATGAAAAGAAAATATGAAATGACAAATGTACCCACACAAGAGACAGATTATTCGGTCTAGTATTTTATCAAAGTATTAATATTAAATGACATCATTTTGATAGTTCATTATGAAGGTTACCCTCTTTTCAGGTGAACAATTGAAATTAACAAAACAGAGGTAAATTAGAAGGAAAAAAAGAGACCTGTAGCAGCAAGCAAATAAAGAAGAAATATATTTAAACTGTACAGCAAGAAATAGAACAAAATGGGAAAATACTCAGGAAAAACTTGTCGATTGTTGACAATGTTGGGAATGACGGCATCGTTTTTCCTTGTTGAGATTATTGTGGGCTACGTAACAAATTCAATAGCATTAGTGGCAGATTCATTTCATATGTTATCAGACGTGGTGGCTTTGATTGTAGGCTTTGCCTCAGTGCGGGTAAGTAACTTTATGTGTAGTTTATTTACTTGAAAGGCATGTGACTGTCAGACATCTGATCATGTACATTACATATATGACCGTTTCAAAATTAAATGACAAAATTCATGTACATACTTTTGCATTAGATCGATTGTAAACTTAAGAAAGATGGATGTTCAAATTCTAAAGTTTGTTTATAATGTTTATAGACTCTTAATAGTTCAAACACTTTCCAATTGATTATTATATGTATTGTGCTGGGCTCGAGCTCTCTGTTGAAAATTTTTTTTTCATGCCAAATATTGGAATCTACAAATGACATGAATGTAGCTAGCTACAGTTTAGTCGTATGAAGTGAAGAAAATATGAACATTTGTTAGAATGCACCTTTAACATGTTTAATAGTAATTGCATTTTAATATTTGTTGTGCAAGTCTTCATGATAAACCTTCGAATCCACAAGTCCAAAATCAATTTTAAAAAAATTTCAGTTGGGTTCTGTTGGCAGGTAGAGAAGAATTTTAATAGCCTGAAAGTAATTTTACAAGCCTGGGTCTTGTGGTTAAGCATGAAGAAGTGTTTTTATGAAATAATTAGCATTGTACAATTACATCCTTTACAAGTGCAAAAACTATGTGCTTAACATGCTTAAGCACAAGACCAACAATCATGCAAAATATATAACAGTTACATTTACTTGTACATGTATTTCAGTTATAAACTCTTTGTAAAGATAAATTACTATGCAGTATTAATAATGTCTTATGTCCACCTTGTATTGACTTTTTATCATATTTTGTATTTCATATTTACCTACACGTTAAATATGTAAGAATAAACTGGTTTAAAGTTGTATAGATATACAATGTAGATATATGGTGTTATCTTTTCAAATGGAAAATTCTGATTTTTTTTTTTTTTTTTTTTATGAAATTAGCAAGCAATGGGTGCCACATGTGATATCAGCTTAACTTTTGGGGGGCACCTGAGAACACCCATTTTTTTGGGGGATTGTGTTGTCCAGACTGGTTTATGTCACACTTCCCCAAAGTGAAAAAAAAAGAGATGTTCAGCATGCTACATGTACATGTATTTCCAATGGAGGCACCTACAATCATGACAAAGTATAAGTTTGTAAGTATGTCAGTTTATGGGGAACTACTAGTGGCAAGTCAATGATATTTAGTATGCTTAAACACAGTTGCTTAAACATTGGCACATTTCAATGGAGATTGTTTGACCTCTCTCCCTCAGTTATGGTCCATTGACTTTGATAGTTTTGCATCATTGCATAGTTCATATGTTGAAATTTTGTGATTTATGTTTCAACATTTTCATTTTACTACATGTATAAAAATTACATTAAAGTGAGAAATATTCCTGTGAGTCTGTATCAACAGTTTATTTTTTATGTGTATGTATTGTTTAGTCGAAAGCTGTTTGTCTTTGAACTGTTTTTATCTTCAAAGATATATTTTAAATGTTTGGTTATGAAAATTTCATTAATTGCAAATATCACCTTAATATGATTTATAGACATAATGGTACTGTTTTTCATCATGTTTATGGGAAAAGTTACCACCATCAATTAAGAATTTTGCAAGTATATGTTTTACTAAACTCAGTATATTAAGGCATTTATAGCATGACAACTCTTTAAATGCAGTAATGACTTTCATTTACCCTCATCAGCATACTTATTTTGAGATAAGTTATATTTGCCTAAAACTAAAAGTAAGGGAATGTTAGATTATAAACATGATAAATAATATATGCACCTATCTTGAAAACAAAGTGTAATGGTCAGGTATACATGGTATAAGTTCTCATAGATTTATGTGTACCTGTATTTTAGTTTTTTGTGTTTTTTCAGTATTATGAGTATTATATTTTATATATAATACATGTTATATATGACAAAATTAACTTTATCATTTAAAAATGTCAAGGTCAATGTACAGATGTAAGTTTTTTAAAAGTTAGTGTGTCTTTTTATTTTAAAGTAAGACCCTGAACAATACTAGTAAAATAAA
The DNA here is from genome assembly GCF_965363235.1 of Mytilus galloprovincialis. Lineage (NCBI taxonomy): Eukaryota > Metazoa > Mollusca > Bivalvia > Mytilida > Mytilidae > Mytilus > Mytilus galloprovincialis. Next base: position 47,820,126 of record NC_134844.1, on the reverse strand, counting down.
TATATATTAAGTAATTTAATTGTTCTGATATAAAGTAATGGGGAAGTACAAGGACTTATCCTTTTAAAATCTTTGTATTACAATATTTTTGAAGAGACATGACCTCACTTTTTGAGTACATGTAACCTTATAATGACTGCCATTCATTTAGGACACAATACACAATTGATTCAGGTACACGTATACTGTTACAGTATTTTTTTTTTTAAATTCTGTATATATCATAAACATGTTATGTAATGGCAAAGTGTCATTTTCATACATACACATGTACATGTACATGATATGAAATTGTTTGTTTTTAGATTATAAAATGAAATACATTATCATAATAAGTAAAATGGGCCTCAGTGGTCTAAGTAGTTCTACTATAATCACTAAGCCAGGCAATACTGAGGTTGTGAGTTCAAACCTTGCTCATGCAGGTGTATTTTACTTCAATTTTAATTTACTAGGATCGTCACTTTTCCTTGGGCTGTTAATGTTTTCCCTGTGACTCAATCTCCTCTACTCATAGAAACTGACAGCCACAAAAGAGACCAAAAGTGGCCCTTAAAAGTGGCATCAAACCAACAACAATCACTCATAATGGGTAAATACCCCAAAAAGCATTCTGCATCTCTTACATTTTGTCTTAGTGTTCACATAAGTTGGCATACTGATATACAGATCTAGATGAGAAGATGTGGTATAATTGCAATTGCTAATAAGATAACTCTGTACCAGAGACTAAACACCCGATGTTGTGATCACCATAGCGACAATTCAAAGTTTTGAACTGATTTGTTGTTGCTTTAAAGTACTATGATTACCCTGGTTACTTCCCTTTGTAAATAAGAAAAATCTTTGGTCCATTAATCCATTATGAAAGGTAAAATCTAGCAAATTTTAAGAAAATTGTGAGAAATACATGTTGATGTGGTTTGTAAGTGCAGACAATATGCTATATAAGTATAGATGTACTTTGTAGGTGTGATAAACATGATAACATCTACTTCATGTTTGTTCACACTTATATAGATTATTCACCACTATTAAGTTACTTTAGCCTTTAATCATGTTAATGAAAACATATTTAAGGTATAAAACAATGTAATGTATGTTAATTTCTCCCCTATAGTGAGAGATTTTAAACTTGAGTCACTGATAAAAATATAGATAGTGTATGTTTTATAAACTTACTAGTCATGCTAGTGTATGAAGCTCCTGGCTCTTTTGTATTTAGGCCACATTGTAGGTTCAAAAGAACCACATAGTTCATTCTAGTTGTATGCTTAATTTTTTTTACAGGAATGAATACTAAAGATGCAAACCTTCTTTGTCGCAAACAATTTTCTGTTGCAAATATGTTTCTCTGCAAACGAACTGGTGGAAGTATTTTATTTGCAGACAGGGTTTTCAAAAAATCAGAATTTTAATGTGATATCTCAGTGGCGGATCCAGCCATTTTAAAAAAGGGGGGTTCCCAACCCAGGGAAAAAAGGGGGGGGGGGTTCCAACTATATGCTCCCATTCAAATGCATTGATCATCCAAAAAAAGGGGGGTTCCAATCCCCGGAACTCCCCCCCCTTTCCCCCCTCCTGGATCCGCCACTGTGTCTTCTTATACCTTGTTTACAAAAAAAACAAATCTAATTTAAACACTGCACCTTAGACATGTAACAAGTATGACAAATGAAAAATTATACATTTCAAATTTGATGTTGCAGTTTTTACATGTTTTACTAGTTTTAGAATTAATATAATGTCAATGAATGTTTAACACTTTTAGGGAAACAGGATTTATATTCAAATTAATGACTTTATTATGTATCTAAAATTCTGTATGCCTCTAGTCTGATACATGTATTTCATATTTTATGTATTTGTCATCATCAGGAAATAATTGAACTTTCTATTGTATAGGAGATTTCTAGATTATTTAAAATTATGTCACTCAAGTTTCTATCCAATATCTACATGATCAATATATAAGTTTGTAATATGTACATGTAATACATGTAATATGTGCTAATTAAAGTATAGATAATTACATAACCAAAATTCTTTTAAGCTTAAGTAGTGTGAAATACAAAATTAATAAATCAACTGTTTGTAAAAAGGTAACACCTCCTCCCCAAGAAAAAGAACCCAACCATGTTATGACATGCATGATACTGTTTACATATATTTTACATATTTCACATAATCAGAGTACATGAATCCTGGCCATCGACTTATGAAAACTAATAAACTCGTCATTTTCAAAACTGCATATTGCAATAAAATATCTTCTTCTAACTGTTGGTCTCACCATTGCCAAAAAAGGCTTATCCCTGGACTCGCCTTCAAAAATCCTCCGTGAGAACCCTGACATATGATCCCTCCCTAAGAAAAAAATAAAATTAAAAGTATGTAATATTACTGAATATTAATTACATATATATATAGTATCCATGTATGGTATAATCACTCTGTCATGTCTCTAATACATTGCTGATTTGTATATTTTTCAGATATCAAAGTGGCAAACTCACAAGAACACATTTGGTTGGATACGAGCAGAAATTCTTGGAGCATTTGTTAATGCTGTTTTCCTGATAGCATTGTGTTTTTCCATCTTAGTAGAATCATTAAAACGTTTGGTTGAAATAGAAGAAATCAAAGACCCTAAATTATTACTTATTGTTGGAAGTTTGGGACTAGCAGTTAATCTTATTGGTCTTTGTCTGTTTCATGAACATGGTATGTTTATTTAAGAATAAGAAAATGTCGTATGATTGCCAATTAAATGACTCTCGATCGGAGACCAAATGAAATAGAAGGTGACAACTGTAGGTCACTGTTTGGCCTTCAGCAATGAGCAAAGTCCATACCACATACCGGTAGTAACTTATTTTCCAACCAGTAAATCTTAAAAAAGCATTCTAATTGGCTCACTCTTCTAGAGAGCACCAATCAAAATCCAGGTTTTGTGACTTGTTTTAATTTTATAAAGAGTTAAGGCCCTTTCAATTAGTAGAGATTGATTACAGGAAGAGCCTGATTTATTTTATCTGTTTCCTTACAACATTTTGTGTACAAAAAGGTTGTCATGGCCAAATAATCAGTTAACTCTACTAGCAGTAATTTTTCTTCAATAATTTTACCATTTTTTTGTTTTTTTTGGTAAAAAACTGAAGATCACCTCAACTGAATCTGTAACAAATCATGAAAAAACCCAACTTAAAACAAATCTAAAATAAAAAAAATAATTAAATAATCATTTCATTCGCAAATTAGTATCCCACTTGTGTTAATGAATTTACTGTAGTTTTGTTTGTTTTTTAGGACATTCTCATGGTGGTGGAAGTCATAGTCATTCACATGAAAAAGTAGCTTTAGTGGACAAAGCAGAAAATGGACATGTCAAAAATTCCAGTGCCAATTCTCATGGTCATGGTCATAGTCATACAAGTGTTTTAGAAAACTCAACAGAAATAGATGGGGTTGTCATAGAAATGGAAGATGATCCACAAACAGGTAATTTTATAGTATTAGGTTTGGCTTCCATAAAAAGTTAAATCACAAAGATACTGAACTCTGAGGAAAATTCAATCGGAAAGTCCTTAATCACATGGCAAAATCAAATGACAAAACACATCAAACGATTGGACAACAACTGTCATATTCCTGAATTAGTACAGGCATTTTCAAATGTAGAAAATGATGGATTGAACCTGGTTTTATAGCGCTAACTTTTTACCTCTCACTGTTATGACAGTCTCATCAAATTCTGTTATATTTTATACAACGATGCACGAACAAAACAGTCATAATAAATAAAATAGTCAAAATATGGGTACAGCAGTCATCACTGTGTTACAATCTTGAAAAACAAACAATTCTATAAAAAAGCACACAAGCATCTATCAAATTTAAAACACATTCATCATTGTTCATTGCTTCGCGTGTCTGACGTTAGAAAATTTATAACACCTCCATGATTTTTCAGCAAATAAAAATAGAAGGGTTAATTTGAGTATATACTATGACCATGAAAAACTTCAACAACATGGCAATCATATAATTTCTTCCAGGTTTTGCAAGATTTAAAAAAAATCATAAACTACATGCAATATCTAACAAACTATTTTTTTGTTTGATTAAACTAAAAAGGAGCATATATATTCCCACAGACTTGTTTATTAGGTTAACAAAGAGTGAAACAAACATTCACAATCCACTTGTTAAAAACCTATAACATGTGACCCTAGGAGCTGCTTTGATATCTACTACCTCACTAATTTTCATATATATAAGTTCTTTTATATTTTTTATGATTTTAGAGTTTAAGATATGACATACATGTACAAAGAAAATAGCAATTAGAAAAACTCCTACAACATGTGCAATAAGACAAGTTTACTGACATACTAATCTGTAACTAATTATATATTCACAAGTAGGTTTATGTTTACAAGGACACAAATGAAGTAGGTACATGCATTGAATTTATATTTACTTTACAAGTAGGGATGATTTAGTAAAAAGCATTTTATTCTAGTCATGACAATTCAACATAAAGTACATTTTCAATGTAAAAAAATTGTACCAATAAAATTTTGAATACCTATATGCCATGTGATATGTGTGCTGTTTATTCTGTCAAGTGTGCTTATAATTTGTTTTTTGTATTTTAAATATCAAGTCAGTTTCAAAAGAACTTTACAGATCTCATGTCAACCATGTTAATTTATACATATCTTGCCCAACTCTAAATGGAACGGGGACCCAATTATTTGCCCCATTGGAACGCATTAAAAATCATAGTAAATACATAGGGTCCTGTTCAATGAATAATTTTGATAGCCACCTTGGGACTTCTGGTTCATGTTAGTCATTCATTTTGAAGTGTCTAAGTACAATCACAGTGCCTCATGACCGGCATTCTGTTGCAAATTTTTTTTTTATTGACAACAGGGTCAGTCTGTCTACTTCCGGGGAAGAATAAAGGCTAGAATATAGCAATTTACTCTGTACTGACGCCAGATTACATTTAAATCAATCAAAATTTTTACAGAAATTCAAACTAGAAAGCCTACCCTTTCAAATAAATCTACATTCAGTTACAGAACTAGTGAAATAATAACACTACACAGTTTATAACAAAAGTTATATATTTTTTTTAAGAACTACATTCGTGGGTACCGGACTGGTTGCCCTAACTGGGATCCTATTCCAAATAAAATTTACTTACAAAAAGATCTAGATGTCAGAGTCAATTTTATTGTGTAAATTTTCTCCTTAAAATTTTAGTACATGTATGATCATTACACATTTGTTTTTTTAGTATCTGGTGCCCAGTTAAATATGAGAGGTGTGTTTCTACATGTATTAGGAGATGCTTTAGGTTCTGTCATTGTCATCATTAGTGCCTTATTGATATGGTTTGTAGAAGATGACTGGAAGTATTACATGGATCCAGCTATGAGGTAATAATCAGGAATAAGAAAAGTTGCAATCCCTTATTCGTAGGTTGTATGATTTAAGATCCAGAACATGAAGAATGAATGATATTTTTTAAAACAAATTTAACTTTTTTTTTTTAAATGGTGCTGGTGAATTTGTATCCGTGACTTATTTTGGTAGATGCATTTAATGAATGAGCAATCGAATATGTAATTAACTTTGTACAGAAGCTTACAAAGACTTACGATGTAGTATAACTTACTTTGAAAAAAAAGCGTACGCTTTATGCAATTTTCCCACTGACTTCAAGATCTGTTCCTTATGCAGTATGCACTATGATTAATGTTATTTAGTCATTTGAATAATGTTGAGCATTTAGAAAAAAAGATAGAAACATTTTTACAGTTTGCATACTTATTATAGATGCACAAAGTCTGTGAATATAACTTATTTGCTCTGAGTGAGAGAAATATTTTTTTTGTTTTCAATAGAACTGATAATTTATAACAAGAATGGTTTTGTTTTTTCCAGTATATTAATGGTCATCATCATTCTGAGTACCACAGCTCCATTATGTAAGTATGACATGTCAATATTCTGGTACTTTTTGGCCAAGTTGATGTGGACAGCACACTAATTATATAGACATACAATTAAAAATCCAAACAAAGATTGAGTATGCTAGGACTTTTGGGTTTCTTTTCTGTTTGCTGTCTGATTCACATATATGCTATTTTAGTAAGGGATGAGCTGTGGACTACCCCTTGGTGCTGGTAAAAAATTAACAGATTCTGCCAATGATTTGTCTTATCACCAGCTTTCTATATACAGTACATGTTTCATTGTTTTCCTGTACATATTTGTGTTTGTTTGTTTGTTTGTTTGTTTATTGGTTGGTTTTAGCACCTTGTTTGAAGCAATCCTGGACAGTTGTCAGTGTTTGTTTGCACAGCCACATCAGCGTTTGTTTTTATTAAAATTAATTTTAGGTTAGTTTAGATGACTACAGTTTTTTCATTCACAAGGACACAATTTTCTTAAACATAGGAAGTAAGATTAAAGTATCCTTCTTATGTTTATATAATATAGGAAGTATATATACTCTAAAATGATGTTGACTTTATAATTTTTTCATCTCAATACCTAAAATCATTTTATTTTATTTCAGTGAGAGATTCAGGTTTAATACTGTTACAGACTGTACCAAGACATATAAAAGTACATAAACTTAAAGAAGATATAGAAAAAGTAAGAGTTATGAAAATAGAAGGTAGAAATTGTTTGAAATCCAAGTTTGAATTATTACAAGTTTTGCTATGAGAGCCAATTAAAGACATTCTGAAATGCTATCAATGTATGATATACATAGATAAACATGTTTGTTTGCTTGATATTACAGATAATTATATTTTTTGAGAAATGAAAGTTGTATCCCCTCAAAATTATCATTATTTTTCCGGAAACACTGTTTAGGTTAAGTCTATGCCACTGCTGTGACTGGGGAGAAAACTTAGTATTTCACATGATATCAGATTAAACAAAAATAAAAAAATCCACTGGAAATTAAAAAAAAGGTGCACAAAATGAGGTACTATTGTGATGAAAATGAACCAGACTTAGATGATATAAACTTAGGTGATGCTGAAAAAAAGAGGATATGAATACCAATTCTTTTTACTGGAAATCAGCAATGTTCAATATTAGGATGACTTTTTTATTTCCTATACTTATTTCTGTCGACTTTGAATTATTCTCAATAAAAGATTTCCCAGAATGGTTTTTATGCCCCACCTTTGATAGTAGAGGGGCATTATGTTTTCTGGTCTGTGCGTTCGTTCTTTCCTTCATCCGTTTGTTTGTCTATCCTGCTTCAGGTTAAAGTTTTTGATCAAGTTGAAGTCCAATAAACTTCAAACTTAGTACACATGTTCCCTATGCTATGATCTTTCTAATTGTAATGCCAAATTAGAGTTTTTACCCCAATTTCACGGTCCACAGAACATAGAAAATGATAGTGGGAGTGGGGCATCCATGTACTGGGGACACATTCTTATTTTTATCTTATTCTGGTATTTTTGGCCAAGTTGATGTGGACAGCACACTAATTATGTAGACATACAATTAAAAATCCAAACAAAGATTGAGTATGCTAGGACTTTTGGGTTTCTTTTTTCTTTTTTGTTTGCTGTCTGATTCACATATATGCTATTTTAGTAAGGGGCGAGCTAGGGACTACCCCTTGGTGCTGGATTTTCTCGCTGCATTGAAGACCCATTGGTGGCCTCGGCTGTTATCTACTCTTTGGTCGGGTTGTTGTCTCTTATTCCCCATTTACATTCTCAATTTTATTTCCCCTTTATTTATTCATGTCATATATTTCCTATATTACAGATAGAAGGAGTTTTTTTATTTCCCCTTTATTTATTCATGTCATATATTTCCTATATTACAGATAGAAGGTGTTTTTTATTTCCCCTTTATTTATTCATGTCATATATTTCCTATATTACAGATAGAAGGTGTTTTTTATTTCCCCTTTATTTATTCATGTCATATATTTCCTATATTACAGATAGAAGGTGTTTTTTATTTCCCCTTTATTTATTCATGTCATATATTTCCTATATTACAGATAGAAGGTGTTTTTTATTTCCCCTTTATTTATTCATGTCATATATTTCCTATATTACAGATAGAAGGTGTTTTTTATTTCCCCTTTATTTATTCATGTCATATATTTCCTATATTACAGATAGGTGTTTTTATTTCCATATTTCCTATATTACAGATAGAAGGTGTTTTTTATTTCCCCTTTATTTATTCATGTCATATATTTCCTATATTACAGATAGGTGTTTTTATTTCCATATTTCCTATATTACAGATAGAAGGTGTTTTTTATTTCCCCTTTATTTATTCATGTCATATATTTTCTATATTACAGGTAGAAAGTGTTTTTTATTTCTCCTTTATTTATTCATGTCATATATTTTCTATATTACAGGTAGAAAGTGTTTTTTATTTCCCCTTTATTTATTCATGTCATATGTTTCCTATATTACAGGTAGAAAGTGTTTTTTATTTCCCCTTTATTTATTCATGTCATATATTTTCTATATTACAGGTAGAAAGTGTTTTTTATTTCCCCTTTATTTATTCATGTCATATGTTTCCTATATTACAGGTAGAAAGTGTTTTTTATTTCCCCTTTATTTATTCATGTCATATATTTCCTATATTACAGATAGAAGGTGTTTTTTATTTCCCCTTTATTTATTCATGTCATATATTTCCTATATTACAGATAGAAGGTGTTTTTTATTTCCCCTTTATTTATTCATGTCATATATTTCCTATATTACAGATAGGTGTTTTTATTTCCATATTTCCTATATTACAGATAGAAGGTGTTTTTTATTTCCCCTTTATTTATTCATGTCATATATTTCCTATATTACAGATAGGTGTTTTTATTTCCATATTTCCTATATTACAGATAGAAGGTGTTTTTTATTTCCCCTTTATTTATTCATGTCATATATTTTCTATATTACAGGTAGAAAGTGTTTTTTATTTCCCCTTTATTTATTCATGTCATATATTTTCTATATTACAGGTAGAAAGTGTTTTTTATTTCCCCTTTATTTATTCATGTCATATGTTTCCTATATTACAGGTAGAAAGTGTTTTTTATTTCCCCTTTATTTATTCATGTCATATATTTTCTATATTACAGGTAGAAAGTGTTTTTTATTTCCCCTTTATTTATTCATGTCATATGTTTCCTATATTACAGGTAGAAAGTGTTTTTTATTTCCCCTTTATTTATTCATGTCATATATTTTCTATATTACAGGTAGAAAGTGTTTTTTATTTCCCCTTTATTTATTCATGTCATATATTTCCTATATTACAGATAGAAAGTGTTTTTTATTTCCCCTTTATTTATTCATGTCATATATTTTCTATATTACAGGTAGAAAGTGTTTTTTATTTCCCCTTTATTTATTCATGTCATATATTTCCTTTTTTACAGATAGAAGGTGTTTTAGCACTACATGAATTCCATGTGTGGCAGTTGGTTGGTAATAAAATCATAGCATCCGCTCATATCCATGTCCATAATCTACAGGAATATATGGTTGTGGCAGAAAAATTAAAAGATATATTTCATAAAGCAGGAATACATTCTACAACTATACAGCCAGAGATTATCGATGTAAGTCAATTCAGATAACTAATTTTAATGAAAGAAGTTATCAAAGGTACCAGGATTATAATTTAGTACGCCAGACGCGCGTTTCGTCTACATAAGACTCACCAGTGACGCTCATATCAAAATATTTATAAAGCCAAACAAGTACAAAGATGAAGAGCATTGAGGATCCAAAATTCCAAAAAGTTGTGCCAAATACGACTAAGATAATCTATGCCTGGCTTAAGAAAATCCTTAGTTTTTGGAAAATGACGCTTTCAGCGTCTTGTCCCAATACTGCTGACCTGAACTTCCATTACATTTCTCTGCCTTCCGCGCTTGGTTTCGTATATTTTTTTCCCCATTACATTTCTCCGACTACCGCGCTTGGTTTCGTATTTACTATTTTACATACAAACTGGAATCTGCGAGGTTGTATTATCATGTGTAGTAATATAAATCAACCGGGAACCAGTTTACATACCTCCGGTCCTTCTTATTACCAAAAAGATCGAAGTGTACCAACCAATGTAGTTAAGATACTCATAAATCTATTTTTATAACTTTATTGATTATGTGAAGTAAACTAAAACATTGTTAAAACATTAAAGATATATAATTAATCGGGGAATACTTGATAGTCTTTTCGTTTTACAAACAACTGCCTTTTTTATAAGAAAATATAATATGTCCGTGTTGGTCCACTTTCTACTGGTTATAAGACAGATCGAAGTACCGGAAATCCATCTTTGTTTACAAAGTTACACCTGTAGAGTCTGTAACAGACTGTATCTGTATGACATGTGAATAAATTGTCGATATAGATGCTGGCTTTAATACAACGGTTTGAGAGAGCGCCGCCTATTTATTGGCGGGGCGGGAGAACAGATTTGAAGCTCTCTACGTTTGATGCGTGCACAACAGTGTCGTCATAGCTGATTTGGTGCGATCACTGTCTTACAAAGGATGAGTTTGTATAATGTACGGTGTTTTACTTAGTGGAATGTCAATAAACTCACAGTAAGAGTTATTCTTTACTTGCTTTTCCATTGTTTTCCACAATAATTGTTGCGTGGTATTCTTTGAATTTCTCTGCAGTTATTGTTCTCTTTGGACATGCTTTTTTGAGGAATTCGTCTGGTTCAATAGCGTAAATCAGCCCCTCAACTACTTTTTACATAAATACTAACTTTGGCTTCAACTCCTTGTTCGTCCTTGTCTGGAGATCTTGTTGAAGTTCCAGTTTGGCAAGCGTTTTGGAGACTTATCCATCCTCTCTTGACTTGTAATCTCTGGTGATAAATTTTGCGGCTTGACATGTTTTATTTTGTTACCGGGTATGGGTCCCATACTATGGTTCCATATTAAATAATGAGATCAATTCCTAAAGGTCTAGTTCATTATCCAATCTGACACAAATTTCAATAACTGGAATGCCACCCAAGTTGAATATATGGTGACCCACTATAACAGCATAATTACTTGGAATTGTGTTTAATACTATGATGGTTCAAAAGCATAAACTTAAATGGAGACAGAAATTTGACATGAAAGATTGTGGATTAGTGTAAATTAAAAATTAGTTTACTATGATATATGGTTAAAGAATGAATATCAAATTGAGCAGAGTTGTTATAAAATATCAATATGGCAGAGAAGTGGTTTCAAGTTTCATATAAAGGGACCTGACTGACATGAAATAAAAAATCAAAGGAGTATCCCTATTTGTCTAATCTTCACGGTGAAAGAAAACAAGTATAACAATATTATGCTATTGTCAGTCAGGGGACTTACTGAAATAAGTCATTTTTAAATCACTTATTTGAGTAGCAAATTCGAAGTTTTGTCACAAATTGGGATTTTGTAGATTTTTCAAAATTTTAAACACATTGGTTTAAATAATATCTTTTAATTATTAAAATTGAAAAAAATGAACTTTTTGCTTCTTTTAAGTAGCAAGGTTTATGCCTTTGATGCTATCATTTAGCTGAAAATTCTATTTTATTTGAAAAAATGCTATAATAATGGCTTTACATAATGAACTGATACTTTCTTAAAAGATTTTTCCCAGCAGTGGGCATATTTTTCCTGTGAAGTTCAAGGTTTCATCTTTCAGATTATGTAATAAAATTCTACTGTTTGCGATAAAAATTTCTCTGTTTGGGGGTGTTGAAATTAGTGGGGGTTATTAAAATAATGATACTTAAATAAGTGATTTTTGGGAAGGAAATTGAGGTATGATACTTAAACAAGTGATTTTTATGTCATTATCCTAGATTCAGTACAAGGTCATCCCAGACAACACAAATGTTGGTTCTGATAACTTTAGAAATGATAATTAGTCCCTGGATCATTAATATTCTATATTTAAAGCTACAATAAGATTAAATCACTTCTTCTAGTGATTAATTTGTACTACTTAAATAGGTGATTGTTAAAGAAAGACAACTCTAACTTCCAACCTTTATGGACTTGAATAAGTGATTTAGAAAATCACTTATTTAAGTAAGTCCCCTGACTGATTGTATAAATCTACAGAAATAGAATTTGCTTCAAGTAACAGAAATAACTATGTCACTAGTAACTTATTTAATGAGTATGTGGGTAATTAGTCCTATAACATATGACCTCGGGAGCATTATTTACTATTTTTATACTACTGCAAAATTTGCAAAATTTGAAAAATTTTTCGTCGTATATTGCTATCACGTTGGCGTCGTCGTCGTCGTCCGAATACTTTTAGTTTTCGCACTCTAACTTTAGTAAAAGTGAATGGAAATCTATGAAATTTTAACACAAGGTTTATGACCACAAAAGGAAGGTTGGTATTGATTTTGGGAGTTTTGGTCCCAACATTTTAGGAATTAGGGACCAAAAAGGGCCCAAATAAGCATTTTCTTGGTTTTCGCACTATAACTTTAGTTTAAGTTAATAGAAATCTATGAAATTTTGACACAAGGTTTATGACCACAAAAGAACGGTTGGGATTGATTTTGGGAGTTTTGGTTTCAACAGTTTAGGAATTAGGGGCCAAAAAAGGGTCCAAATAAGCCTTATTCTTGGTTTTCACACAATAACTTTAGTTTAAGTAAATAGAAATCAATGAAATTTAAACACAATGTTAATGACTACAAAAGGAAGGTTGGTATTGATTTTGGGAGTTTAGGTCCCAACAGTTTAGGAATTAGGGGCCAAAAAGGGACCCAAATAAGCATTTTTCTTGGTTTTCGCACCATAACGTTAGTATAAGTAAATAGAAATCTATGAAATTTAAACACAAGGTTTATGACCATAAAAGGAAGGTTGGTATTGATTTTGGGAGTTTTGGTCCCAACAGAATAAGGGGCCCAAAGGGTCCAAAATTAAACTTTGTTTGATTTCATCCAATTGAATAATTGGGGTTCTTTGATATGCCGAATCTAACTGTCATGACTGTGTATGTAGATTCTTAACTTTTGGTCCCGTTTTCAAATTGGTCTACATTAAGGTCCAAAGGGTCCAAAATTAAACTTAGTTTGATTTTGACAAAAAATGAATCAATTAGGTTCTTTGATATGCTGAATCTAAAAATGTACTTAGATTCTTGATTATTGGCCCAGTTTTCAAGTTGGTCCAAATCGGGGTCCAAAATTAAACTTTGTTTGATTTCATCAAAAATTGAATAAATGGGGTTCTTTGATATACCAAATCTAACTGTGTATGTAGATTCTTCATTTTTGGTCCTGTTTTCAAATTGGTCTACACTAAAGTCCAAAGGGTCCAAATTAAACTTAGTCTGATTTTAACAAAAATTGAAATCTTGGGGTTCTTTGATATGCTGAATCCAAAAATGTACTTAGATTTTTTATTATGGGCCCAGTTTTCAAGTTGGTCCAAATCAGGATCTAAAATTATTATATTAAGTATTGTGCAATAGCAAGTCTTTTCAATTGCACAGTATTGCGCAATGGCAAGAAATATCTAATTGCACAATATTGTGAAATAGCAATTTTTTTTTAATTAGAGTTATCTTTCTTTGTCCAGAATAGTAAGCAAGAAATATCTAATTGCAAAATATTGTGCAATAGCAAGATTTTTTTTTAATTGGAGTTATCTTTCTTTGTCCAGAATCAACTTAAATCTTTGTTATATACAATATACAATGTATATTCACTTTTTACTACCAACTGATAAATTAAAATAATCTTTACCATTCAGTGATAACAAGCAGTTTTTTTACATCTTAATATTTTATGATGTATTTAAATGAGTAGTTATTGTTGCAAACTCCATTAGAAATTTTAATTGAGATTAGTTTTGGAATAAGGGAAAGGGGGATGTGATTAAAAAAATTGGGTTCAATTTTTCTCATTTGAAATTTCATAAATAAAAAAGAAAATTTCTTCAAACATTTTTTTGAGAGGATTAATATTCAACAGCATAGTGAATTGCTCTAAGAGAAAACAAAAATTTTAAGTTCATTAGAACACATTCATTCTGTGTCAGAAACCTATGCTGTGTCAACTATTTAATCACAATCCAAATTTAGAGCTGAATCCAGCTTGAATGTTGTGTCCATACTTGCCCCAACCGTTCAGGGTTCAACCTCTGTGGTCGTATAAAGCTACGCCCTGCGGAGCATCTGGTTATTTACTGTTCTGAAAATTTTTTTTTACTACCAATGTGTCACACTTCGCATTCAAAATTACAAAAAATAATGAAAATATCAGTATAAAAACGTTAAAAATTGAATAAGAATGCAAAGTCATATGTTATAGGACTAGTGGGGTATAAGAGCTTGTTACAACAGGCTCTTCATAATCATTTGGTTTGAAAGGATACTAATCCACTTGTATTTTTGTCCGTCTGATGAGTTAAGCCTTTTTCAACTGATTTTTATAGTTCGTTCTTATGTTGTACTGTTATACTACTGTCCCAGGTTAGGGGGAGGGTTGGGATCCTTCTAACATGTTTAACCCTGCCACATTATTTATGTATGTGCCTGTCTAAAGTAAGGAGCCTGTAATTCAATGGTTGTCGTTTGTTTATTTGTTACATTTTTGTTTTTCGTTCATTTTTTTTACATAAATAAGGCCGTTAGTTTTCTCGTTTTAATTGTGTTACATTGTCTTATCGGGGCCTTTTATAGCTGACTATGCGGTATGGGCTTTGCTCATTGTTGAAGGCTGTACGTATACGGTGACCTACAGTTGTTAATGTCTGTGGCATTTTGGTCTTTTGTGGATAGTTGTCTCATTAGCAATCATACCACATCTTCTTTTTTTATAGTAGTCTGTATTCTTGATTTAGAAAAATGTAATTGCAAGAAAAAAATTACACATTACTTAGAGTACTTTAGATCATTCAGGTAGTCTTTATTTAGTATGTACAAAAGAACAGCCAGTAGCCATTGGATATTGTAGATCATTTAAATAGTCTTGACCTTTTTATTAGTACAAAAGAACAGCTAGTAATCATTGGATATTGTAGATCATTCCAGTATTCTTGATCATCTATTTATTTGTACCAAAAAAACAGCCAGTAGTCATTGGATACTGTAGATCATTCAGGTAGTCTTGACCTATTTATTTGTACAAAAAAAAAACAGCCAGTAGTCATTGGATACTGTAGATCATTCAGGTAGTCTTGACTCTTGATCTGTTCATTTGTATTAAAAAAAGAACCAGTCAGTTGTCATCTTCACTTCACACACGCATATACGAATATCAATTATATGCTTACGAGACATATTGCAATGTTAAACTTATTACCGTATGTGAAAATCAAGACTTGCATAAAAAATATCCCAATATTAGAGGCAGTGGCGTCATTTTTCCTCAGAGCTTTCAGCTCTTTGATTCGAAAAATTCAAAGATTTGTAAACAGGAAATTTATAAAAATGACCATATTATTAATATTCATGTCAACACCAAAGTGTTGACTACTGGGCTGGTGATACCCTCGGGGACGAAACGTCCACCAGCAGTGGCATCGACCCAGTGGTGTAAAAAGTTATCAAAGGTACAAGGATTATAATTTAGTACGCCAGACGCGCGTTTTGTCTTCATAAGACTCATCAGTGATGCTCATATCAAAATATTTATAAAGCCAAACAAGTACAAAGTTGAAGAGCATTGAGGATCCATAATTCCAAAAAGTTGTGCCAAATACGGCTAAGGTAATCTATGCCTGGCATAAGAAAATCCTTAGTTTTTCGAAAAATTCAAAGTTTTATAAACAGGAAATTTATAGAAATGACCACATTATTGATATTCATGTCAACACCGAAGTGTTGACTACTGGGCTGGTGATACCCTCGGGGATGAAACGTCCACCAGCATTGGCATCGACCCAGTGGTGTAAAAAGTTATCAAAGTGAAACATTAGCCTAGAAATTTTAAGATTGATGCTGTAAGTTAAGATGCCAATATATTAATTTCTTAAAGTGAATTTTCCTATTTTTGCATTTCTCACTGTTATCATCGTTATTGCTAACAGATATGCCTTTTAATATGAATTTACAAAGTTTTGAATATTTATATATTATATATTATGAGTTTTGTCTTATTTTTTAGGAATTTGATGCTGTAGATTTTCCAAAGAAACAAAATTGTTCATTAGAATGTGGACCAAATAAAAATTGTTTGGTAGACACTTGTTGTGCGCCAAAAAGTAAACAGGAACTAGCAAGGCGAAGTAGTAAAGAAAACAGTCCAACACGCAGCAGTTCGAATCATAACAAACTTAAAACATCTGCTTCATCTCCATGTTTTGATTAGTATGACTTTTACTTGAATTGTATAAATGTTTCAGGACCATGATTGCATGAAAAGCATGTGCTCATTTATTGAACTTCATACATGCAAGCGTGTTACAATTCGAAAGTCCTTCTAAGAGCAAGTGACACAAGAATGGTTTAAGTTTTCTTATTCAAAACATGTTCTTCAGTATGTCAAAAGTTGAAAATATTTTGCCATTGCAAATCATTGAACACAATTTTACTAAATGAAATCTTGAGTTCTTTTTCTGTGGTCAAACATTTTTACTTTGATATTATTGTTACATCTTTGCATCAAAGAATTTTTTAACACCCAATGAAGTGATCAGATCTAGTACAAAGCATGGTTTATGACAAAATCCATACACATGTTATTGTCCTAAATGAATATGCATCGGATTTTGTCACTGGGCTTTGAGCATTCTCATTAAATTTATCTGCAGTGAATATTCTTTACTGTTGAACATGCAATATCCTGCTCATATATTGATATTCCCTAAATTCTACTTCATTTGAAAACTATTTTTTGTACATCATGTGTTCTTGTAACATCCATGAACTACACAACTTAGAAAATTATTGTATTGGAAAATCTAATATTGTTTTTTTTTAACATTTTCCAAGCAGGTACATTTATAAATGCATTATTAGCCAGTAGGAAAGCACTAAATATACTGTAAATTCATAGTTTATTGTAACCATTTATTATTTAAGAAATAATTCATTGAAGCCATAGATTGTTGGAAATTTACACATGGCCTGGTGATATTCGAATTTTATGCTGAGTGTTAGCGAGGTATAAAATTAACGAATATCACGGCCCAGGCCATGTGTAAATTTCCAACAATCTATGGCTTCCATGAATTATTTTGATTCTAATAGGACAAATACGGTCATCAAAATACTGAAGCGAGGGTTGGTTTGGTGTGTATGTGGCTGATCATTTTTACTCTCTGTTAGATAAAGCTCAAATATCTCAATAAATCCGTAGCATGCATGTGTTATTTCGTGAATAACAGCTAGAAAAAAACTGTTTAATTCTCATTCTCAAACCCAACATTTACCATTTTTAATTTACATGATTTTCTCGTAAGCTTCTGTCAAATCCAAAGTTGACATTTCGTAACTAAGGAGCCGCCATGTTGACTTGCTGAAATTATTAAATATGCAAATAATGCAATAGAATAGAAAATAAAACAAAACCTACCTCAAAAATCAGTTTTAATACAATATCATAAGAATTTCGATGGTTCACATAACAGAAAACTTTCGACTTTAGCTGTTTCATTTGTATGACGTCATGTTTTGAAATGACTTAAATGCGCCCAAAAAATTAATAGACTTTCACAGAATTTTATTTTATTTTTATTTTGTTGATTTCTCCGAGCTCTTGTGCATTACTGCTTTTTATTATGCATCCGAATAAGAATAACAGTTATTTTGTGTTTTTTTAATTGCACTTTTTAAATCAATAAAATTGGTAAAGGGTCTGCAAATAGGATTCAATACATGTAGATTTACATGGGAAGTATATTGTAACAGTCATTATTATGTATATCTCTGAGTCTGCACTAAGTATAGATATATCGAAAATTTTATCACAGTGTTGTTTACAAAGCAAAAGAAGCACGTCATATCAGAATTCAATTTTGACATGGTCAACCAAGTTTTGAGATTAAATATTGCGATTTCAGCAAAATCTACATACACGTGTTTGAATCAGACATCAGAATGCTAGGTTTTATAATTGCAATACTCACGCAGTCGCAATAATTTCAATCTTTACAGTAAATAAATTGAGGACCAATTATAAATGTTATGGTTGTGAATAATGATTAAGACTCTGCCTCTTTAAGTGTCTATGGATTTTAGCGTTCAGAGTTATTGATTGCATGCTTCAGTTTTACTATGCTATATTTAGTGCGGCACTAATTTACAATTATAATATAACATGATTTATAAACAGATCAAAATTTTACAGAGTTTCAGTTATATTTTATTATTTATACTCAACAAATATTATGTTTGGCTTTATAGTATAAAGTCATTTTATTATTATTGAATTTAAATCATGAACATTTTTACTGTCAACATTTATGTGTTTGTCTTAATTTTTGTAATATATATGTTTAATTTCGCATCGGAAAGTTAGTGTTAAAGTCCTTAACCAAAATATGAAAAGGTTGATTTCTAGTAACATAAATGTACGAAAGGAAAATTTATATCTGTTTTTTTAAGTGCAGTCTTAACATAGTCATTCTTCAAATTCTTTGGATTTTTTTAATTTTCTACACTGCATATTAAAGAATTTTTATTTTTAAAGGGGGCACACATTTTACAGAGGATGTGGTTAATAATAACACATCACGGTGCTTGTGAGATAAGTTTTGACTTGCTTAAGAAATCCTGAATATATCAGTGTCAAAGGTTTTACCAAAACTCTTACAAGTTCGGTTTCATATTTTTATTATTTTTAATGTGATTTTGAAAAAAAATCTGAATATTTTATACCCCACCAAATATGACTGAAAAGGCTGAATCAAAGAATATACTATACTTTAAATTTAACAAAAAAGGTGAATATGTTTTATATTTTTAAGTAACTTAGTATTACTATAAAACATGTGTACGTATACTTTTTTTCTAAATCTTTAGCAATATACTGCTATCGAAATAGTATCTTTCCGTACTTTGGCATTAGCTTTTCTCTATGCAGTAAAAAATAAACATGCCATATTCCATTAAAAATTCAGCTATCACACAGTGCGAGTGAGAAGAAAACCCTGTTATTGGAAAAAAGTAAACAAATATGGCCACAATTCATTAAAGGGAAGTTAGCGAAAGCTTTTTTTATACAAAAAATTCAAATGAAATATTTTTGCAGATGATACTTTTGGTTTTTATTAACAAATTTAAAAGCAAACATGCACAGCTGATTTTGTTTCGTAAATATGAGTGTTCAATAATTTTCTTGTCATTTTATCACCAGAAAATAATTTCATATGGCTTTCAAAACATAGGTGCTATTTGTATTTTTTAGTGTATGGTCAGTTTAATCAATTGCTTCATCCTTAAGGTTTAAAATATATAGACAATAACTGTTTGGTGTCTTTAAATATCAGCTGTATTTGTACGAGGCTAGCAAACAAGGTGTATGCGAGCTTTTAGCGAGCTACTACACCTGTTTCGAGCCGAGTACAAATACAGCTGATATTTAAAGACACTAAACAGTTATTTTCTTTATCCTGCAATTAATTCTGTATATTGTTTGTGTTTTGAAAGACACAAAAACTAACATATTTAGCATTTATTTTCGATTTGTAATCCCTTGAGGCTTGCGTAGTAATATCAAAATCACACATTACGCTGAAGACTGGTTCGCAAAAAAGAATCTCGAATGGTCAACAATAATACATCGCTCAAGGTGAATAATTATCTATTTTAACATAACAGCTAATTTCAACAGTAAAAAAAAAATAAGAAAACATTGTCAAATTTGAAACAGAAGTGTACGAGTTGTCCTACGCTTCAGACTTGACATTCACTAAACATGCATCACAATCCTACACACGTTTTGAAATCGACAATTGTCATCGTCATTGGAATGCAACTGGAATACATATTCTGAAGGCACACAGGTTCAAACAATACTCAGTCCGGCAGTGGGCGGAGTTTTAAAGCGATATCTGTATAGTATACAGATACAGTATAGCGATATCTGTAGGGCTGTATCTGTGTAATAGGACACCAAATTACAGGATACAAATCTTTTCTTCATTTCCATAAGATTTCATTTGTATTCATACACATTTAAATCCTTGTGGAAACAAAACAAGATCAATTGAAATCCATTTAAAGTTTATATTTTAAAGACATCACTCACATATGACTTATCAGGACAGATGTGTTTATCCTGTTTTATTGAAAGTTTCAAACTTAAGTTGTAGTGATCCTGAATATCCCATTTTATTAAAAGTTATGAGTAACTTAGTGTATTCATTTGAATTAGTTCTATGCTAAGGTGTTTTCTTAACATAGTATCTTAAGCCAAAAAATAAAACTGAAATATTTAAACTTTTTAATTGGCTAAAGTGTTATGAAATTCTTTTTTTTATTTTTTACTATACTTGTCAACATTGATATTATTCCATACATTCATATGAAAACTCCAAAGACATCGTTTTCATGCCAAAATTCTGATTTCTTTCAAATACTTGTATCTGAAAAGAAAAACACATAGACCTAAATTTTAATACAACCGATCACAAATTACTGTACATTCTAAGTGAATTTTTAGTATAAATAATTTGTCCATTTTATACATTTTTAATTCATTACCATTGGCTAAATCAAAATTTATTTTTTTAATATAAATTTTACATAATCATGTGTATCAAGAAATTTTCCTATATTTCAATAGATTATTTAGAATACCTTACACACATGATGCATGGGGACACTTTATAGAGGAAAAAATGAGACAGTTCAATTGAAAGTAAAAAAAAAACATCTTCTCCAAAAGTTGAATAGTGATAATAACTTTTTTATACTCAGTGTAAAGATAAGTGTACAAGGAAACAATGAGATATATAATTATAATGGAATTATTATTCCATGGAATGTGTTTGTTAATGATTATAATATCTTGTTTCTATGACAACCTATAAAATGTTACATATTTATTGTACAGTTATTTATTGATTTGTTGACAAGTGTACATAATAATTTTACATATATTATTGTAATTGTCAAAGTTGCCTTTAAATAGTCTATACAATAAAACATGAGACCATTGGTTTTTGTACACTATTTTCTAATGTCTTATACAAACAAATGTTTATTAGTCCAGTCTGTCCGTCGGTTGGTAACAAAT